>NC_140585.1:1120481066-1122881066 GCF_964204655.1 Triturus cristatus | reverse complement strand
GGAACAGTTTAGCAAGAAACTGTTCTCGTCCCTGAGTTTGGGGCTGCGGTCTTTAAATACCGCTTGCCTTTTGGACTGTTATTCCCACTCTCTGTGGGATACGGTGGAGGACGTGCTGCCCTTGTGCCCGGTGGAGGCCCGGGCACGACTCACTCAAGCACTTGCTAACGGTCGAGATGCTGCACGGTTCGCCATACGGTGTGGACTTTGTGAGAAGTTGGCCTGGTATATGCTGCTCACTATTTCTAGTGATCACCTTGTACCATGCCAAGCAACCCTTATGGTGGTGGTTGAAGTCAACCTAGATAGACCAGCTATCCTAGTGGTAGCGTGGACAGTGCAGTCTGCAGGCTAAACTCTTGAGGGCATGTGAAGCCAGCTGTTTTACCATATGTAACCTCCTTGAATACCAAATGAAAGGACACCACACAGATATATATTCAAAATATATATGTATTTATTTACTAAAAGTATCCCCTATACTCTTTATGAGCACAGAAGCACATTTGTTAAAACAAGGCAATGTTTAAATTTACAAACGTTGCACAATTATGGATGGGCCCTGGTGGCCCGCTAAACCATATACTAAAATAGTGGTATAAGAACCACGTATAGAAAAGTAAGAAGGCCTAGGGCCTTGAGAATTGCTGGGACTAACAGTAGTTAGTGACCAGGAGGCCCACAGGATGCGTGTGCAGTGTTGAAAGTTACACGCGTGCATCTATTGGATTCAATGGGTGCGTAAAAGTCACAAAGTTAAAGTAAAGGGAGTCTTCCGGATGGACCAGAACCTAACAACTGGAAACCTAGACACTAGAGATGTTTCTCTACACAGGAGCACCGGAGTGCCAGCGTTACCTCACCCACAGGAAGCGGGTGCATAGGTGTTAAAGTACGTCGGGTTTCGTCGTGCAGGTCTACGGAGCCTGAAGATGAAGATGCTGCAGGCGGCCAGGCGAGAAGAGTTCCGGTGGATCCAAGGGTGGATCTGAAGAGTAGATGACCTGAAAGCAGAGGGGACACTGTTCAGAGTCACTAGCCAGTGACCGGCGTGGAACCAGGAAGGAACCAGGCGATGTCGGGTGCCAACAGGTGAAAAAGTGAAGCTTGTCTCTGCAGCCACGTGGAAGTGAAGATGTCGACGACGTCCAGGAGTCACTCACGAGCTGTCCCACGAAGGCTCTAGCTGCTGGCGGTGTCGGCTTCTCGATGGGAGCAAACAGGCCTTGGCTAATGCAAGCCACACAGGAGTCGATGAAAGCTTGGTACTCTAACCAGCAAGGGGCTGCTCCTTTTCACAGGAGCAAGGGCCAGCCTGGAGCAACCAGACCAGCAGTGTTGTTCGTAGATTTCGTCACCAAGAGGGCCACTAGCCAACGGGCCAGTAACCGGGATGACGCGCCGAGTGGCAAAAAGCAAAAGGGCCCCACGCAGATCTCGTGGATGCTGGAGGGCTGGTCTTTGGTGCAAATGCTGCTCGGTGTTGGGGCTTCTCAGGGCCCTATGCACAACGATGGGGATGCCTCGGGTGCTGCGCAGTCAGCTTGTCGTGGACGTTTCAAGATGGTCGGTCCCACGTCTCTCGGTGCCTCCACGGGTCTCTTCTTTGCAGGGACTGTGGATCAGGCTCTGAGATGTCTGGGAGTCTGGGTCTTGTCGGGCTCTGGGCTCGGTCTCCGGCGGGAGGCGGCGGCAAAGCAGTCGTTGAGTTGCTGGATGGTGCCTGTGTTCACAGGGTGGTCACTCCTTGACCACAAGGGAGATTCTCTTCAGTCTTCTGTGCAGCAGAACGTCGAAGTCCAGTGATTCTTCTTCTTCAAGTCGAGCTTCAGGATGATCTAAAGTCCTGGGACACAACTCCTACTCTTATTCCAAATCTAGGGGCTGGATTACCTGCTAGGTCCCTCCTCTGGGTGGGACCAGGAAGGGGGGTGGTTACACCCCCTCTCCTTTGTTCAGTTTCGCGCCAGGGTTGGGGCTGGAGAGCCCCAGCTCCGGTTTGAACTGGCATATGCACAGGGACACCTTGTGTGCCCCAGGCATGTCTCAATCTATTCAGCCCTCCCTAACCCACTACACAAAATCCTGTCTGGGGTGGTGCAAGCACCTCCCCTGACAGGAAACCCTTTGTCCAAACCTCCCAAGCTGGAAGGACTCCCAGCAGCAGGAGGGCAGACTTGTGTCTGTGGTGGCAGCATCCATTTTGTGATGCTGAGGCTCTTTCTAACTTTACCCGGGTTTCAGGTTAGGTACATGTCGTGTCCCTCTAGGAGGGTGGAATGCTACCCCCGTCGCCAGAATTGGCGAGGGGGTAGTATTCAAAATCGTATGACACCTTACTCGACATGTTTTGATAAAGCCAAACCAGAGTTAGCATTTGACCGCGAGGTCCATAATGCACTTAAGAGTATATGGTATGGCAATATCATGGAAACAGCTAAAGGACGTTGTTCCGAAAGCTGCAGACAGGCTCAGCTCATGCCAGAGCACCATCTCACATGAAACCAAGCACTCTGCCTCCAGGATTGTTAAGGCCTGCCATAGGAGTGACTGATAGGTTACCATGTGTCCATATAGGTTAGATATAGATATACTATATCTAAGTAAGAGGTGATTGTAGGAGAGTAGGGTCTGCTTTCTATGTTCACCCCCACTTTTTGCTTTTGCTTCACTGGTTTTCGACTTAGATGTGGCTGTGGGCCTGCCAATCAGACCCACAGCCCTGCTGTTCTCTCTCTAAATTTATGCTATGTACTTTAGGTGCATAACCCAATTGGTTAGGATCACCTTATTGGCCCCGGTACAGTGTACCTTAGGTACCCAGGGCATAGGTGTACCCTAGGCCTACCAGGGGCTGCAGCATGTATTGTGCCACCCCTGGCCTGGCCTTCCATTATGACACAACTGGCTGATCACTCAGCTGGGGCAAGGTTGTGTAATCACTCCTTGCTTAGGTGTAGTATTCCTATACCTACCTTATATATAGACACATGTGTACCTATCAGCCACTCCTATGGCAGGCCTTAACAATCCTGGAGGCAGAGTGCTTGGTAACATGTGAGATGGTGCTCTAGCATGAGCTGAGCCTGTCTGCAGCTTTCGGAACCATGTCCTTATAGCTGTTCTATGATATAGCCTACCATATACCCTTAAAGTGCCTTATAATCTTAAACGGTTATGGTAACTATGGTTTGGCTTTATCAAAACATGTCGTGTAAGGTGTCTAACACTCTGGAATAATACCCCCATACCATTTCTGGCAATGAGGATATTATTCCTCCCTTCTAGAGGGAGAAGACATGTTGAAACCTACTTACCCGGTTAAAGTTAACCATAGCCCCAGCATCACAAAATGGATGCTGCTGCCACAGACACAAGTCTGACCTCCTGCTGCTGGGAGTCCTTCCAGCGAGGGAGGCTTGGACAATAGGTTTCCTGCCTTGGGAGGTGCGAGCACCACCCTAGACAGGATTTAGTGTATTGGGGCAGGGAGGGTTGAATGAAACTAGACACTGCCTGGGGCACACAAGGTGTCCCATGCATAGTCCAGTTCAAACCGGCGATGGGGCACTCCAGCCCCAGCTCTGGCGCGAAACTGGACAAAGGAAAGGGGGTTTAACCACTCCCCTTCCTGGTCCCACCCATAGGAGGGACCTTGCAGGTAGCCCAGCCCACTAGCCCAGTATATCAGTAGGTAGCTGAGCCCTGCTAAATTAGATTAACCTGAATCTGCAACTTGTACAGAAACTCTGGACCTTCGACATTCGACCTCAGGAAGAAGACTGAAGAAATCTCCCTTGTGGCCAAGGAGTGACCACCCTGGGCAACCAGGCACCATCCAGCGACCGCTGCTTTGCTTTGCGACAGATCCTACGAGGGACGACTGCAGAGACTGACCAGCACCGAGACTTCCAAACACCTCTGACCCAGATCCACATCTCCAGCGAAGCTGAGACCCGTGGAGGCGACGAGGGACGTGGGAAAGTGAGTAGTACCTGACTAGCGCGACTTCCGAGGCTCCCTCGAGGCTGTGCTTGGGGAATTGAGAAGCCCCTATCCCGAGCACCATCTGCAACGGAGATCAGCTCCCCACACTTCACGTGTTCTGCGTGGGGCCCTTCTGCACCTGAGTTGCTAGACGTGTTGTCCGGTTGCTGGCCCGTTGGCTAGTGACTTCTGCGACGACGAACCTTTGTTTTCAACTTGCTGGTCCGGCTCCTCCAGACTGGCACCCGCTCCTCTGTAAAAGAGAAGCACCCCAGACCTTCCTGGTCTGCACCAGAAGCAAGTCCTCCATCCTGCGTGGGTTCCGCTTGCCAAGGTTTATTGGGTCCTGATTCGACTTCGACGCCGCCGACAGCAAGAGCCTTCGTGGGACAGCTCACCTCCTGGTCCTGGTCGTCCTCGACGCCTCCTGGTACCCGTGGCTGCTGCGACAAGCTTCACCTCTTCAACTGCATCTTCACAACATCGCCTGGTTCCTTCCTGGTTCCTTCCCAGCTCCTGGCTGGTGACCTAGACTCTGTCCCTTCTGCTTGCAGGTTCCTTCCTTCTTGATCCCCTCCTTGGGATCCACCAGACACTCTTCACTGACTGCCTGTCAGCAACTTTCCTTCAGGCATCCATAGGAGTCGACGACGAAACCCGACGCAAGTTCACACCTATGCACCCGCAGCCCGTGGGCTAGGTAACTTGAGCATTTCGGTGCTCACAAGGTTATTGACTATCCAAGGGTCTAGTTTCTGAGTCTCGACTTCCTAGCTATACCAGAAGTGTCCTAAAACTGCTAATTTCCAATAACTTGCATTTCTATCGACTTTTACGCATTACGCGTGAGTGTTTCCACTCTGCACCTGAATCCCGTGGGCCTCCCACTTCCTAACCTTTGGTAGTATAGTGTAGCCCCAGCGATTCCCTAGGCCTAGGCCTATCCTGTGTTCGTGACAGTGGTTCTTATACCACTTACTTAGTATATGGTTTGCGTGGCCCCTAGGGCCTAACTGTATTACTTACCTGTGTGACTTAATGTATGCTTAAATAAGACTGTGTTGTACTTACCTCGAATCTCATAAAGAGTGCTGAGGGTTTGACTAGAATAAATACATTCTATTTTTATATATATCTGTTGTGGTGTCCTTTCATTTGGTATTCAAGGGATTACATATGGTATAACAGCTGGCTTCATAAGCCATTCAGAGTTTAGCCTAAGACTGCTCTTGTCCATGCTACCACTAGGATACCTGGTCTATAAGGTTGACTTTACAACCAATCACCATAAGGGTTGTTTGGACTGATACAAGGTGTACACTAGAATCTGAAAGAAACACGTTAGTTAGATTCCTCACCTTAGAATATCCCCAGGCGTCAGACTGGATCCGGAAGATTTTTCATCAGCAATACCCCTTGCGCGTCGCTAGGCGTCGTCTGCGGCTCCGCGTCCGTCGTCGTGCGCCGGAATGACGTCGTCGGAGTACTTAAACGCCGCCCTCGCACGCTGACGTCAGTACTTCTTTTTTCCGCGCCAGTAAGCGCAGATCCGGGAGAGCTACCCCTTTTAGTCTTTTTTGACTAAGTTTTTTGATCCTTTTTAGGTCTCGCAAGGCAGCGCGCATGCGCTGTCTCTCCGAGACTTCAAGTAATTTGTATCAGGAGTGAAACTCCGCCTCTTGCCGGGGAATTTCTCCTGCCACTTGCCATTCGTAAAATCTGGCATTGCTTTTCTTAGCGGTCTTATTATTTGCTGTAGATCCGATGTGTCACTTCCGTTATTTACGGAAGCAGCACCGCCCAACTACAGTTTTCGTCCGCTGGCATGGTTGATGTGTTGCTGAGGAGAACTCTTTTATACTATTGTTGGAGCCCAGCATGCTAATTGTTATGCGCGGTTTTGGTGTGAAGCCGCTGGGTCCCTCCGCTGCACCGACCTGATCCAAGCATGCCATGACTCCGGCTGGAGCCGCTGATTTTCAGCTTTCAGTGATTTAGCTCCAGGCGCTGGGATGCTCGGGGCGAATTTGCATACTGCCAGACAGAGCTGCGTTCGGCGGGGCTAAAGCTACAGTAAATGGCAGCTGGAGGTTTATGCATACACATAGCAGTAGGCTCAATGTTACCCATTCAGAGCTGTCTTTAAAGCTTAGCAATTATTACGTGTTCAGGTGACAGTGTATTTACATGGTGGGGAAATGTACGTAACTGCTCCCTCGCGATGCTGGGCTATGGCTCGGTATTCTTTTAAAAATCAACGTTTTGTTGGAGAAATCGTGACCAGCACCTTCTGGGTTGGGCATCATTAAAAGTAGCAACTTTTGCTGTGCCCTCTCCCATGCGCTTCCCAGCGATGTTTTCGGCGCATTTTCTGCTCCAGTCCCCCCAGCACATTGCGCGCAAACACACACTGTAAGCAGCACTGCCGGCGCTGCTACTTTCCCTGTATTCAAGACTTGTGCTTTCTGTGTGTGAGGCAATATTCCGCCCCAGGCTTGCAGTGCACGAGCAGCTGCCACCCCTCCTCCACTGCTCTCCCACTATGCACGCATTTCTTTCCCACAGATTTAGAGATAACTGCAGCTACCTCACACCTCCCCCTCCCTAGCGAAAGCAACCTTTTTTTAATCTCTCCTCCCCGCCCCCTCCGCTCTTTCCGTGAATTATTTCCGTGTATTATTTTAATTCATTCCAGACGCTTAAGTTGGTTTGCCCTGTATAATATGCCTTCTGCACAGTACTCCACTGAGCAATGATAGTGCTTTAATACTTAATTTAATTGTTTATTTTAGCCCGTCGATGCGCCCTTCCACACAAACACTGCATTTCCTTGTTTGACGAGAGGTCGCTGCATTCTGCATCGCTTTGGTATCCTGCTCTATTTTGAATAATACCTTCCGCTACATTCTCAGGGAATTCTGGATTGACAAACACGGTCGGAGAGCTTGCCTTTGTTTCTCCCGTGTGAATTCCTCGCACCGTGATGCCAGTATGTTTATGATTTGGCCCATCACTGGTCGTTTTGATTCCCCTTCTGCTTCATTATAAGCCCTCCACCCACCATCCGAGCGCACACAGCCCCTGCAGCAGTGGGTTTTTATTTGATTTATTTTAGCCCTTTGATGCGCCCTTCCACATAAACGCAGCATTTCCCTATTTGCAGAGAGGCCCCCAAACATGCTGCGTCACTTTGGTATCCTGCTCTATTTTGAATACCAGCTTCCACTACGTGCTCAAGGAATTCTTCATTTACAAATGGGGTACATTTGTAGGGCAATTTGTAGGTTCTTCTCAGCATCGCCAGTGACTGGCATTGGCGTTTAAAGGATTGTGTTTTCCTCCACGTGTGCTGGCTCGTGTGCATGCCCACTACAGCGTGAAATATTTTTAAAGGTGCACAATTTCTTCAAAACATCAGCTGCATGCCTCAGCTTAATCTCCCGCTCCCTCTTGTGTGTGTAAAATGTATTTCCAGTTGATTTAAACTTCCGGTCTGTGGGCCTTTGTCTGTGCTTAAGAGATTGTTGTGCTCCTTGTAATAAAAGTCATGATATTTCCAAGTTCTAATTCAAAAGTAAGCCTGAAATATTATTTGCTTCTCCTTATTAGTTACTTAGATCTCATAATTTAACCCTAGGAATGCAAATGGCACTGATGGGAAAGGTCACACTAAAGATAGGTAAAGCAGAATAAACCATTTCACCCCTGACCTCCATCTTACATTTTTCTGTTTTCCCATATTCATGGCTGCATAACTCAAGACTCTTTCAGTGTTGTTAGTGATGAGCCATAATAAAGCTGTGCAATTATTTAAAAAGTGCTTGCATTCATCTTCAGCTCCAAATGAGTTACTAGGTGTTAGTTCAAACATTCAAGGAAGAAACTTGCAAAGTCCCTTTTAGTGCAGCCATTAAAATTACCTGTCATCAATCTTGGAATAGACAAGTGGCAGGAAACTGGGCAAATGTGGATATGAAATCAAGAAACACAAATAGTTGTTAACATTTTAAACAGTACACCTGTCTGGAAAGCTTTACAAGCAGTATGCTGAAACTGTCCGCATTCCTATAATGGATCAGATGGTGCATAGTGGAACATTAGGAGGGCAGGCAATTACATCTGACATCCGTGGTCTGGTATTTCCCAAAATGTTTTGCCTTCATACTGTCAGTTTTGGTGAATTTGTTTTTTGTTGGCTTTAGGACTGTGCACACTTTACCAATGCGAACCACTACTAAAGGCTTATGCTCTTTCCTTCAAACATGGTAACATTGCCTTACACCGAATTAGCAAACGTAATTACTTGTAAGTCCTTAGAAAACTGGCACTACTTTTACCCATGCCCTGCAGCACTCATTGTACCACCCACAAACATAGCTATCACCGAGGCCTGCTGCTGCAGCCTTTATTGCAGTTTTAAACTGCCATTTCAACCTGACAAACTAAACCTTTTGCCAGCCCTAAACCTATCCTTTTTAATGCATATTAGTCACCCTTATGCCTGCTCTATAGTCACATAAGGCAGGTTGCATAGCATTTAACAAGCATTTTCAATGCAATAGGTCTTTATTTGTGTTTTCAAAACCTGCAAGTGGTGCGTAAACACACACTTTGTACTTGTAGTCGTTGCTTATGAGAAGCAAAGTTGTCCTTTTTGACTGTTAGCCTTCCTTCTCGAAAGCAAGGACTATAAGTACAAAGTGCGTGTTTACGCACCGCTTGCAACTTTTCAAAACATATTAAAAAAGCATTATCATTTACAATGCCAAAAGCTCAAACTCTCGAAAATGCGAGACCTATTGCATTGCAAATGCTTGTTGATCTTGTCTCGACTCCGGTGCCGGTAGGATGCCTGGTTTCAAAGCCTGTGCTGACTGTAACCGCTTGATGTCGGTTACGGATCATCACCGCCGGTGCCTTTACTGTTTGGGCCTCGACCACGACGGGGAGTCGTGTTCGGACTGCAAGGCCCTGACCTCGAAGGCTAGACGGGAGCGGTCCCGTAAGCTCCTCGAGATTCGCCACTCGGCTCCGCGCCCCTCTCGATCCCGGTCCAGGAGGAGGTCCAAGGATCGGTCGCGGAGCCGCAGCCGACGTCATCATCGCTCGTCTGGCTCCAAGTCTTCGGGTAAGTCGAAGCACTCCAAGAAGTCCAAGAGGCGACACCGCTCTTCGGTCTCCCCTCGCTGGTCGCGCGACTCGGCCGAGGGTCAGGGTGGTTCCACCCCCGCGGCTCCAGCGACGCCGCAGGCGCCGCGCAAGTCCCCATACCCGCCGGTCCCTGGGACTGACGCGGCGCCGGCGGAAGTCAGTGCCTTCCTCGCGGCCATGAGGAGCCTGGCTCCGCCGTCGACGCCCGCTGGCACGCCTTCGGGCCCTGCGGAACCGACTGGGCAAACTTGCGTGCTGGCGGCTCCGGCCCCGGCGCCGGCTTCGGCCCCGACGTCGCAGGTTCCCGAGGGACTCGTCCCCGAGTCCCCGCCGACGCCGGTCGACCTCGTCACGCCTCCTCCGTCGGCGTCAACACCGGTTCCACCTCCGACGCCGGCTCCGCTCGGCGTCGAGCCGCAGTTCCGCCCCGCTCCGGATCCGGCGCCGTTACGGCGTCGATGGACGCCGCGTACGGCGCCGTTAGAGACACATTATGTTTATCGTCCGGCTCCGCTCCTTCCTCCTGTTTACCAGGAATCGGATGACGGGGGCGACTGGGAGGGGTCCGAGGACCCTATGGCCGTTCAGGCTCAGCTGTCACAGGACTGGGCAGATGAACTGGGGGAGGCCAGTGGTCTGAATACCTCTCCAGACACTGGATTCATCTCTCCTCCGACTGTGGCTTCGGAGGAGGGTGCTGCTTTCTCTGTGGTGCTTCGCAAGGCGGCCGCAGCCCTTGGGCTCGAGCTGCCTGCCGTGGCTGTGAGGACTAACGTCCTCACTGAGGTGCTTCAGTCTGCAGCAAGCTCCACTGAGCCTCTGCTGCAATTCAATGAGGCCCTCATTGACGTTCTGCAGGGCACCTGGTCCAAGCCCTCCACAGTCCCTCCTGTGGACAGGAACGTCGCCAGGCGCCATCGCCCTGCTCCGGGCGACCCCAGTTTTCTGTCCCAACACCCCACCCCTGAGAGCCTGGTTATCCTCCTTCCCGACCTCTCCGCCGGACCGGGATTCCAAAAGACTGGAACAGTTTGGCAAAAAGCTGTTCTCCTCCCTTAGTTGGGGTCTGCGGTCCTTGAACACCGCCTGTCTTTTGGACCGTTATTCCCACTCTCTGTGGGATACGGTGGAGGACGTGCTGCCCCTGTGTCCGGAGGAGGCCCAGACACGACTTACCCAGGCTCTGGCCGATGGGAAGGATGCAGCACGACATGCAATCCGATGTGGGCTTGACACTACGGACTCGCTGGGTAGGGCGATTTCTACCACAGTGGCGCTTAGACGTCACGCCTGGCTGCGGTCCACGTCCTTTTCGGGGGATGTCCAGAGCACTCTCATGGACATGCCCTTTGATGGCACTCGCCTTTTTGGTGAGAAAGTGGACAGTGCGCTGAATCGCTTTAAGGACTCCCGGGCTACGGCCAAGCCCTTGGGCCTCTCGGCCCCGCGGTCGCAAACTTCCACCTTTCGCCCCTTTCGTGGCCAAGGAAGGGGTGCCTCCTCACGTCCGCCTAGCCACCAGCCGCAGAACCAACCTGCGCGCGGTCGCGGACGTGGTTTCCGCCGAGGCGGTTCTGGAGGACGACGCGGTCAGCCCACATCCACCCCGGCAGCATCCGCCTCCAAGCCTTCCTAGTCCGAGCTTTCCGGCCCATTCCTCGCCAGTGGGCGGCAGAGTTCGCCATCACCTGCTCCACTGGCGTACCATCACCTCGGACAGGTGAGTGCTGCAAATCGTCCGAAGGGGCTACTCCCTCCCCTTCGAGACGACCCCTCCAGCCATGCCACCGCAGCACCACCGTATCTCGGAGGATCATTTGAATCTTCTGCGAGAGGAAGTTTCGGCCCTCTTGGCCAAAGAGGCCGTCGAGCGCGTTCCGAGCCCAGAAGTAGGTCGTGGTTGTTATTCCCACTACTTTCTGGTTCCCAAGAAGGGCAAAGGGGGCCTACGCCCTATCTTGGACCTCAGGAACGTCAATGCCTTCCTCCGGAAGGAACGGTTCAAAATGTTGACTTTGGCTCAGGTTCTAGCTGCCCTCGACCCTGGAGACTGGATGGTAGCGTTGGACTTGCAGGACGCATATTTCCACATCCCCGTCCTGCCGGCCCACCGGCGTTACCTGCGGTTCACGGTGGGCCAGGAGCATTTTCAGTTCACCGTGCTCCCCTTCGGCCTCACCAGTGCCCCTCGGGTGTTCACGAAAGTGATGGCGGTGGTCGCAGCTCATCTGCACAGATCAGGGGTTCCAGTCTTCCCCTATCTCGACGACTGGTTGTTGAAGGCGGGCTCGCCCCAGGCAGTCGTCTCCCACCTCCAGACTACGGCGGATCTCCTGCATTTGCTGGGGTTTTCCATCAACGTGCCGAAGTCACACCTGAGTCCCTCTCAGACGCTCCTCTTCATCGGAGCGGTTCTCGATTCGGCGCAGTTCCGGGTCTCTCCTCCGGAACAGCGGGTCCGGGATATACAGGCCCTGATTCCCATCTTTCGGCCTCTATCCTGGGTTTCGGTCAGGCTAGTGTTGTGGCTTCTGGGGCTGATGGCCTCCTGCATCCTACTAGTGCATCACGCCAGGCGGCGCATGCGGGCTCTGCAGTGGGACCTGAAGTTTCAGTGGGCCCAGCATCACGGCAACCTGTCCGACCATGTCTTGATCTCGGAGGGCACTGCACAGCAGTTGCAGTGGTGGCTCACGGACCGCGATTGGGTCACGGGCAAGAGCCTCTCCCTTCCCCAACCGGAGCATGTCGTAGTGACGGATGCGTCCCTCCTGGGATGGGGTGGCCATATGGGAGAGGCGGAGATCAGAGGCCTCTGGTCTCCGGCGGAGTCTCGTCTCCACATCGACCTGTTGGAGTTGAGAGCGATCCGACTTGCACTGAAAGCCTTCCTTCCCTTTGTCAGGGGAAGTGTCGTGCAGGTGTTCACGGACAACACCACCGCCATGTGGTATTGCAACAAACAGGGCGGGGTGGGGTCGTGGACCCTTTGTCAGGAGGCTCTGCGCCTCTGGACGTGGCTGGAACACCAGGGCGTCACCCTAGTGGTTCAACAACTGGCGGGCTCTCTGAACGCCAGAGCAGACGAACTCAGCCGCCGGTGCATGATGGATCACGAATGGCGTCTGAACTCCGAAGTGGCGCAAGGTCTCTTTCAGCAGTGGGTAGGACCTTGGATAGATCTATTCGCCACCGAAGAGAACGCGCAATGTCAGCAGTTCTGCGCGTTGGAATTTCCAAGGCGGCACTCGCTCGGCGACGCTTTTCGTCACAAGTGGAGTTGCGGTGTGTTGTACGCCTTTCCGCCTATACCACTTCTGCCCAGAGTGCTGAAGAAGATCAGGCACGACCGGGCCCAAGTCATCTTGGTGGCTCCGGATTGGGCACGAAGGTACTGGTTTCCCGAGCTACTCAGTATGTTGACCGATCCTCCGATACGTCTGCCCCTTCGGGAGGATCTTCTGTCGCAGCAGCAGGGGACGGTCCTCCACCCGAACCTGTCCAGCCTCCACCTCCATGCGTGGAGATTGAGCGGCGGCAGTTGATGCCATTTGACTTGCCTCCTGACGTCTGTGATATCATTCTGGCAGCCAGGCGTCCCTCCACAAAGACGGTATACGCCTGCCGGTGGAACAAATTTGTGGCATGGTGCACAGCAAAGGCTGTGGATCCCCTCTCTGCCCCTCTTTCTGAGGTTCTCCTCTTTCTTCTTTCTTTGGCCCGGTAGGGCTCTGCCCTGGGCACCTTGAAAGGTTATCTTGCTGCCATCTCTGCCTTCTTGCGGCTTCCTGATCAGCCTTCTCTTTTCAAGTCCCCTGTAGTTACACGCTTTCTGAAAGGCATTACTCACACGTTCCCTCCTGTCCCTTTTGTAATGCCTCAGTGGGACTTGAATCTTGTTCTCACATTTCTAATGTGTGCTCCCTTTGAGCCTCTTCATCATTGTCCTCTTCATCTGCTGACGCTTAAGACTGCTTTTCTGGTAGCCATGACCTCGGCTAGACGGGTGAGTGAGCTCCAGGCTTTATCATCAAAGCCTCCTTTTCTCTCTGTTCATCCGGACAAGGTTGTCCTTCGGCCTCGTCCCTCCTTTCTCTCGAAAGTGGTGACCCCCTTTCATCTTGGGCAGTCTGTCACCTTGCCCACCTTCTTTCCGCCTCCGCATCCTTCCAAAGAGGAAGAGAGGCTCCATCGTCTGGACCCAAAACGTGCGCTCTCCTTTTATCTGGACCGCACAAAGCAGTTCCGGGTGGACGACCAACTTTTCGTTGGATACGTGGGTGCTAAGAAGGGGAAAGCGATGCACAAACGGACCATCTCTCGGTGGGTCGTTTTGTGCATCAAAATTTGTTATTCCTTGGCAAAAAAGGACCCTCCTGTTGGGCTGCGCGCCCATTCTACTCGGGCCACAGCGGCTACTACTGCTTTGGGACGGGGTGTCCCTTTGCAGGACATCTGTCAGGCGGCGACGTGGGCTTCGCTACACACGTTTGCCAGGCATTATTGCCTTGACAGCCAAGTCCGGAGGGATGGCTTCTTTGGCCGTTCTGTCCTCCAGGACTTTCTGGTGTGATCTTGGTTCGCAGACCCACCACCGGGGATGGTATTGCTTGGGTATCTAACTAACGTGTTTCTTTCAGATGAACAAGTTACTTACCTTCGGTAACGATGTATCTGTAAGAAACATTAGTTAGTTAGATTCCTCACCGACCCACCCATCCTCCCCGTTCTGCGAACTGACATCTAGGGTTAAGGATATCCCTTTCAGGGCCCTAGATTTTTTTTTGGCACCAATGTCGGTCTCTTGCATGGCTCTGCGTTCCTGGCGTGGAAAACTATGTACAAGAACTGACGTCAGCGCGCGAGGGCGGCGTCTAAGTACTCCGACGACGTAATTCCGGCGCACGACGCCGACGACGGACGCGGAGCCGCAGACGACGCCTAGCGACGCGCAAGGGGTATTGCTGACGAAAAATCTTCCGGATCCAGTCTGACGCCTGGGGATATTCTAAGGTGAGGAATCTAACTAACTAATGTTTCTTACAGATACATCGTTACCGAAGGTAAGTAACTTGTTCATTAGTGACATCATATATCAGGCCAACTTTTCACAATGATTACACCAACTTACCCCAGCTGAGTGATCAGCCAGTTGTGTCAAATAGTGAGGCCAGGCCAGGGGTGGCATAATACATGCTGCAGCCCCTGGTAGGCCTTGGATACACCTATGCCCTGGGTACCTGGGGTACACTGTTACAGGGTCTATAAGGTGAACCAGTTCCAATTGGTAATGCACCTAGTGTGCATTTGCATTAATTTAGGGAGAGAACAGCAGGGCTGTGGGTCTGATTAGCAGGCCACCAGCCACACTAAGTCATAAAACCAGTGAAGCAAAAGCCAAAATTTGGGGTGACCATAGGATAGCAGACCCTACTCTCCTACACAACACCCCCCCCAAACGCAGGGACTAACCTTGACCAATTGTGTCTTCATGTTCTAAGTGGAAGTACCGGGAGAGACCATCTGCATTACCATGGTCAGTCCCTGGGCGGTGCTCCACTGTAAAGTCCATCCCCTGTAGGGAAATGGACCACCTGAGTAGTTTGGGGTTTTCACCCTTCATCTGATTTAGCCATAAGAGGGGCTTATGGTCGGTCTGAATCTTGAAGTGAGTTCCAAATAAGTATGGTCTCAACTTCTTCAGGGCCCACACCACAGCAAAGGCCTCCCTCTCAATAGCTGACCAACGTTTCTCTCGAGGGGTCAGCCTTCTGCTAATAAAAGCAATGGGCTGGTCTTGACCATCTACATTAAGTTGTGAAAGCACGGCTCCCACCCCCAACTCACAAGCATCTGTTTGGACAATAAACTCTTTGGAGTAGTCAGGACTCTTCAGGATAGGTTCAGAGCACATGGCCTTCTTCAGGTCTCAAATGTCTTTTGACAGTTTACTGTCCACTGAACCTTTTTGGGCATCCTCTTGGATGTCAGATCATTAAGAGGAGTCACTATGGACCCATAGTTCTTAACAAACTTCCTGTAGTACCCAGTCAGGCCTAAGAAAGCTCGGACCTGAGTCTGGGTAGTTGGAGGGGACCAGTGCTTGATGGTCTGGATCTTACTCTCCAGTGGTTGAACCTGGCCTCCACCTACAAAGTGGCCCAAGTATACAACTTTACTCTGCCCTATCTGGCATTTAGTAGCCTTGATAGTGATGCCTGCCTTTTGCAGGGCCTCTAGTACTTTTATCAGGTGATCCTCCCAGGTGTAGCTAAAGACAGCAATATCATCTAGATATGCTGCACAGAAGTCATCAAACCCAGTGAAGACTTGGTTCACCAACCTTTGAAAAGTGGCAGGTGCATTCTTCAGACCAAAGGGCATCACCACAAATTGGTAATGACCTCCTGGGGTTGAGAATGCGGTTTTGGCCTTAGACTCCTCAGCTAACCTGATTTGCCAATAGCCAGCTGTCAAATCAAATGTGCTCAAAAACTTGGCAGAAGCCAGTCTATCTATGAGCTCATCTGCCCTTGGAATTGGGTGTGCATCTGTCCTCTTGACAGCATTGAGTCCTCTGTAATCCACACAGAACCTCATTTCTCTCTTTCCATCTTGTGTGTGAGGTTTGGGGACCAGAACAACTGGGCTAGCCCAGGGGCTCTCTGAAGGCTCAATGACACCTAACTCCAGCATTTTCTGCACCTCAGTCTTTATACAGTCCCTGACATGGTCAGGTTGCCTGTAAATCTTGCTTTTCACAGGAAGACTGTCACCAGTGTCCACCACATGGGTACACCAGTTAGTCTGACTGGGTGTCAAGGAGAACATATGTCTATATGACTGTAAAACTTGTCTGCAGTCATTTTGCTGATGTTCAGTGAGGCTGCCACCTAAGGCCACACCATCAACTGAGCCATCTTCAGGGTTCTGAGACAACAGGTCTGGGAGAGGGTCACTCTCTTCATCCTGCCCCTCATCTGTAGCCATGAGCAAGCCCATGTCTGCCCTGTCAACATATGCCTCGAGTCTGTTGACATGGAGCTCCCTGTGGGGGCTCCTGGGAGTTCCTAGGTCTACCAAGTAGGTAACCTCTCCCTTCTTTTCAACAATTGTATGGGGTCCAGACCATTTGTCTTGGAGTGCTGCTGGGGCCACTGGCTCCAACACCCATACCTTCTGTCCTGGTTGGTACTCAGTCAAAACAGTCTTTTGGTCATGCCAAGCTTTCTGTAATTCTTGGCTTGCCTCCAGGTTTTTAGATGCCTTCTCCATGTACTCAGCCATCCGGGAGCGGAGACCAAGTACATAGTCCACTATGTCTTGCTTAGGCTTTTTGAGAGGTAACTCCCATCCTTCCCTCACCAGACATAGGGGTCCTCTTACAGGGTGCCCAAATAACAATTCACAGGGGCTGTAGCCAACTCCTTTTTGTGGGACCTCTCTGTAAGCAAACAGAAGGCAGGGTAGAAGGATGTCCCATCTTCGCCTTAGCTTTTCAGGTAACCCTTTGATCATACCCTTTAGGGTCTTGTTGAATCTCTCAACAAGCCCATTGCAGTGTGGATGGTAAGGAGTGGTGAACTTGTAGTTGACACCACATTCCTTCCACATAGCTGTTAAGTATCCTGACATGAAGTTGGCTCCTCTGTCAGATACTACCTCCTTAGGAAACCCCACTCTGGAGAAAACTCCAAGTAAGGCCCTGGCCACAACAGGAGCTGTTGTGGTCCTAAGGGGAATTACCTCTGGATACCTGGTGGCATGATCCACTACCACCAGTATAAATCTGTGCCCAGAAGCTGTGGGGGGATCCATTGGACCCACAATATCAATCCCCACTCTTTCAAAGGGGACCCCCACCACAGGTAGTGGTATTAGGGGGGTCTTTGTTGTGCCACCTGATTTGCCACTGGCTTGGCAGGTTACACAGGAGCGACAAAACTCCTTGGTATCTTCATTCATGTGAGGCCAGTGAAAGTGAGGGACAAGCCTGTCCCAAGTCTTGTTCTGGCCTAAGTGTCCTGCTAAAGGAATATCATGGGCCAAGGTAAGTAGGAAGCCCCTAAATTGCAGAGGTATAACCAACCTCCTGGTTGGACCAGGTTTTGGGTCTCTAGCCTCTGAATAAAGGAGCCCATCATCCCAATATACTTTATGGGTACCTTGAGCATTCCCAGCAACCTCAGCAGCGGCTTGCTGTCTGAGGGGTTCAAGGGAAGAACAGTCTAACTGAGCCTGCCTTAAGTCAGCCCTAGAAGGTCCCCCTGCCCCCAGAAACTCAACCTGGTCAGGTTCAAGCTCTTCAGGGACAGTTCATTTAGGAGTTTCAAAATCAGTTTCCTGAGAAGACTGATCTTCACTTTCAGGCAGGAGGGAAGGCACAGCATTGACCCTTCTGTTCTTCTTCTTGGTAGGTTCTTGGTCCATTGTTCCAGGCTCCAAGACCTGAGGTTCAGTGAGGCACTTTTTGGCCTGTGACCTGGTCACAGCAAGGACATGTGATGAAATCCCTAACATCTCTGCATGAGTCCTGTACTCCATTTCTGACCATAGAGAGGATTCTAGGTCATTGCCCAACAGACATTCAACTGGGAGGTCTGCACTTACCACAACCTTTTTGAGGTCAGTTACCCCTCCCCAGGAGAAATTAACAATTGCCACACTATATGAAGTAGAGACATTGCTGGTGTTGGTCACTAAGTAATTATCACCTAGCACTATCTGACCAGGGTCCACAAAGCCAGGTGTCACCATTGTGACACTGGCACAAGTGTCCCTGTATGCTTGAGCCACTTTATTGTTGATTAAAGGTGTCTGTCTGTACTTGCCTAGATTACTAGGACCCACAGTAGTGGACAAATCCATGTCCACATCACAAATCAGAACAGCCTGTGTAGGGGTTCTGACTAGGCCAGAATCTCCCTCAGTACCTAAGGTTAACCCCACTACTCCCTTAGCCTGAGGACCAACACTGCCAACTGTACTAGGGGGTGCAAGTGCCTTAGGGGCTGCAGTGATGGGGGCTCCAGTTTTCTTACACTCACTGGTCCAGTGAGAGGTGTTTTTACAGACATTGCACCATGGCTTTTTCTGACCTTCTTTCTTCTTCTTCTTAGAAGTTTGGGACCCACCCTCATTATTCAGTTGGGGGCCTGGAGAAGACTTCTGGTCTTTAGGTTTCTGTTCCCCACCCTTTTGGTCTGCCTTCTTTTGGTCACCACCCTGGTTCTGGTTCTGGTTCTTTTGCTTAACCCTGGTTCTAACCCATTTGTCTGCCTTCTTTCCCAATTCTTGGGGAGAGGTAAGATCTGAGTCAATCAGGTGTTGATGCAACTGCTGGTTCTGACAATTATTTAAGATTTGCTCTCTCATAATTAGATTATGCAATCCTGTGTAATCTGCAACCGTACTTCCCAGCAACCAGCCCTCCAGAGCCTTAGTGGCACACTCCACAAATTCAGACCAGTCCTGAGTCTGTGTCTTCTGGGTGTCTCTGAACATTAACCTGTACTGTTCAGTGGTTAAGCCTAACCCATCAATCAGAGCACTCTTCAGGACCAGGTAGTTTCTAGCATCCTCATCACTAACTGTGGGGAGCTTGTCTCTGCCTCTACCTTCAAAGGAGAGCCACACGATTGCTGCCCACTGCTCCTGAGGGACCTGCTGTACTCTGCAGGCCCTATCAAGGGCAGTTATCCATTTGTGGATGTCATCCCCAGCTTTGTAGGGGGGCACAATCTTACTCAGGTTTCTATTGTCGTAGGACCTGTCTTTATCCTTAGGGATATTGCTGCCAGCAGTGGAATCTAATCCACTCTCTCTAGACTGCCTTGCTCTAGCAAGTTTCTCCTTAGCCAAGGCAACCTCTAGTTCTTGCCTTTGGATC
The DNA here is from genome assembly GCF_964204655.1 of Triturus cristatus. Classification (NCBI taxonomy): domain Eukaryota; kingdom Metazoa; phylum Chordata; class Amphibia; order Caudata; family Salamandridae; genus Triturus; species Triturus cristatus. The sequence goes on along the minus strand of NC_140585.1, from coordinate 1,122,862,039 downwards.
CTAAGTTCAGCCTCTCTCATCTTGGCTTCATGCTCTCTTCTCTGAGAGGAAGTCATCCTTCTCTGATCAGAGGCATGGGAGCCTTTAGAGCCATTGGAATGGTCAGATCCACTTGAGCTGGATCTTCTCACCCTCTGTCTCTGGTTAAGCCTGCTTGGGGGTCTGTAGGGAGGTATCCCATGTCCAGTCCCATGTAAGCTTAAGTTGGCCTGGCTAAGTCTCCTGACTGGCACCTGGCTAGTTCTATCATCATCTGAATCATCTTCCCCCTCATCTACATCATCTTCCTCATGAGTGCTAGGGACAGGGGCATCAGTATTATCATCTTCAGATGGGTGACCTCCATCTCCAGACCCTGTAGGGACTGAGTCAGGGGCCCTTAGAGTATCAGAGTAATCTAATAGCTCTAGGAGTTGGGCTATAGTAGGGTTTTTACCCTGCTTAAGACTTCTGGTGTTACACAGTTGTCTTAACTCCTGAAAGTTTAACATAGAATATTTGGATGGTGCCCTTTGAGGGTCACTCTCAACAGCTGGAAGCCCAGTGGCTCCTGCTGCTCCAGCCATTCTCTTAGTGAGGTGGATGTGTTGCAATCTACCTACACTGGTGTTTTCCTACTGGACCTTCTCTAGTTAGTTGTAGTCAGGGTGTGCTACTCCCTTTGCTCTACAACAACTAAGTTCAGTAGAACTTATGTATACTAGTCTTGTTTTATATGTACCTAAAGGTACCTGTATGATCTTTCAAATGATATTTTCAAAGATTACAATTGGTAAAACACAGCAAGCTCAAATCCCAACCGCTGCTCACCAATGTGAGAAGTTGGGCTGGTATATGCTGCTCACTATTTCTAGTGATCACCTTGTACCATGCCAAGCAACCCTTATGGTGGTGGTTGAAGTCAACCTAGATAGACCAGCTATCCTAGTGGTAGCGTGGACAGTGCAGGCTAAACTCTTGAGGGCATGTGAAGCCAGCTGTTTTACCATATGTAACCTCCTTGAATACCAAATGAAAGAACACCACACAGATATATATTCAAAATATATATGTATTTATTTACTAAAAGTATCCCCTATACTCTTTATGAGCACAGAAGCACATTCGTTAAAACAAGGCAATGTTTAAATATACAAAAGTTGCACAATTATGGATGGGCCCGGGTGGCCCGCTAAACCATATACTAAAATAGTGGTATAAGAACCAAGAATAGAAAAGTAAGAAGGCCTAGGGCCTTGAGAATTGCTGGGACTACAAGCAGCTAACAGTAGTTAGTGACCAGGAGGCCCACAGGATGCGTGTGCAGTGTTGAAAGTTACACGCGTGCACCTATTGGATTCAATGGGTGCGTAAAAGTCACAAAGTTAAAGTAAAGGGAGTCTTCCGGATGGACCAGAACCTAACAACTGGAAACCTAGACACTAGAGATGTTTCTCTACACAGGAGCACCGGAGTGCCAGCGTTACCTCACCCACAGGAAGCGGGTACATAGGTGTCAAAGTACGTCGGGTTTCGTCGTGCAGGTCTATGGAGCCTGAAGATGAAGATGCTGCAGGCGGCCAGGCGAGAAGAGTTCCTGTGGATCCAAGGGTGGATCTGAAGAGTAGAAGACCTGAAAGCAGAGGGGACACTGTTCAGAGTCACTAGCCAGTGACCGGCGTGGAACCAGGAAGGAACCAGGCGATGTCTGGTGCCAACAGGTGAAAAAGTGAAGCTTGTCTCTGCAGCCACGTGGAAGTGAAGATGTCGACGACGTCCAGGCGTCACTCACGAGCTGTCCCACGAAGGCTCTAGCTGCTGGTGGTGTCGGCTTCTCGATGGGAGCAAACAGGCCTTGGCTAATGCAAGCCACGCAGGAGTCGATGAAAGCTTGGTACTCTAACCAGCAAGGTCAGAGGGGCTGCTCCTTTTCACAGGAGCAAGGGCCAGTCTGGAGCAACCAGACCAGCAGTGTGGTTCGTAGATTTCGTCGCCAAGATGGCCACTAGCCAACAGGCCAGTAACCGGGATGACGCGTCGAGTGGCAAAAAGCAAAAGGGCCCCACGCAGATCTCGTGGATGCTGGAGGGCTGGTCTTTGGTGCAAATGCTGCTCGGTGTTGGGGCTTCTCAGGGCCCTATGCACAACGATGAGGATGCCTCGGGTGCTGCGCAGTCAGCTTGTCGTGGACGTTTCAAGATGGCCGGTCCCACGTCTCTCGGTGCCTCCACGGGTCTCTTCTTTGCAGGGACTGTGGATCAGGCTCTGAGATGTCTGGGAGTCTGGGTCTTGTCGGGCTCTGGGCTCGGTCTCCGGCGGGAGGCGGCGGCAAAGCAGTCGTTGAGTTGCTGGATGGTGCCTGTGTTCACAGGATGGTCACTCCTTGACCACAAGGGAGATTCTCTTCAGTCTTCTGTGCAGCAGAACGTCGAAGTCCAGTGATTCTTCTTCTTCAAGTCACACCTTGTGTGCCCCAGGCATGTCTCAATCTATTCAGCCCTCCCTAACCCACTACACAAAATCCTGTCTGGGGTGGTGCAAGCACCTCCCCTGACAGGAAACCCTTTGTCCAAACCTCCCAAGCTGGAAGGACTCCCAGCAGCAAGAGGGCAGACTTGTGTCTTTGGTGGCAGCATCCATTTTGTGATGCTGAGGCTCTTTCTAACTTTACCCGGGTTTCAGGTTAGGTACATGTCGTGTCCCTCTAGGAGGGTGGAATGCTACCCCCGTCGCCAGAATTGGCGAGGGGGTAGTATTCCAAATCGTATGACACCTTACTCGACATGTTTTGATATAGCCAAACCAGAGTTAGCATTGACCGCGAGGTCCATAATGCACTTAAGAGTATATGGTATGGCAATATCATGGCAATATCATGGAAACAGCTAAAGGACGTTGTTCCGAAAGCTGCAGACAGGCTCAGCTCATGCCAGAGCACCATCTCACATGAAACCAAGCACTCTGCCTCCAGGATTGTTAAGGCCTGCCATAGGAGTGACTGATAGGTTACCATGTGTCCATATAGGTTAGATATAGATATACTATATCTAAGTAAGAGGTGATTACACCAACTTACCCCAGCTGAGTGATCAGCCAGTTGTGTCAAATAGTGAGGCCAGGCCGGGGGTGGCATAATACATGCTGCAGCCCCAGGTAGGCCTTGGATACACCTATGCCCTGCGTACCTGGGGTACTATGTTACAGGGTCTATACGGTGAACCAGTTCCAATTGGTAATGCACCTAGTGTGCATTGGCATTAATTTAGGGAGAGAACAGCAGGGCTGTGGGTCTGATTAGCAGGCCCACAGCCACACTAAGTCATAAAACCAGTGAAGCAAAAGCAAAAATTTGGGGTGACCATAGGATAGCAGACCCTACTCCCCTACAGACTTGACACCAGGGGGTCGAAGGATTTCCACCACGGTGGCGCTTCGGCGTCACGCCTGGCTGAGGTCCACGTCATTTTCGGGGGATGTCCAGAGTTCCCTCATGGACATGTCCTTTGATGGCACTCGCCTTTTTGGTGAGAAGGCGGACAGTGCGCTGGCTCGGTTCAAGGACTCCCGGGCCACGGCCAAGTCCTTGGGTCTTTAGGCCCCGCGGCCGCAAACTTCTGCGTTTCGTCCCTTTCGTGGCCAATGAAGGGGCGCCTCCTCACGTCCGCCCAGCCACCGGCCGCAGAACCAACCTGCACGCGGACGTGGATTCCGCCGAGGCGGTACTGGAGGTCAACGTGCCGGTCAGTCCACATCCACCCCGGCAGCATCCGCCTCAAAGCCCTCCTAGTTCGAGCTTTCAGGCCCATTCAACGCCAGTGGGCGGCAGAGTTCGCCATCACCGGCTCCACTGGCGCTCCATCACGTCGGACAGGTGGGTGCTGCAAATCGTCCGAAGGGGCTACTCCCTCCCCTTCTAGACGACCCCTCCAGCCATGCCACCACTGAACCACCGTATGTCGGGGGATCATTTGCATCTTCTACGAGAGGAAGTTTCGGCCCTCTTGGCCAAAGAGGCCGTCGAGCGCGTTCCTGGTCCAGAAGTAGGTCGTGGTTGTTAGTCCCACTACTTTCTGGTTCCCAAGAAGGGCAAAGGGGGCCTACGCCCGATCTTGGACCTCGGGAGCGTGAACTCCTTCCTCCGGAAGGACCGGTTCAAGATGCTCACTTTAGCTCAGGTTCTGGCTGCCCTAGACCCTGGAGACTGGATGGTAGCGTAGGACTTGCAGGACGCTTATTTCCACATCCCCGTCCTGCCGGCCCACCGGCGTTACCTGCGGTTCACGGTGGGTCAGGTGCACTTTCAGTTCACCGTGCTCCCCTTCGGCCTCACCAGTGCCCCTCGGGTGTTCACGAAAGTGATGGCGGTGGTCGCAGCTCATCTGCGCAGATCAGGGGTTCCAGTCTTCCCCTATCTCGACGACTGGCTGTTGAAGGCGGGCTCGCCCCAGCAAGTCGTCTCCCACCTCCAGGCTACGGCCGACCTGCTGCATTCGCTGGGGTTCTCCATCAATGTGCTGAAGTCGCACCTGAGTCCCTCCCAGAGGCTCCTTTTCATTGGGGCGGTTCTCGATTCGGCGCAGTTCCGGGTCTATCCGCCGGAACAGCGGGTCCGGGACATTCAGGCCCTGATTTCCATCTTCCGGCCTCTGTCCTGGGTTTCGGTCAGGTTGGTGCTGCGGCTTCTGGGGCTTTTGGCCTTCTGCATCCTGTTGGTACCTCACGCCAGGTGGCGGATGCGGGCTCTGCAGTGGGACCTGAAGTTTCAGTGGGCCCAGCATCGAGGCAACCTGTCCGACCATGTCTTGATCTCGGAGGGCACTGCGAACCAGCTGCAGTGGTGGCTCACGAATCGCGAATGGGTCAGCGGCAGATCCCTCTCCCTACCCCAACCGGAGCATGTAGTAGTGACAGATGCGTCCCTCCTGGGATGGGGGGGCCATATGGGAGAGGCGGAGATCAGAGGACTCTGGTCTCCGGCGGAGACTCGGCTCCATATCAACTTATTGGAGCTGAGGGCGATCCGACTTGCACTGAAAGCCTTCCTTCCCTCTGTCCGGGGGAGTGTCGTGCAGGTGTGCGTGGACCCTTTGTCAGGAGGCTCTGCGCCTCTGGACATGGCTGGAACATCAGGGCATCACCTTCGTGGTTCAACATCTGGCGGGCTCTCTGAACGCCAGAGCAGACAAACTCAGCTGCCGGTGCATGATGGATCACGAATGGCGTCTGAACTCGGACGTGGCGCAAGGTCTCTTTCAGCAGTGGGGAGAGCCTTGGTTAGATCTATTCGCCACCGAAGAGAACGCGCAATGTCAGCAGTTCTGTGCGTTGGAATTTCCAAGGCGGCACTCGCTCGGAGACGCTTTTCAACGCGAGTGGAGTTGCGGTCTGTTGTACGCCTTTCCGCCTATACCACTTCTGCCCAGTGTGCTGAAGAAGATCAGGTGCGATCGGGCCCAAGTCATCTTGGTGGCTCCGGATTGGGCACGAAGGTACTGATATCCCGAGCTACTCAGTATGTCCATCGATCCCCCGATACGACTGCCTCTTCAGGAGGACCTTCTGTCACAGCAGCAGGGGACGGTCCTCCACCCGAACCTGTCCAGCCTCCACCTCCATGCGTGGAGATTGAGCGGCGACAGTTGATGCCATTTGACTTGCCTCCTGAAGTCTGTGATGTCATTCTGGCAGCCAGGCGTCCCTCCACAAAGACGGTATACGCCTGCCGGTGGAACAAATTTGTGACATGGTGCACAGCAAAGGCTGTGGATCCCCTTTCTGCCCCTCTTTCTGAGGTTCTTCTCTTTCTTCTTTCTTTAGCCCAGCAGGGCTCTGCTCTGGGCACCTTGAAGGGTTATCTTGCTGCAATCTCTGCTTTCTTAAGGCTTCCTGATCAGCCTTCTGTTTTCAAGTCCCCTGTTGTTTCACGTTTTCTCAAGGGCATTACTCATATGTTCCCTCCTGTTCCATTCGTAATGCCTCAGTGGGACTTGAACCTTGTTCTCACTTTTCTGATGTGCGCTCCCTTTGAGCCCCTTCACAACTGTCCCATTCGTCTACTGACTCTGAAAACTGCCTTCCTGGTGGCTATCACCTCCGCTAGGCGGGTGAGTGAGCTCCAGGCTCTGTCAGCTAAGCCTCCCTTCATTTCGGTTCATCCGGATAAGGTTGTCCTCCGGACACGTCCTTCTTTTCTTCCTAAAGTCGTGACTCCCTTTCACATCGCGCAATCTGTCACGCTGCCCACCTTCTTTCCGCATCCTTCAAAAGATGAAGAGAGGCTCCACCGTCTGAACCCAAAACGTGCGCTGTCCTTTTATTTGGACCGCACAAAACAGTTCCGGGTGGACGACCAACTTTTTGTTCGATATGTAGGTGCTAAGAAGGGTAAAGCTGTGCACAAACGGACCATCTCGCGATGGGTTGTGTTGTGTATTAAACTCTGCTATTCCTTGGCGAAAAAGGTCCCTCCTGTTGGGCTGAGAGCCCATTCCACGCGGGCCACAGCGGCAGGACATCTGTCAGGCGGCGACGTGGGCTTCACTATTGCCTGGACAGCCAAGTCCGGAGAGATGGCCGCTTTGGCCGTTCTGTTCTCCAGGACTTTCTGGTGTGATCTTGGTTCGCAGACCCACCTCCGGGGTTGGTATTGCTGGGGTATCTATTCTAAGGTGAGGAATCTAACTAATGTGTTTCTTTCAGATGAACAAGTTACTTACCTTTGGTAACGATGTATATGTAAGAAACATTAGTTAGTTAGATTCCTCACCGACCCACCCAGCTTCCCCGTTCTGCGAACCGACCTCTAGGGTTCAGGTTCTCCCTTTCAGGTCCCTAGATTTTTTGGCACCAGTGTCGGTCTCTTGCATGGCTCAGCGTCCCTGGCGCGGAAAGCTATGTATAAGAACTGACGTCAGCGTGCGAGGGCGGCGTCTAAGTACTCCGATTATGTCATTCCGGCGCCCGACGACGGACGCGGATCCGCAGACGACGCCTACCGACGCGCAAGGGGTATTGCTACAAAAATCTTTCCGGATCCAGCCTGACGCCTGGGGATATTCTAAGGTGAGGAATCTAACTAACTAATGTTTCTTACAGATACATTTTTACCGAAGGTAAGTAACTTGTTCTTCCTGACCAGACTGACGATTGGACCTCAGGGTCTTTATGACAGGCCCACACCAGGGCTTGCAGGTCCTCAATGAAGCTATGTCTGTGCCTGGGGACACTTGGTAGATACAGGCCTCCCAGGCTGATGATAAATTTGGTTGTTGCGTCCCACATCCGCTGCATACAGCTTCCTTAGTTGCAGCTCCTGCCCAGGTTGATCACACCTTGACAGATGTAGCCCTGCTTAGGCCAGCAACACTTTGGCAGCCACAGCCAGGATGAGCAGATCACAGCCTGTGTAGTCTCGACCACATGCAGGCCGATCATGACTTGGTTACATGTGGCCACAGATAGGCTGAACTCTGCTTGGTTAGTTGCAGCCACAAAGAGGCTAATCACAACACACAGTCTCAGTCTCGACTGAGCCTCAGCATTTACTGTCGTGGAGTCACTGTTCCCACGAAGAACAGAGATTCGGAGGTCCCTCTGAAGCTCTGGGCCACCAGATCACTTTACAGCAGTCCTTTCTTTTGGGTGCCTCGGAGACACAGGAGTGGCTCTTCACTTCACTCTTTCCAGGACAGCCTTACCTCCTATAGGGTTGGCAGGCTTCATCCCTCTCTAAGCAGGCAAACAGATATTGAAGTGCTTCATAATAGGTATTATAGGAGGCTGGCTTAGTATATGGTGAACACTTATTTAAGTGACACACCTTGCACTAATCCAGACAACCCTTAAGGAGATTTTAGTGGTCTTATACAACCTTAGAAAGCTCTCCCAAGTGGCAGCTCTGGAGAGCAGCCTTCAGGCTTATCCAGAAGGAGTGTTAAGCAGCTTGTTTTACCAGATCTTATCATGTTGTGTAGGTTAAAATGAAAAAGAACCACACAGTGTATAAATAAAAATATGTCTATGTTCAAGGCATGTGTGCTGTAGATGCACATGTTTTGCATAGTCCCTCCATCTATTGTTGAGTCCGGATGTTTTAAAGTTGTTTTTCTTCGAATAAGTCCTTTCCAGTCATGAGGTAAGGTGACTTCTCCTTTCGGTGCTATTGCGCATGGGCATTGACTCCATTGTTAGATTGTTTTCTTTCCACCATCGAGTTCGGACGTGGCTTGTGCCGCTCCAGTTCAAAACCGTCCTTCGGGTTCCCCTCGGTGCGCAATCCACTATACTCTTATTGGTATTGTTCTCGTTTCACTATTCTCCGTGTATCGAATAGATTGGCAAACTCTCAATTTTCGGTCGAAAAAATATCGTTGGCAGCCTTCAGCACTTGCTGCGTAGGTTGACTTCCACTCTGCTTCATATTAGCCAGTCTTTTGTCAATGGAACAGACTCCGCTTCAGTTCTGTCGTTGGTGCCACTCTAAATACCCGCACACCGACCTGCATAAAGTCTGCAACTTGTGCCTCTCACCGGAGCACAAAGAAGAGGATTGTGATGCTTGTCGATAGTTTCGATCGTAGAAGACTTTGCGGGATCGTCGAGCTCAAGGAAGGGACATGCAGCGATAAAACATTGAACACACTCCGGACATATTCAGAGAAGACAACGAACACAAGAGATGGAGGCGTCGGCAGAGGAAGAGACCTTCTGTATCCAAGAATCCAATTCAAAACTGGAAATCGAGCTCTAGTCCGAAGACGTTCCAGCAGGACAGGGTGTTGTGAGTACTAAAGCCCCTTTGCCCCTCAAACTCTCTACAATTAAACAAAAGGCTTTGGCACCACCACTGCCTTCTGACCATGGTCGGCACCGAGACACTGCTTCCAACGCCCCGCTCTCGGTCGCGGCACCGAAACAGTCAGTCAAGCCTTCCGGCTCGGGACCGAGTCGGGAAAATACATCTTCGGAACCAAAACCTTCGACTCTAAAAACAACAAGCATTGGCATAGCCAATAGGTCTCGCTTTTGGGACCTTATAAGTATTTAGTTATGCAACTGTTGCATGGCTAAACACTTATAAGGTCCCAAAAGCGAGACCTATTGGCTATGCCAATGCTTATTAGGACTTGTTCCCTGTTTTTGGAGGTCAGATGATGACCAGCTTGGGTGTCCAGCATTGGTTGGCTGGCACAACACAAAATAAATACATTGTTTATTTATTGATCTTGATTTGGGGCGAGTTCTTTCATCGCACAGGCTTTTCCATGCACCGTCATGTTTACGAGTAAAGACATTGGGCGGTGCACACTTATCATTTCGTCTTCACATGGAACTGCTCATATGAACTGGGGCCCCATCACAAATTTGGGTATTCTGGCTCCTGTGCACCACAGGAAACACCCTGAACAAAGATCAACTACATTCACTGAATGCAGGTGGTCTTGATTAAATAATCTATTCACAGGAGACAGGCTGTGACACACAATGTATTGGGACAGCTAGGTGTACCCAAAGGGTGAGATCCCAGGTGCTAGTGGAGAACAACTTTCCCCAAGTACAAAGCAGTTCTAAAGGAGTAATGTTTCCCGGGGGTAAGTCTGTGGAACTGCTGCGTGCAGTGAGTTTTTGTTGGCCTCAAAGGGGATTAACTCCTCTGATGATAGGTTTAGACTGAAAACCACTTGGTCCCCAAAGTCCCCGAAGGGCAACCTAGTCCAAAGGACAGAGGCTGAATTCAAGTCACTTTTTCACAAAGGAGATCCTCAAAGAATAATAAAAAGATGAATAAATCGGCTGAGATACAAAACTTTTTCATAAAGGTGGACCCTAAATAGTTATCTGTTTCCCTGAAACAGGGCGACAATCACAAAACCTATTCCAATAAACAGCACTCCAAATCTGAATATAGTCCAAGGAGATATTGTGAACTCCAACCATAGCTCGTTTCAAAGTGGAGGACCACAATAATTAAGCTTTACCCCTCGAAATAGGTTGAGACCTACAAGTACAAGGTACACAAACAAGGTCACCAAAAGGAAAAGAGGTTGGGATCTACAAGTGAAAGGTATACACAGAAGGTCATCAAAAGGTGATCAGTTACTAGAATACATTCATAATCTCCCAACAACTCGTTCCTGAGAACATGTTTCCGAAGAAGGCTGTATGAACAAAAGACATGAGGGGAAGCACACCATGTACCACAACCACTCAGTCCACACAGGGGGTCCCCACTAAAGATTATGCCCAACGGCCCAGCAGACAGGCACACATCTATGCACACACAAGACGGAATGCAGCCCCAGTAGAAAGGCTCATGCGAACAGCAGCTTATTCCCCAAAACAGGACCCCAAATGGGAATACAGTTCTCTGGGGTAGACGAAGGCACGCAACCACTTGCTACACACAGAAGGTCGCCAAAGAAACTCTGGTCTGAGAAGCACAACAACGTAATGCACATAACCGATGACCAAAGAACTAATGTAGCATCTAAGAGGCAGACAGCAAATTGCAACATCGCTATACAAAGAGGAGGTCCCTGAAAAAGAATATTTGGCAAAAGAAAGACTGAGCAGCTACCAGCTGATTTCATGAGATCCCATTAGAGGAACCTATCACAAGGAATCAAGAAGACAGGCTAAGAGCCACAACACCTCATTCTTTACAACCCGTCAACACAAGGAATGAAGGGACCTGTTGAGAACCTAATGCTTCAGAGGGTTCCCTCTACTGAAGCTAGAAGAAGGATCTAATCATCTCTAAACTTGTGCATCTTTCTCATACAATTGGCACGGCTAGGAGCCATCTTGCCTCTACCGCCTCACTGCGAGGGACCAAAATGAAGTAACAAAGGTAAATGTATCATTACTTCCCACAAAATAGGTCACCACCAAAGAGGAGGCTCGTACAGGAAAGAAAGAGTAGGATAGAACTAACTGCTTCACCAACTCAATATTTCTAGTTGGTAGGAAACTAGAGTTTTGGAAGCATTACAGTGTGTCTGTACATTTTCATTCAGTGGCAAATGTATTCAGTGGGGGGTGGAGAGTTATGAATGCAAGTTGCTCTGTAGAGGTGGGGACACCGGGCTTTGTGACCCTCTCCTTACTACTGGGTGTATGACACTCCTTCCCCCACCCACCCCCCCCAAATCTGGGCGGATTCAGGACAGGTGCCTATTTGAGTGGCGGCCTGGGATCACCTCCCATGGATGTGGGTGGTTTCTCCAATGTGAAAGGTGCATGGAATGGAAATGTGGGAACTAGCTGTAAGGCTGTGAAGCCCACTCCTCAAAAATGTATAATTATTGTAATGAAATCTGATTATGGTTAGAATAGTTGAGGCTCTGGTACAGGAGAGTAAGAACTTTAGCCAGTGGACCTGCAGCTTAGAGAATTGCTATTGTGTAAACGCTTTGAAAAGCCATAACATCACATTGATCATATAGGGCACATCCTAAGAGATACAACAGCTCACACCACATAGGGTTTAAGGGCCAAAAACCCACCCACAAAGACACAGCCAGATTCACTGGAATCTTCCTGAAGGAGACAGAATAACCAGCGCGAAAGAACTTTGCCTCCGCCAGACATGCAAACACATTCCAGAAGCACCGGGGGCAGTGCTCGCCGTCCAGCTGTCTGCATTCCTGTGCACTCCAACCACTGTAGCGCTCCCTGTAGCACCATGAGCAGTCAGTGCCTCTCAGACCCGAATCTGCGGACACCTGGGCCAGGTTGGAACAGCTCTTATCTCCTCAGTCCATATATCTCAAGAGAAGGGTGAGGTGTGGAAATGCATGAGGTTCAAACATTCCAAGTGCATCTCCGGCACACTCTGTACCAGTGAAAGGGAGTCCAAGCAGAAGTCTCCGACACTGCAAGGAGCACAGTGATCGAGAGAGCACAGGGTGAGCGAGTGCAAGAGCACAGAGCGAAAGAACGCAGGAGCACAGAGCAAGAGAGAGCAAGAGAGTGCAGGAGCGCAGAGCGAGAGAGAGAGAGCAAGAGAGCTCAGGAGCGCAGAGCGAGAGAGAGAGAGAGAGAGAGTGAGTGCAGGAGCGCAGAGCGAGAGAGAGTGCAGGAGCGCAGAGTGAGAGAGAGAGTGTGTAAGGAGCGCAGAGCGAGAGGGAGAGTGTGCAGGAGCGCAGAGCTTGAGAGGGAGTGTGCAGGAGTACAGAGCGAGAGAGAGAGTGTGCAGGAGCGCAGGGCGATTGAGTGTGTGTTCAGGAGCGCAGGGCGAGAGAGTGCAGGAGCGCAGGGCGAGAGAGTGCAGGAGCGCAGGGCGAGAGAGTGCAGGAGCGCAGGGCGAGAGAGTGCAGAAGCGCAGGGCGAGAGAGTGCTGAAGCGCAGGGCGAGAGAGTGCAGGAGCGCAGAGCGCAGAGCGAGAGAGTGCAGGAGCGCAGAGCGAAAGAGTGCAGGAGCGCAGAGCGAAAGAGTGCAGGAGCACACAGAGAGAGAGAGACTGCAGGAGCGCAGAGTGAGAGAGTGCAGGAGCAAACAGAGAGACTACAAGGATAACATTGAGATCACAGAAAAGGGTATGTACGGAGATGACAAGTGCTTGGAAAAAATCGCAGCCAGTGCGTTACTGCGAAGGGAGGATCAGTTATTTCTTCTTCCGCGCCAGCAAGCGCAGATCCGGAGAATAGGAATTGGAATTTACAGTCTGTGATAAGTTGGACTGTTATATGCTGGTCACTAGTTAAAGTGGCCACCTTGCACCAGTACAATTCGACTCTTATGGTAGATAGGTTTAAGACAACCTTTTAAAGAAAGCTATGCTAGTGGTAGCTGTGGAGAGCAGCCTTCAGGCTAAGTCTAGGAGGAATGTAAAGCAGCTTGTTTTACCTTATAATCTCTTGAATCACTAAATGAAAGGACACCATACAGGTATATATATAAAATATATATGTATTTATTACTAGACACACTCTACTAATCTCTTTATGAGATTAGAAGTCAAGGACATATGCACAAATCAACATTTCACAACAAATTAAGCACTTATATGGCTGTGGCCCTAGGGGCGTACCAGACCATATACTAAAAAAGAGCGACTTCAGAACAGAGAAGGCCTAAGGTCTTCAGAAGCGCTGGGGCCTCACTAATCCACCCAAGGCAGGTAAGTAAAGGACCCACGGGAGACACATGCAGTGTGGGAACACAGCCGCGGATCCCAATAGACTTCAATGGAGCAAGTCTTGGTTGGATTTTTAAAGTTTTAGGATACTTCGGGAGAGTCTACAAGCAAGTCACTTACAGGGTAAGTAGTTCTAGAGCCAACACACACAGGAGCACCGGAGTACTCGAGTTACCTCACCCAGGGAAGCCGGGTGCATAGGTGTCTTTTGGTGTCGGGTCACGGCGTCGTTTTCAATGGGAGCCAAAGAAGACTTGCTGCTTGTGAAGACAGGAGAAGTGTCTGGTGGAATCCAAGGCTGGATTCTGAAGAAAGAAGACCTGAAAGCAGAGGATACAGTGTTCAAAGTCACTTGCCAGTGACCCGGGGCCAGGAAGCTGGATACCCACAGTAGTCGGGTGATTTCAGGTGATCACGGGTGTCTTGACTCTTCAGCCACGAGGTCCAGGAGGCGTCGACGATGACCAGGAGCTGGTTTCGGAGTGTCCCACAAAGTCTGCAGCTTACTGAGGTGTCGGCAACCAAAGTCAGCGGTGCAGACCAGCAGGGTCTGAGGGACTCACCCAGCGAGGGTAAGTCAGGGCAGGCCTGGAGCAACCAGGGGAGCCCTTTGGTTCTGTAGAAAAGTCTTCAGGGGACCCACAAGCCAACCGGCAAGGGATCGCGAAGACGCCTCGGGAGGATTCACTCACCAGGAGCCCACGGTCACTCGGGACGAGGTAGGCCTCTGATTTTCGGAGGAAATCCTGCTGGAGGCTTGGGCCACACATGGTCCAAAGCACAAGTTCGTAGAACGTCGTGAAGGGGTTGCACTCGACAATAGTGCACGGTACCCGGGTATTGCTGTTCCTCGTCACTCGTGGGGTCCACTCGCCTCAGCTTCGCCGGGGACTCACAATGGCCGTCGAGAAGTCAGGAAATCCACTTCCGGGGCTGCAGGGACTTCGGACTCCGGCGGGAGCGGGAAATTTTGCGACCGTTGATGCAAAGTTTTGGTGCCTGCCAAGCAGGGGAGTCACTCCTTGACTCCAAGGGAGATTCTTCAGTCTTCTAAAGGTAGTGGAACATCGAAGGTCCAGGATTCTTCTTCAGAGCGTCGTCCAGGGATATCTAGTTTGCAATGGCAAGGGTTCCCTAACTTATACTAAAAGGAAGGGAGGGACTAGCTCTATGGCCACTCCTATGGGAGGGTCAGGGGAGTGGGTGGCTACACCCACATCCCTTTGTCCAGTTTCGCGCCAGAGCAGAGGCTGGTAGCCCCTGAACCGGTTTGAGCTGGCATATACACAGAGGAGCCTACTGCTCCCCAGTGCAGGACTTCAAAGCACTCTAGGACTGCACCCACCTAGCCCCAATACACTAAATCCTGTCTGGAAGGTGGTTACACCTCCCTGTGACAGGATGCCTATTGCTGGGCCTCCTCCACTGCGAGTTTCGGTCAGCAGCAGGAGGGCAGCCCAGTGTCTGTGCTGGTGGCATCCATTTTGTGATGCCAGGGCTCTTCAGGATTCTACCGTGTTTCCACAGTGGGTACATATCTATCCCTCTGGAAGGGTGGGATCATACTCCCACACCAGTTACTGGTGTGGGGGTATGATTCCAAAGCGTTTGACACCAAACACGACACGTTTTGATGCAGCCATCCCAAAGTTAGCATTTACCGCTAGGTTATAATGCACTTAAGAGTATATGGTTTAACCGCATCCACAAACAGCTACAGAGAATAGACTCTGAGAGCTACAGAGGGGCCCTGCTCATTCAGAGGCACCCCCTCACATGGAAACCAAGCACCCTGCCCTCAGGATTGTTAGGGCCTGCCTTAGGGGTGACTGATAGGTTTATATGTGTGTGTACGGTGAGATATAGGGAACCTATATCTCAGTGAGGAGTGCTAACACTACCTCACCCAGGCTGCAGTAGCAGGCCTGTGGTGTCAGATTTAGTCTGCTTCCCAGGGGGTGGCATAATACATGCTTCAGCCCCTGGTAGGCCTGTGAAGTACATATGCCCTTGGTACCTAAGGTACCATATACTAGGGGCTCATAAGGTACCACAGTATCCAATCTCTAGTGCATCTAATATGCACTCCAAGTTGTTTAGAGAGAACAGAGAGGCTGGGGCCCTGATTAGCAGGGACCCAGCCAGACTATAGCCAGAAACAGTGTAAAAATCAGAAAAAAAGTGGGGGCAACAAAAGTGCAGATCCTACTCTCTGACATAGTCAATACGCAAAAGTCCTATCTTCAACTCTCACAAATGCAGTCCTATCTGGGAGCGACTTTAAACACTCTCACTGCTCTAGCCTCTCCCAATGCAACAAGGGTTCGAAATCTTCGAACTCTATTACTACAATTTCGAACAAACCAATTCTTACCTGTCAGGACTTTCCTGCAACTACAGGAATTATGGCATCATGCATCGCAATAGTGCCTCATGCAAGATTACACATGCGTCCCCCACACAAATGCTTAGCATGTCAGTGGAATAAATCACAGGGTCAATTAACAGATCTATTGTTGGTAGACGGCGCTCCCATCGCTCTCTGCAGTGGTAGAATTCACAAAAGGGCGGCCCTTCATCCGCCCTGTACCACAGATCGTACTAACACCAAACGCATCTCTCACAGGTTGGGGTGCCTATCTACAGAATCTAACAATTCAGGGTCTATGGGACAGCGAGTACAAAATTCTCAACATCAACTATCTAGCACTTCTAGCTGTGTATCTAGCACTAAAAGCTTTTCAGTCTCACCTCGTAGGGAAAGTTGTCCTAGTCCATATGGAAAATAAGACGCCTCTCTCAGACCATTTGGCGTTGGGCAATTCATCTGGCATAGCACCTCCCAGGTGTGAACAATCTAAGTGCCAACCGCCTCAACAGGATGCAGCAACAAATACACAAATGGGAACTTCATCCCCAGGTTCTCCTTCCATACTTCCAAAAATAGGGATTCCCACAAAAAGTTCTCCTTGCCACAGCAGACAACTCAATTTGCACAGACTTCGCCTCCATGTTCCCACACCCTCTATCCAAAGGCAACGCCCTATGGATGAACTGGTCAGGGATATTTGCTTACGCTTTTCCGCCTCTCCCTCTCTGTCCGTTTCTGGTTCGGAAACTCAGGCAAACTTCACTCACACTGATTTTAGTGGCTGCTACATGGGCTCGTCAACCATGGTTCAACACACTGTTAGAACCTATCATTGGTTCAACATCAAAAGCTGCACCTCAATTCCAGCCTTCTCACTCAGAACCATGGAGAAATCTGACACCCAAACCCCAAGAAACTCAACCTAGCAATTTGGCTCCTGAAGTCATAGAGTTTGGATACTTAAATTTACCACCAGATTGTATGACAATTCTTAAAGAAGCAAGAAAACCTACCACCAGCGCATGTTATGCGGCAAAATGGAAGAGTTTTGTTGTATATTGTACCAAC
Source organism: Triturus cristatus (assembly GCF_964204655.1). Lineage (NCBI taxonomy): Eukaryota > Metazoa > Chordata > Amphibia > Caudata > Salamandridae > Triturus > Triturus cristatus. Next base: position 1,122,845,483 of record NC_140585.1, on the reverse strand, counting down.
AACATTATTAATCCGCTATATGCTTCTATACAAAATATTATTTCTTACCTTATGCATCTACAACAAGCTGGGTTAGCCTATAAATCCATTTGGTTGCACCTTGCAGCAGTAGCCGCATATTTGCAAAACAGAAAACACTTAACCTTGTTCAAGGTTCCAGTAATTAAAGCCTTCATGGAAGGCCTTAAAAGAGTAATACCGCCCAGGGTACCACATGCACCAATTTGGAGCCTTAATATCCTTCTCGCAAGGCTCATGAGTCCACCTTTTGAGCCATTACACATTTGTCCATTACAATTTCTTTCATGGAATGTTGCCTTTCTAATTGCTATCACTTCACTAAGGAGGGTTGGTGAGCTACAGGCATTAACCTTAGAAGAACCCTTCTTTCCACTTCATGAAGATAAAGTAGTTCTTCGCACAAACCCAAAATGCCTTCTGAAAGTGGTTTCTGCTTTTCATATTAACCAATCAGTTGAGTTACCTGTGTTCTTTCCTCAACCTGATTCAGTGGCAGAAATGGCTCTTCACACACTTGATGTCAAAAGAGCACTATTATACTATATCTGAAAGAGACAGTTAGTTATGGATTCCTCACCTTAGAATTACCACCAGGTGTCAAACTGGATCAGGAATTTTGTTTCCTCAGCAGTACCTCTGCGTGTTGATAAGTGACGTGGTCACCGGAATGACGTTGTGGTATCTACTTAGACATCGCCCTCGCGCGCTGACGTCAGCTCTTTCTTTTTCAACGGCAGACAGCGCAGATCAGGACAGAGCGGAACCTTGAGTCACTTTTTGATTCCGTCTTTGCTACTTTTGTCGACACCTTTTTTGAGTCGAACGACTCCTGGTGCACGGAGGGATGTCACGTCGGACCTGCTTCAAGGCTTACGGCTCCTGTCGCAAATTGATGTGGGTTACGGACCCGCACTTCGTGTGCCTTTTGTGCCTGGAGCGCCACCACGACCCGAAGTCGTGCTCCGACTGCCGGGGCCATGAACCCGAAGTCTTTGCGGGGGCGGTCCTGAAATCTTCTCGAGGCCCGGCAGTCTGCTCCACGCCGTTCGAGGTCCTGGTCGATAGGGAGGTCGCGGGACCAGTCGCGGAGCCTCCACCACCACCACCACTCGTCATTGAAGTCTTCGTCTTCTGATAAGTCGAAGCACAAGGAGAAAACAAAGAAGCATTGTCGCTCTTCGCGTTCTCCCTGTCCATCAGCCGACGCGGGAAGCAGACAGTAACCGTCCGGCTCTGCCCACGGAGCCTGTTGGGTCGACTCCGGCCCTCCCTCCCTCACCGGGAGCCGGAGCAACCCCTACCCAGCTTCGAAGCTTCTACTAAGCTTTGCATTCCATCTTTGGGCTGTCTGACTCCGCCGGCGCGCCCTCGGACCCCGCGGACTCGGTTGGGGGCTCTAGGCCTTCGATGTCGGCGGCTTCGGCGCTGCAGGCCCCCAAGGATCCAGGCCTGAATGTGGATCGGCCCCGTCGACCTCGTGACACCTCACCTGGCGCCGAATCCAGTGACGACACTCCTGCCACCTTTGACGCCGGTTGTGTGCCCAGCCGGCGTCGACCCCAGCCTCCCCCTCGATGAGGACATGGAGCCGGACCGATGTCGTCTGACTTAGGGACCGGCGCCGACCGGTACTTTTGTACCCCTGTTCTCCCCTGATGTTTCCTACCGCCCTGAGTGGCTCACAGGAGAGGGTGAGGAGGACTGGGAGGGGTGTGTGGACCCTCTTGTAGACCAGTTGGAGGAACCAGACTGGAGAGAGGAGTCGGGTGAGGCCAGTGGTCTGGATACCTCCCCAGACCTTGGCATGCTATCTCCCCCTACCGTGGCTATGGAGGAGGGCGCATCTTACACAGTGGTGTTGCATAGGGCATCCGAGGCCCCAAACCTCGAGCTTCCTATGGCGGCGATCAGGACTAACCTCCTGACAGAGGTGTTTCAACAGGCAGCGGCCTCCTCGGAGCCCTTGCTGCTGTTCAATGCGGCCCTTACGGACATCCTCTTGGACACTTCGTCCAAGCCCAACACCGGGGCTCCTGTGAACAGGAGGATTGCCCGAAGCCACCGTCCGACCCCAGGCGACCACATTTTCCTCTCTTCACATCCTTCTCAGGAGAGCTTGGTAGTGCAAGGGCACATTCCCTAATGCAGCACCTGATGGTTAATCCAAGAAGCTGGACCACCTTGCGAAGATGTTTTCTTCTTCCAGCTTAGGACTGTGGCTGCTGAACAACGCATGTCTATTGGGCTGTTATTCCCACTCGGTGTGGGACTTGGTTGCGCAGGTGCTGCCACAGTGCCTGATGGAGGCCCGGACTGTGCTCTCCCATGCTGTTGCCGAAGGGAGAGATGCAGCGAAGTTCACCATCCGGTGTGGGCTGGACACGCTAACTCACTGGGCAGGACGATTTACACGTCAGTACATTGAGATGCTACGCCAGGTTGAGGTCCACTGGCTTTTCAGGGGATGTCCAAGCAACACTTTTGGACATGCCCTTTGAGGTCCGTCGCCTGTATGAGGGCCAACTCCTGCAGAATGCAGCTGCAAGAATGCTTTCTGGTACCTTAAAATATGAATCCATCTCGGCGGAAATTAAAAAGTTGCATTGGTTACCTGTCAAAAAGCGAGTATTGTTTAAGGTCCTGTGTGTGGTCCATAAGTCACTTCATGGCATTGGACCTTGTCACTTGATTCAGCGTTTTCATTGGTATATACCTAGAAGATCTTTGCGTTCTTCAGAAGCCAAACTAATTTGTGTACCTTTTGCAAAAAAAGCTAATTGGGGTGGCAGAAGTTTTCTGGTCGCTCTTCCGCTGTCTCTTCGAGGCATGACAAAATTACTGGACTTCAGGAAGGCCTTGAAAACATGGTTATTTAATGCCTAAGGTCCAATTTGTGTCCCCTCTGTGTTCAAGTTTCAGCAGGACATCATACATAGCGCCACAACACCCTCGGGTGACAGTGCGCTCTATAAATGTCAATAACATTAACATTAACAACGTGTTTAAGCGCTTTAAGGATTCTGGGGCTACGGCCAGATCCTTAGGAATCGCTTCCACCTCCCGCCCAGCGCAGTCTGCTTTTCGCCTCTTGTGTGGCTACGGAAAGGGTGCCCCGCCACGTTACTCCCAGAGCCACAGTCCTGCGCAAGCTGTTCAGCCTCTGCGAGGCCGGGGACTTGGGAACCAGAGCTGTGGTTCTGGGGGCCAGCAGGCGGGCCAGTCCACCACAGCCCCCTCTGCAGCAGCCTCCAAACCCTCCTAGTCCGACCTTTCGGGGCTACCAAACGCTAGTGTGCGGCAGGATTCGCCATCACCTCCCTCACTGGCGCACCATCACGTCGGACAGGTGGGTTTTGCAGATAGTCCGATACTACCCCTCCATCCATGCCACGTCATTACCATCGCATGTCGGAGGATCATCTGGCCCTTCCCCAACAGGAAGTTTCGGCACTCTTGGCCAAGGGAGCCATCGAGTGCGTACCTGCCCCAGAAGTAGGTCGTGGTTGCTTTTCCCACTACTTTCTGGTGCCCAAGAAGGACAAAGGCCTGCGTCCTATATTGGATCTCAGGAACGTCAACCGCTTCCTACGGAAGAAGTTCAAAATGTTGACGCTCCCTCAGGTCTTGTCTCCCCTTGAGCCTGGAGACTGGATGGTAGCGTGGGACTTGCAGGACGCTTACTTTCACATCCCCGTCCTGCCAGCCAACCGGCATTACCTGCGGAACACGGTAGGCAACACGCACTTTTATTTTACCGTGCTCCCCTTTGGCCTTACTAGCGCCCTCGGGTGTTCACGAAAGTGATTGCGGCGGTCGCAACTCATCTGCGCAGATCAGGGGTTCCAGTCGTCCCCTATCTCGATGACTGGCTGTTGAAGGCGGGCTCGCCCCAGGCTGTCGTCTCCCACCTACAGACTACAGCCGACCTCCTGCATTTGCTGGGGTTCTCCTTCAACGTGCCAAACTCACACCGACTCCCTCTCAGAAGCTCCTCTTCATCCTGGCGGTTCTGGACTCTATGCATTTTCGGGTTTACCCTCCCGAACAGCGAGTCCGGGATATTCGGGCTATGATTCTGATCTTTCATCCTCTATCGCGGGTTTCGGTCAGGAAGACCCTCCGGCTACTGGGCCTGATTTCCTCCTGCTGGTGGACTATGCCAGATGGCATATGCGGGCTCTGTAGTGGGACCTGAAGTTCCAGTGTTCACAACATGAGGGGAATCTGTCTGGGAGAGACGGAGATCAGAGGCCTCTGGTCTCTGGCGGAGTCTGGGCTTCATACCTACCTTCTGGAGCTTTGGGCGATTCATCTTGCACTCAAGGCATTCCTTTCCTATGTCCGGGGAAGAGTAGTGTAGGTGTTCACGGACAATACCACCTCCATGTGATACTGCAACAAACAAGGCGGGGTGGGGTCGTGGACCCTATGTCAGGAGGCCCTCTGCCTCTGGACATGGCTGAAACATCAGGGCATATCCCTGGTGGTTCAACACCTGGCAGGTTCCCTGAATGCTAAGGCTGTCGAACTCATCGGCAGGTGCATGATGGATCACGAATGACGTCTTCACTCGGAGGTGGTGCAAGGTCTCTTTCAGCAGTGGAGAGAGCCTCGGTTGGATCTAGTCGCCAAGAACCACCTGGCAGGTTCCCTGAATGCTAAGGCTGTCGAACTCATCGGCAGGTGCATGATGGATCACGAATGACGTCTTCACTCGGAGGTGGTGCAAGGTCTCTTTCAGCAGTGGAGAGAGCCTCGGTTGGATCTAGTCGCCAACGAAGAGAACGCGCAATGTCTGCAGTTCTGCACGTTGGAATTTCCAAGGCGGCACGCGCTAGTCAACACTTTTCGTCGCGAGTGGAGTTGCGGTCTTCTATATGACTTTCCACCTATATCACTTCTGCCCAGAGTGCTGACGAAGATCAAGAGCGACCGGGTCCAAGTCATTCTTGTAGCTCCGGATTGGGCACGAAGAGTCTGGTATCCTGAGCTGCTCAACATGGCCATCGATTCTCCGATCCGACTGCCTTTGCGGGAGGATCTTCTGTCACAGCATCAGGGGACGGTCCACCATCCAAATCTGTCCAGCTTCCACCGCCTTGCGTGGAGATTGAGTGGTGGCAGTTGATGTCGTTTGACCTGCCTCCTGAAGTCTGCGATGTTATCCTGGCAGCCAAGCGACCCTCCACTAAGACGGTATACGCCTGCCGATGGAACAAACTTGTGGCATGGTGCACAGCAAAGGCTGTGGATCCCCTTTCAGCCCCTCTTTCTGAGGTTCTCTTGTTCCTCCTTTCTTTGGCCCAGCAGGGCTCTGCTCTGAGCACTCTAAAGGGCTACCACTCGGCCATTTCCTGATCAGCCTTCTCTTTTCAAGTCCCCTGTTGTATATAGATTCCTTAAGGGCATTACTCATCTTTTTCCTCCTGTTCCCTTCGTAATTCCCCAGTGGGACTTGAACTTGGTTCTTACCTATCTTATGTGCGCTCTCTTTGGGCCACTACATAACTGTCCTCTCAGGCTTCTCACTTTAAAATCTGCCTTTCTGGTGGCCATCACCTCTGCACGCAGGGTGAGTGAGCTACAAGATCTTTCTTCCAAGCCTCCCTTTCTGGCTGTCCATCCGGACAAGGTCGTCCTACGAACTAGACCTTCCTTTCTTTTAAAGGTGATTACTTCTTTCCACATTGGCCAAACCATCACTTTGCCCACCGAAAAGTCGCGCCGTGCACAAACATACCATCTCCAGGTGGGTCATTATGTCCATCAAAGCCTGCTATTCTTTGGCAAAGAAGTAGCCTCCAGTGGGACTGCGCGCCGATTCCACCAGGGCGATGGCAGCTACCACTGCTTTGGGATGAGGAGTCCCCCTAAATGACATCTGTCAGGCAGCTACGTGGGCATCGTTGTACACATTCACCAAACACTACTACCTGGACAGCCATGTCCGGAGAGACGGCTTCTTTGGCCATTCTGTTCTCCAGGACTTTCTGGTGTGGACTTAGTTCGCAGACCCACCTCCGGGGTTGGTATTGCTGGGGTATCTATTCTAAGGTAAGGAATCTATAACTAACTGTTTCTTTCAGATGAACAAGTTACTTACCTTCAGTTACGATATATACGTATGAAACATAGTTTAGTTATAGACTCCTTACTGCCCCACCTATCCTCCCCGTTCTGCGAAATGATTTGTAGGGTTAAGGATATCCTTTCAGGGCCCTAGTTTTGTGCACCAGTTTTCAGTGTCTTGCATGGCTCTGCGTTTCTGGCGCAGAGAGTGGTGTACAGAATTGACGTCAGCGCGCTAAGGCGGCGTCTAAGTAGCTATCACAACGTCATCCCGGTGACACGACGCTGACGACAGACACTGAGCCGACCGACGCCACCTTCCGAGGCACAGAGGTACTGCTGACGAAAAAACTTTCCAGTTCCAGTCAGACGCCTGGGGGTAATTCTAAGATAAGTAATCTATAGCTAGCTTATGTTTCTTACTGTTATATCGTTACCGAAGGTAAGTAACTTGTTCATTACCAAGGTCATGGAACTTGGACATTACATCAACTAAGGCAACATAGTGGTTTTTGTAAAGCTATTTATTTTTTTGTCTTATTTTTTTATAAATTGCTTTTTTTTTATTACTCCAGAGGTGGTTGAAGCAGGCTTTGGAAGAAGAACATTCAAAAATGATGGATCTGTTTGAGTCACCTTCTCAAGAAAGGTCATTAAGCCCAGTGATCTATTGTGATGAAAAAAGTCCAATATTATGGAACAGCGGCTGTCCTCTTTCAGGTAATTGTTAATTTAGTTTTACTTTAAGCCATAAGGGTCACATGTATCAAGCAATTTTGCATTCCCAAATGGACCAATTTGCAGAATCGGCCTGTTTGATAATTAAAAAAACCTGGTGTCCCTTCCAAATAGCGAATCGCAGCGGTATGTATGAATGTTTTATGACAGTGAATGCGGTTGCAAAACATTCGCAATTTACCACCAACTTCAAGGGACCCCTTCCTCTTTGCGAATGGTTGTAAAAACGTTTTTTCAAGAGCAGGCAGTGGTCTCATGGATCACTTGCTGCTCTTAAAAAATAAAAAGAAAACGTAACTTTTTTTTTTTTTGTGTGTAACCAGCCCGTTTTCTTTGGAGTAAAATGGGCTGCATTTAAAGAAAAAGATTGCTTTATTTAAAAGTAATCAAGGACATGGTGGTCTGCTGACTCCAGCAGGCCACCATCCCCGTGATTGTAGAGATTCCGAGGGGGTCACAAATTGCGATCTACCTAATTAATATTAATTAGTCCGGTCGATTTGCGACCCACTAGGAATCGCTAAGTGAAACTCTGAGTTTCACATATTTGTAATTGCAATTGCCTAATTGCAATTTTTTTTTTAAATAGAAGAGGCCATTTAATTATAAACATAGTGATTTAAGTTGAATCATTTGATCAAAAAGTAAGACTGTTCTATTTCTATATAGTCAACATTTATCTGAAAGAGACTGTAGTTTTAGATTCCTTACTTTAGAATTACCTCCAGGTGTCAGACTGGATCCGTTTAAATTTTTTCGTAGCAGTACCCCTTTCATCTCGGTAGGTGGCGACGGCCAACTCCGCGTCGCCAGGATGATGTTGCGGTGTCTGCCTAGATGCCGCCCCTGCGCACTGACGTCAGTTCTTTCTTTTTTCACTCCAGCCAGCGCAAATCCGGAGAGAGCGTGCCCCTTAGTCTTTTTTTACTAACCCTTTTTCGACTTTTGTCGATGCTTTTTTCGAGTCTTCGACTCCTGGTGCACGAGGGATGTCCCATCGTTGGACCGGTTTTAAGCCCTTTGACTCCTGTCACAAATTGATGTCTGTCACCGGTCGGTACCTCGTGTGCCTTTGGTACCTGGAACGCAACGATGATCCGAAGTTGTGATCCGACTGCCAGGCCATGAACCCAAAGTCTTTGCGGGAGCGGTCCCGAAAGCTTGTGGATGCCCGACAGTCCGCTCCGCTCTGTTCGAGGTCCCCGTCGGGAGGAAGGTCGCGTGACCGGTTGCGGAGTAATCACCATTCCTCCTTGAAGTCTTTGGACTCCTCCGGTAAGTCAAAGCACAAGAAGGCGAAGAAGCATTGTCACACTTTGCCTTCTCCCCTGTCCGTCGGCCGACGCGAGGCGGGACCCAGAGCATTGTCACTCTCCGGATCCATCTTCCGAGTCACCTGGGACGGCTCCATGCTTCCCTCCCTTTCCTGGAGCTGGAGTGTTCCCTGTCCAAGTTCGTGCCTTTTACGAAGTGCTCCATAGCATTTTTGGGCAGCCCTACTCCTCTGGCGGGCCTTCGGGACCCCCGTACTCTGCTGGGGTCCCTTGGCCTTCGATGCCGGCGGCACCGGCCTCTGCGCCGGAGGGCCCCAGTGGATCCATGCCTGAGTCCGGATCAGCGCCGGTCGACCTCACGGTACGTTCCCCGGCACCTAGTGACGAAGCCCCCGATGCCGGTTGTGCCCCCAACCAGTCGACCCCAGCCTGACTTGGACCCGGTGCAGGACTGGCACCGGAGGGTACTTTTGTACCGCTGTTTATCCCTGACGTTCCCTATCGCCCCAAGAGGTAGCCAGAGGAAGGGTGAGGAGGACTGGGAGGGGTCAGTTGACCCTCTAGCAGACCAAATTGAGGAGCCGGACTGGCGAAAGGAGTTGGGTGATGCCAGTGGTCTCGATGCATCCCCATACCTTGGTATGCTTTCTCCCCCTACCGTGACTACGGAGGAGGGGGCTTCCTATGCTGTGGTGTTGCGTAGGGCGGCTGAGGCCTTGGGCCTCGAGCTTCCTACGGTGGCTGTCAGGACCAACCTCCTGACTGAGATGCTTCAACCAGCAGCAGCCTCTTCGGAGCCCCTTCTGCCTTTTAATGGGGCTCTCACTGACATCCTCTGGACACTTGGTCCAAGCCCAGCACAGGGGCTCCTGTGAACAGGATGATTACCCGACACCACCGCCCGGCCCCGGCTGACCCACTTTTCCTCTCCCAACACCCTACCCCTGAGAGCTTGGTGGTCCAAGCCTCATCCTCAAAAGGCACATTTCCTACTGCTCCCCCAGATAGGGAATCCAAGAAGCTGGAACATCTTGGGAAGAAGATGTTTTCTTCCGCCAGCTTATGACTGCGGTCGGTGAACACCAGATGTTTCTTGGGCAGTTATACACATACGGTGGCGCAAGTGCTGCCACAGTGCCCGGATGAGGCACGGGCCGTGCTCACCCGTGCTGTTGCTGAGGGTCGAGACGCAGCTAAGTTCACCATCCGGTGTGGGCTGGATACTGCTGGGTAGGACGGTATCCACGTTGGTAGCCCTGCAGCACTACGCCTGGCTGAGAAAGTCTGGCTTCTCTAGGGATGTCCAATCCACACTTTTGGACATGCCCTTTGATGGCCGTCGCCTGTTTGGTGACAAGGCAGACAACGCGCTCGAGGGCTTCAAGGACTCTAGGGCCACTGCCAGATCTTTGGGCCTCGCAGCAGCTTCTCGCCCTATGCAGTCTGCCTTTCGCCCCTTTCGTGGCTACGGAAGGGGTGCACCACCACATTCCGCCCGGAGCCACAGGTACGCGCAAGCTACTTAGCCTATGCGTGGCCAGGGACGTGGGATCCAGCATCGTGCGTCTGGGGGCCAGCAGGCGGTCCAGTCTACCAATGACCCCCCTCACCCTTGCAGCAGCTTCCAAGCCTTCCTAGTCCGACTTTTCATGACTGTGCTGCTGGCTCCGCCATCACCTCCCCCACTGTTACAGCATCACGTTGGACAGGTGGGTTTTGCAAATAGTCCAAAGGGGATACTCCCTCTCGTTCGAGACTACCCCTCCCTCCATGCCTCCAACACTTCATCGCATGTTGGAGGATCACTTGGCCCTTCTTCGTCAGGAAGTTACAGCTCTATTGGCCAAGGACACTTTCGAACGAGTCCCTGTGCCAGAAGTAGGTCATGGTTGCTACTTCCACTACTTCCTGGAACCCAACAAGGACAAAGGCCTGCGTCCTATCTTAGACCTCAGGGACATGAATCTCTTCCTCAGGAAGGAGAAGTTCAAAATGTTAACCTTGGTTCAGGTCCTGTCTGCCCTCGACCCTGAAGACTGGATGGTAGCATTGGACTTGCAGGACTCTTATTTTCACATCACCGTCTTGCCTGCCCACCGGCGTTATCTATGGTTCATGGTACGCCACGAGTATTTTCAGTTTACCGTGCTCCCCTTTGGCCATACTAGCGTCCCTCGGCTGTTAAACAAAGTGATGGCGGTGGTCGCAGCTCATCTCTGCAGATCAGGGGTTCCAGTCTTCCCCTGTCTTGACAACTGACAATTGAAGGCAGGCTCGCCCCAGGCTTTTGTCTTCCACCTTCAGACTACGGCGGACGTCCTTCATTCACTGGGGTTCACTATCAATGTCCTGAGGTCGCACATGATTCCCTCTCAGAATCTCCTTTTCTTCAGGGCAGTTCTGGATACAGTGCACTTTCGGGCCTATCCTCCTGAACAGCAAGTCCAGGATATTCGGGCTATGATACCGATGTTTCAGCCTCTCTCTCGGATTTCGGTGAGAATGACTCTGAGGCTGCTGGACCTCATGGCCTCCTGCAGGTAGCTCATGCCAGATGGCTTATGCAGACTCCACAGTGGAACCTGAAGTTCCAGTGGGCGCAGCATCATTGCATTCTTTCCGATGTTGTCCAGATCTCGGGAGGGGACTGTGAGTCATTTGCAGTGGTGGCTAACAAATCAGGATTGGCAGATCCCTCTCCCTTCCCCAATCAGAGTTCACAGTGGTGACGGATGCGTCACTCCTGGGATGGGGTGGCCACATGGGAGAGGCGGAGATCAGAGGTCTCCACATCAACCTTTTGGAGCTCCGGGCTATCCGTCTCGCACTGAAGGCATTCCTTCCTTCTGTCAAAGGAAGAGTAGTGCAGGTGTTCACGGACAACACCACCACCATGTGGTACTGTAACAAAAAGGGCGGGGTGGGGTCATGGACCCTATGTCAAGAGGCAAAGCTGGAACATCAGGGCATATCCCTGGTGGTTCAACACCTGGTGGGTTCCCTGAACGCTGGGGGGAACGAACTCAGCCGCCTGTGCATGAGGTATCACGATTGGTGTCTTCACTCGGAGGTGGTGCAAGGTCTCTTTCTGCAGTGGGGAGAGCTTTGTTTAGATCTATTTGCCACTAAAGTGAACGTGCAATGTCAGCAGTTCTGCACGTTGGAGTTTCCAAGGCGACACTCGCTCGGCCACGCCTTTTGTCGCAAGTGGAATTGCGGCCTCCTGTAGGCCTTTCCGCCTGTACCACTTCTGCCCAGAGTGGTGAACAAGATCAAGTGCGACCGGGCCCAAGTCATTCTTGTGGCCCCGGACTGGGCGCAAAAAGTCTGGTACCCCGAGCTCTTGAGCATGACCATCGATCCTCCGATCAGACTGCCTCTTCGGGAGGATCTTCTGTTGTAGCAGCAGGGGACGGTTCTCCACCCGAACCTGTCCAGCCTCCACCTTCTTGCGTGGAGATTGAGCGGCGACAGTTAACAGCTTTCAGCCTTCTTCACGAAGTCTTTAACATCATCTTGGCAGCCAGGCGTCCCTCCACCAAGACGGTATACGCCTGTAGATTGAAGAAAATTGTTGCATGGTGCATATCAAAGGCTGTGGATCCCCTTTGTGCCCTCCTTTCAGATGTTCTCCTCTGCATTCTCTGACTCTGCTATTGGCACTCTAAGGCTATCTTTCTACCATTTCGGCCTTTCTTCGAATCCTGATTAGCCTTCTCTTTTCAAGTCCCCTATTGTAGACAGATTTCTGAAAGGCATTACTCATCTCTTTCCTCCTTCTCCTTTCGTAATGCCCCAGTGGGATTTGAATCTTGTACTTACTTATCTAACGTTTGCTACCTTTGAACCACTACATAATTGTCCTCTTTGTCTTCTTTCTTTAAAGACTGCTTTCCTGCTTGCCCTCACCTCTGCTCGCAGGGTGAGTGAGCTTCAGGCACTGCCTTCCAAGCCTCCCTTTCTTACTGTTCATCTGGACAAAGTGGTCTTTTGCTATTGGCCTTCTTTTCTGCCCAAAGTGGTACCTCTTTCCACATATGTCAGACCATCACATTGCCCACCTTCTTCCCGCTTCCGCACCTTTCCAAAGAGGAGGAAAGACTCCACCATCTGGACCCAAAACATGCGCTGTCCTTCTACATTGACCGCACTAAAGAATACCGGGTGGACGATCAACTGGGTGGGTTATGTGGGCGCCAAGTAATGTCGGGCCGTGCACAAACGTACCATCTTTCGATGGGTTGTCCTATGCATCGAGATCTGTTATTCTTTGGTGAAAAAGGAACCTCCAGTAGGACTGCGTACTCACTCCACAAGGGCGACAGCAGCCACTACTGCTTTGGGACGTGGAGTTCCGCTGGTTGACATCTGCCAGGCAGCCACGTGGGCATCCCTGCACACATTCACTAGACATTACTACCTGGCCAGCCAAGTCCAGAGACGGCTTCTTTGGCTGTTCTGTTCTCCAGGACTTTCTGGTTTGAAATTAATTTGCAGACCCACCACCGGGGTTGGAATTGCTGGGGTATCTATTCTAAGGAAAGGAATTTATAACTATGGTCACTTTCAGATGAAGAAGTTACCTACCTTCGATAACAATGTATCTGTAAGAGACATTTGTAGTTATAGATTCCTTACCGCCTTACCCATCCTCCCCATTCAGCGAACTGACTTCTAGACATACGGACTCACTTCTAGGGCCCTAGTTATGTGCACCAGTGGTCAGTGTCTTGCATGGCCCTGCACTTCTGGCGTGGAAAGTCGTGCCAGAACTGATGTCAGCGCACAGGGGTGGCATCTAAGTAGACACCGCGACGTCATCCCGGAGACCAGGACGCCGATGACGGACGCAGTGTCGACCTACGCCACCTACCGACGCGCAGGGGGACTGCTACTAAAAAACGTCTCCAGATCCAGTCTGACTCCTGGGGGTAATTCTAAGGTAAGGAATCTATAACTACAGATGTCTCTTACAGATACATTGTTACAGAAGGCAAGTAAGTTGTTCATTTGTCTACTAGCTCATTCACAGATGAATCTGCCATGCTTCCTTAAGTGAGCAATAACATGCTCTCTTTTGGTGGCCCAAAAGATAGGTGAATGGACCTGCTTCCTCCTACTGAGGGGTCCATTTGTAGGCACTCTTCAAAACCTAGTCGTAAGTAAAAAGCGTCTGGATAGTTCAGATATTCGCCCAGTGCAGGCCTTTTAGCCCCAGTAAAAGCAAGCACTGTTCTAATGTGGTAGATACCTTAGTTCAGGGGACAAAAGAGAAGGCTCCTCAGAAGTGGCAAAGAAAACTCTAAAAAGGGAGTATTCAGATTCAAAGCATCGTTCTGAAGAGATGCCATCAATGTTGCACACAAATATCATTTACTTTTTTTCCGCACATTCCGTTACAGATCTGGAGCTAGCTCCCTCGTCTATCAGGTTTTGACAGAGCCTTTTCTAGATTGTTTTTCCAGTGTGCAAGGGACTTGTCCTTAAACCCTGTAAAGATTGCCAGAAGCAGATGTTCGTGACGGACCCCCCTGAGGTCTGTCTCTGGTCTCTCAGCTCCAAACACCATTCAACGTTGTGCAATGAGTGTGCAAAGATGAATCTAAAGGCTATTCTCAACTGCAAGCCCTAACTTTATATTGTGCAACATTGACAGAAGAAGGTGGGCCATCCTGATCGAAGAAGATGGTGTGGAATCTGTGGATGTCCTCTCTTTTCACATGTCATTCTCACAAATATTAATTTTTGAAGTCCAGACCATCGGGTGAGTCAGTGAAATCTAAGAAGCACAAAACGTTGAAGTGTACCCATCGTTCTGCAACTCCCATCATGTGGAGTCACGGGACTCACTCTGCATTTCCATTCTCTGGTCCGGATTTCAGAGGCTCAGAGGCGACACTGTAACAGCTCCACAAGTTCAAGGAGCCCAAGCGTATCCCTCTGGAGCGCCTTCAGGCCCTAAGAGCCCGTGGTGGCCTCCAGTTGGTCTACCTCTGGGTGATTCATCCCAGAAGCCACCCGAGGTCACCCCCGGCTTCGAGGTTTGCACCAACGCCTTTTGCGGCACCACAACCCTCCTCAGCCCTGAGCGCCAATGACGACACCAACTACGCTGGCTCTGCAGAGAGAGACGATTGTCATTTCGAACTGCGAAGTGTACTCAGAACTACTGCCACCGAAATTGCATCAACCTCTTTTAAACTTACATTCTGTTCTTGAGTCGCTTCCACAGCTATATCATGATGTTACCGATGATGACAATGACACTAGCAATATCTGTGATTACAAAAGCCTCTTCTCACCCTTACCACATGTAGCTACTGAAAAATCTGCCTCCTTTGCAACACTCATTTGGAGAACAGCAGAAGTCTTAGACCTCACTCTACCCACTAAGGAGGTGAAATCCCATGTCTCACATAGGTCCTTCCTCCAAGACAAACAGATCTGTAGTCTTTCCTGCCATTTAAAAAGGCAGTCAGTGACACATGGTTGGGCACCTGGGCAGAACCAGGATATTGCCCTCCTGTAAAAAGGCATATTGCAAAATAGCACATGTCTGCTCCAGGGCACCCTGACTTTCTCCTTCAACAACCCTCCCCAGAACGTCTGGTGGTACATACCTCCACCAATTAATTGAATACCAACTAATTTCTGACCACCCAACCAGAGAGAGAGTCGAAGCTCTAGGAGGCGTTCAGTAAGAATGTTCTCCTCAGCCAGCCTTGCCCTTAGTTCATTGAACATCAGCTGCCTCATAGGTAAATGCTCCCATGTGTTACACAACATGGTGGTGGAGATCTTGCCAGCCATCTCGGATGACATGTGGCCCAACCTGCAGTGCCTTATCCGGCCAAATCATACAAAGCACTCCATTAGATTTGATTTGGATTCTACCAACTGCTTGGGTAAGGCAGTTGGGACCAGTGTGGCACTTTGGTGCCACTCTTGGATTCGTTCCACCGGTTTATTGAACGGCATCCAACAGTTGCTCATGGGTATGCCATTTGATGGCACTCGTTTCTTTGGAAGCATAGCAGACTCAGTCCTGGAGCACTTAGTAAGGCAACAGCTCGCTCTCTTGTATTTGCTTGGCCAGCGCAGTAATTCCCCCAACAGTTTTGCCCATTTCGAGAGTTCGGAAGAGGTTACCAACAGAGGCAGCGCCAAACCTTGCCTCAACAACAGCTCAACCAAGCCTTTCATGGTAGAGGCCGGAGAGCCAGCTGTCAGCGTCCGGGCCCCAGGAGCAGTCTACTACCCAATCCACACCCTCCCCCTCTGCAGCCTCCATAAATTCACTTTCAGTTGATTTTTGCGGTGCATGATTGCCTAGTAGGAGGTTTCCTTTCATCTCCCCAGGTGGAGGAGCCTCACATCTGACCAGTGGGTGCTCCAGAATTGTGCAAAATGGTTACTCCCTTTACTCTCTGTCACCCCCTCCCGTCATGTGTCCAAAACCTCAACGCCTCTCGGAGGACCACCTGTCCATAGTCGGAGGAAAAGTTCAAACTCTCTTGTCCAAGAGATCCATAAAGAAGGTGCTGTCATCATAGATCGTGACTGGTTGTAATTCCTATTACTTTCTGCTGTAGGAAAAAAAGATGGAGGTCCCCGCCTTATCCTCGATCTTCACTCTGTGAAATTCTTTCATCAGAAGGACAAGTTCAGAATGGTCACCTTGGCCCGGGTCCTGTCTGCGCTATATCCAGGAGACTAGTGGTGGCATTGGATCTGCAGTATGCCTATTTACACATTTCCATCCTTTAATCCCAGACGCTAGCTGCGGTTTCAGGTGGACCGATAGCGCATTCAGTTCTTGGTGTTCTCCTTTGGTCTCAACCAGTGCACCTAAGGTGTTCACAAAGGTGATGGTGGTGGTCACTGCGCACCTGCTGAGGTTGGGCATAACAGTCTTCCCATATCTTGACAACTGGCCTACTGAATGCAGGCTCACCTCAAACAGTTGTAAGCCATCTCCAGACGACAGCTGACCTGTTGACATCATTGGGTTTTTTCATCTTCCTGCCACAGTCACTTCACAACTGCTTCCCTTCATTGGAGCGATCCTGGACACAGTGCTCTTCCGAGCCTTCCCTCCGCCTCAATGAGTCCAGGACATTCGCTATGATCCTGATTATTCTACCTTTGACCTGGGTCTTAGTGAAAGCAGCTCTGAGGCTTCTTTGTCTCTTACATCCTGCTTGTGGACCACGCCAGGTGGCACGTGTGCACTCTGGAGTGGGATCTGAAATATCAGTGTGCTAAACGCCAAGGCAACCTTTTGGGTTACATCCAGGTGTTAGAGGACACAGTGGAAAATCTGCATTGGAGGCTGCTGGACCCCAATTGGACCGACTGAAGACCCCTCTCCCTGCTTCACCCAGAGTTAACAGTAGCTATGTATGCATCTTTGCTGGGTTGGGAGGTCATCGGGGATAGTCGAAGATCAGAGGGCTCCAGTGGAAGCTTATCTCCAAATCAACTTGTTAAAGTTGCAAGCAATTCGCTTGGTGCTAAAGGCTTTCCTTCCTTCCATCAAGGGGGAATAGATATAGGTTCTCAAAGTCAACCCCACCGGTGTTACTGCAACAAAAAGGGTGGAGTAGGGCTCTGGGTCCTGTACCAGGAGGCTTTGTGCCTCTGGAAGTAGCTAAATTGTCCGGGCATTTCCTTTGTCATACTGCACAGGATCTTTAAATACGAGGGCAGACAAACTCAGCCGACATTGCCTAGTTGATTATGAATGGCAGCTACACACTTCTGCTAAAAAAGGGAGAATTCTGGCTTCATCTTTTCGCCCCTACAGAGAACATGCAGTGACCAAGCATTTGCGTGTTGGAGTTTCCTATGTAACACCAGCTTGGAAACGTCCTTGTCTTCTGATGGGAGCTCTCACGTACCCCTTCCCGCCTCAGGGAAATCAGGGAACATCAGGCCCAAATCATCCTAGTAGCTTAGGAATGGGTGACGAAAGTGTAGTACCCGAACCTTCTGACCATGAGCATCTGTCCTCTAATCTGGCTGCCCCTTTGAAAGTACCTCCCGTTAATGCAGCTGGGCAGGGTCCTGCACCTGCGTCTGCACAACCTACAACTCCATGCATGGAAAATGAGTGGAGACAATTGATGTCTTTCAATCTTCCTCCCGAAGTAGTTGGTGTCATCTTGGCAGCCACTCGTCCCTCTACCAAAACTATTTATGCAGGACACTGGGAGGAGGTTGTTGTATAATGCTCCTCCCGCAACATCAGCCTCTACATACACAGTTAGCTGACATACTGTTATTTTGTTAAAGGTTACTCATCAGCCCTTTCAGCTTTCTTAGACTTTCCCAATTAGCCATCATTATTTAAATCACCTGTTGTGATTTGCTTTTTGAAAGCGTGATTCATATGTTCCCGCCAACACATTTTAGGATTTTCTCTGTGGGATCTTAATTTGGTCCTTATCTGTGCTTCGTTTGAACCAACGCACAGCTGTTAGCTCTGCCTTCTGAGGTTAAAGACTGCTGTGCTAATATTGATCACCCAACCAGAGAGAGAGTCAAAGCTCTAGGAGGCGTTCAGTAAGAATGTTCTCCTCAGCCAGCCTTGCCCTTAGTTCATTGAACATCAGCTGCCTCTTAGGTAAATGCTCCCATGTGTTGCACAACATGATCACGTCACTTCGTGGGTGAGTAGAAAGCACTGTCTAAGGGAGCACTAGATCAGGCCTCGCATTACAGGTTATAGCTGTTGTTTTTTTACCCTTCAGAAAGAAATCAAGCTAGTGGAGGTAGATACAGATTCTTCAGCAACTAAACAAGTTCCTCAAAAACAATCATTTCATATGGCTACAGTAGAAGTCCTTTAGCTCCTGGAAGAAAGTGATTACATGACATTCTTAGTATCAATATTCTCACATCCCCATTCACTCCAAACATAGGAAATATTTGTGATTAGATGTGGCCAATTGCCACTATCAATTCAAAGTCTTCCCATTTGGTCTAAAATCATCCTTTACATATTTACTAAGTGCATGACTCCGGTAGCATCATACCTAAGGTAAATTGTTTCCCCGTCTTGCTGACTCGCTGGTATATGGTTGCTCTTTTCAATTACCGAAGCACGTACTAAAGCTTGTCTCCCTACTAGGGATTGCTCCTAACCAGGACAACACATCTCTTTTAAATACCACAGAACACAAAGCCTTTCCTTCCAAAGAAAGCTAATAACAAAGACAAATTTAGTCAGCAAAAAAAGACAGTCTGCTTCAGATTGTCAACTCAAAACCTTTAACCCTGTAATCCTATTTTGACACCTATATATGAAGCCATTTCAAGAGGAGCTCAACACTCAATGGACAAGAAGTCGAGGTTCCTTTGACGAACTCTTCAAAAGTCATTCCAGAAATGAAAGCAGTAATAACATGGTTGATTCGAAAGCAAAACATAGCTACAGGACTGACTTTTTGTAGGAGGATGCACCTTGCACTAATCTAGACAACCCTTATGGTGAATTTAGTGGTCTTTGATAACCAAAGAAAGCTCTCAAACTGGTTGCTGTGGAGAGCAACCTTCAGGCTTATCTTGAAGGAGTGTAAAGCAGCTGGTTTCACCACGGTTAATCGACAGTGTAGATTAAATGAAAAAGAAGCACACCGTGTTTATGAAAATAAGTCTATTTATTACACAACACTATCACTAGTACATTGGTATATCTCCTAGCTGGAGATATCAATAATACACATGGAAATACTCAAAAGAAATCCGGTAAGAAGCACAAATATACACTGGTCTCCAGCGGAGACCAAACCATGTATCGGAAAGAGACACGTTAGTGATAGATTCCTTATCTTAGAATATCCCCAGGCGTCAGACTGGATCCGGAATTTTTTTTGTAGCAGTACCCCTGCACGTCAGTAGGTGGCGTCGTGCGGCTCCACGTCCGTCACTGGCGTCGTAAGCGCCGAGATGACGTCACGGAGTTCTTTCTTTTTCCGCGCCAGCAAGTGCAGATCCAGATAGAGCACGTACTTTAGTCACTTTTTGCCTACTCTTTTGAGACTTTTGTCTCTCCCTTTTTTCTCCTGGTGCACGTAGGGATGCATGGATTTAAGTCCTGTGGGGCCTGCCGTCACAATATGTCGGTGGCGGACCCCCATGATGTTTTCCTCTACTGCCTGGAGACCGACCACGACTCCCGGGACTGTCGGGCCATGGCCCTGAAGGCATTGAGGGAGCGGCGCTGGAAACTGCTGGAGGTCCGGCACTCGTCCCAACGCCGCTCCAGGTTCAGGGACCGCTCGCGGGGCCGCAGTCGTCACTCCTCAGGCTCCAAGTCTTCGCCCTCGGATTCCGGTAAGCGACGACATAAAATGAAGTCGAAGAAGTGTGTTTGCTTTCCGACGTCCCCCCGTCTGTCCTCGGATGCGAACGAGGGGGACAGGGGTTCTTCCCCTGCGGCTCCCTTGGGGCCTGGGAGTCCCGCGGCCTACCCGCCTTACCCGGGTCCGTCGGCGACTCCCGAACCGGTGCAAGAGTTTCTTGACACCATGGACCGCCTTTTAGGCCTCGGGCTCCCACCGGCGCGCCTTCGGGCCCCGCGGTCCCGTGTCCAGATCCTGTTGGCCCGTCGGCGCCGCCGGCGAATCCAGCTTCGGCGCCATAGGATCCTACGCTGTTGGCTCCGGCCCCGGTGCTACGAGGTCCGGCGCTGCCGGCTCTGGCCCCAGCACCGCCCTCAGCTCCGCCTCCGGTGCCGCAGTGGGTGCCGTTCGTTCCGCCCTTGCCCCGGTTCCAGGACCATTTCGTTACTGCCTGGGATCCGCATTGGGACACGACGCCGGCCCAACCCCGGCCAGCGCTGTTCACGGTGCCGTTTCCGACGCCGTTTATCCCTTCTCCGGCTCCGGCTCTACCGCTGCGGTTGGTTCCTCCTGCGACGGAGGTGGAGGATGACTGGGAGGGGTCCGAGGACCCTCTTGCCCGTCAGTCTGACTCCGAGCAGGACTGGGTGGACGATCTGGAGGTCGCCGGCGACCTCAATGTCTCTTCTGACCCAGGGTTAGCCTCTCCCCCGCCTACAATGGAGGAGGGCGCTTCCTGTGAGAAGTTGGCCTGATATATGATGT
Source organism: Triturus cristatus (assembly GCF_964204655.1). NCBI lineage: Eukaryota > Metazoa > Chordata > Amphibia > Caudata > Salamandridae > Triturus > Triturus cristatus. The sequence continues at coordinate 1,122,825,271 of NC_140585.1, read as the reverse complement.
CACTAGTTCTAGTGTACACCTTGTATCAGTCCAAACAACCCTTATGGTGATTGGTTGTAAAGTCAACCTTATAGACCAGCTATCCTAGTGGTAGCATGGACAAGAGCAGTCTTAGGCTAAACTCTGTATGGCATGTGAAGCCAGCTGTTATACCATTTGCAACCCCTTGAATACCAAATGAAAGGACACCACAGCAGATATATTATAAAAATAGAATGTATTTATTCTAGTCAAAATACCCTCAGCACTCTTTGAGATTCGAGGTAAGTACAACACAGTCTTATTTAAGCATACATAAGTCACACAGGTAAGTAATACAGTTAGGCCCTAGGGGCCACGCAAACCATATACTAAGTAAGTGGTATAAGAACCACTGTCACAAACACAGGTTAGGCCTAGGCCTAGGGAATCAGTGGGAGGCCCACGGGATTCAGGTGCAGAGTGGAAACTCAATGCGTAAAAGTCGATAGAAATAGTAATGTATAGAAATTAAGAGTTTTAGGACACTTCGGAAAGAACTAGGATAGAGACTTGGAAACTAGACACTAGGATAGTCAATACCCTTGTGAGCACCGGAGTACTCAAGTTACCTAGCCCACGGGCTGGGGGTGCATAGGTGTGAACTTGCGTCGGGTTTCGTCGTCGACTCCTATGGATGCCTGAAGAAAAGATGATGACAGGCAGTCAGTGAAGAGTGTCCGGTGGATTCCAAGGATGGAATCAAGAAGGAGGATACCTGCAAGCAGAGGGGACAGAGTCTAGGTCACCAGCCAGGAGCCGGGAAGGAACCAGGAAGGAACCAGGCGATGTCGTGAAGATGCAGGTGAAGAGGTGAAGCTTGTCGCAGCAGCCACGGGTACCAGGAGACGTCGAGGACGACCAGAACCAGGAGGCGAGCTGTCCCACGAGGGCTCTTGCTGTTGGCGGCGTCGATGTCGAGTTGGGACACAACAAGCCTTGGCAAGCGCAACCCACGCAGAATGAAGGATTCGCTTCTGTTGCAGACCAGGAAGGCCTGAGGTGCTTCTCTTTCACAGGGAAGCCAGGGCCAGTCTGGAGGAGCCAAACCAGCGGTGGAAAGTCAAGGGTTCGTCGTCATAGAGGTTACTAGCCAACGGGCAAGCAACCGGACAGACACGTCGAGCAGGAAAATGCAGAAGGGCCCCACGCAGAACTCGTGGAGTGTGGAGGGCTGATCTTCGGTGCAGATGGTGCTCGGGGTTGGGGCTTCTCAATCCCCAGAGCACAACTTCGAGGATGCCTCAGAAGGTGCGCTGGAAGCAAGTAGTCAATTTTCCCAGGTAGCCGGTCCCACGTCTCTCGTCGCCTCCACGGATCTCAGCTTTGCTGTGGATGCGGATCAGGGTCGGAGAAGTCTGGAAGTCAAGGCGCTGGTCGGGCTCTGCAGTCGGTTCCTCGTAGAACTTTAGACAAAGCAAACGGCAGGTCGCTTGATGGTGCCTGTTTGCACAGGGTGGCCACTCCTTGGCCACAAGGGAGATTCTTCAGTCTTCTTCCGTAGTCGAATGTCGAAGGTCCAGAGTTTCTGTTCAAGTTTCAGTTATCTGGATAATCCAAAGTCCTAGAGACTCAGCTCCCACTCTTTTACTAATCTGGGGGGCTGGGTTACCTGCTAGGTCCCTCCTATGAGTGGGACCAGGGAGGGGGGTGGTTACACCCCCTTCCCTTTGTCCAGTTTAGCGCCAGGACTGGGGCTGGAGTGCCCCAGCACCGGTTTGAACCGGACTATGCATGGGACACCTTGTGTGCCCCAGGCAGTGTCTCGTTTCATTCATCCCTCCCTTCCCCAATACACTAAGTCCTGTCTAGGGTGGTGCTAGCACCTCCCAAGGCAGGGAACCTATTGTCCAAGCCTCCCTCGCTGGAAGGACTCCCAGCAGCAGGAGGTCAGACTTGTGTCTGTGGCAGCAGCATCCATTTTGTGATGCTGGGGCTCTGGTTAACTTTAACCGGGTAGTAGGTCTTCAACATGTCTTCTCCCTCTAGAAGGGAGGAATACTATCCTCATTGCCAGAAATGGTGTGGGGGTAGTATTCCAAAGTGTTAGACACCCTACACAACATGTTTTGATAAAGCCAAACCATAGTTATCATAACCGCGAGGATTATAAGGCACTTTAAAGAGTATATGGTAGGCGATATCATAGAACAGCTATAAGGACATGGTTCCGAAAGCTGCAGACAGGCTCAGCTCATGCTAGAGCACCATCTCACATGTTACCAAGCACTCTGCCTTCAGGATTGTTAAGGCCTGCCATAGGAGTGACTGATAGGTTACCCATGTGTCTATATATAAGGTAGGTATAGGAATACTACACCTAAGCAAGGGTGGTTACACGACCTTGCCCCAGCTGAGTGATCAGCCAGTTGTGTCATAATGGAAGGCCAGCCAGGGGTGGCATAATATATGCTGCAGCCCCCGGTAGGCCTAGGGTACACCTATGCCCTGGGTACCTAAGGTACACTGTACAGGGCCCTATAAGGTGATCCTTGCCAATTGGGTTATGTACCTAAAGTACATAGTATGAATTTGGAGAGAGAACAGCTAGGCTGTGGGTCTGATTAGCAGGCCCACAGCCACATCTAAGTCGAAAACCAGTGAAGCAAAAGCAAAAAGTGGGGGTGAACATAGAAAGCAGACCCTACTCTCCTACACTTCCTACACGATGGTGCTCTGTCGGGATGCTGAGGTCCTCAACCTCGATCTTCCTACGGTGGCCCTCAAAACTAACCTCCTGACCGAGGTGCTCCAGACGGCGTCTACTTCGTCGGAGCCACTGCTTCCCTTCAATGACGCCCTCACCGACGTTCTGTTGGGCACTTGGTCGCGACCGGCCACGGGGGCCCCTGTGGATAAGAATGTCTCCAGGCGTCACCGCCCGGCGCCTGGTGACCCTGCGGTTCTGACCACTCATCCCACGCCTGATAGTCTGGTCATCCAAGCCTCGACGTTGGAGAGTGCCTTTCCCACAGCTCTGCCGGATAAGGACTCTAAGAAGCTGGAAAAGTTCGGTAAGCGGTTGTTCTCTTCGGCCAGCTTGGGGCTGCGGTCGGTGAACACCGCGTGCTTATTGGGCCGCTATTCCCACGCGGTGTGGGATACCGTTGCTCAGGTGTTGCCTCAGTGTCCTGAGGAGGTCCAGGCTGTACTTTCCCAGGCGGTTGCTGAGGGTAAGGATGCGGCTAAGTTCGCCATTCGGTGTGGTGTGGACACCGCTGACTCATTGGGCAGGGCGATTTCTACGACTGTGGCGCTGCGTCGCCAAGCCTGGTTGCGATCTATTGGGTTCTCGCCCGATGTCCAGAGCTCGCTGATGGATATGCCCTTTGATGGCACTCGCCTGTTTGGCGATAAGGCCGACAGTGCACTGGAGCATTTTAAGGACTCACGAGCCACGGCCATGTCCTTGGTTCCACGAAGAGCCCAGCCACTCCTGGTTTTCGTTCCTTTCGTGGCCACGGCAAGGGTGCCCAGGCACGTTCCTTCAGTAAGCCTGTGCAGAACCAGCCTCAGCACGGATACGGACGCGGTTTCTGCAGGGGTGGCTCTGGGAATCAGCGTGGGGGTCAGTCCACCTCCTCCCCGCTGTTTCTACCTCCAAACCTTCCTAATCCGAGCTTTGTGGAGCACCCCACTCCGGTGGGTGGCAGGATCCGCCACCACCTCCCCCACTGGCGCGATATCACATCGGACAAGTGGGTGTTGCAGATCATCCGCAGGGGTTACTCCCTTCCCCTTCAGTCCTCCCCTCCAGCCATGCCACATCGGTGCCACCGCATGTCGGGGGATCACTTGGTACTTCTCCAGCAGGAAGTCACGGCCCTCTTGGCCAAGGGGGCCATCGAGTGCGTTCCTGGGCCTGAAGTAGGGAGTGGTTGTTATTCCCACTACTTTCTGGTCTCCAAGAAGGACAAAGGGGGCCTGCGCCCCATCTTGGACCTCCTGAACGTCAATCACTTCCCCCAGAAGGAGAAGTTCAAAATGCTGACTCTGGCTCAGGTCCTGGCTGCCCTCGACCCTGGAGACTGGATGGTAGCGTTGGACCTGCAGGACGCGTATTTTCCCATCCCTGTACTGCCGGCCCACTGGCGTTACCTGTGGTTCATGGTAGGCCCGGAACATTTTCAGTTTGCTATGCTCCCCTTCGGCCTTACCAGCGCCCCTCGGGTGTTTACGAAAGTGATGGCGGTGGTCGCAGTTCATCTGCGCAGGTCAGGGGTGCCAGTCTTCCCCTACCGCGACAACTGGTTGTTGAAGGCGGGCTCGCTCCATGCAGTCGTTAACCACCTCCAGACTACGGCCGACCTCCTGCATTTGCTGGGGTTCTCCATCAACGTGCCGAAGTCGCACCTGAGTCCCCTTCTTTGGAGCGGTTCTGGATTCAACACTGTTTCTGGTTTATCCTCCCGAGCAGCGAGTCCGGGATATTCAGGCTATGATTCCGATCTTTCAGCCTCTGTCCCGGGTTTCAGTCAGGATGACCCTCCGGCTTCTGGGACTGATGGCTTCCTACATCCTGCTGGTGACACATGCCAGATGGCATATGCGGGCTCTGCAGTGGGACCTGAAGCTCCAGTCGGCGCAGCATCAGGGCAACCTGTCCGATCATGTCCAGATCTCGGAGGGCACTGCACAGCAGTTGCAGTGGTGGCTCACGAATCGCGATTGGGTCAATGGCAGATCCCTCTCCCTTCCCCAACCGGAGCACACAGTGGTGACGGATGCGTCCCTCCTGGGATGGGGAGACCATTGGGAGAGGCGTAGATCAGAGACCTCTGGTCTCCGACGGAGTCCCGGCTCCATATCAACCTTTTGGAGCTGGGGGCGATCCGACTTGCACTGAAGGCATTCCTCCCTCTGTCCACTGAAGTGTGGTGCAGGTATTCATGGACAACACCACCGCCATTTGATATTGCAACAAACAGGGCGGGGTGGGGTCCTGGACCCTATGTCAGGAGGCTCTGCGCTTCTGGACATGGCTGGAACATCTAGGCATTACCTTGGTGGTTCAACACCTGGCAGGTTCTCTGAACACCAGGGCGGACGAACTCAGCCGCCGGTGCTTGATGGATCACGAATGGCATCTAAAGTCGGACGTGGTGCAAGGTCACTTTCAGCAGTGGGGAGAGCCTTGGTTAGATCTATTCGCCACCGAAGAGAACGCACAATGTCATCAGTTCACGACATTGGAATTTCCAAGGCGGCACTCGCTTGGCGACGCTTTTCGTCGCGAGTGAAGTTGCGGTCTATTGTACACCTTTCCGCCTATACCACTTCGGCCCAGAGTGCTGAAGAAGATTTGGCGCGACCGGGCCCAAGTCATCCTTGTGGCTCCGGATTGGGCACAAAGATACTGGTATCCTGAGCTACTCATCTCGGCGGTCGATCCCCCGATCGTCTGCCTCTTCGGGAGGATCTTCTGCCACAGCAGCGGGGGACGGTCCTCCACCCGTACCTGTCCAGCCTCCACCTCCATGCATGGAGATTGAGCAGCGACAGTTGACAGCTTTCGATCTTCCTCCCGAAGTCTGTGATGTCATTCTGGCAGCCAGGCGTCCCTCCACTAAAACGGTATACACCTGCAGGTGGAACAAGTTTGTGGCATGGTGCACAGCGAAGGCTGTGGATCCCCTTTCTGCCCCTCTTTCTGAAGTCCTTCTGTTCCTTCTTTCTTTGGCCTAGCAGGGCTCTGCTCTGGGCACTATCAAAGGTTATCTTTCGGCTATCTCCGCCTTTTTATGGCTTCCAGATCAACCTTCTTTTTTTAAGTCCCCCGGTTGTTAACCGTTTCCTGAAAGGCATTACGCACATGTTTCCTCCCATGCCGTTCATAATGCCTCAATGGGACTTAAACCTTGTCTTGTCATATCTGATGTACGCTCCCTTCGAGCCCCTTCATAACTGTCCTATGCGTCTTCTCACTCTCAAGACGGCTTTCCTGGTAGCTATCACCTCTGCCAGAAGAGTGAGTGAGCTCCAGGCTCTTTGTTCCACACCTCCTTTCCTTTCTGTTTATCCGGACAAGGTGGTGTTACAGACCCGTCCTTCTTTTTTGCCAAAGGTGGGCACGCCCTTCCACATCGGGAAGACCATCACTTTGCCCACCTTCTTTCCGCCTCCGCATCCTTCAAGGGAGGAGGAGAGGCTCCACCGTCTGGACCCAAAACGTGCGCTCGCATTCTATCTGAAGCGTACGCAGCCGTTCCGGGTGGATGACCAGCTTTTTGTTGGCTACGTGGGTGCCAAAAAAGGTCAGTCTGTGCACAAACGGAACATCTCGCGGTGGGTCGTTCTGTGCATCAAAGCATGTTACTCCTTGGCTAAGAAGGAGCTTTCTGTGGCGCTATGTGCCCATTCGACCAGGGCAACTGCAGCCCCTACCGCCTTGGGACGCGGCGTCCCCTTGCAGGACATTTGTCAGGCAGCTACGTGGGCTTCGCTGCACATGTTTACCAGGCATTACTGCCTTGACAGTCAGGTCCGGAGAGACCGCTTCTTTGGCCGTTCTGTTCTCCGTGACTTTCTGGTGTAATCTTTTTGCAGACCCACCACCGGGGTTGGTATTGCTGGGGTATCTATTCTAAGGTAAGGAATGTATCACTAATTTGTCTCTTTCAGATGCACAAGTTCTCTTCCAGGGGATCCTCATCCATAGTCATAAGCACTAGAATATTCCCGCCCATGCGCGTGACCCAGAAACACAATCATATATGTGACAAACATATAGGGAGGGAGCGACATGGGGATATATACGTAAATCGCATGGTAACGTTGCACTTTGATAAAAACACCTTTGATAAAAATACTTTTGGAAATGTCACAATGTATGATAACAAATCTAGATGCAAACAGCGATGGTTTGTAATTTGTAATTGTTAATACTTTGTTTGTCATTTATAGTGACCCCTGACGAAGGGCACCAGTTGCCCGAAATGCATTGGGCTTTTAATTAAACACTGTCTTCGATGAAATTGCGTCATTCATATTCTTGAAAAAGAGGCCCGGCAGGGCACAGCCTGAATATTAGAAATCTGAAAATTTGGCATACCATTTCGTGTGTGGATGATTAAAAACAGATTAATAACAGAAAAGAAAGAATTTCAAGAGACGTTCTAAAATGGATTACTTGGAGTATAAAATGAACTTGGAACTAAACATTGCCAAATAGGCACTTAGCTGTGCGATCGGTAGGGGCGGAAATGACGCCCCTATTCACATTGAATTGTCTATTCGGTGCCTAGTGGGCATGGCATACAACCGATCTGCACGCACTCTGAAATACAAATCAACAAACTTTAACGAAACATCAAAGCATCTGGTGTGCATCCTACTCTCATTGACAAACATATATGTATCACCATATATATATACATTTATATATATATAATAAAAAAGCAAATGCAGCCTTTCATAACTAAAGCTGAATAATGCTGTAAGGACTCCCCTGTATATCATAAACAATACATTAAAAACCAGGGAAAAACAACAGCAAAGCATGTTTGAAAACTGTTTTAATGCTTAGCACTTAGCACAATCTCTCTGATAGGACTGAAAGCATTGACAGCTCACAGGCTGCATTGCAGAAAAAACATAGCCTAGAAAGGCTAAAAAGCTAACTCATAGCAACATAGAAATAAACGGGCACCGTGCCTTTAAGGCAGCCATGACCCCCAACTTCCCATCATGCCTCACGGGTGACAGTTAGGTCAGTTGTTCTTTCCGGCTCCTTCAGGCAGGACCCTGGTTACAGAGCTCCACTTTTTTCTGATTTTACTCAGATCTAATCTTCAATTTTCAGGAAAAATGTATCTTACTTCGACGTTTTTCATCTTGTCAAGTAAGGTGCTCACTTTTTCTGTCTGATTTTGGCATTTTTTTCCACTTAAAATGCCATCTCTTTTTGACCCCTGCCCTTCTTGTGGAAGAAAGAAGGCCAGGTCAGACTCTCATGCAGTCTGTATTCTTTGTCTACCTAAGGACCATGTCCCTTAAAACTTGCCCTCATTGCCAGTCTCTCTCTAATAGAACTTTGAAAGATAGGGAGCGTATCTGTCTTTATGGGCTGGCAGAAAAGGAAAAATCAACTTCTAGAGGCAGGTCACCGGTGAGAAAGGGCTCTAAGAGGGCCAGGTCCTCTTCTAGAAGTAAGATTCCATCAGCGTCGGGCTCGGCGCTGAGAAAACAGCCACCGGTGGGACATGCGTCCAAGAAAAGACCTTCGACGGCGGGCTTGCCGTTGAGAGAACGCTGACATACAGGTACGTCACTAGATTCACCTTCGACGTCGAAGAATCGTGAACCTCCACCGTCGTCAACCCGGCGACGAACGGCATCGAGGAGCACAAGTCCACCGCCAACGTCAATTTGGCGACGAACGACGTCGAAGAGCAGTAGTCCTCCCCCATCGTCAACCCGGCGACGATCGGCGTCGAGGATCAGCAGCCCTCCGCTGTCGTCATCTCGACGTTCGGCGTCGAAAGCTGGCAACCCTCCGCCGTCCTCAATCCAACGACAATCGGCGTCGAGGGGCAGGAGTCCTCCGCCTTCGTCAACCCGGCGACGATCGGCGTCGAGGACCAGAAGCCCTCCGCCGTCGTCAATCCGGCGACGATCGGCGTCGAGTAGCGGTAGCCTTCCGCCATCGTCATCCCAGCGACGATCGGCATCGAAGCGTGGAAGTTCTTCGCCGTCGTCGATCCAACGACGTTCGACGTCGAGGCGCAGAAGTACCCTGGCGTCATCGACAAGACATTCGACGTCGAAGAACAGAGAGTCAACTTAGAAATCGATCCCAACACCTGGTCGAATTTCGACGTCTAGAAAGGAGGTCAAGGTCGACGTCGAGAAGGGCTCCGTCAGAGCAGGTTATACGCTTGACGTCGAGACCCACATCAGTGAGGTCTGGAGAAGGTTCAGTTGTTTTGGTGACAGAATCAGCATCACGGCACTCATCCTCTCATTCCTCGAGTCGACCTTCGACGCATTCACCATCTGCGTCCCCAGAACGACATTCGAGGAGGTCGCGTTAAAGATCTCTGTCACATCACAGAAGGGCTTCCCCTTCTGTTCACTTATCTCCAAGGTGGCTTCTACCAATCCATCACTGGAGTAAGAATCCTGCAGGATCATCACGAGGAGGAATATACCAGTCCGATCCACAGATCTCCTCTGCAAAGGTTGGTGCAAGAGGTAGATACATCGCCTTCAGCTACACGTCAGCATCGTGCTGGAAGATCACGGGAGCGCAGACCTTCTACTTTCCATCACAAAAGAAGAAGGTCTCCTACATGGTCTTCCTCCTCCACCCGCTCCTCTAAAAGAGACTATTCACCTACCTTATTGGATAGCCCTCAGACGAGAGTGTCTCCGATAGATGATATAAACACGTATAATGAGGTGCTTCAGAGAGGGGCTCAGAAGCTGAACATTGAGATGTCGACTCCTCAAGTTGCAACAACAGTGAATTTTGAGACACTACATCAGAGATCTGCGTCTCGTCCGTTGCTGCCTCTGGTTCCTGGGCTTCTGGAACCAGTGATGGACATTTTCCTAGCCCCCTCTACAATTAAAGCTGCACCTGTTAGGATTGAAAAAAATACAAACCAGCTGTGTCAGACCCGGTATTTTTGAAATCAGATCTGCCTGCAGATTCAGTTATCGTCGTGGCGGCACGAAAAACGCATGCAGTGTCGGCAAATTTGTTGGTCCCCCCTGACAGAGTGTAAGTCCCAGGATTCTTGGGGGCGGAAGGTTTGCGGGTCTGCAGCGTCATCGCTAAAAGTCTCCAGCGCAACAGCCTTATTAGGCCGCTACGACAGAGCCTTATGGGACTCCTTGGATCGTTTCAAGGAAAAGCTACCAAAGGAAGATCAAAGGGACTTTGAAGAGGTCATCAAGGAAGGATCCCTTGTAGCTAACCAAATGATTAGCACAGCAGCGGATGGTGCCACACTGTCGGCGCATTCTTATGCGCATGGGATTTGCGCTAGGAGGTCTGCCTGGTTAAGACTAACAGCTCTCAAGCCAGATGCACAACAGAGGATCCTTAACCTGCCTTTTTCTGGCTCCTCACTGTTTGGCACCCATACCGATGAGGAGATGGCTAGGATGAAGAGTTAGAGACTCTGAAGGCTGTGGAATTAGAAAAGAAAAAAGAGTTAAGGCGGAGATACAGATCCAACCAGCGGAAGGGCTACCAACAGAGGGTTCAAACCCCTCAGTGGTCCCAAAACAAAAATCAAGGAAAGTCGCAGTTCCAAACCCGTAAGTCAAACAGAGGTAGAGGAGGTCATCAGCAGCAGTCCTCTCCCACGGCTTGATCAGCAGGGAAGCAATGAGCAAGAGCTTCCTCTGGCGCCGTTGCCCACTCCAGTGTGAGGAAGTGTTTCACATCATCTGAGAGAGTGGTGCAACATAACAAAAGATCGTTGGGTGCTCAGTATACTACGCAATGGATACGCACTACGTTTTCGTGTGTCTCCAAAGGACATCCCTCCGAAAAGATCTCGTCCTCACCAGCTAAAGTTACTGCGACAGAAAGTGGTAACCCTTCTGTGAAAAAAGGCCATAGAAGAGGTTCCTCCTTCTCAGCGGGGGAAGGAAGTTTATTCCAGGTACTTTCTTGTGCCAAAAAGAGATCAAGAGCACACTGTAACGCCCTGAACGTCTCAGGATCGTTTAACAGACACGACAATGAGGACGCAACCACTTGTGAAGGGTTAGTTCTTTTAATGAAGGCAAATAAAATACAAAGAACAAACAAAAGTTATAGTCACTGGAATCCTCCAGGCTAAGTACGTTACCAGCCCACAGCACGGATGGTCCTAACCGTCCTCTGCATATACGCCGATCCCGGCGTATGCCAACAGAGGGCAGAAATGAAATGGCCGACAATGCCAATCGGTAGGCTGTGAGGGGCACGAAGAGTGTTGGGGAGAATCGAGGAGTCAGGGAAACACCCAGCCGGTGTCTCTACCTGAAGGGAGCAGCCGCTCAACCTCTTCCTCAGACTGCACCGGGACGCGGAGTCACCTCCTGGTGATGCGTCACCGATACCCCAATCACAAGCAAGAAGACTGAACCGAGAGCAGCCGCTCGATCGATCCTGTGGACTTCCGAGTCTGTAACGCGGCAAACACCTCCTGGTGTGCGTTACAGCTGGCAGTCCCTGTGTCTCTGGTCGGGCTGGGAGTTACGACTCCAACCAGCAAAAGCGCCACTGCGCTTGGACTCAGCCGAGTCAAAAAGCGAAGCTCAATGGTTGACCGGTAGAGCTTCCAGGTCCTTCACAGGTGACGATGGGCAAGACACGGCCCAGGGAGTAACGACTCGACCTACCTCCGTTCTTGCCTTACTGGAGCACCACTCCGGAACACTGCTCTTCACGAAGCAGGTACGTCGGTGTAAACACAATATCCGACAGCCTTGTACCTCCCGGTTCCTCCCTTTATAGGGCGTGTTTTCCTTGAGTTATGTAACAGCTCTCCTGTTTACATAAGGGCGTGTTTCCCTTGAGTTATGTAACAGCTCTCCTGTTTACATAAGGGCGTGTTTCCCTTGAGTTATGTAACAGCTCTCCTGTTTACATAAGGGCGTGTTTCCCTTGAGTTATGTAACAGCTCTCCTGTTTACATAAGGGCGTGTTTCCCTTGTATGACAGGAATTCTTGACAGTACATCCTCCCTCTCAGCGGCTCCCCACGGGTCCAGCGCTGGCAGGAAAACGCCGATGGAACAAGGAGACCAAGCGCGGAGCATGAACCCCTTCAGCCGGTTCCCATGAATGCTCCTCCGGGCCATAGCCTTTCCACGCAACCAGGTACCACAGCTTCCCCCTGCGCCATTTGGACGCCCGTATGCCCGACACTTCATACTCCACCTCCGACTCCACGCATACCGGCCTAGGTGTCCCAGACGGCTTGGAGGGTGCTGGTTTGAGCAATGATGCATGAAAGACAGGGTGTATCCGCAATGACTGGGGCAAGCACACCTTCACGTTCACGGGACCTATACACTTGGTAATTCGATAGGGGCCCATGTACTTGGGATGGAACACACTGTTCTTTCGAAACCTCATGTTTCTTGTGGATATCCAGACGTAGTCTCCAGTGCGGTACAGTGGCCCGGGCCTTCTCTTCCTGTCTGCCGCAGCCTTGTATCTTCTCTTGGCCTCTATTAGGACAGCCCTTGAGCGCATCAACGTGTCTTTTATGTGTGCCACCCTGTCCGCTGTGGCGGGAATCCTGTCCTCTCTGAACGGATGTAGAAATGGCAAGAACCTGGGATGTTGGCCATAGTTGCTATAGAACGGAGATGACTGTGTGGAGCTGTGAGTGGCGTTGTTATAGGCTATCTCTGCAACCCATAGCAAGTCGACCCATTCTTCCCTGCCCTGGTCCACAAAACATCGCAGATACTGTTTGAGCGTTTGGTTCAGGCGCTCGGTTTGGCCGTCCGTTTGAGGGTGGTAGCTGGTGGACAGGGCGGTCTTAACATGCAGCGCAGTGCACCAAGTCTTCCAGAATTGCGCAGTAAACTGCGACCCCCGGTCCGACGCGATCACCCCAGGTAATCCATGCAGTCGTACCACATTCTTTAGGAGTAGTGACGCCAATTCCCCGGCCGTAGCGACTCTCTTGCAGGGGATGAAGTGCCCCATTTTCGTCAAGTAATCCACCACCACCAGTATTGCCGTCATCCCCTGGTCTACCGGTAGGCCCACCACGAAGTCCAGTGATATGCTATCCCATGGTCTATCCGGGGTCGGAAGTGGATGTAAGAGCCCTTGGGTTCGGCCATGGTCGGCCTTCATGGTAGCACACGTAGGACACTCCTGTCCCCACCTCCTGACATCCACTCTCATGGTTGGCCACCAGAAATGCCGTCCCATGCTAGCCACCGTTTTTTCAAAGCCCAAATGACCTGCACATGGAGAGTCATGGCACCAGATGAATGCTTGTTTCCTTAGCCTAGGCGTGGGTATCAATAGGCACCTGCCCTTCAGGGGTATCCCGTCCTTCAGCTGCCATTCTCTGTGACTGAGGAGCCACCTCCGCCATGCGAATGACCTGATCCCTCTCTTTATTCCCCTCAGGAAAGTATCCGGTTGGATAACCCCCAATACCATCCTCGGGGAAATGATGGAACGCTCGGTTGCAGGCAATGGTTCCTTAACTGCAGATTGACGGGACAGGGCGTCCGCCTTCCGGTTTTCCGTCCCCGGCCGATATGTGATGCGGAAGTTGAACCCCGCAAAGAAGATCATCCACCGCAGCTGCCTGGGAGAAAGGTGTCTAGTGGCCGTCATGAACTGTAGGTTCCGATGGTCTGTGTACACCGATACCACATGTCTTGCCCCCATCAACCAATGCCTTCATTCGGTGAAGGCGTCCTTGATTGCGAGAAGCTCCTTCTCCGCAATATGGTAGTTGCGTTCGGCGTCGTTGAGTTTGCGGGACATGTACGCAACGGGATGAAGCACCCCTGTGTCGTGGTTGCGTTGGGACAAGATAGCCCCCAGCGCCACATCCGACGCGTCCGCTTCCACCACGTAGGGGAGATCCGGATCGGGGTGAGCCAACACCGGCGCCTTACCAAAGGCGCTTTTCAGGGCCTCAAAGGCTTTGTTCGCTTCAGGGGACCAGACAAACTCCTTGGACTTCCTCAGTAGCTGTGTGATTGGGGCCACCACTCCTGAAAATCCATCTATAAACCGCCTGTAAAAGTTGGCGAAGCCAATGAAACTTTGGACGTCCTTCACGCTTTGGGGCACCGGCCATTCTTTCACCGCCTTGATCTTTCGTTCTGCCATCTCCTGTCCCTCTGGACTCAGCATCACTCCGAGGAATTCCACGGATGTGACGTGGAAGTCACACTTGCTGAGTTTACAAAACAGCATGTTTTCCCTCAGCTTTTGGAGCACAGCTTTGACGTGGTGTACGTGCTCCTCCACACTGGACGAATAGATGAGGATGTCGTCGATATATACGACCACGTAGATATCCAACTCCTCTCTGAATACCTCATTCAAAAAGTACTGAAAGGCTGCCGGGGCGTTGCACAGACCGAACGGCATGACGAGGTACTCAAAAAGGCCGAACCTGGTCTTAAAGGCGGTCTTCCACTCGTCTCCGTCCCTCATGCGCACCAGATGGTATGCCCCTTTCAAATCCAACTTGGTGTAGATACGAGCTTTCTTGACCTGTACCAGAAGTACACTGATGAGAGGCAAGGGGTACCGATTTTTTATGGTTATCGCATTCAATGCCCTAAAGTCCACACAGGCTCTCAGCTCCCCATTAGCCTTCGGGATGAAGAAGAGTGGCGAGGCGGCCGGAGACTTGGACGGGCGGATGAATCCTAGCTTGAGGAGTTTATCCAGGTACCCCCGGAGATGCACGTTTTCAGGCTCCGTCAGGGCATACAGCCTGCCGCTGGGAACGCTGGCCCCTGGCACCAGGTCGATCTGGCAGTCAAACTGTCTATGTGGTGGTAGCACTTCCGCCTTCACCTCATCAAATACATCCTCAAAACTGTGATAAGCCTGGGGGAGAGCCACATCTTTTTCTGCCGCTGTAGCCACCGTCTGACTCCCGCTCTCATCTGCGTCAAGGGATTCCGTTCTTATTCCACAATGCAGGATGCAATACGGTGACGTCATTTCGATGCGATGTGTTGGCCAATCCACAAAGGGGTTGTGTTTCTGGAGCCACGGCAATCCCAATATGACGCCATATTGGGGCGCTCGGATGATGTTAAAATCGATTTGTTCCAAATGGTTCCTCCCATATCTCATCGGAAGGACCCCCGTGTGCTGTCCGATGGGCCCCGTCACCAATCGCCTTCCGTCTACCGCATAGACTTCTTCGGGTACTGCTTTGGGAAGAAGCACTAGCCCTAGCCTGCATGCCTCGTTGTGGTCCATAAACATGCCAGTGGCCCCTGAATCCACCATGGCCACAACGGGTATCCACTGGTCATGCACTCCCACGTGCACCGTGATAAACAGGTGTCGTTGTCCCTTAGTGACCGAGTTGGAAAGTGAAGGGATGGATGAGTGACTCCGAGATGCCCCTTCTCTGGTCTTGGAGTCCTCTAGTTTTCCGCCGGTATGTCCACCACGGCTGTTACCGACCGGTTGGCCCGATAACGTGACGTCTTCGGTTTGGCAGGGCATTCACGTACGTAGTGGCCTTTTTTGCCACAATATAGGCACAATCCTTGTTTACGGCGTGACTCTTTCTCCGTGGCTGTGAGGCTCGCTCGTATTGCGCTGATGTCCATGGGTTCTCCCTTGGATGCGGTGGAAGTTTCAGGACTTCCCACCGTCACATAGGATGGAAGGGATTTTCCTTTTCTCCCATGATCCCCCTTTCTTTCACTTAGCCTATGTTCCAGCCGTAATACCAGGTTGATAAGGCCCTCACATGTCTTGGGTTGAGGGTCAATATGAGCCACGGCGTCCTTGAGCTCATCGCACAGCCCTTGATGGAAGAGCGCCGTCTGTTTAGCAACAGGCCACTTGGTTTCCGCAACCAGCCTTCGGAACGCGTTGAGATACTGCACCAGGTCGTTGGATCCCTGTCTCAACTCAAGCATTTCACGGTCCGCCGTGTACGAGTCAGCCCTTCTGTCGAATACCTTCAGGAATTCCTCGCGAAAAGCACCCCAATCACATAAGAGGGGGTCGTCCCTGCTCACCAGAGGTACGGCCCATTGTGCCGCGTTTCCAGCCAAATAGGATATAAGGAAAGCCACACGAGCCTGACTCGTGGGGAACGCCTTTGATTTGCTCGATAAATGTAGCGCCACTTGTGTGAGGAATACCTGCACTGTGTTAGGATCCCCACTGTACCTCTCTGGTGTTGCCAAGGGGATGGCTACCGGCATTTCCACTACTACCGCAGGGGTCTGGTTCGTGAGGGAGGTGCTGGGCGTGAGCGGGTCCAATTGGATAGCATCCAGTCTGGCTTTTACATCGGCTGTTTCTTGCCTAGAGGCAGCCACTTCAACTTGCATGGCCGCTAAAGCAGCCAGCACATCATCAAGTGTTGCCATGTCTGTTATCGACCGGGAGACAGTTAGTGTTATTAAGGTCGGATATTTTGTAACGCCCTGAACGTCTCAGGATCGTTTAACAGACACGACAATGAGGACGCAACCACTTGTGAAGGGTTAGTTCTTTTAATGAAGGCAAATAAAATACAAAGAACAAACAAAAGTTATAGTCACTGGAATCCTCCAGGCTAAGTACGTTACCAGCCCACAGCACGGATGGTCCTAACCGTCCTCTGCATATACGCCGATCCCGGCGTATGCCAACAGAGGGCAGAAATGAAATGGCCGACAATGCCAATCGGTAGGCTGTGAGGGGCACGAAGAGTGTTGGGGAGAATCGAGGAGTCAGGGAAACACCCAGCCGGGGTCTCTACCTGAAGGGAGCAGCCGCTCAACCTCTTCCTCAGACTGCACCGGGACACAGAGTCACCTCCTGGTGATGCGTCACCGATACCCCAATCACAAGCAAGAAGACTGAACCGAGAGCAGCCGCTCGATCGATCCTGTGGACTTCCGAGTCTGTAACGCGGCAAACACCTCCTGGTGTGCGTTACAGCTGGCAGTCCCTGTGTCTCTGGTCGGGCTGGGAGTTACGACTCCAACCAGCAAAAGCGCCACTGCGCTTGGACTCAGCCGAGTCAAAAAGCGAAGCTCAATGGTTGACCGGTAGAGCTTCCAGGTCCTTCACAGGTGACGATGGGGCAAGACACGGCCCAGGGAGTAACGACTCGACCTACCTCCGTTCTTGCCTTACTGGAGCACCACTCCGGAACACTGCTCTTCACGAAGCAGGTACGTCGGTGTAAACACAATATCCGACAGCCTTGTACCTCCCGGTTCCTCCCTTTATAGGGCGTGTTTTCCTTGAGTTATGTAACAGCTCTCCTGTTTACATAAGGGCGTGTTTCCCTTGAGTTATGTAACAGCTCTCCTGTTTACATAAGGGCGTGTTTCCCTTGAGTTATGTAACAGCTCTCCTGTTTACATAAGGGCGTGTTTCCCTTGTATGACAGGAATTCTTGACACACACATTCAGACCTATCCTGGATCTTCGATCGCTGAACAAAGCCATTTTGAATGAGAAGTTTCGCATGTTGGCGCTTTATCAAATATGTCCACATCTGTAAACAGGAGATTGGATGTGTTCAATGGACCTCCAAGATGCGTACTTCCACATACCTATAATTCCCCGTCATCGCAAATATGTGCGATTCGTGGTCGGCGGCAAACACTACCAGTTCAAAGTTTTGCCCTTCGGACTGAAATCTGCCCCACGGGTCTTTACCAAGTGCATGGCAGTGGTGGCGGCGGCTCTACACAGAAGGGGTTTGTTCGTTTACCCGTACTTGGACAATTGGCTCCTGAAAGGGCCATCTCCTCAGCAAGTAAGGAGCGATTTCAAAATATGTCTAACTCTACTCTGCAAGCTAGGTCTGCATGTGAACATGGAGAAATAGGTTCACTGGCCTACCCAGGCGATCCATTATTTGGGCTCCACTCTGGATACAAACTTAGGAAGAGCGTTTCCTTCGGAGGAGAGACTTTCTTTAATGCAACAGAAGTGCAAAACTCTTCTCCAGGCAGCCCGTCCAACGGTCTGGCAAGTGGCATCTCTGCTGGGATCGATGGCTTCTTGCATATTTCTCATTCCCAACGCCAGGCTGAGAATGAGGCCCTTGCAACAGGACCTAGAGGACAAGTGGGACCAAGCATCGGGTCACTGGGAAGACTGAATTGTGCTTTCGCAAGCAGCAAAGTCGTCCATTGTATGGTGGACTCGACCAAAGAACCTTGTAGTGGGAGTCCCCTTCCATCAACCAGTTCCAACACAGTCCTTAGTAACGGATGCGTCTCTACAAGGGTGGGGAGCGCATATGGATTGCCTGCAGATGCAGGGATTGTGGTCCATCAAGGAACAATCCTACCATATAAACATGTTGGAACTGCGAGCAGTCCACCTAGCTCTGAAAGCTTTTCGGCCCTCAATTACATCCAACTCGATCCTGATCCAAACAGACAACACGACCACCATGTATTACCTCAACAAACAGGGTGGTACGCGCTCTCGCCTGCTCTCCCTGGAAGCTCAAATGATATGGCACTGGCTTCTAGCCCGAGGCCTTTCCATCACAGCGGTGCATCTTCCAGGGGAAAGAAACGTGGACTCTGGTCTCCGGCGGAGACTCAGCTCCATATGAACCTTTTGGAGCTGAGAGCGATCCGACTTGCACTGAAGGCATTCCTTCCCGTTGTCCAGGAAAGTGTGGTGCAGGTGTTCACGGACAACACCACCGCCATGTGGTATTGCAACAAACAGGGCGGAGTGGGGTCGAGGACCCTTTGTCAGGAGGCTCTGCGCCTCTGGACATGGCTGGAACACCAGGGCATCACCCTGGTGGTTCAACATCTGGCGGGCTCTCAGCCGCTGGTGCATGATGGATCACGAATGGTGTCTAAATTCGGACGTGGCGCAAGGCCTCTTTCGACAGTGGGGAGAGCCTTGGTTAGATCTATTCGCCACCGAAGAGAACGCGCAATGTCCGCAGTTCTGCGCGTTGGAGTTTCCAAGGTGGCACTCGCTCGGGGACGCCTTTCGTCACGAGTGGAGTTGCGGTCTGTTGTATGCCTTTCCACCTATACCACTTCTGCCCAGAGTGCTGAAGAAGATCAGGCGCGACCGGGCCCAAGTGATCTTAGTGGCTCCGGATTGGGCACGAAGGTACTGGTATCCCGAGCTACTCAGTATGTCAATCAATCCTCCGGCACGACTGCCTCTTCTGGAGGACCTTCTGTCGCAGCAGCAGGGGACGGTTCTCCACCCGAACCTGTCCAGTCTCCACCTCCATGCGTGGAGATTGAGCGGCGACAGTTGATGCCATTTGACTTGCCTGTGACGTTATTCTGGCAGCCAGGCGTCCCTCCACTCAAACGGTATACCCCTGCAGGTGGAACAAATTTGTGGCATGGTGCACAGCATAGGCTGTGGATCCCCTTTCCGCCCCTCTTTCTGAGGTTCTCCTCTTTCTTCTCTCTCTAGCCCAGCAGGGCTCTGCTCTGGGCACCTTGAAAGGTTATCTATCAGCTATCTCTGCTTTCTTACGACTTCCTGAACAGCCTTCTCTTTTCAAATCCCCTGTTGTTTCTCGTTTCCTTAAGGGCATTACTCACATGTTTCCTCCTGTCCCCTTCGTAATGCCTCAGTGGGATTTGAATTTAGTCTTCACCTTTCTGATGTGGCTCCCTTTGAGCCTCTTCACAATTGTCCCATTCGTCTTCTGACTATTAAGACTGCTTTCCTGGTAACTATCACCTCGGCTAGACGGGTGAGTGAGCTCCAGACGTTATCGTCTAAGCCTCCTTTTCTTTCTGTTCATCCGGACAAGGTTGTCCTCCGGACTTGTCCTTCCTTTCTTCCAAAAGTGGTAACTCCCTTTCACATCGGGCAATCTGTCACCTTGCCCACCTTCGTTCCGCCTCCGCATCCTTCGAAAGAGGAAGAGAGGCTCCACCGTCTGGACCCAAAACGGGCGCTGTCCTTTTATTTGGACCGCACCAAACAGTTCCGGGTGGACGACCAGCTTTTTGTTGGATATGTAGGTGCTAAGAAGGGAAGGGCAGTACACAAGCGGACCATCTCACGGTGGGTCGTATTGTGTATAAAGGCTTGTTACTCCTTCGCTAAAAAGGACCCTCCTGTAGGGCTGAGAGCCCATTCCACCCGGGCCACAGCGGCTACTACCTTTGCAGGACATCTGTCAGGCAGCTACGTGGGCCTCGCTGCACACATTCGCCAAGCATTATTGCCTGGACAGCCAAGTCCGGAGAGATGGCTTCTTTGGCCGCTCTGTTCTCCAGGACTTTCTGGTGTGATCTTGGTTCGCAGACCCACAACCGGGGTTGGTATTGCTGGGGTTTCTATTCTAAGGTGAGGAATCTAACTAACGTGTTTCTTTCAGATGAACAAGTTACTTACCTTCGGTAACGATGTATCTGTAAGAAACATTAGTTAGTTAGATTCCTCACCGACTCACCCATCCTCCCCGTTCTGCGAACCGACATCTAGGGTTAAGGCTATCCTTTCTAGGGCCCTAGATTTTTTGGCACCAGTGTCGGTCTCTTGCATGGCTCTGCGTTCCTGGCGCGGAAAGCCATGTACAAGAACTGACGTCAGCCCGCGAGGGCGGCGTCTAAGTACTCCGACGACGTCATTCCGGCGCACGACGCCGACGACGGACGCGGAGCCGCAGACGACGCCTAGCGACACGCAAGGGGTATTGCTGACGAAAAATCTTTCCGGATCCAGCCTGGGGATATTCTAAGGTGAGGAATCTAACTAACTAATGTTTCTTACAGATACATCGTTACCGAAGGTAAGTAACTTGTTCTACTCTTCTAGGGGTATCCTCATCAAAGTCATAAGCAACCCTCCCGCCTCCCCGGGCAAAGGAAACTTGTTTTTTTAAGGAATTGTCAACTCTTTGTGTCATGGCTTTTAAGTCACCGCAAAGAACAACTGACCTAACTGTCACCCCTGAAGCATGATGGGAAGCTGGGGGGTCATGGCTGCCCTAAAGGCACAGTGCCAGTTTATTTCTATGTTGCTATGAGTTAGCTTTTCAGCCTTTCTAGGCTATGTTTTTTCTGCAATGCAGCCTGTGAGCTGTCAATGCTTTCAGTCCTATCTGAGAGATTGTGATAAGTGCTAAGCATTAAAACAGTTTTCAAACATGCTTTGCTTTTGTTTTTCCCTGGTTTTTAATGTATTGTTTATGATATACAGGGGAGTCCTTACAGCATTATTCAGCTCTAGTTATGAAAGGCTACATTTGCTTTTTTATTATATATATATAAATGTATATATATATATGGAGATACATATATGTTTGTCACATATATGATTGTGTTTCCGGGGTCCCGCGCATGGGCGGGAATATTCTAGTGCTTATGACTTTGATGAGGATACCCCTGGAAGAGAACTAGGATTACAGGTAAGTAACTAATCCTTACTACTTGTGTAAGATTCCTTACCGCCCCACCCATCCTCCCCGTTCTGCAAACTGATTTCTAGGGTTAAAGTCATCCCTTTCAGGGCCCTAGTTTCTTGGCACCAGTGGTCAGTTTCTTGCATGGCTCTGCGTTCCTGGCGCGGAAAGTCGCGTACAGAACTGACGTCAGCGTGCTTGGGTGGTGCCTAAGTAGTCTTCTTGACGTTACCTCGGTGCTTCCGACGCCAGTGACAGACGCAGAGCCGAACAACGCCACCTACTGACGCGCAGGGGTACTGCTACAGAAAACTATCCGGATCCAGTCTGACGCCTGGGGATATTCTAAGGTAAGGAATCTCTCACTAACTAATGTCTCTTACAGATATATCGTTACACAAGTAGTAACTTGTGCACTAAGAAAGTCGAATGCTAACTGCAAGGAGGAACGATTCTTGGACCAGAAGACTCAGAGGAGCTGGGAGAACAAAGAACCACCTAAAGTAGGTACCCAAGAACCGCCACGGAGGCTGTGCTCTGAGTGGAAACACAGCCTTGTGCCCAATGGAAGTCTATGGAGAGTTCGCGATTGTGGTTTTAAAGAAGAAGGACCCTTCCCAGAGGACGCTGAAGAAACCCTTTGGAGGACGGAAGGTTGGAGAGCCACTCCACCCATGGATGCCCCAGGAACCAGGTTACCTGCTCCATGGAAGCCGAGTGCATAGAGGTGAAATGATATTGGAACCTCCCATAGATGACGATTGGAAGACTTTGGAGAAAAGGCCTCTCGAAGTTTGTGAAGATGTCCAGTGGAATCCAAGAGTTGATTCATGAAGAGGAGAACCTGTAAGCAAAGGGGACAGAGTCTATGCCAATCCGAGGTAAGGAGGAGGCCTGGAAGCACAATGCCCACAGTTCAGGAGAGCTGACGAGGATCTTGTTGCTGCAGCTGTGAGGACGAGGCGATGCTGAGAAAGACCCGGAGCCGTTCACGAGCTATCCCAGGTCGGATGTCGGTGTCTAGGTGGTCGGTGTCCGGCGGGAGTACCAACAAGCCTCGGTACCTGCAACTGGCATGGAAGACGACAAGATGCAATCTTTATGGCTAGGGTACTCACCAAGTGCAGGAGAGTCAGAGTAGGCCCAAGCAAGTAGAAGAGCCCACCAAAGCAGAAGACGACCCTCGAGAGGAGGACCCACAGGCCGAAGGCACAGTTGTCCCAAGACCTCATACAGCTCACCAAAGATGGAGGCCCACAGTGCAAGAGATGCAGTAGGGACTCCTAACTTGGACGGATGAGGTGCTGGAGCTTCTTGTAGTTCGAAGGTCTCTAAAGTGCAAAGCCAACAAGCCATTGCAACGGCAAGTCAACGCGGTGTACCGGGGTTTGGTCCCAGCAGCTCCGATGTGAGATACTACCCTCAAAATTGCAGGGAAGACAGGCCAGGCCTCTGAAGAGCTGCAGAACCAACATCTATGTTGATGGGCCTCGGAAAGTCCATAGAATGACAGGAGCAGCAGACCGGTCAGCTTTGTCACAGTGCCTGCAGAGGAGTGACTCCTTCAATCAAGGGAGATTTCTTAGGATGTCCTAGATCCCCACAGGTCTTCTAGAGAACCTGAGCAAAGCACAGACACAGAAGAAGACTTCAAGAACAGCGAGACCAGGAGCAGCAGGAGTTATCTTTGATGCAGTCTCTGTTCCAGTCGACGCCCAACGAAGTCCAAGTGGTCATACAGTCGAAGAGTGTCTTGGTTCCAGAGGCGAGGCTTGTTCCACACAAATCTGAGGATCCACCCACGGGGGAGCCCTTAAATACCCAAGGAAAAGGGTTAGACCGATTCAGGGGGTCCCTCCCAGAATATGGCCTGGATAGAGGGGAGAATACTCCCCTGTCCTTTGTCCAGTTTCGCACCAGAGCGGGTACAAAGGGTCCCTGAACTGGCCAAAACCGGAGTATGCAAGGAGGGCACCAAATTTGATCTTCTGTGCAGTCGGGTGGCGCGGCAAAGCATTCCCACCCCAGCCCAATTAACTTAAGTCCTGTCTGGGAGGTGGTTACACCTCCCTTTGACAGGAAACCTATTGTTCTATCTTCCCTTACTCAAGCTCAGCTCAGTACATGGGATCATACCTCCAACACCGGATTCAGAGTTAGGGTATGATTCCAACATGATTGATACCAAACATGCCCAGGTTCGGCACAGCATTATATAGTTGGACATCTCATAGTGACTGATGTTTAGTATATGTCTTAAAATGGTTGACTGCACTTGCAAAGCCTTGGAGAACTGACTCTGGGATTTGTAGGTGTGTCCTGCTCATGCAGTGGCACCCTCACACTTATAACCAAGCACCCTGCCCTCAAGACTGAAGAGCCTTCCATAGGGTGACTTATAGGTTTTAAGTACAGTGACCTCAGATATAAGGAAACATATCTGTTGTGAGAGCTGCAAGCACCAACTCACACAGGCTCCAAAGGCAGGCCTGTAGTTAAAGTTGAAGTGGACTCCGAAGGATGGCACAATACATGCTGCAGTCCATTGGAGACCCCTTGTGTACCTATGCCCTGGTTACCTTAGTACGATATTCTAGGGACTTATAAGGGTACACCAGTAGCCAATTGTGGAGGTTCAAAAGTACTTACCAAAGCGATTTTGGGAGAGAGAGCACGAATGCTGGGGTCCCGATTAGCAGGATCCCAGCAAACTACAGTAGAAACACACTGACACCAGGCAAAATGTGGGAGTAGCCATTAAAGCAGATCCTACTTTCCTACATACATTAATTCTAAAAAAAATCATAACATTTTAAATGATAACACAAATTCTCAATAGGTCTCATTGTGTGAATTGAACCCAACAGATAATGTGCTCAATATCTCTTAAGCAAGTTTTAGGATTCACATTTGGCTTGTTATTTGTTTATATTTTACACATTGCTAAGAACACTCCCAGATGTTTATATGACTCATTGGCAGGTATCCCACATTATATAAACATTATATAAACATACTAGCACCAAGTACTAATGAAGGGAAAGCCTCGGCTTGCCCCAATCTTACCAAATAGCAAAAGGCTGAATTTGTCAAAAAGGAAATATCGACGATTCTACGGCAATAGAGACACTTATGCGGGCAAGTATCCGGGTACTGCTTCACCGATCATTCTAGGCTACAGCAAACACGCCTGTAGAACCAATAAGGACCCTCCGTGCCATTGGAAGCTGGTAACATGCTTCCGATACTTCTACCACACTGTACGATTCTTTCATTACACAGCCTCAGCGTATCCGCTGGAGCTATCGTGATTGATTACATATTGCTCAGCGTACTTGCCCGCATAAGGGTCTCCATTGCCGTAGATATTTCCTTTTTGACAAATTCAGCCTATTGCTATTTGGTAAGATTGGGGCAAGCCAAGGCTTTCACTTCATTAGTACTTGGTTCTAGTATGTTTATATAATGTGAGATATTATTCTTGGTACAGAACTGTGACCTCAGAGAGCCTGTTCTTACTGTACAAGTCTTCTCTGGAACACCACTACTTTTGTTATTCAGTATCTGTTGATTATGTGGGACTTTCTTACTATTAGTTAATAGCGACAGAGCCAGTGTAGGAATTTGACACCAATATTTAGTTTTATGAGGACGGTACTATTAGTTTACAAGGTCTTTTTAAGAACCCAACTAACGATAACTCACACTTCGGGAACACCATACTCCAGCCTGGTTGGAATTATCACTGGCAGAGCATTTCTACGAGATTATCACCACTATCTCTAAGCCCTGAGGAAGCCACGGGCATAACTCCCATTGGCGACGAAACACGTGTCGGCTGGTTTTCGTGTGTTGCTTTGAATAAACAACAAGAATATACTGAAGATTGAACTTTGAGACTTTTGCTTTTGGAACCTCTTATAAACTTTCATTTGATTGACACCTCGTTCACGTGTGCCCGGGACTTGCGTGCTATTGACTTTATGTAGGGTTTCCTTACACACTTTTAGGGGTTTAGGGATTTGTCCCCTTGCCTGGTGGCACCGTACACTCACTACCATTTGCACACAACCATAGACATAGCAGAGCGCCTTTTTTCCTCCTGAGTCACTAAAAACCCTTCGTATTCAGTGCTAATTCTAAATCCTCCTGGATCGAAATGCCGTCGATGTTTCCGACAATTGGAATGCATTGGCACCCTTTGTAATTAAATTGTCACATTAGTTGAAAAATTCAAAGATATATTTCATTGCGTTTTTCCTTTTTTTCACACTGTGTATTGCTTAATTTATACTCGCTGTGTGATCACTTAAGCACTGAGCACTTTAATTTTATGCTGTGTCTGTTTTGTTTAGTAATGTCAATATAATATGGTTCCCTAAAATAATAATTAGTCGTCTCCCTGTCTTGCTAATTTTCAGACCTCAATTGTTTTTCTTTTGTTTTGTTTATTGACTGATACTTAAACAATTAATGTTTCTATATTTCCTCGCTTGGAACCCTTGTTGTGTATCTATACAAGTCTCTGAATGCCAGTATCTGAAAGAAACACATTAGTTAGATTCCTCACCTTAGAATATCCCCAGGCGTCAGACTGGATCCGGAAGATTTTTCGTCAGCAATACCCCTTGCGCGTCGCTAGGCGTCGTCTGCGGCTCCGCGTCCGTCGTCAGGGTCGTGCGCCGGAATGACGTCGTCGGAGTACTTAGACGCCGCCCTCGTGCGCTGACGTCAGTTCTTCTTATTTCCGCGCCAGTAAGCGCAGATCCGGGAGAGCTACCCCTTTTAGTCTTTTTTGACTAAGTTTTTTGATCCTTTTTGATCTTGTCTCGACTCCGGTGCCGGTAGGATGCCTGGTTTCAAAGCCTGTGCTGACTGCAACCGCTTGATGTCGGTTACGGATCATCACCGCCGATGCCTTTACTGTTTGGGCCTCGACCACGACGCGGAGTCGTGTTCGGACTGCAAGGCCCTGACCTCGAAGGCTAGACGGGAGCGGTCCCGTAATCTCCTCGAGCTTCGCCACTCGGCTCCGCGCCCCTCTCGATCCCGGTCCAGGAGGAGGTCCAAGGACCGGTCGCGGATTTGCAGCCACCACCACCGATCGTCTGGCTCCAAGTCTTCGGGTAAGTCGAAGCACTCCAAGAAGTCCAAGAGGCGACACCGCTCTTCGGACTCCCCTCGCCGGTCGCGCGACTCGGCCGAGGGTCAGGGTGGTTCCGCAGGCGCCGCGCAAGTCCCCATACCCGCCGGTCCCTGGGACTGACGCGACGCCGGCGGAAGTCAGTGCCTTCCTCTCGGCCATGAGGAACCTGGCTCCGCCGTCGACGCCCGCTGGCGCGCCTTCGGGGCCCGCGGACCCGACTGGGCAACCTTGCATGCCGGCGGCTCCGGCCCCGGCGCTGTCGCCGGCTCCGGCCTCGACGCCTCAGGTGCCCGAGGGACTCGTCCCCGAGTCCCCGCCGATGCCGGTCGACCTCGTCACGCCTCCTCCGCCGGCGTCGACACCAGTTCCACCTCCGACGCCGGCTCCGCTCGGCGTCGAGCCCCAGTTAAGCCCCGCTCCGGACCCGGCGCCGTTACGGCGTCAATGGACGCCGCGTACGGCGCCGTTGGAGACACATTATGTCTATCGTCCGGCTCCGATCCTTCCTCCTGTTTACCAGGAATCGGATGATGGGGGCGAATGGGAGGGGTCCGAGGATCCTATGGCCGTTCAGGCTCAGCTGTCACAGGACTGGGCAGATGAACTGGGGGAGGCCAGTGGTCTGGATACCTCACCAGACACTGGATTCATCTCTCCTCCGACTGTGGCTTCGGAGGAGGGTGCTGCTTTCTCTGTGGTGCTGCGCAAGGCGGCCGCAGCCCTTGGGCTCGAGCTGCCTGCCATGGCTGTGAGGACTAACGTCCTCACTGAGGTGCTTCAGTCTGCAGCAAGCTCCACTGAGCCTCTGCTACAATTCAATGAGGCCCTCATTGACGTTCTGCAGGGCACCTGGTCCAAGCCCTCCACAGTTCCTCCTGTGGACAGGAACGTCGCCAGGCGCCACCGCCCTGCTCCGGGCTGTAGGAGAGTAGGGTCTGCTTTCTATGTTCACCCCCACTTTTTGCTTTTGCTTTACTGGTTTTCGACTTAGATGTGGCTGTGGGCCTGCTAATCAGACCCACAGCCCTGCTGTTCTCTCTCTAAATTAATACTATGTACTTTAGGTGCATAACCCATTTGGATAGGATCACCTTATTGGCCCCTGTACAGTGTACCCTAGGTACCCAGGGCATAGGTGTACCCTAGGCCTACCAGGGGCTGCAGCATGTATTATGCCACCCCTGGCCTGGCCTTCCATTTTGACACAACTGGCTGATCACTCAGCTGGGGCAAGGTCGTGTAATCACCCCTTGCTTAGGTGTAGTATTCCTATACCTAACTTACATATAGACACATGTGTACCTATCAGTCACTCCTATGGCAGGCCTTAACAATCCTGGAGGCAGAGTGCTTGGTAACATGTGAGATGGTGCTCTAGCATGAGCTGAGCCTGTCTGCAGCTTTCGGAACCATGTCCTTATAGCTGTTCTATGATATAGCCTACCATATACTCTTAAAGTGCCTTATAATCTTAGACGGTTATGGTAACTATGGTTTGGCTTTATCGAAACATGTCGTGTAAGGTGTCTAACACTGTGGAATAATACCCCCATACCATTTCTGGACATGAGGATATTATTCCCCCCTTCTAGAGGGAAAGACATGTCAAAATCATACTTCACTGTTAGCCTCTGACAAAAGCCTCAGCATCACAAAATGGATGCTGCTGCCACGACACAAGTCTGACCTCCTGCAGCTGGGAGTGATCCCAGCCAGGGAGGCCTGGACAATAGGTTTCCTGCTTGGGGAGGTGCTAGCACCTCCCCAGACAGCCTTTAGTGTATTGGGGCAGGGTGGGCTGAAAGGAATGAGACATGCCTGGGGCACACAAGGTGTTCCTTGCATAGTCCAGTTCAAACCGGCGCTGGGGCACTCCAGCCCCAGCTCTGGCGCGAAACTGTACAAAGGGAAGTGGGTGTAACCACCCCCTCCCAGGTCCCACCCATAAGGCGTGACCTAGCAGGTATCCCAGCCCCCCAGATTAGTATAAGAGTGGGAGTTGGGCCTCAAGACTTTAGATTATCCTGAACCTGCAAACTTGAACAGAAACTCTGGACCTTCGACATTCGACGAAAGAAGAAGACTGAAGAATCTCCCTTGTGGCCAAGGAGTGGCTACCCTGTGCAAACAGGCACCATCAAGAGACTACCCTTTGCTTTGCCCAAGTTCTACGAGGAACCGACTGCAGAGCCCGACCAGAGCCTTGACTTCCAGACTTCTCCGACCCTGATCCACATCCACAGCAGAGCTGAGATCCGTGGAGGCGACGAGCGACGTGGGACCGGCTACCTGGGAAAAGTGGCTAGTATCTTCAAGCGCAGCTTCTGAGGCACCCTCGAAGTTGTGCACCGGGGATTGAGAAGCCCCAACCCCAAGCACCATCTGCACCGAAGATCAGCCCCCCACACTCCACGAGTTCTGCGTGGGGCCCTTCAGCATTTTCCTGCTTGCCGCGTCTGTCTGGTTGCTTGCCCGCTGGCTAGTGGCCTTTGTGACGACGCACCCTGAAATCTTCATCGCTGGTTTGGCTCCTCCAGACTGGCTCCTGCTCCTTTGAAAAAGAGAAGCATCCCAGACCTTCCTGGTCTGCACCAGAAGCAAGTCCTCCGTTCTGCGTGGGTTCCGCTTGCCAAGGCTTGGTGAGTCCTAGTCCAACTTCGACGCCGCCGACAGCAAGAGCCTTCGTGGGACAGCTCGCCTCCTGGTCCTGGTCGTCCTCGACGCTTCCTGGTCCTCCTGGCTGCAGCGACAAGCTTCACCTTCACCTGCAATCTTCACGACATCGCCTGGTTCCTTCCTGGTTCCACGTGGTCACTGGCTAGTGACCTTGACTCTGTCCCTTCTGCTTGCAGGTCTCCTCTCTTCTTGATCCCAGCCTTGGGATCCACCGGACACTCTTCACTGACTGCCTGTCAGCATCTTTCTTCAGGCATCCATAGGAGTCAACGACGAAAACCGACGCAACTTCACCCCTATGCACCCGCAGCCTGTGGGCTAGGTAACTTGGGTACTCCGGTGCTCATCAGGATAGTGACTATCCTAGTGTCTAGTTTTCCAGTCTCGACTTCCTAGCTACTCCGGAAGTGTCCTAAATCTATCTATTTCTAAACTGTACTATTGCTAGTGACTTTTACGCATTACGCGTGAGTGTTTCCACTCTGCACACGAATCCCGTGGGCCTCCCACTTCCTAACCTTTGGTAGTATAGTGTAGCCCCAGCGATTCCCTAGGCCTAGGCCTATCCTATTTCCGTGACAGTGGTCCTTATACCACTTACTTAGTATATGGTTTGCGTGGCCCCTAGGGCCTAACTGTATTACTTACCTGTGTGACTTAATGTATGCTTAAATAAGACTGTGTTGTACTTACCTCTAATCTCATAAAGAGTGCTGAGGGTTTGACTAGAATAAATACACTTATTTTATATATATATATCTGTTGTGGTGTCCTATCATTTGGTATTCAAGGGATTATATATGGTATCACAGCTGGCTTCACATGCCATTCAGAGTTTAGCCTAAGACTGCTCTTGTCCATGCTACCACTAGGATAGCTGGTCTATAAGGTTGACTTTACAACCAATCACCATAAGGGTATTTGGACTGATATAAGGTGTACACTAGAACTAGTGACATCATACATCAGGCCAACTTCTCACACGGGCGACCCCAGTTTTCTGTCCCAACACCCCACCCCCGAGAGCCTGGTTATCCAGGCTTCTACCTCCCAATCCTCCTTCCCGACCGCTCCGCCGGACCGGGATTCCAAGAGACTGGAACAGTTTGGCAAAAAGCTGTTCTCCTCCCTTAGTTTGGGTCTGCGGTCCTTGAACACCGCCTGTCTTTTGGACCGTTATTCCCACTCTCTGTGGGATACGGTGGAGGACGTGCTGCCCCTGTGCCCGGAGGAGGTCCAGACACGACTTACCCAGGCTCTGGCCGATGGGAGGGATGCAGCACAACATGCTATCAGATGTGGGCTTGACACTACGGACTCGCTGGGTAGGGCGATTTCTACCACGGTGGCGCTTAGACGTCACGCCTGGCTGCGGTCCACGTCCTTTTCGGGGGATGTCCAGAGCACTCTCATGGACATGCCCTTTGATGGCACTCGCCTTTTTGGTGAGAAAGCGGACAGTGCGCTGAATCGCTTTAAGGACTCCCGGGCTACGGCCAAGTCCTTGGGCCTCTCGGCCCCGCGGTCGCAAACTTCCACCTTTCGCCCCTTTCGTGGCCAAGGAAGGGGTGCCTCCTCACGTCCGCCTAGCCACCAGCCGCAGAACCAACCTGCGCGCGGTCGCGGACGTGGTTTCCGCCGATGCGGTTCTGGAGGACGACGCGGTCAGCCCACATCCACCCCGGCAGCATCCGCCTCAAAGCCTTCCTAGTCCGAGCTTTCAGGCCCATTCCACGCCAGTGGGCGGCAGAGTTCGCCATCACCTGCTCCACTGGCGGTCCATCACATCGGACAGGTGGGTGCTGCAAATCGTCCGAAAGGGGTTACTCCCTCCCCTTCGAGACGACCCCTCCAGCCATGCCACCGCAGCACCACCGTATCTCGGGGGATCATTTGAATCTTCTCCACGAGGAAGTTTCGGCCCTCTTGGCCAAGGGGGCCGTCGAGCGCGTTCCGAGCCCAGAAGTGGGTCGTGGTTGTTATTCCCACTACTTTCTGGTTCCCAAGAAGGGCAAAGGGGGCCTACGCCCTATCTTGGACCTCCGGAACGTCAATGCCTTCCTCCGGAAGGAGAGGTTCAAGATGTTAACTTTGGCTCAGGTTCTAGCTGCCCTAGACCCTGGAGACTGGATGGTAGCGTTGGACTTGCAGGACGCATATTTCCACATCCCCGTCCTGCCGGCCCACCGGCGCTACCTGCGGTTCACGGTGGGTCAAGAGCACTTTCAGTTTACTGTGCTCCCCTTCGGCCTTACCAGTGCCCCTCGGGTGTTCACGAAAGTGATGGCGGTGGTCGCAGCTCATCTGCGCAGGTCAGGGGTTCCAGTCTTCCCCTATCTCGACGACTGGTTGTTGAAGGGGGGGTCGCCCCAGGCAGTCGTCTCCCACCTCCAGACTACGGCGGATCTCCTGCATTTGCTGGGGTTTTCCAACAACGTGCCGAAGTCACACCTGAGTCCCTCTCAGAAGCTCCTCTTCATCGGAGCGGTTCTCGATTCGGCGCAGTTCCGGGTCTATCCGCCGGAACAGCGGGTCCGGGATATTCAGGCCCTGATTCCCATCTTTCGGCCTCTATCCTGGGTTTCGGTCAGGCTAGTGTTGCGGCTTCTGGGGCTGATGGCCTCCTGCATCCTACTAGTGCATCACGCCAGGCGGCGCATGCGGGCTCTGCAGTGGGACCTGAAGTTTCAGTGGGCCCAGCATCACGGCAACCGGTCCGACCATGTCTTGATCTCGGAGGGCACTGCACAGCAGTTGCAGTGGTGGCTCACGGACCGCGATTGGGTCACGGGCAAGAGCCTCTCCCTTCCCCAACCGGAGCATGTCGTAGTGACGGATGCGTCCCTCCTAGGATGGGGTGGCCATATGGGAGAGGCGGAGATCAGAGGCCTCTGGTCTCCGGCGGAGTCTCGCCTCCACATCAACCTGTTGGAGTTCAGAGCGATCCGACTTGCACTGAAAGCCTTCCTTCCCTCTGTCAGGGAAAGTGTCGTGCAGGTGTTCACGGACAACACCACCGCCATGTGGTATTGCAACAAACAGGGCGGGGTGGGGTCGTGGACCCTTTGTCAGGAGGCTCTGCGCCTCTGGACGTGGCTGGAACACCAGGGCGTCACCCTAGTAGTTCAACATCTGGCGGGCTCTCTGAACGCCAGAGCAGACGAACTCAGCCGCCGGTGCATGATGGATCACGAATGGCGTCTGAACTCCGAAGTGGCGCAAGGTCTCTTTCAGCAGTGGGGAGAGCCTTGGTTAGATCTATTTGCCACCGAAGAGAACGCGCAATGTCGGCAGTTCTGCGCGTTGGAATTTCCAAGGCGGCACTCGCTCGGCGACGCTTTTCGTCACGAGTGGAGTTGCGGTCTGTTGTACGCCTTTCCGCCTATACCACTTCTGCCCAGAGTGCTGAAGAAGATCAGGCACGACCGGGCCCAAGTCATCTTGGTGGCTCCGGATTGGGCACAAAGGTACTGGTATCCCGAGCTACTCAGTATGTTGACCAATCCTCCGATACGTCTGCCCCTTCGGGAGGATCTTCTGTCGCAGCAGCAGGGGACGGTCCTCCACCCGAACCTGTCCAGCCTCCACCTCCATGCGTGGAGATTGAGCGGCGGCAGTTGATGCCATTTGACTTGCCTCCTGAAGTCTGTGATATCATTCTGGCAGCCAGGCGTCCATCCACAAAGACGGTATACGCCTGCCGGTGGAACAAATTTGTGGCATGGTGCACAGCAAAGGCTGTGGATCCCCTCTCCGCCCCTCTTTCTGAGGTTCTCCTCTTTCTTCTTTCTTTGGCCCGGCAGGGCTCTGCCCTGGGCACCTTGAAGGGTTATCTTGCTGCCATCTCTGCCTTCTTGCGGCTTCCTGATCAGCCTTCTCTTTTCAAGTCCCCTGTAGTTACACGCTTTCTAAAAGGCATTACTCACACGTTCCCTCCTGTCCCTTTTGTAATGCCTCAGTGGGACTTGAATCTTGTTCTCACATTTCTAATGTGCGCTCCCTTTGAGCCTCTTCATAATTGTCCTCTTCGTCTGCTGACTATTAAGACTGCTTTTCTGGTAGCCATCACCTCGGCTAGACGGGTGAGTGAGCTCCAGGCTTTATCATCAAAGCCTCCTTTTCTCTCTGTTCATCCGGACAAGGTTGTCCTTCGGCCTCGTCCCTCCTTTCTTCCGAAAGTGGTGACCCCCTTTCATCTTGGGCAGTCTGTCACCTTGCCCACCTTCTTTCCGCCTCCGCATCCTTCCAAAGAGGAAGAGAGGCTCCACCGTCTGGACCCAAAGCGTGCGCTCTCCTTTTATCTGGACCGCACAAAACAGTTCCGGGTGGACGACCAACTTTTCGTTGGATACGTGGATGCTAAGAAGGGGAAAGCTGTGCACAAACGGACCATCTCTCGGTGGGTCGTTTTGTGCATCAAAATTTGTTATTCCTTGGCAAAAAAGGACCCTCCTGTTGGGCTGCCCGCCCATTCTACTCGGGCCACGGCGGCTACTACTGCTTTGGGACGGGGTGTCCCTTTGCAGGACATCTGTCAGGCGGCAACGTGGGCTTCGCTACACACGTTTGCCAGGCATTATTGCCTTGACAGCCAAGTCCGGAGGGATGGCTTCTTTGGCCGTTCTGTCCTCCAGGACTTTCTGGTGTGATCTTGGTTCGCAGACCCACCTCCGGGGATGGTATTGCTTGGGTATCTATTCTAAGGTGAGGAATCTAACTAACGTGTTTCTTTCAGATGAACAAGTTACTTACCTTCGGTAACGATGTATCTGTAAGAAACATTAGTTAGTTAGATTCCTCACCGACCCACCCATCCTCCCTGTTCTGCGAACTGACATCTAGGGTTAAGGCTATCCCTTTCAGGGCCCTAGAATTTTTTGGCACCAGTGTCGGTATCTTGCATGGCTCTGCGTTCCTGGCGCGGAAGGCTATGTACAAGAACTGACGTCAGCGCGCGAGGGCGGCGTCTAAGTACTCCGACGACGTCATTCCGGCGCACGACGCCGACGACGGACGCAGAGCCGCAGACGACGCCTAGCGACGCGCACGGGGTATTGCTGACGAAAAATCTTCCGGATCCAGTCTGACGCCTGGGGATATTCTAAGGTGAAGAATCTAACTAACTAATGTTTCTTACAGATACATCGTTACCGAAGGTAAGTAACTTGTTCTATCGTGTAGGTGTTGAATGGGGTGGGAGATGTTATTGATGGCGGGAGATAGATCCAAAAGGTAGCAGCTGTGTCTTCACTTTCCATGATTGGTCAAATGTCATCGGTGGTGGATATGAGAGCTCTTTCAGTGCTGGGCTTCGGTCGGATTGGGTAGTGTCAAGGAGGTTGATATGGGCAGCTAGACTTTTGTTCATGATGTTCTCCATGACTTTCCCAGGGAAGAGTAGCAGGGAGATGGGCTGGTAGTTGGCTAGTGTTTTAGGATTCGCTGAGGGTTTCTGTTGGAGAGGGAGTACTGTGGTAAGTCCAGGTGTCCAGGAAGGAGGCTGTGTTGATTGATTCGATCGAGATTGGGGTGAGGGCTGAGCTGATGGGGACCAGTCTTTTAGTAAATACATGATGAGGGCAGGGGCCCAAATGGTGGTCTTTAGTGTATGGCGCAGATGTTTCCTGTAGTTTCTTGAATGGTGATGGTGGGCCGCCTTGTCCTGTGGTGGTTGGAAGTGACAGGTGGGAAGGCTGTGAGAAGGGAGTTGGTCCGGTTGAGGCTTGAAGTTCTCGTAGATGCTGCAGATGCTGTTGCTGAAGAAGAGGAACAGCTGGGGCAGAGGTCTCGAGAGAGTGATGCTGATGGAGCGTGCTGCCACAAAGGTGAAATCTTTCACAATGGTGAGTATTTTCTTGGTGCTTTTGGGGTTGCTTTTGATATGCTCAATGAGGGCAGAGCGTTTGGTGGCGCTGATTTGTTGAGGGTATTATTTCAGGGCTGATCTGTAATTGTCCCTGTCTGTGTCATCCTGGCTTTGTCTTCATCTGTATATTGAAGTGGTGTTTGGTGAGTTTGAGCTCTTCTGTGTTCCAGATTTCTTGCAGTCTTGTTCTGTTGGCTTTGGTGGCCTTGAATGGGGCCATGGCATCAGCTCAGAAAGTGACTCGGGCGTGAAGGTGAAGATGTACAAGTTCCATCGTGAGGATATGGCAATGGCATTTCCTCGTTGGTGAGGGATGGGTAGTTTGAAATGGACAAGGGCGTGGTCTGACCAGGTGATCGGTGTGAGTTTGCCCACCTTGATTTTGCTGAAGCTGCTGAAGCTGGCCTCTAGTAGGTGTCTGGTGGCATGGATAAGGGCCTTTTAATCGCTAGGTGATCCTTGGTTTGTCAGGTCCTCCAGGAGGTTGACTGCGTTAGAATTGATGTGATCCCTCTGGTGGTAGGTGAGGCTGCTGAGGAGTGGCAGCAAAGTCCACTATGGTGCTTCCGAGGTTTGTTCGTGGTCCGGGGCATCGGTAGACAAGGGTACTGCTCAGGCTGTAGTTGGCAGTGATATGGAGTTTGAAAATTAGATAGTCTGTGGTGCTGTTGGTGCTGGCCGAGATACTGGAGCTCTGGATGTGTCTTTTTGTTTTTTTAAATGATGGTGCATCCTTCTCCAGATCTGTTAGTCCACCTAGTCTCGGGAGGATGGCTGGAGTATTGCATGTGCCAATGTAGGGAGACGACATGAGAGACAGTCAGGTTTCTGTTGTTAAGGGCAGGTCTAGTGTGTTGTTGTGTATCAGGTACCAGATTTCGATGGCATGTTTGGTGGGCGAAAGTGTGTTGAGGAGGAGGCGGCAAGGTAAGGAGGGGTGGGGCAAGGAGAAGTAGCTGTCAAATGAGTGTGGGTGAGTTTGGAGTGTGTGTTGTGTGAGGTGCTTGCGGGAGTGGCATGAGGGTTGCAGGTGCAGAAGCAGCAGCAGATGGAACAAGAGAAGGTTCATAAAGTTCAGATTCATAAAATCTAGTCCTTTTGTTACTTTCATGGAGTCATACGCATCTTAAGAATCGCTCACTGACCAGATGATAAGAGTTCTTTATCTCATTTTGTACTTTAATAGGAGTTTTTTACATTTGCGACATACAGCCAACACGAACTTCGCAGTTAGAACATTTCTTCCTCTGGGCTATAAGGATAACAATCACAAGCCAAAAACAATCAATAACAAAAAAACAAATTTTGTGGATGTTGTATATCTAATTTGAATATAGTACAAAGTATGAACGTCTGTGAGCAATTTGCAACCACTATATTTAGCACTAATTTATTTAAAAAAATACACATTTTTTAATTATTCCCCATTCATATACATATTTCTAACCTTACCTCATTATGGGCCTCATGTAGGAAGCCAAATACCGGTCGGTAACGGCCGATTTTCGGTAATTATACCGTTACCGACCGGTATTTTGGCCATTGGTATGTAGGGGGACAAACTTTGCTTTCGGAATTTACCGAATCGGTAAAATTACCGATTCGGTAATAATACCGAATCGGTAATGTTACCGAATCGGTAACTTTTCCGAATCGGTAATTTTACCGATTCGGTAAATTCCGAAAGCAAAATCGAGATGTAGGGGGAGTGTGTGTGTGTGTTTAAGAGTCGGTATTTACCACCAACTTATAGTTGGTGGTAAATAATGAATGTATGTGTAAATGCATTTTTACGCGCGTAGCAGTGTGCAATGTGGCATACATACATGCCCTTAGGGCATGTATGTGTGCCACATGTGCACACATGGCCGAATCAGGGGTGCAACAGGGTGTCAATGTGACACCCTGCCACCCTTGTATGTGTTCCCCCCATTACCGAATCGGTATTTACCGATTCGGTAATGAGGCATACCTTCCCATCAATGGGAAGGTATGCCTCATTACCGAATCGGTAAATACCGATTCGGTAATTACCGACTAGTAACGATTCGGTAAAAAATACCGACTCATTACCTACATACCAGTTACCACTTCTAAAATACCGATTCGGTATCGTTCGGTATTTTAGAAGTGGTAACTGGTATGCTACCTACATGAGGCCCTATATCACAAATCTTTGTACCCATTAAATCAAACAGACAAGTGGGATTTATAAAGTGATGCTAAACACCCCTGTGGGTATCCAGGCACTTAAAAGATTCCAGGCAACATTTAGGACATAAATAATATATTCCCCAGGAGAGGAACTAGTGATATGCGAAAACTACTTATACTCAATATTTTGTTTTCTAGTTTTAGGTGCAATAGCCGTTTAGCGTTTGCAACATATGGATATTATATTACATTTTCATCTTTATCTGCCAGATTGGTGCACTATTGTATGTAACTAATATATCAATGGTGTCCTATTGTTCTACGTTTCGGTTCTGACAACCTACCCTAATTACTCCATATTCACACATTCAAATGCTACATTGCGTGCCAATAGCTAAGCTTAATGCACCCTGAGATAACTTTCATATAAGCGTCCAGGTTACCTTCATCAACATTTTTACAGTCAAAATGATTTGAATGCCAACATTAGTATGATCATCCCATTATCTTCTGAAACAGATATGACTCCAAATTCTCAATGTCCTGCCACCACCCTATTTAAATAATCATAGTAAAGTATCCGCACTCTTATCACTGCATAACTCCGGCTCTACAGAGGACTTGTTGATTGTTCACATTATACAGTTAACTTTCTCTAAATACCACCTCCTTTAGAAACTAAATTGTAGAATGAGAATGATCAACAAGTCATCAGTAGATCCCTGAATTGGAGACGGTAAACCATTCAGAACTACGCCCCTTCCCCATTGCCCCTCCCCACCACAGAGATCTCATACGCTCAGTAGTTCAGGGAACCAGCTGAGGTTTTGGAACCTCGACCTCTTTCAGCGGAAATTAAAATAAACATGATATCTGATACTGACATCTAGCCGCTGATTCCTTACTAAGAATACTCCCCAGGTGCCAGACTGGATCCGGAAACTTTTTCCCCCACAGTACGTCCGTGTCCTGGCAGAGGGCATTCAGCGACTCCACAATTAATGTCGTACCCAGATGTGACATCAGTGGAATCCATTTAGCCCCTCCACCAACGTAAATTCCTCCTTTTCTGTGCTTACAACGTGGATCTGGAGCGGAAGTCGGGCCGTTATTGGGCCCTTGCTCGTTCTTCATTATTGAACAGTGTGCCAACACAATGTCTTCTGGGTTTAAACCCTGTCATTCTTGTGAGAGGCAGATGTCGATCACTGATCCACACACACTGTCTGCCTGTGGTGTCTGGGTCAGAGGCGCAACTAGAGCCAAATTTCGCGGGGGGGGGGGGGGGGCCTGAGCAAAAATTTCGGGGGGGGTGCTGAACTTTAAGCAATTGGCAGAGTGGAGCTGCAGGGGCTCTTAGAAGGGGTGAAACAACAGCAAGGCCTCATTAACATGCAAATGGTAGTTTAAAAACCTGTGAAGTGCTCGGGTGCGGCTGCTTTTTTGCCCGGGAAGGTGTCTCATCCCGGGCTGCCGCACACGACGGGGGGGCTGAAGCCCTTTGAGTCCAATGGGTGTTGCGCGCCTGGTCTGGGTGAACACCGCGACTCCGCTGATGCGGCTCCTGTCTCAGGCCGAAGGCATTGAGGGAACGCTGTATAAAACTCATCGTGGCACGTATATCAAATGAATCAATGTGTCGTTCGTCTTTCCCCGAAGCGGCCTTCGGATGAGTCGCGGCATCGTCCGTCTCCCTCTGTACCGGGAGACAGGTCAAGGAGTCGCTCAGGTGAGGAGCCATCACCCTTCCACAAGGTGCAGAAGACCCATCATTCCAAACGTAAAT
Organism: Triturus cristatus; assembly: GCF_964204655.1. NCBI lineage: Eukaryota > Metazoa > Chordata > Amphibia > Caudata > Salamandridae > Triturus > Triturus cristatus. The sequence continues at coordinate 1,122,786,585 of NC_140585.1, read as the reverse complement.
TTGACGTTGTCCTGCAGCCTTCGGTTGCGGAGGTCTCTCAAACGATTCAGGGCCTCCCTGACTCTCTGAATATCCTGGAGCTGGGGCAAGCTTAGAGCAGATGAAAGAAAATGTTCTTTCTCTTCAGCGAGTCTTCAACCTCTACACTCCCTCTGGTGTGGTTTTCAACCCCAAAGAGATAGAGGGGTACCCCAACTGTATCTTCGCCGATGGCTTTGACTTCATCCACAGTGGGGGCCGCTAAATCCGTTAGTGGATTCGATACGGCACCGGTGCACATCCCTTCGGGGTTCGCACCTTCAGTGTAGGTGCCCTGTTAGCTTGCGACGTCGGCGGCGCCGCTTATTGTAGATCTGTCTACTTCGGATCTTATTCAACCTCTAACAGGGTTCCCTGTGGGAAATCCTCCTTTTGCAGGCGGGGAGGAGGATGTGGGGCAAACACTACTTGGTGCTCTAGCCCCATCACCTTTAGAAGAAAAGTGGCTGACTGATCTTTGGTTGGCTAGCGGCCTGCAGTCTTCCCCAGCTTCAGACTTGCTCTTTCCTCCGGGCATTGCTACGGAGGATAGTTCCTCCTTGTCAGAGGTTCTGAGAAGAGCAGCTACAATTTTGCATTGCCAATTTCCTTCAGTGCTGTGCAGTCCCCTTGAGGTAGGTTCTCCGCTATGGTGAGATGAGAGTGCTCTCATTTCTCCCCTAAAACGAGTGCCTGTTCGACACACTGTTGGGGTCATGGGCAAAACCCGTCATGGGGCAGCCCATCGACCAGGCAGTGGGCCACAGGCATTGCCCTGCCCCACGAGACACCCCCTGCCTCTTATGCCATCCCACCACTGCAGGATTGGCGATACAGGCTGCTACTGCATTGGCAGACCCATCTGTCTTTCCGGTGGTTCTCCCTGGCAAGGATGCCAGATAGTTGAATAATTGTGTTTGGGGTCTCTTCTCTTCTGTCAGTGCAGCCTTGCGATCTTTAAATACTGCCTACGTTCTAGGCAGAATGTTTCATGTTCTATGGGACTCTGTCGCACACCGCTTGTCCTCGGTGTCGGAGGAAGCTAGACAAGAACTCATCCAAGTAGTACAGGATCGTCGGGAAGCCACGAAATTTGTTATTAGGTATAGTATGGACACCGCCGATTCAGTCGGTAGAAGTATTGCTCAGGCTGTGGTGCTGTGCAGGCATCGGTGGCTGCGGCAGTCTGGATTCTCAGAGCCTGTCAAAGATGCTCTTCAAAATATGCCTTTTGATGGTAGAGCAGGCTGATTCAGCCTTGCGTCGGTTCAAAGCTAACCGCCATGATAAATCGACAACATAGTTAGTAGTTATAATTTATATTCGTACTTAGACCGGTATGATACAAATCTGAGTTCAGAATGTTTTTGTTAGGTGTCACCAGCACCATTTTGAGGTAACAGAATGATTCTGTTTGTTACCCTCTCCATCCTACTTGCGAGTTCCAAGTAGATGGGGCACGATTAGTGCTGTATTTTTCTTTCTCTGCTCGGTGCAGAATTGCCCTTCTACTATGGGCAGAATTGCCTCCTAAGCTGTCTGCCGTGGGTTCAGCTGCTTTAATCGTAAGGGTTTTCCCATGCCTTGTTGAGTTGTACTATACCCTATGTGAGGTATCACAAGTACTCTTTTGACCAGCGTTTCTGTTTATATCTGTATACTTTTTGTATATGCATGTTTATTCCCTGCACCTCTCCTTGGGAAGATGGGTTCTTCGCCTTACTTAGGCGTGGTGTATTTTGTATACTCTGCTTCATCAGATGTAAATTACATGTAGTGTTTTTACTTATATCTTATGGATATATCTTAATGTTTTAGCCCTGTGGGCTTTCCTGATGTGATGCTTCTAGGTTGTCGTCGTCCTTCTGGTGGATACTGGCCTCTTTCTACCCAAATGGCCTAATGAGGTCCTCTACCCTATATGTATATTTACCATCCCTTAATGTGTTCCAACATCTTTTAGACAGGCAACTATATCTATCTATATCTATATTCACTGAAAAAACCATAGGTTTCACACATGTTATAGTTAGCTGGACATTTTACTGATAAAAAACCAATGAAATTCCCCCGTTATAGTTACTGTAGGCAACTATAACTCACGCGACCGCAATCCTCTGCTGATGCTAATACTGTATTTAGACACTTATTTGCCCATGTCTTCTTCCATTAAATTTTAGCTATACATATATTACAAATATTTTTTTTTCATAAAGACACATATGTCATCAGCAGAGGATTACGGTCGCGTGAGTTATAGTTGCCTACAGTAACTATAACGGGGGAATTTCATTGGTTTTTTATCAGTAAAATGTCCAGCTAACTATAACATGTGTGAAACCTATGGTTTTTTCAGTGAATTTGTACGGTTTTTTAAATGCTAAGTTACTTTACGCCATTTGTGGCGTGCGCGCCCACTTAACGCAGTTCGTTCCATGCGCGCACGGTGCGCTTCGCGCACCGTGCGCGCACAGTGAGCACGCGGTGCGCTTCGCGCACCGCGTGCCCACATTACGCTAGATGGGCCATGAACGCACGATGCGCTTCGCGCACCGTGCGCACATGGAGGACATATGATGAGCAAACTCTTAAATCTGCTTTTCATTTATTTTTTTTTATTTTTTTTACCGTACGCTTACCGTAAGCTTACGGTACGCGTACCCCGTGATTTTTTTTAAAATCAATAAATGTTTTTTTTGTACTTTTCTGTCCTTCTTTGACCCCCTTACAAATGTTAGGGGGTCTGTAACTCTCCTCATTGCCCCCTTTCCTTGTTTTCTCTGTTTTTTTTCTGAGTGAAACACACAAAATGGCGGCCGCCGCTTCCTGGTTTCGGCCGATTCGAATGTTTACTAAGATCTATGGACCAATCAGAATCTCCTTCGCGCACGCCATGTTTCTTCCGTACGCTTACCGTAAGCTTACCGTACGCGTACCCCGTGATTTTTTTTAAAAATCAATAAATGTTTGTTTTGTACTTTACAGTCCTTCTTTGACCCCCTCACAAATGTAAGGGGGTCTGTAACTCTCCTCATTGCCCCCTTTTCTTGTTTTCACTCTTTTTTTTTCAGAGTGAAACACAGAAAATGGCGGCCGCCGCTTCCTGGTTTCGGCCGATTCGAATGTTTACTAAGATCTAAGAGCCAATCAGAATCGCGCTCGCGCACGCCACCGTACGCTTACCGTAAGCGTACGGTAAGCGTACCGTAAGCGGGCTCAGATATATATATTGATTTAAAGGCTATTTTCTCAGAATCTACTGAACAGATTTACACCAAACCTACAAAAGGCACTTCCTTGACCTAGGGACTACCTCTCTGCCAAATTTTGAGTAATTCTGTTCAGCCGTTCGGGCTGTAGCTCGTTCTAAAGGTCCTATGGAAAAATGCATGGGAAAAACGCGTTTTGGGACCCCCCTTTTATCTCAGCCCCCGCTTGACGGATCCCCCCGAGACTTTCAGGGTAGGAGCGGAGCGTAGCGCCCCACCTATTTTGAGAAATTCGCGAGGATTCGTCGACCGGCGCCAAAGTTATTCAAAATAGAATGTTGAGGTTTTCCTATGGAAACGTGGTCCTAACTATAACTACCTACTGGCGACCGCCAGTAGGTAATATATATATATATATATATATATATATATATATATATATATATATATATCCTTGCTCCACGTTACTGCCAAATGTATCTGCACTCTTGCACAGGTGCTCGGTCCCTGCGGTGGCAAACCGCTACATTTCCCGCTCCACTTCGAAAAGTACGGACCAGCACTCATGTTGGTTTTAATCTATGTTCAGATTTATTGCGCGCATAGAATTAAAAACAAACAGACGCGTTTCAGCATAAGCCTTCGTAAGTCTTGACGGGCGCCGTTTTTCAAAACATACATATACTCAATTACTTTCATCAAAATCAAAGTAGGACAATTACGTTAATGTAATTCCAAGCGCTATCTTAAAATTGGTATAAGATATTACATGAATTCATCATGTATCTTGTTATTTGTATTACACTACTGCATATTGTCAAAAGTTGATAATCACATTTGGCAGTTCATTATACATTATTGGTCGGTCTCAGACCTGTCTACCGATATTAAAATACTATCGGTCTCTCTTGTTTTGTTTTTTTTAACTCAAAGTGGGCACTATAAGTTTATATTTATTCCTGTTATCCCGCGCTGTATGGGCATATAGTCTTTCAAATAAAATTTCTAAGCAATTATATCCTTTTGTGATCATCACTATTGTTCCCGCTTCTAATACCTGATTCTACATTGTCCAACTTTACTACTTCAGAACTCGATCCACTTCCAATGCTATTTTTACAAATGTATCATCTGATAGAGACTACTAGCCACAGATTCCTTCACGTAGAATTATCCCCAGGCGTGAGACTGGATCCGGAAAACTTTTTGCCCAGCATCCCTGCGCGCCGGGGGGACGGCATCACGCGACTCCGCCCAGGCGTCGTCCACGCACGTGATGTCAGCGAGGTCACATACGTCCCACCCCGGCGCTCCTACGTCAGTTTTTTCCTTTTCCACGTGCAACGCGGATCCGGTTTGTTCTCTGGGCCTGTTTAGGGCTTTCCCTTCTGCTATTGCTGCGTGTGTGGGAACAGTGTGCGAATGCCTTCGGGCTTTAAAACTTGGTCGTTGTGTGGCCGCCTCATGTTGGCAACGGATCCTCACCCCATCTGTATGTGGTGTTTGGGGGAGCACCACGACTCCACTGATTGTGAGACGTGCCAGCAGATGAAGCCGAAGTCCCGGCGTGAGCGCCGGATGAAACTTCTCCTCCTACTGCGAGGCAAGATGGCCGCTGACGGGCTGTAGCACTCAGTCGCAGATCTCCCTCTTCCCTCTCCGGTGTAGGAGGGTGAGTTGAGGAGGATGCTGTGGATCCCTATCGGCCAGGACTACCCCGTAGTTGTGAGGCAGCAGGATCGCGGTGCAACGCGGTGGTTACTACACTCGGCAGCTTGTCGCATTAACTAAACACGGCCTCACAAGAATAGCCGCATTGCTATTACTATCAAGAGCTCGGCACAGGGTGCCTCCACGGGGGCCAAAACAGGCGAAGGACCAGAAGGATTTGGGAAACCCCAAGGAAAACACCAAGGAGATGGGCAAGGACACCCCAGCCCCGAGCGCAGTGTTCCGCTCCACGTGGACGGTGCGAAGGGCCCCCACGACACTCACAAAGAAGCTAAGTGAACAGCAAGGGAATTTTTGCTGTGCCGTGATCGCGACAAACAAAGACACTGCCGACCATGCCCGGAAAGCCTCAACACAGACGGTCCCGAAAGAAGTATTCAAGCCCAGGGATACTTCCCTACGCCAGCCTACCTTAACGGAGGCTTTTGCTGCCAAGCTGCTGGAGAGCATGGGGAACGCGGAGAAGGGAGACAGCGAAGCCGGCCTCGAGGACGCTGGAAATCCGGTAACCAAGCAACGCCGTGGTGCAATGTTGCAGGCCCCGCCCGGGGAAGCATCGAGGAGCGGGAACCTGAGGACAGAGCATAACGATACAGAACAGACGGGCGGAAGACAGAAAGAGCATCTCGACAACACTGGAGATCCTGCAGCTTCCATAACTGGAAACAATATGGAGGGGAGTGCTCGAGCTTCTGCGGGAGCGGAGTTGATCGCATTAAAGGGAACAGTGAGTACTTGGGAATGCGATCCCATATTGGTATGCCGTAACGTTGCAAATATCTCACAACAACAAGGGATAATTGAGGATAGAGGGGGCGCGGGCTCACCTGAAGGAGACTGCTTTTTTCATTAAATGAAGACTCTGAATCTTTGTTGTCGAGTGAAGTGAGCTCGCTTGAGGACACAGGCTCTGTAAGTAGTACATCCGCTCAGAAGAGCACCCAGAAGAAAAGGAGGTCTAAAGTAAGAGCTAAGGCGCTGGAGAGCCCCTCCGATACTGCCAGGAAACTGGTCTGGGATTATTCAACCACGTCACAAATGTATCAGGACGGCGGTAATCTTGAGACCGCGTCAAGTACCCCTCCTCAACCTCAGTCTGCCTCACTGGATCTACTGTTTAGCACATTAAAACAGATGCAGGGAGAAGCTAGGATGGAGAGCTGTAGGGCCAAGCAGGCAACGAAAAAGATCCAAAGCTGGATGAGGAAAATGAACAAAATGTCTGAAGATATGGCAGACAGAGTGGCACATGTGGAAGAAAGGACAGGAAGGCTCGAGGATGATGTTAGCAGATGGCAAACTTTCAAACAGGCACAAGAAAAGATGGTTGAGGATGTCCAGTGGAAACTGGAGGATTTCGAGAACCGCCAGCGGCGGAAAAACATAAGATTACTGGGTGTGGCCTAAAGGGTGGAAGGGCAGGATGCCAGGTTGTTTGTTGTTAACCTATTCAGGGGCGCATTCCCCGAGACAACCACCTGGAATTGGGAGAATGAGGTGCAGAGAGCGCACCAGTTTCCCTTGACCTTGAGGAAAGGGCATGGGGCGGCCCAGGTGGATAGGCCCAGGGCAATCTTGGTCTACGTGGGTAACTATCTTCTTAGACAAGAAATTATCGATAAGGCGAAGCCTGAATCTAAGGGTACATTTAAGGATATCGCATTCTTTGCCCGACCTGACTTCTGCCACGCCACCATAGAAAGAAGGTGGAGGCTAAGGCAATTGATAGCTCCCTTCCAGGGTCTTGGATCTGAGGCGTATTTGTTATCCCCTGCAAAGCTCAAGGTGGTTACAAAGGGGCAGGTCAAAATGTTCTTCTCAGAGGAACAGTACATGGAGGAATTGAAAGGGCAGAAGGGGGGATGAGATGCTAGAGCTAAGGAGTAGACATCATAAGAAGGGGTTATAGCTGCCTGCCCCTGACCATATAGGAACTTTTAATCATAATCCTGGCTCTTTTCCTTCTTTTTTGTTAGGTATTTTGGGGATAAAATGTGATTTGGAACTTATACGATAGAGGGTCACACTGGTTTGAACTGGCATTGGAGAGGGAGGAGGCTGCGATGGCTGCAAACTAAGCGGTCACACTTAGGTCATGCTTGACCTATTTGCCTGTAAGGGGGGTGGGGGAAGTTTTCAAGGGGGTATCCTGTGGGTAGGGGGCGGGGGGGTTGAGTGAGGAGGAGACACAAGGGGGAGCACATACAGCACAGTTCAGCACGTTATCCAAGCTTCTTTAATTTATTGGCTGAGAAAGCGGGACTGCCATATGATGTACTCTAATGAGTGTGCGGATCGCGTCAATCAATGTTTGTGGGCTCAATGACCACATTAAAAGACAGCGGATGGCTGCTTTGTTGAGGTCAATGCGATTAGATCTTGTCTGCCTACAGGAGACACACATAGAAGGGACGAAGGTCTATTTGTTGTAACAGTTGGGTTTTTCTCTGCTCGTGCATACTAAACAAGGCTCCAAGACCAGGGGTGTGGTTGTATTTGCCAAAGGAAGTGGTATTATAGTTAAAAGAAAGATTGAAGACCAGTGGGGCAGATGGGTCCTCCTCGAATGCATAGTAAATGGGGAAACGTTCACTATAGTGTCAGTTTATGGGTCATCGGAAGACGACCCAGACATTTTTGAGTATTTGGACTCAGAATTAGCCCTATGGCCGAAGCCAATAATTTGCTGTGGAGTCTTCAACATTAACGGGCTGGCTGGCTTAGGGATTGAAGGTGGGCGCGTTTATCTTGGTCGTAAAAAAAAGACATGTTGCGCAATAGTTGATTTGGCTCAGCATAATTCGTTAACTGACATTTGGGCGCGCCTGAATCCTGTAGGAACCGGCAGTACGTATTATTCAGGACCACATAAGATCTGCGTGAGACTGGATTATTTTTTAGTTTCTAATTGTTTAATCGCAAGAACCCAGATCGAGAAACTCCCCCGGATATCTCTGATCAAAACCCACTAGTCATCACCCTTAAGCTCGAAAGGGTAGCTAAGCGGGAAAGTACCTGTACGTTTGAAAGGGCACTGCTAAAGGATGAGAATTATATTAAACACATGAATAATTGGATTATAGCCCTTTGGGATATCAACAGAGGAAGCACTCCGGTGTTGTATGGGAAGCATTTAAGGCAGGCATACGAGGGGAGACCCTGAGCTACAGTATACACAAACAAAAACAGGAAGATGTAAGATTGAAAAAACTTATTAAGACTCTGGCGGAAGCAGAGGAGGAGTTGAAGACAGCAATTCAGCAGAGGATGCCTTTAGAGCAAATCTTTCTGAAAATTGTAGCTGGTAAGGCAGAGGCAATCGAGAGTATTGCTAGTAAGGCAGCAGCTACCTTTTTAATCAAGAAAGAACAATGCCATGAGCTAAGTGAGAGGGTGGGGCACACCTTAGCAATTCGCACGAGGCAGAAAGCTGCAGGAGGGGAAATAAGGGATATTTCAGACGGCATAGGAGATATAGTAACAGACTCCGGGGAGATTTGGAAGGTCTTTAGATTATTCTATGCAGGACTATACAACAAGGACCAGCCAAGGGATTCAGTAGCCATCCAGGAGTATCTCAAGGATATATTAGCCCCTGGTTTTCCAGAGGAGGAGAAGGCGGCACTCGAACTCCCTATAACCCTTGACGAGATACTCATGGCATTAAATAAACTCACATCAGGTAAAGCGGCAGGTCCTGATCAGATACCTGTCGAATTTTATAAGGTCTTGCAAGGGGCTCTAAGCAGGGATATGGGGGACACGATGTTGCAGGCGCAAGGGGGAGATTCTATACTAGATTCCTGGGCAGGGGCAGACATAGTAGTAATCTTAAAAAAGGGCAAACCGTCTTTGGAGCCATGGTCTTATAGACCCATAACTCTTATGAATGCGGATGCAAAGATTTTCTCTAAAGTTCTGGCTCTAAGACTATGTAGGGTGATAGAGGGACTGGTTAGCCCTACCCAGCACGGCTTTATACCAGGGAAGGGCACAACGCAGCACATACAGCAAGTTATTACCCTCTCCGATGAAGTGGAAGTCTCAGGGGACCCTATGGCTGTTACTAGACGCAGAGAAGGCATTCGATAGGGTCTCCTGGGACTATCTCTGGATGGTCATGAGGTGGAGCGGTATAGGGGAGGGACACATAAAAGCAATACAGGCTCTTTATAGAGGTCCTACAGCCCGACTTAGAATGAATAAAGGGTACACTGCACCTTTCCAAATTAAGCGGGGGACTCGTCAAGGGTGCCCGTGCTCGCCACTCCTTTTCGCTTTATATATCGACCCACTGTTACGCAGGATGGAATTAAACAATAGGATTCTGCTGCTATGCATATGCAGACGATGTGGCAATTGTCACTTCAAAGCCAGTCAGGGCTATTGAAGAGGTGGAGGCAGAAGCTCAGACATTTGGGCAGGTTTCAGGATACGCGCTCAATAGGGCTAAAACCCAGATAATTAAAAATAGCAGGGCAGTTTGCAATATATTTAGGGATTAGCATCTCGGCAGACCTCGACAAGACAGTGTACAGGAATATTGAGCCTTTGATTACTAAAGTTAAACGAAATCTCAACAGGATACATAACCTTCAGTTGTCACTAGTTGGGCGCACAAATGTGATAAAAATGATTATTTTGCCTAAATTTCTTTCTTTATACAGGGCAATTCCACTTTTTTTTTTAGGCCAAATGGTTTTTGACACTGGAACAAATAATGAATAGATTCATATGGGCACGCGGTAAAACGAGGAGGGCACTGTGGTACATGACTCTTCCTAGGGCTAGAGGAGGTTGGGCGGTCCCGGATTTTAAAATGTATTATTGGACGGCGGCACTTCAGTACATGCAGGGCCTGCTAGGTGGAGCGGCAGGGGACCCAAAAGTAAAATCTAGCTCCACCAATGTATATGCGACGCTTTTGGGTGAAGAAGCGGGCAATTGCTTTCTTAATTGTGCGGACTCTAGCTACTACAAAAGAACGAGGTTCAAGACGTTGCAGGCAGCTTATAAGGTATGGGCAGCCTTTTCGAAAAAATTTGGTCTTGGAAGGTTTAATGTATACACCCGTATGTTTAAGAATGTTTCCCTCCCAGGAGAAATATTTGCGGATTCAGTCATGGCCGATTGGGGAAGGCAAGGAATCTTGAGACTAGGAGATGTGATTGGGCTGGACGGGGTACTCCAGTTCGCAGAGTTGCAGGCGGTATATGGGATTGACAGAAGGAGCTTTTTTAAATACTTACAGGTCCGCAGTTTCTTTTCCCAAAAATAGGGAGGGGCAGCAGGGTTTAGTAAAAATAAGATTCTTGATGTTATTGAAAGCGGGGCAGATTGTACTATTTGCAGATTTTATTTAGAGCTCTCCGCAACAAAGGCTGACGATCTGGGGAAATTTGGCACCAAATGGGCAGAGAAACTGGGGATAGAGCAGGATTGCTTTTAGGATTCATTGGATTTGGGACAGACTACCCTATGTTCAGCTGGGCTAAAGGCCCAGCACTATAAAACGATATATTCCCTATATTATATACCTGCAAGGATAGCTCAGTGGGGAGGAACCACAGGTATTACTTGCCCGCGTTGCGATTCCCTGGAGGCAGATATAATTCATATCTTCGCTACCTGCCCGCAGATGTACACACTCCATAGAGCCATTGAAACATTTCTTGATAGGTCTTTGGGGATAAAGATCACCCTCTCGCCGGTATGGATTATATTCGGGATTAATGGAGAGCTTGAACAGGGGCCTCACGCTCAGTTCTTATTTATGGTTATGTCTGTCCTACGAATGTGTATAGCAAAGGCATGGTTAGATAGAGCGCCCCCAACACTACACCAGTGGATAGCTAGGCTTCTCGCTGTGTTTAATTTAGAGGATTTATGCAAGAAAAGGCAAAAAGGGTTGATCACTCGGGAGGCGAATTTGGGAACCCATCCAGAAGTGGAAGGAAAATTTAAAGAATGTACAGTAGGTTACGAATATCGTTGGGGTGTTTTTCCTTTTTTTCCTTTATGTTTCCATTCTACCTAACTTCCTTCTTATTTGTTTAATCTTTATATAAAGGGAACAAAATAGTTTATGCTGTGACTGTATACTTTAGAAATGTGATCATGAAGGTATTTCCGGGCCCTAAGGAGTGTTCTCGGACCCGCGGATTCCCTCGCCGACTTCGATCTTCTCCTAGGTCGCAAGTGCGCTGCTCACCTCTTGGTAAGTGTCGCAGTTTGTCCCCAAGGTTCGGGTTCCGGCCTGTCGGGGGCATGGGTTCTCCGCTGGTGGTGCGGCCCCGCGTGTCGTCCCCTTATCCGCTGTTCCCCGGCGTGGGGGCGACCAGAGCACAGATGGAGACATCTGCGGCGGCTTTGCAGACCTCGCTGGCTTCTCCTCCTCCTCCTTCCCCCCCTGGGACGTCGGCGGATCCCTTGCAGTGTGCGGGACCCTCCGTGGCGTCACCGGCGGCTCCGGCCCCGGCTGGTTCGGATCCAGGCTCGGAGGATGTGGTGCTGTTGGAGTGCGGCCCTTCGGGGGTCCCTCCTTCAGACCATGGCGCCTCTGCTTCGCTGCAAACTCCCGCGGGAGTCCCTGTGGTGTCGCGGGAGGTCACCGGGGCTCGGGTCGCACCCCGAGCCCCTCTCGGTCCTTGGGACAGGCGGCGGCGTGGCAGAGGTGATGCTGCCACGGCGCCGGCGGATGCTGGCCCTGGCGGCGTCCTAGGGGTCGGCAGAGGGCCCTTCTCGCCCGAGCCCCTCTCGGTCCTCGGGACAGGTGGCGACCTTTCCGAGGCCGAGGTTACGCCGCTACGTCGCCGGCGGCTACTGGCCCTGGTGGCGCCACTGGGGTTAGCAGAGGGCCCATCTCGCCCTGTCACGAGTCGCGGCTGGCGGGGGTCTCCTCGTCCCTCCCCGGGCCCTACTCGTCCCTCCGCGCAGGCGGCTGCCTCGTCGGAGGTCCGGTCATCGCCGTCCCTTCGCCACCCCGGCTCCGGTCCCGCTCCGGTCTCCTGTGCCGTGTGCTGTGTCGGAGGTCACCCCGGCGTCTCCTCCGGCGCCAGTCGGCGATGGTCTCCTGCCTCAGGTTGCGGACTGTTCGGCGACGGGCCAACGTCGGGTCGTGGACTCGTCTTCGGACGCCTCCTCTTCTCCAGAGGTTCGGCGGTTGCTGGTGTCATCCTCGCCGGAGACAGGCCGCCGCGTCGTGGCTTTTTCCCGGACGTTGTCTAAAGGCGGCTCCTCGCCGTCTCCACCACCGCGGTCTTCGTCGGAGCAGCAAGTCCCCCACTCTTCGGTCCCTATTCCTTCCTTTCGGCCTTGGCCATTCCTTCCTCCGGTTGGCTTGGGGGATGGCCGCCTTAGCTTGCAGCCGTCACCTAACGAGGAGCTGCTTTCCCCTCCACGGGGCCCTACGGAGGTGGGTGCGGCTTTCACCCGCGCTGTTTCCACGGCTGTGGGAATTTTGCGCATGGGTGATCCAGCTACCCATTTTCCCGCAGATCATCTTCTGGAGGTTCTCCATCAGGGCTCTGGTGGTAGGGAACTGTTGCTTCCCTTCGAGGGTTCACTCCACTCTTCTCTCTTGGGGCAGTCCCGCCACGGGGGACCCGGTGCCCTAGCACCCTCTGCACCTCCACCATCCGGCACCGCGTGATCGGTGTGCCTTTCTCTTCACCCTTCGACCAGAGGCCCCCTTTTGCAGTCTGCCTTTCCTGCTTTGCCGGTGCTGTTGTCTCCCCCTTCAAGGGAGGCCCACTGGCTGGACTCTTGGGGGTGCAATATGTTTGCCTCCACCAGTGCGGCTCTGCGGGCCCTTAAGACACTGTGTGTTTTGGCTAGGGCCACTTCTTGCTTGTGGGACTCGGCAGAGTCCCTTATGTCTGCTGCTTCTCAGGAGGGTGCTTGTGTGGATTTGAGACATCACGTCTTGGATGGTCAGGAGCTGGCGGCGTTTATCCTTCGCTCCGCTCTGGACATCTCGGAGGTGTTGGGTCGTGCCATGGCTTCTTCGGTTGCCCTTCGTCACCATGCCTGGCTTCGGGACAGTGTGTTCCCGGAGAATGTTTCAGAACGGCTGGTGGACCTTCCCTTCGATGGTGCTCTTTTGTTCCATGCCCATGTGAACTCAGCCATCCAGAGGTTCTTGGCGGGGCTTCGTCCTCCTCCTCCTCCTCCTCCCTCTCCTTCTCCTCCTCCTCAGTGACCTGCGTGTTGCTCTGGTTCTTGGAGCTGTTCTTCCGTTGGGGTGGATCGCCCCGGTTGTCTGGCTGAGGTTGTGGTTCTGTTGGCTGCTGGCCAGCCCTTTTTGACTGTGTGTTTTTCCTTTGGGTTTTTTACACCATGCTGGGACTGAGATTGGGCCTTCTGCGTATCCCCTCTGGCTGCTTGATAGGCCTCCTGCGGGGTTTTTTACCGCAGGTCTTTTTTTGTTGTCCTCTGCTGCGGAAGTTTCTTCCTAAGAGGTTCCATGTCTTGGGATATGACATGCCCCATGTGGGGCAGGGTTGGCTGTTATATAGCCCTGGTATTTGCTGGGGAGTTGTGGTCGCCTGTGGGCTTCTGCTCTTCGTGGCGTTAGGGTATGTTGCGGATGCAACCTTCTTCTTCGCCCTTTTTGCTTTGAGTGTTTCGTTCTGTGGTGTCCCTGGCGTCTGGCGGAGCTTGCCAGTGCCGCCCTCTTGTTCTTTTTGCACCGTTGTGCCTTCTTGGGGCTTTAGTGGGACTGTCATCCTGCCTTCTCCGCTGCTTCCAGTGGGACTTGCTCTACCTCTTCTCCCTGTGGGGGGAATGGTCCCTGACTTCTGGACCCTCTTGTGGGCGCAGTTTGCCCCTGCGGACGATTCTTCCTGGGTGACCTTGAGTTCCCCTTTTCGGCTTCCGCCTGCTTCTTGCCGCCGGTGCCATCTTGTCTGGGATTACCTTTGCTCTGCCTCTTCTCCTTGGAGTCTCTAGGTTGCTCTTCTCCTTCTGCGCCATCCTGTCTGGGATTGCCTTTGTTCCTCTTCTCCTTGGAGTCTCTAGGTTGCTCTTCTCCTTCGGTGCTCCTTTCCTTGCCTTGGGCGGAGGTTTTGTTGCCTCACGTGGGCGTGGGGTGTTTGGCCTCTTTGTGCCTTGCCTTGTTTCCTCTGCTGAATGAGGACTGGCTATCTTCTTCACTTCGTTTCCCCTTGCTTGGGGGACGGGGCTCCTCGTCCTGTTTTAGACTCGGCCCTCGGGCGGCCCTCTGTCCTGCCCCGGTGGGTGGGGTCCTCTCGCAGACACTCTTTCCCCTTGGGTATGGCTAGGGTATCTATTCTACGTGAAGGAATCTGGGGCTGGTAGTCTCTATCAGATGTACGAGTTACTTATCTTCGTTAACAACGTATCTGGTAGAGACGATTCTAGCTGCAGATTCCTTCACGGCCCACCCTTCCTCCCCATTCTGCGAGGGCTTGTGATTTGGTCTTTTGCACTCGCTTCCCTGTGTGTGGCTGTGTCTTTAATCTGAAAGAAACACGTTAGTTAGATTCCTCACCTTAGAATAGAATATCCCCAGGCGTCAGGCTGGATCCGTAAAGATTTTTCGTCAGCAATACCCCTTGCGCGTCGCTAGGCGTCGTCTGCGGCTCCGCGTCCGTCGTCGTGTGCCAGAATGATGTCGTCGGAGTACTTAGACGCCGCCCTCCCGCGCTGGCGTCAGTTCTTCTTTTTTCCGTGCCAGACAGCGCCAATCCGGGAAGAGCTTACCCCTTTAGTCACTTTTTGACTAAAACATTTTTGAGACTCTTTTGTCTACTCGTCGACTCGGACTGGTGCCGGTAGGATGCCTGGTTTTAAAGCCTGTGACTCCTGTCACCGACTGATGTCGGTAACGGCCCTCCATCGCCGGTGCCTTTACTGCCTTGGGGCAGACCACGAAGAGGAGTCGTGCCTCAACTGTCGGGCCTTGACCTTGAAGGGTAGGCGGGAGCGGTCCCGCAAGCTTCTTGAGTTCCGACACTCGGCAACGCGCCGTTCACGGTCCCGGTCCAGGAGGAGGTCCAAGGACCGGTCGCGGATTTGCAGCCACCACCACCGATCGTCGGGATCCAAGTCTTCGGGTAAGTCGAAGCATAGTAAGAAGTCCAAGAGACGACATCGCTCTTCGGACTCCCCTCGCCGGTCGCGCGACTCGGTTGAGGGTCCGGGTGGTACCACCCCCACGGCTCCGCCAGAACCGCAGGAGCCGCGTCCGTCTCCATACCCGCCGGTCCCTGGGACTGACGCGACTCCGGCGGAGATCAGTGCCTTCCTCTCGGCCATGAGGGGCCTGGCTCCGGCGTCGACGCCTGCCGGTGCGCCTTCGGGCCCCGCAGGCTTGACTGGGAGGCCTAGCGAGTCGGCGGCTCCAGCCCTGGCGCCGTCGTCGACTTCGGACCCGACGCCGCTGGTCCCCGTGGGATCCAGGCCTGGATCCCAGTCGATGCCGGTCGACCTCACAACGCCTCCTCTGCCGGCGTCGACACCGGTTCCGCCCCCGGTGCCGTCTCCGGACGACGCCATTCCCCAGTTTAGCCCCGGTCCGGCGCCGCATCCGACGCCGATGGGTGACCATTTCATCTTCCATCCGGCTCCGATCATTCCCCCTGTTTATCAGGAATCGGATGACGGTGGCGACTGGGAGGGGTCTGCTGACCCTCTGGCCCGCCAGGGCCAGTTATCACAGGACTGGGCAGATGAGCTGGGGGATGCCAGTGGCCTTGATACCTCCCATGACACTGGCTTCATCTCTCCTCCGACCGTGGCTTCGGAGGAAGGTGCTACCTTTTCTGTAGCGTTGCGTAAGGCGGCCGAGGCCCTCGGGCTGGAGCTGCCTACTGTGGCCGTGAGGACTAACCTCCTCACTGAAGTGCTCCAACCGTCAGCAAACTCCTCGGAGCCTCTGCTGCCGTTTAGCGAAGCACTGATGGACGTTCTCAAGGGCACCTGGTCCAAGCCCTCCACAGTATCTCCTGTGGATCGAAACGTGGCCCGACGCCACCGCCCTGCACCGGGCGACCCCAGTTTTCTGTCCCAACACCCCACCCCTGAAAGCCAGGTTATCCAGGCCTCTACTTCCGTTCTCAAGGGCACCTGGTCCAAGCCCTCCACAGTATCTCCTGTGGATCGAAACGTGTCCCGACGCCACCGCCCTGCACCGGGCGACCCCAGTTTTCTGTCCCAACACCCCACCCCTGAAAGCCAGGTTATCCAGGCCTCTACTTCCCAGACCTGCTTCCCGTCCACTCCCCCGGATCGGGAATCCAAGAGACTGGAGCAGTTTGGCAAAAAGCTGTTCTCCTCCCTTAGTTTAAGGTCGATTAAAACCGCTTGTCTCTTGGACCGTTACTCCCACTCTCTGTGGGATACGGTGGAGGACGTGCTGCCCCTGTGCCCGGAGGAGGCCCGGACACGGCTCGTCCAGGCTCTTGCCGACGAGCGGGTACGCAGCGCGGTATGCCATCCGATGTGGTTTGGACATGACGGACTCACTTGGCAGGGCAATGTCGTCCACGGTGGCGCTTCGTCGTCACGCCTGGTTGCGGTCCACGTCTTTTTCCGAGGATGTCCAGAGCACCCTCATGGATATGCCCATTGATGGCGATCGCCTCTTTGGAGACAAAGCGGACAGTGCGCTGGAGCGCTTTAAGGACTCCAGGGCTACGGCCAAGTCCTTGGGTCTCTCGGCCCCGCGCCCGCAAACTTCCGCTTTTCGCCCCTGTCGTGGCCAAGGAAGGGGCGCCCCCTCACGTCCGCCTAGCCACAGGCCGCAGATCCATTCTCCACGCGGTCCCGGACATGGATTCCGCCGAGGCGGTACAGGCGGTCAACGTGCCGGTCCATCCACATCCACCCCAGCAGCATCCGCCTCAAAGCCTTCCTAGTCCGTGCTTTCAGGCCCATTCCACGCCAGTGGGCGGCAAAGTTCGCCATCACCTGCCCCACTGGCGTTCCATCACTTCGGACAGGTGGGTGCTGCAAATCGTCCGAAGGGGCTACTCCCTCCCCTTCGAGACGACCCCTCCAGCCATGCCACCACAGTGCCACAGCATGTCGGGGGATCACTTGAATCTTCTACGGGAGGAAGTTGTGGCCCTCTTGGGCAAAGGGACCGTCGAGCGCGTTCCTGGCCCAGAAGTAGGCCGTGCTTGTTATTCCCACTACTTTCTGGTTCCCAAGAAGGGCAAAGGGGGCCTACGCCCTATCTTGGACCTCAGGAGTGTCAACGCCTTCCTCCGGAAGGAGAGGTTCAAGATGCTCACCTTAGCTCAGGTTCTGGCTGCCCTAGACACTGGAGACTGGATGGTAGTGTTGGACTTGCAGGACTCTAATTTTCACATCCCCGTCCTGCCGGCCCACCGGCGTTGCCTGCGGTTCACGGTGGGTCAGGAGCATTTTCAGTTTACTGTGCTCCCCTTCGGCCTCACCAGTGCCCCTCGGGTGTTCACGAAAGTGATGGTGGTGGTCTTCCCCTATCTCGACGACTGGCTGTTGAAGGCGGGCTCGCCCCACCTCCAGACTACGGCCGACCTCCTGCATTTGCTGGGGTTCTCCATCAACGTGCCGAAGTCGCATCTGAGTCCCTCCCAGAAGCTCCTTTTCATCGGGGCGGTTCTGGACTCGGCGCAGTTCCGGGCTTATCCTCCGGAGCAGCTGGTCCGGGATATTCAGGCTCTGATTCCCATCTTTCAGCCTCTATCCCGGGTTTCGGTCAGGTTGGTGCTGCGGCTTCTGGGTCTGATGGCCTCCTGCATCCTGTGAGTGCATCACGCCAGGTGGCGAATGCGGGCTCTGCAGTGGGACCTGACGTTTCAGTGGGCCCAGCATCGGGGCAACCTGTCCGACCATGTCTTGATCTCGGAGGGCACCGCACAGCAGTTGCAGTGGTGGCTCACGAACCGCGATTGGGTCAGCGGCAGATCCCTCTCCCTACCCCACCCGGAGCACGTAGTGATGACGATGCGTCCCTCCTGGGATGGGGGGGCCACGTGGGGGAGGCAGAGATCAGCGGACTCTGGTCTCCGGCGGAGTCTCAGCTCCAATCAACCTTTTGGAGCTGAGAGCGATCTGACTTGCACTGAAGGCATTTCTTCTTGTTGTCCGGGGAAGTGTGGTGCAGGTGTTCACGGACAACACCACCGCCATGTGGTATTGCAACAAACAGGGCGGGGTGGGGTGGGGTCGTGAACCCTTTGTCAGGAGGCTTTGCGCCTCTGGACATGGCTGGAACATCAGGGCATCACCCTGGTGGTTCAACATCTGGCGGGCTCTCTGAACGCCAGAGCAGACAAACTCAGCTGCCGGTGCATGATGGATCACGAATGGCGTCTAAACTCGGACGTGGCGCAAGGCCTCTTTCGACAGTGGGGAGAGCCTTGGTTAGATCTATTCGCCACCGAAGAGAACACGCAATGTCAGCTGTTCTGCGCGTTGGAGTTTCCAAGGTGGCAGTCGCTCGGGGACGCTTTTCGTCGCGAGTGGAGTTGCAGTCTGTTGTACGCATTTCAGCCTATACCACGTCTGCCCAGAGTGCTGAAGAAGATCAGACGCGACCGGGCCCAAGTCATCTTGGTGGCTCTGGATTGGGCACGAAGGTACTGGTATCCCGAGCTACTCAGTCTGTCAATCGATCCCCCGATACGACTGCCTCTTCAGCAGGACCTTCTGTCGCAGCAGCAGGGGACGGTCCGCCACCCGAACCTGTCCAGTCTCCACCTCCATGCGTGGAGATCAAGCGGCGACAGTTGATGCCATTTGACTTGCCTCCTGAAGTCTGCGAATGTGATTCTGGCAGCCAGGCGTCCCTCCACTAAAACGGTATACACCTGCAGGTGGAACAAATTTGTGGCATGGTGCACAGAAAAGGCTGTGGATCCCCTATCCGCCCCTCTTTCTGAGGTTCTTCTCTTCATTCTTTCTTTGGCCCAGCAGGGCTCTGCTCTGGGCACTCTTAAAGGTTATCTTTCTGCTATCTCTGCCTTCCTCCGGCTTCCTGATCAGCCTTCTCTTTTCAAATCCCCTATTGTTTCTCGATTCCTTAAGGGCATTACTCAGTGGGATTTGAATCTTGTTTTGACATATCTGATGTGCGCTCCCTTTGAGCCACTTCATAATTGCCCTCTTCGTCTGTTGACGCTTAAGACTGCTTTCCTGGTAGCCATCACCTCTGCTAGAAGGGTGAGTGAGCTCCTGGCTCTCTCTTCTAAGCCTCCTTTCCTTTCTATTCATCCAGACAAGGTTGTGCTCCGCACTCGCCCTTCCTTCCTTCCTAAGGTTGTGACTGCCTTTCACATCGGGCAGTGAGTTACGCTGCCCACCTTCTTTCCGCCTCCGCATCCCTCGAAAGAGGAAGAGAGGCTCCACCGTCTGGACCCAAAACGTGCGCTCTCCTTCTATCTGGACCGTACAAAGCAGTTCCGGGTGGACGACCAACTCTTCGTTGGCTACGTGGGTGCTAAGAAGGGGCGGGCGGTGCACAAGCGGACCATCTCACGGTGGGTCGTTTTGTGCATCAAAGCTTGTTACTGCTTAGCTAAAAAGGAACCTCCTGTTGGGTTGAGGGCCCATTCCACTCGGGCCATGGCGGCGACGACTGCCCTGAGTCGGGGAGTCCCCTTGCAGGACATCTGTCAGGCAGCAACATGGGCCTCGCTGCACACGTTTACCAAGCATTATTGCCTGGACAGCCAAGTCCGGAGAGATGGCTTCTTTGGCCGTTCTGTTCTCCAGGACTTTCTGGTGTGATCTTGGTTTGCAGACCCACCACCGGGGTTGGTATTGCTGGGGTATCTTTTCTAAGGTGAGGAATCTAACTAACGTGTTTCTTTCAGATGAACAAGTTACTTACCTTCTGTAACGATGTATCTGTAAGAAACATTAGTTAGTTAGATTCCTCACCGACCCACCCATCCTCCCCGTTCTGCGGACCGACATCTAGGGTTAAGGTTATCCTTTCAGGGCCCTAGACTTTTTTGGCACCAGTGTCGGTCTCTTGCATGGCTCTGCGTTCCTGGCGCGGAAAGCTATGTACAAGAACTGACGTCCGCGCGCGAGGGCGGCGTCTAAGTACTCCGTCGACGTCATTCCGGCGCACGACGCCGACGACGGACGCGGAGCCGCAGACGACGCCTAGCGACGCGCAAGGGGTATTGCTGACGAAAAAACTTTCCGGATCCAGCCTGACGCCTGGGGATATTCTATTCTAAGGTGAGGAATCTAACTAACTAATGTTTCTTACAGATACATCGTTACCAAAGGTAAGTAACTTGTTCATTAGTACATTCTTTCCCTCTTTCTGTCGGGCTGTCCCCCTTTTCCTCCCCGTTGTCACATGGGAGGATAGGTTTGTTGGTACTTCTGGCTCTTTGCGACCCTTGAGGTTGGGGTCTTTTGGCTGTGCCTCTGCCCTTGTTCCTGATGGGGGTTGTCACACTCTGTGATGGGGATGTTTTGGAGTTTTGTCGTTCCCTGTGTGTCCCCGACTGGTTCCCCTTCCTTGTCTTTGGTTGGAGTTGTAGTCCTGTTGCACGTTCTCGTGACATTTTTACATATGTCCCTTGTGTAGGAAGGTGGATATCTGACTATGGTTACCCCCAACTTTTTGCCTAGTGCCTAGCTGGTTTTTCGACTTAGTTGGCCTGAGATCCTGCCATTCAGGGTCTCAGGCTGTCTGCTCTCTCTGTAAAATGGACTCCATGTACCCTAGGTACATAATCAATGGGTAAGGATCACCTTATTGGACCCTGTATAGTGTACCCTAGGTACCCAGGGCATAGGTGTACCCTAGGCCTCCCAGGGGCTGCAGCATGTATTATGCCACCCCTGGTCTGGCCTTCCAATCAGACACAACTGGCTGATCACTCAGCGGGGGCAAGGTCGTGTAATCACCCCTTGCTTAGGTGTAGTATTCCTATACCTAACTTACATATAGACACATGTGTACCTATCAGTCACTCCTATGGCAGGCCTTGACAATCCTGGAGGCAGAGTGCTTGGTACCATGTGAGATGGTGCTCTAGCATGAGCTGAGCCTGTCTGCAGCTTTCGGAACCATGTCCTTATAGCTGTTCTATGATATAGCCTACCATATACTCTTAAAGTGCCTTATAATCTTAGACGGTTATGGTAACTATGGTTTGGCTTTATCAAAGCATGTCGTGTAAGGTGTCTAACACTCGGGAATAATACCCCCATGCCATTTCTGGACATGAGAATATTATTCCCCCCTTCTAGAGGGAAAGACATGTTAAAATCATACTTCAACTGTTAGCCTCTGACCAAAGCCTCAGCATCACAAAATGGATGCTGCTGCCACGACACAAGTCTGACCTCCTGCTGCTGGGAGGGATCCCAGCCAGGGAGGCCTGGACAATAGGTTTCCTGCTTGGGGAGGTGCTAGCACCTCCCCAGACAGCCTTTAGTGTATTGGGGCAGGGTGGGCTGAAAGGAATGAGACATGCCTGGGGCACACAAGGTGTTCCTTGCATAGTCCAGTTCAAACCGGCGCTGGGGCACTCCAGCCCCAGCTCTGGCGCGAAACTGGACAAAGGGAAGTGGGTGTAACCACCCCCTCCCAGGTCCCACCCATAAGGCGTGACCTAGCAGGTATCCCAGCCCCCCAGATTAGTATAAGAGTGGGAGTTGGGCCTCAAGACTTTAGATTATCCTGAACCTGCAAAACTGAACAGAAACTCTGGACCTTCGACATTCGACGAAAGAAGAAGACTGAAGAATCTCCCTTGTAGCCAAGGAGTGGCTACCCTGTGCAAACAGGCACCATCAAGTGACTACCCTTTGCTTTGTGAAACGTTCGACGAGGAACCGACTGCAGAGCCCGACCAGAGCCTTGATTTCCAGACTTCTCCGACCCTCATCCACATCTGCAGCAGAGCTGAGATCCGTGGAGGCGACGAGCGACGTGGGACCGGCTACCTGGGAAAAGTGGCTAGTAACTTACAGCGCAGCTTCTGAGGTACCCTCGAAGTTGTGCACCGGGGATTGAGAAGCCCCAACCCCAAGCACCATCTGCACCGAAGACCAGCCCCCCACACTCCACGAGTCCTGCGTGGGGCCCTTCAGCATTTTCCTGCTTGCCGCGTCTGTCCGGTTGCTTGCCCGCTGGCTAGTGGCCTTTGTGACGACGCTCCCTAAAATCTTCTGCGCTGGTTTGGCTCCTCCAGACTGGCTCCCGCTTCTCTGCAAAGAAGAAGCACCCCAGACCTTCCTGGTCTGCACCAGAAGCAAGTCCCTTGTTCTTCGTGGGTTCCGCTTGCCAAGGCTTGGTGAGTCCTAGTCCAACTTCGACGCCGCCGACAGCAAGAGCCTTCGTGGGACAGCTCGCCTCCTGGTCCTGGTCGTCCTCGACGCTTCCTGGTCCTCCTGGCTCCAGCGACAAGCTTCACCTTCACCTGCAACTCTTCACGACATCGCCTGGTTCCTTCCTGGTTCCACGTGGTCACTGGCTAGTGACCTTGACTCTGTCCCTTCTGCTTGCAGGTTTCTTCTCTTCGTGATCCCAGCCTTGGGATCCACCGGACACTCTCCCCTGACTGCCTGTCAGCATCTTTCTTCAGGCATCCATAGGAGTCGACGACGAAAACGACGCATCTTCACCCCTATGCACCCGCAGCCTGTGGGCTAGGTAACTTGGGTACTCCGGTGCTCATCAGGATAGTGACTATCCTAGTGTCTAGTTTTCAAGTCTCAACTTCCTAGCTACTCCGGAAGTGTCCTAAATCTATCTATTTCTAAACTGTAACATTGCTATTGACTTTTACGCATTACGCGTGAGTGTTTCCACTCTGCACACGAATCCCGTGGGCCTCCCACTCCCTAACTAACGCTAGTGTAGTGTAGCCCCAGCGATTCCCTAGGCCTAGGCCTATTCTATTTCCGTGACAGTGGTTCTTATACCACTTATTTAGTATATGGTTTGCGTGGCCCCTAGGGCCTAACTGTATTACTTACCTGTGTGACTTACTGTATGCATTAATAAGACTGTGTTGTACTTACCTCTAAACTCATAAAGAGTGCTGAGGGTTTGCTTAGAATAAATACACTTTATTTTATATATATATCTGTTGTGGTGTCCTTTCATTTGGTATTCAAGGGATTATATATGGTATCACAGCTGGCTTCACATGCCATTCAGAGTTTAGCCTAAGACTGCTCTTGTCCATGCTACCACTAGGATAGCTGGTCTATAAGGTTGACTTTACAACCAATCACCATAAGGGTAGTTGGACTGATATAAGGTGTACACTATAACTAGTGACATCATACATCAGGCCAACTTCTCACATTGGTGGCAGCGGTGGGATCTGAGCTTGCTGTTGTAATACCATTGTAATCTTGAGATACTAAATTGAAAGATCACACAGATATTGTCTAGGTACATATAACATAGATTATTATACTTAAGTCCTACTGGACTTTGTAGTTGTAGGTTGAAGGGAATAACACACCCTGACTACAACTACTAGAAAGGTTTAGTGGATACAACTAGTGTAGGTAGGTGCACACACCACACCCTCACTAGATCATGCCTCTGGGAGGAGATCAAGTAGATGCTCTCCCAGGAGGGTCAGGTCTGCAGAAGACCCCCTCTAGGTATGATACCTTAACATTCCAGGAGATGAGACAATTGTGTACCTCCAGAGGAATAAAACAGGGTGCAAACCCTACCCTCCTTCAGTTAAGACAACTCCTAGAGGAGTATGATGCTCAGAGGGCATCTCAGGCAGGTGCCCTAGGCACAGAGGAGGGTCTACCCACCACAGATGAGTCAGATGGGACTTCAGAGGAAGAGGTAGACAGCCAGGGCCAAGTAGGAAGACTTAGCCAGGCTAACCTAAGTTTACATGGGAGTTTGCATGGGGTCCCCCCATACAGACCCCCAAGTAGGCTTTCACAGAGAAGCAGGAGGGACAGATCCCCTTCAAGGGAATCCATCCACTCCCATGTTTCTAGCATCTCTAATGCTTCCTCTCACAGGGGAATGACTTCACCTGAGAGAAAGGAGCATAAAGCCAGAATGAGGGAAGCTAATCTGAGGATTCAGAGGGAAGAAATTGCCCTTGCCAAAGAGAAGCTTGCTCTGGCTAGAGAGCAAAAATTGTGTGGGTCAGAACCCACTGGTGGCAGCAACATTCCTAGAGATAGGGATAGGTCTTATGACCATAGAAACCTAAGCAAGATAGTCCCCCCATATCAGAATGGGGATGACATCCACAAATGGATGACTGCTTTGGAGAGGGCCTGCAAAGTACAGCAGGTACCCCAAAGTCAGTGGGCAGCTATCTTGTGGCTCTCCTTTTCTGACAAAGGTAGAGACAAGCTCCTCACAGTCAGTGATGAGGATGCAAACAATTACAAAGTCCTGAAGAGTGCTCTGATAGATGGGTTTGGCTTAACCACTGAGCAATATAGGTTGTTGTTCAGAGACACCCAGAAGACACAGACACAGGACTGGTCTGATTTTGTGGATTGTGCCACTAAGGCTTTGGAAGGTTGGTTAACTGGCAGCAAGGTGCAGGACTATACAGGATTGTACAACTTGATTATGAGGGAGCAGATCCTTAGTAATTGTCAGAACCAGCTTCTCCATCAACACCTGGTAGACTCAGATTTGACCTCTCCCCAAGAATTGGGAAAGAGGGCAGATAAATGGGTCAGGACCAGGATTAGGCCTAAAAATCAGGGTGGTGACCAAAAGAAAGATACCACCAAGCCTCAAGAGAAGGGTGGGGATAAAGCAAAAGAGAAATCTTCCTCAGGGCCCCAAAACTCCACACAGGGTGGTGGGTCCCAAGCTCCCTCCTCTACCACAGTTAAAAAGCCTTACTGCCATGTGTGTAAAACACCTGGGCATTGGAAAACTGACAGCAGTTGTCCACAGGCTAAAAACAAAACTGTTCCTCCAACTACTCCTGTCACACCACCTATTACTGTCAGCAGTAATCCCCCAGGTGGTGGGAGTGCCCCCAAAAATTTGGTTGGGTTTTCTTGGGGAACACAGGGGGATCCTGGCTTAGCCAATTCCCCTACAGCAGCTACTCTTGTCTGTGATGGTGGCATGGGGTTTGCCAACTTCACTGCCTGTCCCAACACTTTGGGTAGGTACAGACAGGAACCCTACATCAATGGTAGAAAAGCTGAGGCCTACAGAGACACTGGAGCTAGCATCACTATGGTGGCCCATAGGCTAGTTCCCTCTGAGCAGCTTTTGCCTGGTTTCTCATACCAGGTAACTAACATTGATGGCAAACAGAACAGTCATCCCATGGCAGAGGTATGTCTCAGCTGGGGAGGTGTCACTGGCCCTAAAAGGGTGGCAGTGTCTCCAACCTTGCCTGTGGACTGCTTGCTGGGGAATGACTTAGAACTCTCAGCTTGGGCTGGAGTTGAACAAGACACCCATTCTAAAATGGTAGGCCTTTCCAAAAAGGGTAGTGGGGTTGTGCCAGTCACAACCCCTGTCCAAGTAGCTTTCCTCCCTGAAAAGGTTGGAAGGGCAGTGGTAGCCACAGCCCAGGCACAGACAGA
Source organism: Triturus cristatus (assembly GCF_964204655.1). Classification (NCBI taxonomy): domain Eukaryota; kingdom Metazoa; phylum Chordata; class Amphibia; order Caudata; family Salamandridae; genus Triturus; species Triturus cristatus. The sequence continues at coordinate 1,122,761,089 of NC_140585.1, read as the reverse complement.
CTTCCCTGTAGAAATTGGCAGAGCTGTGACAGTCACAGCTCAAACACAAACTGAGTGCCTTCCTGAAAAGGTTGGCAAGGCTGTAATGGTCTCAGCCCATACTCAGACTGATATAGGTGTAGTGAAGCCTGAAACTATGGATCACTCCACACAAACAGAGAGTAGTGGGGAGGAAGAAAAGTCTCCCTCCCCCCAGACATTAGGAAAAGGTCAGCCTCCTCAGGGATCTGACCTCACCCCTTGTGAAGGAACTGCCCCAGAGGTAGTCAGGCCTGGCCTGGCAGAGCCTCTGATGTCAGTGGCCCCTTCCAAGGTGGGACCCAGTCTGGTGCAGGTAGCCTGCCTCTCTCTACCCTGCCTCAGTCAGCCCAGGGCTGCAGAGGTCAGGGAGGCCAGTGGACCCCAAGAGGGCCCCTGTCCACAAGAACCCCCCCATCAAAAGAATGAGGATTGCCTGGCTAGTAGCCCTAGCCAGGTGATGGGTAAAAACATTCCTGAGGGATCCCCTTCACAGGTAGTTAGGGACCTCCCCCAGAGGGATTCTGTTGGGCACAGGCAAACATGGGACCTTAGGGCCCCAAACCTGACCTGTCCCTCCAGTAAGCCCACAAAAGGGACCCAGCCTCCAGCTTTAGGTAGCCAGAGGCTGACCCTGAGAGCACAGTGCAACTCAGTTAGAGAAAGAAAGGCATCCATGGTGGAGGATGATTGGAGGAAGCTGAGGCCTCACTTTGAGGACACTCACTTCAGTACTCCCTCTCAACACCAGCCTTTTACTTTGCAAAGACACACCAAAGGTAGAGATTCCCTATGGTGGAGACCCTATCATATCTTTAGGATGAGGGATTGCTTAGTGGACCATGAGACAGGGGGTAACCATGCCAGTGCTGGTTCTTCCTTATATGGCCACTCAGGCAATAGAGGCTTACCTTGTCAAGGCCAGCCTTATCTCCTTTCGTTTGGGGGGGGGTTGTGTAGGAAGGTGGATATCTGACTATGGTTACCCCCAACTTTTTGCCTAGTGCCTAGCTGGTTTTTCGACTTAGTTGGCCTGAGATCCTGCCATTCAGGGTCTCAGGCTGTCTGCTCTCTCTGTAAAATGGACTCCATGTACCCTAGGTACATAATCAATGGGTAAGGATCACCTTATTGGACCCTGTATAGTGTACCCTAGGTACCCAGGGCATAGGTGTACCCTAGGCCTCCCAGGGGCTGCAGCATGTATTATGCCACCCCTGGTCTGGCCTTCCAATCAGACACAACTGGCTGATCACTCAGCGGGGGCAAGGTCGTGTAATCACCCCTTGCTTAGGTGTAGTATTCCTATACCTAACTTACATATAGACACATGTGTACCTATCAGTCACTCCTATGGCAGGCCTTGACAATCCTGGAGGCAGAGTGCTTGGTACCATGTGAGATGGTGCTCTAGCATGAGCTGAGCCTGTCTGCAGCTTTCGGAACCATGTCCTTATAGCTGTTCTATGATATAGCCTACCATATACTCTTAAAGTGCCTTATAATCTTAGACGGTTATGGTAACTATGGTTTGGCTTTATCAAAGCATGTCGTGTAAGGTGTCTAACACTCGGGAATAATACCCCCATGCCATTTCTGGACATGAGAATATTATTCCCCCCTTCTAGAGGGAAAGACATGTTAAAATCATACTTCAACTGTTAGCCTCTGACCAAAGCCTCAGCATCACAAAATGGATGCTGCTGCCACGACACAAGTCTGACCTCCTGCTGCTGGGAGGGATCCCAGCCAGGGAGGCCTGGACAATAGGTTTCCTGCTTGGGGAGGTGCTAGCACCTCCCCAGACAGCCTTTAGTGTATTGGGGCAGGGTGGGCTGAAAGGAATGAGACATGCCTGGGGCACACAAGGTGTTCCTTGCATAGTCCAGTTCAAACCGGCGCTGGGGCACTCCAGCCCCAGCTCTGGCGCGAAACTGGACAAAGGGAAGTGGGTGTAACCACCCCCTCCCAGGTCCCACCCATAAGGCGTGACCTAGCAGGTATCCCAGCCCCCCAGATTAGTATAAGAGTGGGAGTTGGGCCTCAAGACTTTAGATTATCCTGAACCTGCAAAACTGAACAGAAACTCTGGACCTTCGACATTCGACGAAAGAAGAAGACTGAAGAATCTCCCTTGTAGCCAAGGAGTGGCTACCCTGTGCAAACAGGCACCATCAAGTGACTACCCTTTGCTTTGTGAAACGTTCGACGAGGAACCGACTGCAGAGCCCGACCAGAGCCTTGATTTCCAGACTTCTCCGACCCTCATCCACATCTGCAGCAGAGCTGAGATCCGTGGAGGCGACGAGCGACGTGGGACCGGCTACCTGGGAAAAGTGGCTAGTAACTTACAGCGCAGCTTCTGAGGTACCCTCGAAGTTGTGCACCGGGGATTGAGAAGCCCCAACCCCAAGCACCATCTGCACCGAAGACCAGCCCCCCACACTCCACGAGTCCTGCGTGGGGCCCTTCAGCATTTTCCTGCTTGCCGCGTCTGTCCGGTTGCTTGCCCGCTGGCTAGTGGCCTTTGTGACGACGCTCCCTAAAATCTTCTGCGCTGGTTTGGCTCCTCCAGACTGGCTCCCGCTTCTCTGCAAAGAAGAAGCACCCCAGACCTTCCTGGTCTGCACCAGAAGCAAGTCCCTTGTTCTTCGTGGGTTCCGCTTGCCAAGGCTTGGTGAGTCCTAGTCCAACTTCGACGCCGCCGACAGCAAGAGCCTTCGTGGGACAGCTCGCCTCCTGGTCCTGGTCGTCCTCGACGCTTCCTGGTCCTCCTGGCTCCAGCGACAAGCTTCACCTTCACCTGCAACTCTTCACGACATCGCCTGGTTCCTTCCTGGTTCCACGTGGTCACTGGCTAGTGACCTTGACTCTGTCCCTTCTGCTTGCAGGTTTCTTCTCTTCGTGATCCCAGCCTTGGGATCCACCGGACACTCTCCCCTGACTGCCTGTCAGCATCTTTCTTCAGGCATCCATAGGAGTCGACGACGAAAACGACGCATCTTCACCCCTATGCACCCGCAGCCTGTGGGCTAGGTAACTTGGGTACTCCGGTGCTCATCAGGATAGTGACTATCCTAGTGTCTAGTTTTCAAGTCTCAACTTCCTAGCTACTCCGGAAGTGTCCTAAATCTATCTATTTCTAAACTGTAACATTGCTATTGACTTTTACGCATTACGCGTGAGTGTTTCCACTCTGCACACGAATCCCGTGGGCCTCCCACTCCCTAACTAACGCTAGTGTAGTGTAGCCCCAGCGATTCCCTAGGCCTAGGCCTATTCTATTTCCGTGACAGTGGTTCTTATACCACTTATTTAGTATATGGTTTGCGTGGCCCCTAGGGCCTAACTGTATTACTTACCTGTGTGACTTACTGTATGCATTAATAAGACTGTGTTGTACTTACCTCTAAACTCATAAAGAGTGCTGAGGGTTTGCTTAGAATAAATACACTTTATTTTATATATATATCTGTTGTGGTGTCCTTTCATTTGGTATTCAAGGGATTATATATGGTATCACAGCTGGCTTCACATGCCATTCAGAGTTTAGCCTAAGACTGCTCTTGTCCATGCTACCACTAGGATAGCTGGTCTATAAGGTTGACTTTACAACCAATCACCATAAGGGTAGTTGGACTGATATAAGGTGTACACTATAACTAGTGACATCATACATCAGGCCAACTTCTCACACCTTGTCTCCGGGGGGTGGGGGGGGGCTGTCTCTGTACTTGCAGGGTTGCTGCCCTGTTCTTTATTCTTTCCCTGCCTTTGGCTATTGCAGTGTCGGGTGCTGCTCTTTATGGTGTTGTTCCTCACCATTCCTTTTTCTGCTCTTTCGCACACTATTCCTATACTCTCACAGTTTTTTCTGCTGACTCCGTGTTGTGGTGCGGAAAAGTTCTCCGAAGAAAACTGACATAGGTGCGCCGGGGTGGGACTTATGTGACATCGCTGACGTCACGTGCACGGACGATGCCTGGGCGGGGTCTCGTGATGCCGTCCCCCTGGCGCTCAGGGATGCTGGGCAGAAAGTTTTCCGGATCCAGTCTCACGCCTGGGGATAATTCTACGTGAAGGAATCTGCGGCTAGAATCGTCTCTACCAGATACATCGTTACCGAAGGTAAGTAACTCGTACATTAATTCTTCTCTACCATTAAGACCCCGTGGTGACTTAGTTTGGAGATCTAGAATGTATCTCGACGCAATTTCATTTCTCTGTCACCTCCTCTGATATCCCTGGGTACGCAGTCTAAACAGAAGAATTGTTGGTATTATGATGGCTTGCAAAATGACGTGCAACTGGATAGTTGACGTCCTTATTTGTTATTGCCCTTTGATCCCACTTCCTAACTGTTGGTAGTGTAGTGTAGCCCCAGCGATTCCCTAGGCCTAGGCCTATCCTATTTCCTTGACAGTGGTCCTTATACCACTTCTTTAGTATATGGTTTGCGTGGCCCCTAAGGCCTAACTGTATTACTTACCTGTGTGACTTAATGTATGCTTGAATAAGACTGTGTTGTACTTACCTCTAATCTCATAAAGAGTGCTGAGGGTTTGACTAGAATAAATACACTTTATTTTATATATATATCTGTTGTGGTGTCCTTTCATTAGGTATTCAATGGATTATATATGGTATCACAGCTGGCTTCACATGCCATTCAGAGTTTAGCCTAAGACTGCTCTTGTCCATGCTACCACTAGGATAGCTGGTCTATAAGGTTGACTTTACAACCAATCACCATAAGGGTTGTTTGGACTGATATAAGGTGTACACTAGAACTAGTGACATCATACATCAGGCCAACTTCTCACACTCCCCACGTGATATAGGTCACATGGGCATACCAAACGATAGACTACATAAGTTGTGGCACAGGTCATGAACTTCATATATCCTTCTTTCTTTTGGGAGACCTTTAATCTGATATGTGATCACTCTTCTCCTATTGACACAGGCCTTACTTTTCCAACATGGGAAAGAGTCATGAAGGCTCTGTATGCTGGTACTTGGACTTCTCACCGGTAGATGGCTCTCCACTGCATGATCTGTTATAGATCGCGATCGTCTGAATGACACTTTCGGATACTATACTGTCCAATTGTAGAATCCTCCAGTGGCGGCGCAGAATTGCTCTAATCTTATCTGCTGCATTAGAGTAGCTTGTGATCATTCTAAAGTTTCCTGTATCATTCTCTGTTCTAGATCTATCCGCTTCCTGCAATAATGACACTCTCTCGTTGTCCTTGTCTTTCTTCTGAGCTGTTTCCAGTGTGTGTTGTGAGTAACCCCTCATTCTAAAGCGTTTTAGGCTTGCCTCCGCTGCCTGTTCATAATCGCTCTGCTGTGAGCTGTTCCTTCTAATACGCAGTAACTCCCCATAAGGAATGCTTCATGAGATGATTCGGATGATTAGTCCGTCCATGTAAGACAGAGTTACCTGCTGTACTTTTTCTATACAGGGCTATCTGATAGAGACTACTAGCCGCAGATTCCTTAACGTAGAATTATCCCCAGGCGTGAGACTGGATCCGGAAAATCTTTGCCACACCACCTCTGCGCGCCGGGGGCCGGTACCACGCGACCCCGCCCTGACGTCCGCGGACGTGATGTCAGCGAGGTCACATAAGTCCCACCCCGGCGTGCTAACATCAGTTTCCTTCTTTTCCGCGTGCAACGCGGATCCGGAGTGTGCTCCTTGGTCTGTTTTCGGGCTTCAAGACGTGCACTTCTTGTGCACGTCATATGTCGGCGACGGACCCTCATACTATTTGCATGTGGTACTTGGGCGAGCACCATGACTCTACGGACTGTGATGCTTGCCAGCATCTCAAACCGAAGTCCCGGCGGGAGCACCGGTTGAAGTTGCTGTCGGCCCGCTTGTCCAGGTCGGTGACGTCGCAGCGTCCGTCTCCTACCTCAGACGGGTTCAGGGGCCGCCGTTTCCGGCTGCCGCATCGTCCTTCGCCAAAGCCCAATGGGCGGTGTTCGCCCGCAGGTAAGTCTTGCAGTTTGCCGCTGAGGCCTTGTCCTCCTTCGGCAGAGGGCGCCGGTCCCTCCCGGAATGTGCGCCCACGCCCATCGCCACCCTATTCGCCGTTTCCCGGCGACGAGGGCCCAGATGCAAGCCTACACTACGGCTCTGCAGGCTTCCTTGAGCCCTCCTCCTCCCCCTCCTCCTCTTCCTGCGATGTCCGTAGATTGCTCTCCATGCGCAAGGCCTTCTGCAGATTTGCCGGCGGCTTCGCCCCTGGCGCCAACACGTTCGGCTTCAGGTGTTGGAGGTGTGGTGCCGTCGAGCGGCCCTTCGGGGTTCCCCTCCTCGGCCCATGGTGTCCCGGCCTCGCCGCAAAGCCCCGCGGGGTTCCCTGCGGTGTTGCAGGAGGTCGCTGGGACTCAGGGCTTGCCCCCCAGTCCCCCTCGGTCCTCTGGGCAGGCGGCTGTCTTCCCGGAGGCCGAGCCGACGCCTCGCCGGCGTCAACGGCTTTCCTCCCTGGCGCGAGCAGCGCTGCGGGTGGAGGCCAGGACTCAGTGCGCTTCCCCGGGCCCCTCTCGGCCCTCGGCGCAGGTGGCTGCCTCGTTAGGGTCCAAGCCGGTGCCTTTTCGGCGCCATTCATTGGCCGCTTCGGCTCCGAACCTGCCCCCCTCTCCGAGGCAGCAGGTGGTGGTGGAGGTCGACCCGGCACCGCTGGTGGACACTTCGGCACCGGTCAACGACTCATTGATGCCTGTGGTGGACTCCCTGGTGCTGACCCGATGTCAGATCGTCGACTCTTCTCCGGATGTCCCTTCCTCTCCGGTGGGTTGTCGTCTCCTCGTCGCCGGAGACTGGGCGCCGCGTCGTGGATTCCAGGGCAGGTTCTACACCGTCTCCACGTCCACAGCCACCGGACCCGCTCTTCTATCCCTGCATTTGTCCTCCCCGCAGGCTTCTCCGCCTTCTCCAGAGACCTCTCAGGTCCCCCACTCGTCCGTGGGTTTCCCATCCCTCAGGGGCTGGTCTTTTCTCCCTCCAGCGGGGCACGGGGACGGGCATCTCAGTTTGCAGCCTTCGCCCTTAGAGGAGTTGCTTTCCCCCCCACGGCACCCTACGGAGGCGAGTGTGGCCTTTTCCGGGCCATTTCCACAGCCACTGGCATTCTGCAGATGGGAAGTCCGGTTGCCCCACTCCCTTCGGACCATTTGTTAGAGGTTCTCCACCAGGGTACTGGTGGAGGGGAGCCGCTTCTCCCCTTTGAAACCTCGCTCCATAACTCTCTTCTGGGGGCGCCCTGCCATGGGGGATCCGGTGCCTCAACCGCTCCTTCACCGCCACAGTCCTGCTCCGCACGATCCACTTTGTCTCTTTTCCCACCCCTCGGCCCAGGGCCCTATCCTGCGGGCTGCTTTTCCTTCCTTGCCTTCAGTGCTGCTTCCGCCGTCACAGGAGGCTCTGTGGCTGGACTCCTGGGGGCGTAACATTTTCGCCTCCATTAGCGCTGCTCTACATGCACTCAACACTCTTTGTGTGTTGGCCAGGGCTACTTCCGATCTGTGGGATTCCGCGGTGTCCCTTCTGTCTCGAGCCTCCCAATAGGGTGCCTGCGCAGATCTGCGGCATCATGTGCGGGATGGTCGGGAGTTAGCTACTTTCATTCTCCGCTCGGCCTTGGACGTCTCTGATTCCCTCGGCCGTGCTATGGCGAGTTCTGTTGCCCTCTGCCGCCATGCTTGGCTGCGGGATGGTGTCTTTCCAGAGAATGTACGGGAGCGTCTTGTGGATTTACCCTTTGATGGAACACTGTTATTTCACACCCACATGGACTCAGCTATTCAGAGACTCCTTGCAGGGCTCCGTCCTCCTCCTCCTCCTCCTCCGTAAGTTCGGTCGTCCGATGCTTTATGTTAGGCGTTATTCCTCCTTTCTCCTTGGGGCTTTAGGTTTCGGTTGGCCCGTTATGTGCTGTGTGCGGCTTGTTGTGCCTTTGGGGTCTTCAGTTGGCCCCTTTATTCTTTTGGCTACTGGTTCAGCCCTTTAGCTTGTGGTGTGTGTTTTTTGCTGTTAAGAGCAGTGGTGTAGGTCCTCAGGTTGGGCCCTTTGTGTCTTTTTTGGCTGGTTAGTAAGCCGTCTGTGGTGTTTTCCACTGGTCTTTTCGGTTCTTGGCCTCTGATGCGGGTTTCCCTAAGAGGTGTCTGGCTGCTTGGTAAGCCACCTGTGGTGTTCCCACATGTCTTTTAAGTTCTTGACTTCTGCTGCGGGTTTCCCTAAGAGGTTTCCCTGTTTTGTTCAGGGACGATTCATACCCTAGGTGGGGTATTTGTTGGCTATTGTATAGCCCTGTTTTAAGCTAGGCGGGCGTGGATACCTTCTTACGTTCCTCGCGTTTTCATGGCGTCCCCGTATACCGCTTGGTGCGGTCTCTATCTCTTTGATGTTTTCTCCGATGAGGTCCCTTCCTCTTCGCCTCCGGGTCATCGGCCCGGCTTTTGTCATGCTGATTGTAGCGTCGTGTCTTGGTGTTTTCACCTTGTTCTCCGCCGTTCCGGCTGTGGCCTGTCTTACCTTGTTCGGAGCCACTGCTTTTTGGTATTTGCCAGCTGTTGCTGCGTGTGCATGGTTGTTTTGGTCCCCCTCCGTGGGACTCGCCGTGTCAGCGTGTGCTCCTGTCCCTTGTTTGTTGGAGCTTTGCGAGTCTGTGTCTTCTTTCTCACGTCTGCGCTTCTCGACTGTGGAACCGTTTCGGCCTTGTACCCTACTTCGGGATAGACACCCATTCAGCTGTGCCCTTCGCTGTGTGTGTTGGTCTCCTTGGGCAGGCTCTGCCTCCGTTCCACCTCTTCTCCTTGTATTTGCAGGTGGTTCTTTTCTTCCTTTGGTACTCGCTTGGTGCTGTCTGCCCCTCCGGTTTTTCTGGCGGACGCCCTTTGCACCTCGGTTAGGTTTGTGGTATCCTGGCCTTCCCTTCTCCTTGTTCTTGCTTACTTCTGCTTGGTGGGGGCTGGGCTGTGCTTCCTATCCCCATGACACATCCCCTATTGAGGCCCTGTGTTCTTCCAAACTGGTGAGGTTCTCTCGCAGACCTTCCTCCCCTCTGGGTATGGCTAGGGTATCTATTATACGTTAAGGAATCTGCGGCTAGTAGTCTCTATCAGGTGTATAAGTTACTTACCTTCGGTAACGATGTATCTGGTAGAGATGATTCTAGCTGCAGATTCCTTCATGACCCTCCCTTCCTCCCCGTTCTGTGAGGACCCTTCAGCTGGTCTTCTGCACTTGCCTCCCTCCAGATGGCATTTGTCTCCTGCGGGTGCCTTCTTTCTTTTACTCCCTGGCGGGATGCTTCGTTCTGTGTCTTTTTCCGCTGCTTCTTGGTCATGGTCATTGGACAGTAGGTTCATGTGTACTTCTCCATCCCTTCACCCTGGTTATTCCAGTGTGGGGCCTACTCATACTCTTCTCTCTCTTTGTCCTTGCTTGGGTTTTTTTGACTCCTCTGCAATCCTCTAGGTTGGGGTTTCTTGGCTGTACCTCTGCCCTTAGCTTCTTACGGGGGATACAACACTTCTTGATAGTGTTGTTTTGGGGTGCTTTGTCGTTATTCCTCTGTTCCAGACTTGTTTCCCTTCACTTTTATAGATTGTGGTTGCTGACTTTCTGTCGTCTACCACGTCATTTTTGTCATGTTTTTTTCTGCCTCAGGGAGGTTATCGCCTTCGCTTTGCGGGGTTGCTTCTCAGTGGTGCTCTGCTCTTTCCTTTCCATGATTTTTAGTAACGCAGTGCTTGGCACTGTCCCTAATGGTTTTGTTCTTCACCATTCGCTTCTTCCCTTTTTGTTTCCCTAATTTTTTCGTACACTGTTCCCATACTCTCACAGTTTTGTTGGTGATGGCTCCGTGTTGTGGCGCGGAAAAGTTCTCTGAAGAAAACTGACGTCAGCGCACCGGGGTGGGACTTATGTGACCTCGCTGACATCATGGCCGCGGACGACTTCAGTGTGGGGTCGCGTGGTACCGGCCCCCGGCTCACAGAGGTGCTGTGGCAAAGATTTTCCGGATCCAGTCTCATGCCTGGGGATAATTCTACGTTAAGGAATCTGCGGCTAGAATCGTCTCTACCAGATACATCGTTACCGAAGGTAAGTAACTTGTACTTCTGAATGGCATTAGAACACACAAAAACACGTAAGTCAAGGAAATTCACATGGGTAGTACTTGTCTCCCCTGTGAATTTGAGATTTAGGTGGTTGTTGTTGAGAGTGGAGATATATTGATTTGCTGATTCTGGCGACCCTCTCCAAATAATGAAGAGGTCATCAATATACCTCCGCCAACAAACAACCTTATACACCCATTCCTCCATATCATCAGCCCAGGCCACCCGCTTCGCCCACCAGCCCACGAACAAGTTTGTGTAGCTGGGGGCGAAGAAGGTGCCCATCGCCATCCCCTGTATCTGTCTGTGTATCTTTGTCCCTGGAAAATAAAGATGTTATTACTCAGTCAGAAAGCAATGAACTCCAATATCATATTGTTATGTTCCAGGTATCTAAGGTACCGGCTTTTCAAAAAATATTCCACTGCTACCAGTCTATCAATATGTCTAATACTTGTACATGGATTGGAGACATCAAGTGTGACCCTTGTGAAATCTGCTTCCCATTCTATCCCTTGAATCTGTTTCAGAAAACTTTAGTTTCTAGAGTATACGAGGACAATTGTGATACAAAAGGAGATAAGAGATAATCCACAAACTTAGACAAATTCTCCGTCAAGCCTCCTATAGATGACACAATTTGTCTCCCTGGTGGTCTAGCAGCATCTTTGTGGATTTTAGGCAAATGGTAAAATGTAGGGATTCTTCGGTGTTTATTTTGCAGAAAAATAAACTCCTCCTTGGATAAAATTCCCTTCCCGTGCCATTGTTCAAACAATTCAGCATACATCTGAATGCTCAATAAGTAATCTTGCTCTGTAGTTAAAGCATAGTTCTCGCTGTCATTTAACTATAATAGAGCCTTATTGCAGTAATTTTCTTTTATCTGCAATACAACGTTTCCTCCTTTATCCGAGGGCTTTATAACGACTGAGTCATCTTATTTCAAGCTTATTAATGCTTGTCTTTGAGTGAATGTGAGATTCCATTCCTTTCTCCCAGTTCTCTTACATTCTTTAGTTCTCAATGTTAGGAGATCTTTATTTACACTTTCCGAAAACATGGCGGCATTTGGGGACAGAATCTCGAGGATGGTTTAAACGGGCTCTGAGCACCCACTTGCATTATTCCAAGCTTTTGGACTCTCTTGATATTATCCCTTTCGGGTCCTTGTTGTGAGCTTCCTTCAGCTCCCAATTCCTCAAGGATAGCCAAGGTATCTAGATCCTGTATGTTCATTAGATCACGCTTCTGTAACATGAGTTCTCTAACATTTTTAAATTGACCAGGATTCCTCATTTTGAAGAATTTGTATAATTTTATTTTTCTAATGAATTTAAATAAATCAATACGAGTCTCTGTATACTCATAATCGTTCATCGGACAAAATATTAGGCCCAATTTAAGGACTGACTCCTCATCCGATGTTAGTGTCCTGGATGTTAAATTCACAATAGGTAAACTGTCCTATATTGTTTGAAGTTACTGCCCCTCCGGGTTCTGGTATTCCGCATTCCATGTCTGTTCCGCTGTTTCCAGCCGCCCCTTCTCTTAACTCTCTGGTTTTCGGTTTGGGTGGTCTTCCTTTGCCTCCTCTCAACCATGCCGGATAAGGTTGAACTCCTCGTGAAAAGGATGCTGATGTGACTGACCTTGTCCTGTGTTGCCTTTTTCTTCTGATTGCTCCGTGCTAGTTACTTTCGACTCTGAAGTCGTTAAGAGATCCCGTCTGGGTGCATCATATCTTCTGGTAAAAGTCAGTATTCTGCCAAGTTTGTAGTCTTTAGCATCCCTTTCAAACATTTGTTGTTTTCTTTGTTGTATCTTCTTCTCGTATGTGTTCAAACGCTTTTGATCGTCTCCTTTTCTTCGATGTGTTTACTTACCTCTAATGGCTCCAATATGTTCGTTTCTAATATTTCAATTTCTTTGAGCGATTTCTCCCATCACTCCAGGCGAATTTCACAAGTATCTTCAACATTCCTTGTGAAGATCCAGCGGTGTACTCAGCCCATTCGCTCAGTAATTATGGGTCAGGATTTTTGTAAGCCCGGACTGTATATATTCGTAAGCCTCTCGGTATCCTGTTGATATCTATCAATGTAATGTTGTAAGGAAGTGGCCTCCCACCACTTCCTTATCTCCCTTTTGTGTAACCTTTCTAGCTGTTGGTAATTGCTTCTTAAATTTGTTTGTACTGGATTGGATGTGGAATTTTCGCCCTGCGTGCTTCCCCATGGGCGATTCTTAAATATTTCTGTTGCCGCTTCGCGGCGAGCTGCCTCACTAAACATTCACAATTTCCGTTATTGCGCGCTTCCCAACTAGTTTCGCCGTGTTTAAGCTTATTGTAGTGGCGGCCGTGCAACAACGTTTTCTTACCCTCCGAGTTCTTCCAGACTATTCAGGGTCAGTCCGTCTCGGTGATGCTCTACCCGGCTAACACGGTGGTGCCGATACTTTCTCATAAGCTCCTTGCTCCACATTACTGCCAAATGTATCTGCACTCTTGCACGGGTGCTCGGTCCCTGCGGTGGCAACCCGCTACATCTCCCGCTCCACTTCGAAAAGTACGGACCAGCACTCACGTTGGTTTTAATCCACGTTAGGATTTATAGCGTGCATAGAATTCAAAACAAACAGACGCGTTTCAGCATAAGCCTTCGTCAGTGTCGAAGGGCGCTGATTTTCAAAACATACATATACTCAATTCCTTTGATCAAAATCATAGTAGGACAATTACGTTAATGTCATTCCCAGCATGAATGTAAGACATATTGCATTATTTGAGGGCACTTCAAAATGATAAGAGTTATCCGGTTGCCCGCCATATTCATGAATATCACAATGGCAGATGTGAACATTTACAGTACGTTGTCATTGACTCCGTACCAAAAAACAGGAGGGGAGGCAACAGAGAGTTGAAATTAAGACAGTTTGAGGCAAGATATATTGTTATTTTGAACACTAAAATCCCCTCAGGTTTGAATTCGGATGAGGAGCTTTATATAAATATCTAGAAATTCTAAGAAGGCACACTCTTGCTTCCTTCACAAGAAAAGAGTACCAGTTTCAGGACAATATGTAAGCTTGTAGTACATGTACACTTAAGACATTTAGTAGGCACTGATATTTAGCACTTTATTAGTTTAGTAAATGAAGATGAATATGCAATCATGAGTTTACAGTTTCTGTTATTGTACAAAGAAGGTGTCTAAAATGAATGGAATGATACAGAATGAGGGGGAGTCTTCGTAAAATCAAGGTTCCTAGAACAGAAAGTAGGGTCAAAAGCCCAGGGATCCTTTTGGAGGTTGATAAGGTAATTTTTGTAGTCAATATTTTATATAGGCTCAAGGAGAAAAATTGGCATTGTGACTAAACAAGAAAAAATAGATTTATTGAAACTTTGCATGATTTGCAGGACTACAGCACTAGCACTTTGAATTTGAGACAAAATTAAGTTGTAGAAAATTGAAATGAGATTTGAGAGAACTGAATTAAGTTTAAGGATTGCACAGCATATTTTATAGCACTTGCACTTTATATATAAAAGGAACTGATGTAAGTTTAATATATACATTTATATTTTTAGCACTGGCACTTTATATGATTCTGAAAAACTGCTTAAGAATTCAGAATAATGAGATTTTTTAAGATTGTTTAAAGAAACGTCGGAAGTATATCTTCCATCTCCATGCAGTAGGAGTGGAAAATTAAGTGACATGTATTTAAATCATTAATTGGACCGTCTTTGTCATGTGAACAAGGCAGCTGTGTCTGCTGAAACGCATTATGCCATACTGAGATGGAATAAAATTTAAATTTAAGAACTGATCTCCAGTAGTGTTGGTACCTGTGTGTAATGCCGTAGCAGGAGTTGGTATGTATATGTATAGTGACCAATTCCTTAATGGTTGGTTCACACGCATCGTCTATTGTGTTGCAGTTCCTCTTGCACAATGACATTGTCTACCCGTCCATCGGTACTTCAGTGGGGCCGCCTGTAGGCAGCATGTTTTCCTTTGGTAGATGGCACGTAACCTGCTGTCCATCATGGCCCTGGTGATCGTTCCTGCTTCTGGGGGTTCCAGTTTATAAATCGGAACACTATTTTGTTGTGTTTTTAGTTTCCTTATCCTGGTTGCCTCATGGCTGGACTGTAACCTTACACTGCCTTTGCATGCGCTTTCGCCCTTGGAGTTATACAACACTATGCGTTACTCTTTCTGCTACCTTTCAGGAGCATTAGTTCCTCTTTTGGGCGTTCTATATAGCAATGCTGGTTTGCTCACCATTACTCCGTCAGGTGACTGCTTTTTGTGTGCTTTGCCTTGGAGTGGTGTGATGCTCTGCATTGCAATTCTTTCCCCCCTTTTTCGGAAGCGTTAATTCCTCTATCAGAAAATGTTTCTGGCTATAATTGTTCTTAACCAGTGTCCACCAGCAGTAGAGGCGCCAGCCTTCTGGTTCTGCCACTTGTTTCTTCTTTTTATTCTCCTCCTCCTCCTCCTCCTCCTCCTCATCATCATCACCATCATTCAGGTTGTAGTCCCTCTGGGGGCAGTCCCTTTGTTATCATGCCTCTTTGCAGATAGTTGAAGCTTGATTCTATTGGTATGGTCCCTATTTGTCTATACATGGCACGGTTACGTATCTCTTTTGGCTGTCTTGTATTTACATGCCTGCCACTTATTTCCTTACAGATTCATTACTACGAAGTTCATCTCTTTTCCTTCTGCAGTCTGGAGACATTTTTCTACGTCACCTGATCGCTTCTTTTCACATTTGCGATCAAGTTTGACTGCACTTGAGGTCCGGCTCTTCTTTGTGCTATGAGGGGTTTCGTTCTTCATCTCCCCTTTTCCTTATAATGTTACCTCCTTTTATGGGGGTTTTGCACCTTTCTGTCTCCTTTGTGGCGGACATAGGGTTGTTTTCTATGCACTGTAGCTCTCCATTTGTTATGTTGTCATATCGGCGCATCGTGATGTTATTTCTGTCTTTCTTCCATATCATTTGTATATCTTCCCTTGGGGTAGACTAGCATTCTCTTGTGTTCTCCCCTTTTTCCAAGGGGATATACACGTATAGCTAGATACCCTTTGTGTATCTTAAAAGATCCTCTGTCTGTATGCTTCCAGATATATGTATATTTCAAGGGATTGTCAGTATTTATTGCGATTACTTCTCTTCGCTATCATGATTACTCTTCGGTATTTGGAGATTGTTCAATTGCTTTTCAGAGGTTCTGTGTTACACATTTCCTATTCAGTGTCCTAGATTCGTCCTATGATCGCCATGGCCTCATTAGGTCTAATACTGACATTTCTTTTTGCCATGGCTAATTTCCCTTTACACTGTGGGTGTTATCTTGTCTACCCTGATGTTATGGTCACCTGATATACCTGGGTCAAATGCTGTCAAGGTCGAAACTTCTTGTTTTTCCCTGTTGTATTTCTGTTGACTTGCTGTGACTGGTCAACCGGCATTCTGTTCCCATGGTTTTTGATGTACAATTCTTCGACATCTGGTCCCTTATCAGAGATTGTGATGTTTAAATTACTATGTGTTGGACTTATGGGGTGAGTGTGATATTTTCCTCAGTCCTTTTTCCCCGGAATTTTGTTTTCTGACTGGGTGTATATTACTTGTACATTATCTGTAGTGCCAGTTTGCACACCCTCCTCCTGGTATGGTATGGCTTGGGTATCTGATTTTAAGTAAGGAATGTGCACCTAGATGTGTCTATCAGATGAACAAGTTACTAACCTTCAGTAACGATGTATCTGGTAGAGACAGGATCTAGCAGCAGATTCCTTACATCCTTCCAGCACTGCAAACATTTTTTTCTTTCTTCTTCATTTATATTGAGTCGGTGTTTGTGATGTTCTACTTGTAGGCATTCTTGTTGTGTTCTAGGCTCATGAGATATCCTTCCTGGGATATCCTGGTAGTGTTGCAGGTTCGTTCCTGCTTCAACTCTGCATACTCATCCATTCAGTGGGTGGTACATTGGTGGTTATCTCTATTTCTTGGAAGGTCAGAAAGACATTGCTGTTCCTGCTTTCTGCCCTGAGTCTTCTTGGACCTCTTGCATCCCGACGGTTTCCTTCTTCCTTTGCATTCAACAGATATGTGACACATGGTGTCTATTGTCTTGGCACACTGTTCCAGTAGGCAGTTTCGGTATGTGGCTCCACGTTTTGAGCGTAGACTATAGTCAAGAAGAAACTGACGTCGGCGAAGGGGTCCTATGTACTCCACTAACGTCACATCCGGGGACGATGCTGTCGGAATCGCTCGACGCCCTCTGCCGGAACACGGTCGTACTTTGGGGAAAAAAGTTTCTGGTGTGGAATTGTAAACAGTGCATTTGTCATCTGTCAGAGAGATGTCAGGAATGCCTGCTGGGGCCTGCTCCGTTTAGAGACCCTGGGGGCCTCTAGACAAGAGTGCCGGAGAGAGAGGATGTAGGGGCGAGTGTTAATCTGAATTGTATGGTTTCGCAATTGGTTAGTTTAAGGGGGTTAATGGAGCAGCTAAATAATAGTTTATAGATGGTGGCCACGCTGCCTTCTGTTTTTCCCACCCGGTCCAGTCTGTGTATGCCGTAACCCGGGGGGGGGGGGGGGGGGAGGCAGGGGGGGGGGGCGGAATGCATCAAGGAAATGCATGCAAAGTGGGGGCATGGCAGGTCTAAGCTGTTATAGTTCACCCATAGTGTACCTTATTTTTCCTGAGAGGATACATTTCAGCATATCATTACTATGTTTCTGGAAAATATCTGTTTCCAGTCCTGAAGGTCTTGCGCCTGCAAGGTCTGTTGGATAAGTTATCCTCCTGGTCACACATGCATGCTGGCACATGAGGGCTCTCCAGTACTGCCTCGGAAGGCAGTGGTTCCAGCATGTGAGAAATGTGTTGGACCCCATTCTTATCTCATGGGACACTTAAATAGCTCTATCTTTATGGGCTGTGGAGGAGAACCTTTGACCTGGGATGTCCTTCTAACCTCTGCCAGCTGTGGTCACTGCGGTAACGGATGTCTCCACCCTAGGGTGGGATGCTCATCTGAAGGGTCAGGAGTTCAGAGGCCCCTGGTCTCCAGGAGGGCAAATTCTACACATCAATTTGCTTAAACTGTTAAGTGATTTTGTGTATCGCTCATAGCGTTCCTCCTTTCCCTTCGCTGTCTAGCTGTCCAGATCTTGTCAGACAGCAAGACTGATGTAGTATGTCAACAAGCAATGATGAGTGGAGTCTCTGCTTCTCTGTTGCAAAGCTCCGCAGCTCTGGTCTTGGACATACCAGCCGACTGTTTGGCTGGGAGCAGACCATCTGGCGGCCTGTCTGAACACCAGGGCCAACAGCCTCAGTAGGTGTAATCTTGGCAAACACAAGTAATGTATCTACCCAGAGGTGGTCTAGAACAGTATTGACCAGTGAGACGCCCCTCAGATGTACTTGTTTGCCACTCACAGCAACACCACATTGCCTGTAGTTCTGTGCCCCCCCAGTATTCATTGCAATGAGCCTTGTGTGAGACATGTCAGTTGAAGTGGAACTTTCCACTTCAATATGTATTTTTTCCTACACACTTGCTTCCTTGGATTCTCATGAAGATTCGCCAAGACCGGGCCCAAGTCATCTTCATCACTCTAGAAAGTCCAAGAAGGGTGTGGTATGTGGACCACCTTTTCCTCTCCCTCGTCCCCACCCTGTCTTCCCCTCAGGGCAGATCTTGTCTCTGAGTTGAGGGACAGGTTCTGCTGCCCCCCCATACCTTTGTACTTGCAGATTGAGCGGGGACATTAGTGTTTATACCTTCTGCCTCAGGACGTGGTACATGTTATTTTGCCTGCCCGCCACGATTCTACCAGTGTACTACCGAAGGTAGAACAGAATTGTTGCCTGGTGTACTGAGAATATGGATCCCTGGAGGACCTGTTTGTCAGACAATGTCGAGTTTGCACTCTCACCAGCTCATCACAACTGTGCTGTTGGGACTGTCAAGGGATACCTAGCAGCACTGTTGGTCTTCATCTGCCTTCCAGACCATACGTCCTTTAAGTTGCCATTGTTTTAAGATTTCTGAAAGGTTTGAAAAACATATTTGCCCCTTCTCCCTTTGTCATACCATTGATGACAAAGGGACATTTTTGATGACGTTTCCATATGAGCCACATAATTGTTGGGAATATTACTTTAAATACTATTTTTCGAGTTGCCATTACATCGACGAGGCTTGCCAGAGAGTTGCAAGCTCACAGCCTATTCCCTTCTTTTATTTGTCTTTTCACTGACAAGTGGTGCTTCAAACCAGAGCTGCTTTCCTTCCCACGGTAGTGACCCCATTACATCAGGGTCAATCCATTAGGGTTGCTTCCTTTCAACCCCCTCCACATCCCACCAAGGAGGAGAGGTACATAGACTGGATCCAAAAAGGATGGTTCATCAGGGTTGATGAGAAGCTCTTTTTAAGGTATGTAGAAAGAGAAAGTCTGTTCAGAAGAGAACCTATGGGGCATGTCCAAGATTGCGACCAGCAAGTCGCACATCCCGGAGCTCCGCCGGACGCCGTAGGGCTTGCAGGGCAAGAGCCGCACCATTACTTCTCACAGGCGGGGAACACCAATGCGACGCCTCCCGTGGATCCAGTGGCTGGCTGGAGGCTTTGGCTGCGGAGAGAAACAGGACTGAGCGACACTGCATGGGCCACGCGGCG
The DNA here is from genome assembly GCF_964204655.1 of Triturus cristatus. Classification (NCBI taxonomy): domain Eukaryota; kingdom Metazoa; phylum Chordata; class Amphibia; order Caudata; family Salamandridae; genus Triturus; species Triturus cristatus. The sequence goes on along the minus strand of NC_140585.1, from coordinate 1,122,742,200 downwards.
TGGAGCCCGCGGCTCACGGAGACAGCTTCAGCGACATAGCGGGAGAGGGCCTGCCTGTTCCCGCTCACACCCTCACGCCTGTGGGCCTTGCAGCCTGACTGTGCTCGACAAACGGTGGAGGCGGGTAGAGACCCCCTCGAATTCCGGCATCTGAGAGAAGGGGTGTGGATGCCTGTGGCTCAGACTCAGACAGCCTGAGCCTGCAACACCTTCCCGGCTGCCTTAGCTTTTCAGACTTGTGTACGTGCGGTCCGGGGGGAACGCTGAGAGGCACGTGGTGAAGGGACAGCACAGACATCGCACTGGGGGCACCTGCGGGCTGAGACAGGCTGCTGTGAAAACAGGATGGATCTGGCCAGAGCGTGACCGCTGTTGGACGCAGGACAGAGTACTATCGTGCAGACTGTGGGGCCCACACCTCGCAGATCCAAGAGCATCCCAAAGTGAGCTGATAAATTAAGGACCCTCACAGCCCTATTCACACCCCTGTGTCTGGGATCCCGCGGCCCTGCCGTAGATGCCCTGCAGGTGGTGACGGGGGGACCCATCGGAGTTCCGGCGTCTGCTTCGGGGAGCGGGGCCTTCGGCGGCTGTGGTGCGGTTGGCCTGGGCCTGCTGCTACTCCCTGGCACTTTTTAAAGGAAAGCTCCCACTACCCTAGCCTGCAAAGTGGGAGTACACACAGTCCTATGGCCCAAGAAGCACAGATTAAAACGAAAATAGAGAGTAACCAACAGTGGATGAGGGGCAGCAATAGCCTGAGAACTGGGTACAGAACTTGTACTTGTTTGACCGGACCCCTGGTCCTCTGGACCCAGTCCCCCCGGTTTGGACTTGAATGGGTGAGCCGTTCTTCCCTTCCTTTTCGCGAGTTCGTCCCATCGGCTAAACCTGGCGGCCAACACCTGGCTCGGTCTACGACGCCCGGCATAGTGGACCCCACCATTTTGATACCGGGTGATTTCACGTCCACACTCCTGAGCTACAAGCCTGGCACTACGGATCGGCACCACGCCCTACCTGGGGGGTTTGAGATGCAAGGGTCGCACGTGTGACATTCTGCGGCCCACAATGGGTGAGCCCGCCCACCTTTACGTCACAGAGTCCCCTCTTCACCGCTCCAGGTCAGCGCAGACATTGGCTGCGGACTCATCATGGCTAGCATATACCCCCCCTTGCCCCTGTGCAGGGCAGCTTCAATTGGTGATCACAGCCTGACCCAGGTGTCGTGGGTAAGCGCTCAGCAATCCTGCATAATTGAATTCCCACTGGTGGCGTCCTCGCCCGTGACCTACCCTCACTGATAGTTTTTGTGCAACAGTGGTGGAGCCCCCCCATTGTACCACAAGGAGAGCACAATGGTCGGGATCGCAATGCTCTCTAATAAGTGGGAGCAGCGGTGGCGGGTGGGGCACCGTTCCCTCGCGACGGTATGTCTTCTCTTCGCACTCAAAGGAAGGAGCTCTCAGTGAAGGACGTTTTTGCTAAATCTGCTCTTAGAGAAGGGTGAAGGAGACCCTCAAACTGATGCTACGGGTGTCGGTGGTAAGGAAGGCGACGACTCCCCTAACACCAAGACCTTTCTGGAGCACCTCTTTTGAACACTACAGGAAGACTTTGCCAGGCGGAAAATCGCAACCGACATCAAGGAACTGCAGCAAGATGTAGAAACAGTGGGTACGAGAGTGGCAGCACTGCAGGAGGGCCAGGATGCACGTGAAGAGGAGCTTGATGGTCATCAACAGGAATTGATGGCCATCCGCGGCTCCAACCTGGACCTATGGTAGCACCTCGAGGACCTGGAAAACAGACCCTGCGGCTCCAACATACGGATCAGGGGCGTTCCACGCCAAACAATCTCGGGCTCCTTAGACGAGTTCCTCGTTCGACTCTTCAAGCAGGTCTCCCCCTCACTGCAGGACGAAGAGATCGTCTAGGATTAGGCACACCGTGCCGGCCATCCGGCCAATGCGCCAGGACAGCTGCAAGACATACTGACCTGCCTTCACTCCTACCGTCAGAAAGAAATGATCATGTCTGCGGCACGAGATCACTCCTCTATCACAAATACAAAATTAGAGCAGCACATTCACTTAGAGTAATAAAACTTTTTTCTGCTACAATGAAAATGTTTGCAAAGAGTTCCCACTATCATAGTGTATATTATGCACTTGTAATCAAAGCCAATATTGCATGTGAGTCAACATGAACATTATTTTCTCAAAAAAGGAGAAAAAGCTCTCCATGTTCTTTTTTCTTTTTATTCATGCGTCACAACAATGTCCTACAAAAGACTTGAGAAAACTAGAACACAGCCTATGCGTTTCGTCTCTGTTTCGCAGGACTTCTTCAGGGCAAACTTTTTAGGCATATGCAATCCAAGCCCACAGCAAAACAATGAGTCCCTCACTCCAGGGTTCAACTACTCGCCAATGCTCAACACGACACAATCCAATTCACCTCATATTGAAAGCATATTTCGTCCAAACAAACGATTCCAATCAGGTGTTCCGTACCATAATCAGTTTGTATATTCCTGTTTTCCACATTCAGTTATTTTGATGGAATAACCACAGCCTTATTATGATGGAACAATCACAGTCTTCGTGTTGTGATTAGAAGGGCCACGAATTTACGTTGGTCCTTGCTTCGGCGTCTCTGTGCTCCCTGATACGAGACCGAAGAAGACGTCCACTCCTCTATCACGTTTGAGGGTCACCACCTGTGGCTTTACCAGGACCTCTCCCCAATGACATTGCAGTGCAAAAGAGAGCTTAGGCCCCTCACGGATCTTCTTCAAGATAAGTATTTTAAATACAAGTGGGGACACCTGTTCCGACTCCAGTTTGTGTGGCAGGAGGAGGCACGTACCGTGCGGTCCCTGTAGGAAGCGCGGGCACCTCTGGGATGCCGGACCTGAGACCTTCCTCTAAGTTCGCCGCCCTGCTTCGGCATCCTGCAGTGGCGGCCCCGTCCTCAAGGCCCTGCTGGCGACGACGAGTGAAGGTCCTGAGCAAGCCAACTGAAGCAGCCAGTCGAGAAGTGCACAACAAATTAATTAAGCAGCTCCAGAGAGATGGTGAATCCAACCAAACAGATTGAGTCAATTGTCTATCTTTCGCTGCCTCACCCCCACACCACCCTCCTCCCAACACTCTCGCAACGCCCCGATCACTGAGGGATGTGTGTCAATATCCGGTGTTGGCCCTCAGCTATAGTCTTTATTTCCCGGCAGGGCTCCCTCTTGCAACTGTTACTTAGTTGGTGATCAAGCTGACGACATGGACCCTACTGCATTCCAATGGTTTGACCCAGGTGGGCGGATTGTTTGTGTTGTTGTTCCCTCTCCTCTTGGAATGTTATATTCTTTGCCTTCTGCAATATTTTTCTCTACTCTCCCTCTAATATTGCCCTACTATGTTCCCTTCTGAGACTGTGGCGCTTTTCTCTGGGGGTCATATTCCCCCACAACCACTCTCAAATAATGGTGTGGCGCTAAACATCCTTAGCCTCAATGTACGAGGCCTTAATGCACCGTCTATACGCCTGGCACTCCTTTCCTACCTACAGGACTCCAAATGTGACATATGCATGTTGCAGGAAATGAATCTATTGCAAAGTGACTGGCGAAGACTCCGCTCCCGATGGTTTGACCGCCAGTTTTTCTCCTCAGGTGGTTCCAAGAGAGCAGGGGTGGCTATTCTGTTGGCCACACATTTCGGGGGGGAGGGTCAAGAATACTTTACTAGACATCCCGGGTAGACTGTTAGCTTCAACACTCTAATGGACACACATACAGATCACACTACACTCAGAGCGGGGCAATCCCGGGTCTCTCTCCGGCCACAAGGCTCTGGTTGGAGGAAATGGGTCTGACTGACATTTGGCGACACAGGCGTCCTACAGTGCTGGAATACACCTTTTTTTCCTTCTGCTCACCAAACAATGCACGTATTGACTATTTCCTCACAACATCTGAACTCACCTGCGACACTGTCTCAGTGAGTATTGGGGCAGCAGCCCTCCCTGACCATATGTCCATCCTCCTACAACTTGATCTACCGGGACAGGCACAAGCCACACCACACTGGTACCTTAACACAAGACTTCTTACATATGACCAAACACGGCGGGACATACTGACTGCGTTAACCACCTTTTTGGACATAAATGCCATGCCAGCGACACCCCCAGGCACATTGTGGGAAACACTTAAAGTAGTGATTAGGTGACAATTTATCGCTATAGCTACGGCCCATAATAGAGAAAGGTGAACTGAACTCGGTCAGCTAGAGGCGCAAGTTAAAGAACTTGAAGCCAAATGTGCGTGCTCTGGGTCAGTGGCAATATGTAGGCAGCTGACTGCAGCTCGGAAAAAACTCCAGGAGGTGGACATGGGTAGGGTGGAGTACGCCATGATCAGTGTCCGCTAAAAATAATATGCTGGGGGCAACAGAGCAGGGCGGATGCTCACACACTGCTTCAGAGCGCAGGCCATGGAGTGAAGTGTTTCAGAGATAGTAGGAGCGGGTGGGGTTCTCCTCGATCGAGACGCGGAGATTGCTGAAGCTTTTCAGTGCATTCTACGAGACTCTATACACAGCAGACCCTATGCTGGATTCGGAGGCACATGCTTACCTAGCGCTGGTGACTCAAACCAACACAGGGGCACCGATGTTTTCCGCCCTGGATGCAGAGATCACCTCTCAAGAAGTCATCGAAAACGTACAGCCTGGTAAGGCACCAGGTCCGGATGGCTACAGCGCGGAATTCTCCAAGACATTCGCCCCACACCTTGCCCCCCTCCTGGCCCGTTTATTTGATACCCTTAGCGACGCGGCACCCTGCCTGACTCAATGTGCATGGCCATAATTACAGTAATTCCCAAAATGGGCAAAGACTCTGAATACTGTGCCTCCTACCGCCCGATCTCCCTCTTGAATGTCGATGCAAAACTCTTTATCAGCGTTCTTGCCCGTAGGCTAGCTCCCTATGTGCAGGGCTTAGTGGGTCCCGACTAGGACGGGTTCATCCCGGAACGAGGGTGCAGTGACAACACCAAACGTTTGTGCCACCTGGTTGTCAAAGTGCAACCCACCCGGACAACCACAGTCCTCCTATCAATTAATGCCGAAAGGCCTTTAATTGGGTGCAGTGGCCCTTCCTGCATACAGTGCTGCACGGTGTGGGTTTGGACGCCCGGTTCTGCAAATGAATCCAAGTATGCTGTCAGGCCCCAGGGCGAGAGTACAGGTTAATGGAATTAAATCCACCACCGTCCCCATTGAATGTGGGACGGGGAGGGTTGCCTCCTGTCTCCCCTGCTTTTCGTGCTCTGTATGGAGCTCCTAGTGTAGCGCATACGAAGTAACTAAAACAATACTGGTGTCTGGATGGCTGGAAGAGAGCACAAGATTATGCTTTATACCGCTTATGTCCTTTTGACCCTTAGCGACCCCAAACAATCTTTGAAGGGCTTCATGACCGAGTTGACTGATTTTGCAGCTGTGTCAGGCTTTAAAACCAACTTGCAAAAGTCAGTAGTACTTGGTATCGCTATCCCCGCAACGGAGAGGGCCCGTTTGGCACCCCTCACACACTTCCAATGGTCTGAGGGCGGGATGATCGTTGACTCCAGATCTACGCCACACTTCCGTCCATAGCTGCCCAAAACGATGGTTTTCTCTTAACTACCACACTCTCGACCCTCACCGCTTGGAAAGCTCACAATCTGTCCTGGCTTGGGCGCATAGCAGCCGTTAAAATGACACTACTGCCCAAGATTCTCTATGAGATGCAAACTCTCCCACTTCAGCCTCCCCCGACTCCTGTAGATAAACTCCAGATGCTTATCTGGGACTTTAATCTGGGCAGGCGAACGCACAAGGATGGCCAAGACTTGTGTCTATTTGCCTGTACAAGGGGGCAGTCTAGGAATTCCGAACCTACGCTGCTATTACCATGCTGCACAGCTGCGCTACATGGTGGAATGGTCCCGCACCTTGATGGAAAATCACTGGTGTTGTGTAGACCTGGCTATTGCAGGCATGCATATCTGGAAAGTACCTTGACTTCAGAAAACTCGCAGGTTGTCAGGTGTCTGTCTCGCCAGTGAGTCACGCCACCGTTGGTGTGTGAGATGGCGTCCAACTCCAGCGTGGGCTCTCAACGCCCTTACACCCCAAACCCCCCTGATAGGCAACCCCGACTTTCCTCCAGCAGCATCTGTGGGGGGAGGGGCATTTCAAGCCTGGCAAGACGCCGAATGCAAACGTATCGGGGACCTGTTCGACCAGGTGGAACTTATGGATTTGCCTGCGTTCCTGGACTCCTATGGTCTACCTGAGACCACGAGATGGCAATATTTGACAGTAGCACACTGGGTGACGTAACCGTGGATTCGACCGCATTCTAGCAGAACCTTGACACCCTTTGAGAAATGGCTTTTCACAAGACATTCAGACAAGGAAATAGTCTCTGACATTTACACATTTTTAAATACAGTGCACTCACCGCTAAGATAACCAGGGCGGGACAGATGGGAAAGGGAATGTGAGAGGCCCTTTACAGACAGGGAATGGAGTGAGATACTACACCGAGCCCGAACCTCCACCTTAAACACCACCAGCAAGGAATTGTTCCTAAAAATTGCCTATTACTGGTATCTCACACCAGCTAAAATGGCGGTTTGGAACCCGAGCGTGGGCGACTGTTGCTGGCGAGACTGTGGACAGCAGGACACACTCACCCACTTGCTTTGGCACTGCCCCAAGCTTCAGTCCTTCCTTCTGGGAGGGAGTGCTAGAAGCCATAAACACCATCTACAAGACAGACATCCCTAGCTACGTACTACTAGGCCTCCCAAATCCTCTAACCTACCCACTATGGTCACCCAAAGGTAGAGCCATCACCCTTGCGCTTGGAGCGGCCAAACCCCTCCTTATTAAATCGAACACCACAACCCTCCCGTCGCACCTGGATTGGATACACAAATTGTGGGACATAATAGACATGGAGAAATTAGCTGCAGTAGCAAGCGCCTTCCCCTCTTTGACAAAATGTGCCAACCCTCCTTAACATACCTCTCTACTAAATTTGGGTAATTGTCCTGTCCCCGCTAACTCCATGTCCTGTGTTTAATACCAGTAGAGGTGCCTGTAGAACATCAGACTACTTAAACGCACCCCCACAGACTACTTTACTATTGGGCAACCTTATATCTCCCCCAGTTCCTTGTTCTACCATTCTATTCCTCATGTTCACTTTACACTATGCTGTACTCTCTACTCATACTAGACCTGCCTTCCCCACTATCTGGCCACCACCGGCCGAATGGATGTAGGTGGGTAGTGTTGTACTGAACTCTACGGTTAAATAAATAAAAACAGATTTAAACCTAAAAGAGAACCTTGGAGGTGACTAAGCCTCTGAACTAAATAGTGTTATTCTGCAGCAGATTAAGAACCACCGTAATGCCTCAGAGCTCATTCCCCCATGCAAAGTCTTCCACCTCAGCTTTAGCAAGGGGAGTTCCTGTGGCCTATATCTGTAGGGCATGAACACGGTGTCCCTTTATACTTTTGCTAAGCACTACTGCTTAAGTTTAGAAGTATGACAGGATGGCCATTTTGTTGGGTCTACCCTCCAGGACTTCTATGTAATCGATTCAAAAGGCGAGTAATCTTCAGGTAGGAAGTACCCATCAGAAGAAAAAGCTGCTTACTTTCAGTAGCAGTCTTTCTGGTGCATAATCCTATCTAGCTGCAGATTCCGTACCATATCACACATTCCTTCCCATATTGATGGATGGTCATAGGCAATATTAATAAAGTTCCATATCCTTTTGTTGCACTACACCTCTACAGAATTAAGCTTGCTCGTCTTTGTCAGTGATGTATCAGTGTGGAAGATTTATTGGAGAAGCTTCCACACATCTGGCACCAGAGATATTCAAAAGGTGAAGAATCTCAAGGCAGATAGAGTACTCAAAAAACAAGATTATCAGTGAAAGTAAGTAACTTTTTCTAAATAATGCCAGCAGTTTCCATATGCCAATGTTCTCACTTCAGTTGCTCAAAACAGCAGTTTTGACAAGGAGGTTACAATCCATGAATGGCAGCAAAGTGCTCAAAACCACTTGTGGACTTTCAAAATATGGTTTGCCATAAAACTGTGCACTCCTAATTGTCTCCAGGGCTTTCCCTGCTTCTTCACTTCGAATGAGACACTGTAGCCCCAAAACTTTGTTCCTCATTGGTGACAAGATTAATAGATGCGACCATTTCATAATTGTTAACAGGCAAGCACAACAGCTAGTTAGACGGAGATGCTGGTCTCTATATACCACAAGAGGTTGAAAACTGTGATATCTCTTTCACCTGTATCAGGTCAATATCACCATCTGCATTCAATTAGGCTTTCTTATTTGACTCAAAGACCAGTAATATCTTATCTATCAATGCATCCGGGCTTCCAAGATTTGCAGTGCCTGGTAGAACAGAAGGATAGAAAACTGAAAAGGGTGAATGAACCGAGGCCTAAAGTTCTCCGACCATGCAAGCAGAAGTACTGTTTTTAGAGCAGGAAGTTGATCTGGGCAAGCATGCATCATCTCACACAGGAATGCCTTCAAGAAAGCGTTCAAGGCCCCACTGGGTACAATAAACAAAGTGGGAGAAAACTAGTAAAACAAGCCTTTCAGAAAATGCAACACTAATGGTGATTTAAATGGGAGGCTGATCCGGATGGTACATAAACACAAACAGAACTGTGACATAGCATTTAACCATAGTCAGTGCCAGACTCTACTGCGCAAGAGACAAAGCAAAGTTTAAGACATTGGATAGGTGAGATGCAAAACACATTAATACCTTCTGGCTCACACAACTGCTAAAACTTGTTCCAGCTACCTCCATAGATGGATTTAGTCGTAGGCTTCTGGATAGCCAAAACGATATCTTTAACCTTTTCTGGAAGGCAAACCTACTCTTAGCTCGCAGTGCTAAATGTCCAAGCATGCATCTGTAGATTGGGGTGGAGAACCTGACCGTTGAAGAGGTGGTCCACAGTACATGGAAGAGGAAGGAGTGGCTGAACACTGAGGCCAACAGAAATATGTACCAGAACTTTCTCGTCCAGTCTGAAAGTCATGAGAATCAACTGTGCTTGATCCTCCCTGAAGGAGGCCGGCTTAGTATATGGTGCACACTCTAAGGAGTGATGCAACTTGCACTAATCTAGACTACCCATATGGTGAACTTAGTGGTCTTTGATAACCGTAAACAGCTCTCAAAGTGGTAGCTGTGGAGAGCAGCCTTCAGGCTTATCGTGAAGGAGTGTAAAGCAGCTTGTTTTACCACATTTAATCAACAGTGTAGATTAGATGAAAAGGAACTACACATTGTTTATAAAAATAGGTCTATTTATTATGTAACACAATCACTAACACATTGGTATTTCTCCTACCCGTATATATCAACAATACACACAAGACCACTGCAAAATAATCAGGCGAGTAGCACATATATACACTGGTCTCCAGGGGGAGAGCAAACCATATACTAAGAAAGTGGAATGTGAACTGTAAAGGAGAACGAGATTCGGACCAGAAGACTGAGGTGCTGGGGACACAAGGAACCACCCAAGATAAGTACACAGAAACTCCACTGAGGCTGTGTGCAGAGTGGAAAAAACAGCGGTGTGCCCAATGGAAGTCAAAGGAGAAGTCACACTTGCAGTTTTAGAGAAGGACTCTTCCAGGAAGACCCTGAACAAACCCTTTGGAAGAAATAAGGTTGGAGAGCCACCCCACCCATAGATGCCCCAGGAACCAGGTTACCTGCACCAGGAAAGCCGGATGCATAGGGGTGAAAAGACATCGGGACCTGCCTTAGACAACAGTGGAAGACTTAGAAGAAGATGCCTCTGGAGAGCCTGTAAAGGAGTCTGGTGGAAGCCAAGGGTGGATTCTTGAAGAGGAGAACCTGCAAGCAGAGGGGACAGAGTCTATGCCCCTTGGAGGTGATCAGGAGGCAAAGAAGCAGAATGCCCACTGATGTCGGGAGGTTCAGGAGTGAAGAGATGTACGTTGTTGCTGCAGCTGTGAGGACCAGACAACGCTGAGGAAGACCAGGAGCAGTGCACAAGCTGCCCCACCTCAGATGTCTGAGTCTAGGTGGTTGGTGTCCCACAGGAGCACCAATAACCCTTGGGAGTCGCAAATCGCGTGGAAAGCTAAAAGATGCAAACGTTGGGACCAGCAAGGTCCAAGAGACTCACATAGTGTAGAAGAGTCAGAGCAGGCCCTGAAAAAGCAGGGGCGCCCACTGAAGCAAAGGAAGACCCTCGAGAGGACCCCCAGGCACATGAGTCGCAAAAGGGCCTCAAGCAGCTCACCAAAGATAGAAGCCCACGGTGCAAGGGATGCAGGGAGGATGCTGATCTTCAAGGCAAGAGGTGCTGGAGGTTCATGTAGCCCGAAGAACTGCGGAGTGCAGAGCCAACAAGCCTTGGCAACGGCATGTCGACACAGTGCACTGGGGTTTGGTCCCTGCTGCTCCGATGAGGGATACTGTCCTCAAAGTTGTAAAGAATACAGGTCATGCCTCAAGAGAGCGGCAGAACCACCACCTGTGTGGCTGGGCCTCTGGAAGTCTGTTGGACGAAATGAGCAGCAGACCGGTCAGCTACGGTGTGATGCCTGCAGATGCAGGGGAGTGACTCCTTCACTCCAAGGAAGATTTCTTTGGATGTCCTTGATGCCCACAGGTCTTTTAGAGAACCTGAGTGAAGCACAGACACAGACGAGGCAGAAGCATTCAAGAACAGGGAAACCAGGAGCAGCAGGAGGCATCCTTGATGCAGTCTCGGTTCCAGTTGAAGTCCAAGTATCTAGACGTACAAGGTTTCAGAAGTGATTCTTGTTCCACAACAAATCCAAGGACCCACCCACAGGGAAGCCCTTAAATAATTCAGGGTGGGGTTGGAACGACTCTGGGTCCCTCCCAGATGAGGGCTTGGACAGTTGGAAGGATACTCCCCTGTCCTTTGTCCAGTTTCACTCCAGAGCAGGAACCAAGGCTTCCTGAACTGGCTCCAACCAGAGTATGCAAGGAGAGCACCAAATGTGCCCTTCAATACAGTCTGGTGGCGCTGCAAAGCACCCTCACCCCAGCCCAGTACACTAAGTCCTGCCTGGGAGGTGGTCACAACACGCCTCTAAAAGGAAACCTATTGTTCTACCTTTCCCCGCTTGAGCTCAGCTCAGCAGCAGGAGAGCAGAATCGTGTCTGTGGTCGACAGCAGCACTAGCTGGCTGGCAGACTCTGGAAGGCTGTTACCGGGAGTGCAGGGGGGTCCCTTAGGGAGACCCCTCAGTACATGGGATCATACTTCCAGCACCTGAATCGGTGTTTGGGTATGATTCGAAAATCTTATATACCAAACTTGACCAGGTTCGGTGCAGCCATTATACAGTTAGCCATCTCATGATGACTGATGTGCACTATATACTTTAAAATGGCTGATCGCACTTGCAAAGCCTGGAGAATCGACTCTGGGGTGGGTAGGGCTGTCCCGCTCATGCAGCGACACCCTCACACTTGTAACCAAGCACCCTCCCCTCAGGACTGAAGGGCCTACCATAGGGGTGACTTATAGCTTTTAAGTTCAGTGACCTCAGATATACGGAAACTTGTATCTGTTGTGCGAAGCGCAAGCACCAACTCTCACAGCCTGCAATGGCAGACCTGTAGTCACAGTTTAAGTGGATGACCATGGGTGGCACAATAGGGGCTGCAGCCCATGGTACACTTGGACTTCACTGGACTTCCCTTGAACAGAGACTGCACCAAGGAAGACTCCTGATGCTCCTGGTCTCAGTGTTCTGCAAGTCTTCTTTGTCATCTGTGTCTGTGCTTCTTCCAGGATCTTCAACAGACCTGTGGGCATCAAGGACACCCAAAGTAATCTCCCTTGGAGTTAAGTAGTCACTCCCCCACATTTGCATGCACCAAAACGATGCTGACCGGTCTGCTACTCCTGGCATCCCACGTACTACAAAAGGCTCAGCAACACATGTGGTGGGTCTGCAACTCCCTCGAGGCCTGACCTGTCCTCTCTGCAATTTTGAGGCCAGTATCCTTCGTCGAAACCGCTGGGACCATACCCCTGTGCACCGCATCAACTTGCTGTTGCCAAGGCTTGTTTGCTCTGCACTCCAGAGATCTTCGGGCTATAAGAAGCTCCAGCATCTCTTCCTGCCAAGTACAGTGTATTCACCGCACCCTCTGCACTGTGGGCCTTCCTCCTTGGTGAGTTGCTTGCAGTCCTCTTGTAACTACAGTGCCTTCTGCCTGTGGGTCCTTCTGAGGGTCTTCTCTTTCTCCAGTGGGTACTTGTAGTGAGTCCCTTGGACCTTGCTCGTCCCACCGTTGCTTCTTCGTTCTTCACGCTGTTGCGGCTACCAAAGCTTGTTGGTGATCCTACTGGACATCGACCCCCTGGTCACCGACATGCAACGTGGGACAGCTCCTGCACGACTCCTGGTCTTCCTCTGCGTTTCCTGGTCCTTACAACTGCAGCGGCAAGATCACCATCAACTCGTGTCAACCGTCCGACATTGGTGGACATTGCTCTTCCGTGCCTCCTGGTCACTCCTGAGTGGCCCAGACTCTGTCCTCTCTGCTTGCAGATTCTTCACTTCCAGAATCCACCCTAGTAATCCACCGGACTTCTTCACCTTCTTCTCCACAAGTCTTCCATTGTTGTCTACGGAGTTTTCTGATGTCTGTTCACCCCTATGCACCTGGTATCCCTGGTGTAGATACCCGGGTCTCTGGGGCATCCACGGGTGGGGTGGCTCTCCAACCTTCTGTCCTCCAAGGGAGTTTTTCGCGGTCCTCTGGGAAGGGTCCTTCTTCTGCTAAACTGTAACTGCGACTTCTCCATTGACTTCTATTTGACATGCGGCTGTGTTTCCACTCTGCATACTGACTGACTGAAAAACTTACAAAGCGCACTTTTGCCAAGGCGTCTTGGCGCTGGCTGAGTATGATGCCGGCAGCTGATGGATCTTAAGACCTTGTAAAGAGCCAGGTTTTTATCAGTTTCCTGAATAAGGCCCTATTGGATTCTAACCTGATAGTCACGGGAAGGGAGTTCCATAAGACGGATGCTTGGTAAGAGAAACCCTTTCCTCCCCATCTAACTCTTTTTATTCTAGGAACACATAGCAATCCTGTGTGGGCAGACCTAATACAACGTTGGGGCTGATATACAGAAAACAGGGTTTGAATGTCCACAGCCCCTCCTCCATATATAGCCTTATGCAGTAGGCACAGGGCTTTAAAATTCACTCTCTGACGGACTGGGAGCCAATGTAACTGCTTGATCACCGCTGACGTGGGGTGGTGTTTAGGTAACCCAAGCAGAACCCGGGCCGCTGCATTCTGAAACGATTGAAGTGTTGTGATCTGTCCCTTATCAACCCCTAAATACAGGGCGTTACAATAGTCGACTCTGGACAAGACTAGAGCTCCGACCACTGTTTTGCTAAGTGATAAAGGAATGAATGGCAAGATTTTCCGCAGGACTTTTAATGTAAAAAAACATGCAGAGGAAACTTGATTTATTTGCAAGGCAAGTTTGAGGTCCTTGTTAAGCACAAATCCAAGGTTGCTGGCCTTGGGCACAGGGACTGGACAACTGCCAGCCTCAGGAGGCCACCAGGCCTGGCTCCATACTGATGATAGTTGACCAAACTCTAGAACCTCGTTTTCTTTTCTGTGTTCGAATTCATCCATGCCATCACATCTGTGAGGCAATTACGAAACCTCTCCGCTGTTAGCCCCACACTTTGTGTCACTGATACCACTAGTTGAGTGTCGTCGGTGTACGACACCAACATAATGCCATGTTCTTTAATTACTTGTGCCAGAGGTCTGACATATAAATTAAATAGTGTAGGGGATAAGGCCGAACCCTGTGGGACTCCACATGGGAGGTGGAAGATTCCCGATTGCAGGCCATTCCAGTGGATCAGTTGTTCTTGTGATGTTAAAAATGATGTAAGTAGGGTCAGAGCCATATCTTCAATACCTGCTTCCCTCAATCGCCGCAGCAATACCGCGTGATTTACGGTATCAAAAGCTGCGGTCAGATCGGGCAGGATGAGTGCAGCTCTGCCTCCCCGTCAATCACTTTTCGGATCTCTTCTGTAGCCATGATTAAAGCTGACTCAGTGGAATGCCGGGAGCGGAAACCATGTTGAGAGGAGTCAAGAATGTTATTGTTATCCAGGTGTTCTGTCAGTTCTAGATTTTTGATGGTAGTGGAAGGCAGGAGATAGGGCGATAATGTTTTGCCTCTGAGAGGTCTAAGGAGGTTTTTTTTAAAATGGGCCCGATACATGCCTTTTTCCAAGAAGATGGAAATTCCCCAGAACTAATGATCTCATTTAGTAGGGGGGCCAAGGCAGAACTAACTTCTTCCGATACCAGATGTAATATGTGAGGGGGACACGGGTCCAGCGGTGAGCCCGACTTGTTATGTAGCAGCAGGTTGGCAACTTTATCCGCCTCCAGAGCGGAAAATCGTGACAACCTATGCAGTGATGTCAGGTTATCCAAAGAATCTACACTATTCATTTCCGTAACATAAGCTGCAGTAGGTAACCCATCATATACCGTTTGAACTTTGTTTTGGAAAAAAACGTCCATTTGTTCCACAAAGTTTTGGTCCGGCGAAAATACTATGTCACACAGACATTTTGATAGCGCCGTCACAGTTTTGAACAACTCCTTGGAGGAGTTCTTCGCATCCAGGATTTTTTCAGTAAACAAGACAGATTTGGTGTGTTTTATGGCTGCCTTATATTCTTCTAAGGCGCTATTATAGTCTTTCTTATGATCAGCACTATAGTCCGATCTCCAGATACGCTCCCTGCGTCTACAGGTTACTTTAATTTGGCGGAGCTCAGTCAAATACCAGGTTGATGTAACACATTTGTTGCAGGGGTATTTAGTGGTTTCCGGGGCTAGCGTGTTTACTGCTGAACTAAGCCAGATTTCAAAATTTCTGGCTGAGGAGTTAGTCAAAGGTCACCTCCGGGCGGTTCTTCTCCAGGGCAGTTACCATGTCACTCTTTTGGATAGATTTCCAAGGGCGTGATTTAAATATGCCTGACCTTTCCCGACGCCACCTAGTTATTGGAGGGAGCTTTAGGCAAAGGTGTATAGCAGAGTGATCCGACCACGATAGTGGTTGCACAATAACTATCTTGAAATGTTCATTGCATATAGCCTCCATTAGGTTCCTGGCTGCTTACCTTGGGTGGTTTCTTGTGCCCCTGGCTCCCCTGGGTCTTTTGTTGTCCAAGTCCTGTCCTATCCTGCAGTTCTCCTAACACATTCCAAATATATGGTTTGGTCTCCCCCTGGAGACCACTGTATTTTGTGCTACTTACCTTATTGAAGTTGAAATATTTTTGGTGTATTGTGTTAATATCTCCTGGTAGGAGATTTTTCAATGTGTTAGTGAGTGTTGTGTAGTAAGTAGAGGTATTTTTTATATAAACACTGTGTGGTTCTTTTTCATTCAAACTACACTACATAATTAAACTAGTAAAACAAGCTGCTTAACACTCCTTCAAAAGAAGCCTGAAGGCTGCTTTCCACAGCTACCACTTTGAGAGCTTTCTTTGGTTATCAAAGACGACTAAAATCAACATAAGTGTTGCATGGATTAATGCAAGGTGCATCACTTAAATAAGTGTGCACCATGTACTAAGCCAGCCTCCTACAACTGACTTGAAAAGATGCGACTGAGCCTGGAAACGTCTTTAGTGTTACAGCCTATGCTTATTCAGACTGGATGGCTGGTTTCCCTCATGTGACAGGAGTCATAGGTTGCACTAGGCATTGATGTTTAATTGGTTCTAGACCTATAGGACGGGGATATCTACACTTGAGTCAGATATATCGGAATCATTGCCCAAATATATGTACATATGTGTGTGTGTTTGTGACTGTGTGTGTGTGTGTCTATATATATATATTTGTGCTTATCAATTTTTGTAATTGGTGGACCTCCCCTGACCCAGCAGAAATGTTTACGTAGCTCCTCGGGTAAGTTGAAGCACAAGAAGAAGGCGCAGAAGCATCGTCGCTCTTCACCTTCTCCCCATCTGTCGGCGTATGCGACGATGGACCCGGAGTGTTGTTGCTCTCCAGCTCTTTCGGAGCCTGCTTCTGGAACGGCTCCTCGCTTCCCTCCTTTTCCCAGAGCCGGAGCGTCCCCTGCCCAGCTCCGAGCCTGTTACTAGGCTCTTCATAGCATTTTGGGCACCCCGACTTCCCAGGTGCACTTTCGGGCCCCACGGACTCGGCATGGAACCGGATTGGCACCGGTCGACCTCAGGGTACCTTCCCCGGCACGATTCCAGAGACA
The DNA here is from genome assembly GCF_964204655.1 of Triturus cristatus. Taxonomy (NCBI): domain Eukaryota; kingdom Metazoa; phylum Chordata; class Amphibia; order Caudata; family Salamandridae; genus Triturus; species Triturus cristatus. The sequence continues at coordinate 1,122,725,754 of NC_140585.1, read as the reverse complement.
ACGCCCCAGATGCTGGTTGTGCCCCCCAACCCACGTCGACCCCAGCCTCACCCCCGGTACCGGACCGACGTCGGTACTGGTGCCAGAGGGTAGTTTTGTACCGCTGTTCTTCCCTGGCATTCCCTATCGCCCTTAGTGGCAGCCAGAGGAGGGTGAGGAGGACTGGGAGGGGTCTGGAGACCTTTTAGCTGACCAGCTTGAGGAGCCGGACTGGCGAGAGGAACTGGGTGATGCCAGTGGTTTGGATACCTCCCCAGACCTTGGCATGCTCTCCACCCCTACCGTGGTTACAGAGGAGGGAGCTTCTTACGCAGTGGTGTTGCGTAGGGCGACTGAGGCCTTGAGCTTCCTACAGTGGCCATCAGGACTAACCTCCTGACAGAGGCACTTCAACCGGCAGCGTCCTCTTTGGATCCCCTGCTGCCTTATTAATGAAGCCCTCACGGACATCCTTCTGGGCACTTGGTCCAAGTCTAGCACAGGGGCGCCTGTGTACAGAATGAAGTCCAGATGCCAGCGCCAGGCGACCCACTTTTCCCCTCTCAACACCCTACCCCCGAGAGCTTGGTAATCCAAGCCTCATCTTCTAAGGGTGCATTCCCTACTGATCCCTCAGATAGGGAATCCAAGAAGCTGTACCTCCTTGGGAAGAAGATGTTTTCTTCCGCCAGCTTAGCGCTGCTGTCGGTAAACACTGCATGCCTCTTGGGCCGTTATTCCCATACGGTGTGGAATACTTTTGCACAAGTGCTGCCACAGTGCCTGGAGGAGGCCCAGTCCATTCTCACCCGCGCAGTGGCAGAGGGTCGAGAACAGTTAAGTTCGCCATTCGGTGTGGGCTGGATACTGCCGACTCTAGGCAGAAGAGTTTCCACATCAGTAGCCTTGAGGCGCTACACCTTGTTGAGTACGTCTGGTTTCTCTGGGGATGTCCAATCCACCCTTTTGGACATGCCATTTGATGGCCATCGCCTGTTCAGGGACAAGACGGACTCAGCGCTCGAGCACTTAAAGGATCCTTGGGCTACGGCCAGATCCTTGGGCCTCGCAGTAACTTCTCGCCCCACGTAGTCCGCCCTTCGCCCCTTTCGTAGCTACGGAATGGGTTCCCCACCACGTTCCACCCAGTCTTGCCACAGGGCTACGAAAGCTACACAGCCTCTGCGTAGCCACGGACGTGGAAATCAGCAACGCAGGTCTGGGGCCAGCGGGCGGGTCTTTCCACCCATAACCCCCCCTGCAGCAGCCTCCAAACCCTCCTAGTCCGACCTTCCAGGGCCACCAGTGGGTGGCAGGATCCGCCATCACCTCCCTCACTGGCAAAACATCACGTCGGACAGGTGGGTTTTGCAGATAGTCCGAAGGGGCTATTCCCTCCCCTTCAAGACTACTCCTCCCTCCATGCCACCATCCTTCCATCGCATGTCAGTGGATCACTTGGCCCTTATCTGACAGGAAGTTGCAGCTCTCTTGGTCAAGGGAGCTATTGAGAGGGTCCCTGTGCCAGAAGTAGGTTGTGGTTGCTACTCACCCTACTTTCTGGTACTCAAGAAGGACAAAGGCCTGTGTCCTATCTTAGACCTCAGGGCCCTAAACCTCTTCCTCCGGAAGAAGAAGTTCAAGATGCTCACGTTGGGTCAGGTCCTGTCTGCCCTCGACCCCGGAGACTGGATGGTAACGTTGTACTTGCAGGACACCTAATTCCATATCCCCGTCCTGCCTGCCCACAGGCGTTACCTTCGGTTCACGGTAGGCCATGAGCATTTTCAGTTTACTGTGCTCCCCTTTGGCCTTACCAGCGCCCCTCAGGTGTTTACTGAAGTGGTGGTCGCAGCTCATCTGCGCAGATCAGGGTTTCCGTTCTTCCCCTATCTCGACTACTGTTTGTTGAAGACGGGTTCGCCCCAAGCTGTCATGTCCCACCGCCAGAGGACGGCAGACCTCCTGCACTCGATGGGGTTCACTATCAATGTGCCGAAGTCACACCTGACCCCCTATCAGAAGCTCCCTTTTATCGGAGCAGTTCTGGATACAACACATTTTTGGGCTTATCCTTCCGAGCAGCGAGTCCGGGATATTCGGGCTATGATACCGATGTTTCTGCCTCTATCTCGGATTTTGGTGAAAATGACCCTGAGGCTGCTGGGTCTCATGGCCTCCTGCATCCTGTTGGTGGATCATGCGAGGTGGCATATGCAGGCTCTGCAGTGGGACCTGAAGTTCCAGTGGGCGCAGCTTCAGAGGAATCATTCCGATGTCGTCCAGATCTCGGAGGGGGCTGCACTTCAGTTGTAGTAGTGGCTCACGAACCAGGATTGGGTCAGCGTCAGATCTCTCTCCCTTCCCCAACCAGAGTTCACAGTAGTGATGGATGAGTCACTCCTGGGATGGGGCGGCCACCTGGGAGAGGTGGAGATCAGGGGAATCTGGTCTGCGGCGGAGTCTGGTCTCCATATCAAGCTTTTGGAGCTCCAAGCGATCCGTCTTGCACTGAAGGCATTCCTTCCTTCTGTCAAAGGAAGAGTTGTGCAGGTATTCACAGACTACACCACCGCCATGTGGTACTGCAACAAACAGGGCGGGGTGGGTCCGTGGACCCTATGTCAAGAAGCTCTTCGCCTTTGGACATGGCTTGAACATCAGGGCATATCTGGTGGTTCAACACCTGGCAGGTTCCCTGAATGCCAGGGTGGATGAACTCAGCCGCCAGTAAATGATGGATCACGAATGGCGTTGTCACTCGGAGGTGGTGCAAGGTCTCTTTAAGGAGTGGGGAGAGCACTGGCTAGATCTGTTTGTCACCAAAGAGAACGCACAATGTCAGCAATGCTGCGTGTTTAAATTTCCAAGGTGGCACTCGCTCTGCTACGCTTTTGTCGCGATTGGAATTGCTGCCTCCTGTATGCCTTTCTGCCTATACCACTTCTGGCCAGAGTAGTGAAGAAGATCAAGCGCAACCGAGCCCAAGTCATTCTCGTGGCTCCGGACTGGGCATGCAGAGTCTGGTACCCCGAGCTCTTGAGCATGGCCATCGAACCCCCCAATCAGACTGCCTCTTCGGGAGGATCTTCTGTCGCAGCAGCAGGGGAGGTTACTCCACCCGAACCTGTCCAGTCTCCACCTCCTTGCGTGGAGATTGAGCGGCAACAGTTGACAGCTTTCGACCTCCCTCCCGAAGTCTGTAATTTCTTCTTTGCAGCCAGGCGTCCCCCCACTAGAATAGTATACACCTGTAGATGGAACAAATTTGTGGCATGGTGCACAGAAAAGGCTGTGGATCCCCTTTCTGCCCCTCTTTCAGAGGTTTTCCTCTTCATTCTATCTTTGGCCCAGCAGGGCTCTGCTCTGGGCACTCTTTAAGGCTACCCATCGGCCATCTTGGCCTTTCTGCGCCTTCCTGATTAGTCTTTTCTTTTCAAGTCTCCAATTGTAAATAGATTTCTAAAGGGAATTAGTCACCTCTTTCTTCCTTCTCCTTTCGTAATGCCCGAGTGGGACTTGAATCTTTTTTGTACTTACCTTATGTGTGCTCCTTTCGAGCCACTACCTAATTGTCCTCTTCATATTCTTATCTTGAAAACCGCTTTCCTGCTTGCCATCACATCTGCTCGCAGGGTGAGTGAGCTTCAGTGCCTTTCCTCTAAGCCTCCTTTTCTTGCAGTTTATCTGGACAAAGTGGTCCTTCGCACTAGGCCCACTTTCTGCCCAAGTTGGTTCCCTCTTTCCACATAGGTCAGACCAACACATTACCCACCTTCTTCCCACCTCGGCACCCTTCCAAAGAGGAGAGATTTCACCGTCTGGACCCAAAACGTGCGCTGTCATTCTACCTTGACCGCACTAAAGATTTCCAGGTGGATGACCAACTCTTTGTGGGTTATGTGGGCGCTAAGAAAGGTCAGACCGTGCACAAATGTACCATCTCTCGATGGGTTGTCCTATGCATCAAAATCTGCTATTATTTGGCAAAAAAGGAACCTCCAGTAGGACTGCGGGCCCATTCTACTAGGCCGACGGCAGCCACTACTGCTTTGGGACGTGGAGTCCTGCTGATTGACATCTGCCAGGCTGCTACGTGGGCATCCTTGCACACGTTCACCTAACATTATTGCCTGGATAGCCAAGTCCGGAGAGATGGCTGTTTTGGCCAATCTGTTCTCCGGGACTTTCTGGTGTGAACTTGGTTCGCAGATCCACCTCCGGGGTTGTCATTGCTGGTGTTTCTATTCTAAAGTAAAGAATCTATAACTAATTGTCTCTTTCAGATGAACAAGTTACATACTTTCAGTAACGATATATCTGTAAGAGATATATATTAGTTATAGATTCCTTACCTCCCCACCCATCCTCCCCGTTCTGCGAACTGACTTCTAGTGTAAGGGACTCCCTTTCAGGGCCCTAGTTTTGTACACCAGTGGTCAGTGTCTTGCATGGCTCTGCGTTTCTGGCGTGGATAATCGTGTCTGAACTGATGTCAGTGCGCAGGTGCGGCGTCTAAGTAGACACCGCGACGTCATCCCGGCGACCACGACACCGACGACGGACACGGAGTCGACAAACACCACCTACCGACGCGCAGGGGTACTGCTGCAGAAAAAATTATCCGGATCCAGTCTGACGCCTGGGGGTAATTCTAAGGTAAGGAATCTATAACTAATATACGTCCCTTACAGATATATCGTTACCGAAGGTAAGTAACTTGTGTGTGTGTGTGTGTATATATATATATATATATCTGAAAGAAACACGTTAGTTAGATTCCTTACCTTAGAATATCCCCAGGTGTCAGGCTGGATCCGGAAAGATTTTTCGTCAGCAATACCCTAGCGCGTCGCTAGGCATCGTCTGCGGCTCCGCGTCCGTCGTCGGCGTCGTGATCGCCGGGAAGCCCTCGCGCGCTGACGTCAGTTCTTCTTTTTTCCGCACCAGTAAGCACAGATCCGGGAAGAGCATACCCTTTAGTCACTTTTTGAACTTTTGTGGTTGATCTTTCGAGTCGACCTCGACTCCTGGTGCCGGTAGGGATGCCCGGTTTCAAGCCGTCACCGACTAATGTCGGTTACGGATCACCACTGTCTTTGTCTCTACTGCCTTGGGGCCGACCATGATGCCGAGTCGTGCCCCGACTGCCGGGCCTTGACCTCGAAGGCTAGGCGGGAGCGGTCCCACAATCTCCTCGAGGTTCGGCAGTCGGCTCTGCGCCGCTCGTGGTCCCGGTCGAGGAGGAGGTTGAGGGACCGGCCGCGGAGCCGCAGCCATCACCTCTCATCCGGTTCGAAGTCCTCGCATTCAGGTAAGTCGAGGCACAGTAAAAAGAAGTTGAAGAAGCGCCATCGCTATTCTGACTCCCCTCGCCGGTCGCGCGACTCGGCTGAGGGTTCGGGTGGCACCACCCGTGCGGCTCCGTCGGAGCTGCAGGAGTCACATCCGGCCCCATACCCTCCGGTCCCTGGGCCTAATGCGACTCCGGGCGAGATTCGGGACTTCCTCGTGGCCATTAGGAGTCTTGCTCCGCCGTCGGGGCCTGCCGGCGCGCCTTCGGGCCCCGCAGATCCGACTGGGAGGCCTAGCGAGCCGGCGGCTCCGGCCCCGGCGCCGTTGTCGACTTCGGTCCCGACGCCGCAGGCCCCCGTGGGATCAACGCCTGGAACCCGGTCGACGCCGGTAGACCTTACGACCCCTCCGCCGGCGCTGAACGCTATGGTGCCGCCCCCGGCGCCTTCTTCGGACGACGTCGTCCCCAGTTTCAGCCCCGGTCCGGGTCTGGCGTTGTAGCGGCGCAGCCTGGCGCCGTCTCTGGCTCCGATGGATGAGCAATTCATCTACCACCCGGCTCTGACCTTTCAACCTGTCTACCAGGAGTCGGATGACAGGGACGACTGGGAGGGTCTGAGGATCCTCTGGCGCAGCAGTGCCAGTTTGATCAGGACTGGGCAGAAGAGCTGAGGGATGCCAATTGTCTCGACACCTCCCCTGACACTGGCTTCATCTCTCCTCCCTCCGTGGCTACGGAGGAGGGTGCAACCTATTCTGTGGTGCTGCGCAGGCCTGCCGAAGCCCTTCATCTGGAGCTCCCTGCAGTGGCCGTGAGGACTAACCTCCTCACTGAAGTGCTTCAACCGCCAGTAAGCTCTTCGAAGCCTCTTCTGCAGTTCAATGAAGCACTGACTGACGTTCTGAGGGGCACCTGGTCCAAGCCCTCCACAGTCACTCCTGTGGACCGAAACGTGGCCCGGCGCCACTGCCCTGCACCGAGCGACCCCAGCTTTCTGTCGGTGCACCCCACCCCTGAGAGCCTGGTTATCCAGGCCTCTACGTCCCAGACCGCCTTCCCGTCCGCTCCTCCGGATCGGGAATCCAAAAGGTTGGAACAGTTTGGGAAGAAGCTGTTTTCCTCCCTCAGTTTGGGGTTGCGGTCTATCAACACCGCGTACCTTTTGGACCGTTACACCCACTCCTTGTGGGATATGGTGGCGGACGTGCTGCCCCAGTTTCCGGAGGAGGCCCGGACACGGCTCGCCCAGGCTCTTGCTAAGTGGCGGGATGTGGGCTTGACACCACGGACTCGCTAGGTAGGGCGATTGCGACGACTGTGGCTGAGATCCCCGAATTTTTCCGGGGATGTCCAGAGCACCCTCATGGACATGTCCTTCGATGGCCGTCGCCTCTTTGGCGGATAGTGCGCTGGAGCGCTTTAAGGACTCCAGGGCTACGGCCAAGTCCTTGGGCTTCTCGGCCCCGCGCCCGCAAACTTCCGCTTTTTGCCCCTTTCTTGGCCAAGGAAGGGGCGCCCCCACACGTCCGTCTAGCCACAGGCCGCAGAACCAGCCTCAACGCGGTCGCGGACGTGGATTCCGCCGAGGTGGAGCAGAGGAACAGAGAGCCGGTCAGCCCACATCTGCCCCAGCAGCATCTGCCTCAAAGCCTTCCTAGTCCGACCTTTCAGGCCCATTCCACACCAGTGGGAGGCAGAGTTCGCCATCACCTGCTCCACTGGCGTACGATCACGTCGGACAGGTGGGTGCTGCAAATCGTCCGAAGGGGCTACTCCCTCCCCTCCAGCCATGCCACCGCAGTACCACCGCATGTCGGGGGATCACTTGCAACTTCTGCAGGAGGAAGTTACTGCCCTCTTGGCCAAGGAGGCCATTGAGCGCATTCCTGGCCCTAGAAGTAGGTTGGGTTGTTACTCCCACTACTTTCTGGTTCCCAAGAAGGGCAAAGTGGGCCTACGCCCTATCTTGGACCTCAGGAGCGTCAACGCCTTCCTCCGGAAGGCGAAGTTCAAGATGCTCCCCTTAGCTCACGTTCTGGCTGCCCTAGACCCTGGAGACTGGATGGTAGCGTTGGACTTGCAGGACACATATTCCACATCCCCGTCCTGCCGGCCCACCGGCGTTACCTGCGGTTTACGGTAGGCCATGAGCACTTTCAGTTTACCGTGCTCCCCTTTGGCCTCACCAGTGCCCCTCGGGTGTTCACAAAAGTGATGGCGGTGGTCGCAGCTCATCTGCGCAGATTAGGGATTCCAGTCTTCCCCTATCTCGACTACTGGTTGTTGAAGGCGGGCTCGCCCCAGGCAGTTGTCTCCCACCTCCAGACTTCGGCCGACCTCCTGCATTTGCTGGGGTTCTCCATCAACCTGCCGAAGTCGCATCTGAGTCCCTCCCAGAAGCTCCTTTTCATCGGAGCGGTTCTGGACTCGGCGCAGTTTCGGGTGTATCCTCCGGAACAGCGGGTTCGGGATATTCAGGCTCTGATTCCGATCTTTCAGCCTTTATCTTGAGTTTCGGTCAGGTTGGTGCTGCGGCTGCTGGGTCTGATGGCCTCCTGCATCCTGCTGGTACTTCGCGCCAGGTGGTGGATGTGGGCTCTGCAGTGGGACCTGAAGTTCCAGTGGGCTCAACATCGGGGCAACCTGTCCGACCACGTCCTGATCTCGGAGGGCACTGCAAGACAGTTGCAGTGGTGGCTCACGGACCGCCATTGGGTCAGTGGCAGATCCATCTCCCTACCCCAACCGGAGCACATGGTGGTGACGGATGTGTCCCTCCTGGGATGGGGTGGGGGCACATGGGAGAGGCGGAGATCAGAGGCCTCTGGTCTCCGGCGGAGTCCTGGCTCCATATCAACCTGTTGGAGCTGCGGGCGATCCGGCTTGCACTGAAGGCATTCCTTCCCTCTGTACGGGGAAGTGTAGTGCAGGTGTTCACGGACAACACCACCGCCATGTGGTATTGCAACAAACAGGGCGGGGTGGGGTCATGGACCCTTTGTCAGGAGGCTCTGCGCCTCTGGACATGGCTGGAACATCAGGGCATCACCCTGGTGGTTCAACACCTGGCGGGCTCTTTGAACGCCAGAGCGGACGAACTCAGCCGCCGGTGCATGATGGATCACGAATGGCGTCTGAACTCGGACGTGGCGCAAGGCCTCTTTCAACAGTGGGGAGAGCCTTGGTTAGATCTATTCGCCACCGAAGAGAACGCGCAATGTCATCAGTTCTGCACGTTGGAATTTCCAAGGCGGCACTCGCTCGGAGACGCTTTTCGTCGCGAGTGGAGTTGCGGTCTGTTGTACGTCTTTCCGCCTATACCACTTCTGCCCAGAGTGCTGAAGAAGAACAGGTGCGACCGGGCCCAAGTCATCCTTGTGGCTCCGGATTGGGCACGAAGATACTGGCATCCCGAGCTACTCAGTCTGTCAATCGATCCCCCGATTCAACTGCCTCTTCAGGAGGACCTTCTGTCGCAGCAGCAGGGGACGGTCCTCCACCCGAACCTGTCCAGCCTCCACCTCCGTGCTTGGAGATTGAGCGGCGACAGTTGATGCCATTTGACTTGCCTCCTGAAGTCTGTGATGTCATTCTGGCAGCCAGGCGTCCCTCCACTAAAACGGTATACGCCTGCAGGTGGAACAAATTTGTGGCATGGTGCACAGCAAAGGCTGTGGATCCCCGTTCCGCCCCTCTTTCTGAAGTTCTCCTCTTTCTTCTTTCCCTGGCCCAGCAGGGCTCTGCTCTGGGCACCCTCAAGGGCTATCTTTCAGCTGTTTCTGCCATCTTACGGCTTCTTGATCAGCCTTCTCTTTTCATGTCCCCTGTTGTTGCTAGATTCATAAAGGCATTACTCATATGTTTCCTCCTGTCTCTTTCGTAATGCCTCAGTGGGACTTGAACCTGGTGTTAACCTATCTGAAGTGCGCTCCTTTTGAGCCACTTCATAATTGTCCTCTTCGTCTTCTGACTCTTAAGACTGCTTTCCTGGTTGTCATCACCTCTGCCAGAAGGGTGAGTGAGCTCCAGGCTCTTTCTTCTAAACCTCTTTTCCTCTCTGTCCATCCGGACAAGGTTGTTCTCAGGACTCGTTCTTCCTTTCTCCCTAAGGTGGTAACTGCCTTTCACATCGGCCAGTCTGTTACGTTGCCCACCTTCTTTCCGCCTCTGCATCCCTCGAAAGAAGAAGAGAGGCTCCACCGTCTGGACCCAAAACGTGCGCTCTCCTTCTATCTGGACCGCACAAAACAGTTCCGGGTGGACGACCAACTCTTCGTTGGCTACGTGGGCGCTAAGAAGGGGCGGGCAGTGCACAAGCGGACCATCTCTCGGTGGGTCATTTTGTGCATTAAGGCCTGTTATTCCTTGGCTAAGAAAGAGCCTACTATGGGGCTGAGGGCCCATTCCACTCGGGCCACAGCGGCTACTACTGCCCTGGGACGGGGAGTCTCTCTGCAGGGCATTTGTCAGGCAGTAACGTGGGCCTCGCTGCACACGTTTGCTAAGCATTACTGCCTGGACAGCCAAATCCGGAGAGATGGCTTCTTTGGCCGTTCCGTTCTCCAGGACTTTCTGGTGTGATCTTGGTTCGCAGACCCACCACCGGGATTGGTATTGCTGAGGTATCTATTCTAAGGTAAGGAATCTAACTAACGTGTTTCTTTCAGATGAACAAGTTACTTACCTTCGGTAACGATATATCTGTAAGAAACATTAGTTAGTTATATTCCTTACCGCCCCACCCATCCTCCCCGTTCTGCAAGCTGATATCTAGGATTAAGGTCATCTCTTTCAGGACCCTAGATTCATGGCACCAGTGTCGGTTTCTTGCATGGCTCTGCGTTCCTGGCGCGGAAAGCTATGTACAAGAACTGACGTCAGCGCGCGAGGGCGGCGTCTAAGTACTCCCGACGACGTCATCCCGGCGATCACGACGACGGACACGGAGCCACAGACGACGCTTAGCGATGCGCAAGGGTATTGCTGACGAAAAATCTTTCCGGATCCAGCTTGACGCCTGGGGATATTCTAAGGTAAGGGATCTAACTAACTAATGTTTCTTACAGATATATCGTTACGGAAGGTAAGTAACTTGTTCATATATAATATACATGGTTTAATAAGGGTTGTGTCAAGTCTCTGTGTCGGAGTGAGGTGTGACTTCTGGGCGGTGATATAAAGCACAGGTTATGGAGGAGAGTTGCGGTGCAATGGAGATGTTCCATAACCAGTGTTAGTGACTGCATTCACCAACAAGGCATCCAAGTATCAAAATATGCGGGCTCCCAATCTCCACAGTGAAGCGGCAATGACTGCCAGCACCTTTGAAAAGACGCCTGGTGCTTTTGTCAGTTGTATGGAAGGGTCACACATTGTTGTGGTGGGACCAACCGAGGAACTCAATCGAGCCTACGGACAGTGAGCATCAGAACATGGATGATGGTGTACTGGAAGTCCAGGGGCACAAACCAATCTGCCAAATTCAAGGCTACCATTAACTGGCTCAAGGACTGCATCATAAATTTATCATTGTATACGAGCAAGTTAAAAATGTGGAGTCTCACAATGGGCCTCAGGCATCTGTCCTTGTAATGGAACAAGAAGTAACGAGAGTAGAATCCTGCAACACTCTCTACCAGAGGCACCACTTTTGTGTTTACTTTTCCCTATAATTCATGATCTTCCACTTCCAGGATCAAGGCAAGAGCTGGTGAGCGTGCTTCGGATGTTGTGGTGGGTAGGACAGGAAAGGAAAGGAATGACGTAGCCTTGGCAAATCAGCTGGTGTGCCAAGAGGTTCATCATGATCACCTCCGAACTGAGTAACAAAATGTGAGACTCTATTCCAAACCCCCCGCACCACCACCCCAACCGGATAGTGATGTCATAGGGGGAGTCCAAGGGATTTGGAGGCAGCAAAGCCCACAGGGGGCAGTGAGGACTGGGCCTGCTGCTGATTAGGCCTCCTAGATCCACCCCTGCCTCAAAAGGAGGGTTACATCTACTGAGGTGTTGAAATAAGCTGAGACATTTGACATTGCCAGAACTGGACAGCCAGAGTAACCAGGAGCCGGAAGGGGTTTCTCCCACTCAGCCCTAATAGGGTCCAGGAGAGTCTACTTAAATAGGTGCAAGGGCTTAGCGGAAACTGTAAAGGGTAGAATTTTTGCAGCGTGACAGCCAATTCCAAGCCTTTCTTTGTCTTCCGGACAACTGTTGTGAAATATCTAGTTTGTTGGCATTTTGTAAGTCCAAATAAGTGCCAGCATCAATACCAGAAAGAGAGAGGAGATGATTAGCTTTTAAGTCATCTTTGTGTGTCTGTTGTCCTTATCTTCCATAGGCAAGGCATCTTTTTGCTTTTCCTCCAAGCACACCTTTGGGACTTGGGGAGGGATTCAGATAATCATTCCTAATTGAAATCTGCCTTGACTTTCTCCTTTGCCACATGGATGATATTTTCCCCTATTAACTCTGTGTCTTCTGGTGGAGCTGACTTTATTGATGGTGCCACCACTGACTTTGAGGGTGATGCTAAGAAGGCCCTGTGTGAAAGGAAGTCACTGCCTTAGTTGGTTTTGACTTCACCGTGGGCATCGAAGCAAAGGTGTGACATTGAGAGGTGTCTGAGTCAGACCTGCAGAGTCGCTAGTCGACAGGAATTTAATTGGCCTCCCTGGCCCTCTTTTTGGAGTAACCCAGAGGGGTTATGACAATTGTGGAAAGATTAATCGTTTCCATCCAGAAGGCCTGAGCCTGTGCAGTGGGCACACCAAGGGTTTGCCTGGTTTCGAGGAAGAGTCTGGCATCGGGTAACAGCATTGAAACAACAGTCCTAGGATTGGGACTTCTTCTTCAAGAAAGAAGAGGGCTTTTTTCTGTGGCATTGTTTGTGTATATTTATGAGAAGAGCTCCTAAGGCAACATTCCTTGGCAGGTAACTTACATTTCAGTAAGGGATGCCTCTTTTGGGTCTCACTGCATGTTTGAGCCAGAACAAAATCTTGGCCTCCTTGATGACCCTTGGGTGCATGGAGGTGCAAGAGTTTTAGTCCTCAGTGTTATGTCCTGACCCCAGACATCACATATAGACGATGTAAGGATCCAAAACGGACATCTTCTTGCTGCACAGTCTGAAAGGTTTTAACCTGAAGCCCTTATTGGAAACATTTAACCTAATCACTGTCAAACGCTGCAAATTTTGCGGGTTAAAATGGTCTCTGGATTGCATTGATGAAGTGCGGAGAAACAGGCAATAAGGTCAGTACTCTGGTGTGCACATGATATACTCCTTTGACATCATGTCTGGAAGTAGAGTTGTGGTTGGAGCTTCATGGCACCACATGGTCTTGCTGGAGGGTGATTGCAGGAGAAAAAGGTTTTTTCAGACTTGTCTGAAGTATGGAAGGAGTATTCATAAGGTGAGGAATCTGCAGGAAAAAGTACCCATCAGCACTTTAATCTTATGTGAGGATGGCTGTTGTGTTGCTGACACCAGGATTTCAGCGCATTTTTGCCATGTTTTGTGTTGGTCACGCTTCTGGCCAATTTTTTACTCATTTCAGCCTGTAACATTTTAGGGAGAAGAAACTGTATTAGGTAAGAAACTGTATTAGGTGATCCTGAAATCATTTCACATTTAAAAACCTTTAAAAACCTTTAAAATTAGAAATTATATTCTGACCGTTGTTTCTGTTTATTTCATTTGCAGATGTAACACCTTTAAAAAAACGGAGATTGTATCAGTTGTTCGATCCCGCATATTCTGAAACCTCAACACCGACAGCATCTCCATATGCTACTCCGACTCGTGCGGATAGCTCTGCCGCAGATATGGCATTGTTCGCTACTCCCCCCAGGATTAAAACTGAGGATGAAGGTTGTCGTAGCAGCTATAAACCAGTGTATTCACCTATCACCCCTGTGACTCCATGTGTACATAGCAACTCCATGCACTTTGAGGTATTTGTTGTGAGCATGTCCTGTTTGAAAAAGAACAATGTATAAATAAATGCTGCTTATTTAGAACTCACACTGTTTAATATTTTTATAATTTTTTTATTATGCTTTTAGTTACTCCTTGTTATGTTTGTTTCCTCTTGTGAAAGCATGAGATTTTCCAGTGTTGTCCTTGAATTATTGACATCAGGTCGTATATGTTAAATAGAGTAGTAGCTCAAATTCTGATAGAGACTTATAGCTGCAGATTCCTTACCTTTGAATAATCTTCAGGTGCCAAACTTGATCCGGAAACTTTTCTACGGCAGTACCCCTGCGCGTCAGTAGAGGGCCTTGAGCAACTCCATGTAGGAAGCTGGCTCTGTATATACTATACCAAAGTGAGGTCTAGTGTGCACAGAGTACAGCGGAACCCCAAAGGTAGGCAGAGGTAAAGTTAGAGAGAACCTTACTCTCTATTTGTGGTAGTGTGGTCGAGCAGTAAGGCAGTATCAGAGGACAGTGTTAAGCATTTGTTGTACACACTCAGTCAGCAAATGAATTCACACACTCAAAGACTGAACTTCAGACCAATTGTTTTTGTATAAAAAATATTCTCTTTGTTATTTTATTTTCTAGAACCAAGCAAGCTTAGCACCAGTAAGCAATAAATACTTTACAGTAGTATTGCAATGAGATTATTTTTGAATGATACTTGTATATGCACTTTGGGTTAATTCACAGTATGGATGCAGAGAAATGCAATACTTAGTAAATGCAGTACATAGAATTGAATAGGCTTTTTAGTAAAATAGCAGGAAAGTAACTTTTGACATTACTAGGCTTACACAGAGTAGGATACCTAGATACTACTCTGGGACATTTCCTGAAAACAGGTAAGTAGAATCGTTTTTGTTAGATTATGCTATTTTAAAGAATTTCTTTAGTTTCTCAAATTCCACACTTAAAAACTTTACACAGAAAAACAGTCCATGTTATCCTATGGAGGAAAATAGTGTTATCGGTTTTGATGTAAGTATTCGGTTGTGGGAGTTAAGGTTCTGGGGGTAGACTTAGGGTTCCCCCTGGGTCAAGGATGCCCTCTAGTTACACCCTCAGCGGCATTAGGACGGCCGGGTGCAGAGTGCTGAGGGCCAGTGTTATTCAGTGGAGGATAGGGGGCCTCCGGTTGGTGGCTGCTGACTAGCACACCACTTGGCTGTAGGAGCAAAGCTCCTGGACTTTAGCTCAGGGCAAATGGGGAAAATAGTACCAATGGCGCACCCTCAGCGGCACTAAGGCGGCCGGGTGCAGAGTGCTATTTCGACGTCGGGCACCCTGTTGTTTTCAATGGAGAACCTCCGGTTTGGAAAGACACTGCAGGCTTGGGGACGAAGGTCTTTTGGATGTGACCACCACTTCGATAGGTAAGTTGGGAAGTTAGGGGTTGGTTAGGCACCGTCGGGTTTGGGCACACAAGGCCGTGGGGAGTCGGGTGCAGTGGTGCCTTTTGGGGTCTGATCTTCTTACCAGCTCCTGGTTGCGATTAGGGGGGCCTTCTGGATTTAGGCTGCTGGCGTCAGCTGGAGGCTCGAGGCAGATCAGGGGTTGCCGGATCTCGGGTCAGGATCGCGGGGCTGACCACCTCATGGTGTTTGCCCACTTGAGCTCTGGCCGTGGACTGCGGGTGCAGAGTGGGGCGGATTTGCGGTGTCCGGCCGTAGCCAGAGGTTGCAGGAGAACAAATCTGATGTTCATGGGAGACAAAGTCTTTGTAGTTGAAGGCAGGCAGTTCCTCCTGGGTTTTCGAGGTGTAGTGAAAGAGCCATTTTTGTAGTCTGGCACTCTATGATGACCTCCAAACACCACCATTTTAATTGATTTTAGTGTGTTATTTTACCCTAGCCTTAATGTAGGATGGTCCTGCATATGTCTGCTTCTCTTCTGTTCTATAATCTTGCTGTCTTTCAATGGGAGCTGTTACGGAGTGGAACAGTCTTGCCAAGAGCAGAGCGTGTGGGATGTGCATTTGAAGGTGTGCAGTTGTGCAGGAATGTGTATTGGATTGTGCATTGGTGAGAATTAGGAGTTCTTACTATTGGCTTTGACATGGTTTAATGTCATTCTGTTTTCTGACTTTACCTTGCTTTGTGGCAGTGCTTAGCTTTGACATGCTTTCATGTCATCTTGCTTTTAAATTTCATCTTGATTTGGGCTTTTCTGTGTGCATGGCCTAACTAACTGCATTTTCATGTCTGAAGCTATTTTCTGTGCTTGCACGTAGCTGCAAAGTGGCATGGGCATGTTCTGCTCTTCCTCCTGTTTTTCGCACTTTACTGACTAGAGAAAACAGGTTCTTATCAGAGGAATGTACATGGTCCGTCTCTAAGCCATAGCAAAGGCCTGATCAACCGATGCCGTGGCTTTGGAGAAGACTGGTACGGGCTCTCATGAGAACGAGGGGGCGAGGCTTGCTAGAAGCTTCGTTATGTTCGGATTTGTATTAAGAAGGGGAGCCTCCACTGGTCTGGCGGGAGTTTGGATTCCGAGCGAGGGCAGACGTGTCTATCTCGGATTGAACCCTGATTGCTGAGCTCTGATCCTCTGATCCTCGGCTGTGTGAAGACTTCCCCCGGCCAGAAGTGGGCAGTGTATGCATCAGGTGATGTATTGAGTTTTGTGGTTATTGCCATTGTGATGTGAGCCAGTGGCTGTGATCGTTTGAGGTGTTTTCTTTGTGGTGTAGGAGGTGCACATCCAGAGTGATCCTCTATTCATATATATCTTTCTGATCTCTTGCAGGACGTCCAGTCTATCTTACCTTATATCAGCTATTGCTCGTTTATTAATCAGTATTATAGTTTGCTCAGTTATTTATTCATGCCTTTAGATTATAAGTTTGCTACATATATTTGAATCTTATGCATTTGGTATCTGAGACAGCCTTTGTTTAGAGAGTATTATGTAGTAAACCCCAAGCCATATTCTAAAAGTGATAGTCTTTGCATTTTGTTAAATAAAACCCATTTTCAAAAGGTGCTGTTTGTTTCGTGTTGAAGTCTTGCTGTGCCAGGGGTGGTAAGACATGCTCAAAAGTGTATATTATTCAAAGGTGCAGTGGTAGATTTGCCTCCCAGGTGGGAGTGCAGGGATTGGGTGTGGCCTATTGGTGAGAAGCCACATTCAAAACACGAGGTTGCTGGCTACAGGACACACCGGGATTTCGCAGGAGCAGTTTCGAGGGGGAGACAGGCCGGTAGGGCTGGGGCCAAGTCAGTGGGCGTCTTCCTCTTGTTAGCTGCGGCAGGGCTGTTCGGTCTTCTTCTTCTTCTTGCAGGTTCTTGTCTGAGGAAGCAAGGTTCAGGGGTGCCCCTAAATACTAGATTTGGTGCGTTACAGGTAGGTAAAAGGCAGGGACCAATGAGTCCCTTCTCTGAGGTGGGTACACCCCCTATTATTCCACCCTCCAGTGGGAGGGGGGCATGAGCCTATCCCTGGTTGGCTGAGTCCCCCCCCATCTTCAAGATGGCGCGGATTGAGAGTTGTGCTTCACCTCGCCTCCCCCATCTGAGGGGTGGAGTTGGCAGAGGTGGGCACACCTCTCTTCCTCACTTGTTTTTCCCACCGGTTCTCCCACCCATAGTGGGGGTCAGAACCAGTGGGGACCAGTTGCTGAGAGCAGCAAGTGGCCTGGGGAAGCTCACAAAGGCGGCGAGCCTTTGAAAGCTTCCCCTTCGTGAAACCTGCCCATCCTGGGGGAGGAGGCTTGGCACCTGGTCCCAGGATGGGCATTGTTTCAGGCCCCAGAGAGCAGCTGGCTCTCGACCAAGGGGTCCAGAAACATGTCTGGTGGGGGCAGCTGAAAGCAGCACTCAGCCTGGACACTAGTGGTAGGTTAGTTTTCAGAGGGCATCTCTAAGATGCCCTCTGTGTGCATTTTTCATTAAATCCCACACCGGCATCAGTGTGGGTTCAATGTGCTTAGAAGTTTTCAGTGTAGCCATTATGGTGCTGTGGAGTTCGTAATAACAAACTCCCAGCACCAAATACTCTTAATGGCAGCACTGCACTTACAATGTCTAAGAATGGACTTAGACACTGTAGGGGTACAGGGCTCATGCACCTGTACCCTCACCACTGTTATAGTGCACCCAGCTAGAAGGGTGACTGACCTATGCCAGGGCAGTGGGTTGTAGGCATGGCACACAGCAATGTGTGCCATGTCGACTCCACTTTGTTCTGCACCAAGACACGCAGCCTACAAAGGCAGTGTGTGAGTGTCAGGGTACAGGACCTCTAAGGGTGGCACAATAAGTGCTGCAGCCCTTAGAGGCCTTCTCTGGTCACAGTGCCCTGGGTACCTTACCAGGGACCCACATGTGGCCAGAGATGCCAATTAGGTTTAGGCTTCAATGCAGTTTTAGGGAAAGAACATAGGCCCTGGGCACCTGATTAGTAGGAGCCCCGGGCACACTCAAAGTACTTCAGCAATTCAGCAAAACGTGGGGACAACCATGCAGAAACAGGGCACTTTCTCACACTCGGTAATGGCGTTGTCCACCAGATTTGATGTCAATAGAGTCCATTTAAGAGCTTCCCTTACGCACTGATGACCGTTTCTTCCTTTCCGCGCGGATCCTGTGAGCGGTACCTATGGCCATTTTTTGCCTACCTCGTCATTGTCGACAAACCAGTGTGCTTTGTTCTGTATATCTTCAGGGACCTGTGAGCTGTGATGTGGGCTCTGCAGCCTCATCCTATTTGCATTTGGTTCCAGGGCACACACCCTGACTCCAAATGGTGCAGCTCATGTCTTCAGCTTCAGTTGTCGGCATTGCAGGAGCGCCACATGATACTGTTAGTGACGTGGTGGTCGACGGCCTCTCGTCGGTCACAGTCTCACAGAGTCTCCTTTTTCCTCTGAGGACCGCTCGAGGGCCTGCTCCCCAAGTCCTTTGTCCTCGCCTGAAAAGTCACGCCATAGGTGGTTGACTCAACAGCCTTCCTCGACTTTACTGCGTATTAGCGATGTCCCAGGCACGATCCCTATTCCTTCGATGTCAGAGCGAGAATCTGTCCCTGGCCTTCCGGTGTTTCCTGGTGCCATGTGGTTTGGACTCAGTCCCCTCCGCTTTCTTGTTTTTCCCATCTGGATTCCACGTTCTGGTTCCATCGGTCTGGACCACAAGACTCTGTAGCTGCTGATCTTCCACGAACCTCCATTGGCATCTACGGGTGGTTCCAACACCACTTCATCCCAATGCACTTGGGCTCATAGGTGTAGGTATCCTGGTTCCTGGGGTATTCACGGGTGGGGTGGCCCTCCAACCTCCCTTGATCCAAGAGGTTCCTTCGGGTCGTTTAGGAAGGGTCCTAAAACTGTAAAAATCTAACCGCCACTTACCCTGTGTTATCCTATTGACATTTGACACGGCGTAACCACTCTGCATTCGGGCGCCTTGTGGTCCCTGGCTACTCACCTTGGGTGGGTCCATGCTTCCCCTGGGGTCCTCCATCCATGGATATTAGTCTCATTTTGGTACTTACCTCACATTCCACTATTGTAGCATATGGTTTGGCCCCGCTGGTTGGGCCCTACGTGTTATCTTATCCTACTTGCCTAGTTCTGAAGTATTTCTTGTGTGTTGTTGATATCTCGGGTAGGTGATATACCAAGTTAGTGTGTGGTGTGTGCTACTAAATACAAAGTATTTTTATACTCATCTGGTGTGGTTATTTTTTGTGTGGAAAGCTTATTGACGGACTATAGTGGTAAATGCTCCTGCTTTCCACCCTCCTGAATAAGCCTTAGCTGCTCTCCACAGCTACCCCTTGGGAGCTCTGGTTTTCAGGGACCTAAACACAATCACTACGGGTTGCCTGGACTCAGTGCATAGTGCCTCACCATAGGTGGACACTATATACGTGGCCAGCCTCCTACAGTGCCTACCCCTGCAGTATTTTCTTTTCTTGCATTTTTGCCCTGTCGATCACAGGTTGTGATCCTTGGTTGTTCTGGGATGCATCTTATTTCCTGGTCCTGTTGGTCTCTAGACCGGTGTCTGCATGGTATTCTCTTGCTTTCTACCCCAGTTCTGATTGGGGTGTTTTAATGGAATTGTGTGGCTGCACTGTTGCCTTGTTTCTTGTCCTGCAAGGTCCTTCATCTGTATGCCTTACAGGTATTCCTCCATATGTTTCGGACACTATAGTACCCCTTATAGGGGGCTCCACATGCTGTGCTTTGGCGCACTGGAAGTTGGCGGGTGTTCTCTCTCCCCCCTCCCCCTTTAGTTGAGTGTTCTTCCACACTAGCCGGGGATTTCTTTCCTTTTACTCTATATGGTTCCCTTATTTTCTAGCAAACGCAAGGGAAGGGGCATGGTGCTTGGCCTAGGGTGCACTCTCTGGTCCTAACCTGGGTGGTGACCCTTCTCTCTCCCTTCAGGCATTAACACTTGAAGTGCTACTCTCGCTATACTTAGGCAATACTGGCTTCTGCTCTCTTCCCTTTTTCTCTTAGACTCCTTGCGGACATACCTTGTCCGTATCTTGACATGAGTGGCCTACTCGGCCAACTCTTTCTCTTCTATGCCTCTGCGTGGCCAGTTTTGATCTGCTTCTGCCTTGCACACCGCTGCTGTTGTTTTTCACTTTCAGTTTGGAGACGTTCCCATGACTCCTCCAATAACAACCCTGACGTTTTGTAACTGGCCTGTCTTTTCTTCAGACGTGCCTTGTGCCCCTTTTTGGGGATTTATGGCTATTTTTCATCTTCCGTTTCTACTTGGACATGGGTTCCTTGACCACCCTTTCTGGGTTGATTCATGCGGAGGTGGTGTTTCCTTGCGATTCTTTCCGGGAAGTTTCCTTCACATCTCGCAAGCACGGATCAGTTCCGCCCCTTGAGGGATTGTTTCTCTTGTACTGATGAGCATGCCAAACACTATTTAGGGTGACATTGAGATCCTCACTCACATTGTTACCTAGATCTGATTAAGACTACTAGCCACAGATTCCTGCACGTAGAATTATCCCCAGGCGTGAGACTGGATCCGGAAAACTTTCTTGCCCAGCATCCCTGCGCGCCGGGGGGGACAGCATCACGCGACTCCGCCCAGGCGTCGTACGTGACATCAGCGAGGTCACATAAGTCCCACCCCGGCGCGCCTACGTCAGTTTTTTCCTTTTCCGCGTGCAACGAGGATCTGGTTTGTGCTCTGGGCCTGTTTAGGCCTTTCCCTTACGCTATTGCTGCATGTGTGGGAACAGTGTGCGAATGACTTTGGCTTTAAAACTTGCTCGACGTGTGGCTGCCTCATGTCGGCGACGGATCCTCACCCCATCTGTATGTGGTGTTTGGGGAGCACCACGACTCCACTGATTGTGAGGCATGCCAGCATATGAAGCCGAAGTCCCGGCGGGAGCACCGAATGAAACTTCTTTCGGCTCGTGTGTCCAGGTCGGCGTCGGCACCTCGCCTGGCCCCTGCGGAGGGATCTCGGACCCGCGGCTTCCCTCGCCAACTTCGATCTTCTCCCAGGTCGCAAGAGCGCCGCTCACCTATTGGTAAGTGTCGCAGTTTGTTCCCGAGGGTCGGGTTCCGGCCTATCGGGGGCGTGGGCTCTCCGCGGGTGGTGCGGCCCCGCATGCCGTTCCCTTATCCGCCGTTTCCCGGCGTGGGGGTGACTAGAGCCCAGATGGAGACATGTGCGGTGGCTTTGCAGGCCTCGCTGGCTTCTCCTCCTCCTGGGACGTCAGCGGATCCCTTGCAGTGTGCTGGGCCCTCCGCGTCACCACCGGCGTATCCGGCCCTGACGCCGACTGGTTCAGATCCAGGCTCGGAGGATGTGGTGCCGTTGGGGTGCGGCCCTTCGGGGGTCCCGCCTTCGGACCACGGTGCCTCTGCTTCGCCGCAAACTCCCGCGGGAGTCCCTGTGGTGTTGCGGGAGGTCGCCGGGGCTCGGGTCACACCCCTGAGCCCCTCTCGGTCCTCGGGAAAGGCGGCGGTGGGAGTTAAGGTTGTCCGAAGCCAAGGTGACAGCGCAGGCGGCCGCTGGCCCTGGCGGCGCCACAGGGGTCGGCAGAGGGCCCATCTCATCCTGTCATGAGTCTCGGCTGGCGGGGGACTCCTCGTCCCTCCCTGGGCCCTTCTCGTCCCTCCACGCAGGCGGCTGCCTCATCAGAGGTCAGGTCGGCGCCGTCCCTTCGCCACCCCGGCTCCGGCCCAGCTCGGGTCTCCTGCGCCATGTGCTGGGTCGGAGGTCGCACCGGCGTCTCCTCCGGCGCCGGTCGATGACGGTGTCCTGCCTCAGGTTGCGGACTCTACGGCGCCGGTCCAACGTCGGGTCGTTGACTCGACTTCGGACGCCTCCTCTTCTCCAGAGGTTCGGCGATTGCTGGTGTCATCCTCGCCGGAGACGGGCCGCCGTGCCGTGGATTTTTCCCCGACGTTGTCTAAAGGCGGCTCCTCGCCGTCTCCACGACCGCGGTCTTCGCTGGAGGAGCCGCAGGTCCCCCACTCCTCGGTCCCTCTTCCTTGCTTCCAGCCTTGGCCCTTCCTTCCTCCGGTTGGCTTGGGGGATGACTGCCTTAGCTTGCAGCCGTCGCCTAACGAGGAGCTGCTTTCCCCTCCACGGGGCCCTACGGAGGCAAGTGCGGCTTTTCCACGGCTGTGGGAATTTTGCGTATGGGTGATCCAGCTACCCATTTCCCCGCAGATCATCTTCTGGAGGTTCTCCGTCAGGGCTCTGGTGGAAGGGAACTGTTGCTTCCCTTCGAGGGTTCACTCCACTCTTCTCTCTTGGGGACGTCCCGCCACTGGGGACCCGGTGCCCTAGCACCTTCTGCACTGCCACCATCCGACACCGCGTGATCCGGTGTGCCTTTCTCTTCACCCTTCGACCAGAGGCCCCCTTTTGCAGTCTGCCTTTCCTGCTTTGCCGCTGCTGTTGTCTCCCCCGTCACGGGAGGCCCGCTGGCTGAACTCCTGGGGGCGCAAAATGTTTGCCTCAACCAGTGCGGCTCTGCGGGCCCTTAACACACTGTGTGTTTTGGCTAGGGCTACTTCTTGCTTGTGGGACTCAGCGGAGTCCCTTATGTCTGCCGCTTCTCAGGAGGGTGCCTGTGTGGATTTGAGACACCATGTCTTGGATGGTCGGGAGCTGGCGGCGTTTATCCTTCGCTCCGCTCTGGACATCTCGGAGGTGCTGGGTCGTGCCATGGCTTCTTCGGTTGCCCTTCGTCGCCATGCCTGGCTTCGGGACAGTGTGTTCCCAGAGAATGTTCGAGAACAGCTGGTGGACCTACCCTTCGATGGTGCTCTTTTGTTCCATGCCCCTGCGGACTGAGCCATCCAGAGGTTCTTGGCGGGGCTTCGTCCTCCTCCTCCTTCCCCTCCTCCTCAGTGACCTGCGTGTTGATCTGGTTCTTTGAGCTGTTCTTCCGTTGGGGCGGGGTCGCCCCGGTTGTCTGTTATGTGTGCTTCATGGCCACTCGAGTTCTCCTTGCTGAGGCTGTGGTTCTGTTGGCTGCTGGCCAGCCCTTTTTGACTGTGTGTTTTCCCTTGGGTTTTTTACCCTATGCTGGGCCTGAGATTGGGCCTTCTGTGTTTCCCCTCTGGCTGCTTGATAGGCTTCCTGCGGGGTTTTTTGCCGCAGGTCTTGTTTGTTGTCCTCTGCTGCGGAAGTTTCTTCCTAAGAGGTTCCCATGTCTTGGGATATGACATCCGCTATGTGGGGCAGGGTTGGTTGTTATATAGCCCCGGTATGTGCTGGGGAGTTGTGGTCGCCTGTGGGCTTCCACTCTTCGTGGCATTAGGGTGTTGCGGATGCAACCTTCTTCTTCGCCCTTTTTGCTTTGCCAGTGCCGCCCTCTTGTTCTTTCTGTACCGTTGTGCCTTCTTGGGGCTTTAGTGGGACTATCATCATGCCTTCTCCGCTGCTTTTAGTGGGCCTTGCACTGGATTCTACCTCTTCTCCCTGTGCGGGGGTGGTCCCTAACTTCTGGATTTGTGAGCACAGTTAGTCCCTGCGGGGCGTTGGACGATTCTTCCTGGGTGACCTTGAGTCCCCCTTTTCGGCTTCCACCTGCTTCTTGCTGCCGGCGCCGTCCTATCTGGGATTGCCTTTGCTCTGCCTCTTCTCCTTGGAGTCTCTAGTTTGCTCTTCTCCTTCGGTGCTCCTTTCCTTGCCTTGGCCTTGGACGGAGGTTTTGTTGCCTCACATGGGCGTGGGGTGTTTGGCATTTTCGCGCCTTGCCTTGTTTCCTCTGCTGAGTGAGGACAGGTTATCTTCTTCTCTTCTTTTCCCTTTGCCTGGGGGACGGGGTTCCTCATCCTGTTTTCGGACTCGGGCCCCAGGCGGGCCTCTGTTGTGCCCCGGTGGGTGGGGTCCTCTCGCAGACCCTCCTTCCCCTTGGGTATGGCTAGGGTATCTATTCTACGTGAAGGAATATGTGGCCAGTAGTCTCTATCAGATGTACGAGTTACTTACCTTCAGTAACGATGTATCTGGTAGAGACAATTCTAGCCGCAGATTCCTTCACGGCCCGCCCTTCCTCCCCGTTCTGCGAGGGCATGTGATTTGGTCTTTTGCACTCGCTTCCCTGTGGGTGGCGGTGTCTTCTAAGAGTACATTCTTTCCCTCTTTCTATCAGGCTGTCCTTTTTCCTCCCCGTTGTCACATGGAAGGTTAGGTTGTTGGTCATTCTGGGTCTTGGTGATCTTTGAGGTTGGGGGCTTTTGGCTGTGCCTCTGCCCTTGTTCCTGATGGGGGATGTCACACTCTGTGATGGGGATGTCTTGGAGTTTTGTCGTTCCCTGTTTTTCCCCGACTGGTTCCCCTTCCTTGTATTTGGTTGGGGTTGTAGTCCTGTTGCATGTTATCGTGACATTTTTACATATGTCCCTTGTCTTCGGGGGGGGGGGGGGGCTGTCTCTGTACTCGCAGGGTTGCTGCTCTGTCCTTTATTCTTTCCCCGCCTTTGGGTACTGCAGTGCCGGGCACTGCTCTTTATGGTGTTGTTCCTCGCCATTCCTTTTCGGCTCTTTCGCACACTGTTCCTATACTCTCACAGTTTTGTCTGCTGGCTCCGCGTTGTGGCGTGGAAAAGTTCTCCGAAGAAAACTGACGTAGGTGCGCCGGTGTGGGACTTATGTGACCTCGCTGACGTCACGTACGCGGACGACGCCTGGGCGGAGTCGCGTGATGCTGTCCCCCCGGCACGCAGGGATGCTGGGCAAGAAAGTTTTCCGGATCCAGTCTCACACCTGGGTATAATTCTACGTGAAGGAATCTGCAGCTAGAATCGTCTCTACCAGATACATCGTTACCGAAGGTAAGTAACTCGTACATTAGTGGCCTGGCACAGGTTGTTCTGTACAAACGAGAACTTCTTTTACTTTGGCCCCCACGCTTGTTAGACTGTGGGCACTGTCTCACCATGCTGGTTCTTTGATTGGACCTTCACTTGTGGCGTTGGTCTTCACATACTGTGTTCTCAGTTTTTTATCCGCTGCTTAGTCGAGTCTCATCTTTGTCGGCTATTCTCCCTCTTATGATGGAGACTAGCTATCTGATTCGGCCTCCCCTGTGGTGGCATCATTCAACTAACTTCTTTTTGTAGTCCTCTGTAGTAGTCTTATTTCTCTATCCTAGGGGGTTGTTTCTTTCCTGGTGTTTTCTTTTCAGTTATATCTCGACTGCCTGATCGTAACAGTTAATTTAGTAGTGTTCTCTTCTGTCTGCTCACTTCGTCATCTGGGGTGTCTCTCTACCCTCCCCTTTCCGTTTTCTACAGTGCCATGTTGCTGGTTGCCAGCTTGCCTTCGTCCCATCGTCAGCCATGAGTGATGGTGTGGCCGTTTATATGTACTCTTCTTAGGCACATTTTATTATATTTGTATATATTCATGCTTTTATATATATTATACATAGATATATTCATCCCTGTCTATATATTTTTTTATACCATCTTTTATTATGCATCTCTATAGTACATCATGTTCTCTTGCCTCTCTTCTCTGGCGGAGTGTGTTTTACTGGCGTTCTTGCTCTTTTTCTTTTGCCCTAAAGGGACCTCCGCATGCTGATTGCTTTGCACTCGCCTCTGCCCTCCCCCAGAGGATTCTGAGGTGCTTAGTCCCAGAGAGATTCCTTTCCTCTCGAGGTGTTTTCTCTGCCATGCGTGGTCTATGGCCATGATTGTTGTTATTGTCCACAATGCTTTCTTAAACTATTGGTCGGTGCTCTCTGCATTGCTTCAGTGGTTCGAAGCTTTTGCTTTTGCTCCGTAGTTTTAGCTATTGTCTTTGGCCTTTAGCCTCGTCTCTTGGGCCGGTTCACATTACGAGGGGGCATTGTAGTAATATGTTATGTGGAGTTCTCTTTCCTACTCGTCCTCGGTCACTGTACCTTTCCCATGTTCTTGCACAATTGCAGAATCCATTCTTTGTGGTGTGTTTCTGGTGGATGTCTTCTTCCTCACCTCCCTTTCTTGCAGCCTATCTCTCTATCTTTTTCTAATACAGACCAGATAGCCTAGCAGGGATCGTTTTTGGAATCGGTTCGCAGACCCTCCTCCGGGATGTTATTGCTTGGGTATCTCATTCAAAGGTAAGGAATCTACGGCTAGACGTCTCTATCAAATGAATAAGTTACTTACCTTCAGTAATGTCTTATCTGGTAGAGACCAGATCTACCCGCAGATTACTTAGCGACTCACTCATCCTCCCCTCTGCCAATGGATTCTCCTTTTCTTCTAGATAACCTTCTATGTACTCTTATGCCTTCATTGAAAAGAAAAGGGAACAAAAAGAGATGATATTAATATAAACGTTTTTCAAAAAGATTCTTTTTGGGCACACTTTCATAGCAGTTTAGCGGGAAAAGTAGTCACAGAAGAAACCGATGTCAGTTCATCAGGGGAAGGCTTACAAGGACTCTGACGTCAAATCCGGTGGACAACGTCTGTGAGAGGTTGGCTTAGTATATGGTTCTCACTTATTTAAGCGTAGCACGCTGCACTGTTCCAGACAACCCTTATGTTGATTTTAGTCGTCTTAGACAACCTTAGAAAGGTTTCTTAAGTCGCAGCTGTGGAGAGCAGCCTTCAGGCTTAGTCCAGAACGAGTGTAAAGCAGTTTGTTTTACCAGTACTTAATCTTATGGTATAGGTTAAGGGAAAAAGAATCACACAGTGTAGTTATAAAAATAGGTATTCTATTTCAAACACTCACTAATACAATGTTTTATCTCCGGTTGTACGACGGTACAAAGCAGGTAAAGACATTGTATGCCTTTACACATGTTTTTACCACGAACATGCTTTTACAACGCATGCCATTACCGCGCATTATTGTTTTTATATATCAAAACAATGTATTTATGTGGTGAGACCCTCAACACCCCCCATCTTACCATAAATGTGTGGTAAAGGCATGCAATGTAAAGGCATGCACGTGGTAAAAATATGCGCGCAAAAAAATGCATGGTAAAGGCACAATGAGGTAAAAACCTCATTATAAAGGCTGTTTCCCGTTATCTCCTACCAGGAGATATAAACACAATACACACAATACTTAGGAAATAGAACACGTAAGTAACACAAATACACAGCGGTCTCCAGGGGGAGACCAAACCATATACTAAAATAGTGAACTGCGAACCGCAACTCAAGTTAAAAATGGACCCAAAAGACGTAGAAAAGCCGGGGACCCAAGGAACCACCCTAGGTGAGTATATAGGAACCCTGCGGATGTCGTGGGAACACGGCCATGTGCTCAATATTAGTCAATGGGTAAGTCTCAGTTGCAGTTTTAAAGAAGAAGAACCCTTCCCAGTGGACCCTTAAGAAGCCCCACGAACCAGGATACATACACTAAGGAAGTGCATAGGTGTCAAGCGACGTCATAAACCACCGTAGACCACAATGGAGTCAGATCAGGCCCGAGCAAACAGGTGAGCCCACTGAAACCCAAGAAGACCCTCAAGAGGACCTCGAGCAGCTCACCAATGAAGAAGGACCACGGTGCAGAGGAAGTGGTGAGGGCGAAGATCTTGGCTGCAGAAGTTGCTTGAGGTTGGGGCTTCTTGGAGCCCGTAGATCTCTGGATTAGAGTCAACAAGCCTTGGCAGCGGCAAGTCGACACAGTGCACAGGGGTCCTGTTCCAGCAGTTCAGACGAGGGATACTGGCCTCAAACTCGGTGAGAAGACAGTGCAGGCCTCGAGGGAGTTGCAGAGCCACCACCTGTGTTGCTGAGCCTTTTGGAGTCCGTGGGAGCTCAGGATCAGGAGTACGGTCAGCTGTGTTGCGGTGCCTGCAGGAGAGTGACTCCTTCACTCCAAGGGAGATTCCTACAGGTGTTTTCGATGTCCACAGGCCTGGTGAAGAACCTGAATGGAGGACAGGTACAGACGTTGCAGAAGACCAGTATGATGATGAGACCAGGAGCAGCAGGAATCTTCCCCATTGCAGAATTGGTTCCCAAAGCAAAGTCCAGTGAAATCCAGAGTGTCCAGACAGTCGAAGTTGAATACTGTATGATCTGAATCGTGTCCCACAACGAATCTAGGGACCCACCCACAGGTAAGCCCTTAAGTACCCTTAGGAAAGTCTTGGGACATTTCAGTAGTCAGAGCGGGAGCCAACAGCTTCCTGAACTGGTTTGAACTGGAGTATGCAATGAGGGCCCTGCAAGCAGTCTCAGTGGTGCTGGCAAGCGCCCCCACCCTGCCCCAATACACTAATCCTTGTCTGGCAGGGGGGTCACACCTCCCTGTGACAGGATATCTATTGCTCTGCCTTCCCCTGCTCGAGCTTAGCTCAGCAGCAGGAGGGCAGAAACATGTCTCTGGTTGGCAGCAGCCCTAGCTTGCTGTCCGGTTCTGGAAGACTGGTACTGAGAACAGTGACGGCCTCCTGGAGGAGCTTCACGGGTATGATTCCAACATGTTTGATACCAAACATGACAGGGTTCATTACATCCAGTTTAGAGATGGTCATTGCGTAATGACGCATGGCCACTCTATATGTTATGATGGCTGATGCACTTACAACTCGGGAGAATGGACTCCGAAGGTTGTAGGGGTGTCCTGCTCATGCAGGAGCACCCTCACACTTAGAACTGAGCACCCTGCCTAGAACTAATCAACAGACACCCTAAGGAGAAAGGCAAAGTATGGGACGTGAAGCGGCGTGGGTACTAAGGAGCCAGAAAAGCCCTTTAGCAAACTAACATCTTGATGAACAGAGTGGAGTCTTTTAAGTTTGGGATTAACAGATGGAACAGCTCTAAAGGTGAAGGATGGGATCCAGATCATGAGATGAATGTAATAGGTACAGTAAAAAGGAGACTGTCGAGTTGAACTATGAAGGTAGGTATTAAGTGCATATCCTGCTGAAGGTATCCAGTGCAGTCAAACTTGTTGGCAGTTCATTAGCATTTGAGATACTGTTCTGATAGAGACGTGTAACCGCAGATTCCTCAACATAGATTATTCCCAGGCGTCTGACAGGATTTGAACTTGAGCAGTACCTCTGCAGGCGGGTAGGTGGCATTGATTGGCTCCGCATTGGTGTCATCCAAGTCAGAAGTGACGTTGTGGTGCCCAGACATCAGTTTGTTTCTTTCCACGCCAACAGCGCAAATCCAGAGAGATACCCAGATCATGTTTTTACAAACTTTTTCGAACTTTTGGAGACCATTTTCAAGCTATTGATACCAGTGTGCTATGCCCATGTCCCCTGCAAAGCCTACAGAGTTTAAACATTGCAAAGAATATCACAGTGAAATGTCTGTGCCTGAGCCTCACTTGGTCTGTCTCTAGTGCCTGGATTTGGGCCATGACCCCTAGGTCTGCGTTGAGTGCAATTAGATGCCCACAAAGGCGATTTGCGAGCAGGTGATGAAAGACCTGGTGGGCCGGCAAAAGAAACCTTCACCCAGGTCCGGTCCCTGGGGCAGATCTCGGGCCTTTATCAGAGCTGTTCCCGCCGACGATCAACTTCACGTTCCAAGACCTCTTCCTCCTAATTGTGTGAGTCTAAAAAGCACAAGCGAAAGTCGAACTGTTCTTCGTCTTCCCCATCAAAATGTCTTACTTCTAGGCCCCCTCCACATTCCACCTGCAGAGCCGACGTCTTAACCCGATGCGCTACTCCGAGCTGCCCAGAGCAGAAGAGATGGCTGCCCTATTTAAGGAATTTTACATCGCCATGAACACCATCTTTAGACCACCGACTCCCTCTGGTGCGCTTTCTTACCCCACGGAGTAGCAGGTGCTCTAGGTCTGCCCCTGGATCCAGACTGATGCTGCCACAGGTGCCTTCTTCCACCCCTGCTCCTTTTCATCAGGTTTCCCCCCTGATGCCACTGGCGCCGCTCAATGATGAGCCCATAATCATCCCAGACTCTGAGTCAGCACTGTTCGGAGTCTGTGCCGGTGCCACCCAGGCCTTGCCAACCTCTGTATTTCGCGCCCCCAGATAGACACTTCCTGCCTGAAGGGGGAGATGACGAGGAAGGGTTTGGTTGTGTGGAGAAGGACATGAACCAGCAGAAAATTGGTACGAGGAGCTGGGTGACACCAGTGGGTTGGGCACTTCCCCAGACTCTGGCATGCTTTCTCCTCCATGCCCGGTTTCAGACGAATGTGCACCATTCGCCACCGTTATTCGCAAGGGCAGCGGAGGTGCTTGACCTAAACTCTCAGCCGACAAGGTCATAACCAATGTCTTGACAGAGGTGCTTCACGCAGGAGCGGTTCTGGCTAACCCTTGCTCTCCTTCAGTGAAGCCCTAACTCACATTCTCCTGGGGGCCTGGGCCAAAACTTGCACAAGGGCTTCTGTGCACCACATGATTGTCCAATACCATTGTCCTACACCAGTTGCGTTACATGAGGACACATTCATTTTTTGTTAGGCACGGGGAGATTAAGTAATTTGCCCAGAATCACAGGATGGTGCGCGACCTTGCGAGACTCGAACCCGGTTCCCCAGATTTGTGGTGGTTGTGCTGGCCTCTGCGGCCGAGGTCAACCCAAATGCATTTCCTTCCACTCCACCAGACGGAGAATCCAAGAGGCTGGACACCTTTGAGAGGTGCATTTTATGGTGAAAACTATATTTCTCTTGGGCCATTACTCCCATGTGTTGTGGGACTCAATTGCACAGCTGCCTACCGTGCTTCTTTAGGAGGGTTGCAAAATCCTCAGCCAAGCTCTTGTGGATGATCGTGATGCGGTACAATTCACCATCGGGTGTGGGTTTGATACCTCTACCCCAGGTATCTATGGCAGTGATGCATCTCCACACCTGACTGCAGTCCACTGGGGTCTCAGGGTAAGTTCAGACATCTCCGATTGACAAACCATTAGATGACTCCCACCTTTTTGGCAATAAAGCTGACACAGCATTCACGTGTTTTCAGGAATGCCAGGTCACCGCCAGTTCTCTTGGGCTTTCCCTTTCTGCCCAGTCTCAGCAGCAGTTCATTTTTCCCCTACAGCGGCAGTGGACGGGACACATATTTTCATCCTCAGTGTTCGTCGGTTCAGCAACTTGCCCATCCTTTCGCAGGCAGGGTTGCGGATCCCAAAGAGGACACGGAAGCCAGGCCCAGTAGGCTGTCCAGTTTCCCACCCTTCTAAGCCTCTTTAGTGCACACTTCATCCAACACAGCTATCCCTTTGGCGGGAGGATCAGGCACCACCTGCCCCAATGATCTGCAATTGCCTCTGGCAAGTATGTGCCTAAGATTGTGCAGAACGAGTACACCCTCCCATTGGTGGAAACCCCTCCATCTTTGCCACAATCCCAATAACAGCTGACGAACGACCATCTCCCCATACTTCATCAGAAAGTGCAGGCTCTTCTGGCCAAAGGAGCCATCAAGAGGGTGCCTGCGCCAGAAGTAGGTCGTGGTTGCTATTCCCGCTACTTTCTAGTGCCGTAAAAATTATGAAGGCTTCGTCCAATACTAGATCTGGGTCCTCTCAACACCTTTCTATGGAAAGAGACTTTTCTAGATGCTCATCCAGCCTCAGGTCTAGTCTGTCCCAGACCCTAGAGACTGGATGGTAGTGTTGGATTTGTAGGATGCTTATTTCAACATACCCGTCCTGCAAGCCCACAGGTGCAGGTATTACCTGTGGTTCACGGTGGGCCACAAGAATTTTCAGTTCTTTGTGCCCCCTTTTGTCCTCACCAGTTCCCTGGGTGTTCACGGAAGAGATGGAGATGGTTGCAGCTCATTTTCAGAAGTCGGGCATTCCAGTCTTTCCCTACCTTTATGACTGGCTACTGAAGGTGGGCTTGCCCCAGGCAGTATTCACCCACCTTCAGACTACGGTGAACCTTTTGCACTCTCTGAAGTTCACTATCAACATGCCAAATTCACACCTGACTCCTTCTCAGACTCTCCCTTTCACCTGGACGAATTGGATACAGTGCAGTTTCCTTGCCTGTTCTCTGGAGTGGAGAGTCAGGATTTTTGGGCTATGACCCTGATGTTTCAGACTCGGGTCCTGAATTTCAGTGAAATTGACTCTTGAGACTTCAGGGTTAGATGCATCCTACTGGTAAAGCACACCATATTGCATATGCAGGCTCTGCAGTGGGATCTAATGTCCCATGGCAACCTCTGTGACCGGATCCAGATTTGGAAGGAGGCTAAAAACGATCAAACTGCAATTTGATCAGCAGCAGACCCCTCTCTCTTCCCCACCCAGAGGTGACAGAACAATCTTCTGGAGCTGAGGGTGATCTGTTTGGCATTTAAAGCCTTCATCTGATCCGTCAAGGGAAAGGCAGCCCAGGTGTTCACAGCCAACACCACCGCGATGTGGTATTGCAGTAAACAGGATAGGGTAGGGTCGTGGACCCTGTTCTATTATACTCTGCATCTCTGGATTTGGCTTGAGAGCTAGGACATTTTCCTGGTGGTGTATAAGCTGACAAGGTCAGTCGGTGCTGCCTTGCAGATCACGAATGGCCACTGCAGGTTGCCATTCCCCCAAGAGGTCTCTTGCAAGAATGGGGAGAACCATGGCTAGATCTGTTCACCACTGCCAAGATTGTGGCAAGGCCTTACCTTGGGCACTGTTAAGGGTTAGTTTCAGCTATTAAGTCTTTCCTGCTATTGCCGAACCAACCCTCCCTGTTCAATTCACCATTTGTCAGTCATTTTTTGAAAGGTTTACAACATTTGTTTCCTCCTGCCCCTTTTGTGATGCCCTAATAGGATCTCAATCTTCCTCCTGTGTTCTCCTTTCGAGCCACTACACAGCTGTTCTTGCAGTTTCTGACTCTAAATATAGTCTTTCTACTCATTACGCCAGCAAGACGGTCAATTTGCTTCAAGCTCTATTAGTTCACCCTCCATACACCAGTTTTTCCCTGACAAACTGGGTTGTCGCCTTTTGGACGTGTGCCTCCTTCCTGTCGAAGGTTGTCACCCCATTTCATGTTGGCTGAAGTATCACTCTGCCTACTTTTTTCACTCCGCCTCATCTTTCCTGGGGGTAGCGACTCTTTCACCCAGACCCAAAAAGAGATCTCTTGTCCTGTGTTGATCGCGCAAAAGACCATTGGGTGGACGATCAGCTTTCCTTGGGTTCTCTTTAGCGGAAAATGGCAAGACTGTGCAGAAGCGGACCACCTCTTGATGGACTGTATGCTGTATCGAAATCCGCTGCGCACTAGCCAAAAGCCATCCTCCTCAGGGCTTGCAGTCCCATTCCACCGGGCCAAGGCTGCTACTGCTGCTTTAGCACAGAGGGTACCTGTCCTGGATATCTGCTGAGCTGTTGCATAGATGTCATCCCACATGTTCACCAAGCATTACTGCTTGGACAGTGAGGTCCAGCGAGTCCGGTATTTCTCCTGTTCCGTCCTCCAGGACTTTTTTTTATTTGAGCCAGTTCTCAGATCCACCTCCAGGGATGTATTGTCTGGGTATCTAATTTTAAGGTGAGGAATCTGTGGTTAGAAGTCTCTATCAGAAGAACAAGCTACTTACCTTGGTCAATGCTTTTTCTGGTAGAGACTCTATCTAATCGCAGATTCCCCAGTGACCATCCCATCCTCCCCTGTCTGCATACTGACCTCTTCCCCTTAAAGATCTCAGTAGACACTGAACACTGGTCAAATGTTGGTTTTTAAGTGGCTCGGTTTTTGGTGCAGAAATAGTCATGAAACAAATTGATGTCAGCGCACCAGGGCTCCTCCTATAAGGGTACCGCAATATCTCTTCCAATACAGACGACGCCAGGGTGCTGCTGATAAGCGCCACCTTACTAGTGCGCGCAGATTATGTTAAAGAATTTCCGGACCCAGTCTGATTCCTGGGGAATATTCTAAGGTGAGGAATCTGCAATTAGATAGAGTCGCTACCAAAAAGAGCGTTACAGAAGATAAGTAACTTGTTTTTCAATGGCTTTTTCTATTTGCCCATCCATTATTTAGTTATGAATTGCAGACCTTTTGTTGACTATTATCAGCTTTTTCAAAACTGTGTTCCAAAACACATGGAACTTCGAAATCTTCGTCTGAACTGAACGTCCCCATCAGTTACCACAATCTGTGGCAATCAGTGTAATTGAACAGTTTCCTTTCAGAATACTTGTGCTAAGCTCTTGGCAGAATGTTGTTTCTTTAATGGGATAAAATGGGCAGGCTTCTTCAAATGTCTACTACTACCAATAGCATTGTAAATCCATCAAAGGTTGAGATTGGCATGGAGCAGAAAGACCTAATAAAAGTGTTGAAGGTACATGATCTGTCTTAGTGTACAACAGAGATATAAGTTTACATATAGAACAATACTTTGTTGCAAGTTACGCTATCAAAACATCTTTGCTAATGCCTCTTGCATTTCACAAATTCCATGATGTCCATGATACAGGGTCTTATGCCCCCACTCAAAGAGATGTTGTTACATATCTGACATAGGAATATACAGATTTCCTTTATGAAATAACAAATGGACTTTCAAACATCTATTGATTTGAGTTTGTTTTATCCACTCAACTGGTTCTATTCCTTCTTGCTGTTTTTTCGTCTTTTGACTTCCTGTAAAAAGAATTCTTAGTCGAAGGATCAAAGGACTAGATGGGTGACGTATTCTGGTTCTAGTTACTAAGACAAGGCGCCTGCTTTCCTATCTCTACGCACAGGATGAAATGTTATCGCATAAGAACGGCATGAAAAACAAAGTCCATTGTGCATGTCTGTTATTGGTGCATATCTGATAGAGACTTTTTAGCTGCAGATTCCTTACCTTTGAATTCCCAGGCATCAGGCTGGATCCAGAAACTTTTGCTGGAGCAATGCCCCTTGCCCCAGCTTTTGGGTGGCTCCATTTGGCTCGGCGTGACATCGTCTGTCTCGTATGTGTCGGTTATGATGTCACTGTCACCTATATAGGTGCCACCCAGGCGCGCAAATTTCTGATGGATACATCTGCCAGTGGATTCCTCACCTTGTGAATATCCCCTGCGCCAGCATTCCACGGAACTTTTCTTCCCCAGCATTCCACGTCGACGTGGGCGACGTCACAATACATCGGCTCCGCACGCGACTCCGTACGACGTCATCGGAGCCATAAGAAGCCCACGTCGGCGTGATGACGTCAGTTCCCTTTTTTCCGCGCCGTCGACGCGCAACGGTTTTTTCCCAGTGCTCTCTAGATACTTTGTAATCTAGTGGTGTATTTTTGTTAAAATCGGTATGTCTTCGAGGAGCCCTGTAGGGAGTGCGGAGGCCTGATGTCCATGACGGATCCGCATCAGAACTGTTTATGGTGTCTCTCCTCTGATCATGACGTGGATGAGTGCGGGTGCTGTAGGAGCATGAATCCTAAAGCGCTGAAGGAGAGGAAGACCAAACTCTTCATGAAGAAGATCGGTGAGGAGAAGAGAGGGAGAAAAAAGGAGAAGTCCAGGCGAGAGTCTTCGACTTCGAGGTCGTCGAAGTCGAAGAAGCACCACAAGAAGAGGAAGCATTCTTCTCGGCGTCGGTCCTCGAAGTCTAAGAGGTCGAGGTCGGCTTCGCCTCGTCGACGTCAGAGCAAGGTCTTGTCTCCTTCGCCTTCTCCTGATAAGTCTTCGAAGTCTCCCTCGCCGAAGCGGACTCCAGCTCGTTACCCGACGCCGTCACCGGCGCCGTCCAAGGCTTCGACTCCGGGTCGGGTGGAATCTGATGTGCATTTGGATGAGCAGGAGCAGGAAGAGTCTGTTCCGGTGCCTGGTGACTCCGCGGCTCCGGTGGAGGATTCTGAGGAGCCGACGCCGGTGACTCCACAGGAGGATACAGGGGCAGTTCCTTATCCCCAATTCCCGGCTCCAGGTACGGATCCTTCGGGATTTCTGAATGCCATGTATGGCATTTTTCAGAGAGCCTCCTTCCCATCCGGAGCACCAGCAGGTCCCGTGGGTCCGATGGCGTTTTCTCTGGGAGTGCCGCAGCAATACGCTCAGGCTCCTTTTCTGCCTTTTATGCCGATGGCGCCTTCTTGGCAGTTTCCGGCGCCGGTTGGGAATCCGGCTCGACCTCGGATGGATCGTCAATCCTCGGAGCCTTCTCGGACGCCGAGGCCGACTCCATCGACGCCGCATCCGGCGCCGCTGACTCCACCTGTGGCGCCTCCGACGCCGGTGCCTTTGGCTCCACCGACGCCGCGTACGACGTCGACGACGCCGGCTCCCCGGATCCGATCGAGGCGGGAGGCCCAAAGGGTTTTGGAGGAGGAAAGATATCGGGCTGAGGTGGAAGAAGGTGAAGTCGACTCTTCTTCGGATGAGTTTGGAGGTATAGAGGTAGCAAGTGGTTTGGATACCACCCCGGAGTGGGAGCATGCTTCTGCAAGGTCTTCTCCACCACAGGAATTGGCGCCCTACCACGTTGTGATCAAGAAGGCCGCGGAGTTGTTAGATCTGCAGCTGCCCTCTGTGGAATACAAGTCCAACCTGCTTACAGAGGTGTTGCACTCTCCGACGTCGGCTTCGGAGCCTTTGTTACCTTTCAATGAGGCTCTCTTGGAACCAGTGTTGGAGGTGTGGAAGAAGCCTCTATCAGCTCCGGTAGTTTGCAGACAGGTGGCAAGGAGGTACAGGGTTGCGCCAGGAGACCCGGATTTTTTATCCACGCATCCTTCTCCGGAGAGCCTAGTGGTGCAGGCTTCATGTTCTAAACATGCTTCGGGTGCTTTCCCCCAATCTCCTGCTGATAGGGAGTCAAAGAAAGTTGATCAGGCGGCCAAAAAGACATTCTCCTCAGGAAGTATGGCGTTGAAGTCATCAAATGCCACATGCTTGCTGGGGCGTTATGTTCATGCCCTGATGGACTCTATAAAAACTTTGGCCCCTAAGTTACCTGAGGGGGATAAGTCGTCCTTCATGGAGGTTGTGGCGGACACTCAGGCAGCTGCCAGGCAGGTGATCCAGTCTGGGCTGGATACGGCGGACTCTGTGGCGAGGATTATGGGGTCGTCCATTGCCGCAAGGAGACAGGCTTGGCTCCGTTCCTCAGGTTTTTCTGCAGATGTCCAGGCCACGCTGGTAGATCTGCCCTTTGACGGACAAAAGTTGTTTGGGGAGAAGGCAGATTCTGCCCTTCAACGTTTTAAGGACAGTAGGTTGACGGCGAAGTCCTTGGGTCTGCAGGCTCCTGCTAAAAGTTCAACTTTCCGTAAGGCTAGGGGATTCGGAAGATCATCCTTTCGCTCCTTCCGACAGC
Organism: Triturus cristatus; assembly: GCF_964204655.1. Taxonomy (NCBI): domain Eukaryota; kingdom Metazoa; phylum Chordata; class Amphibia; order Caudata; family Salamandridae; genus Triturus; species Triturus cristatus. The sequence continues at coordinate 1,122,688,804 of NC_140585.1, read as the reverse complement.
CACAACAGCAGCAGCAACAACAGCAGCAGAATCCCCTCTATCGCTCCTATAGAGGGAAGCAAAGGGGTCGGAGAGGTTCTGGTCGCAACCCCTCTTCTTCCTCCTCCTCCTCTGCTCCAAATGAGGCTTCAGGGAAGCAGCCCTAGATCCCCCATCCCGGATCATGTAAGGCCTGTGGGGGGTCGGGTGTCCTACTTTCTACGGGGTTGGAAATCTGTTACAACCGACCTTTGGGTTTTGAACCTCGTAGAGACTGGGTACGCCCTTCCCTTTCGGGAGTTTCCTCCCCCTTACCCTCCTTGCCAAGGTTATTGCTCGGAGGACCACCTGCTTCTCCTGTAGAAAGAAGTTCTAGCCTTGTTTCAGAAGGGCGCAATAGAGGTGGTTCCGGAGCAGGAAAGAGGTCAGGGATGCTACTCCCGGTATTTCCTGATCCCCAAGAAGGACGGCAGATTGCGTCCGATTCTGGACCTCAGAATCTTGAATTTTTACCTGAAACAGGAGAAGTTCAAGATGCTGACCCTTGCGCAGGTTCTTCAAGCGTTGCAGCAAGGAGACTGGATGGTGTCGCTCGACTTGCAGGACGCGTACTTCCATGTCCCAATCCTGAAGTCGCACAGGAAGTATCTCCGTTTTACGGTTGGGTCGCAACATTATCAGTTTGCGGTCCTCCCGTTTGGTCTTACTACTGCACCTCGAGTCTTCACAAAGGTGATGGCAGTGGTGGCTGCTCATCTCAGGAGGTCGGGGATTCCGGTTTTTCCCTACCTGGACGACTGGCTTCTGAAGGCAGAGTCCCCGGAGATGGTGCAGCGTCATCTGCAGGTGACAGCTCAGCTGTTGTTCGACTTGGGTTTTTCGATCAATGTGCCCAAATCTCACCTGGTGCCCTCTCAACGCAACCTGTTTATAGGGGCAGTACTGGACACTACTGTGTGTCGAGCATTCCCTCCTCCTCAAAGGATTCTCGACATTCAGGAGATGGTCCCTTTATTCCACAGTGGAGCGGTTGTTCCAGTTCTGAAGGTCCTTCGCCTGCTCGGTCTGTTCGCTTCCTGCATTCTGTTGGTCAACCATGCACGCTGGCACATGAGGGCGCTCCAGTGGTGCCTCCGCAAGCAGTGGTATCAGCACAACGGGGATCTCGGGGAGTCGATCAAGATCTCCGGAGAAGCTGCAGCGGATCTGTCTTGGTGGAGCGTGGAGGGCAATCTGTCCCAAGGAAAGCCTTTCCATCTACCTCCATCGGTGGCCACAGTGATAACGGATGCCTCCACCCTAGGGTGGGGAGCTCATCTGGGGGATCTGGAGATCAAGGGTCTTTGGTCTCCAGAGGAAAGGTTGCTTCATATCAACCTTCTGGAATTGCGGGCGATTCGTTTGACACTCAAGGCCTTCCTCCCTTCCCTTCGCGGTCAGTCAGTTCAAGTCCTGACGGACAACACGACCGCGATGTGGTATATAAACAAACAGGGAGGAGTAGGGTCTCTTTGTCTCTGCAGAGAGGCCTTACGACTATGGTCCTGGGCTCAGGACCATCAGATTTGTCTGATGGCAAATCATCTGGCCGGGGTGCTGAACGTGCGTGCGGACAGTCTCAGTCGGCAGTTCTCCGCCGACCACGAGTGGAGGCTCCATCCGGAGGTGGTTCGTCACGTCTTTCGGACGTGGGGGACACCTCGGGTGGACCTGTTTGCCACCCGAGAGAACGCGCACTGCCCGTCATTCTGCAGTCTCCAGTATCCGATGCAGGGGGCGTTGGGGGACGCGTTTCAGTTGAGTTGGGGCTTGCAACTCCTTTACGCGTTTCCTCCCATACCCTTGATTCCTCGGGTTCTGAGGAAGATTCGCCAAGACCGGGCCCAAGTTATTTTGGTCGCCCCGGATTGGCCAAGAAGGGTGTGGTATACAGATCTTCTCCACCTCTCCTCGTGCCCTCCGCTCCGTCTCCCTCTGAGGGCAGACCTCCTCTCGCAGTCGGAGGGGCAGGTTCTACACCCCCACCTCCAGAGCTTACACCTTCATGCCTGGAGTTTGAACGGGGCAACCTGAGTTCCTTCTCTCTCCCACCTGATGTGGTAGACGTTATTTTATCGGCCAGGCGACACTCCACCAAGTCCATATACTCCTACAGGTGGTCTAAGTTTGTAAAGTGGTGTGGAGAGAGATCCATTGACCCTTTAAAGGCTCATCTTTCTGATGTGCTTCAGTTTGCTCTTTCCTTGGCTCAGCAGGGCTGTGCAGTGGCCACGGTCAAGGGCTACCTTTCGGCCTTATCGGCATTTCTGTGCCTTCCAGATCAACCTTCGTTATTTAAATCTCCGGTTGTTCTGAGATTCATCAAGGGCCTTACAAACATGTTTCCTCCCACTCCATTTGTAATGCCTCAGTGGGACCTTAATCTTGTCTTAACCTTTTTAATGGGGTCCCCATTTGAGCCTCTTCATAGTTGTCCTTTGAGGCTGTTGTCCTTTAAGGTGGTTTTTCTTGTAGCCATAACCTCGGCAAGGAGGGTGAGTGAGCTTCAAGCTCTTAGTTCCAAACCTCCTTTTCTTACCTTACATGCTGAAAGGATGGTTCTCAGGACCAGGGCTGCTTTCCTGCCAAAAGTTGTTACTCCTTTCCATTTGGGGCAGTCTATTACCCTCCCTGTTTTTTATCCACCCCCTCATCCTTCCAAAGAAGAAGAAAGACTCCATCGCCTTGACCCGAAGAGGGCTATGAGTTTTTATTTGGACAGGACCAAGGACTTTCGTATTGATGACCAGCTTTTTATTGGCTACGTTGGTCGTTCTAAAGGTAAAGCGGTGCACAAGCGCACGCTGTCAAGATGGATTATACTGACCATCAAGATCTGCTACGCCCTGGCTGGTAAGACTCCTCCTGAGGGTATTCGTGCTCACTCTACTAGAGCTAAGTCTTCATCATCTGCTCTGGCCCGGGGTGTTCCTGTGGCAGATATTTGTAAGGCCGCGACTTGGGCCTCCCTCCATACTTTCGCAAAGCATTATTGCTTGGACTCTGAGATGAGGAGGGAGGGCCACTTCGCGCGCTCTGTCTTGCAAGACTTTCTGGTATAGAAAGGTGGACACCCTCCTCCGGGAGTGGGGACTGCTGTGGGAATCTATTCACAAGGTGAGGAATCCACTGGCAGATGTATCCATCAGAAGAACAAGTTACTTACCTTCGGTAACGCTTTTTCTGGTGGATACAGTATCTGCCTGTGGATTCCTCACTGACCCACCCGCCTCCCCGTTGTCCACCTTTGTATACCATGAAAGAGGTCTTGTTGGAATGTTTTGATGCTTTCTGTACATTTGTAGGTAATGCTTGTTTGGTTAGCATTCCTTTGTTTTTGTATGCTATGTATATATTTTGGTATGCTATATACTGGGTATACTTGGAGTTGTCGTTGGTTCACCTGTTCGCCTCGAAGGCACGGAAAAAATGGGTGGAACTGACGTCATCACGCCGACGTGGGCTTCTTATGGCTCCGATGACGTATTACGGAGTCGCGTGCGGAGCCGATGTATTGTGACGTCGCCCACGTCGACGTGGAATGCTGGGGAAGAAAAGTTCCGTGGAATGCTGGCGCAGGGGATATTCACAAGGTGAGGAATCCACAGGCAGATACTGTATCCACCAGAAAAAGCGTTACCGAAGGTAAGTAACTTGTTCATCAGTTCTTTTCTTTCTGCACCACTTAAGCGCCAATCCGGGAAGAGCTAACCCTCTGTCGCTTTTTTTTGCCTTTTTTGCCATTTTGTTGACTCTGTCATTTTTTTTCCTTATGTGTGAGGGAGGATGTCCTCAAGGAAGACAGGGTTTAAACCGTGTGGCGCCTGTCAGCGCGCCTTGTCGGTAACTGACCCCCACCTCATCTGTCTTTGGTGTCTCGAGCGCAACCACGACTCTAAGTCGTGCTCGGACTGTCGGGCCATGGCTCCGAAGGCCTTGTGGGTGCGGGTTATGAAGCTCCATGCAGCCTGGTAGACGACACCATCCAGCGAGACTCTGCGGAGGTCCCGATCGAAGTAGAGGAGGTTGCGGGACTGCTCCAGGAGCCCCAAGTCCTCTTAGTCCCACTCGAGGTCATCGGGACACTTGGGGAAGAGGCACAAGAAGAAGTCCAAGCGGACTTATTCTTCGACTCAAGTGTTATCCTTTGATGAACAAGATAAGGAGCACCGACTCTCTAGGCATGGTTCTGCCAGGCCGGAGCCTGGGTCGACTTTGCGCCGCCCTCCCTTTCTGGAAGAAGTGACCCCTGCTCAATTTAAAGATTTGTACAAGGCCATGCGCTGTGTAGGCCACGCAGGGTCGGAAGTGGCCCCATCTGATTAGATGCCGTCTGCTCCAGCCATGGCGCTGGTGGGGCCTCGAGGATCCGATCCCAGGTCCGGAATGGCGCCTGTCGTGCCATTGAGACCTTCCCAGGCGTCAGTCCCGAAGTTGGTGTCTTCTATGTTGCAGGCGCCTGCTGGCAGCTCCAGCCCATCCTTATCCCCGACGACACGGAGCCGGAACGGCGTCACTCGACGCCAATTCCGACATCAATAGAACCCAGGGAGCTCTATGTCGTTGCCTGAACACTTTTGTTTTATGTTTTAGGCATGTGAGGGGATTGGTTGGGGTTTATGGACCCTTTAGAACGCCAGGATGTTTCTGCAGAGCAGATGGACTGGTATGGGGAACTTGGGGAGGCCAGTGGACTGGACACTTCCCCAGATACTGGCATGCTTTCTCCGCCAACTGTGGCTACGGAGGAGGGGGCATCTTATGCCATGGTGGTCAAGAGAGCAGCCGAGGTCCTCGGAGTGGAGTTTCCCTCTGTGCAGGTCAGGACTAATCTCCTGACTGAAGTGCTTCAACCTGGGGCTTCCACCTCTGAACCCCTTTTGCCCTTCAATGAGGCACTTATTGGTGTCCTTCTAAGCACATGGTCCAAGCCTAGCACAGGCGCTCCTGTGAATAGGAGAATTGCACGCAATCATTGCACGGCTCCGGGTGAGCCAAAGTTCCTCGGCCAGGACCACACCCCTGAAAGCTTTGTGGTGCAGGCTTCTAACTCCCAGGGCGCTTTCCCTTCCGCCCCTCCGGTAGGGAATCCAAGAGGCTGTAATAATTTGGAAGAAGATGTTTTCTTCCTCCAGCCTGGCAATTTGGTCAGTGAATACCGGATGCTTATTTGACCGTTTCTCCCACTCTCTTTGGGAGACAGCTGCGCAAGTGCTGCCACAAGTCCCGGGGGTGGCCCTGTGTCCCATTTTCTAGAGCATTATAGGTCTGTTGCTACAGATCTCTGGGTGTTGAACATTGTAGGGAATGGGAAAGCACTATCCTTCCGGGAGTTCCCCCCCCTCCTTTTCCTCGCCGTCAGGGCTTTTGCTCAGAAGAGCATCTTCTGCTTCGCCAGCAGGGGGTTCTATTATTGCTGCAAAAGGGTACAATCAAGATGGTTCCAAAGCAGAAAAGGGGTCAGGGGTGCTACTCTTGGTATTTCCTGATACCCCAAAAAGACGGTCGTTTACGACTGATCCTTGACCTCAGTGTTTTGAATTTTTACCTCAAACAGGAGAAATTCAATTGTTGACCCAGGCTCAGGTCCTTCTTGCACTGGAGAAGGAAGACTGGATGGTGTTGATCGATTTACAGGATGTGTATTTTCACATATCCATCCTAAAGTCGCATCGTATGTATCTTCATTTATTGTGGGATCTCAACATTACCAGTTTGCAGTCCTTCCGTCGGGCTTTACTTCCGCACCGCAAGTCTTCACAGCAGCTCATCTCAAATGGTCAGGCATACCTGTTTCTTCTATCTGGATGACTGGCTGCTTAAAGCAAAGTCACCAGAGATGGTGCTGCATCATTTGCAGGTAACACAACTGTTGTTCGAATTGTGTTTTTCGATAAATGTACCCAAATCTCACCGGGTGCCCTCGCAGCACAACCTGTTCATAGGGGCAGTGCTGGACACTACTGTAAATCGTGTAAGCAGCCGTTCCAGTCTTGAAGGTCTTGCGCCTGCTCGGTCTCTTTGCTTCCTGCGTACTGTTGGTCAACCATGCACACTGGCGCATGAGGGCCCTCCAGTGGTGCCTCCGCAAGCATTAGTTTCAACACAACAGTGATCTCAAAGAGGTGGTCAAAATCTCCAGTCACACTGCAGCGGAACTGCTATGGGGGAGTGTTCCAGGCAGTCTGTCTCAAGGAAAGCCGTTTCAGCCTCCTTCTCCGGTGGCCACTATGATAACGGATGCCTCCACTCTAGGCTGAGGAGCACATCTGTGGGGCCTGAAGGTCAAAGTTCTCCAGAGGAAAGATTGTTTCACATCGATCTTCCAGAATTGCGGGAGATACGTTTGGCTCCTAAGGCCTTCCTCCCTTTCTTTTGCGGGCAGTCTGTTCAGGTCCCAACGGACAACACTACTGCGATGTGGTACATCAACAAACAGGGAGGAGTAGGGTTGTATCTTCTCTTCAGAGAGGCTCTGCGACTCTGGTCCTGGGCTCAGGACCATCAAATTTGCGTAATCGCAAATCATCTGGCCGGAGAGCTGAATGTGCATGCGGACAGTCTCAGTTGGCAGCATTTGGCCAATTACGAGTGGGGTCTCCATCCGGAGGTGGTCCTTCAAATTTTCAGGATGTGGGGGTTTCCTCAGTAGGACCTGTTTGCCACTCAAGAGAACGCTTACTGCCTGACATTCCACAGTCTCCTGTATCCGACACGGGAGCGTTGGGGGCGTGTTTCAGTTAGATTAGGGCTCACAGCTTCTTTACACGTTTCCTCCTATACCCTTGATTCCTCGTTTTCTGAGGAAGATTCGCTAAGACCCGGCCCAAGTCATATTGATTTCCCTGGATTGGCCGCGAAGGGTATGGTATACTGTTCGCTTTTGCCTCTCATTGCACCCTCTGCTCAGTCTCCCTCTCAGGGCAGACCTCCTCTCGCAGTCGCAGGGGCAGGTTCTACACACCCAACTCCAGAGCCTGCACCTTCATGCCTGGAGATTGAACGGGGCAACCTGATCTCCTTCTCTCTCCCACAGGATGTGGTGGACGTTATATTATCAGCCAGAAGACACTCCACCAAATCTTTCTATTCTGGTAGGTGGGCCAGGTTTGTTAAATGGTGTGGAGAGAGATCACTTGATCCTTTATAGGCCCATTTATCTGAAGTTTCTCTCTTTCCCTAGCGCAACAGGGTTGTGTAGTAGCTACAGTTAAGGGCTCGCTTGTCGGCTTCTCTGTTTACCAGATCAACCCTCGTTGTTTAAATCTCCCATAGTTATGAGATTCATTAAGGGTCTCACTATTAGGTTTCCTCCCACTTCTTTTTATCTTGCCTCAGTGGGATTTGAATTTGGCTCTCACACTTTTGATGGATTCATCCTTTGAACCATTACATGGTTGTCCCTTAAGGTTTCTAGCGTTTAAAACAATATGTTCGAGGCATAGGAGCTGCAGATTGTATACTTTTGCATAGATCGCCATCTGGTGTTGGGCTCGGATGTTTGCACTTTGTTTTTGTCTCGGAAGAAGTCTTTGTAGTCACGAGGTAGGTGACTCCTCCCTAGGACGATAGTGCACATGGGCATCGACTCCATCCTTAGATTGTTTTTTTCCGCCATCGGGTTCGGATGTGAATTGCTGTGCTCCGGATTGATATCGGTTTTGAATCCCCCTTAGACGCGCAATCCCTTTCCACTCGACGGTATTGTCTCGATCGCGCGCATCTTAAAATGAACTCCTCGATCTTCGACGCGGGGCGTTGGCCCTCTCCGTGCCGACCTCAGCTGCACTTAATGGAAAGGACTCCTTTAAATAAAATGCCCCGGGTGTGGTGCTAAGTTCCCACACACAGACTTGCACGAGGTGTGCAATCTCTGCCTCTCCCCGGAGCACGAAGATAAAAACTGCAAGGCCTGCGCATCATTCAGGTCGAAGAAAACCATCTGTGATCGTCGAGCTCGAAATGTCTCGTGGAAGCAGTTCGATTCCAGACATCTTCGAAGCAGATCCCGATATCCAGCCGGAACAGTCAGGTGATAAAGAACACATCTCTGTCGCCGACGACTCCGACGCCGAACAAGAGACAGTCACCCCGGCTCAATGGTCCGTGAGTACCGAAACCCCCCTCCCGAAAAATAAACTGAAGACTCCGGTAACACCCTCGCCCTCCGGCTGGGGTCGACACCGGCAACATGTTTCAGACGCCCCACTCTCGGGCCCGGCTACGAAACCTAAACATAAACCTTCTGGCTCGAGCCAACCCCATTCCGACTCCGGAAAGTCCTCCTCGGCACCGAAGCAGCAAGTCAAACACTTGTCCACGCCGAAGACAGCCTTGATGCCAGAGCCCTCGGTATCGAAGCATAGCAAGGACAAACACTCGGAACCAAAGAAATCTTTGGAGCCGAAAAAGACTTCTGACTCCAAAACATCTTCGGAGCCGAAAAAAGTTTCGGAGCCGCAAAAACCTAAAGAGTCTAAGTCCCCACGGAAAGCCTCACAAACTCCCTCCAAAGAAGGTTCGGTTCCAAAATCGTCGACACCGAACAAAAACATTTTGCCCACGTAGCCTACACCTGATTTGGCAGATCCAAAGCAAAAAACTTTGTTTATTGACCCAAACATGGGCAAACTAGTCACCAAGCCTTCAAAAAAGAGGAAACAGGACAGTGCAGAAGAACCTGCTATACCTCTCAAACGACAAGATATGGGCACTAACACGTCCCCACCTCCTTCTGCCCCTCCAGTTAATCCACATCTATTGATTTCTCCACCACAATCCCCACAAATCACCGTTGTTGCAACTTGAGGAGTCAACATCTCAATGTTCAGCTTCTGAGCCCCTCTCTGAAGCACCTCATGATACGTGTTTATATCATCTATAGGAGACACTCTCGAATGAGGGCTATCTGATAAAGTAGGTGAATAGTCTCTTTTAGAGGAGCGGGTGGAGGAGGAAGACCATGTAGGAGACCTTCTTCTTTTGTGATGGGAAGTAGAAGGTCTGCGCTCCCGCGATCTTCCAGCACGATGCTGACATGTAGCTGAAGGCGATCTATCTACCTCTTGCACCAACCTTTGCATAGGAGATCTGTGGATCGGACTGGTATATTCCTCCTCTCTTAGTGATGCTCCTGCAGGATTCTTACTCCAGTGATGGATTGGTATAAGCCACCTTGGAGATAAGTGAACAGAAGGGGAAGCCCTTCTGTGATGTGAAAGAGATCTTTGACGCGACCTCCTCGAATGTCGCCCTGTCTTTTAAAGTTCTATTAGAGAGAGACTGGCAATGAGGACAAGTTTTGGGGACATGGTCCTTAGGTAGACAGAGAATACAGACTGCATTAGAGTCTGACCTGGCCTTCTTTTTTCCACAAGAAGGGCAGGGGTCAAAAAGAGATGGCATTTTGAGTGGAAAAAAAATGCCAAAATCAGATAGAAAAAGTGAGCACCTTACTTGACAAGATGAAAAACGTCGAAGTAAGATCAACTTTTCCTGAAAATTAAAGATTATTTCTGAGTAAAATCAGAAAAAAGTGGAGCTGTGTAACCAGGGTCCTGCCTGAAGGAGCCGGAAAGAACAACTAACTGTCACCCCTGAGGCATGATGGGAAGCTGGGGGTCATGTCTGCCTTAAAGGCACGGTTCCAGTTTATTTCTAGGTTGCTATGAGTTAGCTTTTCAGCCTTTCTAGGCTATGTTTTTTCTGCAATGCAGCCTGTGAGTTGTCAATGCTTTCAGTCCTATCTGAGAGATTGTACTAAGTGCTAAGCATTAAAACTGTTTTCAAACATGCTTTGCTGTTGTTTTTCCCTGGTTTTTAATGTATTGTTTATGATATACAGGGGAGTCCTTACAGCATTATTCAGCTCTAGTTATGAAAGGCTGCATTTGCTTTTTTTATTATATATATAAATGTATATATTATGCTGACTATGGAAGAATAAACAAGCACGAAACTCTTTACGGCGCACTTTGTGGTCTGTACCTGTTGAAGTTGTGAAGCTGTGCATAGTGATACAGGACTGTTTAATGTAAATATATATATATATATATATATATATATATATATATATATATATATATGGATATATGGATATATATATATATATATATGGAGATATATATATGTTTGTCACATATATGATTCCGGGGTCCCGCGCATGGGCGGGAATATTCTAGTGCTTATGACTTTGATGAGGATACCCCTGGAAGAGAACTAGGATTACAGATAAGTAACTAATCCATATACATCTATTCGGCTACATCTAGCTGCCATAGCAGCCTATCTCCAAAACAGACAACATTTGTCTTTGTTTCTAGTGCTCGCTATCAAAGCTTTTATGGAAGAACTTAAAAGAAAAATTCCACCCAGAGTCCCGCCCACTCCAGTGTGGAACCTAAATGTGATCCTTACCAGACTCATGGGTCACCCTTTTGAACTTCTCCACAAATGCGAACTACAGTTCCTCACTTGGAAGGTAGCTTTTTTGGTTGCTATCACATCTCTCAGGAGAGTTAGTGAACTCCAGGCATTAACCATACAAGAACCATTTTTACAAATCCATCATAAGAAAGTGGTTCTTAGGACTAACCCACATTTTTTACCCAAAGTCGTATCTGCCTTACATCTCAACCAGTCTGTTGAACTCCCAGTGTTTTTCCCTCAACCAGACTCAGTGGCAGAACGAGCTCTTCACACGTTAGACGTTAAAAGGACAATATTCTACTACATTGAAAGGACAAAATCCTTTAGAAAGACCAAACAACTCTTTGTGGCTTTCTCCCCACCTCATATAGGCAATCCCATCTCAAAGGCAGGAATTGCAAGGTGGATTGTTAAATGCATCCAAATATGCTATATCAAAGCCAAACGCACACTAACCATTCCCCCTAGAGCTCATTCCACACGCAAACTAGGGGCTTCCATAACATTCTTAGGGAACATTCCCGTAGATGACATCTGTAAAGCAGCAGCTTGGGCTACACCACAGACCTTCACAAAACACTATTGTGTAGATGTGCAGGCAAAAGAAGAAGCTACTGTGTGCCAGGCTGTATTAAGAACACTTTTTCAAACCACTGCAACAGATACAGGTAGCCACCGCTAAGGAGGTAACTGCTGTATAGTCTATGCAAAAGTATACAATCTGCAGCTCATATGCCTCGAACGAAAAATGCAACTTACCAGTATGCATCTGTTCTTGGCATGTAGAGCTGCAGATTCGTATACGCCCACCCGCCTCCCAGGATACCTCTATCTGTTCCAGCACTATCTTACTTAGATACATTACACATGGACATCTCTTTCTACTTGTTACTACTCCATCGTAACCCTGCGTGGCAAAAACAATCTAAGGATGGAGTCGATGTACATGAGCACTATCGTCCTAGGGAGGAGTCACCTACCTCGTGACTACAAAGACTTCTTTCAAGACAAAAACAAAATGCAAACTTCCGAGCCCAACACCAGATGGCGGTCTATGCAAAAGTATACGAATCTGCAGCTCTACATGCCAAGAACAGATGCATACTGGTAAGTAGCATTTTCCTTTTGGTTGCAATCACGTCTGCGAGGAGGGTGAGTAAGTTGCAGGCTCAAAGGTCCAAGCCTCCTTTTACATCATTCCATGTGGATAAGAATTTTCTTACGACCAGAGCTGCTTTCCTGCCTTAGGTGGTCACTCCTTTCCACTTGGGGCAATTCATCACCTTACACACTTTCTACCCTCACCCTCTCCCTTCTAAGGAGGAGCAGAGACTTCTTCGCCTGGACCCCGAGATGGTGGTCAGTTTCTACTTGGACAGAACCAAGAACTTCAGGTTGGATGATCAACTTTTCATTGGTAATGTAGGCAAGATGAAGGGCCAGACTGTCCACAAAAGAACGCTGTCCTGGTGGACAATCCTGTGTATCAAGATCTGCTACACCTTGGCCAAGAAGGAGCCTCCTGAAGATATCTGCGCTCATTCTACCAGAGCTAAGTCTGCTTCTTCAGCTTTGGTTAGAGTTGTCCCTGTGGTAGACATCTGTAATACGGCAACTTGGTCCTCCCTCCACACTTTTGTGCAGCAGTGTTGCTTTGATTCAGAGGTCAAGAGGGACGTCCATTTTGCTCATTCTGTACTCTAGGATTTATTGGTGCAGGCAGGCACCATTCCCCGGGAGCGGGACTGCTTGGGGATTCAATTCAAAAGGTGAGGAATCCACAGGCAAAAGTATCCATCAGAAGAACAAGGTACTTACCCTCGGTAAGGCTTTTTTTGGTGGATACAGTATCTGCCTGTGGATTCCTCACAGACCCACCCGCCTCCCCAATGCCTGTCTGCTTTTACCGAAAAAAAATACAAATAATAATCAATGTGTATTTTATGTGATTTATTGTTTGAATCATGTGATACTTGGCACTAGGAAATGTCTATGATGAAGAATTTTCAGGTTTGGTTGTGTTTGTATACTTTGTATACTTGTGAAAATGTTGTCAGTTCACCCGTTCGCCTCGAAGGCACAGAAAAAAATGGGTGGAACTGAGGTCAGCACGCCGATGAGGTCTTCTTATTGCTCCGATTACGTCTCACGGAGTCGCATGTGGAGCCGTTCCATTGTGACGTCCTCTTTAATGTGAGAGACCAGAGGAGAAAAATTCTGTTGAATTCTGCGGATTGGGGTAGTTCAAAAGGTGAGGAATCCACAGTCAGATTCTGTATCCACCAGAAAAAGCGTTACTTAAGGTAAATAACTTGTTCTCACGGGGCGTTATAGCTACTGGCAGGTCGTATCCAATGGGCTACTTTGCCTTTAGGGTGACTACACCCTTTATATGTCCCCTCCCCTTTGGTAGGGGGCATCCGCTAACCTGATTGGGTAGAATCCTTCCATTCAAGATGAAGGATTTTCTAAGGAGGGTTCACCTCGGTCCAGGGCACCTTAGGAGTGGTCCTAGCATTGAGGGGACACACATCTCCTGACTACAAATTTTCCCGCCGACCTTACTGCCAAAAGTGGGGCTTGGTCAGGGGGGTGGACATCTCCACTTGCTGGAGAGGCCCTTGTCAGCATACCAAAGGGCAGGAAGCCTTTGAGGCATCGTCCTGAAAGATGTTCCTGCTTGGGGGTAGGCGAGAAGCACCCCCACCTCAAACAGACTTTGTTCCTGACCCACAAGAGCACAAGGGATGCCACCTGAGGGGATCAGAAACATGTTTCTGTGTGGAAGGCTGGTGCAGACCCGTCCATTGCACACTAGAGAGTTGGTCGTTTTTCAGAAGGCATCTCTAAGATTCCCTCGTTTATTTAGAATACATCCAACACTGGCATCAGTATGGATTTATTATGCTGAGGAGTTTGATACCAAACTCCTTAGCATTCAGTAAAGCCATTATGGAGCTGTGGAGTTCATAATGAAAAACTCCAGCCCATGTTCTCATTATGGCTCCACTTAACCTCCAATGTCTGCAAATGAGCACAGACACTGTAGGGGCATATTGCTTATGCGGCTATGCCCTCGCTTGTGGTATAGTGCACCCTGCCTTAGGGCTGTGAGGCCTGCTAGAGGGGTGACTTACCTATGCCACAAGCAATAGTTTGTGGGCATGGCAACCACGGTGGGTGCCATGTCGACTCTCAAGTTTTGTCTGCACCAAAACACAGTCTGCAATGGCAATGAGGCATGGGTTTGGTGAGGGATCTCTGAGGGTGGCACAATACATGCTGCAGCCCTTAGAGACCCTCTTTGGTCACAGACCCTTGGTACCAGCGGTGCCTTTTACAAGGGACTTACATGTGGGCCAGAGGTGTGCCAATCGTGAAAACAAAGGTACAGTTTTGGGAAAGAGCAGAGGCACTGGGAACCTGGTTGACAGGGACCCAGTGCACACTCAGTCAAAGTGCATCAGAAATCTAGAAAAAAGTAGGGGGTTATTGCAACAGAACCCACTTACCTACAAGCACCATTCTTATTCCCAATGACTGGCGTCTCTGAATTTTACAGTGGGTTTTCAATTGTTCTATGAAAGCTTAATTTCTTTCGATGCAGAAGAACCAGGGCCTGACTTGGGGCTGAATCGCCGAACGTGGCTGGGGCCAAATCATATGAGAATGACTCTTTTGGGAGATGGGTTTAGAGAATGCCCTTTTTTTAATCCTGCCCTTCATTCAACAATTAATTCAAGTAATCGGAAAAACAATGGGTCCGTAGCCTCTGTAGTCAAAGGTACCACATCAAAAGTGTGTGTTCGGCATGTAATGCCTTTCCATTCATGAAAATTATTTGCACCAACGGGATCTGTGTAGGTGCATTACTCCGAGGTGTAGCACTTTGACTCTACTGGACCACAGTCCACTGTGGTCACCAAAGACATCGAAAGAGCAAACTGCGATGATGAAAGATGGAAGGATTTGGTAGCCAAGGAAGCCACAAAGGAGCGAAGCGCAAGTTACTTGTCCTCTAATGACTCCAACTCTAGAGAAGAATCTCCAGGGCCCTGCATAAAACACTCACCCAGGACAAAGAACATGTCTGTGGTTTTAAACAACAACACCAAGAGCTGAGCGCAACCTCAAGAGCCTTGAGCAGACAACGCATCTCCGCGAACTGAGGATCTTCCCTCAGGGGCTCAATCTGAAACCGACCTTTGGCTCAATAAGAAGGAAAGGCACCAAGATTGCCATGCCTTGTCTGAGGAACCACCCTCAAAAAGCCTTGGCAGTTGTCACTGTCAACTAGTGTTGAGACTGTGAGGAGCCTAATCGACGTTTTGACCCAAGAACATCCTAAAGGCCTATGTGTCTCGAGGCTTCAGTCAGAGAGGGTGCCAAGCTACTCTGGTGGCAAAGTCAGCTTCAAAGTCGAACGCAGACACTCTCTACCCTCACTTCTTCTCAACAAGAGACGGAACAGCCTGACGTCCTCCAGTTCACCATATATGTTGACTCTGACAGTGGTCACATTCTGGCGTGGTTCCCTTCCTGAGCACACAATTATGTTAGCGGGTGCTGAACAACAGAGAGGTGACCGAACTTGGAAAGGGCCCAGAGAGACCTACGGAGTGGGGAAGAGAAAAGTTGTTATGGCTTTCCTGAATTTGAGGTAGTTATTAAGCCCTCGAATGTGGGCTGACAATGAATTCCAAAGGATGGCCGCTCTGTTCTGGAAGGAACAACCTCTGGCGCGAACCCTCCTGACTCGGGGGACCACCAACTGGCATTGTCCCATGGAGCGAAGCTGGAGGGCGGGAACATAGGGTAGAAGCAAGTCGGTCAGGATTTTCGGAGATGCCAGTTTCAAGGTTTTAAAGGCTCTACAGAGTGCCTTAAACTTGATTCACCTAGTCACAGGCAACCAGTGAAGACGGCGAATGGCACCTGTCACTGAGCAGACTCTATGCAGACCGAGGAGAGATCTTGCGGCCGCATTCTGGACTCTCTGTAACCTCTGTATTCCTGACTTGTTCGCTCCCAGATACAGTGAGCTAGTGTAGTCAAGTCTAGACATAATCAGGGCCTGGGTGATGATCTGCCTGGTAGGGGCATCAAAGAAGCCCAGGATGGGTTTGGGTACACGCAACAATCCGAAGCAGGTTCCCACCACCTTTTTAGTTTGAGTCTAAAAGTTAAGCGAAGCGCCCATCCAGACCCCTAGATTCTTCACTGCTTGCTTGGGGGCGGGGGCAGTGCCTAGGCTCTTTGGCCACCAGAGCTCGTTCCATAGATCATGGTCCTTTCCCACCAACAACACCCCCGACTTGTTGGCATTCAGTTGGAGACTTTTGGTGGTCATCCTCTCGGCGACAGCCGCAAGATCACGTTGAAATTTCATGCTTGGAGTCGCTCAAGAGAGCCACCACCAACTGTGGGTCGTCGGCATAGGAGACCATGGTCAGCCCTCTGCTCTTGGCTACTCCGGCCAGAGGTTGAACGTAAAGATTGAAAAGCAGAGGGCTCAGGGAAGAGCCCTGTGGTACCCCTTGACTTATGGGAAGGTTGCTAGAGGTAAAGGGGGGAGCTATCACCTGAAACATCCTGTCCGCAAGGAAAGATGCCAGCCACTTCAAGGCTGAGCCAGTGACTCCCGCCTCCTCCAGGCGTCGTAGCAAAATGGCGTGAGACACGGTGTTGAACGCGGCACTAAGATCCAAAAGGATCAGTGCCGACGTCTGCCCAGCGTCTAAGGCTTTCCAGAGATGTTCAGTCACGGCCAAGAGTGCTGACTCGGTGCTGTGGCCAGGGCGAAAACCATTTTGGGATGGGTCGAGCCTGTTGTTGGAGTTTAGGTTTTCCGTGAGGAGAGAGTTAACGTAGGCCTCCGTGATCTTTGCAGCCCAGGGTAGCGAGGAGATTGGCCGGAAGTGTTCTGGCTTTTTTGGGTCTAAGGAAGGTTTTTCGAGCAGCGGTATCACCCTGGCCTGTTTCCAAGCTGTAGGTACGACCGCTGAGCTGAGGGACCCGTTGATCACCTGTTTCAAAGGACGTAGGATAGTGGGTAGAATTTTACGAAATTAGTCGGGGTTCAGTGGATCGACTGGAGAGCCCGACTTGACTTTAGAGCAAAGGGTGAGTAAGAGATCCTGAGGAATAAGGGAAAACGCCTCTAGTGTAACATTAATGAGATTGCAAGATGCCTCAAGGGGGCCGGGTTGGACCATAGGGAAGCATTAATAAGTGTCTTCTACCTTCCTGACAAAGTAGGCGGCAAGCTTTTCACACTGCTGATCAGATGTAATCAGTGGTCCTGCGGCGTCTTTCTGAGTTTTAAGGCCTGAGACTATCGAGAAGATACTCTCCGCCGGGTTAGGACTCTTGCTGATTTGCTCAGCATAAAATGCTGCGTGCTCAACTTGGATGGCCCTGTGGTATCTCCTTACGGCAACCCGGTAATGATCCTTAGAGGTCGGATCATAATCCCTTCTCCAGGTTCTCTCCAGCTTTCTACAGATTTTACGCAGAGCAGATAATTTACTGTTGTACCATGGGTTAGATTTAGATTGACAATTCATGGACAATTTAGCTGGAATTAGGCTATCCAAGGGCTGACTGATCCAATTGGTAAAGACCGAGTCGGCCTCATTGGGGTCAGCCAGAAAAGCTGAGGAGGTAGCGGAAAGGTGGGTTTGGAATTGGTCCCAATTCAGTTTATGCCAAGGGTGTTTGAGAGAAAATGTTTTCACTAAATTACGCGCGGGCGTGACGCCCTGAATGGACTTGGGGACTAGATAATGATCCGACCAACCCATCTGGACAGTGGGTAGGACCGTGAGAGAAGGTATATTTGTAAAAACTGGGTCCAATAGGTGGCCAGCTGAGTGCGTTGGACCTAAGACACGTTGATCGAGCTGACATGCTGCAAGATCAGCCAAAAATTTAGTCACTACGGGGTCAGAGTGATTATCCAGGTGCAAATTAAGATCTCCTGTGACTGTGACATTAGAAGCATTGACCGCCAGGGCACTGACTGTCTCGGTGAGAGCTTCCCTGAACACTTTTGAGGGACCCGGGGGTCGGTAGATTAGTAAGCCTGTCATAGTGTAGTTGGGATTAAGGGTGATTTTAAAGTGGCCACATTCGCAATCAGCAACGGGTTGCATTATAAAAGTGCAAAGGTAACCAGTTTTAAGAATGACCACAATGCCCCCGCCTCTTGTTGCCCTGTTGAGGGTATGTATCTTATAGCCTTCCGGGAGTGCGAGCACTTGCTCTGCGACCATGTCGTCCGAGAGCCAGGTCTCTGTGAGAAACAGGACGTCGGGGGACTCAGCTTCCAGGAGATCATGAACATCGGCAAAGTGTTTGGCTAGGGAGCAACAGTTAAGGTGAAAAACGGTCGTGGAATTACTAAGAGGGAGGCTGCTAAGCTTTGCCGGGATGACAGACACGAAGCCACAGCATTTGTAGCCAAAGGGACCCTCTAGACCATACAAACTAGATTGTTTGCACCAGCCCACCTGCGTCCTGATTGCAAGCAGCTCATTCCGAGCGTAACTGTACCTCATTTTATCTAAATTGGCAGCATGTCTGGCGACGGACTGGCGCGGACGGGCGCAGACAGGCTTGCCTTTGGCGTTCCAGCGGCGCGCACGCTGCACGGCCGGGCTCCCATGCTGCTTTTGTAGTGCCCCCAGTAGCGAAAATGAGGGGAGGAGGGCGGAACAACGTCCCTCCACAATAATCAGTGAACGCTGCAGTGGACTGGGGACGGCGGGAAAAGTGTGCGAAGTGTGCAAGTAAGCTTCGTTTTTTAAAAACAATGAATACAAATTGTTAAAACCCAATTTAAAAAAAACAAGAGTGCAAATTAGGCAAAAAACAATGGTGACCTAGCCGAGTGGCGCGCTGTCACCTCACGCTGCGCGGCCGGGCACCCATGCTGCTTTTGTAGTGCCCCCGGTAGCGGAAATGAGGGGAGGAGGGCGGAGCAACGTCCCTCCACAACAATCAGCTGAACGCTGCGGTGGACCGGGGACGGCGGGAAAAGTGTGCAAGTAAGAAGCGTTTTTTTAAAACAAGGGAACAGAGAATACAAATTGTTAAAACCCAATTAAAAAAAACACAAGAGTGCAAATTAGGCTAAAAACAATGGTGACCTGGGAGCCATTTCAGGCCTTGAGGGCCTATCCCAGTCCTATATATTGTAAGGCTGATACAAGTATGTCTCCACCCCAACCAGAGATCACATCAGATGATTTGTATTCTGACTCTCACCACATGTACTGATCTGTACCATTGATTTGGGAAAAAGGGGGTGGTGATGGACAGAGTTTCTGAATGATGCAGAATACTCTTACCAAGTCAAGAGATCATGGTTTTAATCCATCACCGTTTTTTAGCTCACTGCACCAACCCAGCTCAGAACCTGGCTACATGCAAATTAGTCTGTACCTGTCCCAGTGCATGATGGGAACAGGGCAAACCAAACTACCAATCCAATTCTTATACTGGGAAGGAAACAAGCTTCCGGGGACCGGTTTCTGGCATCACAGCCTTCGTCGGCCCGGCTTGCCTGAATCCTGATGGTGCAATGAGCAAGGGACTCACGTCTGAGCATACCCTCCCACACTGAGTGTGGATAAAATCGATTTGGGAAAAAGGGGGTGGTGATGGACAGAGTTTCTGAATGATGCAGAATACTCTTACCAAGTCAAGAGATCATGGTTTTAATCCATCACCGTTTTTTAGCTCACTGCACCAACCCAGCTCAGAACCTGGCTACATGCAAATTAGTCTGTACCTGTCCCAGTGCATGATGGGAACAGGGCAAACCAAACTACCAAGCCAATTCTTATACTGGGAAGGAAACAAGCTTCCGGGGACCGGTTTCTGGCATCACAGCCTTCGTCGGCACGGCTTGCCTGAATCCTGATGGTGCAATGAGCAAGGGACTCACGTCTGAGCATACCCTCCCACACTGAGTGTGGATAAAATCGATTTGGGAAAAAGGGGGTGGTGATGGACAGAGTTTCTGAATGATGCAGAATACTCTTACCAAGTCAAGAGATCATGGTTTTAATCCATCACCGTTTTTTAGCTCACTGCACCAACCCAGCTCAGAACCTGGCTACATGCAAATTAGTCTGTACCTGTCCCAGTGCATGATGGGAACAGGGCAAACCAAACTACCAAGCCAATTCTTATACTGGGAAGGAAACAAGCTTCCGGGGACCGGTTTCTGGCATCACAGCCTTCGTCGGCCCGGCTTGCCTGAATCCTGATGGTGCAATGAGCAAGGGACTCACGTCTGAGCATACCCTCCCACACTGAGTGTGGATAAAATCGATTTTGGAAAAAGGGGGTGGTGATGGACAGAGTTTCTGAATGATGCAGAATACTCTTACCAAGTCAAGAGATCATGGTTTTAATCCATCACCGTTTTTTAGCTCACTGCACCAACCCAGCTCAGAACCTGGCTACATGCAAATTAGTCTGTACCTGTCCCAGTGCATGATGGGAACAGGGCAAACCAAACTACCAAACCAATTCTTATACTGGGAAGGAAACAAGCTTCCGGGGACCGGTTTCTGGCATCACAGCCTTCGTCGGCCCGGCTTGCCTGAATCCTGATGGTGCAATGAGCAAGGGACTCACGTCTGAGCATACCCTCCCACACTGAGTGTGGATAAAATCGATTTGGGGAAAAAAAATTCCACACTCAGTGTGGGAGGGTAGTTTGGTTTGCCCTGTTCCCATCATGCACTGGGACAGGTACAGACCAATTTGCATGTAGCCAGGTTCTGAGCTGGGATGGTGCAGTGAGCTAAAAAACGGTGATGGATTAAAACCATGATCTCTTGACTTGGTAAGAGTATTCTGCATCATTCAGAAACTCTGTCCATCACCACCCCCTTTTCCCAAATCGATTTTATCCACACTCAGTGTGGGAGGGTATGCTCAGACGTGAGTCCCTTGCTCATTGCACCATCAGGATTCAGGCAAGCCGGGCCGACGAAGGCTGTGATGCCAGAAACCGGTCCCCGGAAGCTTGTTTCCTTCCCAGTATAAGAATTGGCTTGGTAGTTTGGTTTGCCCTGTTCCCATCATGCACTGGGACAGGTACAGACCAATTTGCATGTAGCCAGGTTCTGAGCTGGGATGGTGCAGTGAGCTAAAAAACGGTGATGGATTAAAACCATGATCTCTTGACTTGGTAAGAGTATTCTGCATCATTCAGAAACTCTGTCCATCACCACCCCCTTTTCCCAAATCGATTTTATCCACACTCAGTGTGGGAGGGTATGCTCAGACGTGAGTCCCTTGCTCATTGCACCATCAGGATTCAGGCAAGCCGGGCCGACTAAGGCTGTGATGCCAGAAACCGGTCCCCGGAAGCTTGTTTCCTTCCCAGTATAAGAATTGGCTTGGTAGTTTGGTTTGCCCTGTTCCCATCATGCACTGGGACAGGTACAGACCAATTTGCATGTAGCCAGGTTCTGAGCTGGGATGGTGCAGTGAGCTAAAAAACGGTGATGGATTAAAACCATGATCTCTTGACTTGGTAAGAGTATTCTGCATCATTCAGAAACTCTGTCCATCACCACCCCCTTTTCCCAAATCGATTTTATCCACACTCAGTGTGGGAGGGTATGCTCAGACGTGAGTCCCTTGCTCATTGCACCATCAGGATTCAGGCAAGCCGGGCCGACGAAGGCTGTGATGCCAGAAACCGGTCCCCGGAAGCTTGTTTCCTTCCCAGTATAAGAATTGGCTTGGTAGTTTGGTTTGCCCTGTTCCCATCATGCACTGGGACAGGTACAGACCAATTTGCATGTAGCCAGGTTCTGAGCTGGGATGGTGCAGTGAGCTAAAAAACGGTGATGGATTAAAACCATGATCTCTTGACTTGGTAAGAGTATTCTGCATCATTCAGAAACTCTGTCCATCACCACCCCCTTTTCCCAAATCGATTTTATCCACACTCAGTGTGGGAGGGTATGCTCAGACGTGAGTCCCTTGCTCATTGCACCATCAGGATTCAGGCAAGCCGGGCCGACGAAGGCTGTGAAGCCAGAAACCGGTCCCCGGAAGCTTGTTTCCTTCCCAGTATAAGAATTGGCTTGGTAGTTTGGTTTGCCCTGTTCCCATCATGCACTGGGACAGGTACAGACCAATTTGCATGTAGCCAGGTTCTGAGCTGGGATGGTGCAGTGAGCTAAAAAACGGTGATGGATTAAAACCATGATCTCTTGACTTGGTAAGAGTATTCTGCATCATTCAGAAACTCTGTCCATCACCACCCCCTTTTCCCAAACTGATCTGTACCATTGCCAGTGTATGAAAATCCAGTGCCCACTGATGAACAGGAGGGCACTTTACATGACTACAGGACGGATCCTAAGGATGACCCATCCTGTTGAGGCCTCATTTGCAAATGACAAGCCTCATACCACTCGGTCATATGTAGAGCGTTGGCCCACATACTTTCCGACGCTTGAGGAGGAGGAGGATTTCTCCATGAGGATACCCTTTATAGTTGTCAGTTCATTCCTGTGTTTAAAACAATGCTAAATGTGCTCTACGTAAAACTTCAGGGACCCCACCAAAGCCAGAATGGATACTGAATAAGTGGAGAAATAGTTTAAGCAAGCTCCACAGGACCCTCTCTTCATTCTTTGCCATGTCCCACTAGACTCCATGGTGATGCACAGTACCTATGAAAGAGCTCCCAAACATGGCATAGGAGATACGTCATCTTCGGATAAGGAGAGTGTAAGAAATTGGGTTATTAGTTTAGATGGGTGGATGGCCCTCTCAAATAATAAACACAATTTTTGTCAGTATGAACCTCAAAAGTCACTGAATAAGCCTGTACTTAACTGTCTTGTAGCCTTGCACAAAAGCTGCCAGGCATAATTTTGAGGTAAATTGTAAAGTATTTATGCAGCACACAAACCGTAATGAAATGAAATCACAACACAAGGAAAACACAGCTAATTTTAATCAATAAAATTACACCAAAATGACAAAAATCCAATCTGTAGAACCAGAAACCGGGAGGTGGGGGGGGGGGGGGGGGGGGGGGGAATTAGGGCAGTCAAAAGGTCATACTGACCGTGATGGAGTGTCGATCAGATGCAGGGACCAGGTTTGTCCCTCTGAAGAGTTACCTTGCTATGTCCGCTTGAGGATCTGTTAGGAGGTCATGTCGGAGCGAGGAGCAGTCTTGGACAGTCGCTGCTGTATCGTGAAGAGACAGTCCTCCCATACCATGCCAACTGGTTGCTGATGGTGGGCTTACCTCAGACCGTCATGAGTCACCTCCAGACAGCAGACAGCCTGTTGACATCCTTAAGATTGTCTATCAGTGTTCTGAAGTTAAACCTCACTCCTTCACAGAGGATGCCCTTCATTGGAGCTATCCTTGAAACAGTGCTTTTCCAAGTCTTCCCTCCACTTCAACGCATCCAGGACATTTGGGCTATCATTTCTATGTTTGAACCCTTGGCCTAGGTCTCAGTGACAGCGACTCTGTGGCTTCTTGTCATCTTAGTCTCTGACATCTTGCTTATAGACCACAGCGAGTGCTAGGTGTGGAATTTGAATTCTCAATGGACTGAGCACCAGGGAAACCTTTCAGATCCAATCCAGGTATTGGAGGAAACTGCAACAGATCAGGTTTGTGGCTGCTGGACCGCTGTTGAGCCAATGGCACACCAATCTCCTTACCTCATCCAGAACAAAATATTTGTGACGGATGGTTGTTGCTGGGTTGCGGAGGTAATTTGGGAGAGGTGGAGGTCAGTGGACTCTGGTCTCCAGCAGAAACTCGTTCGCACCTCATTTTGTTGGAGCTGCAGGTGATGTGCTTTGCACAGATTGCCTACCTCCCATCCATCAAGGAATTAAGGAGGAGCAGGTTCTCACGGACAACTCCACTGGCATGTGGTTCAGCAAAAACAGGGCGGAGTGGCGTAATGTGTCTTGTCCCAGGAAGCTTTGCGCCGCTGGAACTTGCTGAATTATCAGAGCATCTCTGATCATGCAGCACATGACAGGATCTTCAATCGTGAGGGTATATTAACTCAGCCGGGGGTGACCTAGCAAATCACAAATTGTAGCTGCGACTTCCAGGAATGGAGCAACCCCTTGCACTATCTTTTCACCACCGCAGAGGACACACAGGGCCTAATTCACAAAGGTGAATGTGCACTTTTATGTAAGTTTACAATTTTTTAAAATATTTACAATCTGCAAGTTAATAGTAATTTTACCACTGCAGTTGAGGTGTAGAACTCCACACATAAAAAGTTAGGACAGACCTATCTTTTTATGTGTGTAGTTCTCTGCCCCTACTGTGGAGCCTCTGCAGTTGTAAAATTACTATTAGCTCGTTGTTTTGTAAATACCCCCACAAAATTATCAACTTGCACAAACGTGTACGTTTACCTTTGTGAATTATGGCCACAGTGTATAAGTTATTGTGCTTCGGGTTTCCCAAAACTGTTCTCACTCTGAGATGCTTTCACCTGGATTGGAACTCAAAACTGCTGTATGCCTTCCTGCCTCCTCCTCTTTTGCCCAGCTTTCTGACAGTGTGGTACCCAGAACTTATGGCTATGAGTATATACCCTCCAATCTAGCTGCCTCTTAAGGAGGACCTCTTATTGCAGCAGCAGGGCAGGGTCCTGCACCCGTGTCTGCACAACCTATACTTCCACAGTTGAAGATGGAGCTGCGACAGTTGACAGCTTTTGAACTCCATTCCAAAGCAGTGAGTGTCTCTTGACTAAAACAATCTATGCGGGATGCTGTGAGAAGTTTATTGTTCGGTGTTCCCAAAATATTCAACCTTTACATGCACAGTAGTCTGACATTTTAAGCTTTTGTTTATTCTTAGCTCATCAAGGTATTGCTGTGGTAAGGTTATTTATTGGCTCGTTCAGCATTTTAAGCTTACCCAATCAGAGATCTTTATTCAAATGACCTATTGTGGTACGTTTTCAAAAATGCTGACCCATATGGCGCCTCCAGCATCATTTGTAGTGCCTCAGTGGGACCTCAATCTGGTTCTCACTTTCCTCATGTGTACTTCATTTGTGCTAATGCACAGCTGCCTTCTTCGGTTGCTCACCTTAAAGACAGTGTTCCTTGTAACATTGGCATCAGCTCTTTGTGTGAGTGAACTACAAGCACCGTCTGTCCAGCAATCATATACAACCTTCTTTCTAGACAAGCTAGTGCTCAGGACAAAAGTAGCATCTAGGAAAGTTCCCCTTTTTGACATGGTCACCCACAATTTATCCCTAGTGCTGATGATTTTCGACTGAGCGCTGGGTCCCTGCTAACCAGGTCCCCAGCGCCGATGCTCTTTCCCTTCAAACAGATAAGATGGCATTGTAACCCAATTGGCAAGGACTTTAGCACTCCTGTGAGTGCCTAGTAAATTGTACCCCTGGTACCTAGGGCATGGGCACTAAAGAGGGTCGCTAAGGGTTTCAGAATGAAGAGACTATTAGTTATATATTCCGTACCTTAGAATTACCAGGCGTCAGACTGGATCCGGTGAATTTTTCTTCAGCAGTACCCCTGCGCGTCGGTAGATGGCGTCGGTTGACTCTTCGTTCGTCGTTGGCGTTGCGATCGCTGGAATGACGTTACGGTATCTACTTAGATGCCGCCCCTGCGCGCTGATGTCATTTCTTTCTTTTTACCCCTCAGTCAGCGCAGATCCGGAGAGAGCGGTACCCTTAGTCTTTTTGACTAGACTTTCTTCGACTTTTTGTCGACTTCTTTTTTTGAGTCGTTCAACTCCTGGTTCAAGGGATGTCACGTCGTCGAACCAGCTTCAAACCTGTGGCTCCTGTGGTGTTTGGAGCATGACCACGACCCAAAGTCATGCTCCGACTGCCAGGCCTTGAACCCGAATTCTTTGCGGGAGCGGTCCCAAAAGATTCTCGAGGCCAGGAAGTCCGCTCCGCGCCGCTCGAGACAGAGGTCGCGGGACCAGTCATGGAGTCACCACCATCACTCCTCTTCGAAACACAAGAAGAAGGCGAAGAAGCAACATCACTCTTCGCCTTTTCCCCTTCCATTGGCCGATGCGGGTTGCGGAAGGTAATTGTCCGGCTCCGCCCGCAGAGCCTTTTGGGTCGGCTCTGAGTTCCCCCCTCCTTTCCGGGAGCTGGGGTGACCCTGCCCAACTTAGTTGCTTTTAAGAAGCTCTCCACTCCAACTTTGAGCAGCCTGACTCCGCCGGGGCCCCATGGACTCGGCTGGGGGTTCTAGGCCTTCGATGCCTGCGGTTCCAGCGCCGCAGGCCGGCCAGGGATTCAGGCCTAGATCCAGATTGGTGCCGGTTGACCTTACGACACCTCCTCACGCGCCGAATCCATTGGCGACACTCCTTCCCCATCCCTCCTCTGACGCCGGTTGTGTCCCCAGCCGGCATCGACCCCGGCCTCCACCTCGACAGGGACACAGAGCTGGACCAGCGTCGACTGGCGGCGGTCGGTACTATTGTACCTCTGTTCTACCCTGGCGTTCGATATCGCCCTGAGTGACAGCCAGAGGAGGGTGAGGAGGACTGGGAGGGGTCTGTTGATCCTCTTGCAGAGCAGCTGGAAGAACCGGACTGGAGAGAGGAACTAGGTGAGGCCAGTGGTCTGGATACATCCCCAGACTATGGCATGCTTTCTCCCCCTACCATGGCTACGGAGGAGGGAGCCTCCTACGCTGTGGTGTTGCGTAGGGCGGCTGAGGCCTTGGGCAGTCAGGACTAACCTCCGGACTGATGTGCTTCAACCAGCAGCAGCTTCTTCGGACCCCCTGCTTCCGTTCAATGAGACCCTTTCGGACCTCTTTGTGGGTATCTGGTCCAAACCCAGCACAGGGGCTCCTGTGGATAGGACGATTGCCCGACGCCACCAACCAGCTCCACACAAGCCAACTTTCTTCTCCCAACACCCTACCCCAAGAGCTTGGTGGTCCAAGCCGCAATATCCAAAGGCTCTTTCCCTACTGCTTCCCCAGATAGGGAATCCAAGAAGCTGGATCACTTTGGGGAAGAAGATGGTTTCTTCCGCTAGCTTAGGACTGCAGTCGGTAAACACCGCATGTCTCTTTGGCTGTTACTCCCACTCTGTGTGGGACACTGTCACGCAGGTGCTGCCACAGTGCCCGGAGGAGGCCCAGGCCGTGCTCTCCCATGCAGTTGCTGAGGGTAGAGATGCAGCAAAGTTCTCCATACGATGTGGGCTGGACACCGCCGGCTCGCTAGGCAGGACGATTTCAACGTCGGTAGCCCTGCAACGCTATGCCTGGCTAAGGTCCACTGGCTTTTCGGGTGATGTCCAATCAACACTTTTGGACATGCCTTTTGATGGCCGTCGCTTGTTTGGTGACAAAGAGGACAACACACTTGAGCGCTTTAAGGATTCTAGGGCTACGGCTAGATCCTTGAACCTCGCTACCACCTCTTGCCACGCGCAGTCCGCTTTTTGCCCCTTTTGTGGCTACGGAAGGGGCGCCCTATTACGACCCACCCAGAGTCGCAGGCCTGCACAAGCCACCCAGTCTCTGTGCGGCGGGGGACCTGGGACCCAGCATCGTGGGTCTGGGGGCCAGCGGGCTGGCCAGTCCACCAGCGCCCCCTCTGCAGCAGCCTCCAAACTTTCCTAGTCCGAGTTTTCAGGGCCACCAGTTGCCAGTGGGCGGCAGGATTTGCCATCACCTCCCCCACTGGCACAATATCACACCGGACATGCAGCTTTTGCAGATAGTCTCAAGGGGCTACACCCTCCCCTTCAAGACTACCTCTCCCTCCATGCCATCTGCTTTCCATCGCATGTCGGAGGATCACTTGGCCCTTCTTCGTCAGGAAGTTGCCGCTCTTTTGGCCATGGGAGCCATTGAGCGAGTCCTTGTGCCAGAAGTAGGTCCTGGTTGTTATTCCCACCATTTCTTGGTGCCCAAGGAGGACAAATGCCTGCGTCCTATCTTAGATCTCAGGGACATCAACCGCTTCCTCCAAGAGGAGAAGTTCAAAAGGTTGACATTGGCTCAGGTCCTGTCTACTCTCGACCCTGGAGACTGGATGGTAGCGCAAGACTTGCAGAACGCCTATTTTCACATCCCCGTCCTGCCTGACCACTGGCTTTACCTAGGGTTCACGGTAGACCACAAGCATTTTCAGTTCACTGTGCTCCCCTTTGGCCTTCCCAGCG
Source organism: Triturus cristatus (assembly GCF_964204655.1). Classification (NCBI taxonomy): domain Eukaryota; kingdom Metazoa; phylum Chordata; class Amphibia; order Caudata; family Salamandridae; genus Triturus; species Triturus cristatus. The sequence continues at coordinate 1,122,661,139 of NC_140585.1, read as the reverse complement.
CCCCTCGGGTGTTCACGAAAGTGATGGCGGTGGTCGCAGCTCCTCTGCGCAGAGCAGGGGTTCCAGTCTTCCCCTATCACGATGACTGGCTGTTGAAGGCGAGTTCGCCGCAGACTGCCATCTCCCACCTCCAAACTACCGCGGACCTCCTGCATTCGCTGAGGTTCACTGTCAACGTGCCAAAGTCACACCTAATTCCCTCTCAGAAGCTCCTTTTCATCGAGGCGGTTCTGGACACAGCGCAGTTTCGGGCCTATCCTCCCGAGCAGTCAGTCCGGGATACTCGGGCTATGATTCCGGTCTTTCACTCTCTATCCCGGGTTTCAGTCAGAATATCTCCAAAGCATGCTGGGCCTCATGGCCTCCTGCATCCTGCTGGTAGCTCATGCCAGGTGGCACATGCGGGCTCTGTAGTGGGACCTGAAGTTCCAGTGGGCACAGCATCAAGGGAATCTTTCCGATTCGGTCCAGATCTCAGAGGACACTGCACACCAATTGCAGTGGTGGCTAATGAACCAGGATTGGGTCAACGGCAGGTCCCTCTCACTTCCCGACCCAGAGTTCACAGTGGTGACAGATGCATCACTTCTGGGGTGGGGCGGCCACATGGGGAGGCGGAGATCAGAGGACTCTGGTCTCCGGCGGAGTCCAGGCTCCACATCAACCTTCTGGAGCTCGGGTGATTCATCTTGCACTGAGGGCATTCCTTCCTTCTGTCAAAGGAAGAGTAGTGCAGGTGTTCACGGACAACACTACTGCCATGTGGTAGTGCAAACAAAAACGGTGGGGTGGGGTCGTGGACCCTCTGTTAGGAGGCCCTTCGTCTCTGGAAGTGGCTGGAACATCAGGGCATGTCCCTGGTGGTTCAACACCTGGCAGGTTCTCTGAACACCAGGGCGGACTAACTCAGCCGCCTGTGCATGATGGATCATGAATGCCGTCTTCACTCGGAGGTGGTGCAAGGTCTCTTTCAGCAGTGGGGAGAGCCTTGGTTAGATCTGTTCGCCACCGAAGAGAACGCGCAATGTCAGCAGTTCTGCACATTGGAATTTCCAAGGCGGCACTCTCTCTGCAATGCTTTTCATCACAAGTGGAATTGCGGTCTTCTATACGCCTTTCCGCTTATATCACTTATGCCCAGAATGCTGAAGAAGATCAAGCGTGACCGGGCCGAAGTCATTCTTGTGGCCCTGGACTGGGCTCGAAGTTTTGGTATCCTGAGCTCTTGAGCATGGCCATCGATCCTCCGATCAGACTGTCTCTTCGGGAGGATCTTCTGTCTCAGCAGCACGATACGGTCCTCCACATGAACCTGTCCAGCCTCCACCTCCTTTCGTGGAGATTGAGCAGCAACAGTTGACAACTTTTGACCTTCCTCCTGAAGTCTGTAATGTCATTTTGGCAGTCAGGCGTCCCTCCACCAAAACGGTAGACGCCTGTAGATGGGACACATTTGTGGTAAGGTGCACAGCAAAGGCTGTGGATCCCCTTTCTGCCCCTCTTTCAGAGGTTCTCCTCTTCATTCTTTCTTTGGCCCAGCAGGGTTCTGCTCTGGGCACTCTTAAAGGCTATCTTTCGGCCATTTCGGCCTTTCTTCGCCTTCCTGATCAGCCTTCTCTTTTCAAGTCCACTATTGTAAATCGTTTCCTTAAGCGCATTACTCACCTGTTTCTTCCTATTCCTTTCGTAAAGCCCCAGTGAGACTTGAACCTTGTTCTGATTTACCTTATATGCGCTCCTTTTGAGGCGCTACACAATTGTGCTCTCAAACTATTGACTCTCAAAACTGCCTTTTTGATGCCATCACCTCTGCTTTAGGCTCTTTTTTATAAACCTTCTTTCCTGGCTATTCATCCGGACAAGGTTGTCCTTCGCACTAGGCCTTCTTTCCATATAGGACAGACCATCACTTTGCCCACCTTCTTCCAGCCCCCGCATCCTTATAAACAGGAGGAGAGTGTCCACCGTCTGGATCCAAAACTTGCGCTTTCATTTTATTTGGATCGCACAAGACAATTCCGGGTGGATGATCAGCTCTTTGTTGGCTACGTGGGTGCCAAGAAAGGTCGGGCCGTGCAAAAACGAACCATCTATCGATGGGTCGTTCTTTGCATAATTTGCTATTCTTGGGCGAAAAAGGAACCTCCAGTAGGGTTGTGCACCCATTCCACCAGGGCGATGGCAGCCACTACTGCTTTGGGACGTGGAGCCCCCCTTCATGACATCCGCCAGGCAGCCATGTGGACATCATTGCACACGTTCACCAAACACTACTGCCTGGATAGCCAAGTCCGGAGAGACGGCTTCTTTGGCCGTTCAGTTCTGCAGGACTTTCTGGTGTGAACTTAGTTTGCAGACCCACCCCCGGGGTTGGTATTGGTGGGATTTCTATTCTAAGGTAAGAAATCTATAAATAATAATTTCTTTCAGATGAACAAGTTACTTACCTTTGGTAACGATATATGTGTAGAAGACATAAATTAGTTATAGATTCCTTACGGCCCCACCCATCCTCCCTGTTCTGCGAACTGACTTCTAGAGTGAGGGAGTCCCTTTCAGGGCCCTAGTTGATACACCAGTGGTCATTGTCTTGCCTGGCTCTGCGCTTCTGGCGTGGATTGCTGTGTAAAGAACTGACGTCAGCGTGCAGGGGAGGCGTCTAAGTAGATACCGTGACGTCATCACGGCGTCAACGACGAACACAGAGTCGACCGACGCTACCTACCGACACGCAACGGTACTACTGAAGAACAATTCTCCGGATCCAGTCTGACGCCTGGTGGTAATTCTGAGGTAAGGAATCTATAACTAATATATGTCTCTTACAGATATATTGTTACTGAAAGTAAGTAAGTTATGCCACCTGTGACCCACACACAAATTGCATACAGACTGCCATTGCGTGCTATGTGAAATGGTGCAAACCATTTTCGAAAGCTCAACATTGCCCGATCCCTGTTTGCCATGCCCAAAGACACTGCATATACCATATGTAAGTCAACCTACAGCAGGCCTTACAACACTAAGGCACGGTGCATTATATTATATGTGAGGACATATCTGCATGAGTAGATATGCCCCTGTGATGTCCGGTTCCATCGCCAGGACATTGCATGTGATCAGGAAGTCATCTTTAGCATTTGTATTGGGCACTGGTCTCTGTGAGTTACCCAGCTACGTGATGGCTTCACTGAAAATACGGATGTTTGGTGTCAAACACCTTGTCTCAATAACTCTGTACTGATGCCACTACTAGATTTATTATGACATGCACCCAGAGTGCACTTTAGAGGTGCCCTCTGAAACTTACCAGTCATTTAGTATGTTGTCTGACTAGACTCCTCCAACCTCCCACCGCAAATGTGTTTTTGCCCTACTCCCCGCCCGGCACAAGAGAACCAGTGCTGTCAGAGTTCAGTAACTATGCCTGCTCTGGAGGAAGGTGATCACGCCTCCTTCAGCAAGATGGCTAGTGAATTAGCATACCAAGGCCAGAAGCTTCATAGCCTCTGCTGCCTTTGATACGCGTCCCCATCTTCCTTCAGACCTGGACAATGCCACCCCTTGCCATGGGGCCCACTTGGCACCAGAACAGACTAAATTAGCTAGCCAGTAGGCGTGTTTTACTATCAGGCCAGGCGCACCCCTAAGGTAGGCCACCTAAAGTGGACACTCGAAGAAGGGTTTCACCATCTTGTTTTATGTGAAACTAGGAACTCTGGGTCAGGTGTATGACCACTCTCCACAGAAAGGGGTCACCCCAGGGGTAGGTAGCCCATTGGCTACTTCCTTACACTCCCTTAACGCCCCTAAATTCAGTATTTAGGTGCCCCCTGACACCAGGAACTCATATTTGTTTACCTGGGAACAGAAGAAGAACAAACAAGAGCCAACAATGCAGCAACTGTGGACCAGCACCGAAATTGGCACCTGTAGGAGGCTGGCTCAGTATATAGTTGTACACCTATGGTGAGGCACTGTGCACTGAGTCCAGGCAACCCATCGTGATAGTGTTTATGTACCTGAAAACCAAAGCTCTTAAGGGTTAGCGAGCAGCTAAGGCTTATCCAGGAGGGCTTTAAAGCATTTGCATGTACTACTTTAGTCGCTCAGTAAGTTTTCTTACAAAAAAAAAAACAGTTCGCACAGGAAAACACATTGGGCCCCACTTTGCGAGGGGGGGGGGGGGGGCAAAACCATGTACTAAAATAGTCGGATGCAAAGTGGTTACCAAAATGGGACTCATACCCAAGATTGGAGGACCCCAGGGGAAGCAAGGAACTCAAGGTGAGTAGCTAGGGACCCCAAGGCGCCCGGGTGCAGAGTGGTTACACTGGGCCAGCATCCATAGAACAATACAGGTAAGTCGAGGTTTGGATTTGAGAGTTTTAGGACCCTTTCCAAAGGACCCTGAAGGAACCGCTTGGATCAGAGAAGACTGCAGAGTCACCCAACCCGTGGATACCCAGAAGAGACAGATACCTGCACCAGGGAGCCCGGGTGCATACGGGTGCAGTGATATCAGTAACCTCCGTAAACGGCAATGGAGGGTCATGGAAGTTCTGCAGAGACAGCGTCTCGTGTACCAGGCCAATGGAACTAGGACAAAGAATCCAGACGAGAAGAACCTCAAAGCAGAGAAGACAGAGTCCAAACCTCCCGGAGGTGACCAGGAGGCACAGGAGCTCAAAACCAGCCCTGGTTAAAGGCTCTTGCTCAGATGTGGTGAGAAAAAAACAGCAGCTGTGGGGATCAGGCGTTGTTGCAGAAGACCAGGAGCCTCCCACGAGCTGTACCACGTCAGTCGACAAGTGCAGGAAGGTCAATGGCCGGCAGGACCACCAATAAGCCTTGGCAACACAAACAACTTTTCACGGGTCAAGATGGAGGGATGCAGACCAGCATGGTCTGAAGGACTAACCCTAACCCAGCAAGGGTAAGTCAGGGCCAGCCCTCAGCACAATGGAGAGCCAGAAGGAATCAATGAAGTACCCTTAAGGACCCTCTTGCAGGAGGTACATGAGGTTGCAAGGAAGCCCTACCAGAACACAGAAGAAGAGGCCCCACGATGCAATTAATGCAGACAGGAGGATGTGCTTGGAGCTGTGCTGTGCTAGGGGCAGGGGCTGCTTGGAGATTGAATATGTTCCGTGAATAGAGCCAACAAGCCTTGGTGACGAGTAACAGACGCGGTGCACAGGGAGGTGGTCTACATTGGCTGGAGAGGGTTTACAGTCTCCCCAATTGCAGGGAAGACTGGGTAGGACTCTGGAGGAACCAACACACCATCACCTGTATTGCAGAGCCAGAAAATGTCTGTGGGACAAGAGGATCAGCAAACCGGTTGTTGAAATCGAGGTGCCTGCGGATGCAGGAAAGTGACTCCTTCACTTCCAGGGAGATTCCTTCAGGCTAGGATGCAGGCTGTGTCGTTGGTAACTCGAAAGATGCACGGCCACAAAGTTGCAGATAAGCACAGGGACGAAGATGCAGCAGAAATCTTCCTACCGGTAGCAGTCTTGTTGTGGGTCCTGGCTTGAAAAACAGCAGAGTTCCAGTGTCAACCAGCAGAAGAGTCTTTGAACAAGCTTCGGAAGACAGGCAGTCTGTTCCAGAAGTTGGCCTACCCACAGGGGAGCCCTTAACCAACCCCAAAAAGGGGAAGAACATCTTCTGTGGCAACCCACCTATAAGAGGGGGTCATGAATGCTACTCAGATGTCCTAGCCAGTCAGATGCTCCCAGGGACCCAGATTCAACATGGCAGAATCACGTTCCCACCTGAAGGGGCTCTGGGGCACCTGCCTGGCGAGGAGCTGGACAGGGCAGTGGTCACTCCCATGTCCTTTGTGTGGTTTCGTGCCAGAGCGGGACCCATGGCTCCTTAACTGGGCAAAACTGGTTTATGCATAAAGGGCGCTGTAGGAGGCTGGCTTAGTATATGGTGCACACTTATTTAAGTGATGCACCTTGTACTAATCCTGGCAACCGTAATGATGATTTTAGTGGTCTTTGATAACCATAGAAAGCTCTCAAAGTGGTAGATGTGGAGCGCAGCCTTCGGGCTTATCTTGAAGGGGTGTTAAGCAGCTTGTTTTACCAGTTTAATCATGGAGTTTAGGTTGCACTAAAAAGAGACCATGTTTATATGAAAATACTTCTGTTTATTACACAACATTCACTAACACATCGGTATACCCCCTACCTGGAGATATCAACACAATAGATAAAAATACTTCAAATGCAATAAGGTAAGTAGCAAAAAATGCAATGGTCTTCAGGTGGAGCCTGAATCATATATTAAGGAAGTAGAATGTGAAATGCAAAGGAGGAAGGTACTTGGACCAGAAGGCGCAAAGGAGCCGTTGAGACAAGGAACCACCCAGGGTAAGTACCCAGGAAACCCATGGAGGCTGTGTTACAGAGTGGGAATACAGATGCATGCGCAATGGAAGTCAATGGAGAAGTCACGTTGCAGTTTTGCAGAAGAAAGACTCTTCCCAGAGGTCCCTGAAGAATTCCCTTGAAGGATGGAAGGTTGGAGAGCCACCCACCCATGTATGCCCCAGGGATCAGTTTATCTACACCAGGGAAGCCAGGTGCATAGGAGTGAAGAGATGTTCTATACTTCTGTTGACGACAAAGGAAGACTTGGAAGAAAATGCCTCTGGAGAAGAAGGTGAAGAAGTTCGATGGAATCCAAGGGTGGATTCTGGAAGTGAAGAACCTGCAAGCAGAGGGAACAAAGTTTATGCCACTCAAGAGTGACCAGGAGGCACGAAGAGCAATGCCCACCGATGTCAGACAGTTCAGAAGAGTCAACTGTGACCTTTTCGCTGCAGCTGTGAGGACCAGCTGACGCTGAGGAAGACAAGGAGCTGTGTACAAGCTGTCCCACGTTAGATGTTAGATGTCAGTGACTAGGTGGTCGTGTCCAGCAGGAGCACCAACAAGCCTTGGTGGCCACAACTGGCATGGAGAACAAAGAAGGAGCAACATTGGGACCAGCAAGGTCCAAGGGACTTAACAAAAGCAGGAGAGTCAGTGGAGATCCCGAGCAAGCAAGGAAGCCCGCTGAAGCAGGAGAAGACCCTCAGGAGGACCCACAGGCCGAATGCACAGGAGTCGCAAAAGGACCTCGAGCAGTTCTCCAACGAAGACCCACAGTGCAGAGGATGTGGTGAGGACACTGTACTTGGCAGGAAGAGATGTTGGAGCTTCTTGTAGTCCGAAGATCTCTGGAGTGGAGAGCCAACAAGCCTTGACAATGACAAGTTAGTGCGGTGCACAGGGTTTTGGTCCCAGCTGTTCCGATGAGGAATACTGCCCTCAAAATTACAGGGAGTACCAGTCAGGCCTCGAAGGAGTTATAAAACCACCGCCTGGGTTGCTTAGCCTCGGGAAGTCCGTGGGACATTAGGATCAGCAGACCAGTCAGCTTTGTTGTGGTGCCTGCAGATGCAGGGGAGCGATTTCTAGACTCCAGTGGAGAGTACTTCCGGTGTACTTGATGCCCACAGGTCTGGTGAAGATCCTAGAAGAAGCACAGACACAGACGACGAAGAAGACTTGCAAAACAGCGAGACCAGGAGCAGCAGAAGTTTTCCTTGGTGCAGTCTTGATTCCAAGCGAAGTCTAGCGAAGGCCAATTGTCCAGACGGCTCGAAGAGTGACGTAGTTTCAGGCTTGAGTCTTGTGTCCATGATAATCTAGGATTCACCCACAGGTAAGACCTTAAGTACCCTAGGGAAAGGGTTGGAATGACTCAGGTGTCCCTCCCCAAAGAGAGTGGCTTGACATAGGGGAGGATATTCCCATGTCCTTTGTCCAGTTTCACCCCAGAGCGGGAGCCAAAGGTGTCTTGAACTGGCTCAAACTGGAGTATGCAAGGAGGGCACCAAATGTGTCCTTCAAAGTAGTCTTGTGGCGCTGGCAAGCGCCCACAGCCCAGTACACTTAAGTCCTGTCTGGTAGGTTGTCACACCTCCCTGCTACAGGAAACCTATTGGTCAACCTTCCCCTGCTCGAGCTTGGCTAAGAAACAGGTGGGCAGAATTGTGTCTATGGTCGGCAGCAGCACTAGCTTGCTGTCAGAGCCTGAAAGGCTGTTACCAGTAGTACAGGAGTGTAGTCCAAGGGAGCCCCAGTACATGGTATCATACTTCCAACACAGGAATCGGTGTTGTGGTATGATTCCAACATGTCTGATACCAAACATGACCTCTTTTGGTGCATCCACAATATAGTTAGACATCTTGTATTAACTGATGTCCACTACATTTATTAAAATGGCTGACCGCACTTACAAAGCCTGGAGAATCGACTCCAGGGTTTGTATGGGGTGTACTTCTCTTGCAGGGGCACCCTCACACTTGTAACCAAGCACCCTTCCCCCAGGTCTGAAGACCCTGCCATAGGCCTGACTTATAGGTTTTAAGTGTAGTGACCCCAGACATAAGGAAACTTATATCTGTTGTGAGGGGTGCAAGCACCAACTCACACAGGCTGCAATGGCAGGCCTGTAGTCACAGTTAAGTGGACTCCCATGAGTGGCACAATACATGCTGCAGCCCATTGGAGACCCCTGGTGTACTTATGCCCTGGGTACCTTGGTACCATATACTAGGAACTTACAAGGGTACACCAGTAGCCAATTGTGGAGGTACAAACGTACTTACCCTGGTCAATTTAGGGAGAAAGCACAGTGACTAGGGTCCTGATTAGCAGGATCCCAGTCAGACTAGGTCAAAAATATACTTACACCAAGAAAAAGTGGGAGTAACCATGCAAGCAGATCCTACTTTCCTATAGGCACCAAATGTGCCATTCAGTGCAGTCTGGTGGTGCTCGGAAGTGCCCTCATCCTACCTAATTCTAAAGGAGAGGTGGTCACACCTCTCCGTAGCAGGAAATCCTTTGTTCAACTTCCCCTGCCCGAATTCGGCTCATCAGCAGGGGAGTAGAAAAAATTCTGAAGCTGGGTGGAGCGCGGGCTGGCAGGCAGACCCTGAAATGCTACCCAGGTATGTTACGGGGGGTCCTCTAAGTAGCCCCCCTGTACATGGTATCATGCAACCAACACTAGAATCGGTGTAGTTGCAGGATTCCAACATGTTGGATGCCAAACATGACCAGGTTTGGGGCAGTCATTATGTAGTTAGACATCTCGACTTGCCAGTGTCCACTACATACCTTATAATGGCTTTACTGCACTTACAAAGCCCAGAAAATTGAGTCCTAAGTTTGTAGGGGTACCTCTGTTCGTGCAGCAGTACCCACACACTTAGAACCATGCACCCTGCCCTTGGAATGAAGGGCTTACAATAGGGGTGACTTATACGTTTTAAGTGCAGTGACTGGGAAATAAAGGGAAACCTCATATCTGAAGTAAAGGGTGCATGCACCCTGTCACGCAGAGTGTAGTGGCAGCTCTGCTGACACAGTTTGCATGGGCTCCTATGGGTAACACAATAGATGTTGCAGCCCATAGGAGACCCCTAGTGTACCAATGCCTTGGGTACCTCAGTACCATATACTAGGGACTTATAATGATACCCCATTATGCCAATTGTGGGGTGTACAAAGTACTTAAAATACGAGTTACTTACCTTCGGTAACGATGTATCTGGTAGAGACGATTCTAGCTGCAGATTCCTTCATGTAGAATTATCCCCAGGCGTGAGACTGGATCTGGAAAACTTTCTCGCTCAGCATCCCTGCGCGACGGGGTGACGGCATCACGTGACTCCGCCCAGGCGTCGTCCGCGTACGTGACGTCAGCGAGGTCACATAAGTCCCACCCCGGCGCGCCTATGTCAGTTTTCTTCGGAGAACTTTTCCACGCCACAACGCGGAGCCAGCAGACAAAACTGTGAGAGTATAGTAACAGTGTGCGAAAGAGCCGAAAAGGAATGGTGAGGAACTACACTATAAAGGCTGCAGTACCCAAAGGCAGGGAAAGAATAAAGGACAGAGCAGCAACCCTGCCAGTACAGAGACAGCCCCCCCCCCCGAAGACAAGGGACATATGTAAAAATGTCACGATAACATGCAACAGGACTACAACCCCAACCAAAGACAAGGGGAACCAGATGGGGACACACAGGGAATGACAAAACTCCAAGACATCCCCATCACAGAGTGTAACAACCCCCATCAGGAACAAGGGCAGAGGCACAGCCAAAAGCCCCCAACCACAAGGATCGCAAAGAGCCAGAATGACCAACAACCTAACCTCCCATGTGACAACGGGGAGGAAAAAGGGACAGCCTGATAGAAAGAGGGAAAGAATGTACTCATAGAAGACACCGCCACCCACAGGGAAGCGAGTGCAAAAGACCAAATCACAAGCCCTCGCAGAACGGGGAGGAAGGGCGGGCCGTGAAGGAATCTGCGGCTAGAATCGTCTCTACCAGATACATTGTTACCGAAGGTAAGTAACTCGTACATCTGATAGAGGCTACAGGCCGCAGATTCCTTCACGTAGAATAGATACCCTAGCCATACCCAAGGGGAAGGAGGGTCTGCGAGAGGACCCCACCCACCGTGGCACAACAGAGGCCCGCACGGGGCCCAAGTCCGAAAACAGGACGAGGAACCCCGTCCCCCAGGCAAAGGGAAAAGAAGAGAAGAAGATAACCTGTCCTCACTCAGCAGAGGAAACAAGGCAAGGCATGAAGAGGCCAAACACCTCAAGCCCATGTAAGGAAACAAAACCTCAGCCAAAGGCCAAGGCAAGGAAAGGAGCACCGAAGGAGAAGCGCAACCTAGAGACTCCAAGGAGAAGAGGCAGAACAAAGGCAATCCCAGACAGGACGGCGCCGGAAGCAAGAAGCAGGCGGAAGCCGAAAAAGGGGACTCAAGGTCACCCAGGAAGAATCGTCCGATGCCCCGCAGGGACTAACTGCACCCGCAAGAGGGTCCAGAAGTTAGGGACCATCCCCCCCACAGGGAGAAGAGGTAGAACCCAGTGCAAGGCCCACTCGAAGCAGCGGAGAAGGCATGATGACAGTCCCACTAAAGCCGCAAGAAGGCACAACAGTGCAGAAAGAACAAGAGGGCGGCACTGGCAAGCTCCATCAAACGCCAGGGACACAACCGAACGAAACACTCAAAGCAAAAAGGGCGAAGAAGAAGGTTGCATCTGCAACATACCCTAACTCCACGAAGAGTGGAAACCCACAGGCGACCACAACTCCCCAGCACATACCAGGGCTATATAACAGCCAACCCTGCCCCACATAGGGCATGTCATATCCCAAGACATGGGAACCTCTTAGGAAGAAACTTCCGCAGCAGAGGACAACAAACAAGACCTGCGGCAAAAAACCCCGCAGGAGGCGGCCTATCAAGCAGCCAGAGGGGAAACACAGAAGGCCCAATCTCAGGCCCAGCATAGGGTAAAAAACCCAAGGGCAATAAACACACAGTCAAAAAGGGCTGGCCAGCAGCCAACAGAACCACAGCCTCATCAAGGAGGACTGGATTGGCCATGAAGCACACACAACAGACAACCGGGGCGACCCGCCCCAACGGAAGAACAGCTCCAAGAACCAGATCAACACGCAGGTCACTGAGGAGGAGAAGAAGGAGGAGGAGGAGGACAACGAAGTCCCGCCAAGAACCTCTGGATGGCTGAGTCCGCAGGGGCATGGAACAAAAGAGCACCATCGAAGGGAAGGTCCACCAGCCGTTCTCGAACATTCCCCCGGGAACACACTGTCCCGAAGCCAGGCATGGCAACGAAGGGCAACCGAAGAAGTCATGGCACGACCCAGCACTTCCGAGATGTCCAGAGCGGAGCGAAGGATAAATGCTGCCAGCTCCCGACCATCCAAGACATGGTGTCTCAAATCCACACAGGCACCCTCCTGAGAAGCGGCAGACATAGGGGACTCCGCCGAGTCCCACAAGCAAGAAGTGGCCCTAGCCAAAACACACAGTGTGTAAAGGGCCCGCAGAGCTGCACTGGTTGAGGCAAACATATTGCGCACCCAGGAGTCCAGCTAGTGGGCCTCCCGTGATGGGGGAGACAACAGCAGCGGCAAAGCAGGAAAGGCAGACTGCAAAAGGGGGCCTCTAGTCGAAGGGTGAAGAGAAAGGCACACCGGATCACGCGTTGTCGGATGGTAGCGGTGCAGAAGAGAAGAGTGGAGTGAACCCTCGAAGGGAAGCAACAGTTCCCTACCATCAGAGCCCTGATGGAGAACCTCCAGAAGATAATCTGCGGGGAAATGGGTAGCTGGATCACCCATACACAAATTCCCACAGCCGTGGAAACAGCACGGGCGAAAGCTGCACCTGCCTCCGTAGGGCCCCGCGGAGGGGAAAGCAGCTCCTCGTTAGGCGACGGCTGCAAGCTATGGCGGCCATCCCCCAAGCCAACCGGAGGAAGGAAGGGCCAAGGCCGGAAGGAAGGAAGAGGGACCCAAGAGTGGGGGACCTGCGGCTCCTCCGGCGAAGACCGTGGTCGTGAAGATGGCGAGGAGCCGCCTTTTGACGACGTCGGGGGAAAAGCCACGACACGGCGGCCCGTCTCCGGTGAGGATGTAAATTGATACTTGTATAGCGCACTACTCACCCGCAAGGGTGTCAAGGCGCTTGTACGAATACCGCTGTGGAACCCATCCTGGCTTTCCCTGTGCGTCCACTCCTGGGCACCCCCAAGGTGGAGGCCAGGCATCCTTAGCGTTGTGGGGGCCGTTGTGGAGATTAAGCAAGCTATTGCCCAGTGTTGCAGAGTGGGACTCCATGATTGGAATGGCACCGAGGCGAGAATTATCAGCTCCGTGGAATTTTTGAGCCCAAGACCCGCCGAGGCGGGGAATTGAACCCTGGTCCCGGGCTAGACCTCTGCATCAGGGTCTGCCGCCCTAATCATTGAGCCACACTTCTCCACCAGGATGACACCAGCAACCGCCGAACCTCTGGAGAAGAGGAGGCTTCCGAAGAGAAGTCAATGACCCAACGTCGGCCCGGCGCCGCAGAGTCCGCAACCCGGGGGAGGACACCGTCGTTGACTGGTGCCGGAGGAGACGTCGAGGCGACCTCCGATACAGCACACGGCGCAGGAGACCGTAGCTGGGCCGTAGCGGCGAAGGGGCAGCGCCGGAATGGCACCGACCTGACCTCCGACGAGGCAGCCGCCTGCGTTGAGGGACGAGAAGGGCCCGGGGAGGGACGAGGAGTCCCCCGCCAGCCGCAACTCGTGACAGGATGAGATAGGCCCTCTGCCAACCCCTGTGGCGCCGCCAGGGCCAGTGGGCGCCGTAGTGGCGTCACCTCGGCCTCGGACAAGGCTTCTGCCTGTCCCAAGGACCGAGAGGGGCTTGGGGGAGCAACCCGATCCCTGGTGACCTCCCGCGACACCACAGGGACTCCTGCGGGAGTTTCCGGCAAAGCAGAGTCGCCATGGTCCGAAGGAGGGACCCCCGAAGGGCCGCACCCCAACGACACCACATCCTCCGAGCCTGGATCCGAACCAGTCGTCGCCGGGGCCGGAGCCGCCAGCGCCGCCGCGGAGGGCCCTGCATACTGCAAGGGATCCACTGATGTCCCAGGAGGGGAAGGAGGAGAAGCCAGCGAGGCCTGCAAAGCCGCCGCATATGTCTCCATCTGGGCTCTGGTCGCCTCCACGCCGGGAAACGGCGGATAAGTGGACGACACGCGGGGCCGCACCACCCGCGGAGAGCCCATGCCCCCAACAGGCCGGAACCCGACCCTCGGTGACAAACTGCGACACATGAGCCCAAAGAAGTTTCATCCGACGCTCCCGCCGGGACTACGGCTTCATCTGCTGGCACGCCTCACAATCAGTGGAGTCGTGGTGCTCCCCCAAACACCACATACAGATGGGGTGAGGATCCGTCGCCGACATGAGGCGGCCTCACGATGAGCAAGTTTTAAAGCCCGAAGGCATTCACACACTGTTCCCACACACGCAGCAATAGCATAAGGGAAAGGCCTAAATAGGCCAAGAGCACAGACCGGATCCGCGTTGAACGCGGAAAAGGAAAAAACGGACGTAGGCGCGCCGGGGAGGGACTTATGTGACCTCGCTGATGTCACGTACACGGACGACGCCTGGGCGGAGTCGCGTGATGGCGTCCCCCCGGCGCGCAGGGATGCTGTGCAAGAAAGTTTTCCGGATCCAGTCTCACACCTGGGGGTAATTCTACTTGAAGGAATCTGCGGCTAGTAGTCTCTATCAGATAGCAAGTTTAGAAGAGAGAGCACAGTCACTGGGCTCCTGATTAGCAGGGTCCCAGTGAACTATAGTCAAAACTGGGGGCGTGGCTTGGCAAGCCGACATGGTGGACATGGGCTGAGAGCGCTCTGTCCAGCCCATCTAAAAATCCTGCATTATCCTACCTCTACGATGCCATCCTGCAACTCCAAAATACCCCACGGCTGAGCTGCCACGACGGCCCCTGCCGGGGCGAAAGTTGGTCCCGTGGGTGCTGCTTGAGACGACGATCTGCAGTTAAAGGCGCGGCCGGGCCTACGGAGAACGCGGTCCAGAGTGAGGCCGGGGGCGTTGCCTACATCCCTGGCCGACCAGAGGAGGAGCGGCTTTGGCGACGTGGCCCCGGTGTTGCGGGACCGGGTGGACGTTGAGGCTGGCGAGCGCTACTGGGTTGAAGTCTTCACCCGGGGCTGGTGGCTCCCATCAGTGGTGGATCCTGCGGGCGCTGCGCCGCAACTCAGCGGCCGGCTCGGGCCACGGTGAGGACGATCGAATCACCGCCATCTGCACGCTGGCGGCCGAGATCCGGAGCAGGTGGTAAGGGCGGGGGCTCCTTCATCGTCCCCCCCCTCTTCGCATCCCCTGGGTTCGGGAGCTGGCAGAGGTGCCCCCACGCATCGGCGCCCTTCAGGAGTGAGAGACGGCTGGTAGCGAGCGCCCGTCCCGAGCCCTGGATTCTCTGGTGCCCCCTCTCCTCCTCACCCCCTTGAGCATCTATCGGGGGGGTGTCGGCAGTCATATCTGCGAGGGGTAAGTGGGGGCACCCAGGGAGGCGCCCCCCCCAGAACCTTCTCACCCCCTTCCGTTGAGGGGTTCGGCGGCCGTGTCGGACCTAGGGGGCCCATCGGCGCTGCTGGGGGGGGTGTGAACAGCTCCAGAGGACGTTGGGGGGACCCCCGTGGAGGCCTGCTATCTGGTGCGGTGGACTGGATCCTCAGTATCAGGGGTACATACGTGAGGGGCATATTGGTCCGAGTGGATTTCCCACGAGACCTCTAGCGGTGGCCCTGGTCAGTGGTCCTACCTGATTTCTGGTTACCAGTGGGGCTCTATTGATCATCTGAAGGCCGCTTGAGAACTATTCTGAGCCAGTTATGACACGAGACAAGGGCGGTGGAGGGCCAGCTAAACAGGGCCCTATTGACAAGTTTACAGGCCTGGGGGCTGCTGGGGGTTCCTCCTCTGGGGGATCGCAAGGAACTGTGCCGGACAATGCAGCGCTTATGGCAGCTATTACACAGTCCAGGGATGTGAGAAGTTGGCCTGATGTATGATGTCACTAGTTCTAGTGTACACCTTATATCAGTCCAAATACCCTTATGGTGATTGGTTGTAAAGTCAACCTTATAGACCAGCTATCCTAGTGGTAGCATGGACAAGAGCAGTCTTAGGCTAAACTCTGAATGGCATGTGAAGCCAGCTGTGATACCATATATAATCCCTTGAATACCAAATGAAAGGACACCACAACAGATATATATATAAAATAAAGTGTATTTATTCTAGTCAAACCCTCAGCACTCTTTATGAGATTAGAGGTAAGTACAACACAGTCTTATTTAAGCATACATTAAGTCACACAGGTAAGTAATACAGTTAGGCCCTAGGGGCCACGCAAACCATATACTAAGTAAGTGGTATAAGAAACACTGTCACGGAAATAGAATAGGCCTAGGCCTAGGGAATCGCTGGGGCTACACTACACTAGCGTTAGTTAGGAAGTGGGAGGCCCACGGGATTCGTGTGCAGAGTGGAAACACTCACGCGTAATGCGTAAAAGTCAATAGCAATAGTACAGTTTAGAAAACGGTAGATTTAGGACACTTCCGGAGTAGCTAGGAAGTTGAGACTTGAAAACTAGACACTAGGATAGTCACTATCCTGATGAGCACCGGAGTACCCAAGTTACCTAGCCCACAGGCTGCGGGTGCATAGGGGTGAAGATGCGTCGTTTTCGTCGTCGACTCCTATGGATGCCTGAAGAAAGATGCTGACAGGCAGTCAGTGAAGAGTGTCCGGTGGATCCCAAGGTTGGGATCAAGAAGAGAAGAAACCTGCAAGCAGAAGGGACAGAGTCAAGGTCACTAGCCAGTGACCACGTGGAACCAGGAAGGAACCAGGCGATGTCGTGAAGATTGCAGGTGAAGGTGAAGCTTGTCGCTGCAGCCAGGAGGACCAGGAAGCGTCGAGGACGACCAGGACCAGGAGGCGAGCTGTCCCACGAAGGCTCTTGCTGTCGGCAGCGTCGAAGTTGGACTAGGACTCACCAAGCCTTGGCAAGCGGAACCCACGAAGAACGGAGGACTTGCTTCTGGTGCAGACCAGGAAGGTCTGGGGTGCTTCTTCTTTGCAGAGAAGCGGGAGCCAGTCTGGAGGAGCCAAACCAGCGCAGAAGATTTCAGGGTGCGTCGTCACAAAGGCCACTAGCCAGCGGGCAAGCAACCGGACAGACGCGGCAAGCAGGAAAATGCAGAAGGGCCCCACGCAGGACTCGTGCAGTGTGGGGGGCTGATCTTCGGTGCAGATGGTGGTTGGGGCTTCTCAATCCCCGGTGCACAACTTCGAGGGTACCTCAGAAGCTGCGCTTTAAGTTACTAGCCACTTTTCCCAGGTAGCCGGTCCCACGTCGCTCGTCGCCTCCACGGATCTCAGCTTTGCTGTCGATGTGGATCAGGGTCGGAGAAGTCTGGAAGTCAAGGCTCTGGTCGGGCTCTGCAGTCGGTTCCTCGTAGAACGTGGGCAAAGCAAGGCCACAAGTGACACTCTTCACTGACTGCCTGTCAGCAACTTTCCTTCAGGCATCCATAGGAGTCAACGACGAAACCCGATGCAAGTTCACACCTATGCACCCGCAGCCCGTGGGCTAGGTAACTTGAGTACTCCGGTGCTCACAAGGGCATTGACTATCCTAGGGTCTAGTTTCCAAGTCTCGAACTCCTAGCTATTCCAGAAGTGTCCTAAAACTGCTAATTTCTAATAACTACTATTTCTATCGACTTTTACGCATTACGCGTGAGTGTTTCCACTCTGCACCTGAATCCCGTGGGCCTCCCACTTCCTAACCTTTGGTAGTATAGTGTAGCCCCAGCGATTCCCTAGGCCTAGGCCTATCCTGTGTTCGTGACAGTGGTTCTTATACCACTTACTTAGTATATGGTTTGCGTGGCCCCTAGGGCCTAACTGTATTACTTACCTGTGTGACTTAATGTATGCTTAAATAAGACTGTGTTGTACTTACCTCGAATCTCATAAAGAGTGCTGAGGATTTGACTAGAATAAATACATTCTATTTTTATATATATCTGTTGTGGTGTCCTTTTATTTGGTATTCAAGGGATTACATATGGTATAACAGCTGGCTTCACATGCCATACAGAGTTAGCCTAAGACTGCTCTTGTCCATGCTACCACTAGGATAGCTGGTCTATAAGGTTGACTTTACAACCAATCACCATAAGGGTTGTTTGGACTGATACAAGGTGTACACTAGAATTAGTGACATCATATATCAGGCCAACTTCTCACAACTCCTTGTCTGACCTTCCGCCCAGGGCTCTTTCGGATGCGGTAAGAAAGGATCTGGAGCTCCCACTGTCGGATGAGGAGTTGAGAACTGCATTATTATTATTATTATTGAAGCTTGTAGAGCGCACAGCTACCTCTGGAAGAGTGCCGGCGCTAGCATCCTACCTAAGGGGAGAAGAGACCAGAATAGACCATCGCATCTAGGGCAGGCCGAAGAGTCATGTCTTCAATGCTCTCCTGAACACGATTTCCACGTCTATTTTTCTCAGATGGTTAGGCATAGTATTCCACAGGGTAGCAGCTTTTACAGAAAAAGCTCGGCCACCGGTCATTGCCTTCACAAAACGAGGAATGACCAAAAAAATTCTGACTATTAGATCTAAGTGCCCTAGTTTGGTTATATTTCTGAAGTCTCCGCTTCAGATATTGAGGTCCGGGCCCTCTGATTGCTCTATGTGCGAGTACCAGAGCTTTAAACAGCACTCTTCTCCTAACTGGGAGCCAATGTAGGCTGCGTAAATGGGGGGTAATGTGATGTCGCAGTGGCACATTCCTGATCAGCCTGGCTGCCGCATTTTGTATAAGCTGGAGTCTCCTCATCAAGTACTCAGGAAGACCAATATAAAGGCTATTGGCATAGTCAAGTTGTGAAGTGACTAGAGCATGCACTATTGACTTCCTGCAATCCATCGGCAGGAAGTGGAGAAAACTGCGCAAGGCCTTAAGTTTCCAAAAGCACCGAGAAGAGATGAGCAATTTGTGCCTTGCCAGTGAGTTGGGAGTCAAACTTGAAACCCAAATTCCTGGCAGAGGAAACTGGTAGCGGAGGTGGGTTTAACTTGGTTGGCCACCACAGCGAAGAGCAGGGTGGAGTAGGCTGGTTAAAAAATAAGACCTGTCTTATCAGTATTCAAGTTTAGGCAGCTGTCCGTCATCCATGATGAGATATTTAAAGGACACTGTCTAAAATTGACGAAGGCTGTCTCGTTGTGTTCTTTAAAAGAGAACACCAGTTGTCTATCATTTGCATACGAGACAACCTTCACCCCACATTTTCAGCAATTGCCGCAAGGGGAGTCAGGTAAACATTAAAATGTGTGGGGCTTAGAGCAGAGCCCTGAGAAACACCACATAAAAATGGGGCAAGAGCTGGAGACATGGGGATGAAGAAACACTTGTTGCGAACGACCCTCAAGAAATGAACGAAACCATGCCAAGACAGTTCCTGTTACTCCTAAATAGTGGAGTCTATTCAGAAGGATCCTGTGGGAAACCGTGTCAAAGGCTGCGGACAAATCCCGCAGCACCAACATTGCACAGCTTCCCTGGTCTAAGGTTTCACGGATCGATTCGGCCACCTCAAGTAAGGCTGTCTCCGTAATGTAACCTGAACTAAATCCAGACTGAGAATCATGAAGATGGGTATTTGATTCTAGGAAGTCTGAGAGTTGTCTCCAGACTTCTTTTTCTAGAATTTTGGCCGGGGCTGGGAGAAGAGAAATAGGCCTAATTTTTTTTACCTCTGCTGGATCAGCATCCTCTTTCTTGAGGATAGGTTGAACATAGGATTTTTTCCAGCTAATTGTAAAAACCCCTGTCTCCAGTGAGGAGTTCCAAATCGGATTCAAAATGTCGTTAAGCCAAGGGGCTAATAGTTTAAGAAACCTGGCTGGACAGGGGTCCAGTGGGGAGCCTCATTTTATTTTCATTAGTTCCCCCAGTGACACCTCCATCTCAAACGGGCAAAAAGCCGACCATTTATCTGATGTGGAATGAGTTGCTATATCGGATAATCCTGATAAAGGAAAAGAGGAATAAATAGTTAAAATTTTATTCTGGAAGAAAGTAGCTAATTCTTCACAGAGGGCTAAAGATGGGGGGATAGTGCTCTTCAAGGCTTGAGGCCTTGGACTATCTTAAAGATTTATTTTGGGGAATTGTCCGAGTCCTTAATCTGCTTTGCAACATACTCCTTAATGAGCTTACGCTTCAGACTATGAAATTTCCTCCGTGCTGCCTTATATTCACATTTGGCCGAGAGTTCATAGTTTTTTCTCCAGACACGCTCCAGCCTCTTGCATAGGCTTTTCTCCGTACGAAGCTCCATGGTAAACCAGGGAGCCGAGGGTTTATTCCTGGACAATTTAATAGTCTTAATGGGAGCTATTTTATCACGGGCTGAGTTGACCCATTCATTAAAGAGAGAAGCATCGAGGTTCGGGTCGCCAGTGAGTTCAGGGGAGGTGTTATGTAGCTCACCGCCCATTGATTCAGGTGTGATCTTCCTCCAGTTTCTCCTATTCTCCGTAGTAGACCTCTAATAGTTGGGAGAGCACAACTCCAGGAAGGCTCCGGGACCTAACGGGTTCCCCAGTGAATTTTTTAAGCGGTACTTTCTGCAGCTGGGAGCTCATTATCGCGCAGTGGTGGAAGAGGCGTGGGACCGTGGCTCTCTCCCCCCGGATTGGAGGCATGCGGAGGTGGTGGTCGTCCATAAGCCTGGTAGAGCCCCGGAACAACATGCGTCTTATAGACCCATTTCGCTCTTAAACGTGGAGGCCAAAATCTTGGCGAAGGCCTTGGCAAATCGCCTATTGCCCCATATAACCGCTCTGGTGCACCCTGACCAGGCTGGTTTCATGCCTCAGCGGGCTACCAGGCATTATATTAGGCGGGCGCATGTCGCGGCGACGGCGGTCCAGCGCCTGGGTGTGCCGGCAGCGCTGCTGTTAGCGGACATGAATAGGGCATTTGATTCTCTTAGTTGGCTATACCTTTTTGAATGATTACAAAGGCTGAACTTTGGGCCGAGGTTTATTTCTTATTTGACTCTCCTATATACGGACCTCACAGCATCGGGCGGGTGGCTGGCGCAGTCTCCTCTGTGTTCTCGTATTAGGCGGGGAACGCGGCAGGGATGCCCCTTATCTCCATATTTATTCGCCCTTGCGATGGAGCCACTGGCCGCGTGGGTGCGACTAGGCGCACAGCTTCAGTGCTTTGAATGGGCCCAGGGATTTTCGGACAGGATTGCATTGTATGCGGACGTCGTCCTCTTCTTCCTCACAAATGTGAACAAAACGGGGCCACGGCTCCTGCGCATAATGCACATTTTTGGGGAGACTACTAGACTGTATATGAATCCCCACAAGTCTATGTTGTGGATGCTTGGAGGTCGGGAGAAATTGGGCGTCTGGGCGTTGTCGATCCAACTGGCGGCGGGAGGACTGAAATATTTTGGGGTATTTATAACACATATGCCGGCAGTGGCTTGGGAGCGCAATCTGGTACCGGTGTGGGAGCGAGTACATTAAAATATTAGGACCTGGAACCGCATGCCACTGACTATCTATGGCAGATTAACCATATTTAAGATGGTCGCGCACCCTCGCCTTCTATATCAGTTACAGGACCACCCATATCCGATTCCCCCCTGTTGGTTTAGGCAGGTTAATGCGGCTCTTGGGCAGTTCTGGTGGGGCGGGGGCAAGGTACGTGTGGCCCTCGGGACGTGTTTCTTATCCATCTATAGTGGGTGACTGGCGTCGTCAGATATTCTGTCATATTATCAGGCATCTCATTTACTTGTACTAAACAAATGGTGTTATGGCAATCAGGAGGAACCGGCATACGCAGTAGAAAGGCAGCTTCTGGGTGATCACTCGCTACATAGCGTTTTATACTCTGCATCGCTGCGGGGATCATTGGCATCGGCAACGAAGGTTGTGTTCCAGATCTGGAGGCAAGCATTGCGTAGGATGGGGCGGTGGAACACGCTAACGCGGGAAACTCCCCTCTGGGATAATGGGCGGTTGCCACAACTCGCTGCCTTGCAGGGATTGTCGGGGCTGGGATCACATAGGGATATCGGCCCTGGGCGATGTCATGAGAGGTCCAGTATTGAAATCCTTTCAGAACCTTCAGGCGGAATTTCATATGCCAGGGTCCCAATTCTTCAAGTATCTGCAATTTCGACATGCTATGTTACCCACTCTGGCGGGGTTGGAGTCTTTGGCTGAGTTTAGTCCCCTGGAGGCAAAAGTTTTCATGGGAGAACTCCTGGATCGCAAGATCTCCAGAATATATCGAACCCTGGTTATTCACTGCTCCTCCACGTTACATAAACTCCGGGAGGGTTGGGAAGGTGATCTAGGCCCCTTGGAGGAAGAGGAATGGGTGGAGTCCCTGGCTGCCCCACGGGAAGCGTCCATAGCGGTGCGTTTGTGCCTGGTTCAGTTTAAATATCTCCATAGGATCTATTATATACGTAGACGTGTATGGGGGGGCGGGGTTGATTGACTCCCCTATATGTCTCAGATGTGAGTGGGAGGAGGGAACATTAATACACACGGTTTGGCAGTGTCTCTCCTTAGATCGTTTCTGGAGTGGGGTTTTCAATTGTCTATCGGAGTTGGGGATAGGCGGCAACATCTATAAACGCCAGTTATTGTTGTTGGGTCTTACATTAGCCAAAAGGGACATAGCGAGGGCCTAGAAGGCGCCGGGGCCCCCTCATTAGCCGCATGGAAGAATGGACTGGACTTCTGCATGGGCCTAGAGAAACCCATGTTCACCGCCAGGGGGTGCCCCCTAAAACACTTTAAAATATGGAAAAAGTGGGCGGACTATCTGGAATTGATCCTAGATCCGATTCCGATAGAACGGGACCCGCGTTTATAAGATTGGGCTCGTAGAGGAGGATTCAGGGGAAGGGGTGAGTGGTAGTACTTTGGTGGGTGTCTTTATTCTAACATTGGAATGGTTCTGCCTAGAGTGGTCGGGGGGGAGGGTTGGGAGGAGGGGAAGTTAGATTTTGGTTGTATTGCCTTTAATTTTCCTTGGGTACTATTTTGCAAAATGTCAAAGTCCATGATATATGTTCTGATTGTGCAGAAGTCCCTGGGGTACAGGGCCCTGCAGTATATGTGCCACTTGACAAATACAATTTGTTTTTAAAAAAAAAACTATAGTCAAAACTCACTGACACCAGGCAAAAAGTGGGGTTATCTATACCAGAAAGATCCTACTGTTCTACATCGCCAAACCCGGCCTGGTTGCTGCTCTCCTGACAATTGGAAGAAACAACTCGTCGTGTGGCTGAACAACCTCCCCAAACCCTTGGAGGTCTGTCTAGTACTTAGTCAACCAAGCAGCATCTCCCTTGAGGTGGATGAGCTATCTCCCTGCATCTTTAGGCATCAACAGCATCTGCCCAGTTCACCATTTTGCTGACCATCGGGTCCACAGAGGGAACAACTCACCAGGTGGAGGTCATTGAGAGTCCAGGAGGTCAGCACAGTTGCTACACCAAGTCTCAAAACGCAGAGCCTACCGAGAGCCTCCCTGCACCAATACCCGGGGTACCGGAGCCCTTTCAATCATCTGTTGTGGCCCTGCAGTCTTGTTTTCTCCCCCTCTCTAGGTCACTGAAACTAAGTGAGAGATCTGACTCGAGCAACCCACTGGACAAAACACCTCTGCACCTGAGCCCCACCAGTCCACGTAAACCGACTGTGTCTTCGTGCTCCAAGATCCCTCAAGAGCTGAGCCCCCCTTTGGGTTCTGCCGGACTGGTCCCCCAGTCCCCACTTGCAGTTTTTCGTTTTGCAGGTACTTCTCTGTTGACTGTACCGCCTAGCACTCAAGGCTACCAACGCGACCAGCATCTCTGCACCTGGACACCCCAGGGCAGGTAAAACCAAACTTTTGGTGGTTTCTTGAACCTTGGCCCCTAAGCCCCTTAAGTCAAGGAGAAGAACCCTGTAAATCGTTAGCAAGTATTCCTTTGCAGTGAATGTTTCTCCATTGGATAACATTACCGCTTTCGAGGCTGATACCTCAGACCCTTTATTTGACTGTATTTCAGATTCCTACAAAAAGTCCTATCTCTGAAAGCACTTGCCTTATGATCTTTGTGTCTAATACTATATAAAAATCTGTTATTTTTCTAAATTGGTCTCACATTTCTTTTCAAGTGTGTTTCATTTATTGACTCTTGGTGTACAACAAATGCTCAACACTCCCTTCTGATAAGCCTAAGATGCTTGTCCACACTACCACTAGAAGAGCACATGGGATTATTAAAGTAAGCCCCTGTAAACCAGGACTGTTTGCATGTGGTACCCCTACCTTTGGTACACTACATAAATAGCCAACTTCCTACATGGCATTCCTCCCGACAATTGTTATGCCTTTCCACTTAGGACACTCCATTAGTCTCCCATCTTTCTTTGCTCCAGCCCATCCATCTAAGAAGGAAGAGAGACATAAATAGAAAATTAAATAGTAATGCAGATTAATAAAGTATACATGAATAATGATGCAAACTGAAAAATAAAGAATTTTAAACCGTTTTGTAAATAGGAAGAAATTGGAGACTACACATTAAGTTGGAATCCTTAGCTCGATTTGTTGGAGCGGTGCAAGTACAGCAAAGAGTCTAAAGTATGGATGATGGGTGGCCTCAATTGTAGTCAGCATACTGAGATCATATATTTGGAGCAAAAAAGGCACAGTGATATGCTACAGGTTAGTGTATTGCTTCGCCTTCTAGAATTAAAAAAAAAACTTACAAATGCTCTAGTCTTCACATTAAAATTACAGTTTGAGGTTTAGATCGTATACATTGCTTTGGCCTGGGTCCCTGGATTCCTTTAATTTCTGATGGATACATCTGCCAGTGGATTCCTCACCTTGTGAATATCCCCAGCGCCAGCATTCCACGGAACTTTTTTCCCCAGCTCTCTACGCCGACGTGGACGTCATAATACCTCGGCTCCACTCGCGACTCCGTATGACGTCACCGGAGCCATAAGAGAGCCACGTCGGCGTGATGACGTCAGTTCCCTTTTTTCAGTGCCGTCGACGCGTAACGGTTTTCCAGCACTCTCCTGCTACTTTGTAGTCTTGTAGTAGGTTACTGTTTCTGGATAAGCTATGTCTTCGACAAGAAAGTCAGGTTTTAAACCTTGTAAGGAATGTGGAGGCCACATGTCCATGACTGACCCCCATGAGGATTGTTTGTGGTGTCTTTCTTCAGATCATGATGTGGAGGACTGCTCCAGCAGTAGGAAGATGAACCCTAAGGCCCTGAAGGAGAGGGAGGCGAAACTCTTCATGGCCAAGGCGAAGAAGGAAAGAAGAGGTAGGAAAAAGGAGAAATCGAGGCCGGAGTCGTCGACTTCACACTCTTGAAGTCAAACATCATAAGAAGAGGAAGCATAGCTCTCGGCGGCGACCGTCGTGGAGTAAGGCTTCGAGGTCGCCGTCACCTCGGTGTCGAAGCAAGGAAGTTGTATCTCCATCTCCTTCCCCTTCTCGGATGTCTCCAGAGAAGTCACCTTCGCCGAAGCGGACTCCGGCGCGGTGTCCGGCGCAGTCACCGGCGCCAGTGGAGTCTCCAGCTACTGACGCCGAACCGGATCAGGAGGAATAGCCTTCTCCAGTGCCAGCTGAACCTGCGGCGCCAGTTGAGGACACTTCGGCTCCGGTTCCTGGTACTCCTCGACTGGATCCAGGGTCTAACCCATACCCGCAGTTCTCAACTCCGGGTGCGGATTCAACGCATTTCCTCAATGCGATGTATGGGATTTTTCAAAGGGCTGCCTTCCCATCCGGTGCACCATCTGGTCCCGTGGGTCCTATGGCATACACTTTGGGAGTGCCGCAGCATTATGCTCAGGCTCCCTTTATGCCCTTCTTGCCGATGGCTCCTTCGTGGCAGTTCCCGGCGCCGTCTGGTGATACATCCCGGCTTCGTCTGGATCGTTTGCCTTCTTCGGAGCCTCTCTCGATGCCGTTGCCGACTCCTTCGGCTCCACGCCCGGCGCTGCCGACTCCTCCGGCGCCGCCGACTCCACGTTCGGTTCCGCCGACTCCGCGTACGGCGACGCCGACGCCGGGTCCTCGGATCCGTTCTAGAAGAGAGGCCCAGAGGGTTTTGGAAGGGGAGCGTTACAGGGAGGAAGTGGAAGAAGGTGAGGTTGATGGATCTTCTGATGACTTTGAAGGCATTCAGGATGCTAGTGGTCTTGATACTACTCCGGAGTGGGAGCATTCTTCTGCTAGGTCTTCACCACCACAAGAATTGGCCCCTTATCATTCGGTCATCAAGAAGGCTGCAGAGTTGCTGGACTTGCAGTTACCCTCTGCTGAATATAAACCGAATCTTTTGACTGAAGTTCTGCATTCACCTTCGTCAATTGTAGAGCCCTTGTTACCATTTAATGAGGCTATGTTAGAGCCAGTGATGGACGTTTGGCGCAAGCCTCTTTCTTCGCCTGCAGTATCCAGACAAGTGGCAAGGAGATACAGGGTGGCTCCGGGGGATCCAAGCTTTCTTTCCTCTCACCCTTCTCCAGAGAGCCTTGTGGTGCAAGCTTCATGCTCGAAGCAATCGTCAGGCGCCTTCCCTCAAACACCAGCGGATAGGGATTCTAAGAAGACTGATCAGACAGCCAAAAAGGTATTTTCATCAGGAAGAATGGCTCTTAAATCAACCAATGCCACTTGTTTATTGGGGCGCTATGTTCATGCACTGATGGACTCTATGAAGTTATTAGCCCCTAAGCTGCCAGAAGAAGAGAAGGCCTCTTTTATGGAGGTTGTCACGGACACTCAAGCAGCTGCAAGGCAGGTTATTCAGTCGGGTCTAGACACGGCTGATTCTCTGGCTAGAATTATGGGGTCTTGGCTTCGTTCTTCCGTTTTTTCTGCAGATGTTCAGGCCATGTTAATTGACTTGCCTTTTGATGGAGAGAAACTGTTTGGGGAGAAGGCTGATTCTGCCTTGCAAAGGTTTAAAGATAGCAGGGTTATTGCGAAGTCTTTGGGTTTACAGACTCCTGCTAAGGGATTTGGATTCAGGATATTTAGAGGATTTGGGAGGTTCTCATTTTGTACCTTCCGGCAACCTCAGCAGCAGCAACAACAGCAGCAGCAGAATCCCCTCTATAGGTCGTATAGAGGAAGGCAAAGGGGACGGAGAGGTTCTGGCCGCAACCCATCTTCATCTTCTGCCTCCTCTGCTCCCAATGAAGCTTCAGGGAAGCAGCCCTAGATCCCCCATCCTAGATCATGTGAGACCTGTGGGGGGTCGGGTGTCCCACTTTCTGCGAGGTTGGAAATCGGTCACGACGGACCTTTGGGTTTTAAACCTCGTGGAGAATGGGTACGCCCTTCTCTTTCGGGAGTTTCCTCCCCCTTACCCTCCTTGCCAGGGTTTTTGCTCGGAACACCATCTACTTCTTCTGCAGAAGGAGGTTCTTGCATTGCTACAAAAAGGTGCGATAGAGGTGGTTCCAGAGCAAGAAAGGAGTGAGGGATGCTACTCCCGGTATTTCCTGATTCCCAAGAAGGACGGCAGATTGCGTCCGATCCTGGACCTCAGAGTTTTGAATTTTTATCTGAAGCACGAGAAATTTAAGATGCTGACCCTTGCACAGGTTCTTCAGGCGTTGCAGCAAGGAGACTGGATGGTGTAGATCGACTTGCAGGATGCGTATTTTCACATCCCAATCCTGAAGTCGCACAGGAAGTATCTCCGTTTTACGGTTGGGTCGCAACACTACCAGTTTGCGGTTCTCCCGTTTGGTCTTACTACCGCACCTCGAGTCTTCACGAAGGTGATGGCAGTGGTGGCTGCTCATCTCAGGAGGTCGGGGATTCCGGTTTTCCCCTACCTGGACGACTGGCTTCTGAAAGCAGAGTCCCCAGAGATGGTGCAACATCATCTGCAGGTAACATCTCAGCTGTTATTCGACTTGGGTTTTTCGATCAATGTGCCCAAATCTCACCTGGTGCCCTCTCAACGCAACCTGTTCATAGGGGCGGTACTGGACCCTACTGTGTGTCGAGTATTTCCTCTTCCTCAAAGAATTCTCGACATTCAGGGAATGATTCCTTTATTCCACAATGGAGCGGTTGTTCCAGGTCTGAAGGTCCTTCGTTTGCTCGGTCTGTTCGCCTCCTGCATTCTGTTGGTCAACCATGCACGCTGGCACATGAGGGCACTCCAGTGGTGCCTCCGCAGGCAGTGGTATCAGCACAACGGAGATCTCAGGGAGTCGATCAGGATCTCCAGAGAAGCTGCAGCGGATTTGTCTTGGTGGAGCGTGGAGGGCAATCTGTCTCAAGGAAAGCTCTTCCATCTACCTCCATCGGTGGCCACAGTGATAACGGATGCCTCCACCCTGGGGTGGGGTGCTCATCTGGGGTATCTGGAGATCAAGGGTCTTTGGTCTCCAGAGGAAAGGTTGCTTCACATCAACCTTCGGGAATTACTGGCTATACGTTTGGTGCTCAAGGCCTTTCTCCCTTCCCTTCGGTTCAAGTCCTGACGGACAACACTACTGTGATGTGGTATGTCAACCAGCTGGGAGGAGTAGGGTTGTATCGTCTCTGCAGGGAGGCGTTACGGCTCTGGTCCTGGGCTCAGGCTCATCAGATTTGCTTGATGGCGAATCATCTGGCCGGGGTGCTGAACGTACGTGCGGACAGTCTCAGTCGGCAGTTCTCCGCCGACCACGAGTGGAGGCTTCATCCGGAGGTGGTTCGTCACGTCTTTCGGACGTGGGGGACGCCTCGGGTGGACCTATTCGCCACCTGCGAGAACGCGCATTGCCCGTCATTCTGCAGTCTCCAGTTTCCGTTGCAGGGGACGTTGGGGGACGCGTTTCAGTTGAGTTGGGGCTCACAACTCCTTTACGCGCTTCCTCCCATACCCTTGATTTCTCGGGTTCTGAGGAAAATTCGCCAAGACCGGGCCCAAGTTATTTTGGTCGCCCCGGATTGTCCAAGAAGGGTGTGGTACACAGATCTACTTCACCTCTCATCGCACCCTCCGCTTCGTCTCCCTCTCAGGGCAGACCTCCTCTCGCAATCGGAGGGGCAGGTTCTTCACCCCCACCTCCAGAGCCTGCACCTTCATGCCTGGAGATTGAACGGGGCAACCTGAGTTCCTTCTCTCTCCCGCCTGATGTGGTGGATGTTATTTTATCGGCCAGGCGACATTCCACCAAGTCCATTTACTCATATAGGTGGTCTAAGTTTGTTAAATGGTGTGGAGAGAGATCCGTTGGCCCTTTAAAAGCTCATCTTTCTAATGTGCTTCAGTTTGCTCTTTCCTTGGCTCAGCAGGGCTGTGCTGTGGCCACAGTCAAGGGCTATCTATCGGCCTTATCGGCTTTTTTGTGTCTTCCAGATCAGCCGTCATTATTTAAATCTCCTATTTTATTAAGCTCTATCAAAGGCCTTACTAATAGGTTTCCACCTACTGCTTTTGTAATGCCACAGTGGGATCTTAATCTTGTCTTAACTTTCTTGATGGGGTCCCCTTTTGAGCCCCTTCATAGCTGTCCTTTGAGGCTGTTGTCCTTTAGACAATTTTTCTTGTAGCCATAACCTTGGCAAGGAGAGTGAGTGAGCTTCAAGCTCTTAGTTCTAAACCCCCGTTTTTAACCTTACATGCTGAAAGGATGGTTCTTAGGACCAGGGCTGCTTTCCTTCCTAAGGTAGTTACTCCCTTTCATCTAGGGCAGTCTGTTACTCTCCCTGTGTTTTATCCACCTCCTCATCCTTCCAAGGAGGAGGAAAGACTTCACCGACTGGACCCAAAAAGAGCTGTGAGCTTTTACTTGGACAGAACGAAAGACTTTTGTTTGGACGATCAACTCTTTGTGGTCTATGTTGGACATTCTAAAGGCAAAGCTGTGCACAAGCGCACTCTGTCCAGATGGATCATCCTGGCCATCAAGATCTGCTACGCCCTGGCTGGTAAGGTCCCACCTGAGGGTATTAGAGCTCATTCAACTAGAGCTAAATCTTCTACTTCTGCTTTGGCCAGGGGTGTTCCAGGGGTGCCGCGACTTGGGCCTCCATCCATACTTTCGCAAAGCATTATTGCTTAGACTCTGAGATGAGGAGGGAGGGCCACTTTGCACGCTCTGTCTTGCAAGACTTTTTGGTATAGGAAGGTGGACACCCTCCTCCAGGAGTGGGACTGCTGTGGGAATCTATTCACAAGGTGAGGAATCCACTGGCAGATATATCCATCAGAAGAACAAGTTACTTACCTTCGGTAACGCTTTTTCTGGTGGATACAGTATCTGCCTGTGGATTCCTCACTGGCCCACCCGCCTCCCCGTTGTCCACCTTTGTATACCTTAAAGGATGCCTTGTTTGACCTGTGTTTTACATTGTGTCTTCTTTCTATCTGGTACACTTATAGGAAATGCTTATGTTCCTTAGCTTTCCTTTTTCTGTATGTACTATGTATATTTGTTCGAATGTTGTATACTGTGTATACTTTGAATCTGTTGTCGGTCCACCTGGTCGCCTCGGAGGCACAGAAAAAATGTGTGGAACTGACGTCATCACGCCGACGTGGCTCTCTTATGGCTCCGGTGACGTCATACGGAGTCGCGAGCGGAGCCGAGGTATTATGACGTCCACGTCGGCGTAGAGAGCTGGGGAAAGTTCAGTGGAATGCTGGCGCAGGGGATATTCACAAGGTGAGGAATCCACAGTCAGATACTGTATCCACCAGAAAAAACGTTACCGAAGGTAAGTAACTTATTCATCTCAGTCGAAGTCCTTAGATTCCAGTAATGATTCCGAAGGGGTCCCCCCATTCCCCAGTGATTCTGTAAGGGTTTACAGAAGACAAACGTTTAAGAACCCAAAGTAAGTGCTAGTTTTTTTTACTGATCATACCAAGGGCCATCGAGAATCAAAAGAATGTTTTCTAGTAGAGAAAACACAAATGAATCCCTACTCATGTATATCATAATCCCGAACAGCGTATATTTAAATGTTTCCGAACTCACGAGCCAACTTAAAATCAATGAATCAAAAGGTATTTATCCTACAAACAAACATTCAAAATATTCATGTCACATCACATATTTAATTATTAAGATTTAGAAAGGAACTGGCAACTCACCGAAGTAAGATCCTAGCACTACCAAGACCATCGGGCCATGCGTATGGCCGCGCCCACTGAAGCAGGAGTGATTTTCCTCAAAGGTGTGCTGGAAAAAAGACCCGTTTCATTCTGCACAAGTCCTTATCCCTTTGAAGAAGTGCTGCCAAAGCATGAAACGCGTCGGGGTCGGACGGTATTCTGTGAAGCGGTGTTGGTGTTCCCTTACTGCAGTTTCCACTAATAAAGCGTCAAGATTGTACTTTCCTACTTGGGCTCCCTTATTCCAGGCAAACTTTTGGTTTTGGATACTAGCGGCTTGTCGCGAGTGGAGCCGAGGTATTATGACGTCCACGTCGGCGTAGAGAGCTGGGGAAAGTTCAGTGGAATGCTGGTGCAGGGGATATTCACAAGGTGAGGAATCCACAGGCAGATACTGTATCCACCAGAAAAAGCATTACCGAAGGTAAGTAACTTATTCATCTCAGTCGAAGTCCTTAGATTCCAGTAATGATTCCGAAGGGGTCCCCCCATTCCCCAGTGATTCTGTAAGGGTTTACAGAAGAGAAACGTTTAAGAACCCAAAGAAAGTGCTAGGTTTTTTTACTGATCATACCAAGGGCCATCGAGTTGACGATTAGCTCTTTGTCGGGTTCTCTGTGGCATAGAATGGGAAAGCTGTGCTAAAGGGAGCCACCACAACATAAATTGTCCTGTGTATTAAAGTCTACTATGGATTAACCAGGAGTGTCAAAAAAAACCATTATAATGTGTGGGAACAGAATCAAAAGAATGTTTTCTAGTAGAGAAAACACAAATGAATCCCTACTCATGTATATCATAATCCCGAACAGTGTATTTTTAAATGTTTCCGAACTCACGAGCCAACTTAAAATCAATGTATCAAAAGGTGTTTATCCTACAAACATTCAAAATATTCATGTCACATCACATATTTAATTATTAAGATTTAGAAAGGAACTGGCAACTCACCGAAGTAAGATCCTAGCACTACCAAGACCATTGGGCCATGCGTATGGCCACGCCCACTGAGGCAGGAGTGATTTTCCTCAAAGGTGTGCTGGAAAAAAGACCCGTTTCGTTCTGCACAAGTCCTTATCCCTTTGAAGAAGTGCTGCCAAAGCACGAAACGCATCAGGGTCGGACGGTATTCTGTGAAGCGGTGTTGGTGTTCCCTTACTGCAGTTTCCACTAATAAAGCGGCAAGATTGTACTTTCCTACTTGGGCTCCCTTATTCCAGACAAACTTTTGGTTTTGGATAGTAGCGGCTTGTTGCCTGAGCCGCGAGGTGAGCACAGCTGCAGTTTGCAGTCCGAGCTGAAGCGTCAACCGACGAGTCAGCAGGAGCAGGAGACAGCCAGTGGAAATATTAACGGAGATGCTGGGGCATTGAAACTGACTTCACCACCCACAGTGGGTTTAATTATTAAGATTTAGAAAGGAACTGGCAACTCACCGAAGTAAGATCCTAGCACTACCAAGACCATCTGGCCATGCGTATGGCCACGCCCACTGAGGCAGGAGTGATTTTCCTCAAAGGTGTGCTGGAAAAAAGTCCCGTTTCATTCTGCACAAGTCCTTATCCCTTTGAAGAAGTGCTGCCAAAGCACGAAACGCATCAGGGTCGGACGGTATTCTGTGAAGCGGTGTTGGTGTTCCCTTACTAGAGACTACTAGCCGGAGATTCCTTAATGTAGAATTATCCCCAGGTGTGAGACTGGACCCGAAAAACTTTCTTGCCCAGCATCTCTGCGCGCCAGGGGCGGCACCACGCGACTCCGCCCCGACGCCCTCCGCGGACGTGACGTCAGCGAGGTCACATAAGCCCCACCCCATCGCGCTGACGTGAGTTTTCTTCTTTTCCGCGTGCAACGCGACCCCCGGATCGTGTTCCTGGCCTGTTTTCAGGCCTTCCTTTTACGCTTAGCTTGGATACAATGTGCGAATGCCTTCGGGCTTCAAGACGACGTGCTCATCTTGCGCGCGCCAGATGTCGGCGACGGATCCTCACCCCATCTGTATGTGGTGTTTGAGGAAGCACCACGACTCCACGGACTGCGAGGCGTGTCAGCAAATTAAGCCGAAGTCCTGGCGGGAGCGCCGGATGAAACTCCTTTCGGCCCGCATGTCCAGGTCGGAAGCGTCGCCGCGTCCGTCCCCTGCGGAGGACTTCAAGAACTGCTGCTTCCGTCTACGACATCGTCTCTCTCTAAGGCCGCAAGGACGTCGCTCACCTGTTGGTAAGTGTCGCAGTTTGTCCCCAGGCCCGGTCCCTGGCCTGGGGGCGTGGGTTCTCCGCAGGTGGTGCGGCCCCACGCGTCGTCACCCTATCCGCCGCTCCCCGGCGCTGGGGTGACCAGAGCCCAGATGGAGGCCTATGCAGCGTCCTTGCAGGCCTCTTTGGCTCTTCCCTCTTCTCCTTCTCTTCCTGGGACGTCTGAGGATCCCTTGCTGCGTGCGGGGACTCCTGCGGCGTCGCCGGTGGCTTCGGCTTTGGCTCCGGCGCCGACTGGTTCGTATCCAGGTTTGGAGGATGTGGTGCTGTCGGGGTGCGGCCCTTCGGGGTTCCCTCCTTCGGACCACGATGCCTCTGCCTCGCCGCAAACCCCCGCAGGGGTCCCTATGGTGTCGCAGGAGGTTGCCGAGGCTCGGGTCATGTCCTCGAGTCCCCTTCAGTCCTCTGAGCAGGCGGCGGCCTTGTCCGAGGCCGAGGTGACGCCGCTCAGGTGCCGGCAGCTGCTGGCCCTAGCGGTGCCGCAGGGGCCGGCTAGGGGTCCGGGCGTGTCCCCGGGCCCCCCTCGTCCCTCCACACAGGCGGCTGCCTCGTCGGAGGTCGAGTCGATGCCTTTTTGGCGCCGTTCCTTAGCCGCCCCCGGCTCCGATCCAGCCCTGGTCTCCCGCGCCGCGCGTTGTGGCGGAGGTTGTTCCGGCATCCCCTTTGGCGCCGGTTGACGTTGACATGACGCCGGTGGCAGACTCTACGGCACCAGTCTGACGTCGGGGCGTTGATTCGTCTTCAGACGCCCCCTCTTCTCCAGAGGTTCGACAGCTGTTTGTTTCATCTTCTCTGGAGACTGGTCGCCGCGTCGTGGCTTTTTCCCCGGCGTCTTCTAAGGACAGCTCTTCGCCGTCGCCGCACCCGCAGTCTTCTCCAGAGGCGCCTCCCCATTCATCGGTCCACCCTCCTCCGTTTCGAGCTTGGCCTTTCCTTCCTCCAGTTGGGCTGGGGGACGGCCGCCTTAGCTTGCAGCCGTTGCCCACGGAGGAACTGCTTTCCCCGCCGCGGGGCCCTACGGAGGCGAGTGCTGCCTTCGCTCGGGCTGTTTCCACGGCTGCGGGCATCTTGCACATGGGCGATCCAGCTGCCCATTTCCCCACGGATCATCTGCTGGAGGTTCGCCACCAGGGCTCTGGTGGACGGACGCTGCTTCTTTCCTTCGAGGCGGCGCTCCACAATTCTCTTTTGGGGGCCTGGGGGCGTCCTGCCACGGGGGGCCCGGTGCCCCAGCCTCTTCTGCACCGCCACTGTCCTGCTCCGCATGATCCTTTCTGTCTTTCCCTCCACCCATATACGAGGGGCCCTCTTTTACAGACTGTCTTTTCCTCCTTGCCATCGGTGTTGTCTCCCCCGTCGCGGGAGGCCCGCTGGTTGGATTCCTGGGGGCGCAACATCTTCGCCTCCTCCAGTGCTGCTTTGCGGGCCCTTAACACTCTTTGTGTATTAGCCAGAGCCACTTCTTGCTTATGGGACTCGGCGGAGTCCTTTATGTCTTACGCTTCTCAGGAGGGTGCCTGCGTTGATCTGCGGCACCATGTGTTGGATGGCCGAGAGCTGGTGGCGTTTATTCTTCGCTCGGCTCTGAACGTTTCGGAGGTGCTTGGTCGTACCATGGCTACGTCGGTGGCCCTTCGTCGCCATGCCTAGCTACGGGATAGTGTTTTCCCTGGGAACGTTAGAGAACAGCTGGTTGACTTCCCCTTCGATGGCGCTCTGTTGTTCCATGCCCTTGCGGATTCTGCCATTCAGAGGTGTCTTGCGGGGCGTCGCCTTCCTCCTCCTCCTCCTCCCCCTCAGGGACCTGACTGTCGGTCTGTGTTTTGGGAGGTGTTCTCCCGTTGTTTTCCTGGGGCCTTGTAACGGGTAGCCCAGGTTGTGTGTTCTGTCTGGTTAATGTGCCTTGGGGGTCTTTTTGTGGGCCCTAGGTGCTGTTGGCTGCTGGTCCGGCCCTTTTGTTGTCTTAGGACTTCTGTATCTTCTTTATTGGCTGCTTCATAAGCCGTCTGCGGGTATTTTCTGCAGGTCTTTATGTTTTGTCCTCTGCTGCGGAATGTTTTTCCTAAGAGGTGTTCCCATGGTTCTTGGGACGTAACCTACCCAATGTGGGGTACTTGTAGCTATTACATACCTCTGTGCTGGGGAGGTGTGGTCACCCTTTCGGGTTCCTTGCTTTCCGTGGCGTCATGGTATGTCGCAGGTACGATCTTCTTGCCAATTGTCTTGGAGCAGCTAGCGCTAGGTCCGTCCTCCTTTTCGCCATGCCGCTCGGACGGTCTGGCCTGCTGTCTGCAGCATCGTGTTGTGGCTGTTCCGGATTTTTGTCCTGTGTTTTGGCTGGGTCCTCTGCCTGATGCTCCAGAGGGTTTGGCTTTCTTTGGCCTCTGTGTTCGGGTGGCCGGCTTGGGCCCGTCCTCCGTCTCCCTCTTATTTTCTGCCGATTCCTCCACTTCTTCGTGGTCAGTGTGTGTGTGTTCTGGCCCGGCCCCTCCCTTGGGGTGTGTCCTGGTCCTCCCGGGCCTCTGCCTTCGGTTGGCGTCTGCCTTTTCCTGGGTGCGCTGTTCCGTGGTGTTGCCTGTTGCTGGCAATGCGTGCCCGTGCAGGACTGCTTGTTCTACTCCACCGTGGTGCTCTTGATGTGTTTCCTTGCGTCCCTGCCTCTGGTTCAGTGGGGCTTCGTGCAACGGTGCTTTTCTTCTTCCGCCTGTGCTGTTGGCGGTGGCGCCGTTCCGGCCTTGTCTGCTGCTTGCGGCCACTGTGTTTTCAGCTCTTTTCTATCTCTGTGCATGTGTTTCTTCCAGTGGGCCCTGCCTCTGGCTCTACCTCGTCTCACTGGGTTTGAAGTGACCCTTGTGTTCCTTGAGGTTTTTGGGTGCTGTCTGCCCCTGCGGGGTGTTGGGCGCTCTCTCTTGGTTGGGCTTAGGATCTCCTGGCCTTTTCCTTCTTGTTCTTGTGCCATGTCCCCTACTGGGGCCCCGGTCCCTCCTGGTGGGGAGGCTCTCTCGCAGGCAGGCCCTCCTCCCTTCTGGGTATGGCTAGGGTATCTATTCTACGTTAAGGAATCTGCGGCTAGTAGTCTCTATCAGATGTACAAGTTACTTACCTTCGGTAACGATGTATCTGGTAGAGACGATTCTAGCCGCAGATTCCTTCACGACCACCCTTCCTCCCCGTTCTGCTAGGACCCTCTGCTTGGGTTGCTGCAGTCGCCTCCCTCTGGGTGGCTTGTCTTCTGTGAGTGTCCTCATCGTTTACTTCCTGTCAGGCTTCCCTCCAGCTGGTTTCTCTCCAGCGTAAGGCCTACTTTTGCTCTTTCCCTCTGTTAGACTTTCTGATCCCCACCCGGTCTTCTGCGTTGTTTTTTTTTTTACCTGTCCTTTGACCTCCTTCTCCTTTCAGAGGTTATGGCCCTCCTTGGCAATATAGTCTGCGGATGGATTACCTGTGCTTTGACGTTTTACTCCTTTCGGGCGGTATGGCCATCCTTGGCAGTGTAGTCTAGGGATGGATTGCTGCTGTTCCTCTGTTCCGGGCTTGTGGCCCTTCCCTATGTGGTTGTGGTTGCAGACTCTCTCTCTCTCTTCTGTCACGGCGCTTTCCCATGCTTGTGCCTCCAAGATGGCTCTCGCCTTGGCTTGCAAGTTGGTTCCACGGAGTGGTGCTTTGCGCTTTTCTTGCTCTGGCCTGCTGTTGTCGCCTTCTGGTGCCTTGATGCCACCTGGTGATGTTTCTCACCTTTTGCTTCTCTCTATTTTGTTCTCTTGTTTTTTTGCACACTGTTCCCATGCTCTCCTCAGTTTTTATGTGATGGCTCCACGTTGTGGCGCGGAAAAAGTTCTCCGAAGCAAACTGACGTCAGCGCGCTGGGGTGGGGTTTATGTGACCTCGCTGACGTCACGCCCGCGGAGGGCGTCGGGGCGGAGTCGCGTGGTGCCGCCCCCCGGCGCGCAGAGATGCTGAGCAATAAAGTGTTCCGGGTCCAGTCTCATGCCTGGGGATAATTCTACATTAAGGAATCTGCGGCTAGAATCGTCTCTACCAGATACATCGTTACCGAAGGTAAGTAACTTGTACATATATATATGTATGTTTTCACAAAGTTCCTCAGATGTGAGACCGCACTCCACAAGCAGGTAAGGAACAACCTTTCTTTATTTTAAGGCAAGCGGCTTCCCCTCCCCGAATGATGTCCTTAGCCTTACGCGTTTCGAAGCTTGTAGCGCTTCTCGTCAGAGGCCGTGGCAGCTGGCAATTCAAAAAGGCTTAACTTCCTCCCCTTACATGCCTCCTGTTTGAGCAGATAGGTTGTGCAAATTGCATAAATTTCTAAAGTGCAAAAGATTTCAGGACAACAATAAATATAATCAATATAGTAGGTAGATCCATAGAAAAATCACAAAATATATATGGAAGCATAAAAATACACTTTCCAATAATGATTCCTAAAATCAATCCTAAAACATCGTAAATATATAAATACTGTCCTAAAATTTGCAGTCGAAAAATTCATGTAAGGTGGAACAAAACAACGTTCATCATCTCACAAGGTGAGAAACATTTATGTATTTCATCAGTACTTTTCTCCTATCACCAAGACTCCATGATGTTCTCCTCACTATTGGGTTAGTCCATAACGTCATAATAAAGTATATAAATCTTCACTAGCATTCAATCCCCTGGGGTGTTTAGAATCAAATTGCAGGATACAAGTTGTTTCTAACCTCCTAAATTTTGATTCTCTATCGCCTCCTCTCTTCTGGGGTGGTTATGGCCTCAATAACATAATATCTCAGATGATTTGGATCGCTGTTATGGTTAATCTTAAAGTGCCTTGCAACTGGGTTATTCTCATCATTGTTGCAAATAGCCCGGATATGTGGAGAATCCTTTTATGTACAGGTAATTTTGTGCTTCCTACGTATTTTAAATTACAGCTGCAGGTAAGCACATACACCGCAAAGTCAGATTTGCATGTAAGATGTTGGCTTATTTTGCAAATTTTGGAGCCAAATGCTGTTGTACAATTCGTGGTGTTGACACCATATTGGCACACCTTGCATGCAGAGCATTTAAAGAACGCTTTCCTTGCCATAAGCCATGAACCCTTTCCTTTCACTTCCAGGTTGCTTCTGACTAGTGCCATGCCCATACTGTTTGCCTTCCTAAAGGTTACTGATGGATTATTGGGTAATGACCCCCCAATTACTGGGTCATCCTTTACAATGGGCCAGTTCTTCCTCACTATTGCCCTAATTTGTTTTTCCTGGCGCGAAAATCCAAGAATCAACCTTATGGGTTCATCTCCCCAACCTTGGCCAGTCTGTTTTTCCTTGTATTTTAACAGATCTTGTCTAGCCAAAGACTTGGACTTGGCAATTGCTGATTCTATCACATCTGAGCTGTATCCTCTATCAAGGAACCTATTTTGGCTTTCCTTCTGTTTCTATATTGCAATCCGCCTCCTCGCTGCATATCCGTCTGATACGGAGCATCTCCCCATACGGGATGCTTTTAATAAGATGGGGCGGATGCGCACTGGAGACGGGAAGTAGTGTATTGCCTGCCGTAGGTTTTCTATATAGGGTAGTAGATAACCTATTATTAATTACCTGGAATCGTACACCCAGGAATGTGACCATATCCTTACTTATCTCCAACGTAAAATGTAAATTAACTGTATTGTTATTCAATAACTCAATAAAAGCAGTTGCACTTTCAGCATCTCCATCCCATACTATAAACAAGTCATCGATATAGTGGAGCCAAGTTACCACACTCATATTAAAAATCTGCTCATGTTGTTGCATGAGGACCAGCTGCTCCCACCACCCCATGAACAAACAGGCGTAGGTGGGAGAGAAGCTGGCCCCCATAGGAACCCCCTGAGTCTGCTGATACATTTTTCCATCAAACAAAAATAAATAGTTTTCCAAGCAGAATAATAGCATTTTAAGAAGCATGTTAGTGTGCTGAGAGAATACAATCGGCCTATTCATCAAAAAAAAATATTCAACCACCCTCATTCCGTCCTTATCCTTGATGCATGTATATAAGGCGGACTCGTGAAGTGCTAACATTAAATACGTGGGCTTCCATGTTATATTTTGTATCTTCCTCAGAAAGTCACCCGTGTCCTGCACAAATGATTTTAGACTTTTAACAAAATCCTGCAAGAAAAAATCAATGTATCGGGATGAGGTGGGAGATGGGATGGGAAGACCGTATTTCGCTCTATGCGGATGATGTGTTGTTATACCTGACGTCCCCAGCACGCTCCATTGTTAGCTTGCTAGATATCTGCACCGTGTATGGACAGGTCTCCGGATACACGATAAACTGGGAGAAATCCCTATTATATGTCCTATACGGGCCTGCTCCGAGGCTACCGCCCGGCTGTAAACTGCAAGTAGCGGCCGGGGGATTCAAATATCTTGAAATATTTATCACACCCCAACAAACACTCTTCATTGAAGAGAACCTCAAGAAACCCCTCGACAAGTTTCGTCATGATGTGACACACTGGAGATCGCTCCCGCTGACGCTGTTGGGCAGAGCCGCCCTCTTTAAAATGATGGCGTTGCCGAGATTCCTGTATGCCCTACAGAACACGCCGTTTCCGGTCCCCTTGGAATATTTCAAGGCAATTGAGGCGGAAGTTACTACTTTATTGTGGGACGGAAAGCCAGCACGTATAGCGATGCACAAGTTAAATCGAAGCTGGTATGATGTGGGGATTGCTCTGCCCAATATAAAACTGTATTATTGGGCTGCACAACTTATGATTATAAACCAGTGGATACATACACCACAGGCGGAACCAGCTTTCCGGCTGGACAGATACACCCTGCCGGCTGAGCACATACTGAGGGCACTATACACAAATGCAAGGAACAACAATCTCATGGGCCCGAAAGCTCACACAGTCAAAATATGACACACGGCGCAGCGAGCGCTGGGGTGGGAGGTTAGACTGACGCAGGCCACACCGCTTTGGGAAACCCAACGACTGGGTAAGCTATACAACACCAAAGGGTTCAGACAGTGGGACCTTGTGGGCATTTAAAAAATAGGAGACCTTTGGGTGAAGGGTGGGGTCGTTCCCTTTGCACAACTGAGAGAAAAGTATGACATGGCTCCAACCGAAACTTTCAGATACATGCAGATTCGACACGCCTTGCTAAAAGCAATACCACTAAATACTCAGCTGCCGGAGGCCTCACCATTGGAGGATGGACTCCTTACTGACCACATGGCAACAAGGGCCATTTCCCAAACCTACCGCAAAATTATAAATAACCAGCGGGACCCCACTGTGTCCCTACGGGAGGACGTGGGTGTACTGGACGAAGCGGAGTGGCAGGAGGCATTGGTATCACCGAGAGAAGTGGCAATCCCCTCCAAACTCAAACTAGTACAGCTAAAGATCCTTCACCGTATATACTACACACGCATCCTGTTGCATAAATTGGGACGAGCTCCCGACCCTCTGTGCTTACGACACTGTGGACAACCAGGCACATATTTTCATATAATATGGGAATGTCCGCAGATTGTGGCTTACTGGGAAAAAGTTATGAGGGTAATTGCGAGAGTGGGGGAGGCGGAGGTCCCACCGGAGCCAAAGAGGTGCCTCCTTAACATATGGGAACCAACAGACTTGAACCTGAGGATGCAGGAATGGGCGACACTGGGGATGACATTTGCAAAGAGTAATATTGCACAGAACGGGGGTTCGGGAATGCCCCCACATACCAACATTGGAGAAATGACATGGATAACGCCATGGTGGCGGAGCGAGTGGTGTACGTGCACAGGGGTTGCCCCAAGAAGTGGTCCAAGATATGGGGAAAATGGAACGAATTCAGGGGCGACATATGTGAACCCCCACAAGCTGAGTCAATTTCTGATGTAAGTGAATAAAAGATGGTTTATGTGGAGGGTTGGGGGTAGATTGATCGACGGTTGGGACAGGATGACTGCCAAAACAAACAAGGGTTCATGGTCACAAAGACACGGCACAGAAACAATGTATATTGTATGCGGAATAGTAAATGCCTTCAGGTGTTAAGATGTAAAATAGGACTACATGTGGATCAGGTTTGTTAATGTTTGCAAAATCAATAAAATGTTAAAAAAAAAAAAATCTATGTATCTAGAAAGGTTCTCCAAAAGGCCATCACATGCAGCGATGATTGGCTGCCCCGGTGGTTTATCCATGTTTTTATGTACTTTAGGTATAAAATAAATCACCGGGATGGTAGCATGCTCTTTTTTGAGGTATTTAAACTCCTCCCAACTTAGTAGCCCAGTGCTTTTCCAGGCTAGTAATTGTGCAAACAATGATTCCTCTATAGCACTCAGTGTTGTTTAGTTGGCTATGCGCCTCTTCCAAATATTCCTTTAAGGGCCATAATACCAAATTACCTCCTTTATCCGAGTTGCGTATTATAATTTGATGATTTTCTTTCAAGTTATTTATAAGTTGCCAATATCTCCTCTCATGATTGGTAAATTTTCTGTTGGCATTATTGGTGGCAATGTTGAGTCTTTTTATTTGTGCAACTACTTGTTCATTAAAAACATCTATGGAGTCTCTTGCCATGATAGGTACAAATTTAGATTTCTGCTTAAAAGGAGTCCGTGGCTTGACATTAGTCCCATGTACTTGTGATTGCTGTATGTCTTTGCCTGCTATTGCAGTTATCTCATGGGACTGATTGGGGATATCCGTTATTATCATGTCCCCTCTTTCCAAACTCTGCTGATCACACAATCAGTCCCCAGCATTCCTGGCATCCCAGAGGTT
Organism: Triturus cristatus; assembly: GCF_964204655.1. NCBI lineage: Eukaryota > Metazoa > Chordata > Amphibia > Caudata > Salamandridae > Triturus > Triturus cristatus. The sequence continues at coordinate 1,122,619,348 of NC_140585.1, read as the reverse complement.
TGTAATACCATTTCAGCCACTTCCGGCCCTCCCTGGGTGCTACGCTGGTGGTGGAACTTTTTCAATTTCAATTTCCGAATTAACCTATATATGTCTGCCCGAGTCTGGGTGTAACTAAAATTAGATTCCGGACAATATGACAAACCCAAAGATAAAAGCTGCTTTTCCGCAGTAGAGAGATCAATACCTGCAAGATTAATGATGGTATGGTTGTTGGAGGCAACGGGATCAACAAGCTTGCCTTCCCTTATTGCATCTCCTATTTCAGCCCCTATCTGCGAGCTCTGCCTCTCCCGCGCTTCCTGGCGCCTTCTCCTTGCTTGCCGACACCCCCTTCTTCTTCGGGTTGCCCTGTTCTGGTGGGCACTTTGATGCGCGGCCTTAATGTCTCCCTCCGACTGCGTTTTAAATTCTCCAGCTCTTCCCCCAAAGTTAACGTAATGTTGCTGGCCTCTGACCTTGTTCCAAAATTATCCGATTCCGAGCCACTTTCCACGGCCGAACTCAAGTCTGAGGCCGAGGGGGATGCATTTGCTTTTCGGTTTCTTCTGTCATCAACATTATCCATGCGTTTGCTTGCCGTATCTACCCGCATTGAATCATATCTTTTTGCGAACGTAAATATCTGTCTCGTCTAAACTTATATGTTATTCGATTTTTAATTTTTTCCTCCTCCTTTTTTAGACGAACGTTCATCTCCTCCACCATTTTATGTTTAAACTGTGGGTCCCCTTGTGGCTCAATCTCCTTTTCCAAAAGCTCTATTTTCTCCTGAAGCGCACTTCTATCAATGTCAGCATATTTAACTAATATTTGAACAAGCCGACGAGAAGATTCTAAATTGCATTCCCCCCACACTGCCATCATGAGTGGGTTCGGAGTTTCGTAGCTGGGGGCAATCATAATGCGGAGACCCCTTGGTATCCTTCCTACATCCAAATATTTTTGAAGGGATCTTGCCTCCCACCACTTTGCTTGCTCCTGGCGCTTCAGTTTTTCGAGCACACGGAAACTGTCCCGAGCCCTTTACCCTTGTTGTTGGGTTCTTCACTTGTCACCTTACTGGCCCCCTGTATATCCTCCGGGGAATCTAAAAACATCGCCTCAGCAGCCAGTTTGCGATCCTTAATTATGTCCGCGGACATTTTTTGGCTATTGTAATGTTGTATTGCAGTGCTCGTTCCTCTGTCAGCAAATACCTAGAGGCTCCTGCACCGCACCGCACACCTTCCCACCTGTCAAATGCCGTTGGGTGTCGTACCTTAGTCGAATTCTGACACCGACCTGCCGCGCTCACTCTCCTGCCGATGTATCCTCCTTCGAGCTCCACCGATAGCAGAGAAGTCCGCCGCCGTCAATCGCCGTCTCTCCGTGTACGTACACCTCCCAATTGCGGCTCGCAGGGGGCTTCGCTTCTTTCCGTTCAGGAAACTTTTCTTGATGCCCTGGGGGTCCCCGCCAAAGAACACCACGAGCCCGCGATGCCGAAAGACGGATATTCCGAGACCAGACTTGCCGCACACGAAGCCTCAAACGGGAAGGGGGTCTACGTGCCGGAGGAAGTCAATCCAGCACAAACTGCTGCAACTCGCCTTCACTTCTCCTCCTTAAGAACAAACGAGCGTGGACCCAAAAGTTCTGTGCAATTTTTTATTCAGCCAACTCCACCATTACGCGTTTCGGCGATCCCGCCCTTGATCACATGACAACTCCTTGGCAATTTTCCTCGCTTTTTAAAGTGCAAGTGCAAATGGGATATTCATGGACATAGTAAAAATACTTCACAGCTATATGCGATGGTCATTAATAGATACATAATATATATATATATAGATCACGCAATAAGTGAACAAACATATTTTTCGTTCACTCCCAGTTATTTTTTGCTCATCAGTGGCTGCAAAAATCAATAATCCAAAGCAGTCCAGACTGGAGGTAGTCCGATACACAACACTAGAGGGAACAACAAGGCCCTCAACCAAGTCCAGAATGTGTATCCAAATTTTATGTACTCCGAGGCACTTCCGCTTCAGGATTCATTTTGCGGAGAGGTTCCCTCTGGGACGCTCCTGTACTGACGCTTATGGCAAGGATCGTTCTTTGTGGTTTGGACCACCGAGTGAGAATGATATGCAGTGAAGAACACGTTTAAGATTTGTATATGAAGGTTGGGCTAATGACAACCTGTACTCAGTCGGAGTCTGTTTTCCAGAGGCAGACCTGTGGCACCTCTTGATTCCGGTTATTTGATGCATTTAGTCAGACGCACGTTTTTGTATAATCACGACTGGGGAATTTCCTTCAGTTGCCTTCACCTTTAAACGTTTGGTGTGTTTTTTCTTCTATCCTCGTCCTGACGAGGCCTGAATTAATGGGCAGAAACGTGTCAACTTTTCGTAATGGAGCAGTCTAACAAATTACAGCGTACATAAAATTTTGATCCACACTCTGGCCTTGTTGTTCCCGCTAGTGTGTATCCAACTACCTCCAGTGTGGACTGCTTTGGATCATTGATTTTTGCAGCCACCGATATGTAAAAAATTATTGGAAGTGAAGGAAAACTGTTTGTTCACTTGTTGATGCCCATGAGTAAGGATTAATTTATGTTTTCTCTACTAGAAAACATTATTTGGAATCTGTTCCCACACATTATCATTTTTTTTATATCACTTTACTTCTGCCCAGATGTGGTGGGTTTATTAGTGCAATTTTGGAGCATGGATTAACCAGGAAACAGCCCCTGGAAGGCCTATGCACTCATTCTACAGAGCATAAGGTGCTAAAGCGCAGTGTGCCAGTCTTGAACATCTGTCAGGCTGCTATGTGCACATAAATTCACATGTTCACTAAGCTCTACTGTCTGGATAGACAGGTCTGGCGTGAGTTGCACTTTGCACAATCTGTCCTACAGGATTTCCTCTTCTGTGCCATTCCACAGATCCACCACCTGAGGAGGTACTGCTTTGTCATCTATTCACAGGGTTAGGAATCTGTGGCTAGAAGTAGATTTCAGAAGAACCAAGTTACTTACCTTTGGTAACTCTCTTTCTAGGGGATAGTCTGTCTAACCAATGATTCTTCACTGGCCCACTATCCTCTCTGTTCTGTGGAATAGACTCTTCTAGCCCATGTTGAACAGACTTTATCTTAGAGATATGCACACTGACACAATCTGATTTCTAAGTATCCACAACCGATGGCATCAGCGCACGAGGTGGTGACCGCGTAGGTGCCCTTCGGTGGGACGATTCCAACGCTGAACCACACTACACTACCTACCTACGCTCAAGGGATTTACTGAAGAAACGACTCCTGATCCAGGGTGACTGCTGGGGGTATTCATAATGTGAGGAATCTGTGGTTAGTAGAGCATCCACCAAAAAGAACGTAAGTACCTTATTCCATTCTGTTCCTGAGTACCAATTATAAGAAAGTTGGCAAATTAAATGCAGTGATATGGAGTTTCATAAAAAATGGAGACCCCAAAATGGAGACCCATTCACTTTACCCATTGCCTAGACCTGGTACTGCGGAAAGTAGTTGATCTCAAGTTTGAAATGTACTTTCTCAGTAAGTTATGCTGGAACCTAAAATCATGTGCACCTGTCTCAATCCAGTAAGCTGATTAGTTAAATAAAAATAAAGCATTTTATGCTAGTACATGTGGTTTTTGTAGCTGAAATATAGGGTTTGTGGAACTTTGAGACGTGACTTCAAATCATTGCTTTCCCAACTGTGGGATTTGCGGCAAATTATAATAGTTCCTTGTGCTTCAGTCCCTATATTTGCTGAGACCGTAAATTCTTACAAACACTGGAAAATGAAGCATTATGGTCTTTATAAAAAGAGCACATTTAGACTAGAAGTTATTTTCTATGTATAGCATATTAAAGAAAGTAAATACGACTCAAATGAATAAAGGAACTCTTTGTAGGTTCGTATGTCAACCATACTATTTTGTTTCCTGCAACGTTTAGTACAAGTTGTTTCCTAAATAGTTTTGCGTGATGTATTTTGATTATTTTTTTAACATATTACAGAAAAATACATCTCTTTTCTGCTATTGTTAATTTCAGTCAAGGATTTCCTTTGGATAAGACGTTAGTAAATATTTGAACACCTTTTTGTCTTATTTTGCCGATATTCCTCTTTTAACAAAGTGTGGGCTTTTGCAGAGGCATTTGCTAAGAAGGTTATTTTTATTACTTTGCTGTCACTCATCTCCCAATCTTTTATGATTCAGTTTTTACCAAGGCGCCATCCTGGTTGTGGCTACAACTGTACTGTTTTCTCATTGGTCATTGACAGTTCAGCATGTAATTACAAAACATCTCCACTCGCTCATACTAGCAGCCTCTGTATTTTTGCTGCCGCTTCACTGTAGTCTCAGATCATCTGGGTCCACAAGCACCTGCCTGGGACCTGCTTTTGTCTTCTTGGTAGTACTACACACGTACCTCCACTCCACTCGGTTAACAATAAATATAGATCCAGGCCCTGGGTGTGCACTCGCCCAAAAAAAAAACTATCAGATGGGGCTGACTCTATGTACTGAAACCGTGCTGGACTTTCGTTCCATTCCCATCTCTGAGCCCTGGTGCCTCAGCACCGTCTGCACCATTAGGAGCTACTTCTCTGGCCAGCTCTCTTGATTTCATGTCTTCCTCGCTTTAGAAAGATACCCAATCTGCTGTAATATCTGCTGCTATTTGTCATCAGGTGTGGGCTTCCATCTTCATAGTGCCTAAAATCCCTATGGGAGGACGAGGCGAGTGCCTTATATGTTCTGTATAACAAAGAATACTCCAATCATTGACCAGTAGAGTATTGTATAAAATTCCAGCATCATTAAAACACGTCAACTACAGTTTGCTACAGTTTATCTATTATGATTTGGGACTCTGAAGAGTTCCACATAAAAGAAAAAGATACATCTAAAAATCAACATTACACTCCATTAAAAAAAGAGACAGTGAAGTACTAAATTCATCGTATCATATCATATAAAAACAAGGAAAAACGTATATATGGGAACCATTCAATAAACTTTCAAGTGCTAAGAGGATTTATCCTTAATAAATCAGATTAGCATCGATGGGTTCTTAAGGGACCTTTACAAAGAATACAATCTAATGCCATCATAAAAAATTAAAACCATATAATAAAGTGCGGGGATTTGTCAATTCACAATACAGTACAAGATAACCAGCAGCATAACCATGTAAGTGAAAAGCGGGAATTTGTCAATTCACAATACAGTACAAGTTAACCAGCAGCATAATAACAGTGCGAGAATGTTTAAAACTTCACAGAAATATTTTCTGCATACAGTACTCGATAGCAGCAAAAGAAAAAGGTTGGAAAAGTGCGAGTACTCAGAAACTTACATAGTAAATCAATCAATACCATTCTAATATATGTTTACAAATTGTTTAAAAAAGCTAAAAAAAATTAAAACAAACAAGTTCAGATGGAGGTGCCAGCAGACAGTTACGGGCCTCTTCTGCTGTCAAGGTTACATGGTATGATTGGTGTATCAATCTTAGCAGTGAGTTACTGCCGGTCTTTATTCTGTAACTTTACATTTGTTGACTGAACATTTATTAAAATGCTGGTTTCTGAATTGTCGCTTTGTACTCATAAGTTTAGTTCATCAAATTTTTCAGTCAAAGAAAAATTTGCAAAATAACTAAAGACATTGGCTATCAATTACTTTAACAAATCATTCTGCATTTTACATTTTAAAATGAAGACATTGAGAGGTTGTACTTTTTATGTGAGACATTGGCACGGTTGTTTGATGCTGACCCCCTTTTAAGGACGACCAAATGTGTTGCATCTCCACATGTATCAGCAGATACCGTTAGGTGGTAAAGTTTTATAAAGATACAACTACTAATGGCAGTGAGAAATGGTAGCTTTTATGTAGACATAACTGGTATAGTATCGTTCGTAGTAATGATAATCCTACTCTGCTTAATTTTTTTAATTTTTTTAATTGTTTCCAGTAGAACCAATACTGACTGTAAAGAACGTAGAACCACTAAAAATATGCTGGAATTTAATAGGTAAAACTTCACTTCTAACTTTTACAGACTATTTCGTCTCCTGAAAGTTCACCGGAAATAAAGAGAAGAATTTGTATGCATGAGGTAAAATTAATCTAAAATTAAAGTTACTTGATAGATTTCTTTGGTATATTAATGGTAAAATGTTGTTGTCTGTAACTTCTTTTGCTCTCTTTAATGATATGTTACTAACGTATATCCGTATCTGATTTGTTACCATTTTATTTGTACCTCTGTTTATGAATTGGGATTTCTTGAGTGCGTGGCTGCTCAAGAGCTAGTGACCTATTGGAATAGAGTCTTTGATCTGAGGTGGCATGTGTTTATATAAATATATATTTTTTTAAATTATAGAACTCTATAACTTCCACCCAAGTTCCTGTACTAACCTACCTGTATTCATAAATAAAAAAATATTTATAGATGCGCTTTGGCTCTGCCTTTTTGAAATATTGCTTGCTGGTATTATTATTATCAGGTATTATGTTAACCCCTTCGATGCGCATGATGGAGCGGTTCAGTCATGCGCATCGGTTGCGCTGTGCGGATGACGGAACCGCTCCGTCATGGCCCCGCCCGCGCACGAACCCTTCAGCACAGCGCGGTAATCCACGCAGCGCTGAAGGGGTTAATCTCTGCTAATTAACTGAGAGACTCCAGAAAATCCAGAACACAGCTGCCAGACTCGCACTCCACCTCCCACCCACTTGTCCACTCACTTCAAGAACCTCCGCTGGCTCCCCATCCACAAGTTCCATGAACTCATTCACATGTATGAGACACTGTACAACCTAAGTCCCACCTACCTAAACAACTACTTCAGCTTTCACACTCCCACCAGACACCTTCAGTCCGCCAGCTGTCTTCTTGCCTCCGTCCCGCAAGACGACAACCATGCCTTCTAGTAGCTACCACTTAAAGGCTGGAACAAACTCCCCCTTCAAATTATAGCTTCCAGCTCACTCCTAGAATTCAGCAGGAAACTGAAAATTTGCCTCTTCCAATAGGCTTCAACTGGGACAGCACCTCCTTGTCAAAGCGCCAAGATACCCACCCGGTTGATATGAGTGCTCTACAAGCTCTAACATTTTAGTCTATCCCCCAGGAAGTACTTCCATTGCAGTGCATGAGGTGTTCTATTCTTAAGACCAGCAGGCCCATTTAAAGCAGTGCATTTCTGTATGGCCCCGTTCAAGAGGCCAAAGAGCCGACAGAGGCTATTGGGCCACAACTGTAGGGTTCGGGTGGTTTGCCATTGGAGTCCTGGGACCCATAATTCTGTGGCTGTGCAAACTGGGCCAATTAAGCGGTTTCCGCCCTTGACTCTTAGGGTGACGAGGGCCCGCAGGCAAAGGCTTCTGTGGCATGTAGTGTGGAGAAGGGGAGAGACTCAGAACCTAAACATTCACATAACAGACACGATGAATCACTGTCTGTAGGAAACTGGGTTTTTGTTGCTGTACCCGTCCGTTTTTACCTGGTAACTGATGCAACTTTGACTGAACATGTACTGGGTTCATGCTAACCAGGTCCCCAATACCATTGTTATTTCTCTAACCTGTACCAATGTTCCACAATTGGTACCACTTTAGGCTCCATGCAAGCCCCTAGTAAATGGTGCCCTGGTACCTAGGGCATTGGACCTAAAGAGGGTTCCTAAGGGCTGCACCACAAATTGCGTCACCCTAAGGGACCCTCACCAAGCTCATGCAAACTGTATTGCAGCCTGCTTGTCTTGGTGGAGAGAAAAATGAAGTGTTGACATGGCACACACCCCTGTGTGCTATGCCTGAATAACACTGCATGTGGTATAGGTAATTCACCCCTACTGCAGGCCTTACAGCCCTAAGGCAGGGTGCCTTATGTTTGGGCATATCTGCGGGAGTGGATGTGTCTCTGTTATATGTAAGTTCGCCCTTAGATACCACAAGGGCACAGGGAAGCCATACAGAGTACATAGATTGGTTATGCGTCATTATGAGTTTCCCAGCTACATGATGGCTTCATAGTACCCCAAAGTGTTTGGTACCAAACAACTCGCATTTATAAACCAACACTGATGCCAGTGCCGCATTTATTAATATATGCACCCAGAAGGCACATTAGAGGGTCCCCCTGAAAACCTACAGATCCCTAATGTGTTCACTGAATGGTCTCGACCAGCCGTCCACCCTAGACAAGTTTCTGATCCCCTTAGGTGAGAGCCTTCGCTCTCGGAGGTCAGAAACAAATCTTGCTCTGGTTGGAGGTGTCCACACCTCCTCCAATCAGGAACTGCATTCCAGGGCATGAAGCTTCAAAGGCCCTGCCGCCTTTCTTATGTGACCTAGGTCTCTCCAAATAGTGCAGATGCCCACCCCACTTTCCTGACCCCACGTTTTGATCGGCAAGACAAGCAGGAAAATGAGTAACATTAGGGGGTGTGCTCACATCAAGCCAGCATCACCCCTAAGGTGGACTAGCTGATGTTGACCTTACTTTAGAGATTCCTCTATCTTGTTTTGGACGGAATTAGCATTCTAGGGTCAGTGTTATGCCCACTTCCTATACTAAGTGGTAATATAGAGAGCGTAGACATCCTAAAGGTAGGCAGCCCATTGGCCCCTACCTGTGATTTGCCTTAACACCCCTAAATTGACTATTTAGATGGCTCCCCTGAACCCAAGAACGGAGATTCAGTGAATCAAGAGAAGAAGGATGAAGAAGAGTCACTGCCTGGCAAGAACAGCAGTAGAGCTGAGAACTGTTGGCGCAAAACCCTGCCTGCGCTCAACTCTCTCAACAATCATGACAGAGGGGCTCATCATGTAAGCTGGAGAACTTCCAAAGCCTTGGATATCCTGCCAGCACTTCGAAAATAGCCTACAGTCTCCCTTGGAGTAGAGGAGCTACTCCTCTGCAGTACTATGGTACCGACAAGCACTGCCTTGCAGCTCCCTGGCCTGACTGACTCAGCAGACAACCAGGAGAAGGTACTTGTGCTCTAAAAGGTCAGATCTGTCTCCCCACCGAGTCTGAAGAAACCAGAACCAACCTGAGCAACAGAGATCTACAAACCTGTGTCAGAGGTGCCACTGGAGGGCCCTCACATGCAAGCGTGCATGGGAGACCAACAGTATGCAGGAGGCTAGCAGAACAAGCAGACATAAGACCTTCAGGACTGGAATAACTGCTCAATCCAGAAACATCGAAATCATAGCCTCAATGTTGTGAAGCACAAGTTACTTACATTCAGGTAACGATATATCTGTAAGAAACATTAGTAGTGATTGATTCCTTACCTTAGAATTACCCCAAGGTGTCAAAAATCTCCAGAGAGACTGTGGTGAACCTTCAGTTTCTCAAGGGAAACCATTTCACCCTTCGCCTCCACTTTGGGGTGGGAAGCTCATCTGTACGAACTGGAGATCAAAGGCATTTGGTATACAGAGGAAGAGTTTCTGCAAATCAACCGGTTAGAATTGCAGGCGCATTGGCTGTCTCTCAAGGCTTTCCTCCCTTCCCTTCGCAGTTAGTTTAAGTCTTGAAAGACAACACTACTGCGATATGGTACATCAGGAAACAAGGAGGAGTGGGATTGTCTATTCTCTGCAGAGAAGCTCTACAACTCTGGTCCTAGACTCAGGATCATCAGATTTGTGTGGTAGAAAATCACCTAGCCGTAGTTCTCAGCATGTGTGCGGACAGTTTCAGTCGGCGTAATTTTGTCTATCACGATTGGCGTCTCCATCCGGAAGTGGTACTGTACATCTTCCAGCTATTGGGGACTCCTCAGATACACCTCCTTGCCACTCAGGAGAACACACACTGCCTGATATTTTGTAGCCTCCATTATCAGATGCTGGGGCTATTGAGGGGGTGCGTTTCAATTGAGCTGGAGCTCCCGCTTTCTTTACACGTTTCCTCCCTTACCCTTTATTCCTCGAGTGATGAGGAACATAAGTCTAGACCGGGCCCACGTAATCTTAATTGCCCCGGACTGGCCACAAAGGGTGTGGTAAGCAAACCTCATTCAACTCTCCCTGTGGCAGACCTCCTCTCAGGGACAGGTTACAACCCCCCACCTTTGCAGCCTGCACCTACATGCCTGGAGATTGAAAGGGGCAACCTCAGTTCCTTTTCACTTTCCCCTGATGTGGTTGATGTTATTTTATCAACTAGAAGACACTCCTTCAAATCTGTTCATGCTAGCAGATGGTCTAAATTTCTTAAATGGTGTGATGATAATTCATTAGATCCTGTTGGAACGTTCTTCCTTTGGACAAGGCTATCCCCCCACTTTTTGCCTGGAAAATGATTTAATTTCGACTGGGAGTGCACAGGGTCCCTGCCATCCATGACCCCTGTGCCAGAAGCTCTTTCCCTTAACTTTACCTTTTGTTTCCCAATTGGCACTACTTCAGTACCCCTTGTAAGTCCCTAGTAAATTGTACCCTTGTTACCTAGGGCATCAGCACGAAGAGGGACCCCAAGGGAAGCAGAAAGAATTGTGCCAACCTAGGGTCCCCTCACCAAGGCCGTGCATACTGCCATTGCAGACTGCTTGTCTTGGTGCAGACAAACCATCATTGCACACACCCCTGTGTGCCATACCCACCGACACCACTATAGCAGGTCTTATACTTCGAAGTCAGAGTGCACTATATGTCCTGTGAGGACATATCTGCATGAGTAGAGGGTGTCCTGCAATACCCATGTTGATTCTTGGATATTAGTAAAAAGGGAAGCCATAAGGAGTACATGGGCTGGACACAGGTCATTACGAGTTCCCTAGCTCCATGATGGCTTCCCTGTACTATGGGATGTTTGGTACCAAACATCTCGTCTTAGTAAACCTGCACTTCCAGTGTCAGATTTATTAATAATTGCACATAGAAGACCCCTTAGAGGGGTCCTGTGAAATCTAAAAAGCAGGATGCTGAGATTGAGAGCCATCTGAGAGGCCCTGGGCCAGGACAGTTGTAATAATCCCTAAACCTCATACCGAGGGTGATAAGAAGGCTATGAGGTTCTGTGTGGACTATATGGGCCTCAATGCTATGACCAAAACCGAAGCACACCCAATACCTAGGGCAGATTAACTAATTGACAGGTTGGGAACAACTGAGTATCTTGAGTACCTTTGATCTGACTTCAGGGTACTGGCATTTAGGCCTGACCCCAGGAGCAAAATAAAATGAGCATTATCTGAAAGAAACACGTTAGTTAGATTCCCTACCTTAGAATATCCCCAGGCGTCAGGCTGGATCCGGAAAGATTTTTCGTCAGCAATACCCTTGCACGTCTGCGGCTCCACGTCCGTCGTCGGCGTCGTGATCGCCGGGATGACGTTGTCGGAGTACTTAGATGCCGCCCTCGCGCACTGACGTCAGTTCTTCTTTTTTCCGCGCCAGTAAGAGCTGATCCGGGAAGAGCATACCCTTTTAGTCATTTTTTGACTAAACTTTTTTGAACTCTTTTGGTTCCATTCTTCGTCGACCTCGACTCTGGTGCCGATAGGGATCCCTGGCTTCAAAGCTTGTGACGCCTGTCACCGACTGATGTCGGTTACGGATCACCACCGCCGGTGCCTCTATTGCCTTGGGGCCGACCACGATGCCGAGTCGTGCCTCGACTGCCGGGCCTTGACGTCGAAGGCTAGGCGGGAGCGGTCCCGCAAGCTGCTCGAGTTCCGGCAGTCGGCTCCGTGCCGCTCGTCGGGGTCGAAGTCTTCGTGATCCGGTAAGTCGCAGCATAGCAAGAAGTCGAAGACGCGACATCGCTCTTCGGGCTCCCCTCGCTGGTCGCGCGACTCGGCTGGGGGTTCGTGTGGCACCACCCGCGCGGCTCCGTCGGAGACGCAGGAGTTCCGTCCGACCCCATACCCTCCGGTCCCTGGGTCTGACGCGACTCCAGCGGAGGTCAGGGACTTCCTCGCGGCCATGAGGAACCTGGCTCCGCCGTCGACGCCTGCCGGCGTGCCTTCGGGCCCCGCAGGCTCGACTGGGAGGCCTAGCGAGCCGGCGGCTCCGGCCCCGGCGCCATCGTCGACTCCGGTCCCGAAGCCGCCGGCCCTTGGGGGATCCAGGCCTGGATCCCAGTCGGCGCCGGTCGACCTCACGACCCCACCGCCGGCGCCGACTCCTCCGGTGCCGCCCCCGGCGCTGCCTTCGGACGACGCCATACCCCGGTTTAGTCCCGGTCCGGACCCGGCGTCGGAGCGGCGCCGTCCGACGCCGATGGGTGACAGATTCATCTTCCGCCCGGCTCTGATCCTTCCACCTGTATACCAGGAATCGGATGACGGTGACGACTGGGAGGGGTCTGAGGACCCTCTGGACCGGCAGGGCCAGTCATCTCAGGACTGGGCAGACGAACTGGGGGATGCCAGTGGTCTTGACACTTCCCCTGACACTGGCTTCATCTCTCCTCCAACCGTGGCTTCGGAGGAAGGTGCTACATTTTCTGTGGTGCTGCGCAAGGCGGCTGAAGCCCTTAGGCTGGAGCTGCCTGCGGTGGCCGTGAGGACTAATCTCCTCACTGTTTTGCTTCAACCGTCAGCAAGCTCCTCGGAGCCTCTGCTGCAGTTCAATGAAGCACTGAGTGACGTTCTGAAGGGCACCTGGTCCAAGCCCTCCACAGTTCCTCCTGTGGACCGGAACGTGGTCCGGCGCCACCGCCCTGCACCGGGCGACCCCCGTTTTCTGTCGTTGCACCCCACGCCCGAGAGCCTGGTTATCCAGGCCTCTACCTCCCAGACCTCCTTCCCGTCCGCTCCCCCGGATCGGGAATCCAAAAGGTTGGAACAGTTTGGGAAGAAACTGTTCTCCTCCCTTAGTTTGGGGTTGCGGTCTATCAACACCGCGTGCCTTTTGGACCGTTACTCTCTCTCCCTGTGGGATACGGTGGAGGACGTGCAGCCCCAGTGTCCGGAGGAGGCCCGGACACGGCTCGCCCAGGCTCTTGCCGTGGGGCAGGATGCGGCACGGCATGCTATCCGATGTGGACTGGACACAACGGACTCGCTAGGCAAGGCAATGGCGACCACGGTGGCGATTCGTCGCCACGCCTGGCTGAGGTCCACGAGTTTCTCCGGGGATGTCCAGAGCACCCTCATGGACATGCCCTAGGATGGCAGTCGCCTTTTTGGCGACAAAGCGGATAGTGCGCTGGAGCGCTTTAAGGACTCCAGGGCTACGGCCAAGTCCTTGGGCCTCTCGGCCCCGCGCCCGCAAACTTCCGCTTTTCGCCCCTTTCGTGGCCAAGGAAGGGGCGCCCCCCCACGTCCATCTAGCCACAGGCCACAGAACCAACTTCAACGCGGTTGCGGACGTGGATTCCGCTGAGACGGAGCAGGGGGACAACGAGCCGGTCCGTCCACATCTACCCCAGCAACATCCGCCTCAAAACCCTCCTAGTCCGAGCTTTCAGGCCCATTCCACGCCAGTGGGAGGCAGAGTTCGCCATCACCTGCTCCACTGGCGTACCATCACATCGGACAGGTGGGTGCTGCAAATCGTTTGAAGGGGCTACTCCCTCCCCTTCGAGGCGACCCCTCCAGCCATGCCACCGGAATTCGGGGGATCACTTGCAACTTCTGCAGGAGGAAGTTACGGCCCTCTTGGCCAAGGGGGCCATCAAGCGCGTTCCTGGTCCAGAAGTAGGTCGTGGTTGTTATTCCCACTACTTTCTGGTTCCCAAGAAGGGCAAAGGGGTCCTACGGCCTATCTTGGACCTCAGGAGCGTCAACGCCTTCCTCCGGAAGGAGAAGTTCAAGATGCTCACCTTAGCTCAGGTTCTGGCTGCCTTAGACCCTGGAGACTGGATGGTAGCGTTGGACTTGCAGGACGCTTATTTCCACATCCCCGTCCTGCCGGCCCACCGGGGTTACCTGCGGTTCACGGTGGGTCAAGAGCACTTTCAGTTTACCGTGCTCCCCTTTGGCCTCACCAGTGCCCTCGGGTGTTCACGAAAGTGATGGCGGTGGTCGCAGCTCATCTGTGCAGATTAGGGGTTCCCGTCTTCCCCTATCTCGACGACTGGTTGCTGAAGGCGGGCTCGCCCCAGGCAGTCGTCTCCCACCTCCAGACTACGGCCGACCTCTTGCATTTGCTGGGGTTCTCCATCAATGTGCCGAAGTCGCATCTGAGTCCCTCCCAGAAGCTCCTCTTCATCGGAGCGGTTCTGGACTCGGCGCAGTTCCGGGCCTATCCTCCGGAACAGAGGGTCCGGGATATTCAGGCTCTGATTCCCATCTTTCGGCCTCTATCCCGGGTTTTGGTCAGGTTGGTTCTGCGGCTTCTGGGTCTGATGGCCTCCTGCATCCTGTTGGTGCATCACGCCAGATGGCGGATGCGGGCTCTGCAGTGGGACCTGAAGTTTCAGTGGGCCCAGCATCGGGGAAACCTGTCCGACCATGTCTTGATCTCGGAGGGCACTGCAAGACAGTTGCAGTGGTGGCTCACGGACCGCGATTGGGTCAGTGGCAGATCCCTCTCCCTACCCCAACCGGAGCACTTAGAAGTGACGGATGCGTCCCTCCTGGGATGGGGGGGCCACATGGGAGAGGCAGAGATCAGAGGCCTCTGGTCTCTGGCGGAGTCTCGGCTCCATATCAACCTTCTGGCGCTGAGGGCGATCCGACTTGCACTGAAGGCATTCTTTCCCTCTGTCCGGAGAAGTGTAGTGCAGGTGTTCACGGACAACACCACCGCCATGTGGTACTGCAACAAACAGGGCGGGGTGGGGTCGTGGACCCTTTGTCAGGAGGCTCTGCGCCTCTGGACATGGCTGGAACATCAGGGCATCACCCTGGTGGTTCAACATCTGGCGGGCTCTCTGAATGCCAGAGCAGACGAACTTAGCCGCCGGTGCATGATGGATCACGAATGGCGTCTGAACTCGGACGTGGCGCAAGTCCTCTTTCGGCAGTGGGGAGAGCCTTGGTTAGATCCATTCGCCACCGAAGAGAACGCGTAATGTCATCAGTTCTGTGCGTTTGAGTTTCCAAGGCAGAACTCGCTCAGAGACGCTTTTCGTCGTGAGTGGAGTTGCGGTCTGTTGTACGCCTTTCCGCCTATACCACTTCTGCCCAGAGTGCTGAAGAAGATCAGGCGCGACCGGGCCCAAGTCATCCTGGTGGCTCCGGATTGGGCACGAAGATACTGGTATCCCGAGCTACTCAGTCTATCGATCGATCCCCCGATCCGCCTGCCTCTTCAGGAGGACCTTCTGTCACAGCAGCAGGGGACGGTCCTCCACCGAACCTGCCCAGCCTCTGCTTCCATGCGTAGAGATTGAGCGGCAACAGTTGATGCCATTTGACTTGCCTCCTGAAGTCTGTAATGTTATTCTGGCAGCCAGGCGTCCCTCCACAAAATCGGTATACGCCTGCAGGTGGAACAAATTTGTGGCATGGTGCACAGCAAAGGCTGTGGATCCCCTTTCCGCCCCTCTTTCTGAGGTTCTCCTCTTTCTTCTTTCCCTGGCCCAGCAGGGCTCTGCTCTGGGTACCCTTAAGGGATATCTTTCAGCTATTTCTGCTTTCTTATGGCTTCCTGACCAGCCTTCTCTTTTCAAATCCCCTGTTGTTTCTCGATTCTTTAAGGGCATTACTCACATGTTTCCTCCTGTCCTAATGCCTCAGTGGGATTTGAATCTAGTATTGACCTATCTGATGTGCGCTCCCTTTGATCCACTTCATAATTGTCCCCTTCGTCTTCTGACTCTTAAGACTGCTTTCCTGGTTGCCATCACCTCTGCTAGAAGGGTGAGTGAGCTCCAGGCTCTCTCTTCTAAGCCTCCTTTCCTTTCCGTCCATCCGGACAAAGTTGTTCTCAGGACTCGTCCTTCCTTTCTCCCTAAGGTGGTAACTGCCTTTCACATCGGACAGTCTGTTACACTGCCCACCTTCTTTCCGCCTCCACATCCCTCGAAAGAGGAAGAGAGGCTCCACTGTCTGGATCCAAAACTGGCGCTGTCCTTCTATCTGGACCGCACCAAACAGTTCCGGGTGGATGACCAACTCTTTGTTGGCTACGTGGGCCCTAAGAAGGGGCGGGCGGTGCACAAGCGAACCATCTCTCGGTGGGTCGTTTTGTGTATCAAGGCCTGTTATTCCTTAGCTAAAAAGGAACCTCCTGTAGGGATGAGGGCCCATTCCACTCGGGCCACAGCGGCGACCACTGCTCTGGGCCGGAGAGTCCCCTTGCAGGACATTTGTCAGGCAGCAACGTGGGCCTCGCTGCACACGTTTGCCAAACACTATTGCCTGGACAGCCAAGTCCGGAGAGACGGCTTCTTTGGCCGGTCTGTTCTCCAGGACTTTCTGGTGTGATCTTGGTTCGCAGACCCACCACCGGGGTTGGTATTGCTGGGGTATCTATTCTAAGGTGAGGAATCTAACTAACGTGTTTCTTTCAGATGAACAAGTTACTTACCTTCGGTAACGATATGTCTGCAAGAAACATTAGTTAGTTAGATTCCTCACCGCCCCACCCATCCTCCCCATTCTGCGAACCGATATCTAGGGTTGAGGTCATCCCTTTCAGGGCCCTAGAATTTTTGGCACCAGTGTCGGTCTCTTGCATGGCTCTGCGTTCCTGGCGCGGAAAGCTATGAACAAGAAGTGACGTCAGCGCACGAGGGCGGCGTCTAAATACTCCGACGACGTCATTTCGACGACGGACGCAGAGCCGCAGACGACGCCTAGCGACGCGCAAGGGGTATTGCTGACGAAAAATCTTTCCGGATCCAGCCTGACGCCTGGGGATATTCTAAGGTGAGGAATCTAACTAACTAATGTTTCTTACAGATACATCGTTACCGAAGGTAAGTAACTTGTTCTTCAACCCCAGATGGGAATTATCAGTTAACTGAGATGCCCTTTGGTTTGTAAAATGCACCTGCCACTTTTCAAAGGTCGGTGAATAAAGTGCTTGCTGGTTTGGAATCCTTTAGTGCAGCTTATCTGGATGATATTGCTCTCTTTAGCTCCTCCTGGCAGGATCACCTGATCCACCTTGGGAAAGTAGTGGAGGCTTTGAAGAATGCAGGCCTCACTATCAAGGCAAGCAAGTGCCAGATAGAGCAGGGTAATGTTGTATACTTGGGCCATCTTGTTAGTGGAGGCCAAGTTCAACCCCTTACCACCCAAGATCCAGACCATTCTGGACTGGGTGGCTCTAGCAACCCAGACTCAAGTAAGGGCCTTCCTTGGCTGGACTTGGTGCTACAGGAGGTTTGTGAGGAATTATGGCACCATTGTTACTTGTTACAGCACTCAGAACTGGCCTCCAAGACAAATGCCCAAAAAGGTGAACTGGACAGTAAGCTTTTAAAAGGCTTTTGACACTCTGAAGGAAACTATGTGTTCTGCACCCATTCTGAAAGCTCCAGATTATGCCAAGCAATTCATTGTACAGACAGCTGCCTCTAAATATGGGATAGGAGCGGTCCCATCTCAAATAAGTGACCAAGGTCAAGACCAGCCACTGGCTTTAATCAGTAGAAGGCTACTCCCCAGGGAACAGCGTTGGAGTGCCATTGAAAGGGAAGCCTTTGCTGTGGTCTGGTCCCTGAAGAAACTGAGACCATACCTCTTTGGCTCTCACGTCCTTGTTCAAACCGGCCTCAGGCCTCTCAGATGGTTAATACAAATGAAAGGTGAAAATCTCAAACTGCTAAGGTGGTCCATTTCCCTACAGGGAATGCACTTTGAAGTGGAACACAGTCCTGGGACTTCCTATGCCAATGCAGATGGCCTTTCCAGGTTCTTCCACTTACACGAGGAAGACTTCCTTCATTTGGTGGAGTGGGGGAGGGAGGTTGTGTAGGAAAGTGCCTCTTTTGGACATGGTTAGCTCCCACTTTGTGCCTGGAAAATGATGTAATTTTGATTGAAAGTGCACAGGGTCTCTGCCAACCAGACCCCCTGTGCCAGAAGCTTTTTCCCTAAACTGTACCTTTTGTTTCCCAATTGGCACACCTTTATTAACCCTTGTATATCCCTAGTAAATGGTACCCATGGTACCTAGGGCATTGGCACTGAAGAGGTACCCCAAGGGTAGCAGCACGAATTTTGCCACCCTAGGGTCCCCTCACCAAGGCCATACACACTGCCAGTGCAGACCACGTGCCTTGGTGCAGACAAAACCAGAGTCGACATGGCACACATCCCCGTATGCCATGTTCACAGACATTGCAGGGGATATAGGTAAGACACCTGTAATTAATGTGATTTTCGCTAAAAGGACACACCCAAACCCTGCACTCCCACTTTGGAGGCAAATATACCACTGCACCTTCAAATAATACACTTTGAGCAGCACTCCCTGAAGACGAGGAAAGGGTGCAGCACTCCGTTTAGGCGAGGCAAGGAAACAAATTCAGGTGCATTTAAAGTAACACACACTTTGAGCAGCACTCCCTAAAGACGAGGAAAGGACGCAGCACTCCCTAAAGACAAGGCAAGAAAACAAATTCAGGTGCATTTAAAATAACACACACAAGTTTATTAATGCAACATTTTAGAACGGTAGGCTAAATATATCAGTAAAAGCAGATTCCCAAGTATCAAGTGACTAAAATGAACAATTAGAATAAAATGCAGTATCTACAAGTAGCAAAGAGTAGAAAATATATACAAAATGGTTAGGAACACCTCACCGATCGATTAAGCAACATCCTTGCCAACTCAAGCTGGGGGAGCCCTTCACTAGCCCAGGAAGGAGTCTGATCAGGACTCAAATTCCATCACCTCCACAGCAATACGTCTCTTCTGTGGTGAGCTTCCACCTGGCCCTCGAAGGTTCCCAGCTTAAATACCATTACTAAACGTAAGACGAAGCTTCTAGAAAACCTCGCTCCCTTCTCATGAGAAAGAACCGAGCTGGGCGTACCAGTCTGCATCAAGGCCAAGATGGAGGCTGGCCAAGCTCCCGTATTTTGACTTCGAGGCAGAGTTGCACATTCCACAGATAATATCCAGTTCACTCTGGTCAGTGAGGAGCGAAAAACAAGTGAAGAGCAGAAACCTGCCCTCCCCACTTTGCAGCTACGTGCGAGCACAGAAAATGGCGTCAGTTCAGAAAATGGAGACAGTTATGCACAAGGGAGTCAATAGTAAATACACCTTTTTCTCATTCAGTACATTCCACTCTTTGACTATTGACTCATATAACACACTGGTCTAAAATCAATTACTTGGGGTCGAAGCATAGAAAAAAGATTATGCACACACTGAATACAACAACATAATAATATCAAGATACGTATTGCTAATGCTATCCCACCTAGAACAGAGCGAACTTTACCACAATCCGGCAACCACCCAAACAACCAATCCCACCAACCATTTTCTACATCCTGCTTGACATCTTTAGCTAACTTGTGTAAGGCTTCAGTGTGGGAATGAATTGACTTTGAATGATCTGAGAGATTAAAGCAACACATTCCCTCAAAGTCTGAGCATCCGTGATCGTGTTTCAGAAGAAAATAATCAATAGCGGCTCTGTTCTGTAATATGGCTTTCCTTTACATCTAATAATAATTCTGCTAAAGCAATCGAAGTATGTTTTATTATTATGTATTGTATATTTCTTTTAATAAATAACATGGAAAAGTGTTTTTAACTGATATGGATGAATAATGAAGAATGTACTGGTTAATAAAATAGGTAAACATCTTATTCCATTGCATCTGTGTAGTTGTTTCGTTTGACTGTGTAATCACAAAGCATTGAATTGCTTTATTGTAAATTTGGTAACCTGCATAAGACTCTATCGCACACTTAGTCCCTTTTTCTCACGTTGACAAAAGAGAGGCCCAGGAGGAGATAATCTCTTCCTAATCACATCAACAGGAGAAGGGAACTTTTGTTTTTTTCGGGCCGCATGAGAACCGCCACCCTACAGGCAGTTTGACATGCCTGAAATGACTAGCAGCAGGTACTACGTGTTTGTACACCATGTGGTTTTGCACATTCTCACAAACGTCATTTCGATGTTTACACAAAGTTTCTTCTTACCATGTCATAGTAGGTTGAGTACTGTCAAGTTGTATTTGAGCACATTTACCAGTGGAAACAGGGTCGCAGGACATATTATAGCAAACATCACCATTGGTTATGTTAAACGTAATCACTCGGGTTAAATTCTTCCAGTCATTTTCAGTAGTTTCCGGACAAAATCGGCAAAACTCATATGGTGATAAATGAGATCTTATATCATGTTCCTCCACTGCCCCGTCTGCATTTGTAACTTTGAATGTCTGCAAGAGCACAGTAACAGGGGTAGGTATAGCTGCAAGGCACGTGGAAACGTTAGCCATGGTGCTTTTCATGTTGGACATGCAGAAGTACGATCTGTTGAGGACTGTCTGTGAAAGATAAGACCACACGTTATCAGGTCGCGTTAGCAGCGCTGTCAGTCTGCGCGGCCGGCTGGCCACTTCGGGGTAAGGGGCTCCTCGTCCCCCCCAGTCCCAGCCCCACACGCACACGACCACACCAGCACCAGCGAGCACAAGCAGAGCATCGACACGCCATACTCTGATCTAAAAGAACAGAAACAAAACAGGTATTATTCATTCTCGTAAATAACATTTAGCAGCAGGCACATGTTCCCCATTTTTCCTGACGTGGCTTCATGATCAATAGAACATTGTCCCTTCCAGTTGCAATAATTTCTGCTGGTTCGGGGGGACTATTGGGAGACTCTATCCACAGTTTAGCTCCTGGGTTCTTATCAGTTGAGCCAAACCCTCCTTCCCCACGTACTGTGAGGAGGGCTGGGGCAGTCCCTTTCTTAATTACCCCTCCCTACACTGGCATGATCACCATTTGAGCAACTCTGTCACCAGATTGTATCATCAAATCTGCATCAGCACTATTAAGTAGGATGACTTTAATTTCACATTGATAGTCTGCATCAATGACTCCTCCCGGCACTTGGATGCCCTTTAAAGCCAATCCAGATCGAGGGGCAATCAAACCAAAGTGCTCTGGGGGTATCTGAATTCCCACTCCTGTCTCAATGAGTGCAATATTTCTTGGTTTCAGTCTGCACCTTTTCAAAGCATGCAGATCAAAACCTGCAGCCTCCGGTGTCGCCCGGTACGGTGCCAAAGCTCCGGAAGCTGTCTCCCAGTAAAGAACCGTATTGGTAGCCACATGAGGTTGAATCTGTACAGCTGGAGTTAACATTCGCATTAAAGGGGTTTCTGCATTTGCTAAAGGTCTATTATTCAGTATTTGCAATGCTTCACTCAAATGATCTCTCCGGTTTTTCAATGAGCCATCAAACAACTTTCTCAATTGGTCTTTCAACAATCCAGTCAGATAGAGACTACTAGCCGCAGATTCCTTAACGTAGAATTATCCCCAGGCGTTACACTGGATCCGGAAAACTTTCTTGCCCCAGCATCCCTGCATGCCGGGGGGCGGCACCACGCGACTCCGCCCCGACGTCCTCCGCGGGCGTGACGTCAGCGAGGTCATATAAGCCCCACCCCGGAGCGCTGACATCAGTTTCCTTCTTTTCCGCATGCCACGCGGATCCGGATCGTATCCCTGGCCTGTTTTCAGGCCTTCTTTTCACGCTTTGCGTTTCCTTTTTAGGAACAGTGTGCAAATGCCTTCGGGCTTCAAGACGTGCTCGTCTTGCGCGTGCCAGATGTCGGCGACGGACCCTCACCCCATCTGTATGTGGTGTTTGGGTGAGCACCATGACTCCACGGACTGCGAGGCTTGTCAGCAGATGAAGCCGAAGTCCCGGCGGGAGAACCGGATGAAACTCCTTTCGGCTCGCATGTCCAGGTCGGCGGCGTTACAGCGTCCGTCCCCCGCGGAAGGGTTCAAGAACCGCCGCGTCTGTCTCCAACATCGTCCCTCTCCGAGACCGCAAGGGCGTCGCTCGCCCATGGGTAAGTGTTGCAGCTTGTCCCCGAGGCCTGGTCCCCGCCCTGTGGAGGGAGCGGGTTCTCCTCGGGTCATGCGGCCTCGCGCGTCGCCACCCTACCCTCCGTTTCCCGGCGTGGGGGCGGCCAGAGCCCAAATGGAGGCCTATGCTACGGCCCTGCAAGCCTCCTTGGCTCCTCCTCCTCTTCCTTGTACATCAGAGGATCCCTTGCCATGTGCGGGGCCTTCTGCAGAGTCTCCGGTGACTCCGACCCCAGCGCCGACAGGTTCGGTTTCAGGTCTTGGAGATGTGGTGTCGTCGGGGTGCCGCCCTACAGGGTTCCCCCCTTCGGACCACGGCACCTGGCGTCGCCGCAGGGGCTGGCTTGGGGCCGGGTCACGTCCCCGGGTCCCCCTCGCTCCCAAAGCAGGCGGCTGCCTCGTTGGAGGTCGAGTCGGCGCCTTTTCTGCACCGTTCTTTAGCCGACCCTGCTCCGACCCCGCCCAGTTCTCCCGCTGCACAGGTGGTGGTGTTCATCTCAGCGCCCCCTTCGGCGCTGGTCGACGTCACGCTGGTGCCAGTGACGGACTCCACGGCGCCGTGCCAGCGTCGATTCGTCTTCGGAGGCCCCCTCTTCTCCAGAGGTTCGGCAACTTTTTGTCTCTTCTTCCCCGGAGACGGGACGCCACGTCATGACTTTTTCCCCGCCGTCTTCCAAGGAGGGCTCTTCGCCCGTCCCGGCGCACACAGTCTTCCCCAGAGGCGCCTCAGGTTCCCCACTCGTCTGTCAACCTTCCCCCATTCCGAGCTTGGCCTTTTCTTCCACCGGTTGGGCTGGGGGACAGCTGGCTTAGCTTACAGCCGTCGCCCTCTGAGGAATTGCTCTCCCCACCGCGTTGCCCTACGGAGGCGAGTGCTGCCTTCACCCGGGCTGTCTCTACGGCCGCGGGGAATTTGCGCATGGGCGACCCGGCTGCCCATTTCCGCGGATCATTTGCTTGAGGTTCTCCATCAGGGCTTTAGTGGATGGGAACTGCTTCTTCCCTTCGCAGCTTTGCTCCATAATTCTCTCTTGGGGGCGTCCTGCCATGGGGGACCCGGTGCCCCAGCCGCTCCTGCACCGCCACCGTCCTGCTCCGCATGATCCTGTCTGCCTTTCCTTCCACCCTTTTACCAGGGGCCCTCTTCTGCAGACTGCCTTTCCCTCCTTGCCATCGGTGTTGTCTCCTCCGTCAGGGGAGGCCCGGTGGTTAGATTCATGGGGGCGTAACATCTTCGATTGCTCCAGTGCTTCCTTGCGGGCGCTCAACACGCTTTGTGTGTTGGCCAGAGCCACTTCCAGCTTGTGGGATTCCACGGAGTCCCTTCTGTCTTGTGCTTCTCAGGAGGGTGCCTAGGCTGATCTGCGGCACCATATGTTGGATGGCCGGGAGCTGGCCGTGTTTATTCTTCGCTCGGCTCTGGATGTCTCTGAGGATCTTGGTCGCACTATGACTTCCTCGGTAGCCCTCCGTCGCCATGCTTGGCTGAGAGATTGTGTTTTCCCTGAGAATGTTAGGGAGCGTCTGGTTGACCTCCCTTTCGATGGTGCTCTTTTGTTTCACGCCCCTGCGGATTCTGCCATTCAGCGGTTACTTACGGGGCTTCGTCCTCCTCCCCCTCAGAAAAACCTAGATGACGGTCCTCTGCTGTGTTCTGGGTGGTGTTCTCCCGTTGTTTTCTGGGGTCTAGTGTTCAGAAGCCCCGTCTGTGTGGTCTGTGTGGTTGGTGTGCCTTCAGGGTCCTTCGGTACTGTTGGCTGCTGGTTCAGCCCCCCTTTTTTTGACTTGTGGTTTTGGCTGTTGGTGAGTCTGTGTAGGTCCTGAGATCGGGCCTTTTGTGTCTTCTTTATTGGCTGCTAGGCAATCCGTCTGCGGTTCTACCCGCAGGCTTTTCTGTTTGTCCTCTGCTGCGGAATTTTCTCCTAAGAGGTGTTCCCATGTTTTCTTGGGACGTAGCATACCCTATGTGGGGTACTTGTAGCTATTACATAGCTCTGTCATGTGCTGGGGAAGGGTGGTCACCCTTTTCGGGTTCCTTGCTCTCCTTGGCGTCACGGTATATCGCAGGTGCGGTCTCTTTGACAATTGTCTTGGCGCAGGTCTGTCCTTCTCCATGTTGGCTACGTCGCTAGACCAGTCTGGCCTGCTGCCTGCGGCATCGTGTTGTGGCGATTCCTCCCTTCTGTCTGGCGTTTCGGCCTGGTCCTCAGTCTGGTGTTCCAGGGGGACTGGCTTTCCTTGGCTTTCTGTGTTCTGGTTGACAGCCTGGGTTCGCCCTCCGTGTCTCTCTCTCTCTTTCTCTTCTGCCTGGTCCCACTTCTTTCATGGGTCAGTGTGTGTTTCTGAACCGGCCCCTCCTTTAGGGTGTGTCCTGGCCCTCCCTGGCCTCTGCCTTTATCTTGCGCCTGGCTTGTTCTGGGGCACTGCTCCATGGTGTTGCCTGCTGCTGGCTGCGCATGCCTGCGCATACCTGCGCATGCCTACTTGTTCTGGTCCACCGTCGTGGCCTTTGATGTGTTCCCTTGTGCCCCTGCCTCTGGTTCCGCTGGGGCTTTGTGCACCTGTGCCTTTCTTCTTACACCTACGCTATTGGCGTTGGGGCCGTTCCTGCCTTGTCCGCTTCTTGCAGCCGAGGTGTGTTCGGCTGTTTCCAATCACTGTGTGTGCTTCTTACGGCAGGCTCTGTCTCCGGTTCTACCTCTTCTCCCTGGGGTTCGAGGTGGTTGTTTTGTTCCTTGAGGCCCTTTGTGCGCTATCTGCCCCTTCGGGGTGTTGAGCGGTTCTCCCTTAGTTGGGCTTCGGATCTCCTGGCCTTCCCTTCTTGTTCCTGTCACATGTCCCCTGCTGGGACCCTGTGTCTCTCCTGCTGGGGAGGCTCTCTCACAGGCCCTCCTCCCTTCTGGGTATGGCTAGGGTATCTATTCTACGTTAAGGAATCTGCGGCTAGTAGTCTTTATCAGATGTACAAGTTACTCCGGTAACAAAGTATCTGGTAGAGAAGATTCCAGCCACAGATTCCTTCACGACCTGCCCTTCCTCCCCGTTCTGCGAAGACCCTCAGTTTGGTTTTCTGCACACGCGTCCCTCTGGGTGGCTTGTCTTCTGTGGGTGTCCTCTTCGCTTTCTTCCGGTCAGGCTGTCCGGTTCTGCTTGATTGATCCATCCCCCTTTTTAGGTCTCGCCTGACCCAGCGCATGCGCTGGTCTGGCGAGACTTATTGAGAGGGCTCCAAAAAGTGCTTCCAGGCCAGCCTAGAGCTACAGTGCATGTGCGCGGGCAAGCCGCGCTTTACTGAGATTACTTTCACTTTCATGTTTGATAGTGATCGCGATCACTTTCGTGGCCGCATGGCCGCTTTGCATAGCCAATACGTCTCGTTTCTTTTGATACACGGATGGTTGGATTCTGCGTGTCCTTGCTTCCCTCCAGTGTCGGGGCCTCCTTTTGCTCGCAGTCTCTCTCTCTCTCTCTCTGTGTCTCTCTCTCTCTCTCTCTCTCAGTGTCTCTCTCTCTCTCTCTCTCAGTGTCTCTCTCTCTCTCAGTGTCTCTCTCTCTCTCAGTGTCTCTCTCTCTCTCAGTGTCTCTCTCTCTCTCAGTGTCTCTCTCTCTCTCAGTGTCTCTCTCTCTCTCAGTGTCTCTCTCTCTCTCAGTGTCTCTCTCTCTCTCAGTCTCTCTCTCTCTCAGTCTCTCTCTCTCTCAGTCTCTCTCTCTCTCAGTCTCTCTCTCTCTCAGTCTCTCTCTCTCTCAGTCTCTCTCAGTCTCTCTCTCTCTCAGTCTCTCTCTCTCTCAGTCTCTCTCTCTCTCAGTCTCTCTCTCTCTCAGTCTCTCTCTCTCTCAGTCTCTCTCTCTCTCAGTCTCTCTCTCTCTCTCTCTCAGTCTCTCTCTCTGTCTCTCTCTCTCTCAGTCTCTCTCTCTCAGTCTCTCTCTCTCTCAGTCTCTCTCTCTCTCAGTCTCTCTCTCAGTCTCTCTCTCAGTCTCTCAGTCTCTCTCTCAGTCTCTCAGTCTCTCTCTCAGTCTCTCTCTCTCTCTCTCAGTCTCTCTCTCTCTCTCTCAGTCTCTCAGTCTCTCTCTCAGTCTCTCTCTCAGTCTCTCTCTCTCTCTCAGTCTCTCAGTCTCTCTCTCAGTCTCTCTCTCTCTCTCTCAGTCTCTCTCTCTCTCTCTCTCAGTCTCTCTCTCAGTCTCTCTCAGTCTCTCTCTCAGTCTCTCTCTCTCTCTCTCAGTCTCTCTCTCTCTCTCTCAGTCTCTCTCTCTCTCTCTCAGTCTCTCTCTGTCTCTCAGTCTCTCTCTCAGTCTCTCAGTCTCTCAGTCTCTCAGTCTCTCAGTCTCTCAGTCTCTCAGTCTCTCTCTCTCTCTCTCTCTCTCTCTCTCTCTCTCAGTCTCTCTCTCTCTCTCTCAGTCTCTCTCTCTCTCTCTCAGTCTCTCAGTCTCTCAGTCTCTCTCTCTCTCTCTCTCTCTCTCTCTCTCTCTCTCTCTCTGTCTCTCTCTCTCTCTCTCAGTCTCTCTCTCTCTCTCTCTCTCTCTCAGTCTCTCAGTCTCTCAGTCTCTCAGTCTCTCAGTCTCTCTCTCTCTCAGTCTCTCTCTCTCTCAGTCTCTCTCTCTCTCAGTCTCTCTCTCTCTCAGTCTCTCTCTCTCTCTCTCTCTCTCTCTCTCTCTCTCAGTCTCTCTCCATACTTGTGCCTCCAGGATGGCTATCGCCTTGGCTTACTCGGTTGTTCCTCAAAGTGGTGCTCTGCTCTTTCCCTGCTATGGCTTCGCTGCTATAGCCTTCTGGTACCTTGATGCCAACTGGTGCTGTTCCTCACCCTTTGTTTCTCTCTGTTTTGTTTCTCTGATTTTTTCGCACACTGTTCCCATGCTCCCCTCAGTTTTGCTGTGATGGCTCCGCGTTGTGGCGCCAAAAGTTCTCCGAAGCAAACTAATATCAGCGCGCCGGGGTGGGGCTTATGTGACTTCGCTGACGTCACGCCCGCGGAGGACGTCGGGGCGGAGTCACGTGGTGCCGCCCCATGGCGCGCAGAGATGCTGGGGCAACAATGTTTTCCGGGTCTAGTCTCACGCCTGGGGAAAATTCGACGTTAAGGAATCTGCGGCTAGAATTTTCTCTACCAGATACATCGTTAGCGGAGGTAAGTAACTTGTACTTCATGCGCTCAATCAAACCCGCAGCCTGTGGGTAGTATGGAATATGAAAAACCCACTCAATGTTGTGTTGTACACAATATTCCTGCATCAATCTGCCTTTAAAATGAGACCCGTTGTCACTTTGGATTTGTAATGGAATTCCATAGTACAAAATCAGCAAGTCTAACGTTTTCAATGTATTCACCCGAGTAGCACATTTACATGGAAACGCGATCAAATATCCAGAGTATGTATCCACAGCCGTGCACACATATTGACTTCCTCGACTAGTTGGCAGAGGCCCGATATAATCAATCTGCCAAATCTGTGCTGGTAATTTTCCTCTACCTAGCTGTCCTCTCACTATCTGTGGGACTGATCTATGTTGAGCATGCTGACAAACAGGACACTGCAAAATCACAGTTTTAATCAAATCTAGGGGAATGTGTATCCCTCTATTCTCTGCCCACCTGCTAGTAATCTGTTCTCCAAAGTGTCCGCATTTCTGATGTGCCCACTTCGCAATCCCAACCAGGTCAGAATCCTGCGTTGCCACCTCGGCCTCTTAAATCTTAGCTTTTTCATCTGTGAGAGAATTAAACCAGCGGTCAAGTGAGTCGGTGGAGCAATGAGCTTCTACATGATACACGGTAACTGTACTTTGTGTCAACATGGTCCAGATCTCTTTCCACAATTCCTTACCCCCCCTTTAATTTATATTTATCATCCAATTATGAGCATGCCAAGTGGGAAGCCAAGATGCTAGCC
Organism: Triturus cristatus; assembly: GCF_964204655.1. Classification (NCBI taxonomy): domain Eukaryota; kingdom Metazoa; phylum Chordata; class Amphibia; order Caudata; family Salamandridae; genus Triturus; species Triturus cristatus. The sequence goes on along the minus strand of NC_140585.1, from coordinate 1,122,591,475 downwards.
CATTGGCAGTAGACAACGAATCAGTGTAAATATGATATTTTCCTGGCAATTCTTGCTTCAAAGCTTGGTACACAGCGTATAAGTCTGCGAACTGACTACTCTTTCCTTCTCCAGTAGTGGTCAACAATTTCTGGGTCACAGGATTATATGCCACCGCCTTCCAGGGCCTATTAGCCCCTACATACCTGGCCGCACCATCAGTAAACCACACATGCTTCTTGTCCTCCACGGACAATTCGCTAAATGGCTTACCCCACTTTACAGGAGACTCCTGTATTTCAGGTAAATCATGCAACACCTCTGTCTCTTCCATTGGCGCCTGCGCCACCTGCTCATGCAACACCGCGGTGTCTTTGTTACCTACGTGGGCCCTATCCTGTATATACCACTTCCATTTGATTATGCAGGCTTCCTGCGCATATCCAATTCTGTAAGTCTTGGGGCAACTCATCACCCACAGCATTATTAGAATTTCAGGTCTCAAAATTACATCGTGCCCTAGAGTCAATTGCTCAGTGTCCACCAGAGCCCAATAGCATACAAGCAACTGTTTTTCAAAGGGGGTGTACCTCTCTCCAGCGTCTGGCAATTTCTTTGTCCAAAACCCTATAGGTACTTTCGTTCTTCCCTGCTTCTGCCACAAACTCTAATTAGCGTACAATTCTTGCACTGTCACATTCAGCTCAACATCCCCCTCCCGTACTGGCCACAAATCCAAAGCGTGCTGTATAGCCTCTTTTGCTAGTTCAAATGCAATCTGCTGTTGCTCTCCCCATTCAAATGCATTTTTCTTTCGTGTAACTTTGTACAAAGGGGCCAATATCTGACTCAAGTGAGGGATGTGCTGTCTCCAAAAACCAAACAAACCAATGAATCTTTGTGCTTCCTTTCTGTTTCGGGGCACTGCAAATTCTTTAATCTCTTATCTCACTTGGAACACCACCTCCCTGTGTCCCTGATGCCATTGAATACCCAAAAACTTCACACTTTGAGAGGGTCCTTGTAATTTGGCGAGATTTATCTCCCATCCCTTGCTCTGTAAATGCTCCACAATCCTGTCTAACTAAGTCTGCACTTGTTCTTGTGTCTCTCCCTGTATCATCACGTCATCAATGTAATGGCAAAGCTGTATCCCACTGATAGCTGACACCTCATCCAAATGCTCTGCCACCAGCCGGTGCCAGATCGTGGGACTATGTAAGTACCCTTGTGGTACATATTTAAATGTCATTTGTCTACAATCCCATGAGAAACTGAATTGCTCTTGGCATTCAGGAGCTATCGGTATTGAAAAGAAAGCATTGGCAATATCAACAGTCGTATACCAAGTCCCAGGGTGCTTCTGCATTTTCTCAATGAAAGTAACAGTGTCTGGGACAGCAGTCAAAGGAGGTGTATGCCTATTCAATTCACAATAATCAACTGTCATGCGCCAAGTATTGTCACTTTTGCGCATAGGCCACACAGGGTTATTCCAAGCGGTAGTGACCGGAGTCACCACCCCTGCCTCTAGCAAGTCCTGTATGGTTGCACTGATCTCTTCATGCCCTCCTGGAATACTGTACTGTTTCAAATAAATTACCTTAGTAGCCTGAGACCCCTTCACTAGGGAATTTTCAAGTGACCCACCATTACAGCGCCAACTGAAATATACTTCTTTGATACAAATTGATATTACCCATCCTCCAAATACAAAGTCATTTCCTTCAAGATATCAATTCCAATAATATATTCAGATAGGGGCACAATCAATACAGTGTACTCTCTTTTTGGTATTCTCCCTATTTTCATTTGGACCTTTGTCTGCACTGCTGGTGTCTCTTTACTGCCTAAGCCTGTAATTGTGATATACCGTCCTTTATACTTTCTGGGATTACCGTATATCAAAGTGGCCTCCGCTCCGGTATCCACTCGGGCTCGGGCCCTCTGAACATTATGATGTTTCCAATTAATTTCTATGTCAACATAAGGTCTAGTGTCTTTGCGAGTCTATCTCTGTACCGGAGCTTGACCTATTTCCTAATCTGCTTTGTATCTGTGAACCTTTGCCCAAGTCAAATCCGGGTACGATTTTTCATATCCTCGAGGGAGAAAATCCTCCTCCCTCGGGTTCTCAGTGAGCCAGTCGCTTTCTAAATCTCTCCCTTCCTGCCTGCTTGAGCCGGCAGGTCTCTCCCCCTCCTTCTCCTACTCCCCGTCCGCGTCATCATCTGACTGTCACTGCATTTTATTTTGTTTATTTACTCTCCTGCTCCCTTCCTTCTTATCCAAACCTCTTTTCCGGTAAATCTCCCACAAACTTTTAATATCTATTCCATCTATCTTCTCCTTTTCCACTCGATCATTCAACAAAGCAAAGAACATATCTCTTCTAGACAGCATGTTATTGTCTGTACGAGTCTCAGACCTGGAAGCTCTTTTAGTCTTCATCTAGTCTCCCAACTCTCCTAACTCACGGACTGCCTCAACCACCTGCGCCAAAGTATTACCAGTCTGATTGATTAGCAAAGTCATCATCACTTGTTTATATGCAGGGGGAGCTGTACGAATTATTCTATTTCGCACAGACGCATTCAACAGCCCATCCATCAACCTATGAGCATTATCCAGAAAAATTGCAGTTATCATCACCTCCTCCTCAAGCCTCTGTATAGCATATCTCAATGTATACCAAGGTTTGTCATTCACTGGCTAGACTGACTCTGTTGGGTATTTATGACTACATCCAATCACTGCCAACTGCAACAAACTGATTTGATTATTGTCGCTGTAATTCCTGTAGACTGCTCCTGCACTGTAGAGTCAGAACTAAGTGTACAAAATTTCACTGCATCTCCATGATCTAAAATTACTCCAGCAGCACCCAGATCAAACAACCGCACCATCCAAGTAAGCAGAGATTCTCCGGGTCTCTGTCGGAATCTGTCTGAAATGTCATTAATCTCCTGCTGAGTAAAATCCTCCATACAGTCCATCGCAACTCCCTGTGGATAATTAGGACCACCCTGTATTTTCCGATGATATATGGGTTGCGCCTGAATCACTTTGCGTTCCATCGATTCACCCTGCTCGCCAGCCTTGTCACACTTGCCAGCCTGATCACACTCTCCTCCGGAGTCCGAAAACTCAGAGGAATCCCAAATATTTCCATCCCACGTTTCAGGGTCCCAGTTAATTCCTACTTTTGCAATAGCTAAACATACGTTTCTCTTGTTAACCCTTCCTCTCCTTTTCCTATACTTGTATTGCGTGATACGGACTGCAGCCTTTTCTGCCACAGTCTGGTAGGTTTCCAGCTTATCTTTCAATAACTTATTCTGACAGGTTAACATCGTAGAGGCATTTTTGCCTTCAACTAACTGTTTCTCTAATTTTTCAGATCCACTCTGCAGCTGAACACATTTTTCATGCATTGTACGATAAGCACTTAAGAGGATCCAGCCTCTTCTTCCTAACGTATCAAGCTCCTCTCCTTTCTTCACAGGCACTTTTTGCAAACACGCAACCACTTGTGCTGGCTCAGCATCAGCTAAACACACACTCCAATTCTCACTCAGCCCAGCACAATTTGCCCAATCATGAGCTAATGTGCTGTATGGGACCACCTCCCATCCAGGTATATCTGAGAATCCGCTTTCGATTTTCTAGAAAACATGTTTATTTTCCACTTTTAAATTCAACGTTCGAACCCTGCCGACTACGCCAAGATGTAATGAATGTGCTTTTCGCCAAAAGGACACACCCAAACCCTGCACTCCCACTTTGGAGGCAAATATACCACTGCACCTTTAAATAATACACTTTGAGCAGCACTCCATAAAGACGAGGAAAGGATGCAGCACTCCCTTTAGGCGAGGCAAGAAAACAAATTCAGGTGCATTTAAAATAACACACACAAGTTCATTAATGCAACATTTTAGAACGGTAGTCCAAATATATCAGTAAATGCAGATTCCCAAGTATCAAGTTACTAAAATTAACAATTAGAATAAAATGGAGTATATACAAGTAGCAAAGAGTAGAAAATATATAAAAAATGGTTATGAACACCTCACCGATCGATTAAACAACATCCTTGCCAACTCAAGCTGGGGGAGCCCTTCACCAGCCCAGGAAGGAGTTCGATCAGGACTCAAATTCCGTCACCTCCACAGCAATACGTCTATTCTGAGGTGAGCTTCCACCTGGCCCTCAAAGATTCCCAGCTTAAATACCATTACTAAACGTAAGACGAAGCTTCTAGAAAACCTTGCCACCTTCTCATGAGAGAGAACCGAGCTGGCTGTACCAGTCTGCGTCAAGGCCAAGACGGAGGCTGGCCAGGCTCCCTAATTTTGACTTTGAGGCAAAGTTACACATTCCGCAGATAATATCCAGTTCACTCTGGTCAGTGAGGAGCGAAAAACAAGTGAAGAGCAGAAACCTGCCCTCTCCACTTTGCGGCTACGTGCGAGCACAGAAAATGGAGTCAGTTCAGAAAATGGAGTCAGTTATGCACAACGGAGTCAATAGTCAATACACCTTTTTCTCATTCAGTACAACACCCCTCTAGCAGGCCTTAGAATCTGAAGACAGGGTGCACTATATCTCCTGTGGGGACCTATCTGCACAAGCAGATATGCCCCTGCAATATCCAAGTCGATTCTTGGATATTGTAAGTAAAAAGGGAAGCCATAAGGAGTACATGGACTGGACACTCGTTCCTCAGCTCCATGATGGCTTCACTGTACTATGGGATGTTTGGTACCAAAAATATCGTCTTAATAAACCTGCATTGATTCCAGTGTCAAATTTATTAATAATTGCACACAGAGGACCCCTTATAGAAATCCCCTGAGACCTACCAACCCTTATTGTGGTGGTCTGACTGGTCTAAGCCACCCTGCCACCTCCAGACAGAATTCGGACCTCTTGGGGTGAGCCCCTGCGTGCTCAAAGGTCGAGAACAATGCCTGCCCTGGACAGAAGTGTCCACACCTCCCCCTGGTCAGGAAGAGCAATCCATGGCGGGAAACTTCAAAGGCCTTGCCACCTTTAAAAAGCGGACCCAGCCTCTCCTGATAGGAGCAGCCCCCCCCCCGACCCCGTCCTCACCCCCTTTTGGCTTGAAGACAGATGGAAAAACAAAGAGAGAGTAGGGTGTGTACCCCACTCTGCCAACTCTACCCCTCAGGTGCTGGAGGCAAGGTGAAATACATTTATCTGATAGAGACTTCTAGCTGCTGATTCCTTACCTTTGAATTTCCCCAGGTGTCAAACTGGATCTGGAAACGTTTGTGTGAGTAGTACCCCTGCATGCCATCGGGTGGCTCAGTTTGGCTCTGCGTGACGTCGTCGGCATCGTTAGCGTTGGTTATGGCATTGTGGTCTCTTATGTAGGTACCACCGGGGTGTGCGGACATCAGTTATTTTCTTTCTGTGCCAGAGCTTCCCCTTTGTCTCTCTTTTTACAGGCCTTTTTCGACATTTTGTTAAGGAAATTTTTCTTGTGTGCCAAGGATGTTAACTAGAAATACAGGGTTTAAACCATGTGACGCCTGTAACCGACTCTCCCCTCGTCTGCTTCTTGTGCCTCGAGCGCGACCAAGACACAAAGTCATGCTCTGATTGCCAGGCCATGGCTCCAAAGGCCTTGCAGGAGCAATCTTTGAAGATCCTTGCGGCCCGGCAGTCGACACCGTCGAGCGCAACTCCTCGAAGATTCCAGTCCCTTACGAGGAAGATGAGGTCGCAGGATTGCTCCAGGAGTCCCAAGTCCTCAGGGCACTCAGGGAAGAGGCACAAAAAGAGTCCAAACGAACTTCGACTTCACCTCATCTGTCGTTCTTAGGCGAGACAGGTAAGGAGCATCAACGCTTTAGTCACGGTTCTGCGGAGCCAGAGCCAAGTACCACATTGCGCCTCCCTCAATTTCCAGGAGCCAGAGCGTCACCCGCTCAAGTGAAAGAATTCTACAAGGCCATGCGCCTCATATTCAAGTGGGCCAACCTCTCCGGGGTGCCTTCACGCCTTGCGGGGTCGGAGGAGGTCCCACCAGGTTCTACGCGATCGGCCACGTCACCGGTGGCGTCTCATGGATCCGATTTTGGATCCGGGTTGACGTTGGTCATGCCAACGTGACCTTCCCCGGCGTCTGACCCGAAATCGATGCCTTTGGCGCCAGACACATCCTGATGGAGTCGGATCAACATCTCTCGACGCCGGCAGAGCCCAGAGGTTCTACACCGTTGCCTGTGCATTTTGAGGAAGGTTCAGGCATATGCGAGGATTGGGAGGGGTCTATGGACCCTTTAGTACAACAAATAGCAGTTCCATTGGAACAATTGGACTGGTTTGAGGATCTTGGGAAAGCCAGTGGACTGAGCACATCCCCAGATACTGGTATGCTCTCTCCATCTAGTATAGCTATGGAGGAGGCGGCATCTTATGCCATGGTGGTAAGGAGGGCAGCAGAAGTCCTTGGCCTGAGCTGCCCTCTCTCAGGTCAAGACTAATCCTCTGACCGAGGTGCTTCATCTTGGGGCTTCCACATCCTAACCCCTATTGCCCTTTAATGAAGCACTAACAGATGTTATTCTATGCATCTGTTCTAAGCCTTGCACAGATTCTCCTGTGAACAGGACAATTGCACACTGTTGTCGCCCTGCACTGTGTGATCTAAGGTTCCTCAGCTAACATCGCACACCTGAGAGCTTGGTGGTTCAGAGTTTGACGTCCCATGGCACATTCAATCCCCCTCCTCCGGATAGGGAATCCAAGAGGCTGGATGCACTTGGGAAGAAGATGTTTTGTCCTACCTGCCGGGCATTTTGGTCAGTAAATACCACATGCTTTTTGAGCCATTTCTCGCACACCCTTTGGGAAATGGTTGCGCAAGTGCTGCCACAGGTCCCAAAGGAGGCCAGGCCATGCTCTCCCAGGCAGTGAAGGATTTTATTTGATTTTATTTGGAAATTTGTAGAGGGCACGATTGCCTAAGGGCGTCTAGGCGCTGCTCGGTGAGGTGACGGAAGAGAGAATGGGAAAAAAATAAGTTAGTGAACAGCCAAATTTTTTGTGCCTTTCTGAAGGAAATCAAAGTTGGGCTATTCTTTATATTGGTCGGAAGTGAGTTCCACGATCTCACTGTCCCCAGAACAAAGCTTCTTCCACCCCAACGCGCCTTGTTGAATCTCGGGGGTTTGTAGGAGTTTGCTCTGTGCTGATCTTAGAGTTGTGGCAGGAGAGTACCAGATAAAGTGTTGTTTCAGGTAATGAGATCCATTCCCATGCAATGCCTTGAAAGCTAGGCATAAGGATTTAAATTCTATCCTTTTTTCCACTGGGAGTCAGTGTAGCATTCTCAGTCCATGGGAGATTGACTGGAATTTCGGAATGTCCAGCAGCAGTCTGGCGGCTGCGTTCTGTAGACGTTGCAGCTTAAGCAGATGCTGTTTTTGCAAGCCCATATAAAGGGCATTACCATGATCGAGTTTGGCCAGGGCTAGAACTGTCACCAGTGTTTTTACGGACTTTGGTGGAATGAAGGCCCAAACTTTTCAAATTGTCTTTAGAATAAGGAAGACCGTAGATGAAAGCTTGTTAATCTGACGTTGAAATGTCAGGTTGTCATCAAAGATGATGCCCAAATTCTTCACCTTCTTTACTGGGACCGGGAAATCACCCAGACCGGCTGGCGACGAAAAGGAGGTGTCGGAACCCAGTAGAAGTACCTCATTTTTTCCCCCGTTCAGGTTTAGGCAGTTCAAGCTGATCCACTGCTTCACACGGGACATACATTGGTTAAAGCGGTCAGCTGTTTCCTCCAAATTACTAGCGATGGACACCACTAACTTAGTATCGTCCGCGTAGGATATCACGGAGAAGCCAAACTGCCTAATTATATCAGCGAAGGGGGTCACTTATATGTTGAATAATGTGGGGCTCAGTGAAGAGCCCTGAGGTACCCCACAGGGAAGCATGACGTGCTCTGATAAGGATGTTCTGAGCTGAACGTACTGAAGCCTGTTGCTCAAAAAGAATTTAATCAGTTTAGGTTTTAGTGGAGAGGAGTTGGCCTAACGGCTGGGGCGGTCGACCTCGAAACTGGGGAACTCGGTTCGAGCCTCTGCAATGACGCTGAACATCCAGTGATTCTGGGCAAATCACTTAATCTCCCCGTGCCTAGCCAAAATGAATGTGTGTCCTCATGTAACGTAACTGGTGCTATGTAAAGCGCTCTGATACCCAATTCGGGTCAAGTTTGCGCTATATAAAACTCTGAAAGAAAAAGAAAAGGGGGTAGAATCCTTTACCCCTGCCTCTGAAAGCCTTCTGATCAGTATATCATGATTTTGGTGTCAAAAGCCACAGATAAATCCAATAGGATCAGCTCGGCCTTGGCACCAGTGTCCAGGATTACTATGAGCTCGTCAGCTGCCATTACTAAGGCTGTTTCCGTGCTATCCTTCCCGGAAACCATATTGTGAGGGATCTAGCAGATCCGCCGATGATATGAAGGCTGTTAGTTGGGTGTTTTGAATTTTTTCTAGAACCTTAGCAGGGAACGGTATCCTGGAAATTGGTCTGTAGCTGCTGCTGCTGTCGCTTGGATCCAAATTAGCTTTCTTTAAGAGAGGTAGGATTGAGACTGTCTTCCAAGAATCAGGAAAGGTACCAGAACTAATGATCTCTTTGAACATTATACTGAGTTGATCACTGATGTGGTCAGGTGCCAGCTGAAATATTTTTTGGGGGTAAGGATCTGAAGGCGCTCCAGACTTTGAAGTTCTGACCACCTGGGATATTTGTTCTGTGTTTGGTGGGTCAAAGGACACCAATAAATCATTGGATGTAGGGGGTATACCGGCTGATGTATTGCCAATATTATCAGTGACCTTGTCTGTAAGGGATCTGTACACGGTCTCCAGCTTATCCTTGAATATCCGTGCTAGTGAGTTACAAAATGCCTCGCTGCTGTCCACGTTGGTTGATTCTGGTATTTTAACCAGACTTTTTAATGTTGCAAAGAGTACTTGGCTAGAGTTACTAGCCTGCAGAATTCTTTCTGAGAAATACTCGCCTTTTTTTTTCAATTATCATTTTCTTGTAGTCAGTCAGTATTTGTGCATATAATGTTTTATCTGCTGCACTGTAATGCCTTCTCCACCGTCTCTCCGACTTTCTACATAGTTGTTTCTGTATTCTCAATGCGTCACAGAACCATGGTTGCGAAGGTTTTTTCGCCTGGTGGAGAAGGTTTTGTTTCCGGGACTATGGTGTCGGCTGCTGCTTTGATCCAGTCGGTAAATTTACCGGTGGCCAGATTAGCCTCTGTTGTCAAATTAGGCTTTGAGTTGAGCAAAGCTGATTGCAGTATCTAAGGGTCGATGTTCCTCCAGTCGCGCCCTTTTAGTGACCTATGCAGATTATGGGGACGAGGTAAATGATGTGTGGTGGTTGCTTTAAACAATATGGCTTTATGGTCTGACCAGGTGATTAGCAGAACCTCTAGAATTTTCAAACAGGGATTAGATGTGAAAATGCCGTCTAATGTGTGTCCAGCATCGTGTGTGGAGTGCTTGACCACCTGTCTCAGGGAGACACTCGCCATCATGTCCACTAATGACCTGGAAGAAGAATTAGCGTGTTTCCGGTCCGTAACGCCCTCCGCGTAATATGCACAAGCCGCGGCTGAACAGGGCTAGGACCGGAACTCCAAGGGTGCTGCCGAGATGCCTACTAAAAGACTAGAAGACTAGTACTGGTAAGGCCTGCAAGTTTAAAATCTACTTTGACTTTTAAAACTTTCCAAAATGAAAAGAGTAAAATGCGCCAGGTTTTAACCCCTTCGCTGCTAGGCCTTCCACCCCCCCTCCCCCAGTGCTAAGCCTTTTTTTGGCTATTTGGGGTAGTTTGCGCTTAGGCCCCTGTACCTTTTTGACCACATAAGGTATCTTCGCCAAATTTGCGTCCTTTTCTTCCAGCATCACAGGACTTCTAAGATACCATGGGTTTGTGGATTCCCGTGGAGGGGACACAGAAATTAGCCAAAATACAGTGAAATTTTGTTTTTTGGGGAAAAATGGTAGAAAAGTGCTGCAAATGAAGGCGTCTGTTTTTTTCCCTGCAAATGGTATCCAGAAAGGGTTTGTCAGAAAACCAACATTTTTTACACAGTTTTGGCATTTTACTGGGACATAGCCTATTTTTGCTATTTTTTGTGCTTTCAACCTTTCTTCCATTTAATGGTAGAAATGGGTATGAAAGCAATAATGGATCCTGGGAAGCTATACATTTTAGAAAAGTAGACGCAATTCTGAATTCAGCAAGGGGTTATTTATGTAGATCATTAAAGGTTTCTTTAACCCCTTCTGTGCCACGCCCTTTCCCCCTCCTGTGCCGGGCGTTTCATTAGTGGGCGGGTTTCATGACGAGATAGTCTCGTCATGGGCACAGCGCGACCGTGCTCCATGACGAGACTATCTCGTCATGGGCACAGAAGAGGTTATAGAAACTAACAGTTGAAAATAAGAAAAATTGCAAATGAGTTGAAAAAACAGCCATTTGTGCCAACGTTTTCAACTGTAACTTCTTCTAATTATGACAGATGTTTAAAAGCAATATACCGTTATATCCGCTGGACCTTTCTGGTTGTGGGGATATATAGGACTTGTAGGTTCACCAAGAACCCACAGCCAAACACTGAGCAGCGTCTTGCAATCGTTTTTTATTATGTACCAGGTATATAGAAATTGATTTGGGAAAATAGACACAGTGAAAAATCTGGATGAAAGACACCTATGTATTATTGAAATTGGAACAAAATATAGAGTTTAGAATCAGTAGCTATTTGCAAATTTCCGAAATTGTGAGTACCCATACTAGCATGAGAATTATAGGACATTTTTGAAAGTGACTTCTTTTTTACACATTGTCTTTCATTTGGAAGGCAGAAATGCATTGAAAGTCAATAGGTAATAACAGTTGCTCTACAATTCTGTGTTACCCTAAGTCTCCCGATAAAAATGGTACCTCACTTGTGTGGGTAGGCCTAGTGCCCGCGGCAGGAAACGGCTCAAAAGTGCCTAGCAGTAGATTTTGAACCCTAGCTCTGCCAGCACCTAGGGAAACCAAGCAAACCTATACATTTTTGAAAACGAGACACCCAGGGGAATACAGGATGTGGTGGCTTGTCTAGCTCCCACCAGGTTCTGTTACCCAGAATCCCTTGCAAACCTCAAACTTTGTCAAAATAAACTTCTTTTCCTCACATCTTTGTGGTGGAAAGTTCTGGAATGTGTGGATCCACAAAATTCCACCCACCCCGCATTCCCCAAAGTCTTCCCAGAAAAATGGTACCTCACTTGTGTGGGTAGGCCTAGTGCCCGCGACAGGAAACAGCCCAAAACGCAACGTGGACACACCACATTTTCACAGTGAGAACTGATCCTCTTTTAGCAAAGTGCCTAGCTGTAGATTTTGAACTCTAGCTCTGCCGGCACCTAGGGAAACCTAGCAAACCTATATGTTTTTAAATACTAGACACCCAGGGGAATCCAGGATGGGGTGACTTGTCTGGCTCTCACCAGGTTCTGTTACCCAGAATCCCTTGCAAACCTTAAACTTTGTAAAAATAAAACACATTTTCGCCACATTTCTGTGGGTAGGAAAACATTAGTGGGCCCACGTAAGTCATACCTCGCTGGACTCCCCCGGGTGTCTAGTTTTCAGAAATGTGTGGGTTTGGTAGGTTTCCGAAGATGGCCGCGACATGAGTTTTTGGTCCCGGGCTTGGCGGCCATCTAGGTAAACCTACCAAACCCGCACATTTCTGAAAACTAGAGACCAGGGGGAGTCCAGGAATCTGCGTTGGACCACAAACTTCCATGCAACCCGCACTCTCCAAAGTCGCACGATAAAAATGGTACCTCACTTTTGTGGGTGGGTCAAGTACCCGCGACAGGCAAGGGCCCAAAACGTATTGTGGAGACATCAAAATTACCTATCACAAAATGATCTGCTTTTGCAAGGGGGTCACATGAGTTTTTGGTCCCGGGCGTGGCGGCCATCTAGAGAAACCTACCAAACCCACACATTTCTGAAAACTAGAGATCCGGGGGAGTTCAGGGATGTATGGCTTGCATGGATCCCCCAACGTTTCCCTACCCAGAATCCCCTGCAAATCTCAAATGTAAGATCACCGGGCTGGCACAAATTTCCTATCACCCAGCGTTCCCCCAGGTCTTCCGATAAAAATGGTACCTCATGTTGGTGGGTCAAGTACCTGCGACAGGCAAGGGCCCAAAACGTATTGTGGAGACTTCAAAATTACCTATCATAAGACGACCCAGTTTTGCAGAGGGGGAGGGCCTGGGTTTTTGGCTCTAGGCTCGCGGCCATCTAGGGAAACCTACCAAACCACACAAGCCATACCTCGCTAGACTCCGCACGGTGTCTAGTTTTCATAAATGTGTGGGTTTGGTAGGTTTCCCAAGATGGCCGCGAGCCCCAGGCCAATAAACCAGGTCCCCCCACTGCAAAACAAGGTAGTTTTATGATAGGTCATTTTGAAGACTCCACAGCACGATTTGGGCCATTTCCTGTTGCAGCCACTATGTCGACCCACACAAGTGAGGTACCACTTTTATTAGGAGACCTGGGGGAACGCTTGGTGGTAGGAAATTGGTGTCAGCCCGGTGATCCCACAACTTTCCCACACAGAAAAGTGAGGAAAATGTGATTTTGTTTTCAGCTGAATTTGAGATTTTCAGGGGATTCTGGGTAGGGAATTGTTGGAGGATCCACTCAAACCATACCTCGCTGGGCTCCCCCGGGTATTTAGTTTTCAGAAATGTGTGGGTTTGGTAGGTTTCCCTAGATGGCTGCTGAGCCCGGGGCCAAAAACCCAGGTGTCCCCATTGCAAAACCAGGTTGTTTTGTGATAGGTAATTTTGATATCTCCACAATACGTTTTGGGCCCTTGCCTCTCGCGGTTACTTCACCCACCCGCACAAGTGAGGTATCATTTTTATCATGAGACTTTGGAGAATGCGAGGTGCATGGAAGTGTGTGGTCCCACACAGATTCCAGAACTTTCCATCACAGAAATTTGGGGAAAATTTGTTTTTTTTTTTACAAAGTTTGAGGTTTGCAAAGGATTCTGCGTAACAAAACCTAGTGAGAGCCACACAAGTCACCCTATCCTGGATTTCCCTGGGTGTCTAGTTTTAAAAAATGTATAGGTTTGCTAGGTTTCCCTAGGTGCCGGCACATCTAGTTTTCAAAATCTACAGCTAGGCACTTTGCAAAAAAGGGCTCAATTTCACTGTAAACATGTAGTGTGTCCACGTCGTGTTTTGGACCTTTTCCTGTCAGGGGGCACTAGGCCTACCCATACAAGTGAGGTACAATTTTTATCTGAAGACTTTGGAGAACGTGGGTTGGGTGCAATTTTGTGGATCCACACAGATTCCAGAACTTTCCATCACAGAAATGTGAGGAAAATGTGTTTTTTTGACAAAGTTTGAGGTTTGCAAGGGATTCTGAGTAAGAAAACCTGGTGAGAGCCACACAAGTCATTCTGGATTCCCCTGGGTGTCTAGTTTTCAAAAATGTATAGTTTTGCTAGGTTTCCTTAGGGGCCGGCAGAGCTAGTGTTCAAAATCTACAGCTAGGCACTTTGCAAAAAAAGGGTCAGTAATCACTTTAAAAATGTGGTGTGTCCACGTTGCGTTTTGTGCCGCTTCCTGTCGCAAGCACTAGGCCTACCCACATAAGTGAGGTACTATTTTTATTGGAAGACTTTGTAGAATGCGTGGTGGGTTGAATTTTGTGGATCCACGCTGATCCCAGAACTATCCATCTCAGAAATGTGAGGAAAATTTGTTTTTTGTAACTAAGTTTGAGGTTTGCAAGGGATTCTGGGTAACAGAACCTAGTGAGAGCCACACAAGTCACCCCATCCTGGATTCGCCTTAGTGTCTAGTCTTAAATAATATACAGTATGCTATGTTTCCCTAGGTGCTGGTGGCGCTAGGACCCAAAATCCACAGGTAGGCACATTTCTAAAAAAGCCTATCGCATAATCGCTGGTACATAGTGGGCTCACAGGGCAGATCAGGGGCTACTGCCGCCCATCTGCCTCCTGGGGGGGGGCAGAAAGTCTTTTGTTTTCTTTGGGGGAGTAGGGTGGGGGCATTTTCATGCCTATTCTGGGCAGCCCTCACCCCGGGCCTATAAAAAAAAGAAACCCTGGCGTCTGGGGTGCTTTCTGCCCCCCCACCCCCCAGGAGGCACAGATTAGGGGCTATTGCCCCATCTGCCCCCCAGGGGGGCAGGAATACTGGAATTTTGTGGGGGTTAGAGGTGGTGGCATTGGCATGTCCATCTTGGGGAACCTCCACCCCTAAATTCATCGGAGGAAAAAACCCTTGTGTCTAGTTGGCAGAGGGGGCAGAAAGACTGGATTTACCCAAAATATTATTGGGGGAGCAAAGGCCCATGCCCCAGGGGCCGCTCCCCCCTCCCTCCCTCCCTGGCTTCTAGTGTGTGGATCCCTACTTTGAGATCACCCGCCTGGGGCTGGCTGTGGTAGGACCCAAAATCCACAGGTAGGCACATTCCTAAAAAGGTCAGTGCCTAGTGGTCTTTCTGGCGCCCTGGGGAGGTGGGGAATCGGGGGCTATTGCCCCGATATGCCACCGAGGGGGGCAGAAAGACTGTGGCTATTCTTTTAGGGGGGTGGGGGCATTGAGATGCCCATTCTGGGCAGCCGCCAGCCTTACGAATAAAAAAGCTAACATAATCGCTGGTGCATAGTGGGCTCGCGGGGCAGATCAGGTGCTACTGCCCCCATCTACTTCCTTGGGGGGTGGGGGGGGCAGAAAGTATTTTGTTTTCTTTGGGGGGTAGGGTGGGGCCAGTCTGGGCAGACCCCAACCCCGGGCCTATAAAAAAAAATAAACCCTGGCGTCTGGGGTGCATTCTGACCCCCCACCCCCCAGGTGGCGCAGATTAGGGGCTAGTGCCCCCCCAGGGGGGGACAGGAAGCCTGGAATTTTGTGGTGGGTAGGGGTGGTGGCATTGGCATTGTCATGTCCATCTTGGGGAACCTCCACCCCTAAATTAATCGGGGGAAAAAAACCCTGGTGCCTAGTAGGCTTTCTGCCCCCCACGGGGGCGGCAGATTGGGGGCTGCTTCCCCAGCTGCCCCCCAGGGTGGGCATAATAACTAATTTTGCGGGGGTGGGGGCATTGGCATGCTCATATTGGGCAAGCCCCACCCCTAATTTGAATTTGAAAAAAAATCCCTGGTTTCTAGTGGGCTTTCTACCCCCTGGGGGGCAGATTTGGGGCTACTTCCCCATGGGGGCAGAAAGACTGTACCTTTGAAGCGGGGTGGGGGCATTGGCATGCCCATATTGGACAGCCCCCACCTCTAATTTACTTTAAAAACAAATCGCTGGTTTCTAGTGGACTTTCTGCCCCCCAGAGGGGGCAGAAAGACTGAATTTACCCTAGGGGCCGCTCCCACCTCACTGGTTTCTAGTGGGTGGATCCCTGCTTGGGAATCGCACTCCTGGGGCGATCCCCAAACAGGGATCCACTAGGGACGGGTACCATTAGAAAGGGGAGAGTATCCCCTTTTCAATGATACCTCTCCTGTCTTTTTACATGCTCGGGGGGCTGAGATAGCCCCCTGAGCCCATAGAAAATGAACCTCAAGGGTAATTTCAGTTTCTGTTTCACTGAAATGGCGTCAGCGCAACGTGCGCACTGATCGTCATTTCAGGGAAACCATCTACACAGCCTCGGGAGCTGGGGAAGCTCTTCCCCAGCTCCCAAGGCTGTTGGGGGAGAAAGAAATCCCTCTGTTGCCCGCACCAGAGGGGTTTCTAGTTCCTTGTGATCGGACGGCCGGGGGCTGTCCTACGCATATGAGCACTGGTGCGTTGGACGCTCCGAAGGGGTTAAGATTGCGCTGTATGTATCAAGTGACAGCAACCTACCGCTGGGGTCAGCGCGTCTGCTCTGGCATCCTGATTGAATACTCGATGCAGCAGGAACTGGCGCGCAGGCACCGGATGCCCCTAACAACCCGGAAGAAGAATTAGAGTGTTTCCGGTCCGAAACTCCCTCCGCGCAATCTGCACAAGCCGCGGCGGAACAGGGTAGGACCAGAACTCCAAGGGTGCTGCCGAGATGCCTACTAGAAGACTAGTTCTAGTAAAGCGCTGCAAGTTTAAAATCTATGTTGACTTTTAAAAACTTTCTAAAATGAAAAGCGTAAAATGCGCCAGGTTTATACAAGAGAATATTTTAAGAATGCGCTATATGTATTAAGTGGCGGCAACCTACTGCTGGTGTAGGAGGGATGCAGCAAAGTTCACCATTAGGCGTGGCTTAGACATGATTGACTCACTGGGCCCAGCGGTTTTGTCGCCTGGGACCTTACTGCACCACGCCTGGCTGAGAACATCTGGCTTCTTGGGTGATGTCCAGGCTAATCTCAGGGACGTTTCGTTTTGCCTTTTTGGAGAGAAAGCAAGCTCGGCCTTGGAGCGCTTCAAGGGATCTCATCCTTCGACCAGATCCTTGGGCCTCTCGGTCTATCCTCGTGGCTAGTCTAGCTTTCGCTCCTTTTGTGGCAATGGATGGGGTTTTCAATCTTTGTCAGCCATATCCCAGCCACCGTCCTGTGTGGATGCGGTTCATGCCGACCTCGGAATGGTAGCCAGAAGTCTCCTACCACCCAGCCCTCATCAGCTACAGCCTCCAAGCATTCCTAGTTTGGTTCTGGAAGCCTATGTTACTCAAGTCGGAGGGTGAATTCAACACAGTCTTCTCCGCTGAAGGTCCAGAACATTGGACAAACGGTTCTTGCAGATGATTCAGGAAAGCTATTGTCAACTCAACAACGGCTTGCAGAGGATCATCAATCATTACTCCAAGAGGAAGTTACAGCTCTCCTGGCCATAGGAGCTATAGAAAGGGTTCTGATTCCAGAAGTAGACAATGGTTACTACTTCCGCTACTTTCTGATACGGAAAAAGAACAGACGGTTGCAGCCCATTTTTGACCTTCGGACTGTCAATTTCTTCCTCAAAAAGGAGATATTCAAGATGCTCCCATTGGCTCAGGTCTTGAAAACCCTAGAGCAAGGAGACTGGCTGGTAGCGCTGGACTTGCATAGTGCATATTTTCACATCCCCATACTGCCTGCCCACATGCGTTAACTGCGGTTTAAGGTAGGCCACGAGTACTTTCAATTCACCTTTCTTCCATTTGGCCTTACCAGCACCCCAAAGGTGTTCACCAAGGTGATGGCGGTGGTCGCAGCTTATCTTTGAAGATGTAGTAAAGTAGGATCTGTTTTCATGATTACCCCCACTATTTGCTTGGCGTCAGTATGTTTTCGATTAGTCTGACTTGGATTCTGCTAATCAGAACCCCAGCCACTGAGCTTTCTCCTTAAATTGATCATGGTAAGTACTTCTGAATATCTACTGGTGTACCCTTCTTACTCCCTAGTATATGGTACTGAGGTACCCAGGGCATTGGTACACCAGGGTCTCCCATGGGCTGCAGCATGTATTGGTCCACCCATAGGAGTCCACTTAAAACTGTGACTGCAGGCCTGCCATTGCGGGTCTGTGTGTGTTGATGCTTGCACCTCTCACAACAGTATAATATCTGGGGTCACTACACTTAAAACCTATAAGTCACCCCTAGGGCAGGCTCTTCAGTCCTGAAGGCAGGGTGCTTAGTTATTAGAGTGAGGGTACCCCGGCATGAGCAAAACACTCCTACAACCCCCGCAGCCGATTCTCTAGGCTTTGTAAGTGCTGTCAGCCATTTTAATACCTACAGTGGACATCAGTCTTTACTAACTATATAGTGGCTACACCAAACCCGGTCATGTTTGGTATCAAAAATGTTGGAATCATACCCCAACACCGATTCCAGTATTGGAAGTATGATCCAATGTACTGGGGGCCTCCCTTTGGGGTACCTCCTGTACTACCGTCGAATGCCTTTCAGGTTCTGACAGCAAGCTAGTGCTGTTGGCGACTACAGAAACGATTCTGCCCTCCTGCTGCTGAACCTAGCTCGAGCAGGGGAAGGTAGAACAATGGGTTTCCTGTCGCAGGGAGGTGTGACCTCCTCCCAGACAGGACTTTGTTTATTGGGCTGGGTTGGGGGTGCTTGCCAGAGCCACCAGACTGCTTTGAAGGGCACATTTGGTGTGCCCTCCTTGCATACACCAGTTTGAGCCAGTTCAGGGAGCCCATGGCTCCCGCTCTGGCGCGAAACTGGACAAAGGACATGGGAGCATCCTTCCCACTGTCTAACCCCTCCTTTGGGACAGACTCCTGAGTCGTCCAACCCTTTCCCTGGGGTACTTAATGGCTTACATGTGGGTGGTTCCTAAGATTTGCCATGGGACAAGACTCTTGGAGTGAAGCAGTCACTCCCCTGCATCTGCAGTCACAGCAACAAAATGGACCAGTCTGCTGCTTTTTTTTTTATAACATTTTTATTGGTTTTGCCAAGTACACATATAGAGTAGCAGATGTATCAACAGCACCATATTGCACTTTTTCAAAGATAAAGTACATTGAGTTTCATTCACAATTTTAACACTTCTCTGAGTTCGTTCTGTCGTAGTGTTAGATCCACCATTGGGGATGTACATAAATTCCCCCGATACCTGTTCCATGCTTTCCATTTCTTATCCCACTTCTTGGGGCACCCTCGAATTATGAACACTTCCTTTTCAGCAATCGTGCATCTGTCTAGCTCCTGTACCCATACTCGTATAGAGGGTGCATCTGTGGTCCCCCAGTGGCGTGCTATTTCCCGTTTGACCAAGGTGAAGCCCAGCGTTGCCGTCTGCTGCTCGATCTCCGTGAAGTCCGTAGCCTCCCATATGTTGAGTAGGCCCATCTGAGGCGTGAGGGCCAGCGTTTTCCCCAGCGCGGTTTGGAGCTTAGTTGTGGCCCCCTCCCATATCGATTTGATCGCAGGGCAGTCCCATATCATAAGATAGAAAGTCGCCTCATGCTGGCAACCCCTAAGAAAAAGTGCATCTCCCCTAGCCCCTATCTTTGCGAGGACGACCCCCGTCATATAGGACCTATGAAGGATCCTGAGTTGGATCAGCCGGTATCGAAGGGTGATCGCCGCCCTCCTAGGAGACATCAGTGCCTCCCTCCAGTCCTCTTCCTCTATGGGTCCTATGTCTCGTTGCCACTTCTCTCTAAGTGTCTCAAATGTATCAGGGAGATTGTTGCATAGCTTTTTATACGTCAGGGAGATGGCCCTCATGTCCATCTAATAGCCTATTCTCTAGAGGCGACGAATCCGGTATGTCCTGCAGGTTAGTAAATGCTGTCAGAAGGGCATGCCGAATCTGGAGGTAGCGAAATATCTCTCCTTGCGCCATGTGATACGGTCCCGCCAGTTCCTCAAAGCTAAGAATGGAACCTTTTTTGATCAAGTCTCCGACCTTTGAGATTCCGATCAGGTCCCATTTGTCAAATCCCGGTTGAACACATAGGGTACCAAGTCTCTGAGTCTGCCATAATGGTGTCGCCTTTGTGAGGGTGTTTGCCCACCCTAATTGGGAGTTCGCTCGGCGCCAGATGTCTATTGTATGAGACATGGGGCCGATAATTTTGTGCTTTTTGACTTTAGAGTAAAGCGCACCTAAGTACCCTGCTCGACCCGTTTGATATTTTCTAGCACAAATGCCGGGTCCTCAGGTGGTCGATACACCCAGTGATTTACCACCACAAGCTGCAAGGCCCAATAATATAGCTTCAGAGCCGGCAAGGCTATGCCTCCATCATACCATCCCTTGGTATGCTTTTTCAGCGATACCCGGGGGGCCCCGCCATCCCACAGCAACGTACTAACCTCGCTCTCCACCGCTGCAAAATAGGCATCTGGAACTCTGTTCGGGCAGTTCTGGAGTATGTATAAAAACCGCGGGAGAGCAAGCATCTTAAAGAGGGCGGCCCGGCCAACCAGGGAGAGCGGCAGGGTCCTCCAGTGCTCAACATCGGATCGCAGTCGGGTCAGTGGGGGGCCAGATTATGACTGTGGAACAGGACCGGATTAGCCGTAACGTACACCCCCAGATAACGAAAACCATCTCCGGCCACCTCCAGCCTGCAGTCAGCCGGGAGGGGGGGGGGACCTGCCCACGGAGCATATACAGTATTGACTTGTTCCAGTTAATGGCATAACCGGTGTATTTTCCAAAGTTAGTGAAGATATCCAACACAGCCCAGATGGACCTATAGGGGGAGGCAAGATAGAGTAGGATATCGTCTGCATACAGTGATATTTTATCCTCCTGGTCCAGTGTCCATTTCAACCCCCTTACCATTACATCCCGCCGTATCCACGCCGCCAGTGGCTCAAGCATAAGGGATAATATCAGTGGCGACAGTGGGCAACCCTGCCGGGTACCCCTTCGTAACCCAAAGGCCCGGGATGTGTGATTATTGACCCGTATTTGACCCTGTATATCCTCATAGAGTAGCTGCACCCACTTCAAAAACTTAGGACCAAATCCGAATCGCGCTAGTACCTCAAATAGCTATGGCCATTCTATAGAGTCAAAAGCCATGGAGGCGTCCAATGATAGGATCGCCGCGTCTTCCTCTAAGTAGTTTCGTCGAGCCAGCACGTAATGGAGACGACGGATATTTAGTGTTGTGTTCCTTCCTGGCATAAAGCCGGACTGGTCCGAGTGGACCAGGGAAGAGATGACCGTACCCAACCTTGTGGCCAGTGCTTTCGCCAATATCTTAGCTTCCACACTAATCAGGGAAATTGGTCTATACGACCCACATTGGTCCCCAGGCTTTCCGGGTTTGCAGATTACTACTATGGTAGCTAAACGTTGATCAGGTGGAAGCCGACCAGTGACGTAACTTTCGTTGTACATGGCCCGAAGGTGTGGGGCTATCTGAGTGCTCGTCACTTTTAGAAACTCAATAGGGGAGCCGTTAGGTCCAGTCGCTTTGCCTGAACGGATTTGGGCGATGGCCTTCTGGAGTTCTTCATCAGTGAGGTCTCTATCAAGGGTGTCTCTCCCTTGTTGAGAAAGGGTGGGCAGGTCGCTAACGGCGAGGAGCCGACTGGAATCCTCTGCCGTGTATGTGGTAGGTGGAGAATAGACCTTCTCGAAATATTTTACAAACGCTTCTGCTATGTCTTCGGGGTGTGTAACCGTCTCGCCGCTAGGCCCTGCTAGACTCTGCACCCACCTATCCCCCTGATCCCTTTTCTCCAACCACGCTAATGTCTTTCCCGCCTTGTCCCCCAACTCGTATAATCTGTGCTGCATATTTAGGTGTTTGGTCAACATATGCTCCCTCGTCTTTAGTTTGTACTCCTCGCGTTTGAGTGTGAGGCGATGCAATGTATCGTCTACGGGATTGGTGGCATATTCAGCTTCCCAGTGTTGAAGCTCGGCCTCTAACTAGAGTATCGTTTTGCGTTTATTGCGTATATAGCCCGTTTTTAGTGCCAAGGCCCGCCCTTTCAATACCACCTTGAATGCCTCCCAGATGGTAAGGGCCGAGCCTACCAACCCTACGTAATCGTCGAAGTAGTTTTGGGTATGCGTGCGCAGGTCTTCTTTAATATCAGTTATTTTTAACAACCAAGGGTCTATCACAATCGTTGTCATAGGCTGTCGTTCCCAGTGTGTGTATTCGATCCACACCGGGGAGTGATCTGAGATGCCTCTCGGCAGAACCCTAGGCTGTGTGAAACCCCCTAGTGTAGCTGCATAGGTCAAGAAGTAATCAATTCGAGATGAACTCTTGTGTGCATTTGAGTAATAGGTAAACTGCGGTGTTGCTAGGTGTTTCTCGCGTCCAATATCTATGAGGCCCATAGCATTTGTAAATTCTGTCATGAGCCCATTTGGTTTGACCCCGGGTCTCTGTGGGTGTCTGTCGGTTGTGTCGTCGAGTGTGAGGTTGTAATCCCCGCCCAAGATCAGGGTGCCCACCGGGAGGTCGGTCAATATCTTTCCCAAGTCTGTTAGGGCTTCTCTACCTAGTGCCGGTGGTAGGTATAACGAGATTATATTCAATGCTCTCCCCTCCCACTGAGCCTCCACCACAGCAAATCTACCTCGAGGGTCAGCCCATATCCTGTGTACAATCAGGGCCAAGTTTTTCTTGATTAGAACACCCGTTCCTCGGGAGCCCGTGGTGTATTCTGCGTGCACTAAGAGTTTATATCCCCATCGTGTAAGAGCTTGGCTTTTATTCCCAACTAAGTGTGTCTCTTGTAATAACACCACGTCTGGAGATTGGCGTTTTAGATATTGCTGCACTATTCCTCGCTTTATTTTGTCCCCCATCCCATTTACGTTCCAGGTAAGAATGGAAAGCGACACATCCCTGTCACCCCCAATCATCGAAAATATGTATAAGCAGTATATTGCGGATCATCAGCAGTGCATGTAACATGATTGGTATCGGTTGCCTTGACACTGACATACTTCTGCGCTCATTCTCGACTGAGCGGTGGAAGGGAGTCAGCACGTACCCTGTTGGTCAAGCCAGCGACAGCCCTCCAACCACAGCGGCTGCCCATGTGTAGGTATGTCACCCCCTTTGCTGCAGGGGTCTAGCTGGTAGGTACTGCATAGCTGCCAATTCCCCTGCCCAGAACTATCTATACTCAAAAACTTTTTCTTTTGCAAATCAACAAATCCAAAACCTTGCAAACTCCCTCCTTGTTCCATCTCCCCCCTACCCTCCCCCTCCCTGCCCCCTTGCCATGCCATGGTCCCTCTTGTAGGACCCCCATCAGATTCAGTATTCGCTTTGGGAAGGACCACATACTGCATACCCGCACTTGCATATTGATCACAATTTGGCTGGTCCACAAAAAACAATAAAAACCATAACAAGCCCAAAATGAAGAGCAACCCCCCTCCACCCCCCCCTCCCTGCTTCCCTGCCAGATGGACCCCCAACTATCCGCCACCCCAACTCAGCAGAGTGCTTCATTCCCAATAACAGTACTTGCGTGTGGGGGGGAGAAGTCCGCTGAGTGTCGCCGTCCATCCCCTCCTCAATCACAGGTTAACAACAAGCATACGCTACAGCCCATCCTTCAGTGTTGTACTTTTGTCTTTTTGCCTACCACCATCGGATGGGAGGAGCACGTTATTTACATCGCGGACATGTAGCCTCTGCCCTCCTCATACATGGCAAAGCCGTACATCCTGTCTCTACACTGATGTGTTCCAACTACATAACTTCTATGCGTTTCAATCCTTGTTCGTCAATTGCCTTGCACGGCCATCCTCATGTTCCTTTCCGTGGTCACTGGAGTCCTCATCGGTTATGTGCTGCTGTTTTCGTCTCTCCGTCTGTCCGGATCCTTCCACTCACCTCCATCCCTCGAGCCAGTCGTGGGCTTCCTCCGGGCTCTCAAAAAAACAGGTTTTTCCATCCGCCACTACACGCAGTTTCGCCGGAAACAACATGGAGTATGGTAATTCCCTGCGTCTGAGTTCTTTCTTTATCTCAACAAAACTCCTGCGACGTTTAGTCACTGCCGCCGTGTAGACCGGGAAAAAGGACACCACTGAGTTTTGGATGCGCAGCGGTGGAGCCACCCTTGCCGTTTGTAGTATTGCATCTCTGTCCCGGAAATTGAAAATACGGGCCAGGACTGGTCTAGGGGGAGCCCCTGGTTTGGGCCTACCCCCCGGCACTCTATGTGCCCTCTCCACAGAAAAGAAGTTCGATAGCCCACGGGGCTGAAGTCTGTGTTTTATGGGATCCTCAATGTATAGATCCATGGCTGGATTCCCTTCACTTTCGGGAATACCCGTAATTCGGACGTTATTGCGCCGTGAGCGCCCTTCTTGGTCGTCCAGCTTCTCTGCCATAAGTCTGTTTTCTGCTTCTCAGTGACTGACCCTCTGAAGTAGCGCGGTGGTGTCCTTTGTTAAGGATTTTGTCACTTGTTCAACCTCCGTGACCCTGGCCGACATCTTCTGAAAATCCGCCCTCAGGAAGGAGACATCAGTCGAAATGGATCCAACTGTCGATTGTACTTTATCAAGAGCCGCCATAATATCCTCCAGTGTCACTTTCACCACTCCCACCTGACCCGAGTCTTTATCAGGCCCGTCTTTGCGCTCAGACAGGTTGGGAAGGTCTTTTTGGTAGGCATACTTATCCAATTTGCCCTGCGAGTTCGTTCGTGGGCCCCTGCCCCCATTTTCGCCTAAGTCTGTATTGCGCCTAACAGTAATCGCCGCCGCGTGCCGCGGGAGCACCCTCCGCGCGCGGCCTGCCGGGTTTCCCGCCGCGCTGATATCTGGAATTTAGTGGGGCAGTGGACAGTTTAAGCGCCGCCAATACATATGAATCTAAGCATCACCTGATACTGCTCCCACGTTTACTCCGGACCTCCGTCCCATGCACTGTTGCCACAGACCTCCTCAACAGATCCAGCCGGGTCCCCTGGGCGATGTTCGCATTTCGTGCAGGCACCCCCCCACTTCAGCAATGGCCGGGCTAAGTGTCGCTCTTTGTCTTCCGCCACATACCTTATCAGGGGTATTGCAGTTCGTTACCCAGTGAAGGCCCTCAGTGTACGTCTGTCCCGTGCTGCAGCCGCCCAGCCAAGCCAGGCTTCACGGCTCAGACCGCACCCGCCTCAGTGCGCGCTCCAGGAGGTCTCCGCCTCCGCACACGGCCTCCGCTTCAGGGCGATCCCTCCGCCGTTTTCTGCCTCGGGCCCTGCGTTTCACCCCACGGGGTCCAAAGTGGCCGTTCAGGCCCCCTCCGAGTGCGGGAGAGGGAGAAGAAGTCCCGGACACAGCCGCTCTCTTCATGTGGATGTCGCTCCCGGCAGCCGCCGTCCACCGAAGCACTCACGTTGCTTCGCGCTGCCCGGTCGCTCCAGCCGCTTTCCGACGGCCGCAGCTGCACTTCAGTCCCCGGCTTCGTTCGCGGGACTAGGCCGCTTCTTTCGTCACGCTTCCTCCGGCGTGCGCGGGACCCATTCCTGTCAGCAAGGAGCGCTATGGATGCCTCACACCTTCGGCTTTCCTAAAATGACCATTGAGGCAGGATAAATGCACGGATTTATGCGGGGAACCGACGCCTCCTTCGGTGCTCCTCTAGGTCGTGGCCATCTTGATCGGCTGCAGGCCACGCCCCCCCTCCCAGTCTGCTGCTTTTGACGTCTCACGGACTTAGTAAGGCCCAGGAACCCAGTGTTGTTTCTGCGACTCCCTCTAGGCCTGACCTGACCTCTTTGCAATTTTGAGAACAGTATTTCTCATCTGAATTGCTGGGACTGAACCCCCTTGCACCACATTGACTTGCCGTTGCCAAGGCTTGTTGGCTCTGCACTCCAGAGAACTTCGGGCTACAAGAGGCTCCAGCCTCCAGGAATTCTTCCTGCAAAGTACATCGTCCTCTGCATCCTCTGCACCTTGGGTGTTCCTTCTTGGTGAACTGCTCGAGGTCCCCTTGAGACTCTGGTGCCTTCAGCTCGTGGGTCCTCTTGATGGTCTTATTCTGCTCCAGTGGGCTCCCCTGCTTGCTCGGGTCTGCTCTGACTCTCCTGCTTGTGGTGAGTCTCTTGGACCTTGCTGGTCCCAATGTTGCTCCTTCTTCTTTCTCACGCTAGTGTCAGCTACCTAGACTTGTTGGTGCCCTGGCCGGACACCGACCCCCTGATCCTCGACTTCCGATGTGGGACAGCTTGTCCACGGCTCCTGGTACTCCTCAGCATTGCTTGGTCCTCACAGCTGCAGCGACAAGGTCACCGTCAACACTTAAGAACCGTCCAACATCGGTGGGCATTGCTCTTCCGTGTCTCCTGGTCACCTCCGAGTGGCATAGACTCTGTCCCCTATGCTTACAGGTTTTCCTCTTCAAGAATCCACCCTTGGATTCCACTGGACTCTTGCACAGACTTCTCTAGTGCCATTTTCTTCAAAGTCCTCCATTGTGGTCTACGGCTGTATCCAATGGCGCTTCACAGCTATGCACCTGGCTTCCCTGGTGTAGGTTTCCTGGTTCCTGGGGTATCCACGGGTGGGGTGACTCTCCAACCTTCTGTCTTCCACAGGGTTTCTTCAGGGTCCACTGGAAAGGGTCCTTCTTGAAAATTGCAATCACGACTTCCCCCTTTTTTTTTTTATATTCTTTTTATTTGCATTTTTAAACAACAGAAAACAATACAATCCACTGCTGTGTACATATAACATGTTATGGACGAGACTGCCGCCCACCACTTCACCGCTAGTAATACTATAGATATGCTCCCTCACAAAGTGTTCGAACCCCATGCGCTTGACCCAACCATACGCCCACCCCCTCCCGCCGTACTGTCTCCCGACCCATCTATGTAGTCCAGCGTGCCCTACATGCCATCCGACCCGCATCCGTCCCCCAGCAATAGCAGGGAATTAACTTGAAAATTACAGTCCTTGAAGCGTTGTCTGCGCCAACCAGTGAGTAAAGGGTTCCCAGATATCCTTTGGCCTGGAACGCATCGGCATCATCTCCCAATATAGCGCTAGCTGCGACTGGCAATAAACTACGCTTCGCACCCAGTCCCTGATATTAGGCGCTGTAGCCACCCCCCAGTGCATCGCAACTTGGCGTTTGGCTAGTAGGATAAGCATCGCTGGCAACTTCCGGTGTTTGGGCTTGACCATAGGCAATATACCTAGCAGAGTAGCCTGCGGGGTGCATGGGATCTGCAGACCAGTGATCGTTCCTACTATGTTTAACACTTTGACCCAGAATGCCGCCAGCGGGGGACAGTCCCACGCCATATGTATGAAGGTCGCCCCGCCTGTGCGACACCGCCAGCAAGCATCGGAATCTCTCAGTCCCATGCGGTGGAGCCGGTGAGGGGTACGATATATCATATGAATATATTTAAAGTGTATCAGGCGAAGTCGGTAATTAGGGGATAGGACCCCCAGGAGCCTGCAGCATAGATCCCAGTGTTCATCAGAAATGTCGGAACCCAATTCCGCAGACCACAGCTCACGGGCCGCCGGGATCACTACAGGATGGCTAGCTTGCATACGTTGGTACAATCTGGATATAAGCTTGCGCCCTGATTCCACCGCCAGCACGTTCTCCAGGGCTGGTAAATCTGGCGGAGGAGCCGGAAATGTGGGAAACAGTTTATGACCTGTGTGGCGTAACTGGCAGTAAAGTAGCGTGTCTAACAGCGTCGGAGCCTCCTCGCCACACATCTGCTCCAGCGTGATGAAGGAACCCCCCGGGAACAAGTCACCCACTGTGCGAAGGCCGTGCGCCGCAGCCCGCTCGCCAGTGCGCATATTCTGCAGCGGGGCCCACATCGGGTTATGTCGCAGCGGCATCGATCCAGCATACAAGAGGTCCAGTCCAGCCCTGCGTCGCAGCCCATCCCAGGCCCATCTAAGTGCGTGCACCGGGTCTATGTCAGCGCATCGCCGTTTGTGCGGCGCATATAGGGCCACGGCGAGCGGCAACGGTGCCGCTCTATCCGTTTCTATCGCCACATGTGGCTGGAACGGCGTTGGGTGGACCCAGTGGTGTAAAAACTGTGCCTGCGCGCAGTAGGCGTAGAGCGGGAAATCCGGCGCCGCCAGGCCTCCCTGTCGCTGCGGGAGAGTGAGGGTCTCCCACGCCACCCTCGGCTGCCTACCGCCCCACGCCAGCTCCACCATCTGCGAGCGCAATTGGCGCAAAAAACTAGCAGTCAGGGGCAGCGGAATGTTCCCGAAGAGATATAAGAACTTCGGCAGGATGACCATCTTGGCCACCGCAATCCTGCCCGCCAGCGAAAGGGGCAAATGCTTCCAGCGGCCGACCCGCTCCTCGACCCAGCCCAGTGCACGCCTATAATTCTCCGACCATATTTGCTGCATATCAGTGCTGATCCAGACCCCCAAGTATCGCACCGGTCCGTCCGCCCATTTCAGCGGGCAATTCGGGGAAAAGCGAGTCGTCCCGGCCGTCAAAGGTAGAATAACCGACTTCTCCCAATTTATGGTTACACCTGATAGCAATCCATACTCTATCAATTCTCCTGTCATGGGCGAAAGGTTTTCCCGCGGGTCGGTTACATACAGGGTAATATCATCCGCGTACAGAGACACGGTCAGTGCCCTCGACGAAAAGCCTATGCCCCGGTTTGCGTGGTGCTGTCGGATGCGAGCCGCCAGGGGCTCTGTGGCGATGGCAAATAGCAGGGGCGATAAGGGGCAGCCCTGTCTCGTACCCCTCCCGATGGCAAAGGGTGCAGAGACTAGCCCGTTAACCCGTACCCGGGCAGTGATGTTGATATACAACAAGCGAATATAGCCAATGAATGCCTCGCTCATACCCATTCGCTGCAGCAAGGGAAACAGGAATCCCCACTCCAGGGAGTCGAACGCTTTTGTTGCGTCCAACAGCACCGCTACGGCTTGTACATGCGGGGCTAAGTAGTGCAGCACCCCAAATAGAGTTCGAAGATTGTGAGACGTAGAGCGGCCCGGCACAAAGCCCGATTGGTCAGGCCGTATCATGAGCGGCAGTACCGGTTGCAACCGCAATGCCAGCATTTTCGCGAAAATCTTAGCATCCGTATTAATTAAGGACAGCGGCCTATAGGAATCGCAGTGTTGCACGTCTTTATCCGGTTTTAAGAGGGCGATAATGACCGCCTCTCTCATCGATTCAGGGAGCACACCCGCTTCAACGGCCTCAGTATATACTGCCAGTAGCTTGGGGGCCAGCAGATCCGCATATTCCTTATAGAATTGTGCCGGTAACCCGTCCGGCCCCGGCGCCTTCCCGGCCGCCAGTGCGCCTATCGCCTCTTTAACGTCGTCTATCTCAAAGGGGCGATCAAAGTACCCCTTTTGGTGTGCATTGAACCAAATGAGCTGGATCGTATCAAAGTATCCCGACAGCTCCGACAGCGGCGGCGCACCCCGGGTGCGGTACAATTCTTTATAAAAGGTCCTAAACGTATCTAGAATTGTTGGAGGAGTATACGCATGCCCGCCCTCCGGTGTCGCCACTGAGGAGATGAAGGGGGATGGCCGCTGCGAACGCAGCAGAAGAGCTAGCGTCTTGCCCGGTCGGTCCCCCTCGCCATATCTGCGGGCCACCGCCTGTTTAGTCAGAAACTTAAGCTCCCTATCGGCTTCAGCCTGGTATTCCGTGAGCTTGGTGCGTGTTTCCGCCAGAGTTGACGCCGATAGGTCCGAGCAGTACTGCACCTCCAGAGCATGCAGGCTGTCTTCCAGCCGCTTCAGCGTTCCCCTGATGGTCTTCAGCACCGCAGCCTGTCCCGCGATGCAGTGACCTCGTATTACCACCTTGAAAGCGTCCCACAGGGTGCCTTCCGACGTAACAGAGCCAGTGTTCTGTTCAAAATATTCCGTAACGCGTTGGTATATATCTTCCCGAAACACCGGATCGGTCAGGGCCTGCGCTGGTAAGCGCCACGCGAAGGGCGTCACATATGGCTGTGGCACGCGTAGCATCAGTTCCACTGGCGAGTGGTCAGAAAGGGTGCGCGCCCTGTGCGCGACGTCCGACACCCATGCATGTACCTGTGGGGTTAAAAGCCAAAAATCCAACCTGGACCAAGCTCCCCTGTGTGGGGTGAAGCAGGTGCCCTCCCGCAGCTCGGGGTGCAGAACGCGCCACGAATCTAATAGCTGATAGTCCGTCATTAGGCCACGGAGGAGGTCAGCCACATGCGGGTGATGCACGCGGGCCGCTCCCTCCCTGTCTAGTTCCTGCGAGAGTACCGCGTTGAAGTCACCGCCCCACATGCATGCGCCCTCTCCCAGCGACTGTGTCTTGTGCCAGACGTGTCGGAAGAAATCAGGGTCGTCCGAGTTTGGGCCATAAATGTTGACTAGTGTCATTGGCATGTGAAAAAGCTTCCCCTGCAATATTATGTAGCGCCCCTCAGTGTCGGCATGCACCCGATATGTTTGCCAGGGTAGGCCTCGTCGTATTAAAATGGCCACTCCCCGGGAGTAGCTGGAGTAGCCAGACGTGTGTATTTCCCCCCATCTAGCATGTCGAAGCCTCACCCCGGCTACTTGGGGCAAATGCGTTTCCTGAAGGAAACAGATGTCAACTTGGTGTCGTGTCAGATATGCATGGGTCAATCTGATCTTGCGATGGTCATTCAGACCACGAATATTCCAAGTAAAACAACGCAGCGCGGTCAGGTATGTGTGCGGTGGTGTTTCCTACGCAGCAATGGGTTCAGTAGCGGCAGCGCGCATGTGGTCCGCAGGAAGAGCTCTCGCTCTGAATTTCGTAACAACAAGAAGAACATGGCAGCGGTCAGCGGCAGGGCCACATCATCCTGTAGTATTACATACAAATAGTGCAGTGGAAGAAAACCAAACAACATTAACCAAATCCCCTCACCACCCACACCAACCCCCCAATCAGGTTGAGACACTCGCCCCCCCCCCACCCCACCCAACAACTATATTGCATCAGTGAAATTACGGGATTCATCCCTGTGAGGGCGTGGGTCACCGGCATACTCCCCTGTCCAAAAGGCGACAGGGTGGCCGAACATTACCGCCCATTAACATATACACTATCTGCCTGCGGCGGGGTAAGCCAAACACCGATCCCCTCACCAGTTCTCAGTCAATGTACAAGAGTAGTCCCCGAACCTCGTATCCCTTGACCTCTCCGTTCCCCACGGCAGCCACGGCACTCTATAAGTTCAGAGCCTCCGTAATAGAGCAACAAGTGATACGGTACAACCAAGCTGTCCGGCGTCTCTATACGTTCCAGTTCAACGAGTACATAAAATGTAGGCCTAGTTACTCAACGTCACTAAGCTGGTCGTGCGGCGGTGTCCCCTGCCCGGAACGTTTGTCTCTCAGCGTCCGCTCCGCCTGCCTCGCAAATTTGAGTGCTTCCGTCGCAGCCGTGAAGACCATCGATTTCCCCCCGTGGTGGACCCTTAACTTAGCAGGATATAACATCGCATATTTTGTCCCCACTTTCTGGAAGATCCGCTTCGCCGGGAGGAATTCACGCCTGGCGGCCTGCACAGCCTGAGTGAAGTCGGGAAACAGTGATATTGCCATGTTTTGGAATGTTAGCTCACCTCTTTCACGTGCCAGCCGTAGGATCGTGTCTCTGTCTCGATAGTTGAGGATCCTGGCAAGGATCGGGCGCGGCGGCGCCCCCAGCACCGGCCGCGGCCCCAGAGTGCGATGTGCCCTTTCAACCAGGAACATGGCCGACAGGGCCTCACCAAACAGGTCGCGGAACATCCCTTCAACGAAGTGCTCCATAGTGCCAATGTTTGTGGATTCCGCAATACCAATAATTCTCACGTTATTTCTGCGAGAGCGGGCTTCCAAATCTTCGTTGCGACTTTTTATCACCTCCAGGACCTTGTCCATGCGCAGCAGCTGCTCCCGGGTATCACCGCTACTCTCTTCACAGTCGGCAACCCGCGCCTCTACCGCCGCCAGTCGTTCCTCGTGTTGATCCACCTTGTGCGATATTCCGTCCAGTCGCCTGGCCATGGAGTCCAACTTGCCGTCTATCTCCTTTAGGCAGCCCTTCAACTCCCGAAACATGCTCTTGACATCCTCGGCGTCCTGCGTCGGCTCCAGCTGCGTTTCAGGGACCACCGTCTGGGACGCTGGGACAGTTTCAGTGTCCTGACCCATGTGCTTCCCAAACTGGAGCTTCCTCTGCTTAGCATCCGTCTTACCCATGGCGCAGCAAAGGGGTCACACCATCAGAGTCTCAGCGGGAGGGTGGGTAGGAAAAATGGGCCCAACAGAGTATGCACAGGCCTTCGAGTCCGGACAAAGTCACGGGCCCACCATGCCCAATCTGCTCCCTCCCAGGCCTGCAGCTCTCACCACGTGCGGGTCCGAGGCCGGGACAGGCCCTCCAAATGGGCACACCGCTAGTGACCAGCAGTTGGGGCGGCCGTACAGCGGGCACACACTCCGCAGTCCCCGGATCCTCCGTAGTTCGATAGTTATGCACCGGGCGGAGGCTGAAGGAAGGCGCACTCCACCACCCGGGTCACCGTCGAGGGTAGCAGGATTGGCGTCGCTCTCGCAGCCCCAGGGTCGTCCCGTCAGTGCTCACGTAGATTGTCAGGAGGCGGGGAGATCGCCGTAGATTAGGGCCCCCCCGGGCCGTCCGGGGCGCCAGGGACAGCAGGATCCGTCCCCCCTCCGGCAGCCGCGGCCTTCGCACGTCGTGTTCTGGCCCGCGACACGGGACTTGCGTAGCTGGGATCCCCGGCCGGGAGTCAGGAGAGCCACCGCCTGGGCTTCAAGGGAGCACCGCTCCGGATCGCCGCCACCGATTTCGGTCCGGATTGCAGGGATCGATGCCTCTACGTCCGGGCACCCTCCGCCACAGCTTTGTCGGGACAGGATGTCGGCGTAAAACGGATGAACTGACGGATTTAGGCGTTCGGCCGGCAAAGCCCCGTTACACGGCAGCCATCTTGCAGCTCGGCTCGGCCACGCCCCCCACGACTTCCCCCTTAATGTCTATCGGGCACGCAGCTTTGTTTCCAATCTGCTCATGACTTGGGTGGTTCTTGGTGTCCCCAGTTTCTCTCAGTCTCTCGGTCCAAGTCCCGACTTTGTTCGCAGTTCGCATTCTACTTTTTTAGTATATGGTTTGGTCTCCCCCTGGAGACCACTGTGTTTTTTGCTACTTACTATATTTACAATTCAAGTATTGTTGTGTATTTGTGTTGATATCTCTGGGTAGGAGATATATCAATGTGTTAGTGAGTGTTGGGTAATATATCTGATCAATATAGCTACCCCACGGGAGTAGCTTAAGTAGCTAGATACATGCCCCCCCCCCATCTGCTATAGGACAATCTCTTCTTAGCATTGTCATTCAGGTGGGTTTCATATGTCCGACTTGTGCCTGGCAAGATACGTCTGTACCAGTCACACCTTCCGTGATCGTTAAGACCACGGACGTTCCAGGTGATAGAGTTTAGTTTGGACAGTGTAGAACAGCGCACCTCAGTGCCATGCTTAACTCAGGATCCCAATTACATGGTGTACACGCACTAGATCCCACTCTTATCCTGTAATGTGGTGTATGCCTGTGAAATGCCTCAATTTGATCCCATGGTCGTGGTGTGCTACTCAACTTGGCAATTTTGACCGACAGATCTGAAGTGTAATGAAATAGCCAACACAAAACATAAACAACCCCTTCCCACACCCCTCCCACACCAACCCCCCAATCAGGTTGTGCATCCCTCAGAACCCCTCCCACTTCATATTTTGACCAATAGAACATAGAATCAGTGGGAATCATCCCGTGGGGGCATGGCGTTGCCGGCACACCGCCCCATCAACATGACGACCGGGTGGCCGAGCGTTGTACCTGCTTAACAGAACAGTTCAAAGCAAAAACAAATTGAAACACCAGGCAGTGTGTGACTCTGTGAACCCCACACTCATTCATACCAGTTCATTCTCCTGACAGTTCTCAGTCTTGTCGCTCAGCTGGCTACTTGGGGATCCTGCAGCCTCCGCGGCCTTGTTTTGTTGCTGCCTTGCCATCTGCTTAGCATACTTCATCGCCGCGTTGGCTTCGGTGAATATCAGAGGTTTGCCACCCATTTGCACTCTCAGCTTCGCCGGGTACAGCATTGCATATTTTGTGCCAGCTCGTTGGAATAGCCTCTTGGCAGGGGTGAATTCTCGTCGCGCTGCCTGTACCGCTTGGATGAAATCTGGATAAAATGCAATGCTGTTCCCTTGGTGTCTCAGATCTCCTTTCTCCCTAGCCAGTCTTAAGATGGTATCTCTATCCCTGTAGTTGAGTAAGCGGGCTAGGATTGTTCTGGGTTGAGCAGCGGTGTGGGGGGATGGGGGGGGGGGGGGGGGTGGTCTTATTTATTTATTTTTATTTATTGAGTTCTATTTAGCGCTGACTAGACCCGGAGCTATCAGAGTGCTTTCCATGAAGATTAAACAATACAACAGCATTAAATCAGTTACAGTTACATTCGTTACTAGTGCATTGATGACATAGAAAAATTAAAAACTGATGGAGTAAGGAAGGAAAAAGGGGGAACAGTAGAGGGGATTGGGAGAATATCAGGAGGCAGAAGAAAGGGCATGGGGTGAAGAACAGTAGGGGACAGTAGAGGCAGTGGCGGGGGAAAGGAGCCTCATGGTGATCATGCCCCTAGAAGCGGGGGAAGGAAGGGAACATAATGGGGAGACGAGGAAAAACAGTGTCCGATGTCCAGCTGGGTAGGTGCCGGCCGAGAGGGTGAATCCCAGGGCCCAACTTGTATATAGCTGTGTATGATAGATCCACCGGGTCTCAGCCAAAGGTTAAGCAAGCTCTGTGGTAAGTCCAAACAGTTGAAGATTCAGCCCAGGAGGCAACGTCTTAGTTCCATTGAAAGTAGTGTAGGAGACAGCTGGAAGTCCATAGGGAGGAGAACAGCAGTGGAGAAAAAAGATGAGATCTATGTCCGAAGTCCGGCTGAGTAGGTGACGGCTCTAGCGGTGAGCCGTAGCCAATCTCCCCTATAGCTGTCGATGCAGCTCCACCGGGATAGAATGGAGATCATGAAGTGTCCAAAGGTCTCGAGTCCAGAAACGGGAGAATGAAGGGAACAAGGATGGTAGGATAGGAT
Organism: Triturus cristatus; assembly: GCF_964204655.1. Lineage (NCBI taxonomy): Eukaryota > Metazoa > Chordata > Amphibia > Caudata > Salamandridae > Triturus > Triturus cristatus. The sequence continues at coordinate 1,122,556,789 of NC_140585.1, read as the reverse complement.
ATGGTACTTGACTGCTATCATAAAGTCAGGCAAGTTAAGTCGGTTGATCCCTGTGATTCTGCGGCTGGGTTTGCCACCAGATCTGTGTTTCTTTAACTCTGCTATGCCTTTGAAGGTTAAGGTAGGACCTCCGATCTCAGGGATAGCCAAGGTGGAGACATCGGGGACGGAGAGATCCAGAACCCGTAAAAAGTATAAATAAATCTTGAATGCCCCCAAATACGAGTGTTATTTCCTGTCAACAGGGGCCCCAGAGATCAGAAGGTACCTTCAGTGCTACACTCACCCACACTTGCAGTCCTTCATTCAGGCCCACAGTTCACTGGCAGCATCTTCAGTGCACTATTCTCCAGCGTTTTTGGGCTTATGGTAGACAGTCTGCAACCTCCAGGTCCGCCCCCCGCCCGCAGTACACCCGGCCACCAGCCTATGACATGGGGGGGGGGGGGGGGGGGGTGCTGAACTGAATTAAAAAGTAGGCCGTCAGGGTGTAGGATGGCCGATTACTCCCAGCGTGCACACACGGCTGTAACGAAGAGTGCAAGTTGGGAGAAGGGGGGAGAAGTCCAGCGCCGCCCCCACTCACCTCCACATCACAGGGTCCAGGCCAGGAGCGCTCCGATGGCGGCCACGTACAACAGAGCCCACCCGGTGCGGCGCCGCTGCTGCAGATGACGACATGCCCTCCCGAGCCTACGATGAATCGGCTGGGACGAGGCAAGAGCTAGAGTGATTTTCAAGCCGGGGAGAGGTCAAAATCCGCCTGCAGACCTCTTCCGTGCACCGGGGTCTCGTACTATGATGCCGGGTAGCGTCGTGGCTGGAACTCCACCTCCTGCTGGCTCACGATTACGGGGCCAAGAACCCGGGCTGGGGCTGTCGAAATTTCCCCCCGGACAAACCGGATGACTCCTGGATGCAAAGGGCTCCCAGTTGGCAGGTACAGCTGGCTCAACGGATACATTTGACGGATCTAGGCGAGAGATTACTCAGTTGGTAGTCGGAGCCTTAAACAAGTGCGGCCATCTTAGGTGCTGGCTAGCCACCAGCGTGCGGTGTGCTCGCTCTACCAGGAACATCGGCGATAGGTCAGGCCCAAATAGATCTTTCAGGAGGTCCTCCACAAATTTTTCCATGTTTGCAATATTTGTTGACTCAGGTACCCCCGTTATTCGAGCGTTGTTTCTGCGGGACCTCGCTTCAAGGTCTTCGTTGTGGGCCTTGATAACATCCAACACTTTATCCATTCGGAGTAGGTGCTCCTGTGTCTCCATCGATCGTCCGAGTCCGAGACTCTGGTCTCCAGGGTATCAATTCTGGCTTCATGTTTGTCCACTTTTTGTGTGACATGATCCATCCGCTGCGCCAGAGTCCAGTTTTGCGTCTATGGCTCTGAGACTTACTTTCACCTCCCGGAACATGCTTTTGATATCGTCCTCTTGTTCCGGTTCCATCTGCGTTTCTGGCACCACTGTGATCGGTGTTGAGTTGACGTCCTGCAGTCTGGAAAAGCGTTTCTCGAAAGGGATTTTGGCTTGCCTGTTGTCCGCTTTCCCCATTATCATCTTTCTTCTATATCGCCTGTCTGCAGCGTGTATCGTCAATAGGCCCAGGCTCTCCAGGTCTATAGGCCCCAATGTCCTCTATGGATGGTATCGGTTGTCTCAGGGGAGAGTCGCTATGCCCGTGGAGCCGCTGGGTGCCGCCAGAGGAGTGCTCTGCCGCCAAATTCTGGCTGTCCTGCACCTCGTGGTTGATGTACACCCTGATTGAGCGCCACAGTTCACTTTGTCTCCCAAATCTGTGCAAGCTATGGGAGAATTTCTGCCCAGTTATAGAGACTGTTTGGTCGCTGGTGTCCTCCTAGTTATAACGGATATGTGCCCTTTGGACTGCCCTCGCTAGCAGCGCGCTAAATCCTGTGCCAAGACATGAGTCGTCTGTTTTCTCGCTTGACCGCTTCACTGTATGGCATCAAATTCGTGGTCCGTTCCCGGTAGCCACGTCCGTTTGCAATTGGCACTGATCTTCTCAGGCGCAGGCATCTGGTGCTCGTTGCTGTAACCCACCGGGCCCCCGCGGGGTTTCCAGGTTGGCCCACGGCTCCTTTGGCATTTACATCAGCTCGGATTCGCATGGCAGCTGGATTGTGTGCACGCTGCTCACGCGCGTCTTCTCGCACCCCTGCAGGCTCCGCAGCCCTCACGACGAATACCCAGACTCACGGATAGGCACCGCAGTGAGCGCTCATTCATCCGGCTGCCTTCAGCTGGATCCACAGTCAGCTCCGGATTTCTGCCGGTCTGCCGACTGCTGTCACCAGACTACACCTGCGCGCTCACCACCCGGCACAGCCGAGGGCTCCCTGCTGTATCTCACCGGGCCCCCGCTGGGTTGGAAAGCCGGTACGCGGATCCTTTAGCGATCGCACCAACTCAGATTATCGTGGCAGACGGAGTATGTGCACACTGCCGACGCTCGTTGTCGCGCACCGCTGTATGCCTCCGCATCTCTCCCAATGACCACCAGGACTGTTCAGACATGCACAGCAGTAGGCGCTCACTCACCTGGCTGGCATCAGTTAGATCCACCGTCCGCTCCAGATGGCTGCTGGTCCACCGGCAGCCGATAGCAGGCTACACCTGCGCTCTCGCCACTCGGTACAGTCAGTAGTGGCCGCCAGCTTCGCTCGATCCGGTGAGTACCATGTTGGTCCTTCGTCTGGCAGTCGGCGCCATCTTGACCGCCTCAGGCCGGGACCTCAACCGGCAGCGCCGCTTCAGTTTTCTCCCGCTACAGTGAGCGAGCCGCTGTTAGAATTCCCTCTAAACGCACCGCTGCTGTTTCCGCAACATCCTGGCTACTTTTGGGCTGAAAATTTGTGGTTAAGCATCAGATAATTTACGGATATTGCGCTAGGCCGGCAGAGCCACCCTAATAAACAGCCATCTTGCAGCTCGGCTTGGCCACAACCCCTTGGCAAAGCAAGTTAGTGACCTTCAAGCTTTGAGTGTAAATCCACCTTTCACCACTTTCTTTTAAGATGGTGTTGAGAACCAGGGCTCCCTTCCTGTCAAAAGTGGCCACTCTCTTCAATTTGGGTCAGTCTATCACACTTTCCACATTTTATTCTCCTCCCCATCCAACCAAAGAGAAGGTAAGACTTTATCATTTGGACCTCAAAAGAGCTGTCAGTTTCTACCTGGAAAGGACACAGGAATGCAGACTGGAGGACCTGCTGTTTGTAGGGTACATTTGAAAAATGAAGGGAAAGGCAGTGCTCAACAGGACTCTATCGAGGTATCAAATCTGCCACAGCATGGCTCACAAGGAGCCTCCTGAAGGTATTTATTTTCATTCTACTAGAGCTAAATATTCTACTTCAGCCTTGGCTAGCAGGGTCCCTGTGGCAGATAATTATAAGGTAGCTTCTTGGGCCTCCCTTAACACTTTTGCAAAACATTATTGTTTGGATTCCAAAGTGAGGAGAGACAGTCACTTTGATTGTTCTTTTTTTCAGGGTTTTTTAGTATAAACAGATACGCACCCATCTCTGGGTGTGGGACTGCTTGGGAACCCCATTCAAAAGGTAAGGTATCCGTAGGTAGTGTGGCTATCCAAAGAACCAGTTACCTTCTGTTATGCTTTTTTTGTGGACACAGTATCGATCTGCGGATTCCTCAATGACCCACCCTCCTTCCTGTCGCATGACTGTATATACCAAAAGAAGCCTTTTTGGTGTTCTTAGTAGTTTTGTGTTAAAGTTTTTATTTAATACTTATCATAATAATTTAAATATAAAACTGCACTGAAGTTTATTCAAGTCACAAGGCTGTGTGACTCGTCCTTTTGGTGATACTGCGCATCAACTCCATTGTAAGATTATTCTTACCGTCAATGGGTTCGGATGTACTCTCTCGCACTCTGGTTCTTGATCATCTGTAACTCCATTTAGTTCGCCAGTAGATCCCTTAACTCAACAGTATTGTCCCCATCATGTAGCCACTTTTGCTTTCTGAGCAAAATAATTTTGCACTGCGGGTCCTTCAACTCACCCCAACAGCCTACGGGCCACACCCGGCTGGGTCCTTTCATATCAAACAGCTGTAACCGAAAAATTAGCTGCTGATGGAAGAATTCACTCAGTTCCACTTATTTCCAAACTGCCATTTGAAATACCCTTACACAGACCAACACTCGTTCTGTAACTTATGCCTCTCACCCAACCATTGGGAAGATACCTGTGAGGCTTGCAGGTCATTCCAGTCTAAGAAAACCCTTTGGGACCGACGTGAGTGACACCTATAAATGCAGTGCAGGCACTCAGACAACACACCTGACACCTTCGGCCAGCCGGACGAGGAACAGAAAGAAGCCTCTGCTGCCGAGGAGTAAGTCTAGAAAAGGGGAGTGATTCAAGTCAGGTAAATCAGAGGTTGGAATCAAAAACTATCATCAATATACATAAAATACCTCTGACACCATCAATCGATTTTCCATTCTGCCACAATGGTTTTCTCAATTAACTTTGGGCTACCATTTATTTATGGATTCATTCGTTATTTAACTTCGGTAAAAAAAGAGGTTACCATCACATAACATTTTAGGACATATGACCCCTTCTTTTTGAATACATGAAATACTTTAAACAAAAATACATAACACGTAGACAATATTTACATCACTAACATACAAATGACCTAACACTTTGAGACAAATATTCATACAAAAGAATATGTTCCTGGCTCATTGCTAACATGAGCAAATCCTACTAGATTATAGTTTTAATTGGGAATTTATTTTCTTCAGTCCTCAATTGAAATCACTATATAGGTCCTGGAGAGGTCAGAGATTTGTTTACAAACTCTAGTTGAGAGCGTCCACTGTTCTGCTCGTATGTGCCTTAGTATGGAGCAATGTCATTAGATTTGGTTACTCTGAACCTCTCTTAATAAAGAGCCAACGCGTTTCGACCTTCAATAAATGGGACCAAGCGCAATGTTTCAAACGAAGGTCTTCGTCAGGGCGTAGAGTACCGTGAAGCTCCTGTATTCCTTTATGTGGTGTTTAATTCGTAGCGATAGTCATCAACTCTCGAAGAGGTGGATTGAGTATTATCCACTGTAGGTTCCTCTAGGGAAACAGATTATTTTCTAGCAGACCTATGTGATTAGCTCGGTGTTGTTCAGGTTAGCCAAGACTAACAACCTCTAGTGGTGCCGGCACCTCCATTTAATAAAAACCCAGTAGGTGTGTGTCATTCAGCTCCTTGGTAACCCAGTTTTACAGGTGTATTTGTGCTTTAAAAACGAGGAAGTGGGTATTACGACCTACAGTGCACAGTACTCGTATTACAGGTGATGCTTTGCGTTCTTCGTATGCTCAGTTATACTATTGTGACCAGCGTGTGAGTTCCCAGTACCTGTTTTTTTATATCTCTGAGTCCGTAGCGTTTCTCTCCTCTGGAAAACGCCTCCCGGTCCGCGATCTCGTCAGTGCTTCGCCTTTCCGTCCTTAGCGTCTCTTACTCCGGGGTGTTTATCTCTTCTATGTTTCGCCTCCCGGTCCGTAATGGCGGTGGCTTCACACCATTCATTCCTCTACCTCGGTTGAATCCAAACTGATTCTTCCGCGTTTGTACACGCTTCTCCGGCCTTAACCGGAAGTGTTTGTCTGCATTTGTAAATGCCTGACTTCCTGTGGCTTCGTTGTCATGGTGATGTCTTCTGGCGTTCTCTGCCGCTAATGGGCTTTCATTTATGTCTTTGAATTGTGCTGGAGCTATCTAAGGCTGGGTTCTAAATTCATATCCGGTAGCTGGCGGTGTTCTGCTGGTGCACTTATGTTCATTAGGTCTTTAAAGCATCTCCCTTTTGTGCCGTGGGGAATTTTGATAGATCTTTCATATATCGTATTCTTTACAATGAATAGTAAAGAGATGCTGTCTGCGCTGTTAGAAAAAATTTACTAGTCCAATTCTTACTTCTACCCTGCAGTTTTTTGACGGTATACGGAGTCTCAAGTATAAACGAGAAGGACAGAATGTTCTGGGATCATGTTGTTTATTAATTTATCAGCCACAGTGAGTTATCTTGCTCATTTCGTTAAGTCAATTTTCAATTGAATCCAAATATAGTATGGTTTTTGCCTCAAATCTAGACAGCAGTATGTCTATATTATTACCGGTAATGTGTTTTAATATTGTCCATTTAATATCGATTGGGCCATGATTTCTTTCAATGCAATGTAGAACCATGGGCGTCTTTGAAGTCTTACATCTTATGCGGGAACGGTGTTGATTTATATGTTTCTTTATGGGCTGAGTGGTCTTGCCTACATATACTTTCGGACATGGACAGGTTACGCAATAGATGACATTTTGTGTATTGCAATTTGTGAAATCTTCATGTTTTATCGATTTGTTCCCATACGTGAATATTGTTCCCTCAATCGTGCTGTCACATGACATACAGTTGCCATATCTCCTATGCCCTTTTATGGGAGGTAGAGACAGTATTGTGCAGATAGATTGGACACTCTTCTTTTTAGCAGTATTGGCTCGTACTAGCCAATCTCTTATACTCCTGTATTTCTTTTTAGAGCAAAGATGGGGGTGTTTTTGAATGGTTCAAGTGACTTTACTGTATTCCAGTTTCTTCTCACAATTTTTTTCAGTTCATTAGTACAGCCAGAGAACGTAGTGATGCACACCAATGGCCCTTGGAGTGTACCATGCTCGCTTCATTGCTCTTTTCAGTAATTTTCGAGGATTGTTACGTTCTACTAGTTTTTCTACGAGTTCTTTAGCGTTATTGAAATAGTTCTCCTTCTTAGTACAATTGCACCTTGTTCTTAAGAATTGGCTGTACGGTAAATTCTCCCGTAGGTTCCTTTGGTGAAAGCTTGAGAAATGCAAAAGTGTGTTTCTGTCAGTTTTTTTCGTATACAAGGTGGTGTCCCTCTTCGTGTTTTATCAATAAATCCAGAAAGTTCATTTCTGTTTTGCTGTAATTTATTGTGAATTGTATATCTCGATGTCTTAGATTCAACCAGGATAAGAAATCCATTAGTTGTTCTTCGGTTCCTCTCCACAGCATAAGAACATTGTCGATGTAGCGATGCCAATCTTTCATGTATCCATCAAAAGGGTTATTATTGTAAATCCATTTCTCTTCAAAAAGTGCCATGAACATCACGGCCATTTCTGGGGCAAAGGGACACCCCATCGCAGTACCTTTTATTTGTACAAATTGTTTGTCATTGAAACTGAAGAAATTGTATTTGAGGCGTATTTCAGCTAGTTGTGTTAGAAAAGATGTTGGCACGTTGTGCGGGCGTTCACGTTTTTCCAAGAAGACTTCAAGGGCCTCTAGGCCCGCCTCTTGGGGAATGTTGGTGTAGAGACTAGTGAAGTCTAGTGTAACCAGATATTCATTTTCTTTGTCAAACTCTTGACCTTCTAGCAGTGTGATGGCTTGCATGGTGTCCCTTATATAGCTCGTAATCCCACTCAATAGAGGTTTCAAGAATGTGTCAATGTACTTTGCGAGTCTTTCTAGAATAGAGTTGACTCCGGAGATAATTGGTCTCCCTGAGGGGTTATTTGCGTCTTTATGAATTTTTGGTAGGACGTACATAAGTGGCATTCTTGGGTTGTCATTCAGTAAGTACTCAGCCTCTTTTTTCGTTAACCAGTCTCCATCCTCAACTCCAGATCTGAGTCGGAGATGGAAGAAGATCTAGTGACCCTTGAGTCTTCCGAAAAGCCTCGGGCCGTGAGTACACTTGCCTCTGATCCGAAGTCCCAAAAATTGGCTCCAACTGATAAAACTGCTCACAGGCCACCACTGCACAAAAGCCATGGTGTGCACCTAATCACCTATTCAGACACCCCACCCTCGGCGCCGAAACATCAAACTACAGCAGGGGCCTTCATCTCCAAAAAATAAGCCTCAGAACGGACACATCGGACCATGGCCTCGTTACCGAAAAACAAACGACATAGTGCTTCGGCTCTGACCCCACCGGCACTGAAATGTTACACGTTTGGACAGTTAATTCCACCCAAGCGTATCCTCAAAACTATGCAAGAGGACTCGATCCAAAAGACATTACAGATTCAGCTCGGAACAAAGAAAATTATTTTTCAGCCTGCAACACCTCTACCCGCTAAGAGACGCTTATCTTTTGAAGAGGATATTGACACTTCTATTCAGCCATTTACATCTTCTGTCCCTACCTCTCCAACTCCACCATCACCACCCCCACACTCCACCTGCTTCACCACAACTGTCTGAGGAAGGCAGCATTTCACCTCATCACATACATTCACCCAACAGGGCTGATAATGATTACATAGGAGAGGACACACATCCATGTAACGCCTATGACATAGACTCACAAGGGGATAAAGACCCAGACCTCTACCCCGCACGCCCATCCCTACCAGATGATGCTTCAGCTTATCAAGACTTAATAGATAGGACTCTATCACACCAATGCTTACCTATGCTTAAAGGAGTGCTTCGTCACTCTGATGACATCTTTAAAGATCCAGTCGGAGCATGATTTATCACACCAAGGATTGACCAAAAATATAAGGCAGCACCATCTGGACCAATTTACATTAGAGGACAGTTAACCTCCAATTCGTTGGTAGTAGCCAATGCAAGAAAAAGAGCTAACTCCCAAACAACTGGGGATGCACCTCCCCAGGCAAGGAATCAAAACTCATTGGTGCATCAGGAAAACGGGTTTCAGCCCAATCTGCTAATCATTGCTGAATAGCCAACAGCCAAGCCCTTCTTGCACGCTATGACAGGGCCCACTGGGATGAGACAGAGGTGCTCCTCCAGCATTTCCTAGAGTAATATAAAAAACAGAGGTATGAATTAGTCAATGAAGGGAAGATAAGGTATTCAAAAATGCCTGGCAGTGGTGGCATCCCCTCTGCACCGGCAAAACATTCACATAGTTCCTTACTTGGATGATTGGCTTATAAAAGCCGACAACTCCCATGTTTGCTGACAACATACAGGAAAAAACACTCCCGCTACTATATTAACTAGGGTTTACCATCAACGTGCAAAAATTACACCTACAACCATCACAATTTCCACTGTATTTAGGGGCCATACTCAATGTGCACTTGGGGTTAGCATACCCAAATACAGGAAAAATACTAACCATTCAAATACTAGCCTAACAGTTTGAAACTAGAATTCAAGTCCCAGTCAGGAGACTCATGCGCCTTTTAGGCATGATGGTACCCTGCATCACAATAGTCCGACATGCCCCTCCACACATGAGATCACCGCAAGAAGGCCTCTTACGCCAGTGGACTCAGTCACGTGACTAACTACACAATATAGTGTTGATAGACAGCAACACACATAACTCTCTGCAATTGTGGAACTCCCAAAACCGGTCCAAGGGGCGGCTGTTTCTAGAACCAGTTCCCCAAGCCATTCTCACAGCGGTTGCTTCCCTGATGTGTTAGGGGGCTCACCTTTGAAATCTTACAATCCAGGGTGTATGGGATCCCAAACACCAGGGTCTCCATATCAATGACCTAGAGCTTCAAGCTGTTCAGCTAGCATTAAAAGCGTTCCTAACTCACCTAATGTACAAGGTTGACTCCTGATCTTGAGGGACATGACAACCATGTACTATCTACAGAAGCGGGGGGACTCACTCTCTACAATTATCGTGCCTAGACCAGACCATCTGACAGGTAGCATTACATTAGAACATTCATCTCCTAGCAGAACACGCCTCGGGGCCAAGCAATCAAGTTGCAGACCTCCTCAGCAGGATACAGTAACAAGTCTGCGAATAGGAACTTCAACCCAAAGCCCTCCTACCATAGATTCATAAGTGGGGTTTCCAGAAATAGACCTCTTTGCAACCCCAAAAAAAGACAAAATGCCCAAATCACGCGTCCAGGTTCCCACACTCACTATCCCAGGGCAATGCTGTATGGATGGACTGGTCAGGAATATTTGCCTACGCTTTTCCACCTCTCCCACTACTTCCATTTGTGGTCAGAAATCTCAGGCAAATCTCTCTCACTCTAGAACAAATAGCTCCAACCTGGGCTCGTCAAACATGGTTCACCACACTACTGGAACTCTCACAAATTCCCCACGAGAAACTTCCCCTCAAGCTGGATCGTCTCACACAGAACCATGACAAAATTCTGTACAATATAATACAAATTTGTTCCACTGGCCAATCAACTTGCCCACTTTCTACACTCCTCCACATCCCTCAAAAGCAGAGGAGTGACTCCACCATCTGGACCCAAAAAGAGCGTTGTCGTTCTACCTTGACTGCACACAAGAGTTCCGGGTGGACGAACAACTTTTTCTGGGGTATTTTGGAGCGAAGAGAGGTCGAGCAGTACAGATACGGACCATTTCGCACTGGGTCATTCTCTGTATTAAAATTTGCTATGCACTGGCCAGGAAGCAGCTGCTTGAGGGCTAAAGAGCTCATTCCACCAGGGCTAAAGCTGCAACCACTGGGTTAGCATGTGGAGACCCAGTCCTGGACATCAGCCAGGCAGCAACGTGGGTGTACCTTCACACGTTTACCAAACACTACTGTCTGGAGAGTCAGGTCCGCAAGGATGGGCAATTCGCCTGTCTGGTCCTGCAGGATGTTTTAGTTTAGAATTTGTCTGCAGCCCACCACCAGGGATAGTATTGCTTGGGTATTTATTCAAAGGTAAAGAGTCCGAGGCTAGATGTTTCTATCAGATGAACAAGTTACTTACCTTCGGTAATGCATTATCTGGTAGAGACCAGATGTAGCCACAGATTGCTTACTGACCATCCTCCTCACTCTGTGGACAAGTTTCTGGGGTCAGGGCTGATCCCTTTCAGGGCACTAGTTGGGACACACCACCGTCCGTGCACTTCCTGGCTCCGCTTTCCTGGCGTAGAAAGTCATGAAAAGTAACTGACGCCAGTGGGCCAAGTTGGCACCTATATAGGTGACGCGTGCATCACTTCCAGCATGGGCAGTGAAGGTGGGCCACCTACTGGCATGCAGGGGTACTGCTCACACAAAAATCTTCTGGAGGCAGTCTGACGCCTGGAAAATTCAAAGGCAATGAGTCTGCAGTTAGATCTTTTCTCTACCAGATAATGTGTTACAGAAGGTAAGTAACTTGTTTGTTAGTTATACTTATACTGAACTGTCCCTCTGACGTAATATTCAGTGAAAGAAAAAGTGTTAAATAATTCAAGGAATATTTTAGAGTTCTGTGGCAATGGCTACTGCTCCTGATTTTGGAAGAAATATAAAATTCGGAGGAGAGAATCCACTATAGTGATGAAAATGTAGCCAGTGAATTATCCATCTGGCCTCACATTTACTCCAGCATTTGGAGGAATTTGAATTTCCATCAAATTCTAAATCCATTTTTTAATCTAAATTTGAGCTGAGTGGTAGTACGTTGCACAGGTAGTCTAGCAACCTGTGTATAGTTGTAGAATTATTGTAATCTTCAGAAATTGTTTGATCATACAATTAGGTACTTAACTGAAGAAAGAGGAATGCCTATTGCTTTAGGGGGTTTAGATTGTGATTGATTTGTAAGTATGCATTGCATTATTTAAGTAATTCTTTAGCATTGCCTCAGTGCTGCAGCCACGTGTCATTGTTATGTGATAGCACTGTATAAGAGGTGCACACTTTGTAACTATATGTTTTTTCCTGTCTTCAGGGTATTGACAGAAGTGCAACAATATTAACACTGAATTCATTTAAAGATTCTAATCTAACAGAAATGGGGCTACAAGACATGAAGTCAGTTGGACCTTCCAGTCCAAGAAGTATACAGGATACCAGCAAGCAGTGCACTGGAGAGAAGGATTCTGTGCCGGATCTCAAACTTGGACTCGAAATAATTGAGCAAAGTGCATTGCGTAAACTATTGGAAGAGCCAGGTCATGAAAGGAGCAGTTCCAATGGGCAACAAGAAACTGCTCTTTGTGGGCAGGACACCAACTCTTCTTTATGTGTAAAAAGTCCTAACAAAGCAAGTTTAAATATATTTTCAAATTCTAATTTGAGGGACTTAACGCCTTCCCATCATTTGGAAGTAGGGAGTGGATTCAGACTGAATGATTCAAAGTGCCTGATTCAAGATGACTGCAAAGATGTGTTCACCGAAGCGACTGTTTTTTGTACTTCCGAAGATGGGCTTATTTCTGTTTTTGGGAGGACTATTGGCACCGATTCGATGGATGGAAATTGCACTTCCCAGAATCCACCACAAAAGAAAAAGGTTGATAATTTAAGTATTTCAAAAAAATGCATGCATAGAAACTACTGAAATACTAGTTTCTTATATTTACGTTTGTCGTGAATTTACTTTTTAAATTTCTGCAGCCCGGTTCACTGACAAGATATCAAAGCTTAAAATATCGACCTACAAAAAAATCATGACAGAAATATCGATGTAAAAAATATCATCATCCTATACTTATAATGTAAATGATACAAATATAGGATTAAAAATATCGTTGTCACTAATATCGTTATACAAAATATTGTTTTAAAACATATATATAAATATTAAATATATTAAAAAGTAACCGTAATATAATACAAATTAAATATACTTCATTTTAAAATAAATATAAATATTATACTTATTCACAAAAAAAACACATATTTATTAATATATAACCTACTGGCGGTCGCCAGTAGGTAGTTATAGTTAGGACCTATTTTCCATAGGAAATTCGCAACATTCTATTCCCAATAACTTTGGCGCCGGTTGACGAATGTTCGCGAAATATATATATATATATATTTAGTTACATATATAAAATTAAAAAATATTATGAAACTAATATTTTCAATTTATATTATTTATTAGTTATTTTAAATGTAATACTATAACAAATAAATATAGTTATCCAATAATATAAAATATATTTTTTTTAAATCCAATTTAATTACAAAGAAAAAAATTAACATAAAAAATTCCAATTTACAAAAAAATATATTGCATTTAAAAAAACAATAGTAATTAATATAATTTTAAATGCACAAAAACATGATATAAATTAAAACAATATAAACTAAACTATAAAATTATTCAAATAATACATATACTATTCCCACTCCAATTTCTGTAACAGTAGGAAAGGCGTTGGACTCATTAGCGGTAAAATGTACTGTTCCCACTCCAGTCAGTACATCAATAAAGAAAGTGTTGGATTTCGGAGGGGTAATCTTTACTATTCCCACTCCAGTCAATGCAACTGTAGGGAAAGTGTTGGATTGCGTAGTCGTAAAATGTACTATTCCCAATCCAGTACATGCAACAGTAGAGAAAATGTTGGATTGCGGAGGGGCAAAATGTACAATTCCTACTCCAGTCAGTGTAAAAGTAGGGAAATTGTTTGATTGTGGGGGGTAAAATGTATGATTCCCACGCCTGTATTTGCAGCAGTAGGGAAAGTGTTGGATTGCAAAGGGCTAAAATGTACTATTCCCTCTCTAGTCCGTGCAACAAGATGGAAAGTGTTGGATTGCGGAGTGGTAAAATTTACTATTCCAACTCCACTCAGTGCAAAATTAGGGAAAGTGTTGATTTGCAAATGAACTGCTCTCACTGCACTCTAAGCAACATTAGAAACAGACCAATTCACTTCAAGAAAATAAAATATTTGCATAACTATACTAAATAACAAAAAATATAAATATTTAAATTAAAAAATTCTATGTACATATATATTTTTCAAAATCAACAAATTACATATGTTTTTATAATCTTTAATACATATCCTAAATTAATACAAATATTATTATAATTGAAATACCAAACTATATTCTTAAAATAAAATGAACAAATTTAATATTATTTACAATGAAAAAACAGAAAACAATTAACACATACAATAAAATAACAAAATAAAAACGTTACTATTTTTAAATGTATTACTTAAATTACTTTCTAACCACTGTAAACTACACAACACACATCTACATGTTTTCTTTATATTTACACATTTTACATAATTAATTTTGAATTATAATATTAATGATTAACGAATACTAAAATAATTATATTTATTTACCTTCTCAATATTTATCCGTACAAAACTAAAAACCCACACCTAATTTATTGATTTAAAAACCTTAATTACATAATTTACATAATTATTGAGTGAACAAATTACAATAATAATTAACTAATAATAAATTGATTATATTTAACTGTCCACACTTTACCCCTACAGATACAAGTCACACCTAATATATAACTTAAACAATATCATTACACAATTTGCATAATTAATTACCAATTAACTAAATATTATAAATTGACATCATTCATTATTATAATTAATTTCCTACACACACTTTACCCATAAAAAAAACAAAACACACCCACAAAAAAAATGTATTTCACAATTTATATAATTATCAATTAAACAATTATAATAAATAATTTTTAGTTACTTAGACTTAATTTACTTCCCACCCTATACTCCTACAAAACCCACACGTAAAACTTACCATTGACAAAAGTATGCAATTTACATAAATAATTATCAATGAAATAATTAATAATTATTAATTGAGATCATTATAATTGTTACTTCCCATCCTATACCCCTATAACCTGCACCTATAACGTAATTTAAAAAAATATTGATTATACAGTTAACAAAAATAATTATCAATTATATTATTAATATTAATTCATATGTAATTATTAATATACTATCATTAATTTACTTCCTACCCTTTACCCCTACAAACTCCACAACCCGCTACAGTACTAAAAATGATGAAAAGCTATTACATTAATCTGAACAACTACTAAAAATGTACTATGTTAAAAAAACATTAACAATAGATATATATATATATATATATATATTACTTCCACTCCTTTCACTTGCACTCGTTTATGAAAAGGTCATTAAAACTGAGTTGATAAATCCAAAAGGAGTGCGGCGTATTTTTCTTCAGTTTTTTGATAAAATTGCGAGGTTGTCCTTACCTCACCGTCGGCACCACCTACCAAGAGCTCCTCCCGCAGGGACGATTTGCTGTATTTATATAAATATATATATATAAACAATTTTTAATGTATACAATTAACATATATGACAAAATACACAAAAATTATTAAAAATCGATATTAACAATATTTTTACATCGATATTTTTAACATAGATATTTCTGTAATCGATATTATCATTTTCTATGTTTTTAACATCGATATTACTTACCTTAAAATCAATATTCTTGTCAACGATATTTCTGCTGACAATATTTCTTTATCACGATATTTGCAACTCTATTTTATGTAGGTCTTATGGCAAACTTCATCTCCGTGGTTTTGCTTAATGTTTGTGGAAAACACTTGGCATACAGGTCACAGACTGAAAAAAAAATATCTCCCAGGTAAAAAGGTTAAACCATTCACTCCCGAAAAATAGACACAGAAATATTTTGTTGTATGATAAACTGCATTGGTTTTTGAGAACCGGTATCTGTTTCTGCAACATTTCTGCCCCAAAAATTATTATTTATTTATTTGGATAGTTGGTTATTAATGCATGTATTTATTTAGCAAAAGGACAGTGTTCTCCAGTATTCAAGCTTTCATCAATTCACATGCTTCAATTATACCCCATTGACAAGCTGGGAATTTTTAAACACGTGAATATGTGAAAGCTATCAACACTGGAGAATCTTAGTTACAGGTAAGTAACTTGTTTTTCTCTGCACTGCCCACATGCATGTTCATTCACCATTAACCACCCTTCTTGCAGGTCACATTGTTTGTTCTTCATCTTTTCTGGTTCATGCTCCTCCCCACACCCAACCCACATTACTGATGTCTCCTGCCTTTCATTTACCTCTGGCTCCTGGCCTTCAGGCATCCCTATATCCATTTATCTGAATTTCCTACCCCCAG
This sequence comes from Triturus cristatus, assembly GCF_964204655.1. Classification (NCBI taxonomy): domain Eukaryota; kingdom Metazoa; phylum Chordata; class Amphibia; order Caudata; family Salamandridae; genus Triturus; species Triturus cristatus. Next base: position 1,122,540,834 of record NC_140585.1, on the reverse strand, counting down.
AACCAAACAATATTCCAATACCTCTACTGCCCATCAAATTATCTGTGACTCATCCTGCTTGTGCGATTCCATTTGCCACACATTTGTGTGTCTAATCCTCACATTCTTTAAATACTTGAGTCAAAACACATATTTTTGCCAGTTGCATGAACTACTTGTTGCCCCTCACCAACTATTTTGATTGTCCCTGTCCCAACCCACATGTCTAATCCTCTGCTTCCCTCAACCAAGCACTTCACTTTGGGCATGAGCTTTCTCTTTGTACTAGGAAAACCTCTGTTATATCCCTGCTTCCCCATTCACACAACCTAAAGACACAGCAAGGCCAAGTTATTACTTGCAACAGCCACCTTAGGAACTTATAGAATTTGTCTTTCCTTTTTAAATTGTGCTACCAAAAAGTTTGATGAATAAATGTTGACATGCCTATGATAATAAGCAACTCTCTCTAGGATCAGTACTCTGTCAACCTGCTTTTCTTCGTTGCATCGGTTGTGAATTGTCTGCGCCAACAGACCGGGCAGGAAAAAACAGCTATAAGTTTTATGGTTTAAATCTTTTATTGAAATTTTCCAACATTCAATATGTTTGGCTAAATCAGAGTTGCATCTAATTGCAAGCACCTATTTGACATATGTCTCATGTAAGTGAGCTGTGCCTATTGAGAACATATTAAAACCACAGAAAAACATAACCGAACAAATCATAAAAACGCCTATCAATAGCCACCCCCCTCCCCACCACACCCCGTTCCTTATCCACCAAATAAACTATTTATGTTACGCCTGGATCGTGCTAGTTGAGCAGGTAGCTTACTTCCCTGTCGGCTGCGTGTCAGAAAGCCGTAGCAAGCGGAGATACCTGGGGCAGGTGGTTTCCCTAAATTCGGCGGACAGAAGGGACAAAAATGGTTGCCAGAGCTCACTAAACATGGACCCCCTCCCTGCTATTGTCAACGTCAATTTCTCCCTTCCTAGGACATGCCACAAACGATATAACCAACCTGTGAAGGTAGGTACTTGAGGGGAGCGCCAATGTGTAAGTATGTTTTGCACTGCAGAGCCCAGCGCTATTGCTATTAATTGGCCTCTGTGGGAGCGGAGCGGATAAGTCAAAGGATTCGGGAGGCCCAAAAGGACATGCGCTGGGAAGTGCAGTATTTCTGTGTCCAGATGCTTGTCTACTTCTTTCAGAACCTGATTCCAATATGTCTGAAGGTGTGTGCATTCCCACAGCAAGTGTACCAGAGTACCCAGACTCCCGCATCCCCGCCAGCAGTTCACCCCTTGAGTAGGATCTATTGCAAGAAGACGCTCCAGAGTATAATACCAGTATGTGACCAGCTTGGTGGAGGTCTCAGTGAGCCCCATGTGGCGAGCCCTAGAGTTACACCCCTTCTCACTCCTTATGATTTAGTGTTCTGCTGAGTTCTCTTTCCCATCTCGTGCGTCCAGCATTATATATATGCGCGTTTCTGGTCAGTAGCATTTTATACAAATCTGAAATAAGTTTTTTATCCGATGAGCGCGTGATGAGCCACTTCTCGTAGGTGGAAAGGTGTCTACAAGCAGCTGGTTTAACCTGGGTATGTAGTGCCCAGTGCCTAATCTGGAGGTATCGGAGCCTTTCATTTTTGTGTAGCCCATAATCTAGTTTGAGTTGTTGGAATGGTATTATCCCATCCACATCGAATAGGTGGCCTAGAGCGCGGCACCCTGATGATCTCCATCGCATAAAGGCAGTTGCTTCCATGCCGGGTTGGAAGTCTGGGTTTTCCAGCAATGGAGTGAGTGGTGAGGGAAAAGTAGTGAGATTGTGTTTGATGTTGGTGTGATTCCACGATTCAAGGGTTGCTCTTGTGATGTGGGACGCATATAAGTTGGGTGGTCTGTGTCTGTTCCGGAGGAAGGGAATTTTTTGTAATGGTCTGGCGGCAACCGCTTGATCCTGGAACAGCCAGCGTTTCTCTGACTCCCACCGGCTCCACTCAACTAGGTGGCGCAATTGGGCTGCTTGGTAATAGAGGAGGAGATCGGGGATACCAAGGCCTCCCCCTTCCGGTGGAAGCATCGCAAGTGTCTGCTTCATCTGGGGCTTACGGCCATTCCATATAAATTGTGCTAGGTCTGATTGGGTGTGCTGTATCCACCCCTTTGGAGGTCGGAGAGGTAGGGTCCGAAACAAGTATAAGATCTGAGGTAAGATGGTCATTTTGACCGCTGCTGTTTTACCGAGCCAGGAGAGAGGGTAGTGTTTCCATTGGTTCAACACTTTGCGAACTGTCTGCCTTAGCCGTGTGTAGTTAGCGGTTACTGTGTCCGGTAAGGAGGGAGCTAATTGAATCCCTAGATATGGGATCGTGTCTGTTGCCCATTGTAGACTCTGTAGGTGTGTGCGGGTATGGGGCGTTAGGGAGAGATCAAGCGCTATTGACTTATCCATATTAACTTTAAACCCCAAGGCTCACACGAAAGTCTCTAATTCTGCAAGGCACGCTGGCAGCGTGAGGATGGGGTTCGACAACAAAATTAGGACATCGTCAGCATACAAACTAATTGTATGAGTGTAGCCTCCGAATTTAATCCCGGTGATCGCTGGGGTATGTCGAATATGGTGGGCTAGAGGCTCCATATAAAACGCAAAGAGAAGGGGCGACAAGGAGCACCCCTGTCTCGTCCCTCTCTCTCCATGGGGAATCGGGAAGACGTTGTGCCATTAACTCTAACTGTGGCCGTTGGGAACTTATAGCAGTTCAAGATATTTGTGCGAAACCTCTACCCCATCCCCGCTCGCTCGAGAACCTGTTCCAAGTATGGCCAATGGACCCGGTCGAACGCCTTCTCAGCATCGATAGTAAGCATCATATATTCCCCCTGTGTCCGCAAAGCTTTCTCAATAAGGTGAAGCGCCAGTTTGGTATTGTCGCTGGTTTGACGTTGGGGGATACAGCCTGCTTGGTCTGGATCAATTAGACTGGGCATATAAGGCGAGAGACACGCTGCTAGTATCCAAGTATACAGTTTGAGGTCTATGTTGAGGAGGGATATAGGGCGATAGGCTCCGCATTTGGTCTTATCCTTTCCCGGTTTTGGGATAACCACTATGGAGGCTTCAAGCATATCCCATGGGATCGCTCCGGGTTCAGCGAATGAATTAAAACGTTTAGTGAGGATCGGGGCCACTAACGTGCAAAATGTCTTATAAAATATGGCAGAGAAGCCATCTGGCCCAGGGGCCTTTGTAGGTTTAAGGCGTGAGATGGCCGCAATAACTTCTTCTAATCTGATGTCCCTATCTAAATGGTAAGCCTGGGCCTTAGTCAACGCTGGTAGATCGACGGAGTCGAGAAAGGTGGCGCCGTCTGCGCTGAATAGTGGTGAGTTAGCATAGAAACGGGCGTAGAAATCCCGAAACGTTTCTGCGATCTCCAAGTCTTCAAAGACCAGCCCACCATCCCCCCGCTGAATCTCCTGGACCCCCTGTTTCTGCCGAGTCTTGCGCAGTTTATGGGCAAGGAGGCGGCCGCATCTGTCCCCTCCAGTGTAGTAGGAATGTCACAGCCGGAGGACTGCAAACTCTGCCCTGTGTTGATCTAGTGCCACGAGTTTTCGCATGGCCTTCAGCTGGCGCCAGACCCGCGGTGCCCCTGTCCGCTGATGCATCTGTTCTAGCTCTAGACCGCCTAGACAACAACGCACATGACAGCAAAGAGCTCTTCAACATCGTGAAGGAGCTCTCCAACCCCAGCTCCAACACCAACGACATTCCACCCTCGCAAGACCTGTGCGATGCCCTCGCAACCTTCTTCCAACGCAAGATCGCAGACATCCATGACAGCTTCAACACCCTGACCGACCCGACAGTCACCGAGACCTCCGACCGCACGGACACCATCCTGACCAATCCCCTGCTCACCTGGACCAACATAAACGACGAAGACACCATCAAAATCATGAACACCATCCACTCCGGCTCTCCGCCAGACCCATGCCCACGCAACATCTTCAACAAAGCCAGCTCCGCCATCGCACCCCATCTCCGCAAGGCCATCAACATCTCCTTCGAGACCGCGACCTTCCCAGAAAGCTGGAAGCACGCCAAGATCAACGCCTTACTCAAAAAACCCAAGGCGGATCTCAAGGACCTCAAGAACTTCCGACCCATCTCCCTGCTCCCGTTCCCAGCGAAGGTCATCGAGATGTCCGTCAACAGACAACTGACCTGCCACCTCGAGGAGAACAGCATCCTGGATCCGTCCCAGTCCGGGTTCCGCAGCAACCACAGCACCAAAACTGCCCTTATCGCTGCCACTGATGACATCAGGATCCTACTGGACAACGGCGAAACCGCGGCCCTCATCCTCCTGGACCTGTCAGCCGCCTTCAACACAGTATGCCACCGCACCCTACGCACACGCCTCCACAACGCTGGGATCCGAGACAAAGCACTGGACTGGACCACCTCCTTCCTCTCCGGCAGAACCCAGAGCGTCCGCCTCCCCCCTTTCCGATCCGAAGCCACAGAGATAATCTGCGGCGTACCCCAAGGATCATCACTCATCCCGACATTGTTCAACATCTACATGGCATCACTCGCTCACGTCGCCCAACTGCACAACCTCAAAATCATCTCTTTCGCCGACGACACCCAGCTGATCCTCTCCCTCACCAAGGACCCCCTCACCGCCCAAAACAACCTCCACGAAGGAATGAAAGCCATCGCCGAGTGGATGAAGATCAGCTGCCTGAAGCTGAACTCAGACAAGACGGAAGTTCTCATCCTCGGCTTCACTCCCTCGGCGTGGGACGACTCCTGGTGGCCGACCGCACTGGGAGCAGCACCAACACCCACCGACCACACATGCAACCTAGGGTTCATCCTCGACTCAACACTCTCCATGACCAAGCAAGTCAATGCCGTTTCGTCCTCCTGCTTCAACACCCTCCGCATGCTCCGCAAGATCTACAGGTGGATCCCCACTGAAACAAGAAGAACGGTCACCCAGGCCCTCATCAGCAGCAGCCTGGACTATGGTAACGCCCTCTATGCAGGAACCTCGGCCAAACTCCTGAAACGACTACAACGCATACAGAATGCCTCTGCACGCTTGATCCTCGACATCCCTCGTCGCAGCCTCATTACACCCCTCCTAAAATACCTGCACTGGCTTCCCGTCAACAAGAGGATCACCTTCAAGCTCCTCACCCACGCACACAAAACACTCCACAACACCGGACCGACCTACCTCAACAGGCGACTCACCTTCTACACCCCGAATCGCCAGCTCCGCTCCGCCGACCTCGTCACCGTCCCCCGCATCCACCGGCGGCAGATCGCTCCCCCACCTCGCCGCCAAAACCTGGAACACCCTCCTACGGCAGACCCAGGACCTACTTACCTTCAGGAAGCTACTCAAGACCTGGCTATTCAAGCAGTAGCAGCACCCCTCCCCCCTGCGCCTTGAGACCCTCACGGGTGAGTAGTGCGCTTTACAAATGTACTGATTGATTGATTGATAGCTCGGTGTCTAAATCCAGGCTGCGAAGATTGGTACACAAGAGATCTGAGGGTCAGTGAGGGTCATAGGTTCAGCCTAGAACAGGTCCATGCTGAGAGGACTGCAAGACTCCCAAGTTCGTAAGGGCAGGCTCAGGCTGATATTACTGTATGCATTGGCATGCCATCAACGCAGTACGTGGCATCTGCAAGAGATTCTCCACTCGGTGCTGTATGCAGCATGGTAGTGCTGATGAGAACCTGTATCACTAAGATGCAACCACATGTCTCTTTGGGACTTTTTAGATGCCCTGCTAAATGTGGGTGCATGTCCCTCCACATAAGATGCAACCACATGTCTCTTTGCCAGTGGAGGAAGTGGGTGGAGCCAGAGAAAATCTCCGCAAACACGCCGGAAATATCGCGAAGACGCAGAAGTTTTTTTCCCGCCTGTTCGCGGTATTTTTTGCGTGATCGCGGCTCGCCGACTTACCCATGCGCTTACTCACGGGCGTGGCCATCTTGTTTTCACTTGTCCCACCCGCTCACGTTCGATATGACGTGCCCGCGTCCTCACGCTTTCGCTCGCGGTGGAGAATGATGTGTTCGAGATCTCAATCTTCTCATACTCTCGCAGTGCATGATCGCGAGAAGAAAGACGTGATCGCGCGACAAATGACGTTAATGCGGGCGCGAACTGTCGCGAGACAGAGCAAATGGCTACCAACAATCCAACATCTCGTGGAGAACGCGACCGGATCGGGAAAACTTGTTGGCGAACGCGGGGATTCAGGTAAGGCGATTGTGCGCACGCGAGAATGAAAAAAATTACCGGTAAAATGCAGAATGTGGACATTTTGACATTTTCGCGCTTTCCACGGAACGCGAAAATGCCAAATTATCGCAATTTCCGCGAGCGGAACAGAATTTTGGCCCAGGCCTAGTGAAAACCAACAATGTCCCTAACGGCCACATGACAGTCTCTTTGGAGAGAAGGCGCACCCGGCCTTGGAGTGCTTCAAGGATTCTCTGGCTATGGCCGGATCCAGTAACACCAAGTGGCCAGTCTAGCTTTCGCCCCATTCGTGGCAAGGGAAGGGGTTTCCAACCGCGCTAACTGTATCCCAGCCACCATCTGGCTCAGATTTCCCAAGTTGTGCGACGACGTGGCTCATTCCGACCTTGGAATGGAAGCCAGAGGTCGTCTGCCACCCAGTCCTTGACAGCCAGAGCCCCCAAGCACTCCTAGTCTGACTCTACAAGACCATGCTGCTCCCGTTAGAGTTAGAATCCCTCATCATGTCATCCATTGGAGGTCCATGACATCAGACAGGTGGGTCTTGCAGATCATTCAGCAGGGCTATTCTCTGACTTTCCTTTCTTTTCCTCCTGCTATTCCGGCACTTCAAGAACGGCTGGCGGAGGATCTTTTAACTTTACTCCAAAAGGAAGTTACAGCTCTCCTGATCAAGAGTGGAATAGAGACGGTCTTGGTTTCAAAAGTAGGCAGTAGTTGCTATTCCCACTATTTTCTGATTCAGAAGAAGAATAAAGGGTTGCAGCCAATGTTGGATTTTCAGACCGTGAATCTCTTCCTCAAAAAGGAGAAGTTCAAGATGCTCACGTTGGTACAGGTTTGTCTGCCCTAGACCAAGGAGACTGGCTGGTAGCATTGGACTTGCAGGATACGTATTTTCACATCCTCATCTTACCGGGCCATAGGCGTTACCTGTGGTTAAAGGTAGGCTACGAGCACTTTCAGTTCACCGTGCTGCCTTTTGGCATTACGAGCGCCCCTCGGGTGTTCACCAAGGTGATGGTGGTGGTTGCAGCTCATCTGCACAGGTTAGGGATTTCAATCTTCTCATACCTCAACGACTGGCTGTTGAAGGCATCTTCGCCCCACCCTGTCGTCTCCCACCTTCAGACTACGACAGACCTCCTGCATAGGCTGGGGTTCTCTATAAACTTGCAGAAGTCACACCTGACTCCTTCTCTGACGCTCCCTTTCATCGGGCTGTTCTGGACACAGTGCAGTTTTGGGCTTATCCTCCCGAACAGCAAGTCCAGGATATTCAGGTTATGATTCCGATGTTTCATCCTCTATCCTGGATTTGGTGAGAATGACTCTGAGGCTGCTGGGACTCAGGGCCTCCTGCATCCTGTTGGTGAACCATACCAGATGGCGTATGCGGGCTCTGCAGTGGAGCCTGAAGTTCCAGTGGGTGCAGCATCAGTGGAATCTCTCCGACATGTTCCAGATCACGGAGGGAACTGCAAAAGACCAGCAGTGGTGGCTAACGAGCCGTGATTGGGTCAGAGGCAGATCACTCGCCCTTCCCCAACCAGATCACAGTGGTAACAGATGCATCACTCCTGGGATGGTGCAGCCTTCTGGAAGAGGCTGAGATCAGTGGACAATGGTCTCCGGCGGAGTCGGGGCTACATGTCAGTTTGTTGGAGATACGAGTGATCCGGTTGGCAGTGAAAGCATTTCTTCCCTCTGTCAAGTGGAAATTAGTGCAGGTGTTCACCGACAACACCACTGCCATGTGGTACTACAAGAAACCGGGTGGGGTGGGGTGAAGGACCCTTTGTCAAGAGGCCCTACTTCTCTGGGCATGGCTGGAACAGCAGGGCATAACCTTGGTGTTTCAACACCTGGCAAGTTCTCTGAACGCCAGGGCGGACAAATTCAGCCGTCGATGCCTAGCAGATCATGAATGGCGTCTCCAGTAGGCAGTGGCGCAAGGTCTCTTTCAGCAATGGGGAGACCCTTGGTTAGATATGTTCGCCTCTGAAGAGAAAGCACAATTTCAGGAGTTTTGGGTGCTGGAGTTTCCAAAGCGGCTATCTCTCTGCGGTGCTTTTTGTCGCGAGTGGAGCTCAGACCTCCTGTATGCCTTTCCGCCAATACCACTTCTGCCCAGGGTTCTCAAGACGATCAAAACTACCGGGCCCAAGTCATTCCTGTGGCTCCGGACTGGGCAAGGAGAGTCTGGTATCCAGAGCTTCCGAAAATGAGCATTGATCCTCTGATCAGGCTGCCCCTTTGGGAGGATCATCTGTCACAGCAGCAGGAGAGGGTCCTCCACCCAAACCTTTTAACTCTCCGCCTCTTTGCATAGAGATTGAGTGGCAACAGTTGAGAGCTTTCAACCTTCCTCCTGAAGTATGTGAAGTTGTCTTGGCTAGGCGGCCCTCCACTAAGACGGTGTATGCCTAAAGGTTTGTAAAATATTGAACAGAAAGGTCTATTGACCCTATTTCTGCCTCCTTATCTACCATCCTTTTTATTCTTACCCTTGCCCAGCAGGGCTCTGCTTTGGGTGCGCTCAAGAGTTGTCCTTCTGCTCTGTCTGCTTTCTTATAGCTGCTGGACCAACCCTCTTTGTTTAAATCTCCCGTTGCTAATAGATTCATAAAATAACTTGTACATGTATTTCCACCTACACCCTTTGTCATGCCTCAGTGGGACCTTAATTGATCCTCACATTTCTCATGTATTCACCTTTCGAGCCGTTGAATAATTGTCCGCTCTGTCTGCTTACCATAAGACAGTCTTTCTAGTGGCAATAACATCTGCCCGGAGGGTGAGTGAGTTGCAGGCATTGTCATCCAAACCTAGCCTCATGATGCTCTTTGCAGATAAAGTGGTGCTTCGCACCCGGGTTTCATTCTTGCCGAAGGTGATGACCCCATTCCATCTGGCTTAATCAGTTAAACTGCCCACCTTTTTTGCTCCCCCTCATCCCTTTAAGGAAGAGGAGGGTCTCCATCGGCTGGACCCAAAAAGAGTATGTCGTTCTACCTTGACCACACAAGAGTTCCGTGGACGACCAACTCTTTGTGGGGTACATGGGAGATAAGAAAGGTCAGGCAGTGGAGAAACAGACCATTTCTCGCTGGGTCGTTCTCTGCAGTAGGATCTGCAATGCCCTGGCTAAAAAGAAGCCCCCTGAGGGATTAAGAGCTCATTCCACCGGGGGAAGGCTGTGACCACGGTGTTGGCTCAGGGTGTTCCAGTCCTGGGCATCTGCCAGGCAGCAACGTGGTCATCTTTGCACATGTTTGCTAAACACTACTGCCTGGATAGTCAGGTCTGCAGGGACGGGTATTTCTCCCTTTCGGTCCTGCAGGACTTTATATTATAGTCAATCTGTCCACAGCCCTCCTCCTTGATGGTATAGTTTGGGTTTCTATTCAAAGGTGGGGAATCTGCAGCTAGAAGTCTCTATCAGATGAACAAGTTACTTGCCTTCGGTAACGCATTATCTGATAGAGACGATATCTAGCTGCAGATTCCTTATAGACCCACCTATGCCTCCCCGCTCTGCCAACTTATTGGTTAGGGCTAGAGTTGTTCTCTTTTTCAGGGCCCTAGTTATGACACACAATCAAGTCAGTCACTTCATGGCTCTGCGCTTCTTGCATAAAAAAGGGAAAAGTAGTGACGTCCACACACTTTGGTACGCCTATATAGGTGATCGCCACGTCATAACCAGCGCTAACGACGTCACACAGAGACAATTGGAGCCACCTGACAGTGCACACAAGGGGTACTGCTCACTCAAAAGTTTCCAGATCCAGCCTGGGGAATTCAAGGGTAAGGAATCTGCAGCTAGATATTGTCTCTATCAGATAATACGTTACCGAAGGTAAGTAACTTGTTCTTATGACCTCACATATTGCATCACTCATGATATCCCTAATGACATCAACCACAGAACACCTTATACATTCACTCACTCACACATACTAACACTCTTACACCCACTCACACACCCATACAACTGCTCACTCGCCCATACAGCCACTCACTTACCCATACACATACTCCTACAGCTACTCACCCATACAGCTACTCACACACCCTCTACTTTAACCATGCATATGCTGACAACCCCACTCACTTACCCATACATCATCTCAACATAATCACTCAACCACCCATACAGCCACTCATGCACCCAGTCACACACCCATTCAACCACTCACATACTCATTCACTAACCCATACAAGTACTCATTCATCAATAGAGCAACTCACATTCACTCGTAGAGGCACTCCCTCACCCATACAGCTACTCATACAACCAATCACTCACCCATACAGCCACACACCTACTTAGACATCAACTTATTAATCAGTACAGCCACTCACACCAACACTCATTTATCCATACAGCCTCTCAACACAACCACTAACATACCCATTCAATCACTCACACACCCATGCATCCACTTACATGCCCATTCACACAGCCATACAAGCACTCACACATCCACTGACTCACCCATACAGCCATTCACATATACACTCACTCTCCAATACAGCAGCTCACTTAACCAAACACCCACGCAAACAGCCACTCACTCACCCATACAGCCACACACCCACCCACTCACTCGCTCACCCATACAGCTACTCACACACGGATACACACAGTCACACATCTACTCAGATAACACATGTTATAAATAGTATCATTCATTAGTAGTAACTAGTATGCTAATTCAACTTTTGTAGCTGGGTTAGTATATATGTTTACTACTTTCACACAGAAGAACCTCCTGCTAAATGTCAAAGTACAAGACAGAAAAGAGCACTACATGAGTACTTATAAGGAGAGAGGAAGGGGAGACTTCCCTCAGGACAAGAACCCTCACTCACCGTTAGGTGACATGCTTCATCATTTGGGTTCCCTCCTCACACAAAGGTGTGGGCTACAACTCCCCCAAAGGGGACGGAGCGGAGTTGTTTTGTTAACAAGATGAGCGAAAATACACAGGTGAAGTGAGGGGCAGAGTGCAGTTGCTGTGATAGAATGTGATTTAAAAATGTTCAAGTAAAATAAAGGAGGAAAGGTATACAGGCCACCACTGTAGCTCTGTGGTCTGTCGTTCAACGTCCCTCTCCTTAGTAAAGGGTACGTAAAACTTTTTCACTTGACCACTTTGCAGAGTGACTGAGAGTGAGGAATGCCTTTTGGCAGAAACATGTTGACCACATGAATGAGGGTATATCTGCTGAAAACCCTAAATATTCTCTTGGCTTTTAACCTTGTCACTGTGACCGCCTAATAAACTTTCAGTGATCACAGTTAGACATTTTTAAATCACATTCTATCACAGCAACTGCACTCTGCCCCTCACTTCTCCTATGTATTTTCACTCCTCTTGTTAACAAAACATATTTCTATTAGCAATTAATTTAAAAATGATAGATTACTAACCATTGCAAACTATATGTAAAAATATTAACTACTATACAGACAATAACACATTAAGATAATTAATAAAACAATATTTTTTACAACTTTAATATTGAAAACAATATTAGCAACAACAATATTCTTAACAATATTAATTACATGAAACGATTGATATTCTTGTCATTGATATTTTTGCATTATGATATTTTCTATCCCAATATTTTTTTTAATGATATTTCTGTCTCCCGATATTTACAACTCATTATCTTTTCCAACTACCCTTTCTTATCACTGTAAGATCGACTAAATGTATTAGCGAACTGCAGGCTCTTTCTGTCACCCACCTTATACCACCCTCCCAGATACGTTGGTTTTAAAGACCGAGCTTCATTTAAGCCAAAAGTGGTTACTCCTATTCATGTCTGCCAGGATTGGCACTCTTTGCGACACCTCATCCCTATAAGTATGAAGAGCGGCTTATCGTTTGGACTCTAAAAGAACATTAAATTCCTATATTGATCATACCAAGGTACATTGAGATGGTACCAAGGGGCATTGAATGGATGATCAGCCCTTTGTGAGATTTTCCAGTGCGGAAAAGGGCAAGACAATGCACAAAGGGACCTTTAGCCTGCTCAGTCCTGCAGTACATTTTGATGTGAGCCAGTTCACAAACCTACTACTTTGAGAGGAGAGGTGTAAGGATCTTACCCAGTCGAATTTCTGCAGGGACGTCAAGGAATTCCAACTTCAGGCGTAGGAAGGTCCCAACCTTCCACCCCACCCTACTGCGTCTATCAAACTCTAGAGCGCAGAGGAGGTGGCGGAAAGAGGGGAAACAAAACAAGGATAGAGGGGAAAACACAGGAGCTGCAATCTTCTTCCTTCCTTTTCTGTGGAACTGTGTCTGTGTTCTTGGAGCAAGGTTCTGAAAAAGGTAAGAAGAACAATATATAAGGCCCTAAATAAGGGCCTACAATACCCCTAGTCTAACCCTTCTTTAATGTGTAGCTCTGCTATCTAGTTACCTATAACTAGCAGCTTGCTTATTCTAGATAGTTGCACAGAAGGATTGAAGAGGTCAGGAAAGGTACAGGCTAGTCGTAGTTTCCCTTCAGGACTGTAGTAGGATGTCCCTAGGATAGATAAAGGCAACCATATAGTAATACACCCACATGAACGTCTGAAAACACTACTTCCCCTCCCCCTTCCGACCACTTATCTTACAAGGGTTATCCAGATGTCATCACAGAACGAGGAGTCCGATCAAAATGCTGTAGAGGCTTCTACAGCTAGAATCTGGAAGATGCAGCAGGGAAGGAACTCAGGAAGACGGGTCAGAACCAATGCGACGTAAGGTAAACAAGAGCCTCCTTAGGGAGTAACTGGCAGGTCCACGGGAGCAGTTTGGGAGGAAGGGGACAGGGCAGAGACACCCGGCCGGCCCGCGGGACAAAATCCGGCTAGGTGGGCGGAGCGCTCTGACCCTAAAACACCAAGGTCCCGAAACCAGGGGCAGCTCACGTCCAGTTACAGCTAACACAGAGGCTCGGCACCAATATAACGAAAGCACAAAAAAAGGAGGGGAACAGAGCTCTGTAATATGAGAGACGGCTCTCATACGAATGTCCGAAAAAAGAAGGGGATTACAAACACTCGAAGCGGTGCAGGTAATGTAGAACGTCCCGGTCCTCCGAGACGAACGTCAAGCGCAAAACCTCTCAGAAAAACCAGGAAACAGGATACAGGAAGTTCAGGGAACCGCCTACGGGGCAACACTAGAACGCGAAGCCCCGAGGTTCCTGAACGGCAGGCTTTTCTACTGTTTCATTGCTATCGCGCATGCGCGATAGCTAGACGCTATGGGGAATTCACTCGCAACTCGGTGACGCTGGAATCGGCAATCCTGACAGTACATCCCCCCCAACACCCCTCCCACGGGTTTGGGCTTGTGTGGATGTCTCCTGTGAAACAAACGTATCAAACGAGGAGCATGTACTTGACTGGCAGGTTCCCATGTACGTTCTTCAATTCCATACCCCTTCCAGTGTATCAAATACTGCAAACGGCGTCTACTCCTTCGAGAGTCAATGATGGATTCCACTTCGTATTCTTCTTCTCCGTCTACCAACACCGGAGCTGGGTGAGAAGGCAGGCGAGTACCGGGTTCTACAGGTTTGATCAGTGACACATGAAAAACTGGGTGTACCTTGATGGTCTCAGGGAGTTTTAGTTCCATTGCCACGGGATTGATGACTCTAGAGATCGGGAAGGGTCCAAGGAACTTAGGTCGGAACTTACAAGACCCCTTCAATGGAATGTATTTGGTCGACAGCCATACTTCATCCCCCACCTTATATTCTGGTTCTGTCTGTCTATGCCTATCTGCTCCCTTCTTGTACGCTGCTTTAGCTTTGTCTAAATTGGTATGTGTCAGCTGATGTATCTGTTGGATCTCATGAATGAACTCACTAACTGCCGGTGCGGTACAAGATGATAACCTCGGAGAGATGAAAGCCTTTGGATGATACCCTGATGAACAAAAGAAAGGGGTGTATTTCGTGGATGCATGCTGACTGTTATTATATGCGAATTCCGCCACCCACACCATCTTATCCCAATCACTGTGTGAGTGTAAGGACTGACTCCGCACATACTGTTCAAAACACTGATTGACTCGCTCAGTCTGCCCATCCGTCTGTGGATGGTGACTGGAAGACAGTCTCACATCAATCTGTAGTAAGGAGCAGAGTTGTTGCCAAAAACGAGAAACAAACTGGGCACCCCTATCTGAAATTACCACCGAGGGGAACCCGTGTAACCTGACCACCTGCTGTAAGAAAACAACTGCAAGCTCCGCTGCCGTGGGTAATCCCCTTAAGGGAATGAAGTGGGCAGTCTTTGTGAACAAATCCACTACAACTAACAGTGTGTTATGGCCCTTAGACGTAGGAGGGAGTTCTACGATAAAATCTAACGACACCGCGTGCCACGGAAGAGGAGGAGTGGGTAAGGGTTGGAGCAGCCCTGTGGGGTTTTGATGAGATGTTTTACTTTGAGCACATACATGACAGGTTTTGACGTATTGCTCAACGTCCTTGCCTAAGGTAGACCACCAAAACTGGCGTCGCACATTATCAATGGTTTTCTTAATCCCGGGATGCCCGGCCAAAGGATGAGAATGACACCATTCTAAAGCCTGTCTTTGCAGGTTCGGAGTAGTAAGGACTATCCCCCCCTGTACATACTGAATACCATCTCGACTCTCAGGTTCTACCGTCTGGATCACCTCCTGCCCTTCCTCACTCTGTTGTTCCCTCACTACTTCCAGTAGGAACTCCTTTTCAGATAATACTCCTATGATCTTGTCTGGCGAAATGATTGCCGGAGGTTCCGCCTGTTCTTCTTGGACCTCGAAACCTAATCTGGACATAGCATCTGCCTTGCCATTCTTTCTACCCGCCTGATATTGGATTGTGAAATCATATTCGCTAAAGAATTGGGCCCAACGGAGCTGTCTCATTGACAAGGCTTTAGCTGACTTTAGGAATTGTAAATTACGGTGATCTGTATAAACAGTCACCGTATGTTTGGTTCCTAGTAGGTATTGTCGCCATTCTTCAAAAGCCTTCTTAATGGCCAGTAATTCCTTATCTCCCACCGCATAGTTCATCTCCGCGGGGTTTAACTTGTGTGAAAAAAAGGCTACTGGGTGCAATTCTCCGGTGTGCTTATCTGCTTGTGACAGGACCCCACCTACCGCAACTTGAGAGGCATCTGCCTCCAACACAAATGGATAACTCGGGTCTGGGTGTTGAAGTACTGGGGCCTGGGTGAATGCCTCTTTCAGGGTTTGAAATGCTTTCTCAGCCTCATCTGACCACAAAAATGGAGTCCCCTTTCTGAGCAACCGTGTAATCGGTGCCACTAACCTAGAAAAGCCATCGATAAAGCGCCGATAAAAATTGGCAAACCCAATGAATCGTTGGATATCCTTGATCTTTTGTGGGGCAGGCCACCTTGAGATGGCCTCCACCTTTTGTGGATCCATTTGCAACCCCTGGGGAGAGATGATAAACCCCAGAAAGGGAACAGACTGTACATGAAACGTACACTTTTCTAACTTGCAGTACAACTGATTGTCCTGCAAGCGCTGTAACACCTGTCTGACATGCGGTATGTGTTCCTTGAGTGACTGTGAATATATCAACAAATCATCGATATAGGCAATCACACAGACGTCTAACATGTCCTTAAGCACTTCATTTATGAAGAACTGAAAAGCGGAGGGCGCATTACAAAGCCCAAATGGCATAACCAAGTATTCAAAAAGTCCATACTTGGTACAAAAAGCCGTCTTCCACTCATCCCCCTCTACCACACGTACCAAATGATAAGCCCCCCGTAAGTCCAATTTCGTGAACACACGGGCGTCTTTTACTCTATCTAGGAGAGCAGAGATGAGTGGAAGAGGGTACCTGTTCTTTATGGTTATTTTATTTAAGGCCCTGTAATCTATGCAACAACGCAGACCCCCTTCGCGTTTAGGGATAAAAAACAGAGAGGAAGAGGCAGGGGATTTGGAGGGACGAATAAACCCTAAGGAAAGCATGTTATCCAAATACTCCCGCAAATAAAGATTCTCCTTTTCAGTCAGAGAATAGACTCGACTGAATGGGATCTTAGCTCCTGCTTGAAGGTCGATGCGACAGTCAAAGGGTCTGTGGGGTGGTAAGGAAGTGGCCTCCTTTGGGTCAAAAATAGAACTTAAATCTTGATATACCGTTGGCAACACTTCTTCCTTCTCCGTCATCATAATCTCCTTGTTTGGACTTAGAGATAGGGTATGTGCCTGACAGCACTCTGGACGAAACCGTAAGGTGGCATTATGCCAGTCTATAAGGGGATTATGCATCCTTAACCAGGGTAAGCCTAAGAGAACAGGAAACTGCGGTGACTGGATCAGATCGAATTCCACTTGCTCCACATGATTAGATTCTAGGAGAACCTTGATAGATTCTGTCTTGTGTGTGATGGGTCCTGACTTTAACACACTCCCATCTATAGTGGTGACTGTCTCTCCATACCCCTTGTTTAGTGGTTGAATGTGATGTTCCTGGGCCCAAGCCTTGTCCATAAAATTCCCTGTGGCCCCTGAATCTAGCATAATGGGAGTGTTAGCCTGTCCTTGTTTCCAGAACAATTTAGCTGGGATAAAGAAATGACCAGAAGAAGACGCTATGGGGTCAGAAGAGAAGACACTCAAACCTGAATAACCCGAAGTCCTTGTCTCGCAGGTCTCCGGGCTTCCTAGTTTTCCGACTTCTTGCTGGGCACCGGTTTGGTGGGACAGGATCTCAAAAAGTGTCCCGCCTTACCGCAATAAAGACATAATCGGTTTTCTCGCCGCCGGCGTCTCTCGTCTGGAGTCAGAGGTCCTCTCACAATCCCAATCTGCATTGGTTCTGCTTCCTCACCAGTAGATGGGAAGTCAGGTTTCTTCTCCCTGACTGTCACTACCCTGACCTCTGTCTTTCCTCTTTCTTTTTTACGTTCTTGCAGACGATGGTCTATTTGTACCGCTAGATCCATGAGATCCTTACAAGAACGGGGGAGATCCACTATATGAGACAAAGCATCCTTGATCTCCTCCCTCAGTCCCCTATAAAACAGAGTACCTCGTTTTTCCTCTGGCCAACCCGCCTCAACAACTAGTCGCTGGAAAGAAGTGATGTAGGTGGCAATCTCAGCGGTCCCTTGCTTGAGGGAGAGCAAATCCGTATCAGCTGTGAGAGTGTAAGTATGTTTATCAAACAATTTCTTAAATTCGTCCTTGAAAGCCCCATAATTCTGTAGCAGAGGGTCGTCTCTTTCTATCAACGGCATGGCCCAATTGGCAGCTGGACCCCCTAGGTATGATATCACAAAGGCTACCTTAGCTTGATCAGTGGGAAAACAGGGAGCTTTGCAAGTAAAATGCAATTGACACTGGCTAATGAATGTGTTAAATTTGGAGGAATCGCCTGTAAACCTCTCAGGCGGTGCAAGAGGGATTGAGGGAGGAGTAGTGACCTGTATCACGGGAGCGGAAGCCCTTGAACTGCCCTCCCCTTGACTTTCCCTCTGTATAGAGTTTACCCGCAAGGCCAATGCCTGGGTTTCTGCCTGGAGATTCCCAATCATGTTGGCGAGATCCGCCAAGGTCACTTGTTGTAATTCCATGACGTCCGGGCAGAACGCACCACGTGGGCTTCGCGTTCTGTAAGGATCTTACCCAGTCGAATTTCTGCAGGGACGTCAAGGAATTCCAACTTCAGGCGTAGGAAGGTCCCAACCTTCCACCCCACCCTACTGCGTCTATCAAACTCTAGAGCGCAGAGGAGGTGGCGGAAAGAGGGGAAACAAAACAAGGATAGAGGGGAAAACACAGGAGCTGCAATCTTCTTCCTTCCTTTTCTGTGGAACTGTGTCTGTGTTCTTGGAGCAAGGTTCTGAAAAAGGTAAGAAGAACAATATATAAGGCCCTAAATAAGGGCCTACAATACCCCTAGTCTAACCCTTCTTTAATGTGTAGCTCTGCTATCTAGTTACCTATAACTAGCAGCTTGCTTATTCTAGATAGTTGCACAGAAGGATTGAAGAGGTCAGGAAAGGTACAGGCTAGTCGTAGTTTCCCTTCAGGACTGTAGTAGGATGTCCCTAGGATAGATAAAGGCAACCATATAGTAATACACCCACATGAACGTCTGAAACCACTACTTCCCCTCCCCCTTCCGACCACTTATCTTACAAGGGTTATCCAGATGTCATCACAGAACGAGGAGTCCGATCAAAATGCTGTAGAGGCTTCTACAGCTAGAATCTGGAAGATGCAGCAGGGAAGGAACTCAGGAAGACGGGTCAGAACCAATGCGACGTAAGGTAAACAAGAGCCTCCTTAGGGAGTAACTGGCAGGTCCACGGGAGCAGTTTGGGAGGAAGGGGACAGGGCAGAGACACCCGGCCGGCCCGCGGGACAAAATCCGGCTAGGTGGGCGGAGCGCTCTGACCCTAAAACACCAAGGTCCCGAAACCAGGGGCAGCTCACGTCCAGTTACAGCTAACACAGAGGCTCGGCACCAATATAACGAAAGCACAAAAAAAGGAGGGGAACAGAGCTCTGTAATATGAGAGACGGCTCTCATACGAATGTCCGAAAAAAAAAGGGGATTACAAACACTCGAAGCGGTGCAGGTAATGTAGAACGTCCCGGTCCTCCGAGACGAACGTCAAGCGCAAAACCTCTCAGAAAAACCAGGAAACAGGATACAGGAAGTTCAGGGAACCGCCTACGGGGCAACACTAGAACGCGAAGCCCCGAGGTTCCTGAACGGCAGGCTTTTCTACTGTTTCATTGCTATCGCGCATGCGCGATAGCTAGACGCTATGGGGAATTCACTCGCAACTCGGTGACGCTGGAATCGGCAATCCTGACAAGAGGCTGTGGTATCTTGCAGGAGAACTGCTTTTAATGTCTTGTATCCAGAATGACACCTGGGGAATATTCACAAGGCAAAGAATCAGTGGTTAGAAGTATCCATTAGAAGAACAAATTACTTTCAGTAACTATCTTTCTGTTGAATACTCTATAAAACGACAGATTCCTCAGCCAACACCCCCACCCCCACCCCTCATCCCTGTTCTGTGAACTGGACTCTTTTTCCATTAATAAAAAGGTCACAATTTAGAGAGCTGCACACTAGTCTTGGCAATCTTCAGATGGTTTTGTGAGCATAGGTGGTGCTTATATGCAGCCCACCCCTCACTACCTGAGTGGAACAACGCTGGCTTGGAGCCACACAGCTCTACCTATTGGCACTGCTTTACAAGTTTGTAGATCCAGTCTGATGCCTGGGGAATATTCACAGGGTGAGAAATCCTTGAATAAATAGAGTATTCACAAGGAAGATAGTTGCAGAAGGTAAGTAACTTGTACAAGCCTTCAGTTCAACTTGAATCCTGCCCCAAGAAACTTCCCCCAAGTGTGTGGCAGTAATGGAAGTTTACCAGAGAAGACAAAGAATAATATTCTGCCTATACTTAGATGACTAGGTGATCTAGGCCGCAAGACCTCAGGAAGTTATGCTGTATTTCCAAAATACATTAGCCACTCTGATCAGGTTGGATCAATAGGGAAACTACTCAAAATCAATGTGAGCCTACTACACTTGAGTGGTGCTGTATACTCAGATGGAAAAAGTGTGTCCTGTTACTGTCTTCTACCCATCTGAGATGTCAGAGTCTTCTGAAGATGTCAGGTGGCTGCTTGTGAAATCTCATCTCTGCTAAGGTCCTTGGCTGCCTGCTTCGATCTGGTGCCTCATGCCTACACGATCAGTGGCACCAATACTTGGAAAATTGGGAATCTAGCCTAGTTTTAACTGTCTGCGATTTAGTTGTTCTATTGGTGGTGCATTGCAGAGAATCTTCTGGAGAAAGTTCCTTATTACAGGCACCTTACAAATCAAATAGTAGTTACAGATGCACCCCTTAGTCGCTGTGGGGCCTAAAAGGATCACCCACAAGTACAAGGAACATGCTCTCAAAGAGATGTCTTACCATATCAGTCAAGTGGAATTGAGGGCAGTCCACCAGGCCCCCAGTTTGGCAGATGAGTTACTCCATCATTCATGTGACAGATATCCTGCCTGTCTTAATATAAGTGCATTATATCCCATGGCACCTGAAATAAGGCGGACCGGATATCTGTCACACTTGGGACGGAGTAACCCATCTGCCAAACTCTAAATCAGCCTAAAGTCCTTTGCTTATGCAAACAGATGATACAACAAAAATTAATTATCTATACCAATGCAGTGAAATAAAATCCAGACTCCTGCCTCTCAAAGCACAAAATATTTGAAATTGTCTAAGCGGTGGAGACCTTCATCTCACTGTACTTCAAAGAGTCTTTCAGGAGAATTACAAGTGGGTCAGAAACAACAACGTACTGCATGATATATTCAGAGAATCAAGTTATCTTCAATTAATTCTCCTTGCAAAGTAAGAAAATAAGAATTTCCTAGACTTTGTCTCCATATATTACCATCCAGGGACAAAGGGGGATGACCTTTTTGATCGGCTGGTTAGGGATGTTTCTCTAGACCTTTCCTAAAATACCCTGGATTCTGTTGATCATGGTCAATCTGAATACTCCAAAACAAGAATGAACCTCATAGTGACAGAATGGCCCTGTTCAACAATTTTCTTCACCCATTGAAGTGACTACGTATTACGCTTCTGTATAGACCGGATCTCCTCCACAAGTTAAAAGACCAGATCTCACACCTCAACTTATCATCCTTAAATGTGGCAGCATGACTCCTAAACTCCTAAAATATGGTCATTTGAGCCTGCTTCAGGAGTATATGGATATCCTCATGGAAGCCACCAAGCTTTGTTTAAGAATGGAAGAATGGAAGAGGTTCCGTATCTAGCTCATATAGAAAAATGTTGGTCCTGCAAAATATCAGAGTGAGAAATTGTATTATTGGTTGGTGGGGGAGGGGGGGTCTTAGCCCTTCTCAAGCAAAAACCACAATCCTGGTCTGGTTGAACCACAAAAGTCACTAAATAACCTGTTCTTAACCCTCTGGTAGCTTGGCACAAAAACAGTGAGGCTTAACTGTGAGGTAAATTATTTATGGGCCACACTGACAGTAATAAAGTGAAGTCACAGTACATGAAAATTCCAATTTAGAACAGTAGATTACAATTGAATAAATAATTTGATACCAAAACAACAAAAATCTAGTCAGTAGAACTGGAGATATTGAACTTCAAAGGATCAGATAAGAGTATCGTCAAAAAGTGCAAAGCGCCAACTGAGTGTATCTGGTCACACTAGACTGCGACAAGGTCACAACAAGTAACACAAATCGTATCAGCAGAACTAGATTTATTGAATTTTAAAGGTTTATATAAAAGTTGTGTCAAAAGCCGCAAGCGCCAACTTCAAGGTATCTGAAAGAGACACGTTAGTGATAGATTCCTTACCTTAGAATATTCCGAGGCGTCAGACTGGATCTGGAAATTTTTCGGCAGCAGTACCCCTGCCCGTCGGTAGGCATCGTCGTGCGGCTCCGCGTACGTCGCTGGCGTCGTCGCCGATATGACGTCGTCGGAGCTACTTAGATGCGTCCATGCGCACTGACGTCAGTTCTTTCTTTTTCCGCGCCAGTAAGCGCAGATCCGAAAGATAGCGGTACTCCTAGCTATTAACTTTAACTTGGTTTCTGAGAACTTGTTTCTCTTGTTTTGTCGAGTACTCAACTCCTGGTGCAGTAGGGATGCCAGGTTTTAAGTCCTGTGGGGCCTACCATCGGAACATGTCGGTGGCGGACCCGCACGACGTGTGTTTCTTCTGCTTGGGGCACGCTCATGACCCCGAGGCGTGCCCCGATTGTCGGGCTATGGCGCCGAAAGCTTTGCGGGAGCGTTCCCGAAAGTTGTTGGAGGCCCGGCAATCGGTTCCGCGCCGATCGAGGTCCCATCGTTCGTCGGAATCGGGGACAGGTAAGTCAAGGCGCCATAAAAAGTCGATGAAGCAACGTCGCTCTTCGTCTACCCCTCACCGGTCGCGGGACGCGATGGAGGGGGCAGGTGGTCACTCCCCCGCGGCTCTGATAAAGCCTCGGTTTTTGCCTGCGGCCTACCCACCTTTCCAGGGCCCACACGCAACACCGGAAGAAATACAGGTCTTCCTGTCGGCCATGGGCCGTTTGTTTGCCCCATCGGCTCCCTCTGGCGCGCCTTCGGGCCCCGTGAACCCGTTGGGTGGTTCTGCCCCCGTGCCCTCAGCACCGCCGGTGGCTCTAGCCTCAGCGCCGCCACTGGCTTCCACCTTGGCGCCGCCGATGGCTCCAGCCACGGCGCCATTGCCTCCATGGCCGGGCTACTTCGAGCCTGGATTGGCCTCTTCTCCACCGCTTCCTAGTCCGGGAGGGGGAATTTTATCCCTTTCCCTGGGCTCCTCGTCCTTCTCGGCCTCTCAACAGCCCACAGACGACGGCAAGGACTGGGACGGTCTAAGGACCCTCTCACAGATCAGTGTGAGGATGAATCAGGGGGATGACACTGGGGAGGATCCAGGCAATCTGGATTTCTCTTCACACCCTGGTACACTGTTACCCTTCTTCCGTGGCTACGGAAGAGGCTGGAATATTTTATGTGGTGTTACATGGGGCTCTTTATCTCGAGCTACCGACAGTGCCTATCAGCACCAATCTCCTCTGAAGTGTTGCACACCATGGCCTCCTCGGCGGAGCCGCTACTACCCCTTTCACGACGCTCTTCCAGACGTTTCTTTACACGCCTGGTCCAAACCAAACACAGGGGCTCTTGTGGGCGACCCCAGTTTCCTCACTCAACACCCAACGCCAGGGAGTCTGGGTGTCCAGGCCTCTGCCTCTCCAAGCGCATTCCCTTCCGCACTTCCGGATCGGGATTCCAAACCACTAGAGCAGTTGGACAGACAGATCTTCCACTTCTGCCAGTTACAGACTGCGGTCGGTGACTGCTGCTTGCCTTTTGGGTCGCTGTTCCCACACTGTGTGGGACACAGTGGCGTCGGTCTTGCCTCACTGTCCGGCGGAGGCTTGGGCGGTGCTTTCCCAAGACATTATCAAGGGGAGAGATGCGGCATAATTCACTATCCGTTGTGGCCTTCAGACCGCTGAGTCCCCCGCCTGGGCAAATTCCACAAAAGTGGCTCTCTGCCGTTAAGCCTGGCTCAGAAGGTGTCAGGACCACCTTTTTAGACATGCCCTTTGATGGCACGCACTTCCTTGGTGACAAAGAGCATTGCACGTTGGCACGTTTTAAGGACTCCCGGGCAACCTGTGGTGGGTCAAGGGGCCAGTGGGTGGGTCGGTCAACCACTGCCCCGGTCGCCACAACCTCCAAACCTTCTTAGTCCGGTGTTTCAGGTCCACCTCACGCCAGTGGGCGGCAGGATTTACCATCGCCTCCTCCAATGACACACCGTCACTTTGGGCAAGTGGGTTCTGCAGATAGTCCGAAAGGGCTCCTCCTTCGAGACTACCCCTCCATCCATGCCTACTCCATTTCACCGCATGTCTGAGGCTCACTTCCAACTTCTCCAGCAGGAAGTTGCGTGCCTCTTGGCCACGGTGGCCATTGAGCACGTTCCAACACCCACAGTGGGTCGTGGTTGTCATTTCCCTCTACTTCTTGCTTCCAAAAAAGGACACAGGTATGCGTCCTCTCTTAGCCCTCTGGAATGTCAATCGCTTCCTCAGGACGTAGAGATCCAGTATGCTAATTTCCCCTAAGAAGCTCCTCTGCATCGGAGCGGTTCTGGACACGGTGCAATTTCGGGTTTCTCCTCCCCAAATGCGAGTCTGAGACCTTCGGGCTAAGATTCTGATCTTTCAGCCCCTGTCCTCGGTTTCGGTCAAAACCTCACTGGGGCTGCTCGGTCTCATGGCATCCTGCATTTTGCTGATCCTTCAATCCAATTGACGTATGCGGGCTCTGCGGTGGGACCTGAAGTTCCGGTGGACGCAGCATCAGGGACACCTGTCCGTCTACGTCCGGATCTCGGAGGGCACTGCACACCATTTGCAGTGGGGGCTCCCGAACCAGCGTTGGGTCAGTGGCAGATCCCTCTCCCTTCCCCAACCAGAGCACACAGTGGTGACGGACACACCCCTCCTGGGATGGGGGGGGCACATGGGAGAGGCAGAGATCAGAGACCTCTGGCGGAGTCCAAGCTCCATATCATTCTTTTGGAGCTCAGGGCGATCCTGCTTGCACTGAATGCATTACTTCCCTCTGTCCAGGGGAAGATAGTGCAGGTGTTCCCAACCTACACCACCACCATGTGGTACTGCAACGAGCAGGCTGGGGTGGGCTCATGGACCCTATGTCAGATGGCTCTGCGCCTCTAGACCTGGCTGGAGCACCAAGGCATTGTCTTGGTGGTCCAACACTCGGCAGGTTGTTTGACCGTTTGATGCTGGATCACGAATGGCGTCTTCACTCAGAGATTGCACAAGGTCTTTTTCAGCAGTGGAGAGAACCTTGGTTGGCTCTCTTCGCCACTGCACACAACGCGCAATGTCAGCAGTTCTGCGCGTTGGAGTTTACAAGGCGGCACTCGCTCAGGGACGCTTTTCGTCGCGATTGGAGTTGCTTTCTGTTATACGCCTTTCCGCCTATACCACTTCTACCCAGAGTGCTGGCAAGGATCAGACGCCACCGGGCCCAAGTCATTCTTGTGGCCCCGGACTGGGCTCGAAGAGTTGCTATCCCGAGCTACTCAGTATGAGCGTGGATCCCCCAATATGACTGCCTCTTCGGGAGGATCTTCTGTCGCAGCAGCAGGGGACGGTCCTCCACCCGAACCTGTCCGACCCCACCTCCTTGTGTGGAGATTGTGCGGCAACAGTTGATTCCATTTGACTTGCCTCCTGAAGTCTGTATTGTGATTCTGGCAGCCAGGCGTCCCTCAACTAAAACTGTGTACGCCTGCCGGTGGAACAAATTTGTGGCATGGTGCACAGCGACTGCTGTAGATCCCCTTTCTGCCCCTCTTCTGAGGTCCTATTGTTCCTTCTCTCTTTGGCCCAGCAGAGCTCTGCTCTGGGCATTATTAAGGGCTGCCTTTCTGATTTTTCAGCCTCTCTCAGGCCGCCTCTTCAGCCCTCTCTTTTCAAGTCCTCTGTTGTCAATAGAATTTTCGAAGGCATTACTCTCCTATTCCTTTTGAGATGCCTCAGTGGGACTTGAACCTGGTTCTCACATATACTTAATATGCGATCCCTTTGAGCCTCTTCATAACTGTCCTTTACGATTATTGACTTTGAAAACTGTCTTCCTGGTGGCTGTCACCTCCACTAGGCACGTGTGTGTACTCCAGGCTCTTACATGCCAACCTCCTTTCCTGGCGATTCATCCGGACAAGGTTGTGCTTCGGGCACGTCCCTCCTTTCTACCAAAAGTAGCCACTGCCTTTCATCTCGGGCAAACTGTCCCTCTGCCCACTTTCTTTCCGCCTCCGCTCCCTTTTAGAAAGGAAGAGAGGCTCCACAGTCTGGACCCAAAACGTGCACTTTTGTTTTACCTCACCCGCACACTACCGTTCAAAGTGGATTACCAGCTCCTTGTTGGCTCCGTGGGAGCCATTAATGACCGAGATGTGCACAGGACAAACTATCACCCGCTGGGTTGCCATGTTGTCTAAACAGGAGCCTCTGGTGCGCTTGCGTGCCCATTTGACTTGGGCAACGGCGGCGACTACAGCATTGGGATGCGGTGTCCCACTGCAAGACATCTGTGAGGCGGCCGTGTGGGCCTCGCTGTGTACTTTCACTAAGCGTTATTGCCTTGACAGTCAAGTCTGGAGAGACGACTTCTTTGGCCGTTCGGTTATCTGTGGCTTTCTGGTGTAATCTCACTTCGCAGACCCACCACCGGGGTTGGCATTGCTTGGGTATGTATTCTAAGGTAAGGAATCTATCACTAACGTGTCTCTTTCAGATGCACAAGTTACTTACTTGTGTAACGATATATCTGTAAGAGACATTAGTTAGTGATAGATTCCTTACCGCCCGCCTATCGTCCCCGTTCTGCGAACTGTCCTCTAGGGTTCAAGTCATCCCTTTCGGGGCCC
Source organism: Triturus cristatus (assembly GCF_964204655.1). NCBI lineage: Eukaryota > Metazoa > Chordata > Amphibia > Caudata > Salamandridae > Triturus > Triturus cristatus. Next base: position 1,122,514,449 of record NC_140585.1, on the reverse strand, counting down.
TAGTTCTATTGCACCAGTAGTCTGTCTCTGGCTTGGCTCTGCGTTTCTGGCGTGGAAAGTCGTATACAGAACTGACGTCAGCGCACATGGGCGCGTCTAAGTAGCTCCGACGACGTCATCTCGGCGGCTATGATGCCAGCGACGTACGCAGAGCCGCACGACGACGCCTACCGATGCGCTTGGGTACTGCTGACGAAAACTTTCCGTATCGAGTCTGACGCCTGGGAATTTTCTAAGGCAAGGATTCTATCACTAACTAATGTCTCTTACAGATATATCGTTACACAAGTAAGTAACTTGTGCATCTGATAGAGATATCTAGCCACAGATTCTTTAACTTTTGTATTCTCCCCAGGCGTCGGACTGGATCTGGAAGCTTTTCAGCAGCACCTCTGCGTGATGGGGACGGTGCTGTATGGCTACACTATGACGTTTTCTACGGAAGTGACATCAGCGGTGCTATATAAGTCCCCTCTGTCGCGCGGACGCCAGTTTCTTCTTTTCCTCACTGCAATGCGGATCCGGCGAAGTGATTCCTCGGGCCGTTGGTATTTTTGGCCTATTTGACGCCTATTTGCACCAGGGAACAGTGTGCCTATGCCTTCTGGTTTTAAGACGTGCGAGATCTGTGCCCAACAGATGTCGGCTACGGATGCCCATCTCATCTGCATGTGGTGCCTAGGAGAGCACTGCGACTCCGAGGAGTGCGACGCCTGTAAACGGCTGAAGCCTAAGGCCTTGCAGGAAAGGCAAATAAAGCTGTTGCTGGCGCGGCTTTCCCAGTTGGAGTCGGAGAGGCCGGTCTCCTTCTGGCTCTGAGGTTCCTTCCCGGGGCCGTTCAAGGAGCAGTTCCTGTGAGCGTTGTTTACCTAAGTCGCGAAAATCCTGTCTTAAGGAATCAAAGTCACGGCGGCCTTCTGCATCACCGCGTCACGACGTGGTCTCTGCTGGTTCCTCCCATTCCTTAACGGAGGACACTGCACAAGAGTTGACCCGATGGCTCCCTCCTTATCTTGGAGCTGGGGCGACTATGGCCCAGATGCAGGCATACTATCATGCTCTGCATACCTTCTTTTGGTCCATGCCTCCCTCTAGAGTGCCTTCGGGCCCCAAGGAGGTAGGGGGTACTCCAACTGGCAACACGCTGGCAGGTTCACCCTCGGTCCTGGTCGAAGAAGATCTCGACTCTGTGCCTATTGTCATCACAGCATCAGTGCACAGCCCGGTGCAGCTTCCAGTTGTGAAGCTGACAGTGTCAGATGAGGTTGTACTGGAGCCATATACAACGCTGTCCCTACGTCGGCACAGGAGGAGCCCTTCATGGTGCAGGACTATATGACGACTCCTGATGTCGATCGGTACCGGAGACGCCACTCATAGCCACTGCGGTTCCTGTGTCTTCTCCTTTGCATTCTGAGGTCGGAGCTGGCTCTATTGCTGTTTCTCCAGCATTGCAAGGTGGCTCAGGTGATGCTGGTGATGTCGACCACTTGGTTTGTCTTGTTCAGCCTCTTAAGGAAGGTTCTTGGGCTGCATTGGGTGAGGATGTTAGTCTACAATCCTCTCCTAATTCTGATCTGCTTTCTCCGCCACAAATGCCTCCAGGCTAGTGCAGCTTTTGCTTAAGTTATAAAGAGAGCTACTAATGTCTTGACATTGCAGCTCTTTCTGATGACTTCGTCTTCTGATCACTTGTTGGATCTGCTTCATCAGTGTGTGACAGGTGTTGAACCCTTACTGCCCTATGGAGGGTCTCTATATGATATTCTTCTTGGAACTTGGGCGAGGCCAGTGACTGGAGTGTCTGTTGATCGTGCCATTTTCCATCCCCATCGTCCTGCTCCAGACGACCCTGTCTGTCTTTCTCAACTCCCTATTGCTAAGGGGTTCGTCGTGCAAGCTGCTGCAACTTCGCCAAATCCAGATGTTTTTCCTTTACGTCCACCAGGTAGAGAATCTAGGTGGTTGGATCTGTGTGGCTGGAATATCTTTGCTTTGACTAGTTTGGCCTTCAGATCGTTAAACACGTCTGTGTCTTAGGCAGGACTTCATAAGCTTTATGGGACTCTGTCACCCATCTGCTTCCTTCCCTTCCTGAAGGGGTCAGGGCTGAATTATTTCAGCTTGCGCAAGATGGCCGTGAGATGGCAAAGTTTAGTATTACGTCGGCAATGGATATCACCGACTCTATTGGCAGAGCCATGGCTCAGTATGTTGCTCTTCGCAGACCCGCTTGGATGCGTGAGTTGAAATTACCTGATAATGTTCAGGAGAGTTTGAAAGATATGACCTTTGATGGTCTTGCAGATTCAGCGGTACAACGCCTCAAGGCAGGTCACTTGTAGTATGGCCTTTTCAGGTCTTTTGCTTCTCTTTTATATAGCCACAGTCGTGTATCTTTAGGATCTGAAAGAGACACATTAGTGATAGATTCCTTACCTTAGAATATCCCCAGGCGTCAGACTGGATCCGGAGAGTTTTGCTAGCAGTACCCCAGCGCGTCAGTAGGTGGCTTTGTGCGGCTCCTCATCCGTCGCTGGCGTCGTAAGCGCCGAGATCACGTCACGGAGACTACTTAGGCACCACCCATGCGCGCTGACGTCAGTTCTTTCTTTTTCCGCGCCAGCAAGCGCAGATCCGGTTAGAGCACGTACCTTAGTCACTTTTTGACTACCCCTTTTTGATACTTTTTGCCTCCTTTTCTCCTTGGTGCACGTAGGGATGCCTGGATTTAAGTCTTGTGGGGCCTGCCGTCGCAATATGTCGGTGGCAGACCCCCACGATGTTTGCCTCTACTGCCTGGAGACCGACCACGACTCCCGGGACTGTCTGGCCATGGCCCCGAAGGCCTTGAGGGAGTGGCGCCGGAAGCTGCTGGAGGTCCGGCACTTGTCCCAGCGCCGCTCCAGGTTCAGGGACCGTTCCCGGGAACGCTCGCGGGGCCGAAGTCGTCGCTCCTCGGGCTCCAAGTCTTCGCCCTCGGATTCGGGTAAGAGACGACACAAAAAGAAGTCGATGAAGCGAGTTCGCTCTCCGACGTCCCCCCGTCGGTCCTCGGATGCGGACGAGGGGAACAGGAGCTCTGCCCCTGTGGCTCCTTTGGAGCCTGGAGTCCCGCGGCCTACCCGCCTTACCCGGGTCCGTCGGCGCCTTCCGAACAGGTGCAAGATTTTCTTGCTACCATGGACCGCCTCTTTAGGCCTCGGGCTCCTGCTGGCGCGCCTTCGGGCTACGCGGTCCCGTGTGCGGATCCTGTTGGGCCATCGGCGCCGCCGGCGGATCCAGCTTCGGTGCCACAGGATACTGCGCCGCTGGCTCAGGCCCAGGCGCCACAAGGTCCAGCGCTTCTGGCCCCAGTGCCACCCTCGGCTCCGCCTCCGCAGTGGGTGCCATTTGTCCCGCCCTTGCCCCGGTTCCAGGGCCATTTTGTTCCTACCTGGGATCCTCATTGGGACGCGACACCAGCTCAGCCCCGGGCGGCGCCGTTTCCAACGCCGTATGTTCCTTCTCCGGCTCCAGCTCTGCCGCCGCGGTCTGTTCCCCATGCGACAGAGGTGGAGCACAACTGGGAGGGGGTCGGAGTGTGACTCCGAGCAGGACTGGGTGGACGACTTGGAGGATGCCGGCTGTGAGAAGTTGGCCTGATGTATGATGTCACTAGTTCTAGTGTACACGTTATATCAGTCCAAACAACCCTTATGGTGATTGGTTGTAAAGTCAACCTTATAGACCAGCTATCCTAGTGGTAGCATGGACAAGAGCAGTCTTAGGCTAAACTCTGAATGGCATGTGAAGCCAGCTGTGATACCATATATAATCCCTTGAATACCAAATGAAAGGACACCACAACAGATATATATATAAAATAAAGTGTATTTATTCTAGTCAAACCCTCAGCACTCTTTATGAGATTAGAGGTAAGTACAACACAGTCTTATTTAAGCATACATTAAGTCACACAGGTAAGTAATACAGTTAGGCCCTAGGGGCCGCGCAAACCATATACTAAGTAAGTGGTATAAGGACCACTGTCACGGAAATAGGATAGGCCTAGGCCTAGGGAATCGCTGGGGCTACACTACACTAGCAACAGTTAGGAAGTGGGAGGCCCACGGGATTCAGGTGCAGAGTGGAAACACTCACGCGTAATGCGTAAAAGTCGATAGAATTACTAGCAGTTAGAAATTAACAGTTTAAGGACACTTCTGAAGCAGCTAGAGAGTCGAGACTCGGAAACTAGACCCTAGGATAGTCACTACCCTTGTGAGCACCGAAGTACCCAAGTTACCTAGCCCACGGACTGCGGATGCATAGGTGTGAACTTGCGTCGGGTTTCGTCGTGGACTTCTATGGATGCCTGAAGGAAAGTTGCTGACAGGCAGTCAGTGAAGAGTGTCCGGTGGATCCCAAGGCTGGGATCAAGAAGAGAGGAGACCTGCAAGCAGAAGGGACAGAGTCAAGATCACTAGCCAGTGACCACGTGGAACCAGTAAGGAACCAGGCGATGTCGTGAAGATTGCAGGTGAAGGTGAAGCTTGTCGCTGCAGCCACGAGGTCCAGGGAACGTCGAGGACGACCAGGACCAGGAGGCGAGCTGTCCCACGAAGGCTCTTGCTGTCGGCGGCGTCGAAGTTGGACTAGGACTCACCAAGCCTTGGCAAGCGGAACCCACGAAGAACGGAGGACTTGCTTCTGGTGTAGACCAGGAAGGTCTGGGGTGCTTCTCTTTTGCAAGGAAGCGGGAGCCAGTCTGGAGGAGCCAAACCAGCAGTGAAGATTTCTGGATGCGTCGTCACAAAGGCCACTAGCCAACGGGCAAGCAACCGGACAGGCGCGGCAAGCAGGAAAATGCAGAAGGGCCCCACGCAGGACTCGTGGAGTGTGGGGGGCTGATCTTCGGTGCAGATGGTGCTTGGGGTTGGGGCTTCTCAATCCCCGGTGCACAACTTCGAGGGTGCCTCAGAAGCTGCGCTGGAAGATACTCGCCACTTTTCCCAGGTAGCCGGTCCCACGTCTCTCGTTGCCTCCACGGATCTCAGCTCGGCTGTGGATGTGGATCAGGGTCGGAGAAGTCTGGAAGTCAAGGCTCTGGTCGGGCTCTGCAGTCGGTCCCTCGTAGAACTTCAGCAAAGCAAAGGGTAGTCTCTGGATGGTGCCTGTTTGCACAGGGTACCCACTCCTTGGCCACAAGGGAGATTCTTCAGTCTTCTTCTTTCGTCGAATGTCGAAGGTCCAGAGTTTCTGTTCAAGTTGCAGGTTCAGGATAATCTAATCTCCTGGGGCCCAGCTACCACTCTTATCCAAATCTGGGGGGCTAGGTTACCTGCTAGGTCACGCCTTATGGGTGGGACCTGGGAGGGGGGTGGTTACACCCCCTTCCCTTTGTCCAGTTTCGCGCCAGGACTGGGGATGGAGTGCCCCAGCACCGGTTTGAACTGGACTATGCATGGGACACCTTGTGTGCCCCAGGCATGTCTCATTCCTTTCAGCCCTCCCTGCCCCAATACACTAAAGTCTGTCTGGGGAGGTGCTAGCACCTCCCCAAGCAGGAAACCTATTGTCCAAGCCTCCCTTGCCGGGATCACTCCCAGCAGCAGGAGGTCAGACTCGTGTCTGTGGCAGCAGCATCCATTTTGTGATGCTGAGGCTTTGGTTAGAGTTAAACAGCAAAGTAGGATTTTAACATGTCTCTCCCTCTAGAAGGGAGGAATAATATCCTCATCACCAGAAATGGTATGGGGGTATTATTCCAAAGTGTTAGACACCTTACACAACATGTTTTGATAAAGCCAAACCATAGTTACCATAACCGTTTAAGATTATAAGGCACTTTAAGAGTATGTGGTAGGCTATATCATAGAACAGCTATAAGGATATGGTTCCGAAAGCTGCAGACAGGCTCAGCTCATGCTAGAGCACCATCTCACATGTTACCAAGCACTCTGCCTCCAGGATTGTTAAGGCCTGCCATAGGAGTGACTGATAGGTACACATGTGTCTATTTTAAGGGTAGATATAGGTATACTATATCTAAGCAAGGGGTGATTACACGACCTTGCCCCAGCTGAGTGATCAGCCAGTTGTGTCTGATTGGAAGGCCAGACCAGGGGTGGCATAATACATGCTGCAGCCCCTGGGAGGCCTAGGGTACACCTATGCCCTGGGTACCTAGGGTACACTGTACAGGGTCCAATAAGGTGATCCTTACCAATTGGTTATGTACCTAGGGTACATGGAGTCCATTTTAAAGAGAGAGCAGACAGCCTGAGACCCTGAATGGCAGGATCTCAGGCCAACTAAGTCGAAAAAACAGCTAGACACTAGGCAAAAAGTTGGGGGTAACCATAGTCAGATATCCACCTTCCTACACCGGCGACCTCGATGTCTCCTCTGACCCGAGGTTTGCCTCTCTCCCGCCTACCATGGAGGAGGGTGCCTCCTACACGATGGTGCTCCGTCGGGCAGCTGAGGTCCTCAATCTTGATCTCCCTACGGTGGCCCTCAAAACTAATCTCCTCACTGAGGTGCTCCAGACGGCATCCACTTCGTCGGAGCCCCTGCTCCCTTTTAACAACGCTCTCACTGACGTCTTGTTGGGCACTTGGTCGCAGCCAGCCACAGGGGCCACTGTGGATAAGAATGTCGCCATGCGTCACCGCCCGGCGCCTGGTGACCCCGCTTTTCTGACCACTCATCCTACGCCTGAGAGCCTGGTCATCCAAGCCTCGACGTCGCAGAGTGCCTTTCCCACGGCTCCGCCGGATAAGGACTCTAAGAAGCTGGAGCAGTTCGGTAAGCGGTTGTTCTCTTCGGCCAGCTTGGGGATGCGGTCAGTGAACACCGCCTCCTTATTCGGCCGCTATTCCCTCACGGTGTGGGATACAGTTGCACAGGTGTTGCCTCAGTGTCCTGAGGAGACCCACGCTCTGCTGTCCCAAGCTGTTGCTGAAGGTAAGGATGCGGTTAAGTTCGCCATTCGGTGTGGTTTGGACACCGCGGACTCACTGGGTAGGGCGATTTCTACGACTGTGGCGCTTAGTCACCACGCCTGGTTGCGATCTACCGGGTTCTTGCGCGATGTCCAAAGCTCGCTCATGGACATGCCCTTTGATGGCACTCGCCTGTTTGGCAATAAGGCCAACAGTGCATTGGAGCGTTTTAAGGAATCTCCGCAAAGAGCCCGGCCACTCCTGGTTTTCATTCCTTTCGTGGCCACGGCAGAGGTGCCCAGGCGCGTTCCTTCAGCAAGCCTGTGCAGAACCAGCCTCAGCGCGGCCGCGACTTCCGCAGGGGAGGGTCTGAGAATCAGCGTGGGGGTCAGTCCACCTCCGCCCCCACTGCTTCTACCTCCAAACCTTCCTAATCCGAGCTTTGTGGAGCACCCCACGCCGGTGGGTGGCAGGATCCGCCACCACCTCCCCCACTGGCACAATATCACATCAGACAAGTGGGTGTTGCAGATCATCCGCAGGGGTTACTCCCTTCCCTTTCAGTTCTCCCCTCCAGCCATGCCACCTCGGTCCCACCGCATGTCGGGGGATCACTTGGTACTTCTCCAGCAGGAAGTCACTGCCCTCTTGGCCGGAAGTAAGGAGTGGTTGTTATTCCCACTACTTTCTGGTCCCCAAGAAGGACAAAGGGGGCTTGCGCCCCATCTTGGACCTCCGGAACGTCAATCGCTTCCTCCGGAAGGAGAAGTTCAAAATGCTGACTCTGGCTCAGGTCCTGGCTGCCCTCGACCCTGGAGACTGGATGGTTTCATTGGACTTGCAGGATTAATATTTTCATATCCCCGTCTTGCCGGCCCACCGGCCCACCGGCGGTTCACGGTAGGCCAGGAGCATTTTCAGTTTGCCGTGCTCCAATTCGGCCTTACCAGCGCCCCTCGGATGTTCACAAAAGTGATGGCGGTGGTCGCAGCTCATCTGCACAGGTCAGGGGTGTCAGTCTTCCTTTCCTCGAGGACTGGTTGTTGAAGGCGGGCTCGCCCCTGGCAGTCGTCAACCACCTTCAGACTACGGCCGACCTCCTGCATTTGCTGGGATTCGCCATCAACGTGCCGAAGTCGCACTTGAGTCCCTCTCAGAATCTCCCCTTCATCGGAGCGGTTCTGGATTCGAAGCTGTTTCAGGTTTTTCTCTCCCGAGCAGCGAGTCCAGGATATTCAGGCTATGTCCCGGGTTTTAGTCAGGATGACCCTCCGGCTTCTGGGCCTGATGGCCTCCTGCATCCTGCTTTTGACAATTGCCAGATGGCATATGCAGGCGCTGCAGTGGGCCCTGAAGTTCCAGTGGGTGCAGCATCAGGGCAACCTGTCCAAATGGGTCAATGGGAGATCCCTCTCCATTCCCCAACCGGAGCACACAGTGGTGACGGATGTGTTCTTCCTGGGATGGGGAGGCCACTTGGGGGAGGCGGAGATCAGAGGCTTCTGGTCTCCGGCGGAGTCCCGGCTCCATATCAATCTGTTGGAGCTTCGGGCGATCCGACTTGCACTGAAGGCATTCCTACACTCTGTCCGGGGAAGTGTGGTGCAGGTGTTCACGGACAACACCACCACCATGTGGTATTGCAACAAACAGGGCGGGGTGGGATCCTGGACCCTATGTCAGGAGGCTCTGCGCCTCTGGACATGGCTGGAACATCGAGGCATCACCTTGATGGTTCAACACCTGGCAGGTTCTCTGAACGCCAGGGCGGACGAACTCAACCGCTGGTGCTTGATGGATCACGAATTGCGTCTGAGCTCGGACGTGGTGCAAGGTCTCTTTCAGCAGAGGGAAGAGCCTTCGTTAGATCTATTCGCCACCGAAGAGAACGTGCAATGTCTTCAGTTCTGCGTGTTGGAATTTCCGTGGCGGCACTCGCTAGGCGACTCTTTTCGTTGCGGGTGGGGTTGTACGCCTTTCCGCCTATACCACTTCTGCCCAGAGTGCTGAAGAAGATTCGGCGCGACCAGGCCCAAATCATCCTTGTGGCTCCGGATTGGGCACGGAGATACTGGTATCCCGAGCTACTCAGCATGGCGATCGATCCCCCGATCCGACTGCCTCTTCGGGAGGATCTTCTGTCGCAGCAGCAGGGGACGGTCCACCACCCGAACCTGTCCAGCCTCCACCTCCATGCGTGGAGATTGAGCGGTGACAGTTGACGGCTTTCGATCTTCCTCCCGAAGTCTGTGATGTCATTCTGGCAGCCAGGCGGCCCTCCACCAAGACGGTATACGCCTGCCGGTGGAACAAGTTTGTGGCATGGTGCGCAGCAAAGTCTGTGGATCCCCTTTCTGCCCCTCTTTCTGAGGTCCTTCTGTTCCTCCTGTCCTTGGCCCAGCAGGGCTCTGCTCTGGGAACTATCAAAGGTTATCTTTCGGCCATCTCAGCCTTTCTGAGGCTTCCAGATCAGCCTTCTCTCTTTAAGTCCTCGATGATAGCCGTTTCCTGAAGGGCATTACGCACACGTTTCCTCCTGTGCCGTTCATAATGCCTCAATGGGACTTGAATCTTGTCTTGACCTATCTGATGTGCGCTCCCTTCTTGCCCCTTCATACCTGTCCTTTGCGTCTTCTCACTCTTAAGACGGCTTTCCTGGTAGCTATCACCTCTGCAAGAAGAGTGAGTGAGCTCCAGGCTCTTTCTTCCAAACCTCCTTTCCGTTCATCCGGACAAGGTGGTTTTAAGGACCCGTCCTTCTTTTTTGCCAAAGGTTGTCACGCCCTTCCACATCGGGCAGACCATCACTTTGCCCATCTTCTTTCCGCCTCTGCATCCTTCGAAAGAGGAAGAGAGGCTCCACCGTCTAGCCCCAAAATGTGCTCTCTCGTTCTACCTGAAGCGCACACTACAGTTCCGGGTGGATGACCTGCTCTTTGTTGGCTACGTGGGCGCCAAAAAAGGTTGGGCTGTGCACAAACGAACCATCTCTCGGTGGGTCGTTCTCTGCATCAAGGCCTGTTACTCGTTGGCTCAGAAGGAGCCTCCTGTGGGGCTCCGTGCCCATTCTACCAGGGCAACAGCAGCCACTACTGCCTTGGGACGCAGCGTCCCCTTGCAGGACATTTGTCAGGCAGCTATGTGGGCCTCGCTGCACACGTTTACCAAGCATTACTGCCTTGACAGTCAGGTCCAGAGAGACTGCTTCCCTGGCCGTTCTGTTCTCCGTGACTCTCTGGTGTAATCTCTTCGCAGACCCACCACCGGGGTTGGTATTGCTGGGGTATCTTTTCTAAGGTTGTCACGTTGGTTCTGCCCTCGGGATCGGATTGTTGCTAATTGTGGTCCACCCCTTGATCTACCCAAGCCTAGATAGCCGTAATGGCATAGGTCATTAGGAAGATCAAGTGAGGGAAGGAAAGGAAGGGGACAGCAGGGAGGGAGATCTGCAAAACACAAAGGACACGATTAATACCCTACCTATCTTCCTTAACCTCTTATGAATGCCTCCCTAGATCTATGCTTCATAACCATACCACCATATTTGTGTACCTGTAAAATAAAAGAACATGCAGCTTTATGGCGTAACTCTTCGAAGTGTGATCATACCCGATGTTCTCTTTGGTTGGCTACATTAGAGGATACACAGCAGCAAGGAAATCATAGAACAATAACACAGTGTCACCATTGGGCACAGGCTCTCCAAAATACATGTCACACTACAGTATAGCTGTTTACCCCCCCCCCCGTACCTACCCAAGGCTATGCTCCACCTTGCTTCACAGGGAGAGCGCGTTGTCCGCTATCTTAGGGAGGATCCCTGTTAAAGATGGAGTCAAGAGCACACACACAACACAACAACGAACATAAATGAGTAGCCACAGTGGATATCACGCCAAGGGGGTACTTAGCCTCCTCTGAGGTCAGAATCCCAACATAATGCCTTTCAATGCTTTTTAACGTTGGTTAGAGAAAGAATACTGTGTTAAGCCATGATGCCAAGGAGAATGCTGCCTTACTGGCCAATGTCAAATAGCAAGGAGATTAACATCTAGAATTGTTCCGTAATACTGATACGAGCCGGAAGCCTCCGGACCTTCGTATCGATCAATAGTCAAGGAGTCAGGGACAGCGTTACCCCCGCCGTCAAGGGAAACCTCGTAATAACTACTTCTCCCTTACTCAGCATGAGCCGGAACTAGGCTCTCCAACGGAGTAGGGGCTGCAGGGAGCTGAGGGTCTGTGAGGGACTCGGTGCACTGCACCCTTACCGGACCTTGCACCAGACGAGGGGCGCTATGTTCACGAGAAGTTCCTCATAACCGCCACCTTCACCAAAGGACTTCCGCACCGGTACTGACTGGCTCTACAGATATCGCGACCCTAGAAAATAGCGGCAGGAAAGAATTTCCGACGCACGCTGTGGTGGCGACGGCGTCTTTGTAGCGGACGCTCGTGCGTTATGACGCATCTCTCGGCGTGCGTGCTGCGTGCCCGGGGCGTCTGGGTAATGTAGTTCCTAAGAAGGTGTCGTCTGATTATTCGAGCACGACTCGTAACAAAGTTAAGGAATCTATCACTAACATGTCGCTTTCAGATGCACAAGTTACTACTTGTGTAACAATATATCTGTAAGAGACAGTTAGTGACAGATTCCTTACCGCTCCACCCATCCTCCCCTTCTGTGAACTGATTTCTAGGGTTAAGGTCATCCTTTTCAGGGCCCTAGTTTCTTGGCACCAGTGGCCAGTTTCTTGCATGGCTCTGCATTCCTGGCGCGGAAAGTCGTGTGCAGAACTGACGTCAGTGCGCATGGGTTTTGCCTAAGTAGTCTCCGTGACGTCATCTCGGCGGTTACTGTGAGAAGTTGGCCTGATGTATGATGTCACTAGTTCTAGTGTACACCTTATATCAGTCCAAATACCCTTATGGTGATTGGTTGTAAAGTCAACCTTATAGACCAGCTATCCTAGTGGTAGCATGGACAAGAGCAGTCTTAGGCTAAACTTTGAATGGCATGTGAAGCCAGCTGTGATACCATATATAATCCCTTGAATACCAAATGAAAGGACACCACAACAGATATATATATAAAATAAAGTGTATTTATTCTAGTCAAACCCTCAGCACTCTTTATGAGATTAGAGGTAAGTACAACACAGTCTTATTTAAGCATACATTAAGTCACACAGGTAAGTAATACAGTTAGGCCCTAGGGGCCACGCAAACCATATACTAAGTAAGTGGTATAAGAACCACTGTCACGGAAATAGAATAGGCCTAGGCCTAGGGAATCGCTGGGGCTACACTACACTAGCGTTAGTTAGGAAGTGGGAGGCCCACGGGATTCGTGTGCAGAGTGGAAACACTCACGCGTAATGCGTAAAAGTCAATAGCAATAGTACAGTTTAGAAAACGGTAGATTTAGGACACTTCCGGAGTAGCTAGGAAGTTGAGACTTGAAAACTAGACACTAGGATAGTCACTATCCTGATGAGCACCGGAGTACCCAAGTTACCTAGCCCACAGGCTGCGGGTGCATAGGGGTGAAGATGCGTCGTTTTCGTCGTCGACTCCTATGGATGCCTGAAGAAAGATGCTGACAGGCAGTCAGTGAAGAGTGTCCGGTGGATCCCAAGGCTGGGATCAAGAAGAGAAGAAACCTGCAAGCAGAAGGGACAGAGTCAAGGTCACTAGCCAGTGACCACGTGGAACCAGGAAGGAACCAGGCGATGTCGTGAAGATTGCAGGTGAAGGTGAAGCTTGTCGCTGCAGCCAGGAGGACCAGGAAGCGTCGAGGACGACCAGGACCAGGAGGCTAGCTGTCCCACGAAGGCTCTTGCTGTCGGCGGCGTCGAAGTTGGACTAGGACTCACCAAGCCTTGGCAAGCGGAACCCACGAAGAACAAGGGACTTGCTTCTGGTGCAGACCAGGAAGGTCTGGGGTGCTTCTTCTTTGCAGAGAAGCGGGAGCCAGTCTGGAGGAGCCAAACCAGCGCAGAAGATTTCAGGGTGCGTCGTCACAGAAGCCACTAGCCAGCGGGCAAGCAACCGGACAGACGCGGCAAGCAGGAAAATGCTGAAGGGCCCCACGCAGGACTCGTGGAGTGTGGGGGGCTGATCTTCGGTGCAGATGGTGCTTGGGGTTGGGGCTTCTCAATCCCCGGTGCACAACTTCGAGGGTACCTCAGAAGCTGCGCTGTAAGTTACTAGCCACTTTTTCCAGGTAGCCGGTCCCACGTCGCTCGTCGCCTCCACGGATCTCAGCTCTGCTGCAGATGTGGATGAGGGTCGGAGAAGTCTGGAAGTCAAGGCTCTGGTAGGGCTCTGCAGTCGGTTCCTCGTAGAACGGTCGCAAAGCAAAGGGTAGTCTCTTGATGGTGCCTGTTTGCACAGGGTAGCCACTCCTTGGCTACAAGGGAGATTCTTCAGTCTTCTTCTTTCGTCGAATGTCGAAGGTCCAGAGTTTCTGTTCAGTTTTGCAGGTTCAGGATAATCTAATCTCTTGAGGCCCAACTCCCACTCTTATACTAATCTGGGGGGCTGGGTTACCTGCTAGGTCACGCCTTATGGGTGGGACCTGGGAGGGGTGGTTACACCCACTTCCCTTTGTCCAGTTTCGCGCCAGAGCTGGGGCTGGTGTGCCCCAGCACCGGTTTGAACTGGACTATGCATGGGACACCTTGTGTGCCCCAGGCATGTCTCATTCCTTTCAGCCCACCCTGCCCCAATACACTAAAGGCTGTCTGGGGAGGTGCTAGCACCTCCCCAAGCAGGAAACCTATTGTCCAGGCCTCCCTGGCTGGGATCACTCCCAGCAGCAGGAGGTCAGACTTGTGTCTGTGGCAGCAGCATCCATTTTGTGATGCTGAGGCTTTGGTTAGAGTTAAACAGCAAAGTAGGATTTTAACATGTCTCTCCCTCTAGAAGGGAGGGATAATATCCTCATCACCAGAAATGGTATGGGGGTATTATTCCAAAGTGTTAGACACCTTACACGACATGTTTTGATAAAGCCAAACCATAGTTACCATAACCGTTTAAGATTATAAGGCACTTTAAGAGTATATGGTAGGCTATATCATAGAACAGCTATAAGGACATGGTTCCGAAAGCTGCAGACAGGCTCAGCTCATGCTAGAGCACCATCTCACATGTTACCAAGCACTCTGCCTCCAGGATTGTTAAGGCCTGCCATAGGAGTGACTGATAGGTACACATGTGTCTATATATAAGGGTAGATATAGGCATACTATATCTAAGCAAGGGGTGATTACACGACCTTGCCCCAGCTGAGTGATCAGCCAGTTGTGTCTGATTGGAAGGCCAGACCAGGGGTGGCATAATACATGCTGCAGCCCCTGGGAGGCCTAGGGTACACCTATGCCCTGGGTACCTAGGGTACACTGTACAGGGTCCAATAAGGTGATCCTTACCAATTGGGAATGTACCTAGGGTACATGGAGTCCATTTTAAAGAGAGAGCAGACAGCCTGAGACCCTGAATGGCAGGATCTCAGGCCAACTAAGTCGAAAAACCAGCTAGACACTAGGCAAAAAGTTGGGGGTAACCATAGTCAGATATCCACCTTCCTACACAACCCCCCCCAAACGAAAGGAGATAAGGCTGGCCTTGACAAGGTAAGCCTCTATTGCCTAAGTGGCCATATAAGGAAGAACCAGCACTGGCATGGTTACCCCCTGTCTCATGGTCCACTAAGCAATCCCTCACCCTAAAGGTATCATAGGGTCTCCACCATAGGGAATCACTACCTTTGGTGTGTCTTTGCAAAGTAAAAGGCTGGTGTTGAGATGGAGTACTGAAGTGAGTGTCCTCAAAGTGAGGCCTCAGCTTCCTCCAATCATCCTCCACCATGGATGCCTTTCTTTCTTTCACTGAGTTGCACTGTGCTCTCAGGGTCAGCCTCTGGCTACCTAAAGCTGGAGGCTGGGTCCCTTTTGTGGGCTTACTGGAGGGACAGGTCAGGTTTGGGGCCCTAAGGTCCCAGGTTTGCCTGTGCCCAACAGAATCCCTCTGGGGGAGGTCCCTAACTACCTGTAAAGGGGATCCCTCAGGAATGTTTTTACCCATCACCTGGCTAGGGCTACTAGCCAGGCAATCCTCATTCTTTTGATGGGGGGGTTCTTGTGGACAGGGGCCCTCTTGGGGTCCACTGGCCTCCCTGACCTCTGCAGCCCTGGGCTGACTGAGGCAGGGTAGAGAGAGGCAGGCTACCTGCACCAGACTGGGTCCCACCTTGGAAGGGGCCACTGACATCAGAGGCTCTGCCAGGCCAGGCCTGGCTACCTCTGGGGCAGTTCCTTCACAAGGGGTGAGGTCAGATCCCTGAGGAGGCTGACCTTTTCCTAATGTCTGGGGAGAGGGAGACTTTTCTTCCTCCCCACTACTCTCTGTTTGTGTGGAGTGATCCATAGTTTCAGGCTTCACTACACCTATGTCAGTCTGAGTATGGGCTGAGACCATTACAGCCTTGCCAACCTTTTCAGGGAGGCACTCAGTTTGTGTTTGAGCTGTGACTGTCACAGCTCTGCCAATCTCTACAGGGAAGTCTGTCTGTGCCTGGGCTGTGGCTACCACTGCCCTTCCAACCTTTTCAGGGAGGAAATCTGCTTGGACAGGGGTTGTGACTGGCACAACCCCACTACCCTTTTGGGAAAGGCCTACCATTTTGGAATGGGTGTCTTGTTCAACTCCAGCCCAAGCTGAGAGTTCTAAGTCATTCCCCAGTAAGCAGTCCACAGGCAAGGTTGGAGACACTGCCACCCTTTTAGGGCCAGTGACACCTCCCCAGCTGAGACATACCTCTGCCATGGGATGACTGTTCTGTTTGCCATCAATGTTAGTCACCTGGTATGAGAAACCAGGCAAAAGCTGCTCAGAGGGAACTAGCCTATGGGCCACCATAGTGATGCTGGCTCCAGTGTCTCTGTAGGCCTCAGCTTTTCTACCATTGATGTAGGGTTCCTGTCTGTACCTACCCAAAGTGTTGGGACAGGCAGTGAAGTTGGCAAACCCCATGCCACCATCACAGACAAGAGTAGCTGCTGTAGGGGAATTGGCTAAGCCAGGATCCCCCTGTGTTCCCCAAGAAAACCCAACCAAATTTTTGGGGGCACTCCCACCACCTGGGGGATTACTGCTGACAGTAATAGGTGGTGTGACAGGAGTAGTTGGGGGAACAGTTTTGTTTTTAGCCTGTGGGCAACTGCTGTCAGTTTTCCAATGCCCAGGTGTTTTACACACATGGCAGTAAGGCTTTTTAACTGTGGTAGAGGAGGGAGCTTGGGACCCACCACCCTGTGTGGAGTTTTGGGGCCCTGAGGAAGATTTCTCTTTTGCTTTATCCCCACCCTTCTCTTGAGGGTTGGTGGTATCTTTCTTTTGGTCACCACCCTGATTTTTAGGCCTAATCCTGGTCCTGACCCATTTATCTGCCCTCTTTCCCAATTCTTGGGGAGAGGTCAAATCTGAGTCTACCAGGTGTTGATGGAGAAGCTGGTTCTGACAATTACTAAGGATCTGCTCCCTCATAATCAAGTTGTACAATCCTGTATAGTCCTGCACCTTGCTGCCATTTAACCACCCTTCCAAAGCCTTAGTGGCACAATCCACAAAATCAGACCAGTCCTGTGTCTGTGTCTTCTGGGTGTCTCTGAACAACAACCTATATTGCTCAGTGGTTAAGCCAAACCCATCTATCAGAGCACTCTTCAGGACTTTGTAATTGTTTGCATCCTCATCACTGACTGTGAGGAGCTTGTCTCTACCTTTGTCAGAAAAGGAGAGCTACAAGATAGCTGCCCACTGACTCTGGGGAACCTGCTGTACTTTGCAGGCCCTCTCCAAAGCAGTCATCCACTTGTGGATGTCATCCCCATTCTGATATGGGGGGACTATCTTGCTTAGGTTTCTATGGTCATAAGACCTATCCCTATCTCTAGGAATGTTGCTGCCACCAGTGGGTTCTAACCCACTTAACTTTTGTTCTCTAGCCAGAGCAAGCTTCTCTTTGGCAAGGGCAAGTTCTTCCCTCTGAATCCTCAGATTAGCTTCCCTCATTCTGGCTTCATGCTCCTTTCTCTCAGGGGAAGTCATTCCCCTGTGAGAGGAAGCATTAGAGATGTTAGAGACATGGGAGTGGATGGATTCCCTTGAAGGGGATCTGTCCCTCCTGCTTCTCTGTGTAAGCCTACTTGGGGGTCTGTAAGGGGGGACCCCATGCAAACTCCCATGTAAGCTTAGGTTAGCCTGGCTAAGTCTTCCTACTTGGCCCTGGCTGTCTACCTCTTCATCTGAAGTCTCCTCTGACTCCTCTGTGGTGGGTAGACCCTTATCTACAGCTATGGCACCATACTTGGCAGCTCTTTCAGCATCATAGGCCTCCAGAAGCTCCACTAGCTGTCTAAGGGTAGGGTTGGAACCCTGTTTTAATCTCCTGGAGGTACACAGTTGTCTCATCTCCTGGAAAGTGAATGCATCATATCTAGAGGGAACCTGTCTAGGATTCTCCTCTCCTGAGAGAGCATCAGTGTGATCTCCATTCAGGGACATGATTCTAGTGAGGGTGTGGTGTGTGCACCTACCTACACTAGTTGTATCTACTAAACCTCTCTAGTAGTTGTAGTCAGGGTGTGTTACTCCCTTCAACCTACAACTACTAAGCCCAGTAGGACTTAAGTATTATAATCTATGTTATATGTACCTAGACAATATCTGTGTGATCTTTCAATTTAGTATCTCAAGATTACAATGGTATTACAACAGCAAGCTCAGATCCCAACCGCTGCTCACCAATGTCTGCGGGTGCATAGGGGTGAAGATGCGTCGTTTTCGTCGTCGACTCCTATGGATGCCTGAAGAAAGATGCTGACAGGCAGTCAGTGAAGAGTGTCTGGTGGATCCCAAGGCTGGGATCAAGAAGAGAAGAAACCTGCAAGCAGAAGGGACAGAGTCAAGGTCACTAGCCAGTGACCACGTGGAACCAGGAAGGAACCAGGCGATGTCGTGAAGATTGCAGGTGAAGGTGAAGCTTGTCGCTGCAGCCAGGAGGACCAGGAAGCGTCGAGGACGACCAGGACCAGGAGGCGAGCTGTCCCACGAAGGCTCTTGCTGTCGGCGGCGTCGAAGTTGGACTAGGACTCACCAAGCCTTGGCAAGCGGAACCCACGAAGAACAAGGGACTTGCTTCTGGTGCAGACCAGGAAGGTCTGGGGTGCTTCTTCTTTGCAGAGAAGCGGGAGCCAGTCTGGAGGAGCCAAACCAGCGCAGAAGATTTCAGGGTGCGTCGTCACAGAGGCCACTAGCCAGCGGGCAAGCAACCGGACAGACGCGGCAAGCAGGAAAATGCTGAAGGGCCCCACGCAGGACTCGTGGAGTGTGGGGGGCTGATCTTCGGTGCAGATGGTGCTTGGGGTTGGGGCTTCTCAATCCCCGGTGCACAACTTCGAGGGTACCTCAGAAGCTGCGCTGTAAGTTACTAGCCACTTTTTCCAGGTAGCCGGTCCCACGTCGCTCGTCGCCTCCACGGATCTCAGCTCTGCTGCAGATGTGGATGAGGGTCGGAGAAGTCTGGAAGTCAAGGCTCTGGTCGGGCTCTGCAGTCGGTTCCTCGTAGAACGGTCGCAAAGCAAAGGGTAGTCTCTTGATGGTGCCTGTTTGCACAGGGTAGCCACTCCTTGGCTACAAGGGAGATTCTTCAGTCTTCTTCTTTCGTCGAATGTCGAAGGTCCAGAGTTTCTGTTCAGTTTTGCAGGTTCAGGATAATCTAATCTCTTGAGGCCCAACTTCCACTCTTATACTAATCTGGGGGGCTGGGTTACCTGCTAGGTCACGCCTTATGGGTGGGACCTGGGAGGGGTGGTTACACCCACTTCCCTTTGTCCAGTTTCGCGCCAGAGCTGGGGCTGGTGTGCCCCAGCACCGGTTTGAACTGGACTATGCATGGGACACCTTGTGTGCCCCAGGCATGTCTCATTCCTTTCAGCCCACCCTGCCCCAATACACTAAAGGCTGTCTGGGGAGGTGCTAGCACCTCCCCAAGCAGGAAACCTATTGTCCAGGCCTCCCTGGCTGGGATCACTCCCAGCAGCAGGAGGTCAGACTTGTGTCTGTGGCAGCAGCATCCATTTTGTGATGCTGAGGCTTTGGTTAGAGTTAAACAGCAAAGTAGGATTTTAACATGTCTCTCCCTCTAGAAGGGAGGGATAATATCCTCATCACCAGAAATAGTATGGGGGTATTATTCCAAAGTGTTAGACACCTTACACGACATGTTTTGATAAAGCCAAACCATAGTTACCATAACCGTTTAAGATTATAAGGCACTTTAAGAGTATATGGTAGGCTATATCATAGAACAGCTATAAGGACATGGTTCCGAAAGCTGCAGACAGGCTCAGCTCATGCTAGAGCACCATCTCACATGTTACCAAGCACTCTGCCTCCAGGATTGTTAAGGCCTGCCATAGGAGTGACTGATAGGTACACATGTGTCTATATATAAGGGTAGATATAGGCATACTATATCTAAGCAAGGGGTGATTACACGACCTTGCCCCAGCTGAGTGATCAGCCAGTTGTGTCTGATTGGAAGGCCAGACCAGGGGTGGCATAATACATGCTGCAGCCCCTGGGAGGCCTAGGGTACACCTATGCCCTGGGTACCTAGGGTACACTGTACAGGGTCCAATAAGGTGATCCTTACCAATTGGGAATGTACCTAGGGTACATGGAGTCCATTTTAAAGAGAGAGCAGACAGCCTGAGACCCTGAATGGCAGGATCTCAGGCCAACTAAGTCGAAAAACCAGCTAGACACTAGGCAAAAAGTTGGGGGTAACCATAGTCAGATATCCACCTTCCTACACAACCCCCCCCAAACGAAAGGAGATAAGGCTGGCCTTGACAAGGTAAGCCTCTATTGCCTAAGTGGCCATATAAGGAAGAACCAGCACTGGCATGGTTACCCCCTGTCTCATGGTCCACTAAGCAATCCCTCACCCTAAAGGTATCATAGGGTCTCCACCATAGGGAATCACTACCTTTGGTGTGTCTTTGCAAAGTAAAAGGCTGGTGTTGAGATGGAGTACTGAAGTGAGTGTCCTCAAAGTGAGGCCTCAGCTTCCTCCAATCATCCTCCACCATGGATGCCTTTCTTTCTTTCACTGAGTTGCACTGTGCTCTCAGGGTCAGCCTCTGGCTACCTAAAGCTGGAGGCTGGGTCCCTTTTGTGGGCTTACTGGAGGGACAGGTCAGGTTTGGGGCCCTAAGGTCCCAGGTTTGCCTGTGCCCAACAGAATCCCTCTGGGGGAGGTCCCTAACTACCTGTAAAGGGGATCCCTCAGGAATGTTTTTACCCATCACCTGGCTAGGGCTACTAGCCAGGCAATCCTCATTCTTTTGATGGGGGGGTTCTTGTGGACAGGGGCCCTCTTGGGGTCCACTGGCCTCCCTGACCTCTGCAGCCCTGGGCTGACTGAGGCAGGGTAGAGAGAGGCAGGCTACCTGCACCAGACTGGGTCCCACCTTGGAAGGGGCCACTGACATCAGAGGCTCTGCCAGGCCAGGCCTGGCTACCTCTGGGGCAGTTCCTTCACAAGGGGTGAGGTCAGATCCCTGAGGAGGCTGACCTTTTCCTAATGTCTGGGGAGAGGGAGACTTTTCTTCCTCCCCACTACTCTCTGTTTGTGTGGAGTGATCCATAGTTTCAGGCTTCACTACACCTATGTCAGTCTGAGTATGGGCTGAGACCATTACAGCCTTGCCAACCTTTTCAGGGAGGCACTCAGTTTGTGTTTGAGCTGTGACTGTCACAGCTCTGCCAATCTCTACAGGGAAGTCTGTCTGTGCCTGGGCTGTGGCTACCACTGCCCTTCCAACCTTTTCAGGGAGGAAATCTGCTTGGACAGGGGTTGTGACTGGCACAACCCCACTACCCTTTTGGGAAAGGCCTACCATTTTGGAATGGGTGTCTTGTTCAACTCCAGCCCAAGCTGAGAGTTCTAAGTCATTCCCCAGTAAGCAGTCCACAGGCAAGGTTGGAGACACTGCCACCCTTTTAGGGCCAGTGACACCTCCCCAGCTGAGACATACCTCTGCCATGGGATGACTGTTCTGTTTGCCATCAATGTTAGTCACCTGGTATGAGAAACCAGGCAAAAGCTGCTCAGAGGGAACTAGCCTATGGGCCACCATAGTGATGCTGGCTCCAGTGTCTCTGTAGGCCTCAGCTTTTCTACCATTGATGTAGGGTTCCTGTCTGTACCTACCCAAAGTGTTGGGACAGGCAGTGAAGTTGGCAAACCCCATGCCACCATCACAGACAAGAGTAGCTGCTGTAGGGGAATTGGCTAAGCCAGGATCCCCCTGTGTTCCCCAAGAAAACCCAACCAAATTTTTGGGGGCACTCCCACCACCTGGGGGATTACTGCTGACAGTAATAGGTGGTGTGACAGGAGTAGTTGGGGGAACAGTTTTGTTTTTAGCCTGTGGGCAACTGCTGTCAGTTTTCCAATGCCCAGGTGTTTTACACACATGGCAGTAAGGCTTTTTAACTGTGGTAGAGGAGGGAGCTTGGGACCCACCACCCTGTGTGGAGTTTTGGGGCCCTGAGGAAGATTTCTCTTTTGCTTTATCCCCACCCTTCTCTTGAGGGTTGGTGGTATCTTTCTTTTGGTCACCACCCTGATTTTTAGGCCTAATCCTGGTCCTGACCC
This sequence comes from Triturus cristatus, assembly GCF_964204655.1. Lineage (NCBI taxonomy): Eukaryota > Metazoa > Chordata > Amphibia > Caudata > Salamandridae > Triturus > Triturus cristatus. The sequence goes on along the minus strand of NC_140585.1, from coordinate 1,122,492,786 downwards.
ATTTATCTGCCCTCTTTCCCAATTCTTGGGGAGAGGTCAAATCTGAGTCTACCAGGTGTTGATGGAGAAGCTGGTTCTGACAATTACTAAGGATCTGCTCCCTCATAATCAAGTTGTACAATCCTGTATAGTCCTGCACCTTGCTGCCATTTAACCACCCTTCCAAAGCCTTAGTGGCACAATCCACAAAATCAGACCAGTCCTGTGTCTGTGTCTTCTGGGTGTCTCTGAACAACAACCTATATTGCTCAGTGGTTAAGCCAAACCCATCTATCAGAGCACTCTTCAGGACTTTGTAATTGTTTGCATCCTCATCACTGACTGTGAGGAGCTTGTCTCTACCTTTGTCAGAAAAGGAGAGCTACAAGATAGCTGCCCACTGACTCTGGGGAACCTGCTGTACTTTGCAGGCCCTCTCCAAAGCAGTCATCCACTTGTGGATGTCATCCCCATTCTGATATGGGGGGACTATCTTGCTTAGGTTTCTATGGTCATAAGACCTATCCCTATCTCTAGGAATGTTGCTGCCACCAGTGGGTTCTAACCCACTTAACTTTTGTTCTCTAGCCAGAGCAAGCTTCTCTTTGGCAAGGGCAAGTTCTTCCCTCTGAATCCTCAGATTAGCTTCCCTCATTCTGGCTTCATGCTCCTTTCTCTCAGGGGAAGTCATTCCCCTGTGAGAGGAAGCATTAGAGATGTTAGAGACATGGGAGTGGATGGATTCCCTTGAAGGGGATCTGTCCCTCCTGCTTCTCTGTGTAAGCCTACTTGGGGGTCTGTAAGGGGGGACCCCATGCAAACTCCCATGTAAGCTTAGGTTAGCCTGGCTAAGTCTTCCTACTTGGCCCTGGCTGTCTACCTCTTCATCTGAAGTCTCCTCTGACTCCTCTGTGGTGGGTAGACCCTTATCTACAGCTATGGCACCATACTTGGCAGCTCTTTCAGCATCATAGGCCTCCAGAAGCTCCACTAGCTGTCTAAGGGTAGGGTTGGAACCCTGTTTTAATCTCCTGGAGGTACACAGTTGTCTCATCTCCTGGAAAGTGAATGCATCATATCTAGAGGGAACCTGTCTAGGATTCTCCTCTCCTGAGAGAGCATCAGTGTGATCTCCATTCAGGGACATGATTCTAGTGAGGGTGTGGTGTGTGCACCTACCTACACTAGTTGTATCTACTAAACCTCTCTAGTAGTTGTAGTCAGGGTGTGTTACTCCCTTCAACCTACAACTACTAAGCCCAGTAGGACTTAAGTATTATAATCTATGTTATATGTACCTAGACAATATCTGTGTGATCTTTCAATTTAGTATCTCAAGATTACAATGGTATTACAACAGCAAGCTCAGATCCCAACCGCTGCTCACCAATGTCTGCGGGTGCATAGGGGTGAAGATGCGTCGTTTTCGTCGTCGACTCCTATGGATGCCTGAAGAAAGATGCTGACAGGCAGTCAGTGAAGAGTGTCTGGTGGATCCCAAGGCTGGGATCAAGAAGAGAAGAAACCTGCAAGCAGAAGGGACAGAGTCAAGGTCACTAGCCAGTGACCACGTGGAACCAGGAAGGAACCAGGCGATGTCGTGAAGATTGCAGGTGAAGGTGAAGCTTGTCGCTGCAGCCAGGAGGACCAGGAAGCGTCGAGGACGACCAGGACCAGGAGGCGAGCTGTCCCACGAAGGCTCTTGCTGTCGGCGGCGTCGAAGTTGGACTAGGACTCACCAAGCCTTGGCAAGCGGAACCCACGAAGAACAAGGGACTTGCTTCTGGTGCAGACCAGGAAGGTCTGGGGTGCTTCTTCTTTGCAGAGAAGCGGGAGCCAGTCTGGAGGAGCCAAACCAGCGCAGAAGATTTCAGGGTGCGTCGTCACAGAGGCCACTAGCCAGCGGGCAAGCAACCGGACAGACGCGGCAAGCAGGAAAATGCTGAAGGGCCCCACGCAGGACTCGTGGAGTGTGGGGGGCTGATCTTCGGTGCAGATGGTGCTTGGGGTTGGGGCTTCTCAATCCCCGGTGCACAACTTCGAGGGTACCTCAGAAGCTGCGCTGTAAGTTACTAGCCACTTTTTCCAGGTAGCCGGTCCCACGTCGCTCGTCGCCTCCACGGATCTCAGCTCTGCTGCAGATGTGGATGAGGGTCGGAGAAGTCTGGAAGTCAAGGCTCTGGTCGGGCTCTGCAGTCGGTTCCTCGTAGAACGGTCGCAAAGCAAAGGGTAGTCTCTTGATGGTGCCTGTTTGCACAGGGTAGCCACTCCTTGGCTACAAGGGAGATTCTTCAGTCTTCTTCTTTCGTCGAATGTCGAAGGTCCAGAGTTTCTGTTCAGTTTTGCAGGTTCAGGATAATCTAATCTCTTGAGGCCCAACTTCCACTCTTATACTAATCTGGGGGGCTGGGTTACCTGCTAGGTCACGCCTTATGGGTGGGACCTGGGAGGGGTGGTTACACCCACTTCCCTTTGTCCAGTTTCGCGCCAGAGCTGGGGCTGGTGTGCCCCAGCACCGGTTTGAACTGGACTATGCATGGGACACCTTGTGTGCCCCAGGCATGTCTCATTCCTTTCAGCCCACCCTGCCCCAATACACTAAAGGCTGTCTGGGGAGGTGCTAGCACCTCCCCAAGCAGGAAACCTATTGTCCAGGCCTCCCTGGCTGGGATCACTCCCAGCAGCAGGAGGTCAGACTTGTGTCTGTGGCAGCAGCATCCATTTTGTGATGCTGAGGCTTTGGTTAGAGTTAAACAGCAAAGTAGGATTTTAACATGTCTCTCCCTCTAGAAGGGAGGGATAATATCCTCATCACCAGAAATAGTATGGGGGTATTATTCCAAAGTGTTAGACACCTTACACGACATGTTTTGATAAAGCCAAACCATAGTTACCATAACCGTTTAAGATTATAAGGCACTTTAAGAGTATATGGTAGGCTATATCATAGAACAGCTATAAGGACATGGTTCCGAAAGCTGCAGACAGGCTCAGCTCATGCTAGAGCACCATCTCACATGTTACCAAGCACTCTGCCTCCAGGATTGTTAAGGCCTGCCATAGGAGTGACTGATAGGTACACATGTGTCTATATATAAGGGTAGATATAGGCATACTATATCTAAGCAAGGGGTGATTACACGACCTTGCCCCAGCTGAGTGATCAGCCAGTTGTGTCTGATTGGAAGGCCAGACCAGGGGTGGCATAATACATGCTGCAGCCCCTGGGAGGCCTAGGGTACACCTATGCCCTGGGTACCTAGGGTACACTGTACAGGGTCCAATAAGGTGATCCTTACCAATTGGGAATGTACCTAGGGTACATGGAGTCCATTTTAAAGAGAGAGCAGACAGCCTGAGACCCTGAATGGCAGGATCTCAGGCCAACTAAGTCGAAAAACCAGCTAGACACTAGGCAAAAAGTTGGGGGTAACCATAGTCAGATATCCACCTTCCTACACAACCCCCCCCAAACGAAAGGAGATAAGGCTGGCCTTGACAAGGTAAGCCTCTATTGCCTAAGTGGCCATATAAGGAAGAACCAGCACTGGCATGGTTACCCCCTGTCTCATGGTCCACTAAGCAATCCCTCACCCTAAAGGTATCATAGGGTCTCCACCATAGGGAATCACTACCTTTGGTGTGTCTTTGCAAAGTAAAAGGCTGGTGTTGAGATGGAGTACTGAAGTGAGTGTCCTCAAAGTGAGGCCTCAGCTTCCTCCAATCATCCTCCACCATGGATGCCTTTCTTTCTTTCACTGAGTTGCACTGTGCTCTCAGGGTCAGCCTCTGGCTACCTAAAGCTGGAGGCTGGGTCCCTTTTGTGGGCTTACTGGAGGGACAGGTCAGGTTTGGGGCCCTAAGGTCCCAGGTTTGCCTGTGCCCAACAGAATCCCTCTGGGGGAGGTCCCTAACTACCTGTAAAGGGGATCCCTCAGGAATGTTTTTACCCATCACCTGGCTAGGGCTACTAGCCAGGCAATCCTCATTCTTTTGATGGGGGGGTTCTTGTGGACAGGGGCCCTCTTGGGGTCCACTGGCCTCCCTGACCTCTGCAGCCCTGGGCTGACTGAGGCAGGGTAGAGAGAGGCAGGCTACCTGCACCAGACTGGGTCCCACCTTGGAAGGGGCCACTGACATCAGAGGCTCTGCCAGGCCAGGCCTGGCTACCTCTGGGGCAGTTCCTTCACAAGGGGTGAGGTCAGATCCCTGAGGAGGCTGACCTTTTCCTAATGTCTGGGGAGAGGGAGACTTTTCTTCCTCCCCACTACTCTCTGTTTGTGTGGAGTGATCCATAGTTTCAGGCTTCACTACACCTATGTCAGTCTGAGTATGGGCTGAGACCATTACAGCCTTGCCAACCTTTTCAGGGAGGCACTCAGTTTGTGTTTGAGCTGTGACTGTCACAGCTCTGCCAATCTCTACAGGGAAGTCTGTCTGTGCCTGGGCTGTGGCTACCACTGCCCTTCCAACCTTTTCAGGGAGGAAATCTGCTTGGACAGGGGTTGTGACTGGCACAACCCCACTACCCTTTTGGGAAAGGCCTACCATTTTGGAATGGGTGTCTTGTTCAACTCCAGCCCAAGCTGAGAGTTCTAAGTCATTCCCCAGTAAGCAGTCCACAGGCAAGGTTGGAGACACTGCCACCCTTTTAGGGCCAGTGACACCTCCCCAGCTGAGACATACCTCTGCCATGGGATGACTGTTCTGTTTGCCATCAATGTTAGTCACCTGGTATGAGAAACCAGGCAAAAGCTGCTCAGAGGGAACTAGCCTATGGGCCACCATAGTGATGCTGGCTCCAGTGTCTCTGTAGGCCTCAGCTTTTCTACCATTGATGTAGGGTTCCTGTCTGTACCTACCCAAAGTGTTGGGACAGGCAGTGAAGTTGGCAAACCCCATGCCACCATCACAGACAAGAGTAGCTGCTGTAGGGGAATTGGCTAAGCCAGGATCCCCCTGTGTTCCCCAAGAAAACCCAACCAAATTTTTGGGGGCACTCCCACCACCTGGGGGATTACTGCTGACAGTAATAGGTGGTGTGACAGGAGTAGTTGGAGGAACAGTTTTGTTTTTAGCCTGTGGGCAACTGCTGTCAGTTTTCCAATGCCCAGGTGTTTTACACACATGGCAGTAAGGCTTTTTAACTGTGGTAGAGGAGGGAGCTTGGGACCCACCACCCTATGTGGAGTTTTGGGGCCCTGAGGAAGATTTCTCTTTTGCTTTATCCCCACCCTTCTCTTGAGGCTTGGTGGTATCTTTCTTTTGGTCACCACCCTGATTTTTAGGCCTAATCCTGGTCCTGACCCATTTATCTGCCCTCTTTCCCAATTCTTGGGGAGAGGTCAAATCTGAGTCTACCAGGTGTTGATGGAGAAGCTGGTTCTGACAATTACTAAGGATCTGCTCCCTCATAATCAAGTTGTACAATCCTGTATAGTCCTGCACCTTGCTGCCATTTAACCACCCTTCCAAAGCCTTAGTGGCACAATCCACAAAATCAGACCAGTCCTGTGTCTGTGTCTTCTGGGTGTCTCTGAACAACAACCTATATTGCTCAGTGGTTAAGCCAAACCCATCTATCAGAGCACTCTTCAGGACTTTGTAATTGTTTGCATCCTCATCACTGACTGTGAGGAGCTTGTCTCTACCTTTGTCAGAAAAGGAGAGCTACAAGATAGCTGCCCACTGACTCTGGGGAACCTGCTGTACTTTGCAGGCCCTCTCCAAAGCAGTCATCCACTTGTGGATGTCATCCCCATTCTGATATGGGGGGACTATCTTGCTTAGGTTTCTATGGTCATAAGACCTATCCCTATCTCTAGGAATGTTGCTGCCACCAGTGGGTTCTAACCCACTTAACTTTTGTTCTCTAGCCAGAGCAAGCTTCTCTTTGGCAAGGGCAAGTTCTTCCCTCTGAATCCTCAGATTAGCTTCCCTCATTCTGGCTTCATGCTCCTTTCTCTCAGGGGAAGTCATTCCCCTGTGAGAGGAAGCATTAGAGATGTTAGAGACATGGGAGTGGATGGATTCCCTTGAAGGGGATCTGTCCCTCCTGCTTCTCTGTGTAAGCCTACTTGGGGGTCTGTAAGGGGGGACCCCATGCAAACTCCCATGTAAGCTTAGGTTAGCCTGGCTAAGTCTTCCTACTTGGCCCTGGCTGTCTACCTCTTCATCTGAAGTCTCCTCTGACTCCTCTGTGGTGGGTAGACCCTTATCTACAGCTATGGCACCATACTTGGCAGCTCTTTCAGCATCATAGGCCTCCAGAAGCTCCACTAGCTGTCTAAGGGTAGGGTTGGAACCCTGTTTTAATCTCCTGGAGGTACACAGTTGTCTCATCTCCTGGAAAGTGAATGCATCTTATCTAGAGGGAACCTGTCTAGGATTCTCCTCTCCTGAGAGAGCATCAGTGTGATCTCCATTCAGGGACATGATTCTAGTGAGGGTGTGGTGTGTGCACCTACCTACACTAGTTGTATCTACTAAACCTCTCTAGTAGTTGTAGTCAGGGTGTGTTACTCCCTTCAACCTACAACTACTAAGCCCAGTAGGACTTAAGTATTATAATCTATGTTATATGTACCTAGACAATATCTGTGTGATCTTTCAATTTAGTATCTCAAGATTACAATGGTATTACAACAGCAAGCTCAGATCCCAACCGCTGCTCACCAATGTCTGCGGGTGCATAGGGGTGAAGATGCGTCGTTTTCGTCGTCGACTCCTATGGATGCCTGAAGAAAGATGCTGACAGGCAGTCAGTGAAGAGTGTCTGGTGGATCCCAAGGCTGGGATCAAGAAGAGAAGAAACCTGCAAGCAGAAGGGACAGAGTCAAGGTCACTAGCCAGTGACCACGTGGAACCAGGAAGGAACCAGGCGATGTCGTGAAGATTGCAGGTGAAGGTGAAGCTTGTCGCTGCAGCCAGGAGGACCAGGAAGCGTCGAGGACGACCAGGACCAGGAGGCGAGCTGTCCCACGAAGGCTCTTGCTGTCGGCGGCGTCGAAGTTGGACTAGGACTCACCAAGCCTTGGCAAGCGGAACCCACGAAGAACAAGGGACTTGCTTCTGGTGCAGACCAGGAAGGTCTGGGGTGCTTCTTCTTTGCAGAGAAGCGGGAGCCAGTCTGGAGGAGCCAAACCAGCGCAGAAGATTTCAGGGTGCGTCGTCACAGAGGCCACTAGCCAGCGGGCAAGCAACCGGACAGACGCGGCAAGCAGGAAAATGCTGAAGGGCCCCACGCAGGACTCGTGGAGTGTGGGGGGCTGATCTTCGGTGCAGATGGTGCTTGGGGTTGGGGCTTCTCAATCCCCGGTGCACAACTTCGAGGGTACCTCAGAAGCTGCGCTGTAAGTTACTAGCCACTTTTTCCAGGTAGCCGGTCCCACGTCGCTCGTCGCCTCCACGGATCTCAGCTCTGCTGCAGATGTGGATGAGGGTCGGAGAAGTCTGGAAGTCAAGGCTCTGGTCGGGCTCTGCAGTCGGTTCCTCGTAGAACGGTCGCAAAGCAAAGGGTAGTCTCTTGATGGTGCCTGTTTGCACAGGGTAGCCACTCCTTGGCTACAAGGGAGATTCTTCAGTCTTCTTCTTTCGTCGAATGTCGAAGGTCCAGAGTTTCTGTTCAGTTTTGCAGGTTCAGGATAATCTAATCTCTTGAGGCCCAACTTCCACTCTTATACTAATCTGGGGGGCTGGGTTACCTGCTAGGTCACGCCTTATGGGTGGGACCTGGGAGGGGTGGTTACACCCACTTCCCTTTGTCCAGTTTCGCGCCAGAGCTGGGGCTGGTGTGCCCCAGCACCGGTTTGAACTGGACTATGCATGGGACACCTTGTGTGCCCCAGGCATGTCTCATTCCTTTCAGCCCACCCTGCCCCAATACACTAAAGGCTGTCTGGGGAGGTGCTAGCACCTCCCCAAGCAGGAAACCTATTGTCCAGGCCTCCCTGGCTGGGATCACTCCCAGCAGCAGGAGGTCAGACTTGTGTCTGTGGCAGCAGCATCCATTTTGTGATGCTGAGGCTTTGGTTAGAGTTAAACAGCAAAGTAGGATTTTAACATGTCTCTCCCTCTAGAAGGGAGGGATAATATCCTCATCACCAGAAATGGTATGGGGGTATTATTCCAAAGTGTTAGACACCTTACACGACATGTTTTGATAAAGCCAAACCATAGTTACCATAACCGTTTAAGATTATAAGGCACTTTAAGAGTATATGGTAGGCTATATCATAGAACAGCTATAAGGACATGGTTCCGAAAGCTGCAGACAGGCTCAGCTCATGCTAGAGCACCATCTCACATGTTACCAAGCACTCTGCCTCCAGGATTGTTAAGGCCTGCCATAGGAGTGACTGATAGGTACACATGTGTCTATATATAAGGGTAGATATAGGCATACTATATCTAAGCAAGGGGTGATTACACGACCTTGCCCCAGCTGAGTGATCAGCCAGTTGTGTCTGATTGGAAGGCCAGACCAGGGGTGGCATAATACATGCTGCAGCCCCTGGGAGGCCTAGGGTACACCTATGCCCTGGGTACCTAGGGTACACTGTACAGGGTCCAATAAGGTGATCCTTACCAATTGGGAATGTACCTAGGGTACATGGAGTCCATTTTAAAGAGAGAGCAGACAGCCTGAGACCCTGAATGGCAGGATCTCAGGCCAACTAAGTCGAAAAACCAGCTAGACACTAGGCAAAAAGTTGGGGGTAACCATAGTCAGATATCCACCTTCCTACAGTTACGACGCCAGCGACGGACGCGGAGCCGCACGACGCCACCTACTGACGCGCAGGGGTACTGCTAGCCAAACTTTCCGGATCCAGTCTGACGCCTGGGGATATTCTAAGGTAAGAAATCGATCACTAACTAATGTGTCTTACAGATATATTGTTACACAAGTAGTAACTTGTGCTTTAAGGATTTAAATCCTACCTCTGCTGTTGTTGCACTTTGTGGTGTTGAAGTATTAAGCACTACTTCTTTCTTACTGCAAGAGTTTTTGACTCTGGATTTGACTTTCTTAATCTCCAGATTGTCTTAGCAGCTGCATAGCTAGTTTGTTCTTTTATTTTACCCTGATGAGGAGCTTAGTCTCAAGAGTTTATACCCTATTTTGGGTATGCGTTTTACTGTACTTGGAGTATTCGTTTGCTATTGTATAGCTTTTTAGGTGTACTACTTGTGTAGTCTATTTGTTTGCTATTAAATAGATTTCTCTGAGTACCCTGTCTTGTGTGGGCATCTCTCAGCTATACTGCTTAGTCCTTCTTGGACTCCTTTATATGCTCTTTTAATGGCTATTGTTGTGATACCCTTTTTGAGGTTCTTTTACATTTACATGCCCCTCTGGTCTTTCTTAGCCACAGTAATCAGTGCAGTTTGTTTTCTCTTCTTGAGCGGACTACATATCTATTATGAGTGCTTCAATTTTTGAAGAGTTGTGCTGATAAATTCAGAATTTATGGTTGTATTCTTTGGATTACACAAGGTAGTGGCTTCCTCCTTTGTGTAAGGGTATAGGTAATTCCTTTATTTAATTTTGGAACATGGTGGTGTGAACTCTGTGTCTTAAACTGTCTCAAAAGCAGTGTCTGAAACAGTTGAGGCTTTTTTTTCATACATGACATGGCAGGAGGTTTTTAGGCTATATAGAAATCTCTTCTTGTTATTATCCTTGTAGGAATGTACGATCTGTTTTCATGGTCACCCCCACTTGTTGCTGGTATCATGTTTTACTGACTAGTCTGACTGGGATCCTGCTAATCAGGACCCCAGTCTCAGTGCCTGTCCCCTAAATTAGATATGGTGAGTACTTGGGTACACTCCAGATTGGCCACTGGAGTACCCTTGTCAGTCCCTAGTGTGTTACTAAGGTACCCAGGGCATAGGTACCCTCTGGGATCTCCCATGGGCTGTCGCATTTATTATGCCACCCATGAGAGACCACTCAAATTGTGACTACAGGCCTGCAATTGCAGCCTGTGTAAGCTGGTGCTAGCACCACTTACGACAGATATAGGTTTCCTTATATCTGAGGTCACTCCACTTAAAACCTATAAGTCACCCCTAAGGCAGGCCTTTCAATCCTGAAGGCAGGGTGCTCAGTTCTAAGTGTGAAGGTGCCCCTGCATGAGCAGGACACCCCTACAACCTTCGGAGTCCATTCTCTCGGGTTGTAAGTGCATCAGCTATTAAGATACATTGAGTGGTCATGCATCATCACGCGATGACCATCTCTAAACTAGCTGTAACGAACCCTGTTGTGTTTGGTATCAAACATGTTGGAATCATACCCCTACACTGTAAACAGTGTGGGAGGTATGATTCCATGCACTGTAAAGCTCCTCCGGGAGGCCCTCGGTGCTCCCGGTACCAGTTCTCTACACCCGGACAGCAAACTATGGCTGCTGCCGACCAGGAACATGATTCTGCCCTCCTGCTGCTGAGCCAAGCTTGAGCAGAGGATGGCAGGACAATAGGTACCCTGTTACAGGTAGGTGTGACCACCTCCCAGACAGGACTTAGTGTTGTGGGACAGGGTGGGGGCACTTGCCAGCGCCACTCAGACTGCTTGAAGGGCACATTTGGTACCCTCCTTACATACGCCAGTCCAAAACAGTTCAGAGAGCCGTTGGCTCCTCCTCTGGTGCAAAACTGGACAAAGGACATGGGAGTATACTCTCCACTGTCCAGCCCCTCTTCTGGGAGAAACCCCTGAATCGTCCCAACCTTTTTCTTAGGGTACTTAAGGGCTTATCTGTGGTTGGGTCCCTAGATTAGTCGTGAGACAAGATTCAGATCCAACACCACTTCATCTTCGACCGCCTGGGCTCTCTGGACATTGCTAGACTTCGCTTTGGGAACCAAGACTGCAACTGGGAAGACTCCTGCTGCTTCTAGTCTCATCTTCCTGCAAGTCTGCTGCAATGCCTGTGCCTGTGATCCATACAGGTTCTTCACAAGGCCTGTGAACATCCAAGACACCCGAAGGAATCTCCCTTGGAGTGAATGAGTCACTTCCCTCCATCTGCAGGCACGGCAACAAAGCTGACCTGTCTGCTGTTCCTGAGCTCCCGCAGACTCTGAAAGGTTCTGCAACACAGGTGGTGGTTCTGCAACTCCCTCGATGCCTGCACTGTCTCTCTTGCAATTTGGAAGCTAGTATCCTGTGTCTGAACCGTTGGAGCAGTACTCCTGTGCACTATGTCGATTTGCCGTTGCCAAGGCTTGTTGACTCTCTCCTCCAGAGATCTTCGGGCTCCAATAAGCTCCAGCCTCAAGCATCTCCTGCAGCCAAAATCTTCGCCTGCACTACATCTGTTGCACCATGGGCCTTCATCCTTTGGTGAGTTGCTCGAGATCCTCTTGCTACTCCTGTGCCTTCGGCCTGTGGGTCCTCTAGACGGTCTTCTTCGATTCCAGTGGGCTCCCCTGCTTGCTCGGGCCTGCTCTGACTTACCTGCTCGTGGTGAGTCACTTTACCCTTGCTGGTCCCGACACTGCACCTTTTTCAACCACTACATCTATTGCCGCTGACCACTTGGCTCTCGACATCCGACGTGGGACAGCTCGTGAATGGCTCCTGGTATTCCTCAGTGTCACCTGGTCCATACAGCTGCAACTTCAAGGGCACGGTCTCTTGCATTCCCGACATCAGGGGGCATTTGTCTTCCGTGCTTCCTGGTCACTCGTGAATGGCATAGGCTCTGTCCCCTCTGCTTGCAGGTACTTCTCACCTTGAATATACCTTTAGGTTCCACCAGACACTTTCACCTTCTTTGCCAGCGGCATCTTTTCCGAAGTCCTCCATTGTGGTCTACACCAGTTTCCGATGTCACTACTCACCTATGCCCCCGGCTTCTTTGGTGTAGGTATCCTGGTTCCTGGGGTATCCATGGGTGGGATGACTCTCCCACCTTCCATAGGGTTCCCTGGGGTCTGCTGGTAAGGGTCCTTCTTTAAAAATTGAAACCGCGACTTACCCATAGACTTCCATTGAGTACGCGGTCGTGTTCTCACTCTGCACACTGCGTCTGTTGGGTTCCTAGATACTCACCTTGGGTGGTTCCTTGGGTCCCCGAATCTTCTACATCTTTTGGGTCCATTCTTGTCGTAAGTTATGGTTCGCATTCCACTATTTTGGTATATGGGTTGGTCTCCCCCTGGAGATTACTGTGTATTTGTGCTGTTTACTTAGTTTATCGACAAAGTATTGTGTGTAATGTGTTTATATCTCCGGGGAGGATATAATACATTGTGTTAGTGAGTGTTAATAATAAATACATATTTTTTATAACTACACTGTGTGGTTCTTTTTCACTTAACTCATACCATAAGATTAAGTGCTGGTAAAACAAGCTGCTTTACACTCCTTCTGGACTAAGCCTGAAGGCTTCTCTCCACAGCTACCACTTAGAGAGCTTTCTAAGGTTATCTAAGATCACTAAATCACCATAAGAGTTGTCTGGATTAGTGCAGTGTGCTACACTTACATAAGTGAGCACCATATACTAAGCCAGCCTCCTACACTCCTAGAATGTTTTTTCTAATGTATTCTGTCTGAAGGTTAGATTTTACCTGTCTTCTTGAGGTATGTAACTAATTTTCTCTGTACTTAACAGTCCTTGAGAAATTACAGCTGTTGCTTCTTGAAGAATATCTATGAAAGATACCTCAATACTGGATATATATATATAACACAACAAGAGGCTCAATACTGGCACAAAAACAGCGTTTATTCATCGTCCAAACACTGCAGGTTCCTTCTTTCACCTAACGTTTCTGCCTTTCAGCCTTGTTCACAGGTAGAAGGTCAATGATTCAAACGCACATTGCATTCAGCTGCATGTTTAAAGTTTTACAAACTCACGTGACTTAATGGAAAATACTGGTCCCAGAGTGCACCGCAAGTGTGTTAGTTGTACTTCTGGAAATCCACAATATTCAAAGTTCATAAAACAGTGTCTTTATTGCGGTGCCGCTCTTGCATGGAAAATACTTTGGAAGTCAGGTGAGTACATCGTTGTTGGCACATTGCTTTAATTCTTTTCTAGACGTGAATGGATTCGGGGTGTATGACTTTCACCCACGATCGTGCTGGCTGGACATGTGTCAATTCACGTAGTATTGAGCCTCTTGTTGTTTGCTGTGTTAATGGATGGGCTTCTCCGTGCTCATTGTGAAGAGGCTGCCATGAAGGGTCGGGGGCTCCGGTAACTGGAGGCTTGATTATTTATTTATATATATATATATATATATATATATATATATATATATATATATATATATATATATATATATATATATATATATATATATATTCACTGAAAAAACCATAGGTTTCACACATGTTATAGTTAGCTGGACATTTTACTGATAAAAAACCAATGAAATTCCCCCGTTATAGTTACTGTAGGCAACTATAACTCACGCGACCGCAATCCTCTGCTGATGCTAATACTGTATTTAGACACTTATTTGCCCATGTCTTCTTCCATTAAATTTTAGCTATACATATATTACAAATATTTTTTTTTCATAAAGACACATATGTCATCAGCAGAGGATTACGGTCGCGTGAGTTATAGTTGCCTACAGTAACTATAACGGGGGAATTTCATTGGTTTTTTATCAGTAAAATGTCCAGCTAACTATAACATGTGTGAAACCTATGGTTTTTTCAGTGAATTTGTACGGTTTTTTAAATGCTAAGTTACTTTACGCCATTTGTGGCGTGCGCGCCCACTTAACGCAGTTCGTTCCATGCGCGCACGGTGCGCTTCGCGCACCGTGCGCGCACAGTGAGCACGCGGTGCGCTTCGCGCACCGCGTGCCCACATTACGCTAGATGGGCCATGAACGCACGATGCGCTTCGCGCACCGTGCGCACATGGAGGACATATGATGAGCAAACTCTTAAATCTGCTTTTCATTTATTTTTTTTTATTTTTTTTACCGTACGCTTACCGTAAGCTTACGGTACGCGTACCCCGTGATTTTTTTTAAAATCAATAAATGTTTTTTTTGTACTTTTCTGTCCTTCTTTGACCCCCTTACAAATGTTAGGGCGTCTGTAACTCTCCTCATTGCCCCCTTTCCTTGTTTTCTCAGTTTTTTTTCTGAGTGAAACACACAAAATGGCGGCCGCCGCTTCCTGGTTTCGGCCGATTCGAATGTTTACTAAGATCTATGGGCCAATCAGAATCTCCTTCGCGCACGCCATGTTTCTTCCGTACGCTTACCGTAAGCTTACCGTACGCGTACCCCGTGATTTTTTTTAAAAATCAATAAATGTTTGTTTTGTACTTTACAGTCCTTCTTTGACCCCCTCACAAATGTAAGGGGGTCTGTAACTCTCCTCATTGCCCCCTTTTCTTGTTTTCACTCTTTTTTTTTCAGAGTGAAACACAGAAAATGGCGGCCGCCGCTTCCTGGTTTCGGCCGATTCGAATGTTTACTAAGATCTAAGAGCCAATCAGAATCGCGCTCGCGCACGCCACCGTACGCTTACCGTAAGCGTACGGTAAGCGTACCGTAAGCGGGCTCAGATATATATATTGATTTAAAGGCTATTTTCTCAGAATCTACTGAACAGATTTACACCAAACCTACAAAAGGCACTTCCTTGACCTAGGGACTACCTCTCTGCCAAATTTTGAGTAATTCTGTTCAGCCGTTCGGGCTGTAGCTCGTTCTAAAGGTCCTATGGAAAAATGCATGGGAAAAACGCGTTTTGGGACCCCCCTTTTATCTCAGCCCCCGCTTGACGGATCCCCCCGAGACTTTCAGGGTAGGAGCGGAGCGTAGCGCCCCACCTATTTTGAGAAATTCGCGAGGATTCGTCGACCGGCGCCAAAGTTATTCAAAATAGAATGTTGAGGTTTTCCTATGGAAACGTGGTCCTAACTATAACTACCTACTGGCGACCGCCAGTAGGTAATGTATATATATATATATATATATATATATATATATATATATATATATATATATATATATTCACTGAAAAAACCATAGGTTTCACACATGTTATAGTTAGCGGAAATTTTACTGATAAAAAACCAATGAAATTCCCCCGTTATAGTTAGTGCAGGCAACTATAACTCACGCGACCGCAATCCTCTGCTGATGCTAATACTGTATTTAGACACTTATTTGCCCATGTCTTCTTCCATACATTTTTAGCTATACATATATTACAAATATTTTTTTTTCATAAAGACACATATGTCATCAGCAGAAGATTGCGGTCGCGTGAGTTATAGTTGCCTGCACTAACTATAACGGGGGAATTTCATTGGTTTTTTATCAGTAAAATTTCCGCTAACTATAACATGTGTGAAACCTATGGTTTTTTCAGTGAATTTGTACGTTTTTTTAAATGCTAAGTTACTTTACGCCATTCGTGGCGTGCGCGCCCACTTAACGCAGTTCGTTCCGTGCGCGCACGGTGCGCTTCGCGCACCGCGCGCCCACTTTACGCAGTTAGTGCCGTGCACGCACGGTGGGCACGCGGTGCGCTACACGCACCGCGTGCCCACGTTACGCTAGATGGGCCATGTACGCACGATGCGCTTCGCGCACCGTGCGCACATGGAGGACATATGATGCACTTCGTTTTGAAAGGTAATATTTTAATTTTTTGTATATGTTATAAGCATGCACAAATGGTGCACCTTCGGGCACCATTTGCACACGGGGTGGAGAGAGTGTGGATAATTTTTTTTTTTATTATTTGTTTTTTAAATATTTTAGTTTAACTCATCTTTAATAAGCCATGCACAATTGGTGCCCTTCGGGCACCAATTGCACACGGGGTGGGGAGAGTGTGGATAATTTTTTTTTTTTTATAATTTTTTACCGTACGCGTACGGTAAGCGTAATCGGCGAAATTAGCGAAAAAATAAAAATTCCGTTTTTGGCCTTGGGGGATCTTTGGGGACTCCCTCAACATTGCTATGTGTGTGGGAGCTGTCTAAACAGCCCCTTTACATGTTTTTGTGCTTTATATTTTAAACATCACTCTCAGTGCGAGAGAGAAAATGGCGGCCGCCGCTTCCTGGTTTCGGCCGATTCGAATGTTTACTAAGATCTAAGAGCCAATCAGAATCGCGCTCGCGCACGCCACCGTACGCGTACGGTAAGCGTACCGTAAGCGCACCGTAAGCTGGCTCAGATATATATATTGATTTAAAGGCTATTTTCTCAGAATCTACTGAACAGATTTACACCAAACCTACAAAAGGTACTTCCTTGACCTGAGGACTACCTCTCTGCCAAATTTCTAGTAATTCTGTTCAGCCGTTCGGGCTGTAGCCCTGTCTAAAGGTCCTATGGAAAAATGCATGGGAAAAACGCGTTTTGGGACCCCCCTTTTATCTCAGCCCCCGCTTGACGAATCCCCCCGAGACTTTCAGGGTAGGAGCGGAGTGTAGCGCCCCACCTATTTTGAAAAATTTGCGAGGATTCGTCGACCGGCGCCAAAGTTATTCAAAATAGAATGTTGCGGATTTCCTATGGAAAAGTGGTCCTAACTATAACTACCTACTGGCGACCGCCAGTAGGATATATATATATATATATATATATATATATAATATCTGAATCATTCCCAGACGCCGAGGCGGGAGTCCCACGGTAAAGTACAAAAGCAGTGCCCTAAGTAAATAATAGTAATAGGCTAAAAGGAAGAGAGGCAGTTCTCCTCATATTTTCACCGCACGTCGTGTGGAAGGGAGTCTCCCTGAATGCCTACTCAGTTTTTCACTTCTTTTCTTCAGGATGTCTGATAAGAAGGCCCTTTTTAGACCCTGCAGGACTTGTGAGAAGAAGAGGGTCCATGTGGATGACCAACACAAAGACTGCATCTACTGCCTTCATCCAGAGCATGTTGCTAAGTGTTGGACCTGGCCCTTTTTGTGGGGTCATCCCTAAACTTTTTGCCTTCCTCCTGTATTTTTCCTGACCTGTTGTTGGCTGATTTATGACTCTGGGCACCTTAACACTGCTGACCAGTGCTAAGGTGCATATGCTCTCCCTATGGTAAAATGTATACATTGATTGGTGTCCATGATTGGTTTATTTGGTTTACTGTCAGCCCCTAGTAAAGTGCAGCAGGAGTGCCAGGGCTTGTAAATACAAATGCTGCTGGTGGGCTTGCAGCACCCACAGAAGCGGCCTAGTAAAATGTGTCTAGGATCTGCCACTGCAGAACCTGCGCGCAGTCTGGTACTGTCGCGCTGACTGCGCAAGTGCACCCACTTGCCAGTCCCTAAACCTTCCCTTAACTACATATTAGTCACCCCTCTAGTAGGCCCCAGGGCAGGGTGCATTGTAGGCATAAGGTAGGACATGCCCTGATGTGTGTGGCATGTCTTAATAGGGAATTACAGCAATTTTTGTTTTTCACTATTGAAGGCTACCTGCTCTCCATAGGCCAGAATGGGCTGCTGGAGTCACTACACGCTGTGACCCCAGTGGACTCATAGAGTATGGTAGAAAGTCATGTTTAGTATGCCTGAACTCAGAATAATAAAATACTTCTTTTAGTAAAGTTTATTTTAATATCCTGTGTTTGTAAATACTACTTTTAGAAAGTTAGTATTTACTGATCTGGCCATTCAGTCCGCCTCTGCGCTGTGTGTGTGTGTTCTGCCTAGCAACAGTAAGGAGCAGGGCTGGGGAATTCCCAGAGACAGTCTGGCTGCCAGGTGGTGGGTAGAGAGATTACACCAGGATGGGTGGGAGGAGTACACCTTGACTCTTGAATAGACCTGTGCTCTGCCAGCACAAAGCCGGCTCCGCCCCCTGTGGAGCGGCTGATGTCTCTGCCCTGCTGCTGAAAGGAAAGCGCAGAGTCACCACAACAAAGTGCTCCAAAACTGGACTGAGCCAGGCCCAGGCCCCCTGGCGCTAAAAAACAAAAGAATTGCACTATAAAAGTAGGAGCCTGGCTCCTAAGAAATCAGTTCCTGTTTGCGCCAAGAAGAAACTCTGCCTGACGGAGAAGGACCTGGAGAAGCTGAAGGAGGACTACTGTCTCTCTGCCTGAGAGACTGGCCTGCAGTGGGTGCCTGTCTGCTGGAAGGAGAAGGAAAGCCTGAAGAAAAAGACTTTAATTCAACTTGTGCTTTTACAAACAATCTCCAAGGGCTTGCGTGTGAACTTGCCCCCTGACCTGCGCCCCAGGAACAGTGGGCGCTACCCCCCTGAAAGAAGAGGAGAAGTGCCGTGGGTAATTCCGCAAGCTGACCCCTGGGAACCTGTGCATCCCCTGACCTCACTGAGCAACGCGACTTCTGCTGCTGGCGTGGCTGCAAACAAAGTAAAGGCCTGACAGCCCGAGCACCGTGAACAGCTGCCCCCTCGAGCCGTAGCTCGCAAAGTAAGGAGGAGAGTCCTGCGTCTAAGCGCCGAGCCCCCTGTGACCCCGCCGGGTTGTGGAGGCTCTTGTGAGGACCTGAAACGTGCCCTGGTTCGCCGTCCGAAGCTGACAGCGCGCTGCGCTGGGAAATCACCCCCGAGGCTGCCCTTCTGCTTCTGACTCCCCTTCGCGGCGACCTGCATCCTGCCCGAGCGCCCCACGAAGCTCCGCCGTCCCCTGGACACTTGGGACGCCAGCGCGACGTTGGACACCCCTGGACTGGACCGCGAAGCCGCCACGAACCTTTCCCGTGAACTCTGCCAGGTATTGTGCAAGCGCGTGAAAAATACGGCCCGTACTTGCCTTCGTACGGACCGTACCGATTATTACAGTGTTGAGATCTAGGTCGTTAGTCTGAAGCGTACTGCCTTGCAAGTTTGAGCCGTACTTACACCTGAAGTGTTTCGCCCCGTACTGCCTTGCAGCATAGTTCGCACCGTACTGACGTCTTGAATCACCTGGTTCGCATCGTACTTTCCTTTGGCTAGGTTTGAGCCGTACTTACACCTGGAGTGTTTCGCCCCGTACTGCCTTGCAGCGTAGTTCGCCCCGTACTGCCATTCAAAGAAACCGTGTTCGCACCGTACCGGTGTTTCCCTCGATGTACGGAGTGTCCCTGGCAGTCCGGACCGTACCGCATTGAAAATCATTGCCGGTGCTCACGCGAGAAGCGTGGTGTTCGGCAATCGTACTCCGGCTCACGCGGGAAGCGTGAGAAACGGCAAGGTCCTGTCAAAACCTTGCCCAGAGCACCCCAAAGGCACTACGAAGTGCCCCGAAGACCTAAAGAACTTATTTTAAAGAGAACTGTGCCATTTTGAAACCTGTGGCTGCCCTTAAGCAACTAAAGACTAACTGGATTGATATTCCCCAAGAGAACTGTATTTATGCAACCTGCCTGAAAGCAAACCTTTTATATAAAGAATTATATTTTGGATAAATACAGCCTTGTGTCTTTGTGTGGTGGGGTGGTGATTATTGTGTGGGACAACTTGAACGCTTAACCTATATGCCCTCTGGAAGTTTAGCCTGACTGCTCGCGCCACGTTACCTAGAGGGTGAGCAGGGGTTATTTTTAAAGAGGTGATCCTTTTCCCTGACTTAAATGAAAAGGGTCCCTGCTTGTCGCAAGTTCATACCTGCGCCAACCAGAGACCCCGGATTCTAACACTAAGGATTGTAGAATTTGCTTTACTTTCTGTCCTAAAACTCTGAGGGGTAAGGAGGCAAGGCTCCTCTTATGGCTCAAATCTTCCTCGGCTGAGGAAGATCATAAGGCCTCAACTTCAAGCAAAAGGGCTAGATCTCGAGACAGCTCTTCCAGTGAAGGGAGAAAACATCATAAGTCCTCCCATGCTGTCTCTGACCATTAACAGAGGTCCCCTAAACCTTCCTCTGGGTCAGCGCTGTCTTTGCCCTCTCAGGAATCCAAGAGGCCTTCAACTTCTAAAACTGTGAGTAAAATCCAGCTTAAAACTCTCACACTGGTTCCATTATCGACGGTTTCTGCCACTTCTGCTGCCCCCTTGTCGACTGCTACCATCTCGACAATGGCTATTTCTTCACCTATTGTGTCGTCTAAGATCTACCAGAAACCTGTTCTTAAAAACTCGTCGACGAAGAGTTCATCGTCTAAAACGACTGTGTTGTCGTCGAGCTCATCGACGAAGGTACTTTCCTCTGTGAAGTCTATCTCATCGACGTCTGCTACATCGACGACAGTCCCGTCAAAGACAGTCCCGTCGACGTCGGTTCCGTCATCGAAGAGCCCGTCGACGACAGTCCCGTCGACGAAGAGCCCGTCGACAACAGTCTCGTTGGTGACGATCCAGTCGACGAAGAGCCCGTTGACGAAGAGCCCGCCGACGAAGAAGACAAGTTTATCAGTCTCGCAGCCATTACATTCAATGCCCATATCATATACTTATTTTCAGTTGAAAACGTACTAAAGGCAGGATTACAGTAAGATAGCTCCTCTATTGCCTTCTCACATCTTGGAAACTTATGTCGAAGATGAGGATGATGAAGAAGATGATGACGAGGGACCATTCGGCATAGCTCACCACCCCTCTGAACTTAGCATCAAGTGCCAAGAGGAGGATGATGAAGAATATCACGAGCATTATTATCAGGAGGATCTTGCTGTCCCATATCATAGACCTCTCAGAAGGGAGTCGTATCGCAGAGAAATGAGTCATCTTCCCCCTACGCTCATTCAAGATCTACAAGCCATGCTGGTGGATTACTGTCAGAGGTTTTCACCACAACAGCCTACTCCAAAAAATCCACCTCCGCCAACAGAGGTGCCTGATTCGTTACCTCAGACTGGGGTTCCTGCTTCATCACCTCACCCTCCTGGTTCATCGCCGCAAGGACATCATGACACTACTTGTTCGGAGGAAGAGGTTGAAGAGGGTGAATTACCTGATAAAGATACTAACACGGATCCTTGGGATGATTACGTCATACCAATGCCTTCTCCTCCCATGCCTCAGCCGGTGGATTCTCCCTCTGAGGACATCGGGGGTTTTCATAACTTGATGCAACGAGCGGCATCTAGACTTCAATTTCCAGTTACTGTAGAGCACACAGATTGCTTTGTACATGATTTTAAAGAATATAGGAAGATCACAAGAGCGATTCCTATCATTGATTATATCTGGAATGAAGGAATTAAGATTCTGAAAATGCCTGCTTCCATCCCGGCTGTACTCCCTCACATTGATATAAGGTACCGTGCTCCTCCTGATACTCCATCTTGCTTGATTGGTCATCCCCAACCGGATTCGATGATATCACAAGCCGCCCAACAAAGATCCAAAGATCCGGCTATGCCCATAATAACACCGCCTGACAAAGAAGGACGGAGGTTAGACCTTATAGGTAAAAAGATTTCCAGCATGGCGGCAGCCTCTATCAAAGCTTCAAATTCTCTGGCTATTCTCGGCCGTTATGACCGCCAGATGTGGTCAGATTTATCCCTGAGGACCGTAAGCAGGATGCAAGAAAGATACTTTTAGAGGGAGAACGAGCCGCATCTGAGATCATATATTGCGCTCTGGACATTGCAAACACCAGATTTAGACAACTTGCTGGAGCTGCAATTCTCAGACACCAAGGATGGCTTAAAGCCACTTCTTTTAGGCCAGAAGTACAGACCAAGATCTTAGACATGGCCTATGATGGGAAATCCTTATTCGGAAAGCACATTGATGAGGCCCTCCTTGCTATAAAAACTGACACTATGGCGTCGTCTGTGGCTCCGCACCCGTCATCGGCGTCGTGATTGCCGGGATGACGTCGTCGGAGTACTTAGATGCCGCCCTCGCTCGCTGATGTCAGTTTTTCTTTTTTCCGTGCCAGTAAGCGCCGATCCGGGAAGAGCATACCCTTTAGTCATTTTTTGACTAAACTTTTTGAACTCTTTTGCTTTGATTCTCGTCGACTCGACTCTGGTGCCAGTAGGGATGCCTGGCTTTAAAGCTTGTGACTCCTGTCACCGACTGATGTCGGTTACGGACCACCACCGCTGGTGCCTTTAATGCCTGGGGGCCGACCATGATGCCGAGTCGTGCCCCGACTGCCGGGCCTTGACTTCGAAGGCTAGGCGGGAGCGGTCCCTCAAGCTACTCGAGCTCCGGCAGTCGGCTCCGCGACGTTCACTGTCCCGGTCGAGGAAGAGGTCGAGGGACCGGTCGCAGAGCCGCAGCCATCACCGCCACTCGGCGGGTTCCAAGTCTTCGGGTAAGTCGAAGCATAGTAAGAAGTCCAAGAGGCGACATCGCTCTTCGGGCTCCCCTCGCCGGTCGCGCGACTCGGCCGAGGGTTTGGGTGGTACCACCCATGTGGCTCCGTCGGAGCCACAGGAGTCGCGTCCGTCCCCATACCCGCCGGTCCCTGAGACTGGCGCGACTCCGGCGGAGATCAGTGCCTTCCTCGTGGCCATGAGGAGCCTGGCTCCGCCTTGGATGCCTGCCGGCACGCCTTCAGGCCCCGCAGGCTCGACCGGGAGGCCTAGCGAGCCAGCGGGTCCGGCCCTGGCGCCGTCGTCGACTCCGGTCCCGACGCCGCAGGTCCCCACGGGATCTAGGCCTGGTTCCCGCCTTTGGACGGTGCCGTTCCCCAGTTTAGTCCCGGTCCGGTCCGGGCCCGGCGTCGGAGCAGCGCCGTCCGGCGCCGCACCCGAC
The DNA here is from genome assembly GCF_964204655.1 of Triturus cristatus. Classification (NCBI taxonomy): domain Eukaryota; kingdom Metazoa; phylum Chordata; class Amphibia; order Caudata; family Salamandridae; genus Triturus; species Triturus cristatus. The sequence goes on along the minus strand of NC_140585.1, from coordinate 1,122,470,187 downwards.
GCCGATGGGTGGCAATTTCATCGTCCGCCTGGCTCCGATCATTCCTCCTGTCTACCAGGAATCGGATGACGGTGACGACTGGGAGGGGTCTGAGGACCCTCTGGCCCAGCAGGGTCAGTTATCTCTGGACTGGGCAGACGAGCTGGGGTACACCAGTGGTCTGGATACCTCCCCTGACACTGGCTTCATCTCTCCTCCGACCGTGGCTACGGCGGAAGGTGCTGCATTTTTTGTGGTGCTGCGCAAGGCGGCCGACGCCCTTGGGCTGGATCTACCTGCTGTGGCCGTGAGGACTAACCTCCTCACTGAAGTGCTCCAACCGTCAACAAGCCCCTCGGAGCCTCTGCTGCAGTTTAATGAAGCACTGGTTGACGTTCTCAAGGGCACCTGGTCCAAGCCCTCCACAGTACCTCCTGTGGACCGGAACGTGGCCCGGCGCCACCGCCCTGCACCGGGCGACCCCAGTTTTCTGTCCATGCACCCGAGATGGTTATCCAGGCCTCTACTTCCCAGACCTCCTTCCCGTCCGCTCCCCCGGACCGGGAATCCAAGAGACTAGAACAGTTTGGTAAGAAGCTGTTCTCCTCCCTTAGTTTGGGATTGCGTTCTATTAACACCGCTTGTCTCTTGGACCGTTACTCCCACTCCCTGTGGGATATGGTGTAGGACGTGCTGCCCCAGTGCCCCGAAGAGGCCCGGACACGGCTCGCCCAGGCTCTTGCCGAGGACCGGGATGCAGCACGGCATACAATCCGATGTGGACTGGACACTACGGACTCGCTGGGTCGGGCAATGTCGACCACGGTGGCACTTTGCCACCACGCCTGGTTGCGGTCCATGAGCTTTTCTGGGGATGTCCAGAGCACCCTCATGGACATGCCCTTCGATGGCAATCGCCTTTTTGGCGGCAAAGCGGATAGTGCGCTGGTGCGCTTTAAGGACTTCAGGGCTACGGCCAAGTCCTTGGGCATCTCGGCCCGCGCCCGCCAACTTCCGCTTTTCGCCCCTTTCGTGGCCAAGGAAGGGGCGCCCCCTCACGTCCGCCTAGCCACAGGCCGCAGAACCAACCTCCACGCGGTCGCGGACATGGATTCCGCCGAGGCGATACAGGGGACAATGTGCTGGTCTGTCCACATCTACCCCAGCAGCATCCGCCTCAAAGCCCTCCTAGTCCGTGCTTTCAGGCCCATTCCACGCCAGTGGGAGGCAGAGTTCGCCATCACCTGTTCCACTGGCGTTCCATCACGTCGGACAGGTGGGTGCTGCAAATCGTCCGAAGGGGCTACTCCCTCCCCTTCGAGGTTTCCCTCCAGCCATGCCACCGCAGTACCACCGCATGTCGGGGGATCACTTGAATCTTCTGCAGGAGGAAGTTACGGCCCTCTTGGCCAAGGGGGCCATCGAGCGCGTTCCTGGTCCAGAAGTACGTTGTGGTTGTTATTCCCACTACTTTCTGGTTCCAAGAAGGGCAAAGGGAGCCTACGCCCTATCTTGGACCTCAGGAGCGTCAACGCTTCCTCCGGAAGGAGAGGTTCAAGATGCTCACCTTGGCTCAGGTTCTGGCTGCCCTAGACCTTGGAGACTGGATGGTAGCGTTGGTCTTGCAGGACGCTTATTTCCACATCCCCGTCCTGCCGGCCCACCGGCGTTACCTGCGGTTCACGGTGGGTCAGGAGCATTTTAAGTTTACTGTGCTCCCCTTCGGCCTCACCAGTGCCCCTCGGGTGTTCACGAAAGTGATGGCGGTGGTCGCAGCTCATCTGCGCAGATTGGGGGTTCCAGTCTTCCCCTATCTCGACGACTGGTTGTTGAAGGCGGTCTCGCCCCAGGCAGTCGTCTCCCACCTCCAGACTACGGCCGACCTCCTGCATTTGCTGGGGTTTTCCATCAACATGCCGAAGTCGCATCTGAGTCCCTCCCAGAAGCTCCTCTTCATCGGAGCGGTTCTGGACTCGGCGCAGTTCCGGGCCTATCCTCCAAAACAGCAGGTCCAGGATATTCAGGCTCTGATTCCCATCTTCCGGCCTCTATCCCGGGTTTCGGTCAGGTTGGTGCTGTAGCTTCTGGGTCTGATGGCCTCCTGCATCCTGTAGGTGCATCACGCCAGATGGCGAATGCGGGCTCTGCAGTGGGTCCTGAAGTTTCAGTAGGCCCAGCATCGGGGCAACCTGTCCGACCAGGTCTTGATCTCGGAGGGCACTGCGAGACAGTTGCAGTGGTGGCTCACGGACCGCGATTGGGTCAGTGGCAGATCCCTCTCCCTACCCCAACCAGAGCACGTAGTAGTGACGGATGCGTCCCTCCTGGGATGGGGGGGGCCACATGGGAGAGGCGGAGATCAGAGGACTCTGGTCTCCGGTGGAGTCTCGGCTCAATATCAACATTTTGGAGCTGAGAGCGATGCACTGAAGGTATTCCTTCCCTCTGTCCGGGGAAGTGTAGTGCAGGTGTTCACGGACAACACTACCGCCATGTGGTATTGCAACAAGCAGGGCGGAGTGGGGTCGTGGACCCTTTGTCAGGAGGCTCTGCGCCTCTGGACATGGCTGGAATATCAGGGCATCACCCTGGTGGTTCAACATCTGGCGGGCTGTCTGAACGCCAGAGCAGACAAACTCAGCCGCCGGTGCATGATGGATCACGAATGGCGTCTGAACTCTGACGTGCCACAAGGCCTATTTCGGCAGTGGGGAGAGCCTTGGTTAGATCTATTCGTCACCCAAGAGAACGCGAACTGTCAGCAGTTCTGCGCTTTGGAATTTCCAAGGCAGCACTCGCTCGGGGACGACTTTCGTCACGAGTGGAGTTGCGGTCTATTGTACGCCTTTCCGTCTATACCACTTCTGCCCAGAGTGCTGAAGAAGATCAGGCGTGACCGGGCCCAAGTCATCTTGGTGGCTCCGGATTGGGCAAGAAGGTACTGGTATCCCGAGCTACTCAGTCTGTCGATCGATCCACCGATACGACTGCCTCTTCAGGAGGAACTTCTGTCGCAGCAGCAGGGGACGGTCCTCCACCCGAACCTGTCCAGTCTCCACCTCCATGCGTGGAGATTGAGCGGTGACAGTTGATGCCATTTGACTTGTCTCCTGAAGTCTGCGATATGATTCTGGCAGCCAGGCGTCCCTCCACTAAAGCGGTTGTGTAGGAAGGTGGATATCTGACTATGGTTACCCCCAACTTTTTGCCTAGTGTCTAGCTGGTTTTTCGACTTAGTTGGCCTGAGATCCTGCCATTCAGGGTCTCAGGCTGTCTGCTCTCTCTTTAAAATGGACCCCATGTACCCTAGGTACATTCCCAATTGGTAAGGATCACCTTATTGGACCCTGTACAGTGTACCCTAGGTACCCAGGGCATAGGTGTACCCTAGGCCTCCCAGGGGCTGCAGCATGTATTATGCCACCCCTGGTCTGGCCTTCCAATCAGACACAACTGGCTGATCACTCAGCTGGGGCAATGTCGTGTAATCACCCCTTGCTTAGATATAGTATACCTATATCTACCCTTAAAATAGACACATGTGTACCTGTGAGCCACTCCTATGGCAGGCCTTAACAATCCTGAAGGCAGAGTGCTTGGTAACATGTGAGATGGTGCTCTAGCATGAGCTGAGCCTGTCTGCAGCTTTCGGAACCATGTCCTTATAGCTGTTCTATGATATAGCCTACCATATACTCTTAAAGTGCCTTATAATCTTATAACTATGGTAACTATGGTTTGGCTTTATCAAAACATGTCGTGTAAGGTGTCTAACACTTTGGAATAATACCCCCATACCATTTCTGGTGATGAGGATATTATTCCCCCCTTCTAGAGGGAGAGACATGTTAAAATCCTACTTTGCTGTGTAACTCTAACCAAAGCCTCAGCATCACAACATGGATGCTGCTGCCACAGACACAAGTCTGACCTCCTGCTGCTGGGAGTGATCCCGGCAAGGGAGGCTTGGACAATAGGTTTCCTGCTTGGGGAGGTGCTAGCACCTCCTCAGACAGACTTTAGTGTATTGGGGCAGGGAGGGCTAAAAGGAATGAGACATGCCTGGGGCACACAAGGTGTCCCATGCATAGTCCAGTTCAAACCGGTGCTGGGGCACACCAGCCCCAGTCCTGGCGCGAAACTGGACAAAGGGAAGGGGGTGTAACCACCCCCCTCCCAGGTCCCACCCATAAGGCGTGACCTAGCAGGTAACCCAGCCCCCCAGATTAGTATAAGAGTGGGAGTTGGGCCCCAGGACTTTGGATTATCCTGAACCTGCAACTTGAACAGAAACTCTGGACCTTCGACATTCGACGAAAGAAGAAGACTGAAGAATCTCCCTTGTGGCCAAGGAGTGGCTACCCTGTGCAAACAGGCACCATCAAGAGACTACCCTTTGCTTTGCTAAAGTTCTACGAGGGACCGACTGCAGAGCCCGACCAGAGCCTTGACTTCCAGACTTCTCCGACCCTGATCCACATCCACAGCAGAGCTGAGATCCGTGGAGGCGACGAGAGACGTGGGACCGGCTACCTGGGAAAAGTGGCTAGTATCTTCAAGCGCAGCTTCTGAGGCACCCTCGAAGTTGTGCACCGGGGATTGAGAAGCCCCAACCCCAAGCACCATCTGCACCGAAGACCAGCCCCCCACACTCCACGAGTCCTGCGTGGGGCCCTTCTGCATTTTTCCTGCTTGCCGCGTATGTCCGGTTGCTTGCCCGCTGGCTAGTGGCCTTTGTGACGACGCATCCTGTAATCTTCACCGCTGGTTTGGCTCCTCCAGACTGGCTCCTGCTTCTTTGAAAAAGAGAAGCACCCCAGACCTTCCTGGTCTGCACCAGAAGCAAGTCCTCCGTTCTTCGTGGGTTCCGCTTGCCAAGGCTTGGTGAGTCCTAGTCCAACTTCGACGCCGCCGACAGCAAGAGCCTTCGTGGGACAGCTCGCCTCCTGGTCCTGGTCGTCCTCGACGTTCCCTGGTCCTCGTGGCTGCAGCGACAAGCTTCACCTTCACCTGCAATCTTCACGACATCGCCTGGTTCCTTCCTGGTTCCACGTGGTCACTGGCTAGTGACCTTGACTCTGTCCCTTCTGCTTGCAGGTCTCCTCACTTCTTGATCCCAGCCTTGGGATCCACCGGACACTCTTCACTGACTGCCTGTCAGCAACTTTCCTTCAGGCATCCATAGAAGTCCACAACGAAACCCGACGCAAGTTCACACCTATGCACCCGCAGCCCGTGGGCTAGGTAACTTGGGTACTTCGGTGCTCACAAGGGTAGTGACTATCCTAGGGTCTAGTTTCCGAGTCTCGACTTTCTAGCTATACCAGAAGTGTCCTTAAACTGTTTATTTCTAAACTGTACTATTTCTATCGACTATACGCATTACGCGTGAGTGTTTCCACTCTGCACCTGAATCCCGTGGGCCTCCCACTTCCTAACCTTTGGTAGTATAGTGTAGCCCCAGCGATTCCCTAGGCCTAGGCCTATCCTATTTCCGTGACAGTGGTCCTTATACCACTTACTTAGTATATGGTTTGCGTGGCCCCTAGGGCCTAACTGTATTACTTACCTGTGTGACTTAATGTATGCATAAATAAGACTGTTGTACTTACCTCTAATCTCATAAAGAGTGCTGAGGGTTTGACTAGAATAAATACACTTTATTTTATATATATCTGTTGTGGTGTCCTTTCATTTGGTATTCAAGGGATTATATATGGTATCACAGCTGGCTTCACATGCCATTCAGAGTTTAGCCTAAGACTGCTCTTGTCCATGCTACCACTAGGATAGCTGGTCTATAAGGATGACTTTACAACCAATCACCATAAGGGTATTTGGACTGATATAAGGTGTACACTAGAACTAGTGACATCATACATCAGGCCAACTTCTCACAGGTATATGCCTGTAGTTGGAATACATTTGAGGCATGGTGCACAGCAAAGTCTGTGGATCCCCTTTCCGCCCCTCTTTCTGAGGTTCTTCTCTTCCTTCTTTCTTTGGCCCAGCAGGGTTCTGCTCTGGGCACTCTTAAAGGTTATCTTTCTGCTATCTCTGCCTTCCTCCGGCTTCCTGATCAGCCTTCTCTTTTCAAATCCCCTGTTGTTTCTCGATTCCTTAAGGGAATTACTCACATGTTTGCTCCTGTCCCTTTCATAATGCCTCAGTGGGATTTGAATCTTGTCTTGACATATCTGATGTGCGCTCCCTTTGAGCCACTTCATAATTGTCCTCTTCGTCTGTTGACGCTTAAGGCTGCTTTTCTGGTAGCCATCACCTCTGCTAGAAGGGTGAGTGAGCTCCAGGCCCTCTCTTCTAAGCCTCCTTTCCTTTCTCTCCATCCGGACAAGGTTGTGCTTCGCACTCGCCCTTCCTTCCTTCCTAAAGTTGTGACTGCCTTTCACATCGGGCAATCTGTTACGCTGCCCACCTTCTTTCCGCATCCCTCGAAAGAGGAAGAGAGGCTCCACCGTCTGGACCCAAAACGTGCGCTCTCCTTCTATCTGGACCGCACAAAACAGTTCCTGGTGGATGACCAACTCTTCGTTGGCTACGTGGGCGCTAAGAAGGGGCGGGCGGTGCACAAGCGGACCATCTCTCGGTGGATCGTTTTGTGCATCAAAGCTTGTTACTCCTTAGCTAAAAGGGAACCTCCTGTTGTGCTGAGGGCCCATTTCACTCGGGCCACGGCGGCGACGACTGCCCTGGGTCGGGGAGTCCCCTTGCAGGACACCTGTCAGGCAGCGACGTTGGCCTCGCTGCACACGTTTGCCAAGCATTATTGCCTGGACAGCCAAGTCCGGAGAGACGGCTTCTTTGGCCGTTCTGTTCTCCAGGGCTTTTCGGTGTGATCTTGGTTCGCAGACCCACCACCGGGGTTGGTATTGCTGGGGTATCTATTCTAAGCTGAGGAATCTAACTAACGTGTTTCTTTCAGATGAACAAGTTACTTACCTTCTGTAACGATATATCTAAAAGAAACATTAGTTAGTTAGATTCCTCACCGCCCCACCCATCCTCCCCGTTCTGCGAACCGATATCTAGGGTTGAGGTCATCCCTTTCAGGGCCCTAGCATTTTTTGGCACCAGTGTCGGTCTCTTGCATGGCTCTGCGTTCCTGGCGCGGAAAGCTATGTAGAAGAACTGACGTCAGCGCGAGAGGGCGGCGTCTAAGTACTCCGACGACGTCATCCCGGCGATCACGACGACGGACGCGGAGCCACAGACGACGCCTAGCGACGCGCAAGGGTATTGCTGACGAAAATATTTCCGGATCCAGCCTGACGCCTGGGGATATTCTAAGGTGAGGAATCTAACTAACTAATGTTTCTTACAGATATATCGTTACCGAAGGTAAGTAACTTGTCGATACTGCTAAATCGCTTGCCGCTCTACAATACAGGCGCGGATCATTGAGAGGTTCAAGGGGACGCAGTTTAGCTTCTAGAGGAGGATATCAAAATCAGCTAAATAGGCAGTATCAGAGGCAGTACAGACAGCCTTACGGCCAATCATCCTACCGACAATCCTCTTCGGCTGGTTTCTCCCGTCATGGTGGTCGAAAGCGATCGAACAATCAAGGTCACGATACCAACAGAAAGCAATGATCTACGCAGGACGCCCGTCATCGTTCCCTCCCTCCCAGTGGGTGCAAAAATGTCATCTTTTGCTCACAAGTGGTATCAGATCACTTCGGACCGATGGGTTCTCGACTTAGTGAGCAAAGGTCACACCCTGGAATTAATCAAACAGCCACCTACTACCCCGCCCAGGGGTCCCCCTCCCCCTCGTCTTCACTTATTATTCAAAGAAGCTTTAAAGATGCTTTGGAAAAATGCAATAGAAAAAGTCCCAGCGTCCCAAATAAGAACCGGATTCTACTCTCGTTTCTTCCTCATCAAGAAGAAGTCAGGGCATTGCCATAAGGATACGGATCCTGTGCATAGGGCCAAGGCCCGAGATACCAGCGGCCAGCCTGGGGGCGGCGTGGGTCTGGGTCTAGCTACTGAGAGGGTGGCCGGAAGAGACAGACAAGCAGGGGGAGGGGGGCGGCGGACCGCCTAAGCAAGGTCCCATTGACAAGTACACGGGGCCGAGTGGGGGAACAGGAGCGGCCAGTGGTCATCATGATGCTGGGCCGGACAATGCGGCCCTGATGGCTGCCATAACACAATCAAGAGACACACTGGAGGCGAAAATAGGAGCGGTGGGGTCCGATGTCACTTTACTGAGACAGGATTTGAGGAACGCAGTGGCCCGCATAACAGAGGAGGAGACCCGCATCTCGGGGGCGGAGGATGATATTGTGATCCTCAAACGCAAAGTGGCTAGCCTCGAGAGCACCCAGAGGGGCCTGGCCCTTCGGGCAGAAGACGCGGAGGGGCGGGCCTGACGGAACAACCTGCGGTTCGTAGGGCTCCCGGAGGGCTGTGAGAAGGGCAGCATGGAGGGTTTCCTCACACAATGGCTGGAGAGCTGGCTCCCCCCGACCTCCCTCTCTAAGTGCTTTGTGATCGAAAGGGCGCACAGGGCCCTAATGCAGAAGCCTCCGGTGGGGGCCCGCCCTCGACCAGTGATAGCAAAACTGCTGAACTTTCATGATCGTGATGCCATCCTGCGAGAGGCCAGAACTAAGGAGCCGCTCCTATACGAGAACCACCGCATCATGATCTTTCCGGACTACACGAGGCAAGTGCAGCAACGGCGACAGTCCTTCGCAGCAGCCAAGGCACGCCTGAGAGACCTTAAACTCCCCTACGCACTGCTATACCCGGCTCGCCTGCGGGTGGTGTTTCAGTCCCGCACTCAATTCTTTGATACGCCGGAGGAAGTATTCCGCTGGACAGATGAAACGGTGTCGGTGCGGGTGCCGGCCCAGCCGGGGTTGGACTCTTCCGAGTCGCAGGGTGGGCCGCAGAAATCGGCGGCTCAGAAGGCCCGGCAAAAGAGCAACTGGAGGTCCCGGTCTCGGCAGCGATCGGAGTCGGGCAGCTCCCGGGGGACAAAGTCTGGTGCTCCAGGCGGAATTATAACAGATCCGTGAGAGACATTCTGGGCGCACCACGAGCTGACTATTTTTCCATAACTTGTACTATCACCATGGGCATTGAGTAGTGAGCGTAGGCCACGGGTAGGCCCGGGTGGGCTGGGAGGAGTAGTGGTTGATTCCACATAGTGATAGACAGGGGGCGAGAAGGAGGGGGGGGAGGAGGGAAATGGCGGGTAGGCCTCCCTCAGTGAGTTGGATGAGGGGAGTTGAGGGAGTTGGGGATTGTTCAGCGGGGGATTCATTGGTGTGTATGGTGTTGGGCTCCACGTTAGGAGTATCAAACCTGCAATACCGCGACAGGTACTTCAATGGTTTGGAAGTATAGGGTGGGGGTTGTGGGGGGGGGAGGAGAGGGGGAGCGACTAGGGAGTTGGGGAAATTTAGATGGGATGGGAGGGATATCGCATGGTTCACGGGGAGTGCACACAGAAATGGAAGGGGCCACACCAAGGCTCGCAGAGACGACACACACACTTGATGTTCCCTGATGGCGGGCTCAGAAGAAAGGTCGACAGGACCTAGTAGATCCCTTCGAGTGTTCAGCTGGAATGTGCGGGGGGTCCTGGACAAGATAAAAAGTGGCGCAGTCCTGCGATTCGCTAAAAGAATGAGAGCCGATGTCCTTATGCTACAAGAGACCCACCTACTGGGCACAAAGGTATTATGCCTACAGCGCTACGGCTATTGGCAAGTCTTCCATGGGGGCTTTACTAGGGGCTCAAGGGGAGTGGCGGTGTTGGTGCACCGCAGGGTCCCTTACATTCATTCAAAACAATGGATAGACAAGCAGGGCCGCTATGTGTTCATTAGCGGGACGTTGGGGGGGGAAACACTGATTCTGGGGAGTGTATATGCACCGCCACCCTTACAGGGGTCCTTCGTGGAGAAATTGTTTGGAGTATGGGCAGAGGTGCCTGAGGGGCTGGCGATTGTTGGGGGGGACTGGAATGACGTGATGAATTGCGGGCAGGACAGGTCTCGCCCTAGGGGCACATCGGATGGGACATCCTCTACTAAACTGCATGACATGGTACGGGGTATGGGCTGGGTGGATACGTGGCGCTACCTCCATGGGAATATGCGAGAATACACATACCTCTCGGCTGTCCACCATTCATTCTCTCGCCTGGATTATCTCTTTGTCCCAAGTGGGATGTCGCATAGAGTGCAGGCGGCGGACATCCTACAGAGGGGCCTGTCGGATCACTCCCCCGTCACGGTTACTGTCAGTCTGGATGGGAGGCGGCAGCCGCTGCAATGGCGTATGTCCACGTGGCACCTACAACAGCCAGATTATCAAAAACACATGGGGGAGGCCGTCGCGAATTTTCTGACAGATAATGTGGGGTCGGTAACCGATGCCGCGACGCTGTGGGAAGCTATGAAACCTACACTGCGGGGCGTGGATATAGCTTGGTGCGCGACTGCCCGAAGAAAGCGTAGGGAGACCATGGTAAGGGCGGCGGCAGAGATTGAGGAATTAGAGCGCAGGGGTGGGGAGGACGAGGGGACCCCGGATGTGGAACGACTACTACTAGCGCAGCAGGCCTATGCCTCCCTTCAGATGGAGGAGGCGAAACAGATCTGGCTCGCAACGCGGAGCAGGATTTATCAGTGGGGGGATAAGTCGAGCGCAATGCTGCATCGGCTATGCCAAGGTATATTACATCCCCAGGCGCTGCCGGGGATATTAGACGCGATGGGGACCCCGGTTACGGAACCGGCGATACTAGCAAAGGGCTTCGCTACATACTACGCAGAACTGTATGCCCCCCATGACTGCCTGTCGGCGGATGTGGTAGATAAATTCCTGGCGGACTTCCCACCCCGGGCAGTGTCAGACGAGACGCGGGAACGGCTAGAGCTCCCCCTGACAGCGGAGGAGCTGGGCACGGCGCTGGGTGAGTTGAATACGGTGCGCGCCCCTGGTCCAAATGGCTTCCCTAGCGAATTCTACAAGAGGTACCACTTGCAGCTTGGAGACCACTACAAGGCGGTTGTAGAGGAGGCTAGAGAGACAGGAATTCTCCCTCCAGACTGGCGACATGCGGAGGTGGTGGTCTTTCATAAGCCTGGGCGGCCGCCAGAACAGCACGCCTCATATCGCCCGATATCGTTGCTCAATGTGGAGGCCAAAGTCCTGGCGAAGGCTTTGGCCAACCGGCTGCTGCTCCATGTAACAGATCTCATTCACCCAGATCAGGCCGGATTCATGCCCGGCAGGGCCACCCGACATAACATTCGCCGGGCACATGTGGCGATGGCGGCGGCCGAGAAAGTGGGAGAGTCAGCGGCTCTCCTCTTGGCCGACATGGATAGGGCGTTCGACTCCCTGAGCTGGGTCTACTTATTTGCGTTGCTGCCCCGCCTTAATTTGGGTCCTCACTTTCTGGCCTATGTTCGCCTCTTATATACAGACCTGACAGCCTCAGTGCGGGTGGCCGGGGCTGTCTCTTACCGGTTTGCGATCGAGCGGGGCACTAGACAGGGCTGCCCCCTATCACCGTATCTGTTCGCGCTGGCCATGGAGCCCCTTGCCGCATGGGTGCGTGTGGACGCACAGCTACAGGGATTCGAATGGCCTGGGGGACCGTCGGATAGAATTGCATTGTACGCAGACGACGTGCTGTTTTTTATCACAGATCTTAATCGGTCTGGACCGCGCCTCATGCGGATCTTGCAAATTTTCGGGGAAACCTCTGGGCTGTATCTAAACCCACGCAAGTCTACGCTGTGGGTGTTGGGGGGGCACGGGGTGCCTGGAGCCTGGGCGTCTGATCTGCAGATAGCGGTGGACGGGATTAAATATCTGGGAGTATTCCTGTCGATTGCGCCAGAGCTGTCGTGGGAACGGAATGTGATGCCGGTCTGGAGACGAGTCAAGGCGGATGTCCAGACATGGACTCGTATGCCGCTGACAATATTTGGCAGGTCCGTCATCTTTAAGATGGTGGCTCTACCCAGACTGCTGTACCAACTGCAGAATCACCCCTATCCAATTCCACCCGTATGGTTTCGGCAGGTTGACTCAGTATTGGGTCGGTTCCTTTGGGCCGACGGTACAATCCGGGTGGCGCTCCGTACATGTTTCTTATCCACCTACTGCGGCGGTTTGGCGACCTCGGATATACTATCCTATTATCAGGCCTCTCACCTTCTGGTCCTTAACGAGTGGTGGTATGGGGACAGAAGGGACCCGGCCTGTGCCCGGGAGCGCTGTCTCATGGATCCCCACTCGCTACATACGATACTCTACGCGGCGCCGATACGAGGGGAGCTTCCCCCCGGGACACAGACGGTCTTCCGGATTTGGAGGCAGGCCCTGCGTCGTATGGGATGATGGAATACCCTAACTGGGGAGACTCCCCTCTGGGGCAATGGACGCTTGCCGGAGCTGGCGGCTCTGCGGGGATTCACGGGTTGGGATAAAATTGGAATATCAACGCTGGGCGACGTACTGTCGGGAGTTACACTAAAATCGTTCCAGGAATTAAGCCGGGAGTATGACATGCCACGAACCCAGTTTTTCCGATACCTGCAATTTCGTCACGCCATCGCCCCGTATTTGGAGGGTCTGGAGTCCGTGCCGGAGTTCAGCCCCTTGGAGGCGAAAGTGTTCATGGGCGACCTGGAAACCAAAAAAATATCACGCATTTACCAGTCGCTGGTTATTCATTGCTCCCCCTCGCTACAGAAATTACGGGATGCGTGGGTAAGGGATGTGGGAGACCTAGATGAGGATGACTGGAGGGAAGCGTTAGCGGCCCCTAGGGAGGCGGCCATAGCGATGCGGCTGCGTCTCATTCAATTTAAGTACCTGCACCTCACATACTATACTAGACAGCGGCTGTGGCGGGCGGGTTTGATCGCCTCCCCAGATTGTCTTCGATGTGGATCGGAAGTGGGGACACTTATACACACGGTGTGGAGCTGTGGGTCCTTATCTCGCTTCTGGAAGGGGGTGTGGGATAGCCTGTCGGAAGTCCTGAGGTGGGAGCTCCCTCGCACGCCGAGGTTGGGACTCCTGCACGTCATGGAGGGAATTGGGGGTAATGTCTATAAGCGACATTTGATGCTACTGGGTCTTACCCTGGCCAAGAGGGACATTGCTCAGGCCTGGAAGGACCCGCGGCCCCCTTCGGTGCTAGCCTGGAAAAGGGGACTTGATTTTTGCATGGGCATGGAGCAACCGATCTTCGTGGCTCGGGGATGCCCGCGTAAACATTTTAAAATCTGGAAGCGGTGGGCAGACTTCAGAGGCATTTGGTTGGAGCCGCCAGTGGACCAGGACCCAGTGCTGGAATTATGAGGAGACAGGGCAGGCCAGGAACACACCACGTTACGGATGGGGGCCGAGCGATAGGAAGGGGGACCGCAACAGTGACCATGCGATGGGGGGGGCGGGAACCGGGAGGAGGGGGCAGGGGGTTAGGAGGGGGAGAGGAGGGTGGGGGGATAGTATAGGTTTGAAAGTAGGAGTAGCATATTCTTAGTTTAACAGTAAAACAAAACGGATTGTGACTGTAATGCAATCGCTTAATAAAATCTGTTCTTAAAAAAAAAGAAGAAGTCAGGGGATCCTAGATCTCCGCAAGCTCAATAAATTCCTCAAAAAGCAACGCTTCCGGATGGTCACACTTTCCGAGGTGTTAAGCTGTCTAAACAAAGGGGATTTTATGGCTTCTCTAGATCTGGAGGATGCGTATTTTCACATTCCGATACACCCCAAGCATCGCAAATATCCACGATTCACAGTTGCTGGCGTCCACTATCAGTTCAAGGTGCTCCCATTCGGACTGAAATCAGCACCAAGAATCTTCACAAAATGTCTGGCACCAGTGGCAGCGACATTGAGATCTCAAGGGATACAGGCTTTCCCTTATCTAGACGATTGGTTGCTCAAAGGTCCTTCGGAACAGGCAGCCAGTCACGCTATCACAACATGCCTACATCTCTTTTCGACTCTGGGTCTCACTCTCAACGTGAACAAGTCACAGCTGCGTCCTCATCAAGTGATTCCTTTTCTGGGAGCGATGCTGGACACGATACAGTGCAAAGCATTCTTGTCAAAAGACCGCCAGTTACGTCTTCAAAAATTGGCAATTTCAATTTAAAAAAGAAAGTCAGTTTCGGTCCGGACGTTCGCTTCTCTTCTGGAGATGTGTTCATCTGCCATAAACCTCATACCTTTGGCACGGCTCAATATGAAACCTCTTCAGTAGGAATTGCACCTGCAATGGCAGCAAGCCGGAGGATCGTTCGACGACTCCATCAGGGTCACACCGCGCATGATAGATTCTCTGCATTGGTGGACTCAGATAGTGAATTTGGCTCAAGGCCTCACTTTCCTACCAACTACTCCAGATTTCATTTTAACAACCGATGCTTCCATGGAGGAATGGGGAGGCCATCTGCAAGATTTACAGATTCAAGGAAATTGGTCCCAAGAATACCGACAACAGCATATCAACAGATTGGAGCTTCACTCTTTCTCTCGCTGCAGGCTTTCCTCCTGAGGATTTCGGGCTCCTCAGTACTGGTCCGTACCGACAATACGACCGGCATGTATTACATCAACAAACAAGGAGGAACAAAAACGCTGTCTCCATCGCCGGAGGCTCAGGAATTGTGGGAGTGGGTCACATTCCACAAGATAACCTTGAGAGCAGAACAGGTCAAGGGGCTCCACAATACTCTGGCCGACGCGTTGAGCAGGTCTCTAGCAGGCTGTCACGAATGGGAATTGGAGCAGACGCAGGTGGACAGAATCTTCCAAGTTTGGGGTAAACCAACACTGGATTTATTTGCAATGAGGGAAAAACAGGAAATGCCAATATTACGCCAGCAGATTTCCTCAACAGGGATCAAGGGGGAATGCCCTGTCCATGCGATGGTCAGGGATTTGTGCATACGCATTTCCCCCAATCCCTTTGATTCCGAAAGTGCTCCGCAAAATGAAGATGGAGGATTGCCGTCTCATCCTGATTGCACCCCGTTGGCCAAGGCAGTTTTGGTTTCAGGAACTGCTTCTACTATCCCAGGACAAACCTATTCGTCTGATTCCGACACTCACAATGTTGTCAAGAGAAAGGGGTCAAATACTCCATCCGGATCCACAGTCGCTGCTCTTGCACGCATTGCTCCAGATTTCTTGGAATTCAAAGATCTTGACATCTCTCAAGACTGTCGTGAGATTTTGACTAAGTTTTTTGCTCAAAGTACAGTCAAGACTTATCGTTTAAAGTGGAAGCGATTCTGTTATTGGTGCAAGGTGAATAACGTCCACCCTATTCAAGCGCCTGCTGAACAAATTCTTCCTTACTTATTGTCCCTGGCTAAATCTGGGCTTGTTTTTTAATCGATTAAGGTTCATCTCGCTGCTCTCTCCAGATTCAGAAAAAGTTCCAAACAACCTTCTCTCTGTTCATCTTCGCTGGTCAAGCAATTTATGAAAGGACTTTGCCGAGCTTTCCCTCCAATACGCGCACCTCCTCCAGAGTGGGAGTTAAATACTGTGTTGGCGCAATTGATGAGACGACCATTTGAGCCTATCCACAAGGCTGATCTCAAGTTTCTCACTTGGAAACTGCTAGCCCTGACTTCTGCACGAAGGGTTAGTGAAATCCAAGCCTTCACTATCACAGAACCCTTTTTGCATTTCACTAAGTAACTCTTCGAACAAATCCTAGATTCATTCCAAAAGTTCTGTCTCTTTTTCACTTGAATGAACCAGTAAAGTTAAAGGTTTTCTTTCCAGACCCATCCACGCCAGCTGAGAGAGCTTTACATTCTCTTGATGTGAAGCGTTTGAAATTCTCTTGGGACTGCAGTAACAAAGGCAACAATAGCCAGATGGCTGGCTTCTACGATTCATTTCTGCCATGACAAGGCCAACAAGCCTTTACAGAGAAAGGTCAAAGCGCATTCTACCAGGACTGTAGCAGCTTCTACAGCATTGTTTGCCGGAGTGACTTTGGAGAATATCTGTCGTGCTGCGACATGGAAAAGTGTCCAAACTTTCACAAAGCACTACTGTTGCACTCTGCACAACAGGAGGATGCAGCCGTAGGGCAAGCGGTTCTTCGACATCTTTTTCATTAAGATCAGATTCAGGTATTTTCTCTTTATATATTGCAATGTTGCATGTAATTGATTTATATGTTTCTTCGCTCAATATATGCATATTTTTTTGTGTTAATATTTTTTCATTATCTGATAATGTTTCTTAGTATGCATTCTATTACTTAAAGGTTTATTTAGGCTATTATGTTCTGGCCTTTATGGATGTAGTGGGGGAATTTATGAACTTTGTCTCCCACCATCTGCAAACGACATTTTGTTGGCTTGCTGCTTGCTATTCTGATTCAGGCATGTGAATCTATGAAAGATACCCCAATACTGGATAAGAAAACAAGTTACCTACCTGTAACTACAGTTATCCAGTATTGGTATCTTTCATAGATTCACATGCACCCACCCTCCTCCCTGGCGAGACAGTTCTTTATGATTTGGGTTTACTGCCTTCCACTTGTGCTAAGAAAATCTGAGGAGAACTGCCTCTGCTGGGAAGGTTCTAGAGGGTGCTGGCAGCTGATTGGTTGGAACTAATTTTTAGTTCTTTTCATATAATGAGGTAGATAGGCTACTCAGGTTTAGGCCTTTTGGCTTCCTTTTAGCCTACTACTGTTATTTACTTAGGGCACTGCTTTTGTATTTTACCGTGGGACTCCTGCCTCGGTGACGGGGAATGATTCAGGCATGTGAATCTATGAAAGATACCAATACTGGATAACTGTAGTTACAGGTAAGTAACTTGTTTTCATATATAGTTATATATATATTTTTTTATATAAGTCCTTGTCGGACTTACGAACAAATCTTGTTTTGTATCACAAGTTTGGTGGTATGTGTTTGTTGCTGGCAGGAATTCATTTTTATGTATGGTTTCTTTTTAATGTTACGCTTTTTCTTTATGATATATTTTTGTACTGCACTAATAGGTGCGATTCCGTTTTCAACAATGTAAAGTGCTTTTGAACTGATTTCTCAGTTCTGTGTAGCTATTATGTATACAGAAAATACATGGCTGTGTGCATATGTGTTACACATATTTGGTCTTCGATATTTAAAAAAATATATATATAAAAAAAGTGAGAACAGAAAAAGGTTTTAATCTGAGATGTGGTTGCTTCTCTTTCCTTGTTTGCCTTTGTGCCTCAAGCGTCTCCACGACTCGAAGGAAGTCATGTTCAGATTGTTGGACCATGGCACTGAAGGCCATGCCGGGTAAAACTTTGTAGTTCCTTATGCTCCAGCAGTAGACATTGGCCAGCAAAATTCCATGACTTTTCGGGCCACTCAGAGTTTCTGGTGACACATATTTATGTGTATATATATATATATGTTCATACATACACCTTTGTGGCAAAAGTTTATGCAGGTGGCATAATTGATGAATACCTATACGAGATTCAAATCTGTTTTGTATCATTTTAATTTCTTAACAGTGCATTATGTAATCTTCGAGTGGTAATTTTGTACAAACAAAATTCTTTATACCAGGGAGGTATTATTGTTTATCTTTCTTGGTGTACAGATAACGTCTCCAGTTTTTGCGTTGATGTTCATTCATCTTGGTATAATGGGAATGAGTTCTGAGAGTCCTTCTTTTTGGATTTTATCAGGACAGTTCTTTCTCTAATATTTCTTTATTGTGTTGAAGAATGCGTATTACATGGCTTTTGTCTTGCACTTAGCCCTTTTGGTCAACAAGTTATTTTTCCCCTTGGGGGATCAAGGATGATGTCAGATGGTTGTTTAGGGGTTTAACCCATTTCCCTCAAGGCTCAACTCTTTCGGGCCTGTAGGGTTGTTTATTATTTATATGTTCTGTTACCGTTATCATGGATTCTATTAAGATAAGGTTGTTAGTTATGAGTGATGGGTTCTCTTTGAAAACTTCTGTAGGATTAGTTTGCAGACCCTCCTCCAGGGGAATATAGCTATGGTATTTAATTCAAATGTTAAGGAATCTGCGGCTAGATGTCTCTATGAGATGTACAACTTACTTACCTTTGGTATTGTAATGTCTGGTAGAGACACAGTCTAGCCGCAGATTCCTTAATGCCCTGCCCATCCTCCCCGCTCCGCGAAAAACTTGGGAGACCAGGTTTTACCCTGTTTCAATACTGGTTTATACACCAGTGGTCACTATCTCACATAATGGTAGCTCAACAAACATCTTGTTGTTGCCTCATGAGTCTTGCCTTGGTATTATCATACCTTTTACTTCCATTGGTGAGTGATCTGTAGAGTGGGTGGTGTTTTCCTTATCTGAAAGAAACACGTTAGTTAGATTCCTCACCTTAGAATATCCCCAGGCGTCAGACTGGATCCGGAAGATTTTTCGTCAGCAATACCCCTTGCGCGTCGCTAGGCGTCGTCTGCGGCTCCGCGTCGGCGTCGTGCGCCGGGATGACGTCGTCGGAGTACTTAGACGCCGCCCTCGCACGCTGACGTCAGTTCTTCTTTTTTCCGCGCCAGTAAGCGCAGATCCGGGAGAGCTACCCCTTTAGTCAATTTTTGACTAACTTTTTTGATCCTTTTTGATCGTGTCTCGACACCGGTGCCGGTAGGATGCCTGGGTTTAAAGCCTGTACGGACTGTAACCGATTGATGTCGGTTACGGACCATCACCGCCGGTGTCTTTACTGCTTGGGCCTCGATCACGACACAGAGTCGTGTTCGGACTGCAAGGCCCTGACCTCGAAGGCTAGACGGGAGCGGTCCCGTAAGCTTCTCAAGATTCGCCACTCGGCTCCGCGCGCCTCTCGATCCCGGTCTAGGAGGAGGTCCAAGGATCGGTCGCGGAGCCGCAGCCGACGTCACCATCGGTCGTCGGGATCCAAGTCTTCGGGTAAGTCGAAGCATTCCAAGAAGTCCAAGAGGCGACATCGCTCTTCGGGCTCCCCTCGCCGGTCGCGCGACTCGGTCGAGGGTCAGGGTGGTTCCACCCCTGCGGCTCCGGCGGCGCCGCAGGCGCCGCGCCCGTCCCCATACCCTCCGGTCCCTGGGACTAACGCGACGCCGGCGGAAGTCAGTGCCTTCCTCTCGGCCATGAGGAACCTGGCTCCGCCGTCGGCGCCCGCTGGCGCGCCTTCGGGCCCCGCGGACCCGACTGGGCTGCCTTGCCTGCCGGTGGCTCCGGCCCCGGCGCCGTTGACGGCTCTGGCCTCGACGCCGCAAGCGCCCGAGGGACCCGTTCTCGAGTCCCCGTCGACGCCGGTCAACCTTGTCACGCCTCCTCCGCCGGCGTCGACACCGGTTCCACCGCCGACGTCGACTCCGCTCGACGTCGTGCCCCAGTTCAGTCCCGCTCCGGGCCCGGCGCCGGTCCGGCGTCGATGGACGCCGAGATCGACGCCGCTAGAGACACATTTTGTCTACCGCCCGGCTCCGTTACTTTCTCCTCTACACCAGGAGTCGGATGATGGGGACTACTGGGAGGGATCCGAGGATCCTATGGACGCTCAGGCCCAACTGTCCCAGGACTGGGCAGATGAACTGGGGGAGGCCAGTGGTCTGGATACCTCGCCAGACACTGGATTCATCTCTCCTCCGACTGTGGCTTCGGAGGAGGGTGCTGCTTTCTCCGTGGTGCTGCGCAAGGCGGCCGCAGCCCTTGGGCTCGAGCTGCCTGCCGTGGCTGTGAGGACGAACGTCCTCACTGAGGTGCTTAAGTCTGCAGCAAGCTCCACTGAGCCTCTGCTGCCATTCAATGAGGCCCTCACTGACGTTCTACAGGGCACCTGGTCCAAGCCCTCCACAGTTCCTCCTGTGGACAGGAACGTCGCCAGGCGCCACCGCCCTGCTCCGGGCGACCCCAGTTTTCTGTCCCAACACCCTACCCCTGAGAGCCTGGTTATCCAGGCCTCCACCTCCCATTCCTCTTTCCCGACCGCCCCGCCGACCGGGATTCCAAGAGACTAGAGCAGTTTGGCAAGAAACTGTTCTCTTCCCTTAGTTTGGGCCTGCGGTCTTTGAACACCGCTTGTCTCTTGGACCGTTATTCCCACTCTCTGTGGGATGCGGTGGAGGACGTGCTGCCCCTGTGTCGGGAGGAGGTCCGGACACGACTTACCCAGGCTCTGGCCGATGGGAGGGATGCCGCGCGACATGCTATAAGATGTGGGCTTGACACCACGGACTCGCTGGGTAGGGCGATTTCTACCTCAGTGGCGCTTAGACGTCACGCCTGGCTGCGGTCCACGTCTTTTTCGGGTGATGTCCAGAGCTCTCTCATGGACATGCCCTTTGATGGCACTCGCCTTTTTGGCGAGAAAGCGGACAGTGCGCTGAATCGCTTTAAGGACTCCCGGGCTACGGCCAAGTCCTTGGGCCTCTCGGCCCCGCGGTCGCAAACTTCCGCCTTTCGCCCCTTTCGTGGCCAAGGAAGGGGTGCCTCCTCACGTGCGCCTAGCCACCAGCCGCACAATCAACCTGCGCGCGGTCGTGGACGTGGTTTCCGCCGAGGCGGTTCTGGAGGACGACGAGGTCAGCCCACATCCACCCCGGCAGCCTCCGCCTCAAAACCTTCCTAGTCCGAGCTTTCAGGCCCATTCCACGCCAGTGGGCGGCAGAGTTCGCCATCACCTGCTCCACTGGCGGTCCATCACATCGGACAGGTTGGTGCTGCAAATCGTCCGAAGGGGCTACTCCCTCCCCTTCGAGACGACCCCTCCAGCCATGCCACCGCAGCACCACCGTATCTCGGGGGATCATTTGAATCTTCTCCACGAGGAAGTTTCGGCCCTCTTGGCCAAGGGGGCCGCCGAGCGCGTTCCGAACCCAGAAGTAGGTCGTGGTTGTTATTCCCACTACTTTCTGGTTCCCAAGAAGGGCAAAGGGGGCCTACGCCCTATCTTGGACCTCCGGAACGTCAACGCCTTCCTCCGGAAGGAAAGGTTCAAGATGTTAACTTTGGCTCAGGTTCTAGCTGCCCTAGACCCTGGAGACTGGATGGTAGCGTTGGACTTGCAGGACGCATATTTCCACATTCCCGTCCTGCTGGCCCACCGGCGTTACCTGCGGTTCACGGTGGGCCAAGAGCACTTTCAGTTTACCGTGCTCCCCTTCGGCCTCACCAGTGCCCCTCGGGTGTTCACGAAAGTGATGGCGGTGGTCGCAGCTCATCTGCGCAGATCAGGGGTCCCAGTCTTCCCCTATCTCGACGACTGGTTGTTGAAGGCGGGCTCGCCCCAGACAGTCGTCTCCCACCTCCAGACTACGGCGGATCTCCTGCATTTGCTGGGAGTTTCCATCAACGTGCCGAAGTCACACCTGAGCCCCTCTCAAAAGCTCCTCTTCATCGGAGCGGTTCTCGATTCGGCGCAGTTCCGGGTCCATCCACCGGAACAGCGGGTCCGGTATATACAGGCCCTGATTCCCATCTTTCGGCCTCTATCCTGGGTCTCGGTCAGGCTAGTGTTGCGGCTTCTGGGGCTGATGGCCTCCTGCATCCTACTAGTGCATCACGCCAGGCGGCGCATGCGGGCTCTGCAGTGGGACCTGAAGTTTCAGTGGGCCCAGCATCACGGCACCCTGTCCGACCATGTCTTGATCTCGGAGGGCACTGCACAGCAGTTGCAGTGGTGGCTCACGGACCGCGATTGGGTCAAGGGCAAGAGCCTCTCCCTTCCCCAACCGGAGCATGTCGTAGTGACGGATGCGTCCCTCCTGGGATGGGGTGGCCATATGGGAGAGGCGGAGATCAGAGGCCTCTGGTCTCCGGCGGAGTCTCGTCTCCACATCAACCTGTTGGAGTTGAGAGCGATCCGACTTGCACTGAAAGCCTTCCTTCCCACTGTCAGGGGAAGTGTCGTGCAGGTGTTCACGGACAACACCACCGCCATGTGGTATTGCAACAAACAGGGCGGGGTGGGTTCGTGGACCCTTTGTCAGGAGGCTCTGCGCCTCTGGACATGGCTGGAACACCAGGGCGTAACCCTGGTGGTTCAACATCTGGCGGGCTCTCTGAACGCCAGAGCAGACGAACTCAGCCGCCGGTGCATGATGGATCACGAATGGCGTCTGAACTCCGAAGTGGCGCAAGGTCTCTTTCAGCAGTGGGGAGAGCCTTGGCTAGATCTATTCGCCACCGAAGAGAACGCGCAATGTCAGCAGTTCTGCGCGTTGGAATTTCCAAGGCGGCACTCGCTCGGCGACACTTTTCGTCATGAGTGGAGTTGCGGTCTGTTGTACGTCTTTCCGCCTATACCACTTCTGCCCAGAGTGCTGAAGAAGATCAGGCACTACCGGGCCCAAGTTATCTTGGTGGCTCCGGATTGGGCACAAAGGTACTGGTATCCCGAGCTACTCAGTATGCTGACCGATCCTCCGATACGTCTGCCCCTTCGGGAGGATCTTCAGTCGCAGCAGCAGGGGACGGTCCTCCACCCGAACCTGTCCAGCCTCCACCTCCATGCGTGGAGATTGAGCGGCGGCAGTTGATGCCATTTGACTTGCCTCCTGAAGTCTGTGATATCATTCTGGCAGCCAGGCGTCCCTCCACAAAGACGGTATACGCCTGCCGGTGGAACAAATTTGTGGCATGGTGCACAGCAAAGGCTGTGGATCCCCTTTCCGCCCCTCTTTCTGAGGTTCTCCTCTTTCTTCTTTCTTTGGCCCGGCAGGGCTCTGCCCTGGGCACCCTGAAAGGTTATCTTGCTGCCATCTCTGCCTTCTTGCGGCTTCCTGATCAACCTTCTCTTTTCAAGTCCCCTGTAGTTACACGCTTTCTAAAGGGCATTACTCACACGTTCCCTCCTGTTCCGTTTGTAATGCCTCAGTGGGACTTGAATCTTGTCTTGACATTCCTGATGTGCGCTCCCTTCGAGCCTCTTCACAATTGTCCCCTTCGTCTTCTGACTCTTAAGACTGCTTTTCTGGTAGCCATCACCTCGGCTAGACGGGTGAGTGAGCTCCAGGCTTTATCTTCGAAACCTCCTTTTCTGTCTGTTCATCCGGACAAGGTTGTCCTTCGGCCTCGTCCCTCCTTTCTTCCGAAAGTGGTGACTCCATTTCATCTGGGGCAGTCTGTCACCCTGCCCACCTTCTTTCCGCCTCCGCATCCTTCCAAAGAGGAAGAGAGGCTCCACCGTCTGGACCCAAAACGTGCGCTCTCCTTTTATTTGGACCGCACAAAGCAGTTCCGGGTGGACAACCAACTTTTCGTTGGATACGTGGGTGCTAAGAAGGGGAGAGCTGTGCACAAACGGACCATCTCTCGGTGGGTCGTTTTGTGCATCAAAATTTGTTATTCCTTGGCAAAAAAGGACCCTCCTGCTGGGCTGCGCGCCCATTCTACTCGGGCCACTGCGGCTACTACTGCTTTGACACGGGGTGTCCCTTTGCAAGACATCTGTCAGGCGGCAACGTGGGCTTCGTTACACACGTTTGCCAGGCATTATTGCCTTTACAGCCAAGTCCGGAGGGATGGCTTCTTTGGCCGTTCTGTCCTCCAGGACTTTCTGGTGTGATCTTGGTTCGCAGACCCACCACCGGGGATGGTATTGCTTGGGTATCTAACTAACGTGTTTCTTTCAGATGAACAAGTTACTTACCTTCGGTAACGATGTATCTGTAAGAAACATTAGTTAGTTAGATTCCTCACCGACCCACCCATCCTCCCCGTTCTGCGAACTGACATCTAGGGTTAAGGTTATCCTTTTCAGGCCCCTAGATTTTATTTTTGGCACCAGTGTCCGTCTTTGCATGGCTCTGCGTTCCTGGCGCGGAAGGCTATGTACAAGAACTGACGTCAGCGCGCGAGGGCGGCGTCTAAGTACTCCGACGTCATCCCGGCGCACGACGCCGACGACGGACGCGGAGCCGCAGACGACGCCTAGCGACGCGCAAGGGGTATTGCTGACGAAAAATCTTCCGGATCCAGTCTGACGCCTGGGGATATTCTAAGGTGAGGAATCTAACTAACTAATGTTTCTTACAGATACATCGTTACCGAAGGTAAGTAACTTGTTCTTCAAGGCCGGTTTTGCATTAGGGTGCAGGGTTACATGTAGCCTAAGTTTCGTTGGTTAATGTGGGGGTTTTTACCTAAAACTCTTTAACTGGTATTAGCATACCATTTTTTGTTTATTCGTAATTAGTGTTTCAAAGATTTTATCTTTTTTGGGCACACTGTTTCCACAACCAGTTTCCGTCAGTCAGTAAAGTCTTTATTTCGATTTTCATAATCATAAAAGACAGAATACATCAATAATTAAAAAAGCTTGGGCTATAATATGTGTTCTACAGTCATCCAGGCTCATATAAAGACCACAAATATATTTACATATGAGTTAAGAACATTGTTACATAAGGTGACAAAATTATTAGAACAAAAGATAAAAACTCATTTAAAAAACACATAAAAAATGGATGTACATAAAAGCACAAAAACTATGACAAGACAATTGTTTCCTTTTGTCAGCCCATAATATCAGGACCAGATTTAGGCAGAGGATCAGCTGGTGAACATCTCTTTGATAACCAGATCTCGGGGTCTAGACAAATATTATATCAACAGGCCCATTCCATGTTTTCTAACCCTCAAGAGAAAAAGTGACAAAGTTAGTGTACCCTCATCTTTTTGGCACCGATGACCCACATCAGCTCAAAAATGTTGCCACTGCAACCACTATGGAATCTTTGGTGTTTGTCCTCAGGATCCTTAAAACCTACAGAGCTACTCTTGTGCCCACATTCATAATGATAGGTTTAAGCCATTTGGTCCTAGGTGGATTATAGGCTGGCCATACAAACAAAATGTGCGCTAATGTCTCAATTTGGGCTGGAATTTAAATGCATTTGTCATCCGTCAGAGGGTGCCAACTTATTAAGAGCGCTTATAGGGAGTGAGCCCACCCTGAACTGGTGATACAGTTTCCTATCTGTTGGCCTGGTGATGAGGTCCCAATAGGTTTCAAACTTAGTCTCATGCTTGAACTCCAAGAATTCTCTTGTCAGGGTGGGCCTCATAATAGATGAGAACCGCTTAGTTTTGACCATATTCCAGTATGCTGCCTTGAAATTCTTTTTAGATGGAAATAAATTGGCAGCTGGGTCCTCCCACAAGTTGCTCATCCCCATGTTAGTCAGGGTGGTTTTGATGTTATTTAACCAGGAGATCTTATATAAGCGGCCCAACCCCCGAACTTCAAGGAGAGCTTTAGCATGCAGAGAAAGCTCAGATGTAGTCCAGAGCCTTCTCCAGAAAGCAATAGGTCTGAAGCGTGCCGAGTCCTCTATGCTGTAGCAACCCAGATCAAAATAAAGGGGCGTAAGTTCGGTGGATTGCGGGAGGCCTATAGGTGCTCTAACAAATTTGTTTTGGGCTAATACCAGCGATGTTAAGTCCTCAAAGCCCCAAAGTTCAGCACCATATAATATTGAGGTACTGATTTTAGAATTATAAATCTTAAGGGTGGGGACAATGGGTTTGGTTTGGGAAAGCCTCTGCTCTTTTATCAATACACCAGCTAATTGTGCATGTTTTAGGGCCAGCATATCGATCTGAGGCTTCCAGTTTAGTTTCCTACCTAGTGTTATACCCAGATAGGTAAAACATCAGTGTTCCAAGGGGACATTATTCATATACACTCTCCCAGTTATGGCTTTGGATTTGTGAAGCACCATAAACTTTGTTTTCTCCACATTTACCACTAATTGATGATTGTGGCAGAATACCTCGAAGCGGTACAGAGTGGCCTGCAGGCCCTGTCGAGTCTTCGATATTATCAAGGTGTCGTCCGCGAACATGAGCAGGGGTATCTTCATGCCAGCTAACACTGGAGCATCTGTGGGATGGGTAGGAAAATACTGAACGACCCTGTTTATAAACAAGGAAAACAGGGTTGGTGCTAAAACACACCCCTGACGAACCCCCTTCGAAACCGGAAACCTTTCAGTAACATTCCCCTGCTTTCCCCAGCAGACCTGTGCGTAGTTTGAATCATGCAGTTTTACTAAAATAGCCAACAGTTCCGGTGGCATCCCCATGTCCACAAAGGCACTCCACAAATTTTATGCGGGGGACTAAATAAAATGCGGATTTTAGGTCAATAAAAGCCGTATAGATTGCGCCCCCTCCAATGATGACCACCCGCCAGTAAATGAGCACAAACCTAAAGACCTGATCTAAGGTACTTGTGTGTGGTTGAAACCCCACCTGAAGAAGTGTCAGGATATCTGTCTCATCTATCCAGGCCTGGATTCTGCCAAGAACTAGCCTGGCAACAATCTTCTGGATGGAATCAATAAGGCTGATTGGCCGGTAGTTACCTGGTAGTGAGCGGTCACCCTTTTTATATATAGGTAGAATTTCGGCACCTGAACACATGTTGGGAATAGAAGCACCGCTCGCTATAGCATTGGCCAATAACTTCATATGAGATATCCAATGTTCTTTATCGTATATAAACAGATCTGCGGGTGTACAGTCAGGGCCGGGGGCCCTACCTCTCGGAATTGATTTTAGCACTGACTCGACCTCTAAACTGGTGAAGCACAGAGTACTCCTTGGGGTAGGCCATAGTGGTATGTCATCACTGCGGTTGGTGGCAGTGAACTGAGCCTCAAAATGTAAAGCCCACTGTTCTGGAGCAACATAATTAATAGGTGTCTGATTTAATTCTCCACTGCCCCAATTAGCAAGCTTCCAGAATTGGATCATGTTTTTCTCCTTACTGGCTGTAACCAAGTCTTACCAGCGATTCTCATCCCATTCCTTCTTCACTTGTTGCTGGATTTTCTTATACCTTATGTAGGAGAGTAGGGTCTGCTTTCTATGTTCACCCCCACTTTTTGCTTTTGCTTCACTGGTTTTCGACTTAGATGTGGCTGTGGGCCTGCTAATCAGACTCACAGCCCAGCTGTTCTCTCTCTAAATTCACACTATGCACTTTAGGTACATAACACAATTGGTAAGGATCACCTTCTAGGGCCCTGTACAGTGTACCTTAGGTACCCAGGGCATAGGTGTACCCTAGGCCTACCAGGGGCTGCAGCATGTATTATGCCACCCCTGGCTGGCCTTCCATTATGACACAACTGGCTGATCACTCAGCTGGGGCAAGGTCGTGTAATCACCCCTTGCTTAGGTGTAGTATTCCTATACCTACCTTATATATAGACACATGGGTAACCTATCAGTCACTCCTATGGCAGGCCTTAACAATCCTGAAGGCAGAGTGCTTGGTAACATGTGAGATGGTGCTCTAGCGTGAGCTGAGCCTGTCTGCAGCTTTCGGAACCATGTCCTTATAGCTGTTCTATGATATCGCCTACCATATACTCTTAAAGTGCCTTATAATCCTCGCGGTTATGGTAACTATGGTTTGGCTTTATCAAAACATGTCGTGTAAGGTGTCTAACACTTTGGAATACTACCCCCACAACATTTCTGGCGATGAGGATAGTATTCCTCCCTTCTAGAGGGAGAAGACATGTTGAAGACCTACTACCCGGTTAAAGTTAACCAGAGCCCCAGCCTCACAAAATGGATGCTAGTGCCACAGACACAAGTCTGACCTCCTGCTGCTGGGAGTCCTTCCAGCGAGGGAGGCTTGGACAATAGGTTTCCTGCCTTGGGAGGTGCTAGCACCACCCTAGACAGGACTTAGTGTATTGGGGCAGGGAGGGATGAATGAAACGAGACACTGCCTGGGGCACACAAGGTGTCCCATGCATAGTCCGGTTCAAACCGGTGCTGGGGCACTCCAGCCCCAGTCCTGGCGCGAAACTGGACAAAGGGAAGGGGGTGTAATCACCCCCCTCCCTGGTCCCACCCATAGGAGGGACCTAGCAGGTAACCCAGCCCTCCAGATTAGTATAAGAGTGGGAGCTGAGTCCCTAGGACTTTGGATTATGCTGACAACTGAAACTTGAACAGTAACTCTGGACCTTCGACATTCGACTATGGAAGAAGACTGAAGAATCTCCCTTGTGGCCAAGGAGTGGCCACCCTGTGGAAACAGGCACCATCAAGCGACCTGCCGTTTGCTTTGCCCGAAGTTCTACGAGGAACCGACTGCAGAGCCCGACCAGCGCCTTGACTTCCAGACTTCTCCAACCCTGATCCACATCCACAGCAAAGCTGATATCCGTGGAGGCGACGAGAGACGTGGGTCCGGCTACCTGGGAAAATTGGCTACTAGCTTCCAGCGCAGCTTCTGAGGCACCCTCGAAGTTGTGCTCTGGGGATTGAGAAGCCCCAACCCTGAGCACCATCTGCAACGAAGATCAGCCCTCCACACTCCACGAGTTCTGCGTGCGGCCCTTCTGCATTTTCCTGCTCGATGCGTCTGTCCAGTTGCTTGCCCGTTGGCTAGTAACCTCTTCGACGACGAACCCTTGACTTTTCACCGCTGGTTTGGCTCCTCCAGACTGGCCCTTGCTTCCCTGTGAAAGAGAAGCACCTCAGGCCTTCCTGGTCTGCAACAGAAGGGAATCCTTCATTCTGCGTGGGTTGCGCTTGCCAAGGCTTGTTGTGTCCAAACTCGACATCGACGCCGCCGACAGCATGAGCCCTCGTGGGACAGCTCGCCTCCTGGTTCTGGTCGTCCTCGACGCCTCCTGGTACCCGTGGCTGCTGCGACAAGCTTCACCTCTTCACCTGCATCTTCACGACATCGCCTAGTTCCTTCCTGGTTCCTTCCCGGCTCCTGGCTGGTGACCTAGACTCTGTCCCCTCTGCTTGCAGGTATCCTCCTTCTTGATTCCATCCTTGGAATCCACCGGACACTCTTCACTGACTGCCTGTCAGCATCTTTCCTTCAGGCATCCATAGGAGTCGACGACGAAACCCGACGCAAGTTCACACCGATGCACCCGCAGCCCGTGGGCTAGGTAACTTGAGTACTCCGGTGCTCACAAGGGTATTGACTATCCTAGTGTCTAGTTTCCAAGTCTCTAACTCCTAGTTCCTTCCGAAGTGTCCTAAAACTCTTAATTTCTAAACATTACTATTTCTATCGACTTTAACGCATTACGCGTGAGTTTTTCCACTCTGCACCTGAATCCCGTGGGCCTCCCACTGCCTAGCAACTGGTAGGATAGTGTAGCCCCAGCGATTCACTAGGCCTAGGCCTAACCTGTGTTCGTGACAGTGGTTCTTATACCACTTACTTAGTATATGGTTTGCGTGGTCTCTAGGGCCTAACTGTATTACTTACCTGTGTGACTTATGTATGCTTAAATAAGATTGTGTTGTACTTACCTCGAATCTCATAAAGAGTGCTGAGGGTATTTTGACTAGAATAAATACATTCTATTTTTAATAATATATCTGTCGTGGTGTCCTTTCATTTGGTATTCAAGGGATTGCAAATGGTATAACAGCTGGCTTCACATGCCATACAGAGTTTAACCTAAGACTGCTCTTGTCCATGCTACCACTAGGATAGCTGGTCTATAAGGTTGACTTTACAACCAATCACCATAAGGGTTGTTTGGACTGATATAAGGTGTGCACTAGAACTAGTGACATCATATATCAGGCCAACTTCTCACATTGGTGAGCAGCGGTTGGGATCTGAGCTTGCTGTTGTGATACCATTGCAATCTTGAGATATCAAATTGAAAGATCACAAGGATATTTGTAAGGTACATATAACATAGCTTATAAATACTTAAGTTTTACAGAACTTAGTTGTTGTAGGTTGAAGGGCCTAGCACACCCTGACTACAACTACTAGAGAGGTTTTAGTAGATACAACTAGTGTAGGTAGGTGCACACACCACACCCTCACTAGATCATGTCTCTGAGAGGAGATCAAGTTGATTCTCTCTCAGGAGGGGGATATCCTAGAAAGATACCCTCTAGATATGATATCCTAACTTTTCAGGAGATGAGACAATTGTGTACCTCCAGAAAGTTAAAACAGGGTTCAAACCCTACCCTCATTTATCTAGTGGAGATCTTAGAAGAGTATGATGCTCAGAAAGCCTCCCAGGATGGTGCCTTAGGTACCAACGAGGGTCTACCCTCCACAGAAGACTCCCCTCACAATACTGATCAAGATGAGTCAGCAGGGACTTCAGAAGATGAGGTAGACAGCCAGGTCCAAGTTAGGAGACTTAGCCAGGCTAACTTAAGCCTACATGGGAGTCTGAATGGGGTCTCCCCATTTAGACCCTCAAGTGGACTTAACCAGAGAAGCAGGAGAGGAAGATCCCCTTCAAAGGAGTCTATCCACTCCCATGTCTTTAATAGCTCCAATGCCTCTTCTCACAAGGGAATGACTTCTCCACAGAGAAAAGAGCATCAGGCCAGAATGAGGGAAGTCAATCTGAGGATTGAAAGGGAAGAACTTGCCCTTGCCAAAGAGAGACTTGCTCTGGCCAGAGAGCAAAAGTTAAGTGGGTTAGGACCCACTGGTGGCAGCACTATCCCTAAAGATAGACACAGGTCCTATGACAATAGAAACCTGAGCAAGATTGTCCCTTCCTACAAGTGTGGGGATGACATCCACAAATGGATAACTGCTTTGGAGAGGGCTTGCAAAGAACAGCAGGTACCCCAAAGTCAGTGGGCAGCTATCTTGTGGCTCTCCTTCTCTGAGAAAGGTAGAGACAAGCTCCTCACAGTTAGTGATGAGGATGCTGACAATTACACTGTCCTGAAGAGTGCTCTGATTGATGGGTTTGCCCTAACCACTGAACAATACAGGTTGTTGTTCAGGGATACCCAGAAGACACAGACTCAGGACTGGACTGACTTTGTAGATTGTGCCACTAAGGCTTTGGAAGGCTGGTTATTGGGTAGTAAGGTTAAGGACTATACAGGATTGTATAATTTGATCATGAGAGAACAAATCCTTAACAACTGTCAAAACCAGCTGCTGCATCAACACTTGATTGACTCTGACCTAACTTCTCCCCAGGAATTGGGAAAGAAGGCAAATAGGTGGGTCAGGACTAGAGTTAAGCAGAAAAACCAGAACCAGGGCGGTGATCAGAAAAAGGCAGACCAGAAGGGTAATGAGCAGAAATCAAAAGACCAGAAGTCTTCACCAGGCCCCCAAAAGGCTCAGGGGAGGGAGGTCCCAAAAAGGATAAAAAGAAAGATGGCCAAAAGAAACCTTGGTGTAACTATTGTAAGTCCAATTCCCATTGGTTTAGTGAGTGCACCAAAAAGGACAAGCCCACAGCCACCATTGCCCCTAAGGCAACTGTACCCCCTAGTCCAGCTGTAAGTGGTGGTTCCCAGCAAAAGGGTGTAATAGGGTTAACCCTGGGAACTGAAGTGGATTCTGGCCTAGTCAGAATACCCACTCAGGCTGTTCTGATCTGTGATGGGGACATAGCTTTGTCCTCTACTGTGGGTCCCAGTAACCTGGGCAAGTACAGACAGACTCCTTTGATCAACCAGAGAATGGCTCAGGCCTACAGGGACACAGGTGCTAGTGTCACAATGGTGACACCTGCCTTTGTGGACCCTGGACAGATCATGCTAGGTGAGAATTACCTAGTGACCAACGCTAGCAATGCCACTACCTCCCATAGTGTGGCAATTGTTAACTTCTCCTGGGGAGGGGTAACTGGCCTCAAGAAAGTTGTGGTGAGTTCAGATCTTCCTGTTGAGTGTCTGTTGGGAAATGACCTTGAAACTTCAGTGTGGGCTGAAGTGGAGTATAGGACCCATGCAGAAATGCTGGGAATAGATGCACATGCCCTTGCTGTGACTAGGTCACAGGCCAAAAAGTGCAACACTGAACAAGTGCTGGATCCTGGGACAATGGACCAGACACAACCCAAGAGAAAGAGCCGTAGGGTTAAGGCTGTGCCTTCCCCTCTGCCCCAGGTAGAGAGTCAGCCCTCACAGGAGGATGATTCTGAGAGCCCTGAAGGAACTGTCCTAGAAGAACTGGAACCTGACCAGGTTGAGTTTCTTGGGACAGGGGGACCTTCAAGGGCAGATCTGAGGCAGGCCCAATTAGACGGTCTTTCTCTTGAACCCCTCAGACAGCAGGCTGCTGCTGAGGCTGCAGGGAATGCTCAAGGTACCCATAGAGTGTATTGGGATGAAGGGCCGCTGTACTCAGAGGCTAGAGACCCCAAGCCTGGTGCGTCCAGGAGGTTGGTCATACCATTGAGTTTCAGAGGCTTCCTTCTTACCTTGGCCCATGATATTCCCCTTGCAGGACACTTAGGCCAGAATAAGACTTGGGACAGACTTGTCCCTCACTTTCACTGGCCTCACATGTCAGAAGATACCAAGGAGTTGTGTCGCTCCTGTGTCACCTGCCAAGCCAGTGGCAAATCAGGTGGCACCACAAAGGCCCCCCTCATACCACTACCTGTGGTGGGGGTTCCCTTTGAGAGAGTGGGGATAGACATTGTTGGACCAATGGACCCCCAAACAGCATCTGGGCACAGATTCATACTGGTGATAGTGGACCATGCCACCGGGTATCCAGAAGCTATACCCCTAAGGACCACAACAGCTCCTGTTGTGGCAAGGGCCCTACTTGGAGTATTCTCCAGAGTGGGTTTTCCAAAGGAGGTTGTCTCTGACAGAGGTGCCAACTTCATGTCAGGATATTTGACTGCAATGTGGAAGGAGTGTGGTGTTAACTACAAATTCACTACACCCTATCACCCACAATGCAATGGGCTTGTGGAAAGATTCAACAAGACCCTAAAAGGGATGATAAAAGGTTTACCAGACAAGCTTAGGCGAAGATGGGACATCCTTTTACCCTGCCTTCTGTTTGCTTACAGAGAGGTCCCACAAAAGAGGGTTGGCTACAGCCCTTTTGAGCTTTTGTTTGGGCATCCTGTAAGGGGACCCCTGTGTCTAGTAAGGGAAGGATGGGAGAGACCTCTCAGACAACCCAAACTGGACATAGTGGATTATGTACTTGGCCTCCGCTCCAGGATGGCAGAGTATATGAAGAAGGCTTCTAAACACCTTGAGGCAAGCCAAGAACTCCAAAAAGCTTGGTATGACCAAAAGGCTGTGCTGACTGTGTACCAGCCAGGACAGAAAGTGTGGGTGTTGGAGCCAGTGGCCTCAGCAGCACTCCAGGACAAATGGTCTGGACCCCACACTATTGTTGAACAGAAGGGAGAAGTCACCTACTTGGTGGACCTTGGGACTCCCAGAAGCCCCCACAGGGTGCTTCATGTCAACAGGTTAAAGGCATATGTTGACAGGGCAGACATGGGCTTACTCATGGCTACAGATGAGGGGCAGGAGGAAGAGAGTGACCCTCTCCCAGACCTGCTGACTCAGAACCCTGATGATGGTTCAGTTGATGGTGTGGTCTTTTCTGACAGCCTCACTAACCATCAGCAACAGGACTGCAGACAAGTTCTACAGGCCTATAGACATATGTTCTCTCTGACCCCAAGTCAGACAAACTGGTGCACCCATGAGGTGGACACTGGTGACAGTCTGCCTGTGAAGAGTAAAATCTACAGGCAACGTGACCATGTCAGGGACTGCATAAAAATTGAGGTACAAAAGATGTTGGAGCTGGGAGTCATTGAACCTTCAGAGAGCCCTTGGGCTAGTCCTGTAGTTCTGGTGCCAAAACCTCACACCCAAGATGGTAAGAGAGAGGAGGTTTTGCGTGGATTACAGAGGTCTCAATGCTGTCACTAGGACAGATGCCCACCCAATACCTAGGGCAGATGAGCTCATTGACAGATTGCCAGCTGCCAAGTTTTTGAGTACATTTGACCTGACAGGCAGGCTACTGGCAAATCAGACTAGCTGAGGATGCAAAGGCCAAAACTGCTTTCTCAACCCCAGGAGGACATTATCAATTTGTGGTAATGCCCTTTGGCTTGAAGAATGCACCTGCCACTTTCCAAAGGTTGGTGAATCAAGTCCTTACAGGCCTGGATGACTACTGTGCAGCTTATCTTGATGATATTGCTGTCTTTAGCTCCACCTGGGAGGATCACCTGGTCCACCTGAGGAATGTTTTATAGGCCCTGCAAAAGGCAGGCCTCGCTATCAAGGCCACTAAGTGCCAGATAGGGCAGAGCAAGGTTGTGTACCTGGGCCACCTAGTAGGTGGGGGTCAGGTTCAACCACTGGAGAGCAAGATCCAGACCATAAAGGACTGGACTCCTCCAATTACCCAGACACAGGTCAGAGCTTTCTTGGGCCTGACTGGGCACTACAGAAAGTTTGTTAAGAACTATGGGTCCATTGTGACACCACTTAATGATTTTACCTCTAAGAAGATGCCAAAGAAAGTTCAGTGGACAGTAAGCTGTCAGAAGGCATTTGATGACCTGAAGCAGGCCATGTGCACTGCACCTATTCTGAAAAGTCCAGACTACTCCAAAGAGTTCATTGTCCAGACATTGGCTCAGGCCTACAGGGACACAGGTGCTAGTGTCACAATGGTGACACCTGCCTTTGTGGACCCTGGACAGATCATGCTAGGTGAGAATTACCTAGTGACCAACGCTAGCAATGCCACTACCTCCCATAGTGTGGCAATTGTCAACTTCTCCTGGGGAGGGGTAACTGGCCTCAAGAGAGTTGTGGTGAGTTCAGATCTTCCTGTAGAGTGTCTGTTGGGAAATGACCTTGAAACTTCAGTGTGGGCTGAAGTGGAGTATAGGACCCATGCATAAATGCTGGGAATAGATGCACATGTCCTTGCTGTGACTAGGTCACAGGCCAAAAAGTGCAACACTGAACAAGTGCTGGATCCTGGGACAATGGACCAGACACAACCCAAGAGAAAGAGCCGTAGGGTTAAGGCTGTGCCTTCCCCTCTGCCTCAGGTAGAGAGTCAGCCCTCACAGGAGGATGATTCTGAGAGCCCTGAAGGAACTGTCCTAGAAGAACTGGAACCTGACCAGGTTGAGTTTCTTGGGACAGGGGGACCTTCAAGGGCAGATCTGAGGCAGGCCCAATTAGACTGTCCTTCTCTTGAACCCCTCAGACAGCAGGCTGCTGCTGAGGCTGCAGGGAATGCTCAAGGTACCCATAGAGTGTATTGGGATGAAGGGCCGCTGTACTCAGAGGCTAGAGACCCCAAGCCTGGTGCGTCCAGGAGGTTGGTCATACCATTGAGTTTCAGAGGCTTCCTTCTTACCTTGGCCCATGATATTCCCCTTGCAGGACACTTAGGCCAGAATAAGACTTGGGACAGACTTGTCCCTCACTTTCACTGGCCTCACATGTCAGAAGATACCAAGGAGTTGTGTCGCTCCTGTGTCACCTGCCAAGCCAGTGGCAAATCAGGTGGCACCACAAAGGCCCCCCTCATACCACTACCTGTGGTGGGGGTTCCCGTTGAGAGAGTGGGGATAGACATTGTTGGACCAATGGACCCCCAAACAGCATCTGGGCACAGATTCATACTGGTGATAGTGGACCATGCCACCAGGTATCCAGAAGCTATACCCCTAAGGACCACAACAGCTCCTGTTGTGGCAAGGGCCCTACTTGGAGTATTCTCCAGAGTGGGTTTTCCAAAGGAGGTTGTCTCTGACAGAGGTGCCAACTTCATGTCAGGATATTTGACTGCAATGTGGAAGGAGTGTGGTGTTAACTACAAATTCACTACACCCTATCACCCACAATGCAATGGGCTTGTGGAAAGATTCAACAAGACCCTAAAAGGGATGATAAAAGGTTTACCAGACAAGCTTAGGCGAAGATGGGACATCCTTTTACCCTGCCTTCTGTTTGCTTACAGAGAGGTCCCACAAAAGAGGGTTGGCTACAGCCCTTTTGAGCTTTTGTTTGGGCATCCTGTAAGGGGACCCCTGTGTCTAGTAAGGGAAGGATGGGAGAGACCTCTCAGACAACCCAAACTGGACATAGTGGATTATGTACTTGGCCTCCGCTCCAGGATGGCAGAGTATATGAAGAAGGCTTCTAAAAACCTTGAGGCAAGCCAAGAACTCCAAAAAGCTTGGTATGACCAAAAGGCTGTGCTGACTGTGTACCAGCCAGGACAGAAAGTGTGGGTGTTGGAGCCAGTGGCCCCAGCAGCACTCCAGGACAAATGGTCTGGACCCCACACTATTGTTGAACAGAAGGGAGAAGTCACCTACTTGGTGGACCTTGGGACTCCCAGAAGCCCCCACAGGGTGCTTCATGTCAACAGGTTAAAGGCATATGTTGACAGGGCAGACATGGGCTTACTCATGGCTACAGATGAGGGGCAGGAGGAAGAGAGTGACCCTCTCCCAGACCTGCTGACTCAGAACCCTGATGATGGTTCAGTTGATGGTGTGGTCTTTTCTGACAGCCTCACTAACCATCAGCAACAGGACTGCAGACAAGTTCTACAGGCCTATAGACATATGTTCTCTCTGACCCCAAGTCAGACAAACTGGTGCACCCATGCGGTGGACACTGGTGACAGTCTGCCTGTGAAGAGTAAAATCTACAGGCAACCTGACCATGTCAGGGACTGCATAAAGATTGAGGTACAAAAGATGTTGGAGCTGGGAGTCATTGAACCTTCAGAGAGCCCTTGGGCTAGTCCTGTAGTTCTGGTGCCGAAACCTCACACCCAAGATGGTAAGAGAGAGGAGGTTTTGCGTGGATTACAGAGGTCTCAATGCTGTCACTAGGACAGATGCCCACCCAATACCTAGGGCAGATGAGCTCATTGACAGATTGCCAGCTGCCAAGTTTTTGAGTACATTTGACCTGACAGGCAGGCTACTGGCAAATCAGACTAGCTGAGGATGCAAAGGCCAAAACTGCTTTCTCAACCCCAGGAGGACATTATCAATTTGTGGTAATGCCCTTTGGCTTGAAGAATGCACCTGCCACTTTCCAAAGGTTGGTGAATCAAGTCCTTACAGGCCTGGATGACTACTGTGCAGATTATCTTGATGATATTGCTGTCTTTAGCTCCACCTGGGAGGATCACCTGGTCCACCTGAGGAATGTTTTATAGGCCCTGCAAAAGGCAGGCCTCGCTATCAAGGCCACTAAGTGCCAGATAGGGCAGAGCAAGGTTGTGTACCTGGGCCACCTAGTAGGTGGGGGTCAGGTTCAACCACTGTAGAGCAAGATCCAGACCATAAAGGACTGGACTCCTCCAATTACCCAGACACAGGTCAGAGCTTTCTTGGGCCTGACTGGGCACTACAGAAAGTTTGTTAAGAACTATGGGTCCATTGTGACACCACTTAATGATTTTACCTCTAAGAAGATGCCAAAGAAAGTTCAGTGGACAGTAAGCTGTCAGAAGGCATTTGATGACCTGAAGCAGGCCATGTGCACTGCACCTATTCTGAAAAGTCCAGACTACTCCAAAGAGTTCATTGTCCAGACAGATGCTTCTGAGTTGGGTGTGGGAGCTGTTCTTTCACAACTGAATATAGATGGTCAAGACCAGCTCATTGCTTTTATTAGTAGAAGGCTGACCCCTAGAGAGAAACGTTGGTCAGCTATTGAGAGGGAGGCCTTTGCTGTGGTTTGGGCCCTGAAGAAGCTGAGGCCATACCTGTTTGGCACTCACTTCAAGATTCAGACAGACCATAAGCCCCTCTTGTGGCTAAATCAGATGAAGGGTGAAAATCCCAAACTTCTTAGTGTAGGAGAGTAGGGTCTGCTTTCTATGTTCACCCCCACTTTTTGCTTTTGCTTCACTGGTTTTCGACTTAGATGTGGCTGTGGGCCTGCCAATCAGACCCTCAGCCCTGCTGTTCTCTCTCTAAATTTACACTATGTACTTTAGGTGCATAACCCAATTGGTTAGGATCACCTAATTGGCCCATGTACAGTGTACCTTAGGTACCCAGGGCATAGGTGTACCCTAGGCCTACCAGGGGCTGCAGCATGTATTATGCCACCCCTGGCCTGGCCTTCCATTATGACACAACTGGCTGATCACTCAGCTGGGGCAAGGTCGTGTAATCACTCCTTGCTTAGGTGTAGTATTCCTCTACCTACCTTATATATAGACACATGTGTACCTATCAGCCACTCCTACGGCAGACCTTAACAATCCTGGAGGCAGAGTGCTTGGTAACATGTGAGATGGTGCTCTAGCATGAGCTGAGCTTGTCTGCAGCTTTCGGAACCATGTCCTTATAGCTGTTCTATGATATAGCCTACCATATACTCTTAAAGTGCCTTATAATCTTAAACGGTTATGGTAACTATGGTTTGGCTTTATCAAAACATGTCATGTAAGGTGTCTAACACTTTGGAATAATACCCCCATACCATTTCTGGCAATGAGGATATTATTCCTCCCTTCTAGAGGGAGAAGACATGTTGAAACCTACTTACCCGGTTAAAGTTAACCAGAGCCCCAGCATCACAAAATGGATGCTGCTGGCACAGACACAAGTCTGACCTCCTGCTGCTGGGAGTCCTTCCAGCGAGGGAGGCTTGGACAATAGGTTTCCTGCCTTGGGAGGTGTGAGCACCACCCTAGACAGGATTTAGTGTATTTGGGCAGGGAGGGTTGAAAGAAACTAGACACTGCCTGGGGGCACACAAGGTGTCCCATGCATAGTCCAGTTCAAACTGGCGCTGGGGCACTCCAGCCCCAGCTCTGGCGCGAAACTGGACAAAGGAAAGGGGGTGTAACCACTCCCCTTCCTGGTCCCACCCATAGGAGGGACCTTGCAGGTAGCCCAGCCCACCAGCCCAATATATCAGTAGGTAGCTGAGCCCTGCTAAATTAGATTAACCTGAATCTGCAACTTGAACAGAAACTCTGGACCTTCGACATTCGACCTCAGGAAGAAGACTGAAGAATCTCCCTTGTGGCCAAGGAGTGACCACCCTGGGCAACCAGGCACCATCCAGCGACCGCTGCTTGCTTTGCGACTGATCCTACGAGGGACGACTGCAGAGATTGACCAGCACCGAGACTTCCAGACACCTCTGAACCAGATCCACATCTACAGCAAAGCTGAGACCCGTGGAGGCGACGAGGGACGTGGGACCGGCGACTTGGGAAAAGTGGCTAGTAACTGACTAGCGCGACTTCGGAGGCTTCCTCGAGGCTGTGCTTGGGGAATTGAGAAGCCCCCATCCCGAGCACCATCTGCAAAGAAGATCAGCTCCCCACACTTCACGTGTTCTGCGTGGGGCCCTTCTGCACCTGGGTTGCTCAACGTGTTGTCCGGTTGCTGGCCCGTTGGCTAGTGACCTCTGCGACGACGAACCTTTGTTTTCATCTTGCTGGTCCGGCTCCTCCAGACTGGCACCCGCTCCTCTGTGAAAGAGAAGCACCCCAGACCTTCCTGGTCTGCACCAGAAGCAAGTCCTCCATCCTGCGTGGGTTCCGCTTGCCAAGGCTTGTTGGGTCCTGACTCGACTTCGACGCCGCCGACAGCAAGAGCCTTCGTGGGACAGCTCACCTCCTGGTCCTGGTCGTCCTCGACGCCTCCTGGTACCCGTGGCTGCTGCGACAAGCTTCACCTCTTCACCTGCATCTTCACAACATCGCCTGGTTCCTTCCCGGCTCCTGGCTGGTGACCTAGACTCTGTCCCTTCTGCTTGCAGGTATCCTTCCTTCTTGATTCCATCCTTGGGATCCACCGGACACTCTTCACTGACTGCCTGTCAGCAACTTTCCTTCAGGCATCCATAGGAGTCAACGACGAAACCCGACGCAAGTTCACACCTATGCACCCGCAGCCCGT
This sequence comes from Triturus cristatus, assembly GCF_964204655.1. Taxonomy (NCBI): domain Eukaryota; kingdom Metazoa; phylum Chordata; class Amphibia; order Caudata; family Salamandridae; genus Triturus; species Triturus cristatus. Next base: position 1,122,430,499 of record NC_140585.1, on the reverse strand, counting down.
GGGCTAGGTAACTTGAGTACTTCGGTGCTCACAAGGGTATTGACTATCCAAGGGTCTAGTTTCCGAGTCTCGACTTCCTAGCTATACCAGAAGTGTCCTAAAACTGTTAATTTCTAATAACTTCCATTTCTATCGACTTTTACGCATTACCCGTGAGTGTTTCCACTCTGCACCTGAATCCCGTGGGCCTCCCACTTCCTAACCTTTGGTAGTATAGTGTAGCCCCAGCGATTCCCTAGGCCTAGGCCTATCCTGTGATCGTGACAGTGGTTCTTATACCTCTTACTTAGTATATGGTTTGCGTGGCCCCTAGGGCCTAACTGTATTACTTACCTGGGTGACTTAATGTATGCTTAAATAAAACTGTGTTGTACTTACCTCGAATCTCATAAAGAGTGCTGAGGGTTTGACTAGAATAAATACATTCTATTTTTATAGATATCTGTTGTGGTGTCCTTTCATTTGGTATTCAAGGGATTACATATGGTATAACAGCTGGCTTCACATGCCATACAGAGTTTAGCCTAAGACTGCTCTTGTCCATGCTACCACTAGGATAGCTGGTCTATAAGGTTGACTTTACAACCAATCACCGTAAGGGTTGTTTGGACTGATACAAGGTGTACACTAGAATTAGTGACATCATATATCAGGCCAACTTCTCACACTTAGGTGGTCCATTTCCCTACAGGGGATGGACTTCACAGTGGAACATAGACCTGGGACTGACCATGCCAATGCAGATGGACTCTCCAGATATTTCCACTTAGAACATGAAGCCTCAACTGGTCAAGGTTAGTTTAATGTCCCTAAGTTTGGGGGGGGGGTTGTGTAGGAGAGTAGGGTCTGCTTTCTATGTTCACCCCCACTTTTTGCTTTTGCTTCACTGGTTTTCGACTTAGATGTGGCTGTGGGCCTGCTAATCAGACCCACAGCCCAGCTGTTCTCTCTCTAAATTCATACTATCTACTTTAGGTACATAACACAATTGGTAAGGATCACCTTCTAGGGCCCTGTACAGTGTACCTTAGGTACCCAGGGCATAGGTGTACCCTAGGCCTACCAGGGGCTGTAGCATGTAACATGCCACCCCTGGCTGGCCTTCAATTATTACACAACTGGCTGATCACTCAGCTGGGGCAAGGTCGTGTAACCACCCCTTGCTTAGGTGTAGTATTCCTATACCTACCTTATATATAGAGACATGGGTAACCTATCAGTCACTCCTATGGCAGGCCTTAATAATCCTGAAGGCAGAGTGCTTGGTAACATGTGAGATGGTGCTCTAGCATGAGCTGAGCCTGTCTGCAGCTTTCGGAACCATGTCCTTATAGCTGTTCCATGATATCGCCTACCATATACTCTTAAAGTGCCTTATAATCCTCGCGGTTATGGTAACTATGGTTTGGCTTTATCAAAACATGTCGTGTAAGGTGTCTAACACTTTGGAATACTACCCCCACACCATTTCTGGCGATGAGGATAGTATTCCCCCTTCTAGAGGGAGAAGACATGTTGAAGACCTACTACCCGGTTAAAGTTAACCAGAGCCCCAGCATCACAAAATGGATGCTGCTGCCACAGACACAAGTCTGACCTCCTGCTGCTGGGAGTCCTTCCAGCGAGGGAGGCTTGGACAATAGGTTTCCTACCTTGGGAGGTGCTAGCACCACCCTAGACAGGACTGAGTGTATTCGGGCAGGGAGGGATGAAAGAAACGAGACACTGCCTGGGACACACAAGGTGTCCCATGCATAGTCCGGTTAAAAACCGGTGCTGGGGCACTCCAGCCCCAGTCCTGGCGCGAAACTGGACAAAGGGAAGGGGGTGTAACCACCCCCCTCCCTGGTCCTACCCATAGGAGGGACCTAGCAGGTAACCCAGCCCCCTAGATTAGTATAAGAGTGGGAGCTGAGTCCCTAGGACTTTGGATTATCCTGAAAACTGAAACTTGAACAGAAACTCTGGACCTTCGACATTCGACTACGGAAGAAGACTGTAGAATCTCCCTTGTGGCCAAGGAGTGGCCACCCTGTGCAAACAGGCACCATCAAGTGACCTGCCGTTTGCTTTGCCCAAGTTCTACGAGGAACCGACTGCAGAGCCCGACCAGAGCCTTGACTTCCAGACTTCTCCGACCCTGATCCACATCCACAGCAAAGCTGAGATCCGTGGAGGCGACAAGAGATGTGGGACCGGCTACCTGGGAAAATTGCCTACTAGCTTCCAGCGCAGCTTCTGAGGCATCCTCGAAGTTGTGCTCTGGGGATTGAGAAGCCCCAACCCCGGGCACCATCTGCACCGAAGATCAGCCCTCCACACTCCACGAGTTCTGCGTGGGGCCCTTCTGCATTTTCCTGCTCGACGCGTCTGTCCGGTTGCTTGCCCGTTGGCCAGTAACCTTTGCGACGACGAACCCTTAACTTTCCACCGCTGGTTTGGCTCCTCCAGACTGGCCCTTGCTTCCCTGTGAAAGAGAAGCACCTCAGGCCTTCCTGGTCTGCAGCAGAAGCGAATCCTTCATCCTGTGTGGGTTGCGCTTGCCAAGGCTTTTTGAGTCCGAATTCGACATCGACGCCGCCAACAGCAAGAGCCCTCGTGGGACAGCTCGCCTCCTGGTTCTGGTCGTCCTCAACGTTTCCTGGTACCCGTGGCTGCTGCGACAAGCTTCACCTCTTCACCTGCATCTTCACGACATCGCCTGGTTCCTTCCTGGTTCCTTCCCGGCTCCTGGCTGGTGACCTAGACTCTGTCCCCTCTGCTTGCAGGTATCCTCCTTCTTGATTCCATCCTTGGAATCCACCGGACACTCTTCACTGACTGCCTGTCAGCATCTTTTCTTCAGGCATCCATAGGAGTCAACGACGAAACCCGACGCAAGTTCACACCTATGCACCCGCAGCCCGTGGGCTTGTTTGTTACAGATATATCGTTACCGAAGGTAAGTAACTTGTTCATATATATATATATATATATATTATAAATAAAATTGATTTTAAGTACAACAACACTTGAAAGCTGGAGTTTATTTAATGCATCTTTAATCTACATATACTACCTTTTACGCATCTATATACCTATACTGTACTCATGGATCTATATATTCATTACTTTTCTTCAAATTCAGCATATCCAAGGCATTACCCTATTTTTCACCCTATACCGCTCTCAATATATCCTCTACCTCAACTCTCTGACTCATCTCAAATCTCTTTCTACTACTCTTTCCAATGAACTATCCTCTTTCTCACCCTATACCTCTATCAATATATAATCTACCTCCACTCTCTCATTCATCCCAAGCCCCATACCACTACTATGATCCCCAAAATAACCCTTTCTAGACTCTTCCCTACTCTACCCTTCCTTGTATCATCTCATACCACTTTTACTATTTCAATTGCCCAAAACAAGCCCTTCTAAACCCTTCCCTCTGACTTTTCTCCCTCCACCTCCATTGTGCTCATCCCAAGCCTCCTCCTACTGCTACGGGCAACAAAACAAAAAACTAAATATATATATATATATTTATATATATTTCTTACTCCTTCCCTCTTCTGCCCCTCCATCATCTTTTTCAATCCAAATAGCAGACTAACATATCCACCTACTTTCATATTTCACTATACTGATTCGCCACTAATCCTTTATGGGTTCCGAAGTAGCATGCTTGTTACCGAAAAAAGCGCTGTGATGCCTGCGTCAAATACAATAACAATACAATGCTTGATACCAAAAATACCCAGGTTCGGGGAAGCCAGTATGTAGCTTGACATCTCGACTTGCCAGTGTCCATTACATACCTTATAATGGCTGTCCCGCACTTACAAGGCCGAGAAAATGGAGTCTGGGGCTTGTAGGGGTACCTCTGCTTGAGCCGGGGTGACCACACATGTAGAAACATCCACCCTGCTCTTGGACAGAAGGGCCTACGTTAGGTGTGATTTAAAGGTATCTGACAGAGACTACTAGCCACAGATTCCTTAACGTACAATTATCCCCAGGCGTGATACTGGACCCGGAAAACTTTCTTGCCCAGCATCTCTGCGCGCCGGGGGGGCGGTACAACGCGACTCCGCTCCGACTTCTTCCGCGGGTGTGACGTCAGCGAGGTCACATAAGCCCCAACCCGGCGCGCTGACGTCAGTTTTCTTCTTTTCCGCGTGCGACGCGGATCCGGATCGTATTCCTGGCCTGTTTCAGGCTTTCTTTTTCCTCTTTAAGCGTTTTTTCTTGAGAACAGTGTGCGAATACCTTCGGGCTTCAAGACGTGCTCGTCTTGCACGCACCAGATGTCGGTGACAGATCCTCACCGCATCTGCATGTGGTGTTTGGGGGAGCACCACAACTCCACGGACTGCGAGGCGTGTCAGCAAATGAAACTGAAGTCCCGGCGGGAACGCCGGATGTAACTCCTTTCAGCACGCATGTCCAGGTCGGTGTCGTCACCACACGCGCCCCCTGCGGAAAGCTTGAAGACCCTCCGCTTCGGTCTCCGACATCGTCCCTCTCCCAGGCCGTAAGGGCGTTGCTCACCTGTTGGTAAGTGTCGCAGTTTGTCCCCGAGGCCCGGTCCCCGGCCTGTTGGGGGCGTGGGTTCTCCGCAGGTGGTGCGGCCCCACGCATCGCCACCCTATCCACCGTTCCCTGGCGCGGGGGCAACCAGAGCCCAGATGGAGGCCTATGTGGCCGCCTTGCAGGCCTCTTTGGCTCTTCCCTCTTCTCCTTCTCTTCCTGGGACGTCTGCGGATCCCTAGCCGCGAGCGGGGCCTTCTGCAGCGTCGGCTCCGGCGCCGACAGGTTCGGCTCCAGGTTCTGAAGATGTGGTGCCGTCGGGGTGCGGCCCTTCGGGGTTCCTTCTTTCGGACCACGGCGCCTCTGCCTCGCCGCAAACCCCCACGGGGGTCCCTGTGATGTTGCGGGAGGTTGCCGGGGCTCGGGGCGTGTCCTTGAGTCCCCCTCGGTCCTCTGTTCAGGCGGCGGCCTTGTCCGAGGCCGAGGTGACGCCGCTCAGGTGCCGGTGGCTGCTAGCCCTGGCGGCGCTGCAGGGGCCGGCTACGGGTCGGGGCGTGTCGCCGGGCCCCCCTCGTTCCTCCATGCAGGCAGCTGCCTCGTTGGAGGTAGAGTCGACGCCTTTTAGGTTCCTTAGCCGCCCCAGCTCCGACCGAGCCCCAGTCTCCTGCGCTGCGCGTTGTAGCGGAGGTCGTTCCGGCGTCCCCTTCGCGCCGGTTGACGTTGACTTGACGCCGATGGCGGATTCTACGGCGCCGTGCCGGCGTCGGATCGTTGATTCGCCTTCGGATGCCCCCTCTTCTCCAGAGGTTCGGCAGTTGTTGGTTTCATCTTCTCCAGAGACGGGTCGCCGTGTCGTGGCTTTTTCCCTGGCGTCCTCTAAGGACGGCTCTTCGCCATCACCGCGCCCACAGTCTTTGCCGGAGGCACCTCAAGTTCCCCATTCCTCGGTCCACCTTCCCCCTTTCCGGGCTTGGCCTTTCCTTCCTCCGGTTGGGCTGGGGGACGGCCGCCTTAGCTTGTAGCCGTCGCCCACGGAGGAACTGCTTTCCCCTCTGCGGGGCCCTACGGAGGCGAGAGCTGCCTTCGCTCGGGCTGTTTCCATGGCTGCGGGCATCTTGCGCATGGGCGATCCAGCTGCCCATTTCCCCACGGATCATCTGCTGGAGGTCCTCTATAAGGGCTCTGGTGGTCAGGATCTGCTTCTTCCCTTCGAGGCTTCGCTCCACACTTCTCTTTTGGGGGCTTGGTGGCGTCCTGCCACGGGGGACCCGGTGCCCCAGCCACTTCTGCACCGCCACCGTCCTGCCCTGCATGATCCTGTCTTTCTTTCCCTCCACCCCTCTACCAGGGGCCCTCTTTTACAGACTGCCTTTCCCTCCCTTCCATCGGTGTTGTCTCCCCCGTCACGGGAGGCCCGCTGGTTAGATTCCTGGGGGCGCAATATCTTCGCTGCCTCCAGTGCGGCTTTGCGAGCCCTTAACACTCTTTGTGGATTGGCTAGGGCCACTTCTTGCTTATGGGATTCGGCAGAGTCCGCTTCTCAGGAGGGTGCCTGTGTTGATATGCGGCACCATGTGTTTGATGGCCGGGAGCTGGTGCAGTTTATTCTTCGTACCATGGATTTTTCAGTGGCCCTTCGTCGCCATGCCTGGCTACGGGATAGTGTATTCCCTGAGAACATTAGAGAACGGCTGGTTGACCTTCCCCTTGATGGCGCTCTTTTGTTCCACGCCCCTGCGGATTCTGCCATTCAGAGGTTTCTTGCAGGGCTTCGTTGTCCTCCTCTTCCTCCCCCCCTCTCCCTCAGTGACCTGTATGTCGGCCTGTGTTTTGGGAGGTTTTCTTCTGTTGTTTTCCTGGTGTCTTGTAAGGAGTAGGCCAGGTTGCATGTTCTGTGTGGTTGATGTGCCTTAGGGTCCCCTTTTTTCTGGGACCTTGGTGCTGTTGGCTGCTGGTCCAGCCCTTTTTTGACTTATGGTTTTGGCTGTAGGCCCTGAGATTAGGCCTTCTGTGTATTCTTTATTGGCTGATTGGCAAGCCATCTGCGGTTTTCTCCGCAGGTCTTTCTGTTTGTCCTCTGCTGCGGAAACTTTTTCTTAAGAGGTGTTCCCATGTTCTTGGGACGTAACGTACCCTATGTGGGGTAATGGTAGCTATTACATAGCTCTATCATGTGCTGGGGAGGGTGTGGTCGCACTTCGGGCTTCTGCTCTCCGTGGCATTGCGGTGTGTCGCAGATGCGATCTTCTTGCTGATTGTTTTGAAGCAGCTTGCGTTGCGCCCTGGTCCGTCCTCCTGGGTCGCTTTGTGGCTAGCCCAGTCTGCTGCTGTCTGCGGCATTGTGTTGTAGCGGTTCGGCACTTCAGTCCGGTTTTCGGCTTGGTCCTCAGTCTGGTGTTCCGGGGGGACTGGCGTTCCTTGTTTTTTGTGTTCTGGTGGACGGGTTGGTCCGTCCTCCGTCTTTCTCTTTCTTTTCTGCCTGGTTCCACTTCTTTCGTGGGTCAGTGTGTGTGTTTCTGGACCGGCCCCTCCCTTTGGGTGTGTCCTGGCCCTTTCTGGCCTTTGCCTTCGGTTGGCGTGTGGCTTATCCTGGGTGCACCATTCCGTGGTGTTGCCTGCTGATGGCTGCGTATGCCCATGCGGGCCTGCTTGTTCTAACCCACCGTTGTGGCCTTTGATGTATTCCCTTGTGCCCTGCCTCTGGTTCCGCTGGGGCTTTGCGCAACTGTGCCTTTTCTTTTCCGTCTGCGCTTTGGCGGTGGGGCTGTTCCTGCCTTGTCCGCTGCTTGTGGCTGAGGTGTGTTCCTCTTTTTCAATCACTGTGTATGTGTTTCTTACGGTGGGCCCTGCCTCCAGTTCTACCTCTTCTTCCTGGAGGTTGAGGTGGTCCTTGTATTCCTTGGGGCTTTCGGGCGCTGTCCGCCCCTGCGGGGTGTTGGGCAGTTGTCCCTTGGTTGGGCTTAGGATATCCTGGCCTTTCCCTTCTTGTCCCTGTGACCTGTCCTCTGCTGGGTCCCTGTGTCTCTCTTGGTGGGGAGGCTCTGTCGCAGGCCCTCCTCCTCCCTTCTAGGTATGGCTAGGGTATCTATTCTACGTTAAGGAATCTGCGGCTAGTACTCTCTATCAGATGTAGAAGTTACTTACCTTCGGTATCGATGTATCTGGTAGAGACGATTCTAGCCGCAGATTCCTTCACGACCCGCCCTTCCTCCCCGTTCTGCGAGAACCCTCTGCTTGGGTTTTTGCAGTCGCCTCCCTCTGGGTGGCTTGTCTTCTGTGGGTGTCCTCCTCGTTTTCTTCTGGTCAGGCATCCCTCCAGCTGGTTTCTTTCCAGCGTGAGGGCCTACTTCTGCTCTTTCCCTCTGTTGTTAGATTTTCTGACCCCCACCGGTCTTCTTCGTTGGGGGTTCTTTTACCTGTCCTTTGACCTCCTACTCCTTTCAGGGGTTATGGCCCTACTTGGCAGTGTGGTCTGCGGATCACTTGCCTGCCCCTTGTCCTCCTCCTCGTTTCAGGAGGTAGGGCCATCCTTGGCGGTGTAGTCTGGCGATGGGTTGCTGTTGCTCCCTCTGTTCCGGGCTTGTGGCCCTTCCCCTTGTGGTTGTGCTTGCAGTCTCTCTCTGTCTCTCTGTCTCTCTCTGTCTCTCTCTCTCCCTCTCTCTCTCTCTCTCTATCTATCTCTCTATGCTTGTGCCTCCAGGATGGCTCTCGCCTTGGTTTGCGATGTGGTTCCAAGGAGTGGTGCTTTGCGCTTTTCTTGCGATGGCTTCACTGCTCTGGCCTTCTGGTGCTTTACTGCCACCTGCTGCTTTTGCCTTGGCTTGCACAGTTGTTCCTCAGAGTGGTGCTCTGTTCTTTTCCTGCTCTGTCCTGCTGTTGTCGCCTTTTGGTGCCTTGGTGCCACCTGGTGATGTTTCTTCCCTTTTGTTTCTCTCTATTTTTGTTTCTCTCGTTTTTTCGCACACTGTTCCCATGCTCTCCTCAGTTTTGTTGTGATGGTGCCACGTTGTGGCGTGGAAAAGTTCTCCGAAGCAAACTGACGTCTGCGCGCCGAGGTGGGGCTTATGTGACCTCTCTGACGTCACGCCCACGGAAGACGTCATGGCGGAGTCGCGTGGTACTGCCCCCTGGCGCGTAGAGATGCTGGGCATAATTCTACGTTAAGGAATCTGCGGCTAGAATCGTCACTACCAGATACATTGTTACCGAAGGTAAGTAACTTGTACTTTAAGTGCGTGATCGGGATACAAGGGAAACCTTATATCGAAGTGAAGGGTGCATGCACCCAGTCACACAGACTACAATGGCAGCTCTGCAGACAGTTTGCATAGGCTCCTATGGGTGGCACAAGACATGCTGCAGCCCATAGTAGACCCCTGGTGACCCATGCCCTGGGTACTTCAGTACCATATATTAGGAGCTTATAATGGTACCCCAGTATGCCAATTGTGGGGTGTACAAAGTACTTTCTAGTAAATTTAGAGGAGATAGCACTGTCACTGGGGTCCTGGTTTACAGTCAAAACACACTGACTCCAGGCAAAATGTGATGGTATCTATGTCAGAAAAATCCTACTTTCCTACACCTTACATCCCTGGTACATCAGTAGATCTCGTTGGGGTGGCTGCTCTTTCTCACATGTGGCTCCCAAACTTTGGAATACCCTTCCCCTTGAATTGTGTCAGCTCCCCAATGAACTTTCCTTCCGTAGGGCCTTGAAGACCCGGCTTTTCGGTAGGTAGTCTAGGTGAGCTGCTGAGACTGTTGACTGTTCTAGCGGTGGGAGGGCCTTTCTGGTAACCACGAACTCTGTAAGTCTCACAGAATAAAATAGAATCTCTCTTAGACTGCCTAAAATGATAGATGCTTGAAAACGCCTAAACACTGGTAACAACACATTTTATTCTATTGAAGAGTAGTCAAAATAAGATGAGTTTTCACTTGCCTAGTCGCTTTTAATCTGAAAGAGACTATTAGTTATGGATTCCTTACCCTAGAATTATCCCCAGGTGTCAGACTTGATCCGGAGAATTTTTTCTTCAGTAGTACCCCTGCGCGTCAGTGCGGTGGCGTCGTTTGACTTGGAGTTCATCGTTGGAGTCGTGATCGCCTTAATGACGTTGCGGTATCTACTTAAACGCCGCCCCTACACGCTGACATCAGTTCTTTCTTTTTCTGCGCCAGCCAGCACAGCTCCGGAGAGAGGTACCCTTAGTCTTTTTTGACTAGAGTTTATATGACTTTTTGTCAACATCTTTTTTCGAGTTGTTCAACTCCTGGTGAAAGGGATGTCACATCAACGGACCGTCTTCAAACCTTGTGACTCCTGTCACAAGTTGATGTTGGTCACGGACCCACATCTCGTGTGCCTCTGGTGCTTGGAGCGCGACCACGACCCGAAGTTGTGCTCCGACTGCCAGGCCATGAACCTGAAGTCTTTGCGGAAGCAGTCCCGAAAGCTTCTTGAGGCCCGGCAGTCAGCTCCGGGCCGCTTGAGGTCTCGGTCGAGAGGAAGGTAGCGGGACTAGTCGCAGAGTCACCAGCATCACTCCTCTTCGAAGTCTTTGGGTAATTCAAAGCAAAAGAAGAAGTTGAAGAAGCACCGTCGCTCTTCGCCTTTTACCTGTCCGTCGGCCGGCGCGAAGCAAGATACGGAAGGTAGTCGTCCGGCTCCTCCCACAGAGCCTGTTGGGTCGGCTCTGAGCTTCCTCCCTTCCCAGGAGCCGGGGCAACCCCTGTCTAAATTTGTAGCTTCTACGAAGCCCTCCACTCCATCTTTGGACAGCCCGACTCCGCCGGCGCTGGGGGATCTAGGGGGATCTAGGCCTTCGATGCCAACGGCTTCGGCTCTGGCGCCCCAGGGATCCAGGCCTGGACCCAGATCTGCGCCGGTCAACCTTACGACACTTCCTCCAGCGCTGAATACATTGGCGACGCCTCCGCCCCTTCTGACACCCTACCCCTGAGAGCTTGGTGGTCCAAGCCTCAACGTCCAAAGAAGTGTTCCCTACTCCTCCCCCAGATAGGGAATCCAAGAAGCTGGATCATTTTGTGAAGAAGATATCGTCTTAAGCCAGCTTAGGACTGTGGTCGGTGAACACCGCATGTCTCTTGGGCCATTACATCCACTCTGTGTGGGACATGGTTGCGCAGGTGCTGCCACAGTGCCCGGAGTAGGCCTGGGCCGTACACTCCCATGCGGTTGCTGAAGGGAGGGATGCAGTAATGTTTGCCATTCGCTGTGGGCTGGATACCACCGCTAGGCAGGACGATTTCAACGTCGGTAGCCCTGAGACGCTACGCCTGGCTGAGGTCCACTGGCTTCTCAGACGATGTCCAATCGACTCTTTTGGACATGCCCTTTGATGGCCGTCGCTTATTTGGCAACAAGGCGGACAATGTGCTCGAGCTTTTCAAGGACTTTAGGGCTACAGCTAGATCCTTGGGCCTCGCTACCACCTCTCGCCCCACGCAGTCTGCCTTTCGCCCCTTTTGTGTCTAAGAAAGGGGGGACCCACCACGTTCTGCCCAGAGCCACAGCCCCGTGCAGGCTATCCAGCCTCTGCAGGGACTTGGGACCCACCGCCGTGGGTCTGGGGGCCCGTGGGCGGGCCAGTGTACCAGTGCCCTCTCTGCAGCAGCCTCCAAATCTTCCTAGTCCGACCTTTCAGGGCCACCAGTTGCCAGCAGGATCCACCATCACCTCCCCCATTGGCACAACATCACGTCGGACAGGTGGGTTTTGTAGATAGTCCAAAGGGGCTACTCCCTCCCCTTCGAGACTACCCCTCCCTCCATGCCACCTGCATTACATTGCATGTCGGAGGATCACCTGGCCCTTCTCTGTCAGGAAGTTGCGGCTCTCTTGGCCAAGGGAGCCATTGAGTGAGTCCCTGTGCCAGAAGTAGGTCTTGGCTGCTACTCCCACTACTTCCTGGTGCCCAAGAAGGACAAAGGCCTGTGTCCTATCTTGGACCTCAGGGACGTCAACCGCTTCCCCTGGAAGGAGAAGTTCAAAATGTTGACATTGGCTCTGGTCCTATCTGCCCTCGACCCTGGAGACTAAATGGTAGTGTTGGACTTGCAAGATGCTTATTTCCACATCCCCGTTCTTTCGGCCCACAGGCTTTACCTACGGTTCATGGTAGGCCACGAGCATTTTCAGTTTACCGTTCTCCTCTTTGGACATACAGGTGCCCCTCGGGTGTTGACGAAAGTGATGGCGGTGGTCGCAGCTCATCTGCGCAGATCAGTGGTTCCAGTCTTCCCCTATCTTGACGACTGGTTGTTGAAGGCGAGCTCGCCCCAGGCTGTCGTCGCCCACCTTCAGACTATGGCGGACCCCCTGCATTCACTGGGGTTCACAGTAAACATGCCGAAGTCGCACCTGCACCCTTCTCAAAAGCTCCATTTCATCGGAGCGGTTCTGTACACAGCGCGTTTTTCGGGCATTTACTCCCGAGAAGCGAGTCTGCGATATTCGGGCTATGATTCCGATGTTCCAGCATCTTTCATGGATTTTGGTGAGAATGACCCTGAGGCTGCTGGGCCTCATGGCCTCCTGCATCCTGCTGGTGGATCATGACGGGTGACATATTCGGGCTTTGCAGTGGGACTTAAAGTTCCAGTGGGTGCAGCATCAGGGGAATCTGTCCGGTGTCGTCCAGATCTCAGCGGGGACTGCACATCAGTTGCAGTGGTGGCTCAGGAACCAGGATTGGGTCAACGGCAGATCCCTCTCCCTTCCCCAACCTGAGTTCACAATGGTGACAGATGTGTCACTCACGTCGGACACGTGGGTTTTGTAGATAGTCCAAAGGGGCTAGTCCCTCCCCTTCGAGACTACCCCTCCCTCCATGCCACCTGCATTACATTGCATGTCGGAGGATCACCTGGCCCTTCTCTGTCAGGAAGTTGCGGCTCTCTTGGCCAAGGGAGCCATTGAGTGAGTCCCTGTGCCAGAAGTAGGTCTTGGCTGCTACTCCCACTACTTCCTGGTGCCCAAGAAGGACAAAGGCCTGTGTCCTATCTTGGACCTCAGGGACGTCAACCGCTTCCTCTGGAAGGAGAAGTTCAAAATGTTGACATTGGCTCTGGTCCTATCTGCCCTCGACCCTGGAGACTAAATGGTAGTGTTGGACTTGCAAGATGCTTATTTCCACATCCCCGTTCTTCCGGCCCACAGGCTTTACCTACGGTTCATGGTAGGCCACGAGCATTTTCAGTTTACCGTTCTCCTCTTTGGACATACAGGTGCCCCTCGGGTGTTGACGAAAGTGATGGCGGTGGTCGCAGCTCATCTGCGCAGATCAGTGGTTCCAGTCTTCCCCTATCTTGACGACTGGTTGTTGAAGGCGAGCTCGCCCCAGGCTGTCGTCGCCCACCTTCAGACTATGGCGGACCCCCTGCATTCACTGGGGTTCACAGTAAACATGCCGAAGTCGCACCTGCACCCTTCTCAAAAGCTCCATTTCATCGGAGCGGTTCTGTACACAGCGCGTTTTTCGGGCATTTACTCCCGAGAAGCGAGTCTGCGATATTCGGGCTATGATTCCGATGTTCCAGCATCTTTCATGGATTTTGGTGAGAATGACCCTGAGGCTGCTGGGCCTCATGGCCTCCTGCATCCTGCTGGTGGATCATGACGGGTGACATATTCGGGCTTTGCAGTGGGACTTAAAGTTCCAGTGGGTGCAGCATCAGGGGAATCTGTCCGGTGTCGTCCAGATCTCAGCGGGGACTGCACATCAGTTGCAGTGGTGGCTCAGGAACCAGGATTGGGTCAACGGCAGATCCCTCTCCCTTCCCCAACCTGAGTTCACAATGGTGACAGATGTGTCACTCACGTCGGACAGGTGGGTTTTGTAGATAGTCCAAAGGGGCTACTCCCTCCCCTTCGAGACTACCCCTCCCTCCATGCCACCTGCATTACATTGCATGTCGGAGGATCACCTGGCCCTTCTCTGTCAGGAAGTTGCGGCTCTCTTAGCCAAGGGAGCCATTGAGTGAGTCCCTGTGCCAGAAGTAGGTCGTGGCTGCTACTCCCACTACTTCCTGGTGCCCAAGAAGGACAAAGGCCTGTGTCCTATCTTGGACCTCAGGGACGTCAACCGCTTCCTCTGGAAGGAGAAGTTCAAAATGTTGACATTGGCTCTGGTCCTATCTGCCCTCGACCCTGGAGACTAAATGGTAGTGTTGGACTTGCAAGATGCTTATTTCCACATCCCCGTTCTTCCGGCCCACAGGCTTTACCTACGGTTCATGGTAGGCCACGAGCATTTTCAGTTTACCGTTCTCCTCTTTGGACATACAGGTGCCCCTCGGGTGTTGACGAAAGTGATGGCGGTGGTCGCAGCTCATCTGCAGAGATCAGTGGTTCCAGTCTTCCCCTATCTTGACGACTGGTTGTTGAAGGCGAGCTCGCCCCAGGCTGTCGTCGCCCACCTTCAGACTATGGCGGACCCCCTGCATTCACTGGGGTTCACAGTATACATGCCGAAGTCGCACCTGCACTCTTCTCAAAAGCTCCATTTCATCGGAGCGGTTCTGTACACAGCGCGTTTTCTGGCATTTACTCCCGAGAAGCGAGTGCGATATTCGGGCTATGATTCCGATGTTCCAGCATCTTTCATGGATTTTGGTGAGAATGACCCTGAGGCTGCTGGGCCTCATGGCCTCCTGCATCCTGCTGGTGGATCATGACGGGTGGCATATTCGGGCTTTGCAGTGGGACTTAAAGTTCCAGTGGGTGCAGCATCAGGGAAATCTGTCCGGTGTCGTCCAGATCTCAGCGGGGACTGCACATCAGTTGCAGTGGTGGCTCAGGAACCAGGATTGGGTCAACGGCATATCCCTCTCCATTCCCCAACCTGAGTTCACAGTGGTGACAGATGTGTCACTCATGGGATGGCCACATGGGAGAGGCGGGGATCAGAGGCCTCTGGTCTCCAGTGGAGTCCAGGCTCCACATCAACCTTCTGGAGCTCTGGGCGATTCGTCTAGCACTGAAGGCATTCTTTCCTTCTGTCAAAGGAAGAGTAGTGCAGGTGTTCACAGACAACACTTACGCCATGTGATATTGTAACAAACAGGGCAGAGTGGGGTCGTAGACCCTCTGTCAGGAGGTCCTTCGTCACTGGAAGTGGCTGAAATATCAGGGCATGACCCTGGTGGTTCAACACCTGGCAGGTTCCCTGAACGCCAGGGCGGACAATCTCAGCCTCCGGTGCTTGATGGATCACGAATGGCGTCTTCACTCGGAGGTGGTGCAAGGTCTCTTTCAGCAGTGAGGAGAACCTTGGTTAGATCTATTCGCCACCAAAGAGAGCGCGCAATGACAGCAGTTGTGCGTGTCGGAATTTCCAAGACGGCACACCATTGGTGACACTTTTTGTCGCAAGTGGAGTTGCGATCTTCTATACGCCTTTCCGCCTATACCACTTCTGCCCAGAGTGCTGAAGAAGATCAAGCGCGACCGGGCTCAAGTAATTCTTGTGGCTCCGGACTTGGCACGCAGAGTCTGGTGTCCTGAGCTCTTGAACATGACTATCAATCCTCAGATCAGACTGCCCCTTCGGGAGGATCTTCTGTCGCAGCAGCAGGGGACGGTCCTCCACCCTAAGCTGTCCAGCCTCCACCTCCTTGCGTGGAGATTGAGCGGCAATATTTGACAGCCTTCGACCTTCCTCCTGAAGTCTGTAATGTTATCTTGGCAGCCAGGCGTCCCTCTACTAGAACAGATATGGCTGTAGCTGGAACAAATTTGTAGCATGGTGCAAAGCAAAGGCTGTGGATCCTCTTTCTGCCCCCCTTCTGAGGTTCTCCTCTTCCTGCTTTCTTTGGCGCAGCAAGGCTCTGCTCTGGGCAACCTTAAGGGCTATATTTCGGCCTTTCTTCGCCTTCCCGATCAGCCTTCTCTTTTAAAGTCCCCTATTGTAAATCGTTTCCTTAACGGCATTACTTACCTGTTTCCTCCTATTCCTTTCGGAATGCCCCAGTGGGACTTGAACCTTGTTCTGACTTACCTTATGTGCGCTCCCTTTGAGCCGCTACATAATTGTCCTCTCAGACTCTTGACCTTAAAGACTGCTTTTCTGGTTACCATCACCTCTGCTCGCAGGGTGAATGAGCTTCAGGCTCTTTTTTCTAATCCTCCTTTCCTTGCTGTTCATCCGGACAAGGTTGCCCTTTGAACTCGACCTTTTCTTCCCAGAGTGGTTACCTCTTTCCACATATGACAGACCATCACTTTGCCCACCTTCTTCCCGCCCTCGCATCCTTTTAAAGAGAAGTAGAGGCTCCGGCGTCTGGATCCAAAACATGCGCTTTCATTTTATCTGGATCGCACAAAACAATTCCGGGTGTATGATCAGCTCTTTGTTGGCTATGTGGGCGCCAAGAAAGGTCGGGCAGTGCAAAAACAAACCATCTCTCGACGGGCCGTTCTTAGCATTATATTTGTTATTCCATGGTGAAAAAGGAACCTCCAGTACGGTTGCGCACCCATTCCACCAGGGCGACGGAAACCACTACTGCTTTGGGACGTGGAGTCCCCCTTCATGACATCTGCCAGGCAGCCACGTGGGCTTCATTGCACACGTTCACTAAACATTACTGCCTGGACAGTCAAGTCCGGAGAGACGGCTTCTTTGGCCGCTCTGTTCTTCAGGACTTCCTGGTGTGAACTTGTTTCGCAGACCCACCTCCGGGGTTGGTATTGCTGGGGTATCTTTTCTAAGGTAAGGAATCCATAACTAATAGTCACTTTCAGATAAACAAGTTACTTATAGGTAACGATATATCTATAAGAGACATATATTAGTTATGGATTCCTTTACTGCCCCACCCATCCTTCTAGGTGTAATGGACTCCTTTTCAGGGCCCTAGTTTTATGCACCAGTGGTCAGTGTCTTGCATGGCTCTGCGCTTCTGGCGTGGAATGTCGTGTAAAGAACTGACATCAGTTTGCAGGGGCGGCGTCTAAGTAGATACCGCATCGTCATTCCAGCGATCATGACGCCAACGACGAACGCGGTGTCAACAGAAGCCACCTACCGATGCGCAGGGGTACTGCTGAAGAAATAATTCTCCAGATCCAGTCTGACTTCTTGGGGTAATTCTAAGGTAGGGAATCCATAACTCATATATGTCTCTTACAGATATATCGTTACCGAAGGTAACTAACTTGTTTATTAGGGTGCCATTTTCCTCAGGCGTCTAAGGAAGATTTTAGTGATCTTTATTCCTGGTCTAAAGGTATGAGATTATTGATATACAGTATCAAAGTAATTATTCCATAAATGAGAAACCCATTGTACTTATTTATATTGACATGTAAGTGTATTTCTGTTGCATTAAACCCCATGCTTGATTTTTGTCAACCTGTGTTTTTCTTTGTTCTTGTAGGTGTCTTTGTTAGAGTATCGAAAACGACAACGAGAAGCTAGGAAAAGTGGTTCAAAATTGGAGCATTTGTCTCTGATGTCCTTGTTTCCTCATGCTGGTGTTGAAGGCGATACAAATGATACATGTAGCGCAAGTGACTGTTGTATCATAAGTGGTGAACATGTAGAAGAATATGAAAGCTCATGTAGTTTGCCTTTAGAAATGCCCGTTCATACTCAGAAGGAAATGGATGCATGTGAAAGTCAGCCAGACTCTTCAGTTGAGAAAAATGAGCCAGAGGTTAAGTGGTAAGCTCTTAAAATATGAATTTCTTATCTTTGACAGTATTGAGGCTTTAAATGTTAGATGCAATCAATAATAGCTAAACCGTATGAGCAGTGTGCTTGGTATGAGAAAATAGTCTAGTTTCTTGGATATAGTTCTTAGACCTACATCTTGCATGAATAATCACGGAATGTAATAAGATATTCAATTATGCATAATGAGAAGTAGTAATGAGATGGATAGAGTCTTGATAATTTAGTGGCACTGCTTTTTTATCCTCTTGCCAGCATGTTTAGGTCTCGCCTAGCGACGCAGCGCGAAAGTGCTGTCGCTAGCGAGATCTATTGTTACCGACTTGCTTCGGCCGGGAGACAGGAGATGTGCACGCGCAGGACAGACTGCAAATGTGAAAGCGCCCGTGAACACGCACGTACAGACACGCGATGTGCACATCTCCTGTCCCCCTTTCGTCCTCGCAAGTCTCATGCAATATCACTTTCTTTTTTTTAATGCGCACGTGATCTCCAAACGTGGCGCGCTTTACACATACAGCATGCCTCACCCCACTTACCGGCTCTTGTGTGGACTTTGCACTGCTCCTCTGCTGGTCTCCGTCTTCAGCCGCTCAATACAGCAACACGCGGGGCTCCGTCTTGCTCACAGGAGCCCCGTCTGAAATCCTGCTTTCACCGCACCATGCGGCATTCACGAAGGCAGGGTGGGCTCCCGCCGGACTTCCTCTACTGTTTTTTTTCTTTTGCTTTGGGCGCTTTGGCGGCCCCCTCCCTGGGCTGCAGAAGCCACGCAGCACTTATTCAAGTACGGCGAAGTCCACAGGCGCCGCCACTGGGCACGAGCCGCAGGCCACGCCAATGTGCACGCTCACGGCGTGCCTACAACGCGCGCATGGCGCGCTTTCACTTTCCCTTGTTCTGAGAAAGGTGTCACCCTTTATGTTTGCTGCTATGCAGTACGGAGGGAGCATGCCCCTGCAGCCTGGGCATCCATCTGCCTGTCACACATGGATGCTGTTACCTCACGCGAACAGTACACCTGTCCGTAGCAGGTGCCCGTGCTGGCGCCCTGCCAGGTCTTTATTCCAGGCAGCGCTCACCTGCCACGGGCAACCCCCGGCGGCGCATTGGGTTACGAAGGCACAGCACAGCGCCCCCTGCCGGCCACGGCGCGCAGCTCCCGCTGCCAGGCAGCAACCTACGGCCCGTACCACAGAGCAGCGCGCAAGATGGCTGCCGCGGCGGAGAGCAAGAGCCTGGAGACCATCACCGAGCACGAACGGATCCTGCAGGAGATAGAGAGCACCGACACGGCCTGCGTGGGACCAACCCTCCGGTAAGGGAGCCTGCCTGTGAGGGCAGACCACGAGGAGGACAGAGGGAGAAAAAGCCCCCACGCCGAGGCCTGGCTTTGGAGCACACAGGACTGTAGTGACAGCTGCCCCAGACACTGGGCGGGGGCGGATTGAGCTCCACGGACCAGCTCTGCGTCAGGGTCCGCTGCAGCTCCTGGAGCCGCCCATAGCTTCCGTGAGCGTGGCAGAGCCTGGTCCTATAACAGGAAGAGGCTGCATCCATCCCTCCCCAGCATCCTCTCTATCACCCAGCACCAGCCGGGCTGTCATACTGTACACACAGCTGCTCCTCGAATGAGCACACAGGCTGGTGGTGCGCTGCTATGCTCATGACCAGAGGTGATCTAGAGTCGAGCAGTGAATAAATAAAACGCCTTTTGGGGTCAACAACAAAAAACTGGACCGGCCCCTCACGGACAAGCCTGTTACTTAAAACATGAATGCGTTGTCACGCGCTGTGGCTAGTAGTATTGCGTGCACAGCTCTAATGAGGTATTGTCGGTGTTGTAGTGCACTCAGCCGACTCTTTGTTGTACTATTTTATTTTAACTGGTATTACCAACACTTCTCGGGCAAACTCGATTACATAGGAAGTTAGCGAAATATATCGCTTCGCGAGGAGCAATCTGGGCTCTTCTCAAGAGGAAGCCGGTGCTGGAAACATTTGAACTTTATTTCCCAGCGCAGACAACGCTTTATTTTTCAATAACCATCAGATCATTATCTGACTGTTTTTTGTTAGGAGGAACAGATACACTTGCTCGAGCGTCGGCTCCTGTCAGTGATGTTTGTGTTTTGCTAGCCCTTCCCAGTCAGGGCTGAGCCTGTTTTTCAGAGCCCGGCCCATCCTGCATGCTGGGCGCCTATTGGTTACATTGCCGTGACCTGTTTAGAACAAGCATTTGCAATGCAATAGGTCTCTCATTTACGCGAGTTTAAGCTATTGGCATTGTAAATGAGAATGCCTTTTATTTAAGTTTTAAAAACAAAAACAAAAATAAAAGGCATTGTTATTTGCAATGTGAATAGCTCAAACTCGCATAAATGCGAGACCTATTGCATTGCAAATGCTTGTTTTGCTATAGTGATAGGAAGAACTGGGAATACATTAGACCATGTTTAAGGAGTCCGTTATGGTCTATGGGGCACTTTGTACTCTTGCAGCTTAAAGTTCTTAAACACCAATGTATTTTGTCTTTAAAAGGGATCAGGTCATCGCACAACCTGCTTTTTCCTTACTTTTTGTCTTAACGGGACTTCTCATAGTCTAGGAAGATTTTCTAAAAATCACAAATTTCTGAATAATCGATGAAGAGCTGCTGATCAAAGAAAGTAGATACCTCAGTTTTGATAGAATAAGTTCATTCATTTCAACGGATTTCATAAGCACATAGAGAAAAACAATGCTAACATAACTCCAGCTATATCTGACACTGTTGTTATGCAGAAATTTATCAGAGAAAAAGGCCAATTTAGAGGACTGAAGAAAAGAAATCAGGAAGCATGTGTTGAACATCGGAGATGGCATGCCTCATAGAAATACTGTGCTTTACTGGTCTCCGAAGTCCAAATATCTGGTGCAACAAGAGGAACCATTTGTTACTGGCCAGTGTGAGAAGTTGGCCTGATATATGATGTCACTAGTTCTAGTGTACACCTTGTATCAGTCCAAACAACCCTTATGGTGATTGGTTGTAAAGTCAACCTTATAGACCAGCTATCCTAGTGGTAGCATGGACAAGAGCAGTCTTAGGCTAAACTCTGTATGGCATGTGAAGCCAGCTGGTATACCATTATAATCCCATGAATACCAAATGAAAGGACACCACACCAGATATATATAAAATTAGAATGTATTTATTCTGACATATACCCTCAGCACTCTTTATGAGTTCAGAGGTCTAAGCACAACAATTTCTTAAGTAGCATACGTTAAGTTACACAGGAAAAATACAGTTAGGCCCAGGGGTCACGCAAACCATATACTAAGAAAGTGGTATAAGTACCACGTCACGAACAGGGAGTAGGCCTAGGGCCTAGGGAATCGCTGGGGCTACACTACCCTACCAATAGTTAGGAAGTGGGAGGCCCACGGGAAGCGTGTGCAGTGTGGAAACACACACGCGGGTTACATTAAAGTCCATGGGAATGTAGCAATTTAGAAATAGGAGGAATAAGGACACTTCCGAAGTAACTAGGAGGAAGCAACTAGAGACTTAGACACTTGGATAGTCAATATCCACTGGAGCACCGGAGTACTCGCGTTACCTCACCCACAGGAGACGGGTGCATAGGTGTGAAGATGTGTCGGGTGTCGTCGCTGGATCCTATGGATGCCTGAAGAACAGATGCTGGCAGGCGGCCAGGAGGAAGATGTCCGGTGGATCCAAGGGTGGATCTTGAAGGAAGAACACCTGCAAGCAGAGGGGACAAAGTCTGGGTCACTAGCCAGTGACCGTGTGGAACCAGGAAGGAACCAGGCGATGTCGTGCAGAACACCGGTGATGGCTTGAAGCTTGTCTCTGCAGCTGTGTGGACCAGGAGGCGTCGAGGACGACCAGAACCAGGGTACGAGCTGTCCCACGAAGGATCTTGCTGATGGCGGAGTCGACGTCCCGATTGGAGTCAACAAGCCTTGGCAAAGGCAACCCACGCGGAATGGGAAATTCGCTTCAGGTGCAGACCCGGAGGTCTGAGGTGCTTCTCTTTCACAGGGAAGCAAGGGCCAGTCTGGAGGAGCCAAACCAGCGGTGGAAAGTCAAGGGTTCGTCGTCACTGAGGCTACTAGCCAGCAGGCAAGCAACCGGACAGACGCGTCGAGCAGGAAAATGCAGAAGGGCCCCACGCAGAACTCGTGGAGTGTGGAGGGCTGATCTTCGGTGCAGATGGTGCTCGGGGTGGGGGCTTCTCAATCCCCAGAGCACAACTTCGAGGATGCCTCAGAAGCTGCGCTGGAAGCTACTCGCCAATTTTCCCAGGTAGCCGGTCCCATGTCTCTCGTCGCCTGTGTTGTATTCTGGTCTTCTCCTTCTCCTTGCTGCTCAGCCTGTGTGTGTGATGTCATCGGAATGTTCGTGGATGCATGGTTTGAAGTGTGGTCAGTTTAAGTGAGATGGGCTGAGCAGCTGAATGCTGCTCCCGGTGGGGCCTTCTTTACCATCCTACTTACTATGAATAAATCTACTTAACTACACCTATGGCTCCTGGATTACATTACTTGTCAGAGTACCTTCCTCAATGTAACAGTGGCGACGAGGGTGGGATTAAAGAACCACGCCTAAGGAACTTATGAAACTGAAGGAACTGATGAAACTAAAGGATCTGATGAAACTGCGCCTAAGTGAAGCAAGCTGAGCCTGAAGACAGAGCTAATCCACGCCTTGGATGCCCCACCGGTGTCTTTTATAACAGACAGCCTACAGAGGTATGTTTTGGCGTTGGAAGTTGTGTGGCTCAATGAATGGTAACCTGTTTTACCTATAGACATCTTAAACTTAAAAAAAATACCTTATAAGTATTTGACAGAGTGGGTCCTGAAACTTGAAACTCGCTAACATTGGACTTTATTTTGGCTGCGTACTACTGCAGTGTTTCTAAATGCCAAAATACTCTGTGGAATGATGTTTGCTGCCATCTGCCTCCTGTTTTGAGTTATATATTCAAATAAACGCTATGTTCGGGGGCAAGTATCGAGCCCCGGTGTGCAGTGATCTGGGAAATATACGTGACTTGTGAAAGTGTGTCTGGGACCAATGCGACTTTAACAGCTCCTCGTTGTATTCTGGTTCGATATTCTTTTGAGTGTTAAAAAAACCCTGCTGTTCTTATGGTGGCCAAGTCTGATGTGAAAACAAAGTGCACAGGAGCGGCACGTGTTGCAAGGCACAAGATCAAAGGGGAAATTAAGAGACTGTGAGCTATGCAGAGGTACATTGGAGACTAGTGAAATCGTGACTCGTGATCACGGGCAAGTTTCTAGCTTTGGAGTGACGTGATTTAGCACAGAGTGTTGCTAAGAGTTACATCGTGAAAGACCATGTGGCAGATAACATTTTGATGCCGTTTGTTAGTGATGCCTTTCGACTTTGTACTGCCGGCAATGTCTTGCTTATATTCGTGATACAGATAAATGTTGGTTCTGCAAGCCATTACTGCTTTCTGGCAGTTCAACCGTTATTTTTATTTTTGAATGGGACAGCACACGAGGTTAAAGCACGAGGTCTTACTTTGTCGCAAGGATCTTTGTCTTGGTGTTCTCTATTTTTTCCTTCCGGACTACCACCAACGTCACCTGTCTCCCTGTGACGTCCAGTGTTCTCGCGTTAACATTGAGATGCAGAGACAGTGTATGCTTGTTTGTGCTGTAAGCCACCCGGCGGGCGTCAGTTCGGCGTGATGCCATCTTGTGAAGTTATGCATCAAATCGCTGCGTAATTGCCACTCTGAGGATCGTCAAGGATCAAGTAGTGCTGCATTAAATGTGTCAAGTAGTTCATTTATATTTTAATAGAATAGGAAAACTGCACGTTATGAAAACTAGTAACTAGAACTTCATCGAGGGTAAGTTGACATGGTCAGCACCACCTGAACGTGCTGAACGATCCTTTGTACCTCAGCCTCAAGGTTTTGCTGCAATGGGATTTGATGCAATGTCGTATTTTTTTTAAACAACACTGCCACCTTGTGGATCTTCATGCACCCTTATGTGTTTGGTTGCAACTTGTTTTCTGGTGACATTTTATTCCAGCAGTTTTTTTCAAGTGATGACAACGGTGACTACATTTATTATTTTAATTTATTTTGTTGCTATGTCCGAGTCTTACAGCATAATCGTCACAACTGTGTCTATTCTATTTATTTTAATCCAGTGTTATTAATTAGTGACGTAGTTTATTGAACCATTACTGTAAATGAGTTAGTATCTCTGTTTTTGCATGCAGTTTATATTGTCATCTACTTATCGCTTTGGGTATTTAAACGTTTTTATCTTTTCACATTTATTATGTGTCATTGAATTCATAGGTTTTATTAAATGTGTTTGCATGCATTTTGAATCTTTAAAGGTAGTGGTAGTTTAGTCTAGGCGTGCGTTCCAGGGTGTCATGTATCCTGGTACGCTGGGGGAGTCATGTACCCCTTCAAAGTGGTTTGCCTAGGTGTGTGTTCAGGGGTCAAATACCCTTTAAAGTGTATAAAGTGTTGTCTAGGTGTGCGTTCCAGGGTGTCGTGTATCCTGGTACGCTGGGGAGTCATGTATCCCTTTAAAAGTGGTTTGCCTAGGTGTGTGTTTCAGGGGTCAAATACCCTTTTAAAATGTATTAAGTGTTGTTTAGGTGTGCGTTCTGGGTGTCATGTATCCCGTGAGCGCTGGGGAGTCATGTACCCCTTTTAAAAATGTAATTTTACCTAGGCGTTGGTTTCAAGGGTTAAAATACCCTTTTAAAGTGTGTTTAGTGTAGTCTAGGCGTGCGTTTCTAGGAGCAAGGTATCCTGAGAGCGCTGGGGAGTCATGTACCCCTTAAAGTGTGTGTTGCCTAGGCATTGGTTTTAAGGTTAAATACCTGTTAAAGGGTGTGTTATGTGTTGTCTAGGTGTGCGTTTCTGGGAGTTAGGTATCCTGTGAGCGCTGGGGAGTCATGTACCTCTTTAAGTGTGTGTTGCCTAGGCGTGCGTTTCAGGGAGTCGCGAACCTTGTGCGCAGTGGGGTCATGTACCCTTTAAAGTGGTGTTGTGTTTTGGCATATGTTTGAATGGTAACTTTAACTTATGTGTTAACCCCATGCTGTGTGTGTTTGGTTTAGAAATTCTGCGTTCCTGTCCTGGTTATTCTGAGGGGCGCCATTCTTTTAGTTTGGGTTTCCCTTTTATCACTTTTTGTGCTGGTCTGGCCAACTGGCATGATTTGTGATATTTTGGATATTTTTGGTTTGGATGAGGGATGGTGGTTAGGTGTTGTTTAGTGTGTCAGTCGAATGGTTGAATCGTTTGGTCATATGTGGTTATACATTGGTTATTGTCAGATGAGTGATCGTGTGAGGTTTTACATTCAAGTGTTGGATTGTATGTCATGTATGGTTTTCATTGGGTTAGTGCCTCTTTTCATGTTAGTGCAAAATGTGACGTCCTATCTTTCTTTTGAATTGGGTGTGAGAGGTGTCGTCCTATTAACCTTGTGAATTTAGTGTGAGTAGTGTTTCGTTAGGGGTGTGATACAATTAATCATTCCGTTTTAATTATTCTCTGCAGTTTTAGTTCTTATTTTATGCTGCATTGCTATTTCAAACTTTTAAGTATAATCATTCATACATTCTTGTTATTCTTGTGTGAAATCTTGACCTTGTCATCGTCATGGCTTACTGTGTTATTTTATCTTGTATTCTTTTATTTTCATTGTTTAAAGGAGGAAGATGTGTTGTATTCTGGTCTTCTCCTTCTCCTTGCTGCTCAGCCTGTGTGTGTGATGTCATCGGAATGTTCGTGGATGCATGGTTTGAAGTGTGGTCAGTTTGAGTGAGATGGGCTGAGCAGCTGAATGCTGCTCCCGGTGGGGCCTTCTTTACCATCCTACTTACTATGAATAAATCTACTTAACTACACCTATGGCTCCTGGATTACATTACCTGTCAGAGTACCTTCCTCAATGTAAGCCTCCACGGATCTCAGCTTGGCTGTGGATGTGGATCAGGGTCAGAGAAGTCTGGAGGTCAAGGCGCTGGTCGGGCTCTGCAGTCGGTTCCTCGTAGAACTTGGGCAAAGCAAATGGCAGGTCGCTTGTTGGTTCAAAAGGGGTTTGGGGTGGTGCACCACCAGAATGTTTATAAGTATAATACACCAAGTGGTCAGTAGTCGATATACAAAAAGTCTTTATTATAGGTCAGTTGTTGAAACAAAGCCTCAGCCAACGCGTTTCGTTCAGAATGAACTTCGTCAGGGCTGGAAAAATGCAAAGAAACATAACATAAATGGACGCACCATACATAACATTTAAAAAATACATATAAAAGACACCATTTAAAAAAAAAAAAAATTCTAAACACATACTGAGAGAAAGTGCACAGGACAGATCATAAATATGCATTGTGCTGTTGATATGTTGACAATGCCACACAAAACAATACTGTGAAGAATGACAAATAACCTTGCGAATACAAAAAGTTATACATTAAAAAGAAGCACGAGTGTGCCGCGGTGATTCTAAAGCATGTATACTTTCAATTTGCCAAAATGGATAATTTAATCAAAGGTGTCCCCATTTGAAGCATCATTCCCATATTAATAGTTTGTGTCTATCTACCCCATCTCGCCCCATCTGGTATTGAGGATTTTGTCATGAATAGGGGAGAAAAAGGCTGGGGGAGAGGGGGGGGGGGGTGACATGTGTGTATCCACATTATTGCACATTTGGAGGGTCCCAAATTTACCCTGAACTATTGTGTTTAAAAATAATACATGAATAAAGCAAGTGGAAAAGGTAAACGGAAGCAGGAAGCAGACTGATAAAGAAAAATCTCCCGGGCGGAGACACGTACCATAAGCGGAAATGCGAGTGCAATCCAATAATAAACCGGGGTTCATTTAGACCAAAAGCCGTCTCTCGGCAGGTTGCGAAACCGTTGTATTTATGTAGAGTAAATAATCCTGTTCAATCATCAAGTACCACCTTGATAAGGGCACTGTACACGTGTCTGTTAAAACAGAGTGGATAAATAAATAATTGTCGCTTGTTAGCATTTAAGGATGATTCCAAACTTAATGTAGATCAAGAATACTAAAGTCCCATTCAGGTGTATCTGACTGAAAGAGTATAAAAACAATCTATGAGCTTTAAATCGCTACTTGTAGGCTATGGTTATGAGTTTCTAATCCATAATCAAGCGCAAAAAGACCAAAATCGCGCAAATCAGAGATGCCTATAGAGCTGGCATTCGTTCGTCAAAAGAAAAAAAAAAAGACAAAAAAACAACAGAAAAACACACAAGTTTAAATTCGGCCCACATGTAATGTACTGGAACCCCTGTCTGGGCAACAAGTTTGTCTGCTTGCTGGACACAGATATAGGCAGAATCGTGCCTCCACGTGTGAAATCAGACCACCATACGTTAGGCCCCATCGCGTAGTAAACCACAGATGTTAGTTCACTACTTGGATTGGTATGAAATGGGTAATGAGAAACAGTCAGGCACCTGAATAATTCAAGCGGCTTGCGCAGAAACAATGATTTTCGCAAAGCCAGGCAATGCATGTGAGTACGCACAGAGTTGAAGTTAAAGCAAAAGATTTTAAAAGAGTGGCCAACTGCCACAAAGTCAGAGGGACAAGTGCGCCCAGAAGGCGAGTCACAGAAAAGGCTATAAGAAAGTGGCCCCATGCCACAGAACCGAGGGGACAAATAATTGCCAAAGAGTTCCCTAAAGGAAGACCCATGCCATACGCCAACAGCGACATAAAGTTAAAAACAGGGTTCACCACATACCTGTGACGTGACGGTAGTCCGTGTTCTCCCCTACGAGTGTCCCGTATTATGACCGGGGCAGACGACGGGTTTTAACAACGGGCATGCGTGTACAAAATCAACGCGCGTCATTACGTTTCACGAAATTGACAATGGGCGTGTGGAGGGCGGCCAATGATAGTCCTGTTTGGGCGGTTTCCAAGGAGACCCGGTTGTGTATCGAAAGGGCTGACGTAAAGGTAGGAATAAAAACGTCAGACGCGTCAAGTCATGTCAGGAGCTGTCAGAGGGTGTGTCAGGAGTTAGCCAATGTGTGCGGATCAGGCGCTGCGTAAGAAGTTTAAAGCGCGCCAGATTTGAAAGACAATAATGCGATGTTAAAATCTAAAAAAGCGCCCGTTTGTGGAGGAAAAAGCCCATGGGTTATAAAAAAACAGCGCGACGCGATATATATGCAAGGGGTGTATCAAGCGACCCGCCAGTGTTATCGGGGTGAATACAAAGTTGAGAAAGCAGATAGAATGCCCAGTTACAAATACACGCGTTGCATGTTTGGATATAAACGTCAAAAATATATCGGCATGTCAGGAGCCGTCGCGGGATATAAGAAAGTTTTTTTTAGCCAAATTGTGCTGGTCAGGCGCTGCCTCGGAGATTTAAAGGCGTGCCAGATTTTGAAAAAGCAATAATGCAATAGCAATATCAAGATTTTAGAAAGCGCTCGTTTGTAAAGAAAAATGCCCAATGGGTTATATGAAACAGCGCGACGTTATGTAGGTAAAAAGGGGCGTGTCTGTGAATCGCCGATATTATCAGATATTATCAGAGTAAGAAAGATGTGGAGAATGCAATATACAAATGCGCCGTAAGAAATGCCAGTAGTGCATGTATAGTAATGCCTAGTTAGTAAATAGTTGTGAACCCAGTGCGAGTCTTAATATGGGTGGAGCAAGGGCGTTGAGTATCGAATACAAATTTAGGCACATGTAGATAATACAATGTCTGCAGTGCAGAGTGTGCCAATTAAGATATCAAAGCGTATCTATGTATACCCGACGATTTAGTCTAAGGTTAAGAGCCGAGTGGGAGTCCTCTCAAAAGATGCGAAGTGTGGTTGAGTATCATAGATAAAATAGCTCTAATACATGTTGAAATGCGTCCAAAGGTAAATAACCCTTGGTTGATCAGCAAATAATGGATTTCCGTCATGAAGGAGATCTAGGTTCTCGGTGAGATGGCCAGAAGATCAGAGTATAATAGGTCATATTAACCTGTCACCTCCCAAAAGCATTTTCTTAAATTGGAAACGTGCCAGAGGGGTGAGCCAAGTGCATATGATCGCTTGAGGATGAGAGTCTCTGTGAAATAAGGCGACCAAATGATCCAGAGGTAGACCATGGGTAAACAAAAAATATAAAGGGTGATGGGAAGTGGCCAATCTAGAAACGATATAGACGAGGAGTATAAGAAAGAGAACATGATAGAAGGTTTGAGGAGCACAATAGTGGGTAGGAAGTACCCAAGGATTTAAATGGGACACGTGTGTATAGTCCTACTGTGTTACAGAAGTGTTAAAGTTTGGTACTAATGACAGGTGCTAGTACGCTGCACACATGTACAAACATCTATGGACTTCTCATAGTTCTAAAGAAATGGGCGCATGCGGTACCAGACTATCTCAATCCAAAAGGATGAACTCAAGTGAGGAAATAATGAAATTCATGGTCCGAATTGTGCCCCATGGTGACCGACCGCAATCTGCATATCCATTTAGATTCTATCTGTCTCAATGTGAGGTCTCTATTACCTCCCCGTTTGTTTATAGGAATGTGGTCTATACCAAAGAAAAGAAAGGACCTGTCACTTGGGTGTGCCCTATTATAATGTTCTGTCATGGGATATCGTGTGTCGTTGTTGATAAGGGCTCGTCGGTGTTCTTGAATACGGGTTTTCAAACATCGTGCTGTGCTCCCCACATAGACCTTTCCGCATGGGCACTCCAGTACGTATATGACGTATTTAGTATTGCAATTGGTGCCTGTTTGCACAGGGTGGCCACTCCTTGGCCACAAGGGAGATTCTTCAGTCTTCTTGCCGAATGTCGAAGGTCCAGAGTTTCGTGTCTAGTTTCAATTCAGGATAATCCAAAGTCCTAGGGACTCAGCTCCCACTCTTATACTAATCTGGGGGGCTGGGTTACTTGCTAGGTCCCTCCTATGGGTGGGACCAGGGAGGGGGGTGGTTACACCCCCTTCCCTTTGTCCAGTTTTGCGCCAGGACTGGGGCTGGAGTGCCCCAGCACCGGTTTGAACCGGACTATGCATGGGACACCTTGTGTGCCCCAGGCAGTGTCTCGTTTCTTTCATCCCTCCCTGCCCCAATACACTAAGCCCTGTCTAGGGTGGTGCTAACACCTCCCAAGGCAGGACCCCTATTGTCCAAGCCTCCCTCGCTGGAAGGACTCCCAGCAGCAGGAGGTCAGACTTGTGTCTGTGGCAGCAGCATCCATTTTGTGATGCTGGGGCTCTGGTTAACTTTAACCGGGTAGTAGGTCTTCAACATGTCTTCTCCCTCTAGAAGGGGGGAATACTATCCTCATCGCCAGAAATGGGGTGGGGGTAGTATTCCAAAGTGTAGGGGTGATTACACAACCTTGCCCCAGCTGAGTGATCAGCCAGTTGTGTCATGATGGGAGGCCAGCCAGGGGTGGCATAATACATGCTGCAGCCCCTGGTAGGCCTAGGGTACACCCATGCCCTGGGTACCTAAGGTACACTGTACAGGGCCCTATAAGGTGATCCTTGCCAATTGAGTTATGTACCTAAAGTACATAGTATGAATTTAGAGAGAGAACAGCTGGGCTGTGGGTCTGATTAGCAGGCCCACAGCCACATCTAAGTCGAAAACCAGTGAAGCAAAAGCAAAAAGTGGGGGTGACCATAGGAAGCAGACCCTACTCTCCTACAGCCAGTCTTAGTGTCCAGGATGGGTGCAGAACAGTTCAAATTCCATCTGACAAATGAACACCTGCAGTCCTTTCTGCAGGACATACCCATGTATCTATAATGGGGTCTTCTTTAACATTCTGAAACACTGAATATTTCTGCCTTCATACTGCAGCACCTTGTTGAAAGAGAACTTTCATTCAAAAATGTTTTTTAAAAAAAAGATGTAGCAGACTCAGAATGCAGTGCAGCGACAGTTACAGTCACGTTTTTCTTTGCTCTGTAGATAAATGTTTGTTGCCTGTTTTTGCCTTCAGATAGTTAATTTTAACTAGGATCAATGGCAACCTCTTATTTTTATTGTTCCCTGAGTTCCTGTTGACGAATATCAGCCCTTCTCCTGGTCAGATCATGTCTTCTATAGAAACTATGAGCTCTGGACTAAGATTAAGCGGTCACCTATAGAGTTCTACTCCTCCTGTACTGGAAAAGCAAATATATTAACACAGACAATCTAACACAAATCTCCTCAGTTAAAGAGTACTCACTTCTAGCTTATCTCACTGAAATTTTGACTCGTATGGAAAATAAAGTAATCAATGCTCAGTTGGCTCCTCAAGGTGCGTAGAACTAGCTCTATAAACAGAAAATTAAACCATAAGTGCGTTACTGATTTCTGCCACATGAAACGTAAGCGAACAGGCTCTTGAGAACTAGAAGATCAAATCACAATCACAATTTGAGCATAGCATAGGCCTAATAAAGTAGATCTCTTGCTTCAGCACATCAAGGCACACTTCCAGCTCCACATAACGTACACTGCAAGTTAGCTTCGAATCTACAACAAAACAGTACCATGCACCAAGTCAGCTCATGTCCCAATCACTGAACTTTAGAAATACCTAATTTCTTTAGTCTACAATAAAATCACTTCCATGAAAAGAAATATTGCACTATGATCATATTCCGATTTAGGCAACAGAGCTGAGACAGTTGGCCCCATTCTGCTATTTTACCCTGACCTAAAAAAAAAATGTTGTTCACCAAAAAATCCCTGCGACAAACTGGTGTTTGTAATGTGAGACTCATGAAGTAAGGTCTCCCTGCGCTTTTTTCTATCATCACTGACCACAGGATAAGAACTTCACTACCTCAGAAATGTAAAATTACATGGCACTGATCCCGACAATCTATCCCACCACTGCCCGCTTTGTGCCTATTCTGCTTCAGTAATGCTTTAGGAAATTTTGTAACCTCAAAACAGTCTGCACATGTGCAGTCCAAAAAGATGCTAATCTGTCTCTAAAAATGACTTCAGCAGTGCCATGGAATGACATAAGGGAGGAACTGCTAGTGACCAGGACGGTTCTTCCTAATCACTATGGGCTTTAGACAGCATTGACTAGAATGTGCTTTTCCACCACAGACGAATGACTGGTGAAGGTTGTCCAATGGGGCTTTCTTGGTTCACATACTACATGAGAAAATACACCGCGGCAGATAAGCGAATCTTCAGCCCATTCTGGCTATAAGTTGGAAAATCTGCACTAATCAGCCCTCACACCTGCCCTTCCAATATCGACATGATCCTGCTATCCTGTCTCTTGGAAGCCCAACACTTTGACCAGCAGGTGTGTTAAGTGACCGCAAACACCGGAGCAGTTTTTCATCCATGTAGGGTTGTTTATTTATAAGTGCAAGGAAGGTCAAAACAAGAAGAAGATAAGAAAAATTTTAAAAACGTAGGTTGTCTCCTCATATTTTTCAGGATTTATTCCCCAGCAAGATAAGCCATCTCAGATTTGTCCGAATTCCTCATCTTCCTTTCTTGTCTACTTGACGGCCTTGGGGTCACCACCGCCTCAAGAAGGTGTATACCTTGTGGCAAACAAGAGAAGCCCTGAGTCTAGTCATTCTTTTCTTTCCCTTATTAAGGAAAACACTGAGTGCCACCGTCACCACTATGGTATCTCTGCGTCCTTAGTAACCTTGTTAACAGTACCACGGGGTTTTACTCTTCTGGTTCTGGCCTCTTGTCCCTTTACAGCCTCCGTCTTACCCAGGTACTCCCCACCAGTCAGACCACCTGTTAGACCTGGCATCTTTTGGCGTGTTTCTCCAGTCTTTTTGCTTTCTGACCTCCCAGTTTTGACTCTGTTTTTGCTGGTTTAGTGCCTCTGTGCACTCTCTCACTGCTGTTCAGCGTTAAAGTGCCAGTGCTCCTGTTGTAAATGGTATTATAGATTGGTATTTCCATGATTGGCATATTCGATTTACTAATAAGTCCCTAGTAAAGTGCACTGAGAGTGCCAGGACCTGTAAATCAAATGCTGCTAGTGAACCTGCAGCACTGTTTGTGCCACCCACCAAAGTAGCTCTGCAAATGCAACTCAAACCTGCCACTACAGTGTCTACACATAGTTTTGAACTGCCATGTTGACCTGTCAAGTGCACCCACTTGCCAAGCCCTAACCTTCCCTTTTCTTACATGTAAGGCACCCCTCAGGTAGGCCCATGGTACGCCCATAGGCAGGATGCAGTGTATGTTGAAGGTAGGACATGTACTGGTGTGTGTGACATGTCCTGGTAGTAAATTACTGTGTATTTCGTTTTTCACTATGGAAAGACTATCTGTCCCATAGGATAGAATTGGAATTTACTTATAACTAAGGCTCCCTGTTTTCCGTTTTTACTGATTGTTACAGATAAATACAGACAGAAAACCATTTATTTTCCTCTCTGTATTTATTTTTAAATGTGGATAAAAATGGAAATTGGGTTGTTTTTGAGTGATTCTAAGTAACTGCCAGGCCAGTAGCTGTGCAGATTGACATGCAATGGAATTAAAAAAAAATATGAATTTTAGTAGAGAGCCTTAAACTGCAGTAGATTCGCACAACATTGATTCTAAAATTTACATATTTTCTTCATAGTGCATATTTTACCATCTGAGTGTGTGTGTATATATCAATGAAACCTGTCAGGTGTTAAGGCACGAGTGCACATTAACTGGTTAAATAAATGAAGAAATATACATATATCTGAAAGAAACACGTTAGTTAGATTCCTCACCTTCGAATATCCCCAGGCGTCAGGCTGGATCCGCAAAGATTTTTCGTCAGCAATACCCCTCGTCTGTCGTCTGTGGCTCGGCGCCCGTCGTCGAGCGCCGGAATGACGTTGTTGGAGTACTTAGACGTCGCCCTCGCGCGCTGACGTCAGTTCTTCTTTTTTCTGCGCCAGACAGCGCCGATCCGGGAAGAGCTTACCCCTTTAGTCACTTTTTGACTAAAACTTTTTGAGACTCTTTTGTCTACTCGTCGACCCGAACTGGTGCCGGTAAGATGCCTGGTTTTAAAGCCTGTGACTCCTGTCACCGACTGACGTCAGTAACGGACCACCATCGCCGGTGCCTTTGCTGCCTTGGGGACGACCACGATTCGGAGTCGTGCCCCAACTGTCGGGCCTTGACCTCGAAGGCTAGGCTCCCGCAAGCTTCTCGAGCTCCGACACTCGGCTCCGCGCCGTTCATGGTCTCGGTCCAAGAGGAGGTCCAAGGACCGGTCGCGGAGCCGCAGCCACCACCACCGATCGTCGGGATCCAAGTCTTCGGGTAAGTCGAAGCACAGTAAGAAGTCCAAGAGACAACATCGCTCTTTGGACTCCCCTCGCCGGTCGCGCAACTCGGTCGAGGGTCCGGGTGGTACCACCGCAGGAGCCGCGGCCGTCCCCATACCCGCCGATCCCTGGGACTGACGCGACTCCGGCGGAGATCAGTGCCTTCCTCTCGGCCATGAGGGGCCTGGCTCCGCCTTCGACGCCTACCGGTGCGCCTTAGGGCCCCGCAGGCTCGACTGGGAGACCTAGCGAGCCGGCGGCTCCAGCCCCGGCGCCGTCGTTGACTTCGGTCCCGACGCCGCAGGTCCCCGTGGGATCCAGGCCTGGATCTCAGTCGATTCCGGTCGACCTCACGACTCCTCCTCCGCCGGCGTCGACACCGGTTCTGCCCCCGGCGCCGTCTCCGGACGACGCCGTTCCCCGGTTTAGCCCCGGTCCGGGCCCGGCGCCGTCCAGCGCCGCATCCAACGCCGATGGGTGACCATTTCATCTTTCGCCCGGATCCGTTCATTCCGCCTGTTTATCAGGAATCGGATGACGGTGGCGACTGGGAGGGGTCTGATGACCCTCTGGCCCGCCAGGGCCAGTTATCACAGGACTGGCCAGATGAGCTGGGGGATGCCAGTGGCCTTGACACCTCCCCTGACATTGGCTTCATCTCTCCTCCGACCGTGGCTTCGGAGGAAGGGGCTACCTTTTCTATGGCGTTGCGTAAGGCGGCCAAAGCCCTCCGGCTGGAGCTACCTACTATGGCCGTGAGGACTAACCTCCTCACTGAAGTGCTCCAACCGTCAGCAAGCTCCTCGGAGCTTCTGCTGCCGTTTAGCAAAGCACTGATGGACGTTCTGAAGGGCACCTGGTCCAAGCCCTCCACAGTACCTCCTGTGGATCGGAACGTGGCCCGACGCCACCGCCCTGCACCGGGTGACCCCAGCTTTCTGTCCCAACACCCCACCCCTGAGAGCCTGGTTATCCAGGCCTCTACTTCCCAGACCTCCTTCCCGTCCGCTCCCCCGGATCGGGAATCCAAGAGACTGGAACAGTTTGGCAAAAAGCTGTTCTCCTCCCTTAGTTTAGGGGTGCGGTCGATTAACACCGCTTGTCTCTTGGACCGTTACTCCCACTCTCTGTGGGATACGGTGGAGGACGTGCTGCCCCTGTGCCCGGAGGAGGCCCGGACACGGCTCGCCCAGGCTCTTGCCGACGGGCGGGACGCAGCGTGGTATGCCATCTGATGTGGTTTGGACACGACATACTCACTTGGCAGGGCAATGTCGTCCATGGTGGTGCTTCGGCGTCACGCCTGGTTGCGGTCCACGTCTTTTTCCGGGGATGTCAAGAGCACCCTCATGGACATGCCCTTTGATGGCGATCGCCTCTTTGGCGACAAAGCGGACAGTGCGCTGGTGCGCTTTAAGGACTCCAGGGCTACGGCCAAGTCCTTGGGTCTCTCGGCCCCGTGCCCACAAACTTCCGCTTTTCGCCCCTTTCGTGGCCAAGGAAGGGGCGCCCACTCACGTCCGCCTAGCCACAGGCCGCAGAACCATCCTCCACGCGGTCGCGGACGTGGATTCCGCCGAGGCAGTACAGGGGGTCAACGTGCCGGTCCATCCACACCAGCAGCATCCGCCTCAAAGCCTTCCTAGTCCGTGCTTTCAGGCCCATTCCACGCCAGTGGGCGGCTGAGTTCGCCATCACCTGCTCCACTGGCGTTCCATCATTTCGGACAGGTGGGTGCTGCAAATCGTCCGAAGGGGCTACTCCCTCCCCTTCGAGACGACCCCTCCAGCCATGCCACCGCATGTCGGGGGATCACTTGAATCTTCTACGGGAGGAAGTTGCGGCCCTCTTGGCCAAAGGGGCCGTCGAGCGCGTTCCTGGTCCAGAAGTAGGCCGTAGTTGTTATTCCCACTACTTTCTGGTTCCCAAGAAGGGCAAAGGGGGCCTACACCCTATCTTGGACCTCAGGAGCATCAACGCCTTCCTGCGGAAGGAGAGGTTAAAGATGCTCACCTTAGCTTAGGTTCTGGCTGCCCTAGACCCTGGAGACTGGATGGTAGCGTTGGACTTGCAGGACGCTTATTTTCACATTCCCGTCCTGCCGGCCCACCGGCGTTACCTGCGGTTCACGGTGGATCAGGAGCATTTTCAGTTTACTGTGCGCCGGAGCCTCACCAGTGCCCCTCGGGTGTTCACGAAAGGCGGTGGTCGCAGCTCATCTGCGCAGATCAGGGGTTCCAGTCTTCCCCTATCTCGACGACTGGCTGTTGAAGGCGGGCTCGTCCCAGCAAGCCGTCTCCCACCTCCAGACTACGGCCAACCTCCTGCATTTGCTGGGGTTCTCCATCAACGTGCCGAAGTCGCATCTGAGTCCCTCCCAGAAGCTCCTTTTCATCGGGGCGGTTCTGGACTCGGCGCAGTTCCGGGATTATCCTCCGGAGCAGCGGGTCCGGGATATTCAGGCTCTGATTCCCATCTTTCAGCCTCTCTCCCGGGTTTCGGTCAGGTTAGTGTTGCGGCTTCTGGGTCTGATGGCCTCCTGCATCCTGTTAGTGCATCACGCCAGGTGGCGAATGCGGGCTCTGCAGTGGGACCTGAAGTTTCAATGGGCCCATCATCGGGGCAACCTGTCCGACCATGTCTTGATCTCGGAGGGCACCGCACAGCAGTTGCAGTGGTGGCTCACGAACCGCGATTGGGTCAGCGGCAGATCCCTCTCCCTACCCCACCTAGAGCACGTAGTGGTGACGGATGCGTCCCTCCTGGGATGGGGGGGCCACATGGGAGAGGCGGCGATCAGAGGACTCTGGTCTCTGGCGGAGTCTCAGCTCCATATCAACCTTTTGGAGCTGAGAGCGATCCGACTTGCACTGAAGGTATTCCTTCCCTCTGTCCGGGGAAGAGTAGTGCAGGTGTTCACCGAGAACACTACCGCCATGTGGTATTGCAACAAGCAGGGCAGAGTGGGGTCGTGGACCCTTTGTCAGGAGGCCTCTGCGCCTCTGGACATGGCTGGAACATCAGGGCATCACCATGGTGGTTCAACATCTGGCGGGCTCTCTGAACGCCAGAGCAGACAAACTCAGTCGCCGGTGCATGATGGATCACGAATGGCGTCTAAACTCGGACGTGGCGCAAGGCCTCTTTCGGCAGTGGGGAGAGCCTTGGTTAGATCTATTCGCCACCGAAGAGAACGCGCAATGTCAGCAGTTCTGCGCGTTGGGAGTTTCCAAGGCGGCACTCGCTCGGGGACGCCTTTCATCGCGAGTGGAATTGCGGTCTGGTTTTTTTTTTTTTTTGAAACATTTTTTATTGTTTTCATAGCATCAACTCAATACAAGCCCCGCTACCCCCCCCCCCCTCAAAGAGGATACTTTACATACAGTGTTGCCATCCAATATCCAGGAGAATAATCATCCTGCCCATGCGGGCCCCCCCCTCCCTCCCCACCCCATGTCAGTGTGCCCCCCTCCGCCTTCCCCTCTCCTGATGTGCCCCTCCCCTACTATAAATCATGCATGGGTGCTCAACCTCCTCCAGGGAACCAAGGCTTTCCCACATGCCTAGCCACCGCCTTGCTTCCAGTGCTCGCCACTGCTCCCCTCCTACTCCCCGTTCAACGCCTCCTCCTGCCTGTCAGAGGTGTCCCCCTCTCTCTCAGTGTCAGACATCAGCCCCTGAAGTTCCACCACCAGCGCCTCCCACGCTCGGGCCGTCGCCAGCGCCTTCTCGTCATCCCTCCGAAGGGCTAATTGCAACCGGAGCGTACCCTCTGCCCCCGCTCATCGCGCAAACGCCGCCCTCCACCGCAAGAAGCTAGGCCCCGCTCTGGACTTCCAGTGCATAGTCAATTCCCTCTTGGCCATTATCAACCCTAAGTCGTAAAACTTGCTAGTAACCTTCGTCCGGCGGGTGTGGGGAAACCAAAGTAGTAAGCAGGCCCCCAGTTCCGGGGCAATAATGCGGTCCGTCACCTGATTCAGGCAATCCATAACCTCTGCCCAATAGTCGCCCAACTGGACGCAGGACCAAAACATGTGACGAAAATCAGCACCCTCTCCCCCGCACCGCGGGCATTGAGAGTGCGCACCCCCAAAATATTGCAATATCTTAACCGGCGTCAAATACGCCCTGTGCAACGTAAAAAATTGAACCAGCTGAAACCGGGCATTGCGTGTTCCCTTCCAGGCCCGCCGCACCAGCGTGGTCCATGTAGTCTCGGGGATCGGTTTCTCAAGGTCCAATTCCCACTTGCCCCGCAAGGCGGCAAGGGGCAGAAGGCCTTCCGTCGATAATCTGCGGTAGAGACAAGTAATGGCCTTGGACGTCCCCGCCGCCATCACTACATATTGGCAACCTGCAGCGATCGGTGGCTCCGAGAGCCCCATATTCCAATGTCTCTGGAGGCTCGCTACAAGGGCCGCGTGGAGTAAAAAGTCCCCACGTGGGAGCCCGTAGGAGTCTTGCAACTCCTGGAAGGGCAGCAGCACCCCCTCTCTGAATAAGTCGCCCACCATCTGCACGCCCAGCTCCTCCCAAACAGCCAGCCCTGACCAATCGCCCCCATGCGGGAACACCGTACACATTCCCAAAGGGATCTCCGGGGCATAGGGGCGAGTTATCGCAGCCCTCCTCTGGCACCTGTTCCAGCACAGCCGGAGTGTACGCTCTTCCAGAGTAAGCTGGGCAAGGTCCAACCGCTGCTGCAAGACTATGAAGGCGAGCACATGCCGCGGAATCAACCTGCCCTGTGGGCCCTCTGGGCCTCTATACTCCCTGGCCACCGCCTGCGTCGGAATTGCGGTCTGTTGTACTCCTTTCCGCCTATACCACTTCTGCCCAGAGTGCTGAAGAAGATCAAGCGCGACCGGGCCCAAGTCATCTTGGTGGCTCCGGATTGGGCACGAAGGTGCTGGTATCCCGAGCTACTCAGTCTGTCGATCGATCCCCCGATACGACTGCCTCTTCAGGAGGACCTTCTGTCGCAGCAGCAGGGGACGGTCCTCCACCCGAACCTGTCCAGTCTCCACCTCCATGCGTGGAGATTGAGCGGCGACAGTTGATGCCAATTGACTTGCCTTGGTCTGCGATGTGATTCTGGCAGCCAGGCATCCCTCCACTAAAACGGTATATGCCTGTAGGTGGAACAAATTTGTGGCATGGTGCACAGCAAAGGCTGTGGATCCCCTTTCCGCCCCTCTTTCTGAGGTTCTTCTCTTCCTTCTTTCTTTGGCTCTGCTCTGGGCACCCATAAAGGTTATCTTTCTGCTATCTCTGCCTTCCTATGTCTTCCTGATCAGCCTTCTCTTTTCAAATCCACTGTTGTTTCTCGATTCCTTAAGGGCATTGCTCACATGTTTCCTCCTGTCCCTTTCGTAATGCCTCAGTGGGATTTGAATCTTGTTTTGACTTATCTGATATGCGCTCCATTTGAGCCACTTCATAATTGTCCTCTTCGTCTGTTGACGCTTAAGACTGCTTTCCTGGTAGCCATCACCTCTGCTAGAAGGGGGAGTGAGCTCCAGGCTCTCTCTTCTAAGCCTCCTTTCCTTTCTGTCCATCCAGACAAGGTTGTGCTCCGCACTCGCCCTTCCTTCCTTCCTAAGGTTGTGACTGGCTTTCACATCAGGCAGTCTGTTACGCTGCCCACCTTCTTTCCACCTCCGCATCCCTCGAAAGAGAAAGAGAGGCTCCACCGTCTGGATCCAAAACGTGCGCTCTCCTTCTATCTGGACCGCACAAAACAGTTCCGGGTGGACGACCAACTCTTCGTTGGCTACGTGGGCGCTAAGAAGGGGCGGGCGGTGCACAAGCGGACCATCTCTCGGTGGGTTGTTTTGTGCATCAAAGTTTGTTACTCCTTAACTAAAAAGGAACCTCCTGTTGGGCTGAGGGCCCATTCCACTCGGGCCACGGCGGCAGCGACTGCCCTGGGTCGGGGAGTCCCCTTGCAGGACATCTGTCAGGCAGCAACGTGGGCCTCGCTGCACACGTTTGCCAAGCATTATTGCCTGGACAACCAAGTCCAGAGAGACGGCTTCTTTGGCCGTTCTGTTCTCCAGGACTTTCTGGTGTGATCTTGGCTCGCAGACCCACCACCGGAGTTGGTATTGCTGGGGTATCTATTCTAAGGTGAGGAATCTAACTAACGTGTTTCTTTCAGAGTTACTTACCTTCGGTAACGATGTATCTGTAAGAAACATTAGTTAGTCAGATTCCTCACCGACTCACCCATCCTCCCCGCTCTGCGAACTGATATCTAGGGTTGAGGTTATCCCTTTCAGGGCCCTAGATTTTTTTGGCACCAGTGTGGGTCTCTTGCATGGCTCTGTGTTCCTGGCGCGGAAAGCTATGTACAAGAACTGACGTCAGCGCGCGAGGGCGGCGTCTAAGTACTCCGATGATGTCATTTCGGCGCACAACGGACGCGGAGCCGCAGACGACGCCTAGCGACGCGCAAGGGGTATTGCTGACGAAAAATCTTTCCGGATCCAGGCTGACACCTGGGGATATTCAAAGGTGAGGAATCTAACTAACTAATGTTTCTTATAGATACATCGTTACCGAAGGTAAGTAACTTGTTCTTCAGCTTAATTTTTTAACGAAACCTAAAATAAATATGGATAAATACAGACAGAAATTACAAAAATATAAATACCATTAAACCGGGAGCCCTACTTATAACATCTTATAAGCATACCTTCCGATTGGGCCAAGATAAGGAAATGGAGTATAGTATGCTTGGATTCTGAATGTAAAAATTAAGTTTTTTAGTAAAGATGCTTTTTATGTTCTGTTTTTGAAATATCACTTTTAGAAAGTAGGTATTTTCTTACTTAGTCATCCTGTGTGCCTCTACTGGATTTGTGCATTGACTGTCTGGCTTGGGAGTG
This sequence comes from Triturus cristatus, assembly GCF_964204655.1. Taxonomy (NCBI): domain Eukaryota; kingdom Metazoa; phylum Chordata; class Amphibia; order Caudata; family Salamandridae; genus Triturus; species Triturus cristatus. Next base: position 1,122,390,038 of record NC_140585.1, on the reverse strand, counting down.
ACAGGGGATGGGCATTCTCTTCAGACAGCCACTGAGGGGTCGAGGTGTGTCCTGCCTTTCCTGGAAGAGTCAAGGCTGGGTTTAATAGACCTAGGCTGCATTTAGAGTAGTGGGAGGAGATTTTCTTGCACCTGAATGGGCCTGGTCTGCTTTAGACAAAGCTGTCTCCACCTCCTGCCAGGAAGCTGGGCCAGAGAGGACCAAACTGATTTGGACTAGGTACTGACACTCTGTCTGAGAGGACAAAGAGAAACTGAGTATAAATATTGGGTCCCAAACCCCAGAACTTTAGAACTCACTGAAGTGAAGGAAACCTGCCAGGACGAAGAGCTGGAAGAGCTGCCAGGGGGAGTACTGCCCCTTGCTGTGTTGTTTCTTTGTTGGGTTGACCTGCAGTTGCTGCTTCTGCCTTGGGCAGTGAAAGGACTGGACTGATTTTTCTTAAACTTGTTGCGGAGTATCTCCAAGGACTTGAAGTAGAGCTTGCCTCCTGTTCTGAAGTCTCAGGGACCACAAAGGCTTCACCGACCTCTGGGAACTGCCTCTGGAACCTTGGTTTCAGTTGCCACAGAGGGGGAAAAGCAACCAACTCTGTCGCTGGCTCTGTGTCCTGAAGGCACCGCCGCATATTGTAGCACAACCCTGGTCTCACCGAAGACGACGATCGATGCTGCCGCCACCAAGCCACTGCTTGCACCGCAACCTGTGGGCACTGCACTCTGTACCGCCTCGCTTCACTTCTCCGCCCTGGCTTCACCGACACCATCGCTGCTTGCTGACTTCGACACCCGTGAACGCATCATGGCTTGGTTGCACCGCTCGTAAGTCTCACGACTCACCCTCGTCCCACACCGCAGTCTGGCCCGACCGACGCCAGCTCCTACCGGCTGTGTGGCTTGCAGCGTGAGCTGCCAGCACTGCAAGGAGCACCGCTTCACTCCACATCGCAGCCCTGGTCTCACCGACCCCGCGGGACGACCGTCACCGAGCCGCTGCCTGCACCACGCCTTGAGGGCAGCACAAGCTGCACCGCTTCACTTCACATCTCAACCGCGACAGTTGCTACGACCGACTCACATCAACGTGATCGGCCACAACAAAAAGGTACTGCTTACAAGTGTGCTAACACCCCGACTGATACGGTCAGACGGAACTGTTGGCTTCTGTTGTTTTCAGTATCGCGGTAGCACCGGACGGAGCTACCAACTCCAAGGAACTGAATTTTTAAGGTTATTCTTGCAAAGTGCATATCTTTAAGCACTGTATGTTGGATTCCTATTGTTTTGGTCTTTCTTTCAATATATAAAGTATTGGATAGATATTTTTCTAAACCGGTGCGGCGTCCTTTTGTTGTGTTTTCAGTGTATTACTGAAGATTAAGTGCAAATGCTTTACACACTGCCTCTGAGATAAGCCTGACTGCTCTTGCCAAGCTACCAAGGGGGTGAGCAGGGGTTATTCCAGTAGTGTGACTAGGAAGAAGGGAAACCAACCCCAAACCACTTGCCCGCAGCCACGATCCTGGATGAGAGTCACGGCATCCCCGTCCACAGCATCTCCACCTCTCCGGTCGCTGAAGGCCAGGCTTCATTCCACGTCTCCCTCTGTCCCTTCCTGGATGTCGCCCCCCTTTAGTGCACAATCTGTGTCTTTAAGGCCTGTATCGACCCAGTCAGGTTGTATTCTACCGGTCGCACCACTAGACCGGTTACCTTATTCTATTGCAAACTCGTTTCCTGCACTATCAGCACTTGCCTATTAAACATCCTCCCTTCCAGGAGTGGCCGTTTGGGCCAATCTGTCAATGCACTCTGGGATAGGTAATCCACATTGGACTTTAATTTTCCATCTTTATTCTGCGTCTGAACGGAAAAAGGCTGAATGCCTAAAAACCATCTCAAAATACAAGGATTTGAGTTGTTATTCTGGGCCAACCAAACAAGGGGAATGTGGTCAGTAAGTAACAAAAAGGATCGTTCTATCAAATAATATTGTAAGGGCCTAACTGCCCACTTGATAACTAAGCATTCGTTTTCAATAGTTGAATAATGGAGTTCCCAAGGCAAGGGTTTCCTGCTAATGAACACCATTGGACTTCTATTCTAAGCTTCATCTGGTTGTGATAAAACAGCCCCGATTCTGTGTCCTAAAGCATCGGTCTGTAGAAGGGTTTTGTGAAATCGGAACATTGTGTTCGAGGCATATGAGCTGCAGATCACACACTTAGGATAGTAGATCGCCATCTGGTGTTGGGCTCGGATGCTTGCAGGTTGTTGTTGTCTTCGGAAGAAGTCTTTGGTCACGAGATAGGTGACTCCTCCCTTGGACGACAGTGCGCATGGGCATCAACTCCATCGTTAGATTGTTTTTTTCGCCACTGGGTTCGGATGCAACTTTTCCGCTCCGGTTGGAAATATCAATTACAAGCTTTTCGAAGTGCAAAACTTCATACAAAACATCGAAGCACCTTCATTCTCGACATCGATTTCTTTGGCTCGATTCCGGACGTCGACGCGGGCCGCTGGGCCTATCCACGCCGTGAGGCCTACGGCTCATGGAAAGGACGCCTTTCAAAAATTGCCCCCAGTGTGGAGCAAAATTTCCGCAAAGCACAGTGACCACCACAAAGTCTGCAACCTGTGCCTATCACCTGAACACAACGAGTCCAACTGTCCAGCCTGCGCATCCTTTCGATCCAAAAAGACCATCCGAGATCGAAGGGCTCGACGACATATCATGGCACAGAGAACAGCTCTGGAACCAGAGGACATCTTTGATGAAGACCCCGATGTCCCGGAAGAAGATTCCGAAGATTTACAAATAATTTCCGAAGCAGATGACTCAGACGACCCCATCACTCCTGGGCAACGTGTGAGTTCTACTGCTCCTGCCCCAACCCCACCAAAACCAAAGGCATTGGTCAAGACTTCGCCTGCTGGCCCCAGTCAAGACCGAAAACACCCTTCAGAAGCCCCGCCTCCGGGCTCGCCTCTGAAGAAACATAAGCCTTCCGGTAGCTCGGGACCGAGCAAACCGCATGTCATTGTCCAACTGGCACCCTCGGCACCGAAATCGGCTCCAACGCCTTTAACCCCGAAGACACCAAGGCCAATAGATAAACCGGCACCGAAGGTTCCCAAGCCCACAGATACACCTTCGGCTCCGAAACCGACATCAGCACCGAAACCATCATCGGTACCGAAACCAACGGCTAAGGACTCTCATACGCCTCCTAAAGCCAAACAATCCACCGATCAACCAAAACCTCGATCGGAACCGAAAAGATCGGTACCAAAGACTGTTCCTGAAGAACAAGAACTTTTTCATCCAGATCCGATCGACCCAAGGCAGAAAAAGATTTATATCAACCCCAAGACTGGACATGTCACCGCGGTGCCCTGTAAAAAACGGAAACTGGACACACCACCTGCCCCGGTTCCTGTAAACAGGAAGGACTCTGCAACATCCCCTATGCCTCCTTCCTCTCCTATACTGCCTCCTATCCCACCCCCTCTGCCTACACCAACCTTACCTATACCCTCTCCATCACATACACCACTTCCACAGGATGATGATGATGACCTAGGGGGTGGGGGTGACCCTAATGATCCGTTCACGGATCCAGACACCTCACCACTGGATGATTGGGCATTCCCTCTACCAGACATGCCTGACCCTCAGCCATATCCCTCAAAACCATCGCCTCCTGACGATCACCTGGGGTTTGGCCGATTATTAAATAGAGCGGCACTTTACCACGGCGTCACAATGCACTCAGACGCACCAGAGGAAGACTTCCTATTAGACACTTTCGAACAATCTCAAAAGTCTGTTCAAATTCTACCCATGATTAAAGGAGTCATAAAACACGCCCCCGAAGTGTTTAAAGACCCCGTTCGTGCCAGGGTTCTCAACCCAAGGATAGAAAAGAAATATAGGCCTGCCCCTGAAGACCCTAATTACATCAAAGGGCAACTCCCTTTTGATTCTTTGGTCATTTCCAATGCTAGGAAAAGCGCCAACTCCCAAACCACAGGAGATACACCACCCCCAGAAAAAGAATCCAAATTGTTAGAAGCCTTTGGCAAATGAGTAGCAGCACAAGCCGCTAATCATTGGCGTATTGCCAACACCCAAGCCCTACTAGCATGCTATGACAGGGCCCACTACGATCAATTAGAGACTCTCTTACAACATCTGCCAGACCAATATAAGACCCAGGCAAATGACCTTATCCAGGAAGGAAAACTTATTTCAAATGCAGCAATTAAATGTGCGCTTGATGCCACAGACACCGCCTCTAGAGCAATTAACACAAGTGTGCTCCTTCGACGACATGCGTGGCTACGCATTTCAGGCTTTAAGCCAGAGGTATAAACTACCATACTTAGTCAGCCATTCAATCAGGAACAGCTCTTTGGGCCAGCAGTAGATACTGCCCTTGAAAAAATGAAGAAGGACACAGAGACGGCTAAGTCCATGGAAGCATTACAGTCTACCCAACCACGTGGCTCCTTTCGGCGCTCCTTCTATAAAGAAGCCTCCAAAAATATGGGAGCGGACACCTCCTCTACATTCAAACCCGCTACACAAACATCCCCCAGTAGAGGATATTTTAGAGGCGGATACAGAGGAAACAACAACAAGGGTCGAGGTCGAGGTAATAACAACCCTCGTACCTCCCTTGCCACAAAACAGTGACTTTCCTCCAATCCCCCCAGACCATTCCACTCCTGTCGGGGGAAGACTAAAACAGTTCCTACCTGTCTGGAACTCCATCACAACAGACAAGTGGGTAAGACAAATTATCCAGTATGGTTACTGCCTGGAACTCACAACTACCCCCCCCCCCCCCCCCCCACACACACACATACCGCCCAAGCAGCATTCCATGTCACCAGACCATCTTACGCTCCTCAAACAAGAGGTTCTCTCATTGCTTCAAAAACACGCAATAGAACAAGTTCCCTTAGAACATCAGGGTACAGGGGTATACTCACTCTACTTCCTAATCCCCAAGAAGGACGGGACTCTAAGACCAATACTCGACCTCAGACCCCTAAATCTGTATATCAACTCAGATCATTTCCATATGATCACTCTTCAACAAGTGCTCCCACTACTGCAACAAGGCGATTTCCTTGCCACACTAGACCTCAAGGACGCCTACTTCCACATTCCCATACATCCTGCCCACAAGAAGTATCTAAGGTTTGTGGTGGACGGACAACACTACCAGTTTACAGTCCTTCCATTCGGGGTAACAACCGCACCCAGAGTATTCACGAAATGTCTGGCAGGAGTTGCAGTACATCTCAGAAGACAACAAATTCATGTCTTCCCGTATCTAGACGACTGGCTAATAAAAGCCAAGTCATTCAACAAATGTGTTCTACACACTCACCAAACCATCCAAATCTTACACAACTTGGGATTCACAATAAACTATCCCAAATCTCATCTCCAACCCTCTCACATACACCAGTATCTAGGAGCCACCATAAACACTTCCACAGCCCTAGCATATCCCAGCCCAGCCAGCATAACCAATATACAAGCTCTTATCACGAAATTTCAAGTCCAACACTCCCTTCCAGCAAGAGTGTTCATGCAACTCATAGGCATTATGGCGTCATGCATCTTCATTGTGCCTTATGCAAGACTTCAAATGCGTCCCTTGCAAGAATGTCTAGCACGTCAGTGGAACCAGGCTCACGGACAACTTACAGATCTGGTGTTGGTAGACAGCCGCACACATCGCTCTCTGAAATGGTGGAACATAACAAACCTGTCCAAAGAGCGGCTGTTCCTAGAGCCTCTTCCACACATAGTGCTGACAACGTACGCATCGCTCACAGGCTGGGGAGCCCATCTCCTCGGCCACACCACTCAGGGCAAATGGACCACTCAACAGAGAGTGCTCCATATCAATTACCTGGAACTGCTAGCAGTGTTCCTAGCGCTAAAATCATTCCAACTACATCTCCAGAACAAAACTGTCCTCATACAAACAGACAACATGACAGCCATGTATTACATACAAAAACAAGGAGGCACACATTCTCTCCAGCTATCCCAGCTCGCACAGAACATTTGGAGATGGGCCATTCCCCAGAACATCTACCTACTTGCAGAACACCTTCCAGGGGTTCACAACCAAATCGCCGATCTGTTAAGTCGACAAACTCAACAGATCCATGAATGGGAACTACATCCCCAAGTCTTCCTGCCCTTTTTCCAACAATGAGGCGAACCAGACATAGATCTGTTCGCCACACACAAAAACGCAAAATGCCCAACCTTCGCCGCCAGGTTTCCCCACCCGGAGTCAAAGGGCAATGCGATATGGATGAACTGGTCAGGCAGATTTGCGTACGCTTTTCCGCCTCTCCCACTCATTCCATTAGTAGTTCGCAAGCTCAGGCAACAGTCTCTCAAACTGATCCTAGTAGCTCCCACATGGGCACGCCAGCCCTGGTTCCCAACACTACTGGAACTCTCGCTAGTTCCACACCAAAAACTGCGTCTCTCCCCGTCCTTATTAACCCAGAACCATGGAGAAATCAGACACCCAGGTCCAAATCAACTGAATCTGGCGATCTGGTTCCTGAAGTCCTAGGGTTCGGTTACCTTAACCTGCCCCCAGACTGCATGAATATTATAAAAGAGGCCAGAAGACCTACCACTAGAGCCTGCTATGCTGCAAAATGGAAAGGATTTGCCATTAATTGCTCTAACAATCAGATAATCCCACTGGATGCATCCATCCAGGACATCATTTGCTACTTACTGCACTTGCAAAGATGTAATTCGGCATACTCATCCATACGTCTACACCTAGCAGCATTAGCAGCCTACTTACAAAATAGACGACACCTGCGATCAAAGCCTTCATGGAAGGACTAAAAAGGATTATTCCTCCCACATTACCACCCTCTCCAGTGTGGAATCTAAACATTGTTCTTAGTAGGCTCATCGGACCTCCATTTGAACCTCTCCATAAATGCGAACTACAGTTCCTCACATGGAAAGTAGCCTTCCTTATCGCCATCACATCCCTCAGAAGGGTAAGTGAAATTCAGGCTTTAACCATACAAGAACCATTCTTACAATTACACCGTAACAAAGTGGTTCTTAGAACAAATCCGAAATTCCTTCCAAAAGTCATATCTCTGTTCCATCTTAACCAATCAGTAGAGTTACCAGTGTTCTTCCCAAATCCAGACTTGGTTGCTGAAAGAGCTCTTCATACCTTAGACGTTAAAAGAGCCCTTCTTTACTACATTGACAGAACTAAATCATTCCGCTAAACAATTGTTTGTTGTTTTCTCTCCACCACATAAAGTCAACCCCATTTCCAAATCTGGGATAGCTAGGTGGATAGTTAAATGTATCCAAATATGCTACCACAAGGATAAACGCACACTAACGGTTCCCCCTAGAGCGCATTCCACACTCAATATAGGGGTTTCCATGGCATTCTTAGGAAACATTCCCTTAGAAGATATTTGTAAGGCAGCCACATGGTCTACAACACACACCTTCACTAAACACTATTGTGTTGACGTGCAAGCAAAGCAGCAAGCTTCTGTGGGTCAGGCTGTCCTTAAAACTTTATTTCAAACCGCTGGCTGCAACTGATACAGGTGACCACCGCTAGGGGAGATACTGCTATATAGTCTATCCTAAGTGTGTGATCTGCAGCTCATATGCCTCGAACTGGATATATGCTACTTACCAGTATGCATCTGTTCTTGGCATGTAGAGCTGCAGAGCCACACACGCCCACCCACCTCCCCGGGACCTGTATCTGTTCCAGCATTGTCTTACTTAGACATTACACATGGACATCTCTCTCTTTTCTACAAACTCCATCATTTCCCATCATGGCGAAAAACAATCTAACGATGGAGTTGATGCCCATGCGCACTGTCGTCCAAGGGAGGAGTCACCTATCTCGTGACCAAAGACTTCTTCCGAAGACAACAACAACCTGCAAGTATCCGATCCCAACACCAGATGGCGATCTACTATCCTAAGTGTGTGGCTCTGCAGCTCTACATGCCAAGAACAGATGCATACTGGTAAGTAGCATATTCCTTTACTTTCAGGAGAATTTTATTGAGCAACCTTTTCATAACCAAATGAACAGAGAAAAAAAGGACAATCAGAGAATATAAGGGTCCAATATCAGAAATGCAGTGATCGTGACCTGAGGTTCCAGGTTACAAAGCAAAATCCAGGTAGCAGATGGTAAGTGAGAGCAAATCCACATATGAAGATTAGATAAATCCATAGGGTGTGTGATATGTCATAAAAGTAAGTGATAGAAATAAAGTAAAAGAAGCTAGATAAAAGAGGAAAGGAGGGGCACTAGTAGGTATAGAGACAAAGCACATGTATCAGCTTGTAAAATCCAAGGAGGTCCTAATGTATAAAAGTGCAGGTGCATTCCAGGTCCTATGCTCCACTCAATCTAAGAGTTCACCTCAGAGTTTTGGGAGGAGGTGGAATCAGATCTGAATATCTCTCATATTTTTACCCATGCGAGAGAGGACAGATGTACAGGAGTATAGGGGGTGGAATACATAGTCACAGTGGTTTGGAAGTGGCGAAATAGTTATCAAGGGAGTTCCATATAGATGTATTGCGTATAATCCACGGGAAGTTTTGTAATGAGGTGTTATCTGCCCCTCTCAGAAAAGGGGTCCAGTTAATCCAGGAGCCGAAGGAGGTGGCGGCTGTGTTCTTCCAGTTAGTTAAAATCGATTTGCTGCAGCAGTAAGAAGGATATCAATTAATAGACTGTTGTTTCGGGATCTGATGTTCGAATCTAAAAATCCCTTGAGTAGTGTTAAAAACTAATGCTCCTGAAGGACTCTGCAGATAGAGGGAATAAAACTAAACACTGAATCCGAAAATGGACCGACTGCTCTTCAGTAAAAGATAAGGTGAGGGAGATCACCCATAGGGTCATTACTGTTCCAGGAACTTGGAGTCTCTCATAGGGAGAGTTTGTGGAGGCATGCTGGGGTCCAGGAGGTCCTGTGTAGTAACTAGAATTGTGTCTGTGCAAGGGAGGGGGATATTGTATATGAGACCACTAACTTCCAAATCTGATGCCAAGATTGTGACATAATCGTTTCGTTGGGGTCTCATTTGGTTTGGATTCTACAGTATGTGGTGAAGGACTTTGGTTGTATAAGATGGTAGAGCTTGGAGGCCGGATTTATTAAAGGGTAGGATGATCCTGATGAGGGAAGGGTCGTTGTTTGAAAGCTTTAGTTTAGAGAGAGCAACCTTAAGCTTCAAAAAACCATAATAATCTAAGTTTTTCAGGTTGAAGTGTTCTTTCTTTTTTTTTCCAAAGTATTCTTATTAAATTTTTACAAAACAAGTACATTTGCATTTTCATTATGGGGTTCCAGATAAACGTGGTTGGTATTACAGTAATTACATGGTACTGTTTTGTACACGTCCAGCGGATCCCCTCTGCGTTGACTTGCTGGAAAATTAGAAACAGGATAGTAAGAAGAGAGAAGAAAGGAGAGAAAGAGTAGAGGTAGGGTACAAGAAGTGTTCTCTCACTATAAGCCTAGTCTGGGGTTGCATCACTGTGTGGAGTCCGATCCTTCCCCGGGCGTCCCAAGTGGGTTCACAGGGGTTCGTAGGAGTTCAGGAGCATGTCTAGTGACCTCCACATCCCCCTAGTAGCTGGTCTCCAGGGTGAGTTTTGCAGGACAGTGCTATCTGCGCTTCTGAGGAATGTCACCCAGTTAAACCAGCATTTGTATGATGTCCTAGCAGTATCCTTCCAGTTGGACAGGACCAATTTAACTGCTGCGGTCAATAGGAGGTCTAGAAGGTCCCTGTCCTGCTGTGCAGGGAGTCCTGCGGTTATAAATGCGGTGGTGAGGGAGGAAAATTCTAGACTTAGTGTACACCCCAGCACCCTTTTTATGAAATCAAAGATTTCCCCCCAGAACTTTTTGAGTTTTGGGCAGTAGAAAATGAGGTGTGCTAGATCCCCTTTTTCACTGTCGCAGTTCCAGCACAGGTCGTTTTCTCTGAGGCCTAGCGAGCTAACCGAGCGGGGGTCCAGAAGGTCTTGTGGAGTAGCCAGAATTTTGTTTGTGAGAGTGCTGGAGAAAGACAAAGGTCACATGGAAAGGATGATATGCGTCACGACTTTTTCTACTTAGAGTCATGCCATTAAGAAAACCATTAACAAACATTGGGGGTTAATATCCGATGACATAGAGCAAGACAGTCCACCGATGCACTCTTTTAAAAAAGCCAAATGCATCAGGGAACACGTTGTGTGCTCCTTTCTAGAGACTCCAGAAACACCTTCTATCAGATCCATGTGGAATCTACCACCCATTCAAGGCCACTTCAAATGTGGACAATGCAAAGCTTGCCCCACCACAATTCCAACCAAAGAGTTCAGCTACAGGGACCATGTGATCCCCTTGAAAACGTTTTCCAACTGCAATACAAACAATGTAATCTACGGAATTCTATGTCCCTGTGATTTGATCTACATAGGTGAAACCCAACAGAAGATCAAGGCCCGGGTCTTCCAGAACTGCAGCCGGATAAGATGTGGCACACAGGGAGCACCCCTGGTGGAACATTTTGCTGCTATGAACCACAGTCCGGTTGATATACATTGGGTAGTAATAGAGAAAGCGTCCCTAGGGCCCAAGGCAGGAAACATTGGTGCCATTCTCAACCTAAGGGAATGCAAGTGGATGTCTCAGCTTGACTCTATTAGAAATGGCTTGAACGAGTCTGAAATTAGTCATGCCCAATTTGCTTGTCTGACCTTTGATTAATTTTCATTCTGCAATCCGGTGTCAATTTGCCATATAATGCACATTAGATTGATTTAACATCCTGATATCCAATGTACGTATTTCATGAATATAATGGCACTTTACAGTCCCCACAATGTACTCTATCCTGACAAATGTGGTACATTTGGACCAAACAATATGTAATATCTCTATGTAATACTTCAACCACGTGCCCATCACTGGACTACCACTGTAATAAGCATCTCGAGGCAATATTTTAACCATGTGCCCACCACTGTATTAAGCCTACTGCATACAAATATCTCGCCTATGTTGTCACTTTTCACTCTAATAACTGTGAAGGATGTGTCCACCACTGCATAAAGCCTACTGCATATAAATATCTTGCCTATGCTGTCACTTTTATCTCCGATTGCTGTGAAGGATGTGACTGCATCGATGTGTTGCCCCCTCACTAAGTTCCACTTGTACAATAGGCACATTGGCCACGGCTCATTTTTTCAATATGATCACATGTCAACAATACATCTATCTGGCTATGAATGGTTACATTAATGCTTGATGCAATCTTTCTCTGGTACCAACATGAGTGTTTTTTGGAATACATGTAGGTGACATCTTTGATGCGCCTGATCCCCATTATATTCATTCAATCTTCACCATTGAGCGAGGCTTTGTTTTTGTAACAGGACGGGAGTCTTTCTTCTCTGACTCCACCCGTCACTCACAAGCTACGAGGCTACGAGTGCCTGCACGCGTGCTGTCAGCACGCGTGATTTACAGGTACTTTAGCCGCTGCCCCCTAGCCATCCAGTTTGCTTTATTCGAACGGAGGCTTTGACGGATGCTTTGACCTAAGCAAAGGTGAGTCCCGGCACGGCACCCGGCCCGCCTGCATAGATCTGTTTTACGCACCACGGATTACTAGTGCGTTTAACCTAATCTATTTCCCTCATCTCATTTTCAGAAATAAAGATTCACAGTGGGCATCAAGCCTGCGCTCATCAGCCAAGGTAATCTTTCCCTTGCCGCTCCTTGCCCTTTTAGGTGATGCACTTCTAATGCATGCAACATAGTCGCCCCTTTCCTCCCACAGTAGTTTTAGAGTTCAGTTTGGACTTAACCGCTCACCTAGACTGATGTTTCTCACTCGTGCATCCTATCCTATCACCTCTGTGGCAATGTGATGCACCTTTTTGTTTAATGCTTGTCAGGCAGTCATTTTGTATTTTTCACATACTAGTTTTAGTGAAATCTGGATACATTATAATTTACCTTTAGCTTAGAATGAGGCTTTATCTCTCGTTTTCTGACTACTCTGCCAATTGGGTGGTTCAACATTAATGAGGTCTACTCATTAGGGGTCCTGTTTCTTCTAATCCACAGATCCTTTCTACTGTGGCAGCAATATACCCGACTCACCCGGCATGACATTAGTTTAATCCAACTTTTTAGGAAGTAAGAGACCTGTTTTTAGTCTATTTCCTATCTTTCTATCGTCCTTGGTCTTCACTGATCTTGCACCTTATTAGTTTCAGGTGCTTCGGTCACTCTCCCGTCACATGAGCCTACGCGCCTCTCTACGCCCTTAGCCATCGTGCAGAGGCTTTATGGTAATAATGACAATTAGATTCCATCTCCCTTCCTATATATTGAATCGTGCCCCGTATGGATATGGTTCTAAAAGTTTTTTTCATGTCCATCCCTAGATCACGCCCTTCCTCACCCCCAGACCTTGTCCTGATGAAAACCCTGACGTAAGGGATACAACTGCCTACAGTTTCTTAGGGGTCGAATCGTCGACACTTTACTGCATAGCCAGCACAGACAACAGATATTTCATGTTGTGTTACTGTTGTTATCATGGCTGTATACTGTTTCTGCTGGAATTGCGATTTATAGGCTTTATGAAGGAGCCTCATGTGTTCAAAGTAATGTACTTTCTCTGATTGACACTCTATCTCTCTATCACTTCCCTATCCTCGCAAAACACCAATACCCGCCTTCTCTTCCTCCCCCTCACCATGTTCCCGCCTAGGACATTGTCACATGTAATAATACAAAAATATTTACATTAAGAGATCGTTGCCCAGTGTGAATTAAACACTGAGTATAACAAATACCTTGTGTTTTATGCTTTGTTTTGAATATTTGTTTTTGATCCCTCACATTGTACTGTCATTTTCTGGGACCACTGTGCTTACGTACTGCTTTACACCCAGGTCGCAGAGACTAGTTTTGGGTATACCCTTTTTAGGTAACTCTGTTTCATTTTCTTCACAAAATAACCTTGTTACACATGGTGATCCCCTCTTGATTTTATCACTGCTACATTTTCTGCTCAGTGCTCACAAAAAAGATTCCAGAACTCTGCGACTTGACTCATTTGATTTGAAACCAAGCAATTGCATAACGTCCACCCTTAGAGCACTACTTTGACTCCCTAGCACAAAAAGATGACTTTTAAAAACCATCTACTGGTACACAAAGGGATGATACTGCTTCTCGTACCCGACAGAACACTTCATGCAGTAATGGTCTTGATACCTATAATTTCTTGGCTTTATGTATTCTACCCGTACCTCAGGTAAGGCTGAGATATCTCCCATGGCTGCTGTGGGTTCAGTAATAGCAGGGTGTAGGCAAATAATAGGAATGTTAAAACAGCAGTTACAGAATGTACAACCTATCCACTTTATTATTTGACCAAGCAGAGATACAGTGAGATGGAGAGGTGTTAACATCTATTTCTCTCACAAACTTCCATAGCTCCCTTTTTGTACTTCATGTCGAGTTAAACAGTGATCTTCCCGCACTCTGTTCCTTCTGAAGAAAATTTGCAGTATGTTACTCTTTCAGACTCAAGGGGTTTAAGATGAGTTTTGTTGGTGACCCTCATTTTTTTCTTAAATCTGTTAATTAGTTTTCAATTTTTCCATAAGTTATTCTGTTATATATATTTTCGGTTGCGTTTTACAAGGGTCATTCAAAGAGTGCATTATCTGTACTTATACATTGTCAGGGATTTCAAATCAGCAAGATCGAAGCTTTATGCTGCATCATATACGGTACACCAAGACCTGTAAAAGCTAAACTTCAGTATTGATCATTAGTGACCATGCAAACCCAGTAGTGTCTGGGTACACATTATATGCCAGCTCTGTTGCTGTGTGGTTCATATTGTCTTACGAACTGTGCAGGCGGTTTATAACGTGACAGGGACAACTAAGATCAAAACAGGTAGAATATCGTAGCAGTGGAGCTTGCCCCTGGTTCCCCCATTTAGTGCATCCTGCGTACTGGTGTGTGTATAGGTACTTTGGCATTTGTTCACTATATAGTGTTGAGTGAAATGCAGTCTTGCATGTTGTCTACTATAGCAACTTCATGTCTTTCTCTATATCTAACATATTGTCTTACGAACTTTGCAGGCGGTTTATAACGTGACAGGGGCAGCTAAAAACATAACGGGTAGAATATCGTAGCAGTGGAGCTTGCCCCTGGTTCCCCCATTAGGTGCATCCTTCGTACTGGTATGTGTAATAGGTACTTTGGCACTTGTTCACTGTATAGTGTTGTGCAAAATGCAGTCTTGCATGTTGTCTACTATATCAACTCCATGTCTTTCTTTATATCTATCCTCCTCATTGGATGTGTAGTTTTTAGGGTGTAACGTTAGCTGAGAGTGGGGGCAGCGTAATAGTGTTGTGAATGTGTGATTGCTCAGCCAGTATCATGTCCCAACTTGAGGCAAGAGGGGTTTTTCTGATACCTATGGTGTCTTCACGGTGGAGTGTGATACTCTCTGCTTTTGCCCACGTGTTCGGGGAGCATCTCCATGCTAGTATGTAAGGGAGGTCGGGGTCTCCACCTCTTAGTGATCAGTCTCTTCGCTACCGCCATTCCCAAGTCTAAGAATCTGGAAGTCAACATGTTGTTTCGGGTTCTGTGGTATAAGTGCAAGATGTAAATGTACCATTCAAATGTGAGGGTGCGGTCAGTGCATTGAATCAGGATGTCCCCAACCTCCCTCCAATAAGCAAGCAGGGTGGGACATCCCCATAGCATGTGTATCGGATCTGCATCAGTGAGTGAGCATCAGGGACATGTAGCATCCATACGGTTGAAGTACCAGTTAATCTTTGCGGGTGTGAGGTACGCTCTATGAGTGATATAATTCTGGATTTGACTTAGGCGTGCGTTCCTGGGAATTGGTACAGGGCTTGGTAGAATTGAGGACCACACAAAGTTTGTAAACTGGTGACACATATCCTCTTCCCAATGAAGCCGAAGCAGTGTTAGGTTAATTGCTGTGTGGTGTCTTTTGCTGGTGACCCTCATAATTTAGTATATGAACTGCTTGCACCCTAGTGTTTGGCCACAGCGGACGGTAGGACACTATTGGTCGTGCATTACATGGATTCCTTTCCCTAGGGCCTTATCATGGTTCCCTAACTTGTGTATACACTGTTTTTTGAGGACAACGACGATTATTATCACACACTTTTAAATGATCACTTCGTAATATCTGGGGACATCTGATTTGATCTCCATCTAATCTTGACTCAAGATTGTGTGAAATAAAAAACACAAAAAGAGTTTAGCATATTGAAAATACAAATGCAGTACATCGAAACGTTCAAAAGAACTTTTCTACTATACCCAAGTCATACCTTAACTCTCTTCAACTAAAGACAAGGATTAAAAGCAACTATCAGAAGTTTCTTATTAGTTGGTTCGAATATTGGAACTGTAACCTGGGAATCTACAGTTATCCAGGATATCTGAGTCAATAGGGGAGCAGATACACTGAAGCCCCCCCTGTGTGAGCTCCACTAAAGAGCCTTGAGGAAGTCACGGTGGTGACGAAACGCGTGTTGGCTGTTTCTGATGCTCTACATGTCAAGAACTGGACTCCCAAGAACTTCATAGAACTACTCATTTTTATGAAAATATTTTGATATTTGATGTAATGATTTGATTCATGCCCTTAATCATTTCACTAATGAATAAATCAGTGTTTGATAGATCCATACATGCTTTCCTGGACGTTCTCTGTGTCAGGGGTTATTCCCTCACATCATCTCGTTTTTCTGCTCTGAGAAATCTACATCTAAAACTGTATATATATTCAACCAGAGTGCCGGGGTTTCCGTTTTTGCACCCTAGTACCGTTCACCAAGATTTTGAAACATGGATGGTATTCTCTGCACAGACTATCTGATAGAGACTACTAGCCGCAGATTCCTTAACGTAGAATTATCCCCAGGCGTGAGACTGGACCTGGAAAACTTTCTTGCCCAGCATCTCTGTGTGCCAGGGGGCGGTACCACGCGACTCTGCCCCGACGTCCTCCGCGGGTGTGACGTCCGCAAGGTTACATAAGCCCTATCCCGGCTCGCTGACGTCAGTTTTCTTCTTTTCAGCGTGCAAAGCAGATGTGGATCTTGTCCCAGGCCTGTTTCAGGCTTTCTTTCTCCACTTTTAGGCTATTTTCTTGAGAACAGTGTGCGAATGCCTTCGGGCTTTAAGACATGCTCGTCATGCGCGCGCCAGATGTCGCCGACGGATCCTCACCACATCTGCATGTGGTGTTTGGGGGAGCACCACGACTCCACGGACTGCGAGGCGTGTCAGCAAATGAAGCCGAAGTCCCAGCAGGAGCGCCGGATGAAACTTTGCAGGCCTCATTGGCTCTTCCTTTTCCTTCTCTTCCTGGGACGTCTGCGGATCCCTTGCCGCATGCGGGGAGTCCTCCGACATCGCCGGCAGTTCCGGCGCAGACAGGTTCGGATCCAGGTTCGGAGGATGTGGTGCCTTCGGGGTGCAGCCCTTCGGTGTTCCCTCCTTCGGACTACGGCGCCTCTGCCTCGCCGCAAACCCCCACGGGGGTCCCTGTGGTGTCGCGGAAGGTTGCCAGGCCTCAGGGCTCGGGCGTGTCCTCGAGTCCCCCTCGGTCCTCTGGACAGGCAGTTGCCTTGGCCGAGGTGACAACGCTCAGGCGCCAGCGGCTGCTGGCGGCACCGCAGGGGCCAGCTAGGTGTCGGGCGTGTACCCGGGCTCCTCTCGTCCCTCCACGCAGGCTGCTGCCTTGTTGGAGGTCGAGTCGACATCTTTTTAGCGCCGTTCCTTAGCCGCCCCCGCTCCAACCCCACCTCGGTCTCCTGCGCCGCGCGTTGTGGCAGAGGTCATTCCGGCGTCCCCTTCGGTGCCGGTCGACATTGACCTGACGCTGGTGGCGGACTCTACGGCGCCGGCCCGACGTCGGGTCGTTGATTCGTCTTCGGACGCCCCCTCTTCTCCAGCGATTCGGCGATTGTTGGTTTCATGTTCTACGGAGACGGGTCGTCAAGTCGTGGCCTTTTCCCCGGTGTCCTCTAAGGACGGCTCTAAGCGCCCGCAATTTTCGCCGAAGGCACCTCAGGTTCCCCATTTATTGGCCCACCCTCCCCCGTTTTGGGCTTGGCCTTTCCTTCCCCCAGTTGGGCTGGGGGGGCGGCCGCCTTAGCTTGCAGCCGTCGCCCACGGAGGAACTGCTTTCCCCGTCACGGGGCCCTACGGAAGCGAGTGCTGCCTTCGCTCAGGCTGTTTACACGGCTGCGGGGATCCTGCGCATGGGCGATCCAGCTGCCCGTTTCCCCACGGATCATCTTCTGGAGGTCCTCCATCAGGGTTCTGGTGGTCGGGAGCTGCTTCTTACCTTCGAGGCTTCGCTCCACACTTCTCTTTTGGGGGATTGGGGGTGGCCCGCCACAGGGGACCCAGCGCCACAGCAACTTCTGCACCGCCACCGTCCTGCGCCGCATGATCCTGTCTTTCTTTCCCTCCACCCCTCCACCAGGGACCCTCTTTTGCAGACTGCCTTTCCCTCCCTGCCATCGGTGTTGTCCTCCCAGTCACGGGAGGCCCACCGGTTGGATTCCTGGGGGTGCAATATCTTCACCTCTACCAGTGCGGCTTTGCGGGCCCTTAACACTCTTTGTGTATTGGCTATGGCCACTTCTTGCTTGTGGGATTCGGCGGAGTCCCTTATGTCTGTCGCTTCTCAAGAGGGTGCCTGTGTTGATCTGAGGCACCATGTGTTGGATGGCCGGGAGCTGGCGGCGTTTATTGTTCGCTCGGCTATGGATATTTTGGAGGTGCTTGGTCGTGCCATGGCTTCTTCAGTGGCCCTTCGTCGGCAGGCCTGGCTACAGGATAGTGTGTTCCCGGAGAACGTTAGGGAACGGCTGGTGGACCTTCCCTCTGATGGTACTCTTTTGTTCCACGCCCCTGCAGATTCTGCCATTCAGAGGTTTCTTGCGGGGCATCGTCCTCCTCCTCCTCCTCCCCCTCAGTGACCTGTGAGTCGGTCTGTGTTTTGGGGGGTGTTCTTCCGTTGTTTTCCTGGGGCCTTGTAGCGAGTAGCCCAGGTGTCTGTTCTGTGTGGTTGATGTGCCTTCGGGTCCTTTTGTTAGGACTTTGGTGCTGTTGGCTGCTGGTCTGGCCCTTGTTTGGCTTGTGGTTTTGTCTGTTTGTAAGCCATATAGGCCCTGAGATTAGGCCTTCTGTGTATTCTTTATTGGCTGCTTGGCAAGCCATCTGTGGTTTTCTCCGCAGGTTTTTTCTGTTTGTCCTCTGCTGCGGAATTACTTTACTAAGAGGGTTCCCATGTTCTGGGACGTAACTTGCCCTATGTGTGGTACTGGTAGCTATTATATAGCTCTATCCTGTGCTGGGGAGGTGTGGTCGTCCTTCTGCTCTCCGTGGCGTCACGGTATATCGCAGGTGCGATGTTCTTGCTGATGGTTTTGGAATGGCTTGTGTGGCGCCCCGGTCCGTCCTTCTCCTGGATCGCTGTGTCACTAGCCTAGTCCGGCCTGCTGTCTGCGGCATTGCGTTATAGCGGTTTTGCATTTCTGTCCGCCTTGGTCCTCTGTCTGGTGTCCAAGGGGGGGAGACTGGTTTCCCTGTTTTTTGTGTTCTGGTGGACGGCTTGGTCCGTCTCCCTCTCTCTCCTTCATTCGTGGGTCTGTGTGTGCCGGCCCCTCCCTTGGGGTGTGTCCTGACCCTTCCTGGCCTCTGCCTTTGGCTGGTGCCTCGCTTGTCCTGGGTGCATCGTTCCATGGTGTTGTCTGCTGCTGGCTGTCATGCCAGTGCTGGCCTCTTGTTCTGCTTAACCATTGTGGCCTTTGATGCATTCTCTTGTGCTCTTCTTCTGTCTGCACTTTTGGCGGTGCAACCATCCCTGCCTTGTCCGCTGCTTGCGGCCGGGGTGTGTACAGCTCTTTCTGTCACTGTGTATGTGTTTCTTCCGGTGGGCCCTGCCTCCGGTTCTACCTCTTGTCCCTAGGGGTTGAGGTGGTCCTAGTGTTCCTTGAGGCTCGTAGGGCGCTGTCTGCCCCTGTGGGGTGTTGGGCGGGTCTCCCTTGGCGGAGGACATCGGGCGGAGTCGCGTTGTACCACCCCCGGCGCGCAGAGATTCAGGGCAAGAAAGTTTTCCGGGTCCAGTCTCACGCCTGGGGATAATTCTACGTTAAGGAATCTGCGGCTAGAATCGTCTCTACCAGATACATCGTTACCAAAGGTAAGTAACTTGTACTTCAGTAATGGCAAAAGGAGTTTCTCTTCTAGGGGATCCTTATCAATAATCATACTCACTGAATAGTTCCTGCCCACTCCTAGGATCCTGGATCACCTGTAGGCTTTCCCTGTGGCAATCACATCCACTAGAATAGTTAGGGAGCTTAAGGCCCTTTCAGCCTCTCTGCCTTTTGCATTCTTTTCAAAGGGCGGAGTCTCAATAAGGCTTAAACCATCCTTTTTGCAAGAGGTGGTCTCCAAGTTTTTTTGTGTCACTCTATCTCTTTGCCTTCCTTTTATCCTCCACCTCATCCTTCCAATGATGGGAACATGTCCACAGGTTAGGTCCTAGGTGGGACATCAGCCACTATATTCATAATGATCATAACAGATCATAATATTTTTGTCACCTCTGAGGGCTCACCTATGGCTAAATTAGTTAGTAACCCCACCTGGAATTTTCTGGACAAAAATGTTGTGAACTGGCTGGTACGAAGCTGTCAGATGGTTTGTTACCACATTCGCTGGGAGATAAACAGCTGGCTCTGCACTTCTGTGAGGTGTTCCAATCCAATGAGTCAGGCAGCCTGAGCCTCTTTGAACTTTTCCGATAAGCATTAACTGTTTGAATCAACAGGACAGAACACCCTGTCAATTGAGGATTTCTACCCCTCAAGGTTGAAAGAGCATTGTCAGTCCTCCCCAGTCGTAGCTTGTATAAGATATCTGAGGGAAAGAACACCTGTTAGAAGACCAAATGACTTCGATTCCGTAACACTTTTTGTAATGGATATGACTACTTACTTCCTCAGGTTCCTTATCACCCTCCCACTAATCTCCATGAAGTTACCTCTGTTTACACTATTTTATCTTTTGACTGTGCCCTCTGCATCGTTCGAAAAGTAGGGAGTTGAAAAGTTAGGTTGGAACTCACATTGCTGGCTCCAGCCACATTTTATATGTACTACCCACAGCACATTCCTTTGATCCCCCCCAACTCCATCAAATGCATCATTCAGATTCATGGCACTGATGACATGCTACTGCTGGGAAATTCTTCAGATGCAAACTGGTGCCCGGTGATGAGGTTCACATCAGTTATCTTCTGGGGCTGTGGCATCCTTCAAAAAGCACATTACTGAAGGCAATTACCTTGTTCTTTGAATGAACAGTATTTTATGCAGATTTACAATGACCTTTTCTCCTCTCCCCTTCCTTGTGTTTAGGTGTTGTATTTCTGTACCTCTTTTACATAGGAGGAAATGTAGCTACTAATGTTTGAGGCACCATTGGCCACCTATGTACCAGTGGTGGCATTTGCAAATCAGCCGGATCACCTTGAGCTCTAGAGTGGTATACATAAATTGCATCTCTTTCTGGCTTCCTGAAATGACTTCTTATGTAAAGAATCTGAATATAGCTGTTGTATTGGTCAGAAACGCTGTCAGCTTAAGTTAAGTGACTCTTTTGAAATGGGGATTAATTGTGAATGACCCAGATTGTGATGAGACCATACCTTTTATTTGTCTTCATTAGTAGTCGTAAATATACTTTTGAAGTTCATAAATTACTCTTAACTTTACATTAAAAGCTTGATTTATCATTTATTAAAACATATAGTTTCACAGAATGTTTTGTGGCCTGAATTTAAAATAAGTGTTTATTTGCAGGACAGCTTCAACGTCAGTCGAACAAGTAAGAGAAAGAAGTTATCAAAGAGCTTTGCTTCTCAGTGATTGTAGGAAAGACAAAGACAGTGGTAAGTGCGCATCCATTGCTTTATGAGGGAACTATAGTAATTATTTTCCAGAGCAGTTGTTTATTTTTACTTGAATCATTTTTATTACATTTTAAGATAATTATTCCAGAAAATCAGCATGTCAGAGACCATATCCCTTGGGATACCGAAATATAGTGAGCTTATCAAACAATAGTACGCTGCATGGGGGAAATAGGTCAGAAGCGGTTTGTGAGCAGTTATGATTATAAAGCACACACACAGTAGGATAGTAATGGATTTAGAGATACACTGGGACTGGAATCAAGGGAATCCCGATAAAGAAGCATTCACTTGAGATTTCGGAGGGGCTTCTTTGAAGATTCTTACGCAGGATTCTTGTTTAAGAAGTCACCTAGTGAAGAACTGGTTTGCTTCATGGATGAATGTTTCTGGTCATTTTCAGCAAGTTTGTTTTCAATTCTCTAGGTTTGACAGATTGCATTCCAAAATTGCAAAAAGGATGGTGAGCCAGGATTCTTACATTCTCCAGTATTGGGGTATCTTTCATAGATTCACATGCTTGAATCATTCCCTGTTGCCTAAGTGAGAGTGCCCCGGTACATAAAAAGCAGTAAGTAATTACTCTAACATTAAAGTTAATAGAGAAAAACCATTCACTTTAATATCTCGTCCTAGTCATTAGTATGGTCCAGACTTCAGACAATCTGGCGACAGCACCCTCTAGAACCCTCTCCACAGAGGCTCCAGGCTCTCAGATTTTCTACTGCATGTTGTGTGAAGGGAGTCTCCCTGAGCTCTGCTTAGTACTTTCTCTTGGCCTTCTGGATTTCTACAGAACTTCAATTCAACATGTCTTCTTCTAAAAGATCTCTCTTCAGGCATTGTGATTCTTGTGGGAAACAAGAAGTGTATCTACTGCCTTCACCCTGAACCCCAGGTGACAGACTGTAACATCTGCAAGACGTTCTCTCAAAAACCCTGAGAGACAGAGAAGGGTGTCTGCTTTTGTGGCTACAAAAGCTTAAAAATAAGGACAATCCTTTATCTAATGAGGAGAGTGATTCCTCTTTAAAAGCTACAGCATCTAAGAAAAGGGTTAGTGAGGCGGAGCTTGTATCTCTTAAGGCTGTTAAGGTGTTGAAAAAGCATCACCACACCTCAAAACTTGAAGATCAGCATTCATCTTCTTAAGAAGATCTTGCCTCTCTTAAGGGTCAGTCTGTGCCCTCTACGCCCTTAAATCTTCTTCAAAAATGAAGCCGTCATCAAGGTCTCTTCCTGAGACAACTTAAAAAGATGCTCCGCCGACGAAGCCGTCAACGACACCTTTGTTGAAGAGGACTTCAGTCGCCACGACTACTACGACAACGTCCACGTTCTCTTCTCCTCAGACTAAGATGATTATGTCGTCAGCATCTTCTCCGTCAACGTTAGTCTTTGTGAGGGAGAGGTCGTCATTGACATCAACTTCGTCTTCCTCATAGACGAAAAAGAAAGGACTCCTGATCGAAAAATATTTCGTCGACGGACACTCCGTCACCACTGCTGCTGGTGGCGGCTCTCAAGAACAAGTCTCTCTCGTCGGTGCTGTCCTCATCAACGGTAGCCTCGTCGACGGAGCCGAAGACTTCGGATTCAGATCTTCGTCGACGAACCTCGTCAACATCAAGACCGTTGACGGAAGATATGTCGATGAAAACTTTTAACTAAGACTTCCTCATCGGTGGTTTGCTTAACACAGTCGACAAATTTGACTGCTTCTAAAGATAATACAGGACTATCTAAGAAAAGACCTTCTCAGGATATAATTTTGCCTATCCACACTTCTCCAAGCAAGGTGTCTCCCTATCCTCCAGAGGAAATTTTTGATTATGGAGCAGATGAAGACGAATCAGAGGATGATGGTATGTTTGGGGTGGCTCGCAGTTTGTCCAACCAGGAGAGGCAAAGAGAACAAACAATCCAAATGCCTGTTTCTCTGGTATCAGACTTACAACATATGGTAGAGGAATACTACTGCAGGTTTCCCCCTTCAGAGCCAGCATTTTCAGCTCCTCAAACACCTATTACGCAGCCTTCTTTGCTAATTCGATCCTCTCCTCTGGTTTCTCCAGTGCCTACAGCAACACATCAGCAGGACCAGGAGGTTCATACCACTGATGACGACAGAGAAGAGGGAGAGTTAGATGAGATATCCCTCCTCAATGAATGGGATGACTATCAGATCCAAACACCATCACCTTCCACTGCACCTCCAATAGATTCACTGCCTCAGGATGTAGGAGCTTTCCATACTCTTATGGTGAGAGCGGCTAGGAGGTTTCAGCTTCTAATGGTTACTAAACAGGCAGATTGTTTCCTGTATGATTTCAAGGAACAGACAAAGAGACAAGTTCGCTCTATTCCCATAGTAGATTTCATATGGCAAGAAGGCTTAAAAGTAATGAGAACACCAGCCTCAATCCTGCTGGTCTTACCTGAATTGAAGAAAAAGTATAAGGCTCCTGATAATTTGTCTGCCTGTCTTATCGGGCA
This sequence comes from Triturus cristatus, assembly GCF_964204655.1. NCBI lineage: Eukaryota > Metazoa > Chordata > Amphibia > Caudata > Salamandridae > Triturus > Triturus cristatus. The sequence goes on along the minus strand of NC_140585.1, from coordinate 1,122,366,380 downwards.
ACCTAAGCCGGACTCGGTGATCTCACAGGCAGCCCAATGCGTGCCAGAAATCCTGCTTCTCCACTATCGGCCCATCCGGATAGAGATGGAAGGCCTCTTGACTCCATCTGTAAAAAATATTCTCTACCGTGGCGGCAACTACTGTCAGAGCGGCCATCTCTCTTACCATTCTAGACAGATACGACCGTCAAATGTGGTCAGACATTTAGGCTTTTATTGAAATGCTACCAGAGGAATCCAAGGCTGAGGCGCTTAAGATTCTACAGGAGGGAGAAAGGATCTCGGCTGAGATCATGGATTGTGCAGTGGACGTTTCTTCCACAGGATTCCGCCAGCTGGCTGGGGCTGCGGTCCTGAGGCGTCAGGGCTGGTTAACGGGTACTTTGTTCAGACAGGAAGTGCAGACGAAGATAATTGACATGCCTTCTGATGGTGAATCTTTATTTGTACAACACATTGATGAAGCCCTTCAGACCATCAATAAGGACACAGATACGGCTAAAGCTCTGGGCAGTACAATTCAAGAAGCAGCCCTTTTGTGGAGCAAGAGGCTGTGGTTCGTCTTCCTTTCGGGGAGGTTACAGCCAGTACAAGCACTACCAGCCATATCTGATAGAGACATCTAGCTGCAGATTCCTTAACTTAGAATATTTCCCAGGCGTCAGACTGGATCCAGAAAACTTTTTCCCCAGCAGTACCTCTACACGCTCGGGGGCAGCGTCACCCAGCTCCGTCCTGACTTCGTCCACGGAAGTGACATCAATGGAGCCATATAGGTCATTCCCCCACCACCCCTCCCCACCCCCCCACCCCCAGGCGTACTGATGTCAGTTTTTCTTCTTTTCCGTGTTCCAACGCGGATCCGGGAGAAGCGGTTCCTCAGGCCTGTTTATTTTTCAGGCCTTTATGATGCCCTTTCGCGTCAGTTACAGTGTGCTGATGCCTTCGGGCTTCAAGTCGTGTGTGTCCTGTTCGCGGCAGATATCGGCGACGGACCCCCACGAGATCTGTATGTGGTGTCTGAGGGAGCACCACAACTCCGTCGAGTGCGCCGCCTGCCGGCAGTTGAAGCCGGAGTCCCTGCGGGAACGACGGATGAAGTTGATGTCCACCTGGATGTCCCAGTCGGAATCCTCAGCGGTGCTGGCCTCCGTCTCCAGCAGAAGACTCCATATGGCGCAGTTCTTCTTCCCACGCTGAGGTTCCTGTCCAGGATAGGTCCCAGAGTTGTTCCCGTGGACGTTGCTCGCCTACGTCGGGTAAGCACCGGAAAAAGTCACCGAGGTCGTCGCCCTTGCACAAGCGTGACGTTGGGGCCGGCTGCTCCCAATCTTCACTGGACACGGGCATTCAGGAGTCTGCCCCAGCCTACCCACTGTTTCCTGGTGTGGGTGCGACTCGGATCCAGATGGAAGCCTATTCCAAGGCTCTGCAGGCCATCTTTGGGTCAGCCCCTCTCCCTGGTGCGCCTTCGGGCCCCACAGTGGGGGTAGGGCCTCAGGTTGGGGGTTTGCCCTCGGCCCCGGCCGAGTGCCTTGACTCCGGATCCGGGGTTGCTCTGACACCAGGACATGGCCCGGATGGGCATCCCACTGCGACGTCTGGCCCTCCTGATGCGCCTTCGTGGGAGGCGGTTCCAGCGCGGAGCTCGACTCGGAGTCGACATCGTTCCTTCCCGCAGGCTCCTGCCTTAGTGGAGGTCGAGTGGACGCCGGTCCGACGCCGGGCAGACGCGGCCTCTCCGGGGGGTCATCGACGTCGATCTGATGCCGTCTCGAGGTCGGTTGACGCCGGTTCCGTCCCCGGCTGTTCCTCTGCTGGTAGAGGACGTGACCCCAGTGGGTTCTCCATGCCCAGGGTTGTTTCATTGATCCATGGAGCAGGGGCCCATGGGGCACTGGCCGGCTCATCCTTTTGCAGGGCCTCTGTTGTGGGGTGGAAGGATTAGCCTGCAGCCGTCTCCAACGGATGACTTGCTGTCTCCGCCTTGGATGGCCATGGAGGCTGGCGCTGAGTTTGCGTGGGCGGTTCGCAGGTCTGCAGATATCTTGCAGTTGCAGCCGCCCTCTGTCTCCCTGTCTTCAGATCCTTTGTTGGATCTTCTCCACCAGGACACGGTAGATGTGTAGCCTTTGTTGCCCTTTGGCGGATCCTTTTATGATGTCCTTCTGGGGGACTTGGGCCAGACCCTCATCGGGGGATCCCGTAGGTCACGCTGTTGTTCATCACATCGCCGGCTCCAGACGCCCCTACCTGTTTGTCCCTCCATCCAAGGGTTCACAGACTTGTAGTCCAGTCAGCATTTCCTTCCTCTCCTCTTCCTTTGCTTCACCCCTCTCAGGAGTATAGGTGGTTGGAGTTGTGTGGCCGCAGTGTCTTTGCATCCACCAGCTCAGGCAGTCGGTCTTTGAACACATCCTGCCTGTTTGCTCGGGCCACTTTTGCCCTTTGGGACTCCGTCGAGCGGCTCCTCCCCTCTTTGCCAGAGGGCCCTCGTGCTGACCGGGTCCGACTAATTCGAGATGGCCGCGACATGGCGTAGTTTTCCGTCCAGTCGGCCATGGACACCACTGATTCCGTGGGTCATGCTATGGCCAGGTCAGTTGCCCTGCGTCGCCATGTGTGGCTCTGCGATGGCAGTTTCTCTGACAATGTTTGGGAGATGCTCAGGGATCTGCCCTTTGATGGGATCCATCTGTTTGATGGGCATGCCGAGTCGGTGGTCCAGCGACTCCTCTCTGGATTTCGATGACTGCCAGGTTTTTAGTCCTCTTGGAAGACTTGTGTTTTCGTATGCAGTATTTTCCCTGCTTTTATGATTTCCTTCTCTGGGCTCAAGACATTGTTGGCCAGACAGTCTGTATGGCTGTTCAGCCGTGTTCTTTTACCTCCTTATGGTGCAGCTGGGCCTGCTGTTTTAGGATGTTTCTTTTCATCCTCAGCTTATAAGCTTGCCTCAAGAGGTTTCCCTCGTTTTTTCAAGGGATGTGACTTACCCTATGTGGGGTATTTGTTGGCTGCTGTGTAGTTGCTCTTCCTTGCCAGGAAGTTTTGCAGGCTCCCGTGGAGCTCTCTTTGTTTGTTTCTGTCTCTCTGGGGATTTTTCCTGTGGGTTTATGCCTCCCGCTGTGGTGGTACATCTCCTCTGTTGCAGCCATCGGGCTGGCGTGTCCCTCTCCTGGAGCTTCTTTGCTGCCTATGGTTGTTCCGTTGCACTCTCATGCATCCGTGGATGCAGTCTGCTCCAGTGTGTTGTTGGGGTTCTACCGTTCCGGCTCGCACCAAAGGGGGGTTCACGTCCTCCTGCCTTGCATTTGGTTCTTCTTTCCGCATTACATTCTGCCCTTAGCACTTTGGCTGTTTTGGGTGTGGGTGCACGTCCCTGTGGGCGCTTTGTTCCATTCCGCTCCAGCCCCGTTCTTTCCGTGTTCTGGGCGGGCACCACATGTGGGTCCGCACTGGGTGTGTGCGGTATTACGAGGGACCCGTAGTGTTACTTGAGCCGCTGTCTTGGCTGCGTTGTCTGTAGGGCTGATCCCTCTTGCGTTTTACCTCCCTATACCGGTTCCCGGCCCGAACTTTGGTTTTTCTGTTGTTGCCGCACACGGCTCAGGTGTTTCTCCTCCTGGCCTCTGCTGCGTTTTTCGGCAGCCTTGTTCCATCCCCGGATGTTTTCTGGCATCATCCGGTCTATTGATATACTTTTCCAGACATTCTGTGTCTGAGGATTACTGACTCCCTCGTCTTCCTTAGCATGGTGGTCAGTATCCCGCCTGTTTCGCGCTCACTCAGCCTTTCCTACCCTGATCGGGGGGTTGGGGTCGCCCTCTTGGTTCATGGACTTGTGTGTCCTGCTACGTTCACATCGGTGCCGTAAGTGCCATTTGGGCGACTCTCTGGGTCCTCTTCCAGTTTCCTCTTGGTTGTCACTTTCTTAACTTTTTCATATGTTTCTATGTGCTGTGTACGCACATGAGAGGGCAGGCATGCGTGTGGGGGTTCCCTGATCTCCGCCAAAGTGCCCCGTGTCGGGAGCCCATCAGGCATTGCAGCGCCGGCCAGACGAGGAGCAGCCCGATGATGAAGCATGACACCCTTTGGGGTGTGTGAGGGCATTACATTCCAAATAAATGGATTCCCATCTATTTGGGTATAGAACCTACTGTGACCTGCATAATTCTTACTGGTTTGTTTAGGAACAGCACAATATTTCAGTTTTTGAGCTGTGGCATTCTGCCATTGTGCACTGGCCCTTCTGGTTCTATGTTTTCGTTTAGTCCCTGTCTGGCTTATAGTGGACTTGTACTGTCCTCTGACGGATTGTGGTACCTGGCTTCCCTTGCTCATGCTCCACTTTTTACTTTGTGGTCTAGTGTCAGCTACGCTGGCATTGCTGAGCTTTATGGGTTTGGTGTCAGCCGTGCTGGCATTGCTGTCCCCACCTTGTTTTCGTCACTGTTCTTGACAGTTTACTACCATTGGGAACTTGGTGGCTTTCAGTTGCAGACCCTCCTCCACTGGGGTTTGGCTTTGGTATCTGTTCTAAGTTAAGGAATCTGCGGCTAGATGTCTCTATCAGATGAACGAGTTACTTACCTTCGGTAACAATGTATCTGGTAGAGACACAGTCTAGCCGCAGAGTCCTTAACGCCCACCCATCCTCCCCGTTCTGCAAGAGCCTTTCCAGATGAGATGCTGCCCACTTGCCTCCTTGCTGGTAGCAGTTTTCCTCAAGGGTTTTCTAGTTCCTCTGCCTCCGGGGCAGGGTGTGTCATTCTGTTTTGGCATATTGGCTGTCCGCCATTTTGGTTCTCGTGTGGGTAGGTTTTGTGCTTTTCCATGTTCCTCCACCCTGATTGCTATGGCGTGGAGTTTCCCATGTTCTTCTGCCCTCCCTCCGCCCTTGTCTATTTCTCCCCATTACTTTGGGGTCTCCTTGACTCTGCAGCAGTCGATTGGGTTGTCCTTCTATTTGACTATGCTACAGTTCATAGGTCATTGTGGGGGGTGTGGTGGGCATCCCTTTTTGCTCACTTCTGGTCCCTTGTCATGAGTCATGTTGTTCCAGTCTTGTCCTTTACAGTTACAGTATATGGTTACTGACTGTCTTTCATATAGTTCCATTCTGTGGTTACAATTTGCCCTTCATTTGTTATGCCATTCGTTTCCACTCCCGTTGCCACTTACGGGGGGCTCAGCTCTTCGCTGTGGTGGGACTTTTTCTGGGGCAGGGGCTCTGTTCGCTCCCTTCAGTTCCTTCAAGTGTTGAATGCTCTTTCAATATGGTGCTGTTTCTCATCCTTCTCTGATTTCTTATCGTTGTTGTTTCAAGACATTTGTTGTTTCAGTGATTTTTACTCTTTTTTGGTACACTGTTTCTATAATCTCACAGGTTTTTTTTTTGTACTGGTTCCACGTTGTGGCACGGAAACGTTTCACAGAAAACTGACGTCAGCACGCTGGCGGGGGGGTGAGGGGGGCCTATATGACTCCATTGATGTCACTTCTGTGGACGACGTCAGGATGGAGCCGGGCGACTACGCCCCCTGGCATGCAGAGGTACTGCTGGGGGAAAGGTTTTCCGGATCCAGTCTGACACCTGGAGAATATTCTAGTTAAGGGAATCTGCGGCTAGTCTGTGTCTCTACCAGATACATCGTTACCGAAGGTAAGTAACTCGTTCATCAGGGTCAATCAAGGTACCCATCATCACAGAATAAACCTTAGTTTAACCAGCCTCCTGCCGCTTCCTACATAAACTACCGAGGAAAGACTGCCTTCAGAGGAAGAGATAACTCCAAGAAGCAGTGACAAACTGCCACTGCCGTACACAGTTCCCATCAATCCTCTCGTGGTTGGTGGAAGAATTTCCTTTTTCCTTCCCAGATGGTCTACAATAACAACGGACAGATGAGTTTTAGATATAGTTTCCAACGGTCACACTTTGAATTTCTAAAGATTCCTCCAAACTGCCCTCCCAGAGGTCCCCCTCCTGCTCATCTAAAAGGAGCTCTTGTCGCAAATAAAGATAATGTTAAAAAAGGGAGCGATCAAAGTGGTACCAGGAGTACAGTGAAGAACAGGGTTCTATTCAAAGTTTTTCCCCATAAGTAAGAAATCGGGAGAGTGGCGTCCCATCTTGGACCTTGGTTGTCTCAACAAATATCTAAAAAAGCAATCCTTCCGGATGTTATCAGTTCAGGAGGTGCTTCAATTGATAAATCAAGAAGATTTCATGGCGACCTTGGATCTTCAGAGTGCCTATTTTCATATCCCTATCCACCCCAGGCACAGGAAATTCTTGTGCTTCAGAGTGACCGGCAAGGATTTCCAATTCAGAGTTCTACCATTTGGCCTTCGTTCTGCGCCCCGAGTGTCCACCAAGGTCCTAGCACTGGTGGCGGATCATCTACGTCGTCATTTGTGTTTAGAACTGTATTTAGTGTTGCCTGTTTCCCTGTAATTTGTTTTTGCCTTCTGTATTGCCTGTTTTTTGCCCCCTGCGTCCTCCCTCCCCGCTCCCCGGTCACGCGCAGCGGGCGCGCCGATTGTGCGCCGAAGGCGCGCCAAAGGTAAGCCCGTCTACGCCCGTCCGCGCCTGGACCGCGCCCAGTGCCAGGACCCCTGGCCCACGAGGACCCCGGCCAACCCGCCTGACATACACCGCCGCCACCCTCATCGCACTCAACACCGGCCGAATCCCAGGATGCTACCAAGCCACCCCACGAGGCTCCCACGGACCCTTCAGCTGCCACGCCTGCAAGTTCACCTGCATCCGGACCTGCCCGGCACCAGCACCTGCCAAGCCGAACACCAGCAGCTACCACCTCAAGTGCATCCTGCTCAACACCCGCTCCGTCCGCAGACACGCCATCGAACTCTGGAACCTCCTAGACACCACAGCCCCGGACGTCGCCTTCCTCACGGAGACCTGGATGAACGCCTCTTCAGCGCCCGACATCGCCATCGCCATCCCAGAGGGCTACAAGATCACCCGGAGGGACCGCACCGCCAACCAGATGGGAGGAGGCATCGCCATCATCCACAGGAACACCATCCGTATCACGACTAGCACCGACAACACCCTAACCACCGCCGAACATCTGCATTTCCAGATCCACACCGACCCGAAGACCACCCTCAGAGGCACCCTGATCTACCGACCCCCGGGACCACGCACTCAATTCAGCGAGGACATCGCCGACTTCGTCAGCCCGCATGCCCTCCCCTCCGCTGACTACATCCTCCTGGGGGACCTCAACTTCCACCTGGAGAACAACAACGACCGCAACACCAGCACCCTGCTCGACAACCTCGCCAACCTTGGACTCAAGCAACTGGTGAGCACCCCCACCCACCTCGCCGGACACACACTCGACGCCGTCTTCTCATCCAGCAAAGACATCGCCTTCAGCCACGCCACAGAACTCCACTGGACGGACCACAGCTGCGTCCACTTCACCTTCGAAAGAACGACGATCCACCACCACCAGCAACAGGTTGCCCGTAGAAGCTGGAACAAGATCACCGTCGACCAGCTCGCCGCCTCCCTGAGCCAGCACCCTCCTGCCAGCTCAGCGAACCCCAGCCAGGCCGCCGAAAACCTCACGAAGTGGATCAGCAACTGCGCGGACGAACTCACCCCTCTGAGGACCCCGCCCAGCAGACCCGGCAGCAAGATAGCCCCATGGTTCACCGACGAACTCAAGAGCTCCAAGAAGAACTGCCGAGCCCTCGAGAAAGTCTGGAGAAAGGAACCTACACCGGACAACATGACCACCCTCAAGCTCGCCACCCGGAAGCACCACCAACTGATCCGCGCCGCCAAGAAAACTGCATTCAAGGACCGGCTGGACAACAACGCACACAACTGCAAGGAACTCTTCAACATCGTGAAAGAGCTCTCCAACCCCAACGCCGGAAATAACGACATCACCCCTTCGCAAGACCTCTGCAACTCCCTCGCCTCCTACTTCCACAACAAGATCGCGGACATACACAACAGCTTCAGCACTCAACCGACGCACGCCACGACCACAGCAACGCCGCCCACCACCACCCTCCGAACCTGGACTCCGATCAGCACCGAAGACACCGTCCGCATGATGAACTCCGTCCACTCCGGATCTCCGACCGACCCCTGCCCTCACCACGTCTTCAACAAGGCCGACGCTGTCATCGCACCCCACCTGCGGGACATTATCAACACCTCCTTCAACACCGCCACCTTCCCCGAGAGCTGGAAGCACGCCGAACTCAGCGCTCTACTCAAGAAACCTACAGCAGACCCCACCGAACTCAAGAATTATCGCCCCATCTCGCTACTCCCGTTTCCAGCCAAAGTCATCGAGAAGACCGTCAACAAACAGCTGGCCGCCTTCCTCGAGACGAACGGATCCCTCGACCCCTCACAGTCCGGCTTCCGAGCCAACCACAGCACCGAGACCGCCCTCATCGCCGCCACCGACGACATCCGAGCCCTGATGGACAACGGAGAAACAGCGGCCCTCATTCTCTTAGACCTCTCCGCGGCCTTCGACACTGTCTGCCACCGCACCCTAGTGCTGCGCCTCAGCAATGTCGGAATCCAGGAGAAGGCACTGGAATGGATCGTCTCCTTCCTCGACGGAAGAACACAGAGAGTCCGCCTACCACCGCACAAGTCAGAGGCCACCGAAGTCATCTGCGGCGTCCCTCAAGGATCCTCGCTGAGCCCTACCCTCTTCAACGTCTACATGAGCCCCCTCGCGGCCATCGCACGCCAACACAACCTCAACATAATCTCCTACGCCGACGACACCCAGCTGATCCTCTCCCTGACCAACGACCCCGCCACCGCCAGAGCCAACCTGCACGAAGGGATGAAGGATGTAGCCGAGTGGATGACGACCAGCCGCCTGAAACTGAACTCAGACAAGACGGAGGTCCTCATCCTGGGCTCCTCGCCCACCGCCTGGGACGACTCCTGGTGGCCCCCCGCCCTGGGCACCGCACCCAAACCGACGAACCACGCACGCAACCTGGGCTTCATCCTGGACTCCTCCCTCTCCATGACCAGACAAGTCAACGCCGTCTCCTCGTCGTGCTTCAACATCCTGCGCATGCTACGGAAGATCTTCTGGTGGATCCCCACGGAGACCAGGAAGATCGTCACCCAGGCCCTCGTCACCAGCCGACTGGACTACGGCAACGCCCTCTACGCCGGAACCACCGCCAAGCTCCAGAAGAGACTCCAGCGGATCCAGAACACCTCAGCCAGACTCATCCTCGACATCCCACGAAACAGCCACATCTCCGGACACCTGAGAGACCTGCATTGGCTCCCCGTCAACAAAAGAATCACCTTCCGTCTCCTCACCCACGCACACAAAGCCCTACACGATCAAGGCCCGAGCTACCTCAACAACCGAATCAACTTCTACGCTCCCAAACGCCACCTCCGATCAGCCAGCCACGCCCTCGCCGCCGTCCCACGCATCCGTAGAGCGACAACAGGAGGAAGGTCCTTCTCCTACCTGGCCGCCAAGACCTGGAACTCCCTCCCGGCCGACCTGCGCCTGACCCAAGACCACCTCTCCTTCAGGAAGAAGCTCAAGACCTGGCTGTTCGAGCAGTAACGGCACCCCACCCCCCTTAGCGCCTTGAGACCCTACGGGTGAGTAGTGCGCTCTATTAATGTCTTTGATTGATTGATTGAACAGGAATTCAAATCTTCCCTTGTTTGGACGATTGCCTCATAAAGGCGGAATCTCTTGGAGTGGCAAGCACTCATACTCAAGAGTTTCTCTCTCTCTTCCAATCCTTGGGTCTTTCAATACATTTTCCAAAGTCTCAGTTAATCCCTTCAAAGGTGAAAACATTCTTAGGGGCAACATTGGACATTCATCAGGCAAAGTGTTTTGCCTCACAGGAAAGACCAGAAAAGATCTGCAAGTTGGCAGCTTTACTTCTCACAAGAAAGTTCACTTCAGTCCGCAAAAACAAATCGCTTCTGGGAATGTTGTCCTCCTGCATTCTCCTTGTTCCCAACTGTTGTTTGCGGATGAGACACCTGCAAGAGGATTTGGACAGTCAGTGGCTGCAAATTTCAGGGTCCTTCGACGACATAATCAGGATAACACCTCGAATGGAAAAAGCGTTCCAATGGTGGACTCACATCCCGAACATAGTTGCAGGCCTATCGCTCCTAGTGGATTTGCCAGTTTACAAAATAACAACCGATGCACATATAGAGGGGCTGACAGTGAAAGGAAGAAGCTACCAACAAACTTTACACATAAATCTTTTAGAGTTAAGAGCAATATTCCTGGCTCTGAAATCTTTTCGCTCAAAAATATCAGGAGCTTCAGTGTTAATTCGGACAGACAACACAAACAACAAGGAGGGACAAGATCAACTATGCTATCCCTACAGGCCCAATTCAACACCAGCTAACACTAACAGCAGAACATGTTCTGGGAGTGGCAACATCCTGGTGGATTCCTTGAACAGGTCGATTACAACCAACCACGAATTGGAACACCACCAACCAACACTGGATCACATCTTTCGGTTGTGGTGCAAACCGAGATTAGACCTATTTGCGACCAGTTTGAACAGCAAATGCCAATTCTTCTCCAGTTGGCTACCCCAACAGGGATCGTACGAGAATGCATTTTCGATAAACTGGCCAAAGATTTATGCTTACGCTTTTCCTCCGATTCCTTTAGTCCCAAGAGTACTTCGGAAGATGAGAAAGGAACCCTGCCGAATACTCATAGCTCCCAGATGGCCTCACCAGTTCTGGTTCACAGAGCTTCTGATTCGATCGGAGTGCAAACCCAGGTTGTTACGCCCATTACAGAACCTACTGACAATCAATTGCAGCCAGGTCTGCCTTCCAGACCCAACATTGCTGTGATTAGCACTGAACACTATGAGTTCGCCGACCTAGTAATGCCGGCTGACTGTCGGGAAGTCCTGGCAAACACTAGGGCTCCTTCCACTATCAAGACTTACAAACTCAAGTGGAAGAGATTCTGCCATTGGTGTATAAGATCGGAGGTGCACCGTAGCAATTACTGCCTTTTTTCCTACAGCTGGCTAAATCTGGCCTTTCTCATTCTTTTATTAAAGTAATCCTTGCTGCGATTTCCAGGTTTCGGCTGCAGAATGGGCACAGTCGCTTCAAGAATAATAACAAAATTCTTAAAGGATTGTTTAGAATGTTCCCTCCAATTAGGCGTCCACCTCTGCCTTGGCATCTTAAAATTGTTCTAACGCAGCTTATGAAGGCCCCATTATAACCTATTCATAGGGCTGACTTAAAATACATTACATGGAAAACGGTTTTTCTGCTGGCACTTACATCAGCCAGACGAGTAAGCGACATACAGGCTTTCACTACTCATCATCCTTTCCTCCAGTTCACTAGAGACCCTGTTATACTTTGTACTTATCCTACCTTTATACCCAAGGTCCCATCGGATTTTCACTTAAACTAACCAGTCATTTCGAAAACTTTCTTCTCAAATCCACAGTCACCAGCGGAAAGATCTTTGCATTTCCTGGATCTAAAAAGTGATAAAATTCTACTTACAGAAAACAGCCCCCATACGTAAGGCTGATCAACTTTTTGTGGATTATGGAAAAATTAGAAATGGACATCCTGTCACTAAACAGACTCTAGCACGTTGGATATCTTCTGCAATCCAGTTTTCCCATCAACAAGCACTCTATGAGAGCAGTCTCCTCTTAAACGGCTCTCTTTGCTGGTGTGCCTATTCAAGAGATTTGCAGAGCGGAAACGTGGTTCAGCAGGCACACTTTCACCAAGCATTACTGCCTAGAAGCTGCAAGTAATACTGATACAGCTGTGGGACAGGCGGTGCTATGTAATCTTTTGCAGTAAAGGTGAGCCTCTATTCTTCCCACTTGCCTTTATGTTAATCAATTGTTGTCATGATAGTAGATGTCACTGTTATTTTGTGCATATGCATTGTCAGATACTAATGTATGTAGATGCATTTTTGTGTGTGTGTGTGTGCGCGTGCGTGTGTGTGTGTGTATGTGTTATGGATATACGTATGTGAATACGTGGTATAGGTATTCACTATACACTTGGTGATGTACAGGATTCTGTACATTGTGTAAAGACATACATACTTACATTACAACTGCTATCTATTCAGATTCAAGCATGTGAATCCATGAAAGATACCCCATTACTGGAGAAGAAAATAAGTTACTCACCTGTAAACTGTGGTTATCCAGTATTGGTATCTTTCATAGATTCACATGCGACACACCCTCCTCCCCCATAGAGACTCCCCTGGTTTATTCATAGGTTTTTACTACACTTGTGCTAAAAAATCTGAGAGCCTGGAGCTTCTGTGGAGACAGTTCTAGAGGGTGCTGTTGCCTGATTGACTGAAGTTTGGACCATACCTAATGGCTAGGACGAGATGTTAAAGTGAATGTTTTTTCTCTATTAACTTTGATGTTAGAGTAATTACTTACTGCTTTTTATGTACCGTGGGACTCCCACTTCGACAACGGGGAATGATTCAAGCATGTGAATCTATGAAAGATACCAATACTGGAGAAGCACAGTATACAGGTAAGTAACTTATTTTCTCATCGGGTAATTTGCTGCAGTGCCATTGCTGCCAGTAAGTCAAGTAATCAATTTTTGCTCTTACTCTGGGGTTTGTCAGAATTGAGAGTAGGAGGAAAATGTCTCGGAGAAATATGTTGCTGTTTGGCAGGATGATGGAGGATAATGTTGCTTGAAATTTTGTTCCAAATGTGGCATATTTGGGGCAGAAGAACCCAGTAGAAATTGTTTTTAAATAGGACACATTTGAAGAGTTTGCTAGGAGGCCATAGTCTCTATGATAAGTGAAGAGAATTGAATGCATACTTTTGACTGATTTGGCGCACCTGCTAGCTATTTACCAGACTAGTTTCAAGCCCTATAACAAATGTTAAGTGAATACAGCCAGGACACCTTTAGCAGGTTAGAGAGAGGTTTACCAATTTTATCAATCCTGATTTAAATGTCAAATTATCCAAAGATTGAGCAGGGATTGGTTGATTGGTATGAATCTGCAAGGAGGCGTCAGACCCCATTCGGGGGGCCAAAGAGCAGACAGGGTCTACTGGACCCAAACGTTGTAGCTGAAGTATTTTATGAGTGTCCCATTTTTCTGGGACTCTGCAAACTGGGCCAAGTGCACACTTTCCACACTAGTCTCCCCGGGTAGGAGGGCAAGCAGTCAAAAGCTTCTGAGGAAAGTAGTGTGGCGGACAAGAGCTCATAACTCAATCGCAAGAATAAAATATTGTCCAGCCCCCTGCCCATCTTTTAGTTAAAAGAAAGCACTTTATTATCACAGCAAAATAAAGCACTCCACAGCTTAGTAAGGTCTCAGATACAGGGTTTTAATCGGGTTTGAGATATTCAATAAGGCACTACACCTGTTTTGGTACCCTACCCTCTTTCAGAGTTCCCTAATGTCTAAAGCCCCTGATGTATATCATGGACATATGCACAGATAAGGCACAGGGGTAGGGCATTCAAAAGAACCTTACATTCTAGACGCACTGCCACTTCGATTAGTTTTCCCAATACAAGTTCACCCGATAAACGTCTTAAGCTCATGCTGGAATTCTTCTCCCCTTTTGGTCTCTTGTTAAACTTAGTTACTCCACATTTTACCTGTTCTATGTAGGTGCAGTTCCATTGGTGCAGGCAGGCCTCTTCAGAGTTCCGGCTCATGCAGTGATGGTTCTGCTAACCACAGGAGTGCAATGGTGATCTCAGTCTGACCTTAGCTACTGAGCAGAATCATTGCTCCAGGCTCATATGGCGACGCTCTTCTTCAGCAGTAGCAGCCTCCCATGGCCCGGTGAAGAAGGGCTGCTAAATATAGCTGGTGCAACTTCCGGGACAGTCATCAGTGTGTGGGTGATTTGGGCCTATTAAGGCTTCTGCATCAGTGGCAACGAGGAATCTCTCATGTTGGCAGTGTAAGCACCAGGCTTTTGGGCATATGGTAGGATGCTGAACAAAACAATAATACTTGTCTCTTAAAAGTCTTGGTGCAGTTCAAAGCAAGGACTCCTCTGGGACACAGGTAGACCCCTTCACAATTGGGTCTCTCCCTTTTGGTAGCCTGCTTCTCCCGGATTTTACTCATGCCATGAACATACTTGACTTCACCTCCAGGCTATTCTCAGCACCCTCATGCCAATGCATTCTCCTCCTTTCTACCAGCAGCAAGATAGATGTAGATTTTAGGCAGGCCTTTGGCTCCTCCCTCTGAAAGTGTTGATTTCATGTGATGCCCCCTCATCTCTTGGAGACTGCCTGCCGTATAGGCACCAGTTCTGGTCAAATAGCAGTCATTCGATTACTCTGCAGATACTCCACAAGTGGGATGCTTTGGATCTCAATTTTATACTAATTTTCCAGACTGGTGATATTGATCCACTTTTTTAAGGTTTTAGAACTGGTTTGGGTTGGTCCTTTTTGTAGTGTAATTTTATGGCTGCTTCTCAGACACATTGGTACAGGGTAATGGCTCTCACAGCAGATAGCAATGATGCAAGCTCTAAGTAGGGGTATCCAAATTAGGTGAGATCTCTTTACCTGAGTCATTCACCATGAAGCCATCAGTGAAACATAATTTAATGAGACTACGTTTTGGCCTAATCCCCCTGATGGTGTATAAATATGGCCATAGGTATAAGGAAGATACTCCCTCTCAATCCCGTTTTTGCGGCAACTGGAAGAGTCCCTAATTCACGTTTTATACCTTTGTAGGACATTGCACCCTTGCAAACGTTTTAGTTGCGTCCAATCTGGCTCATCCTCAATATGCGGACATGCCAAGAGGCCCTAGAAGAGTGTATGAAGGGTGATTCTGCCCAGATGGCTTACCGTTTTGTTAAATACATGTCGGAAATCAAATCTATTTTACCTGTAGACTATTACTATGAATTTTAGCCATACCAGTCATGAACTTTCTTCTAATATGAACTCATTTTTTTACAGAGAATGGAAATCGTTTTTAACTTTGTAAGAATTGCAATGATTTTAATTAATTGTGCAATAAAAAAATGTATCTTTATCTTTACCCATGTGTCATCAGCTTTCTTGAAGCAGTAATCAGGGGCAGACCCTCCTAGAAAGTTCCTTACCTTGAACAACCAAAACTGCAGTCCCACCCTTTACACCTACATTCAACCAAATGGTAGTGGTGCCCAGGAAGGACGAGGCAATTTATCTATTTTAACGAGTGATACGAAAAGGGCTGAGGCGGGGGAAGCCTCTAGAAAAAGTGCAGGGAACTAGTGTGAGAGGGAACGAGCTGAAGGGGAGATAGTAAGGAAAACTATGTGCTTCCATGAAGTGCTTAAAGAAAATGAAAACAGAGTACATCCCTCATGCCAGCAGTAAATGGATGCAATTTATCCAGTTAAAACGATCGTCAGGAAGCTATGCTCTAGAGGCGGGACAAGAAGTAAATTAGAATATCTCTCTGCCTGCATATTATCTGAATCCCTGCATAGCAGCAGAAAGAGTATTACACTCGCAGGACATTAAAGGATGTGCTAAATTTTATGTTCAGAGAACTAAGGATTTTTGCCTCACCTTCTAGCTGTTCGTAGATTATGGCCTTTCTAATAAGAGTAATCTTACAACAAAGCAACATGTAGCCAAATAGTTTGCATCATGTCTAATGTTGATTTACGCCTGAATGAACAGAGACTCCTTTACAAATTAGGGTTACTTAACAAGCAGAGTGGCAGTATCTGATAGAGACTACTAGCCACAGATTCCTTAACGTAGAATTATCCCCAGGTGTGAGACTGGACCCGGAAAACTTTCTTGCCCAGCATCTCAACGTGCCGGGGGCGGTACCTCGAGACTCCGCCCGACGTCCTCCGCGGGCCTGATGTCAGCGAGGTCGCCTAAGCCCCACCCCGGCGCGCTGACGTCAGTTTTCTTCTTTTCCGTGTGCAACACGGACCCGGATCGTGTTCCTGGCCTGTTTCAGGCCTTCTTTTTACACTTAGCGTTTCTTGGGTACAGTGTGTGAATGCCTTTGGGCTTCAAGACGTGCTCGTCTTGCGCGTGCCAGATGTCGGCGACGAATCCTCACCCCATCTGTATGTGGTGTTTGGGGGAGCACCACGACTCAACTGACAGACTGCGAGGCGTGTCAGCAAATGAAGCCGAAGTCCCGGCGGGAGCGCTGGATGAAACTCCTTTTGGCACGCATGTCCATGTCAGCGGCGTCGCGGCGTCCGTCCCCCGCGGACGGCTTCAAGAACCGCCGCTTCTGACATCGTCCTTCTCCCAGGCCGCAAGGGCGTCGCTCACCTCTTGGTAAGTGTCGCAGTTTGTCCCCGAGGCCCGGTCCCCCGCCTGTTGGGGGTGTGGTTTCTCCGCGGGTGGTGCAGCCCCATGCGTCATCACCCTATCCGCCGTTCCCCAGGCCTCTTTGGCTCTTCCTTCTTCTCTTCCTGGGGCGTCTGCGGATCCCTTGCCACGTGCGGGGACTCCTGCGGCATCGCCGGCGGCTCCGGCGCCGACAGGTTCGGATCCAGGTTCGGAGGGTGTGGTGCCGTCGGGGTGCAGCCCTTCGGGGTTCCCTCCTTCGGACCACGGCTCGTCTCCCTCGCCGCCAGCCCCCGCGGGGGTCCCTGTGGTGTCGCGGGAGGTTGCCAGGCCGCGCGTTCTGCCCGAAGTCGTTCCAGCGTCCCCTTCGGCGCTGGTCGACATTGACCTGACGCCGGTGGCGGACTCGTTGATTCGTTTTCGGACGCCCCCTCTTCTCCAGAGGTTCGGCAGCTGTTTATTTCATCTTCTCCGGAGACGGGTCGCCAAGTCGTGGCTTTTTCCCTGGCGTCTTCCAAGGACGGCTCTTCGCTGTCACTGCGCCCGCAGTCTTCTCCGGAGGCGCCTCAGGTTCCCCATTCATCGGTCCACCCTCCCCCTTTCCGAGATTGGCCTTTCCTTCCTCCGGTTGGGCTGGGGGACGGCTGCCTTAGCTTGCTGCCGTCGCCCACGGAGGAACTGCTTTCCCCGCCGCGGGGCCCTATGGAGGCGTGTGCTGCCTTCGCTGTTTCCACGGCTGCAGGAATCTTGCGCATTGGCGATCCAGCTGCCCATTTCCCCACGGATTATCTGCTGGAGGTTCTCCATCAGGGCTCTGGTGGTCGGGAGCTGCTTCTTCCCTTCGAGGCTTCGCTCTACAATTCTCTTTTGGGGGCCTGGGGGCATCCTGCCACGGGGGACCCGGTGCCCTAGCCACTTCTGCACCGCCACCATCCTGCTCTGCATGATCCTGTCTGTCTTTCCCTCCACCCTTCTACCAGGGGCCCTCTTTTACAGACTGCCTTTCCCTCCCTGCTATTGGTGTTGTCACCCCCGTCACGGGAGGCCCGCTGGTTAGACCACGGGACTCAAACTATCCTGGCTGAAGAGGGGTGAAACCCCGAAACCGGTCCTAGGATGCTTGTTTCCCGTCCAGGGAGGACCTGGCTTGGCAGTTCGGGCTGGACTGTTCCCATGAGGCACAGGGTTAAGACTGATTTGCATATGGCCAGGTCTAAACTGGGGTGGCATGGTGAGCAAAAGAATTATGGATTTAACCCAGATCTCTTGACTGGGGGTGAATGTTTTGATTTGTTCTGCATTCCGTCCATCAATTGTGTGTCTTTTGCTTTCTCGCCCTAAGTGCGCCAGGTATGCCCAGACGTGGGTCCGGGGCTCACTGTGCCACTGTAATCAAGCTATCAGGGGTGAAACCCTGAAACCGGTCCTAGGATGCTTGTTTCCGGTCCAGGGAGGACCTGGTTTGGCAGTTCGGGCTGGACTTTTCCCATGAGGCTCAGGGTCAAGACTGATTTGCATATGGCCAGGTCTAAACTGGGGTGGCATAGTGAGCAAAAGAATGATGGATTTAACCCAGATCTCTTGACTGGGGTTGAATGTTTTGATTTGTTCTGCATTCCATCCATCAATTGTGTGTCTTTTGCTTTCTTGCCCTAAGTGCGGCAGGTATGCCCAGACATGGGTCCTGGGCTCACTGTGCCACTGGAATCAAGCTATCCTGGCTGAAGAGGGGTGAAACCCCGAAACCGGTCCTAGGATGCTTGTTTCCGAGTCCAGGAAGGACCTGGCTTGGCAGTTCGGGCTGGACTGTTCCCATGAGGCACAGGATCAAGACTGATTTGCATATGGCCAGGTCTAAACTGGGGTGGCATGGTGAGCAAAAGAATGATGGATTTAACCCAGATCTTTTGACTGGGGGTGAATGTTTTGATTTGTTCTGCATTCCGTCCATCGATTGTCTGTCTTTTGGTTAGATTCCTGGGGGCGCAATATCTTCGCCTCCTCCAGTGCTGCTTTGCGGGCCCTTAACACTTTTTGTGTAGTTGCTAGAGCCACTTCTTGCTTATGGGATTCGGCGGAGTCCCTTATGTCTTCCGCTTCTCAGGAGGGTGCCTGTGTAGATCTGCGGCACCATGTGTTGGATGGCCGGGAGCTGGCGGCGTTTATTCTTCGCTCGGCTCTGGACGTTTCGGAGGTGCTTGGTCGTACCATGGCTTCTTCGGTGGTCCTTCATCGCCATGCCTGGCTACGGGATAGTGTATTCCCTGAGAACGTTAGAGAACGGCTGGTTGACCTTCCCTTTGATGGCGCTCTTTTGTTCCACGCTCTGCGGATTCTGCCATTCAGAGGTTTCTTGCGGGGCTTCGCCCTCCTCCTCCTCCTCCCCCTCCCCCTCCCCCTCAGTGACCTGGATGTTGGTCTGTGTTTTGGGAGGTGTTCTCCTGTTGTTTTCCTGGGACCTTGTAACGAGTAGCCCCGGCTGTGTGTTTTGTGTGGTTGATGTGCCTTAGGGTCCTTTTGTTGGGCCCTTGATGCTGTTGGCTGCTGGTCCGGCCCTTTTTTGACTTGTGGTTTTGGCTGTTGGTAAGCCCGGTAGGGCCTGAGATTAGGCCTTCCGTGTCTTATTTTTTGGCTGCTTGGTAAGCCGTCTGCGGATTTTTTCTGCAGGTCTTCTGTTTTGTCCTCTGTTGCAGAAATATTTTCCAAAGAGGTGTTCCCATGGTTCTTGGGATGTAACCTACCCTATGTGGGGTACTTGTAGCTATTACATAGCTCTGTCTTCTGCTGGGGAGGTGTGGTCACCCTTTTAGGGCTCCTTGCTCTCCGTGGCATCACGGTATGTCGCAGGTGCGATCTTCTTGCCAATTGTCCTGGAGCAGCTTGCGCTGGATCCATCCTTCTCCTTGTCGCTAATTCGCTCGGCCGGTCTGGCCTGCTGTCTGCAGAATCGTGTTGTGGCGGTCCCGCACTTTTGCCCTGTGTTTTGGCTTGGTCCTCTGTCTGCTGCTCCAGAGGGTTTGGCTTTCTTGGCCTATGTGTTCTGGTGGCCGGCTTGGGCCCGTCCTCTGTCTCTCTTTCTCTTCTGCCGGTTCCTTCACTTCTTCGTGGGTCAGTGTGTGTGTGTGTGTGTGTGTGTGTGTTCCTGGCCCGGCCCCTCCCTTGGGGTGTGTCCTGGCCCTCCCTGGCCTCTGCCTTCGGCGGGCATCTGCCTTGTCCTGGGTGCGCGGTTCCGTAGTGTTGTCTGTTGCTGGCAGCGCATGCCCGTGCAGGGCTTCTTGTTCTACTCCACCGTTGTGATCTTGATGTGTTCCCTTGCGCCCCTGACTCTCGTTCCGCTGAGGCTTTGCGCACTGGTGCTTTCTTCTTCCGCCTGTGCTGTTGGCTGTGGAGCTGTTCCGGCCTTACCCGCTGCCTGCGGCCAAGGTGTATTCAGCCCTTTTTCTCTCTGTGCATGGGTTTCTTCCGGTGGGCCCTGCCTCTGGTCTACCTCTTCTCACTGGGTTTGAGGTAACCCTTGTGTTCCTTGAGGCTTTTAGAGCGCTGTCTGCCCCTGCGGGGTGTTGGGCGCTCTTCCTTGGTTGGGCTTAGGATATCCTGGCCTTTTCCTTCTTGTTCTTGTGCCATGTCCCCTAGTTGGGCCCTGGTCTCTCCTGGTGGGAAGGCTCTCTCACAGGCCCTCCTCCCTTCTGGTTGTGGATAGAGTATCTATTCTACGTTAAGGAATCTGCGGCTAGTAGTCTCTATCAGATGTACAAGTTACTTACCTTCGGTAACGATGTATCTGGTAGAGGCGATTCTAGCCGCAGATTCCTTCACGACCCGCCCTTCCTCCCCGTTCTGCGAGGACCCTCTGCTTGGTTTTCTGCGCTTGCCTCTCTCTGGGTGGCTTGTCTTCTGTGGGGGTCCTGTTGGGCTTTCCTCCAGCTGAGTTCTCTCCAGTGTAGGGGCCTGCTTTTGCTCTTTTTTCCTTTGTTGTTACAATTTCTGATCCCCTGCTGTCTTCTACGCTGGGGGGTTCTTTTGCCTGTCCTTGGCACTCCTGCTCCTTTCAGAGGCTTTGGCCCTCCTTGACTGTTTAGTCTGGGGGTGGATTGCTGTTGCTCCTCTGTTCCGAGCTTGTGGCCCTTTGCTGTGTGGTCTGTGGTTGCAGTCTCTCTCTCTCTCTTACAGCGCTTTCCACTGCTTATGCCTCCAGCCTGGCTATCGCCTTGGCTTGCATGGTGGTTCCACCGAGGGGTGCTTTACGCTTTCCCTGCTGTGGCTTTACTGATGTGGCCTTCTGGTGCTCACCGGTGCTATCGCCTGGCTTGCACAGTTGTTTTTCGCACACTGTTCCCATGCTCTCCTCAGTTTTGTTGTGATGGCTCCGCGTTGTGGCGTGGAAAAGTTCTCCGAAGCAAACTGACGTCAGCACGCCGGGGTGGGGCTTATGTGACATCGCTGACGTCATGCCCGTGGAGGACGTTGGGGTGGAGTCGCGAGGTACCACCCCCAGCGCGCAGAGATGCTGGGCAAGAAACTTTTCCGGGTCCAGTCTCACGCCTGGGGATAATTTTACATTAAGAAATCTGCGGCTAGAATCGTCTATACCAGATGCATCGTTACCGAAGTTAAGTAACTTGTACTTTACGGCAACAACTACTGCAGTCTTTTCTGGAGTCCCACTTAGAGAATTTTTTTAAAACAGCGACTTGGAGAACGACGCATTCTTTCATGAGGTGCCATGAACACTGTTGCAGAGCCAGTTTTTTAACTTCTCTATTTTATCGTACGGTTGCTTGCAAACTCTTTTATCACTTTGTATTAGAGAAGGTGAAAGTTTTAAACACACACAAGTGTTAGCATCATGTCTGCCCTCTTATCTAGGCTGACATATTTTTGTTGTTTTTGTTACGGTTGCTGCCATGTTAAGAAGGACACATACAGTACTAGCTAAAATGTCAATGTTAATTGAAATGACGCTTTCAAAATCATACTTATTTTGTCTAATTGGAACTTTAGAGTTGCCAAATTTATAAACTTGAGAGAAGAATCTGCAAACAGATGCTGTCAAAGAAAACTGTATTTGGCCGTAGGGGTTGTAGGAGGCTGGTTTAATATATGGTGTACACTTATTCAAGTGAGGCACCTTGCACTAATCCAGACAACCCTTATGGTAACTTTTGTGGTCTTTGATGGCCATAGAAAGCTCTCAAAGTGGAAGGTGTGGAGAGCAGCCTTCAGGCTTATCGAGAAGGAGTGTAAAGCAGCTTGTTTTACCAACTCTAATCAACAGTGTAAGTTAAATGAAAAAGAACCACATAGTGTTTATTGAAAAAGACTTATATTTATTACACAATACTCACCAACACATTGGTATATCACCTATGGAGAAATATCAACACAATACACAAGAATACTTTTGCAATAATCAGGTAAGTAGCACTAATATACACTGGTCTCCAGGGGGAGACCTAACCATATACTAAGAAAGTGGAATGCAAATTACAAAGGAGAATGGGTCTCAAACCAGAAGACTCAGATGAGCTGGGGACACCAGGAACCATCCAAGTTAAGTACCCAGAAGCCCCACGGAGGCGTGTGCAGAGTGGAAACACAGCCACATGCCCAGTAGAAGTAAATGGAAAAGTAATAGTTGCAGTTTTAGAGAAGAAGGACCCTTCCCAGAGGACCCCGAAGAAACCCTTTGGAAGACGTAAGGTTGGAGTGCCACCCCACCCACAGGACTCCGAGAGCAGTGCAGATAAGTAGGCTTCAGCTTGGCATTGCTTATCATTCCACCACTGAGTCGGTGGGTCGAGCTATTGTCCGGTCAGTCGCTCTGCGTCGCTATGCCTGACTGCGCAATGG
This sequence comes from Triturus cristatus, assembly GCF_964204655.1. Classification (NCBI taxonomy): domain Eukaryota; kingdom Metazoa; phylum Chordata; class Amphibia; order Caudata; family Salamandridae; genus Triturus; species Triturus cristatus. The sequence continues at coordinate 1,122,344,143 of NC_140585.1, read as the reverse complement.
CTGTTTCCCTGCCAATGTCCAGGAGCGTCTTAGGGATTTGCACTTTGATGGGGTCACATTGTTCGACAGACATGCTGACTCGGCGGTTCAACGTCTCATGTCAGAGCTTCCATTAATTCCATGGGTTCTAGTCCTTGTGTGGACTTTGCATTTGGTTGCAGTCTTGTCACTGCTTTGTTTGTAAGCTCCGTCTCTGGGTTCAAGACATCATTACCCAGGTGGACTGTGCAGCTTTTCGCCGTCTTGCCCTGCTTTTGCTACAGCTGGCCAGCTGTTTTTGCATTTCTTTTTGAGCCCTCTGCCTAAGAGCTCATCTCAAGAGGTGTTCCTTGATTTTGTAGGGATGTGCTATACCCTATGTGGGGTACTTGTTGGCTATTGTATAGCCCTGACACAGGAAGTTTCGAAGGCTTCCGTGGAGTCTTCTGTAGAATGATTCTTTTATGTCTCTGCTGCGGGCCTCCTGATTTGCCCAGCTCTTCCTACTGTGGTAGGACGTCCCCTCTGGTGAGACCCACTGGTTTGGTGTGACTCTCTCCTGGGGCTTCTGGGTTGTCCTCTACGGGTTGGTCCGTAGATCTCTCCTGCCTCTGTGGAGGCCCACTTCCTGAGGTGTTGTTTCGGCACGTGCCTCTTCGGGGTCTGGTGTTCTGTTTCTTTCCGGAACGGTTTATCTGTGTTTGTATACACTCAAGATGTGTTCACTGTCACAGTGTGCCAGCGGTGTTCCTTGCACCTCTGTCTTGGCTACGTTCTATTCTGGTCCATTCCTGGTGTGGGGAAGTGTTTACGTCTTCTCTCATCGCTCGGGCCCAGTGGGGTTTTTTGTCTATGGGCAGTGGAATGTCCGCCAGCTAAGTCACTGTTATGCGTTGCCTTGTTTTCTATTTCCATCTGCACTTCCCTGGCAGGGACTCCAGTCCCTTTGATGATTGCCACGCTGAGGGTTAGGTGCTTCTGCTCCTGGTCTCTGCTGCTGTTTTCTGACTCACTGTGGCCTAGTGGTCTATGTTCCACTCCAGGTGTTTCTCTGGTTGTGGGTTCTCAGTCAACACTAAACGCGATATTGCTTTCTTTTCTGTCAGACTTGTGTCTGTGTATTTTTCACCCTTCCTCATGAGTGAGTGGTCGGTGTCCCCGACTGTCTCACGGGAGGACAGGGCTCCTTCCCCGTTGACAGGATGCTGTCGCTTTTTCGGTGTCTCGACATTGTTGTGACCCGCTTCACACTGGTGCTGTTGTGCCGCTTGTGGAGTCTCTTTTACCTGGGGCACTTCGAGTTCTTCCCCTTGCTTTCAATTTTGTTTATATACGCGCCTCTATATGTATATATCTATATCTCTGTGTATATATATATATGCTTATATATACATATTGTGAGCTTTTCCACAGTGTGAGAGCACGCTTCCTAGGTTTCACGTGCCTGGTATTGGGGGTCTTTACCCCAAATATATATATTTATATATATCTCTCCCTCTCCCTCTCCCTCTCCCTCTCTGTGTACCTCCTGGTTTTCCCGTTTTTTCCTTCACCATTGGTACCTCTGGGTACGGTTGACGGCTTCACTACCTGATGCCTCAGTCTTTGGGCTTTTTCATAGGTGTGGTGTAGTTCTCATGGTACACACTGTCTCCTTGTGTGTATCCTGTCATCGACATGCATGTTGCTTCTGGTAGCCACGGTTCTGTATATCTAGGCATGGTGACGTTGTTCCCTCACCTTCCTTTCTTGGCATCCTCTGTGATGTATGCTTAGTTTGTCTGCTCTGATGCTGACCTACAGTCTTGTCCCTCCTTTGGGACTGTGTCTATTGCGGATCCATGGGATCTGGTGTTCAATTGAACTTCTTGTTGCAGAAGTTTATACACGTTCTTCCATTGTGCACTGACCTTGTTGGTTCTGTGTCTTTCTTTCTTTTATTCCTGCTTGGACGACTGAGGTCTCACCTGTCCTCTGCAGGATTGTGGTGCCTTTGCCTTCCCTTTTTGATTGCTCCCCTGTGGAGCTTCATGGGTCTGGTGTCAGCCGTGCTGGCATTTGCTGCTCCCCCTGTGTTTTGGTCAATATTATTGACAGCTTCCTTCTCTTTGGAACTTGGTGGGTTTTCTGTCGCAGACCCTCCTCCGATGGAGTATGGCTTTGGTATCTCCAGGTGAGGTTCTGCCCACTGGCCTCCTTACAGGTGGCCTTGGCCTTAAGAGGTACTCTGGCTCACCTGCCTCTGGGGCAGGATGTGTCGCTCTGTTCTGGCGCATTGGCTCTCCACCCTTTCTAGTTTTGGGTAGATAGGTTACATGCTTTCAGTGCTCTTCTGCCCAGGTTATCTGGCATGGAGATTCCATGTTCTTCCAACCTCCCTCGGCCCTCTTGTTTCCCCTCCATTGCCTTGGGGTTTATGCTGCAGTCGATAGGGTTGAGGTTCTATTTGCCTATGTTCCACTTCTTAGGTCACTGTGGGGAGCGTGGTGAACGTGCTCTGTTGTTACTCACTTTTTGTCACTCGCCATGACACATGTTGTTCTAGTCTTGTTGTCCTTTACAGTTACTTCCTGTGGTTCCGGGCTGTCTTTCATGCGCATCCATTCTGTGGTTGTGCACTGTCCTTCGTTTGACTTTCCCTTCATTTCCAATGCCATTGCCTCTTCGGAGGGGCGTGGCTCATTGCTTGGGAGAGACTGTTTCTGGTGACGGGGGCTTTATTCGCTCCCTTCAATTCCTTTAAGTATTGAGTACTCTTTCAACATGGTCCTTTCAAGTGTTGAGTACCCTTTTCACATGGTGAGGGTTCTCCTCATTCTATGGTCTCTTGTTCTTGTCTCACAGATTTTTGTTCTTTTTCCGCACACTGTTCCCATACTCTCACAGTTTTTGGTTCCCACAAGAAAACTGACGTCGGCATGCGGGGGCGGACCTATATGGCTCCATTGACGTCACTTCCGTGGACGACGTCAGGGCGGAGCTGGGCGACTCCGCCCCCCCTGGCGGGCAGAGGTACTGCTGGGGAAAAAGATTTTTCCGGATCCAGTCTGACGCCTGGGGGGATATTCTGAGTTAAGGAATCTGCAGCTAGACTGTGTCTCTACCAGATGCATCGTTACCGAAGGTAAGTAACTCGTTCATGTGAAGATTTACAACTTTTTAAAGACTTTGGCTCATAGTAGCAATTCTTTAACTCTGAGATTAATTAATTCTAACTGTTATATTTTTTTATTGGCCTAGCTAAAAAGGTCAGCAATATTGATATTGTGATATAAAGCTTGTAAAGGAAATTTAGAAGAACTATTTGATTTCATCAGCTGTTGTTCCCCTAGCAATTTGTGAATTTCAGAATTCTCTGATTGTCTTGGTCTGCAGATGCGGAGGCTGAAAATGTAATGCCAGAGAACGTAAATGAATGTCCTTCCCCAAATAACTCTTTGAAATCATTTGAATATTATGGGAAACCGAGCAAGGTAAAATATGCACACTTAAAATATATTTAATACCTTGCACATCTGATATTCAGAGTTCAGTGTAAGATGTTAGTAGATAAACTGTCAACTTTGGAGCATAAGAACTTTGCCAAATTACCTTCCTATGAAAGTATTTTGTATTGACACGATGAGGCATTCTTAGAATAATTTAAAGGTTTAAAAATACGAAACGCCATCTCTGTGAATTCATTTTTGATGTAAATTGACCATTTTAGCTATAAAGGAGTTGAGGACTCTGCATGCCGTGGTGATGCAGCTTGATTGCTTGTAGAGCTCCCGTTGAATTTAGATATAACCAATGGTTTTAAGATACCCGGACACCAAATTTGTAAAAGATCTCACAAACAATGCACCATAAGGCTTATGAAACACTTGGATGGGTATAGCACCTACCATTCTCATCTACAGTGTTGTTGTCACACCCGATGTTTCCAGAGTTTCACATTTCTGCATTAAAGCAAATATCTTGTATGACGTTTCGCACACATTCCTTGTATGAGCCCATTCCTAGGTACCAGAATTGATCTTGAAGAAAAATTGCCCTATAAGAAGTTATTGCCACTAGGTGCTGCTGTGCGACTCCAATCGTGAAACCTGAAGCCTAAGCCGTAAGTAAAGTTTCTGATGGATGCATCTGTAGGAGAGTAGGGTCTGCTTTCTATGTTCACCCCCACATTTTGCTTTTGCTTCACTGGTTTTTGACTTAGATGTGGCTGTGGGCCTGCCAATCAGACCCACAGCCCAGCTGTTCTCTCTCTAAATTCATACTATGTACTTTAGGTGCATAACCCAATTGGTAAGGATCACCTTATTGGACCCTGTATAGTGTACCTTAGGTACCCAGGGCATAGGTGTACCCTAGGCCTACCAGGGGCTGCAGCATGTATTATGCCACCCCTGGCTGGCCTTCCATTATGACACAATTGGCTGATCACTCAGCTGGGGCAAGGTCGTGTAATCACCCCTTGCTTAGGTGTAGTATTCCTATACCTACCTTGTATATAGACACATGTGTACCTATCAGCCACTCCTTTGGCAGGCCTTAACAATCCTGGAGGCAGAGTGCTTGGTAACATGTGAGATGGTGCTCTAGCATGAGCTGAGCCTGTCTGCAGCTTTCGTAACCATGTCCTTATAGCTGTTCTATGATATAGCCTACCATATACTCTTAAAGTACCTTATAATCTTAAACGGTTATGGTAACTATGGTTTGGCTTTATCAAAACATGTCGTGTAAGGTGTCTAACACTGTGGAATAATACCCCCATACCATTTCTGGCAATGAGGATTTTATTCCTCCCTTCTAGAGGGAGAAGACATGTTGAAACCTACTTGCCCGGTTAAAGTTAACCAGAGCCCCAGCATCACAAAATGGATGCTGCTGCCACAGACACAAGTCTGACCTCCTGCTGCTGGGAGTCCTTCCAGCGAGGGACGCTTGGACAATAGGTTTCCTGCCTTGGGAGGTGCGAGCACCACCCCAGACAGGACTTAGTGTATTGGGGCAGGGAGGGATGAAAGAAACTAGACACTGCCTGGGGCACACAAGGTGTCCCATGCATAGTCCAGTTCAGACCGGCGCTGGGGCACTCCAGCCCCAGCTCTGGCGTGAAACTGGACAAAGGAAATTGGGTGTAACCACTCCCCTTCCTGGTCCCACCCATAGGAGGGACCTTGCAGGTAGCCCAGCCCACTAGCCCAGTATATCAGTAGGTAGCTGAGCCCTGCAGAAATTAGATTATCCTGAATCTGCAACTTGAACAGAAACTCTGGACCTTCGACATTCGACCTCAGGAAGAAGACTGAAGAATCTCCCTTGTGGCCAAGGAGTGACCACCCTGGGCAACCAGGCACCATCCAGCGACCGCTGCTTGCTTTGCGACTGATCCTACGAGGGACGACTGCAGAGACTGACCAGCACCGAGACTTCCAGACACCTCTGAACCAGATCCACATCTACAGCAAAGCTGAGACCCGTGGAGGCGACGAGGGACGTGGGACCGGCGACTTGGGAAAAGTGGCTAGTAACTGACTAGCGCGACTTCGGAGGCTTCCTCGAGGCTGTGCTTGGGGAATTGAGAAGCCCCCATCCCGAGCACCATCTGCAAAGAAGATCAGCTCCCCACACTTCACGTGTTCTGCGTGGGGCCCTTCTGCACCTGAGTTGCTCGACGTGTTGTCCGGTTGCTGGCCCGTTGGCTAGTGACCTCTGCGAGACGAACCTTTGATTTCACCTTGCTGGTCCGGCTCCTCCAGACTGGCACCCGCTCCTCTGTGAAAGAGAAGCACCCCAGACCTTCCTGGTCTGCACCAGAAGCAAGTCCTCCATCCTGCGTGGGTTCCGCTTGCCAAGGCTTGTTGGGTCCTGACTCGACTTCGACGCCGCCGACAGCAAGAGCCTTCGTGGGACAGCTCGCCTTCTGGTCCTGGTCGTCCTCGACGCCTCCTGGTACCCGTGGCTGCTGCGACAAGCTTCACCTCTTCACCTGCATCTTCACGACATTGCCTGGTTCCTTCCCGGCTCCTGGCTGGTGACCTAGACTCTGTCCCTTCTGCTTGCAGATATCCTTCCTTCTTGATTCCATCCTTGGGATCCACCGGACACTCTTCACTGACTGCCTGTCAGCAACTTTCCTTCAGGCATCCATAGGAGTCAACGACGAAACCCGACACAAGTTCACACCTATGCACCCGCAGCCCGTGGGCTAGGTAACTTGAGTACTACGGTGCTCACAAGGGTATTGACTATCCTAGGGTCTAGTTTCCAAGTCTCGAACTCCTAGCTATTCCAGAAGTGTCCTAAAACTGTTAATTTCTAATAACTACTATTTCTATCGACTTTTACGCATTACGCGTGAGTGTTTCCACTCTGCACCTGAATCCCGTGGGCCTCCCACTTCCTAACCTTTGGTAGTATAGTGTAGCCCCAGCGATTCCCTAGGCCTAGGCCTATCCTGTGTTCGTGACAGTGGTTCTTATACCACTTACTTAGTATATGGTTTGCGTGGCCCCTAGGGCCTAACTGTATCACTTACCTGTGTGACTTAATGTATGCTTAAATAAGACTGTGTTGTACTTACCTCGAATCTCATAAAGAGTGCTGAGGGTTTGACTAGAATAAATACATTCTATTTTTATATATATCTGTTGTGGTATCCTTTCATTTGGTATTCAAGGGATTACATATGGTATAACAGCTGGCTTCACATGCCATACAGAGTTTAGCCTAAGACTGCTCTTGTCCATGCTACCACTAGGATAGCTGGTCTATAAGGTTGACTTTACAACCAATCACCATAAGGGTTGTTTGGACTGATACAAGGTGTACACTAGAATTAGTGACATCATATATCAGGCCAACTTCTCACAGCATCTGCCAGTGGATTCCTCACCTTGTGAATATCCCCTGCGCCAGCAACCTTCGGAAACTTTTTTCAGCTCTCCACGCCGACGAGGACAACGTCACAGAAGCACGGCTCCGCACGCAGCTCCTCTGACATCACTGGATCCATGAGAGGACCTTGTCTGCGTGATGACGTCAGTTCCCTTTTTTCCGCGCCGTCGACGCTAACGGTTTTCTGGGACTCTCCGTAGCTTTGGCTAGTTACTTTGTGTTTCTGCTGGTGTTTCTCTTTCTTCTTGCTTCTTGTTCAAAGATGTCGACGAAGAAGTCCGGATTCAAGCCGTGTAGAGAGTGCGGTAAGCCCATGTCCATCACGGATCCGCACGAGGACTGTGTCTGGTACCTGTCGTCAGATTACGACGTCGAGGGATGCTCTTGCTGCCGAAAGATGAGTACTAAGGCCTTAAAAGAAAGAGAAGCTAAGTTGTTTACAGCAAGGATGAAAGAAGAGAGGTCGAAGATGCTCCAGATCGAGGTCAAGGTCGAGGTCAAAGTCGACGTCGGGACATGCTTCTAAGTCCAAGAAGCATAAAAAGAAGAAGAGGCATGGTTTGCGACACCATTCGGATAAGGAAGCGGCTCCGAGATCGACTTCTCCTACTGGACGTCGTAAGGACTATATTTCTCCCTCTCCTGTCTCAAATCCTGCTTCTCCTGTTTGCCTGACCTCGCCTGCGGCTTCACCGGAGCACTCTCCGGCTCCGACTCCGGCTCTATCTCCGACGCCGACACATTCTCCGGCTCCAGTTGAAGAAGCTCCGGCTCCTGATGAGTCTTCGACTCCGCTGGCTCCACCGTTGGCGCCGATTGCCGCGAGTCCGGTTATGCCTCAATCTGAGCCCTATCCCCCCTTTCCAGGCCCGGGACAAGACCCATCGCATTATTTGAATCCAATGTATGGCGTCTTCACGAGAGCGATGTACCCCTCTGGAGCACCTTCGGGTCCCATGGGTCCAATGGCTTTTAATCTGGGTGTTCCTCAAGCCTACGCTCAGGCTCCATTGATGCCTTTTTTGCCAGCGACGCTGTCTTGGCATTTCCCGGCGCTGAGGACATCGACGCCGCTTCCATCTTCTCCGGCTCCAGTTCAACCTCATTCGACTCCAGCTGCTCCTCCGGATCCGTGTTCGACGCCAGTTCCGGCGCCGTCTGAGTCGGTTGCGACGCCGCCGGTCCTGAGGATTAGGCCCAGGCGAGAAGCTCAAAGAGTCCTGGAGGAGCAAAGGTACCAGGTTGAAGAGATGGAAGAGGGTGAGCTCATGGAGTCTGATGACTTGTTTGAAGAATTGAAGGAGGCTAGTTGCCTGGATTTGTCACCAGAGTGGGAGATTACTCCTCCAGCCAATACTCCCTCTAAAGATGTGGCTCCCTACCACACGGTCATTAGGAAAGCAGCGGAGCTTTTGGATTTACAGCTGCCAACTGCTGAATTCAAACCTAACATCCTTACTGAGGTTTTACATTCTCCCTCCACCGTGACAGAACATTTACTACCATTTAATGAGGTCATCACTGAACCAGTCATGGAGGTATTGCGAAAGCCATTTTCAGCTCCTGCAGTTTCTAAAGCTGTGGCTGGAAGGTACAGGGCGGCTCCAGGTGATCCAGACTTTCTTACTTCCCATCCTTCTCCGGAAAGTCTGGTGGTTCAGGCTGCTTGCTCTAAGAGGTCTTCCGGTGCCTTTCCACAGGTCCCTAGTGACAGGGACGCTAAAAAGCTCGACCAATCGGCCAAGAAAGATTTCTCCTCGGCTAGTATGGCCTTAAAGTCAACAAATGCCACCTGTCTCTTGGGCCGTTATATCCACGCTCTCATGGATTCTGCTAAACAGCTGGCTCCCAAGTTATCTGAGGAGGACAGGTAGAACTTTAATGAAGTGCTGTTAGACACTCAGGCGGCTGCGCGTCAGGTTATCCAAAGTGGCCTGGACACTGCGGACTCTTGTCGCCAGAATCATGGGCTCCTCGGCGCCACAAGAAGTGGTGCGTGGCTGAAATCATCTGAGTTCTCCCCTGATGTGCAGGCAACGCTTCTGGACCTGCCTTTTGATGGTTCTGGGCTTTTTGGTAAAAAGGCTGATGCGGCATTATAAAGATTTAAGGAAAACCACGGCCAAATCTATGGGTCTGCAGACACAGCCTAGGGGTTCTTTTAGGAGATACAGAGGCTTTGGAAGGTCGTCCTTTCGGACCTACAGGCAGCCCCAGCAGCAGCAACAGCAACAGAACACCCTGTATAAGAGCTATAGGGGCAGTATCAGAGGTCGTGCTCGAGGTCGGCAGCTCTCCTCCTCCTCTTCCTCTTCCTCCTTCCCTCCCACCACTGCAAAGCAGCCCTACATCCACCATTCTGGATCATGTTGGTCCTGTGGGGGGCCGGCTTACCCATTTTCTACAAGATTGGGAATCGGTCACTTCAGACCTTTGGGTTCTAGATCTTGTAGAAAATGGGAACGCTCTTACCTTTCGGGATTTTCCTCCGAATTACCCTCCTTGTCAAGGTGCTTGCTCGGAGGACCACCTTCTTCTCCTGCAGGAGGAAGTCATTACGTTACTAAAAAAGGTGCGATAGAGGTGATTCCAGAGCAGGAGAGCGTCAGGGATGCTACTCCCGGTATTTCCTGATTCCGAAAAAGGATGGCAGGCTACGTTCAATTCTGGACCTCAGGATCTTGAACCTTTTTCTGAAGCAAGAGAAGTTCAAGATGCTCACCCTTGCGCAGGTCCTTCAAGCGGTGCAACAGGAGGACTGGATGGTGTCGATCGACTTGCAGGATGCGTATTTCCACATCCTTATCCTGAAGTCGCACAGGAAGTATCTCCGTTTTACGGTAGGGTCGCAACATTATCAGTTTGCGGGCCTTCCGTTTGGTCTTACTACTGCACCTCGAGTCTTCACGAAGGTGATGGCAGTGGTGGCAGCCCATCTCAGAAGATCGGGGATTCCAGTTTTTCCCTATCTGGATGACTGGCTGATCAAAGCGAAGTCGCTAGAGAAGGTGCTTCATCATCTGCAGGTTACAACCCAGCTGTTGTACAAATTGCGTTTTTCGATAAACATGCCCAAATCTCACCTGGTGCCCTCTCAGCGCAACCTGTTCATAGGGGCGGTACTGGACACTACTGTGTGTCGAGCATTCCCTCCTCCTCAAAGGATTCTCGACATACAGGAAATTATTCCCTTGTTTTACAATGGAGCGGTCGTTCCATTCCTGAAGGTCCTTCAGCTGCTTGGTCTGTTTGCTTCCTGCATTCTGTTGGTCAACCATGCACGCTGGCACATGAGGGCGCTCCAGTGGTGCCTCCGCAGGCAGAGGTATCAGCACAACGAAGATCTCAGGGAGTCTGTGAGGATCTCCAGAGAAGCTGCAGCGAATCTGTCTTGGTGGAGTGTGGAGGGCAATCTGTCTCAAGGAAAGCCCTTCCATCTACCTCCATCGGTGGCCACAGTGATAACGGATGCATCCACCTTAGGGTGGGGTGCGCATCTGGGGGATCTGGAGGTCAAGGGTCTTTGGTCTCCAGAGGAAAGGTTGCTTCACATAAACCTTTTGGAATTGCGGGCGATACATTTGGCACTCAAGGCCTTCCTCCCTTCCCTTCGCGGTCAGTCGGTTCAAGTCCTGATGGACAACACTACCGCGATGTGGTATGTCAACAAGCAGGGAGGAGTGGGGTCGCATTGTTTCTGCAGGGAGGCTCTGCGTCTCTGTTCCTGGGTTCAGGATCATCAGATTTGTCTGATGGCAAATCATCTGGCCGGGGTTCTGAACGTGCGTTCAGACAGTCTCAGCCGGCAGTTCTCTGCCGACCACGAGTGGAGGCTCCATCCGGAGGTGGTTCGTCACGTCTTTCGGACGTGGGGAACTCCTTGGGTGGACCTGTTTGCCACTCACGAGAACGCTCACTGTCCGTCATTCTGCAGTCTCCAGTATCCGATGCAGGGGGTTTTGGGGGACGTGTTTCAGATGAGATGGGACTCACATCTCCTTTACGCGTTTCCTCCCATACCCTTGATTCCTCGGGTTCTGAGGAAGATTCGCCAAGACCGGGCCCAAGTCATATTGATCGCCCCGGATTGGCCAAGAAGGGTGTGGTATACAGATCTTCTCCACCTCTCCTTGTGCCTTGCGCTCCGTCTCCCTCTCAGGGCAGACCTCCTCTCACAGTCGGAGGGGCAGGTTCTACACCCCCACCTCCAGAGCTTACACCTTCATGCCTGGAGATTGAACGGGGCAACCTGAATTCTTTCTCTCTCCTGCCTGATGTGGTAGATGTAATATTGTCTGCCAGACATCATTCCACTAAATCTATCTACTCTTATAGGTGGTCTAAATTTGTTCTTTGGTGTGGTGAGAAGTCTATTGACCCTTTGAGGGCTCGTTTATCCAACATTCTTCAGTTTGCTCTTTCTCTTGCTCAGCAAGGCTTTGCTGTAGCTACTGTAAAGGGATATTTATCGGCTTTGTCGGCATTCCTTTGCTTGCCGGATCAGCCGTCCTTGTTTAAGTCACCTATTGTATTACGATTCCTTAAGGGCCTTACCAACAAGTTTGCGCCTTCTCCTTTTATTGTGCCTCAATGGGACTTAAATCTTGTCTTAACTTACCTGATGGGTTCTCCTTTCGAGCCCTTGCACAAGTGTCCCTTAAGGCGGTTGTCTTTCAAAACAGTTTTTCTCATTGCTATTACCTCGGCAAGGAGGGTAAGTAAGCTTCAAGCTCTGAGTTCAAAACCCCCGTTCTTGACCATTCATGCTGAAAGAATGGTACTCAGAACCAGGGCTGCTTTTCTGCCTAAGGTGGTAACTCCTTTCCATCTGGGCAGTCCATTACCCTTCCTACCTTCTATCCTTCTCCTCACCCTTCCAAGGAGGAGGAGCGGCTTCACCGCTTGGACCCTAAGAGGACAGTGAGCTTTTACCTCGGTAGGACTAAAGACTTTCGAGTGGATGACCAGCTCTTTGTGGGCTTTATTGGCTGCAGGAAAGGCAGAGCGGTGCACAAGCGCACCCTTTCCAGATGGATTATCTTGTGCATCAAGATCTGTTACTCTTTGGCCGGTAAGGAACCTCCAGAGGGTATAAGAGCTCATTCTACCAGGGCAAAGTCTTCTACATCAGCCTTATCTAGAGATGTTCCTGTGGAGGACATTTGTAGGGTGGCAACTTGGGCCTCCCTCCACACTTTCGCGAAGCATTACTGCTTTGATACCGAGGTGAGGAGGGACGGACACTCTGCTCGTTCCGTCCTTCAGGACTTTTTGGTATAGAAGGGTGGACACCCTCATCCTGGAGTGGGGACTGCTGTGGGAATCTATTCACAAGGTGAGGAATCCACTGGCAGATGTATCCATCAGAAGAACAAGTTACTTACATTCGGTAACGCTTTTTCTGGTGGATACAGTATCTGCCTGTGGATTCCTCACTGACCCACCCGCCTCCCCGTTGTCTCAAAATGTATTTGTTATTGTCAAAGGCAGTGTGTTATTTTTCTTGCCTTTCTGTATTATCTTCACACTGTGTGTGTTGTTTTGTATATTATGTACTGTGTATACTGTATATATATTTCTGTCAGTCCGTCCGTGTGCCTCGAAGGCACGGAAAAAAGGGTGGAACTGATGTCATCACGCCGACGAGGTCCTCTTATGGATCCAGTGACGTCAGCGGAGACGCGTGCGGATCCGTGCTTCTGTGACGTCAGCGTGGAGAGCTACAAAAGTTTCCGAATGTTGCTGGCGCAGGGGATATTCACAAGGTGAGGAATCCACAGGCAGATACTGTATCCACCAGAAAAAGCGTTACCGAAGGGAAGTAACTTGTTCTTATGAGGAGCTGCCTATGATATTAGTTCCTTTTTTCCACATCTCCTCACATACACAATTTAGAGCTCCTAATATGTACTTTTTTTCTTTGAGAGTTAACATCATTTAAAATTTTGTAATATTAAAGTCTTTTAGTCCAACGAGCCAGGTATTTTTTAATTTTACTTTCTCATTCACTCCTGACCCTTCCACTCAGACTCCTACACAACACGTAGTATTTTCACAATAACAGTACTCCCACGCAGTCGTCGGTCGCAGCACACCCGTCCCGCAGCGGGCGGGAAGACCCCATGATAAAGCATGACACCAAGGGCCCGTTTGGTGTGTGAGGGGTATTTAAACAAACTATGTGTTTCTCCACCATTGTAGGAAACACAAGTAGTCTGGGAGGATACGGCTTGTACATCTATCTGAGGGTGCATCTTTTTGTTTTGTATCTATAGCCTGACTGCGATCCTGCTAATCAGGATCCCAGTCTCTGTGCTTTCTCCCCTAAATTGGCTATGGTAAGTACTTACGTACCCCCCAGATTGGCTACTGGTGCACCCTTATAAGTCCTCAGTATATGATACCCGGGTACCCAGGGCATAGGTACACCAGAGGTCTCCCATGGGCTGAAGCATGTATTTTGCAACCCAAGAGAGACCACTCGAATTGTGACCCCACGTCTGCCATTGCAGCCTGTGTAAGCTAAGTGCTAGCACCACTTATGACAGATATAGGTTTCCCTATATCTGAGGTCACTACACTTAAAACCTTTAAGTCACCCCTAAGGCAGGCCTTTCAATCCTGAAGGCAGGGTGCTTGATTTTAAGTGTGAGGGTGCCCCTGCATGAGCAGGGCACCCCAACAACATTCAGAGTCCATGCTCCCAGGTTGTAAGTGCATCAGCCATTACGTCATATAGAGTGGCCAAGTGTCATTACACGATGACCATCTCTAAACTGGCTGTAACGAACCCTGTCATGTTTGGTGTCAAACATGTTCATGTTGGAATCATGATTCCATGCACTGTAAAGCTTCTCCGGTAGGCCCTCAGTCCTTCCGGTACCTGTCTTCCAGAACCCGACAGCAAGCTAGGGCTGCTGCCGACCAGAGACATTTTTCTGCCCTCCTGCTGCTGAGCCAAGATTGAATAGGAGACGGCAGAACAATAGATAAGACAGGGTTTAGTGTATTGGGGCAGGGTGGGGGTGCTTGCCAGCGCCACTGAGACTGCTTGAAAGCCACATTTGGTGCTTTCCTTGCATACTCCAGTTCAAACCAGTTCAGGGAGCCATTGGCTCCCGCTTTGGCATGAAACTGGACAAAGGACATGGGAGTATCCTCCCCACTGTCCGGACCCTCCTCTGGGAGGGACCCCTGAATCGTCCCAACCCTTTCCTTAGGGTACTTAAGGCCTTACCTGTGGGTGGGTCCCTTGATTTGTCGGCGGACAAGATTCAGATCAAGACACCACCTCATCTTCGACCGTCTGGGCACTCTGGACTTTGCTCTGGGCACCGAGACTGCATCTGGGAAGACTCGTCCTGCTAGTCTGCTGCAACGTCCGTGCCTGTGCTCCATACAGGATCCTTCCAAGGCCTGTGGACATCCAAGACACCTGAAGGAATCTCCCTTGAAGTGAAGGAGTCACTTCTGTGCATCTGCAGGCACCGCAACCAAGCTGACCGGTCTGCTGCTGCTGGGCCTCCACGGACTCCAAAAGGGTCAGCAACACAGGTGGTGTTTCTACAACTCCCTGGTCCCAGCACTGTCTTCTCACCAAGTTTGAGCACAGTATCCCTAATCTGAACCACACGAACCTAACCCCTGTGCACCTCGTTAACTTGTCGTTGCAAATGCTTGTTGGCTCTTTTCCTCAGAGATCTTTGGGCTCCAAGTAGCCCCCAAATCAAGCATCTTCTGTGACCAAGATCTTCATTCGCACTGCATCTCTTGCACCTTGGGCCTGCTTCTTTGGTGAGCTGTGCGAGGTCCTCATGCGACTCCAGTGCCTCTAGCCTGTGGGTCCTCTTCAGGGTCTTGTTTGATTCCAGTGGGCTCCCCTGATTGCTCAGGGCCTAATCTGACTCCCCTGTTCGTGGTGAGTCACTTGGACTTTGCTGGTCCCGACACTGCACCTTTTTCTCCTTCCACTTTGTTTGCAGTTGCCAAGGCTTGTTGGTGCTCCCGACAGACACCGACCCCTCAACTCTTAACATCCAATGTGGGACAGCACGTGAACAGCTCCTGGTCTTCCACAGCGTCGCCTGGTCCACATAGCTGCAGCTCCAAGGTCACCCTCAACTATCCTGCAACACCGACATCTGTGGGCATTCATCTTCCGTGCCTCCTGGTCACTTCTGAGTGGCATAGACTCTGTCCCTTCAGCTTGTAGGTACTTCCCAACTTTGAATCCACCTTTGGGTTCCACCGGACACTTTCAACTTCTTTGCCAACTGCATCTTCCTGAAGTCTTCCATTGAGTTTGACGGCAGTTTCCGATGCCACTTCGCACCAGTGCACCTGGCTTCCCTCTATTAGGTTTCCTGGTTCCTGGGGTATCCACGTGTGGGGTGACTCTCCAACCTTCCATCTTCCAAGGGGCTTCTTCAGGGTCCTCTGGGAAGGTCCTTCTTAAAAACTGCAACCTCAACTTACCTAGTGACTTGTATTGAGCACACGCGTTCCCACTCTGCACACGGCCTCCGTGGGGTTCCTGGGTTCTTACCTTGGGTTGTCCCATGGGTCCCATGGGTCCCCAGCACTTTTACGTCTTCTGGGTATAGTCCTGACTTGAGTCGTGCTTCGCATACCACTATTTTAGTATATGGCTTGGTCTTCCCTGGTGATCGCTGTGTATTTGTCCTACTCACCTGTTTTGTATTGTGTGCATTGTGTATATATCCAGGTAGGAGACATTTTTATGCCTTAGTGAGTGTCTTATAATAAATACATATTTGTATAAATACACTGTGTGTTTCTTTTTCACTTCATCTATACCAATAAGATTACGTTCTGGTAAAACAAGCTGCTTTACACTCCTTCTCAACTAAGCCTGAAGGCTGCTCTCCACAGCTACCACTTAGAGAGCTTTCTAAGGTTAAGACCTCTAAAATCACCATAAGGGCTGTCTGGATTAGTGCAGGATGCCTACTTACTCAAGTGTGCACCATATACTAAGCCAGCCTCCTTCAACTATCAAAACACCCTTCTTAGTGGCGATTACATCACCTGGAGGGTAAGTGAGTTGCAGGCGTTATCTGAAAGAAACACGTTAGTTAGATTCCTCACCTTACAATATCCCCAGGCGTCAGGCTGGATCCGCAAAGATTTTTCGTCAGCAATACCCTTGCACGTCGCTAGGCGTCGTCTGCGGCTCCACGTCCGTGTCGTGCGCTGAGATGACGTTGTCGGAGTACTTAGATGCCGCCCTCGCGCGCTGGCGTCAGTTCTTCTTTTTTCCGCGCCAGACAGCGCCGATCCGGGCAGAGCATACCCTTTTAGTCATTTTTTGACTAAACTTTTTTGACTCTTTTGGTCTACTCTGTTGACTCGACTCTGGTGCCGGTAGGATGCCTGGTTTCAAACTCTGTGACTCCTGTCACCGACTGATGTCGGTTACGGACCAACACCGCCGGTGCTTCTACTGCCTTGGGGCCGACCACGATTCCGAGTCGTGCCTCGACTGCCGGGCCCTGACTTTGAAGGCTAGGCGGGAGCGGTCCCGCAAGCTACTGTAGTTCCGGCAGTCGGCTCCACCACTCGTCTGGTTCGAAGTCTTCGGATAAGTCGAAGCACAGCAAGAAGTCCAAGAGGCGACATCGCACTTCGGACTCCCCTCGCCGGTCGCGCGACTCGGCTGAGGGTTCGGGTGGTGCCACCCACGCGACTCCGTCTGAGCCGCAGGAGTCGCGTCCATCCCCATACCCGCCGGTCCCTGGGTCCGACACGACTCCGGCGGAGATCAGTGCCTTTCTCTTGGCCATGAGGGGCCTGGCTCCGCCGTCGACGCCTGTCGGCGCACCTTTGGGCCCGCGTGCTCCTCTGGGGGGCCTAGCAAGCCAGCGACCCCTGTGCCGGCGCCGACTCCGGTACCACCTCCGGCGCCGCCTTCGGACGACGCCGTTCCCCGGTTTAGTCCCGGTCCGGGCCCGGATGCCGATGGGTGGCAATTTCATCTTCCGCCCGGCTCCGATCATTCCACCTGTGTACCGGGAATCGGATGACGGTGACGACTGGGAGGGGTCTGAAGACCCTCTGGTCCAGCAGGGCCAGTTATCACAGGACTGGGCAGAAGAGGACTTCTTGGAGAATTGTGGCTCAATGGTTAGAGCGGCAGACCCTGATGCCGAGATCTGGCCCGGGACCAGGGTTCAACTCCTGCCTCGGCGGGTCTTGGGCTCAATTTCCTCGGACCTGTTCATTCTCGCCTCGGTGCCTATTCTAATCATGGGTCCCACTCTGCAACTCTGGGCAATAGCTTGCTTAATCTCCACAACGGCCCCAACAGCGCTGGGATGCCTGGCTACACCTTGGGGGTGCCCAGGAGTGGACATTTCACAGGGAAAAGCCAGGAAGGGTTCCACAGCGGTATGAGTTACAGCGCCAGGAGACCCTAATTGGGTAGCAGTGCGCTTTACAAATACAAACACATTTAGTTGGGGGATGTCAGTGGTCTTGATACCACCCCTGACACTGGCTTCATCTCTCCTACAACCGTGGCTTCGGAGGAAGTTGCTGCTTTTTCTGTGGTTGTTGAGGGCGATCCGACTTGCACTGAAGGCATTCCTTCCCTCTGTCCGGGGAAGTGTGGTGCAGATGTTCACGGACAACACCACCGCCATGTGGTACTGCAACAAACAGGGCGGGGTGGGGTCGTGGACCCTTTGTCAGGAGGCTCTGCGCCTCTGGACATGGCTGGAACATCAGGGCATCACCCTGGTGGTTCAACATCTGGCGGGCTCTCTGAATGCCAGAGCAGACGAACTTAGCTGCCGGTGCATGATGGATCACAAATGACGTCTGAACTCGGACGTGGCGCAAGGCCTCTTTCGGCAGTGGGGAGAGCCTTGGTTAGATCTATTCGCCACCAAAGAGAACGCGCAATGTCAGCAGTTCTGCGCGTTGGAGTATCCAAGGTCGCACTCGCTCGGGGACGCCTTTCGTCGCGAGTGGAGTTGCGGTCTGTTGTACGCCTTTCCGCCTATACCACTTCTGCCCCGAGTGCTGAAGAAGATCAGGCGCGACCGGGCCCAAGTCATCTTAGTGGCTCCGGATTGGGCACGAAGGTACTGGTATCCCGAGCTACTCAGTCTGTCAATCGATCCCCCGATACGACTGTCTCTTCAGGAGGACCTTCTGTCGCAGCAGCAGGGGACGGTCCTCCACCCGAACCTGTCCAGTCTCCACCTCCATGCGTGGAGATTGAGCGACGACAGTTGAGGCCATTTGACTTGCCTCCTGAAGTCTGTGATGTGATTCTGGCAGCCAGGCGTCCCTCTACAAAAACGGTATACGCCTGCAGGTGGAACACATTTGTGGCATGGTGCACAGCAAAGGCTGTGGATCCCCTTTCCGCCCCTCTTGCTGAGGTTCTCCTCTTTCTTCTTTCTTTGGCCCAGCAGGGCTCTGCTCTGGGCACCCTAAAAGGCTATCTCTCTGCTATTTCTGCTTTCTTACGGCTTCCTGATCAGCCTTCTCTTTTCAAATCCCCTGTTGTTTCTCGCTTCTTGAAGGGCATTACTCACATGTTTCCTCCTGTCCCTTTCGTAATGCCTCAGTGGGATTTGAATCTGGTCTTGACGTTTCTGATGTGCACTCCCTTTGAGCCACTTCATAATTGTCCCCTTCGTCTCTTGACGCTTAAGACTGCTTTCCTGGTTGCCATCACCTCTGCTAGAAGGGTGAGTGAGCTCCAGGCTGTCTCTTCTCAGCCTCCTTTTCTTTCTGTTCATCTGGACAAAGTTGTTCTCAGGACTCGCCCTTCCTTTCTCCCTAAGGTGGTAACTGCTTTTTACATCGGGCAGTCTGTTACGTTGCTCACCTTCTTTCCGCATCCTTCGAAAGAGGAAGAGAGGCTCCACAGTCTGGACCCAAAACGGGCGCTGTCCTTCTATTTGGACCGCACCAAGCAGTTCCGGGTGGACAACCAACTCTTTGTTGGCTATGTGGGTGCTAAGAAGGGACGGGCAGTACACAAGCGGACTATCTCTCGGTTGGTCGTTTTGTGTATCAAAGCTTGTTACTCCTTGGCTAAAAAGGAACCTCCTGTGGGGCTGAGGGCCCATTCCACTCGAGCCACAGCGGCGACTGCTGCCCTGGGTCGGGGAGTTCCCTTGCAGGACATCTGTCAGGCAGCAACGTGGGCCTCACTGCACACGTTTGCTAAACATTATTGCCTAGACAGCCAAGTCCGGAGAGACGGCTTCTTTGGCCGTTCTGTTCTCCAGGACTTTCTTGTGTGATCATGGTTCGCAGACCCACCACCGGGGTTGGTATTGCTGGGGTATCTATTCTAAGGTGAGGAATCTAACTAACGTGTTTCTTTCAGATGAACAAGTTACTTACCTTCGGTAAGGTTATATATGTAAGAAACATTAGTTAGTTAGATTCCTCACCAACCCACCCATCCTCCCCGTTCCACGAACCGATATCTAGGGTTGAGTTCATCCCTTTCAGGGCCCTAGCATTTTTTGGCACCAGTGTCGGTCTCTTGAATGGCTCTGCGTTCCTGGCGCGGAAAGCCATGTACAAGAACTGACGTCAGCGCGCGAGGGCGGCGTCTAAGTACTCCGACGTAATCCCGGCGCACGATGCAGTCGACGGACGCGGAGCCGCAAATGACGCCTAGCGACGCGCAAGGGTATTGCTGACGAAAAATCTTTCTAGATCCAGCCTGACGCCTGGGGATATTCTAAGGTGAGGAATCTAACTACCTAATGTTTCTTACAGATATATCGTTACCGAAGGTAAGTAACTTGTTCATCTAGCTCGCCTCCTTTTCTTATGTCCTTTCCAGACAAAGTGGTGTTTCGCACCCGGGCATCCTTTTCGCCAAAAAGTTGTGACCCCTTTCCCTCTGGGACAGTCCATCACGTGTGTAGGAAGGTGGATATCTGACTATGGTTACCCCCAACTTTTTGCCTAGTGTCTAGCTGGTTTTTCGACTTAGTTGGCCTGAGATTCTGCCATTCAGGGTCTCAGGCTGTCTGCTCTCTCTTTAAAATGGACTCCATGTACCCTAGGTACATAACCAATTGGTAAGGATCACCTTATTGGACCCTGTACAGTGTACCCTAGGTACCCAGGGCATAGGTGTACCCTAGGCCTCCCAGGGGCTGCAGCATGTATTATGCCACCCCTGGTCTGGCCTTCCAATCAGACACAACTGGCTGATCACTCAGCTGGGGCAAGGTCGTGTAATCACCCCTTGCTTAGATATAGTATGCCTATATCTACCCTTACATATAGACACATGTGTACCTATCAGTCACTCCTATGGCAGGCCTTAACAATCCTGGAGGCAGAGTGCTTGGTAACATGTGAGATGGTGCTCTAGCATGAGCTGAGCCTGTCTGCAGCTTTCGGAACCATGTCCTTATAGCTGTTCTATGATATAGCCTACCATATACTCTTAAAGTGCCTTATAATCTTAAACGGTTATGGTAACTATGGTTTGGCTTTATCAAAACATGTCGTGTAAGGTGTCTAACACTTTGGAATAATACCCCCATACCATTTCTGGTGATGAGGATATTATTCCTCCCTTCTAGAGGGAGAGACATGTTAAAATCCTACTTTGCTGTTTAACTCTAACCAAAGCCTCAGCATCACAAAATGGATGCTGCTGCCACAGACACAAGTCTGACCTCCTGCTGCTGGGAGTGATCCCAGCCAGGGAGGCCTGGACAATAGGTTTCCTGCTTGGGGAGGTGCTAGCACCTCCCCAGACAGCCTTTAGTGTATTGGGGCAGGGTGGGCTGAAAGGAATGAGACATGCCTGGGGCACACAAGGTGTTCCTTGCATAGTCCAGTTCAAACCGGCGCTGGGGCACTCCAGCCCCAGCTCTGGCGCGAAACTGGACAAAGGGAAGTGGGTGTAACCACCCCCTCCCAGGTCCCACCCATAAGGCGTGACCTAGCAGGTATCCCAGCCCCCCAGATTAGTATAAGAGTGGGAGTTGGGCCTCAAGACTAGAGATTATCCTGAACCTGCAAAACTGAACAGAAACTCTGGACCTTCGACATTCGACGAAAGAAGAAGACTGAAGAATCTCCCTTGTAGCCAAGGAGTGGCTACCCTGTGCAAACAGGCACCATCAAGAGACTACCCTTTGCTTTGCCCACGTTCTACGAGGAACCGACTGCAGAGCCCGACCAGAGCCTTGACTTCCAGACTTCTCCGACCCTGATCCACATCGACAGCAAAGCTGAGATCCGTGGAGGCGACGAGCGACGTGGGACCGGCTACCTGGGAAAAGTGGCTAGTAACTTAAAGCGCAGCTTCTGAGGCACCCTCGAAGTTGTGCACCGGGGATTGAGAAGCCCCAACCCCAAGCACCATCTGCACCGAAGATCAGCCCCCCACACTCCACGAGTCCTGCGTGGGGCCCTTCTGCATTTTCCTGCTTGCCGCGTCTGTCCGGTTGCTTGCCCGCTGGCTGGTGGCCTTTGTGACGACGCACCCTGAAATCTTCTGCGCTGGTTTGGCTCCTCCAGACTGGCTCCCGCTTCTCTGCAAAGAAGAAGCACCCCAGACCTTCCTGGTCTGCACCAGAAGCAAGTCCTCCGTTCTTCGTGGGTTCCGCTTGCCAAGGCTTGGTGAGTCCTAGTCCAACTTTGACGCCGCCGACAGCAAGAGCCTTCGTGGGACAGCTCGCCTCCTGGTCCTGGTCGTCCTCGACGCTTCCTGGTCCTCCTGGCTGCAGCGACAAGCTTCACCTTCACCTGCAATCTTCACGACATCGCCTGGTTCCTTCCTGGTTCCACGTGGTCACTGGCTAGTGACCTTGACTCTGTCCCTTCTGCTTGCAGGTTTCTTCTCTTCTTGATCCCAGCCTTGGGATCCACCGGACACTCTTCACTGACTGCCTGTCAGCATCTTTCTTCAGGCATCCATAGGAGTCGACGACGAAAACCGACGCATCTTCACCCCTATGCACCCACAGCCTGGGGGCTAGGTAACTTGGGTACTCCGGTGCTCATCAGGATAGTGACTATCCTAGTGTCTAGTTTTCAAGTCTCAACTTCCTAGCTACTCCAGAAGTGTCCTAAATCTACCGTTTTCTAAACTGTACTATTGCTATTGACTTTTACGCATTACGCGTGAGTGTTTCCACTCTGCACACGAATCCCGTGTGCCTCCCACTTCCTAACTAACGCTAGTGTAGTGTAGCCCCAGCGATTCCCTAGGCCTAGGCCTATTCTATTTCCGTGACCGTGGTCCTTATACCACTTACTTAGTATATGGTTTGCGTGGCCCCTAGGGCCTAACTGTATTACTTACCTGTGTGACTTAATGTATGCTTAAATAAGACTGTGTTGTACTTACCTCTAATCTCATAAAGAGTGCTGAGGGTTTGACTAGAATAAATACACTTTATTTTATATATATATCTGTTGTGGTGTCCTTTCATTTGGTATTCAAGGGATTATATATGGTATCACAGCTGGCTTCACATGCCATTCAGAGTTTAGCCTAAGACTGCTCTTGTCCATGCTACCACTAGGATAGCTGGTCTATAAGGTTGACTTTACAACCAATCACCATAAGGGTATTTGGACTGATATAAGGTGTACACTAGAACTAGTGACATCATACATCAGGCCAACTTCTCACAACGTTTGCCAACTTCTTTGTTCCCCCACATCCCTCGAAGGAAGAGGAGCGTCTCCGCTGTCTGGACCCAAATAGAGCATGTCGTTCTACTTTGACCGCACAAAAGAGTTCCGGATGGATGACCAACTCTTTGTTGGGTACGTGGGAGCGAAGAAGGGCAGGGCAGTGCAGTGCAGAAATGGACAATTTCTCGCTGGGTCGTTCTCTTCATCAAGATCTGTTATGCTCAGGTAAAGAAGCAGATCCCTGAGGGATTAAGGGCCCATTCCGCCAGGGGAAAGGCTGCGACTACGGCCTTGGCTCGGGGTGTCCCAGTGCAAGACATCTGTCAGGCAGCAACTTGGGCATCTTTGCAAAACACTACTGTCTGGACGGTCAGGTACGCAGGGACTGGCACTTTGCCCGCTCAGTCCTGCAGGACTTCCTTGTATAGGATATTTGTCCGCAGCCCACCGCCGGGTTGATATGGCTTGGGTAGCTAATTCAAAGGTAAGAAATCTCCAGCAAAAAGTCTCTATCAGATGAATAAGTTGCTTACCTTCTGTAACGCATTATCTGGTAGAGACTATCTAGCTGCAGATTCTTTACAGCTCCATCCATGCCTCCCCGCTTTGCGTACTAATATTGTAGAGCTACGGTTACTCTCTCTGTCAGGGCCCTAGTTTTGCCCACGACTACGTCCGTTACTTCGTGAATCTGCGCTTCTGGCATGGAAAAAATGGAAAGTACTGACGTCCGCATGCCTGGGCGGCACCTCTATAGGCACCGCGACGTCATAACTGACGCTGTTGACAATGTCATACATAGCCGAATTGAGTCAGTCAACGGCGCGCGCAAGAGGTATTGCTCTGCAAAAGTTTCCGGATCCAGCTTTACGCCTGGAAAATTCAAAGGTAAGGAATCTGCAGCTAGATTTTTTTTTTTTTTAAATATTTTAATTTAAGTTTTCCATCAGTACAGTGAAACCAACAACAGAGAAAAATAAAGGACTCAATCCTCAATGTATATATCAGGAGAAATCCGAACTTCCCGCGTTTACTCCCTAATGCCCCAACCCTCCGCCCTCTCTACCCCCACCCCCCCCCCCTGTCAGTGTGCCCGCGTCAACCCCTCCTTCACTGCTGCTGGGAGGGACCCGGGGTCCAGGATATCAGAGCCCAGGGCAATCAAACAAGCCTGTCCACTGTTCTCAAGAAACCGGAGACCCCCCCCCCCCGACCCCTATCCAGATCCCAGCCGCCCACCACGACCATTCAACAGTTACCAATACATTGTGCAAACGCTGAGTCCTCCACAGGTGTACCTAAATGGCCCTATTCAGGGCGGTCTCCCCAGTCGCCCCAGGAGGCCCCACCCCGGTTTCCACACTCCTATCCCCGTCCACAGGATCTCTATCCTCCTCATTCAACTCCTCCAAGGATCTAAGCCCTTCCACCAGAGCTCCCCACGCCTGCGCCGCCTCCAGCGCTTTGTCATTAGACGTGCGTCTGGCCATCTGCAGGCGCAGCGTCCCTTCGCTCCCCGCCCAGGACAAGAAGCTCGCCTTCCATCTCCGAAAGCTCGGCCCAGATCTAGCCTTCCAGTGCATAGTGAGCTCCCTCTTCGCCATTATCAATCCTAGATCGTAAAACTTGCTTGTAATTTTGGTTTTGGGGGTGTGCGGAAACCACAACAACAGGCAAGTCCCCATCTCCGCCTCCAGCTCTCGCTCCGTCACTTGATTCAGGCACGCCACCACATCTACCCAATAAGAGCCCAGTCCCACACAGGACCAAAACATGTGACCAAAATCAGCACCCTCCACTCTGCACCGAGGACACGGCGACTGGGAGCCTCCGAAGTACTGCAGGAGTTTAACCGGAGTTAAGTAAGCCCTGTGTAAGGTATAAAATTGGACCAGTTGGAATCTGGCATTGTGCGTGCCCTTCCAGGCACGCCGCACCAGCTGCGCCCACGTCGTCTCAGGAATGGGCCTACCCAGATCCCCTTCCCATTTACCCCTCAGGGCATCCATAGGCGGCACTTTCTCCGTGGACAGCCGCCTGTATAGACAAGTGATAGCCTTGAACGTACCTGCCGCCATAGTGACACACTGACACCCCAAAGAAGTCGGGGGCTCCGAAAGCCCCATCCTCCACTGTTTCTGGATCGCTGCCACCAAGGCGGTGTGCAGAAGATAATTCCCCCTCGGTAAATCATACGCCCCTTGCAAGTCCTGGAACGGCAACAATACGCCATCCCTATATAAATCCCCAATCATGTGCACCCCCCGCTCTTCCCAACCAGCCAACGCCGACCAATCCCCGCCATGAGGGAGGGCCATACACATGCCCAGTGGAATCTCCGGGACATACGGGGCTGCGAAGCCTGCTCGCTTCTGACTCCGAATCCAGCACAAGCGGAGTGTACGCTCCTCGAGGGTAAGCTGATCCAGCCGGAGGCTCTGCCGAAGCACAATAAAGGACAGCACATGCCGCGGAATGAGCCTACCCTCCGGGCCCTCCGGGCCCCGAAACTCGCGCGCCACGGCCTGTGTCAGCCACTGCAGCTGAGCCGCCAGATAGTACCATTCAAAGTCCGGGGCCGCCAGTCCCCCCTCCTCCCTCTGCCTCATCAGAGTGGACAGGGCCACCCGCCGCCTCCCAGTTCCCCATATAAATCCTGTCAGCAAAGTCCGAAGCGTCGTAAAAAAGGTGATCGGGATCCATACCGGCAGGGTACGGAAAAAGTACAGTAATCTCGGCAGCGCTATCATCTTCAGCAGCGCGACCCGCCCAGCTACCAATAGAGGAAGAGTGCGCCAGAACGCCATGCTACCCTTGAGCCCCCTCAGCGCAGCGCCCACATTCCCCTCGAAAAGGTCAGCTGGGGCATGGAATATACGGACGCCCAGGTACGGCAAGCAGGCAGGCTCCCACCTCAAGTCCGTGGCTCCAAAGTCAGCCGGGCGCCAGGGGACAGAGGAACCAGGCAGGTCTTAGCCCAATTCACCTGTAACCCCGACAATCGACCAAACTCCCCAAGTAGGGTTCCGGCGCCCTGCAGAGAGCCCCCCGCATCGGCCAGAAACATCAAGAGGTCATCCGCATATGGCGATATGTGATGTAGCTCGTCCCGCAGCCGGACGCCCCTGTAACACTGCCCCTGTCGTGCATGAGCCGCCAGGGGTTCAATCGCCAGCGCGAACAACAGCGGGGACAATGAACAGCCCTGATGAGTGCCCCTCGTCACCCGACAGGCTGCCGAAATAGTGCGCCCCGTGCGAACCCTAGCTGTGGCGGAGCTATATAACAGTCTGGTCCACCGCACGAAGTTATCGCCCAGTCCGAACTCCTTCAGCACCCGGAACAGATACGGCCACTCTACACTATCGAATGCTTTTTCAATGCCCACTGATAGCACCACTGCCTCCGGCATATCCTCCCGGTCGTCCCCCATTATCCGCACCAACCGCCGGATGCACGTCACTGTATTCCTAGTGGGGACGAACCCCGACTGGTCCGGATGCACCAGGAAGCACATGTGACCCAGGAGTCACGTGGCCAGGATTTTGCTAAGGATCTTATAGTCAACCGAGAGCATGGAGAGCGGCCGGTACGCCGTCCTAGAGGTGGGGTCCCCGCCCTTCTTCAGCAACGGCACTATCATTGCCTCCCTCATGGAGGCCGGCAGCCTGTCCAGCACCCACGCCTCGCTATAAACTGCCTGCAACTGCGGCGCCAGCACATCCAAATAAGCGGCATAGAACTCCACCGGGAGTCCATCAGCCCCCGGAGTCTTTCCTCTGGCCATGTGTTTAACCGCTGCCCTGATCTCCCCCAAAGATATAGCTGCTCCCAACGCAGAACCCTGTTCAGGGTCCAGGTGGGGCAACCCCGCAGCATCTAAATAGGCATCCAGACCGTCAGGGAGGCCCCTCATTCTGCTCCGGTACAGCGACGAATAATAACCCAAAAACTGGTCATTAACTCCTTTTGTGAGTAAACCAGGCTCCCCGTCGTCGCAGCCAAGGACACCACCTGGGATCCCCGCGCAGCAGGGTTAGCCAGCCAGGCCAAGAGTGTCCCCACTTTGTCCCGTTCAGCATGGGCCCGGACCATGTATTCTTTATAGTCATAGCAGCAAAGCCGCTCAACCTGAGAAGTCACCTCCTCACGTGCCGCCAGCAGCTCCTCCCGCACGCCCCCAAGGAATCTGCAGCTAGATACAATCTCTACCAGATAATGTGTTTCCGAAGGTGAGTAACTTGTTCATCAGACCACAGGGTTCTTCAGATTGTCCGAAGAGCTATCCCCCCTGGCATATGCTGGTCACTAGTTATAGTGGCCACCTTGCACCAGTCCAATTCGACTCTTGGTAGATAGGTTTAAGACAACCTTTTAAAGAAAGCTATCCTAGTGGTAGCTGTGGAAAGCAGCCTTCAGGCTAAGTCTCTGAGGAATGTAAAGCAGCTTGTTTTACCTTATAATCTCTTGAATTACCAAATGAAAAGGACACCACACAGGTATATATATCAAATATATATGTATTTATTCTTAGATACACTCTACTAATCTCTTTATGAGATTAGAACCCAGATACACATTCAAATGTCAACACTTCTCAATAAATTAAGCACAAATATGGCTGTAGCCCTAGGGGCGTACCAGGCAATATACTAAAAAAATGGTTTAACAAACTCGACTTGCAAAATGAAAAGGCCTAGGGCCTTGGGAATCGCTGGGGCTTCACTTCTGCAGTGTTAGCAGGTAAGTAATCAGCCCACGGGAGACGCGTGCAGTGTCTAAACACAGCCGCGGGTTTCCTATAGGTTTCAATGGCACAAGTCGCGGTTTGTAATTTAAAGTTTTAGGGCCCTTCGGAAAAGTCAACAAGCAAGCCACTTACAGGGTAAGTATTTCGAGGGCCAACACACACTTGGGCACCGGAGTGCACGAGTTACCTCACCCACGGAAGCCGGGTGCATAGGTGCAGGACTTCAAAGGCACTCTAAGAGTGCACCCACCCAGCTCCAATACACTAAATCCTGTCTGGGAGGTGGTAACACCTCCCTGTGACAGGATACCCTTTGTTGGACTTCCTCCACTGCGAGTTTCGGTCAGCAGCAGGAGGGCAGCCCGGTGTCTGTGCTGGTTGCATCCATTTTGTGATGCCAGGGCTCTAGAAGATTTCTACTGTGTAGTACAGTGGGTACATGTCGTCCCCTCTAGAAGGGTGGGATCCTACTCCCACACCAGTTACTGGTGTGGGGGTAGGATTCCAAGTTGTTTGACACCAAACACGACATGTTTTGATGCAGTCATTCCAAAGTTAGCATTTACCGCGAGGTTATAATGCACTTAAGAGTATATGGTTTAACCGCATCCACAAACAGCAGTAGAGAATAGACTCTGCTAGCTGCAGAGGGGTCCTGCCCAGGCAGAAGCACCCCCTCACATAGTAAACCAAGCACCCTGCCCTCAGGATTGTTAGGGCCTGCTAGAGAGGTGACTGATAGGTTTATATGTGTGTGTATGGTGAGATATAGGAACCTATACCTCAGTGAGGAGTGCTAACACTACCTCACACAGGCTGCAGTAGCAGGCCTGTGGTGTCCGATTGTGAATGCTTCCCAGGGGTGGCATAATACATGCTGCAGCCCCAGGTAGGCCTGTGAAGTACCAATGCCCTAGGTACCTAAGGTACCATATACTAGGGGCTCATAAGTACCACAGTATCCAATCACTAGTGCATCTAATATGCACATCACTCATTTAAGGGAGTAAGCAGATAGGCTGGGGCCCTGGATAGCAGCATCCCAGCCAGACTAGTCAAAAACCATTCAAACACCAGGAAAAAAGTGGGGGCAACCATATAGTCAGATTCCACCTTCCTACATAACCCCCTCCCCCCCCAAACGAAAGGAGATAAGGCTAACCTTGCCCAGTTAAGCCTTTATTTCCTGAGTGGCCATATAAGGAAGAACCTGCACTAGCATGGTTGCTCCCTGTCTCATGGTCCACTTGGGAAATCCTACACCAAGGGGTTTTGGAGTTTCTCCAAACTCTAGGGAAATTACCTGTATTGTTTTCTGGTACAGAAGTAGGCTGGTGGGGTGTCTGGGTCTGGAAGTGAGGCCCTATTTGGGGTGGTCTCAACTTCCTCAGCACACTGGTCACCATGGAAACCTTTCTGTCCATGACTGTGTCATATCTGGCCCTAAGGGTCAACCTCTGGCTGCCTACAGCTGGGGGTTGGGTCCCTCTGGTTGGAGTAGTGGAGGGCATTGGAATGTTTGGGGCAACTATGCCCCAGGTTTCCCTGTGCCCAACAAAGTCCATCTGGGGGGTACCTGTACCTAGGGGTAAGGGGGATCCCTCAGTTTGTAGAGGAATATTCACCTGGCTAGAACTACTCTGCTGGGTGTCCCTAATCTGCTGATGAGGGGGTTCCTCTGGACAGGGGCCCATTAAGGGTCCACTGACCTCCCTGACCTCTGCAGCCCTGGGCTGACTGAGGCAGGGTAGAGAGGGGCAGGATACCTGCTCCAGACTGGGTGCCACCTTGCAAGGATCCCCTGCCATCAGAGTTGTGGCCAGGACAGGCCTGACCATTTCTGGGGCAGTTACTTCACAAGGGGCAGGGTCCGTTCCCTTAGAAAGCTGACCCTTACCTTTAGCCTGGTTGGGGAAGGACTGTTCCTCACCCCCTATGCTCTCTGTTTGTGTGGAGTGATCCATAGTTTCAGGCTTCACTCCCCTTAATTTCTCCTGGGGTGGAGGTGAGGCCCTCAGGGTCTCATCCACTCTCTCAGGGATGCCTAACATTCTTTTTTTTTTTTTTTTTTTAAACCTTTATTTGTGCATATGAAAAGAACAAATACGGGCCTACAACCGTCAGGCCGGCCACGGTACGGTTAAGCACTGGTACAAACATTACATCCCCTGCGCATCCACGGTCAAGATTAGCAACGAGTCATGAGGTATACACTGGAGAGATCCTTGACACCAGGGGAAGGAGAAGTGAAGGTTAATTTTAAGGTTTTCAAAATAATTTTATCAGGGAAAAAATCAGTAAAGAATAAGAACCAAGGAGATTCGAGTCCGCAAGATAGCTTCACCACACGGGAGAGCAGCAGCATCATTAAAACGGTCATGGAAGAAAAATCTCAGGCAGTGAGGCGATGCAGTTATATAACAGGATAGTCACATGAGTAAATATGCACCCCTCCAGAGCCGCCCCCACTCAATCCACCCCACACCCGGACCCCGAATCGAAACAAGTATAGCGCAGAAACATAAAAGAAAAAGGCCCATAGAACTAAGTAGAAACAGTGAATTACCCCCCCACCCTACACCAATGCGGAGGCTACGGCCTGCCCCCCCCCCCCAGCATAGTGCCTGTCGCCCAATGAACCCGAAATATAGACAAGAGAGAAAGTAGGAATAGAGTAAAGAAAAATAAGAGAACAGAGAGGTAAGTGGGGAGGAGCCTACGTTACCCCAGAGCGCCCGAAACCATCGGCCAGCTATGGCCTCCACACACTGAGAACCCACTACGCCAAAAGCGGTCGTGTGAGGATAACGTGTCACAACAATTTAAATGAAGGCGGACAAACCGCGACGAGTGCGCACAACATATGCAAACAGTTCCAGTTCCAGTCCAGCCCATCCGTGAAACCATGGCGATATAAATCAGTTCAGCCCTGGCCCGATCGCGGGCTTAAGATTACACCAGCCCCTACATGAAGGCCCCGCACCCCGTGCAGACAAAGACAATATGGCCGCTTGGGAGAAGATGGTGAAGTAGAGTCACAAAATGGCCGCCGACCATCTATTGAGGTCCCCTTGTGCACCACATAAAGTCCAGACCTGGCATGTAAAGTACAGGAGTTCCACAGAAAAGAAGCAGTAGGCCACCATGAACGGTTCCTCGAGGACGTCAGGTGTCGCTCTGCTGGATACTCTTGCGGGCACGGTGAGGCAGGCAACAACGAAGCAGGCAGCAATGAACAGGGAGACAAAGTATCCGCAATTGAGCTGGAGAGCGATTGATCCTGGGTGCCGGTAAAGCCAGATGCAGGCACCAGTGTAGCACGATCATAAACAGCCATTGCGTCCCCGCAAGAGGACAAAAGCACTGGCAGACCCACGCCTTGTTGATGACAAACGGGGTGCTCACGACCCGCAGCCGACAGTATGGAGTCAAACCGCTCACTCAGCGCTTGCAAGCCAAGACACATTTGTAGACGAAAGTCCCGCAGGGCAGCCAGAACGGAGCCGCATGTCAGCGGAGGCTGCGCCCCCACATCGGTAGCAATCCGGGACGGCACTGTGGAGCTGGTGTCTGGTAGAGGGAGGGCGAAGCGGGCAGCGGGCGAGACCGGAGTAGCATCCCCCAGCCGCGAGCAGGCAATCAACGCCATGTTTTACCGCAGAACGGTACAGTGGCCAGGGGGGGGGGTCGTAGCAAGGAGGCAATTCCCCTCAGGTCTGCGCCGCAACAGGGAAAAGCCAACAGTCGCTGCCCTTCCCTCGGGTTCTCTTTGCAGCCGACTAGGCAATAGAAGAAGGGGGTCTGCAGCCTCCCACAGCGCGGTCCACAGAACGGGGCAGGAGACCCGCCGCACCGGGGCTTACCCTATAGCTCCAGCCCATCAGGTGCGGGGTGCAGGAGGTGTCCGGGCGTCCCTCCCCCGGCTCATCCGGCGACAGTCCGTGGTGTGAGGTGGGACCGGGACCTCGGGGCTCAGGTTTACGCTAGCGGGTCCGGTAACTGCGGAGCTTCCAGGGGGCCGGCCAAGGCCACAATAGAGCAGGGGTCCAGTGCGGAGAACAAAAGCACCAAGAACTCCGGCGTCCGGGCGGGCTAAGACTCCGGGAAAGCGGCGGCGCGGTCAGCGCGTCGTCGCACACGTTGCACCTCGAAAATCGGCGAGGATAGGAGTCAGGATGATAGTCCGAGGCCAAGGGCCGACGGAGCCGGGAGCTCAAGCGTCTGCTCCGGTCGCCATCTTGGCACCTCCCCCTCCTAACATTCTTAAATGGGCATTGTGGTCTACCTCAGCCCAGGCTGAGAGTTCCAGATCATTCCCCAGTAGACAATCCACAGGCAAGGTTGGTGACACTGCTACTCTCTTTGGGCCAGTGACCCCTCCCCAGTTGAGATTTACCACTGCCATCGGATGGTCAGTCCTAATTCCATCAATATTGGTCACTGGTAGCTAAATTCAGGTAAAAGCTGTTCTAGGGGCACTAGTCTCTTTGTCACCATGGTGACACTAGCCCCTGTGTCCCTGTAGGCCACAGCTTTCTGACCATTGATCATGGGCTCTTGTCTGTACCTGCCCAAGATATTGGGACTCATGGTAAAGTTGGCAAACCCCATGCCACCATCACAGACTAGAGTTGCTTGTGTAGGAGATCTGGTTAGCGCAGAGTCCACCTGAGTTCCCCAAGAAAACCCAACTAAGTTTTTGCGTGCACTCCCACCACCTGGTGGATTTCTACTGGTAGTAACAGGAGGTGTTGGAGCAGCAGTGGGAGGATCATTTTCTTTATTGCCATTCTTTGGACAGCTGGAGTCAGTTTTCCAGTGTCCGGGTTGCTTACACACATGGCAATATGGTTTCTTATTGGAAGAGGAAGGATTTTGGGACCCACCCCCAAAACTGGGTTTTTGGAGCCCTTCAGGGGACTTTTCTGTTTTATTATCCCCACCTTTCTCTTTGGACTTAGTGGAATCTTTCTTCTGGTCACCACCTTGATTCTTGGGCCTAACCCTGGTTCTGACCCATTTGTCTGCCTTCTTTCCCAATTCTTGGGGAGAGGTCAGATCAGAGTCCACCAGGTACTGGTGTAAGAGTTGGTTTTGACAATTATTAAGGATCTGCTCTCTCATAATCAAATTATACAATCCTTTAAAGTCAGTGAGTCTACTGCCAACTATCCAACCCCGCAGAGCCTTGGTAGCAAAATCTACAAAGTCCACCCAATCCTGAGTCTGTGCTTTCTGGGTGTCTCTGAACTTAAACCTGTATTGTTCAGTGGTTAAGCCAAACCCATCTATTAATGCACTCTTCAGGGATTCATAGTCATTAGCATCCTCTTCTCTAACAGTGAGGAGCTTGTCTCTACCTTTATCTGAAAAGGAGAGCCACAAGATTGCTGCACACTGTTTCTCGGGGACCTGTTGAACTTTACAGGCCCTCTCCATAGCAGTTATCCATTTGTGGATATCATCCCCACTCTGGTAGGGAGGGACAGCCTTGGACAGGTTCCTATGGTCTTAAATGTAGTCTCTGCCTCTAGGGACACTGTTGCTGCCACCAGGGGTATCTAACCCCTCCTTCTTAGAAGCTCTTTGGAGCTCGAAGGCTTCCCTATCTAAGGCCAATTGCTTGGTTCTGAGGGCAAGCCTAGCTTCCTCATACTGGTGCATCTTGAACCTTCTTTCAGAGGAGGACTCCCTGGGAAAGTTGGAGTTCCTCTGGTGAACAGATTCTCTTCCAGAGCGGTATGAATGGTCAGAGTCCCTTGAAAGGGACCTAGGCCTTCCTCCCACTTTGTCAGTTCTCTTAGGGAGAATTCCTCTGTTCAGACCCTTCTGGGTCTGGCCCTTCAATCACAGACTCCAGGTCATCTTGATTTTCATCATCAGACCCAGAGACTATGGTTGACCCACTCCCTGATGCAGACCCACTTGCTCCTAGAGCTTGTCTCAGGTCATCTGCTACTAACCGATCTATCAGGTGTTGTGATGAGGGACTCCTGTCCACCCTCAGTTGTCTTTCAAAGCATAAGGCCTTCAGTTCAGTGTAGGCTATATCTTTGTACTGAGATGGGGTGGACCCACTGGCTCCACCTTGGTGAGACATACTAGTGTTGTGCAGTGTTGTACTACCTACACTAGTTGAGGCCTACTGGACCTAGCTAGAGCTGTAGCAAGGGTGTGCTTATCCCTTCACAAACAGCCCTAAGTTCAGTAGAACTTATTGATACTAGCTTGACTTTTATATGTACCTTGAGTACCTTTAGTGGTTTTCAGTTAGTAATTCAAATAGAGATTTTCTGGTAAAACAATGGCAAGCTGGAATCCCACACGCTGCCCACCAATGTGAGAAGTTGGCCTGGCATATGCTGGTCACTAGTTATAGTCGCCACCTTGCACCAGTCCAATTCGACTCTTGGTAGATAGGTTTAAGACAACCTTTTAAAGAAAGCTATTCTAGTGGTAGCTGTGGAGAGCAGCCTTCAGGCTAAGTCTCTGAGGAATGTAAAGCAGCTTGTTTTACCTTATAATCTCTTGAATTACCAAATAAAAAGGACACCACACAGGTATATATATCAAATATATATGTATTTATTCTTAGATACACTCTACTAATCTCTTTATGAGATTAGAACCCAGATACACATTCAAATGTCAACACTTCTCAATAAATTAAGCACAAATATGGCTGTAGCCCTAGGGGCGTACCAGACCATATACTAAAAAAATGGTTTAACAAACTCGACTTGCAAAATGAAAAGGCCTAGGGCCTTGGGAATAGCTGAGGCTTCACTTCTGCAGTGTTAGCAGGTAAGTAATCAGCCCACGGGAGACGCATGCAGTGTCTAAACACAGCCGCGGGTTTCCTATAGATTTCAATGGCACACGTCGCGGTTTGTAATTTAAAGTTTTAGGGCACTTCGGAAAAGTCAACAAGCAAGCCACTTACAGGGTAAGTATTTCGAGGGCCAACACACACTTGGGCACCGGAGTGCACAAGTTACCTCACCCACGGAAGCCGGGTGCATAGGTGTCTTTTGGTGTCGGGTCGCGATGCTGTTTTCAATGGGGACCACTGAAGACTTGCTGCTTGTGACGACTGGAGAGGTGTCCGCTGGAATCCGAAGATGGATTGAAGTTGAAGAGGACCTGAAAATTGAGGGGACAGAGTTCAAAGTCACTTGCCAGTGACCGGTGGCCAGCAGGATGGATGACCACTGATGTCGCGTCGCTTCAGGTAGTCGATGGTGATTTGTCTCTTCGCTCACGAGGTCCTGGAGAGATCGCCGATGACCAGCAGCTGGATTCGGGAGGTCCCACGACGTCTGCAGCTGATGACGGTGTCGGCAGCCGGATTGGAGCCAACAAGCCTTGGCAACTGCAAGTCTCGTGTGGAGTGAAGATTGAAGGATGGTGCAGACCAGCAAGGTCTGATTGACTTACCCAGCGAGGGTAAGTGAGGGCAGGCCCGGAGCAACCAGGAGAGCCCTTGAAGTCGTTGAGAAAGTCTTCGGGTGAGTCACTAGCCACTGGGCAAGCAACCGCGAAGACGCCTTTGCAGGAAAAGTTCCACAGGAGCCCACGGTCACTCGGGATGGGGTAGGCCGCTGATTTTCGGTATCAGACCTGCTAGGGACTTGGACTACAGATGGTCCAAAGCACAAGTTCGTAGAACGTTGTTTAGGGTTTGCACTCGAAATCAGTGCACGGTTCCTTGGTATTGCTGTTCCTCGTCACTCGTGGGGTCCAGACGCCACAGCTTCGCTGGGCACTCAAAATTGCCGTCGAGAGGTCAGGAAATCCGCTTCAGGGGACGCAGGGACTTCGGACTCCGGCGGGAGCGGTGAAGTTTGCAACCGTTGATCAAGTTACTGGTGCCTGCCAAGCAGGGGAGTCACTCCTTGACTCCAAGAGAGATTCTTCAGTCTTCCAGAGATAGTGGAACGTCGAAGGGCCAGGATTCTTCTTTGTAGAGCGTCGTCCAGGTGTAATCTGAATTGCATTGGCAATGCTTGGTATCTTATAGTGAAGATAGGGGAGGGACTAGCTCTATGACCACTCCTCTAGGAGGGTCAGGGTAGTGGGTGGTTACACCCACTTCCCTTTGTCCAGTTTCACGCCAGAGCAGGGGCAGGTAGCCCCTGAACCGGTTTCAGCTGGCATATGCACAGAGAAGCCTACTGCTCCCCCAGTGCAGGACTTCAAAGGCACTCTAAGAGTGCACCCACCCAGCTCCAATACACTAAATCCTGTCTGGGAGGTGGTAACACCTCCCTGTGACAGGATACCCTTTGTTGGACTTCCTCCACTACGAGTTTCGGTCAGTAGCAGGAGGGCAGCCCGGTGTCTGTGCTGGTGGCATCCATTTTGTGATGCCAGGGCTCTAGAAGATTTCTACCGTGTAGTACAGTGGGTACATGTCGTCCCCTCTAAAAGGGTGGGATCCTACTCCCACACCAGTTACTGGTGTGGGGGTAGGATTCCAAGTTGTTTGACACCAAACACGACATGTTTTGATGCAGTCATTCCAAAGTTAGCATTTACCGCGAGGTTATAATGCACTTAAGAGTATATGGTTTAACCGCATCCACAAACAGCAGTAGAGAATAGACTCTGCTAGCTGCAGAGGGGTCCTGCCCAGGCAGAAGCAGCCCCTCCCATAGTAAACCAAGCACCCTGCCCTCAGGATTGTTAGGGCCTGCTAGAGGGGTGACTGATAGGTTTATATGTGTGTGTATGGTGAGATATAGGAACCTATACCTCAGTGAGGAGTGCTAACACTACCTCACACAGGCTGCAGTAGCAGGCCTGTGGTGTCAGATTGTGAATGCTTCCCAGGGGTGGCATAATACATGCTGCAGCCCCTGGTAGGCCTGTGAAGTACCAATGCCCTAGGTAC
This sequence comes from Triturus cristatus, assembly GCF_964204655.1. NCBI lineage: Eukaryota > Metazoa > Chordata > Amphibia > Caudata > Salamandridae > Triturus > Triturus cristatus. The sequence goes on along the minus strand of NC_140585.1, from coordinate 1,122,307,973 downwards.
CTAAGGTACCATATACTTGGGGCTCATAAGGTACCACAGTATCCAATCACTAGTGCATCTAATATGCACACCAATCATTTAAGGGAGTAAGCAGATAGGCTGGGGCCCTGGATAGCAGGATCCCAGCCAGACTATTCAAAAACCATTCAAACACCAGGAAAAAAGTGGGGGCAACCATATAGTCAGATTCCACCTTCCTACACTCCCCTCCACCCTTGTCACTTATTAGCACCCCTAGCTGGGGTAATCAGAACGTATGGTTTTGATGTAATCTCATATGCAGATGATACCCAGCTAATTGTTACCTTGGCACCCAACCCTGAAGACACAAAAACCAGATTCATTAACTGTATGTCTCACATATCCAACTGGGTGCAAAAAAACTATCTACAACTCAATGCATGTCAGGCCAAAGTGATTTTATTTGATAAAGCACAACCACTCTGATCAACTGAATGGTGGCCCATCAGCATGGGCCCTTGTCCCACACCGAAATCCGCAGTGCGAAATCTCGGGATAATAATTGATGACAAGTTATCCATGAAGTACCATGTAAATCAGACCCTGGCCACATGCTATGGCACTATGCGAATGCTACAAAAGATCTTCCAATGGATACCTTTTGTAGCCAGGAAAACGCTGGTTCAGGGTCTAATAATTAGCCAGCTAGACTATGGCAATGCACTTAATGCCATTAATGAAGACCTATATCCTAGACTCTAGGTGATGCTGAACACCGCTGCCAGATTAGTCCTAAATCTTCCATCCCTGTCCCCCTTGGTACCTATCCTGAGATCACTGCACTGGCTCCCAATCAGGAAGCATATTTGTTTTAAACTATCGGAGCTGGGCCAAGCTATCTATAAAAAAAGCTCAAGTGGCACTCACCAAGAAAGAACCTTAGGTCTGGAGGAAAATATCTTCTGACTAATTTGAGAGTACGAACAGCCAGAAATGGAGGTAGATCTTTCTCTCACCTGGCCCCTCAACAATGGAATAAGCTTCAAATACAAATTTGTGCGATCTCAGACCTTAAACAGTTTAAAAAGCAGTTGAAAACCTGGTTATTCTAAATCCATTTCTCCATGTTATAGGACCCGCTCCTTAGATGACCCCGCTAAAGCGCCATGAGACCCCTCAGGTGATATGTTCGCTTTACAAGTGGCCATAACATAACTTGCGACAAGCTGACAGAAGATCATCTCTCCTTCCTCTGCAAAGAAGTGATGGCTGTCTTGGCCAAGGGAGCCATAGATGCTAGAGTACGTTGTGGTTGTTATTCCCGCTACTTTCTGGTGCCCAAGAAGGATGGAGGCCTTCGTCCTATCCTAGACCTGTGCCCTCTCAATTTCTTCCTCAAGAAGGAGGAGTTCAAAATGCTCATGCTCGCTCAAGTCCTATCTACCCTGGACCCAGGAAACTGGATGGTAGCTTTCGACTTGCAGGGCGCATACTTCCACATTCCCGTCTTGCCTGCCCATAGAAGTTACCTGCGGTTCACGGTGGGTCACAAGCACTTTCAGTTTGCCGTGCTCCCTTTTGACCTTATCAGTGCCTCTCAGCCGTTCACCACGGTGATGGTGGTGGTTGCAGCTCATCTAGGGAGATCAAGGGTGCCAGTCTTCCCCTATCTGAAAGAGACTGTTAGTTATAGATTTCTTACCTTAGAATTTCCTCCAGGCCTCAGACTGGACTTAGAGATTTTTTTCTCTAGCAGTACCTGGCCACGTCGGTAGGTGGTGTCGGACAACTATGGCGTCGTGGTCACCAGGATGACGTCGCGGTACCTACTATGACTCCACCACTCGCGTGGAAGTCAGTTCTTTTTTTTTTTTGCATCAGCCTAGTGCAGATCCGGCGAGAGCTACACCTTAGCCACTTTTTGGCTAGCCTTTTTCTGATGTTTTGTCGACTTCTTTTCAAGTCTATCGACTCCTGGTGCGCAAGGGATGTCCCAACGTCGGACCAGTTTCTAGCCTTGCAGGTCTTGTCACAGAATGATGCCTGTGACGGACCTGCATCTTGTGTGCCTGTGGTGTCTTAAGCGTGACTACTACCCAAAGTCATTCTCCGACTGCCGGGCCATGGCGCCGAAAACATTTTGGTAGCAGTCCCGAAAGTTGCTGGAGGCCGTTGGTCGGCTCCGTGTCGTTCCAGGTCTTGTTCGAGAGTAAGGTCTTGAGGCCATTCGCGCAGCACCCACTCCTTGTCGCACTCCAAGTTGTCAAGGTCATCGGGTAAGTCCAAACACAAAAAGAAGGCAAAGCAGCACATGCGCTCTTCACCTTCTCCCCTTCTGGCGGCTGATGTGACGCGGGATTCAAAGTCTTGTCGTTCCGAGGCTCCGTCTCCGGTGCCTGCTTCAGGGACGACTCCGCACCTTCCCCTATTTCCGGGAGCCAGATCCTCCTCTGCCTAGCTTTGACAGTTTTACGAGGCATTACACCTCGTCTTTGGGCAGCCTGAGTCCGCTGGTGCGCCTTCCGGCCCCACGGGTCAGGGTTCTGAGCCTTCGATGCCGGCGGCTCTGGTCCCGGTGCCGGAGGATCCCTGCGGATCCAAGGCTGGATCCGGATCGACGCCAGTCAATCAATCTTACTCTACTACGATGATACCCCTGGCGCCGGTCGTGCCCCCGATCAACGATGTCCCCATCCTCATCCCTGAGTTGGACCCTGAGCCAGAGGGACGTCACCCGACGGGACGACGATGGTGGGTACTTTTGTTCTTATGTTCATCCCTGGTGTTCCCTATCGACCAGAGGGTGGTCATGAGGACTGGGAGGGGTCACTGGACCCTTTAGCTGATCAGCTGGAAGAACTGGACTTGCAAGAGGACCTGGGTGACCCTAGTGGTCTGGACACTTCTCCAGACTTTCCCCCTACCATGGCTACAGAGGAGGGAGCGTCCTCTGCTCTGGTGTTAAAAAGGACGGCCGAGGTCTTGGACCTTGATCCCTCTTCAGTGGCAGTCAGAACTAACCTCCTGACGGAGGTGCTTCAACCTGCGGCATCCACTTCTGAACCCCTATTGCCCTTTAACGAAGCCCTCACTGACGTCCTCCTGGACACCTGGTCCAAGCCCAGCACACAGGGGCTTCTGTGGAATGGATTGCCCGCCACCACTGCCCGCCCCCAGGCGATACGGTGTTCTTAACCCAACACCCTTCCCTCAAGAGCTTGGTGGTCCAAGCCACTTTTTCAAAGGGCACATTCCCTTCTGCTCCTCGAGATAGGGAATCCAAGAATCTGGATCATCTTGGGAAGTGTATTTTCTTTTCCTCCAGCTTGGCACTGCTGTGCGTGAATACCATGTGCCTCTTGGGCCGATACTCCCATACCATCTAGGATATGGTTGCGCAGGTGCTGCCTCGGTGCTCGGAGAAAGCCCGGGCTGTTCTCTCCCAGGCAGTGGCGGATGGGAGAGATGCAGACAGATTCCCGATTAGATGTGGATGGGATACCACCGACTCACTGGGCAGAATGATTGTCACGTTTGTAGCCCTTAGATACTACGCCTGGTTGGGGATATCTGTTTTTTTATGGGGGAGTTGTCCAGTCAACCTTGATGGACATGCCCTTTATGGCCATCGTCTTTTTGGTGACAAATCAGACTTGACGCTGGAGCGCTTTAAAGATTCTCGGGCTACGGACAGATCTTTGGGCCTCGCTGCGCCTTCTCATCCACTCCAGTCTGCTTTTTGTCCCTTTTGTGGTTACGGAAGGGGCACCCAACCATGTCCAGCCCAGTCTAGCCACCGGCTCACTGAAGCTGCCCAGCCTCTGCGTGGCTTCAGACGTGGGACTCGGTGACCTCTAGGGTCTGGGAGACAGTGGGCGGGCCAGTCCACCTTTTCCCTCCCGCCGCAGACTCCAAACCCTCCTAGTCCGACGTATCTGAAAGAAACAATTAGATCTGATAGAGACTACTAGCCGCAGATTCCTTCACGTAGAATTATCCCCAGGCGTGAGACTGGATCCGGAAACTTTTTTGCCACAGCATCCCTGCGCGCCGGGGGCAGGGTGACATCACGCGATTCTGCCCAGGCATCGTCCGCGTACGTGACGTCACATAAGACCCGCCCCAGCGCACCCACGTCAGTTTTTTTCCTTTTCCGCGTGCAACGCGGATCCGATCCTTGCTACGGGCCTGTTAGGCCCCTTTTTTCTTCCATTTTTTAGTGGAACAGTGTGCGAAGGCCTTCGGGCTTTAAGACTTGCACGTCTTGTGGGCATCTTATGTTGGCGACGGACCCTCACCTCTTTTGTATGTGGTGTTTAGGGAGGATCACAGCACCACAGGCTGTACGCAGTGCCAACAGTTGAACCCGAAGTCGCAGCGGGAGCGCCGGATGAAACTTCTCTCGGCGCGTCTCTCCAGGTCGACGTCCTCCCCTCGGTCTGCTTCGACAGACGGCTTCAGACTCGGCCGTGGTCGTCGTCCTCGCCTTTCTCCAATGTCACGTGAGCGTCGCTCCCCGGTGGGTGTTGCAGTTTGTCCCCGGAGGCTGGCCTCCCGGGGGCGTGGACTCTCCGCGGGTGATGCGGCCCTGCGTGTCGTCCTATCCACCGTTTCCCTGTGTTGGGGCGTCGAGAGTCCAAATGGAGACATACACGGCGGCTTTGCAAGCCTTGCTGGCGTCTCCTCCTCCTTCCCCTCTTGGGGCGTTGGCAGATCCCTCGCTCTGCGCAGGACCCTCTGCGGCGCCGCCGGTGGCTCCGTCCCCGGCACCAACTGGTTCGGATCCAGGCTTGGAGGATGTGGTACTGTTGGGGTGTGGCTCCTCTTGGGCACCTCCTTCAGGCCACGGCGTCTCTGCCTCGCCGCAAACTCCTTCGGGGGTCCCTGTGGTGTCGCGGGAGGTCGCCGGGGCTCGGGCCACATCCCCGAGCCCCTCTCGGTCCTTTGACAAGGTGGTCCTGTCTAAGGCTGAGGTGACGCCGCTACGGTGCTGGTAGCAGCTTAACCGTGCGGAGTCACAGGGGTCGGTGGACCCTCCTCGTCCCGCTCCGGGTCGAGGCCGAGGGAAGATCCCTCGTCCCTCTCCGGGCCCCTCTCGTCCCTTCCCACAGGTGGCTGCCTCGTCGGAGGGCGAGTCGGAGGTTGAATCGTCCCTGGCGCCGCCACATGGGTTGCCGAGCGATCTTCGCCTCATACTGGGCCGCGGCTGTTGGAAGGCTTCGTTCCACTCCCCAGGCCCGTCTCGTTCCCCCGCACAGGTGGCTGCCTCGGCGGGGGTCGGGTCGGCGTCACTCCGGTGCCGCCCCGGGGCCGTTGCGGCTCCAGCACCTACTACGGTCTCCGCTCCGGTACCCGGTGCGGGGTGACTTGGAGGTCCCTTGTCCAACGACGCCGGCTGGTGCTACCGTCCTACCTCAAGCAGCGGACTGTACGGCTCCACGCAGGGATCATACCGCGTATTCGTCTTCGGACGCTCCTTCTTCTCCGGAGGCAGGCTGCATATTGGTGTCGTCCTCCCCGGAGACTGGTCGCCGTGTGGTGTCTTTTTCACCGGCTTCGAAGGGCGGCTTCACGCCCTTCCTGAGGCAGAGGTGTTCATCGGAGGAGCGGCAGGTCCCTCATTCTTCTGCTCCTTCTGACTTCCAGGTATGGCCCCTGCCCGCCCCGCTTGGCCTCGGGACGGCCCACTTAGTTTGCAGCCGTCGCCCACGGAGGAGCTGCTTTCTCCATCGCGGAGCCCTACGGAGGCGGGTGCGGCGTTCGCTCACGCGGTGTCCACGGCTGTGGGCATTCTGCGCATGGGTGACCCGGTGGCTCACTTTCCGGCAGACCATCTATTGGAGGTCCTCCACCAGGGCTCTGGTGGGAGGGAAATCTTACTTCCCTTTGAGGGTTCGCTCCTTTCTTCCTTGACGGGGGCTTGGAAACATCCTGCCTCAGGGGACCCGCTGCCTCAGCATCTTCTGCACCGGCGTTTCTTTCCCTTCACCCCTCAGCTGCCAGCCCCCTTTTGCGGACTGCTTTTCCCTCCCTGCCGCCACTGTTGACTCCGCCGTCCCGAGAGACCCGCTGGCTGGACTCTTGGGGACGCAACATGTTCGCCTCGACCAGGGCGGTCTTGCGGGCGCTTAACACCTTGTGTGTACTGGCTAGGGCCTCCTCCTGTTTGTGGGACTCGGCTGAGTCTCTGGAATCTGCAGCGTCCCAGGAGTTGGGCCTGGTGTATTTACGGCATCATGCATTGGATGGCCAGGAGCTTGCGGCGTTTATTCTCTGCTCCGCTCTGGACATCTCAGAGGTGCTGGGCCGGGCCATGGTTTCCTCAGTCGCTCTCTGTCCCATGCTTGGCTTCGGGACGGAGTATTCCCTGAGTATATTCGGGAGCAACTCATAGACCTTCCGTTTGAGCGCAGCCTGTTGTTCCATGCCCCGGCCGACACCACCATCCAAAGGCTCTTGGCAGGGCTCCGTCGTCCTCCTCCGCCTTTTCCTCCTCCGTCCCCTCCTCAGTGACTTCTGAGTTGGGTTGATTCTGGGCCTTCTTAAGCTGGCTGTTCTGGCTATGCAGTGTATTTTCTGGCCGTTACGTCCTTCCTTGGGACTTTGGCATTTTTGCCTGCTGGACGGCCCTTGTGTTGATTGTGTGTAGTTCTCCAGGAGTTGTTGCGCAGGCTTGGCCCTGAGTTTGGGCCTTCTGCTTTGCTTGAGCTGCTTGTCAAGCCTTCAGTGGGGGTGTTTTGTTCCCCGTGGCTCTTTAGTTTTTTCCTCTGCTGCGGAAGTTCTTCCAAAGAGGGTTCCCATATCTTGGGACTTAACGAACCCTATGTGGGGTAGTGGTAGCTGTCATATGGCTTGCACTCTGCTAGAGGGTTCTGGTCGCCTTCGGGGGCCTGTCCTCCATGGCGTTTAGGTAGGTTACTTTTGCTTCCTGAAGTCGTGTTCGCGGCCACTCGTAGTGGTGGCCTGGGCATCTCCTCCTCTCCCTGCTCCTGTCCTGAGGTCTGGGATGATCCTGTGTCCCTCTTGCCGGGCGTCACCTACTCGGCCTTCCTGGGGCCTCAGGCTGTCTGGCTTTGACTGCCGACGCTGTTCTGGCTGACAGGCTGCTCTCCATCTGGAATGGGTTCACCCTCTTTCCCCTGGTTTCCTTGGGCCCTCTAGGCTTCTTCTTCTTCTTCTTTTCTTCCGCTTTTCCTGTCCTGGCATTGGGCGGAAGGTATGTTGCCTTGTGGGGGAGTGGGGTGCTTCGGCCTCTCAGTCCTTGCCCTTGGTTCCTCTGCTGTGTGTACAAGCTTCTTCAGCCTTCTTTCCCTCCTACATCCCCTTGAGGTCGGTGGGGTGCTGCTTGTGGGGTTCCCTTGGCATGGCAGGGGCAAGGTTCTACCTGGTCCACAGATCTGGTCCCCTGTGGGGCTCTCTGTTCTGCATGGCTGGTGGGGTCCCTTCACAGACCCTCCTTCCCAGGGGGTATTGCTAGGGTATCTAGTCTACGTGAAGGAATCTGTCTCCTGTGAGTGCCTTCCTTGTTCTTGACGGGTGGCTCCATCTGGGGGCGGTTCATTCCTCCTTGGTCCTTTGGAGGATGGGGTTCTGGTGCTCCAGTGCCTTGCTGCTCTGTCTACTCCAGGTTTTGGGGGGATGCTTTCTATCCCTGTCCTCCCTCCCCTCCCTTCCTTCCATTGCTATCCTCTAATTAAGGGTCCTCTGGCCTTGTCTTGCCCTTGTCCCTTGTGGGTGGTTGCCCTATAGGTTGGGGTGGCTTGGAGGTTTGTTGTCCCTGTCTGTCTTGGGACTGGTCCCATTCCTTGCTCAGAATGGGGGAGGTAGGTTTCCTACGTGTGCCATGACTTTTACGCATGTTCTTGCCTCCGGGGCACAGGGATGGGAGGTTGTCTATGTGACTGCGCAGGTTTCTGCTTGTTCTTCTTTCCCTGCCATTGGGTTCTGCGGTGTTGGCACTACTCTGGTTGTGTTGTTAGTCACCGTTTCTTTCAAATTTTTCTGCTCTTCGCACACTGTTCCCATGCTTCCACAGTTTTTTATCTGGTGGTTCCGCGTTGTGGTGCGGAAAAGTTCTCCAAAGAAAACTGACGTGGGCGCGCCAGGGCGGGTCTTATGTGACCTCGCTGACGTCACTTACGCGGACGACGCCTGGGCGGAGTCGCGTGATGTCGCCCCTCCCCCGACGCGCAGGGATGCTGTGGCAAAAAAGTTTCCGGATCCAGTCTCACGCCTGGGGATAATTCTACATGAAGAAATCTGCGGCTAGAATCGTCTCTACCAGATACATCGTTACCGAAGGTAAGTAACTCGTACTTATGGATTCCTCACCTTAGACTCATCCCAAGGCACCAGATTGGATCCGGGGAATTTTTTCCTCAGCAGTGCCTCTGCGTGTCGATAGGTGGCGTTGGTCAACTCCGCATTCATCATTGGTGTAGTGGTCGCCGGAATGTTTAATTATTTATTTATTTAAGACGTTTTATATAGCGCTGGCCTGACCTGAGGGTATCGGAGCGCTTTACATCAGATACAGTGCATAGAATCACATAATACAATAATAGTGTAGGTGATTGGCGCCGAGTTCTGATACGAAGCCTTGCGGACATAGAGTCGAAGCAGTGAGAGGTGTCTGCTTCCGCACTCCAACTGATCCTATCGATGCCCATGGGAACGGTAGAGGAACAGGACTTTGAGCTGACTTTTAAATTTTACAAAAGAGGGAATAGTTCTGATGTGAGGGGGAATAGAGTTCCAGATTTTGGGCGCGTTTCGGCGAAGGATCGGGCGCAGTTTTTTGTTTTCGTGTTTTCAGCGGGATGAGAAGAAGAGAGTTCGAACTTCTGAGGGTCCTGGTCTGACTGGCTTTTTTGAGTTTGGCAGCCAAATATTCGGGTTTGCCGGTGTGCAAGGCTTTGTGTGTGAGGCAGGCTGTTCTGAAGCTAGCCTGCATTTCGACTGGGAGCCACTTAAGTTCTGAGTGCAGGAGAAATGTGATCAAATTTCTTGATTCCGGTGACCATTCTGGCTGCCGCGTTGAGCGTTGTTTTGAGGGGCGCAAGATGTGATTTTGCTATTCCTGAGAGGACTGCATTCCCATAGTCTAGTCTAGACAGCAACAAAGCTTGGGTGGCCTGTTTGAGATCGTTGGGCGGGATGAAAGGTTTTATTTTGTTCAGAAGCTTTAGGTTCAGGAAGGCGCTCTTAGCTGAGTTCTTGATGTGTAAGGTCATGTCCAGTTTCAGGTCTAGCGTGATACCTAGTGATTTGACAGAGCCAGTCATGGTGAGGTTCCCGTGGAGCGCATCGATGGCTTTAAGCCATTCAGCAATTTGGGGGTTCTCCTCTTTGTTCGATATGAGGAGTATTTCGGTTTTATCAGGATTTAGTTTAAGGTGGTTACTTGACAGCCAGTGTTGGACATCTCTCAGTATGGTATGGAGTCTTTGAATGTCCTTCATGGGGAGGTTTCCTAGTAGATTTGAGTATCGTCTGCATATAGATGGAAGCGGATGTTGGCTTTTTTGAGTAGTTTGGTGAGGGGTCCATGTAGATGTTGAAGAGTTGCGGGGAGAGCACTGAACCTTGGGGGACTCCCTTGCTGCCTGGGTGAAGGTCGGACGCAAAGTTTTATGATTTTGATTCTTTGGGTGCGGTCGTGTACGAAGGATGAGAACCATTGGAGGACCACCTCGCCAATTCCGGCCCTTTCTTGGAGAGCCCTAATGAGAAGTTTGTGGTCTACCGTGTCGAATGCTGCCGAAAGGTCTAGGAGAATGAGGAGGCAGCATTGGTCTGAGTCAAGTGATTTGTGGATATCGTCGATGATGTTGAGGATCGCGGTTTCCATGTTGCAGCCTTTTCTGAAGCCAGACTGATGGGAATCAAGGAGGTTGATGTTGTCCAAGTGTTGGGTTAGTTGTTGGAGTACGCATCTTTCTAGGATTTTGGATAGAAAAGGAAGGTTGGAGACGGGTCTAAAGTTATTCAAATCCTTTATGTCAAGGCTGGGTTTTTTCAGCAGTGGCGTGACTTGTCCCATTTGAAGGCAGTCTGGAAGAAGTCCGTTTTTCATGGAGCTGTTTATGATCGTGCACCATAGCAGTGCATGGGAGAGTTTCAGCTTTTTGGTCAGTTGGGGGGGTATAGGGTCTGGAAATGAGATGAGGGTTTGGAGGTGGAGCTCAGTTTGACTATCTTAGCTTCCTGAACGGGGTGGAAGATTAGCCAGGATTTGGTAGGGGGTGTGGGAGTGATATCATGCGCCCTAGACGTGCTGCTATTTGTGGGGGGGTGCTGTTGATGTTCAGAGAGAGCTCGATCTTGGTGATCTTGTCGTTAAGGAAGTTGGCGAAGTTGGCGCATAGATCTTTGAGCGCCTGTATTGAGGACATAGCGGGCTTGGAGGTTTGTTGCCTGATGATGTTATAGGGCTCCTTGGGTCTATTTTTTGCGCTGTCCAGCACGGAGCGAAAAAACGTGGATTTTTTGTTCTTGATGTGACTGTTGTACTTCCTGCGAGCTGATCTGAGTTGTTCGCGGAGGATAATAATAGGATTGTTCCTCCATCGTCTTTGTGTGGCTCTTAGTTGTCTCCTTTCCGAGTTGATGTCAGTGTTAAACCATGATCTGGAAGGAATGGCTCGGCTTTTTTTTTAGCTTCAGGGGGGCTAGTTGTCAAGCATGGCCACCATATTTGAATTTTAGAGCGAGGTGAGTTCAGTTGTGGTGAGGTGGTCATTGGTGCTGGGGAGGAGCAAGCTTATCCTTTCTTCTAAGCGACAAGGGGAATCTGAGTGAGATTTCTAGCCCATTTGCGGGGGTCTTGCGCAGGTGGCTGGGAAAGCACTTTTTTGCTAATGTGGAATAAGATCATGTGATGGTCCGACCAGTCCACGGGGAGTATGTGGTCGATCGTAACTGCGTCTCGTTTAGCAAAAATGGCATCCAAGGTTGCTCCTTTATTATAGGTTTCCTCTGAGCAGTGTTGGGATAAATTGTTGTCGCGGAGAAGATTGGTTTGCGTTTGAATTAGCGGGTTATTCACTTCATTCCAACGAAGGTTTAGGTCACCAAGAATTAGGTTGTTAGCGTCCCCGAGTGCGCAGTAAGCAATCAGGTCGGACAAGTGTTCCCCGAATGCGGGGGTGTGGCCTGGTGGGTGATAGAGAAGGTGACAGAGTAGTGCTCCATTTTCCTTAGTCTTGATATTGGCGGTAAGACACTCAAAGGTGCTGTACTTGCAAGAGTCCATTTCCAGCTCTTTTTTGCTGTGATTCTTTCCAGTTGGGGCCCTAGGTATGGTTGTGAGGAAGGGCGGGGGTGTAGGGGGTTTCGTGAGGGGGTAGTCTCTTCTGAAACCCGTGATCACTTCGATCTTGGGAAGCTGTGGGAGGGAAGTCGTAAGTTGAGGCTAGCTCAGCCGCTTCTTGAGAGGACATTGCGGCTTTAGTTCTTATGGGTCTAAAAGTCAGGATCTCAGTGTCAATTTTTAAGAGTCTCTGTAGCCGGGACGCGAAGTCTTTGGTTCCTATAGGTTTCTGTGTTGGTATCTCAGTGTCCGTTCTTGAGGGTCTCTGTATCGGTGTCACGGGGGACGTTAAGGGTCCAAAAGGGCGCTTTAGATGGTTGGAGATGGTCGGAGTGGGAGCCATGGGAGGGGATTGTTGGGGCTTACGGGCCTTGTCGAGGTTGGTTAGGATTTCGTTCAGGCCCCGGAAAATCATTTCTAGCTGGCTTTCTAGTAAAGCGAGACGCTGCGCCATGATTTCATGGGTGGGGGTGAGGGAGTCTTGGATAGGGTCGCCCCGTGAGGTGGAGGTCGTGACTAAGTTATGGTGCCTGGGTAGGGGTAGGGGGTGCATTGGGTCATGTCGTGGTTTCGTCCTCCTGAGGTCTGCGGGGGTGCTAGTGTGGTTAGTGGCCAGTGTCAGCAGGGCAGGGTCAAGGTGTTGATGTAGGTGGATCAAGGGGGGAGGTTGAGTTTGGCGTTCCTCTGGGAGTTGGAGATCACAAATCATGGGGGTGAAGGAGAGGGTGGTGTCTCGGGGGGAGGGAGGTGGTTGTGGAGTGACATCGCGGTATCTACTTAGACGCCGCCATCGTGCGCTAACGTAAGTTCTTGCTTTTTCCGCACCAGCCAGTGCAGATCAGGAGAGAGCAGTATCTCGAGTCACTTTTTGACTCTGTTAATGCGACTTTTGTCAACACCTTTTTTGAGTCGATCGACACATGGTGCACGGAGAGATGTCACGTCGGACCGGCTTCAAGGCTTGTGGCTCCTGTCACAAATCGATATCGGTCACGGACCCTCACCTCGTGTGCCTTTGGTGCCTGGAGCGCGACCACGGCCCGAAGTCGTGCTCTGACTGCCGGGCCATGAATCCGAAGTCTTTGCAGGAGCGGTCCCGAAAGCTTCTCGAGGCCCAGCAGTCCACTCCGTGCCGTTAAAAAAACCCGTTTGAGGGGGAGGTCGCAAGACCGATCGCGGAGCCACCTCCACCACTCGTCATCGAAGTCTTCGTCGTCGGGTAAGTCGAAGCACAAGAAGAAGGCGAAGAAGCATCGTCGCCCTTCGCGTTTTCACCGTCCGTGCGCCGACGGGACGCGGAATCTGTTGAGTGACTCCGGCCTTCCCTCCCTTTCAGGGACCTGGAGCGAACCCTGCCTAGCTTCGAAGCTTTTGGGAATCCTTACATCCTATCTTCGGGCAGCCCGACTCCGTTGGCGCGCCCTCATGCACCGCGGACTCGGTTGGGGGCTCTAGGCCTTTGATGTCGGCGGCTTCGGCTCCAGCGCCTCAGGGCCCCCAAGGATCCAGGCCTGGATCCGGATCGGCCCCAGACGACCTTGTGACACCTCCTCTGGCGCCGAATCCAGTGACAACACCCCCGCCGCCTCCCCCGACGATTGTGTCCCCAACTGGCGTCGACCCCGGCCTCCCCCTCGAGGACACGGTACCGGACCAGTCGCCCGACGTCAGGACTGGCGCCGACCGGTACTTTTGTACCCCTGTTCTCTCCTGATGTTTCCTACCACCCTGAGTGGCTCACAGGAGAGGGTGAGAAGGACTGGGTGGGGTCTGTGGAAACCTCTTGCAGAGCAGTTGGAGGAACCGGACTGGAGAGAGGAGTTGGGTGAGGCCAGTGGTCTGGACACCTCCCCAGACCTTGGGATGCTATCTCCCCCTACCGTGCCTACGGAGGAGGGGGCATCTTACGCCGTGGTGTTGCGTAGGGCAGCATAGGCCCTAAACCTCGTGCTTCCTACGGTGGTGCTAAGGACTAACCTCCTGACCGAGGTGCATCAACCAGCAGCGGCCTCCTCGTAGCCCCTGCTGCCAATCATTGAGGCCCTTACGACATCCTTTTGGGCACTTGGTCCAAGCCCAACACTGGGACTGGGGACAGGATGACTGCCCGACGCCACCGCCTGGCCCCGGGAGACCCCATTTTCCCCTCTTTCCATCCTACCTCTGAGAGCTTGGTAGTCAAAGCCTCCTCTTCCAAAGGCGCATTCCCTAATGCACCACCTGATAGGGAATCCAAGAAACTGAACCACCTTGGAAAGAAGATGTTTTCTTCCTCCAGCTTGGGGCTGCGGTCGGTGAACACTGCATGTCTATTGGGCCGTTACTCCCACACGGTGTGGGACATGGTTGCGCAGGTGCTGCCACAGCGCCCGGAGGAGGCCCGGGCCGTGCACTCCTGTGCTGTTGCCGAAGGAAGAGGCGCAGCGAAGTTCACCATCTGGTGTGGGCTAGACATCGCTGACTCACTGGGTAGGACGATTTCCACATCAGTAGCACTGAGACGCTACGCCTGGTTGAGGTCCACTGGTTTTTTCAGGGGAGGTCCAAGCAATGCTTTTGGACATGCCCTTTGATGGCCGTCACCTGTTTGGCTACATGACAGAGATTGCGCTTGAGCGCTTTAAGGAATCCAGGGCTACGGCCAGATCCTTAGTCCTCGCTTTCACCTTCCGCCCGGCGCAGTCTGCTTTTCGCCCCTTTTGCGTCTACGGAAGGGGTGCCCCGCCACGTTCTGCCCAGAGCCACAGTCCTGCGCAAGCTGTCCAACCTCTGCGTGGCCGAGGACATCGATCCACCGCTGTGGGTCGGGGGGGGGGGCCAGCAGGTGGGCCAGTCTACCAGCGCCCCCTCTGCAGCAGCCTCCAAACCCTCCTAGTCTGACCTTTCAGGCCCATCATTCGCCAGTGGGCAGCAGGATTTGCCATCACCTCCCCCACTGACTCAACATCACGTTGGACAAGTGGGTTTTGCAGATAGTCCAAAGGGACTACTCCCGCCCCTTCTAGACTACTCCTCCATCCATGCCGCTTCTATTCCATCGAATGTCGGAGGATCACCTGGCCCTTCTTCAACTGGAAGTTACGGCTCTCTTGACCAAGGGAACCATCGAGCGCGTTCCTGTCCCAGAAGTGGGTTGTAGTTGTTATTTCCATTTCTTTCTGGTGCCCAAGAAGTACAAGGGTCTGCGTCCTATATTGGATCTCAGGAATGTCTAACTGCTTCTTCCGGAAGGAGAAGTTCAAGATATTGACTGTGGCTCAGGTCCTGTCTGCTCTCAACCTTGGAGACTACACTTGCAGGACGCTTATTTTCACATCCCCGTCCTGCCAGCCACAGGCGTTACCTACGGTTCATGGTAGGCCACGAGCACTTTCAGTTTACCATGCTCCACTTTGGCCTTACCAGCGCCCTTTGGGTGTTCACGAAAGTGATGGCGGTGGTCACAGATCAGGGGTTCCAGTCTTCCCCTATCTCGACGACTTGCTGTTGAAGGTGGGCTCACCCCAGGCAGTCGTCTCCCACCTCCAGACTACGGCGGACATCCTGCATTTGCTGGGGTTCACTATCAACATGCCGAAGTTACACCTGACTCCCTCTCAGAAGCAATCTCAACAATTGCAGTGGTGGCTCACGAACCAGGATTGGGTCAATGGCAGATCCCTCTCTCTTCCCCAACCAGAGTTAACAGTGGTGACGGATGCATCCCTCCTGGGGTGGGGCGGCCACATGGGAGAGGCAGAGATCAGAGACCTCTGGTCTCTGGCGGAGTCCAGGCTCCACACCAACCTTCTGGAGCTTCAGGCGATTCGTCTTGCACTAAAGGCATTCCTCCCCTCTGTCCGCAGAAGAGTAGTGCACGTGTTCACGGACAACACCACCGCCATGTGGTACTGCAACAAACAGGGCAGGGTGGGGTCGTGGACCCTATGTCAAGAGGCTCTCTGGCTATGGGCTTGGCTGGAATATCAGGGCATGTCCCTGGTGGTTCAACACCTGGCAGGTTCTCTGAACACCAGAGCAGACAAACTCAGCTCCAGGTGCATGATGGATCACGAATTTCGTCTTCACTCAGAGTTGGTGCAAGGTCTCTTTCAGCAGTGGGGAGAGCCTTAGCTAGATTTATTCGCCACTGAAGAGAAAGCGCAATGTCAGCAGTTCTGCGCGTTGGAATTTCCAAGGCGGCACTCGCTAGGAGACCCTTTTTGTCGCAAGTGTAGTGGCGATCTTCGATACGCCTTTCCGCCTATACCACTTCTACCCAGAGTGCTGAATAAGATTAAGCGCGACTGGGCCCAAGTCATTCTTGTGGGTCCAGACTGGGCCCGAAGAGTCTGGTATCCCGAGCTGTTACACATGGCCATCGATCCTCTGATCAGACTGCCTCTTCGGGAGTATCATCTGTAGCAGCAGCAGGGGAAGGTCCTCCACCCGAACCTGTCCAGTCTCCACCTCCTTGCATGGAGATTGAGCGGCAGCAGTTGACAACTTTCTACCTTCCCCCCGAAGTCTGTAACGTTATCTTGGCTGCCAGGCATCCCTCCACTAAAACAGTATACACCTCTAGATGGAACAAATTAGTGGCGTGGTGCGCAGCAAAGGCTGTGGATCCCCTTTCTGCCCCCTTTCAGAGGTTCTCCTCTTCATTCTTTCTGTGGCCCAGCAGCGCTCTGCTCTGGGCTCTCTCAAAGTCTATCTTTTGGCCATTTCGGCCTTCCGTCGGCTGCATGACCAGCCTTCTGTTTTCAATTCCCCTATCGTAAATCGCTTCCTTAAGGGCATTACTCACTTGTTTCCTCCAGCCCCTTTTGTAAAGCCCCAGTGGGACCTGAACCTGGTTCTCACTTCTCTTATGTGCGCTCCTTTCGAGCCGCTACATAACTGTCCTCTTAGGGTCTGACCCTTAAAACTGCCTTTCTGGTTGCCATCATCTTTGCTCGCAGGATGAGTGAGCTTCAAGCCCTTTCTTCTGAACCTCCTTTCCTGGCTGTTCATCCGGACAACGTTTTCCTTCACACTAGGCCTTCTTTCCTTCCCAAAGTGGTTACCTCATTCCACATAGGACAGACCATCACTTTGCTCACCTTCTTCCCGCCTCTGCATCCTTCTGAGGAGGAAGAGAGGCTCCACCGTCTGGATCCAAAACGTGGGCTTTCGTTCTCTCTGGATCGCATAAAACAATTCCGGGTTGATGAACAGCTCTTTGTTGGGTATGTTGGCGCCAAGAAAGGTCGGGCCGTGCAAAAACGAACCATCTCCTGACGGGTCATTCTTTGCATCAAAATCTACTATTCCTTAGCGAAAAAGGATCCTCCAGTGGGGTTTCATGCCCATTCCACCAGGGCGACGGCAGCCACTACTGCTTTGGGACGTGAAGTTCCCCTTCTTGACATCTGCCAGACAGCTACGTGGGCTTCACTGCACACGTTTACCAAACACTACTACCTGGACAGCCAAGTCCGTAGAGACAGCTTTTTCGGCTGTTCAGTTCTCCAGGACTTTCTCGTGTGAACTGGGGTTGGTATTGCTGGGGTATCTATTCTGAGGTGAGGAATCCATAACTAATTGTCTCTTTCAGATGAACAAGTTACTTTCTTTCAGTAATTTTATATCTGTAAGATAGATTAGTTATGGATTCCTCACCGCCCCACCCATCCTCCCCTTTCTGCGAACTGATGTCTAGGGTAAGGTACTCCCTTTCAGGGCCCTAGTTTTTGTGCACCAGTGGTCAGCATCTTGCATGGCTCTGCGCTTCTGGGGTGGAATGTCGTATAAAGAACTGACGGCAGTGCGGAGGGCAGCGTCTGAGTTGATGCCGCGACGTCATTCCGGCGACCACGGCGACGAACGTGGAGTCAACTGACGCCGCCTATCGACGCACAGGGGTCTGCTGAGGAGGAAATTCTCCGGATTCAGTCTGACGCCTGGGGGTAAGTCTAAGTTGAGGAATCCAGAACTAATCTAGGTCTCTAACAGATATATCATTACCGAAGGTAAGTAACTTGTTCGACAGCGCACTGGGGTAGCGCCTACATAGGCTTCAAGAACGTCACTTCTGGCGCGTATGCCACTGCCGACACAGAGCCAAACGACTCCACTTAACAGCACGCAGGGGTACTGCTTGAAAATTTCCAGATCCAGTCTGATGCCTGGGGATTATTCTAAAGTAAGGAATGCGGCTGCTAGATAGAATCTACCAGATAAGGCATTACCAATCAAAGGTAACTTGTTCTTTTGGGTGCTAGTCACTGAAAGGACATGTTAACATTAATTTTCTGCTTTGTAACTACCACGCGCCCTGCATTGCGGGCCACAAGGCCTACATACGGTTGATTTATTAATATTTAAAAGGGAGGTTCTGACATGTAAAAAGGGTTTATTTTGACAGGTCGAATTGAATGTTTAAACTGCCAGAGTCGGGCTACAATAGTAGGCCAGAAGCCATGTTTTACACTATCACTGTAGTGGATGACACAATGGGTGCTGCTGTCACTAGTACGAGTTAACTTACAGGCCCTAGGTACATTTTGTACTATATAGTAGGGATTTATAAGTAAGTTAAATATATCAGTTATGAATATGCCAATTCAACTATGTTTAATGGAGGAGCACAGACACTTTACTGCCGGTTAGCAGGGTTAAAGTGCACAGAGTTCTAAGTCCAGTGCAAGTCAAAACATTTGGGATGACTACGCAGATAAGGCAGATTTTCTGCACTCAGCGCAGCCAACATTATCAATGCTGCGGAATTATGAAGGGCTGGAAAACTTTCTGAAACGAGCTTAAACCCTGGGAGAGATTTCTTTTGAATTAACCTTGGAAACAAAATCACTCTGTAAAACCTTTGACAACAGTTTGACTGCCAGGCTAATCTTCAACATCTAGAAATTGCTTAGATCTGTGTTAGATCCCATTTCTGTACAGATATAATCTGAAAGAGACTATTAGTTATAGATTCCTTACCTTAGCGTTACCCCCAGGCGTCAGACTGAATCCGGAGAATTTTTCGTCTTAGCAGTACCCTTGCGCGTCAGTAGATGGCGTTGGTCGACTCCGCGTTTGTCATCGGCGTCGTGATCGCTGGGATGACGTCGCGGTATCTACTTAGATTCCGCCCCTGCGCGTTGACATCAGTCCTTTCTTTTTCCGCGCCAGCCAGCGGAGATCCGGAGAGAGCGGTACCCTTAGTCACTTTTTGACTAAAGCTTTTTTGACTTTTGTCAACATCTTTTTCAAGTTGTTCAACTCCTGGTGCACGTAGGCATGTCCCATCACCGGACCGACTTTAATCCCTGTGACTTCTGTCACAAACTGATGTCCATGACGGATCCGCACCTCGTGTGCCTCTGGTGTCTGGAGTGCGACCACGACCCAAAGTCGTGCTCTGACTGTCGGACCATGAACCCGAAGTCTTTGCGGGAGCGGTCCCAAAAGTTTCTGGAGGCCCAGCAGCCGGCTCCGCGCCACTCGATGTCCCGGTCAAGCGGAAGGTCGCAGGACCGGTGTGGAGTAACCACCATCATTCCTCATCGAAGTCTTCATCATCGGTTAAGTCGAAGTAAAAGAAGAAGTGGAGAGGTGTGGCTCACTGGTTTGAGGCGGCAGACCCGTAAGCAGAGGACGGCCCGGGACCAGGGTTCGATTCCCGACGCGGCAGGGTCGTGGACCAAGGTCAGCGGGCTCGATAATTCTCGCCTCGGTGCCTACTCTAGTCAGGGACCACACTCGGCAACTCTGGGCATTAGCTTGCCTCATCTTCACAACGGCCCCCCCAGACCGCCGGGGATGCTTGGTCGCACCTTAGAGATACCCATTAGGGACCATCTCTCAGGGTGAGCCAGGACGGGTTCCCCAGCGGTCGAAGCACGGAGATACTCCTCCGGGAGTCGATTCTAGCGCTATATAAACCCACAATTAAATTAAATTAATTAAGAAGGCAAAGAAGCATCGTCGCTTTTTGCCTACTCCCCGTCCGTCGACCGATGCGACGCAGAACACGGAGGGTCGTCGTCCTCCGGCTCCACCCTCGGAGTCTGCTGGGATGGCTCTGAGCTTTCCTCACTTGCCGGGAGCCGGAACGTCCCCTGCCCAGCTTCGTGCCTTTTACGAAGCCCTCCATTCCATCTGTGGGCAACCCGACTCCACAGGCGAGCCCTCGGGCCCTGCGGACTCGGCTGGGGGCTCTAGGCCTTCGATGCTGACGGCTCCGGCCTTTGCACCGCAGGGCCCCTGAGAATCCAGGCTTGGATACGGATCGGTGCCGGTCGATCTCACAGTACGTTCCTCGGCCCGATCCCTCTGACGATGCCTCTGCCACCTTCAACGCCGGTTGCATCCCCGGCCGGTGTCGACCCCGGCCTCCCCCTCAATTTGGACACGGAGCCGAACCGGCGGCGGTCGACACCGGTAGCGGCGCCTGAGTGTACTTTTGTACTGCTGTTCTTCCCTGGCATTCCTTATCACCCTGAGTGGCGGTCAGAGGAGGGAGAGGAGGACTAGGAGGGGTCTTTTGACCCTCTGGCAGACCAGCTTGAAGAGCTGGACTGGAAAGAGGAGTTGGGTGATGCCAGTGGTCTGGATACTTCCCCAGACCTGAGGCCTTGAATCTTGAGCTTCCTATGGTGGCGGTCAGGACTAACCTCATGACTGAGGTGCTTCAGCCAGCGGCAGCCTCTTCGGAGCCCTTGCTGGATTTCAATGAGGCACTCACTGACGTCCTTTTGGGCTCTTGTTCCAAGCCCAGCAGGGGCTCCTGTGGATGGGATGATCGCCTGAAGCCACCAAGCAGCACCGGGCGACCCACTTTTCCTCTTCCAAAACCCTACCCCCCGAGAGCTTGGTTGTCTAAGCCTCATCTTCGAAAGGAAGCGCTTTCCCTACAGCTCCTCAAGATAGGGAATTCAAGAAGCTGGACCATCTTGGGAAGAAGATGTTTTCTTATGCCAGCTTAGGACTGCAGTCGGTGAACACCGCATGTCTCTTGGGCCGTTGCACATATTCAATGTGGGATACGGTTGCGCAAGAGCTGCCACAGTACACGGAGGAGGCCTGGGCCGTGCTTGCCCACGCTGTTGCTGAGGGTCGAGACGCAACAAAGTTCACTATCTTGTGTGGGCTGGATACCGCTGACTCACTTGGTAGGACGATTTCCACATCGGTTCCCCTGAGGCTCTACACCTGATTGAGAACCTCTGGCTTCTCTGAGAATGGCCAATCTATTCTTTTGGACATGCCCTTGTATGGCCGCGCCTGTTTGGTGACAAGGTGGACAACACGCTGGAGCTCTTCAAGGACTCTAGGGCTACGGCCAGGTCCTTGGGCCTTGCTGCAACTTCTCGCCCCATGCAGTCTGCCTTTCGCCCCTTTCGTGGCCATGGAAGGGGTACTCCGCCATGTTCTACCCAGAGCCACAGGGCTGCACAAGTCACCCAGCCTCTGCACGGCCGGGGACGTGGAACCCAGCGTCGTGGGTCCGGGGGCCTGAGGGCGGGTCAATACAGCAATGCCCCCCGTACAGCTGCCTCCAAACCATCCTAGTTTGACTTTTCAGGGCCACCAGTTGCCAGTGGGCGGCCGGATACGCCTTCACCTCCCCCACTGACACTTCATGTCAGACAGGTGGGTTTTGTAGATAGTCCGAAGTGGCTATTCCCTCTCTTTCGAGACTACCCCTCCCTCCATGCCACCAACACTCCATCGCATGTCGGAGGATCACTTGGCCCTTCTCCATCAGGAAGTTACAGTTCTGTTGTCCAAGGGAGCTATCGAGTGAGTCCCTGTGCCAGAAGTAGGTCGTGGTTGTCATCAACACTAGTTCCTGGTCCCCAAGAAGAACAAAGGCCTGTGTCCTTTCTTGGATCT
The DNA here is from genome assembly GCF_964204655.1 of Triturus cristatus. Classification (NCBI taxonomy): domain Eukaryota; kingdom Metazoa; phylum Chordata; class Amphibia; order Caudata; family Salamandridae; genus Triturus; species Triturus cristatus. The sequence goes on along the minus strand of NC_140585.1, from coordinate 1,122,286,843 downwards.
CAGGGACGCCTTCCGCTTCCTCCGGAGGGAGAAGTTCAAAATGTTGACATTAGCTCAGGTCTTGTCTGCCCTCAACCCTGGAGACTGGATTGTAGAGTTGGACTTGCAGGATGCTTATTTCCACATCCCCGTCCTGCCAGCCCACAGGTGTTACCTACGGTTCACGGTAGGCCACAAGCATTTACAGTTTACTATGCTCCCCTTTGGCCTTACCTGTACCCCTCGGGTGTTCACGAAAGTGATGGCGGTGGTAACAGCTCATCTGCGCAGATCAGGGGTCCGAGTCTTCCCCTATCTCGACGACTGGTTGTTGAAGGCGGGCTCACCCCAGGCAGTCTTCTCCCACCTCCAGACTACGGCTGACCTCCTGAATTTGCTGGGGTTCTCCATCAACGTGACGAAGTCACACCTGTTCCCCTCTCAGAAGCTCCTCTTCATTGGAGCGGTTCTGGATACGGAGCAGTTTCAGGTTTATTCTCCCGAGCAGCGAGTCTGGGATATTCAGGCTATGATTCCGATCTTTCAGCCTTTATCCCGGGTTTCGGTCAGGATGACCCTCTGGCTACTGGGCCTGATGGCCTCCTGCATCCTGTCGGTGGAGCATGCCAGATGGCATATGCGGGCTCTGCAGTGGGACCTGAAGTTCCAGTGAGCACAACATCAGGGCAACCTGTCCAATCACTTCCAGATCTCGGAGGGCACTGCAAGACAATTGCAGTGGTGGCTCACGAATCACGATTGGGCCAATGGCAGATCCCTCTTCCTTCCCCAACCGGAACACACAGTTGTGACGGACGCGTCCCTTCTGGGCTGGGGCGGCCACATGGGAGAGGTGGAGATCAGAGGACTCTGATCTCCGGCGGAGTCCCGGCTCCATATCAACCTTCTGGAGCTTGGGGCGAGCCGACTTGCACTGAAGGCATTTCTTCCCTCTTTCAAGGGGAAAGTAGTGCAGGTGTTCACAGACAACACCACCGCCATGTGGTACTGCAACAAACAGGGCAGGGTGGGGACATGGACTCTATGTCAGGAGGCTCTGCGTCTCTGGACATGACTGGAACATCAGGGGATTTTCCTGGTGGTTCAACACCTGGCAGGTTCTCTGAACACCAGGGCGGACAAACTCAGCCGCCGGTGCATGATGGTTCACGAATCGCGTCTGCACTCGTACGTGGCGCAAGGTCTCTTTCAGCAGTGGGAAGAGCCTTGGTTAGATCTATTCGCCACCGAAGAGAACGCGCAATGTCATCAGCTCGGCACGTTGGAATTTCCAAGGCGGCACTCGCTAGGTGGCGCTTTTTGTTCTTGAGTGGAGTTGATCTCTACTATACGCCTTTCCGCCTATACCACTTCTACCCAGAGTGCTGAAGAAGATCAAGCGAGACCGGGCCCAAGTCATTCTTGTGGCTCCGTACTGGGCTCGAAGAGTATGGTATCCCGAGCGACTCAGCATGGCTATCGATCCCCCGATCCGACTGCCTCTTCGGGAGGATCTTCTGTCGCAGCAACAGGTGGCGGTCTTCCACTCGAACCTGTCCAGCCTCCACCTCCTTGCGTGGAGATTGAGCGGCGGCAGTTGACGTCTTTTGACCTGCCTCCCGAAGTTTGTGACGCAATCTTGGCAACCAGGCGTCCCTCCACTAAGACGGTATACGCCTGTAGGTGGAACAAGTTTGTGGCATGGTGCACAGCAAAGACCGTGGATCCGCTTTCTGCCCCTCTTTCAGAGGTCCTTCTGTTCCTTCTTTCTTTGGCCCAGCAGGACTCTGCTCTGGGCACTATCAAGGGATATCCCTCGGCCGTTTCAGTCTTTTTACGGCTACCAGATCAGCCTTCCCTTTTCAAGTCCCCTGTTGTAAATCGATTTTTAAAAGGCATTTCTCATCTTTTCCCTCCTGTTCCTTTCATAGTGCCTCAGTGGTACTTGAACCTGGTTCTGACATATCTGATGTGTGCTCCCTTTGAGCTACTTCACAACTGTCCTCTTCGTCTTCTCACTTTAAAGACAGCTTTCCTGGTGGCCATCACCTCTGCCAGAAGAGTGAGTGAGCTCCAGGCTCTTTCTTCTAAACCTCCTTTTCTCTCTGTCCATCCAGACAAAGTGGAATGTTGTCACTGCTTTTCACATCGGGCAGACCATCACTTTGCCTTCCTTCTTTCCGCCTCCGCATCCCTTCGAAAGAGGAAGCGAGTCTCCACCGTCTGGACCCAAAACGTGCGCTCTCATTCTATCTAAACCATACACAACAGTTCCGGGTGGATGACCAGCACTTTGTTGGCTACGTGGACACCAAGAAAGGTCAGGCTGTGCACAAGCGGACCATTTCTCGGTGGGTCGTTCTGTGCATAAAGGCTTGTTATTCTTTGGCTAAAAAAGAGCCTCCAGTGGGGCTGCGTGCCTATTCTACCAGGGTGACGGCAGCCACTACTGCTTGGGGACAGGGTGTTCCGTTGCATGACATTTGTCAGGCAGCTATGTGGGCCTCGCTGCACACGTTTACCAAGCACTACTGCCTGGACAGCCAAGTCTGGAGAGACGGCTTCTTTGGCCGTTCTGATCTCCAAGACTTTCTGGTGTGATCTTGGTTAGCAGACCCACCACCGGGGTTGGTATTGATGGGGTATCTATTCTAAGGTAAGGAATCTATCACTACGTGTTTCTTTCAGATGCACAAGTTACTTACCTTCGGTAACGATATATCTGTAAGAAACATTAGTAGTGGTAGATTCCTTACCGCCCCACCCATCCTCCCCGTTCTGCGAACTGATTTCTAGGGTTAAGGTCATCCTTTTCAGGGCCCTAGTTTCATGGCACCATTGGTCAGTTTCTTGCATGGCTCTGCATTCCTGGTGCGGAAAGTCGTGTACAGAACTGATGTCAGCACGTGTGGGCGCATCTAAGTTGTTTCAGGGACATCATCCCGGCGCCAAAGACTCACGCGGAGCCGCACAATGACGCCTACCGATGCGCAGGGGTACTCTGACGAAAACTTTCCGGATCCAGTCGGACGCCTGGGGGTAATTCTAAGGTAAGGAATCTATCACTACTAATGTTTCTTACAGATATATCGTTACCGAAAGTAAGTAACTTGTGCCACAAGCTTCAAACTCAGTTGCAGTTTCAGACAAAATAATTACGTCTTTCCTTTTGCATTTATATAGTTTTATTTTAACTATGCTTAGTCATTTGTGAATGCCATGGCTGTATTGTGTATTTTAGGAAAGTATGCAAAATCATTTTGAACTTAGCTTTATTCATGTTTGATTATTTTTGATTTTTAAATACATTTATTACATTTCAAAAATAAACATGTGCATAGAACATCTAAAGTAATCTAACAGCTTGGGTACGTTGTTCATTTTGCTGTGAGAGATTGTGATGTTCATATGGTAATCATTATCATTTCTAGATTATTGGAGATATCTGAGTAAGCCCAAATAATGCAACAAATATCACCGTTCATTCTGTGAATGGGTGCTCGTTTGTCTAGTGTAGGTTTCTCTGTATCCCAGTTGTTCAGTTGTGCTTATCCTTAATTGTATATTTTGAATATTGTGGCATGTACTTTTCATGCTGATTCATGATGAATGTCCATCTAAGCACTTGTTAATTTTGCTTGACTAATGGTACACTTCGTTTGATGATGACAGAGAGTATTTTGAGACATAATTTACACAACTGATGAAACAGTAAAATCATAAAAGAAAAGTGTTCATTTTATTATCTTTTTGTTTTATTTTAACCTAGGCTTGTACTACCGCTACAGCTTCATCACTTGGAACAACTACAGTTAAAGCAAAATCAGATTTGGATACATCAGTTAACAAAGTAGTGCCTGAGTGTGTAAATATTGAAACCTCAGAGCAGCAACAAAAACAGCTAACAAACAATATCCAGGCATTCTCAAAAACACATAACTCTCAAACTCGTTCACAAAAGCTGCCTTGTACAACCTTAAAGTCGCATTGTCCACTTTCGCCTAAATTAGAGCATTCTCCAAAGTCATCTATGTCTTTGATTCATGTGCAACATGGCTACCACTCACCAAACCCTCACTTGCAACAATTAGGTTCACCATACAAGTCTCAGCATTCACAATCACCACAAAGAGAAGCCCATAGGAATTTTCCAACTTCACAGAACCATCAGCAAAATAACCAGCAATTGGCTATTGGACCAATATTCCCACAGGCACCTATGGGACAATGTGTAACAAGCTACAGTACATTTAACCAACAGAATAATAACAGCAGCACACCACCACCTCCTCCTCCCCCACCACCGCCACCTTCTACTATTTCAAACTGTTATCTAAATCAGCAAGCTTCTGGAAACGTTCAGTGTTTTAGTCCATTAAAAGGTACCTTACCCCAGCAGACTGTGTTTGCACCTGGACCAAATCAAGCATGCCAGCTAGATGTTCAAGCACATTATGGAAATTTGGGACATTACCTACAATCTCAAAATCCCAGTATTCAAATCCAAGCTACATTATCTGTTGCACCTCCACCACCTGGAATAAATTCCAATCAACCACATATTCTAGCACATGGTCCAAACCCAGTTAATGCAGCACCAGCGTCCTCTGGATCTCTTGTTCTTGCTCAAAGTCCTGGGCACCATTTACCACCTCCTCCGCCACCTCCTCCTCCTTGTGCTATACCTCACTTTACTCATCATCTGCATTCCACAAGTGTGCATCAAACTCTGCAAGCACAACACCAGCATGTAGCAAATACAAATCCACTACCGCCTTCTCTTCAGAATTCAACTGGAGTTGGTCAAACATCAGGGCAAGCATTACACCTTTCACCATCTCAAGGGCCCTCGCTTTTTCCTGCAGTCACTATCCAGAGTGCAGCCTTGTACCATCCACAAGCTTCACTTCATTCTCCTTTGGGACCTGGACTTCAGCATCAGCCTGTTGGGACAGGCTCACATCATCAAATTCCAGGTCAAGGATCCCACATCCAACCTCAAGGACCAAACAGTATTCCAACAGCTGCAGGGTTCTCTTCACATCCCGGCTCTGGAATCCTTCCTCAAGGAGTGCAAGGACCTCATCAGGCTTCAGCAGGGCCTGGTCAAAATTCTATTCAGAGGCCACAGGTGCCATCAACTTTGCAAAACAATTACCATGGATCAGGCTGGCATTAAATGGCCTGCTAGCACCTAAACATTTTTTAAATGCTGTGTAAAATAAATTGTATATTTTATATGTGCCAGTTTTAGGTACTTTTTAAAGCTTGTACATTAAACTTTGTATAAACGCAAACACCAGTGCTCTGTCATTGTGTTTTTCATCTTTTTTTTAAATCATAAAATTATACTGCTGGTAAAACCGGTTTTAAGTCATCCATATTATTTTGTAACTGAACATTCCAGTGACTTTTCTGACAGTATGATATATACTGCTTAGGTCCTTTACAGCCTGTTTACTAGTTTACTTTTATAATTGAAGTTTCAAAAGAAAGTAATCACACCAACAGTTTTTTTTTTCTCTCTCAGCAGTTGTGTACCTATTGATACAAACAATGCAATACAGTTTTTCTACTTTTGATGTGATAAATTCTTTAATTACACTGGGTGTTTGCAGAAAAATATAATTTAATGTATAGATTGGTTCAAAATTGAAATGGCAAGTTCTGTACATACTGTATTTTGCTTGTAAAGGCTCTGTCATATTTAATATAACATTGTACATAAGGGCAGGTTTCTTTTGAAAAGATGTGTATGACCTTTGTGTAATAAATACTATATATGCTCTTTAATTTTTTTAATATACTGTCACATTTCAGCTCTAGTTGGGCATTTTATTTCATGTTAATAAATCACGACTTTGTCAGTTTTAAGCTAAATCATGTGTGAGCTGTGTTCTGGAAAAGCAAATTCCATCTGATCTATTTGTGATGCCTAGGACCAACTCCGCACCTTACCATCAGAATTAATCAATCAGAGTTTTATAAAGCGCGCTACTCACCCGTGAGGGTCTCAAGGCGCGGGGGGGGGGGGGTCGCAGCTCCGATTCAGTCGAAGAGCCAGGACTTGAGGCTACATATGAAGGTGTGGAGGGTGGGTGAGCGTCTGATGTTAACTGGGAGATCATGCCAGGCTCTGGCGGCGACGTAGGAGAAAGCTCTTCCTCCTGTTCTGTTTCTGCGGATGCGGGGGTCTATGCGAGGGCGAGGTCTGCGGAGCGAAGGTCTCTCTTGGGTACGTGGAAGGAGACTCTCTTGTTGAGGTATTTGGGTCCGATGTACTGGAGGGATTTGTAGGCATGGGTGAGCAGTTTGAAGGTCACTCTCTTCTTGACGGGACGCAAGTGGAGGTTACGTAGGTGTTGGGTCATGTGTTCGTGCCATGGGGTTCCAGGGACAAGTCTGGCTGCGGTGTTCTGGATGGTCTGTAGCCTGTGTAGGAGGGATCTGTTGATTCCGGCATAGAGGGCATTGCCGTAGTCCAATCTGCTGGTTATGAGTGCGTGGGTGGACGGTTTTTCTGCATTCTGGGGGTATCCATTTCAAGGTCTTGCGGAGGATCCGGAGGCAGTTGAAGCTGGTGGAGGCAATGGAGTTGATCTGACGGGTCTTGGTGAGGAAGGAGTCAAGGATGATGCCGAGGTTCCGTGCGTGGTCTGTAGGGGTCAGCAGGCTCCCGAGGGCCACCAGGTGTCGTCCCAGGCGTAGGTGGAGGGTCCGAGAATGAGGACCTCGGTCTTCTCCAAGTTGAGCTTCAGGCAGCTGCTTTTTATCCAGGCGACTATGTCTCTCATTCCTTCTTGGAAACAGAGTCTGGTGTCTTCGGGGTTCTTCGTGAGGGAGAGGATGAGCTGGATGTCGTCGGCGTAAGATACTATGCTGATCCCGTGTTGTCTGACGATGGCGGTGAGGGGGGCCATGTAGATGTTGAAGAGCGTGAAGCTGAATGATGATCCTTGGGGAACTCCGCAGTTGATCAAAGTGCGTTCAGAGAGAAAAGGGGGGAGTCTGATCATCTGGGTTCTGCCAGAGAGAAAGGATCGGATCCAGGCGAGGGTGGTTCCTTGTATCCCTGCGTTGTGTAGTCTGGCTGTGAGGGTGCGATGTGAGACGGTGTCGAAGGCTGTGGAGAGGTCAAGCATGATGAGGGCTGCGGTGTGACCCTGGTCTAGTAGCATGCGGAGGTCTTCGGTGGCATCGAGGAGGGCCGTCTCAGTGCTGTGGTTGCTGCGGAACCCGGACTGGGATGCATCTAGGATGGAGTTTTCTTCGATGAAGGCAGTCAGCTGGGTGTTTACGAGTCTCTCTGTGACTTTGGCAGCGAAGGGGAGGAGAGAGATGGGCCAGTAGTTTTTCAGGTCTGCAGGGTCGGCCGTGGGCTTCTTGAGGAGGTCAGGGAAGATGCTGGATTCGAAAGAGGCGTTAATGGTGCACCCTAGTTCGGGTGTGATGACGGCGGCGGCCCTGTGGTAGATGTGTGGTGGGCAGGGGTTCGTGGGGGCTCCTGAGTGGGTGTTCTTCATTGTTACGGTGGTGTGCTCGACGGTGGCAGGATTCCAGGTGGTGATGATTGGTTCTTTGTCGGTGGTGGTGGAGCGTGGGGTGGTGTCCTGCGTCTGTTCGCTGAAGTTGTCATAGAGGGCCTTGAATTTCAGATGGAAGTAGGAGCTGAGTTTGTTGCAGAGTTCCTGGGATGGTGTGATGTCCGTGGCTTCGCTGGCAAGTTTGGTGAATTGCTGTATGAAGTTGAAGAGTTCTTTAGCGTTGGTTGCGTTGGTGTGGATTTTGTCCCTGATGAAAGTCTGCTTGGTTTCTCTTAAACGCTGGTGGTATTCCTTCAGGGCATTCCGTGGTTTTCGGGTTAACCAGGTTTTCTCGAGGCATCTGCAGGAGCGTCTGGCTGCTCGGAGATCGGTGGTGAACCAGGCTGCTTTCAGGGGGTGTTGTTTGCCGGGGTGGCAGTTGGGTGCGAGCTTGTCGGCGCAGCTGGAGATCCAGCGGTGAAGTTCTTTGGCTGCGGAGTTGGCGTCGGTCATGGCGCCGTGTGGGTCTAAGAGGAGGGTGGCGTTGAGGTTCTCCTCTGTGATCTTGCTCCAGTTCCTTCGAGGCGGTCGCGGGGGGGCAGATTAGGTCCGGTGGATGTGTTGAAGGTGAAGTGTACGCAGTGGTGGTCCGTCCAGGGGGGCTGCGAGGTATAGCTGAAATGGATGTTGGTCCATCCTGCGAAGATGGGGTCGAGGGAGTGTCCGGCTCTGTGTGTGGGGATGGTGACAAGCTGTTTCAGTCCGAGGTTGGAGAGGTTGTCGAGGAGGGTGATGGAGTCGGGGTCGCTGCAGTTGTCAAGGTGGAAATTGAGGTCTCCGAGTATAATGTAGTCTGTGGAAGCGATGGCGTGGGTTGCGACAAGGTTGGCGGTGGAGTTTGCAGACTTGGTGTGTGGTCCGGGGGTCTGTAGGCTAGGGTGGCGATATCGGGGCCGAAGGTGGCGTTGGTCAAGTTTTTGGTGAGGAAGGCGACGTCGGGCGAGAGGGTGTCGAGCAGGTCCCAGATCTGTGGCGTGTCTGTGTAGGGAGCGCACGTTGAGGAGGATGCAAGTCAGGGCTCCGGTGGTGCGGGCATCCGGGCGGGTTTTCGGCGGTTTTGGGGGCACAGTCGATGGTGAAGGATCGTTGGCAGCGTTTGCAGGAAAACTGTCCTTCGGTGGTGTTCGGTGTGGCAGCCGTTGAGACTCCCAGGGTTGAGTGCGTGGAGGGCGGTGGAGATGTATCGGCGGGGTTCCGGAGATCCAGGGTTACTGACCGCGGTATGATCGCGGACGGGTGCAGACGGGTTTGCCTTAGATGCGCCAGCGCGACCGCACAGCGGCCGCCATTAAGGAGGGGAGGGGGCGGGACCAGAGGTGGGAGCGGGGAATGTGTAGGGGGGAGGGGCCGCAGCGGCGGGAAGGCGGGAGTACGAAGAAAACAATAAAGCGAGCAGGAAAGCAAAAGAATAAATAAAATTACCCAATAAAATAAAAGCCCCAAAACAGGACGGGGACAGGTAGGAAACTGGAACCGGAGAGCAGGGGGCGAGGGGGACACCAGGCGGAGCTGGAGCCTGGGTCGGGTCGCCTGTGTGTCTGCGGCGGGCTGCGGGTGCGAACTCAGGTGGAGGGAGGGTTCTGACGATGCGGCAACATGCGGAGCTGCTGGGGAGTGTGTTGAACCTGGACCTGGGTCAAGGTATCACACGAGCTCCCCGCAGCAGTCGCCATTAAGTAGGGGAGAGGGGCGGAACTCGACGTGGAAGCGAGGGCTGCGCAGGGGGGAGGGGCCGCGTGGGCAGCAGCGGAAGGAAGGCGGGAGTATGAAGAAAACAATAAAGCAAGCAGGTAAGCAAAAGAATATATAAAATTACCCAATGAAATAAAATCAAGGATGCCAGAGTTGAAGGCAGCTTCAGTGATATACGTATCTGTCTAGGTTTTTTGGACCATGTTTCTGAGATTGAGTCTCCAATGCAACACTTCTGCATTTTCTTTATTCCTTTCTGATTCTTCAGATGTCAGGATCTTTGATAAGAATATAAATAAGGATTTCTGTTTGCTTCAAGCTATTGATGTTATCAATATTTGGCATTTCTATAGCATACAAACTCATCAAGATGGTGCAGCAGTATATGTTATGCTTGTGTTAGGTTGTGAGAAGATTACAGCTATTCGCAGTACTGATATTTGTGTACAATATTTATTGCTGCAGATTTCTCAGGCCACTAATATCCTCCAGATAGCACTGTGAGTGACTCTTGAAATATTTCCCCTGGATTTCAGAAATATTTCCCCTCTGCACTAGCTCTTCAGTGCTGCCATATGGTGCACACAATACCAGTTCACCCAGCATAATATCGGATTATATATGGTACGCTGGTGACAGTTTTCATGCCTTTCCAGCTTAGGTCCAGAGCTCTAAATTGGTTTTCCTGACAATGTTTCTCTACAGATTTAACAGTGAATAGGTAACTTGTCATCTTGTAAATTCTCTGGATTTAAATCCTGTTCACGGTGTTGCAAGAAGACATCCTTGTCAGATTCACACATCTGTATATCGTGTCTAGTACCCGACCACGACCCCTTAGCTTGCAACTGTTGCTCTTTAGTGCATGCAAAGGCCATCAGGTAGCAGGAGGCTAAGTTATTGTTGGAAAGAGCATGCAAGGAGACTCCGAAGTAGCCCCTTTCCATTTCTTCAGGTACGTTTTCTGATAGGAAACGATTCTCCAAAGGATCTTACTACAGAAAAAACACTCCTCTCTTCCTCCTCATCAAAGCCAATTTTGGTTTTCCCGGCTTCATCAGCCATCCCGTCCCAGGTTATGGCTTTTCAACAAGCTATTATGGTCATTTTCAGGATATTCCTGCAAACTTCAAAGTCTTTCCCCATGCGTGGATGTGATCCTCTGGGATTTGTGACTCTTATTACACCAACCTCCAGACCATGTACTTCCAGACACAAGTTGCACCCTTGGCTCTGCTTCCAAAGAAGTTGTTACTTGTTAAGGTGCCTGCTCTCGTGCCTTTAGCACATCCCTTTAAGCTGATTGGGGAGCTCACCCACCTTCAAAGACAGAAGATATTATCTGAGTGCCAAAGAAAAAGTTTGTGCATGTTTTTATGCACCTCCCTAGAACACAGAGTCTTACCTGGATAGAGGAACTTTTCGGATATAGATTATGGGTGCATGGAAGAGGACGAGTCTGAGGCTCCTCTCTTACAAAACAGATACTGGCCTATTTATAGACCTTAAAAACTCAAGGGGCCTTGACATCGTCTCCAGAACGTGACATTCATTACACCTCAGGCCCTCCTTCAGAGAGAGCTTGCTTATTTATATCTGTAGTATAGGAAGCAACTGAAGTGCTGGAATTACCCTCTGAAGTAGAGAGTAAGAAAAGAATTACCCTTACCTATGGTTTGACAAAGTCCAACATTGTGCAGTCACCTACAGACACTCTAAAGCAATTGCTAGCATTCAACAAATTGGTTTTGGAGTCAATTCTATCTGGCTTGAATAGACCCTTCTCGGGCCCATCATTCCAGAAACAAATCACATGGAACTATTTACCTGCACTTTCTAACCCAAAATGTTTGTAAACACACCCTTCGTCCAAGACTTTAGTGATACAAATGAATTCTGTCAAATTGAATCCCAACGCTTTTCCCTCAGCTATTACAGATCATGTGTCTAAAAGGCTTGAGTCCATGGAAGGAATGTTTTTGCTTCTGGTGACCTAGCTCTATGTACTGCCATCAACACATTTTCCCATGGATACTTCTAACTGCAGATTCTTCACCTTTATATTATCCCCAGATGCTAGACTGTCTCCTGAAGATTTTTCAGAATAGCCCCTTTGCGTCAATAGGTAGCATCATGCAACTCCACTCTGCCAGAAAGTGACTACTGAATCCATATATATTCATTACCCCTGAGAACTGATGTTTGTTCCTTTCTTTCTATGCCTTCATAAGTGAATCCGAAGATAGATGCTCTTTTTGACTCTCTCTGATACACCTTCATACCCCATGGACCCTTCTGGCCTTCCATCGGGGTTACCGTCAGTGAGTTCGCCCTTGGCGCCAGTTTAACCCTCCAAACCATTCACCGGGCTGATTCCAGCACCCATACAGACTCCGCCTCTGGCTCCACACCCCACGCTGGTCCCCAGAACGCCAACTCCATCAACGCCATTGTGCTGTCCGTGTTGGTGCAATTAGAACCTCAACCGTGACCACACTTGGCTGCTGTCAAATCACAGCCTACACTGTTTGACATTCCACCTCCATAAGGAAGATCCCACACGTTACATTCCTTGTTTGGCGCAGATTGTTGCAATGATTATGATATAGTGGATGAGATTTGCCAACCCTGCCATGAAGAGAACTGGTATGAGACACCAGTAGTCTTGACGTCTCTCCCGATTCTGGCTCCCTCATACTCCCACGTTCTGCCACTGCAGAGAGTACTTCTTTTGCGGTGGTCATGCAGAGGGCGGCCAAAGTTCTCAACTTCCTACACCCCTCCTTAGAGGTCATACATCAATGTCTTGGCTGACGTTCTGCAGCCAGGGCAAACTACCACGAGTCTTTCTTAACTTTATTCGATCGAAATGAATTAGGCCATAAAAGTTCATAATAAAAACATAAAATATAATTTAAATTGCACCTAGTTGAAAAATGCATTCTAAAATCATTTCATATGATCGCTAGACACTGATAGTGTATAGTTTTACCATCTATAAGATGCTTTTACATGATTTACACACAGAGAAATAATGAAGAAATACAAGAACTTCAAGTAAGGGTACGCTGTGCATAGCACATGATTCTCTATTCTGTATTTCTAAAATTCATAAAAACAATTTCACAGACTCCTGATTATAATACATTCTTGAATCCACATCGGTAAAACAGCCAATCTTAATTAATCATTTATAAAAAATTATTCAAACTATCTATATATGTTCTTTCTAGCATAAACAGTGGCCCACAAAAAACTTGACATTCCGCAGCAAAGTTCCACAGTAGGCAGTGTTTGCAAGCAGGGGTATGCAGCTCGACATTGTGCAAAATGTAAAGCCCTTAAAATTGGTAAGATGTAACTTTCTTTCCATGGATTATAACATATTACAGAAAAGTACAACATGCATAGTACTTTGTGACGTCATGGGCGGTGACTTAAATTTGGTGACCAGTCATTATGGGCCAGATGTATCAAAGGGTTTTGTCCATTCTGTGTCAATGGGGAAATGTGTTGATACATATGGCCCTAAGTTTAGGAAAACTGACTGGAAAATATCCATTCTAAATCTAGTTAGGACAAACCTACCTCTTGAGATGGATACAGCTTTCAGATATAACTGCATATCATTACTAGTTAAAATAATTTGATTTCTTAAAACGAAGGCTTTTAATAATTCAGTGGTCTGCCTAAGGTTCTCCATGTGCTCAGTGCATTCTTTTTTTAGTGTTATTCTGCTAATGGCTGCCAGAGAGTTAGGGTTCTCAAAATAGTCTGGCCGCCCTAAGTCACAACAAAAACTTTGAATATATGTCAACCACAAGTTACGAGTAAATAGAGTTGATTTTAGACAATCCTCAATGATCGCACGATTTAGGGCAGTATGTTCTGAAGTCCAGACTATTTGCCATAGCAATATAGGTTGTATCCTGATAAGATCAGTCAGAAACGGGGCCCCCAGCTCGGCGTGACAAACCTATGAACAAGCACTTTTGGGGACTGCGAGCAAGTATCTTAAGTACTCATTCTCCACTGCTTGCAGTGCAGTACATTTTGTGTTCCCCATATTCCTGCCCTGTATAGTGCTACAGTAATGCATTTGGCCTTGTATATCTTAATCATCTATAAAGGGGGATTTGTGCCTAAAATACTGGCAAAGTTTCGAAGTGCCATTATAGTTTTCTTAAATGATAGGGCCCTCGAAGATGTGGCACTATGCCATGTACCTTCTTTATCGAAAATGACACCTAGATATGAAAAACTGTTTGTAAAAGCAATCTTGGTATCCTTTATTTTATGTTACGACAGCCGGTAATTCTTCTGCGACACTTCATTTTAGATGTTTTCGATTGATTAACTATCAAATTAAGATCTTGCATAAATTCAACAAAGGTATTAAGTAGAGACTGCAATGCAAGAGGAGTGCGGGCCATGAGGACAGCATCATCTGCATAAAGAAGGGTCGGCACTGGACTATGCCCCACCTGTGTAAGATCTTTAACTTGTGATATCAATGCTGTCCCTAAATTGTTTATATATAAAGAAAAAAAGAATGACACCTCTCTCCACACAAAAAAACTGGGTGCATTCTCCCCAGGTCCCATACTTGACCCTAGCTTTAGCTCCTGTATAAAGGTCTCTTAAAATTTTATAATCGATGTTTCCACTCCTATGTCAGTTATAATTGTCCAGTACTTTGAATGAATAACGCAATCAAATGCAGAGAAGAGATCGACAAATCCCAGGAATAGATTCCCATCCTTGATGTTAATATATTTTTCTTTTAACATACTTAAATTAAGACCCTGCTTGATTGTCCCTAGCCCACTGCGAAACCCATATTGAAGATCTGACAACATTTCCCTTGTTTCTGCCCAATCCTGAAGCCTGTTCAGGATAATACATCCCCCTATCTTCACTAGAGAGTCGAACAAAGAAATTGGCCTATAACACACTGGATTATGTCGATCACCCTTTTTCTAAATGGGTACAATTGCTGATTCTGACCAAGTCGGGAGAAAACCTGTATCTGAAAGAAACACATAGTGATAGATTCCTTACCTTAGAATTACCCCCAGGCGTCAGACTGGATCCGAAAAGTTTTCATCAGCAGTACCCCTGCGCGTCAGAAGGTGCCATTGTGCGGCTCCGCGTCTGTCGTTGGAGTCGTGGTCGCCGAGATGACATTGCGGCAGCTACTTAGACGCCACCCTTGTGCGCTGACGTCAGTTTTTTCTTTTTCCACGCCAGCAAGCACAGGTCCGGAGAGAGTAGTACCCCAAGTCATTTTTTGACTGTGTTTTTGAGGCTCCTGGTGTCGTAGGGATGTCCGGCTTCAAGTCTTGCGGGGAATGTCATCGGATGATGTCGGTGACAGACCCGCACCCCGTGTGTCTCTACTGACTGGGGCGCGACCATGACCCTAAGTCGTGGCCCGAATGCCGGGCCATGGCGCCAAAGTCTTTGCGGGAGCGGTCCCGAAAGCTACTGGAGGTCCGGCAGTCGGCTCCGCGCCGCTCAAAGTCCCGGGACCGGTCGCAGAGCCATCACCATCGTTCTTCTGGATTGAAGTCTTCGCACTCGGGGTCAGGTAAGACGAAGCCCAAGAAGTCGAAGAAGTGTCATCGCTCGACGACTTCCCCTCGCGCGACATGGCTGAGGGTGGGGGTGGTGCCTCCCCCGTGGCTCCGGCAGAGCCTACGGTGTCGCCGTCGGTCTACCCGCCCTGCCAGGGTCCGTCGGCGACTCCGGCCCAGCTGCAGGAATTTCCACGGAACGCCTTCGGGCCCGACTGGGGGTCCTCGCCCATCACTGTCGGCGGCTCCGGCATCGCTGTCGGTTTTGGCCCCGGCACCACAGGACCCCCAAGGATCCAGGCCTGGATCCCGGTCGACGCCGGTTGACCTCGTTACACCGACGTCAACCCCACCGGCACCACCTCTGACGTCGCCCGTGGCACCGGACAACGCCGGCCCCGGTTTCCCAACATGGACACGGAGCCAGAACGGTCGCTCAACGCTGATTCCGACGCCGATGGGGCCTTTCTACCCCTATGTCCGGCCTCCTTATTTTCGGCCTGTACATCAGACTGAGGAGGAAGGGGAGGACTGGGTGGGGTCTGAGCACCCTCTCACAGCTCAGTGTGAGTATGACCCGGACTGGGTTGAGGAACTGGGGGATGCCAGTGGTCTCGACACCTTCCCTGACCTTGGCATGCTCACTCCTCCTACCGTGGCTATGGAGGAGGGTGCAAGTTATGCAGTGGTGTTGCGTAGGGCGGCGGAGGCCCTTAACCTCCAACTCCCTACCGTGGCCGTCAGGACTAACCTCCTGACAGAAGTGCTTCAGCCGGCGGCTACCTCTGCGGAGCCACTGCTGCCTTTTAATGATGCACTTTCTGGCGTTCTTTTGGGCACCTGGTCCAGGCCAACACAGGGGCTCCTGTGGACAGGAACGTGGCCCGACTCCATCGCCACGCCACGGGCGACCCCCTTTTCCTCTCCCAACACCCCACCCCTGAGAGCTTGGTTGCCCAAGCCTCAACGTCCCAGAGTGCATTCTCTACAGCACCCCCGGATAGGGAATCCAAGAGACTGGAACAATTTGGGAACAAGATCCTTTCTTCCGCCAGTTCAGGGCTGCGGTCTGTGAACACTGCATGCCTCTTGGGCCGTTACTCCCACTCTGTGTGGGATACGGTGGCACAAGTGCTGCCTCAGTGTCCGGAGGAGGCGCGGACAGTGCTCTCGAAAGCTATTGCTGAGGGGAGAGATGCAGCCAAGTTCACGATACGATGTGGCCTTGACACAGCCGACTCGCCTGGCTAAGGACTACTGGCTTCTCGGGGGGATGTCCTGAACACCCTGATGGACTTGCCCTTTGATGGCATTCACCCTTTTGGCAACAAGGCAGGTAGCGCGTTGGAGCGTTTTAAGGACTCACGGGCTACGGCCAAGTCCTTGGGCCTGTTGGCAACTCGCCCTCCTCCGCCTTCTGCTTTTCGCTCCTTTCGTGGCCACAAAAGGGACACCTCAGCACGTTCGCTTCAGAGCCACAGGCCGCAGCAGCAGCAGTCTCAGCGCGTACGTGGGAACCGCAAAAGAGGTTCAGCGGGTCAGCGGGCAGGTCAGTCCACCTCCACCCTGACCACCACTGCCTCCAAATCTTCCTAGTCCGGTTTTTCAGGCCCATCGAATGCCACTGGGCGGCAGGATTCGCCATCACTTCCCCCACTGGTGCACCATCACTATGGACAGGTGAGTTTTCCAAATAGTCCGAAGGGGCTACTCCCTCCCCTTCAAGACTACCCCTCCAGCCATGCCACCCCAGTACCATCATATGTCAGGGGATCCCTTGGCACATCTCCAACAGGAATTTGTGGCCCTCTTGGCCAAGGGGGCCATAGAGCGAGTTCCTGCTCCAGAAGTAGGTCGTGGTTGTTATTCCCACTACTTTCTGGTGCCAAAGAAGGACAAGGACCTGCGTCCTATCTTCGACCTCCGGAACGTCAATTGCTTACTCCGGAAGGAGAAGTTTAAGATGTTAACTCTGGCTCGGGTCTTGTCTGCCCTCGACCCTGGAGACTGGATGGTAGCGCTGGATCTGCAGGACTCATATTTCCATATTCGAGTCCTGCCGGCCCTGAAGCGTTACCTGTGGTTTACGGTAGGCCACAAGCACTTTCAGTTTACCGTGCTCCCCGTGGCATTACCACCGCCCCTCCGGTGTTCACGAAAGTGATGGCGGTGGTCGCAGCTCATCTGCGCAGATCAGGGGTTCCAGTCTTCCCCTATCTCGACGTCTGGCTGTTGAAGGCGGGATCGCCCCAGGCAGTCGTCTCCCACCTCCAGACTACGGTCGACCTCCTACATTTGCTGGGGTTCTCCATCAATGTGCCTAAGTCGCACCTGATTCCCTCTCAGAAGCTCCTCTTCATCGGAGCGGTTCTGGATACGACGCTCTTTCGTGTCTATCCTCCCGAACGACGAGTCCTGGATATTCAGGCTCTGATTCCGATCTTTCGGCCTCTATCCTGGGTTTTGGTCCGGCTGACCCTGAGGCTGCTGGGTCTCAAGGCCTCCTGCATCCTGCTGGTCGATCATGCCGAATGGCATATGTGGGCTCTGCAGTGGGACCTGAAGTTCCAGTGGGCGCAGCACCAGGGGAACCTATCTGAGTCCGTCCATATCTCGGAGGGCACTGCAAGACAGTTGCAGTGGTGGCTCACAAACCGGCATTGGGTCAATGGCAGATCCCTCTCCCTTCCCCAACCGGAGCAAACAGTGGTGACGGATGCGTCCCTCCTGGGATGGGGCGGTCACATGGGAGAGGCGGAGATCAGAGGCTTTTTGTCTCCGGCGGAGTCTCGGCTCTATATCAACCTTCTGGAGCTTCGGGCAATCCAACTTGCACTGAAGGCATTACTTCCCACTGTCCGGGGAAGAGTAGTGCAGGTGTTCACGGATAACACCACCGCCATGTGGTACTGCAACAAACAGGGCGCGATGGGGTCGTGGACCCTATGTTAGGAGGCTCTGCGCCTCTGGACATGGCTGAAACATCAGGGCATTTCCCTGGTGGTTCAACACCTGGCAGGTTCACTGAACGCCAGGGCGGACGAGCTCAGCCGCAGGTGCATGATGGATCAGGAATGGCGTCTTCACTCGGACTTGGCGCAAGGTCTCTTTCAACAGTGGGGAGAGCCTTGGTTAGATCTATTCGCCACCGAAGAGAACGCGCAATGTCAACAGTTCTGCACGTTGGAATTTCCAAGGCCACACTCGCTAGGCAACGCTTTTCATCGCGAGTGGAGTTGCGGTCTGTTGTACGCCTTTCCACCTATACCACTTATACCCAGAGTGCTGAAGAAGTTCAGGCGCGACCGGGCCCAAGTCATTCTTGTGGCTCTGGACTGGACTCGAAGAGTATGATATCCCGAGCTACTCAGTATGACAATCGATCTTGTGTCACAGCAGCAGGGGACGGTCTTCCACCCGAACCTGTCCAGTCTCCACCTCCTTGCGTGGAGATTGAGCAGCGGCAGTTGATTCCTCTTGACTTGCCTCCTGAAGTTTGTAATGTTATTTTGGTGGCCAGTCGGCCCTCACTAAGTTGGTATACACCTGCAGGTGGAACAAATTTGTGGCATGGTGCACAGCAAAGGCTGTGGATCCCCTTTCTGCCCTTCTTTCGAAAATTATTTTATTTCTGCTTTCCTTGGCCCAGCAGGGCTCTGCTCTGGGCACTATCAAGGGCTACCTTTCTGCTATTTCGGCCTTTCTCAGGCTCCCTGATTAGCCTTCTCTTTTCAAGTCCCCTGTTGTAAATAGATTTCTCAAAGGCATTACTCACCTTTTCCCTCCTATTCCTTTTGTGATCCCACAGTGGGACTTGAACCTGGTTCTAACATATTTAATGTGCGCTTCCTTTGAGCCTCTTCACAACTGTCCTCTTCGTCTGCTAACCTTGAAGACTGCTTTTCTGGTAGCCATCACCTCTGCTAGGAGAGTGAGTGAGCTCCAGGCTCTTTCTTGTAAGCCTCCTTTTCTATCTGTCCATCCAGACAAGGTTGTGCTCAGGACATTTCCATCCTTTCTGCCAAGGGTTGTCACTGCCTTTCACATCGGGCAGACCATCACTTTGCCCACCTTCTTTCCGCCTCTGCATCCTTCTAGAGAGGAAGAGAGGCTCCACCGTCTGGACCCAAAACGTACGCTCTCGTTTTATTTGAACCACACACATTTCCTGGTGGATGATCAGCTCTTTGTTGGCTATGTTGGCGCCAAAAAAGGTTGGGCTGTACACAAGCAGACTATCTCCCGATGGGTTGTCTTGTGTATTAAAGCCTGTTATTATCTGGCTAATAAGGAAGCTCCATTGGGACTGCGCGCCCATTCCACCAGGGCGACTGCAGCCACTACCGCATTGGGACGTGGTGCCCCCTGCAAAACATCTGTCAGGTAGCTGCACATTTTACTAAGCACTACTGCCTTGTCAGCCAAGTCCGGAGAGACGGATTCTTTGGCCGTTCTGTTCTCCGAGACTTCCTGGTGTGATCTTGGTTCGCAGACCCACCACCGGGGTTGGTATTGCTGGGGTATCTATTCTAAGGTAAGGAATCTATCACTATGTGTTTCTTTCAGATTAACAATTACTTACCTTCGGTAACGATATATCTGTAAGAAACATCAGCAGTGATAGATTCCTTACCGCCCCACCCATCCTCCCCGTTCTGCAAATTGATTTCTAGGGTTAAGGTCATCCCTTTCAGGGCCCTAGTTTCAAGGCACCAGTGGTCAGTATCTTGCATGGCACTGCGTTTTCTGGCGCGGAAAGTCGTGTACAGAACTGACGTCAGCAAGCGAGGGCGGTGTCTAAGTAGCTGCCGCGACGTCATCTTGGTGACCACGACACCAACGACGGACACTGAGCCGCACGATGCCACCTTCCGACGCGCAGGGGTACTGCTGAATACAGCAGTCAGTAAGGGTCCCCATAAAGTTCCGTTAGCTTTATACAAATCCACAGGGACAGCATCAGGGCTTTTCCGCCTTTGCTAGCAGTTATTGCCCTATTGACTTCCTGCACACTAAATGGAGAAATTGGGGAAGTTTGAATTAAGGTTAGAGTATCACCATGTATATGGGTCTGATCATATTCCGGTATTGAGGTTATAGAAGAGTAAATATCAGAGAAGTGTTTTACCCAGTCTTCATCCGGTATTACGACTACAATCCCAGGTTCCTTATCTACTCTCAGTGGTGCCGAATTGACTACCCTCCAAAATGCATTATCATTAATAGTGCTTGCTTGATGTAATGATTCCCATGCTTCTTCTCTCAGCCGTGTTTTCCTTTGTCTCACTGCCTGTCTATACGCTAATCTACAGGCCTGACCCTCGGATCTACATCTAGGAATTTTATGTAGTGCATCCTTCAGGTTTTTATTTGTCTTAGTGCATGCTGTGTAAAACCATCCTTTGCTCTCTTTTTTTTGTTTACTAATGACTAAAAGACTCTCCTTCACCCCCTTTGTTATTGCCATAAAGGCATTAACAATATTTTTGGGGTGGGCACCTCCGTCCAAACAGATCTCAAGGGCTTCCCCCTGTTTGCAGATTAGATGTTTTAAAAAATCCTCGGGTATGATATGATGCCTCCGTAGGGAGTAACCATTAAGAGATGCTAACTCTAGCTCTCCTATCTGAGCCTTAGGATAACTATTCTGCTTTTTTGATAATAACAAGTATTGAATTTGAAGAGACTGGGAAAAATGGTCAAATTAGAGGCACAGGTTGCATAATTGTTGGATATTATAATATAGTCAATAATACTATCAGTATCTCTGCCGTTAAAGGTACAATTAATACGACCATATGGGAATGAAACTTCATTTGAGAGTGCTAGATCAAAATTGGACATCAGTTTGTTTAGTGTGTCACCATATAAGTTATGAATAACGTGTTAGACCTACATCATCGGAATTAGTCCGACCACATTTTTTTCCGGAAGGTAGGCTACATAGTTTGATGTTAAAGTCGCCCCTCCCCCATAGGACTAGCATATTCTTACTACTACAATTGCCTAGTCGCTCCAAATATGCCTCCAATATTCTCAAACTTGCTACTATATCACCTATAGCTGCATTATTACAATAATTAATCACCACTAGCCGTACAGGACTAGTGCCGTCACAGACAATGATCTGATAGTAGGAATTAGCTCTTTTGATCTTCCACGTGGTGTGGGGAGGCAGGTACATAAGAATTCCTATATCCATTTATGTTTGTTGGTTCCGTGAGCCACGTCTCTTTAAGACAAAATAAATAGAAATCTTCAATAAATTCTTGCCACTCCGGATTATTGATCTTGCACCGGAGACCTGCAACATTCTAGTACAAGAATCCTATTTTTCATGGCAAGTTTAAGCACAGGTTTTAGAAGCCCTCACTGCACTATTGGTTAATGGAGATGTTAAAATATAATCCGTTGTTGAATGCATGATGAGCTCAGTTTGAGAGGTACTTGCCCCCCCACCCCCAGGTTCTCCAGTTGATCTCCTAATTGCTAAAGTATGCAGAGTGGGACTAGTATCTCCTACAAGACTCCTTGTATACCCTTCACCAAGTCAATCTTGCCTTCAAGATTAGATAGAGTCTGATACCTATTGAGTATTGGAATGTTGTAAGTTGGAAGAATCGATTGAGTCAAAACAGATACGTTCAATGTTCGATTAATATCCAGAGCTATGCTAGGTTGAAAAAATAGCCAAGAGGGAGATAATCTTTTTTTGGGGGGTCAGAATTCATTGTGAGCCAGCGGCTCACTATTCAATATTTATTAAAGATTTGTATCTTCAATGAGGTCCACATAAATGTACATACAATTATTACATAGTAAAATATCATAAAACATAAGTACAATTTATTTCTCAGTACATTAATAAATATCGAAACCCTTCATAGCTGGTCTTAGATTTTCCCTTACATATCATAAATAGATAATTTCAAATACCCTAATGGGCAAAATAAAAATATGTTTTCTCAACATTTAAGCCCAAAAAAAGCAACAAAATAAATATTAAATGTAAAACCTCTTCCAAAACAAGAGCCACAAGCTTTAGGTCCATACTAAACAATAGTAACTTCGTGAAAGATTCAGTTTAGAATAATGTACAACATATTAGTCGCTTGATAAAAAACAAAAAGGTGTTCTGAAACAATAAACGTATTTGGATAAACTATACATTTTCCTTTAATCATAGAACCTAAAAACTAAATATACTCTTATTTTGTGCAAAAAGCACTTTAAATAGCAGCAACTACATATGCAAATTTCTAAAACATTATACAGCGACGTATAGTAACAGCTTCTTTAGAGACTCAAGATTAAAAGCAACTGCGAGAGTGTCTGAGTACAACATACCCCGATTGTGCAAATAATATTTGAATAGCAGCCAATACATGTTCAAAATACAATCCATAAGGGGAGAAAGGAGTATTAAAACTTCTTAAAAAGACACCAAGGCATAAGAATTAGCAACAAAATCAACGGAAGAGCCGAGCCGTGTCTAAAAGGAGAACCCATTTAAAAGAGGAAGTAAAAAGCTAAAATATATTCATAAACTCCTGAAAAATATTGAATAGTTTTACACAGACTGCTTCATTATTCGGGTACAAGAGGAAATCACGGGCAGAAGTTACATTTTTAATACAGTTTTGTAAAAAAAACAAAGGACGCAGCCAACGACGAGGACTCCAAACCAATGCTGGGCATAGAAACAAGACATGGTCCAGGTTCTGAATGCTTCTTTCACAGAAGTTACAGATATTTTCATTTTTTGTGCAATGAGACCAGTTTGCTGTTAGGTCATTTAAAGGTAAATGGTTCATGCGACATAGGGTAAGCCATTGTCTTATTCCATGATCTAGGTTCCAAGATAAATATTTCTGAGATATTCTCGGTGAATTCGACCTGAGTATAAATTTTAACCTATCTTTAGAATTACAAAATGTAATATCTCTATTTTAGCTGATCTTACCACTTGTATTTTATAAAAAAGCATTTAAATTCTGAAAGAGAGAGGGCGGTCACTGATTCTTTTTGTACACAGAAGACTATCTGAAAGAAACAGTTATAGATACCTTACCTTAGAATTACCCCTAGGCGTCAGACTGAATCCGGAAAGTTTTTCGTCAGCAATACCTCTGCGCGTCGAAAGGTGGCGTCGGTCGGCTCCGCGTCCGTCGTTGGCATCGTGGTTGCCGGAATGACGTAGCGGCAGCAACTTAGACGCCACCCTTGCACGCTGATGTCAGTTCTTTCTTTTTCCGCTCCAGCCAGTGCAGATCTGGAGAGAGCGGTACCTCCAGTTACTTTTTGACGGAACTTTTTGAGCGACTTTTGGCGATGTCTTTTTTGAGTCCTACCGACTCCTGGTGCACGTAGGGATTCCCGGTTTCAAGGCTTGCGGTTCCTGTACCCGACAGATGTCTGTGACGGATCCGCACCGCGTGGGCCTCTTCTGCCTGGAGCGCGACCACGACCTCAAGTTGTGCTCTGACTGCCGGACCATGGCTCCGAAGTCTTTGCGGGAGCAGTCCCGAAAGCTTCTTGAGCATGGGCAGTCGGCTCCGCGCAGCTCGAGGTCCCGGTCGCGAGGGAGGTCGAGGGACCGGTCGCGGAGCCATCACCACTCGTCATCAAGTCTACGCACTCTGGGTCAGGTAAGTCGAAGCACAAGGAGAAGTCGAAGAAGCATCGTCGCTCTTCAACTTCTCCCCGTCGGTCGGCTGACGCGACGAGGGATGCGGGCGGTGCCCCTCCTGCGGCTCCGCGTGTGGAGCCTGAAGGGTCGACTCAGTTTCCCTCCCTTCCCGGGACCCAGAGCGACCCCTGCCCAGCTTCGTCAGTTTTACAAGGCGAGGCCTGCCATCTTTGGGCAGCCCGACTCTGTTGGCACACCTTCGGGCCCCGCGGACTCAGTTGAGGGTCCTAGGCCTTCCCTGCCGGCGGCTCCTGCCCCGGCACCGCTGGGACCCCATGGAGCCAGGCCTGGATCCAGATTGGCGCCGGTTGACCTCATTACACCTCCCCCAGCGCCGATTCCTTTGGCACCGCACCCACACTCGACGGCGGTTGTGCCCCCAGCCAGCGTCCATCCTGATGTGGACACGGAGCCGGACCGGCGTCACCCGACGCCGGATCTGGTGCCGAGTGGTTTCTTTGTGCCCCTGTTCACTCCTGGGGTCACTTTCAGGCCAGATTGGTACCCAGAGGACGAGGAGGACTGGGAGGGGTCAGGTGACCCTCTGACCGACCAGTTGGTTTATGATTCAGACTGGAAAGAGGACCTGGAGGATGCCAGTGGTCTCGATACATCCCCAGAACTTGGCATGTTTTCTCCTCCTACCGTGGCTATGGAGAACGGAGCTTCCTATGCAGTGGTGTTACGTAGGGCGGCCGAGGCTCTCCACCTCGAGCTCCCTATGGTGGCGGTCAGGACTAACCTCATGACAGAGGTGCTTCATCTGTAAGTGAGCTCTCCAGAGCCCCTGTTGCCGTTTAATGAAGCCCTAACCGAGAACCTTTTGGGAACCTGGTGTTGCAGGGATTCTGCTTATGCACAGAACTATGCACAGGAAACCAGGACCTCAGTGAATTGTGGTGTACCAAAAACTCACCTCAGAACCCAGAACCCCTTATCCGACCAGCATCAGTGTCCCATTCGTTATCCGAGGTTTAGCTCGGCGGTCCCAATGTATAGACAACCCAGAACAAGCGACTTAGTGTATTTCTCAGGAATGGTGGGAATCAGAAATACCTGTTCGTAATTATTCTCATATCAGTCCACAACAGAATAAACAGAGACACGGTAAAGTTTAAAGAGTTTATTTTATAAACCTCGTGTCCTAAGATGCAGTACTTTGGCTAACATAAGCAGACAAACGATTAAAATCAAACCATCAGCATAGTTACAATACCATAGAAAATGAAAGGAGTAATCATACTAAAATGACAGTGGATCTCAGCCACCTTCCTTTCGCTAGCAAACTAAAATTATTATTATTAGACTAGTAAAAGGTCTCTAGGCTTGAATGGGGAACCCCATACCGTAAAGATCAGCTCAGTGAGATCACATCACAGGATCAGCTAGGCTCTGCTCCTGGGAAAGCCCTTCTTCTGAATGTAATGAAAACATGTAACACTGCAATATTAAAAGCACCCGACTTTCAGGTATTTGCAGCTGCGTGCGTGTTATGGCTAAATAGTGGGCCGATCAACCTGAACCCAACAACATGCACCGTCTAGCGACCCAGACTGTTTCTTTACACTATGTACAGACCAAGGTTGCTGCTCACTGTTCGGGATGTGAACAACAGACAGTTCTCATGTGAAGCAAAGTCGAGCAAACATTTCTCAATTTAATAACATGTGACTACAGTGTCGTGTGCAAAAGCAGCAAAAGCGGCAAGATGGCTTTCTAACATCTAACGCGATTGTGCTAGCTTAGCATTGTACATATATAGATAACGATCTTCACTACACCCCCCCCCTTGATCGGACCACTAACCAGTAGGGGTGCACTTGCAAGAACGCAGAGTTCAAGTTTGATAGTACGGAACCAAGGGCATGAACTGTAAGTCCATATAAGGTAAGTGAAAAAGTTCGAAGAGAAAAAACAAAGATTTTTTTTTAAAAAGGATTGAAAAAAACCATATAAAGAATATTAAAAAAACATCATTGAAGGACGTATGACGAAATGAAGGTGCAAAAAAGTCAATCCATCAATGTATAAGCACAATAAGTTGCAACAGCTTCCAAGAGGAAATCATTGGAACGTTCTGCAAAATTATCTGCCATCCAGTTCAGCACGGGGAAGGAACATACATGCTCCTCGACCACCGGAGCCTCCAGCACCATTCGAGGACAACTGGTGTGCTCTTCAAGATAACTTCTCGCTAAGAAGTCAGTTGCAGCCGTTCCGATGTCCCAATTCCCAAGGACTCCATGTGCTGCTCCACAGGCCATAATCCCGACGCCAGAACAGTCCAATTCATGAGCCACTAAGGGGCACATCAGCCGATCATAATCCGGGGCAGGAGTCACCGAGTTCGACAGACACAAATCCAGAGCCCATTGGAATGGACAATCTAGGCAATGAAAGACAGGCTGTACACAAGTAAAGTATGGAAACCGGCAGGACAATCCATAGGCTATGCTTAAGGTCGCCAGTGGTAAGGTGCCATAGTATTCAAGCATCCGGTTACGAAGATGTAACAGCCGGGACCTGCTGTCGCGAGACGCAAGTTGTGCATCCATAGCGTAGTGCACAGATCAACAAAAGTACCCCAGCTACGAGGGCGAGAAGTAAAGGGAGACCTCCGAAGATGCTGGAAAAAATAGAATGAAAAAATGCCGGGATCACACCAAAAATAGTTTGAAAGGAGGTCACAAGGCCGGAGCCCACAATTTAAAAAAAATGAGCCAGGCCACTTGTTGAGGAGGCATTAAAGATAGTCTGAATCAAGGTCCCAAAATGAAGTGGGAGATCAGTATTCAAAAGCGCTTGCACCTCAGTACGCGTGTTTGCTACGTGAAGGACAAATGTTTCCCAGCATGAAGTCAACGCGACTTCTTTTTGAGACACTAGAGCCCTTATTCTGCTCATCTTATTGAACTCTGCTTTCAAGGTTGGAATGGAAGGCCAGATGGATACATCGAGTCGTCCATGCATGGGCGGGAAAAGGACGTTATTACAGCAAACTACTCTCTGTGATACAGTCACTATGTAGGGAATTCCCACTAACATCCCACAGCAAGCTTCATTATTTAAAAGCAAATAACTACCATTAGCCAGCAGCGTAAAAGACGGTGTTATAACTGGCATAGGGATCCCTTTCAGGACGCAAGCTAAATTAGGAGCGTGCACATTACATGCACCATGCAATTGAATGTGCCTACACACTACAGAGTGATCCGGAGTGGAAGTGCACTCTTCACCTTTTAAATATACCTCTTTGCCCTCTGTCACACATCTATATGTGAATGGGAGTGACCAAACTTCGTGCAGGAAGGCAGTACCAAGTTGTTCATATCTGCCAAGGGCATAATGTTTCATGCACGAACTGAACTTAAACAGAGGGAACGGTAATGTGATCAACCCATGTATAAGCCACACAGCGGAATTTAATTCAGCAACAGAGAAAGGTAAAGATTCTAACTTTTCAATGTGCAGTAATGAGTATGTAGTATCTTTCATGGACATGAACTGTTGTTTATCAGTTAAATTAAAAGGAAGGAACAAAGATGAAGTGTTCATGTAATCCCAAGGGACTTTCCCAGCCTTTAACGTTTGCAACGTCCATGCAAACTGCATAATAGAATGCAATTGATTTTGACCATGATACAATACAGACAAATCATCCTGCACAATGTCTACCACAGATGAAACAATATTGTCTAAGGTATAAATTCTGGAAGACAGGGTGTTAATGCTATTATCTATGACAGCCAATACCTTTTCCATATTGGCTTGATCAATAGTACGTAATCTGGACGCAGCCTCAATTTGTGACAACTTCCAAACTTCGTTGTAAACAGCATATACCCATCTTTTGGACCTGCCAACCGCAGGACCCTTAACAAAATCATTCAAATCTATTTTGTCGTTTAATCGTAATAAATGAAGTTTAACAGATGCTAAAGTGGAATGTTGCAGCCAAGATTGACATAACTTCCCTACTGAGTAGGTAGTTACAGTGTGAGAAGATTCAAAACAGGGGTCTACACGAACTTGTGTATACCCCGGCGCTAAATCCAGAAACCGATGTTGACAGGAATCCGAACTCGTCTGCCACACCAACCACCCTTCTGGATTCAATTCAGAAATATTGAAGGATGTGTTGGCAACGTATGTCTGCAACGTAGCAAGGGACAGATCCGTATGATTACCCCAATTTGGATAAGCACCCAGACCCGGAATGGAGGGAGAATGTAATTTTTTAGAAGTAGCCAATCCAAAACAGGTAGTCTGAAAAATTGACGAATTTAAAAATAACGTGATTCGGGATAAGACAGGCACGATGCAAAGCTTCTGTTCCCTGTACCTGCCACGGTTTAGAACCCCAAACCGATTTAAGATCGATAGTAGCTTTCCACAGCTCATATCCTCCAATTGCCAACTCGTCCATAAAGGACTTGGAATACAACAATTTGGTGTGTGTCAGTCTAACTTTAGAAGCAGACTCAGGCTCAACCTTAAAATAAAAGGAGGCCGGATTTGACACACCGAAATCAGAAAAATATGTGAATTTGTCCACTAACGTGGTGGAGCTGCCCAGCCTAGGGGCGGGACAGTGTTCCCATTGTGTAAAATTTACAAAATTTCGAAACGTATTTGCTTTGTGTAGGAAATGCGTGCCATAATGTTGATAGCAGAATTGCTCATCATAATTAGCAGTATCTAAATACAAATCCTCAGCATCAAATGCAGCATAATATTTCAAATCAGAAAACAGTGCTTCTATGGCTTGAACATCCCAGTCATCCGAGTGGATGTTCTGCTAAACTACATCACCCATGGAAACACGAAATACATTTGGCACATTAATTACTTCAGTGGGGCCATGAATTTGAAATTTTACAGCATCCCAAGCGATCCCATCACGTACAGGCCAGGCAGTAATGTTCACAAAAGTCTGGTCCCTTTTCATGATATATGATGAGGAGTGGGGAGCCAAAGTTCCATCAATTTGTCGAATTGTAGATCTTTCTTTCAGGTAGTGTCCATTGATAAGTCTAAAAAACACTACCACAAAGCCAATGGACATAAACAAAAAAATACATATGAGCACCAGCCAAATGTAAGTCCAAGGGGGAATTAAAAAATGTCTTTTGAACCAGGCCACAAAAGTCGAAACTTTCGACGGGGCAATGGAAGTCATTGAATTAGAGTCAAAAGAGTCTCGTGAGTGGGCAACTGTGGTGGATTGTAAAACAGGCAATGTAACATCCGCAGGATAAGCATACTCAACATCTTCAGGCAGACCACCAGGTGTCGGTGGCAATAAAGGACCAGTAACTGTATGCATCTCGACGGCAACATCAGGAACGGTGTTAGAAGCTTGGGCCACAACAGAATTTCTCAGCATCGAAGGGCAAGAAACTGCCGGAGTCATACTAAGAAGAATCGGCCACTCGCTGTAGCTTGACATTGTCAATAGAGATGTACCTGTTATCCTTTCGGCCAGGAAGTGGAGGTAAAATGACTGTTCGTGTACCCTGTACTCCAAGCACTGGAACTGGTGCACGATAAGAGGGGCCGAACTCCTTGTTCTCCACCTTCTCACGGACCAGATCACCAACTCGAGGTAGCCAGCCGACTACCGGAACCTGAAGCGCAGCATCAGATGAGGAGGGTACGTGTTCGCTAGACTGTCTCTGGCCTCTTGAAGATTCTGCAATACAGCACAGTGATCATCTACGTCAAAGGGTGCGGCTGACGCCGCCATGTCTAGACCATCAAGGTCCGGGACAAACATTTGTATGCCAAAGAGCATCATGTATGGGGTCCGCCCACCCAGAGGCCTTCTAGGGAGATTATTAAGTGCACGTTGCACGTCATACAAGTGGGCTAGCCAGTTCCGGCCAGTACCTAAAACCCTGGCTGTCAAAGATTGCTTTAAGTCACGGTTCATTCGCTCCACTACACTATTACCCTCAGGTCGGTATGGAGACGGAAATTTGACTTGGACCCCCAAATTTCTCATGGCTTCTTTGTACGCCTTAGAGGCGAACGCAGGGCCCTGATCAGAATGAAAGGTACCACATGCAAAACTTCCAACAAAGACACGCAAATCCTTTGACAGTACGGGAATCAGCACTCCTTTGTGGCCACACCCGCAGAAAACGTGTGCACGAATCCACTGCAACCAAGATGTATTTGTACGCAGTATCAGAGGTAAATGGACCGCAATGATCTAAATAAACACAACCCAGTGGTTTATTAGATATGTACAGCTGACTTTGTGGTGGGCGCGCCGCAGTTGAAGGTTTTATCTGCTGTCAAATGTCACAATTAAGAACATAAGCTCTGGCTTGTTTATATAAACCGCACCACCAGTAACATTGTTGTAACAGAGATACAGTAGCTGCAACGCCGGCATGCACGGACGCCATGCCCTCGTGAGCTGCTAATATCAAAGATGGTCTGCAGTCCGCGTTGGGAATCAATCTGTCACCAACGTCGTTAATCCTCACTAATGGTACGTTATCAGGACTTAAGCGATAATGGTAACGAGAAGGGAAACCTCTAGGAAATTTCGTTCCCTTCTCTGTAGCAGCAATAGCTGCCAAGATGTCATCATCAATCTTACTTTTGGATCTTGTAACTGCTGCTACTAAGTATGTTGCCACTGCTGTTTTTGCTGCCTCGTCAACCAGGCTGTTGACGACAGCATGGACACCAACTCGTTGGTGACCAAGAGTGTGAATAACATTCACGAGAGGCAGATGGTCTTTAAGTTCTGCCACTCGGACCCAAAGCGTTTTATGCTTAATCGTGCTACCTTTGGAATCATGGTAATCATTCTGAGACCAAAAATGTAGATTGTCGTTGTATGATTGGAAACCATAAAATGAGTCACTCACTTTAAGGGTAGTGACTCGGGGATCAGCAAACTCTAGCGCTAGCACCAGAGCACGAAGCTCCGCCAACTGCGCGGTACAATCACCCAATGACTGTGTATGCACGACATCGGATTGGAAATCACCATTTACGAAAGTACCGACCAAAATTGCGCAGGCCGCTGAATCGGCGAGCTTTGATCCAGTTGCCGGTTGCGCAGAACCGTCAGTGTAAATGACACAATGGTAATCCTCGAGCGGGCACAAAGACAGAGGAGCTGGATGAACGAATTCATACTGCAAAAACTCCTGAGTCTGAAGTGCCGCGTCAAAGATATATGTGACGTCAGGCGATGTCAAGGAAGTGGCCCATTGTATCCACCTTGGATGCAAAGCCTTCGAATTTGGTACACTAGCTTTCGTCACCGCGTCAAGGGCAGGATATGGTGTTACCACCAACATGCGTTTACCTTGCGATAGCACTCGCTCTTTCAGAATCGCCATCTGTACTGCCGTCAGAACTTTCTCGACAGCGGAAAATCGCAGTTCAGCCGAAGTGTACAAGTGAGATTTGTAGGCAATGGGGACGGTGTCGCCCTCATTGAACGTCAAGTATGTGAAACCCACTGCACCTGGCACAATTCTTATGACCAGGTTAGTGTGGTTATCACGCGTCAGTAAGTATTTTGAAGCAAGAAGATCAGCTTGCAATGATTGCAATATAGCTGAATGCTCTGGCAGCCAACATGATTTGGAAAAAGTAGGTTGTATCAAGCAGACAAACGATTAAAATCAAAACCATCAGTATAGTTACAATACCATAGAAAATGAAAGGAGTAATCATACTAACATGACAGCGGATCTCAGCCACCTTCCTTTCGCTAGCAAACTAATATTATTATTATTAGACTAGTAAAAGGTCTATAGGCTTGAATGGGGAACCCCATACCGTAAAGATCAGCTCAGTGAGATCACATCACAGGATCAGCTAGGCTCTGCTCCTGGGAATGCTCTTCTTCCGAATGTAATGAAAACATGTAACACTGCAATATTAAAAGCACCCGACTTTCAGGTATTTGCAGCTGCGTGCGTGTTATGGCTAAATAGTGGGCCGATCAACCTGAACCCAACAACATGCACCGTCTAGCGACCCAGACTGTTTCTTAACACTATGTACAGACCAAGGTCGCTGCTCACTGTTTGGGATGTGAACAACAGACAGTTGTGATTAAACAAAGAAGACTAGCTTAAGTTGACCAAAGTGATGCAGTACTCAAAGTAGTTCTGTCACAGACACCTTGTAGGTGTATTCATGAAGCCCTCACCCACCAACCTAGTTGGTGGCATGCTTCATCATCGGGCCCACCCAGTGACACCTAGTATGTCCCGGGTGTGCTACGACGCCTGATTACAGCGGAGCTGGTATATTGCTGAGAATGCAGTGAGGTTGGGTGAATTGTGATTTAAAACGGCTTGGTGGTGGTCCTAGTACCCAAGGGTAAATTAAATTTTAATAACTGGGCCGACACCAGCGGTTAAAAGTAAGGCTACAGGACGTGTAAGGGTGGAGAGTTACTGCCCCCTGCGTCCTTCAGATGGTCGACATGTTTCAGCCAGTGCCTTAGAGTATTCTGGCTTTCCTCAGGACCGTTTTTAAAAGGGTGTGGTGAAAATAAAACAGACTTAGTGTTGTGGTACAGACTATGTGATACACTCACTAAGGTGTTTTTCTATGTGTGAGAGGGGGATTCCCTTCTCATGCATACCTGTACAAACAAACATTAAAAACAAGGACAAAACATTTGTAGAGAGAGTCAGTAGTCAATTTAGACATCCGGTCAACAATGCTTAGGTGGCCGGCACTATAGTGCATGGTGAGAGGACTATAGTCGGCTAGGTGTGATGGTACTGGTGGTGCCATCAGAGTGAAAGTACGCAACTAATTAAGAGCGTGGTGTGGCTAAAACACGGAAATCACACTGAAGGCAGGTGACTTAGTGTAGCAGGGCGCAAGGAAAATGTTCTTACGCTTTGGGTTATTAGCCAAGGCTTCCTGGAGGGAAGCGGTAAGGGGATGACCCTATGAGAGAAAAAGAGATAGGCTGTGGGAGTTAGGGACCTGTGAGGGAAAAAGCGCTTACCCAGTTTGTTGTTTGGAGGCTTGTCAGGATTGTTATACTCACAGTCTTTCTGGTCAGTGCCTGCCTTTTACCTGTTGTCCCGCCGTCGTCCTCCGGTAGGAAGAGCCTCTCGGCGTGTGGGCTTTTTATACTGAGGTTAACGAGGTAGCACCGCCCCTAGATGTAGTTGCTGCTCATGCTCGTAGTTTGCACACTAGTCTCTCGTGCATGCTCAGTGTATCAGCGGGTTATTGCTCATGCTCATGAATTGCACACTAGTTCCTCGCACATGCTCAGTGTGAGTGCTTGATTTACAATGTAGGAGATTTGCACACTAGTCTCTCATGCATGCTCAGTGTATCAGCGGGTTGTTGCTCATGCTCATGAATTGCACACTAGTTTTTCGCACATGCTCAGTGTGAGTGCATGATTTACAATGTAGGAGATTTGTACTCCTGCCTTTGGCATACGCTCAGTTTGATAGCGCGATTGCGTGAAGGTATATGTAAAAACTAGATTATGAAAAAACTACAATATGCCGCCAATGATACGGGGTAGGGGGCAACACCAGTGTTAGGTGTGGCGTGGTCTTATATGCGCAGGCGCTAAGGGTTCAGTGTTGGTTATGTGTGCGTTAATGCTGGGAAAACATGCCTGCGGGACGCGCCGCCTCCCAGAGTGGTTCGGCCCATGAATTACTGTTAAGTGCGCGCAGCGCGCTAAGGTTGACATGGCAGAATGGGTGGGGTTGAAGCATGTGCCCAAGATGTTGGCAGTTTGGTGGTACACACAAGAGGGAGCATGATCAATAATTGTGTCCAGGGGGACTATGGCACGGGGGGCAACTGCGCACAGGCCAGGTGATGTGTGGGTCTAGGGTGTGACTGAGTTCCACGGTATGGCATCGTTGAGGCCATTGGTTTGGGTGGAAAGACGATATATCCAACGTTGTTCCTTGCTGAGTAATTTCTTCTCATTATCCACTGCCAGTTCCGGTAGTTGTTCAATGATGGTCCAGGTCAGGTCATTGGGAGTGTGTCCCTGGGTGATGAAATGACTGGTCAGTTTGCTAATGTTCTTCTTGCACCTGATTGTGCTCCTGTGTTCTGTTATTCTAGTTCTTATTTTTCGGGCGGTCATCCCAATGTATCGGAGGCCGCAGGTGCATGTAAGTAGGTAGATCACGTTACGTGAATTACAGTTTGTGTGGCTGCGTTGAGTCCACACTTTGTCTGGTTCTAATATCAGTGTTTTCGTATGGCTGGTGAGATGGCACACGCTACAATCATTGCATGGGTAGTGTCCAGAGATCTTAGGTAGGCCCCACGCATTCAGGATAGTATTGGGTTCTCTGTTGGTCAGGGGTCTGGGGCGGGTGCTCACAAGTTGGTCTTTCAGGTTGTTGCACCTTTTGTAGGCAAACCTGGGGGTTTCCCATTGTCGTTGTCCAGAGTTTAGAATTTTCCAGTTTTTGCGTATGAGTTTCGCCACCTCATTGGAAGCTGTGTTGAATGTGGTGACACACTTGATGGGTTGGTCACTTTTGTCCTTGGGTACCGTTTCCAGGAGAGCCTCCCTATTTTGGTTCCTGGCTCTTTTCTTGGTTTTGTTGATGATGGCACGGGGGTAGCCTCTTTCCTCCAGTTTCTTAGACAAGTCTGCCGACTGATTTTTGTAGTCAGTTACTTGAGTGCAATTTCTGCGTATACGCAGGAATTGCCCAAATGGTAGGTTTTCCCTTAGAGGGCGGGGATGGAAACTTGTGTAATGAAGGAGTGAGTTCCTTGAGGTAGGCTTGTAATAGGTCGTAGTGATCAGTTGGCCATCTTTGGCCCATATGTTCAGATCAAGGAATGCCAGGTGGCTTGCACTCGAGGTGCTTGTGAATTTCAGGTATGGGTCTCTTTCATTGAGCCAAGTGAGGAAAAGTTGTAGAGTTGTTTCTGATCCCTGCCAGATCATAAGGATGTCGTCTATATATCAACGCCAGGTGAGAATATTCCTGGTATAGGGATTGGTATTGGGAGTGATGTGGGTCTGCTCAAAGAGGTGGACATAGAGTCCTGCCACGCTAGGAGCGAAAACGCTGCCCATAGATGTTCCGTTGGTTTGGAGGTACAGGCTTCCCTCATACTCGAAATAGTTTTCCTTTAGCGGGTCCTACATGCTAACAGGCTAAAACCCCACTTTGCCCGGACCGAACTGAGCCTGCTACTGGCGACCGACGAGGGGGGCGAGGACGACTCCGAGCCCCTGCCCGACCTCTTGCAGTCCAACGTCCATGATGGAACAATCGAGGGTGTCCAACTCGCCTCTTCCCTGACTCCGGAACAGCGCAACGACTGCCAGCAACTGCTGCAGGACTACGCAGCCCTCTTCTCCCTCACCCCGGGGGTGACCCACTGGTGCGTCCACGACGTCGACACCGGGGAGAGCCCCCCCGTGCGACACAGAGCCTACCGGGTACCTGACCGAGTGCGGGCATGCATCCAGGCCGAAGTAACGAAGATGCTGGCCCTGGGGGTCATCGAACCCTCCGACAGCCCGTGGGCCAGCCCTGTCGTCCTGGTGCCAAAGGCCGCAGCTCCCGGCCACCCCCCGGAGTTGCGATTCTGCGTGGACTACCGAGCCCTGAATGCAGTGACCAAGACGGACGCCCACCCTATACCCAGGGCCGACAAACTCATCGACCGCTTAGGGGCCGCTCGCTACTTGAGCACGCTGGACCTCACCGCCGGGTACTGGCAGATCCAGCTCACCCCTGGCGCCCAAGAAAGATCCGCCTTTTCGACCCCGGATGGGCATTACCACTTTCGGGTGATGCCCTTCGGAATGAAGAACGCCCCGGCCACTTTTCAAAGACTGGTGAACAAGGTTTTGGCCGGGCTTGAGGCCTTCAGCGCGGCCTACCTAGATGACATTGCCGTGTACAGCAACCACTGGGCAGAGCACCTCCTTCACATTAAAGCCGTCCTGGCCGCCCTCCAGCGGGCCGGGCTCACAATCAAGGCCAGCAAATGCCAGATCGGCCACGGATCCGTGACCTACCTGGGCCATCAAGTGGGGAGCGGGCAGGTGGCCCCTCTCCAACCGAAAATAGATGCCATCCAGGCCTGGGAACCCCCCACTACCCAGACCGCTGTCCGGGCCTTCCTGGGTCTCACCGGATACTACCGGCGGTTTATCCGGGACTATGGGAGCATTGTTGGCCCCCTCACAGAGCTAACGTCCAAAAAGCAGCCCAAGAAGGTGCACTGGACACCCCGCTGCCAAGCAGCATTCGACACCCTAAAGACCGCAATGTGTACTGCCCCGGTGCTACAGGCCCCTGACTACAATAAGGAGTTTGTGGTGCAGACGGACGCCTCCGAGTATGGGATCGGGGCCGTCCTGTCCCAGGCCGATGAAAAGGGGCTCGACCGACCAGTGGCCTTCATCAGCCGACGGCTACTGCCCCGGGAGCAACGATGGAGCACCATCGAGCGTGAGGCCTTCGCTGTGGTGTGGGCCCTTAAGAAACTCCGGCCCTACCTCTTCGGTCCCCACTTCCGGGTCCAGACCGACCACCGGCCCCTGCGGTGGTTAATGCAAATGCGGGGCGAGAACCCCAAGCTGCTGCGGTGGTCCATCTCGCTACAAGGGATGGACTTTGACGTTGAACACCGGCCCGGCAATGACCACGCCAACGCCGACGGCCTGTCCCGCTTCTTCCGCCTTGACGAGGAGAATCCCCAAGGAGATGGGTGACTCTCCAGCGCCAAGAAACCGCAAGGTGTACGCTGCGCTTTAGAAGTATTTTAAATTAGAATTAAATTATAATTCGGCTGGGGGGGACGCCTGTTGGACCCGGCCTCGTGGCATGGTCCTTACCCCCGTGGATTGTGCCCGTTCCTCGCCCCGGCCTTCACGGGCCACCCTTCTGAACTGCACCGAGGCCCTTCATCCTGAGCTGCACGAGGTCGCATACCCCTCGTGGCTCCGCCATCTTGTTGGCACCCACGTGACCCTGTGCACCAGCCAGCGCGACCCCGCTCAACCCGGCCTCAACTCCAGCGAAGCCCCGACATCGAGGCACCACGAACTGGCCAGGGGGTGCCGCAGGAACCATTCATCGCCCCCGGCGGAGGACAGTATCGATGGGACCCCCAACTGTCCTCCCCTCTCGAGGTGTGATCGCCCTGCAACTCCCTTGGGCCTGGCGCCTCTCCTGCTGGGCGTCTGGCCACCTCCACCCGGCCTCTCCGCCCCCACCGGGCGCCTGGGTCCGGACATCAAAGGGCTCCAGACCTATATCTGGGGCAACCCCGCCACAGATCGGCAGTTGTATCCCGGAGTCGAGAGCCCTGCTGATTGAATCGCGGCTGACCCTACGGAGAAGAACTCTTGTCGGAACCATCACGAGCCCTGCTGACTGCGTCGCGGCTCCTTCTTGTGAACACTTTGAAGCCACCTGGAACATCGGAGCCCTGCTGACGCTGTCGCGGCCCAACCTCGCTGAAACCTCCCTCGGAGCCCTGCTGACGACGTCGCGGCTCGAGCTGAGCAGAAACCATCTTGAGAGCCCTGCTGATTGGATCGCGGCTCTCCACGAACTGTACGCCAGAGCCCTGCTGACGCCGTCGCGGCTCGACCCCTCCGAGATCCGGAGGTCCTCCAGCTTGGGATAAGAACTGGGCCCCGGGTACCCTCGTACCGCACTCCTGCCAAAGACTGTCCCGCTACCCCTACCCTTCCAAAGAGACACTGACTTTTGGTGGATCCCTCGATCCCTTCGTGTAAATATTGACCTCGTAACCTTTTTATTGCTGATAAAGAATTGCTTGTCTTGAGACAACCTCCTTGAGTCCGGTGTGGTGGTGTTACTGTGCTAGTACGTGATAGGAGAAGGATCTCTCAGGAGACTTCTCGGCAGCGCTCGGCTACTTCGTACAGTGTGAGGGCCCCCCTTGGTGGTCTCGCCGACTCCTCGGGGTCCGTCTTCCAACAGGTGGGTTTTAGGATGACACTTGTTATTTGAGGGGTTTGTTACCAAGATCTGCGTGGCATGTTCATGTTCTGCCACCCTTGTTGAAACGGAGGGTTTCAGGGCTAAAGTTGCTGCCAGTGTGCTCCATTAATGGGACATTAATAGAGTTAATGTTTCTGCCGGCATGTTTCTGCTGTCTAGTTGGGCTCAAACACGTGGCCAGGTTGTGGAGGCACTGGGAAAATTCTTGAATTCAGATTGTCCAGAAGTGGGCAATAACACGTTTCCATCGAACATTTTAAAGATACACTGGAAGGAAGCTCTGTATTTTGCCATCGAGTAGCCTGCTTTTGATTGTACCAGCTCACCAGCTATGACATCATCGCAGTTTGCAACCTATTGCACTAACAAGCTCCAAATGGGTCACAAAGCAAACATGGCTAAACCCTGAACATCTCTGAGAGAAGTTTGTCTTGTCAGATGTAAAATGTAAATGTATGCGTCTTGTAAAGTGCACTGCTGCCCTGAGGCGTCCTGGCGCTGTAGACCGCTGGGGAACCCGTCCTGGCTATCCCTGTGAGATGGTCCCTCCTGGGTATCTCCAAGGTGAAACCAGGCATCCCCGGCGAATGTGGGGGGCCGTTGTGGAGATGAGGCAAGCTAATGCCCAGAGTTGCCAAGTGTGATGCCTGGTTAGAGTAGGCGCCGAAGCGAGAATTATCGAGTCCGCTGGTCCTGGTCCACGACCCTGCCGCGTCGGGAATTGAACCCTGGTCCCGGGCCGTCCTCTGCTTCTGGGTTTGCTGCCTCTAACCAGTGAGCCACACCACTCCACTCTAACCAGTGAGCCACACCACTCCACTCCAGATAAAACCCTATTTGCCCTAGGCAGTTGTGGGCATGGTTAAGCTAGAACAGCAAACTAAATCCATTGACAATCTGAAAAGGAAAGCCCATGTTAGAATTTTGGGCACACTCCAGTGCTCAAAGAGGATTCTCTTACTACAGTGGTAAATAGTTTTGCAATCTGTTGGAGCTCCAGAGTGAAGGAATAAGCCAGGGGTGTGTAAAGATTACAAGCTGCCGTCAATCCAAAGGGAAGTGACCCCCAAAATATGGGGTACCATGATGCTCTCCCTGTCATCAGCAGGCATCCACCACGTTG
This sequence comes from Triturus cristatus, assembly GCF_964204655.1. NCBI lineage: Eukaryota > Metazoa > Chordata > Amphibia > Caudata > Salamandridae > Triturus > Triturus cristatus. Next base: position 1,122,248,213 of record NC_140585.1, on the reverse strand, counting down.
GACGTCAATTCACCAAAATGCCAGAGGTAGCGGAAGGTACTTCACATGCCCCTTGACCTTCACTTTCACTCACACATACATATGCTTGTACATACACTCACATTTACCCATACACACACACTGTCTTACATAAACACACTCAAACGGCAAGCACGCACACAACATACATACATTTAAAAGCATTTTTTTTTACTTACCTCAGCTGCCAGGGAAAGTCATATTCCCGCTATTTGCAAATAATGTAATGTTATTCACTACTAATATAATAAGAAATTGACAAAAAAAACGAGGTGAGTGAAGCCCCCACTCACATCCATAAGGACGAGCTGCTTCTGTTCCTGCCACTGATTTTGTCACTGCTGACGCTAGGGGTCGCAAAGACAGTGCAAGGGGAATGGTAAGGGTGCAGTAGCGACCCCTAGTGGCCCCTAAATGACATCCATGTCGAGCACTGAGTGCTGCAGGTGGCTCGATTGGTTGTTGCCGTGGCTCATCTTCCGACAGTCATCACAGAATTGACCGGAGTTTGTGTCGGAGGCGTTGCATTGAACAACCACTCTTATTGGATCTCGCTAACAAGGTGCCACCACATTATAAACAAGCATTGGCATAGCCAATAGGTCTCGCCTTTGGGGCCTTATAAGTGTTTAGCCATGCTACAGTTAATGTTGTTGCAGTAAGGATATTGTGCTGCATGACTAAATACTTATAAGGTCCCAAAGGCAAGACCTATTGGCTCTCTACATCTATCTCTACCTCTCTCTCTACCTCTCTCTACCTCTCTCTCTACCTCTCTACACCCCTCTCTCTACACCTCTCTCTTCCCCTCTCTCTGCACACCTCTCTCTGCCCACCTCTCTACACACCTCTCTCTCTCTCTCTACACACCTCTCTCTCTACGCACCTCTCTCTCTACACATCTCTCTCTCTCTCTCTATACACCCCTCTCTCTCTCCCTCTCTCTATACACACCTCTCTCTCTCTCTCTCTACACACACCTCTCTCTCTCTACCACTAAGTGGCAGCCGGAGCCTTATAGCACTGCTTGTCCTTAAAAAAAAAAGAAAACAAGCATTGGCATAGCCAATATGTCTCGCCTTTGGGACCTTATAAGTTTTTAACCATGCAACAGTTAATGTTGTTGCACCAAGGATATTGTGCTGCATAACTAAATACTTATAAGGTCCCAAAAGCGAGACCTACTGGCTATGCCAATGCTTGTTATAATAAGTCCTACCACTTCACTCATAGAGGGCGCATAACTGAGTACAGTAATTTCGGACGAGTAGGGTAAGGTGAGGGTAGAGCGGGAAGGATTAAAATTCGCAGAGTAGAGTCCCCCAAGATGGAATTTCCATTCCTCTTCTTTAATAGGAATGGGGAGGGATTTCACTCTTGTGCCACAACAATCAGCGATTATTTCCCAGTACCTTTTAGAGGTATTTTTTGATGCCGCCTCTTTTAACTGTACCCATACGCGATCTTCCTTTATTTGCTTTAAGGAACGTGTTTTCCTCTGTCTTTATTTATTTATTTCCCTATTTATAGAAAGCATTGGGTTAAAATACGATCTCCGTTTAGCTGGAACATGCGATGATTTACATGATGTAGCCAGAGAACCTGCATTACAAGAAAAGGCTTCAAATAAGTCAGTTTGAGTAGAATAACAGTGATTACTAAGTGCTGCTGATCTCTTATCAAAACTGTTAAATTCTCTTTTAATTTAGCGGTCGCTAGAGTATTCCAATGGATTCTTCCATTTGTTGCATTAAACCGCACTGTGCTATATTTAAAGTTATGCTTTAAACATTCTTTGACATTATCAGATGGGAGATAACTTTAGATGCAGATGTAACTCCTGCTTCCCTAGGGTTGTTGTAATTTTGAACCTGAACCAGGGGGAGATCATTACTCTGGATCATTTGGAGGCCAGGGATTTCGGCAAAGCAACTCAATAGGAAGGATCTATTCATATATCGTTCATGATCAAAAATAAAAGAACAATCTAAGGTATAAGGTGCAAAAGGTAAGTGGTTGACTTGGCAAGTTACCTCAGGACATTTTTCAGTCAGATTATACATCTTTATTTATAAAGTTCTATGTAGCGCGGACATGACCCAGATGGGTATCAGAGCGCTTCACATTTGGAGGATAGGAAATACTAAAGGGAAAGACAGGCGTCAATTATGTATGTAAGCAAGAAAATTGAGAAGGTGGGTATATAAAAAAAACACATTAAGCTAGTACAATAGCGAATTGGGAGAGGAACAAACAATAACTTATAGGAGTATAGCAGCCAACTCTGGGCTCCAAGGTGTAAGCCCAGTACAATGAAACAGACAAACCATGCCCAATTAAGGCAAGAGCTTCTTCATTAGGATTATTTTTACTTCCATTTTGAAAGCAACCAAGAAGGAGATTATGCTGACTTCCGGTGGGAAAGAGTTCCAGATCTTTGGGGCAGAGCCTGAGAAAGCTCTGTGACTCGTTCTCTTTTTGCGAAAAATCTGTGGTTTCAGGAGGAAAGAGTTTGCACTTCTTGATGGTCTAACACCTCCAGATAATTCAAGCTTTTGAGCCAGGTAACAGGGGGGTTTTGAAATGGAGGGCCTTGTGAGTCATGCAAGCAATCTTTACTTGTATTCTTGCTTCGTAGGGCAACTAATTTAGTGATTTTAGGACTGGGGATATGTATTTATTTTTGTACCCGTAATCAGTCTTTCAGCAGCATTCAAGGAAGCCCTTAGTACGGCCATGATATATTTACGGAGGCCACAGAGTGTTGCACTGCCATAATCTAGCCTCGGCAAAACAAGCGCTTTGACCACCTGCTTGAAATCAGCTTGTGGAAGGAATGGTTTGAGATTCCTAAGTATCCTCATCTGGTGGTTAGCAGCCTTGCACACCTTGCTAATATGATTCTTCATGTTCAGGTGCATGTCCAGGGTGATTCCGAGCAATTTGGCTGAATCAATAATGTGGGGGGGGGGGGGTAGCAGTTGAAGTCTGTGAGGTGCTTCATCCAGAGGTCTATCTTGGGGGTGTGATTAGGAGGAGATATGAGAAGGAATTCAGTTTTGGAGGTGTTAATCAGGAGGTGGTTCTCAGACAGTTTTGAGTATTCGTCAGGGTAGTGTCGAGTGATGTGAAGTTTTCAGGGGAGGTGATTTTCAGGTAGAGTTGTGTGTCATCCGCATACATATGGAAAAGAATGTTCGTGGAGGTTAGTGCATTAGCTAATGGTTCCAAGAAACTGTTGAAGAGAATGGGAGATAGTGCAGACCCTTGTGGGACCCCCATGGAAACTGTTGAAGGCTGGAATAGAGATTGATTGACCTTGATTCTTTGGGATCTGTGGTGGAGGAAGGAAGACAACCATTGCAGAACCAGACCAGAGAGGCCCATCCTGTGCTCAAGAATGGATAAGAGGTTGTTGTGGTTAACAGTGTTGAACGCGGAAGAAAGGTTTAGGAGGCAAGATTTGTTATGGTCAAGCATTTTTAAAATGTCATCCATAATGTGAGTGAGTGCTGATTCTGTGCTGTGGCCACTCTGAAAGCCAGATTGATGTTGATCCAGGGGTGGAAAATTCTCAATGTGGGCGCAGAGTTGCGATTGGATGCATTTTTCTAGGATTTTAGCCAGAGTGGAGATATTGGAGATAGGGTGGAAGTTGTTAAGATCAGCTCTATCTGCATTAGGTGTTTTTAGAATGGGTAAAACCTGAGCTGCTTTTAGGCATTCCGGGATCCTGCCTTGTGACAGTGATGCATTGACAATCTTTGTCCAAAGGGGGATGAAGGCTTCCTTGATTTCTTTGAAGACGGGTGGTTACAGTGGGTCGCTGACGTGATTAGTTGGGTTGATACTAAGAAGAATCTTGTAGCTGTCTATTTCGCTGAGGGGAGTGACGGAACACAATGAGGCATTGTTCTTGGTGATAAGATTAAGTGGCTCAAACCTTTCCAAGTGGGCAGGAGGAGGCAGAAACCCTGAGGATGGCAGAAGGGTCTTCTTAGATTCTAGTTCAATACTGATGAGTCTAATAAATAACATTGCTACGTAAAGAGGAGGCCAATAGTGAGGCATTGTTATTCAAGTTCCCCCGAACAATAGAAGAAATGCTTAGATCTAATATAATTGCATCTTGGTAGGATTGAATTGGAGCGCTAGGATTCAAAACAGGAGAACGGGGTCCCCATGAATTAATTTCCACTTGACCCACTTCCTTCTTCATGACGTTCGAATCCGAGTTTGATGATTGATTTAGAATTAGATTAGGGTCGAAGCGTAGCTATTTTGCCCTTTTTTAGGTCGAGCTTCAGCGGCAGCGCGCAAGCGCAGCTCACTCTGTGGGGCATGCAGTAGTAGAGTATGAGAAAACAAGCTTTCCTCACTCTTCGCTCATATTATTCATTGGCTTCTGTCTTTGTTAGTGACGTAACATAACATAACATTCCGACCATCTTTATATGCTGGATAGTATTTCTTTTTTTTTAAACATATTTTATTAGTTTTCGGTTTTCATCACGTTAGTTACAACTTATTACAATTATACACATTTATGCATCACATTGAAGTCGCAGTGCAGTCTGGGCTGGAAAAAAAAGGAGTGGTCATTAGGCATACAATAAGATAACCATGTGCATCCAGAAGCCAAACTTTCCCAATCAAATCGATGTTTGCCATACAATTTCATCCGTATACAGTCCAAATTAGTCCGTGTCCCAGAGCACTGCAGCATAATTGCACCATAATAGAAAAGAATTGTGTATCACATGAATGCAACTATTCCATCCCTCTCTCCCTGCCTCAACTTCGTCTGGCTTCATCCACTTACAACTTATTTCTCGAGGTGTTCTGCTAGCTACTCCCGGTTGCACTCAAACATTCAAGATATATATATACTGTACGGTGCGAGGTCTGCGTGATATGTAAATCAATATTAGCGTGAACTGGAAGAGGGACTGGGTAGCAAAGCTGCCATTAGTTCCGAGGGACTGGGGGTGGAGCCAGGACCTTGAATGCTTCCAGAATACTATCCCAGTCTAGGGAGATTATCTTTTTGCGCAATCCCCGGGCTTCCTCTCGGCGGATAGCAGTGCTTTCTGCTCCCCCCCCCATCTCACCACATCCCGTGCCAGCCATAAAGCTGTGGGGGTGTGACCGATTTCCACCGCATCGTGATGGAGCATTAAGCCAGGAGTAAGGTTAAGTCTATAAAGCGAAGCTGTACTTTCTGTGTTTTAGGGTGTCGTATCAGCCCTAAGAGGCAGACTATCAGCCCGGGATGGGAATTCCAACCGCAGATTCGATCAAAGTAATCACTTCCGACCAATAAGGTGCGAGTACAGGGCACTGCCACAGCATGTGTAGTAAGTCAGCGTCCTCTAATTTACATCTGGGGCAGCAGTGTTGTGTGGTCGGGAACATGCGTTGCAGCCGGTGTGGGGTAAGATACGCCCTATGTAAGACCATATATTGAATGAATTTGAATTTGGCATTACGGGGGATTTTCTTAGGGTATTCTAAGGTCTTGCTCCAGTCTTTATCCATCAGGTCTGTACCAAGGTCCGTGGACCATTTGTTGTGCAAGTCCGTCAGTGGGATTCTAGTGTGAGTAGTAATGCCTTTGTAGAGCCACTTAGTGAGATGACGGCCTTCTCCAATTAGGTAGGTCATGAAGACCATTTCATGTCGAGGTTGTTCCTCTCTATGGGGGGCCCAATGTATTGCAGGACTACAGTGTGTGTTAGATATAATGCATCAGTGACTCCATGTCCAAAGTTACCATGGTCCATAAGTGTACCTTCATCAAATAAAGCACCCACTGTGGCCACACCACCCTCCGTCCAGGGAAGCAGCCGCCTTCTAGTGAGGAGGCCAGCGGGGGTAGGGATGCCAATGAGTGGTGTGGTGTCAGAATAAGGAAAGCAGCTACGCATGTAGTGTGTGGATTTCTCCAGTACATGCGTGCCGTGCGCAGGAGCGTCGGGGCGTCGGCCGAGATCTTAGCCAGCAGTAGGAGCAGGGTATGCAGCCGCCCTCGGTCTATGTCAGCGGAAGTATAATCAATTTCATGTAAGTTGCGCCCTGCCAACCAGTACGAAAGGCCATTGTAGTTGGTTCGCGTAACAGTATGCACGAAACTCCGGGGCACCTAGTCCACCCTTATCGGTGTCCAACTGCAGCTTGGCTAGCCCCACTCTATGGCGGCCATTACCCCAAATCAATGCAGACAGTGTAGTGTTCTGGGAGTTGAGAAGTGGGGTCGGGATCACAACTGGTAGGTTAGAAAAAAAGTATAGTAGACGGGGTAGGACTACCATTTTTGATATCGCCACTCGACCCATCACTGAGAGTGGTAGGGAGGACCAGAAGGCGACCTGCGAACGGAGAGATCTTATAGCCTTACCCAGGTTACCCTCTACGAGATCCGGCGCAGTTCGGTAAACCTGTATACCGATGTATTTGAACGTGTGTGTGGCGACAGTTAAGGAGTGGGAGCCGAACTGGATCGCCTCTGGGCGTTCCCCTTGGTTTAAAAAGAAAGCATAAGACTTGCAATCATTTATACTAAGACTAAGGCCTGTGAGCTGCGCAAAAGAGGCGAAGATGCTCGGGATGGGTGTGAGGGAAGTTAGGTCGTCGGTATACAAAATAATATCATCCCCGTATGCGGAGATTGCGTGTGTCGTCTGTCCCAGATGTATTCCTATTTGCGCTGCTGATAGCCGTACCCTAAGAGCCAATGGCTCTAGGGCCAGCACAAACAACAGTGGGGACAAGAAGCAACCCCGACTGGTGCCTTTACCAATCTGATATTCCCGTGAGATGTGCCTTCCCGTGCGAGCCCTCGCAGTGGGGTCTGTATACAAGAACCTAACCCACTTCAGATAGTCCGGGGGGATGCTGAATCTCTCGAGTACACGAAACATGTAGTCCCATCTGAGCATGTCAAATGCCTTTCTCAAATCCAGGGTGATGCACCCTGCGTTACCTCTTTCCGGGGGGGTGGCGGCCATGACATGATACAGTCTCCTAATATTAAGTGAAGTACTCTGCGCCGGCACGAACCCGCACTGGTCTGGGTGGATTAACTTATGTAGATAAGGGAGTAGGAGGCCAGAAAGGATCTTACTCAGTATTTTATATTCGGTTGTGAGTAGGGACAAAGGGCTGTATCCCAACAGATCTGTCGCCGAGCGTCCCGGTTTGGGGAGGGACACTACCAGCGCCTGTCTAGTGGAGGGGGGCAGCGATCCCGTGGCCAGCGCGGTGTTATACAGCCGCACTAACTGCGGTACCAGAGAGTCAGAAAATGTAGCAAAGAATTCGTCCGGAAGGCCGTCCAGACCAGGGGCCTTGTTCCAGGGCAGGCCTCTAATGACCGCCTTGATTTTGGTCCTTGTGATAGGGCCAGAGAGAGCGTCCTGCGCTGCTTTGGCCAGTTGAGGGAACGGTACATCAGTTAAAAAAATCGTCAAGGGCCTCTTCCATCAGCAGGGGGGTTGCTTGGTACAGAGCCTGGTAGTATTCGCAGAAGGCTGTGTTTATTTCTTGTTGTGTGTCCACTGTATTCCCATTCCTAGTAGTTATCTCGTGTATCGGGGTGTATGGGGGGTCATCTCAGAGTATGCGCGCTAGCTGCGGGCCAGCCTTGTCGGCATGTTTCGTGTGCGTGTAGGCGGTGTAGTCAATGTGCCTAAATGTTTCAAGTAGCTCAGCATGTTTTATTTGGGCATCCTGCAAGAGTGCTCCCTTTGTGGGGTCATTCACTGTATCTTGTTGAAGACTATTCAGGGAGTTCTCAACTTATTTTAAGTTGTTATGTATTTTCTGTTGCTCCCCCGCTGTGGTGCTAATGGCTATCCCCCGATCACCGTCTTGAATGTATCCCACTCCATCTGTGGTGTGGAGGCAGTTCCCGTGTTCTCTGCGAAGTAGTGATCAATGCCTACAGCCAGAGCTTCCCGGAAGACGGAATGCTCTAGCATTAAGGGCCATAGTTTCCAGGTGGGAACAGGGTTGGGGATTCTGCCCCAGGCGAGAGAGATCTCCAAGGGGTTATGGTCAGAGAGTGTCTTGCCCAAGTATGTTGCATGCGTCACCTGAGTCGTGATGTGGTTGGAACAGAGGATCCTATCAATTGGAGTGTGGAGTTGATGTGGGTGCGAGAAGAATGAGTATTCTCTGCTGGTGGGGTACTTCAAGCGCCAGACATCCCCCAGGCCCCAACCCTCGTCCCAGCAGCACAGGGCCTCCACCTGTCGGACAGTATTGGCTCCACCAACGGGGGTGTGTGATCTATCGATGGTAGGATCCATTACAGTGTTGTAGTCCCTGCCCGGTATCCATGGACATGTAGCCCAGGGCACCAGGACCGGGTTAAGGCTCAAGAGGTAATTATCCTGTTCGAAGTTGGGTGCGTATATGCTAACTAGGATTATCTGTGTGCCATCTAGTGTGCCCCTCACTAGGATGTATCTGCCCAATGGGTCCGCCCGTTGCTCCAGTGCTTTGAAGGGGACCCCACTCCTAACCCATCTGGACGCGCCTCTGGCGACGGCAGAATATGTTGTGGAAAAAACCTGCCCCCACCATTTTTTGCGGAGTTTAGCCGCCTAAGCAGCAGTCAGGTGGGACTCCTGTAGAAATACTATGTGTGCACGCCGCCTATTTAATTGTGCGTGGACTCTGTCTTTTGTGGACCAACCCCAGGCCCTGTACATTCCAGGTGATCACATTGTAGTTGTCCTGCATCCGTATCTGAGGTGTACTAATGGTGAACAGATGTGCAACGTTGGGAGAGCAGCGATACTCCGGGTAGCGAAAGTGGTGGGCCAGATTGTGAAGACTACAAAACTACCTTCTACAATACTCGGGCCAGCTGTTCGAACTGCGCTGGCCCAAATCATATGCACAACGGTGCTAACTAGTAACAGTGTATGTGTTGCTTTCGCTAAAGGCGGGTGCATTTCTGTAGACTGCCTAGTGAGGTTAGAACGTCGCAAACCCTACGCAGCCCAGACCACATTTATCAGCATGTTTCGCAGTTTCGGAACTGTGGGTGCAACCACATTTTGATGATTTAAATTCTTACATAAACAATGAGGTGGGATTTACATACGATTTGCCCCAGCATTGACTACAACAAAGCATTATCCCAAGAAACCATCAGCAGTTTGGGTTGTTATGGTACTGAACAAATTTATATTGGTCTCTGAATCTGAACGGTTCAAGACGTCTTCTGAGGAGTCCGAAAGAATTGGATGGGCTTCACCACTTAACCTGGTGGCCGCCTCTAGTGCCTCCGCTTGATCTCGTAGGGCCTGCTCTGGCGTGGGAGTCCCAGATTTTGCTGCGAGCCCCCACCGGAGGCGTTTCAATTTGCGGACTCGTCTCTGCTTCGGAGAGGCAGTGGCTATTTGCGAAGAGGGGCCAGACCGCCCGGGGGGCAACATAATTTCGAGCCATTCTTCCACCTCGTCAGGTGTTTCAAAGAACTGTGTCTTGTGGTCGTGGATCACATTTAGCTTAGCCGGGAACAGTAGGTCATATTTAACGTTCAGTGCTCTGAGTTTTTTCTTTGCATATTGATATTGGGAGCACTTGCGTTGGACCAGGGCAGTGTAGTCCGGGTATAGGGATACCCGCTGGTTCTCGTATTGTATTTGGGACAGTTCTCTCGCCTTTTGCAACAGAGTGTTGCGGTCTCTAAAATTCAGGACTTTGACAATGAGGGGTCGGGGGCGAGCCCCCGCAGTTGGTCTGCCAGACGTGATTCTATGCGCTCTTTCTACACAGAAAATATCAGAGAGGCCCTCCGGGGCCACGTGTTCCCTGAACCACTGTTCCATGAATCTGGTAGCGCCTGTTCCCTCGCATCGTTCCGGCAGGCCTATGACACAGATGTTGTTGCACCGGGCACGTCCCTCCCTCTGTCCAGTGGCCTTGAAGAAGGCAAAAAGAAATTAGAAGAAATCACTCTCGAACTGGAATCATTCAGTGAATATCTTCTTAAAAGAAAAACCGACAAGCTCAGGAAGGACATTAGATTGTTCTCCCAGGAACGGACATATCCATACCTATCAGAGAACTTTTATACTCAATCAGGTGAGTATACTGCTGGTCAACAACACAGCTATAAACGAGTTGTCACTTTCTCTGACACCACCGATTCGGACAGTGAGGGATCTCCACACTATAACCCACGATCCGACACAGAGAACTATCGGGGACAGAATCGTTTTTTAGGCAATCGAAGGGGTGGTTTTCGCCCCAGATATCAAAACCGATATCTAAACCAATATCGGGGCCAATACCAAAATCCCCACTCGAGAGGCAACTTCCAGGAACCTCAAACAGCCCAGAGGTTCCAGGAACCAGCACAATCACAGAGGTGTATCCGTACTCGCCACAACCAGTATTGGAGAACTTAACCAAAATCCCAGTCTTCAACCTGTCGGCCCAAACCATGGATAACTCCACCGAAACCCTCCTCACGAAGGGCCTTTCCTTTGTCCCCTCCATGAACCTCAACAAATTCGAACTTATGAAGGACTTACACGCATTTTTTCGTAAAATACGACTTAAAATTTTCTTTCTAAACTCTATTGACTCTGCACCCAATGACAATTTATCAGGTCTCAAACCACCATCTAATTTTACACCCAACGTTGAACAAGTAGGCAAAGAAGTGGAATGCTTTGAAAAGGCGGTCCTCAAAGTTTACAAAGCTCTCAAATTTGTACCATATGCTTCTGACAACATACCCAAAGAAGAAAAACTGGCCCTTACCAAATTGAAACAGAATCCTGAAGTTACCATCAAACCCTGTGATAAGGGAGGGGGGATTGTCATTTTTAACACCAATGACTACAAATTGAAGATGAACAACTTGTTGAACTCCCCCCAACACTATACCAAGATTCTTAATAACCCCGAACCCAAATTGAAAATGAGAATTCTTCGATTGGTAGAAACTGCAATTGAACGGGGAGAAATATGCCACCAAGAAGCAGAATTTCTCACCCCAACATTCACTAGGTTCCCCATTATCTATGGGGTTCCTAAGACACATAAAAATCAAATTGATCCTCCCCTTAGACCAATTGTCTCCACGATTGGGTCAGCGACAGAACCACTGTCGAAATACATTGACAAATTTCTTCAACCTATAGTGACCAATTTGGAATCTTATGTCAAAGACACTGGGCATTTTATATCTAAGATTGAGGGACTCCACTTCAACCACCAAAGAGAATTCCTAGTATCAATGGATATCGAATCCTTATATTCGAATATCCCTCAGAAAGATGCCCTTACTGTCATCAGAGACATTTTGGAAACTCAGACGACATTGCACAACAGCAAATTTCTCATTGACTGCCTCAGAACAGTGCTAGAGGAAAACTATTTTGAATTTGATGGAGACATCTATCATCAAATTAAAGGAGTCAGCATGGGGGCCGCGTGTGCCCCAAGTGTAGCCTGTCTATACATGGGGCACTTTGAAAAAAAGAACATCTATAATGAAGTGGCCCCATACTATGAGAATATCCGATACTGGGCACGTTTTATCGACGACATCTTTTACGTGTGGCAGGGCGAAAGAGATGTCTTAGATCAATTCCTAACCTGGATCAATCTAGCAGATCCCAACTTGAAATTTACTGCCCAAATTAGCAACATAAGTTTGGAATTCCTAGACGTGGAAGTCAAACATGAAAATGCCCAACTCAATGTCACACTTTTCACCAAACCCACATCTAGGAACACCCTCCTTCACTTCGACAGTTTCCACCCGTCCAGCCAAAAGAACAGCATTCCATTTGGTCAGTTTCTTCGGTTGCGCAGAAATTGTACTTCTGTTCAAGACTATCTTCATCACTCAGAAGCCATGAAACTTAAATTTATCCAAAGAGGATACCCCAAGAAAGTAGTACGCGATGCCTTCAAACGAGCACGCTACTACAACCGAGACACTTTGTTTACTCCTAAAGAGAAAAAACAAACAGAACAACTGATCTGTATCACCAAACATTCGGTATTCAACAACAAAATCCGACATATTGTAAATTCCCAATGGCATCTACTCAATCTTGATGCCAACTTACCCAGGATTCCCAAACCACTATTTGCCTTTAGACGCAATAAAAATTTGAGGAATCTATTGGTTCAGGCCAAATACAACAGCCCTAAGCCATCACTTGTACAGCGATCCATCACGGGCAACCAACCTGTCCGTGGCCACCACAAATGTGGAACATGCCATGCATGTGCGAACACCATGGTAGGCGATAGGATCAACTTCCGCCACCGTTCAGTTGAATTGGGAGAAATGACCAACTGCCGTACCACCAATTGTATTTACGTTATCCTGTGCCCGTGTGAATTACCCTATGTTGGTGAAACGGGTAGGGAATGCAGGATACGTATTGGTGAGCACAAATCAAACATCAGACGGAACAATCTCTCAGCCCCACTCGTTTCCCATTGGAAAGAGGCCAACCACAATGAAAGCGATTTACGCTATGCAATTCTGGAAAAAATACAGTGCCATAAGGGCGCCAATATCACCAATATCCGTAAGAAACAAGAGGTTTTTTGGATTTTTGTTCTAGACTCCCAGAAAAACGGCCTGAATGAATCCCTTCCATGGGAAAACGCAATTTTATAATTCCATCTATTTGTTTCTCTCCAGCGTGGCTATTCTGTGCTAATTTTTATAATTCCATCCCGCTGTTCCTCCCCTGTGATGTTATTTTGTGCAAATTTTGGCTTTACGCAATATGGTTCATGCATTATGCGCTACCCCAGACTATTTCTCCATCATAGTTCGATTATCGCGCCTTTGCCTATGCAGAAACAGACTTATCGGCACTTTCTCTGAAGGATCAATCTCCATGTGTTTACCTCCGCAAGTAGGGTTATAACTCGCCCTTTTGAATTTATTCTAAACATCCTCTCCTTTGACTTTTGTATTCTTGTCGATTGAGGTATAAGCTTTCACCCATTTCGGCATTGTAAATGCTTTCCTCCGATTGGCCCATGCTCGTCCAGGCCCTGCTGTCCTGTGATTGGCCGACGGATATATTTAAAGTTCTGACGTTGTGATCTGCGTTTCCCGCGGTTCCAGGCTACGGCAACTTTTCCACTTGAACCTCGGCCCGTGTGCCCCTCGTCGGCTCTGGACATCATGAAGCTTACATCCAGGTACATAATTATAAGCGTAGCCGTTTTCTTTATCATTTTGGGCTGTTTTTAACTTCGCATTCTGCTATACAGTCCATCACCCCACCCGTGTTTACCGTGTATAAGTCTTTCCCGTTAGCGAGGTTCTTTTCAATTATGTTACTTTGATATCTTTTTCTTGTTATTTTCTGTGACAGCTTCATCGTTTTTGATAACTAACATCATCCGCTATTGAGTGGCCGTCTCCCGGTTTTTCCTATGTATCAATTCCCCTGTGATCCGAACACGTTTATCATTGTCCGTCGTACGTCCTCCCACAAGGTACTACGAAACTGCTTAATTATTCTATTTAGCGTTTTGGCAATCCATCTTCTCTGTTCAGTTAACTCTTATCTGTAACTCTTCTGTTTTTCTCGACTTTAATTAATTAAGTAATCATTTCTTGTTTATGCATTTTCTCCAGCTATCTCCGGATTTCACGGAGCCGACCTCTAAACACGAGGGGACATTCCCCTCAGGATTCAAGAGTTTTTATCATTGAGCACACAGCCGCCTCTCAATTATTGTTATATTTACCTCCTGGTAAGACTAATTGGTCTCATTATTATCATTTTCAAACCATCAGTACTCAACGAATTTCCTAGTCTAGCATCTCTTCCCACTTAGCCACACTTCATTTAGTTCACGCTTTTCATTTACAACTGTGAATTGATTCTCTGCACTTGTTCTACTTGAGCCGACATCATCGTTAGCACTATTTAGCTTGTATTCTTAACCTTGCAGGTATCTACTTAGCCAATTACCGCTTTCAACTTACCTTGTGGAATCTCTACAGCTTCATCGTTCTTGATAACTAACATCATCCGCTATTGAGTGGAATCTCTATGAACTCCGAAGATTTATCCTATGATAAACTCGGCCGCCTAAATTGAAAGGCAAGCATAATTTCTCATTTGTCCTATGACTCTGGCTTCAAGATCGGACATCTAGCAAGTTCTACAACGACTTATTTTGTCCCACTTTTGAATTGTTTTTACCATTTAGGATACCCATCTCAAGTGGAACTATCCCTCGCATCTGTTGCTACCGATTCCTACCATCCTTGAGGTTTCGTTCTAACTCGAGTTGGGTGAGACTTCTAAACACACTTCAAACACTTTTATTTGTATTAAATCATTACATTCCTCTCTAGTAGGGATTGTTACCCTCATGTATGTTTTCTGATGTATCTTGTGTTCAGTTTCTTAGATCTGTCTTTGGTTTACTCATGGGCGACCCATCCCATGAGAGATGACCAACGTGGTGCATTTTCTACTCTAGATTTAAACTGTCTATCTAATTTTGGTCGAAATGCTTAGTATCCATATATTCTACATCGCACCAAATGTAAGTGTCTGTATGCCACCTAAATTGTGGTCTATCGGTGACCTGTGAACTTATTTGCTCCATTAAGAAATATGATTCACCCTAACATTGCCCTACTATTAAGTTGAAACTTAGAGTTCTGACTATGTGAGCCTGAATAGTAATTTATCCTGATTTATATATCTCCCTTTTTTATTGTTCTTTTTTTTACTTTTGTTATTGTTACTTATTTGCAGGCCCCCTGAAATTAAAGAAAACGCCCTGAAGAAGGTGGCACCCTATTAAGTGGGTGATTGCACCGAAACGCGCGTCGGCGTGTCCTGCTGTTTTTGATTTGGCGCATCCCCCTTAAATTAGCCAGCGGTGTCTAACTCTGAGACACCCTTACACTACGAGGAGTTATTCCCTCTGCTCACCTTTTTTCTCTTATCTTTTAAGAAGAGTAAATGTATGTTTTACCCTTTAAGATTGACTGTGTATGAATGTATAGTATGCCTGATTATATGATTGTTATTTAATTGTACATATACTCTTTTCAATCCCTGACGGGGGCCCATTTTTGATTATTTTGTGTATATTTCACTATCAACCATCATACTTTTTGTATTGTTTATTTCCAACCTATGAGTTATTTGTAAACTCACTAATCGAACTTTTGTATCAAAAAAAATAAAAATATAATAATATTATCATCAATCCCTTATTGCCATTCATGTGTTTGTGTTCTTCTCCCAATGGTGGCTGATTTGGCTGTTTAATCAGAGAGATCTCTTTGATCCATTCATATACGTTAAGGTAGAGCTTTTTCACTTGAGTTGTTGATGTGCTTATTTCCCCTTTTGCTCTCCTTATTATCCAAATCGGGGTACCCCTGTTTCTAGTGGACACGTCCCTCCGTGTCGTCCGCCCTCTCCTGTAGCCCAGCAACCTGTTTTTGGAGCTGCGCACTATCAATCAATCATGAAATTTGTAAAGCACACTACATACCTGTGAGGGTCTCAAGATGCTGGGGGGGGAGGTGCTGCTACTGCTCGAAGAGCCAGGTCTTGAGTAGTCTCCTGAAGGTAAGTAGGTCTTGGGTCTGCCGTAGGAGGATGGAGATTGTGTTCCAGGTCTTGGTGGCGAGGTAGGAGAATGATCTGCTGCCAGCGGTCGTTCTTCGGATGCGGAGAACGGTAGCGAGGGCGCGGTCGGCGGAGCTCGCGGTTCGGGGTGTAGAAGGTGAGGAGTCTGTTGAGGTAAGCTGGTCCGGTGTCGTGGAGTGCCTTGGGTGCGTGGGTGAGAAGTTTGAGGGTGATCCTCTTGTTGACGGGCAGCCAGTGCAGGTCTCTCAGGTGGGGTGTGATGTGGCTGTGTCGAGGGATGTCGAGGATCAGGCGGGCAGAGGCGTTCTGTATGCGTTGCAGTCGTTTCAGCAGTTTGGCCGGGGCTCCTGCATAGTGGGCAATTCCGTAGTCCAGCCTGCTGCTGACGAGGGCCTGGGTGACCTTTCTTCTTGTGTCGGTTGGGATCCACCTATAGATCTTCCAAAGCATGCTGAGGGTGTTGAAGCAGGAGGATGAGACGGCGTTGGCTTGCTTGGTCATGGAGAGTGTTGAGTCGAGGATGAACCCCAGGTTGCGTGCGTGGTTGGTGGGTGTTGGTGCTGCTCCCAGGGTGGTTGGCCACCAGGACTCGTCCCAGGCTGAGGGGTTGGAGCGGAGGATGAGGACCTCCGTCTTGTCCGAGTTCAGCTTCAGACGGCTGTTGTTCATCCATTCGGCGATGGCTTTCATTCCTTCGTGGAGGTTGGTTTTGGCGGTGAGGGGGTCCTTGGTGAGGGAGAGGATCAGCTGTGTGTCATCGGCGTAGGAGGTGATGTTGAGGTCATGCAGTCTGGCGACGTGGGCGAGCGGGCCATGTAGATGTTGAACAATGTCGGGCTGAGGGATGATCCTTGGGGTACGCCGCAGATGATCTTGGAGGCCTCAGACTGGAAAGGGGGGAGGCGGAAATTCTGGGTTCTGCCGAAGAGGAAAGAGGTGGTCCATTTCAGAGCCTTGTTGTCATGCCCCGCGGTCATGCCTGGAGATGCGAAAGGTATTTAAGGAGCATTGAGGGTTTCTAACGCTGCTTAGCGTTCTAGCTGTTAGCCCGTTTCCGTCCCTTCGTTGTATTGCCTGACTTCCTGTTTGGGAGTGTTTCCTGTTTCCGGTTCAGAGGTCGTTGTAGCGAACAGTACGAGCTCCGTGCTGTTCCTTTGTTTGGCAGTGGTTGGATTTCCCGTATTCTTTGGGAAACAGCAACGGTAGTCGCGCGCTGGTCCATTTGCCCTGCGGACGTCGTCTACTGTCCAGAAGCCTCTGGTGTCAAGTAAGGCCTCGGTGTTAGTAGCGTGGTGCTACTCACGGGGCTGTTCTCTGTTCAGCTCACTATTGTGGACTTCTTGTGTTTGTTTTATACGCATCCTGCGGTTAAGGAGCCTCTCTGACTATTTAGGCCAGAGGAATATTGTTTTCTTGAAATTCTTCAGTTCCGTTCGTATTTCATTACCCCCATTAGGCAGGAGAAATTGGCGTGGACCTTTGGGGTTTATCGTAGGTTACAGTGGTACTTCATCAGTAAACACGGTAACCATTAGTCATTGCACGAGTATATTTGGGAGAGGGTTGTTCACGTATATCCCTTACATTCTTTTCCACCCATATTCCCTGCAGCTCTTCGTTGTCATATTCACCTCAGACTATCAGTGGACAAACAAGGAGACTAGCATTCCGCCTACTCACACTCATTAGAAGATAGGGGTAAGCGCCACCATTACAGTTAAAGATTGATGGTCTAGGAAAGGATTGAATGTTGGTGGTAATCTTTGTGTATCTACATAGGGGTCCTGACATCTACAATAAGATACGTGCTAAGAATTCCCAAGGTCAACATAGCGTGGTAGGTGCCTTTTCACTCGCACAAGGTTAGACTGCAAAGGGGGAAATTAATGCACATTAACGAAGCGTTTTTTGTATTACAGCTGTGAAGGTCTGCCTGTTACCCAGAAGTTGTGCACCACACGATCTGCCTTTTTTCCCCTGCCTACCCTTGTTTTGTTTCCCTGTTTTCCCTAGCGTCCCTCCTGGCTCTAGAGTTTGATAGAGCGGAAGGGGCGTGGGGGACGACTGAGGACTTCTCTTCAGGATTCCTGGCGCTCCTGCGGAACAGAACCATTGATTATTACACTTGTCTCGGATCCCTGCTTTGTGGAGGCGTTTGCGTAGGGTGCGGTGGCAGACAGTGTCGAAGGCGGCTGATAGGTCCAGGAGGATGAGGGCCGCAGTTTCACCTTTGTCCAGCAGGGCCCTGATGTCGTCGGTGGTGGCGATGAGGGCGGTTTCGGTGCTGTGGTTGCTGCGGAATCCGGACTGGGACAGGTCCAAGATGTTGTTCTCCTCGAGGTAGCGGGTCAGCTGTTTGTTGATTGCTTTCTCGATGATCTTTGCCGGGAACGGGAGCAGAGAGATGGGCCGGAAGTTCTTGAGGTCTCTCGGGTCCGCCTTGGGTTTCTTGAGCAGGGCGTTGATCTTGGCATGCTTCCAGCTCTCCGGGAAGGTCGCAGTCTTGAAGGAGATGTTGTTGGCCTTGCGGAGATGGGGTGCGATGGTGGCGCTGGCTTTGTTGAAGATGTGGTGTGGGCATGGGTCTGACGGGGAGCCGGAGTGGATGGTGTTCATGATCTTGATGGTATTGTCGTTGTTGCTGTGGGTCCAGGTGAGCAGGGTGTCGCTGTGGATGGTGGCCGTGGGGTCTGAGGTGTCGTTGGTTGTTGGGGAGGTCAGGTTGTCGAAGCTGTCGTGGATGTCGGCGATCTTGTGGTGGAAGAAGGTGGCAAGGGAGTTGCACAGGTCTTGCGATGGTGGGATGTCGTTGGTGTTGGAGCTGGGGTTGGAGAGTTCCTTCACGATGTTCAAGAGCTCTTTGCTGTTGTGTGCATTGTTGTCGAGGTGGTCCTTGAAGGAGGTCCTTTTTGCGGCTCTGATGAGGTGATGGTGTTGGCACATGGCGTTCTTGTGGGTTTCTTTGTTCTCCGGTGTCTGTTTGCGGTGCCATTTCTTCTCTAGTTTTCGGCAGGTTTGTTTGGAGGTCTGAAGTTCTGCGGAGAACCAGCTGGCATTCTTGGTGGTGTGTCTGTTGGAGGGTTTCTTGAACGGGGCGAGAGTGTTGGCGCAGTCGTCGATCCAACGCCTGAGGTTGCTGGCGGCGATGTCTGGGTCGGTGGGGTCGACGTGTGGGCGTCGAGCTAGTGCGGTGTTTAGCTGGTCTTCGGTGATTTTGCTCCAGCTGCGGCGGGGGACCTGTTGGGTGCGGTGGTGCGTGGTGTGTTTCTGGAAGGTGAAATGGATGCAGCGATGGTCGGTCCAGTGGAGTTCGGTGATGTGGCTGAAGGAGACGTGGGGGCTTGCGGAGAAGATGGGGTCAAGAGTGTGGCCGGCGGAGTGGGTGGGCGCAGTGACGAGCTTTCTGAGTTCGAGGTTGTCGGTCAGGGTGGTGGAGTTGGTGGTGTTGTTGTTCTCGAGGTGGAAGTTCATGTCTCCGAGGAGGAGGTAGTCTGTGGAGGTGAGGGCGTGCGTGCTGACGAAGTCGGCGATGGAGTCACTGAACTGAGGCCGGGGTCCGGGGGGGGTCTGTAGATCAGCGTTCCTCTGAGGGTGGTGTTGGGATCAGTGTTGATCTGGAAGTGCAGGTGTTTGGCGGTGCTGAGGGTGTCGTCGGAGGTGGTCGAGACCTTGAGGGTGGTCTTGTGGATGATGGCAAGTCCACCTCCTACTCCGTTGGTGCGGTCTCTGCAGGTGATCTTGTAGCCGACTGGGATGGCTATGGCGATGT
This sequence comes from Triturus cristatus, assembly GCF_964204655.1. NCBI lineage: Eukaryota > Metazoa > Chordata > Amphibia > Caudata > Salamandridae > Triturus > Triturus cristatus. The sequence continues at coordinate 1,122,228,797 of NC_140585.1, read as the reverse complement.
CAGGTGCCGAGGAGTCGTTCATCTGTCAGGAAGGCTTCGTCCAGGGAGGATGTGTCGAGCAGGTCCCAGAGTTCGATGGCGTGTTTGCGTGTGGAGCGGGTGTTCAGTAGTATGCATCTGAGGTGGTTGCGCCCTGTCCTGGTGGGCTGGTTGGAGGCTCGGAGGCTGGTGAAGCTGCAGTTCCGACTATGATCCTTGTGTTGTGGTACCAGTTCCATCAGTGCAAGTTTGTTATCCTTGGCAAGGCTGTCATGGTTGGCTTTAAGGAGAATAAGCCCCGTTGTTAGAGTACCAAGTTGCTGCTCAATAGCCTTTTGTGAATCACGCACCTCCCTCAGGATAAGGTCCAACATGTCCGGGGGGGTCTCCAAGTCAGTAGGCGGGATACTGTTAGCCGTCAGTGTGACAGGCGCAGTGTCGTCGATCTGCTGGGTGTCGGCAGTGCCAGTGTCCGGCCCCTTACCCCTAGGGCGGCCCATTGTGGTGAGACCGTGAGGTGCTAGCCGTAGGCCCCAAAGAAAGCAGCTGACCACCGCCGCAGGGGATGGCAGGGCTGCGCACAGCTGTCAGTGGGGCTCTCCTTTCATCGCCTAGGCCACACTGGGGGTTGGCAAGGGGTTCGCCATGCAGCAGCTGTGTGTGGGTTGGGGATGATCTTCGAGGCCCCCGCCCTGGGCCCACCACGATCCCACGCCAAGCAGCAGTGCCTCTCCCTAGTAGCGTTATCCTCCAGGTGTTACACAGGTGGGGGGAACCAGACAGGGGGTCGCAGCGTAGGCTCAGATGGCCCCCGCGAACATTCCCCCAGGGAGACAGTGCACCCCAAGTACTTGGGTTCAGGCGGACGTAGAGCTGTCTCCACACTCAACCCTGCGATGGAGACCCAACGGTTTATACCGTGACGTGTGGGCGGAGAGGGACAGCTATCACGTGCAGGCAGGGTGGTCACAGTGGGTCCAAGAACTTTTGGTCAGCCGGGGTGGGGCGCCACAAAGCACTCGAACAGGTCCTCCCTCCTTCACAGGGATGGCGCAGCAAGCCCGGGTCTGCACTCACCCATCCCCAGCAGACCGGTCCAGCCGCATTCCAGCCTCAAATCCAGCGCCGGAGCCCACCAACGTGCACAGTGTCCAGGGCAGCGACAGAAGGGGGAGCAGAGCAGCGCACAATCTGCAGCCGTGCTCACTCCCGGCGCTCCACTCAGGATTCACTGCCGATTACGGCCCACAACATCTATCCATCGTCGGCAGCACGGTGGGCGGCAAGCAGTCAACGATCTCCTAGGCGCCCTTGCGGCGTGGCTGCAGTGTGCAATTAGGGAACGGCATTGGGGGGGCATGAGGGACAGGCTCCGGCCGCCCCCCACAGAATCCAAGCCTCACGTGTCCGCAATAAAGCCGACCCCCGCAGATGGTACCAGCCGGCATAGAGGTGAATCGGATGATGAGGTCGTCGGTCGTAGCGGGACCCACACGCAGCGTTACCTTCTCCTCTGTACGGCAGGGTCACAAGCGGACAGTGGCTTCAATCGTAGCGCTGTCCCACTAGCACCGGCTCTGGCACTCCAGGGATGGCCGACGGAGTTTATATGTACAGTAGTGCAGGCCCCCGGCGGCCCTCGCTCAACCGCAAATTAGCAGGGAGGCAGGCAGGCCACTCGACAGGGCTGCGCCCCGCCTAGGGTCTCAGCAGCCGGCAGACCGGGCCTGATCGTCACACCGCTTACTCCTTTGCAGCACCCCCCCCTCTTTGGTCTTGGGGGGCCCGGTGGTGGTCGAACATGGAGTGCCTCTCTAGTCCCGATCTCGGCCTCCGCTACGGTGCCGGCACCTCCTCTGCTCCCCCTCGAGGGTAGGCCGCTGATCCTGCGGCCCACGCCCAGCAGCCAGGCTTTCTCCGGTGATCGGGAGAGGCCAGCGGAACACAGCAGCAAATTACTGGGTGAGTGGCCCCCGGCTTGTGAGCGCGTACTCGGCAGGAGATTTGGTGGCCATTGGAAGCCGAAACTGCCAGGATTAGGCAGGATTTTGCAGGTCCGGGCGCAGAGCTCGCTCACGGTGCGGCTGCCATGCTTGGCAGTTAGCCACGCCCCCCTATATGCTGGATAGTATATGCAGTAGAAATTGCCGCTCAGTGTTTAATTCTCCCAGGGTACACTGTGATATCGCTCTTGGTTGCAGTGTGTCATATGGCCTTTCTTTGAAGACTGTGTTTACTTTAAATCGTTTTGGTGGCTGGACTACCCTGTTGTTGCAATTTTTTTAATCAATTTTGCTATGCAACAGGCCTCGCATTTATGCGAGTTTTAGCTATTGGCATTGTAGATGACAATGCCTTTTATTTATCTTTCGGTTTTTGAAACATAAAATAAAACGCAGACCTATTGCATTGCAAATACTTGTTTATTTATCCTTTGACATTTTTCCCTTTTTTCCTTCTTCTTCTTAACAATCACTCTTACTTTAGTTCTTGATATCTTTTTCCTTAGTAGGAGAACACCCAACTTTTTGTCCCCCCACTAAGGGATTCTCAGGAATTTTTGCACCTGTTTTTAGGAAAATGGTGAAAACGTTTCGAATTATACTTGATTGTTCCTTCTTAGCTTGCTGGCAGGACACAGATACAGTTACTGGAGCTGAATTCTCAGGATCAACGAGCTGTTGTAGAGCAGAAGGGTGTAATTCATCATATAGATCTACATTTTCTTTGTCTTTCAATATATTTTTATTGTTCCTACTAGAAGAGGGCTTACCAGCCTGAACGCCAAAGTCCTGGCCTTTAGCATTGGAGAGAGAGCATGTTTGAGTAGATTCAAATTAATTGAATTTATCTTCCAAAGATAGAGGGGAGGAGGTACCCTTACCAGAATTAGGGTTACAGGAAAAAAGTAGGCCGGCCTTGCCAGGAGCAAGTCTTTGCTCAGAGACTATGAACTGAGTCAGGGCCAAAAGAGAATCCAAGATATAATCAGTTACTTACTGATTTCTCCATTAAGGCTAAGATGGAAGACAAGACTCTCTGCCGGCATATTAAGGATTCCGACATCAGCATTTTTGTCTCTGGATTATTATTTAAAGAGAAAGAACTCTAGGACAAATTAGGAGAGGCAGACCCCTTGAATTTAATATACTTATTCCCCTGGGTGTACTACTGAACAGCTGCATCTTAACGGGGTGATCCTGAGGGACATCCTGTGAATTGAAGTGATTGGATTTTGAATCTTGGACTACTCTAAATTAGGTGCCTGGGATAACTTTGGAGACGGATTTATATTAATATTGAGATCCAGGGGAGTAAAGTTTCCATCATAGGGTCTCCATCTTTTGGGGCTAGATGAGGTACCCCTTTTGGGATACGTAACTCGGTTAGCAAGGGAGTGGATGGTTAGATTTGACAGCAAAGAGTCATCCACCCTGGATTCAGAGAGTGGCACATCCCTAGACCAAGTTCCTCCAGTTTTGGGAGATAGGTTAGTAGGATCTACTGGAGGTGATTTTCCCAGGACTACTTTAACCTCTCCTTGAGCTTCTCGATTGGACTCCGACATCCCTTCTGTGTTTAAACTTGTCTCTTATTTAGGAAAAAAGGAAGAGATGGCATTGAAACCTTTCAAAGTGTTTATTTGTATTGAGTTGTTTCTTAAAGGATTAGCTTTAGGTTTTTTGCACGCTCTTATATATAACAATCTTCCAGAACTCAATTTCTTTGCAGTCATATCTTAGTCTTAAAGTTCTCCTACGTGCAGGTGCTAGCGTAATCCTTGAGAGGGATGGGGCAATCGAGTGGAGAGAGTACAAATGCGGTTGGGAAAAAGGTGGGGGTGATATATAGAGTGTTAGCCACACTAACTCACTCACCGTACCTCCACCATGCCGCTATTCCTGTCCCTGCTCTTTGGTCCTTTTGCTTGATCAGCTACTTCAGCTCCTTCGGCCCCTCAGTACCCCTCCAAAACCAGTACGTCCGTTGGTCCATTTGATGGGCAGAACAATAGACACCCCGGGTGAATGGAAACGGGACGATAAGCTGGCACTGCACGGCTGCAGGCTGGAGATAGGCTGGGATAGAGGGAAGGAGGTCAAGGTGGGGGCCAGCCTCCATGCACAGCCACTTGCCGACTCCTGCTCCTGCTCCTTCTTCCTCTCAGCCTTATTACTCCCCTCCTGAAGACTCCTCCTGTCGGCAGAAGAGTGGGGCACACCAGGTGGGCCGCAGGCTGCACCCGGGCCTAGCCGGGCCACCTCCATGGACCACCCGGGGCTCGCCCTCAGCAGGAGCCGGCTACGACTCCTGCACTCGTAACTGCAAGGAGGGAAGGGGCAGACCGGTGGTTGAATGCCAGAAAATGAGAGAGTATAGGTATAAGTGCGCTCGGTGGACTCAGTGAGCTGGGTGGGGGACAGGGCCAGCCCAGCCGACCAGGCCTCACAATCAATCTGGCCCTTCTTGATACCCCCCCTAGTGGGGGTGGTTAGCCTGGTAAATGCCTGGTCAATGCAGTGTATGCAGCGGTAGCTCAGACCGCTCCGGCCTGCTCCGCTCCGCGCTCTTCCTGGCTCCCCTCTCCTGCCGCGTCACTCTTGGTTGGTGAAACTTGAAATGCAATTGCGCACTCGTCCCTCACAGAAGCAGCCGTGGCTGTTGTTCGCCGGGCCAGACTTTCCTCTTGCTGCACCGCCACACAGCCAGCCGCAGCTGCAGCCACCAGCCATGCCCTCCTCGAGCTCCGAGCCCCGATCTCTCGTGCCTGACTTCCTCTCTCTCTCTCTCGCCTGACTCGCGGCTAATGCTAAGAGGGAGACAGGAAATAGTAGTTGCTGATATATGTGTGATCCATGTGAGGAAATATGAATTTTATGATCAATTATGTCCCTTATCTTAGACCCCAACGGCTCCATGTACATGCTACAAGTACATGTATGTTCCCTCCAGTTCCAGCTATGAAGACGCAAATACATGTGCGTCCAACGTTAACATGTCCTCTTTCATATCTGCCATGAATGGGCCGGATATTCCATTCCTAAGTATGATTGGCCACCGACTTTATATGGTACACTTTTCACGTTTTACAGTTCAGGCGAGTAGGCCCTGAATTCTGCCATCGAGCTTTTTCTTGTTTCTGCCTCTGAATGCTCCAGCCTGGACCTGCATCTGTATCCATGAACTTTGTCTTACTCCCTGCGTGGATAACGGTGCCTGACGCGGCCTGTTGCCTGCCAAAAACTGTATTCAGCCTTCAAGTTATCTGCTCCGTTCCTCAAGAAATGCATTCCTGTCTAAGTACCTTAGGTAAACATCCCTCTAGCTGCAGAGCAAAGGGCCCGGCCTTACTATCTCTGTGCAAGTAATTCATGACTCTCGTTACCATGGTAGGCCCATGCCCCCTCGCATCTCATGTAGACACTTAGACGCTTGTACACGCACTAGCAGTCAGTATAGAATAGGATCTGTCCGAGAAGACCTTTCCTTCCAGATAAAATAGTTCCTTAAACACAAGATATTAGATATGATTTAGGACTAGGTTGTCCTGACACCCCAGACTTCTGTCTCCACATGTAGGGCTAAATGTCAAGTTCCCTTCGCCCTCTAGTTACACGTCAATCACACGTCATGCGGCTGCGCGCGCATCTCTGCCATGTATTTTCTGCTGACTTTACAGGATTCTCTTATGGATCCACCCATTTGTGTCACCATCATAATGACGTTTTTAGTATACGCCTCTATGCACGCCTATTATTACGCCTTTTCATTACGTATGTATATTCTTATCTGTATTATCAAGCTGTTACGCCTCCTGCATCTGTCTTAATGTAATGCATTTTCTTATATATACTATTACTTGTCAATAATCTATTGCTGATCCCTTCCTGAACCTTCGTGGTGACGGAACTCGATTGCCTGGTTCGAACCATCATTCCTTTGTAAGGAATAAATACCCTATTATACCACGGATTCTGCCTCTTATTTTTACTGAGTTATTCATATTGTATTTTACCGCATAAAAATAGTACAGGTAATTTAAATATTTACCACATAATTGGCGCCCGAACAGGGACACCTCTCACACCCCACGCGCCGGAGGTGCGTTGCAGACCCGGTCTCCTGCCACAGCCGGACGGACAATTACGCGTACCCGCAGGACTTCCTGTATCTCCCTCAGGCCAAAGGGGGCGACTGAGGCTGCGATCAACACCCAGACGAGGCGGTGAGGAGTGCGGAGAATCCCGACCAGAGCCTAGCTGAGAGAGCAAGATCCGAGGTATACAGAGGCCCACCAGATTCCGAAGTTCCGAAGTACCTAAGTCACGAGTCGAGTCCAGTCCAGTTTGGTCTAGTCCAGTCCAGACTTCCGAGGCCTTCCGTTCCGTGCTTCCCGGTGAGTACCGTTGCTGGGGACGCATCTAGACGTGCACATTAGTTTGTGCCGGTCAAGACGGGTCTGGGTACACAGACCTGGTCTGCACTGTTTTAGCAGTGTATCTGTACTGTTTAGCAGTACATACAGTATATTTAGTATTATGCAGTCAACTAGTTTTATTCTAATTATTATTGTTCGTTCTAAAATGTTTTGATATGTTTTAAATGTCGTGGTATGAGTGATTGTTCGATCTTCATTATTGTGTTTATTGTAATTATTGTGTTCAAAAACCGAGTAAGAATTAAGTAACAAAGTTCAAGATGCCGTTATTTTCAAAATTAAGACAGATAAAAACTAGAAAAGGGGTACTCGAGGAAGCTGTTCCTATCCCACCTAGGGACACTCCAGGGTACTTTATGTACCATAAACATGGCCTAGATGCCGTATTATATCTCGATCTATGGGTGGACTACACCAAGGATTTAGCAGAGAGTCAGAGATGGCCCGCTGCCGGAACATGGGATGCAGATTGCATCATGAGAATAGAAGAAGCGTTATGGAAAAAGAAAGCCAGACAGTCACAGAAAGATGCCATTGAACTATGGCGTAAAGAATCGCATAGGCGCGCAGAGAAAGCGCTCAGAAAGGAAGAGAAAAATAGGGAAGATTCAGAAAAAGCCCGAGAAAACATATTAATTGACGAAGGTACCTGAGTAAAATCAGAACAAGTAGACAGACAACGAAACACTCTTATGAATGGTATGTATCCTCTTCTGGCCGAGGGTTTGCCTAAGGCCACTTTGGAGGTACCAAAAGATCTGCCATCTCCGTTACTCCCGATTAAAGTACATCCCAAGACCGCAAAAGACATTTTCCTTTCTTCCTATTTAGACGATGCAGCCCCCGAATATGCTAATGGTGTGCAGCCGCGCACACCACCCGTTAACGACACTCAACCCCAAAATCAGCTGCACTCAACTCCGCAACAATAAACTCCCCCTCACATTCCAACAGTTTCATCTGTTTCTACCACTTTTCCTACATCTACCGTCTCTACCTTACATTCAACAAACCCTTTCGCGCCAAGCACCTCAGAAGGTGCAACAGGAGGTGCGACAGCGATTTTTTCCACGCCACCGCAAGGAAATAAATTGTCCTTTAGAGATTTAGCATATCAACATACACCTCAAACAGTAAGATCCGGTATGTTTAAGGAACATCTTGTGGATTGTAGATATGATCCAGTGCCCGGTAAAAATGACAGAATGCTGCTGTCATCACTACGTATACGACGAGCGTCCACATATTTAATGACACTACCAGGAATGGTTGCTCATCTGGACAATATATATCACTTTGTCCAATCAGGGCAAGGCCCTGAAAGTATTGACAAGGCCATGGAATACCAGAAAGTAGATATACAGAAACTACTGTTAAGCTTCCTCATAAACTGCTTGATCAGAAACAGAGATAGGCCTGAGGTAGATCAGGATGAAATGCAAGTGCTTACCAGATGGGGTCAGAATATATCAGAAGGGAAACATGATAAACAGAAGTGTATAGTAGCTATGTGCCGAAAGATCAGAAAAGAAATAGAACGAATACATGAAAACAGATTAGAGGCAGACAAAACTGAATCAGAGGGAGAGGAGGAGGAAGAATCAGAAATGCCCACGGGACAATTAGAAACGATAGCTTATGTAGGTAGGGGAAGATCCTGTAACAATACCAGACACTTCAATGATCCAATACGTCCGATACGTCCAGAATGTAGTAGACATTTTCAAGCCCCTATGTTAAATACAAGGTCCCCTGAACACCTATTCCAGGCTGCTGATAAATTACTCCGAGACCGAAGGGGGTATCATATGCTCGATTCTATGGATGAACAAGAATTAGCCAGGTCAGCAGTACAATGGGCTGACAGTTCTGAAAAATATAGTGATGATGCGCTAGCACACACGTTTCTGAATCTTACCCCAGACGAACAGCGTTTAGCTGGTATATACATGATACAACACCTCCTTATATTGTATAGAAGCCAACACTCCGATCCTGGTCCCCTACCTGATATACTGATAGAATTACTCACGAATAAATGGAGAGGTTCAGGTACTGATTTAATTAAAGAAATTCTAGAATATCGACATCAGTACATTGTCTTCGTATGCCCAGAACATGTTTCAGTTCCCACCGTGGAAAGAAAAACGTATCACATAGATAGACAGAACCCCTTACGCGAAGTACACCCAGTCAGAAATGATGACAACACGTTTAGACGCGTGTTTGTGTACACGCCCATAACCAAAATAGAACTATTGGAAATGAAAAAATTAGTGCCCAGCCATGACAAAGATCCAGCAGGTTTTCACCGTGAACTAAAGGACATGTTACTCATGGGTGATTATACCTATCCTGACATTCTGAAAATATTGAAAGTATTATTGCCTGCCGGTATTTATGAGAAACTCAAGGAAAAAGAATGGGAGGTGGGAGACCAAAAGATTGATTGGACCGCATTAGAAAATGAAGAAAATAACAGAACTGCAGGCGTAGGGCTTGGGGACAAAACAAAAGCATTACCAGGTCTATTAGTACAAGTATTGCCACGTTTATTAACTACGAAAAAGGAAGATTGGGGAGCAATCTCAGCCTGTAAACAGAAACCCGAGGAAGACACCAGTGATTTTTATTCCCGATTTGAAAAATGTTTTGGTATTAATAGCGGCCTGAAAGCAAATAGTGAGTCATATCCACACCTTTTTGTAACAAAACTAGTCGAGAATTCACTGCCGCAGGTTAAAAACAGAGTATTGAAAGTTGAGAGCACTTGGCAAGCTAACACTCCTTCACAAATGTTACAAATGTTACAGTATCACCAGAATAGAATTAGAGAAGAACAAGAACACGAACAAAGACGTATGAAAGACACGAAAATGAAAATGCTTGTCGCTCAGTCAGTTCCAACTGACGGTCATAAAAAGGGTACGGCCAGTAATTCAGCGGTTCCCGTTAAAGGGACATGCAACTATTGTAAACAGCCAGGTCATTATATAAACGATTGTGCAGTTCTGAAACATAATATCTCCACGGGTAAAACCAAGGAGAGACCACGTCCGCCTAGACAGGATCAGATCCAACAACAAGTATCTCAGAATATACAGCCTATGCAAGCTGCACAACAGACCGTACCGCAACAACAGCCACAGCCTATTGCTGCAACACAGAACACGACACAGCAGATGTACCAGTATGCACAAAATGATTATCCAGAGTATCAGCGCTACACATGAAATAGCCTAGAGAGGGAAGTTGGCTTACCCCTTATTGAGGTTCCTGTAGATCAAGAGGGTCCTTATGTACAGAGTCAAGTATTAGGGAAAGACAGAAAGTTTCTACTCGATACAGGGGCAAGCAGAACAACTATAAGTCATGATGAAGTTCCAGGGGCACCCCTCTCAGGCTCACAAAATATTTCCCTTGGTTTTTCAGGAAAGCCCACTATTAACGAAGTATCACAACCACTCGCATTTACAGTTGGTCCATTAACACGGACTACAGATCTATTGCTTACGAAATCATGCCCCGAAAACTTGTTAGGTATAAAAACATTGAAAGCTCTAGGAGCTATAATATGCTGTTCTCCGGACGGAGTACGACTATTTTTGCGTGACTTTAAAGGTCACTACGTGTCTAGAGACATGGATCACCGGTTACAGAATCTACCTGCACATTTATGGGCACAAGGCCCCACTGATGTAGGTTGTATGCACATTACACCATATCGAGTCACACTCAAAACAGGAGTGGTACTACCACGAATGCGACAATACAAGTTGCCGCCAGATGCTGTAGTGGCTTTACTGCAAATCATTGACGAGCTCATTGCACAAGGAGTGGTTGTAGAAACCGACTCCAATATATGTAATTCTCCGGTTATTCCGATTCTTAAACGAACTGATCCAAAAGCACCCCCAGTATATCGATTAGTTATTGATCTGCGAGAATTAAACAAATGCATTGTACCACAATACCCCGTGGTCCCGGATATTTCTTCATTACTGACAGCTATTGATTCAGAAGCAACGTTCTTTACTGTAATTGACCTCAAGAACGCCTTCTTCAGCGTCCCAATCGATCCGGAAAGCCAATATTTGTTCGGATTCAGTTTAAATGGACGAAGTTTTAAATTCGCACGCGCACCTCAAGGATTTACAGAAAGTCCTAGCATCTACAGCCAAGCACTGAAAAGACAACTCGACAGTATCCACATGCCTGCTAACACTGCACTGCTTCAGTATGTCGATGATCTGCTGATCACCGCCCGAAGCGAACCCGAATGTGAAAAAGCATCACTGACGGTTTTACATTTCTTAGCCGACAAGGGGCACAAGGTGTCCCCTTCAAAGCTGCAATTTTGTGCCCAGCAAGTTGTGTACCTAGGGCACTTGCTGTCCAAATGGGGGAGACAGCTCACACCTGATCGCATCCAGTTAATTGTAAACATGCCACCACCCAAGACACAAAAGGAGGTACGGGCCTTCATAGGCCTCACTTCGTATTGCAGGCAGTGGATCCCCCAATATGCATTTTTAGCTAAACCACTCATTCAGTTGACAACACAGGAGGCAGCGACATCGACTGTCCTCCCTTGGACTCCAGAACATACACAAGCTTTTGAAGACTTAAAGAAAGCTTTATGCCAAGCACCTGTCTTAGCGACACCATGTTACAGTAAGCCTTTTACACTCTTTGTTACAGAACGTGAAGGTACTGCTTTGTCAGTACTCACGCAGGAACAAGCAGGATCACACAAGCCATGCGCTTACTTTTCTAGCACATTAGATCCCGTAGCCCAGGCTCTTCCTGCGTGTCTGAAATCAGTTGCAGCGACAGCCCTAGCGATTAGACAAAGTGATTCCATAGTATTAGGACATCAATTGACAGTACAAGTACCACACGCAGTAGAGGTTCTCTTGAACCGGACACAGACACAACACTTGACTATAGCACGACTGACTGGTTACGAATTGACATTGTTTCAGCCACACATAGAAATCAGACGTTGTAGTACATTAAATCCTGCCACACTTTTGCCTTTAAGTGGAACAGACCCACTGGCACATGATTGTATTGAAGTCATTACTATTACGACGAAACCCAGACAAGACTTGACAGATGTCCCATTACCAGACCCAGACCTGACACTTTATGTAGATGGTTCATGTATGAGAACAAGTACAGGAAAGTTAGTGGCCGCCTATGCAGTCACGACAGACACCGAAGTCATTGAAACAAATTGTATCGACACATTATCAGCTCAAGCAGCAGAGCTTATCGCTCTGACACAAGCCTGTATTCAAGCCAAAAATAAGAAAGTCAACATATACACAGATTCACGTTATGCATTCGGAGTCGTTCACGACTTCGGAGTCCTTTGGCGAGAGAGAGGTTATTTAACTTCTCACGGTGCCAACATTCAACACGGTCCCCTCATTCAAACTCTATTAGATGCAATACATCTACCTACTTCAATATCTATCATGAAGTGCAAAGCCCATACGAAAGTGACTGACATTATTTCTCAGGGTAACGACCTAGCTGACAGAACAGCTAAACAGACTGCTCAGAATCAGACTCATATAACTGACACGACAAAGACAATAGTTCCGACGCCGACACACTGCATGACAGTTAAGGATCCCGCCCTTGATGTAATTGACATACAGACACATGCCACACCAGAGGAAATAAAGAAATGGACCGAATTAGGAGGGATCCAGACAGATCAGGGATGGATGACGAAGGGAAAATCTATATGGTTTCTCCCCGACTCAATGGTTCAAGTTATCATTAACACAATACATAGTCCAGCACATCTAGGAGAAAAAGCCATGTTAGACAGTATTCAACACATTTGGTTCAACAAACACTTACGAGCTGCAGCCAAACAGAAAGTCCGAACCTGTATGATTTGTTGTCAGTTCAACCCAGGTAAAGGCGTAACTGTAGAGCAGGGTGGATTCCAACCTCCCGATCACCCTTTTGAAGTCCTCCAGATGGATTATATCCAGATGGAACGATGTCGAGGATTTAAATATGTCCTCGTAGTTGTATGCGCTCTTTCCCGTTGGACAGAGGCGTATCCCGTCTCAGATTACACTGCCCCGACTACTGCCAAACAATTAGTTCGTGAATTCTTCCCACGGTATGGTTTGCCCCGTATCGTGTACTCAGATAATGGCCAGCCGTTCTCATCCGAGTTAATGAAGCACATTTCACTCTTGTTAGGCTATCAATGGAAATTCCACTGTGTCCGACATCCCGAGGCAGCAGGTCTCGTGGAACGTCATAATCAAACTCTGAAAATTAGACTGTCCAAAATCTGTAGAGAAAAAGGTGTCGACTGGATAGTAGCCTTACCGGTTGCACTATTTTACATGAGAATGGTAGCACATTCTCGCACAGGGCTATCCCCGTACGAGGTGGTCTTCGGTAGGCCGCCAAATATGTGGGGGACGCCTATACCTCGTAAAATAACTGATGTTGATTGTAATATGCTGACAGATTACCTGGCTTCCTTGATGTCTGCACTACAATCTTGCCGTTCACAGGTAGCTGCAGTTTTTCCCGATAACACTGAGGTGAAGCCCCATGACGTGGTTCCTGGAGACCTGGTGCTTGTACGAAACTTCGACAGGAGGAGCCCGTTGGAGCCTCGCTGGCAACAACCGAAACTCGTTTTACTGACCACGAGGACAGCCGTGAAGATAGAGGGCCGCAAAGGATGGTTACACTCGAGTCATATCAAGAAATTTCATGGACTACCATCGGATTTAAACGCCCAGCCCTGTATTCCCTCACCGACTGACTCAAAACTCCCCCTGGTTGAAAAGACAGAAAAAGAGAACTATAAACTGAAACTAAGGTCTAGCAAGTCAGACAATTCGATTGTTTAAGTCCTCTCCAAGGTGAATCGGTTGAATTAAGTCTTTGACATGTATCCTCTAGACCGAATGAGAGAGAAAAATAGACAGAAACAGCTCAAGAAACATGCATACTGTAAATCACTTCATAGTCACTGTATAGTGACATTGTTGATTATGTTTTTTCTAAGTCTTATTATTATTACTGCAAGTATACTGTTACACATGTACTATCCTATTTTCAAGCGTGCTTACAATGTTACTGCCGAACATTCTTTTAGTGAACTACCTCCACATGAGTTGTCCTATAGATTTGCGCTGCACAACAACACATTCATTCGTATGTTACATCATTCCCATCAGACCAGCAATGCTACAAATTGTTGGATATGTGGCCGACTCCCTCCCTATCAGAAATACAAAGGAGTTCTGCCTCTCTTTCCATATCCGTTCACACACAATGGTTCCTGTGGAGCATGGTTTAGTTTGATTAACTCTTTAGATTCAAACACTGTAGTTTACCAGAGCAACTGGGTATGGGGAAACCTGAACTTAGTTTTGCTTAAAGCCTGTTATCCTAACAAGGAGGGACTTCCCAAAAGAACAGGAACTGATCTAGAAAATGAAGTATATGGATTAGGTAATTTTACACTTAACCTCATGATTTTAAATGTTGAATCTGACGCTACACTAGTCTTGCCTGCTATGTCCGTATTACCAGTCAAAGGTGAATTCTGTGTAAGAAAGAATGGTTCAGTACACCTGGGTCATAGTAAATGTACTACTGTGATCGAATTCAGTGATAAAGGCAAGTCTACATTTAGAGCTTCCCGTCATTCCTACTTCATATGTGGTCACACCGCATATATACGCCTACCCCTAGATTGGGATGGTACCTGTTACATTGCATTCCTTTTGCCACCTGTTTTTCTAGCCCCTCCTGATTATCATAGAAATACCAATCTAGTACACCATAGACCCCAGAGAGATATCCCGATTGTTGACTACACCGAAACAGCATGGGAACAATATACAGACTTCAATAAAGGTCTCTTTCCTTACATAGGTGTTGTCTCAAACAGTAAACTGATACGCAGATTAACTAGAACCCTTGAAGCAGTAGTGAATGAAACTACCTCTGCCCTAGGCAACTTAACAGAGGAGCAGTCTGCGATGCGGATTGTTGTTCTCCAAAATCGTCTTGTCCTTGACGTCATCCTAGCAGATAGGGGCGGAGCTTGTAGGGTCATCGGATCAAGTTGCTGTGTTTTCATCCCAGAAAACGCGCCATCCGTATATAAAGCCATAACTCGTCTTCACAAGATTGCAAACCAGATACATCAGAATGCAGGCACCTGGACATGGTCCGGTTGGTTCTGGAGCGTGTTGTCAGCCTGGGGATGGAAAGTCCTATCCTTCCTAGGTATTGGCCTTCTCATAGTATTCAGTTGTTGCCTATGTCTACAATGTGGACCAGCGATTTGTGGCCTGTGTGCCACATCGTGTATTCCACGTTCAAGTTTTCATTCAAGAGCCCGGAAGAAGAAAGTAGAACAAATGATGTTACATGAACAGATTGATGGATTCCTGAAGATCGATATTTCATGAGGGTCCGTAGGGGACAAGGAGGGAATGAGGAAATATGAATTTTATGATCAATTATGTCCCCTATCTTAGACCCCAACGGCTCCATGTACATGCTACAAGTACATGTATGTTCCCTCCAGTTCCAGCTATGAAGACGCAAATACATGTGCGTCCAACGTTAACATGTCCTCTTTCATATATGCCATGAATGGGCCGGATATTCCATTCCTAAGTATGATTGGCCACCGACTTTATATGGTACACTTTTCACGTTTTACAGTTCAGGCGAGTAGGCCCTGAATTCTGCCATCGAGCTTTTTCTTGTTTCTGCCTCTGAATGCTCCAGCCTGGACCTGCATCTGTATCCATGAACTTTGTCTTACTCCCTGCGCGGATAACGGTGCCTGACGCGGCCTGTTGCCTGCCAAAAACTGTATTCAGCCTTCAAGTTATCTGCTCCGTTCCTCAAGAAATGCATTCCTGTCTAAGTAGCTTAGGTAAACATCCCTCTAGCTGCAGAGCAAAGGGCCCGGCCTTACTATCTCTGTGCAAGTAATTCATGACTCTCGTTACCATGGTAGGCCCATGCCCCCTCGCATCTCATGTAGACACTTAGACGCTTGTACACGCACTAGCAGTCAGTATAGAATAGGATCTGTCCGAGAAGACCTTTCCTTCCAGATAAAATAGTTCCTTAAACACAAGATATTAGATATGATTTAGGACTAGGTTGTCCTGACACCCCAGACTTCTGTCTCCACATGTAGGGCTAAATGTCAAGTTCCCTTCACCCTCTAGTTACACGTCAATCACACGTCATGCGGCTGCGCGCGCATCTCTGCCGTGTATTTTCTGCTGACTTTACAGGATTCTGTTATGGATCCACCCATTTGTGTCACCATCATAATGACGTTTTTAGTATACGCCTCTATGCACGCCTATTATTACGCCTTTTCATTACGTATGTATATTCTTATCTGTATTATCAAGCTGTTACGCCTCCTGCATCTGTCTTAATGTAATGCATTTTCTTATATATACTATTACTTGTCAATAATCTATTGCTGATCCCTTCCTGAACCTTCGTGGTGACGGAACTCGATTGCCTGGTTCGAACCATCATTCCTTTGTAAGGAATAAATACCCTATTATACCCTCGAATACCACGGATTCTGCCTCTTATTTTTACTGAGTTATTCATATTGTATTTTACCGCATAAAAATAGTACAGGTAATTTAAATATTTACCACACATGTACTACTCAATACTGTTTCCACCAATCTGAAAGAGACAATTAGTTATGGATTCCTCACCTTAGAATTACCCCAGGCGTCAGACTGGATCTGGAGATTTTTTTTCTCAGCAGCACCTCGCGTCGGTCGACTCCGCGTTTGTCATTGGCGTCGTGGTCGCCGGAATGGCGTCGCGGTATCTACTTAGTTCTTTTTTTTTTCGCTCCAGCCAGCGCAGATCCGGAGAGAGCGGTACCTCAAGTAATTTTTTTATTTTGTTTTTGCGACTTTGGTCAACACCTTTTTTGAGTCGATTGACTCCTGGTGCACAGATGGATTTCACGTCGGACCGGCTTCAAGGCTTGTGATTTCTGTCACAAATTGATGTCGGTCTCAGCCCCGCACCTCGAGTGCCTTTGGTGCCTGCAGCGCGACCACGACCTGAAGTCATGCTCCGCGAAGTTTGAGGTCCCGATCGAGCAGGTGGTCGCGGGACCGGTCGCGAAGCCACCACCACCACTCGTCATTGAAGTTTTCGGGTAAGTCGAACCACAAGAAGAAGGCGAAGAAGCATCGTCGCTCTTTACGTTCTTCTCATCTGTCGGCCGATGCGGGACGCCTTTCTGGGACCCGGAGCTACCCCTGCTTAGCTTCTAAACTTTTACGAAGCCTTACATTCTATCTTCGGGCAGCCCAACTCCGCCAGCGCCCTCATACCCCGAGGACTCGGTTGGGGGCTCTAGGCCTTCGACGTCAGCGGCTTTGGCACTACAGGGCCCCAAGGATCCAGGCTTAGATCCGGATCAGTGCCGGTCGACCTCGTGACACCTCCTCCTGCGCCGAATCCAGTGACGACACCCCCGCTGCCTCCGATGCCAATTGTGTCGACCCCGGCCTCCCCCTCGATGAGGACACAGCACCGGACTGACTCTCCTGATGTTTCCTACCACCCTGGATGGCTCACAGGAGAGAGTGAGGAGGACTGAGAGGGGTCTGTGGACCCGCTTGCAGACCAGTTGGAGGAACCGAACTGAAGAGGAATTGGGTGAGGCCAGTGATCTGGACACCACCCCAGACCTTGGCATGCAACCTCCCCCTACCGTGGCTACGGAGGAGGGTGAATCTTACGCCGTGGTGTTGCATGGGGCAGTCGAGGCCCTAAACCTCAAGCTTCCTACCGTGGCGGTCAGGACTAACCTCTTGACAGAGGTGCTTCAACTGGCAGCAGCCTCCTCGGAGCCCCTGCTGCCGTTCAATGAGGCCCTTACGGACATCCTTTTGGGCACCTGGTCCAAGTCCAACGCAGGGGCTCCTGTGGACAGGATGATTGCTAGACACCACCACCCGGCCCTGGGCGACCCCATTTTCCTCTCTTCCCATCCTACCCCTGAGAGCTTAGTAAGTAGTCCTAGCCTCCACATCCAAAGGCGCATTTCCTAACGCACCACCTGAAAGGAAATCTAAGAAACTGGACCACCTTGGGAAGAAGATGTTTTCTTCCTCTAGCTTGGGGCAGCGGTCGGTGTACACCGCATGCCTATTGGGCCGTTACTCCCACTCGGTGTGGGACACAGTTGCGCAGGTGGTGCCACAGTGCCCGGAGAATGCCCGGGCTGTGCTCTCCCGTGCTGTTGCCGAATGGAGAGACGCAGCGAAGTTCACCTTCCGGTGAGGGCTGGACACCGCCGACTCACTGGGCAGGATGATTTCCACGTCAGTAGCACTGAGACGCTACGTCTGGTTAGGGTCCACTGGTTTTTCAGGGGATGTCCAAGCAACGCTTTTGGACATGCCCTTTCATGGCGGTCGTGTGTTTGGCAACAAGGCAGACAACACGCTCGAGAGCTTTAAGGATTCCAGGGCTACGGGCAGATCCTTAGGCCTCGCTTCCACCTCCCGCCCGGCACAGTATGCTTTTGGCCCCTTACGTGGCTACGGAAGGGGTGCCCGCCACGTTCCGCCCAGAGCCACAAACCTGCGCAAGCTGTCCTACCTCTGCGCGGCTGAGGATCCCACCGCCGTGGGTCGGGGGGACCAGCTGGCGGGCCAGTCCACCAGCGCCCCCTCTGCAGCAGCTTCCAAACCCTCCAAGTCCGACCTTTCAGGCCCATCATTCGCCAGTGGGTGGCAGGATTCGCCATTACCTCCCCCACTGGCTCAACATCATGCCAGGCAGGTGGGTTTTGCAGATAGTCCAAAGGGTCAATTCCCTCCCCTTCGAGACTGCCCCTCCATCCATGCCACCTCAATTCCATCGCATGTCGGAGGATCGCCTGGCCCTTCTCCAAAAGGAAGTTACGGCTCTCTTGTCCAAGGGAGCCATCAAGCGACTTTGTGTCCTAGAAGTGGGTCGTGGGTGTTATTCCCACTACTTTCTGGTGCCCAAGAAGGACAAGGGCCTGCGTCCTATCTTGTATCTCAGGAACGTTAACCGCTTCCTCCGGAAGGAGAAGTTCAAGATATTGACTCAGGCCCTGTCTGCTCTCGACCCTGGAGACTGGATGGTAGCGTTGGACTTGCAAGACACTTATTTTCACATGCCCGTCCTGCCAGCCCACAGGCGATACCTATGGTTCACGGTAGGCCACGAGCACTTTCAGTTTACCGTACTCCACTTTGGCCTTACCAGCGCCCCTCAGGTGTTCGCGATAGTGATGGCGGTGGTTGCAGCTCATCTGCGCAGATCAGGGGTTCCAGTCTTCCCCTATCTTGACGACTGTCTATTGAAGGTGGGCTCACCCCAGGCAGTCGTCTCCCACCGCAAGACTACGGCGGACCTCCTGAATTCTCTGGGGTTCACTAACAACGTGCCGAAGTCACACCTGATTCCCTCTCAGAAGCTCCTTTTCATCGGAGCGGTTCTGGACACAACGCAGTTTCGGATTTATCCTCCCGAGCAGCGAGTCTGGGATATTCGGGCTATGATTTTGATCTTTCAGCCTCTATCCCAGGTTTCAGTCAGAATGACCCTGAGGCTGCTGGGTCTCATGGCCTCCTGCATCCTGCTGGTGGATCATGCCAGGTGCATATGCGGGCTCTACAGTGGGACCTGAAGTTCCAGTGGGCACAGCTTTAGGGGAATCTGTCCGACTGCATTCAGATCTCAGAGGGCACTTCTCAACAATTGCAGTGGTGGCTCACGAACCAGGATTGGGTCAATGGCAGGTCCCTCTCCCTTCCCCAATCAGAGTTTACAGTGGTGACGGATGCTTCCCTTCTGGGGTGGGGCAGCCACATGGGAGAGGCGGAGATCAGAGACCTTTGGTCTCTGGCGGAGTCCGGGCTCCACATCAACCTTCTGGAGCTTCGGTCGATTTGTGTTGCACTAAAGGCATTCCTTCCCTCTGTCCGGGGAAGAGTAGTGCAGGTGTTCACGGAAAACACCACCGCCATTTGGTATTGCAATAAACAGGGCGGACTCTCCACCTTTGGGCATGGCTGGAACATCACGGCATGTCCCTTGTGGTTCAACCCCTGGCAGGTTCTCTGAACACCAGAGCGGACGAACTCAGCTGCCGGTGCATGATGGATCACAAATGGCGTCTTCACTTGGAGGTAGTGCAAGGTCTCTTTCAGCAGTGGGGAGAGCCTTGGTTAGATCTATTCGCCACCGAAGAGAGCCCGCAATGTCAGCGGTTCTGCGCGTTAGAATTCCCAAGACAGCACTCGCTAGGCAACGCTTTTTGTCACGAGTGGAGTTGCGGTATTCTATACACCTTTCCGCCTATACCACTTCTACTCAGAGTGCTGAAGAAGATCAAGTGAGACCGGTCTCAAGTCATTCTTGTGGCTCCGGAGTGGGCCCAAAGAGTCTGGTATCCCGAGCTTTTACACATGGCCATCGAATCTCCGATCAGACTGCCTCTTCGGGAGGATCTTCTGTCGCGGCAGCAGGGGACAGTCCTCCACCCAAACCTGTCCAGTCTCCACCTCCTTGCGTGGAGATTAAGCGGCGGCAGTTGACGGCTTTCGACCTTCCTCCCGAAGTCTGTAACTTTATCTTGGCAGCCAGGCGTCCCTTCACTAAACCGGTATACGCCTGCAGATGGAACAAATTTGTGGCATGGTGAACAGCAAAGGCTGTGGATCTCCTTTCCGCCCCTCTTTTTGAGGTTCTCTTGTTCCTCCTTTATTTGGCCCATCAGGGCTCTGCTCTGGGCACTCTTAATGGCTATCTCTCAGCCATTTCAGCCTTCCTTACGCTTCCTGATCAACCTTCTCTTTTCAAGTCCCCTATTGTAAATAGATTCCTTAAGGGCATTTATCATCTCTTCCTTCCTTTTCCTTTCGTAATGCCTCAGTGGGACTTGAACTTGGTTCTGACTTATCTTATGCACGCTCCCTTTGAGCCACTACATAATTGTCCTCTCAGACTTTTAACTTTGAAAACTGCCTTCTTGGTTGCCATCACCTCTGCTCGCAGGGTGAGTGAGCTTAAAGCCCTTTCTTCTAAGCCTCCTTTCTTGGCTGTTCATCTGGACAAGGTTGTCCTTCGCACTAGGGCTTCTTTCCTTCCCAAAGTGGGTACCTCTTTCCACATAGGACAGACCATCACTTTGCCCACCTTCTTTCCACCTCCGCATCCTTCTGAAGAGGAAGAGCGGCTCAATCGTCTGGATCCAAAACGTGCGTTTCTTTCTATCTGGATCGCTCAAGACAATTCCGGGTGGATGACCAACTCTTTGTTGGCTACGTGGGGGCCAAGAAGGGTCGTACCATACAAAAAAAGACCATCTCTCGATGGGTTGTTCTATGTATAAAAATCTGCTATTCCTTGGCAAAAAAGGAACCTCCAGTAGGGTTGCGTGCCCTTTCCACCAGGGCAACATCAGCTACTACTGCTTTGGGACGTGGAATCCCCCTTTATGACATCTGCCAGGCAGCTACGTGGGCTTCACTGCACACGTTTACCAAAAACTACTGCCTGGACAGCCAAGTCCAGAGAGACGGCTTCTTTGGCCGTTCGGTTCTCCAGGACTTTCTGGTGTGAACTTGGTTCGCAGACCCACCACTGGGGTTGGTATTGCTGGGGTATCTATTATAAGGTGAGGAATCCATAACTAATTGTCTCTTTCAGATGAACAAGTTACTTACCTTTGGTAACAATATAGCTGTAAGAGACATAGATTAGTTATGGATTCCTCACGTCCCCACCCATCCTTCCCGTTCTGCGAACTGACTTCTAGCATAAGAGACTCCCTTTCAGGGCCCTAGTTTTTGTGCCAGTCTACAGAAAGGAGCTAAAGGGGCAGAGAACAGGTCATCCCCCACTCAATACATTGTATACAACAAAGACCTGTTCACACTGTGAACCGATATTTCATACATCCGTATTGATGGCCATAAACGTTAGACCCTCATTTATAGCTTGCGATTCTGTCGTCTGAGCTATTCTACGGTGTGGTTCATTAAAAGGAAGAAAAAAACAATATGCCTACGAGGTATGTCAAAATGACTATCTATGTATAATAACCTTATGTCTCCCGCACCCAAATATGGTGAAAAAGGAGTGAAAAGGAGTGTTGGTGCCTCACGGTAGCGCCACCAAAGAGGGTTAAGCAGGATGGTACTCGCCTGCTACCTCAATTTCTCATCATCAGCTACCAACACTCCAACAGCAAGAAATTGTGCATGATGCTGGTGATAAACTAAATAGGTGCTAGGGTGTGTGTATAAGAAAGATAAGAAAGGAGAAGCTGTGCTAGAATGTGTGCACCGTCTCAAAAACCCCTAAGTGATATATATTAATATCAGTGAAAGAGCTAGATCACACTGGCTTGCGTACTTTATTCTAAGCTGCGTGATAGCTCGTATGTTAAAATGCCGACATGTTTCGTTACCATTGGACAACACTCACGGTAACTTCTTCAGGGCGTGGGGTCTGTTCATTTATCCCTGCACCTCTATTTGTCGTTTAAAAACAATTCTGTGGGAGACAAAAGAGAATATACACACACACAACAACATGACTGGGTTGGTAACCTGTTAAAAATAGGGCAATTGTCCTATATATAGTCTTGAGGAACCCCCCATATGGCATATATTTACCAGGATGTAGCCCAACCTGGGCATACCTTTACCCTTGGGACCTTGCGGCTCTGTGTGCGCGTTCAAGGCACCACTTGTTCCACTCCAAACGTGAGTCTGTAATGTATAATACATAATGAGAAATGTAAGCTAGCTCCTGTTTTTATATCTCATTCGTGGGTAATACGGGTGTGTCCCCCTCCCGTCTCAGGTGATGCCTCCACATCTCGGACAATCATTATTAATCGGTGCCTCACTTTTAACATCCCCCTTAAAAATTGTTCCCCTCCAAACGGACAACCTTCTCCACACTACCTCGTTGTATTCCAAACTCAGTGTATTCAAATCTCCACTCGTTAGCCTGTCTATTTTTAAGGGGGATGTTAAAAGTGAGGCACCGATTAATAATGATTGTCCGAGATGTGGAGGCATCACCTGAGACGGGAGGGGGACACACCCGTATTACCCACGAATGAGATATAAAAACAGGAGCTAGCTTACATTTCTCATTATGTATTATACATTACAGACTCACGTTTGGAGTGGAACAAGTGGTGCCTTGAACGCGCACACAGAGCCGCAAGGTCCCAAGGGTAAAGGTATGCCCAGGTTGGGCTACATCCTGGTAAATATATGCCATATGGGCGGTTCCTCAAGACTATATATAGGACAATTGCCCTATTTTTAACAGGTTACCAACCCAGTCATGTTGTTGTGTGTGTGTGTATATTCTCTTTTGTCTCCCACAGAATTGTTTTTAAACGACAAATAGAGGTGCAGGGATAAATGAACAGACCCCACGCCCTGAAGAAGTTACCGTGAGTGTTGTCCAATGGTAACGAAACATGTCGGCATTTTAACATACGAGCTATCACGCAGCTTAGAATAAAGTACGCAAGCCAGTGTGATCTAGCTCTTTCACTGATATTA
Organism: Triturus cristatus; assembly: GCF_964204655.1. Taxonomy (NCBI): domain Eukaryota; kingdom Metazoa; phylum Chordata; class Amphibia; order Caudata; family Salamandridae; genus Triturus; species Triturus cristatus. Next base: position 1,122,205,736 of record NC_140585.1, on the reverse strand, counting down.
ATATATATCACTTAGGGGTTTTTGAGACGGTGCACACATTCTAGCACAGCTTCTCCTTTCTTATCTTTCTTATACACACACCCTAGCACCTATTTAGTTTATCACCAGCATCATGCACAATTTCTTGCTGTTGGAGTGTTGGTAGCTGATGATGAGAAATTGAGGTAGCAGGCGAGTACCATCCTGCTTAACCCTCTTTGGTGGCGCTACCGTGAGGCACCAACACTCCTTTTCACTCCTTTTTCACCATATTTGGGTGCGGGAGACATAAGGTTATTATACATAGATAGTCATTTTGACATACCTCGTAGGCATATTGTTTTTTTCTTCCTTTTAATGAACCACACCGTAGAATAGCTCAGACGACAGAATCGCAAGCTATAAATGAGGGTCTAACGTTTATGGCCATCAATACGGATGTATGAAATATCGGTTCACAGTGTGAACAGGTCTTTGTTGTATACAATGTATTGAGTGGGGGATGACCTGTTCTCTGCCCCTTTAGCTCCTTTCTGTAGACTGGTCTTGAGAACGGCAGCTTAGCCGTGAGAGCTTTTTAAGAATATTTTCATTTTGCACACGAGGCACAGCACAGCACTTCATAACCCGGTTGGTCGCCTGTAGATAGTCTTTTTGTAGATAACTGGACACCCTTCCCTTTCTCCTTTCTCTCCCTCCACCAGTACTCACGTCATCACGGTGTGAGATGGATAAGTTTTGTCTAGCTTTCACTGACGAACACATTGCATCTATATTATCAGGCCCTTCCCTCCTGCCCAATGCACCCCTTGATGGGACAACTTCAGCTAGGGAAGAATGGGAAAAACTGTCGAACACTAGAAAACGACAAGTAAGAATTGCACTCCATGGAGCGCTCATGACGGAATACCTTAGAGCAGGAGCAGCACCAGCCAGTCTCCTAGTGCGTATTGAGCCTAAGATCTTTTTAGAAGACAAGAGATTCCGGGTGGACTGGAGCTATATAGCAAACAAGTGCACCCGGGACTGGCTTGTCTTGATAATTAACACAGCTAAGCGACTCAGTGATGAACTCCTTAAAGAAATCTTGGATATAGAGGAAACCCTAAAAGCGGATACCACCATCACTGACACGAAGGAACAACTAGCTAGAATCCAAAATGACCTTGGGGAATATCAGGCATATATGGTCAATCAAAAGATTAAAGGCTTAAAGCGCAACCTAGAGAGATTCAGTCATGAATGGGCTTTTCCCTATATTGAAGATCAGTATTACCAGCAACCACCACCTCCCCAATCCACGTTTCAACCTCGGGGACGGGGAGGTCGTCAACAGGGCAGGAGGACACCTAACAATTGGACGTTTGATAATACAAGTAGCGAAGAAGATGAAACTGGTGCCCAAACAACAACTTCTAATCCCAGGGTCAGGTTCAATCCTCAAGAGAGATCCAATGAGGATCTAGGAGCTATGTTTAGGGTTTTTTTAGGTCAACAAACACTCAACACGGGAGACCAGAGGGGGAACAACTACAGAGGCCGGGGACGGGGCCGGGCTCGGCAGAACCCGAACTCAACCTGGCAGGCCTTCTCCCCCAGGATTACCCGCAGCAGAGGCAGAACACCCCTGTAATTGCTAAGGTCAACAACATTGTGGTGAATCTCTCTCATTATCCCCTTACAGAGGCGGAATCCGCTATACTTAACAAGGGGTTGGGATTTGTCCCTACCCCTCGCCATGATGGGTTCCAACTCCGGGCGGAACTGTACGGGCTAATGAGGAAGATAAAACTTAAAAAGTTTTTTGCCGGGAAGGAAAAGGAGGACACATCCAATTTTTGCACAAATTTGCGGCGTCCTTCTCAGTTTTGCCCCCCTGGTAATACAACAGGCCCAGAAACTGTGGTGTTTGAACAAAAGATCCTACAAGAGATTGGTAAAATTGAACAAAGCATGCAGACTGTGGATTATAGTAATATGAGCTCTAGAGACTGGCAGGCATTGACAAGCCTACAAAACAACCAAATAATTACCATCAAGCCAGCCGACAAAGGCGGGGCGGTCGTAGTGATGGACACACTTGACTACGACACAGAGGTGGCTAGGCTTTTGGGGAACCGCTGCAATTACAGACCTTTAGCGCGGGACCCAACCAATGACTTGCAGACGACCATTATCCAGTTGGTAACCGAGGCTAAAGAAAAGAAATGGGTTACGTATAGGGAAGCCGAATTCCTGATTAACACAAAACCGAGGATGCCGGCATTCTATATCGTACCCAAAATTCATAAAAAACAACAGCCCCCGCCCGGACGACCGATTGTCTCCGGTATCCAGTCGCTTCTAGAACCTCTATCCCAGTTTGCAGACTTTTTTCTTAGGGAATGTGTCATCACCCAACCCTCATATGTCCAGGACACCACGGACGTATTGAGAATTCTGGAGAATGTCTCTTACAACCCAACAAACCAATTTCTAGTCACCATCGACATAGAGTCGCTGTATACCAGCATCCCTCAGGAGGCCACGCTGGTGGCAGCGGCGCGCGCGCTGAGGGACTCTGAATGGTTTTATGACTGCCCCCAAACCTTTGTCCTTCAATGCATAGAAATTGCATTGACCCAAAACTTCTTCTCATGTAAAGATCAGATATATCTCCAAGTGTCGGGGACTTCGATGGGGGCTACATTCGCCCCCAGTCTGGCCTGCATTTATGTGGGCCAGTTCGAAGCCTATCACATCGATACAGACACTAATCTCTTCCAGAGGAACATTGTCCTCTGGAAGAGATATATAGATGATATACTTTGTATATGGGAGGGGACCGAGGAAGAATTAAATGACTTCCTTGCTTGGCTCAATGGTTTGGATGAGTGCTTAAAGTTCACCTGGGAAATAAGTAAAATCAGAGCAGTCTATTTGGATTTAGACATCCTAGCTGAGGGCGACAGGTTGGTGACCACGGTCCACCATAAACCAACGGACAAAAATTCTCTTCTACATTACAGCTCCTATCACCCGAGGGCCCTTCGGGACAACTTACCTGTGGGACAGTTTCTAAGATATCGCCGAAACTGTTCCACCACACAGGAATACTCCGCACAATCAAACATCTTGGCTATTAAGCTACAGGACCGAGCTTACCCAAGGAAGGTCATACGACAGGCAAAAAAACGAGCATATAACACCCCTCGTGCAGCCCTGTTGGAAAAGACCAAAAAGGAGAAAGGAGAATGTATCCCAGTGGTCACTACCTTTGGACCACTTTCCACGAAAATCAGGCAAATCATCCGGAGGCACTGGCATCTCCTTAGTACCACCAATATGCAGATGCCCCCTCCTCGTTTCGCATTCAAAAGGTCTGCAAACATTCGGGACCGGCTGGTCCACACCAGACCCAAAACTAGTCCACGTGAAACCAATATTCCTTCCGGGCATTACCCATGTGGTAATTGCTCCGTGTGCGTATTTACATCACCAACCAAAAGTGTTACTCTTAAAAACAACAAGACCTGGTTTCTAAATAAATTTAGCAACTGTAACACCTCGTATGTAATATACAGATTGACATGCCCCTGTGAGCTTCACTACATCGGCCTTACCACCAGGAAGGTAAAAACAAGAATACAGGAACATCTGAGCACACTTCGTGCAGGAAAATTGAGCACCAAACTGGTGCAACATTTTCAAACGCAAAAACATACTGCGCAAGAAGTGCGCTGGGTAGTCCTTGAAAGAGTCACAGGGGATCAATACAGTATTGAATCTAGACTGAGCAACATGGAAGCACGGTGGATTTATCAAGAGGGAGTGGACCAGAATGGATTAAATGACCTCATAGAATGGAGTAAGGTGATTGCATGATTTTTCACTAGAACTTATGGTCATAGAGGTTATACCAGCAGTGCAAGGAGTATACATGCAACACATGGCATTAATGAGTCACTGGTGCCAGTAACGCAATTCTAGTATACTCAAACCTTGACCACTGATCATCGTGACCTATCACTTGACACTGTAGCTTCTGTACATTTTATCCTTATTTGTGAGGATATTACATTTGTATATACACCTACAGGAGCTATCACTTGACACTGTAGCTTCTGTACATTTTATCCTTATCTGTGAGGATATTACATTTGTATATACACCTACAGGAGTAACCTAGGAAATACATCACTTTGGATACTCGGCAAAGTAAGCATGCCAACATATGCAGACAGACACAATAAGACATTCCCCATTGCAAAATGGCCACCCCACTTTCTGTATCACACTGAGTCTCCCCTTTTTATACCACATCGAGCATTGCATCTTGATGGGACGAATAGTAGACTGAGTAGATGATGCTTAACTCGTGCAATGGAATGGCTAGGCGGGTACAATATTGAGTAAACTAACAATAATGTACATTCTCACGGCGAGCCTAGCTTTTATTTGCCCATTCCAAAATGGCGCTCCGCTTTCATCATCGAGCTCCCTCGTTAGCGTAGTATAGTCACATGGTACTTTCTGCATCACACTGAGTCTCTCTTTTTATACCACATCGAGCATTGCATCTTGATGGGACGAAAAGTAGACTGAGTAGACGACACTCAACTGGTGCAATGGAATGGCTAGGCAGGTATAATATTGAGTAAACTAACAATAATGTACATTCTCAGGGTGAGCCTAGCTTTTATGTGCCCATTCCAAAATGGCGCTCCGCTTTCATTTTCGAGCTCCCTCGTTAGCGTAGTATAGTCACATGGTACGCGCTAATACGCTTTTAAACAGCGCCGTGGAACGATCGTGTTGTTCCTGGGCTGAGTAAATGCCAGTTACGAACAGTTGCACGGTGAGTGTGGACAGACAGTGTGAGTCTTGGGGAATTGGACTCGAGACAGGCTAACGAGTGGAGATTTGAATACACTGAGTTTGGAATACAACGAGGTAGTGTGGAGAAGGTTGTCCGTTTGGAGGGGAACAATTTTTAAGGGGGATGTTAAAAGTGAGGCACCGATTAATAATGATTGTCCGAGATGTGGAGGCATCACCTGAGACGGGAGGGGGACACACCCGTATTACCCACGAATGAGATATAAAAACAGGAGCTAGCTTACATTTCTCATTATGTATTATACATTACAGACTCACGTTTGGAGTGGAACAAGTGGTGCCTTGAACGCGCACACAGAGCCGCAAGGTCCCAAGGGTAAAGGTATGCCCAGGTTGGGCTACATCCTGGTAAATATATGCCATATGGGGGGTTCCTCAAGACTATATATAGGACAATTGCCCTATTTTTAACAGGTTACCAACCCAGTCATGTTGTTGTGTGTGTGTATATTCTCTTTTGTCTCCCACAGAATTGTTTTTAAACGACAAATAGAGGTGCAGGGATAAATGAACAGACCCCACGCCCTGAAGAAGTTACCGTGAGTGTTGTCCAATGGTAACGAAACATGTCGGCATTTTAACATACGAGCTATCACGCAGCTTAGAATAAAGTACGCAAGCCAGTGTGATCTAGCTCTTTCACTGATATTAATATATATCACTTAGGGGTTTTTGAGACGGTGCACACATTCTAGCACAGCTTCTCCTTTCTTATCTTTCTTATACACACACCCTAGCACCTATTTAGTTTATCACCAGCATCATGCACAATTTCTTGCTGTTGGAGTGTTGGTAGCTGATGATGAGAAATTGAGGTAGCAGGCGAGTACCATCCTGCTTAACCCTCTTTGGTGGCACTACCGTGAGGCACCAACACTCCTTTTCACTCCTTTTTCACCATATTTGGGTGCGGGAGACATAAGGTTATTATACATAGATAGTCATTTTGACATACCTCGTAGGCATATTGTTTTTTTCTTCCTTTTAATGAACCACACCGTAGAATAGCTCAGACGACAGAATCGCAAGCTATAAATGAGGGTCTAACGTTTATGGCCATCAATACGGATGTATGAAATATCGGTTCACAGTGTGAACAGGCCCTAGTTTTTGTGCACCAGTGGTCAGTGTCTTGCATGGCTCTGCCCTTCTGGTGTGGAATGTTGTGTAAAGAACTGACGTCAGTGCACGAGGTTGCGTCTAAGTAGATACCGCAACGTCATTCCGGTGACCTCGACGACGAACGCGAAGTCGACTGACGCTGCCTGTCGACGTGCAGAGGGACTGCTGGGGAAAACATTCTCCGGATCCAGTCGGATGCCTGGGGGTAATTCTAAGGTGAGGAATCCATAACTAATCTATGTTTCTTACAGATATATTGTTACCGAAGGTAAGTAACTTGCTCATCTTGGCGTTTTATAAGAGAGTACAACACAGTCTCCATGCAAAACTTTCTGTGACCTGCCTACCCATTTAAACTGCCTAACTACTTTTATGTGCTCAAAAAACTGCTTAGTACACCCTGTTTCTGACCCCTAGCCAGATTAAGGCCTTGTTTCTATGTGAAATCCAAGAGTCCATACTCTGCTGGTGTACAGTCAGTACATTAGCCAGGATGATTACATAAGGAGTAGCTGCTAGGGTAAATCTAAAAAGTCAGTAAACTGAACCAAAACTGCTTGGGGGTGTTCAACATTAACCGATGATGGACAAACATTACCTATATTCTTCCTTCTAGTGTGTTCTCTCTCTGGATGTATCATGTCTGTTATCGCCTCTCTACTATGCTTGCTTTAATCGACTCTGTGTAGTGCTTATGTGTGTAACAGGGTTAGGTGTCGTATATTGTGGTACTTTTTTTTTTTTTTTAAACAAATTTTATTTGTCAAGTTGCACATATAATGCAGGGCTCTGTACCCCAGAGACAACTGCACAATTCAACCATAGTGATAATGACTTTGGCTTTTGCATGTGATAACCAAACACATAGTAACAAATCCCCCCAACTGCCCCCCCGTCCCCCCAGATGGCGCCAATTCCAGATAAACCTGTCCACCACTTAATATCACAACAGGAGATGCTAGCCCCTCCAATCCTTCCCACAACCCACCCCCAAAGTCCAAGAGGGTGCGTGTAAATTATTCCGGCAAGCGTGCCTCTACTACCGGTGGCGGGTCCAACAACAGACCCCGATAATCTGCTCACCGCTTCCATATTTTAAAGTGTATGCATGGGCATCCCCTAGCAATGAAAATGGGTTGTTCTAGCCCCATGCAAAAGTCCAGCCCATTCTTCCATGCGGCCACGATGGGGCCCTAGGTGCCTTCCAAACCCTGGCAATATCTCTTTTCGCCAGTGTAAAGCCCAGTTGTAAGAGGTGTCGTTTATAGATGCTACCCCCCACCTCCTCCATGACATGCTATAGGGCCAACTGCGAGACAAAAAACCGGAGTGAGCCCGTTATCCCAGCAGAGACCGGGCAATAATGTTTAACAAAACAACAATGTCTCAACTGGATGTCATTTAAAAGACAAATTTCAAAGCAATAATGAAATCACAAGGGGAAGGAAGGGAGACCACTAAGAAATTCATGAAAAAAAGTATATTGTAAGTAGTTAGAACAGCACTACGGTACAATAAAAGTACAAATGACCAAAACACACAAGTGAGCACTGGGCGTGCTAGTGATGGTGAACGGCGCAGTGAACACAATAGGTGAAGACAGCGTGAACGGCGATGAAATAATAATTACAATGTGGTCATAAGAATATAATTATATACAAACTAATTTAAATCATTTTACAAGTGACCACAGAAAAGCCAAAGTTCTTTGCTGAGGGTTGTCGACGGCGTTTCAGCCTGATTGATTTCAGGCCATCATCAGGACAATGGTCATAAATAAACGTGTGCTGTGAGGAAAGGAAAAGAGAAAGGGGAGAATTTTGAGTTATCTCAAAGAGAAAGGCCCAAACAGAAACGTAACCCCAAGAATGAGGGAAAAAAGAGAAAAATACCTGGACGTAGTACAGGTAAATACGGAGAATCCAATAAAGATAAATCTGGATGCAAATCAGTGTGTCATCTAAGGGGGAACAGAAGGGCGAAGGGAGCAGGATTAGTAACCAAAATCATAAGTATAAAGGGAGGGAAACAAGGGGGGGGTTTTACTTGTAGTTACCAGTAGTTTAGTAATCAGGGGTAAACATCACTGGGGTCTGCAAACGGAAACCACTCGAAATCCGGGAGCCAGGTGTAGGCATCAAAGGGTACGTGCCTAAAGGAACAGGAGGGGAAAGGGGAATGAAGCGGAGTGTGTCTAAGGTAATAAGGAGCGGAAAAGTACACGGCTCCTACATTGTATAATCTTACCTCGGGGGAAGAATCAAAACTGAGTAAATCGAAGGGCTGGACCAAATCTTCAAAGAAAACGGGACGGAGCGGGCGAATCAAGCGTCCATGCCGGTAGTAGCAAAACCCTTCGCAACACTGTTAAGAGTCAGTTACAGCGTGTCACGTGGTCGGGACAAACCTGGGAAAAGCTAGAGCTATGGCTGACATGAGTTGAATAGTGCCCCGGGGGGACAATTTAGAAGAGGAGAAAAGTAAGAAGGAGAAACGGACATGCGGGAAAAAACACTGAGGGTGAGCGGTTCGAGGCTGGTAATAACCGCATTGGGAGAAATAGTAATTATTATTTATTTATATTGCAAGTCACAGTTAAATAAAAATTAAAATTACATTAATTAGAAAGGAGAAAGGAAGGGAGTGGGGGTGGGGTTTGGGTGTGTTGGAAAAGGCACCAGGAACAATTTGAGAAGGGGATGCGGGAAGGACGGGGTGGGGTGGAGTGGGGGGGGGGAAGGGGAGGGGAGAGGGGGGGGGAGGAGGAAGGGGCGGGGCAGCGATACAGGAAAAAACAAGGTATAAATCAATTAAGGACATGATTACATCAATCTGAGGTTGGATAAACAATTCCACCATAGTGACATGTTTAACAATCATGTTTTGGGATAAATCACATACCCATTAACAATCGAGATACAATAACGTCCTATAATAGTAATCAAAAACAAGTCTATATATGATAGAGAGAGAGGGGGAGGGGGGGGAGGAAAAAAGGGGGGGGGGAAAGAAGGGGTAGGGGGAAGAACAGGGGAGGGGGAGGGGGAAAGGGAAAAATGACAACGTAAGTGAACCAGTGGGTAATTCAGAGTTCAATGGGTCATATGTTAAAAAACATGTCAGAGCAAGTAATCAAAGGGTAAGTTAGGATGTGTTGGTGACTGTATTCCATTCATCCAAAGTATTCAAACCATGATTGACTGAGTCACAGCGTGCGATCCATCGGCATTCACATTTGTTCAGCAAGAGTTGAAGATTACCCCCTCGTAGTGGGAGTATTGGGCGATCAATCACTTGCCAGATCAAGTCGGTTTCTGAATGGTTTTTTTCTCTGTAATGTACAACAAGAGGTGCCGTTTCGACATTGCATCGTATGCGGCTTTGATGTTGAAAAATCCGTTGTTTTACCATCTGTGTGGTTTGGCCGATGTAAAGAAGATTACACGGACAACGGATGGCATAGATAACATTGTTGGTACGACAATTGGAGAAAGTTTTCAATTGGTATGTGTGGTCTGATGTAACAAAGTCCTTGGTGTTATGCGTAAGATTACAGGCAGCACATGTTTGGCATTTGTAATGGCCTATAACTGGAGGAAGACCCCAGAGGGTAGTTACAGATTGGTTCTTCTTTTCTTTTACGGGCCATGTGATGGCATGGACCAATTTGTCTGACAGATTGATACCCCTTTTGTATGAGAACAGTAGGGGTTCTTTGAATTGAGCATGAGTACGAAGGGTCAACCAGTTTTTTCTTATCACTTTGCTAACCAGATTGCTTGAAGGGCTATAATTAGAAACAAAAGGGATGCGCAAATTGGTTTTTTTCTCTGAGGGGGCTAGTAGGATTTCCCTGTGGCAATACCAAGCTCGTTTTTGAGCACGAGAGACGATGCGTTTTGGGTAACCTCTTGAGACCAATTTTTCAGATAGAATCGCAGCTTCCCTGAAATAGTCCTTTCGCCATTTGCAATTTCTTCGAATTCGAAGGAACTGGCCATAAGGTAAACCATCTCTTAGGCCTCTTGGGTGATAGCTGGAATACATCAAAAGGGTGTTGCGTTCAGTAGGCTTGCGATAGAGATTAGTACCTATGGAGCCTTCTTCTGCATGCAATGTAAGGTCAAGGAAGGGAAGGTCATCAGTCCTAACATCACTGGTGAATTTGAGATGTTTTTGAGAATTATTCAACCAAGTCATAAAGGATACAAGATGTTCATATGTACCCCGCCAAAGTAGGAGAATGTCGTCTATATAACGACGCCATAGATTGATCCTACTGAGGAAAGGATTCAAGGAAGTGAGAAAAATAGTGGTTTCCAAATGGTGAACATATAGTATCGCAAAATTTGGAGCAAAACAAGCCCCCATTGCTACACCTTTAATCTGTAGAAAAAAGGTTTCTTTGTACCAAAAATAATTGTTGGTAAGTGCAATGTGTAACAAGTCCATGAGAAAATCTGTCGGGATGCGAGTAGGTCTAGGGTGGGTGTCTAAAAGTGACCTTATGACAGTGAGGCCCTCTAAGTGGGGTATGTTGGTGTATAAAGATTCAATATCTAGACCTACCATTAGGTCATGATCACTGTCAAAAGAAAGATTCTCAATAATGTTGATTAAGTGTGTACTGTCCTTGATAAAAGTATCTGTCAAAGGAACAAAAGTTTTTAAAAAGGAATCGATATATTTTCCTAGTGGCTCCAAAATGGAGCCACACCCAGACACTATTGGGCGTCCTGGGGGATTGGTAGAATTTTCGGCGTGTTTGTCTCTCGCCTGCGTACTGGTATTGGTAGTTCGGTCGTGATTGTCCTCGGCCGCGGCCGCGGCGTGTCCCTAAAAAAAGGGGAGGTAGTAAAGGTGGTGGAGGGTGGAGTAGAGCTCTGTTTTGAGGACGTTCACTGCTGGTGCCTTCACCAGGGTCTGAGTCTTCAATGGAGGTATTAGAAGAATCCGAGAAGGTAATGGCCTGGTTGTTTCTGTACCTGCCCCAATTTCGACTGCGAGAGTATTATACTCATATTCACACATATATATGTGTAACATAATGTGCAACTAATCTACACGATTATGTCATTCAGGGAGACCCTTAAATACACAGATGACTATATCCAACGTATTCTCAGTGGCCCTTCTCTTCTTTCACACACTTCTACTCCCTTTACAACAGCACCCAACACTTCGAGGGTCCTGTTAGAGAAACTTGAGAACCTCAAAAAGAAACAGATACGCACAGATTTGCATGCGCGAATGCTAACTGAGTATCTCAAATCAGACACCATACCATTGGGCCTCCAGATACGCAACATTCCTGCCATTTTTACACAAGATCCTAAATTCCGTAACGGTTTCAGCCATCTTGCCACAACCTGTTCCCGACATTGGATGGTTCTAGGCATTGAAACAGCTATTGAGCACAGCAAAAAAGAACTTGAAGAAATCGCAGAATTGGAAAAACGTATTCTATCAGATACCTCCATCGCTGATGCTAAAGCGTTATTAGACAAAATAAATAACACCATTGCCACATTCCATACTTTTGAACAAAATAAGAAGATTAACAAAATACAAGAATTACAACAAGGACAATACCTACCCATATCTTTCGGAGACATTTTTCAATACACCTTATCAACCTCCTAGAAGTCGAAATTGGGGCAGGTACAGAAACAACCAGGCCATTACCTTCTCGGATTCTTCTAATACCTCCATTGAAGACTCAGACCCTGGTGAAGGCACCAGCAGTGAACGTCCTCAAAACAGAGCTCTACTCCACCCTCCACCACCTTTACTACCTCCCCTTTTTTTAGGGACACGCCGCGGCCGCGGCCGGGGACAATCACGACCGAACTACCAATACCAGTACGCAGGCGAGAGACAAACACGCCGAAAATTCTACCAATGGGGCCCACAATGATGACATTCACGAATACCAAACAAAATACTGAGATACACTCTTTTACTCAGTCTGCAGATCCCCATGCAGGTCCACCAACAGGATTGCTGAATTATACAATTTTAAGGGGGCTCCCTACATTACCTATCCTACCTCTTATCCAAGAGGATATTACATCATGTGGACTTACAACTGCTTTGGAACCTGCCATTGGTCCTCTGACGGATACACTTATTTCTCCTACTATTGTACCTGAAGTGGAACGAACTCTCCCACTCTCTATGGTTTCCACTATTCCAATTTTCAATTTATCCAAACACATTCTGTCCACTGAAGAAATTTCTATTCTCAGTAAGGGCCTTTCCTTTGTCCCAACTGATCGCAGTAATTTTTTCAAATTACAGGAAGATCTACTACTGTTCTTTAGACGTATTCGTCTAAAATATTTTTTTAGGGATGAAACTGACCAACCCCGCTCTTATGAAAAACTTTTTCATCCCCCTTCTACCTTCCTTCCCCGTGCCTCCACCATGCCACCAGAAATTTTGACTTTTGAGAGATTGGTATTACATGAAGTTAAGGAAATACAGGCCAAACGTGAATTTGTTCCTTATAACATACCTATCTGTGAGAAACACGCTCTTAAAAACCTTAGCGAAAACTCACAAATAGTTATAAAACCAGCAGATAAGGGTGGCGGCATCGTGATTATGGACATAGACAAGTATGATACCGAGATCTTACGTCAGCTTAATAACACTGCCCACTATCGCTCTTTGCCAGGAGATCCCCTCTCAGATATCCGTAAAAAAATACAGACAGTCACTACCCAAGCTTTGCTCTTAGATATCATCTCCAAAAAAGAATTTCTTTTTCTAAACAACACACATCCTCGCACCCCAGTCATTTATGTACTACCCAAAGTCCATAAAGACGCTACCAATCCCCCAGGACGCCCAATAGTGTGGGTGTGGCTCCATTTTGGAACCACTAGGAAAATATATCGATTCCTTTTTAAAAACTTTTGTTCCTTTGACAGATACTTTTATCAAGGACAGTACACACTTAATCAACATTATCGAGAATCTTTCTTTTGACAGTGATCATGACCTAATGGTAGGTCTAGATATTGAATCTTTATACACCAACATACCCCACTTAGAGGGCCTCACTGTCATAAGTTCACTTTTAGACACCCGCCCTAGACCTACTCGCATCCCGACAGATTTTCTCATGGACTTGTTACACATTGCACTTACCAACAATTATTTTTTGTACAAAGAAACCTTTTTTCTACAGATTAAAGGTGTAGCAATGGGGGCTTGTTTTGCTCCAAATTTTGCGATACTATATGTTCACCATTTGGAAACCACTATTTTTCTCACTTCCTTGAATCCTTTCCTCAGTAGGATCAATCTATGGCGTCGTTATATAGACGACATTCTCCTACTTTGGCGGGGTACATATGAACATCTTGTATCCTTTATGACTTGGTTGAATAATTCTCAAAAACATCTCAAATTCACCAGTGATGTTAGGACTAATGACCTTCCCTTCCTTGACCTTACATTGCATGCAGAAGAAGGCTCCATAGGTACTAATCTCTATCGCAAGCCTACTGAACGCAACACCCTTTTGATGTATTCCAGCTATCACCCAAGAGGCCTAAGAGATGGTTTACCTTATGGCCAGTTCCTTCGAATTCGAAGAAATTGCAAATGGCGAAAGGACTATTTCAAAGAACCCCCACTGTTCTCATACAAAAGGGGTATCAATCTGTCAGACAAATTGGTCCATGCCATCACATGGCCCGTAAAAGAAAAGAAGAACCAATCTGTAACTACCCTCTGGGGTCTTCCTCCAGTTATAGGCCATTACAAATGCCAAACATGTGCTGCCTGTAATCTTACGCATAACACCAAGGACTTTGTTACATCAGACCACACATACCAATTGAAAACTTTCTCCAATTGTCGTACCAACAATGTTATCTATGCCATCCGTTGTCCGTGTAATCTTCTTTTCATCGGCCAAACCACACAGATGGTAAAACAACGGATTTTTCAACATCAAAGCCGCATACGATGCAATGTCGAAACGGCACATCTTGTTGTACATTACAGAGAAAAAAAACATTCAGAAACCGACTTGATCTGGCAAGTGATTGATCGCCCAATACTCCCACTACGAGGGGGTAATCTTCAACTCTTGCTGAACAAATGTGAATGCCGATGGATCGCACGCGGTGACTCAGTCAATCATGGTTTGAATACTTTGGTTGAATGGAATACAGTCACCAACACATCCTAACTTACCCTTTGATTACTTGCTCTGACATGTTTTTTAACATATGACCCATTGAACTCTGAATTACCCACTGGTTCACTTACGTTGTCATTTTTCCCTTTCCCCCTCCCCCTCCCCTGTTCTTCCCCCTACCCCTTCTTCCCCCCCCCCTTTTTTCCTCCCCCCCTCCCCCTCTCTCTCTATCATATATAGACTTGTTTTTGATTACTATTATAGGACGTTATTGTATCTCGATTGTTAATGGGTATGTGATTTATCCCAAAACATGATTGTTAAACATGTCACTATGGTGGAATTGTTTATCCAACCTCAGATTGATGTAATCATGTCCTTAATTGATTTATACCTTGTTTTTTCCTGTATCGCTGCCCCGCCCCTTCCTCCTCCCCCCCCTCTCCACCCCCCTCCCTCCCCCCCCCCACTCCACCCCACCCCGTCCTTCCCGCATCCCCTTCTCAAATTGTTCCTGGTGCCTTTTCCAACACACCCAAACCCCACCCCCACTCCCTTCCTTTCTCCTTTCTAATTAATGTAATTTTAATTTTTATTTAACTGTGACTTGCAATATAAATAAATAATAATTACTATTTCTCCCAATGCGGTTATTACCAGCCTCGAACCGCTCACCCTCGGTGTTTTTTCCCGCATGTCCGTTTCTCCTTCTTACTTTTCTCCTCTTCTAAATTGTCCCCCCGGGGCACTATTCAACTCATGTCAGCCATAGCTCTAGCCTTTCCCAGGTTTTTCCCGACCACGTGACACGCTGTAACTGACTCTTAACAGTGTTGCGAAGGGTTTTGCTACTACCGGCATGGACGCTTGATTCACCCGCTCCGTCCCGTTTTCTTTGAAGATTTGGTCCAGCCCTTCGATTTATTCTTCCCCCGAGGTAAGATTATACAATGTAGGAGCCGTGTACTTTTCCGCTCCTTATTACCTTAGACACACTCCGCTTCATTCCCCTTTCCCCTCCTGTTCCTTTAGGCACGTACCCTTTGATGCCTACACCTGGCTCCCGGATTTCGAGTGGTTTCCGTTTGCAGACCCCAGTGATGTTTACTCCTGATTACTAAACTACTGGTAACTACAAGTAAAACCCCCCCTTGTTTCCCTCCCTTTATACTTATGATTTTGGTTACTAATCCTGCTCCCTTCGCCCTTCTGTTCCCCCTTAGATGACACACTGATTTGCATCCAGATTTATCTTTATTGGATTCTCCGTATTTACCTGTACTACGTCCAGGTATTTTTCTCTTTTTTCCCTCATTCTTGGGGTTACGTTTCTGTTTGGGCCTTTCTCTTTGAGATAACTCAAAATCCTCCCTTTTCTCTTTTCCTTTCCTCACAGCACACGTTTATTTATGACCATTGTCCTGATGATGGCCTGAAATCAATCAGGCTGAAACGCCGTCGACAACCCTCAGCAAAGAACTTTGGCTTTTCTGTGGTCACTTGTAAAATTATTTAAATTAGTTTGTATATAATTATATTCTTATGACCACATTGTAATTATTATTTCATCGCCGTTCACGCTGTCTTCACCTATTGTGTTCACTGCGCCGTTCACCATCACTAGCACGCCCAGTGCTCACTTGTGTGTTTTGGTCATTTGTACTTTTATTGTACCGTAGTGCTGTTCTAACTACTTACAATATACTTTTTTTCATGAATTTCTTAGTGGTCTCCCTTCCTTCCCCTTGTGATTTCATTATTGCTTTGAAATTTGTCTTTTAAATGACATCCAGTTGAGACATTGTTGTTTTGTTAAAAAATAGGGCCAACTGCAGCATGCGGGGGAGCTCCCATCCCAGAACTTCCGTTAGGCAGGAATATACCCCACTCCAAACGCGACTCAGAGATGGACAGCTCCAGACCGTATGAATAAACCATCCGGGTGAGATCTGGTATGGATGATTCTGCAATTGGTAGAGGAGCTGGGGAAGCGCCACCATCTTAAAGATCGCCGATCTGCCGTATAGGGACAGAGGCATGCGGGACCACGACTTAAGATCTTCCCGAGTGCGTTCCCACACTGGGACCAGATTACGTTCCCACGAAACTGCCGGTATATCTGATAGAAAAACGCCCAGGCATTTCAGCCCCCCCACCGCAAGCTGGACCAAGGATGCCCACGCTCCCACTCCTGTCTGGCCCCCAAGAGCCCATAACGTAGACTTACGAGGATTTGTATCTTGTGGTACTTTACTACTCAATAAGTCCAGTACATTAGCACACTTTATTTCTAGATTTCTTAGACAGATATTGATGGAGTGTATAGAATCTTTCATGCACTACTCTGGACAGCCAGTTTCGTAGAGAGTGGCATTTCGCTGGGGTGGCAAAGTGAGCTAAAGAATAATGATGGATTCAACCCAGATCTGTGACTGGGGGTGAGTGTCTGAAAAGTTTCAGCACTCCGTCCATCATCTCCTTGCGTTTGCTTTGTTCGCCCTAAGTTGGCAGGGTATGCCCAGACGTGGTTCCATTGCTCACTTTGCCACTGGATTCAAGCTAGCCTAGCTGATGAGGGCTGTTAGCCTGAAACCGGTCCCAGGATGCTTGTTTCCGGTCCAGTGAAGACATGGCTTGGCAGTTCGGGCTGGACTGTTCCCATGAGGCACAGGCTCACGACTGATATCCATATAGCTGTGTCTGAACTGGGGTAGCAAAGTGAGCTAAAGAATGATGATGGATTCAACCCATATCTTTGACTGGGGGTGAGTGTCTGAAAAGTTTCAGCACTCCCTCCATCATCTCCTTGTGTTTACCCAACTAGCTGGGCCCGCTACAAACATTCTTTTCATTTTCGCCTGAGCCGTTTCCTTAGCCGTCTGATCTGTAAAAGAATTTCCCCTACCTATATCGTCAGTGACCTTACGGTGGGCCCTACACTTCAGTATGGCCAATTTCTTAGGGAGTGTCAAAGCAGACAAAAGCCTCAATATAAGGTACCCATGTTGGATTTTGGTGCCATGGGAAGTAAGAAACCCTCTCTCAGCCCAGAGTCGGCCAAAATTATGCGCGACCCCAAAGGCCTACTGGCTGTCAGTATAAATATTGACAACCTGTCCCTCACTTAATTCGCAAGCTCGAATACGGGCAGCAAGCTCAGCAGCTTGAGCCGACTGATAGGGAACTTGTGATGTCTTTACTATTGTACGCAGTGTGGTAATTGCATAAGCAGCAGTTGTAGTGCCATCTGGTCATTTGAAACAAGAGCCGTCGACATATAGTTCCCCTTGTGGGTCAGATAAGGGAACATCAAGTAAGTCTACCCATCCTTTCGTCTCTTCTTCCGTGCGGAAGATACAATCATGTTTCTCAACATCATCACTATCGGAAGGGAGGGGTAGTAACCTGGCTAGATTCAGAGTAGCACATCTTTTAATCATGATATGTTTAGTAAACAATTTCAATTCATAGCCAGTAAGACGTGCACTGGTGAGGTGCTGTGTCTTTATCTTATTCAGAAGTGTAACCACAGCATGTGGTACCATGACTGTGAGGTGAGCATCCTGTAGCAGTCCAGCCGATTGCCTGATCAAAGTGGCCACTGCCGCAACTGCTCTTAGACAACTCGGAAGGGCTCTCACGACTGGATCAAGGACAGCAGAAAATAAGCACACAGCCGTTGCTTCTCTCCAAATTTTTGTGTTAGGACAGAAAGCTCGCAACCAGCCATCTCATGGACTTCTAACACAAACGGTTTGTTATAGTTAGGGGTGCTGAGTACTGGAGTTGAACAAAGTTCAGTTTTCAATTGCTTAAAAGACTGCTGACATTCAGGCGTCCAAGGCAAAGGCTCATGCACATCTTTCGTTGTTAGTGCAAGCAAGAGTTTGATTAGTAGGGAATAGTTAGGTATCCACTGCTGACAATAGGAAGTAATACCTCTAAAAGCGCGCACCCCTTTCTGAGTTTGTGGAACGAACATTTTCATAATAGTACTGATGCGCTTCGGGGTCAATCTCCTACCCTCCTTTGACAGTAGGTGACCTAAATAGGTGACCTTCTGTCGACAATACTGAAATTTAGAAAGAGGAACCTTATGTCCATTATGAGCGAAATGTTAAAACAATTTAACAGTACTATCTCTACAACCCTGCTCGGTATCAGAAGCAATAAGGAGATTGTCAACATACTGCACCAAGACATTACCTGTAGGAAGTGAAAGAGAATCCAACTGACTCTTCAAAGCCTGACTGTAAATACTTGGACTCTCAGTATAGCTATGAGGAGCTCGACAGAACCTAAAGCTCCTCCCAGCTAGGGTGAACTCAAACAGATATCTGCCATTTGGATGAATAGGAATACTAAAGGACACATTTTTCAAATCAATGACAGAAAATAATTTAGCAGTGGAAGGAATCATTGTCAAAAGTGTGGTAATGTCTGGGACCACTGGAAACTGGGGAACCACTATTATATTAACTTCACGCAAATCAATCACAAAACGATAAACATCTTCTTGATCATCAGGGGAACCCAAAGCCACCCTTTTAACCCCTTCGCTGCGGCGCAAATTCCGCCGCAGCGCTGGGGGGGGGTTGGGGGCAGCACGGTGGCGCGGTGCTCATGACGGAACCGCGCCGTCATGAGTCACGGGCGAGCTGTGCTCATGACGGCGTGGTTCTGTCACGACTCCGCCCACTCTCTAATTCGCCCGCACAGGCGGGGAATTCGAGCCGCGTGGGAGGAGCGGCCGCTCCATGACGGAACCACGCCGTCATGAGCACACGCCGCCCGTGGCTCATGACGGCGTGGTTCCGTCAAGGGCACACAAGGGGTTAAGAATCAGAAGAATGGCACTATTCCAAATATTAACAGACGTCTCTTCCACTACTCCTTTCTTGATCAAATGCTGAACATTTTGTAGCAGGGCCCATTCTCCCGCCTGAGGTATTTTATACTGAGGCATACGAGGCAAAACAACATTATCTTTAACCTGAATCGAAACTGGTAGTATATGCAGCAATCCCCCGTCTGTATCACCCTTCGCCCATTAAATAGATGGTCTGTCAGCAAATTCAGCAGGAAGAGGGAGAGAAAGACACTGTCTAATACTCACATTTGGGCCCATCATCAAATAAACACCGTCCGGGGAACAATAAATGGTAGCGTGCAATTTCTTCAACAAGTCCAAACCTATCAAATTTTCACCACAATTGGATGTCATCCAAAATCAAGAATCCACAGTGAATGGACCAATAGTCAATGCAAGGAGTTTTGAAATGGGGCTCACAACCGGTACACCTGAAAAGCCTACCGAAACATTATTACGGCCAGACAGAGCATCTCCAGGGACCATGTTTCGAGAAACAGAACTTTTTGTCACACCTGTGTCCACCAAAAATTCCTTAGTCGAACCTTATAGTTCCGCTGTTACATAAGGCCCTCGCTGGTCTACAGGTATCGGAACTGGTCCCCCACTCTGTCCCTGGCAATCCTAACTATAAGACATCCCTGTCGCTTCATCCATATCATAGTCATAATGGTAGTACTGCCCACCACGAGGGTCATCAAAGTAATTATTATCAGAACGACCCTGTTAGGCTGCAGCTCTCTGAGCCCTATCAGCCCCACCAGCTTCACGACCCCGTCCATGAGAACCTCATCCTATAGGGACCGCCACCTTCTGCAAAAGCACGGGACACTTGCTACACCAGTGACACTGATTTGGGCCCAAAGGTGTCGTATTCGGCTATCTACTAGTCTTCATAATATTGAGCCATATTCAAAATAACAGAAGGGGAAGATGTGGACCAGGTACTTTCAGAAGCCTGTAGATGAGTCTCAATGTCGGGAAGTAAATTAGAAACAAATCTGTCAACAAACAACCAAACACCTCCCTCAATAGTCAGTTCCTGCCTGCTGTAATCCAAAAATGTATCCTCGAACCGAGTAAAGAAATCAGACACACTCTCATCTCTCTTTTGTTGACAAGCCATCAACTTATCCCAATCTACTTTTCTCGGCGGAATAAGAGAATACATATATGTAATAATGCGGCCTGGCAATGCTAAAATCTCCGCTCGGGGTTTATCACCTGGCTTTCTTTCCTGATCCCATGCTTTAATTTGGTCCTATGTACCACCCAACTCCACAACATGATCTTGAGTATGCACCTGCCTCTAGATATCAACCGGAACAAGAAGACCAAAAACATTTCAATATCAGCAAGAGTCATTACCGTTGAAGATGCGGCTTCCGTCAGTTCCTTATAATAAGCAGTAGGATTTTTTCTAGGATCTGGTAAATGAGTCTTAAGGGACAAAACTTCACTTCTTTCCCACGGAGTATAAACCCATTGTTCTTGAAACTGGGCCGCCACACCCGCTCGAGTGACATTACCCTGCTGATCCGTTAACGCTGGTATCTCCGGGTGATATATGGGATGAACTTCTCGCATCGGAAACTGAGACAGCAGGGTAGGACTCTTTTCATGCAACCTGCCCCTATGCACAACCAACGTAGTGATATTCCCGAAAACTTGGCCTGGGTCCATACCACTGGCATACACGCGGTCTCTAATATCGAATACAATTTGTGGCGCATCATTCCCAAAATGTTGCTGCCAAAGGCCAATCAACGTAGAGGACATATGTTTAAGAGCATGCTGCTATATAAAAGGCTCATAATATTTCATCACATCCCAAACATCCTCCACACTATAAATGGGATTACGACCCCACTGTGCGGCCTGATTAGCTACTGCCTTCTTCTCTTCATCCCCCAACGCAGACCGTACAAAAGGGACCATACACTCATTACATTTTGTTAAATCTCTATCGTCAAATCAACGAACTGGCATCTCAACACTTGCAAATGTCGGGGGATGAAAAACAATAGAGGGAGAAGCAACAGAAGTAACAGGCACAATCGTCGCTGGCAGTTGCATCGCAGGAAAAAGGGCTGGAGACAGGGATGCTGAAACAATAGGTGTGGCAGGGGTGCTAACAGTCGCCATTGCTACAGACGGCAAAGACACAGAAGGAGGAGCCAAAGCCACAGCCATCGAAATAACAGCAGTAGATACAGGGACAGTGGAAACAGCTGTAACTGGCGGCTGTGATGGCACGGGGGCAGTAGGATATATTCTTAGCGGAGCATATGGGGGCGGGTGTCTAACAATTCTTCCACAAAAGTATCTGTTTCCTCCTGAGCCAAATACGATTTATCAACATGCAATCGAAACCTCTTATCTTCACATTCAGCTCCCTCCTCCTGTTTTTTTCTATCATATGCTACAGCTTTCTGAGCCAATGTCTGCTTCTTCAGGCCAGGGAAACCCAGCTGGCAATGCCAGTGAACCATTAATGGTAACTGCACTCTGAGATGGCGCACTGACATGAAATCTAGGGGGGTCCCTAGCAGCTGCAGGCCCTCCGGATAACAGCGGTGGGGCCGGCTGGGGGGGGGGTTATTTCAAGAGACGAACACAAGGGGAAATTAAATGAATAATTAATTTTCTCTTGTGTTCGTCTCTCTAAATCCCCCCAGCCAGCCCAACCGCCCCTTCGCTCTTACCTGCAGTGGCCACGGCTGGTCCCCAGAGTCTCAGGGGTCGGATTTTTAATCCTCTTATTCAAAAACTTAGTTCAGTGCATCAATAGTAAATTAGAAAGTCAGTTGAGCTGCAGCCCTAAATCAAACCCGCTGAGCATCCTGCGCAGACAGGGCTTTCAGATTACTATTAGTCCCACTAGATGAGTTTTGGAGCACAGTGGAAATTCTATTAATCTTATGTTTATGAATAGGACACACAAAAGATACGACTAAGAAACAGGGACATGTAGTTAAAATGTTTATTTGAATAAACCTCAGTTTAGTCCATAAAGTATGTACATTAACCATACACAGTGCAAAAATAAAGCAGTTACACAAGTAAAGTTCAGCGAAAACAAGATAAATGTTTCCAACATTGTGAAAGCCGAATGGTAAAAACTCAGCTAAAGCATTAAATAGCCAAACTTATCTTACATGTGTCTTAAGATTGACTGCACAACATACCATTGAGTATCTATTATACACCTATCCCTTATTAAAGCTCTTCTACAGAAGCACAATATGTGCTCTTGGTAAAAGATACCTTATGCGTGGCCTCTGAAATCAACTCTGGCTGACATAGGGGGTCAGTAATCTGATGTGATCTCTGGCGATAATTCTGGCAGAAAGACCTCTCCTTATCAATGGTGGGTTTTATAACATTTGACCACTTATTTTATGGTGTATCTGTATATAGACAGATATAATTAGATCAGCTAATTATAACTGCTGAATTTCTCTGGTTTTGTATGAGTGAAATGTCAGTCTAACTATAACGTCCCTGTAACCTTTGTGCTTTTCAGTGAATGTGTGTGTGTATGTATATATGTGTGTATATATATATATATATATATATATATATATATATACACATACACATCAACAACACCAGTCCACCAGCCGTTGCACCTCTTCGCCGCGGGTGCTTGCTCAGCGCACATGGGGGTACGCAATAGATTCCACTACCACGATTCTCTTATTTTGCGGAACCATTCTTCAAGAGAGCGCACTCCAGAGCCATAGACATTCGCAAAAGTAAAATACATTTATTACATCGTTCTTGCAAAAAAAAAAAGAAAAAAAGGCAGGAATGGAACGTTCAACCCCCATGGTAACACGCAGCAAACGGGGGGGGGGGCGATGGAACTAGGAGAGACCAAACAAACTGTACTCAACCTTTCAAATCGGAGGTTGACTGAAACTGAAACCACAGTTCTCCAACTAGGCCTAACTTTTTGCCCCACTCCAGAATTTGATTATACTCAGACACGTATAGACATTTATAAATTCATTCGTAAAATCAAGTTAATGAAGATACGCCAACTACATCCTAAAAGAACAGGAGATAAACCAGTAGAAGAAACAGGACTAATGACTGAATTAACAAGTGCAGATTTAGAAGCATTTTGGACGCTTCAGGAACTGGATGATGATTCTATCTATCGAATTAATTCACAAACGAATACAACACCGATGTTGGAAGAGACTGGTATTGTACAAAGTGAATGCAAAAGTAACTTAAAAATGAAATCAAGAGTGATTCCAAGAACTCCACATGATGTAATTGATGCCTTTCAGGAGGTGGTAGTAGAAGAACTGAAAACCCTACAGAAAGAGAGATTCAATGGAAATAAGAGAAACTCAACTAAAGATCAATGGGAAGCTATTGTGAAACTTAAGGATGATGACACCATAATAATCAAGCCCTCAGATAAAGGAGGAAATGTGGTTATTCTTAACAAGACGCAATATGAGGATGAAGCATTTTCACAACTAAGAAACAAAGAGCATTATATTCCCATCAATAGGCAACAATATCAGAACAGTATATTAGAGTTTTATAAGTTGATTACACAATGGAGAGATGAAGGAACATTGGATCAGGATGATTGGACCTTTCTCCATTGTGAATATCCAGAGCTAGCTACTTTTTATCACTTACCAAAAGTTCATAAGAATAAAGTCTGGCCACCAGGACGACCTATTGTTTCATCAAAAAACAGTCTTCTGGAAAACACCTTTATATATATATTGACCATTTCATTTCACCTATGGTGAAAGACCTGAGCTCGTATCTACGTGATATAAAAGACTTTCTACGTATCATTGAAGGCATCAGATGGAAACCAGACATGTTGCTAATAACTCTGGACATTGTCAGCTTATACACATGTATTAACCATGAAAAAGGCCTGAATGCTATCAGCTTCTTTTTACAGAAAAGACCATTGAAATACCGTAAACATAATCAAATGCTTATTGAGCTGACGGAGTTTTGTTTGAACAACAACATTTTACTTTTGCAGGACAACTATATTTACAAAAGCAAGGTACTGCGATGGGGAAGTGCTTCGCCCCCAGCTACAGAAATTTGTTCGTGGGCTGGTGGGAGAAGCACGTAGCCTGGGCAGAGACCAATGACAGATGGATGGACAGCGTCGCTCTGTGGACGTGATACATTGATGATTTATTCATCTTGTGGCGTGGTCCGCAGAGTGAAGCTGAGGAATTTATTGGTATCCTGAATTCCAACGATTTAAATCTACAATTTACCAGCTGCATCAGCAGAAATGAAGTGGTCTATTTAGATCTGAAGGTATATGTAGATAATAATAGTTTGGAAACTTCTCTCTACCATAAACCAACGATTCTACACGCGGGTAGTTGTCATCCCAGGAGTGTCATTAACAATATCCCCTTAGGGGAGTTCCTGAGGATGAAACGTAATTGCTCTACCCCCTCAGAATGTGAAAAAGCAATATCACAGGCCAGACAGAGATTTTTAAAAAGAGGCTACTGCAGGGGCATTCTTAATAAGGCATAAGTAAGATGTGACGCTACAGAGAGAAGTCAACTCCTAAGAGACAAGGAAAGGAGTCAGGATGAAAGAGTAAGAGTAATCACAAGCTACACGGAAAAATCATCTGAGGTGTTCCAAATCCTCAAAAGAAATTGGAGACTGCTAAAATCAGACAATGTAGTGGGGAAGCTTATATCAGACAATCCTCTAGTGACCTATAGAAGAGGGAGCTCTCTAAAAGACCACTTAGTAAGAAGCCATTATGAATCCAAAAAGAAGAAAACCATACCTGTCAAGGGGTTTTTTCCATGCATGAAATGCAAGGCATGCAGAAATTGTCATAAAGTAAGAGATTATCTTATACCAGGAAAATCGACCAGAACCCCAATCTCCAAACTGCTCAACTGCAATTCAGACTACACAGTTTACTGTTTGGTATGCCCTTGTGGCAAACAATATGTGGGCAGTACAATTCATCCTACTAAAAAAGAGTCCTAGAACATCTCAGGGCAATCAATAACAAGGACCACAATTATTCTGTTGCCCGGCATTTTGAGATCGAACATAACAGCAACAGTAGTTTACTTACATTCTTTTGCCTGGATCAGGTTGAAAAATCAGAAAGGAGAGGAGATCTTGTAAGAAAATTACGTGCACTTGAATCCAAGTATATTATTAAATTGCAGTCTAAGGCACCAAGAGGTTTGAACAAGGGGGAGGAGCCAAGATGGCGATCGGGACGGCAGCGTAGGCTCCCGGCTCCGTGAACCTCCACATCCCGCACAGATATCCTGCATGAGATCCTTAGCCTGCGCTATATGCCCGTGTTGGTGGCTGAGAGCGGCAACCGATCGTGTGATTCTGAAGTTTCTGGCGGCGGTACCGCCGGAGAAATGTCCATTTGAAGTTTGCGGCCTGTGCAACCCTGGAACCGGGACTTCAGGTGGACGACAAGGCCGGGCGGCAGTTCAACAACAGCGGCCATTGGTGACTGGGTGGAGTCGGAGTACCGGAGTGGTGCGAATATTGGCCTGAATTTCGCGGTGATCGTTCCTACCACTGAGCGTAGCGGAATGAGTGCATGCCCGGGGTGGCAATTCCAGGATTCTCCGGTAATTGCCTGAGCCTTCGCCGGTGAGCTGCCCGGACGCTGCCCGTAACGCGTCCCGACCTCCGCGGGCTGCTCCCGGATTTTCGCGGGCGCTGGTCCGTGATGGGGATGACTGTTACCTGTGGCCACACACTGGATATATATTTTTGTCTGCCCCCGGAACCCTGTTTCCAGTGACATGGAACTTGATGCGCCTGTGCCTGAGTCCCGGTCCCAATCTGGGATGAACCTACCCGGCGGCCATCTTGCTAGGATGGAGTCTATCATCCTGTACACTGGGTCTCAGCAAGATTGGGAGTGTGTGCCTAAGAGGAGCGTAGCGGAGCGGGCGCCGGGAGCTGGGCTGGGGTACGGTGACCTTCTCGAAGCTCTCGGTGCCCTTCATTCCACCCTGGTTCATGGCGCCTCGGTATTGGGGAGAAAGCTTGATAGTGTTGCTTCAGCGTCGGAACAGTTGCGATCTGCCTGTCCCCAGGCACACAGGGACTTGTCACACTTCACACAGGAGGACAGTGTCGTGGCCGCCCCTGTGTATAGGGGAAAGCTGGAAACTTCGGACAATGTGCCAACGTGTGATCGGCTGGCTGTGGGTCCGGTCTGTTCCGGAGGTTTTGGATTTGAGCGGGGGGTGGTGGCTTTGTCCCACGCGCAACCTCCGGCGACCCAGGCAATATTCCAGCAACAGTCGCCTGCTCTGGCTGATTCCGCCTTCCTGGACCTTGTGTGCAGTACAGATCCTGGGGCAGTACTGGGAAAGATGGTCCTCCATAATGTTGACTGTGTTTGTGTTCAGAGACGTCCACCCTACATGTGTGTGTCGCTTCCTGGTCTTTTTTGGACGCTCCTCTTCCTTGTAACATTGGACATGGCACTGGGTCGATGGGTATGCATGGGTGGATTCGCAAAGAGTGGCCAAGGATAAGGCTGATCCTTCAGAGGTTGTCATCTAACAGGCGGGCGGGCACAGGGGTTGCGTGCTCTCACGACATAACTAATAGTGTAATAGGTGCATAATGCTCCCCATTTTTCCTTGACATGGTCGATTTTGTGTTTGTTTACTGTTTGCTTTGGGGAGGAACATATTGTGCGGGAGGGAGAAGCCGGGGGCATGTTTTGAAGGCCCTCCTCCAGTTTATTAATACTCTCTTTACTCCCCCGTCTGGTGGGGTTTCCTTTCTTACTCCATTTTCTCTGTTTCTTCTATATTTCGGGTCTGGTTCCGGGGCGACAGGCACACTGCTGGGGGGGGGGGGCCGTACTCATCTGCAGAGGTGCAGGGTGGGGGGTTGGGGGAGGGGATTCTTTAGTTTTTTACTTTGTTTCTATGGCCTCCTTTTTCTTCTCTTATTCTTCTTTGTCTTCTTTTCTGGGGTCAGCACGGTAGGTCTCCTTTGCTGCCAACCACTGCTTTTTATGTGTGCCTCAATTTCCGTGGTGATTTCTGGGTCTTAGGGCAGGGGACTGCAGGCGCAAATGGCCGTGATATTCCTCCACATCCTGAACCTTCTGTTTTAGCGCCATTGCCTGGATAGATTGCTGTTTATTGTTGGCGTTTACTATTCTGCCTGCCATTTTTTTGCTGCTGGGAAATTGTTTGGCACCTGATCCTTCTATCCCTTATTATAAAATGAAAACCTTTTGTATCCTGGTCCCTATTTGGGCTGTTCAGGGGCCAAGAGTATGCTAACATGGAGAATCTGCTCCCCGAGGTGCTGCCTGTGATTAAAATTTGCTTCTGTTACTCTGACTGCTTAGCGGCCGGCCCCGGGGGTTGTAGGCCCATACTTGTCTTTTGTTGAAATGTCAATAAAGGTTTTTACAAAAAAAAAAAAAAAAAAAAAAAAGAGGTTTGAACAATGAAGAAGAAATGTGGGTTCATATAGGCTAAATATCTTAAACAGAATTATCTCCTTGTCACATATTACCTGAGGTTCGGTGGAAGAACATTCATAGAACCCGGTAATACACATAGTAATACATTTTTTGACAAATCCTTAATTTAATCAATTGACCCATTCAGGGCTTTAGGATTTGTCATAATCTGTATGTTTGAAGACTGAGATCATGCTAAAATAACAATGTATATAAATGTATATAAAAATTAGCGCAGTTGCAGAATAGCCCATACAGGGCATAATTACAAGAAATATAGTGGGCTCTTGAAAGGTGAGGAGGGGAGATTTTTTATTATAAATGCCCCAGCATTTAAATCCTTAAAACGTGCAGCACCAAAAAAGTACTTCGGACTATATTATCATAGATGGAACGACTTAAATTAGCGACATTTGATATATAATTTCATGAAGCAATGCAAATAATATATATATTTTTTTGTTATTTGTGGTGAAAAACATAAAGAATTTATGATGTATATAGGATTATGTAGTACAAGTTGCTATATAACGCATTGTTTTCCCGATCTTTCAAGATGGCCGCCATGTAAAATCAACTATTTTCATTTCTATAACAAATCACCAAGTCACTTTCTATGTCAATGAATTTTTGGGAATTTTTTGTATAGCACTTCTTTATTTAAACACAGAGTAATATTGTAATGATTAACACCGACGAAGGCGGCAACGCCGAAACGCGTTTGTTAACTAAATTGCAAGAACGATGCAATAAATTTATTTTACTTTGGCGAATGTCTATGGCTCTGGAGTGCGTTCTCTTGAAGAATGGTTCCGCAAAATAAGGGAATCGTGGTTGTGGAATATATATACATATATACACACACACGCACACACACACACACACATTCCCTGAAAAGAACACAGGTTATGGGGACGTTATAGTTAGACTGACATTTTGCTCGTACAAAACCAGAGAAATTCAGCAGTTATAGTTAGCTGATCTAACTATAACTGACACCCCTGCAATGCACTGCTTATAACCTCACATATTACATCACTTATGTATCAATAAGTAGTGTGCCAGGAGGTGCGTTTGCAGAGTGGTGGAGAAAGGGGGCATGGCCTCCAAGTTCTCCTCGCATTCCCACTGTCTGGGACTTACTGGAGGTAACAGAAGGTGTTCCTGGACCACAAGGACTCTCGGTATCCAAGGGGACCTTATCCCCCAACCAGCACTGCGCCAGGAGGCGCGTTTGCAGAATAGTAGAGAAAGGGGTCTGGGCCTCTGGAGACTTGCCAGTCCCACATTTGTTTTTTTGTTGTTTTTATACGGAAGGAGGGTCACGTGCTCCCCCCTTCTCTGGGCTGATTTGGGCCCTGGGGACCCCATCCCCGGGGCCCTGTTTTATTTATTTTTAAATCTTAAAGGAAGGTAGGCCGGCCGATTTGGGGCCCAGAGTCCCCATCCCCTGGGGCCTAACCTCTAATTTCTTTTTTTAAATACTAAGAGGAGGGAGGCCAAGCCCTAGCAAACAGCTTTGTCCCACAGTGGGCACCCCGGGACATAGCAGGAGCCGGCCCTGCTGGGTGGTGGACCCCAAGGCCCCACCTCCTATTTTTAGAATCTGCCCTGGGGGCTGCCGGGGGGATAACTACGCTGGCCTTCCACATTTAATTTGACAAAAGCCCAAAGGCAGTGGTGGTCCATGGGGCAGCAGGGGCTTCAGGGGGGTCCATGCCCCCCGCTTAGATTAAAAGATAAAGCCCAAGGGAGGTGGTGTTTCCCAGGGCTAGGTGGGGGTTCAAGAGGCCCCCTATTTATAAAACAATTTAAGCTCCAGGGAGGTAGCAGTCCCCGGGGCAGCAGAGTGGCCGTACAAGCCTCCCCTGAATTTAATTAAAAATAAGCCCCATGGAGGGGGTTGTCCCCAGGGCATCAGTGAGCCGGGGGGTGGGTGCACTCCCCCTCCTTTACAACAATGCCCCTGGGACCTGGCCCACCCAGGGACCAATTAGAAACAATGTGCTTTTTTTGGCCCTGCTTGGTCCTTGTGGCACACCACCCCCCAACCCCCCAAAGAGGCCTAGGGGGTCAGGCTATTTCTATCCTGCCCCCTTTTATTTTTTTTATTTTTTATTTGGGTGATACTCAGCTTCAAGCCGAGTCCCAAGATGGCTGCCAACACTTCATGGTTGAAGTGTTGGTTGCCAATTCGATTTCAGTAGGATTTTGGGCTCCTCGATATCTATATTTTTTTAACTAAAATATCTCTGAAACTACTGAATGGATTTACACGAACTCACAAAAAGCACTGTTTCTAAACCAACATCTAGCTTTCTGCCAAATTTGGTGAAATTCCATTCAGCGGTTCGGGCTGGAGTAGTGTTCAAAAAACGAAAAATCCCCATAGACATAATATGGAGAAAATTGCGTTTTGGGACCCCCTTTTCTTTCAGCACCATCTTGACGGATCAGCACAGCAGCTGAACTAAAAGGGGTATTTTTGTTTGCAAATTTTGTGAAGATTCGTCAAGCGGCGCCAAAGTTATTGGCAAAACTAAAAACACTTTTTGTATGGAAACTTTGGTCCTAGCTATAACTACCTACTTGATACTTAAAATATATTATATATATATATATATATATCATAAGACAGGGTTTAGAGACACTAAGCCTACTGTCAAAATAAATGACATGGTGCAAAATATGTCATCTTGATCCAAATGTTGACATTAAGCTTCCAACTTTGTAAACAGTAAGCGCACAATGCAGGGGGCTATAGTGTAATGGCTGTGTCCCTTAACATAAACAAAAAACACGTTAGCTTACAGAGGTGTCGGCTGTGATATCAGCATTTATGAATGTGCTGTAAGAACTTTACACTTTCTGATAAAGAAAAGCTGATAGCAAGTACTGTATGAAAACAGACTAATGGTTAGCACTGTCACAATGTTAACGACAATATCAGGATAGTGTGTTGTGTTAGACTAATTATGAGACATATCACACTGAAAAGTACAAAATACTTATATATTGTAGGAAAGTGCCCCTTTTTTCATGGTTACCCCCCCACACACTTTTTACCTCCTGACATTTGATGCCCTTAAACTTGATGTGCCCTGTGTCCCTGCCAATAAGGTTCCCAGGGCCTGTGTTCTTTGCAAAACTGTACCTTTGTACCCACAATTGGCACATCTGTGGCCACAGGTAAGCCCCTTGTAAAAGGCACAATGGGTACCAAGGGCACTGTGACCAGGGAAGGCCTGTAAGGACTGCAGCACCTATTGTGCCACCCTTAGGGGCCCTGCACCATAGGACCCACACACTGCCATTGCAGGCTGCACGTTTTGGTGCAGAGAAAAGGGAAGAGTCGACATGGTACACATCCCTGTGTCCTTTACGGGAGAGTA
This sequence comes from Triturus cristatus, assembly GCF_964204655.1. Classification (NCBI taxonomy): domain Eukaryota; kingdom Metazoa; phylum Chordata; class Amphibia; order Caudata; family Salamandridae; genus Triturus; species Triturus cristatus. Next base: position 1,122,174,834 of record NC_140585.1, on the reverse strand, counting down.
GTAATGCTTTTCAAACCAATGATTGATTGATTGATTAGAACAATCAGACAAATGTAAATAACTGTGCAGTAATTAGCTAGGAACAATGTTATAATCAACTGCCTGTGGCCTAGTTAAGTCACCCTTCTAGCAGTGTGTACAAGCCCACATGAGAGTACATTTGCATGAGCACTGTACCCTTACAGTGTAAGTCCATTCTTAGTGTAAGTACAGTAAAGACAAAAAGACTATGGTTTGGGAGTTGGTCACTATGAACTTCAATGAATCTTGAAGATGAGTGGACTCAGCCAATTCGAGAGAGGCTCATGCCCCCTCCCACTGGAGGGTTGCATGATAGGGGGTGTACTCACCCCAGGAAGGGACCTATTTGTCTTGACCTGCACACCCTTGTAATGCCCCTTAATTTAGTATTGAGGGGCGACCGTGATCCTTGCCTCCACAGATTCGAGGTAGAAAGAAGAAGGACTGGAGAGCCGTGCTGACCCAGGAAGAAGAGGCCACCAACTACTTTGGCCCCAGCACTAACGGCCTGTCCCGACTCCGACCTGCCCACAGCGAAACCCTGGCATTTCCAGCATCCATCCAGAACCCAGATGACTTGCCCTGCTTTCATCTCAAAGACTCTATCTCCCATGAGCACCGGATTTGCTCAACCAAAAGACTCCAGCATATAACTCGGACCAAGGCAGCTCCGCGGTTCCGCACCCGACGCCCACGGCCCGAGTGGCCCAACACCACGAGGAATTCTCCAGAGCAATCCTGGCCTGAAATCTGGTGATCCCTGACCTACCTCAAGCTTCAGTCCAACACCTGAAGCCTCATCCTGAATGGTCGCCCCGACTGTGACCGGAGCTGGTAAGAAGATTCCATGCCTAAAGACCCCACAACCTTGGGTGGCCCAACCGACTGTGTCCAGGCATCCTTCAAGAACCCAACTTACCTCTCCTGCTGTGGCCTCCATCAGGAAGCCTTAACTGAACCTGCAGCATTTTCTTCGAACCGATCTCCTTTGCAAATCACAGGGCTCCCAACGTTGCTATAGCACACTTCATCTGGCTGCCTCCGTGCCGCCAGTGGTGCAGCTCCTGTACTGCTTGTTGGCCCCCGCAGTGCTGATCCTAATCCCAGGAGCTTTGCTCCCACAACCGAGTGGCCTGCTCGTATGCTGCCCCCAATCGATGGCCCCCTAGCCCCATTGGCTAACATTGGGCCTCTGCACGCAGCAGCCCTGGTGACAAAATTTGAGTGACTAACTGATCCCTGGTTCTAAACCCCAAAAGCCATCCTTGCAGGTCGTTTACTTACCTACAAGCCAATAACCTTTTATCGCATCGGAACCAATGTTATGATTTTTGTCCAATATTTTTCTAAGTGTTAAACTGACATTTTGTATGAAAAACCAAAGTAAATTTGAACCAAAACCAGTCGTACTTACCTGTGTTGTATAAGGTTCACGAGAGGCTATCTAGACATATCACCTCGAGTAGATGAAGTAACGAAAAAGTAATCTAAAAGTAATTACACTGGATTCTGAATTGTTTTGAAAGCCAATACAAACCTGTCATGATTCCAATTCTATTCACTATTGCATTTCCTTGTAAAGTTTTTCATTTGAAAGTATATTCTACTTGTCTGTGCCAAGTCCTTCTTGGTTCTTTAAATAAAACTTAAGTATACCTTTTTTGGATTCAGTCTCTGAGTCTGTCCCATCAGTCTTGATTGAGTGAATATTTTAAATGCTTAACTCACCCTCCTGATAAGCCTAACTGCTTGACCACACTACCACAAAGAGAGCTGTTAGTGATTGTCTAATTTAGCCTCTGCTATACCTCTGGGGATCCACTGGACTCTATGCACACTATACCTTACTTTGGTGTAGTATATTCAGAGCCAGATTCCTACATTGGTGGATTAGCAGTGGGATCTAAGACTTTGCATTTATTAGACAAACTTAGTCAATACCTTATCACAGGGCACAAATTCAAAAATTGACTTTAGTACAACACATTTTTTGAATTGACAATTTTTAAAATTTCTAAAAGTCTTTTTAGGACCTTAAAGTAAGTCCCTGTAGTCATTTTTTTGAAACTTCAAAACTCACTGAAGGTAAGGGGGAAGTACTTAGAACAACGTGTAGGTCTTCCCTACTTTAGTAAAAATATTGAGCAACCCGGAAGAGATGGCTGAGGAGCTAGCCTCAACCCCTTACTCCAGCTTATAGGTTAGAGAGCTAACGCTTCTCTGTAAAGCTAAAGAAATAAGTACCAGGTCCAACCCTATCAGAACACAACTCCTAGAGTTTCTGGCAGGGCTTGCAAGGGACCACCCCACTACTGAAGGATAAGATCTCCATGTAGATGGAGAAAGTAGTGAGGATAATGAGGTCTTAAACCCACCACCTCAACTACTAATTTTTTGCCCTACCACTCCAGGCCAGGTAGTAGAGGGGCTGCAGCCTACAGAGGTAGGGCAGACTCTGCACCAGACAGTGAAGACAGTTTCACTAAAGAGGACCACCTTTTAGCAAGGTTGGCCAAAAGAGTAGAGTTAGAGACTATGCTCATAGCTCTAGAATGAGTAAGAGTAGAGATGGGCCTAGGACCCATCAATGGTGGCTGCAATCTAAACAATAAGAGAAAGAAGGATCTTATGATCCTAAAATCCCCAAAGAGATTGTCCCTAAATTTGAGAATGGTGATGATATCACCAAATGGTTCACAGCCTTTCAGAGGGCTTGTGTAGCCACGCAACTGAGGAAGACTGTTGTGTAGTTCCTAAAAAGGATCTGCGCGTTTAGACAACATAAACCAAGGTATTGGTGTCAAGACTTATTCAGGACATCCCCAAAGGATATGTTAGCCTTTAGACAAGCTGACTCACAGTGCCACCATAAACCTCCTAACCTTACCAAATAGCAAATAGTTTTAGCAACTACCGAACATGACAACCCTTGATCCTTCAGGGATCGTGGAAACAGTCCAGCACTTTACGCTCAGTTAATGGTGCCCACTTAGTCTAAGAGGGATACACAGAATAAACGGTGGGGACATTTTCAATAGCCATTTATTGAACCAGCATCATTCTAGTATAAAACAATCATTAGACAGAAACAGATGTATAAGATTACAAGCCCCAACAGAGTAAATAAAAGGTAGAATTCTACCATGGTGCTAAAACAGTGAATATATGCAGGCATATAGATACATGGGAGTAGTCAGACATACTCCTAATATACAAACCCTATCTAAGTGTACCTAGCATGTATGTGGGTGTTAAGCCAAGAATCCCCTAGGGAAGAGCCAACCCCATTACGTAATGGGAGAGAACGAAGGAGCCCGTCTTGGTCTTGAGTTGGACACCCCGCAAGGGATGTCAGACCACTGCGTGCTGGAGCTTTTGCAGGCTGGGACCCCAGTGCCTTGTGTCCGTGTGGAAGCTTCTCGTCTGCCTATCTAATGGTGGTTTGGGTCTTTTATACCATAAAGATAGCCTTGGGGTTCCTTACATAATCAATATGTTGGAAGTATGATTATGCAAATGAGCCTAGAACAATACCTGTGATTATACAAAGTAGTTCTTTCACCCTAGGATGAAAATGACCATGACTTTTACACAGAGTATGTTCATGCTGTTACGTACGTCATGTGCAGGTACTTTTCTAAGAATCCTCATGCAAAATAAATGAGGCTAGTTTCAAGGAAACCGATCGACATTCATTCAGCACATAACTGGGTAAAAGGTCAGTGCCAGAACCGTTATGCAGAGCAAGTTAGGACAAATGTAGGTAAAAGGTCTTGTAGCTACCTAGGCCTAGATTGGGGTTCATGACACCCACTCCTCATCCGATGGTCGATAAGGTCGACTAATGCTAAAAATATACCTGATAAAAGCACAAAAATATTTTCATGAAAATCAATGACTAAAAACATGGTATATGTAAAAACGATGCTTGATTAAAAAGCTCTAGAAGTCCACTTAAAAGTCAATATATGATCGGACTGACTGAGCACGCCGAAAGCCATGATGGTCAGTGGGAGCAAAAATAAAACAATGTTTTTGCATTCCAATTTGGCTCGAATTGTTCTCATAATACGGGGAGCAAAATGTTTGTGTCCTGTGTGGGAGACGCAACATCACTGTCGCTTGCATTTGCAGACAACTGTCCTTGTAACACCTCTTCTATCAGGTCAATGGAGCAAAGGGGATCATCTTCAGTTACCACAACAGCCCCTGAGGAAACACTGATACCTGTGTGTCTGTTGTAGAGCCAGTGTCTGTTCCGACAAGAGCTGAAGCATCCTGTGGAGGCTGTAAGAATGCCATCATCAACATGGGGATACACTGAGGACACTAATACGTGGCCCTTTTAAGGGGTTCAGTAGCACGTCTAGGTCTAAGCGAGCTTTGGTTCCTATCGTTCATACCAGTCTGGGTTGACTGCATCTCGCCTGTGCTCCGCTGCCTGTTCTGTAGATACGAATGCGTGTTGGACATATGTCTGATTCTTCCATGGGTTGCGCAGCCGGACCTAGACGACTAGTGGAACTGCAGCTTGATGTAATAACTTCAATGCTTTTGCATTTGACTTGTGAGGGACACCTAGTAACGACTAGTTGAACTGCAGCTCTTTGTAGAATTATTTTGATATTGGATACTATACATTCACTACCCACTGCTAATCTCGTCCCATAATGCTTTGCAGGGCCTTTGGTTGGGATTGTATTTTTGCCCATAACTGTGCTTGGGGTGGTCCTAAGAGGATGGGACTACCACCGAATCATTCAGCAAGATATGTTCTTTGTTTTCAAGGCATCTGCTTGGTTCTCTCCCAAAATCATCACCTCTCTCACTGCTCGCTAAATTTTCATTTTCGCTTTTGTGAAATAACTGTGTGCATTTTAGCATGTAAAGACAGGGATACTTGTTATTTTACCAAAAGTAATAGGTTTCTGTTTTATTAATTGGGAGTCCAACGGAGCGAAGTTGTGGAAGTCACAGTTTTTGTTCAACTTCATGGAATTCCGCGAAGTATTACTCCGCCAATTATGCCCACCCTTAACCAGGATGTACTGCAAGCCCCGTCGGATTGTAAGGGGCCACAGTGGTCCAAAAAGACACATGCGAGTAGTCTGTATGATGTCAGTAGTGGTGTTTATGGCGTACGTGTTACAGTGAAACCCTTCATCTCCTGACAGATGCTGCACTTAAGGACAAAGCCTTTGGTCTATTTGATAAGACCTGGCCACCCATAACGTTGTTTCTGTAGTGAAACCTTTGCAGTAATAACTGCGTATGCTGAACCCAGACCCTCATGTGCAGCTAGAATTACACCTAATCTGTGATCCATGTTTGGTATTACTCTAGCCTCCTCTCCTGGAATATGAGTGTTGTATATTGTAATAGGTTTCTTCCTCGTGCATCGGGGGCTTTACTGTTTTCCTATTGGTTGTTACCGACTCACGTCATTTCGAATGTTGGTTGGTTACTTAACCTACGTCACCCACTGGCTCTGACATTCTGCCTGTGACGGGGTTCCTGTGGGTTCCGTTCTTCCTTCAGCTGTTGCGGGTCTTATATTTAGGAAATAAATATATTAATTCAAGACTAACAGTTTCGTTATTTTTACTTACTATTCATTGACACTTCAATTTGGCGACGAGGTACGGGATGCGAGTGTCGAGTGAAGACCCGTCATGCTGAAGTATTTTTTGGCGTCCACAGTGTTCGAGGACTTCTGCAGTATTCTGAAAGGCAAGTTATTGCTGTTTACTGCTTTATTCTACTTAATCATTTAGTAATTGGATTCGTATTTCTTGGTTTTATGCCGTAGTTATTTACGGAGCCAACAGACGCTTAGAAGTTTTGTCGGGTGATGTCCGCTTCAAATTGATTCCAAAGGCAAGTTTCTACGTTATTGTCACGGCATGGAAGTTTAATTATTTACTAATCGCCGTGTATGTGCATATTTTTCTGTCATACTGTAGTTGCTGAGGTGTTTCATCGATCGCTATTACAGTAACGGCCATTCTGCTCAGCTGTAACGGTTTTTCTTCAACGTTCAGCTGTAACTGTCATCGAAGGTGACGTATTAGCACACGTTCGCACGCATGTTTGCGCACAGCTGTAACGGTTTCCTCTCAACGTCCTGAGGTAACTGACAGTTATTGTGACGTAGTGTCTATGCCCACACATACGTATTCACGTTGCGTGACTCCATTTTGGGAGTAATTTTCCATAAGAAGGTGCATTTGCTGGCATTCTAATGTGAGGAGATCTTGACTGCAAGTATTTTCTTTGGCGTTTTTTATAAAATATATAGAAAAACGAAGAGAATTTGCGGGATAGCTTTACACAAGTAGGATTTTCATCACTTTCCACTAAATGTTGGCAATTCATATTTTTATTTGAATACTTTCTAGAAATTGTTTCCAAAATTGCTAGTGAATTTAAAAAAGAGGAAACTGGTTCTAAAACTAATATGTCAGAAAATTCAAATATCAGTGCACCAGCACCTTTCTTATCTGATCCAGGTAAACCAGTTATGAAATGGAAAAACTGGTTGAGGGCATTTGAGAATTATTTAGTTGCGATAGATGGAAAGAAGTATGAGCCAGAAAGGAAAAAAGCTATTTTATTTGGGTTGTTGGGTGCAGCAGGCCAAGAAATTTTTGATAGTCTGCCGGAATTTGAAGTACCTCCTGGTCAGTTTATTCCTATGAATGAATACCAAGAAGCGGTAAAACGTTTAGAGAAACAATTTGGAGAAGAACCCAACATTATGGTTGGCAGACATCGTTTTGCAACGCGGAAACAATTAGAAAATGAGACTATTGAAGAGTACATTGCTTGTTTACGTGTTTTGGCGACAAAATGTGAATTTAACGACATGGTTGATGAACATATTAGAGACCAATTTGTTTTTTATTGTTATGAAAAAAAAATTCAGGAAAGGTTGTTAGCTTGTAGAAATCCTTCTTTACAGGAAACAATTGACATTGCTAAGGGTATAGAGCGTTCGCTGGAAAGCACAAAGGAACTCTCTTCCGATAAGAATGTAAAAAATGATGTATATTATGTTCAAGAGCATAAAAAACATGTACCTAACTACGACAGAAAAGGGAAAACTAGCAAAAGTCCAAATTTTAATGCTTTTGTTTGTTTTAGATGTGGTTCAAAGAATCATAAGGCGGATTTTCAAGGGTGTCCTGCGCAGGGAAGGAAATGCACCAAATGTTTTAAGGTAGGACATTTTGCTGGGGTGTGCAACAATTTTAGAGCTCAGAAGTTTCAAAAAGTTAAAGTTAGTTCTGTTGATGATTTTGATGAAGATATGTGCTCAAATATTGTTTTGACAGTTGATGATCCTGGTGATACCATAAAAGGTCCTCTTGGTGTTGCACACATAGGTAATGTGGAAATTAATATCATGGCGGATTCAGGTTCGCCAATTACCATAATTTCTGACATTAAGTATGAAAAATGTTGGCCTAATACTGATTTGTTAGCCTCTGATGTCAATCCCAAAGCTTTTGGGGATTTTGACATAAATATGTTGGGTTATTTTCAAGATAACCTGAATATCAAAGGAAGAATCATTTCTACTAAGGTATATGTTGCGGAGCGGGGTAGAGACATAGTAGGATGGAAGGATCTGGCGCGACTGGGAATTTTTCTCAAACCAGGTGCCGATGATCCTATTGTGTTGGATGAAAATTTTGTTCATGCAGTCTCTTTTTCTGATTCATTGTCGTCTATAGACAAAGTTGAATCAATTCTGAGTAAATATGAGGCTCTTTTTGAAGACCGCATTGGTTGTGTCAAGGGGTTTGAACATACCATAAAGTTGAAGAAAAATGCTATACCAGTAAAGCATAAGGTAAGACCAATTCCTTTATCTGTAAAGTCTGATTTACAAAAACTTCTCCACAAATTAGTTGATGAAGGGGTGATCGAACAAACTAATTCAGCAGAATGGGTTTCTGCCATAGTTCTGATTAAAAAAAAGAATGGCCAAGTTCGTTTATGTGCTGATTTGAGATCGTTAAACAAAAATATTTTGGTGGATTGTTTCCCTTTACCCAAAATCCAGGAGATTCTTGCAGCTACTAAAGGTTCTAATTATTTTTCCTTGATAGATCTCAAATCAGCATATCACCAGGTACATTGGGTGCATATAGGTTTGTTAGACTCCCTTTTGGTTTGGCTTCATCAGCCAGTGTCTTTCAAAAATTAATGGAATGTATATTGGAAGGAGTGTTGGGTGTTCAGAAATTTCAGGATGACATACTCATTCATGCTGATACTATTGAGAAACATAATGAAATTTTAGATACGGTCCTTAACAAGTTAAATGAGAGAGGCATGACAGTTGCTAAAGACAAATGTAAATTTCTTCAAACTGAAATTGAATACTTGGGCCATGTATTGAGTGGAAATGGTATTAAACCTAAACTTGATTTAGTCAAAGCTATATCAGATGCTCCAAAACCTACGGATAAAGATACCCTTAAATCCTTTTTAGGGCTCAGTGAGTATTACTCACGTTTTGTCGAAAACTACTCAGATTTAGTTGAGCCTTTGAGAATGTTGCTTCGAAAAGGAGAGAGGTATATCTGGTCTGAGAGTCAAGAGTTTGCTTTCACAGAGATCAAAAAAGCTATTGTTAAAGCCCCAACGTTGAAACCCTATGATCCCGATGGTATCAATATCATCACTGTAGATGCGAGTTCAATTGGCATAGGTGCTGTTTATTCCCAAAAAGTTGCAGGTAATGTGCATACCATCGCATTCATTTCAAGACGTTTATTGGATGCAGAGTGTAACTACAGTACCATAGAGAGAGAAGCCCTTGCTTGTGTTTGGGCCGTTGATAAACTCAAAATGTACTTATGGGGTAAACGTTTTGAGTTGATCACAGATCACAAACCTTTGACTTTCTTAATGGATGGTTGCGGTAGGGGAAATGGTAAAGTTTCCGCAAGATTAGTAAGGTTGTTATCTAAACTTCAAGAATACAATTTTACTATTAAACATATTGCAGGTAAGAAAAATGTAAGTGCAGACTTCCTTTCACGTCTTCCATTGAACAACGTAGAGTCCAAAATGGAAGAAGAAACTGAATGTGTAGTGTCATTTGTTCACAGTTTTAACAAATCGGAACAGATATGTAAAGAATCGGAATGGTTAAGTCTCATGGATGAAGATCCAGTGTTAAACAAGGTAAAGGAGTATATATTAAGCAAATGGCCGCCTATCAGAAATGTACATGATGCATTAAAAACGTATGTACAAGTAGCTGAAGAGTTGAGCATTGAGAAAGGTTTTGTGTTGCGGGGAGATTTATTGATTCCACCCACAAAACTAAGAAAACATCTAATTGAGTTAGCTCATAACTCCCATTTAGGCTCAACCATGAAAAAAAAATTTTTGAAGCAATATTATTGGTGGCCTGGATTGGACTCTGATGTAAATGAATTTGTGGAAAAATGTTCCATTTGTTTGAGGTCAGATAAGCATTGGAAGCCTAGAGTTCAAGAAATGCAATTAGTCGATATTCCTTGTTCATCGTGGGTTAAGCTTGCTATTGATTTTGCAGGTCCTTTCAGTGTACTAGAGCAAAGTTCTAGATTTGTAATCGTATTATGTGATTATTATAGCAAATGGATATATGTCAAATTTGTATCAACTATAGACTCCAAATGTGTAATAGAATTCTTGGAGTCATGTTTTTCTTTGGAAGGTTTTCCGCAGGTTTTGGTTTCAGACAATGGAAAACAGCTTACCTCGGAGTTAATGGTCACATTTTTGAAGAGAAACGGTATATGTCAAGAAAAGACTCCTTGTTACTCGCCTAAATCCAATGGTCAAGTGGAGAGAGTCAATCGTTTTCTTAAAGATGGTATTCAGATGGCAATTTCGGCTGGATTTCCAGTAGTTGAATTCACTCGCGAAAGAGTTTATATGTACAACAATACAATTAATAGTGTAACAGGATATTCGCCTTTTTTCCTAATGAGAGGACGGCAGGGCAACTCCGCTATTTCACCTAAGTTTGCTATTCTTCAAGATCGTATGCAGGAAGTGACAAGGTTAGATGACTCCAACCTCCAAGTGAGAGACAAGATTGTAAAGCAACAGATTAAATCTAAAGAATACCATGACAAGATTCATAGAGCTGTTGTAAAAGAGATTTGCAAGGGTGATTGGGTCATTGTCAAGAAACCTTTTGTCAGGCATAAGGGAGAGTCCAAGTATTATGAACCTAGTGAAGTTATTGATGTCTCTAGTGGTTCTGTTCGACTCCATAAATTTGGATGGAGAAACAAAAGTGATGTCATCAAGCTCAAGGATGGACAGAAAGAACTCATGTCATGTCCCTTTAATGAGGGTGTAGATTCGGATCAATGTGATAGTTGGTTTGACTTTAATCTAAACGAAAAAGACAATTCTCCATCAGTCGTAAAAGGATCTACCAGTGATAACTTTATTTCAAAAGAGACTTCAGGTTTACCTATGCAAGTGATGGTTGGAAAAGAAACAATTCAAAACAGTGTAACTATGGGTACATCAGCTGATCAAGAGAAGCAAGAGCCAAGGGAAGCAGCAACAAATGTAACCCGTAGTGAGAACAATGAAGTGTATGCTTCAAATCTCTTAGAAGGGTCTTGTACCAGTTCTGGTAGAGTAACTAGCGTTCCTAACAGATTTAGAGACTTCATTATGTATTGAGTTTGTTTTCTGAAAAAGGGAGATGTTGTATATTGTAATAGGTTTCTTCCTCGTGCATCGGGGGCTTTACTGTTTTCCTATTGGTTGTTACCGACTCACGTCATTTCGAATGTTGGTTGGTTACTTAACCTACGTCACCCACTGGCTCTGACATTCTGCCTGTGACGGGGTTCCTGTGGGTTCCGTTCTTCCTTCAGCTGTTGCGGGTCTTATATTTAGGAAATAAATATATTAATTCAAGACTAACAGTTTTGTTATTTTTACTTACTATTCATTGACACTTCAATGAGCATACAGAATGTTATGCACATCTAACTTGTAGGAGTACTTGAGTAAAAAACCTTTAAGCATGGCTGAGCTGTTGTTGCGCGTAGTGTTCACAGCTATCATTATCTGTGCGTCTATCCTCGAAGTAGAACAAGTGTTTGCAGCAATGGCAGCAGTTCTCACTTTCACCCTGGCGGCTTCATCAGCCAGTGAGTTCCCTTTAACATGTACGTCAATACACTGATGACTCATTGTGTGCATTACATGAGCCCATGGCAAGCATTTTTTCAGCTTTGCCACTTGTTCCCAAAGCATCCTGTGCTTTATTGTGCAACCTTTGGAATCTCTAGACCCATTTTAGCCCCAATAGTAAAGATATTCATTGTATGACTGGACACAGTAAAATGAATTACACACAGTAAGTGTGGGGAATTCCCGATCCGTATTTTTTAGTGCCAGTATCAAGGCTTTCAGTTCTGTCAGCTGTGCCATGTAATCTCCTAGACTGCGTCTGTGTATTGCTGGGACGGAACTTGCCGTCCCGCATAATTCCTTTCACAATCGCACATGCTATGCTGTATTGCTGTTTACTTCCTAAGGCAGGCATGGCAGATCGGTCAAAGTTAATGATGTATTCATACTGATCTAGAGGCATAATTTCATTTGTGAGAGGATATTCTTGTTCATATTGCTGGAATGCTTGTGTTATTAAGAATCACTTTTGTAGTCTACATCTGTTGCAGTGAGAGAATAAGCCCTTTGGATCCTTCGCGGATGCAGTGCTTTTGTGTTTGGAACACTTGCTTTGGTAACAGCCTCTAAGGTTGGTACTGGAGTCACGACAGTTATGCGTTTCCCCTGTGCTAATTCTCTTTCTCTCACTACAACAGTTTGTACTGCGGTCAGTATTTTTTCAGTTGATGCAAAACCAATTCCAGCATTTCTATACAAATATCATTTGTAAGCAATGGGTACAATTTCGCCTTCATTGAAGGTGAGGTAAGTGTACCCCGATTGACCCGCGACTACACGGATCACCACATTTGTAGTGTTTACACGTGTGTAAGTGTTTAGAAGCTGTCATGTCAGCTTGTACGGAACAGAGAATTTCTGAGTGTTCCTGTGTCCAATGTTGAACTGAAAAATCAGGTCTATTTAAGTTGTAGAAAGGTTTGACCTTTTCTGCGTAATCCAAAATGTATGTGCTGCCAATATGTAGGGATCCTAAAATGTATGTGTGTTCTGCCACAATTTAGGAATCTTAAAATGGTTTGTAAACTTTTCATAGTCTTTGGAGGTGCGCACATTTTTCTTAAAAATTAGCTGCTAGGCTTTTCCCTTCACTTGTTAACTCATATCCTAAAAATAGGACATTGAGGTGGGCAATTTCAGATTTTTTAAGTTACATTTGTAACCCACAGTGATGAACCCCAAAATTATGTGGCTCACCCTGTGCAAGTAATCCAATAACTCATCATATGTCAGAATAATATCATCTATGTAGTTGTAGGAAAGTAGGATCTGCTTTTATGGTTACCCCCACTTTTTACCTGTTTCTGACTAGTCTGACTGTGATCCTGCTAATCAGGATCCCAGTCTCTGTGCTTTCTACCCTAAATTGGTTATGGTAAGTACTTCGGTACATCCCAGATTGGTTACTGGTGTACCCTTATAAGTCCCCACTATATTTGGTACTGAGGTACCCAGGCCATAGGTACACCAGTGGTCCCGAATGGGCTGAAGCATGTATTATGCCACCCATGGGAGACCACTCAAACTGTAACTACAGGCCTGCCATTGCAGCCTGTGAATGCTGGTGCTAGCACTACTTACAAAATATATAGGTTTGCCTATATCAAAGGTCACTGCACTTAAAACCTATAAGTCACCCCTAAAGCAGGCCTTTTAATCCTGAAAGCAGGGTGCTTGGTTCTAAGCGTAAGGGTGCCCCGGCATGAACAGGACACCCCTACAGGCTACGGAGTCCATTCTCCCGGGTTGTAAGTGAGCTAGCTATATAACATATAGAGGAGCACCACGTCATTACACGATGACCATCTCGAAACTGGCAGTACCGAATCCTATCATGTTTGGTATCAAACATGTTGGAATCATACCCCACACCATAAACAGTGTGGGAGGTATGATTCCATGCACTGCAAAGCTCCTCCGGGAGGCCCTCAGTGCTTCAGGTACCAGTCTTCTAGACCCGGACTTAAAACCTATAAGTCACCCCTAAAGCAGGCCTTTTAATCCTGAAAGCAGGATGCTTGGTTCTAAGCGTAAGGGTGCCCCTGCATGAACAGGACACCCCTACAGGCTACGGAGTCCATTCTCCCGGGTTGTAAGTGAGCCAGCTATATAACATATAGAGGGGCACCACGTCATTACACGATGACCATCTCGAAACTGGCAGTACCGAATCCTATCATGTTTGGTATCAAACATGTTGGAATCATACCCCACACCATAAACAGTGTGGGAGGTATGATTCCATGCACTGCAAAGCTCCTCCGGGAGGCCCTCAGTGCTTCAGGTACCAGTCTTCTAGACCCGGACTTAAAACCTATAAGTCACCCCTAAAGCAGGCCTTTTAATCTTGAAAGCAGGATGCTTGGTTCTAAGCGTAAGGGTGCCCCGGCATGAACAGGACACCCCTACAGGCTACGGAGTCCATTCTCCCGGGTTGTAAGTGAGCCAGCTATATAACATATAGAGGGGCACCACGTCATTACACGATGACCATCTCGAAACTGGCAGTACCGAATCCTATCATGTTTGGTATCAAACATGTTGGAATCATACCCCACACCATAAACAGTTTGGGAAGTATGATTCCATGCACTGCAAAGCTCCTCGGGGAGGCCCTCAGTGCTTCAGGTACCAGTCTTCTAGACCCGAACAGCACAACATGGCTGCTGCCGACCAGAGACACAATTCTGTCCTCCTGTTACTGAGCCAAGCTTGAGCAGGGGAAGGCAGTACCATAGGTATCCTGTCACATGAAGGTGTGACCACCTCCCAGACAGGGTTTAGTGTATTGGGGCCAGGTGGGAGGGCTTGCTAGTGCCACTCAGTCTGCTTGAAGGGCACACTTGGTGCCCTCCTTGCATAGTCCAGTTCAAACCAGCTCAGGGAACCGTTGGCGCCCACTCTGGTTCGCAAATGGACAAAGGACATGGGAGTATCCTCCTCACTGTCCGACCCTCCCCTCGGAGGGAAGCCTGAATCATCCCTACCCTTTCCTTAGGGTACTTAAGGACTTACCTGAGGGTGGGTCCCTAGATTTGTCATGGGGCAAGATTCATTTCAGACACCACTTCTTCAACTGTCTGGGCACTCTGGACTTTGCTGGACTTTGCTCTGGGCATCAAGGCTGTAACTGGAAAGACTCTTGCTGCTCCTGATCTCATTGCCCTGCTCATCTGCTGCAATGTCCGTGCCTTTGCACTATACAGGAACCTTCTAAGGCCTGTGGGCATCCAAGACACCTGAAGGAATCTACCTTGAAATGAAGGAGTCAATTCCCTGCATCTGGAGGCAACGCAACCAAGCCTACCGGTCTGCTTATCCTGGGCTCCCACGGACTCCAAAAGGCTCAGCAGCACAGGTGGCGGTTCTTCACATTCCTCGAGGCCTGCCCTGTCCTCTCACTAAGTTTGAGGCCAGTATCCCGCATTGGAGCTGCAGGAACCGAACCCCTGTGCACTACGTCGACTTGCTGTTGCAAATACATGTTGACTTCCTTCCACCAAGATCTTCAGGCTCCAAGTAGCCCCAACCTCAAGCATCTCCAGTAACCAATATCTTCATCCTCACCACATCACTTGCATTGTGGTGAGTCACCTGGACCTTGCTGGTCCCGACACTGCACCTTCTTCGCTTTCCACGTTGCTTGCAGTTGCCAAGGCTTGTTGGTGCTCCCGCTGGACACCAACCCCTCAACTATCAACATCCGACGCAGGACAACTCGTGAACGGCTCTTGATCTTTCACAACTTTGCCTGGTCCTCACAGCTGCAGCTCTAAGATCACAGTCATCTCTCCTGCAGCACTCAACATCGGTGGGCATTCGTCTTCTGTGCCTCCTGGTCACTCCTGAGTAGCATAGACTCTGTCCCCTCTGTTTGCAGGTACTTCTCAACTTGAATCCACCTTTGGGTTTCACAGGAGACTTTCACCTTCCCCAGCAGCAGCATCTTCCTGAAGTCCTCCATTGGGTTTGATGGCGGTTTCCAACGCCACTTCACACCTATGCAACCGGCTTCCCTGGTGTAGGTATCCTGGTTCCTAGTTGTTAGACTTGGCATCTTTTGGCGTGTTTCCCCTGAGCTTTTGCTTTCTGACCTCCCGGTTTTTGCTGGCTTAGTGTCTCTGCACGCTTTCTCACTGCTGTTCAGTGTTAAAGTGCAAGTGCTCCTGTTGTAAATTGAGTTATGGGTTGGTATTTCCATGATTGTCATATTTGATTGACTTGTAGGCTCCTAGTAAAGGGCACTGAGTGTACCAGGGCCTGTAAATGCTGCCATTGGGCTGCAGCACTGGTTTGTGCCACCCACACAATCAGCCTGTAAATGTAACTCTGGCCTGCCATTGCAGAGCCTGTGTGCAATCTGGGACTGCCATATCGACTTGGCAGGTGTACCCACTTGCCCGGCCCTAACCTCCCCTTTTCTTACATGTCAGTCACCCCTAAGTTAGGACCAAGGTACCCTTGTGGGCAGGGTGCAGTGTACGTGAAAGGTAGGACCTGACCTGGTGTGTGTGACATGTCCTAATAGTGAATTACTGCCAATTTTGTATTTCACTATTGCAAGGCTACCTGTTCCCATAGGACAGAATAAGGAGTTTGTTTATAAAATCTTATAAACATAACAGGCCCTAGGAACTAGGTAGAAAAATAAAGTTTAGTATGCCTCAACTCAGAATCTAAAGATGCATCTTTTAGAGAAGGTGATTTTTACATTCTGTGCTTGAAAATACCACTTTTAGAAAGTAGGTATTTTCTTGCTCAGCCATGCAGTAGGCCTCTGCTGGGGTTGTGAATTGACCGTCTGGGTTTTGGATGACAGAGGCTGGGGAGGAGCAGTGGCTCCAGATAGTCTAGGTGGGTCAGGAAAGGGCTGAATAGACCTGGGCTGCATTTAGAGTAGGGGAGGAGATTTCCTTTCACCTGAATGGGCCTGGTCTGCCTCTGCCAATGCCGTCTCCACCTTCTGCCAGGAAGCCACACCAGAGAGGGCAGAACTGGTTCTGGCTGGTCACAGACAATCTCTGCCTGAGAGGACAAAGGATTTTGGGCTATAAAAAGTGGGGCCCAAACCCCTGAACTGTAGACCTCTTTTGGACCAAGAAGACTGCCAAGAAGAAGCGCTGGAGAAGCTGTGAGGAGGAACTACCACTTTGCTGAGTGTTTTGCTGTGCTGGCCTGCAGTGGCTGCTTCTGTCTTGGGCAGTGAAAGGACTGGACTGAACCTTCTGCAACTTTTTTCTTTGAGTATCTCCAAGGGCTTGAGGTAGAGCTTGCCCCCTGTTCAAGAACTCTCAGGAACAGCAAACACTGCAAGTTCTTCTGCCCTCAGCACTGGGCACTGTGTTTTTTGTGCTGCAACAGAAGAAAAAGCAACCCGACGCCGTGTACGACGCCGCTGCCGAATACATGCCCTAAAGGCACCGTAGAGGACACCGCCGCACCACAACCCTGGTCTCACTGAAGACGCCTGCTGACGCCGCCACAGAGCCGCTGCTAGCACTGCGACCTGTGGGCACCGCACATCACACTGCCTCGCTTCACGCCACCGTCTTGGTATCCCCGACGATGCCACTCTACGCCAAAATTGTTGTCACTGCTTGCACCGTGGTTCGAGAGCACCGCTCATAAAGTTACACGACGCACCATCCTCATCCAGCATCGCAGCCTTGGCCTACTGATGCCGATGCCATTGACTCCAGTTCGTCAGCCGACGACAGTGCTTCAGCATCGACGACGCCGCTGCTTGCACCATGACCTGCCAGCACCGCGACGAGCATGGCATCACTTCGCACCGAGACCCTGGTCTCACAGACGACACCATCTGACGCCGCCATCGAGCCACTGCTTGCACCGTGACCTTACAGGCATTGCATGCCTCACCGCTGCACTTCACACCGCAGCACCCGACGCCTGCTGACGCCAGCGCTCCTGACTTCAACCGCGATGAGTTCGATCTGCAACGAGTTTGACTTCAAGGGCCCAACGACTCCTGCACAGACTTCCGGAACCGACGCCTGCAGACGCCGTGCTTCTGGAAGCTCAACGAGAGGTCGCCAATGCCCTGCATTTCTATAAGTACGGTTTTGCAGGTCTTCCTGACACCGTAGCTGGCCCGCGGCGCCGCGGTCAGCCAGAACTGTTTGGAGTTGTTTGTTCACGACGCCGTGATAGCCCCAGAGGAACTGTTTTTCAAGGTTATTGTGATAACTTCAGATTTCTGCATTGTGGATTTTTATCGTTTTTGGTCTTGACTTAAGTATATAAAAATATTGGATATTTTTCTAAACTGGTGTAGTTTCGTTTTGTAGTGCTTACACTGTATTACTGTTGGTTATGGGCAAATGCTTTACACACTGCCTCTAAGATAAGCCTGACTTCTCGTGCCAAGCTACCAAGTGGGTGAGCAGAGGTTATTTTAGGAGTGTAACTCCCTTATCCTGACTAGAATGAAGGGTCCCTACTTGGACAAAGGTGCTAACCCTGCCAACTAGAGACCCCCATTTCTAACAATAGGGTATTCACTGGTGGGGTGGATCACCAACCTTCTGTCTTTCACAGGGTTTTTTCAGGGTCCACTTGGAAGGGTCCTTCCTCTTTTTAAAATTGCAACCGCGACTTACCCATTGACTTGCATTGATCCCGCGGTTGTCTTCCCACTCTGAAAACGGCCTCCGTGGGTCTCCTGGTTACTTACCTTGGATAGTTCCTAGAGTCCCAGGCACTTCAACGTCTTCTGGGTATAGTCTTGACTCGAGTCGTGGTTTGCATACCACTATTTTAGTATATGGTTTAGTCTCCCCCTGGGGACCACAGTGTATTACGTGCTACTTACCTGTTTCTATTGATAAGTATTGTGTGCATTGTGTATATCTCCGGCTAGGAGATATCTGTAAGTGTTAGTTAGTGACTTATAATAAATACATATTTTTATAAATACACTGTGTGGTTCTTTTTCACTTAATCTATACCTATAGGATTATGTACTGGTAAAACAAGCTCCTTTAAACTCATTCTGGGTTAAGCCTGAAGGCTACTCTCCACAGCTACCACTTAGAGAGCTTTCTAAGGTTGTCTAAGACCACTAAAATCACCAAAAGGGTTGTCTGGATAGGTGCAAGGTGCCCACTTACATAAGTGTACACCAGATACCAAGCCAGCTTCTCACAGCACTAAAATCCTTTTAGCTTGAACAAACCTACAGCCAGTACATAGGATACATCAACTCAGGTGCGGTGGATTGTTCCCTTCCCACTCCAGATGTCTCTGGGTAAATGAGAGTAAGGGTCTCCAGACTGATTCCAGACAGCCCCAAAGGATATGTTAGCCTTTAGACCAGCTAGCTCACAGTGCCACCATTAGTCCCCTAACCTTACAAAGGAGCTAATCGTTTTTGGCACCTATTGAATATGATTGCCCTTGATCGTGGAAATAGTACAGCACTTTTCGCTCCGTCAATCGTACCCACTTAATCTCAGAGAGATACACCGAATAAACAATAGGGACATTTTCAATAAGCATTTATTAAGCCGGCTTCATTGTAGTATAAAACATGTTTGCTTGCGACAATTAGACAGAAACAGATGTATAAGATTACAAGCACCAACAGAGTAAATAAAAGGTAGAATTCTACCATGGTGCTTAAACAGTGGATATATGCAGGCATATAGATACATGGCAGTATTCATGTGCTCCTAAGAGGCAATCGTTATCTAAGTGTACCTATGTGTACCTAGCATGTATGTGGGTGTAAAGCAAAGAATCTCCTAGGAAAGAGCTATCCCCATTACCTGATGGGAGAGAATGAAGGGCCCGACTTGGTCTCGAGTTATGACACCCTGCAAGGGATGTCAGACCACTGCGTGTTGGAACTTCTGCAGGCCAGGACCCCAGCGTCTTGTGTCAGCGTGGAAGCTTCTCGTCTTCCTATCTAGTGGTGGTATGGGTCTTTTATACCATAAAGATTGCCTCTTTGCTCCTTACATAATCAATATGTTGTGAGTGTGATTATTCAAATGAGCCTAGAACAATACCTGCGATTATGCAAAGTAGTTCTTTTACCCTAGGATGAAAATGACCATGACTTTTACACAGAGTATGTTCATTCTGTTGTGTACTTCATGTGCAGAAACTTTTCTAAGAATCCTCATGCATAATAAATGAGGCTAGTTTCAAGGAAACCAATCAACATTTATTCAGCACATAACTGGGTAAAAGGTCCGTGCTAGAATCATTATGCAGAGGAAGGTAGGACAAATGAAGGTAAAAGGTCATGTGGCTACCTAGGCCTAGATTGGGGTACATTGGGGTTCATAACAGGGAGGCACTCCTTTGGGAACTGTTCACTTGGTAAGTGCAGGGACAGACTCCTGACCCTTACTGGGGCATAAGCTGAGTCTTACGAACTCACGAAGGGTACCATGATTGAGGGATTTGGACTCACAACTGAGGAGTACAAAATTAAATTAAGGGTGGCTCAGAAATCCCAGAGTCAGTCCTGTGTCGAATTTGTAGACTACTCAGTAAAAACACTAGGTGGCTGGTTGACTGGAAGTAAAGTGCAGTATTATGAGGGACTTTAAAATTTGATTTTGAAGGCACACTTTTTTTTTTTTACTCAAAGTCTATTTATGTTTTATAGCAAGCAAGACACAGACAACAGTCAAAATCCAATACTCTTTTGATGCCCCTCGGCTATAATAGGTGGCTAATGAAGGGCATCTTAGCATACAGGATTGGTTATAATAGCCACTTGAAACATGTTGCAGACTGTGGGGGTAAGAAAACCTCCAAGTGCTCGGCGACGTGTAAGTACCCGTCTCTGCCTCACGTTAGGCAGGCATTATAAAGGCTGCATTTCATATCCTTGGTTAAGCTGTAGTGAAAGTCACCAGTAAACAGATTCTCAGGTTTCACAGAAGCGTGCAGGCTTTTCTGCATTAGCCTATAGGTGTCTGGCTTGCTGTAAAAGAGTCAGACGGGTTGGAACTCTTAGGGAAGGGGTCGCCCAAGTGTAGTGCCTTGCCGCTGTTTGTGGAAATGAGTGCGGGGAGGGGGGCGCTTTGCAACTTCTTATCTTTACATAAACAAAGATCAACAACGTAGAGGGAAAACCACTGGTCAAGGTCAGTGGCCAAGAGGGCGGAGGGGAAGGGCAAAGGGCAGTTCTTGCATGCCACAGATTATCATGGTTCCTTGGTCTCACGTGAGAAGCGATGTGAGGTATGGAGGTGTAGCACAGGTGGTGGTCTAGTCAAAGAGCTGGACAAGGCGAAGTCGCACATGCGTAAAGCAAGTGAACTCTATGCGCTTTAGATATTGGATGAGGGGCTTCCAGATGTGCTGAAACTGCTTGTCTGTGTGCGTCAAGGTGTGCGAGATCCGCTCTAGACACGGACGAACCATTGTTACATGGAGGTAGGGGTGATCTGTTTCCATCTAAGGGCTATGAGCTGTCGGGAAGAGTCCGTGAGTTGGAAGTCCACCTTACACTGTGCAAAGGATTTCATGTTGACTCCCGTACATAGGTCGCTGAGCATACGGCATTCCTCAGCGCGCCACTTTCGTAACGACGTGTGAGAGCGCACCAGAGGAAAGTCAGGGTTGCGTGCGCTTGGTGTGTTTGGGGAGGGAAAGGAGGTCAGGCCCCCCTTGAGCGCCATGCTGCCCCAGATGTCGAGTACTGTGCGAGTAGGGGAGGCAATGTACGCACTACGGAGTCGGGTGTGTTGGGTCCCACAGCGGGGGGCACGCCACAGCCCTGTCCATGTGTAACCAATATTTATAGCTTTCCCGGTCCACCCATTCTGTAATGTAGCGCAAATGGGCGGCCCAGTAGTATTCTAGTAGGTTAGGGCATGCTAATCCCCCCTTTCCTGTGGGAGCATTAACAGGGCATTAGATATACTGGGTTGCGTGCCGTTCCAGATAAATGTACGCAATTTGCATTGCAAACGCAAGATCGCATCTTGGGGGATTGGCGTAGGCAGCGTTTGAAAGAGATAAAGGACTTGTGGCAGCATGTTCATTTTAATAACTTTCACCCGCCCGAGCAAGGACACATGCAGAGGTTTCCATCTCTGGAGATCAGCTAGGATTGCGCGGCATAGGGAAGGGCAGTTAGAGTGTGATCAGGTGGAGAGTGTGGGTGTGCCAGTGAGGCCCAAGTTTTTGATTGAGTCAGGGGACCACTGAAAGGGGGTCAGGCGCTGTAGCGCCAGAAGTTCTTGGGCCTGTATGGTTAAGCTAAGCACAGATGATTTGGTCATATGTATCCGGAAGCCTGATGCTTCCTCATAAGCTCAGAAGAGACAGTCCACCACCCAGGGGAGGGAGGTTTTGGGCTGGGTAAGCATGATGAGAAGGTCATCTTCAAAAAGGCTAATCTTGTGCTGCAGCCCCCCAAATGGACCACCTTTGACAGCATTGTAGTTGCGGATCTTTATAGCTAGGGGTTCCACTGCCTGCACAAACAGCAGGGCAGACAGAGGGCACCCCTGTATTGTGCTTCCTCTTATAGTGATGGGGTCTGTTAGCTGACCGTTGTCCCGGACTCTGGAGCCATGTAGAAGACCATTATCTTCAAGATCATTCCTGGGCCTAAGCTGATCTTTTCAAGGACCGCGTGTAGGAAGAACCAGTTGACCCTGTCAAACGCTTTCTCCTCATCTAAGGAGGGAGGGCATGCAGGGAGGTTATGGCGATTCGCTTTTTCTACTAGATATGCTATTTGGCGGACGTTGCCTGCTCCCTGTCTGTGGTGGATGAAGTTGACCTGGTCTGGCTCAATAAGACCTGATAGATAGGTCTCCAGCCGTTGTGCTAGTATTTTAGTGAACAGCTTGCATCTGTATTGAGCAAAGCAGTGGGGCGATAGGAAGAGCAGGAGGCTGGGTCCTTGCCAACTTTGTAGATGAGGGAGATTTTGGTAGAGGCCATCCTGGGCGTGAGTTAAACAAGCGGACCAGGTGGTCTTGCAAGTCAGGCATAAATAGCCGATTAAAGGCGACTGTAAGGCCGTCAGGGCAAGGTGTCTTACCCATGGGAAGGGCACCCAATGACTTTTTCACTTCCTCAGAGGTGATCAGCTCATCAAGAAGGGTGGTGTGGCATGGAGGCAGGGGCTCCCATACACAAGAGTCCGAATAAGACTTGATTATCGCAAGGTCGGATTCTTCCCGTGAGTGGGGCTTTTGATAGAATTCATAAAAACTCCGACGCTTGTCTCCCTCGGCTGTCTCCCAGCTACCGTCCTCTGACCTCAGCTTATCAATATGTACAGAGCGCGTAGCTGGCAGAGCCTGTGAGCCAAGAGGTTACCCACCTTGTCGCCTCCCTCATAGTAGTGGTGTTTTAGTGCCAGAAGCGCCTATTCTGCCTTCCCCATTCTTTGTGCACAGAGTAGTCCCCTCAGCAATGCCAGCTGCCGTTTGGTGCAGTGGGAGGAGTTGGCCTTGTCCTGCTGTTCTGGTTGTTTGATTTCGGCATTGAGGTTGGACTTAACTAACCTGGCTTCTCTAATCCGCGTGATTGCGATAGATGTGTTTATACCCCGGATGGTGGCTTTAAAGCCATCCCAAAGTGAGTGCGGCAAGAGGTCGGGGAGATCATTGAGTAAAAAGTAATCTGCAATGCTTTTCTGGATTTTGGCAACATCAACGGGGTCCCGTAAGATGTGTGGCGGCAGACGCCAGGGTGGCAGGGCATTAGTCAGGCAGCCGGCACCCTCCCAGATCAGTTCTACGTGTGCATGGTCCGAGATGGGGATGTCAGATATGTCCGTGGTGAAGGAGAGAGTGTCTGGCAAAGATGTGGTCAATGCAGGAGTAAGTAAACATGGGAGAAAAAAGAGTAATCCCTCGTGCCAGGGTGCTTGTAGCGCCAAACACCGACTAGGACCAGGTTCCCCATGTTGTGACATGGCCCCTGTGTTTTGGAATGTAGTTCCGCTACGGTCAAGGGCGGGATCCCACACCAGATTAAAATCTCCTCCCACCCCCTCCAACTGCTCTCTCAACACCCGTCTGAGGTTGGTGTCCTGGGAGGGGTTAGGGGCATAGTGTTGAGTAGAGTAAGTTTCCGCTGACCCTTAAGGAGATGGAGCATCAAATACCCTCCTTCCCTGTCTCGCACTACCCTAGTGACCGATGTATAAAAACCTGCCTTGCACAATATGCCCATTCCTAGTGTCTTCGATGTATGCCCAGAAACGCTTTGAAAAGCCCGAATGCTGTGACAGTCTGTTTGCAGCAGGTGAGTCTCCTGCAGAAGGTTTACGTCGGAGTTATGTTGTAGTATGTATCACCAAACCTGTTTATGTTTGTTGGGAGAGTTTAGACCCAGAACATTCAGGGAAATCAATTTAATGTCTCCTGACACTTGTGTGGGTGCCCAAGGGAGGGCGTCAAGGGTACCAATACACTGTACGTGGTGCCTATTACCCCAATTCCCATCTGTGACCTTAGTGTGTGATGGTGATGCTCACCCTTGAGCGAGATTGACCAGTGAGAACTGAGAGAAAAGAAGAGAAAAAAAGAAAAGGCAGAGAACAATCAAAATGAATAACGGGCCAACCGAGCCCAATGGGAGCCTCCGCATCCTGCGCTGGCCGACACAAAATATGCCAGGCCTGCTAGAGGTGTTGTCCTCCTGGAGTGGTAGTTGTCGGGCTGGCTGTTTGGGAGCAGTCCGGACACATTGTGATAAGCTGGATTGGGATCCGCCTTCAGGACTCTGGGCCCACCTCCATGCAGTCAGCGAGTCTCAAGGTGGGATGATACAAGGGGTGTTTGCCAGCCACAAGGGGAGGTGAGGGCCGGTTCACAGGGAGCTGGTGGTGGACCGCATTGGTGAGCGAGCCCCTCCAAGGCTCTGAAGGTGGTGAATAATGCCACGTTTGTTGGGGCGTTGCGGTTGGATCTTGGTTCAGATTGGTCGTAGGTTTTTCCCAGCTGGGTCCCTGGCTTGTGGGTTGGCATGGTTGCCAGCATCATCAGGGAGGCCCACCAGGTGCTTTGCCTCCGAAAGAGATCTGTGCGATCGACGTCTGCCTTCCCACTGGAACAGAGGGGCGAATGGGTTGCCCCATTGATAGCGAATCCCCTGTTCGCGAAGCTTGTCGTTGAGCGGCTTGAATTCTCGTCCCTTTTGTAACGTGATGGGGGACTGGTTTTGCAATAGTTGCACCTTGGGGCTGTGAAACATCAATACTGCTTTACCTCTGGCAACCAAGAGGATCGTCTCTTCTTCCGCAAAAAAATGGACACGGGTCAGGATATCCGGGATTGCGTCCTTATGTCCAGGGCCCACATCAACCAGGTGTGCTCTGTCAAGGGTCGGCGGGGAAGTATCCTCGTCCCCCCTGATCTTATGGAGGAGATCGGCTGTGTAAGACAGGATGCCATTGCCTTCAGCTCCTTTGGGGACTCCCCAAATGCACATGTTATTTTGATGGCTTCTATTTTTCAGGTCTTCCTGCTTAGATTGGATCTCTATGTTCTGTTCCTCTAGGGCTATCACCCACCTCCATAGCATTTCTTGGTCCTCGGAGCGAGTGTCAATCGTGCGTTCCAGGTCATCCACTCTCTCTCCTATGACTGTGACTTAGTTTCGCATGTCTTTAAGGCAGGATTTGAACTCCTCCTTGAGAAAACCAATATCTGCGTGGATTTCCTGCAGGAAGCAGTCCATATAGGCCTGCATGATCGTGGCACCGGGCCAGGGCTCCATCATTGGTACTCTGGGAGAGGCCGATGGCCCAGACTCGGGCAGGGGTACTTTGGACCAGAGGGCGGTCACCAGCTTGTCCTTTGCTGCTTTAGAGCGTGGCATGTCCCACCTGCCTTACTTGGGTGAAGATCGAGCTGACAAGGTGTCTGAGTGCATCTCACTCCAACACCTGTAGGGCGTGTGGCAACGCGGGCAAGGGCCAGCCTTCGATGGGATGTGAGACAGCCAGGCCAGGGAAGCCTGCAGTTCAGTTTGATATATGATGAAGGCTCGAGCCACCCCCGAGTGCACGATAATGTGTGGATGTAATCGGCCAGGAGAAGGGCCAGTGTCGCAGAAGACGCCCCACAAGGAAAACAGACACATGCCGGGCCGCCATGGGCACCACCACAGCTCGCTCGTCCCTTGGTGTGGTTCGTTCTGTGTGGGGCTTGGGAAGCTCCCTCGCAGGCCGGATCTCCTTCAGCTGGCACAGGCCTCCAGTGCCAGAAGGTCACAACTGTCCGGGCCCCGTTGGCGGCGATCAGGGGGAGGGGGCGCGCTGGTGCTCCTCTCAGGCCCACCTTCTGGCAGCTTTCGGGGAACTTCAGTTGGGCAGGCTCCCTTGTTATCCTCTCCGCACCACTCGGGTCCAGGCAGCCGGTACCTGGAGGGCCCAGGCAGGGTGGTTGAGTCTTTTAGGGTCTAATGCCCCCTCACCCTCCACTATGCAGGCCGCCACTCTGCCGATTCCTGATGCGGTGCATTGCATTCGCCCGCTTTTAGCTTGCGTTTGGCCAGCCGTTAGTTTGAGGGCCAGGCAGGCAGCGACCAGATGGAGGTGGGGCGCGTTGGTGCATCACTTAGGCCTAGCTATCGGTCCGCCCTAAGGGGACTTCAGATGGGCGGACTCCCCTGATAGTCTCCTCGCCCCCGCTAGTCCCAGGCAGCAGGGACCCGGAAGGCCCAGGCAGGATGGTCAAGTCTTTTAAGGACTGGGGCCCCCCGCTCCACAGACCGCAGCTCCACCGATTCCTGATGCGGCGCATTGCAGAGGGCCGTTTTTAGTTGCACGGGCTGGCCGTAAGCTTGAAGGCCAGGCGAGAGTTCAAATGTGCCTCCAGGGGTGCCAGGAGACTCGTGCAGGGCCGCGGGCAGGAGCACCGGTAGCCGCAGGCAGCAGGCGAGAAGGGAAGGGCTCACGATGGCAGGGTCCCCGATGTGTGCTCTCCACCGCCCCATCCCCGTGTCGGCCCATGCTCGCTCTTACATCCAAGTGTTCGTTCAGGTGTGCTGGGCCCTCCACAGCCAGCGGGTGCAAGCGAGACAGGTGGAGTCAAGAGCCGCAGTTCCACCATCCCCCTAGCCTGAGCCGCCGCTGCCCCAGGCCCATAGGCCCGTGTTGCTGCTCACTACCAGGGGCGGGCTGCAGTCAGGGGGTCTCTATCACCACTCCGTCCTCTCGCTGTCGTCCAGCCTGAAGGTGCTCACCATGGGCTCCTAGCCACTTCAGTCGCCCAAAGGTGCAGGGGATTATGCCTCCTGACGCTGCCCGAAGGCGGCCGCCAACAAGCCTCAGAAGGGAGGAGAAGGGCACCCACGCAGGTAGGCCCTGCCACTCCGCACCCGTTCCATATCTTCCATCGATGAGCCCCGAGACTCCAGGACACCACCCCTGGGTCCTGCTGCAGTGCTGGTCTCAGCTCCGTGGGTCGGACCTCCGATGCACCTCATTGGTGGACTGCAGCTATCGGCTTGCATCTGCCCCAAGCCCTTACCCGGGCATGTAGTGTGGTCCCCTCATCAAAATGGCGCTTAGGGTACTCAGGATGGGCAACAGGCCTCCGCTAGGTGCTGCGTCTGCACAGTTTGGCGCCGCATGAGCCCCTGCAGCTCGCCCGTGTGCCAGGCATCTCCCTGTCAGCCCCTGAAGGTAGGATTTGTGCCTGGTCATCATGGATGGCGACGGATGGGCTGCTGGAGAGCGGGCAGGATACGTCCCTCCAGGCCATGCCTCGAAGGAACACATTTTAAGTAGCTGCATCAATGAAAAGTTCCATCAGTATCTGGTAGCCTTAGGTACAATTTCTCCAAAAGAATTGGAGAAGAAGGGGGACCACTGGGACAAATCAAGGGTGACTAAGACAACCACTCGGGGTTCACCAAAAGAAAGGGGTTACAAAGCCTCCCCAGGAGAAAGAGGGTGAGAAGCCCAAAGATAAAACACACAATTCTTCTAAAGGCCCCCAAAATCCTGTCCAGTGGGCGAGGCCCAAGAACTCTTGCCACCCCACTGGTGGGTATAAGGGGAAAAACTTTGATCCTGCTAAGCCCTGATGTTTATACTGTAACAAGAAGACACACCGAACTAGAGATCCTGCCTTTCCCAACAAGAATGTCGCTAGTCGCTAGTCGCTCTCCAGTTTCTGCCTGTGTCGCAAATCTTCAGATGGGATCAACAGTGTGCCCAGAGCAAATCAAGGTTTACACTGAGGCTGTACTAGTCTCTGAAGGGGAGGAAGAGTTAGCCACTTTGGCTGTCTGGCCCCCTAATTAAAAAAATATATCTACAATACCCCTTAGTGAATGGGACCAGAATAGAAGCCCTGAGGGATACAGGTGCCAGTGTCACTATGGTGAGAGACACACTAGTTTCTCCAGGACAATACCTGACTAGAAAAACCTATCTAGTTACCAATACTGACAGTGTCACTACTAACCATGCCATGGCTATGGTGACATTAGACTGAGGGGGGGGGGGGGGGGGCACAGCCAACTGTCTGCTTGGAAATTATCTGTAGATCTCAGGATGGGCTGAGGTAGAAAGAAAGACGTGTGCAGCCATGCTGCAAATCCTTGGGAAAAAGAATAATAACACTTTTATTGGCCACAAATGTTCCACAAAGTGAAGGAGTTTGTAAGCCCCTGTGCCACCTATCTGATAGAGACATCTAGCTGCAGATTCCTTACCTTTGAACTTCCAGGCGTCAGACTGGATCCGGAAAATATTTGATAGCAGTACCCCTGCACGCCGGTAGGTGCCGTCAGTTGACTCCATGTGACATCATAGCCGACGTGTTCGTTGTCATCGTGGCGTCCACATTGTCAATATAACCACCACTCCGGTGCGCTGTCGTCAGTTATTTTCTTTCAGCACCAGTCAGCGCCAATCTGTTGAAGAGAGCCACCCCCTCTCACTTTTTGACAGAGTTTTTTCGACTTTTTGTCGACTCCTTTTTTTTGTGTTAGGATGTGAAGTAGGAATCTGTCACTGCACCACTGCACCAGTGTCACTATGGTGAGAGACACACTGGTTTCTCCAGGACAATACCTGACTGGAAAAACCTGTCTAGTTACCAATACTGACAGTGTCACTACTAACCATGCCATGGCTATGGTGACATTAGACTGGGGGGGGGGAGGGGGGGCTCCTGTCCTGAAACAGGTAATGGCCTGTCCAAAACGCACAGCCAACTGTCTGCTTGGAAATTATCTGTAGATCTCAGGATGGGCTGAGGTAGAAAGAAAGACGTGTGCAGCCATGCTGCAAATCCTTGAGATAGTGGGTGTGCAAATAAGAGCACAATGCCTAGCACAGGGTGAAAAAGGAGAGTTGGAGCCTGAAATGATTGCCTAACCTCCCAAGACAAAAGCCAGAGAGGGAAGACTGGTGAAACAGCTTCCAAACAGTAAACGGATCAGTACCCCTCTCCTCTGGGATAGGCCTTCCGAGCCTCAGAGGGACTGAGCCCATGGAACTGGAACCTTACAAGGTGGAGCTCTTGGGCCTAGGGGGACCCTATAGGGACCAGTTGTGCCTTGCGCAGCGGGTCTGCCCCACTCTTGAAAGCCTGAGGCAGCAAGGTGGTGCACAACAGCAGGGAGATGTCAGTGGCTCCCACAGGGTCTATTGGGAGGAAGGGCTCCTTTACACTGAGGCCAGAGACCCCAAACCTGGTGCCACTAGGATAGCGGTAGTGCCTCAGTTGTATGTAGAGTTTCTACTTCCATTGGCTCATGACATCCCCCTAGTTGGACATCTAGGCCAGACAAAAACCTGGGAAAGACATGTCAACCACTTTTATTGAACAATGTTGGTGAAGAGCGCACACTGTTAATAACATGAAGCTGTGTATCTCGATATGTGTGCTGTGTTGAAAAATATGCCTGCAAAGCATATGCTATGAAACTAACGAAGTGGCCTGGACCCAGAATGGCGGCTAGGACTACAACACGCACTACCAATTTGACAATATGTACATTAAACACAAATTTTATGAAAATTCGCATCAATTCAATTTAGCACGGTATGCATTGAAATATCAAATCTTTAGTTATTTACATAAAATCAAACGATATTGTTACAACATTCTGGTGGAACAGACTTTTTCTATACAAAAAATTGCAAAACCCAATGCATTTCAGGACGCTTGGTCCCTCCGTCAGGGGTATTCTGTAAGAAGAAAAGGAAAACATTTCAAATGATGCACCTTGGGATCGCTGTTAGTAATTTTGATTAAAGCACTAGTGAAGTTCTTAAACGCATCGTGCAACCCTCACCACAGTGATGTGAAAGGTGTATGGTATAAACAACACTTGCTAGCTTTGCACCAGTCAATACTAAAGACAGCAACATGGGAAAAAGAATAATAACACTTTTATTGGCCACAAATGTTCCACAAAGTGAAGGAGTTTGTAAGCCCCTGTGCCACCTATCTGATAGAGACATCTAGCTGCAGATTCCTTACCTTTGAACTTCCAGGCGTCAGACTGGATCCGGAAAATGTTTGATAGCAGTACCCCTGCACGCCGGTAGGTGGCGTCAGTTGACTCCATGTGACATCATAGCCGACGTGTTCGTTGTCATCGTGGCGTCCATTGTCAATATAACCACCACTCCGGTGCGCTGTCGTCAGTTCTTTTCTTTCAGCACCAGTCAGCGCCAATCTGTTGAAGAGAGCCACCCCCTCTCACTTTTTGACAGAGTTTTTTCGACTTTTTGTCGACTCCTTTTTTTTGTGTTAGGATGTCAAGTAGGAATCTGTCACTGCACCATGTTGGTAACGGACCCCCGTTTTGTGTGTCTCTGGTGCCTGGAGCGCGACCACGACACCGGTGCACCGGTTACCCAGTTTTTCTTACTGCCCACCCCACCCCCCAAAAGCTTGGTGGTCCAGGCTTCCACTTCCCGTGGTACGTTCCCTTCCGCCCTTCCGGACAGGGAACTCAAACGGCTAGAGACCTTTGGAAAGAAAATGTTCTCTTTCAGCAGCCTCGCATTGTGATCAATCAACACTGCATGCCTTTTGGGCCATTACTCCCATTCTATATGAGAGACGGTTGCACAGGTGCTGCCTAGGGTCTTGTAGGAGGACCGGATCCTGCGCTTCCAAGCAATTTCAGATGGGAGAGATGTAGCAAAGATCACCATTCGCTGTGGCTTGGACACGACGGACTCGCTGGGCAGGGGGATTTCTTCACCGGTGGCCATCAGGCACCACGCCTGGCTGAGGACGTCTGGCTTTTCAGGGGATGTCCAGGCAAACTTCATGGACATGCCTTTTGATGGCTCACATCTCTCCGGGGACAAGGTTGACGCAGCGCTTGACCACTTCAAGGATTCACGGGCTACCGCCAAATCCTTGGGCCTCAGAACTACACCCCAGCCTGCATCTGCTTTTCGCTCCTTTCCTGGCTATGGAAGGGGCTTCCAACCACGCCAACCCTATTCCAGCCAGCAGGTCCACAAGTTCATGTTTCATGTTTCATGTTTGTTGTAATTTATATAGCGCTAATCACCCAAGGTCTCTAAGCGCTTGCTTTAGACAACAGACAATCAAGGTAACACTCTGAACCAGGCCCCATCCCATAAGCCTACGCAAAGGCCTCCGAGAATAGCGTGGTCTTCAGCCTTCTCCGAAATGAAAGTAGATGTGTGTCCTTTCGTAGCAGCTCAGGGAGTTTGTTCCACAGCTGCGGGATACAGACAGAAAAGGCACGACCCACAAGTGTCGACAGGTTAAAGCGGGGGCAAGTAAGAAGACTGGCCTGCGAAGAACGAAGGTGGCGACCGGGGGTGTAGGGCTTCAAACGGTCTTTGATGTAATTAGGGGCTTCACCGAATAGGGACTTATGAGCAATGCACAAGCCCTTGAAGCAAACCCTTTGTTTAATAGGGAGCCAGTGCAAATGCCGCAGCAAAGGGGTGGCATGTGCTTTACGAGGCAGCTTAAATATCAATCTAGCTGCGTCGTTCATGACTACCTGGAGTTTCCTCAGGAGTGATACAGGGAGCCCAATATAGACTGTATTTCCATAATCAAGTCGAGACAATATCAATGCAGTTACCACCGTTTGCATGGTAGTGAATGATAAAAGGGCCGATAGTTTCCGGAGCTGACGCAGTAATCCAACACAGCTTCCCACCACAGCGGAAACCTGGTTCTTCATGGTCATTCCGGAATCTAATATGATCCCTAGGCTCTTCACGGTAGGTACTGGAATGGGGGTAGGGCCAAGCTCTTGAGGCCAGAACAGATCAGACCAAGGGGAGGAATCTGGGAAGAGTACCAAGACTTCAGTTTTGTCAGGGTTAACTTTTAGCGAGTTCAGAGTCATCCAATTCATGGTGTACCTAAGGACGTTCTGAACATTCCGTTGTGAGTCACAAGAGTGGTTGATACGAACTATTAACTGAGTATCGTCCGCATAATTAAACACCTGACAGTCTAACCCAGCCAAGGCCTCAATCAAGGGTTGGAGATAGATGTTGAAGAGCAGGGGGGACAGCGCCGAACCCTGCGGGACCCCCCAAGGCAAGGGGCCCTGCTTGGACTTAAGAGCCCCTAACTGGACCTTCTGCTGGCGGTCTTCTAGAAAGGAAATAAACCACTGGAGAGCCGTACCTGTTACTCCCAGCCACTGCATACGGGAAAGTAGTCGCCCGTGATTCACCGTATCAAAGGCGGCTGAGAGATCAAGCAGGATCAGAGCAGAATGAGTCTTTCTGTCAGCTGCGAGCCGCAGGTCGTCCAAAACTGAAAGCATAACCAGCTCGGTGCTGTTATGTGCACGGAACCCTGCTTGCCGATGATGCAATAGGTTATGTTGCTCGGTATACAAAGTCAGGGCTCTGAGTACATGCTGTTCAAGAACTTTAGCCAGGAACGGAAGTTGGGAAATGGGGCGAAAGTTCTTCAGATTTTTTGCATCAGCACCTGCTTTCTTCAGCAGTGGATGTACTATTGCTTCCTTGAACTTCCGGGGGACTAGTCCGGAGCTAAGGGATAGGTTCAAAACAGCCAAAACCTTGGTCTCAACCAGGGGGAAGAGCGTTTTGAACACCCTAGGGGGGCAGATGTCCTCTGGGGACCCTGACTATACCTTGGACACTATCCGGGCAAGGGCCTCTGGCTCAAGCCGCGGCAACTGAGCGAAAGGGGTCTTTGTTAGGTCAGAGGGCACCTCCACCACTGGTAATGGGCACGGAGCGACACATGTGTTTTTAATAGCCAGAATAATATCTTCAACTTTAGTTAAGAAATAATTCTGGATTTTGTCACAGTCGACTTGAGTGGGAGTTGGATTCTGTTCGGGCAGCTTACTCAATTCTTTAAGAATAATGAAGGTCTCTTTTTGTGTATCGATAGCCTTACAAATCCTGGCTTCATAGAAAGCTGATTTAGTTTTGATAAGGGAGTCCTTATAATGGGCTAGTTTGGATTTAAAACTCTCCTTATCGCCCAGGGCTAATGATTTCCTCCAAAGTCGTTCCGCCCCACGGAGGACCTGTTTTTCTCCTTTGAGCTCACAGGTGTACCATGGGACTCTAGCGGTTTTGTACAGAGACTTGGTCCTCTGGATGGGGATGACTGCGTCTATGGCTGTCGTCAGCCAAGTAGAAAGCTCTGCCGATACCAAGTCTGGGTCTGTAGACCCTGGCCTGAGTGCTGACGTCATCTTCAGGGCGTCTTCTAAGGTGGTAGGGTCTAAAGCTTTCCAGTTCCGGAATGTCTTCCACCCCACTGGCACTTGCTTAGGGCGGTTCTCAAAAGGAAGCAGAAGGCTGACCAGTAGATGATCGGACCAGCTGCAGGGAGTACAATCGGCCCGCAAATCGGCCACCGACGTAGTCCAAATAAGATCTAAAATGTGTCCCTTCTCATGTGTGGGGGATTTCACAACTTGCTGCAGTCCTAAGGACGACATGTCTTCGTCCAACCTGCTGACTGCACCTTCTCTAGGCAAAACATCCCAATGATGATTAAAGTCTCCGAGAACCAAGATATGTTGATATCTGGTCCGGAGGTCACTCATGATTTCAAAAAATAAATCATTGAACAGAGGTGAAGGTTGGGGGGGGGGGCGGTACACCACTATCACTATCAGGCAGTACGAGGTAAGGTTAAGCTTAATGCCCAGCACTTCTGCCCCGTCTAAGCATTCCTCCACAATGTTTTCCGAGGCAAAGGTACCACGACAAAACAGGGCGACCCCACCACCCCTTTTGTTGCCTCGGGGATTGTTCGTCAGGACGGTAAACTCAGGGGGGAGGGAAGCCACTAAATCAGGTAGAGTTGAGTCATTCAACCAAGTCTCAGAGAGTGCAAGGATGTCTACATCAGAATCTTGCAGCAGCGTGAAGACCTCAAGGCAGTTCAGCAACCTATGCAGGGCAGTGGCCGCGGTTCATCCCATCCTCGAGGATCGGGAGGCCATAAATCTAACCAAGCCACCATCCCCTCCTCCACTGCTAAACCTTTCTCGTCTGGACCTTCGCGGTCACAAGCATCCAGTGAGAGGCAGGATATGCCATCATCTCCGCCACTGGCGCAAAATCACCTCAGACAGGTGGGTGTTGCAGATAGTCTGAAGGGGAAACTCCCTCCCCTTCAAGACTACCCCTCTCTCTATGCCTCCAACTCACGATCAGTTGACCGAGTATCATCTTGTGTTACTCCGTGAGGAAGTCAAGGCTCCCTTGGCCAAGGGAGCTATGGAGAGGGTTGCCGAGCTTGAAATAGGCTGTGGTTACTATTCCCGCTATCTTTTGGTTCCAAAGAAGGACGGAGGCCTTCATCCTATCCTCGACCTCTGAGCCCTCAACTACTTCCTTAAGAAGGAGAAATTCAAGATGCTCACTTTGGCTGAGGTACTGTCTGCCCTAGATCCGGGAGACTTGATGGCAGCGTTGGACTTGCAGGACGCCTAGTTCCACATTCCCATCCTGCCCGCCCATCATCGCTACCTTGTTTTACAGTGGGTCAGGAGCACTTTCAGTTTGCTGTACTCCCCTTCGGCCTCACCAGTGCCCCGCCGGTGTTCACCAATGTGATGGCAGTGGTCGCAGCTCAGCTGCGGAGATCAGGGGTTCCAGTTTTCCCCTAACTCCACTACTGGTTGTTGAAGGTGGGCTCGTCCCAAGCAATCGCCTCCCATTTCCAGACTATGGCGGACCTCTTGCATTCGCTGGGGTTCACTATCAATGTGCCAAAGTCACATCTGACTCCCTGTCAGATGCTCCCCTTCATCGGAGCAGTTCTGGACATGGTGCAGTTTCGGGCTTATCCTCCTGAGTGGCGAGTCCAGGAAGTTTGGGCTATGATTCCGATATTTCAGCCTCTATCCTGAATTTTGGTGAGAATGACTCTGAGACTGTTGGGCCTCGTGGCATCTTGCATCCTTCTTAAGGACCATGCCAGATGGCACATGCAGGCACTGCAATGAGACCTGAAGGTCCAATTGGCGCAGCATCAGGGAAATCCCACCGACCCGGTCCAGATCTCGGAGGGCACTGCAAAAGATCTACAGAGGTGGTTATCAAACCGTGCTTGGCTCAAAGGCAGACCCCTCTCCCTTCCCCATCAAGATCTCACAGTAGTGACCGAAGCATCCCTTCTGGAATGGGGCAGCCACCTGGGAGAGGTGGAGATCAGCAGACTCCGGTCTCAGGCGAAGGCCCAGCTCCATATGAACCTGTTGGAGCTTTGGGCGATCAAGCTGGCATTAAAAGCCTTCTTGCTGTCCATCAAGGGGAGGCCAGTTGAAGTGTTCACCGACAACATGACCGCCATGTGGTACTGCAACAAGCAAGGCAGGGCGGGGTTGTGGACCCTGTGTCAAGAGGCTTTGCATCTATGGACTTGGCTGGAACAGGAGAGCAGTACCCCGGTAGTTGAGCATCTGGCCGGTTCTCTGAACAGCAGAGCAGATGAACTCAGCCGAAGTTGCCCAGTGTCATGTAGTTTCTATAATAATTATACAGGATCTGCGCGTTTAGACAACATACACCGTAGGATTGGTGCCAGACGGATTCTGAACACCTCCACTGGTTATGTTGGTCTTTTGTACCAACTAGCTCACAGTGCCACTAGAATCTCCTCTTACCAAGGAGAGAATAGTTCTTGACAACCATCGAACATGACCAGCCTGATCCCTCAGGACCATGGAAACAATATCCTACTTTTCGCTCAGTCTCTCGTGCTTACTTAGTCCGTCTCAGAGAGATACACAGAATAAACAGGCTGGGCATTTTCAATAAGTATTTATTGAGCAGTTGTTATTCTGGTGTATAATAGATGAGCTGAAACAACCTCTAAACAGTGTAAGATATAAATGATTAGCAGTACCAAAAAGGTAAAGGGATGGTATATCTCTACCATCTTACAATGATCATGAAGACATACGAGTATATAAAACACATGATAAAAAGATGCGTACTCCTACGATGTTTTCCTAACTAGATGTGCCTAAATGTACCTAGTATGTGTATAGGTGTTAAGCCAAGAATCCCTCTAGGATTTAGTCAACCCAATTACCTGAAGTGAGAGACTATGGGACCCCAGTTCTGGTCTCGAGCTGGACACCCCGCAAGGGATGTTAGACCACTGTGAGCTGGAGTATCTGCATGCAGGAACCTTAGCGTCTCTGGTCAGTGTGTTGGTCGGAAGTCTTGGTCTCCTCCTCTCTATCTTAGCAAGATGTGATGTATATATACCCATAGGTCTCCCCAGGGGTCACACCTCGCTGTATTAATGTGTCGGCCTAAGGAGGACGTTGGGCATAAACTTCATACATAGATATTATAAAACTGATGGTAATCCTGCTGTGCTTCCAAGAATCCTCATGCATAATGTATGAGATCACGCCAAAACAAAAAAAATACCCGTGTTCTGAATGCAGTGTCGTATCTAGGTAAAAGGTCAGTCCCTGTAACCCGTAACAAGTGTAATGTAGGGAAAAATATAGGTGAAGGGTAATGAAGTTACCGGGGCGTATATTATGGTACCTATATGGAATATAACACCCACTCCTCTTATAAATGCACAACATAGTTAAAGTCTACACGTACTACTAGGCTTACTAGATACTGGTATGCACAAATAGTTTTAAAAGAAACATTAGTTTCATGTTGTGCTGAAAACAATGTTTAAAGGGTCCTAAAAATTCTTAAAAAAGCAAATTGTCACTCAAGCCATAGCCCTAAAGAGTCTGTAGGTATAGTTTGAACTACCATAAGCATTTAAAAGCCATGCATGCTCAAAAGAATGTCAATTTTGTTATGGAGTTCCAATTTTTGGTTTGTTTCCCAAAATAAAAGGGTCGAATTTCTCCGAGCACACGACGGGCCAAATGAATCAAATGTTTATGCGTCCTGGCTGGCAGACGCAACATTCTCGTTGCCTGCCTCCGCAGACAACTGTCCCTGTAACACCTCACAGATTATGTCAATTGAGCAAAGATGATTTTTTGTACTGTCCACAACCGATGCTGGGGTGGCCTGTGCACCATCCAAGGCTTGGGTGTCAGAGGAGGAGCCGATGTCCATACCAACAGGAGCAGATACTACCTGTGGTGGCTCTAGGAATGCCGCCATCAACATTAAGGGTGGGCGTAGTGGGGCTACGTGAAGCAGCACGTAGTGTGCCCAAATCTACGCACACTACGCGCTTCGCGTAGCCCCACTACGTGCCACCCGCCACCCACCCACCCTACTTTTAAAAGATTAAATTAATTTGTAATAAAGCAAATTAAAGGCACTTACCTGACGCGCAGCGTCTCCCGGGGCTCCCTCTTCCTGTTTTTCAATTTTCCTGACAAATGCGCATGCGCGGACGCCCGCGCATGCGCATTTCTTGCGAGAAATGCGCATGCGCGGGCGTCCGCGCATGCGCATTAGTCAGGAAAATTGAAAAACAGGAAGAGGGAGCCCCGGGAGACGCCGCGCGTCAGGTAAGTGCCTAATTTCCTTTATTACAAATTATTTTTTTCTTTTAAAAGTACGGCGGGCGGGAGGCGGGTGGTGGGCGGCAGGCAGCTACGCTTCGCCCACGTAGTGTGCGTAGGCGCTGCCTGCTTCGCCTACTTCGAAAACTGCGAAGCAGGCAGCGCTACGTACACTACGTGGGCGAAGCGTAGTGTCGCGCCCAGGGTTAATCAACATCGGAATAAGCTGGGAACACTGCAGAACATGGCTCGTTATCGGGTTCAGTAAAGCATCAACGTCCTGTTGCGCACATGATGGGAGTGTCAGACAGAGATCTAACACGTATTCTTCTCTGTAAAACAGGCATTGGAGGACAGGCAAGATGCGGTCCCTACAGACTAGTCTAAATGACAAGAACCAAGATGCACTCTGTTCTCTTAGGCGAGGTGTGCTTAGATGTTGTAGAATGCGATCACTGTATTTTCGCTCCAGGAGTACTGCTTCCATCTCCTTGGTGACTGGGACGTCCATTGCGTAGCAGAAAAATGACAATCACGATACCTGCTATTAGAAACAGGATCAGCGGCAGCCCTTCAAATATGCTTCCAAAAACGGAGTGTATAAAGTTTGGTATAACTCCGAGGACCGTCAGAAAGGTGCTTAATAGTCCTGAACCTATGGTCTTAAATAGGTGGACAATGCCTATCTTATCAGACATGTTAAAGATATGATTTACCATTTCTGAGAAATGAAAGGGGCAGTTTGTATGTATGAGTGCCTGCATCTCTGCCGAAGACCTTGTGACTTGAAGATCAAAAGTCTCTCGAGGGGAAGTTAAGGGCACGGATTCCTGTATAAGCATGGCTTTCATTCTGCTCGAAGCATCAAACCGTATTAATGAAATGTTTAGCAAAGGCCATAACGGCGCCTCCCTGACTGTATGTGTTGGTGGAAAAAATACTTGCATACAGCAAGTAACCCTGGAACTCACGGTTACCAGTAATTTGATGCCCGGAAGCATCCTACAGCAACCTTGATCGTTCAGCATCAAGTAACTCCCATTCGAAAGTAGTCTGAACACTGGAGTGATCACGGCAGCTGGGGCACCCTTTAAGTGACAGGGTAAGTTTGCTACCGAACCGTTACGGGCCCTGTGAAGCATTATATCCTGGCATATGAGTGATCCACTTAAAATATCCTCGTAGTTTGTCCCGCTTAGAAACACTTCTTTTTCCCCACTCTGGCATCGAAGCCTGTACGGTAATTCCCAAGATTCTTTGATGAATTCTCTACTCATTTCTTCATATCTGCCTGCCTGCACGTTTTCACGGCAATATTGGAATTGAAAGGTTGTGACCAGAAGAGGTATGTGGCCATGGAATAGCCATTCTGTGGACGGTGCCACTGTAAATGCTAATCTGTCCAGTTTTTCAATACACAGCATTGTATACTTTTCTCCAATCTGTGCCATTTCTATCTGTTTTTCTGTTAGATTGTATGAAGAAAACAGAAACGTGCTGTTTATGAGACGCCAAGGCACATAGCCTGCGCCCAAAGATTGCAGCTTCCAGCTTAATAACGTAATAGAACGCAATTGCGATTGCCCGTGTTGTAATATAGACAAATCCTGTTCTAGTACATCAATAGCAGAAGATACAATGCTGCCCAGTGAACATATACTGGAAGTTAGTGTAGTTAACCCATTGTCAACCACCGCTAGAGCTTTCTCTAGGTTTATACGATCTATTTCTCTTAATCTTTCCGCGGCCTCCTGTCGTGATATTTTCTAAATCTCATTATAAGCAGCATAATAGAAATGTTTATGACGTGGCTTCCTAGGACCCAATAAAAAATCCCTTAGGTCCACACCTCTGTAAGTAAGGATAAGTGCTGTTTCACATGTGTAAGTGTTGAGGTCTTTAGCCAATCGAGGCATAACTTCCCAAAGCTGTATGATGTCACTACCCCTGGGTGTTGTCTTTGTACATAGCGTGGATCTAGCCTATTAATACTAAACCTGTTAGTTTTACTCATGAATCTTTCTTGACATCTATTGGTGTATTTGGGTCAAATCAACTATCCCTGCCAATTGGGGTTTGATCTATTGTATTGCATGATCTCATCTAGCGTAATCCCATCATGTGATGTTATGTTACCCTCAGTGTGTAATGGTGTGGGCATCTGAGGTGTATTCAAATCTTTGTTCTTGGCCAATCCAAGACAGGTCGTTTGTTGCACCACTTCATTCAAAAACATTATTTGCTGAGGGATAAGGCATGCTCTAAATAGTGCCTCTGTTCCCTGGACCTGCCACTCTCTAGTACCTCAGACAGATTTTAAGTCTATTGGGTCTTTCCATAAGTCAAAACCTTGTTCAGACAACTGGGCAATAAAGGAAGCAGAATAAATCTGTTTGGTGTTTGTCAACATATGTTTCTGTGCTGGTGATGGTGCAACCTTATAATAATATGAGGTCTGGTCTGATGTGTTGAACCCTGAAAAATATCGAAACTTCTGTGCAAAGGTTTTTGAACTGCTTTTCAGTGGTGTCGGGCAATGTTCCCATTGGTGGTATGTGAAAACATTTCTGGGGTTAGCAGATTTATGCAGAAAGTGATTACCATATTGTTTATAGCAATACATTGTGTCAAAGTCTGATGTGTCTTCCAACATTTCATTATCAGAAAAAGCAGCAGATTTTTCTAAATCAGACAACATATTATTTACAGTTTTATAATCCCACTCATCGGAGAATGTACTTGAGGTAATGATATCTCCCAATGAAAGTTTCAATAAATGTGGTATTTTTTTTAAAGTTTGGTCAGGCCAAATATATTGTAATCAACCTTGTCCCATACTATACCATTAGGTATAGAAACTGCTGTAATTTTCACTGATGATAGGTCTCTTTTTTCACGATGTGATGATAAATGCAGTTTCAGAATCACATTCACTTTTTGTGCTGCAGAGCTTTCACGACGATAAGTTCTATTTATAAGTATACTAAAGACAGTTACTAAGCCTATCCAGAAAAGAAAGAAAAGTATCCCGGTAAGTACCCAGAGTTCTAACCAAGGTGATACCAGGTAAGTCTTTTTAAGAAAGTTCAGAAAATCTTTAAATCGCTGTAGACGAGTTCTTTGGGCTGGCATCCTTTCAGGTTCACTTGGATCCAATGACAACGTATCAAAGTCAATGAAATAGCCAAATGCAGATCGATCAATTTTCAGTAATTCCCCAGGTCTTGTGGAAATTGTAGCTTGCTCTTGTTGGGGCATGTTGACGTAGATATCCGTGTTTTGTCAAACTGAAATTTGTCTTTCATTTGAGTTCTGATTTCAAACTTCAGTTTCAAGAGGAACGAGTTCCATGGCATTGTTGCATAGTCCGTCATTCTGTTCAGGTGACTCTTCAAACGCGATGAGTCTTTCTGTTTGAACTTCTTGCATAGATGCGAGAGGAGGGTGTCTGTTAATCCGGAGTCCACGTGGCCTACTACTCTGTATCAGCCACATAGTGTGGTTTGATTAGGTCTATTGAGACAAATCTTTTCTCCTTTTTACCGGCAAGAGGCGGCAGAAGAACTGTTCTTGTTCCTTCAACTGCCAGGACAGGTACAGGCTTTCTGTATGATGGGCCAAATTCTTTTTTTGTCCACTATCTTCTCCCTGATGAGGTCCCCGATTTTAGGTATCCAGACAGGTCTTGTCGTGACAGACTTTACTTCCCCAGTGGCAGTCCGTCTCACCTGGACGTTACTTTGTAGTGCCCTGGATTCATTTAGAGCCTGTAAAACAGCCAAACGTTTATTGATGTCAAAAGTTTTTTCATCTACCACTGTGCCTTCACAATCAAGATCCGGTACCCACATTCACGTCCCAAACAGGACCTCATAAGGAGTGACACCCCCTAGAGAACTCCTTGGTTGGTTATTCAACGCCCTTTGAACTCCATACAGATGTTTTACCCAACTTCCACCCCAGCCCAATACTCTAGCTGTTAAAGACTGCTTTAAGTCCCGGTTATTCCTCTCCACGACCAAATTTTCCTCTGGATGGTACGGAGAGGAGTACCGCAATGCTACACCCAAACCTCCCATGGCCTCCATGTACACCCGAGAGCTAAACGCGGGGCCACGGTCAGAATGTAATGTGCCTATTGAGTATGTCCCCATTAAGACTTGCAAATCTTTTATAACACTTTGAGTGTCAGCCGAGCGCTGGGGCCACACCCATAGGAATCTAGAGCAGGAATCCACTACAACCATGATATACTTGTAAGCCCCATCACTTTGTAAGGGGCCGCAGTGGTCCAAATAAACACATGCAAGTGGTTTGTCTGATATTAGTAACCGTGTCTGCACTGGACGTGTTATGGTGGAGTTTTTCATCTGCTGACAGATGCTGCATTTCAAGACATAGTCCTTAGTTTGCTTTGTCAATACAGGCCACCAGTAGCGTTGTTTCAGTAGAGAAACAGTTGCTGTAACTCCTGTGTGTGCAGAACCTATACCCTTGTGTGCTGCTAGAATTAATACTAACCTACGATCCATATTTGGTATTAATCTATCCTCCACTCCAGGGATCCGAGCAAATGGAACGTTGTTTGCATCTAACTTGTAGGAGTACTTGAGTGGAAATCCTTTCGGCACTGCTGATTTATTGTGTGTGGCAATAATCATAACCATAATCTCATCGTCTATTCTCATTTTTAAATGAGTGATTGCAGCCACGGAAGCCATGCATACTGCTCCCTTTGCGGCTTTGTCAGCCAATGAATTCTCTTCAACGTGAACGCCATCACGTTGATGACTCAATGTGTGTATCACGTGAGCCCTTGGTAGTTCATTTTTCTACTCTACTACCTGTTCCCATAGCGTTTTGTGCTTAATTGTTCCACCTTTTGCATCATTAAACCCTTTCTGTCCCCAGTGATGTAAATATTCAGTGTATGACTGTACACAGTAAAAGGAATCACACTCAATTAGTGTGGGGAATTCTCCATCCGTATTTACAAGTGCCAGTAACAGTGCTTTTAATTCTGCCAGCTGCGCCGTGCAGTCTCCTAGAGACTGGGTTTTTGTACAACTCGGATGAAACTTTCCATCCTGCATGTGCCCTTTAACGATAGCACAGGCGGCGTTGTATTGCTATTTACTCCCTATTTCTGATGGATACATCTGTCTGTGGATTCCTCACCTTATGAATATCCCCTGCACCAGCATTCCACGGAAACCTTTTCCTAGCTCTCCACGCCAACGAGGTCATCACAATGCTATGGCTCCGCACGCGGCTCCTCATGACATCTCTGGAGCCAGAAGAGGGCCACGTCGGCGTGATGACGTCAGTTCCCTTTTTTCCGCGCTGTCGATGCTAACGGTTTTTCTACGGACTCTCTATACTTTCTGCTGGATACTTTGTATTTGTCTGGTTTCCTTCTGTGTTTTTGACATGTCTACTCCGAGGAAGTCGGGTTTCAAGCCCTGTAAAGAGTGTGGGGGCATATGTTGATCACTGACCCCCATGAGGACTGCCTGTGCTGTCTATCTTCAGATCACGATGTCGAGGGCTGTCCTTGCTGTAGGAAGATGAACTTGAAGGCCTTGAAGGAACGAGAAGCCAAGCTGTACATGGCTGAAGTGAGAAAAGAAAAAAGGGGTTGAAAACGTTCGAATTCGAAGTCGTCGACTTCACATGATTCGAGGAGGAAACACAAGAAGAAGAACAGGCATGGATCTCGGTGCCGTTCGTCGAAGCCTGTGGCTTCGAGGTTGCCTTCTCTGGCTCCTCGACGTCGTGTTAAGGACTTCGTCTCTCCTTCATCTTCAGTGTCTCCTCAGGTGACTCTGGCCCATTCTCCTTCGTATAAAGGGACTCCGGCGCAGTCTTAGACGCCGAGATCTTCTCCAGCTCCGGAAGGTTAGTTGAATCCGACTGATACTGAGACACCTTCAGCTCCTGTGGCTCTGCCTGTGGCCCCGGTGGTTCCGACTCCGGAGGTGCCTCGATTGGATCTCGAACTGGCTCAGTATCCTTAATTCCCAGCGCACCTTCGGGTCCCGTGGGTTCTCTGGCATTTAATTTGGGTGTGGCTCACCAATATCCTCAGGCCCCCTTTGTGCCATTCATGCCGAAGACACCGTCATGGCAATTTCCGGCTCCGAGGATGTCTGTGGCATATGTGCAGTCCCCGGCTCTATCTGGCAAACCTTCTTCATGGATTTGTTTGACGCAGGTTGCTACTGCGGATCCGCCTTCAACGCCGCTTCTGGAGCCATCGACGCCGCGTGTGACGCCGCCGACGCCGCAACCGAAGATGCGCTCGAGGAGAGAAGGGCAGAGGTTGCTCGAGGAGGATCAGTACCAGGCTGAGAAATGGAAGAAGGTGAAATTTATGAGTCTGAGGATATGTTCAAGGGTCTGTGTGAGGCAAGTGGACTTGACATCTCCCCGGAGTGGGACTTTGCTTCTCAGAAAGCTTCTCCTTCGAAGGAAGTTGCACCTTACCATACTGTGATAAGGAAGGCTGCAGAGCTCTTGGATCTGCAACCCCCTATGGCTGAGTATAAGCCTAATTTGCTCAAAGAGGTGCTTCATTCTCCGTCCTCTATGGTTGAACCACTCTTTCCGTTCAATGAGGCCCTGACGGAGCCGATCCTTGAGGTTTGGCGCAATCCTCTTTCTGCTCCTGCAGTTTCAAGGTCGGTGTCCAGAAGGTACAGGTCTGCTCCAGGAGATCCTATGTTCCTTTCTTCTCATCCTTTGCCTGAGAGTTTGGTGGTGCAGGCTTCATGTTCAAAGCAGTCTACGGGCGCCTTTCCGCAGGCTTCTGCTGACAGGGATTCCAAGAAGCTTGACAATCTGCAAAGAAGGTCTTCTCATCAGCGAATATGGCTTTGAAATTCACCAACGATACCTGTTTGTTGGGCAGATACATTCTAGCCCTTATGGACTCTGCCAAGCAGCTTCTTCCAAAATTATCTGAGGAAGA
The DNA here is from genome assembly GCF_964204655.1 of Triturus cristatus. Lineage (NCBI taxonomy): Eukaryota > Metazoa > Chordata > Amphibia > Caudata > Salamandridae > Triturus > Triturus cristatus. The sequence goes on along the minus strand of NC_140585.1, from coordinate 1,122,130,688 downwards.
CTGGGGAAATTTCTGTGAGGTACTGGCATACTCACAGGCTGCGGCTCGCCAAGTCATCCAGTCTGGCCTGGACACGGCAGATTCAGTTGCCAGGGTGATGGGCTCATCCATTGCTACGAGAAGGCATGCATGGCTAAGGTCTTCTGGGTTGTCATCTGATGTTCAGGCTGCCCTTCTAGATCTTCCCTTTGACGGTTCTAGGCTTTTTGGAGAAAAAGTCGACTCTGCTTTACAAAGGTTCAAGGACAGTAAGGCCACAGCGAAATCCTTGGGTCTACAGTCTCAGGCAAGGGGTTATGGCTATAGAAGATACCGTGGCTTTGGGAAATCTTCCTTTCGTGGTTCCCGTCAGCCGCAGCAGCAGCAACAGCAACAAAACCCCTTGTACAAGTCCTACAGGGGTAAGGGCAGAAGTCGCCTTAGTGGAGCGGGTCGTCAGCCTTCTTCCTCCTCCTCCTCTACCTCCCCAACCCCTCCTGGTAATGCTGGAAAGCAGCCCTAGATCCGCCAGCCTGGATCAGGCAGGTCCTATGGGGGGGGCGGCTTACCCATTTTCTACAGGATTGGAAATTGGTCACTTCGGACCTTTGGGTTTTAGATCTGGTAGAAAATGGGTACGCCCTTCCCTTCAGGGAATTCCCTCCTCCTTACCCTCCTTGCCAAGGGTTTTGTACGGAGGATCATTTAATTCTTCTTCAGAAGGAGGTTCTTGTCTGGTCACAAAAAGGTGCGATAGAGGTGGTTACGGAGCAGGAAAGGGGTCAGGGATGCTACTCCCGGTATTTCCTGATTCCCAAGAAGGATGGCAGGTTACGAACCATCCTGGATCTCAGAATCTTGAATCTGTTTCTCAAGCAGGAGAGGTTCAAGATGCTCACCCTAGCGCACGACACATCTTCCGGACGTGGGGGACTCCTCAGGTGTACCTGTTTGCCACTCTCGAACTCGCATTGCCCGTCATTCTGCAGTATCCAGCTTCCGATGCGTTGGGGGACGCGTTTCAGTTAAGTTGGAGCTCACAACTCCTTTATGCATTTCCTCCCATACCCTTGATTCTCGGGTTCTGAGGAAGATTCGCCAAGACGGGGCCCAAGTCATATTGATCACCCCGGATTGGCCAAGAAGGGTGTGGTACACAGATCTACTTCACCTCTCATCGCACCCTTCGCTCCGTCTCCCTCTCAGGGCAGACCTCCTCTCGCAGTCGCAGGGGCAGGTTCTACATCCCCACCTCCAGAGCCTGCACCTTCATGCCTGGACATTGAACGGGGCAACCTGAGTTCCTTCTCTCTCCCTCCTGACGTGGCGGATGTTATTTTATCGGCCAGGCGACACTCCACCAAGTCCATTTACTCCTGCAGGTGGTCAAGATTTGTTAAATGGTGTGGAGAGAGGTCTATTGATCCCTTAAAGGCTCATCTTTCTGATGTTCTTTGTTTTTCGCTGCATTTGGCCCAGCAGGGTTGTGCTGTGGCTACTGTTAAAAGTTATTTGTCGGCTTTATCGGCATTTCTTTGTTTGCCTGATCAGCCGTCTCTTTTCAAATCTCCGGTTGTTTTAAGGTTTATTAAGGGCCTTACTAATATGTTTCCACCTACTCCCTTCATTATGCCCCAGTGGGATTTAAATCTAGTTTTAACTTTCTTAATGGGTTACCCATTCAAACCTATGCATAGTTGTCTTTTGAGACTGCTGTCATTCAAAACGGTCTTCCTTGTGGCTATCACCTCAGCCAGGAGGGTGAGTGAGCTTCAGGCTTTGAGTTCTAAGCCTCCGTTTCTGACTATTCATGCTGAAAGGATGGTTCTCAGGACAAGGGCTGCTTTTCTGCCTAAGGTGGTAACTCCCTTCCATCTAGGGCAGTCCATTACCCTCCCTACTTTCTATCCTCCCCCTCACCCTTCCAAGGAGGAGGAGAGGCTGCACCGATTGGATCCTAAGAGGGCGGTTAGTTTCTATCTCGATAGATTGAAGGACCTGCGATTGGACGATCAGCTCTTTGTGGGCTACGTTGGACGCATGAAGGGCAAGGAGATGCACAAGCGCACTCTATTCAGGTGGATAATCTTGTGCAACAAGAGCTGCTATGCTCTGGCTGGTAAGGAGCCTCCTGAAGGCATTAAAGCTCATTCTACCAGGGCTAAATAATCTACTCCTGCTTTGTCCAGGGGTGTTCCTGTGCTGGATTGTAAGGCCGCAACTTGGGCCTCCCTCCACACTTTCGCGAAGCATTACTGCTTAGATTCTGAGGTGAGGAGGGACGGCCATTTTGTGCGCTCTGTTTTGCAGGACTTTTTGGTATAGAAGGGTGGACACCCTCCTCCGGAAGTGGGACTGCTGTGGGATTCTATTCATAAGGTGCGGAATCCACAGGCAGATGTATCCATCAGAAGAACAAGTTACTTACCTTCTGTAACGCTTTTTCTGGTGGATACAGTATCTGTCTGTGGATTCCTCACTGACCCACCCGCCTCCCCGTTGTCCACCCTTTTATACCTTAAAAGAGGTATTCGTTAATATGTTGTTTCATATTTTTATTCTGTATTGCCTCTGTTTGCATTTGTGTAGGCTGCACGATTGATCTTTAGACTCCCTAGAAGAACTCAAGCCTCACCCTTATTGCACAAATTACATTGGCTTCCCATCGTGCAGAGAGTGGAGTTTAAGAGCCTTTGTACGGCTCACAAGGCGATTTATGGACAGGCTCCTGTATATATCAAGGAACGCTTGGAGCTTTACAGGCCTACACGAACTCTCAGATCTGGGAATGCTCAGTTGTTGGTTTGTCCTCGATATAGGCTGTCAACTAAAGGAGGCAGATCCTTCTCGGTGCTGGTCCCACAATTATGGAACAGACTACCGGAATCACTCCGGAGAGAAGGAAACCTTCTACTTTTTAGGAAGCAGTTGAAAACGCTCCTCTTTAAAGAGGCTTTTGGCCTACTAAAATAGTTTCTTGCAGAGTATCTTTCTCGCTTCTTATGCCTGAATTACAGTTGTTGGCTAGAGGTTCAAAGCGCCTAGAGACCTGTAGGTGAGTTGGCGCTATATAAACCGAAGGTAACATAACATAACATAGGAAATGTTTGCTTTCTTTTGCCTTCCTTTTTCCCTTTACACTGTGTGTATTTGTGTGAATACTGTGTACTATGTATGCATTGTCTATATGGACGGTCCTCCTGTTTCGCCTCGGTGGCACGAAAAAATGGGTGGAACTGATGTCATCACGCCGACGTGGTCCTCTTATGGCTCCAGTGACGTAATGCGGAGCCGCGTGCAGATCCATAGCATTGTGATGACCTCGTTGGCGTGGAGAGCTAGGAAAAAGTTTCTGCGGAATGCTGGCGCAGGGTATATTCATAAGGTGAGGAATCCACAGGCAGATACTGTATCCACCAGAAAAAGCGTTACCAAAGGTAAGTAACTTGTTCATTCATACTGATCTAGGGGCATTATTTCATTTGGTAGAGGATATTCTTGTTCGTATTGCAGAAATGCTTGTGTTTTTAGATTTGGGTCGTATCTGTATTCTACATCTGTTGCAGTAAGAAAATTAACCTATTGTATCCATCTTGGATGTAAGGCTTTAACATTGGAAATGTTTACCTTTGTTGCAGCCTCTAAGGCTGGAACTGGGGTAACAACAATTATACGCTTCCCTTGAGCCAGTGCTCGTTCTCTCACTACAGCAGTCTGTACTGTTAAAAAAAATTCTGTTGATGCAAAGCACATCTCAGCATTTGTGTACAAATGTGATTTGAATGCTATTGGGACTGTTTCACCTTCATTATATGTTAAGTAGGTGTACCCTGATTGACCCGCAACTATACTGGTTGGTTTGCCGAGATTTTGTTCGGCCAAAAAAACTATCCATAAACTTCATTGGCTCCCCGTTGTTCAGAGGATTCAGTTCAAATCTCTTTGTCTTTCGTTTAAAATCTTGAAGCATTCTTCTCCCCAGATATTGGATCATTTTATTTTACCGTATGTACCTCCATGGTCTCTAAGATCTTCAGGGCATCACCTGGTCACAGTTCCGCGTTTTAAGAGGGCCAGAGCCGGTGGCCGCTCTTTTAGAGTACTTGCTGCTAGGCTATGGAACTCTCTTCCTGTTCATATCCGTGCCATTGATGAACTGATAGTCTTCAGGAAGGCCATCAAAACCTTCCTCTTTCCTTTGGACTTGTAAGAGCTGTTATGGCCGTGTTCCCTGATACTGCTTGTTGTCCGGTTTCTTTTGTCCATTATAGCGCCGGGACGCCCCTTTGCTGGGGCAGCTGTGCGCTCTACAAATCCGGATAACATAACATCACCAGGTTGCGTACGTTTACGCGTGTCTGTAGGTGTTTGGAAGCTATCATATCGGCTTGTAGGGAACAAAGGATATCCGTGTGTTCCTCTGTCTATTGTCTAACTGAAAAGTCAGGTTTTATTAAATCATAGAAAGGTTTTACTCTTTCTGCATAATCCAAAATGTATGTTCTGCTAAGGTTCAGGAATCCCACGATGGATTGGAAGTTTTTTATGATTTTAGAGGTTGGATCAGCGCACACTTTTCTAAAAAGTTAGCAGCTGGACTTTTTCCCTACACTTGAAAGCTCATATCCCAGAAAAAGGACACTGAGGTGGGCTATCTTTGATTTTTTTAAATTAAATTTGTAGCCCTCTGAGGCAAATCCCAATATTATGGCATTTACTCTGGTCAAGTGTTCCTCCAGGTCATCATCTGTTAGATAGATATCATCCACATTGGACAATGCCTCTTCATCCAAATTTTGAAGTAATTCAGTTACTCTAGCTGAAAACAACCCCGGGCTGTTCTTATACACCTGGGGGAGTCTACAAAATTGTCACTGGGAGCCTAACGCTGAGAATGCGGTTAAATACCTGCTCTCGGGTGCTATAGTGCTATATTCTTGCAGAAAAATCCATTTGAGATATCAAGCGTTGTTTTGTATTTTTTCCGCACAAGGTTATTCATTAATGCGGCACTGTGTGAATTTTGAGCTGCATATGTCTTAGTGTAAGTGTTTAAATGTCTGTAATCTAAAACTAGACGATATGAATTGTCTGCTTTTGATACGGGAAACAAAGGGTTATTCATTTGAGAGGTGCAAGCCTCAATCGCCCCTTGATATGCAAGTTGATCTAAGATCTCCCTGACCTGTTTCTTAGCTTCTTGCTTTATTGGATACTGCCTCTGTGCAGTCGGAGTATTTTAGTGGAATAATGTGGTGGGTTGAATCCTCATCCCACCCAACATGGTTTTGTAAAATTCCATAGCTAGGGCTACTGCCCACTCCCGTGCATATGTATATTTTAGATATCTGGGAACAGGGTCGGAAAATGCTGGTAAAATCACTGTTTATCCCCTAGTGCAGTCTATGACGAATGCTGGTGGCCAATCTTGTTCAGCTAGCAAAATGTCATAGCCAAACATCAGGTTCTCCCAAAAGAAACATCTGACTGTCCTGCATTTGTCACCCTACATTTAGAGTGTTATTTCATACAATTTATGTGGGACTCTTGCCCTAGTATCAGGTGTTTCCACCGTGATATAATCATTCAAGTTCGCTATCACCAGAAATTTCATCAGGTTATGGCGAGCTATTGTTACTTCTGCTGCACTGTCTAACATCGTCAGAGCACATTCCCCGTTCAGCAGTGGAGTCCTCAGAATTCTGGGCATGTCTGATCTTTAGACCTGCCACCTTCTTCTTTTGAACTGTGGCTTTTGTTTTGGTTTATCTTCTTTTTTCGAAGTATATTCTTGAGTGTGTTGTTTGTTTCTGGACTTTGTACACTCTTCTTGTCTGTCTGACCGTCCTTCCCTCTCTGAGTTTTTTTTTTTAACCCTGAAAGGACCGAGAGGAACGTGTATCAGTATCCTGATACCTGTCAGGTTTTCTAATATTGTCCCTATTCCTAAGGTTATACCTCCTTTTGGAGGGCTCCTATGGAGGAGATCTACCTCTGGATTGAGATCTGTTTTCTTTAACTTTTTGTTTTTTGTTATTGTCCCCCTTCTTTTTTGATGAAGCAGGTGTCTGCTTGAAGGTGTCCTTTTCGGGACTACCCATCAGTTATGGTTTTAATGCTTTTCCACCCAAACTGTCTCTGCCTAATTCTGCATACGCAGTTTCAATTATTTTAGGTAGTTTGTGCTCCTGTTGTAAAGGACTGAACTCCCTTAGGCGTTGGGATGTGCCTCCCCTTTAATATTTGCTAATATTATAGCTGATACCTGGGCATAATTACCTAGTAATTTCATCTCTAAGTTCAGAGCAGGCTCTGCTCCGTACTCATTTTTTATTTCTCTTAATACATCTGGTATTACTGCTAATGACGGAATACCATGAGTTCTGGTGTATATGGCAGCGAAAATGGTACCCCAAGAGGTACAATCCTCTATCCGTGGTGTTATCCCCATGGGTAAGCAGATTGTCAGCATTCTGTGTTTTTCATATGGACTAGTATTCGGAAATACTGCTTCTAGCTGTGTTATTTTCTGAGCTACCCAGAATGGCATTTGTTCAAGTTTTGCGGGCATTTTACCCATTACTGCGTGTAACATTTGTGGTGTTATTTTAGTTGCTGTACCTTGAACTGTAGTTGTATTTGTTGCAACTGTTGCCGGCTGGATTGTAAGTATCCTCATGACAAACTGTGCCATGTTTCTGTACATTTTTATTAATTCTTTGTGAAGTATCTGTAAGTCTTCTCCTGGCATTGTTTCGATGTCAGGGTGTGGTGTGGAGGCCGCTAATATTGGCCCTGTTGCACCTTATCTTTCGAGTGGACTGAGTCGTACTCTACTTCTTGTATGGGGGAGGGCACCTTTAAACCAGTATAAGTGTTCCTCATGCGTCAGCAGAACTTCAATGTCCTCATACGGACAATATACTGCTGGTGGTTCATCTGCTGTGCTGTAGAAATGAAATGTTTTTGTTCTTGCATTTGCTGCTGGGAATGTAACCCACAAAAAAAATACCTCTGTTCGGTATGATTCATGTGCCTCAATCACGAAAGATACTATGCCACCCCTAGGTGTCAGACTATGTGCAAGCAGCTTCAGGGTGACTGCATTTCTAACGTGTTATGCAGTGTGAATTGCATCTGCATTTTCCGCATCTGCTGAAAGATTTAGTTCTTGCACAACTCTATCCCCTTCCTCAGTCATTGTTTTTTTTTTCTTCTTTTTTTTCAAGCAAGGAAGAGCTTTTCAAGGGAACTACGATAAGGTGTTTTGCAAAATGTTTGGAACATAGTGTCCTTCAAGCTTGAGTAACCAACAGCCAATAAATAGGATATTTTGCCTACTCAGCTGTGGCGGAGTTTTGCCCACCCACTCCGGCCGTCTCTGGTGTTTTGTGAACAGGGATTTCTGAGAATAGCACGATTGAACTACTCAGATTCTACTGATAAATAAGTACCCAACCCACGTTGGGCGCAATGTCGTGTACTTCCCATGATAATTATACAGGATCTGCGTGTTTAGACAACATACACTGTAGGATTAGTGCCAGACTGATTCTGAACACCCCCACCGGGTATGTTGGCCTTTTGTACCAACTAGCTCACAGTGCCACTAGAATCTCCTCTTACCAAGGAGATAATAGTTTTCGGCAACCATCGAACATGACAACCCTGAGCCCTCAGGACCGTGGAAACAATACACTACTTTTCGCTCAGTCTCTCATGCTTACTTAGTCCGTCTCAGAGCGATACACAGAATAAACAGGCTGGGCGTTTTCAATAAGTATTTATTGAGCAGTTGTTCTTCTGGTGTATAATAGAAGAGCTGCAACAACCGTTGGACAGTATAAGATATAAATGATTAGCAGTACTAAAAAGGTAAAGGGATGGTATAGCTCTACCATCTTACAATGATCATGAATACATACGAGTATATAAAACACATGATAAAATGATGCGCACTCCAACGATGCTTCCCTAACTAGATGTACCTAAATGTACCTAGCATGTGTATAAGAATCCCTCTAGGATTTAGTCAACCCCATTACCGGAAGTGAGAGACTATGGGACCCCCGTCCCGGTCTCGAACTGGACACCCCGCAAGGGATGTTAGACCACTGTGAGCTGGAGTATCTGAATGCAGGAACCTCAGCGTGTCTGGTCAGTGTGTTGGCCGGGAAGTCTCGGTCTCCTCAGGTCCATCTTAGCAAGATGTGATGTATATATACCCATAGGTCTCCCATGGGGTCCTACCTTGCTGTATTACTGTGTCGGCCTAAGGATGACGTTGGGCATGAACTTTATACATAGATATTATACAGGAGATGGTTGTCCTACTGTGCTTCCAAGAATCCTCATGCATAATGTATGAGATCGCGAACTAGGGAAAACCTGTGTTCTGAATGCATTGTCGTATCTAGGTAAAATGTCAGTCCCTGTAAACCGTGACAAGTGTAATGTAGGGTAGAATATTGGTGAAGGGTAATGAAGTTACTGAGGCCTATATTATGGTACCTATATGGAATATAACACTAGCATATCATGAATAGCGTCTCCATTTGGATGTGGCACAAGGACTCTTTCAAAGGTGGGGAGAGCCTTGTTTAGATCTGTTCGCCTCCTTAGAGAATGCGCAATGTCAGCAGTTTTACGCACGCCAGAGTTTCCAAGGCGGCTCTCGCTTGCTGACGCTTTTCTGCACGAGATGAAGTCTGGCCACCTGTACGCTTTTCCGGACATGCCACTCCTACCCAGAGTGCTCACGAAGATCAGGAGCGACTGGGCCCAATTCATTTTTGTGGCACCGGAGCGTCGTGGTATCCCGAGCTTCTGGCAATGAGCATCGTTCCTCCGGTCAGGCTGATCCTTCGGGAAGATCTCCTGTCGCAGCTACAGGGGAGTGGTTTCCACCCAAACCTCTCCACTCTCCACCTCCTTTCCTTCGACTGCCTGATCAGCATTCTCTTTTCAAATCCCCTCTGGTGCAGAGATTCTTGAAAGGGTTGACCCACTTATTCCCCCTTCACCCTTTATTATGACACAGTGGGACCTTAATTTGGTTCTCACCTTTCTGATGTGTGCACCGTTTGAGCCACTGCACAACTGCTCTCTACGGCTGCTCACCATCAAAACAGCCTTCTTAGTGGCGATAACCTCTGCCAGGAATGTGAGCGAACTGCAGGCACTGTCATTACAGCCTCCTTACCTGACGGTCTTCGCTGACAAAGTGCTGCTCCGCACAAGGGCATCTTTTCTTCCTAAGGTGGTAACACACTTTCATATGGGACAGTCAGTTAATCTACCCACTTTCTATGCACCTCCACACCCTTCCAAGGAAGAGGAGCGTCTTCACCGGCTGGACCCAAGAAGAGAGTTATCATTCTACCTCAAACAAACCAAAGGGTTCCGAGTGGATGACCAACTCTTTATAGGGTACGTGAGTGCAAAGAAAGGGTGTGTTGTCCAAAAGAGGACTATATCCCACTGGGTTATCCTCTGTATCAAACTCTGTTATGACTTAGCGAAGAAAGATTCTCCTGAAGGGCTTAGGGCTCATTGCACCAGGGCAAAAGCGGCTACCACGTGGGCATCACTGCACGTGTTTGCCAGACACTACTGTCTAGACTCCCAGGTTCTCAGAGAAGGCCTGTTTGGTCACTTTATCTTGCAGGACTTCCTGGTCTAAACCTTTCTGCAGTCCCTCCTCTGGGGATGGCATTGCTAGGGTATCTGTTCAAAGGTAAGAAATCTGCGGCTAGATGTCTCTATAAGATAGACAAGTTACTTACCTTTGGTAACGCCTTATCTGGTAGAGACACAATCTAGCCGCAGATTCCTTACCAACCCACCCATCCTCCCCGCTCTGCGAATCGGTTGTAGCGTTGATGGCTTTTCTCTTCAGGGCCTTAGTTGCCTTTTTTAACACACCATGGTCAGTTACTTCATGGCTCAGCGCTTCTGGCGTGGAAAGTCATGAAAAGTACTGATGTCAGTGCACCAGAGTGGCGGTTATATTGACAACGCGGACATCACGACGATGGCGAACACTACGCCTACGATGTCAACGTGGAGTTGACTGGCGCCAACTACTGGCGCACAGGGGTACTGGTATTAAAAGTCTTCCCGATCCAGCCTGATGCCTGGAAGTTCAAAGGTAAGGAATCTGAGGCTAGATCATGTCTCTCCCACAAAGCGTTACAGAAGGTAAGTGACTTGTCCGTCAAGCCAGTGACAAAACAGGTAGACACCCAAAGGCTCCCTCAATTCCACTACCACTACCTCTATAGGCTTTTTGCCTACAGAGGTGTGCCTCAGAAGGGACTAGGGTTTTACCCCCTTTGAACTTCTGTTTGGCCACCCTGTAAGGGGTCCATTCTCTCTTGTGAGGGAAGGATGATGAGAAACCCCATCATGTACCTAAGCAAGATGTGGTGGACTATGTGCTAGGCCTTTATTCCAGGATGGCAGAGTACATACAGAAAGCATCCAAAAATCTTGAGGCCAACCAGGAGCTCTCGAGGCTCTGTTATGACCAGAAAGCTGCACTGGTGGAGTTTCAACCAGTGCAGCAGGGGTGGGTTTTGGAGCCTGTAGCACCAAGGGCTCTCCAGGACAAATGGAGTAGCCCTTACCCTATCCTAGAAAAGAAGATTGAGGTCACCTACTTGTTAGACCTGGACACTAGCAGGTCCCCCTAAAGGATGATAAATGTGAACCGCCTGAAACGTTAATGTGACAGGGCTGATGTAACTATGTTGATGGTTACTGATGAGGATCAGGGGGCAGAGAGCAAACCTCTCCCTGAACTCCTCTGTTACAGCCCCCAAGATGGGTCAGTGGGTGGAGTTATCTATTCAGACACTCTCTCTGCCCAACATCAGGCTGATTGTAGACAGGTTCTGCAACAGTGTGCACAGCTCTTCTCCTTGACCTCTGGTCAGACCACTGGTGTACCCATGATGTGAACACTGGCGACAGCTTGCCTTACAAAACCAAAATCTGTTGCCAGTCTGGCCAAGTTAAGGAAGGCATTAAGGCTGAGGTCAGCAAGATGCAGGAGTTGGGGGTCATTAAGCCTTCTGAGAGTCCCTGGTCCTGCTCAGTGGTCCTAGTCCCCAAACCTCATTCACAGGGTAGAAAGAGAGAAACAAGGTTTTTTGTGGACTACAGAGGCCTCAATACTACCACCAAGACAGATGCACACCCCATGCCCAGAGCTGATGAATTGTTAGATAAGTTAGGAGCTGCCAAATTTCTCAGTACCTTTGACTTAACTGCAGGGTACTGGCAGATCGGTATGGCCCCTGGAGCAAGAGAAAGACAGCATTCTTCACACCTGATGGGCATTTCCAGTCTATAGCGGTGTCCTTTGGTCTAAAGAATGCCACTGTCACCTTTCGAAGGTTGGTGAATCAAGTCCTTGCTGGGTTGGAAGGCTTTAGTGCAGCTTATCTTGATGATATTGCTGTGTTTAGCTCTTCCTAGCATGATCACCTGGTCCACCTGGGGAAGGTCTTTACAGGCCTTGCAAACTGCAGGCCTAACTATTAAGGCATCCAAATGCCAGATAGGGCAGGGAACTGTTGTATACCTGGTCGCCTTGTAGGTGTAGGCTAAGTTAAACCACTACAGCCTAAAGTCCATACAATCCTGGATTGGAAAGCTCCAACCACCCAGTCCCAAATTAGGGCATTCCTTAGCTTGACTGGGTACTACAGGAACATTTTGAAGGAGTATGGATCCAATGTGGCACCCCTCCCTGAGCTCACCTCCAACAAGATGCCCAAGAAAGTCACCCTAAAAGAGGCAATGTGCACAGCACCTATTCTCAAGGCTCCATATTACTCCAAGCAGTTCATTGTACAGATTGATGCCTCTGAGCTAGAGATAGGAGAGGCACATCCCAGACCAATGATGATGATGGCCAAGACCAACGTGTTCATAATCAGGAGGCTACTCCCAAGGGAACAGCGTTGGAGTGCCATTGAGAGGGAGGCTTTAGGAGGCTGGCTTAGTATTTGGTGCTCACTTACGTGAGTGTAGCACCCTGCGCTAATCCAGACAACCCTTATGGTGATTTTAGTGGTCTTAGACAACCTTAGAAAGCTCTTTAAGTAGTAGCTGTGGAGAGCAGCCTTCAGACTTAGCCCAGGAGTGTAAAGCAGCTTGTTTTACCAGTATTTAATCTTGTGGTATTGTCCGTAGGAGCTCAGGAATAGCAGACCGGTCAGCTTTGTTGCGGGGCTTGCAGAAGCAACCTGTGAAGAACCTGTATGGAGCACAGGCACAGATGTTGCAGCAGACTTGCAGGATGACAAGGCCAGGAGCAGCAGGAGTCTTCCCAGTTGCAGTCTCAGTTCCCCAAAGCAAAGTCCAGTGATGTCCAGAGTGCCCAGACAGTTGAAGTTGAAATGGTGTTAGATCTGAAGCTTGTCCCATGATGAATCTAGAGACTCACCCGCAGGTAAGCCCTTAAGGAAAGGGTTGGGACGATTCAGGGGTCTCTCCCAGAGGAGGGTTTGGACAGTGGGGAGGATACTCTCATGTCCTTTGTCCAGTTTTGCGCCAGAGCAGGAGCCAACGGCTCCCTGAACTGATTTGAACTGGAGTATGCAAGGAGGGCACCAAATGTGCCCTTCAAGCAGTCTTAGTGGCTCTGGCAAGCACCCCACCCTGTCCCAATACACTAAGTCCTGTCTGGGAGGTGGTCACAACTCCCTGTGACAGCAAACCTATTGTCCTGCCTTCCCCTGCTCGAGCTTGGCTCAGCAGCAGGAGAGCAGAATCGTGTCTGTGGTCAGCAGCAGCTACAGTTTGCTGTCCGGGTCTAGAAGACTGGTACCGGGAGCACTGAGGGCCTCCCGGAGGAGCTTTACAGTGCATGGAATCATACCTCCCAAACTGTTTACAGTTCCAAACACGACAGGGTTAGTTACAGCCAGTTTAGAGATGGTCACCTCATAATGACGCATGCCCACTTTATGTATCTGTAGGAAGGTGGATATCTGACTATGGTTACCCCCAACTTTTTGCCTAGTGTCTAGCTGGTTTTTCGACTTAGTTGGCCTGAGATCCTGACATTCAGGGTCTCAGGCTGTCTGCTCTCTCTTTAAAATGGACTCCATGTACCCTAGGTACATAACCAATTGGTAAGGATCACCTTATTGGACCCTGTACAGTGTACCCTAGGTACCCAGGGCATAGGTGTACCCTAGGCCTCCCAGGGGCTGCAGCATGTATTATGCCACCCCTGGTCTGGCCTTCCAATCAGACACAACTGGCTGATCACTCAGCTGGGGCAAGGTCGTGTAATCACCCCTTGCTTAGATATAGTATGCCTATATCTACCCTTATATATAGACACATGTGTACCTATCAGTCACTCCTATGGCAGGCCTTAACAATCCTGGAGGCAGAGTGCTTGGCAACATGTGAGATGGTGCTCTAGCATGAGCTGAGCCTGTCTGCAGCTTTCGGAACCATGTCCTTATAGCTGTTCTATGATATAGCCTACCATATACTCTTAAAGTGCCTTATAATCTTAAACGGTTATGGTAACTATGGTTTGGCTTTATCAAAACATGTCGTGTAAGGTGTCTAACACTTTGGAATAATACCCCCATACCATTTCTGGTGATGAGGATATTATTCCTCCCTTCTAGAGGGAGAGACATGTTAAAATCCTACTTTGCTGTTTAACTCTAACCAAAGCCTCAGCATCACAAAATGGATGCTGCTGCCACAGACACAAGTCTGACCTCCTGCTGCTGGGAGTGATCCCAGCCAGGGAGGCCTGGACAATAGATTTCCTGCTTGGGGAGGTGCTAGCACCTCCCCAGACAGCCTTTAGTGTATTGGGGCAGGGTGGGCTGAAAGGAATGAGACATGCCTGGGGCACACAAGGTGTTCCTTGCATAGTCCAGTTCAAACCGGCGCTGGGGCACTCCAGCCCCAGCTCTGGCGCGAAACTGGACAAAGGGAAGTGGGTGTAACCACCCCCTCCCAGGTCCCACCCATAAGGCGTGACCTAGCAGGTATCCCAGCCCCCCAGATTAGTATAAGGGCCTCAAGACTCTAGATTATCCTGAACCTGCAAAACTGAACAGAAACTCAGGACCTTCGACATTCGACGAAAGAAGAAGACTGAAGAATCTCCCTTGTAGCCAAGGAGTGGCTACCCTGTGCAAACAGGCACCATCAAGAGACTACCCTTTGCTTTGCCCACGTTCTACGAGGAACCGACTGCAGAGCCCGACCAGAGCCTTGACTTCCAGACTTCTCCGACCCTGATCCACATCTACAGCAGAGCTGAGATCCGTGGAGGCGACGAGCGACGTGGGACCGGCTACCTGGAAAAAGTGGCTAGTAACTTAAAGCGCAGCTTCTGAGGTACCCTCGAAGTTGTGCACCGGGGATTGAGAAGCCCCAACCCCAAGCACCATCTGCACCGAAGATCAGCCCCCCACACTCCACGAGTCCTGCGTGGGGCCCTTCAGCATTTTCCTGCTTGCCGCGTCTGTCCGGTTGCTTGCCCGCTGGCTAGTGGCCTTTGTGACGACGCACCCTGAAATCTTCTGTGCTGGTTTGGCTCCTCCAGACTGGCTCCCGCTTCTCTGCAAAGAAGAAGCACCCCAGACCTTCCTGGTCTGCACCAGAAGCAAGTCCTCCGTTCTTCGTGGGTTCCGCTTGCCAAGGCTTGGTGAGTCCTAGTCCAACTTCGACGCCGCCGACAGCAAGAGCCTTCGTGGGACTGCTCGCCTCCTGGTCCTGGTCGTCCTCGACGCTTCCTGGTCCTCCTGGCTGCAGCGACAAGCTTCACCTTCACCTGCAATCTTCACGACATCGCCTGGTTCCTTCCTGGTTCCACGTGGTCACTGGCTAGTGACCTTGACTCTGTCCCTTCTGCTTGCAGGTTTCCTCTCTTCTTGATCCCCGCCTTGGGATCCACCGGACACTCTTCACTGACTGCCTGTCAGCATCTTTCTTCAGGCATCCATAGGAGTCGACGACGAAAACGACGCATCTTCACCCCTATGCACCCGCAGCCTGTGGGCTAGGTAACTTGGGTACTCCGGTGCTCATCAGGATAGTGACTATCCTAGTGTCTAGTTTTCAAGTCTCAACTTCCTAGCTACTCCGGAAGTGTCCTAAATCTACCGTTTTCTAAACTGTACTATTGCTATTGACTTTTACGCATTACGCGTGAGTGTTTCCACTCTGCACACGAATCCCGTGGGCCTCCCACTTCCTAACTAACGCTAGTGTAGTGTAGCCCCAGCGATTCCCTAGGCCTATTCTATTTCCGTGACAGTGGTTCTTATACCACTTACTTAGTATATGGTTTGCGTGGCCCCTAGGGCCTAACTGTATTACTTACCTGTGTGACTTAATGTATGCTTAAATAAGACTGTGTTGTACTTACCTCTAATCTCATAAAGAGTGCTGAGGGTTTGACTAGAATAAATACACTTTATTTTATATATATATCTGTTGTGGTGTCCTTTCATTTGGTATTCAAGGGATTATATATGGTATCACAGCTGGCTTCACATGCCATTCAGAGTTTAGCCTAAGACTGCTCTTGTCCATGCTACCACTAGGATAGCTGGTCTATAAGGTTGACTTTACAACCAATCACCATAAGGGTATTTGGACTGATATAAGGTGTACACTAGAACTAGTGACATCATACCTCAGGCCAACTTCTCACAGTATCGTAATGGCTGATGCACTTACAGCCTGGGAGAATGGACTCCGAAGGTTGTAGGGGTGTCCTGCTCATGCAGGGGCACCCTCACACTTAGAACCGAGTACCTTGCCTTCAGGAGTGAAGGGCCTGCCTTAGGGGTGACTTATAGGTTTTAAGAGCAGTGACCTTAGATATAAGTAAACTTATATCTGTCATAAGTGGTGCTAGCAATGACAGGCCTGTAGTCACAATTTGGAAGGTCTCCCATGGGTGGCATAATACATGCTTTAGCCCATGGGGGACCCCTGGTGTACCTATGCCCTGTGTACCTTAGTACCATATACTAGGGACTAACCAGAGTACACCAGAAGCCAATCTGGAGTGTACCTAAGTACTCACCATGCCCAATTTAGCGGAAAAACACAGAGACTGGGGTCCTGATTAGCAGGATCCCGGTCAGACTAGTCAGGAAAACACAATGACACCATCAAAAAGTAGGGGTGACCATTAAAGCAGATCCTACTTTTCTACACATCCCCCACCCCCAAATGAGATGAGACTAATCATGCCCAGTTGAGTCTTCATTTTCAAAGTGGAAATATCTGGTGAGACCTTCTGTAATGACATGGTTACTCCCGACCTATAGACCACTGAAAAGTCCATCCCCTGTAGGGAAATGGACTACCTTAAAAGTTTGGGATTTTCACCCTTCATTTGTTTAAGCCAATGGAGGAAGTGAGTACCAAACAGGTATGGCTCAACTTCTTTAGGGCGTAGACCACAGCAAAGGCCTCCCTCTCTATAGCTGACCAACGTTTCTCCCTGGGGGTCAACTTTGTGCCTAAAAAAGCTACTGGTTGGTCCTGGCCCTCTGAATTTGGTTGTGACAACACAGTCCCTGCCTATATCTCAGATGCATTTGTCTGAACAATGAAGGTTTTTAAATAATCAGGACTTTGCAGAATGGGAGCAGTGCACAAGGCCTGCTTCAGATCATCAAATGCCTTTTGACAGCTAACTGGCCACTGAACTTTCTTAGGCATTGTTTTGGAGATGAAATCATTAAGGGGAGTCACGCTTGACCCATATCCCTCAACAAACCTCCTGTAGTACCCAGTCAGGCCCAAGAAAGCACTTAACTGGGTAGTGGGAACAACCCAGTCTATGATGGTCTGGATTTTGTTCTCCAATGGCAGAGCTTGGCCTCCACCTACCAGGTGGCCCAAGTATACATTCTGGCTCTGCTCTATCTGGCACTTGTTGGCCTTGATTGTGAGGCCTGCCTTTTGCAGGGCCTCCAGTACATTCCTGAGGTGGACCAGGTGAGCCTCCCAATTGGAGCTCAAGACAGCTCTATCATCTAGATATGCTGTACTATAGGATTCCAGACCGGTGAGGACTTTGTTCACCTTCTTCTGAAATGTGGCAGGTGCATTCTTCAAGTCAAAAGGCATCACAATAAATTGTTGATGCCCACTGGGGGTTGAAAATTCAGTTTTGGCTTGGTAACCTCAGTAGTCTGATTTGTCAGCAACCAGGTCAAATTTGCTCAGATATTTGCCTGAGGCTAAAGTATCTATAAGCTCATCGGCCCTAGGAATAGGATGGGCATCAGTCCTAGTGACTGCATTGAGGCCTCTGTAGTCCACACAAAACCTCATCTCTCTTTTTCCACCCTTGGTGTGATGTTTTGGCACAAGGACTATTGGACTAGTACAGGGGTTATCTGAAGGCTCGATGCCCCCCAATTCCAGCATCTTTTGGACCGCTGTAATGATGCAATCTCTGACATGGGCAGGCTGTCTGTATATTTTGTTTTTTACTGGTAGACTATCACCTGTGTCCACTTCATGGGTATACCAGGTGGTTTGACTGGGAGTCAGAGAAAACATGTGCTTGTACTGATTGCGGACATTCCTGTAAATCAGCTTGCTGCTGGTCAGTGAGGCTGTCTGGTAAGGCTACTCCTTCAACTGACCCATCAACAGGGTTCTGAGAGACCAGATCAGGGAGAGGGTCACTCTCTTGCTCCGGTCCCTCATCAGTGGCCATGAGAAAGCTCATGTCAGCCCTGTCCACAAAAGGTTTCAGGTGGTTCACATGAAGTACCCTGTTGGGACTTCTTGGAGAGCATAGGTCCACCGGGTTAGTGACCTCACCTTTCTTTTCAAGGATTGTGTAGGGGGCAGACCATTTGTCTTGGAGAGCTGCTGGGGCCACAAGTTCCAAAAACCACACTTTCTGGGCTGGCTGGTAAACAGTCAGGGCAGCCTTTTGGTCATGCCAAGCTTTCTGAAGCTCCTGGCTGCCTCAAGGTGTTTACTTGCCTTCTTCATATACTCAGCCATACGTGAATGCAGGCAAAGCCCATTGTCCACAATATCCTGCTAAGGAGGTTTGAGAGGTAGCTCCCAGCCCTCTTTAACCAGACACAATAGTCCCCTAACTGGATGTCAAAACTGAAGTTCAAATGGGCTGTAGCCAACCCATTTCTGAGGAACCTCTCTGTAGGCAAAGAGAAGGCAGGGTAGTTGTAAAATCAAGATAAATCCTCCATATGATGAATTAAGATAAGTTTATTCAGCAGAAGGAAATGTCCCATCCATCAGCTAGATCTGGTCAGATGCAACTGACTCTCTGACCACACATATACATTCCATTGCCATGGTGCTGCTTGAACAAAACCCAAAACCCTTAAAGGGAACAACTAGGTGAATATAAGTAAAAGGCACAATGTTACACACCTTCCTCCCATATAACCCATAAAAAAAAAAAATGACAAAAGAATAGAATATACAGTGTAACAAGTTTTAAAGCTTCATAACAAAGTCTTTGAATCTGGAAGGCACATTTTTTTCTACATTCGCTCTGGAACGGAGTGGGAACCTTAGATGTGGTATTAGGCTCAACTGTGTCAACCTTGTTTTTGTCATTGATTAGTGGTTTATTTTTCAATACAACCACCCTATTTAAATTCGATATGCGAGAGTCTTTAGTCCTTATGGCATTTCTTAAAATCTTGATAACTTTGTGGGGTTTTGAAAACAAACTCGAAGATTTCTTACCCAAAGGTGCCCTAATCATGACCAAATCTCCCACTTTGACAACCGTAGATTTCACAGCTTTTCTGGAATCATAGTACTCCTTCCTTGCAATCGCTTTTCTCTCCTTATTTGTTTCCCACAAATGTTGAGGGGAAACACCTTGATTTCTTTTGGATTCAGCAACGTTTACCCAAAATGGAGCTACTAAGGCATTGGGTTGTCTGTTTTTCAATAAGATGAACAGAGTACACCCAGTGGTGGCATGTGGAGTAAACCTATAAGCTTCAACCTTTTTGTTCAATTCGCTTTTCCAGTCAAGACCATTTTGCTTGGACAAAGAAATGGTCTCTTTGAGCACACGTACAAAACGTTCCACCATGCCATTGCATTCTGGGTGGTACAGAGCACACAGCTTGTGATCAATAGAACACCGTTGTAGAAAATCCTCCATTTCACGAGACACAAACTGCACACCGTTATCTGTCAAAAGGGACCCAGGTAGACCTTCACGTGTAAAGACTTCTTTAAGAAAAATTATGACCTGTTTAGAGTCAATATTTTTTGTAAACTTGATTTCTGGCCATCTTGAGAACATGTCAATGAGGACAAACACAAACATTTCACAACCATTGGATGTAACAGAGCCCAATATGTCAAGGCAAGTTCCTGCCATGGACCTTTTGGACGTTCTCTTATTATCATGGGTTGAACTCTAGGTTTCAAGGATTTCTCCCTTAAAGTGCAAGGTAAACAGTCTCTGACAATTCTTTCAACATGAATGTCTATCCCTGGCCACCAGTAGTTAAGCCTAAGTCTTTCTTTCATCTAGGATATTCCCTGATGATCCTCATGGGCTAAATTTATCAACTCTTCACGCAACACCTTTCGTGGAATTAATCTTGACCCTCTAAATATCAAACTTCCACTTAAAGATAATTCATCCCTCACATTCCAAAAATTGTCCACACTCCCACCAGTTTTGTTTGACCAACCTTTTTTGACCAGTGAGCGTAACTCTGTGAACTCAACATCAGTCACATGCTTTGCCCCATTTGTCCTCTTTCATCCCATCATGTTGAACATTGCATACCCATTCATCCAAATCCTCATCCTTTGAATCTATTTCACCTTCCTCTAGATTGACCAACCTGGAGAGCGGATGTATGACATTACAACGCGTATCATTACAACGCGTGCAGTTACATCGCATGCGTTACAACGCATGCGATGTTACAACGCTATGCCATTACAACGCAAGTCTTTACACCGACTTGCACTAGATGGCGTGCTAACATTAGAAAAGTGTAATTTACTATTCCAACTCCAGTCCACGTAACAGTAGGGAAGGTGTTGGGATAGTAAACTACACTATTTGTAATGTTAGCACGCCATCTAGCGCAAGTCGATGTAAAGACTTGCGTTGTAATGGCATTGCGTTGTAACATCGCATGCGTTGTAACGCATGCGATGTAAAAGCTGCACGTGGTAAAAACCACGTTGTAATGGCTGTTCCCCCTGGAGAGCGTATCGGCGATGCAGTTACGCACCCCAGGTAGATATTCAACTTTGAAATCATAAGCTTGCAAACCCACAATCCACTTAGAAACTCTGCTAGATATAGCATCAAACTCTTTTTTATTAAAAACTTCGCACAAGGGCTTGTGATCACTCCTCACCAGAAATGTAGTACCCCAGAGTACATTTTTGAGCTTTTTGATGGCCCAGTGAACTGCTAAAGCTTCCCTCTCTATCACTGAGTACCTGAGCTCGGCACCTTTCAAACTGCGAGAGAGAAACAAAATGACCTTCACTTCCTCTCCATGCTCTTGCTGCAAGACTGCACCAAGGCCCTTCATGCTCGCTTCCGTGATAAGTACAGATTTCAATGACGGATCAAAACTCCTAAGTTTAGGAGCCTTCCTCAAACACTCTTTCAAGTTGATAAATTCATTCTCACACAACTTAGACCAAAGGAAGTCAACACCTTTGCACAACAAACTCCTTATGTTGACCGTTTTTTCAGCAAACCCTTCCACAATTCACGTCTAGGTTCTGCACCCTTACCAGAAATAGTGTGACCTAAATAATCTATGGACAATTTCCTAAATTTAAATTTTTCTAACTTGACGGTGAGATTTTTTTTGCAGAATCTTTCCAGAACTTCTTTCAATATTTTATCATGTTCATCATTGTCACGAGCAAAAATCAAGACATCGTCCTGATATATCTTTACCCCAGTTAGATTCTGTAATACTTTCTCTAATGCCCTCTGAAAAACAGATACCGCCGAGACTAGACCGAAAGGCAGTCTTAGGAACCTAAACGTGCCAAAAGGGGTGATGAAGGCGGTGAGATCTCTGGAACTTTCATCTAGCTCTATCTGATGGTAAGCTGACTTTAGGTCTACTGTGGAGAAGACTTTGGCATCTTTAAGCAACATGAGCATATCATAGATCTTTGGGAGAGGATATCTATCCACAATGACCTGTTTGTTGAGAGAGCGCAAGTCAATGCATAGGCGCAGGCTCCCATCAGATTTCCTGGCTGCGACCACTGGGGCCAACCACTGTGTGCCTTCAACCTCCTCGATAATGCCTTCACTCTTCAACTTATTTAATTGACTTCATTTCTTCCCGTACTGAAAAGGGTACACCTCGAACCTTACACACAACAGGTTTAGCATCAGGTACTAATTTAATTTTATGAGTGTAATTACGTAGACAACCTAACTTGTCTTTAAAAACACTGGGAAATAAGTTTTTGAGGTGTTCGGTGTACATGGTATCATTCTAACTCTCATTAATTACACACACATTCAATCTCTCTTTTAATAGAATGGGGGGATTACTGTTGGGATCCAACATGACCCCTAAATCTCGCTGGTGGAACCAGCTTAAGATGCTGTCCCCTCTGTGGGATACATAAACCTTCCCAGAAACTAATCTCCCTTTATATTCAATCAAACCATGGAAATAGCCAATGAGTTTGATGGGTTTACCACCATATGCAAAAGTTTTTATATCAGCTTTTAAGATTTTAACTTTACCCTCCAGATGGTGAGTGTAAAAATGTCTGGAAATAATGGTTATTTTTGCCCCAGAGTCAAATAATACACGTGTAGACATTCCTTCCACAAGTATCTGATCGAAAGGACCTTTTTTGTCACAATGCGACACTTGTGATACAATTTGTCAGCAATCCACTTCTGAGTCCGAATCACTATCTGACAACACTTGTCGAGACACTGAACTCACTTTGACCCCTTTTTTCTTAGCATGACAGACTGAGGTGAAATGCCCAACTTTCTTGCAAGTACTACATGTGGCTTTTAACGCGTGACATTTCTTGTCATTGGCTAAATGACCCACATTACCACATAGAAAGCACTTGCCCAGAAATGTAGGTTTTTTGACTAAGTGTGAATTGTTGCTAACAGGTTTAGAATTCTTCTTAGAATCTTTTCCATTGGAAGAGGTTTTAACCACATGTACTATATCACCTTTATTTTCATGCTTAGTGATAATCTCAACACACTTTAATGAATGCTCAATTTGCTTTGCAATGTTTATAACTTCATCTAGAGAGGGATCATCTTTTTGCCAGATGTCATCTCTGACTTTTTGAATATTACAACCCAGCATAAACTGGTCCCTGATTCTTTCCTCCAGTAAGGCATCGAATTTGCAAGATGAGCCCAGCTTTCGTAAAGCCGTGATGTAATTTTCTACTGTTTCACCTTCATTTTGGGTCCTACGACCAAAATGGTACCTTTCTAGAATGGTACTAACTTTCGGTAAGTAATGTTTATCCAATTTTATTATGCAGATTTCATACTCATTTAACATTTGATCGTTTATATCAGGAAGGTGATCAAAAACTTCCTGTCCTTCGGACCCTAAACAATGTAATAAAAGTGCAGTGCTACGTTCTGGGCTTAAGTTTGTACCACACACCTTTGCGTACCTTTCAAACACCTTTTTCCATTTTTGCCACTTTATGGGTGGATCACCAGGTGTTGAAAGGAAGAACGGTGGTGTGGCAACATTCTGCAATTTAATACTATATATAGAACTTGTTCTAGTCCAAATAAACTGGAAGAAGAGAGAAACTCCACTGAAGAACAATTCTATAAATTCTTACAGCTTCTCAATCCTCTGACTTCCTAAAAAGTAAGAACAATGTTATCAAAAATCAGTTTTTTTAAAAAAAAATGTCAATAAGATTTTATTGAGATTTTTGTCATATAAAAAACAAAACCGAAACACACAAAACTAAACAAGTAGACATGAGGAAACATAGAACATGCACAATGTCTTTAAAGTATACAGTCTGAGGTACCTCCAGCTTCCCTCTGTTTCTTTATAGGCTGCCTTACCCCTCTATTCTAGTAAGGGGCCACAGGTTTGAAGGAGGAAAAAGGGCCTGAGCGGCGGCAAGGGATCAGGAGCAGAGAGAGAGAACTTGCTCGCTTTTGTTCGGAAAAGGTCCGAGGCAGGTGGTGATCTCGCCTTCTTCATGGAGGTTCATGCGGGCCTAGGTACTTGTCCATAGATGCCCACATCCCTCTGTTGGGCTGTCTCCACAGTGAGTCTCGTGGGGACATCGCATCTGCCCCCCTAAGGTATGTTACCCAGTTGAGCCATCCTTTAAACGATGCCTTGGATGTGTCTTTCCACTTATTTAGAATCATTTTAACCCCGGCAGTTAGTAAGAGGTCGAGTAGGTCGCTATCTCGTTGTGTGAGTGGTTCTGTTGTAATAGGGGTTGTTACCAGGGTTGCAAACTTTGGTTTAAGGGAACACCCTAACATGTCTGTTAGAAAGGCAAAGATCTTTCCCCAGTAGACTTTAACTTTAGGGAATTGATAGATGAGGTGAGTCAGGTCTCCTCTCCCGCCATTACAGTTCCAGCATAGGTCATTTGTGTTCATGCCTAATTTCGCCAGGCGCGCTGGAGTCCAGTGTAGTTTGTGTAAGATCCAGAATTTTGTCTGAGCTAGTACCGGGGTTACCTTACTATGTGTGGGGGAGGACCATAGTATTTGGCATTCCTTTTCGCTTAGAGTGCTACCTAGCTGTGTCTCCCAGTAAGTTTGTGCTTTCACATTGAGTTTCGAAGTGTTTGGATGCAGAAGTCTATAGGTGTGTGACACTTGGTGACCTGTTTTGTTAAGGTTGGACATGTACTGGAAGATTGAAGGCATGGTATTAGACAGTCTCGCTTTGGACAGTGCCGCTTTGATTTTTAGGAAGTTACAAAATTCAATATCTGGCAGGGTGTGTTTTGTTTTAATCGAGCTGAATGTGGTAGGTCTCCCTTCATTCTCGAGCTTGACGGGAAGGGAAATCCCTGTTTCCACCCATGTCTTCATATAGAGTGTTTTGCCCCTATATTTTATCTTATTATTTGCCCATATTGATTCCCATCTCGAGTTTGTTATTCTATGCTCTAACTTCTGGTCGACCTTCAGTAGGGCGTTTCTGGTGTTTCCATGTATAGGGTTCATTAAAGTATTGTGTCTGCTGGTTGTTAGAAGTGCTAGTGGCTCAAGGTTGTTTAGCATGGATCTTTCTACATTCAGCTAAGCCGGTGTGTACTCCTGGACTGGTAGAATCCAGTAGCTACCCTGTTTTGCCAGGAAGGCAGTTTGAAAAGTCTTGAAGTCTGCCAGGTTTAAGCCCCCCAGAGTTTTTCGCCAATATTAGTTTTTTAAGGCTAATCCTTGCTTTTTTGTCTCGCCAGATAAAGTTATTTAACATCTTATCTATTTTGCAGTGGAAATAGACAGTGAGAGTTAGAGGGAGCATATTAGTAAGGTAGTTGATCATAGGTTTGACCATCATTTTGATTGTTTCAATCCTCCCCCACCATGTGATGAATTTCGGTGACCATCCCTCAAGCAGCTTCTTTATCTTGTTCAAAAGCATTTTCTCATTGTATTCTAGTGTGTTTTTAAGATCTTTGTCAAAATAGACGCCTAGGTATTTGATGAAACCGGTTTGCCAAGTGAGGCCCGAGTCTCCCACTATGTCTCTAGTAGTATGTAAGTTGAGAGGTTTACATTCCGACTTATCCTTGTTGAGTTTATAGCCGGAATAGGCCGAATATTTGTTTATGGAGTCCATAAGGGCCATGATGGAGGTTTTAGGGCTTTCAGTGACAACAAGAATGTCGTCCGCATATGCTGCTAGTTTCGTTGTTATATAATTGATGGCGAAACCCTTCATCAAATTGTTGGTCGCGATGTCCTTGATTAGCGGTTCTAGTGCAAGTAGGAATAGCGAGGGGGATAGTGGGCAACCTTGTCTTGTACCTCTATGGAGTCTGAAAGGCTCGGAGATGGCCCAGTTGACCACTATGCCAGCCGTACGTTTGTCATATAGTGCCATAACTTTCTTTATGAATGCACTACCTAGGTTGAAAGTCCGCTTGCATTGTTCTAGAAAATGCCACGATACCCTGTCGAAGGCCTTCTCAGCGTCGAGTGCGATAGCCACTGCTGGGTTGGTTTGCTTGGCTGCTCTGTCGATAATGTGGCATAAGAGTCTGGTGTTGTCGTATGACATGCGTGTCTTGAGGAAGCCCACTTGTGTGTTCCTTATAAGGTGTGGGAGTATCCTATCAAGCCTCACTTCCAGGATTTTTGCATATATCTTGCAGTCCACGTTAATTAGGGATATAGGCCTGTAATTTTGTGGGAACTGGGTGTTTTTGCCCTCCTTGGGTATAACTATAATATTCGCTTCGGACATTGTTTGTGAGACCATCCCTGTCCCTTCGCAATGGTTGTAAACTTTTTTCAACATTGGTTGTAGTAGAGCTATAAATGTTCTATAGAAGGTGGCTGTGTAGCCATCCGGTCCGGGAGCCTTATTAGCTTTAAGAGACTTAACTGCCATCTCAATTTCGGGTGAGCTAATCTCTTTCCCTAAACTGAGTGCGTCTTCCGATGTTATTTGTGGGAGGTTTAAGCTGTTGAGGTATTCGGAGCAGCCCTTTTCGTCTAATGTTTGGTCCTTATTATAGAGCTCATTGGTAGAATCCACTAAATGTGCGTAGGATTTCTTTAAGTTGTGTGTGTGTAATATTATGGGGGTCTGTGATCGCGGAGATAGTGTGTTGTCTTTGTTTGTGTTTTAGGTAGGATGCCAGGATTTTTCCCGCTTTGTTGGCCTCGCATAGGTTTATTGCCTTGTATTTGTTTATCCACAGACCTGCTCTCTCACTTAGAATTCTGTTGAATTCGTATTTCTTCCTTGTGAGTTCCGTAAGGACCCCTATGTTCTTTGAGTCTGAGATGTGTGATGATTCTAGTTTTTGAATATCTAGCTCTAGTTGGTCTAATTGGGCCTTGGCAATCTTGTTCATCTTGCCTTTGATGTCCATAATTGTTCCCCTAATTGGGGCTTTCAGGGCGTCCCATATGATTTTGGGGTCCGAATCTGCTGTGTCGTTAAAGTTAATGTAGTCCTTTATGGCCTGCTCTATTTTAGTTCTATTGCTTTGCTCTTTTAAAACATCACTGTTGAATCTCCATCTATGAGGGTGATCTTCGTTATGGCGGCCACTTAGTAGGAGGCTGATACAGGAATGGTCCGAGATAGTTCTCGTGGCTATGTCCATGTTCTCAATTAGGTGGGTGTGTGAGCCAGAGATCAGTATGTAATCAATTCTGCTATATGAGTTGTGTGGGTTTGAGTAGAAGGTGTAATCTCTCGTGTTGAAGTCTCCAGGTGTCTTTCAGGTTGTATTTGGTGCATAAGTTTTTGAGTACTTTATGTCCCCCCGGGGCTAATGTGTGGCAATGTGATTGTCTGTCTATGGTGTAGTCTAGTGCCATATTGAAGTCGCCTGCCAGCACTGTTAGCTCATTTTGTGGGATTGCTTCCATCCTATCTGAGATGTTATCCCAGAAGGTGGTATCATCTGTGTTAGGACCGTATATGTTGAGTACATGAAATTTTTCGCCTCCCCTTTTCAGGTGTGTCAAAAGGATTCTCCCCTCTAAGTCGCATTGGTGGTCTTCTATGCTTATATTGGAGTTCCTATTTATCAAGGTGATCACTCCTCGTTTTTTCCCTACAGCCTGAGAGCACGCCATTTGACCAACCCAAATTGCCCTAATCCGTTCTGCATCATCCAGGGATAGCCTAGTTTCCTGAAGGAGAAAGACGTTCGCTTTAGTTTTAGCTAAGTAATCAAGTACTTTTTTCCTTTTGACTGGGTGGTTGAGGCCTTTAACATTTAAGGAGACTATCTTCAGGTTGGATGAGAGTGATAGTGAATTCTTTTGTTTCAAAGTCATTATGTGAAGCTAGTCTGTGGTTTTTAAGACCGGGCCCTGTTCCTTTTCCTTATGATAATAAGCATGTTGTTTACTGGGGCTTCGTGAATGTTGTCCCTGTCTCAGATCTCTTCGTGTGAATACGTCCGTTTTTACCCGTGCTCTGGTCTCAATCTCCACAGTGTGTGTAGTTGTGTAGGTGGAAAGATTGGGAGACAAGAGGGTACAGAGGGTAGATGCTACAGTCGAGAGCCTGACAAACAATGCTAATATTAACATAACATACAAAAAACTAAAACCCCCCTTACAAAAACCCTCCCTCCCCCCGCGTCCTACATCTGGAATTCTGGACGTGTGACAGCAAAGCTCCACCTCCATTTCCCCTGGGATGGTACATCTATGGTGCATATCACCTTCGCGTCAGCAGTTAAATGCAGCTTATTTGTCCTTATTTGCAACCTATTTGGCCTGCAGGTCTGTATCATAACATTGTCTTTCAAAGGATATTTTCACTCTGATGCTTGCTTCTGGCTTATTAACACGATTGTCTGCGAAGATTGGTTCGGTGGTGTGTCCCTTCGAGGCCCAAACAGTTCCCAGAACCCGATACTTATTTCCTTTTTTGTGGTCCACGTTCATAGCCTTTCTTGAGGTCGCTTCAGGACGTTTGGCTCCTGAGGTAGTAGAGTGAATAGAGGCAATAAGCTGATTGAGGTAGATATTGAGGATGAGGTAGATGGTTGTTTGCATAGTAGTGCCAGAGGTTATAAGGCGAAGTAGTTTTACACGTTTCCTCCTAGTTCTGGTGAGGCTCTTCTCTTGTTCGCGTTTGCGTGGGAGGGCTCCATTTCTTGTGTGGTCGGCCCTTGTAAGTAGTTGGATAGATCGTTGGGGTCTTCGAAGATGTGCAATTTCGTAGGTCCTATGAATGAGAAGAGAATGTTTTCCTTCCTGAACTTGTCTCTCTGGGCCAGAAACCGTTTTCTTACATCCACTGTGTGTTTAGAGTAGTCTTGGGTGAGATTTATTTTTTGACCGTTCCACAGCAAATTCTGTTTTTTCCTGGCCACTGCAAATATGGATTCCGTATGTTGTAGCCTCAGTGCTTGCAAATTATGGGGCGCGGCGCAGCCATTTTCGCTGATCTATAGGCCGGAACTCTGTAGGCTTCGTCTAGCTCCAGAGGTATATCGAACTTCAGGTCGGTGAGTTTAGGGATCTTATCCTGTACGAAGGCCATGCATGAACCATTTTTCTCCTCTTCTCCTTCGGCGACCCCTAGAATTCTGATGTTCCCTCATCTGTTGCGGTCGTCTAGCTCTGCTGTTTGTTTTAGGAGTATTGCTGTTGTTTTGGAGAGTTCTTGCAATGCCTTGTTAGATTTTTGTTAGTTATCTTCCACATCGCTCACCCTCTGTTCTATTTCCGTTAGTCTATTATTTGCTGCGTGTATGCCCGCTCTAACTGCAGCCAGTTCCAGCTGTATAGCATCCGTGGTTTGTGTGGTCGATTTCGCGAAATCATGTACTTCTGCCAATTTTTCTAAAATCATGTCTAGCGTGCTGTTAATGTCTGGTCTTTGTTTGATAGGGGATTCCAGATTTTCACTCTTATTCTTTTTGGATTGCTGCGTGAGCTTCCCATCGTTGCCAGCCATCTCTGTCCGCCCCCTCTTCTCCTGCTGTAGGCTGAGCCTTCCTTTGACCTTCCGCTCTATGATTGATTCTCTTATGGGTCTTCTTTATTATTGACTGCCTTTAGATTCCTTTATTAAAATCTCTGGTTTCGAGTCGCAGGTCGGTGTTGCGCTTGGTGTTCTTGTCGTGTGCATTCCTAACCAAGGGGGCCTGGCCCGGATTGTACTATGAATGGCGGGTATGGCCAGTTGGCCTATGCATGTAAGCTGGTCTGTGCACGTGTGTTAGTTGTGGATCTTTTTATGCTGCACTGGGCTGTATAGAGTATTATTGATTTTGGCTGAGCTTGCTATTCCGCTTTATGTATCCCCCTGAGTTTGTCTTGCTACTCTCCAGTTCCCCCGTGGGCATATCCTGCTTATTCTCCTACTTGGCAGTATTAGCGCAGTTCTTCTCTACCTGAGCGCGTTTAGGTCATCTCATGCCTTGGTGCTGGGCATTGGAGGTTTTTAAGTGACTACAATGGGGTTTGTGAGGGTTTGTGAGGCTGGTTTGTCCTCTAGCTTGCTTAGTTTCCGACCTTCATCAACCTGCAGAATATTATTGTTGCGTATGGTTCCCTGTGGGTGGCATCTTTTGCTGCCGATTTGGTTTAGGTTTGTCCTTCGTTCTGGGTCTCTCTTGGACAGCGTTCCACCTCCAATTGTTACGCTGGGTTTGGATGGTGTTGTAACACCGCAGATTAATTGGTAACCTGGCGCGATCAAAAAGGCGGAGCAGACAGAGTTAGGCGGCAGCCATAGGATGCGCCTTTGCTTCGTTTGGCTTTTGCTTTGTGTTATTTTGTGGTTTTCCGAAAAGCTTCTTCCTGCACGAGGCTACTCATATGCTTGGTCTCCTTGGGATCGTTATAGTGGCCATCCGCTCACAGGTCGTATTGTGTCGCCCCCCCCCTCCCGTCAGGCTGGCCGTGCGCTGATCAGTGCAATGCCTGGTTAACTGGTGTAAAATAGGGTGGCTGCGTTAGCAATACTGGGCGGTGGATTATAGGGGGCTTGCGCTTCAGTTGAGCTGCCCCGTTCGCATGAGCCAGTCTTTTCCTCGCTACCCCTTACTTGCCGTTGTTGTTGTTGTAGTCCGATCTCAAGATGGTGGCGCCCAGCCAATGGTATCGGTTTCGGTTTCACACAGGGTGAGTTAAAAGGGCCTCTATTCTTCCCCAAGACTCCGAAACAGACAATGTCTTCAGTTTGCGCTCCAAGACTCCCTTATGCGCGAGGCTTCTCTCCCGCTCCCGCTCTCGCGCCATATGAGCAAGTCTTTGAGCTACCCTCCGTGCCTGCCGCGATGATGTTGTTTCCCCAAAATGGCGGACCCCATCAACCAGTATCAGTTTCAGTTTCTCGCCAGACCTCTATTTTATCTCCGAGTCAGCGCCGTCAATTCCGTGATATCGTACAGAAGGTTCCCCAGCAGTGACCTTATGTGAGGATGGGCGATTTGATTGCTGGGTTCTCCGTGTGCATGGCTGGGTATAGGTGTTGGCAGCGGGGTAGTTCAATTAGCGGGCACCATCTTGGGTGTTCCTTCCCTCTCGTATCGGGGTCTTTTCCTCTGTGATTTTCTCTTCCCTCGTTGGCGGATCGGTTGATTTAAGCGGCACAGCTGTCTCTCTGTTCGTTCCGACGCCCTATGGTGCCACCGTCTTTTTTCATTTATCCGCACATGTATGTTCTTTTGTGATGCTCGCTCCCAGGTTCAGCGGAGCTATGGAGTCAGGCGCCTGCACCCATTGCCGTCCAAGCCACGCCCCCAAAAATCACAGTTTTTAAGTATATCATGAGGCTGAGAAAGAAAAAGATTGTTAGTGTCCACCTAAAAGATAAAACATATAAGTTATCGTAAGAATCCACAAGGCGGCACTGTTGCACAATATTGACAGAATTCTAGTTTTGCGAGCGAATAAAGAAAATAAAGATTCAAGCCTATAACGAACCATATTCCCCTTTTTAAAAAAAAATGTTTCAGTCTTACTTTGGTTTTTCCTTATTAGGGAACATTTTAAAGATTTGTAGTTGGATCTCTCTAAGTACTGAAGAGCTTTCCTTCTCAAAGTCCGATAAAACAATTCAAAATGGCGCCCGCGTGACGTTGCACGCAGACGCAGAGCTGCGGAGTGACGAAAACAACACGCTCCGGGAGAGAGAAAGTTCGGAAGAAGAACGCTGCCGGTTAGTTAGTTAGTTAGTTAGAAAATATTTGATAAAGCGCACTGTGACCAAACGGCTTCCTGGCGCTAAAGTGGAGGACTGAGGAGCAAAGAGAGTCTGCCGAAAGAGAATCAGCAGGAGTACGCCTGAGAGAACAGGAAGGTCTTAAGGGCCCTGCGGAAATGCAAGTAATCTGGGGCAGATCTAATGAGCAGAGGGAGACTGTTCCAGAAACGGGGGGCCAGTACAGAGAATCTGGTCCCACCGGTCTTAGATCTACGAAAACGAGGGACAGTGAGAAGAGCCTGATTGGAAGAGCGGAGGGCGCGACTGGGAATGTAGGAGTTAATGAGAGAATTAATGAAAGCCGGAGCGGTGCGGGCACGGGCCATAAAAGCCAGGCATCCCAACTTAAAGAGGGATCTCTGGCAAATGGGGAGCCAATGAAGGGACTTCAAAACAGGGGTGATGTGGTGGAGCTTGGGAAGGTGATAAATAAGGCGGGCTGCCTCATTCTGAATAGACTGAAGACGGCGTAGTTCGTAGGCCGGAATGCCCGCATAGAGGCTATTCCCGTAGTCGAGACGGGAAAGAATCTTCGCGAAAATGATAAGTTTAAGAGCATCGGGGGAGAAAAAACGGGACACCTTATGAATGATCCGGAGGGAAAGAAAACAAGAGGAGACAACTGAGCTAATCTGGGCATGCATGGAGAGGTCCCGACTGACTTTAATTCCCAGGGTCTTTGCAGAAGCCGCCGATATAGGCGAGGGGCCGAGGATGGAAGGCCAGAAGGCGGCAGACCAAGGGGAGATGATAGGGCCAGTCAGGACTAACTCCGTCTTGTCCAGATTAAGTTTAAGTTGGTTAGTATTCATCCACTCGGAAATAAAAACTAAAGTAGAGTGAAATTTAGGCAGAGAGTCCGAAGGAGAGGAAAGATCAAAGACCAGCTGGAGGTCATCTGCATAATTATATACGGAGACCCCCATATCAAGGAGAGAGAGAATAAGAGGATAAATATAAAGATTAAAAAGAAGAGGAGATAGGGAGGAACCCTGGGGAACCCCGCATGAAACCAAGCGGGTAGGGGATGAGAAGCCAGAAAGATGGACCGCCTGAGTCCGTTCTTTAAGAAAGGAGGCGAGCCAAGAGAGGGCAGTGCCCCGAACGCCCGCTGCACTGACACGGCCAAGAAGGATGGAGTGATTGACCGTGTCAAATGCAGCGGACAAATCAAGGAGCACCAGGGCTTGGGGAAGGTTGGAGTCAGCTTTATTCTTGAGCTCATCTAGGACAGACAAGACTACCGACTCAGTAGAGTGGGCCGGGCGGAAACCCGCTTGGTGGGCGGCCAATCGATGGTTGTCCTCAATGAAAGTGGAGAGACAAGAAGAGACGTGACTCTCCAAAATCTTCCCTAAGTATGGAAGAAGCGAAATAGGTCAAAAGTTAACCGGAAGAGAGGGGTCTAATCCAGATTTCTTCAAAATGGGGAAGCTTATGGCCGATTTGAAGAATTTCAGGACTAGGCCTAAAGCAATAGAGGCATTAAGGAGGGAGAGAGGAGGGTCAGGACAGTGAGTGAAGAGCTCTCTCAGAATGCGAGCTGGAACGCAATCAGCTGGGGAGCCTGACTTCACTTTTTGGAGTAGAGCAAGGAAGGAATCCAGGGGAATAGGGGAAAACTGATCAAGGAAGGAAGAGGGCGGAGGAGGAACAGAAGAAAAAGATGGCGAAGAAACTGAAGGAATGTTAGATTTAATCTTCGCAATCTTCTCTATAAAAAAATCGTTCAAAGATAAACAAAGAGCTTGGGATGGGATGAGATTAGGGTTGGCCCTATCAGAGGCAACTAAATTCCGAACTATAGAAAAAATCTCTTTAGGCTTATTGACGGATGATGTAATTTTTTCCGAAAAGTAGATGGTTTTGGCTGTAAGAATAGCCTTCTTATAATTAGCTAAAAGAGACTTATATTTAGCTCGCAAAAGAGGGCAGTAGTTACGTCCCCAAAGGTGTTCGGAGCGCCTAAGATCTAATTTAAGAATTTTCAGCTGGTCCGTAAACCACTTATGGGCATCATGGGGGCGGCAAGCCTTAACTTTTCTGAGGGGGGCAACTAAGTCACAAGAGGAGGACAGCCAATGATTCACGGCGTCAACTTGGAGATCAATAGGGAGATTAGAGAGATCAGGAGAAGTGGAAATGAGGGAAACATGGAGAGAATTAAAATCCACCCGGTTCCAATTACGAGCAGATATATTCTTGGGTAGGAGAGGTTTCTCTGGTACGCCGAGCTCAATGGAGAAGGAGATCAGAGAATGATCGGACCATGTGCATGGAACAATAGAGGGAGAGAGAATAGTGCAGCTAGCTGACCATATTTGATCTAAAGTGTGACCATGAGCATGAGTAGGGGAGTGGACATGAGAAAAGAAATTGAGACACTGAAGAGTAGCTGAGAAATCCTTAGAGAATTGGTCTTCTCTGGGATCGCCTGGCCAATAATTAAAGTCGCCCAAGAGGAGCACGGACGAGTTGTTAACCACAAGCGTAGCCAGGAGTTCCTGCAAAGCGGGGACAAAGGAAGGCATATTCTGAGGAGGACGATACACCAGAACTATTGTAAGGGGAACTGTTGGACCCGGCCTCGTGGCATGATCCTTACCCCCGTGGATTGTGCCCGTTCCCCGCCCCGGCCTTCACGGGCCACCCTTCTGAACTGCACCGAGGCCCTTCATCCTGAGCTGCACGAGGTCGCATACCCCTCGTGGCTCCGCCATCTTGTTGGCACCCACGTGACTCTGTGCACCAGCCAGCGCGACCCCGCTCAACCCGGCCTCGACCCCAGCGAAGCCCCGACATCGAGGCACCACGAACTGGCCAGGGGGTGCCGCAGGAACCATTCATCGCCCCCGGCGGAGGACAGTATCGATGGGACCCCCAACTGTCCTCCCCTCTCGAGGTGTGATCGCCCTGCAACTCCCTTGGGCCTGGCGCCTCTCCTGCTGGGCGTCTGGCCACCTCCACCCGGCCTCTCCGCCCCCACCGGGCTCCTGGGTCCGGACATCAAAGGGCTCCAGACCTATATCTGGGGCGACCCCGCCACAGATCGGCAGTTGTATCCCGGAGTCGAGAGCCCTGCTGATTGAATCGCGGCTGACCCTATGGAGAAGAACTCTTGTCGGAACCATCACGAGCCCTGCTGACTGCGTCGCGGCTACTTCTTGTGAACACTTTGAAGCCACCTGGAACATCGGAGCCCTGCTGACGCTGTCGCGGCCCAACCTCGCTGAAACCTCCCTCGGAGCCCTGCTGACGACGTCGCGGCTCGAGCTGAGCAGAAACCATCTTGAGAGCCCTGCTGATTGGATCGCGGCTCTCCACGAACTGTACGCCAGAGCCCTGCTGACGCCGTCGCGGCTCGACCCCTCCGAGATCCGGAGGTCCTCCAGCTTGAGGATAAGAACTGGGCCCCAGGTACCCTCGTACCGCACTCCTGCCGAAGACTGTCCCGCTACCCCTACCCTTCCAAAGAGACACTGAGACTTTTGGTGGATCCCTCGATCCCTTCGTGTAAATATTGACCTCGTAACCTTTTTATTGCTGATAAAGAATTGCTTGTCTTGAGACAACCTCCTTGAGTCCTGTGTGGTGGTGTTACTGTGCTAGTACGTGATAGGAGAAGGATCTCTCAGGAGACTTCTCGGCAGCGCTCGGCTACTTCGTACAGTGTGAGGGCCCCCCTTGGTGGTCTCGCCGACTCCTCGGGGTCCGCCTTCCAACAGGAACCAAAGAGATTGACTGAGCGAGCAACTAAAAAATCAACACCAGGCATAGGAGGATGAGGAAGAGGTTGAAACTGGAAACTGGAGCGGATGATCATAGCCACACCTCCACCGATAGTAAGAGTCAGGGAGGGTGGATAATAGATCTGGGAGGGAATCAACAGAGAACCAAGTCTATGTAAGAAACAGAAAATCAGGGGCTTCAGTGTCCAGGAGATTGAAAAGCTCAAACTGGTGCCTGCCTGCTGAGCGAGTATTTAGGAGGTAGGCGGTGGCCGCAGTGGGTGAAAGAGAAGAAGGTGGAACAAGGAGAGAGGGAGCATTTAACGAAGGAGCATGAAAAGCAGAGCCAAACGAAGGGGGCGAGGGGGCAGAAATGCCCAGAGCGGCTATGTGCTGGAACAAGGAGGGGGCAATAGAGTGAATCGAGTTAAGGGACAGCAGTTGA
The DNA here is from genome assembly GCF_964204655.1 of Triturus cristatus. NCBI lineage: Eukaryota > Metazoa > Chordata > Amphibia > Caudata > Salamandridae > Triturus > Triturus cristatus. The sequence goes on along the minus strand of NC_140585.1, from coordinate 1,122,095,610 downwards.
GCAGAAGTGTAAACAAAGACCAGTGCAGGGTACGTGGCCCCTGGTCCCGGTCGGTCGCAGACGGGCTCGCCCCAGGCGCGCCTTCGGCGTGCTGATGGCGCGCCCGCTGCGCTCGTCCGCTGCGCGGCCGGGAACTGCACATAATATATCAAGAAAGGAGGCGGGGGCGTGACCTGACGGCAGTGGGCGTGACCAGTGAGATGAGGGAGATGGCGTCAGGAGTGTAGCCCGCGGCAGCGAGGATATCAGCTGCGCGGGAAAAGCCAAAGCAAGGTAAACAAAAGAAAGTGCCCAGGGGAGGGGAAGTAAAATAAAAGCACATATCACACCAAATTTTAAAAATTTAATCACAAGCGTTCTCCCGGCTGCGCCTCAGGAGATAGATCGTCCACTAACTCGCGCTCGTAGTCAGCGCGCTTTAAGTACCGTCGGCGAGGGGCGTGGCCTGATTGCAGTGGGCGTGGCCAGTGAGATGAGGGAGATGGCGTCAGGAGTGTAGCCCGCGGCAGCGAAGATATCAGCTGCGCGGGAAAAGCCAAAGCAAGGTAAACAAAAGAAAGTGCCCAGGGGAGGGGAAGTAAAATAAAAGCACAGTATCACACCAAATTAAAAAAATGTAATCACAAGCGTTCTCCCGGCTGCGCCTCAGGAGATAGATCGTCACAGCAGAACTCAGATGAAGACAGCTGACGGTGGGGCAGCGATGGATCTGTAACGTCACATAGCAACAGGTGAGAGCGCTGCGAAATGAAAACAGTTAAGGCAGATGTTTCATTTTAATCAGCGGGACTTCGCTGTTGTTTACTTTCAATGATTTGAGCTCCCTTGAAGCTGTGGTTAGTGCGCATAGAACGGTCAAATATAAGCATAAGCATAAAAAAAATAAAAGCCTCCACTGAATCAATTTCAAACGCAGTACTTTGGCGTTGCTGCTCAGTTCACAGTTTAAAATTGCACTTATTCACGCAATGAAGTGGGGAATTCGCCTAGATTCTTCATGTGAGCAGAGAGTTCAACACTCGTGAGAATGCATTCACAATGTCCCATCCAGCAGGTTTAAAGATGTAAAAGCAATAAATGGATTTAGGGCCACATGCATCAACGAGAAAACTGGTCGCAAACGGGCAGATTAGCAGAATCTGCCCCTTTGCGACCGGTATTTTTGCATTTGGGATGCATCCTCCCAAATGCAAAAATCGCAATTTAAGGAATCTCTAAATAGCGATTCCTTAAATTGCGATTGCATTTAAGGAATCCCAAATTGAGATTCCTTAAATGCAATGCATTAAAGTTAAAAAATTAGCGATTTCGCTAATAGGGGGAGCAAATTACCATGAAGTTGAACTTCATGGTAATTTGCAAAAACTTTGAAAAATGCACTTTTGTGCATTTTTCAAAGATTCATGTTGCGCACACACATGCCCTTAGAGCATGTGTGTGTGCAACATATGTGCACAGATCAATTTCAGGGGTGCAATAGGGTGTCATTTTGACACCCTTGCACCCTTGAAATTGCATGAGCAATTTGCGAGTACATACTGGTACTCGCAATTTGCTCATGCAATCTCCAATTCATTCCTATGGGCCTGGAGGCCCATAGGAATGAATGGGACGGCATTACTAAATTGCGACTCGCAATTTGCGAGTCGAAATTAAGGAATTTGTAGGAATCGCTATTTTTATAGCGATTCCTACATGCATAGGCTTTTGCAATTCCTTAATTGCGATTCCTTAAAAAATTAAGGAATCGCAAAAGTCTTTGTGGATGCATGTGCCAGTTAGTGCTCAAAGTACATGGGACAAAACTGACTTTTCAACTCAGAGTTTCAGTTGAAACAAGGAGTAATCAACACAATCCAACTTGACTGAAAACCAACAAAGTTATGAAGCTGCTGTTACTACAATTAATGGGAGACAATTATTAGAATTGAATAGGCAGACAAACTTTGGTGAGAAAGTCAAAGTCAAATTAAGACAAAGACTAAAAGCTTTCCACAAACAGGTAGAGAGCCCACATCGAAGCCTCCCAACCCTTAAACATAAAAATTTTAGTTTTTCAGAGTGAGGCATGTGGTGGTGCTCAAAATGTTACAGGAAATAACCACTCACTTGAAAGCTGCCAATCTCCATGTAGAACAGAGCAGTAGAAAAGAAGGTTTCATCAGTCAGTGTCTTCTTTCCACTTGAAGAAGAGCAAAATGTTCTTGATGTTAGGAAAATCCATATAACTGAAAACGCGGGGTAGGTTTCAGACCATCGTCGCCAGTGAAAAATCAAGATAAATCCTCCATATGATGAATTAAGATAAGTTTATTCAGGAGAAGGAAATGTCCCATCCATCAGCTAGATCTGGTCAGATGCAACTGACCCTCTGACCACACATATACATTCCATTGCCATGGTGCTGCTTGAACAATAACCAAAACCCTTAAAGGGAACAACTAGTTGAATATAAGTAAAAGGCACAATGTTACAGTAGTAAGACATCCTATTTTCACCCGAGCTTTTCTGGGAGTCCCATGATCATACCCTTTAGGGTCTTGTTGAACCTTTCAACAAGCCCATTGCACTGTGGGTGGTAGGGTGTGGTCAACTTGTAGTTTTCTCCACACTCTTTCCACATTGCAGTTATGTAACCAGACATGAAGTTGGTACCTCTGTCTGTTAAGACCTACTTCAATAAGTCCACCATGGAAAAGATTCCCAGGAGGGCCCTGGCCATTACCGGTGCTGTAGTGGTTCTAATGGGAATTGCTTCAGAATACCTAGTGGCATGGTCCACCACCACTAGGATGCAACTGTGTCCGGATGTAGCTGGAGGGTCCAAGGGGCCAACAATGTCAGTCCCTACCTTCTTAAAGGGAACCCCAACCACGGGGAGTGGAATTAAGGGGGCCTTTGCAGTGCCTCCTGACTTACCACTGGCTTGGTAAGTGACACAGGAGCAACACAACTTTTTGGTGTCCTTAGGCAGATGGGGCCTGTGAAAATGAGGGACAATTCTGTCCCAAGTCTTACTTTGCCCAAGGTGTCCTGCAAGGGGAAGGTCATGTGCCAGGGAGAGAAGAAACCTTCTGACTTTCTGGGGTATCACCGCCTCCTGGTGGCACCAGGCATGGGGTATCTACCTTCAGAATACAGAAGCCCATCTTCCTAATAGATCCTATGGGAACCACTGACATTCCCTGCTTCCTCAGCAGCAGCTTGCTGTCTGGGCTGTTCAAGAGAGGGGCAGGATTGCTGCTCCAAACTCAAGTCTTCCCTGGAAGTGCTCCCTGCCCCCCCCCCCCCTCCCCCAAGAACTCTGACTGGTCAGGCCCAAGTTCCTCTGGGCCAGTTCCTTCAAAGTGGCTGAGATCATCTCCCTCAGGAAACTGCTCTTCACTGGGAATGTGTGAGGAGGGCAATTCCTTACCCTTCCTGCTCCATATCTTGGGAAGCACCTGGGCCATTCTTTCAGAATCCAGTGCTTGGCTAGTGGTGAGCTGTTTGGCCTGAGCCCTGGTAACAGCAAACACACTAACAGAGATGCCCATTATCTCTGCATGAGTCCTGAACTCCACTTCAGCCCAGGCTGAAGTGTCTAGATCATTGCACAACAAACAATTCACAGGTAGGTCTGGAGATACCACAACCTTCTTAGGTCCAGTTACCCCTCTCTAGCTGAGGTTCACAACTGCAAAGGGATGGTCAGTCTTGACATTGCTAACATTGGTAACTTGGTACATTTGTCCAAGTATGAGCTGGTCAGGGGACACAAGTTTTTGTGTCACCATAGTGACACTGGCCCCTGTGTCCCTGTATCAAAGCCTGTTGTCTGAACTTGCTGTACTGCATTTGCCATTTTCACGTGCTAAACTGCATGTTGACCTCGATTCCATGTGATGCTCTGATCCTCCATTTTGTTGTACTGCATTTCCATTTTGTGCTGCTTTGACCTGTAGTTACACTTCAGCAGTACCATAAACATGTTTTTCACGTAAACCAGTACGAGCTGGTGCAAGACATACCTCGTGAGGTTATTTTGTACCTTGAACTTGTTTTTGTGCATTCTATGCTTATCTCTAGGACAGAGGGAGGATGCACTGTGCAAGGCTCTCCAAGGTCGGAGACAGGGAGAGGAATGTCTTTTGCCGCGGCGCACCCAAGCAGAATCTGGCCAGGTCTGTATGGGTGGATGTGACGCTGAGATGTGGCCAGCAGCTATGATGGATAGATGGGCGAGTACGCCTGCTAGAGGGTTCTCGAACGTGCTGATTTAACTATAAAAAGCGGTGTCTGTGGGGTGGAGCTCAGGAACTCAGTCTTGGAGTGGACGCACTCGTGGGACGACTTTGGTGCCCGGAGAGATTACTTCCTGTGCCCCAGTCTCTATAGGGTTCCCGACTTGGTGTTTTCGGTGCTTAGACAGGGATGTTGAAGACTCCTGTGCAGACGCATCTGGTGAGGTGCTTTGTACATTAACTGTTTATATATCTATATTCAAGATCTCATATTTGTATATATATAGTGTGGTGTATTCATTGTTTTACTTGGTGCCTAAGAACTTACTAGCTTCAGTGACTTATTGCCCTTGTCTACGATACTAATAAAGCTCATTTTACCTCCAGAGGAGTGTTGGAGTTTCTGTGTAAGTAAGTGGTGTGCGTAAGTTTAGATTACGCAAGTGGGCAAGGCAATACACTTGCCCAAGTTAGTGGGATTGACAAGTAAGGTGGCCAGATATATGCCACTATGACAGACTAAAGTACCCTGAGCTGGAGTTCTGACTAAGTCAGAACCCATCTCAGAACCCAAGGTTAAACCCACTAATCCCTTGTTTGCTATACTACCACTCGCACTTGTGCTAGGGTAAGCAAGTGCCGTAGGGGCAGTGGTAGTAGTAGTTTCCTTGGCCTTTGGACAATCAGCATCCCTTGTCCAATGGGTCTTCACCCTACACAGGTAGCACAAAGGTTTCTTTTTGCCTTTCTTGGAATTTTGGGACTCTTCCCCCGATGCAGGGTTTTGGGGCCCTTGTAAAGACTCTTTTTTATCTTTACCCTTGTCCCCACCCTTATCTTGTGCTTTAGAAGAATCTTGCTTCTTCTGGTCACCTCTATTACCATGATTTTTCTGCTTAACCCTGGTGCGCACTCAATTGTCTGCCTTCTTTTTTAATTATTGGGGAGAGGTCAGATCAGAGTCCACCAGGTACTGATGTAAAAGCTGGTTCTGACAACTATTAAGGAGGTGCTCCCTCATAATCAATTTGTACAATCCTTCATAGTCCAGTACCTTGCTTCCATGAAGCCAGCCTTCCAGAGCCTTAACTTAATAGCACTGTCTATAAAATCTACCCAGTCCTGGGTGGGTGCATTCTGGGTGTCTCTGAACTTAATCCTATACTATTCAGTGGTTAAGCATAACCCATCTATTAGAGCATTCTTCAGTACTGAGTAATTGTCAGCATCCTCTTCTCTAACAGCGAGAATCTTGTCTCTACCTTTTTGTAGCAGTAATCCATTTATGGATATAATCCCGCCTCCTGGTCAGGTTTCTATTGTCACAATAAGTTTCTCTGATTCTAGGGACACTGTTGCTGCCACCATGGGGCTCTTTTCCCAGTTTCTTCCTAGCTTTCTGGACTTCTAGGGACTCTTTGTCAAGGGCCAACTGATCTTTCCTGAGGCTACGCCTTGCTTTCTCAAGTTCAAGCAGTTGGTACTCGGTCCAAAGAGCTGTCCCTCTTACTAGATATGGAGGTTCCTATGGAATGTCCTGAAACATTGGAATCTCTAGAGGCGGATCTAGACCTCCTTAGTCTACTCTGTACCCTCCCAGGAGGAACAAAGGGTGTCTCCTCTGTTCCATCTGCACTATGCCCTGAGGGGTCACAGTTTGGTAGGTTGGACTCATTTGAGTCCTCTTACCCATACTCAGAATTGAGATCATCAGGAAGAGCTCCTGATACTCTCTCTTCAGGAATATCCCCACCCACATTTTCCTGTTCTTCTGCCCTCACAGGACAGATGTCATCCTGATGCAGCAACTCTAAGCGCTGCCTAATGGTGGGGTTTCCACCGGTCTTTATCTTTCTAAGACTACACAGGGTCCTTTGTTCCTGGAACTTTAGACCACTGTACTTAGCAGACTGGGGGACACTAGTATCCCCAACTAAAGACATGTTTCTAGGTATAGTGAGGTGGAAACTAAACTCTCTGAGGTTGGAGAAAAGGTTGTGCTAGACCCATAACTACCCGACCCTAAATTCGGTAGAGCTTACTTATTCTAAGCTGTATTATATGTGCCTAATATTAGTGATGATTTTTCAATTAATCCACACCAAGATTATCTGGTAAAACAATGCAGGCTCGAATCCCAACCGCTGCACACCAATGTGAGAAGCTGGCTTGGTATATGGTACACACTTAGGTAAGTGGGCACCTTGCACCAGTCCAGACAACCCTTATGGGGATTTTAGTGGTCTTAGACAACCTTAGAAAGCTCTTTAAGTTGTAGCTGTGGAGAGCGGCCTTTAAGCTTAGTCTAGAAGGAGTGTAAAGCAGCTTGTTTTACCAGAACATAATCTTATAGGTGTAGATTAAGTGAAAAAAAAAACACACACTGTATTTATAAAAATATGTATTTATTATATGGCACTCACAAACGCATACAGAGATCTCCAAGCCTGAGATGTACACAATGTACACAATACTTTTCAATAGAAACAGGTTAGTAGCACGTAATACACAGTGGTCACCAGGGGGAGACCAAACCATATACTAAAACAGTGGTAAGCGAACCACAATTCGAGTCAGGACTATACCCAGAAGACGTAGAAGTGCTTGGGACCTAAGGAACCACCCAAGGTAAGTAACAAGGAACCCCACGAAGGCTCAATACCAGTCAATGGGTAAGTTGCGGTTGCAATTTTAAAAAAGAACGACCCTTCCCAGTGGACCCTGAAGAAACCACGTGGAAGACAGAAGGTTGGAGAGTCACAACACCCATACATACCCTAGGAACCAGGATACCTACACCAGGGAAGCTGGGTGCATAGGTGTGAAGGGGGGGGGGGTGTCGGAAACCGCAGTGGAACCCAGAGGAGTACTTCAGGAAGATAATGCTGCTGAAGAAGGTGAAAGTGTACTGTGAAACCCAAAGGTGGATTCAGGAGGAGAAGTACCTGCACGCAGAGGGGACAGAGTCTAGGCCACTCAGGAGTGACCAGGAGGCATGGAAGACGAATACCCACCGATGTAGAGTGTTTCAGGAGAGATGACTGTGACCTTGGAGCTGCAGCTGTGAGGACCAGGCGAGGCTGTGGAAGACCAGGAGCCATTCACAAGCTGTCCCACGTCGGATGTCCAAGTTGAGGGGTCGGTGTCAATCGAGAGCACCAACAAGCCTTTGCAACTGCAAACAAAGTGGAAAGCAAAGCAGGTGCAGTGTCGGGACCAGAAAGACCTAGGTGACTCAGCACAAGCAAGAAAGTCAGGGCAGGCCAGAGCAATCCGAGGAGCCCACAGAATTCAAAGATGACCCTCAAGGGGACCCACAGGCCAGAGGCACTGGAGTCGCAAGAGGACCTCAAGCAGCTCACCAAAGATGCAGGGCCACGGTGCAAGTGATGTGGTGAGGACAAAGATCTTGCTCACTAGAGGTGCTTGAAGTTGGGACTTCTTGGAGCCCAAAGATCTTGGTGGAAGGAAGCCAACAAGCCTTTGTAACTCCAAGTCGATGTGGCGCACAGGGGTTCGGTTTCTGCTGCCCCGACAATGGATACTGGCCTCAAACTTGTTGAGAGGTCAGTGCAGGCCTCGTGGGATGTGAAGAACTATGACCTGTGATGCTGAGCCTTTTGGAGTCCGTGGGAGCCCAGGATCAGCGAGACCGGTCAGCTTAGTTGCGGTGCCTGCAGATGCAGGGAAGTGATCCTTCACTTCAGGGGAGATTCTATCAGGTGTCTTGGATGCCCACAGGCCTTGGAGGGTTCGTGTATGGTGCACAGGTACAGACGTTGAAGCAGACAAGCATGGTGACGAGATCAGGAGCAGCTGAAGTCTTCCCAGTTGCAGCCTTGATGCCCAGAGCGAAGTTCAGCGAAGTCCAGAGTGCCCAGACAGTTCAAGAATAAGTGGTGTTTTGAAATGAATCTTGTCCCATGACGAATCTAGGGACCCACCCTCATGAAAGCCCTTAAGTACCCTAAGGAGAGGGTTGAGAAGATTCAGGGTTCCCTCCCAGGGGAGGGGTCGGACAGTGGGGAGGACACTCCCATGTCCTTTGTCCAGCTTCGTGACAGAGCGGGAGCCAATGACTCCCTGAGCTGGTTCGAACTGGACTATGCAAGGAGGGCACCAAGTGTGCCCTTCAAGCAGATTGAGTGGCCACCTGGCCCCAGTACACTAAACCCTGTCTGGGAGGTGGCCACACCTCCCTGTGACAGGATACCTATTGTTCTGCCTTCCCTTGCTTGAGCTTGGCTCAGCAGCAGGAGGGCAGAATCATTTCTCTGGTTGGCAGCAGCCATGTTGTGCTGTTCAGGTCTAGAAGACTGGTACTTGGAGCACTGAGGGCCTCCCGGAGGAGCTTTACAGTGCATGGAATCATACCTCCCACACTGTTTATGATAGGGTTCATTTCAGCCAGTTTAGAGATGGTCATCGCGTGATGACGAATGGCCACTCTATGTATTGTAATTGCTGATGCACTTACAGCCAGGGAGAATGGACTTGGAAGGCTGTAGGGGTGTCCTGCTCATGCAGGGGCACCCTCACACTTAGAACCGAGCACCCTCCCTTCAAGATTGAAAGGCCTGTTTTAGGCGTGACTGATAGGTTTTAAGTACAGTGACCTTGGATGTAGGTAAACCTATATCTTTGTAAGTGGTGCTAGCACCAGCTTACACAGGCTGAAATGGCAGGCCTGTAGTTACAAATTGAGTGCTCTCCCATGTGTGGCATAATACATGCTTAAGTCCATGGGTAACCCCTGGTGTACCTCCGCCCTGGGTACCTTAGTACCATATACTAGGGACTGATAAGCGTACACCAGTGTCCAATCTAGGATGTACCTAAGTAGTTACCATGCCAATTTAGGGGCGAAAGCACAGAGACAGGAGTCCTGATTAGCAGGATCCCAGTTAGACTAGTCAGAAACAGCATAGCACTAGGCAAAAAGTAGGGGTAACCATAAAAGCAGATTCTACTTTCCTACAGTGCCACTCTTCAACAAAGACCAGATCTACAAAGGACAGCGGCTCTGTCTAGAAAACTCAAACTTCAAGGAATCCAGATCCAGGCGGAACCACGTCGTCTGCCCACTCTGCACCCTGTGCCCATGGCCCCAGTCTGAGTGGCTCACCTGTCCAGTGAAGATTCCCCATTGATCCAGACCTTGCCCCCATCCGTGGCTGATCTCTACTGGACTCCACAAAGTCGCCTGCACCCTCTGCATAAAGGCTCCCCTGAACACGACCTGCTCCGGTAAAGAAAATCTGCCACAAAGTCAAACCTGCATTTTTTGCCCCCGACCTTGGGGAGCCCAGCCAATGGTGCCCAGACCTTCCACTACATCCTAACTTACCTATCTAGCCTGTGGTCACCTTCATTTAGCCTCCTGGCCTGATCCTGCAGCCTCTTTTCACTTGCATTGGGTACCTGACTCTGATTTGCACCCTGCACCCGGCTGCCCATGTGCTGCTGCTGGTGTAGCTTTGTTGCTGCCTTATGGCCCCCATGTGCTTGCTTTATGCCCTGGGGCCTGCGTCTTGAAACCACTTGTACCTACCTGCAATCTGCACCTTGTTGGGTGCCCCCAGTCTCCATTGACTAACATTGTGCTCATTGACCTCTGCACCCTGACGCCCCAGTGTCGCTAGTGGTGCAGTACCTACCTGAAACTGAACCTTGCCCAGTGTTGGTCTACACCCCCTGAAGACTGGAAGAGTAATTTGTGTACTGTGAGAAATGAGGGGACTCTGGTTGGCGCAGGCAAGTACCAGCGACAAGCAGGGACCCTTTACTTCTAGTCAGGGCGAAGGATGACTCCTTAGAATAACCCCTGCTCACCCTCTAGGTGCGTGGCGCAAGCAGTCTAGGCTAAACTTCAGGGTGTACACGGTTAAGCACTTGCAATTATACACCCAGTAAATACTTTGCATGCACCACAAATGGACACCAATCAGGTTGTATACAAAAATAAGGCTTTTATATATTTTCAGCAGATTTAGTACAAGACCCAGTAACGGTGAAACGGTGGGGCCACGATTTCCATGAATACGGAAAGTTCTCTTTATACGGAAAGTTCTTATGCGGGCAACAAGGTGAACTGTGGGCCTCAGCGCACTTCGCGCTGAAGCGGCAACCGGGAGGCACGCGTCAGATGGCAGGGAAAACAGAACGTTGCGGACCCTGGATCCGATGCGAGCTCACGGTCGAGTTCGTAAGTACAGTACCTTGGTTTCTTTTCGTGAAGGCGGTTGCGGGACACTCAGCGGCTCTTTCAGAAGGGCGAGGCGGCGTCCGGGGCTTCCACGCTTCACGAGGGGGGTCTGGTCCTTCCGGCTCACAGCAAGAGCGGAGTGTTACAGGTTGGCAAGTGAGCAAAGCGGGGCAGCCGGGCACGCTTTCTACGTCCGGGCCGTCTGAGGCTTGAATATGCTCACAACGCCGATTCCGGCGGGAGGGGTGAAGGTGCGCAGCGGGCCTCCGGCGAGCGAGGTGACGGGGGCAGCCCAGCACGGCGTAAGGAGAGCGGCTCAGATCGAGCAAGGCTCTTCCCAAGGCAGGGGCGGCTAACCATTCCGGTCACGGCTCAAGGAAGGGCTGGGGGGCACGAGAGTCACAGCTCCGGCGAGGGAAGGAACACCACAGTCCAGCGGTAGGCGAGTGAAGGTCAGGTTGAGCCCAATGGTCCTGGGGCTCAGTTCAGGGGGCAAGCTCGCTTCCAAGCCCTTGGAGATCGTTTTGAAAGCACAAGTTTCTTGAAAATAAAAATAAAGCAAAGTCTCTAGTAAAAGGTTCCTCTTCTCTCCTTTGGTAGCAAGGTCACCACTGCAGGCCAGTCCCCCAGGATAGGGACAGTCTTCCTCCTTACAGCTTTCCTGGCGCCTCCTCCACAGGCAGAGATTCTTCTTGGTTCAAAGCGGATCCGATCTCTTAGGAGCAGGGCTCCTACATTTATACTGCATTTCTTTTGTTCTCCCAGGCCAGGGGGGCCCTTGCCTAGTTTAGTCCAGTTCTGGAGCACTTTGTTGACGCGATGCAGGCTTCTTCTTTCAGAGTGCAGGGCAGAGTCATCAGACGCTCAACAGGGGGCGGAGCCGGCATTGTGGTGGCAGAGCACAGTCCTATTCAGAGTCCAGGTGTACTCCTCCCACCCATCTACCTGTCAATCTTTCTATTCACCACCAGGTTACCTAGCCCCGCCCATCTGGGTTTCCCCAGCCCTGTCACTCACGCAAGCCAGACAGCAGATACACATCACGCAGAGGCGGGCTGAAATGGTTAGACAAGCAAAGGCCAACTTTCTAAAAGTGGCATTTGCAAACGCAAAATATTAAAATAAACCTTACGAAAAGATGTACCTTATTATTCCGAGTTCAGGCATACTAAACTCAATCTTCTACCATGTTCCCTGGGTCGGTTAGGATCATAGGATGTAACAATCTTAACCGCCCATTCTGGCCTATGAGAACAGGGTAGCCTTACAATAGTGAACAACGAAGATGGCGGTAATTCACTATTAGGACATGCCACACACATCAGGGCTTGTCCTACCTTATGCTACAATGCACCCTGCCCGTGGGCCTACCATAGGGGTGACTAACATGAAGTTAAGGGAAGGTTTTAGGGACTGGCAAGTGTGTGCACTTGCCAGTCAGCATGTCAGTACCAGACTGCACGCAGGTTCTGCAATGGCAGACCCTAGACACATTTTACCAGGCCGCTTCGGTGGGTGGCACAACCAGTGCTGCAAGCCCACCAGCGGCATTTGTATTTACACGCCCTGGCACTCCTGGTGCACTTTACTGGGGTCTGACAGTAAACCAAATAAGCCAATCATGGAATCCAACCAACATATACATTTTACATAGGGAGCACCTGATAGATAGTAGGCTGACTAACCCGAGGAAGCTTGCTGAGGAGGCGGACCGCTGGGTCAGTACCAGGGTCCACAAGGGTACCGTGGGAGATTCCGCCAAAGGTGGGCAGGGTCCCCAGCAGAAGAGTGGGGGGGACAGGGGTAAACAGAAGCAGTTCCAAAAAGGGCCCCAAAATAGTCCCCAAGGGAACCAAGGGAAGGGTTCTCAGCCTCCCCCACCCCAGAAACCGACCGGGGCCCCGACAGGTCCTCCTGTTCAGAAGGGGCCCGTCAGATGTTACAGGTGTAACAATTTGGGGCATTTTGCCTCTGATGTAAAGTGTCCATTGTTTGGTAAACCAGCACCCACTGGTGCTCCACCCCGGCAGGTGACTAGTGTAGCCTTGGGGGAGGAGAGGGATGTCCAAGGTGGGTGGGGTCCCGCAGAGATGTCCCTGGTCTCGCTAGGAGACCGTGAAGTGGTCCCTCCAACCCAGCTGCCTGAGAACACTAAGAAGTACAGGCAGTGGGTGACCATAAATGGCCATAGAGTGGAAGCTCTTAGAGATACAGGAGCCAGTGTGACAGCTGTCAGGTGTCACCTGGTGTCTCAAGAGCAGGTGGTCCCCAATGCATTCTACCCCGTTGTTGCCGCTGACAACACAGAGAGACACTGCAAGGTGGCTCAGGTTCCCTTTGAGTGGGGGGGGGGGGTCTCTGGTACTCTTCAGGTAGCTGTGAGGCCCGCCATGCCTGTAGACTGTTTGTTAGGGAACGACTTGGAGAGCTCACCTTGGGCTAAGGTGGAGCGGAGTGCTCACCTGGAGATGTTGGGTATGCCGGATTGGGCGTGTCACCACACGGTCCATGGCAGCCAGTAGAGGTACTCAAGAGGTCCTGGAGCCTGAGAGAGAGGCCCAGGAACCGGCCTCAGAGAGAAGGAGCAAGGGGCGCGGGAAGCCGGCCCCTGAAGTTCCCACGGTCCAGGAGGAAGCAGACCTTGAGGGGGATGCCCTGGAGCCTACAGGGGAGCAGATAGCTGAACTGGGAGACCTGCCGGAGCTGACCCATTGGCAGCAGGAAGGGGGTCCCACCAGGGAGGACTTTTGTAAGGCACAGAAGGAGTGCCCTTCTCTCGTGGGTATTCGGCAGCAGGCTGCAGACCAGGCCGCAGGTGATCAGTCAGGATCACATTTCGTTTACTGGGAGAACGACCTCCTATATACCGAGCCTAAGGTTGCTGAGCCTGGGTCAGCCCGTGCGCTGGTGGTACCCCAGGACTTCAGAGCCTTCCTACTGGGGCTGGCTCACGATGTGCCATTGGCAGGGCATTTGGGGCAGGACAAGACCTTTGAAAGGCTTGTCACCCACTTTTATTGGCCTCAAATGCGCAGGAGTTTGGATACTCACTGCAGGACATGCCAGACTTGCCAGGCAAGTGGAAAGAGTGGAAGGAAGCAGAAGGCTCCACTCCAGCCATTCCCTGTGGTCGGTACCCCATTCCAGCGAGTGGGGATTGACATTGTAGGGCCACTGGACCCCAGGACAGCGATGGGCAATAGGTTCATCCTGGTCCTGGTGGACCATGCCACCCGGTACCCGGAAGCCATTCCTCTGAGGACAGTGACGGCCCCCGTGGTGGGACGGGCACTGATGGGAATTTTCTCCCGAGTGGGATTCCCTCTAGAGGTGGTGTCTGACCGAGGTACCAATTTCATGTCCAAGTACATGAAATCTCTTTGGCAAGAGTGTGGTGTAACCTACAAGTTCACCACACCTTACCACCCCCAAGGAAACGGGTTGGTTGAGAGATTCAACCGAACCCTCAAAGGCATGATAATGGGCCTAGAAGGACCCATGAGGCGTAAGTGGGACGTCCTCTTACCATGCCTTCTCTTCGCTTACCGTGAGCTGCCACAGAAGTCTCTGGGGTTCAGTCCCTTTGAGCTTCTGTATGGTCACCCAGTCAGAGGACCTCTAAGTCTGGTCAAGGAAGGCTGGGAGCAATCTCCCAGGAAACCTCCCCAGAATGTATATAGTTACATGCTGGCCTTCAGGAATCAGACTAGGCGATTCAGGCAACTTGCTGAGGCAAATCTGGAAGCCAGCCAGGAGGAGATGAAGCGGTGGTACGACCAGAATGCCACTCTGGTAGAGCTTCAGCCTGGACAGAAAGTATGGGTCTTGGCCCCCGTGGAGCCGTGCGCGCTCCAGGATAAGTGGACCGGTCCCTTTGAGGTGGTGGAGCGCAAGAGTCCTGTTACCTACGTGGTGGACCTGAAGTCTCCTAGGAACCCCTTAAGGGTCCTACATGTCAACCGCCTCAAGCCACACTTGGAGAGGTCCCAAGTGGGCATGCTCTTGGCAACAGATGCTGGAATGGAAGAGGAGACAGAACCTCTTCCTGACCTCCTGTCAGCCAAGGAGCATGATGGGTCAGTGGATGGTGTCATCCTCTCTTCCACCCTGACCCCTGAGCAACAGAATGATTGTCGCCAGTTGCTGGGACAATTTTCTGACCTGTTTTCCCTGGTCCCTGGTGTCACTGATTGGTGCGTCCATGATGTGGACACTGGGGATAGTCCCCCTGTGCGGCACAAGGCCTACAGGGTGACTGACAGGGTGAGGACATGCATCAAGGAGGAGGTCTCCAAGATGTTTGCACTCGGGGTAATTGAGTCTTCTAGCAGTCCTTGGGCCAGCCCCGTGGTCTTGGTCCCAAAGGCTGCAGCGCCGGGAGCCACACCCGAACTCCGGTTCTGTGTGGACTACAGAGGACTCAATTCGGTCACTAGGACCGACGCACACCCCATCCCCAGAGCTGATGAGCTCATCGATCGGCTAGGGGCTGCCAACTACCTCAGCACGTTTGATTTAACGTCTGGGTATTGGCAGATCGCCTTGACCGAGGGGGCCAAAGAGAGGTCAGCATTTTCCACCCCAGATGGGCACTACCAGTTCCGGGTTATGCCATTTGGGATGAAGAATGCCCCTGCCACCTTCCAGAGATTGGATAACCAGGTGTTGGCTGGGCTGGATTCGTTCAGTGCAGCCTACCTGGATGACATCGCAGTGTTCAGCTCCACTTGGGAGGAACACTTGCGTCACCTCTGGGAAGTGTTGATGGCGCTGCGCAAGGCAGGCCTCACGATCAAGGCGATTAAGTGCCAGATCGGGCAGGGTTCCGTGGTGTACTTGGGACACCAAGTTGGGAGTGGCCAGGTGGCACCCCTTCAGCCCAAGATAGAAACCATCCTGAATTGGGAGGCGCCCAAAACCCAGACGGAGGTGAGAGCCTTCCTAGGTCTCACCGGGTACTACAGGAGGTTTGTCAAGGGGTATGGCAACATGGTTGCCCCCTTGACAGCGCTGACTTCGAAGAAGCAGCCCAGGAAAGTGATTTGGACTGACACCTGTCAAAAAACTTTTGAGGCCTTAAAAACTGCTATGTGCACGTCGCCCGTGCTCTTGGCTCCCAACTTCTCCAAAGAGTTTATCGTTCAGACAGACGCTTCAGAGCATGGTGTGGGGGCTGTTCTTTCACAGATTAATGAGGAGGGCCTAGATCAACCCGTAGCCTTTCTTAGCAGGAGGTTACTTCCACGGGAACAGAGGTGGAGTGCTATTGAGCGTGAGGCATTTGCTGTGGTCTGGGCGCTGAAGAAGCTAAGACCCTACTTGTTTGGGTCTCACTTCCGGGTTCAGACGGACCACAGGCCCCTCAGATGGTTGATGCATATGAGGGGTGAGAATCCAAAGCTGTTGAGGTGGTCCATTTCCCTACAGGGTATGGATTTCACGATGGAACATCGCCCTGGTACAGATCACGCCAATGCTGACGGTCTGTCCAGATTTTTCCGCCTTAGTGATGAGGAACTCCCTGGGGTAGGGTAGTTCTCCCCACTTTTCAGCTGGAGGGGACACGTGTTAGACCTGGCACCTTGGCGTGAGTCTCCCTTCCTCTTTTTGTTGCTGTGCCTCATGTGATTTTATGGTGTTGGCCGCTCAGCGCGCTGTGCCACTGCCAACCAGTGTCGCGGCGCGAGTGCTCCCTTGTAAATTGTATATGTTGGTTGGATTCCATGATTGGATTGTTTGATTTACTATCAGACCCCAGTAAAGTGCGCCAGGAGCACCAGGGCATGTAAATGCAAACACCGCTGGTGGGCTTGCAGCACTGGTTGTGCCACCCACAGAAGCGGCCGGTAAAATATGTCTAAGGTCTGCCATCGCAGAACCTGCGTGCAGTCTGGTACTGACATGCTGACTGGCAAGTGCCCACACTTGCCGGTCCCTAAAACCTTCCCTTAGCTGCATGTTAGTCACCCCTCTGGTAGGCCCACGGGCAGGGTGCGTTGTGAGCATAAGGTAGGACAAGCCTAGATGCGTGGCATGTCCTAGTAGTGAATTACCGCCATCTTGTTGTTCACTACTGCAAGGCTACCCTGTTCTCATAGGCCAGTATGGGCGGCCTGGATTGTTACACCCTATGATCCTAACCGACCCAGGGAACATGGTAGAAGATCGAGTTTAGTATGCCTGAATTCGGAATAATAAGGTACATCTTTTCGCAAGGTTTATTTTAATATTCCGGGTTTCCAAATGCCGCTTTTAGAAAGCTGGCCTTTGCTTGCCTAAACATTTCAGCCCGCCTCTGCGTGATGTGTATCTGATGTCTGGCTGGTGTGAGTGACAGGGCTGGGGGAACCCAGATGGGCAGGGCTAGGTAGCCTGGTGGTGAATAGGACGATCGACAGGTAGATGGGTGGGAGGAGTGCTCCTAGGCTTTGAATAGGACAGTACTCTGCCACCTCAATGCCGGCTCCGCCCCCTGTGGAGCGTCTGAGGACTCTGCCCTGCACTCTGAAAGGAGAAGCCTGCATCGCGTAAACAAAGTGCTCAGAAACCGGACTGAACTA
The DNA here is from genome assembly GCF_964204655.1 of Triturus cristatus. NCBI lineage: Eukaryota > Metazoa > Chordata > Amphibia > Caudata > Salamandridae > Triturus > Triturus cristatus. The sequence continues at coordinate 1,122,078,622 of NC_140585.1, read as the reverse complement.
GGCAAGGGCCCCCCTGGCCTGGGAGAACAAAAGATTTGCTGTATAAATGGAGGAGCCCTGCTCCTGAGAAACTAGATCCGCTTTTGACCAAGAAGAATCTCTGCCTGAGGAGGAGGCACCGGGAAAGCTGTAGGAGGAAGACTGTCCCTATCCTGGGGGATTGGCCAGCAGTGGTGACCTTGCTGCCAAGGGAGAGAAGAGAAACTGTTGCTGAAGACTTTTACTTTACTTTTACTTTCAAGACTTGTGCTTTTCCAAAACGATCTCCAAGGGCTTGGAACTGAGCTTGCCCCCTGAACTGAGCCCCAGGACCATTGGGCTCTACCTGATCTTCACTCGCCTGCCGCTGGACTGTGGTGTCCTTTCCCTCGCCGGAGCTGTGACCCTCGTGCCCCAGTCCCTCCCTGAGCCGTGACCAGGACTGCTTAGCCGCCCCCGCCTTGGGAAGAGCCCCGCTCGATCGGAGCCGCTCCCCCTACGCTGTGCTGGGCTGCCCCTGTCACCTCGCTCGTTGGAGGCTCGCTGTGCACCTTCACCCTCCCGCCGGAATCGGCGTTTGTGAGCATCTCCAAGCCTCGGACGGCCCGGACGTATCTGCGTGCCCGGCTGCCCCGCTTTGTTCACCCGCCACCTGCAACACCCCGCTCTTGTCGTGAGCCTGAAGATCAGACCCCCATCGTGAAGTGTGGGAGCCCCGGACGCCGCCTCGCTCTTCTGTCGAAGAGCCGCTGAAATCCCGCACCCGCCTTTGCGTCAAGAAACAAGGTACTGTACTTACGAACTCGACCGCGAGCTCGCATCGGATCCAGGGTCCGCAACGTTCTGATTTCCCTGTCATCTGCCGCGTGCTTCCCGGGCGCTGCCTCAGCACGAAGTGCGCTGAGGCCTACAGTTACCTTGTGCCCGCCTAAAGAACTTTCCGTAACAAAGAGAACTTTACCGTATTTCCAAGAATTGTGGCCCCATCAGTTTAACGTTACTGGGCCTTGTATTGAATCTGCTGAATCTACATAAAAACTTATTTTTATACTTCCTGATTGGTGTCCGTTTGTGGTGCATGCAAGGGGTTTACTGTATGTGTAATTGCATTTGCTTAACCGTGTACGCCTGAGACTTAGCCTAGACTGCTCGCGCCACGCACCTAGAGGGTGAGCAGGGGTTATTCTGAGTCATCCTTCGCCCTGACAAGAAGTAAAGGGTCCCTGCTTGTTGTGGGTTCACACCTGCGTCAACCAGAGCCCCCTCATTTCTAACACTGTGGAAGTAACCTCCTGCGAAGGAAGGCTACAGGTTGATCTAGGCCCTCTTCATTCATCTGTGAAAGAACAGCCCCCACACCATGCTCTGAAGCGTCTGTCTGAATGATAAACTCTTTGGAGAAGTTGGGAGCCAAGAGCACGGGCGCCGTGCACATAGCAGCTTTCAGGGCCTCAAAAGCTTTCTGACAGGTGTCAGTCCAAATCACTTTCCGGGGCTGCTTCCTAGAAGTCAGCGCTGTCAAGGGGGCAACAATGTTGCCATACCCCTTGACAAACCTCCTGTAGTACCCGGTGAGACCTAGGAAGGCTCTCACCTCTGTCTGGGTTTTGGGCGACTCCCAATTCTGGATGGTTTCTATCTTGAGTTGAAGGGGCGCCACCTGGCCGCTCCCAACCTGGTGCCCCATGTACACCACGGAACCCTGCCAGATCTGGCACTTACTCGCCTTGATCGTGAGGCCTGCCCTCCGCAGCGCCATCAACACTTCCCAGAGGTGGCGCAGGTGTTCTTCCCAAGTGGAGCTGAACACCACAATGTCATCCAGGTAGGCAGCACTGAACGAATCCAGTCCAGCCAACATCTGGTTGACCAACCTCTGGAAGGTGGCAGGGGCATTCTTCATCCCAAAGGGCATAACCCGGAACTGGTAGTGCCCATCTGGGGTGGAAAATGCTGACCTCTCTTTGGCCCCATCGGTCAAGGCGATCTGCCAATACCCAGACGTTAAATCAAATGTGCTGAGGTAGTTGGCAGCCCCTAGCCGATCTATGAGCTCATCAGCTCTGGGGATGGGGTGTGCGTCAGTCCTGGTGACCGAATTGAGTCCTCTGTAGTCCACACAGAACCGGAGTTCGGGTGTGGCTCCCGGCGCTGCAGCCTTTGGGACCAAGACCACTGGGCTGGCCCAAGGACTGCTGGAGGACTCAATTACCCCGAGTGCAAACATCTTGGAGACCTCCTCCTTGATGCATGCCCTCACCCTGTCAGTCACCCTGTAGGCCTTGTGCCTCACGGGTGGACTATCCCCAGTGTCCACATCATGGACGCACCAATCAGTGACACCGAGAACCAGGGAAAACAGATCAGAAAATTGCCCCAGCAATTGGCGACAATCATTCTGTTGCTCAGGGGTCAGGGCGGAAGAGAGGATGACACCGTCCACTGACCCATCTTGCTCTTGGGCTGACAGGAGGTCAGGAAGAGGCTCGGTCTCCTCTTCCATCCCAGCATCTGTCGCCAAGAGCATGCCCACTTGGGACCTCTCCAAGTGGGGCTTGAGGCGGTTGACATGAAGGACCCTTAAGGAGTTCATTGGAGACCGCAAGTCCACCAAATAGGTCACAGGACTCTTGCGCTCCACCACCTCAAAGGGACCGGTCCACTTATCCTGGAGCGCACAGGGCTCCACTGGGGCCAAGACCCATACCTTTTGTCCAGGCTGAAGCTCTACCAGAGTGGCATTCTGGTCGTACCATCGCTTCATCTCCTCCTGGCTGGCTTCCAGATTTGCCTCAGCAAGTTGCCTGAATCGCCTAGTCTGATTCCTGAAGGCCAGCATGTAACTATATACATTCTGGGGAGGTTTCCTGGGAGATTGCTCCCAGCCTTCCTTGACCAGACTTAGAGGTCCTCTCACTGGGTGGCCGTACAGGAGCTCAAAGGGGCTGAAACCTAGAGACTTCTGTGGCACCTCACGGTAAGCAAAGAGAAGGCATGGTAAGAGGATGTCCCACTTACGCCTCATGGGTCCTTCTAGGCCCATCATCACGCCTTTGAGGGTACGGTTGAATCTCTCAACCAATCCGTTTCCTTGGGGGTGGTAAGGTGTGGTGAACTTGTAGGCTACACCACACTCTTGCCAAAGGGATTTAATGTATTTGGACATGAAATTGGTACCCCGGTCAGATTCACCTCTAGAGGGAATCCCACTCGGGAGAAAATTCCCATCAGTGCACGTCCCACCACGGGGGACGTCACTGTCCTCAGAGGGATGGCTTCCGGGTACCGGGTGGCATGGTCCACCAGGACCAGGATGAACCTATTGCCCATAGCTGTCCTGGGGTCCAGTGGCCCTACAATGTCAATCCCCACTCGCTGGAATGGGGTACCGACCACAGGGAATGGCTGGAGTGGAGCCTTCTACTTCCTTCCACTCTTTCCACTTGCCTGGCAAGTCTGGCAGGTCCTGCAGTGAGTGTCTGAACTCCTGCGCATTTGAGGCCAATAAAAGTGGGTGACAAGCCTTTCAAAGGTCTTGTCCTGCCCCAAATGCCCTGCCAATGGCACATCGTGAGCCAGCCCCAGTAGGAAGGCTTTGAAGTCCTGGGGTACCACCAGCGCACGGGCTGACCCAGGCTCAGGTCGTTCTCCCAGTAAATGAAATGTGACCCAGACTGATCACCTGCGGCCTGGTCTGCAGCCTGCTGGCGCATACCCACGAGAGAAGGGCATTCTCTTTGCGCCTTACAAAAGTCCTCCCTGGTGGGGCCTCCTTCCTGCTGTCAATGGGCAGCTCCGGCAGGTCCCCCAGTTCAGCTATCTGTTCCCCTGTAGGCTCCAGGGCATCCCCCTTTAAGGTCTGCTTCCTCCTGGACCGTGGGAACGTCGGGTGCCGGTTTCCCGCGCCCCCTGCTCCTTCTCTCTGAGGCCGGTTCCTGGGCCTCCCTCTCAGGCTCCAGGATCTCTTGAGTACCTCTACTTGCTGCCATGGACCGTGTGGTGACACACGCCCAATCCGGCATACCCAACATCTCCAGGTGAGCAATCCACTCCACCTTAGCCCAAGGTGAGCTCTCCAAGTCGTTCCCTAACAGACAGTCTATAGGCATGGCGGGCCTCACAGCTACCTGAAGAGTACCAGAGAAACCCCCCCCCTCACCTTGCAGTGACTCTCTGTGTTGTCAGCGGCAACAACTGGATAGAATGCTCCTGGGACCACCTGCTCTTGAGACACCAGGTGACACTTGACAGCTGTCACACTGGCTCCTGTATCTCAGAGCTTCGACCCTACGACCATTGATGGTCACCCACTGCCTGTACTTCTTAGTGTTATCAGGCAGCTGGGTTTGGGGAACCACTTCACAGTCTCCTAATGAGACCAGGGACATCTCTGTGGGACCCCACCCACCTTGGACACCCATCTCCACCCCCAAGGCTACACTAGTCACCTGCCGGGGTGGAGCACCAGTGGGTGCTGGTTTACCATACAGCGGACACTTTACATCAGAGGCAAAATGCCCCATGTTACCACACCTGTAACATTTTAGGGGCCCCTTCTGAATAGGAGGACCTGTCGGGGCCCCGGTCGGTCTCGGGGGTGGGGGAGGCTGAGAACCTTTCCCTTGGTTCCCTTGGGGATTACTTTGGGGCCTTTTTGGGAACTTCCTCTGGTTACCCCTGTCCCCCCCACTCTTCTGCTGGGGACCCTGCCCACCTTTGGCGGAATGTCCCACGTGACCCTTGTGGACCCTGGTACTGACCCAGCGGTCCGCCTCCTCAGCAAGCTTCCTACGGTTAGTCAGCCTACTATCAATCAGGTGCTGGCGTAGCTCAGGAAAACAATTACTGGACAAGTGCTCCCATGCCATTAAATCAAGAAGCCCTTGATAATCATTAACCTTGCTACCCTTTACCCAACCATCCAGCGTTCTGCAAAAAAAAGTCACATACCCCACATATGTACTATTGGGAATCTTAGTGCAACCCCTGAACCTCTGTCTATACATTTCAGGAGTTAACCCATACCTAGCCATTAAAGCATCCTTCATATGGGGGTAAGAGTTATACACATCTGAGGGCAAATCTAGCAGTGTGTCCCGCCCTTCACTCAAGAACCACCCCCACAACCCCGCTCCCCAATCCTTCTCAGGGACCCGGTGGGAGGACATGGCTACTTCGTAGGCTTTGAACCACTGCCCTATATCATCATTCTTCAAAAACTCCTTAACCACATCTTTAGGAATATATACCCTTGATTCCGCCGGTACTGGCGGTGTGCTGCCACCAGAGGGATTAAGCTTCAAACTTTTCGCTTTCAGTTCCAGCTCCCTCAGCTTCATCTCATGTTCCATTTGGATTTTTCTTTCTTCCATGGCTAATCTTTGTTTGTCCATATCCATCTGCCCATTAAGCTTGGCCATCTCCACTTCATGTTCCCTGGTTGCTGCCCTGTCTGCCAACTCTTCTGGCGACAGGCCTCTGGAAAACTCATGGACGCTTTCTGGTGGAACCACTTCCACCATATTCTCTGGTGCCCTTGACTCATACCAGGCCCTCAGCGCCTTTACAAGTTGGGCCTTGTTTTTCAATCCAGTTTGGGAAATTCTGAACTTGGAGCAAAAACCTTTCAAATCCTCATTTGTGTAGCTCTCAAGTGCGCCTTCTCCCCAATCTACATCGTCCATTCCAGAGACTATAGAGGCTGCCCTTCCTGCAGGGAGTGAACCAGGCATGGTTTCTCAAAAAATTGAGATTCTTGGCAAAGCAAAAAGTCAATAGTATTGTGGCTGTGTCACTGGTCTGCACTCTCTATGTGGTGATCAATGATCCACAGTATGCAAACTACCAATGCAAATCCGAAAATCCTCACCGCTGCCTCCAATGTTAGAAATGAGGGGACTCTGGTTGGCGCAGGCAAGTACCAGCGACAAGCAGCGACCCTTTACTTCTAGTCAGGGCGAAGGATGACTCCTTAGAATAACCCCTGCTCACCCTCTAGGTGCGTGGCGCGAGCAGTCTAAGCTAAACTTCAGGGCGTACACGGTTAAGCACTTGCAATTATACACCCAGTAAATACTTTGCATGCACCACAAACGGACACCAATCAGGTTGTATACAAAAATAAGGCTTTTATATATTTTCAGCAGATTTAGTACAAGACCCAGTAACGGTGAAACGGTGCGGCTACGATCTCTATGAATACGGAAAGTTCTCTTTATACGGAAAGTTCTTATGCGGGCAACAAGGTGAACTGTGGGCCTCAGCGCACTTCGCGCTGAAGCGGCAACCGGGAGGCACGCGTCAGACGGCAGGGAAAACAGAATGTTGCGGACCCTGGATCCGATGCGAGCTCACGGTCGAGTTCGTAAGTACAGTACCTTGGTTTCTTTTCGTGGAGGCCGTTGCGGGACACTCAGCGGCTCTTTCAGAAGGGCGAGGCGGCGTCCGGGGCTTCCACGCTTCACGAATGGGGTCTGGTCCTTCAGGCTCACAGCAAGAGCGGAGTGTTACAGGTTGGCAAGTGAGCAAAGCGTGGCAGCCGGGCACGCTTTCTACGTCTGGGCCGTCCGAGGCTTGAAGATGCTCACAACGCCGATTCCGGCAGGAGGGGTGAAGGTGCGCAGCGGGCCTCCGGCGAGCGAGGTGACGGGGGCAGCCAAGCACGGCGTAGGGAGAGCGGCTCAGATCGAGCGAGGCTCTTTCCAAGGCAGGGGCGGCTAAGCAGTCCGGTCACGGCTCAAGGAGGGGCTGGGGGGCACGAGAGTCACAGCTCCGGCGAGGGAAGGAACACCACAGTCCAGCGGTGGGCGAGTGAAGGTCAGGTTGAGCCCAATGGTCCTGGGGCTCAGTTCAGGGGGCAAGCTCGCTTCCAAGCCCTTGGAGATCGTTTTGAAAGCACAAGTTTCTTGAAAATAAAAATAAAGCAAAGTCTCTAGTAAAAGGTTTCTCTTCTCTCCTTTGGCAGCAAGGTCACCACTGCAGGCCAGTCCCCCAGGATAGGGACAGTCTTCCTCCTTACAGCTTTCCTGGCGCCTCCTCCTCAGGCAGAGATTCTTCTTGGTTCAAAGTGGATTTGATCTCTTAGGAGCAGGGCTCCTACATTTATACTGCATTTCTTTTGTTCTCCCAGGCCAGGAGGGCCCTTGCCTAGTTTAGTCCAGTTCTGGAGCACTTTGTTGACGCGATGTAGGCTTCTTCTTTCAGAGTGCAGGGCAGAGTCATCAGACGCTCCACAGGGGGCGGAGCCCGCATTGTGGTGGCAGAGCACAGTCCTATTCAGAGTCCAGGTGTACTCCTCCCAGCCCTGTCACTCACGCAAGCCAGACAGCAGATACACATCACGCAGAGGCGGGCTGAAATGGTTAGGCAAGCAAAGGCCAACTTTCTAAAAGTGGCATTTGCAAATGCAGAATATTAAAATAAACCTTACGAAAAGATGTACCTTATTCCGAGTTCGGGCATACTAAACTTGATCTTCTACCATGTTCCCTTGGTCGGTTAGGATCATAAGATGTAACAATCTTAACCGCCCATTCTGGCCTATGAGAACAGGGTAGCCTTACAATAGTGAACAAAGAAGATGGCGGTAATTCACTATTAGGACATGCCACACACATCAGGGCTTGCCCTACCTTATGCTACAATACACCCTGCCCATGGGCCTACCATAGGGGTGACTAACATGAAGTTAAGGGAAGGTTTTAGGGACTGGCAAGTGTGTGCACTTGCCAGTCAGCATGTCAGTACCAGACTGCACGCAGGTTCTGCAATGGCAGACCCTAGACTCATTTTACCAGGCCGCTTCGGTGGGTGGCACAACCAGTGCTGCAAGCCCACCAGCGGCATTTGTATTTACACGCCCTGGCACTCCTGGTGCACTTTACTGGGGTCTGACAGTAAACCAAATAAGCCAATCATGGAATCCAACCAACATATACATTTTACATAGGGAGCACTTGCACTGTGGCACTGGTTGGCAGTGGCACAGTGCGCTGAGCGGCCAACACCATAAAAACACATGAGGCACAGCGACAAAAGTGGAAGGGAGACTCACGCCAAGGTGCCAGGTCTAACATGTACTTACCTATCTGATAGAGACATCTAGCCGCAGATTCCTTAACTTTTGTATTCTCCCCAGGCATCAGACTGGATCTGGAAATTGTTTAACAGCACCTCTGTGCGGCGGAGGATGGCGCCGTATGGCTCCACAATTCTACACTGCATTTAAAGGCTAAAATACTGTATCTGACCACTGATGCGCTGGAGTGTGGCTATTTTTGTAAGAAGGAATATAATTATATCAATTTCACAACACAAAAAGTTCCCACGATATACGTACTGCCCAAAGTACACAAAAATGCCCAAAATCCGCCAGGCAGACCGATTACTTCTCCCTGTGGGTCTATACTTGAACCCCTGGCGAAATATATCGACACCTTTTTTAAACTATTTGTGAGTACTACGCAGGCATATGTAAGAGACACAATGGACTTGATTTTTAAAATTGAACACTCGGTGTTCGATGGGGACCGACAACTGTTGGTCTCCGACATCGAGAGTTTATACACTAACATTCCTCAGGACGAGGCATTGATGGTCATGGCTATGGTACTGGATCAAAGAGTAAGACCACATCAGGTACCCACGGACTTTTTGCTAGAGCTAGCAAAAATCTGCCTGAATAATAACTTATTTACCTTTAAAAATGAGTTGTTTTTACAAATGAAGGTCGTGGCTATGGGGTGTTGTTTTGCCCCAAAAATAGCCAACCTTGTTATGGATCATTTTGAGAGACAATATATTTTCCATGAGGCGGCACCATTCAGATCAAACACGAATAAATGGGTACGCTTCATTGACGATATATTTTTGATATGGAATGGGAACCATGAAGAGCTAGAAAGGTTCCATACATGGCTCAATACACGTACCCCAGACTTGAGGTTTACTAAGTCTGCAAGCAACGTCCGGATTAATTTCCTGGATGTATGGATTTTTGATAATGAGGGCAAGCTGGAAGTGAGTTTGTATACAAAACCCACCGATAGAAATACGCTGTTAGAGTTCTCTTCAGGTCACCCCAGAAAGCCTTAAGGAAAATTTGCCCTACGGACAATATTTAAGAATACGCCGCAATTGCTCCAATAAGGTTGATTATTTTGAAAATGCAGAAATTTTACAACATAAACTGTGTGACAGAGGGTACCCGAAGAAATTGGTGAGAGCTGCCCTGAAAAGGGCATGGTATACACCAAGGGAAAGTTTGCCACACCTAAGTTAAAAGAAGAAATGGAATAAATGACATGTGTCCTTACTTTTAATCCTAAGGCCAACAAAGTGAAACAAATCATCTCGAGAAACTGGAGACTCATTGAACATTTGACTTGTCCTTGTGGGAAGTCATATATTGGACAAACGACACAAGCCATGAAAATGCGGGTTCTACAACACAAATCCCGCTTAAGATGTAGAACGCAAGGATCTCCACTGGTGCAGCACTACATAGAATGTGGGCATAGTGAAAATGACCTCATTTAGTCTTTACTCACAGTGGTGAAGGCATGTAACAGGGTGTAACTAGAGATGATGTTGAACCGTACAGAAGCACGGTTAATAGAGAGATACCATACAGCCACTGAGGGCTTAAATTACCGTGATGAACTATGGGCATTAATCTAGAGGAGATAAACTGTGATAGGGAGACATGAGCTCGGATCAACTACTTGATGATGTGTAGAGAAACAAGTGGGTTTTTCCCCTTACCATGGAATGTAAATAATGAATGTCTTGATATTTTAGTGTGATGGAGATGGTAGAAATAGATTTGTTTATTTTTATATGTTAGATTATACAGCAGAATTTTTGTGTATAGATTTGTGGTGAGAATGGAAGCCTATTATTTGACACACAGTGCACCTGAACTGCACACGTGTGGTGCCCTCTAATAGTATAATAAATAAAAAAATAAAAAAAAAAAAATATATATATATATATATATATATATATTACCTACTGGCGGTCGCCAGTAGGTAGTTATAGTTAGGACCACGTTTCCATAGGAAAACCTCAACATTCTATTTTGAATAACTTTGGCGCCGGTCGACGAATCCTCGCGAATTTCTCAAAATAGGTGGGGCGCTACGCTCCGCTCCTACCCTGAAAGTCTCGGGGGGATTCGTCAAGCGGGGGCTGAGATAAAAGGGGGGTCCCAAAACGCGTTTTTCCCATGCATTTTTCCATAGGACCTTTAGAACGAGCTACAGCCCGAACGGCTGAACAGAATTACTAGAAATTTGGCAGAGAGGTAGTCCCTAGGTCAAGGAAGTGCCTTTTGTAGGTTTGGTGTAAATCTGTTCAGTAGATTCTGAGAAAATAGCCTTTAAATCAATATATATATCTGAGCCCGCTTACGGTACGCTTACCGTACGCTTACCGTACGCTTACCGTAAGCTTACGGTGGCGTGCGCGAGCGCGATTCTGATTGGCTCTTAGATCTTAGTAAACATTCGAATCGGCCGAAACCAGGAAGCGGCGTCCGCCATTTTGTCTCTCGCACTGAGTGTTGTTTATCAAACATGATGACCAAAAACATGTTACGGGGCTGTTTTGACAACTCCCTCCCACATAGTCATGTTGAGGGAGTCCCCAAACATCCCCCAAGAGCAAAAACGGTTTTATTTTTTTTTCGGCAATTTCGCGGGGTACGCTTACCGTACGCTTACCGTACGCTTACCGTAAGCTTACCGTACGCTTACGGTAAAAAAATTAAAATAAAAAAAACACTATCCACACTTACCCCACCCCCTGTGCTTTTGGTGGCCGCAGGCCACCAAATGTGCAGGGCTTATTAATAGAGAAAAAAAACGTAATTTTGGCAACATGAAATTATAAAATCGAAATAAAAAAAACACTATCCACATTGACCTCACCCCCTGTGCTTTTGGTGGCCGAAGGCCACCAAATGTACAGGGCTTATTAAAGTTGATAAAAACCGTGCACGGAACGAACTGCGTTAAGTGGGCGCGCACGCCACAAATGGCGTAAAGTAACTTAGCATTTAAAAAACCGTACAAATTCACTGAAAAAACCATAGGTTTCACACACGTTATAGTTAGGAAATAGCATTTAAAAAACCTTGCTAATTCACTGAAAAAACCATAGGTTTCACACATGTTATAGTTAGCTGGACATTTTACTGATAAAAAACCAATGAAATTCCCCCGTTATAGTTACTGTAGGCAACTATAACTCACGCGACCGTAATCCTCTGCTGATGACATATGTGTCTTTATGAAAAAAAAATATTTGTAATATATGTATAGCTAAAATTTAATGGAAGAAGATATGGGCAAATAAGTGTCTAAATACAGTATTAGCATCAGCAGAGGATTGCGGTCGCGTGAGTTATAGTTGCCTACAGTAACTATAACGGGGGAATTTCATTGGTTTTTTATCAGTAAAATGTCCAGCTAACTATAACATGTGTGAAACCTATGGTTTTTTCAGTGAATTAGCAAGGTTTTTTAAATGCTATTTCCTAACTATAACGTGTGTGAAACCTATGGTTTTTTCAGTGAATATATATATATATATCCACAAAAATGCACCATTTTACCGGGGGGCCTCCAACTCTGCAGGGCGGGCTCACGAGCAGGAATGGAGAATCCTGTTATTGGCACAGACGAGAACAAAGCAGAGCCCACAGCTTCGGCATCCTTTCAAACTGACGCTTTATTGGTCTAATTGTCGTGGCAGTTAAAACAACTCTTTTATCCTTACGCGTTTCGGCGCCAAGCGCCTTGTTCACAGGTGAGTTGAATAAGGTTTATAAAGTCCAAGTGGTCACATGGTCCTCGTTAAGACCACAATGCCCAGAATGCATCACTATTCAAATTAACAGCTTGGCTCACGTCGTTTCATGTTTTGCTTAATAGCATTAATGTTTGCCAATGTCTGTGTTCTCTTTGCGATGCAAAAATGGAAAAAGTAAAACGCACAGTGCACTTAGCTGCCAATCCAAAGTGATACTTGCTTGAAAGAAAAAGCACGAAGTCTGCCAGAAGAAGGGCAACCCCTCCTTCGTCTCCCTTTCTCACTACCAACACCAAATGTTCGTGGAAGTCCAGTGAATGGTGTGGTGAAGAGCGAGTCATGCCCCCTCCATTGAATACCCACAAAAAAGCTCCATTTTACCGGGGGCCTCCAACTCTGCAGGGCGGGCTCACGAGCAGGAATGGAGAATCCTGTTATTGGCACAGACGAGAACAAAGCAGAGCCCACAGCTTCGGCATCCTTTCAAACTGACGCTTTATTGGTCTAATTGTCATGGCAGTTAAAACAACTCTTTTATCCTTACGCGTTTCGGCGCCAAGCGCCATGTTCACAGGTGAGTTGAATAAAGTTTATAAAGTCCAAGTGGTCACATGGTCCTCGTTAAGACCACAATGCCCAAAATGCATCACTATTCAAATTAACAGCTTGGCTCACGTCAGTTTGAAAGGATGCCGAAGCTGTGGGCTCTGCTTTGTTCATATATATATATATATATATATATATATATATATATATATATATATATATATATATATATATATATATATATATATATATATTGAGCAGTGCCCCAGTGGCATGAGCTGTAAGTACATTCCCTCTGCCCACTTAGGAGACTGCGGGTCATTAGGTAATGAGCGATCACGACGCTTAATAATTTAAAATTAATATTGATGTGTCATGCAGAATGCCACACTATTATCAGTTTTTATTATTATTTTGTTTTTCGATGATAGTGGGATCTAGAGTCTGGATACGCATTATCCCCACAGGCTATTTGGTCTTCAATTAGATCGTTAGACCTTGGTTGGTATTTAAAAAGCTCATGCTTACCACCCCCCTTATTGAGAGGTTTGAAGATAGTCATGCCTTTTTAGGTCTCGCTAGCGTAGGCTGCGTGCATGCGCAGTCTCGCTTGCGAGATTTAACGTTTACAGGTATTTTCTATAAGGGGCTTTAAGCCCCGCCCCTCTTTTCCATTGGCCGGCGTCACCTTTTATGCTAAACGGTTGCCAGCCATTGGCGAGCGCTTGTCTATAGCAGTGACTCGGTGTTGCAGCGCTTTACACGAGGCCCAGTGACATTCCACAGGGACACACTCCTTTAGGCGCCGTGGGATTGCCCAGGATCACAGGATGAGGAGCTGGTGCCGAGACTTGACCCTGCCCCCCACTCCCGGTTCCGAACTCGGCATCTCTGCTTGCAGCAGGGCAAGAACTGCGTCAGGGCCTTGTCTGGGGATAGCAGATAGCGCCTAGAAGGGCCGGGTCTGAACACAGAGTGGATAATAGAAGGGCAAGCTGCACAGTGTGTGGAGGCAGGAGCATGCACAGTGTGCGGAGTCAGGAGTGTGCACAGTGTGTGGAGGCAGGAGTGTGCACAGAGGGAGGAGTGTGCACAGAGGGCAGAGGAAGGAGTGTGCAGAGGGAGGAGTGTGATACAGAGTGCAGAGGGGGAGTGTGCATAGAGAAGAGAGGTGCACAGAGAGCAGAGGGAGGAGTGTGCACAGAGGAAGAAGGAGGAGTGTGTACAGAGCGAGGAGTGTGGACAGAGAGGGCAGACGCATGAGTGTGCACAGAGGGAGGAGGCATGAGTGTGCACAGATGGAGGAGGCATGAGTTTGCACAGAGGGAAGAGAGAGGAGTGTGCACAGAGAGAAGAGGGAGGAGTGTGCACAGAGAGGGCAGAGGCATGCGTGTGGACAGAGGGAGGAGTCATGAGTGTGCACAGAGGGGAGAGCTTGTTTTTCAGTTTTTCTATAGCGCCGACTCGGTGTTGCAGCACTTTACACGAGGCCCAGTGACATTCCACAGGGAGACACTCCTTTAGGCGCCGGGGGATTGCCCAGGATCACAGGATGTGGAGCTGGCGCCAAGACTCGACCCTGCCCCCCTGCCCCTCCCCCGGCTCCCAACTCGGCCTCTCTGCTTGCTCCCCCGTGAGAGGCCAGCGGGGCAAGAACTGCGTCAGGGCAGTGTCTGGGAGCAGCAGGTGGCACCTAGAGGGGCCGGGGCTGAACACAGAAGGGCAAGGTGCACAGTGTGTGGAACCTAGAGTGTGCACAGCATGCTGAGGCAGGAGTGTGCACAGCGTGTGCACAGTGTGCGGAGGCAGAAGTGTGCGGATGCAGGAGTGTGCACAATGTGCAGAGGCAGGAGAGTGTGCGGAGGCAGGAGTGTGCACAGTGTGCGGAGGCAGGAGTGTGCACAGAGGGAGGAGTGTGCATAGAGGGCAGAGGGAGGAGTGTGCACAGAGGGAACATGAAGGAGTGTGCACAGAGGGAACAGGGAGGAGTGTGCACAGAGAGGGCAGAGGCATGAGTGTGCACAGAGGGAGGAGTCATGAGTGTGCACAGAGGGGAGACATGACATCGGCCCGAGCTATGCTCGATCATCCAGCCCGACAGATTCACCGCTCGCCACGTGAAGCCTCTTCAGCTAAATATAAAGTTTATTTCTGCTAAAAAACGATGAAGGACTGGTGAGTGTATCCCACTCGGGGTATTCCTTATTCCGTGGCACAACCCCTGCCCACGTTATTCCACATTCTCCACAGCGCCTGTGCTGTATGAAGACACTTCCCCTCTGGGCTGCCAGTTATTCCTCATTCCCCCTCCTCTCCACAGGCTCCGGCTGCGGTAAGTGCTTGTTTTGCAGTATTTCTATGGCCCCGACTCGGTTTTGCACCGCTTTACACGAGGCCCAGTGACATTCCACAAGGACACACTCCGTTAGGCGCCGGGGGATTGCACAGGATGTGGAGCTGGCGCGGAGACTCGACCCTGCCAACCCCGGCTCCGAACTCGGCTTCTCTGCTTGCTCCCCCGTGAGAGGCCAGCGGGGTAAAAACTGTGTCAGGGCGGTGTCTGGGGCAGTAGATAGCGCCTAGAGGAGCCGGAGCTGAACACAGAGTGGATAATAGAAGGGTAAGGTGCACAGTGTGTTGAGGCTGGAGTGGGCATAGTGTGTGGAGGCAGGAGTGTGCACAGTGTGCGGAGGCAGGAGTGTGCACATAGTGCCAATATCGGCAACTGTTGTCACATAACACATAGTAATTACATAAATAAACCACACGACGCTTATTGTAAGTGGAGAAATATTGCGGCAGGTTTATTAGCATAACCAATATGCAAACATGGTGGGTTATCTTACGGGCGATCCGATCCCAGGGCAGGCCAACCCCTAGCAGCCTGCCCGTCTGATAAGCCTAACTTACACCATGGCAGTCGCCGGTTGGTGCATACCAAAACTTGGGAGGGGCCACCCCTCCCATTCGTGGACCACCAGTCCACGTGCTTACTCACGCCCCCCCCGAAAGAGGTGGGCGGAGCGTATGCTGGCAGCCCCCGGTTGCTCAGACCCACAACCGCCCATAGGACTAACGGGGCGCCGTAGTTCTTCCAGGGGACAACTCTAGACATCCCTGGGTATCCTGGCTTAGCACCACGCTGTGCTGCTGCATGAAGTACCCCTTGGTATCTGCAGACTCTGGATCGCCCTGTAACTCCTCCTGCAACACAAAGTAACAAGTTAGAAGCGTAACCCCCCTCCTTAGTACCTCTGTCAGCTGGGTAAGCGGAGGGGCGGGCAAGGCGAGACGAGAGGGACAAGAGGGCGAGGAGGGGGCGGGGGCAGCCTATATACCCCTGCCCCCTTCCCCTTCCGCCGGAAGATCCCATGCCGGATACGTCCCTGGCCCAAGCCAGGAACTAGACCGGCTGCCCACAGTGCCATCATGCGGCACTAAGGCGGCCGCCCTTTAAGGGGGGTTGCTGCGCAACCCCCCCGGGCTGCCTTGCATAGTGCCAATATCGGCAACTGTTGTCACATAACACATAGTAATTACATAAATAAACCACACGACCCTTATTGTAAGTGGAGAAATATTGCTGCAGGTTTATTAGCATAACCAATATGCAAACATGGTGGGTTATCTTACGGGCGATCCGATCCCAGGGCAGGCCAACCCCTAGCAGCCTGCCCGTCTGATAAGCCTAACTTACACCATGGCAGTCGCCGGTTGGTGCATTCCAAAACTTGGGAGGGGCCACCCCTCCCATTCGTGGACCACCAGTCCACGTGCTTACTCACGCCCCCCCCCCCCCCCGAAAGAGGTGGGCGGAGCGTATGCTGGCAGCCCCCGGTTGCTCAGACCCACAACCGCCCGTAGGACTAACGGGGCGCCGTAGTTCTTCCAGGGGACAACTCTAGACATCCCTGGGTATCCTGGCTTAGCACCACGCTGTGCTGCTGCATGAAGTACCCCATGGTATCTGCAGACTCTGGATCACCCTGTAACTCCTCCACAGCCTTGGGAGTGGCCACCGTCACTACCAGGGCCCCCCACCAAGATAGCCTGCTTACTTACAACCCGCTGCAGCCAAAGCTTCCCCTATGTCCAGTAGGAAAAGGTCCATACCTAAACTAGAGAGGTGTATCCCATCCCCCTCCAAGCACCCTGTGGATTTGGCGTGAATGAGCCCATGCCTGATGAAGCCAAAACCTCTTTGCTCTGTGAAACTGCGCATGGCTCGGTTAACTTTTCTTCTAGACACCTCAATTGCTTCCCCTGAACAAGCTCCCCTCCAAACAGTACGTGGTGTCATCTCAGACCACCACAATTCGCATGACCCCAAGGTGTTGCTTAGCTGGCATAAGGAGTCCCTCATTGCCTGGAGCAAGGCCTGTAGGACCTGGGGTCTCCAGGCCCTATGGGGCGGTAACGTGGCACGAGCGGTCGGGCCACCAAAGGTCTGTGTGTAAAGCAACCATACAACACGCACCTCACATGGGACGAGGAACACACACAATAAGTGACGCCACACTGTAGGAGTTATGTAAATACTCAAGTTTATCCAAGTAGATCACGTTAGATGCAGTTCATGAGGTAGCAGTACATTTCATCAGCTGATAACACAATTCCTAGCGATATACATGTCAGTCAGGAGCTATAAAAGTTAGTCACCCTAAATGCAATTCATGAATTATCAGTACTGCCTGAGATACAATTACCATTCACGTATATGTACTTTCCTGTAGCGCCTTAGGGGGGTGATTATAGCGCTGCGCGCGCTAACTGGTGACGACCTCAGAACGGGGCATCTAGCACAGAGAGCTACTCGTAATAAAGGACATTTAGCACTTCAATATGGAACATGAATAACAGAGCGCTACTCGTAATCAACAGCATGCAGCACTTCGGTATGGCACATGAATAACAGAGCGCTACTCGTAATCAATAGCACGTAGCACTTCAACCTGGCACATGAATAACAGAGCGCTACTCGTAATCAATAGCACGTAGCGCTTCAATATGGCACATGAATAACAGAGCACTACTCGTAATCAATGACATTCAGCCTTTCACTACGGAGCATAGATAGCATAGCGCTTCTCGTGAGCAATGACATTCAGCATTTCACTACGGAGCACAGATAGCATAGCGCTACTCGTGAGCAATGACATTCAGCATTTCACTACGGAGCATAGGTAACATAGCGCTATTCGTGAGTACGGGTGTTTAGCACTTCAGGTCGGAACAGGGCTATCTGAGCGCTACTCGTACTCCGGGGCAGTCAATGCTCCACACGGGGGCTGTCCGCAGGGAGCGCACGGGACTTGCGGAGCGAGTCTCCCAGCTCCGGTGCAGTTCGTAGGGCACCACGCTTCAGTACTGTTCAAGGGGGGCACAAGGAAAGGATCCCTCGGCAGGGTCTCTCCGTCGCGATGACAGGGGGGAACTCCCACGGAGAGGGAACCCGGGCTGAGGGTGCGGTGCGGCTCCCAACCAGTAGGGGGCGCACCAGGGACAATCCCAGCCTCCGGGCTTACCTCGTTCTCGGCGCCGGACGGCGTCCGCTCCAGCGACGATGGGGAAACTCGGCCCCAGGCCTCGCGCACCTTCTCACACAGCTGCGACGGCAGCGGTGGGGCCCCGGGCTTCTCACGGGCCTCGCGACTCTGCAGGGCACTTCTTCCGGCGGCGGTGAGCGCGCTGGCTTCCACGTCACAGGGGGGTGCTCAAGTTAAGGATGGGGGTTCCGCGCTCAGCGGAGCACGCTGCCGGGGGTCCCAGACCAGATCAGGGAGCGCAGGGGTCACAGCGCTAATACCTGGTCGATCCCCGGTGGCTCTTCAATCTGCTTTGCATACGGCTTCAGGGGTCAGTCTGGACACGCAGTCTCAGTGCTTGGCATATAAGTTTTAGAGTTCAATCTGGACACGCAGTCTCAGTGCTTGGCTTATAAGTCTCTGTTCTCAGATGTTAGATGAAGTCTTGTTGGCGCAGATGTATCTGGCGCCCTTAAAGGGGTTCTGTTACAGGGGGGTAGGGATGGAGAAGGCGACTAGGTCCTTCCTAGTCAGGCTGGGCAGAGGTTCTCTGGGTCCTCCTACTGCTGGGCAAGATCAGTGGGTTTCACAGGGTCCCTCACTCACTTAAGAGGCAGCACCTAAATCCTGTCACTCTCAGAGGCATAAGTCCCTGGCTAGGCACTACCGCCTACACTCCTGGTGGATTCTTCCAGCTCTGCTTCACCCCACTGGCCAACTCACCACAAAAAGTTCCCTCCCTCACTTAAGTAGCCCTAGGTCAGGTGACCTCTGGCCAAGGCGGCAAAAGAAAAACCACACCTCCCTTCTAGAAGGTTCCAGCACATTCCAGGAGCTTCCCCACTCTACCTATGGGACAAAAAGGCGGGCTGGAGTCGCAACATTGTTGTGGGGTTCCAGCCAGCTCCTGGCAGCTAGGGTGCTACTATGAAAGACCACTCTGCAGTAGCAGGGGCCTGTGGCAGCCATCTTGGGAGAAGGGAGCACCTGCACCTTAACACTGATTGGCAATGAAAAGGCGCCCGGAGACCTAGTCCAACATAAAAATGAGGGTGGAAAAAATGAGGCACGATCAAAAATGGAAGGGGAGACCACCCTAGGGCTGACAGGTCCAACAAGGCCCTTCTGCCCAAAGAAGTCAGGTCGTTCCCACCCAGGTGAATCACCAAAATGTTCGGCGGGGGCCACCCCCCCAAGAGGATCTGCCCAAATTTCCTTGTCCGTTCACTCCAGCGCATGCCTGGGAAGCCCAACCACTTGATGTCTGTGGCTACGAAGCCATTCCGCCACTGTCTGGCCTCCGCCCACCGAGCCAGTCTCGCGATGCTCGAATGGCCAATTACCCACACCTTGGTTCCTGCTAAATAAAGAAATGAAGTTTTTGAACACACTTTATTAACCAATACCACACAGCAAACAAAACTTCAAATATACATAAAAATTTCTTCATAAAATTTTTCACTGCAAATAAGGCTGAAGTAGCGAGGGCGACCCATAACCTACTGTCCATACAGGCAGCGCCCCGGGCCGAGATCCTAGTCCCTCACTTAGGGCCGGATGTAACGTTTGAAGCACTGTGACTCCCAGCGCCCTACTTTCTTGATCCCTTCTTCTGGCATCCCTTCCCGGAAAGCCATGGTGGCCGCCCCTATTCTAAAGGAGTGGCTACTGAATTTCTTAATGCCGTCCACCTGCCCTGATAGGCGGAGGCACGCCTGCATGATGTGGTCCACCTGGAATCGCATGACCGGGACCCCATCAGAATGGACCAGCAGGTAACCCGCTGTCCCTGGGCGAAGGGCCAAGTAAGCTCTGAGCCTGACCACTGGGCAGTATCTGTCGTCCCCTAGGCTATTCAACACAATCGTCCTCCCCCGCCCTCCTTGGTCTGTCTTGGACTGTCTCAAGCCAAGTCTGATGCTGTCCGTGTCCAGGTGCACGTCCTTCACATTCAAAGCCACCCCTGATCTGTCTGCCTTAGATCTTGCCACCAGTTCCCCGATCCTGAAAGCCCCAAAGAAGGCAAGGGCGAAGCAGGCCGAGAACAAAGTAGCTTCATAGCCTGAGTGCGTGGCCCTAACCATGCAATCTATCATCCCTTGAAGGATAGGATACTCAATAGGTGACCTGGCGTCTGGCACGTGCGGCTGCAACCTGGCCGACCCTTGCAGTGCCGCTTTGATCACAAAGGCTTTGGTGGGATCTGGCTGTCCTAATAACTTTGCGTGGTGGCTGATGGCGGACAGGTGACCCAGAATCCAAGAATGCATCTTCCCCCCACCTTTGGCCCACAAGAGGAATTGTTGTACCCTAAGTTCCAATCCGTCCTGAACCCCTTCCCAGGCCCCAGTGATTGTGCAAAACTTCGCTACACAGCTCCTGTATCGTCTCGCTGTCCTAGGAGCTAAGGACTGTTCCCCCAGTTCCCTCATCCGTAGTCCCACTTCAGCAGCAGCCACAAGTTTGGCGGGAAAGGGGTCCCCTCTTCTCTCGCTTTCGGCCAAGCCTCCCGGAAACGGCGCCACTGAAAACGAGAGAGAGAGTCAGCGGCTATATTCAACACCCCTTGTATGTGCCTGGCCCTACACTCTACATTGTTTCTTAGGCAAGCCCTCACCAGTTCGCGCAGCAGACACAATACCAGGGGACAGGAGGCTGAGAGGGTGTTTATGGCTTGTACGACGGCTAGGTTGTCTGACCAGAACAGGACCCTCTTTGCTGACAAGGCCCTGGGCCAAAGGTGGAAGGCTCCAACAATGGGGAAGAGTTCCAGGACAGTGATCTTGGACGTGACTTTCTTCTTATGCCACGCATTAGGCCACCTCTCGGCACACCACTCTGTGTCCATGATCACGCCGAACCCCTCCCGACCGGACGCGTCTGAGAAGAGCGCCAGCTCTGCGTTGCTGCGCCAAGGGTCCCGCCAGATGACCGACCCATTAAAGTCGTTGAGGAAGTCCGCCCACATCAGGAGGTCCTCCCGCATGCCCCTGCTCAGCTTGACCATATGATGTTTCTTTTTGGTCCGGGAAGTAGCTCGGGCTAACCTACGCGCAAAGACCCTTCCTGCGGGGATGATTCTAGCAGCGAAGTTGAGTTTACCCAGCAGCCCCTGCAGGACACCCAGGGAGACTTTTTCCTTTCCTATCGTAAGCTCGATCTGCTGTCTCAAGTCATGCACCTTGTCACTAGGGAGCCTAACCTCCCCCGCGACCGTGTCTATCTCGATGCCGAGGAAGGAGAGAACTTGCGCTGGACCCTCAGTTTTCTTGGGGGCCAAGGGAACGCCGAGCTGCTGCATTAGGGCAAACTATTGCCCAGAGTCACATGGCGCTGGGCTAATCTGCCGCCTGCGCTGGGATCGAACCGTGATCCCCCGATTCCGGAGTTAGTTGCCCTGGCCCTAGCACCACACCTCTTCCGAGACGAGAGGGACAAGAGGGCGAGGAGGGGGCGGGAGCAGCCTATATACCCCTGCCCCCTCCCCTTCCGCCGGAAGATCCCATGCCGGATACGTCCCTGGCCCGAGCCAGGAACTAGACCAGCTGCCCACAGTGCCATCATGCGGCACTAAGGCGGCCGCCCTTTAAGGGGGGTTGCGCAGCAACCCCCCCGGGCAGCCTTGCAGTGTGCGGAGACAGGAGTGTGCACAGTGGGAGGAGTGTGCACAGAGGGCAGAGGGAGGAGTGTTTAGAGAGGGGAGAGGGATGAGTGTGACACAGAAAGCAGAGGGAGGAGTGTTCATAGAGAAGAGAGGGGCACAGAGAGCAGAGGGAGGAGTGTGAACAGAGGAAGAGGGAGGAGTGTGTACAGAGGGCAGACGGAGGAGTGTGCACAGAGAGGGCAGAGGCATGAGTGTGCACAGAGGGAGGAGGCATGAGTGTGCACAGAGGGAAGAGAGAAGAGTGTGCACAGAGGGAAGAGGGAGGAGAGTGCACAGAGAGGGCAGAGGCATGAGTGTGCACAGAGGAAGGAGTCATGAGTGTGCACAGAGGGGAGAATTTTTTTTGCAGTTTTTAGGTCTTGCTAGCATAGGCTGTGCATGCGCAGTCTCGCTGGCGAGATTTAACAAGCATTTGCAATGAAATAGGTCTCGCATTTGCGTAATTTTAAGCTATTAGCATTGTAAATGACAACGCCTTTTATTTATCTGTTTTCAAAACCAACACATAGAATAAAAGGTTTGTCGTTTACAATACCAGTAGCTCAAATTCTCCCAAATGCGGGGGCCAAGGGAACGCCGAGCTGCTGCATTAGGGCAAACTATTGCCCAGAGTCACATGGCGCTGGGCTAATCTGCCGCCTGCGCTGGGATCGAACCGTGATCCCCCGATTCCGGAGTTAGTTGCCCTGGCCCTAGCACCACACCTCTTCCGAGGCGAGACGAGAGGGACAAGAGGGCGAGGAGGGGGCGGGAGCAGCCTATATACCCCTGCCCCCTCCCCTTCCGCCGGAAGATCCCATGCCGGATTCGTCCCTGGCCCAAGCCAGGAACTAGACCAGCTGCCCACAGTGCCATCATGCGGCACTAAGGCGGCCGCCCTTTAAGGGGGGTTGCGCAGCAACCCCCCCGGGCAGCCTTGCAGTGTGCGGAGACAGGAGTGTGCACAGTGGGAGGAGTGTGCACAGAGGGCAGAGGGAGGAGTGTTTAGAGAGGGGAGAGGGATGAGTGTGACACAGAAAGCAGAGGGAGGAGTGTTCATAGAGAAGAGAGGGGCACAGAGAGCAGAGGGAGGAGTGTGAACAGAGGAAGAGGGAGGAGTGTGTACAGAGGGCAGACGGAGGAGTGTGCACAGAGAGGGCAGAGGCATGAGTGTGCACAGAGGGAGGAGGCATGAGTGTGCACAGAGGGAAGAGAGAAGAGTGTGCACAGAGGGAAGAGGGAGGAGAGTGCACAGAGAGGGCAGAGGCATGAGTGTGCACAGAGGAAGGAGTCATGAGTGTGCACAGAGGGGAGAATTTTTTTTGCAGTTTTTAGGTCTTGCTAGCATAGGCTGTGCATGCGCAGTCTCGCTGGCGAGATTTAACAAGCATTTGCAATGAAATAGGTCTCGCATTTGCGTAATTTTAAGCTATTAGCATTGTAAATGACAACGCCTTTTATTTATCTGTTTTCAAAACCAACACATAGAATAAAAGGTTTGTCGTTTACAATACCAGTAGCTCAAATTCTCCCAAATGCGAGACCTATTGCATTGCAAATGCTTGTTGTTATTAATGTCAGAGAGTCATCATGGAGTCTTTTTTCCAACACAGGCAACTTGGTGCTATCTGTTGTTGAGAGTGAGTCTGGCGTAGTCTTTCCTTTATTTTTGCAACCGACGTCGGAAGACGTACAGACGCGCAACATATGTGTACGAGCGAAGGGCCAATCTGGTCCAGCCTGACCGTGTTGGCGAGACACAGTAGCAGATTCAGTGGCGGTGTCCATTATGGCAGGTAACACTGCAGGGGAAGAGGAATGCGAGAGCACTTGTACGCAAAGGCATCTTGTAGTGAGAACTATTGGCATGTGACACACCCATATATATATTTTGATTTTTAGAGACTAAGGAGAAAGAGCGGCTGACATCCAATTGTAAATGATCACCCGAAATGAGCACTCTGAGCACATGAAGGTAATTGTTAATTGTGCGAACCTTATCTGCAAAGTAAGGAAAGTGATCTTGAATATAGACGTGGCGCAGTAGAATCGATTGTGATTCCTGTTGGGCATTATTTTTCTGCATATAGGTTACTATATTCACTATGGAACCTTGAAACGCTGAGGGCGTATACTCTCACAGAAGGGGACTTGTTTTAAAGTGATCCAGGTATTAAGAAAACGACCCACTGTATCATTTGTCCCTCTTGGGGCGCACATATATAGGGATATGTTTTTAAAGCGCACAGAGTTTGGCTCTTTCTGAAGGCCAGTTGGATTAAGTTCATAACATGATTGATTTGTTTTTCCCCGTTCATTTTCAATTGGTGTTGGTAGTCTTGTGTTGGGTGTTTTGTCACTGCCTTGGTGCACTGTGTGAACAAATATGGGCTAGAAAAAGATATGTATATTGGATGTGTATATATGTAATTAGAAGCTTCCATTATTATTCTTATAGATATTGTCTAACCTTGTCCTGAGGAAGCCGGAAGAAATTGACGGCTAAAATGCGACTGCGTCAACAGCTAAATTTGAGGAATCCAATCAATTTGAGCATGTTTAAAGGTTGCATACGCACATAACTAAAAGATAGAGAGGTGTGATACCTCATGTGCGAATAGGACTATCTTTTTGTGTACCACTCAGACTTATGAGTGCACACTAGTACGTGTAATCGTTAGGGTATTGTAGAAATAGTTTGGAGTATATGTACATTTGTATGTTTGTAATATTTATATATGTATGTATTATTGTTTGTGTTTTCTTGATTAATTGATGTGATCAACTGGTGTGTCAGAGACCTACCTAATGTCATGTGTATATATTTCAATCATTGGTATTTTTCGCTATAAAAACATTATTGATAACGTCAGGGTAATTAATGGTACCGTAGACGGAAATAAATGAGAGATTCATCCCTCCATACTCTTTTGGTTTTCATCTTTTTTTATGGCTCCACAATGACATTGTATCCAGCTGTGACGTCAGCGGTGCCATATAGGTCCCTTCTGGCACGCGGATGTCAGTTTCTTCTTTTCTGTGCTAGAACGTGGATCTGGAGAAGCTGTTCCTTGGGCTGTTTGTATTTTTGGCCTACGTCAATGATTTTTTGCTCCGGGGGAACAGTGGGCCTATACCTTCCGATTTTAAAACGTGCGAGACCTGTGCTGGACAGATGTTGGCCATGGATCCCCATACCATCTGCATGTGGTGCCTAGGAGAACACCACGACTCCGAGGTGTGCGATGCAAGTAAATGGCTGAAGCCTAAGGCTTTGCGAGAAAGGTGAAAGAAGCTGTTGATGGTGCAGTTCTCCCGAAGTCCAGGCAACGTCTGTCTCCTTCCCGCTCTGAGATTCCGACCCGGGGCCGTTCAAGGAGCCTTACCCGTGAGCGTTGCACACCTCAGCTGTGAAAATCCCGTCGTGCGACATGGTCTCTGCTGGTTCCTCCCGTTCCTTAACGGAGGAAGTCGCACAAGAGTCGACCCCATGCCTCCCTCCTTATCCTGGAGCCGGGGCGACTATGACCAAGATGCAGGCATACTATCATGCTCTGCATGCCTTTGTTGGGTCCATGCCTCACCCTGGAGCACCTTTTGGCCCTAAGGAGGTAGGGGGTACTCCGATTGGAAACACGTCAGCGTGTTCGCCCTCTTCGCCGGTCGAAGATCTCGACTCCGTGCCTGGGGTCATCATGGCGTCGGTGCACAGCTAGGTGCGGCTTCGAGTTGTGATGCCGGCAGCGTCGGATGAAGTTCTACAGGAGGCGGATACAACACCGCCCCCGATGGCGGTCAGCGCC
This sequence comes from Triturus cristatus, assembly GCF_964204655.1. Classification (NCBI taxonomy): domain Eukaryota; kingdom Metazoa; phylum Chordata; class Amphibia; order Caudata; family Salamandridae; genus Triturus; species Triturus cristatus. The sequence continues at coordinate 1,122,053,315 of NC_140585.1, read as the reverse complement.
AGAGGTGCCGCTCACGGTGCATGAGGATACAATGCTGCCTGACGTCGATCGGGGCTGGAGACGCCACTCATATCCACTGCGGTTCCCAGGTCTTCTCCTTTGTATTCTGAGGTCGGAGCTGGCTCTGTTGCTTTTTCTCCAACATTACAAGGTGGCTTAGGTGACGCCGGTAACATCGACCACTTGGTTCGTCTTGTTCAGCCTCTTGTGGAAGGTTCTTGGGCTACATTGGGTCTACTAATTCTGGTCTGCTTTTTCCGCCACGAATGGCGACAAAGGCTAGTGCAGCTTTTGCTAAAGTTATGAAGGGAGCTGCTGATATCTTGAAATTGCACCTTTCTTCTGTGACCTTGTCATCCTATCCCTTGTTGGATCTGCTTCATCAGGGTGTGACAGGGGTTGAACCTTTACAGCCCTATGGAGAGTCTCTGTATGATATTCTTCTGGGAACTTGGGTGAGGCCAATGACTGGAGTCTCTGTTGATGGTACCATTTCCCAACGCCATCGTCCTGCTCCGGATGACCCTGTCTGTCTTTCTTGACACCCTACTGCTAAGCGGTTCATCGTGCAAGCTTCTATGACTCTGCCAAATCCCAGATGTTTCTCCTTTACTTTCACCAGGTAGAGAATCTAAGTGGTAGGATCTGTGTGGCCAGAATATCTTTGCTTCAGCTAGTTCGGCCATGAGGTCGTTAAACATGTCTTGTGTCTTAGGCAGGGCTTCATATGCTTTATGGGACTCTGTCACCCGTCTGCTTCCTTCCCTTCTTGAAGAGGTCAGGTCTGAACTCTGTCAGCTTGCGAAAGATGGCCATGAGATGGTAAAGTTTAATATTAAGTTGGCAATGAACATTACTGTTTCTATTGGCAGAGCCATGGCTTGGTGTGTTGCTTTTCGCAGACATGCTTGGTTGCGTGAGTCGAAATTCCCAATAATGTTTGGAAGAGTTTGAAAGATATGACCTTTGATGGTGTTTGTTTATTTGACAGCCATGCAGATTCAGCGATACAGCGCCTAATGGCTGGTCACTTATAGTATAGCCTTTTCAGGTCTTTTGCTTCTCTTTTATATAGCCACGTTCGTGGATCTTTAGGTTTAAGGATTTAAGCCCTGCCTCTTCTGTTGTTGCACTTTGTGGTGTTAAAGTATTAAGCACTACTTCTTTCTTACTGCTAGAGTGTTTGACTCTGGATTTCGCTATCTTAATCTCCGGATTGTCTTTGCAGCTGCATAGCTGGTTTTTTTTTTTCTTTTACTCTGACGAGGTGCTTAGTCTGAAGAGTTCATACCCTTTTTGGGTATACGTCTTACTCTACATGGAATATTGGTTTGCTTAGTCTTGATATATTTCACGTGAAGGCTCCACCACGCTCAGTGGCTCTCTACTGTACATCTAGTTTAATTTTACTGTATGGTAATGTGGACGCGCAGGGTCCTAGGAAATTTGTATTACAGTGGCGCGCCCAAACATTGGGTGTATCAGACCTTATTAACCTCAAAGTTATGAGGCAATGTGTCACCTAAGATTAGATTCAAATCAGCATTTCAACATCCAGTCAAAAGAAAAGACGGGCTCAAAAAGGGAGTTAGAAATTTTGAAAACCAAGAAGTTTTATCAAGCATTTAGGTACAATACAAAATCAGAAAATGTCAGCTGTATGTAATAATCATAGAGTCAATTGCCATAAGAGCTCTCAGTACAGGAAATATAATAAGGTGCAAACACAAGAAAAATATTCTCAAGTGTCAGTGTGCAGCAAAATCCGTAAGATATCAGGCGGGATTCCTATGCACAGGAAAGGTCGCATTAAGAGTTCTAGCTCACCCCCAAATTCAAGGGTTCATATACAGTTTGTTTGCATACAAGTACTAAGAACTGCAAAGTCCGCATGGTATGATCATTGCACTAACAAATCATATTATTACATTCTAAAATATCACATGGTCCTAACACCATAACACTACCCAACTACATGAATAATGATTTTCCCATTCTGACCTAATGTCACCAGGAGATGTTATACCAATCAAAAGTCATACAAATAACAGAAGACCATTGTGAATGAATACAATACAGCTGCAAGCAGAAAGGATTTGAGTATTGTTGCAAAAAGCTACCTCCAGCAAGCCTTTAGAGAACAGTGTCATACGGAAGTAAACAATCCACATCTTGCTGCAAGTAGTATCAGGGAGAAATATAAATATAGAATGAGCATCATCATATGGCATCCATTTTGCACATAATGGCGTCGAGGCCTAACTGAAGACTAGTTAGCATGAGCCTGAAAAAACCCCACTTTTAACAGTAGCAAATTCGTTTTAATTGTAATAGTTCTAAGTCATCATCCTGATCTGATCTATCCAGATCAATGGGAATTCCTCCCACATGTTGAACCTCATTTAACCTCCGAATTCTATTCACAGTCCTGCACCAGATAAGCTCTGAGTTAGACACTGTGGTGCTATTGCTTGACACTACTGAAGCTTTTCGTTCACTTGAATGGTATTGGAGCACAAGGGCTTTCAGCGAGTACTTTATGAAGTGGGTAATGCTCCTATCTAACCAGCCTGTAGCACAAACTAGAATTGAATGGGCTCGCTCCCACACCTTTTTGGATTACTCAGAGTACCAAGCAAGGTCGCTCATCACCCCCATACTTTTTGCTATAGCAAGGAACTGTGGGCAACGTGGTTCCATTACATAACTTGAAAAGGGGGCACAGCCTCATGGCTTAGCGTTTTCTGATGTCACTTTCCGCTGATGATGTCACGCTGCATATACGTGTCCCTGAAAGTAATTTCTTACCTGTCATCAGGGAGCTCCTCGGGTTCAATTACCTATCAGGAAACACTATTAATTGGACAAACTCAGTAATATTTCCCATCAATGCGGCTGAATGCTTTCTGGAGTCTCTTAAATGGTGCATATTTTTGTAGAATTACCTTGGGATATGGGTGAGCAGAGATATAGAGGCCCTACGGTGCAAACATATAGCAAATCAATTGATCATCAGAACAAATATCTTTGTAAATCAAATTCCCCTTATAACTAATAAACAGAATCGCGATAGTGAATTTTATCACGATCGTCCTGCTTTGTTTCTTAAACTTGCTTCTGTCACGAGGCCCATAGGGACATAGTGAAAAAGGACAAAGTTAGCGTGAGCACGTCGCAGCTTGCCTGCTGCTTTTGTGCACGTTACTACACGTCTTTATTTTTGCAATAATTTCAATGATTGCTTACACATGAGATCTCATCGATGTGTTCACTCTCTGCATGTTCCTGGGATTTTGACTGAACATTATATGCAAGGTCGAACAACAATGCCCCTTGTTATTTTGTTCTTAACAGACCTTAGCCCTTAGACAAAACATACCGATGCCGTTATTGTTTGGGACGCATACTTGAGTTTTTAGTGGGGTACACAAATAGGTGACACACACTTGGAGAGGGACCTTTCCAGAGAAAAGAGCGAGACAGCACCTATGAAGTAGATCTACCATCAATAGGCTAAGGTATGGGGGTCTGCTGACAAAGCCCAGAAATACTCAATTATATAACAATACTTCTTCTTAGCAAGGGGAGGGAGGTTGGGCACTATAGTCTTTTCTCCATTGTCTTTCTATGATGACATCTCCCTTCATGATATATGGACTAGTTGCTATGCTGACTATATTTGTTCTCTGCATTCTCCTGCTTGTTGTGGCACGTATACTGCATGTTAGGGCACGTTAGTTAAAATAAATATTTTAAACTGTTTCGTGTCTGCGTCATATCTTATTGTGGACAAGTACCGGAGTGTGAGCAAAAGGGTGTGTCTTGTTACCACGATTCCTGAGAGATCTGGGAGGGTTGTTATCTGGGGTGTCTAATCATTTGCTTCTCTGAGAGTGAGAAGGAGAGCAAGTGAGACACTATAGCTAGTCAGTCCTGGGTTCGTGGGTACTAAGGTGGTAGGACGACCCAGTCCCTATAAAACAAGGTCCCATATTCCTGCACATAGTTCTGTATTTGTGCAGAATCCCTGCAACACTTCTCAGTATTGCTATCCCTCAATCAGAAACTTGTTTAACAGACTGAGATCTTGGATGGTGTGGCTAACACGTGCTGGAAACAACTAAGCCTGAGATGGGAGATACTCGCCCATTCCAACAGGGACATCATTGCATCAAACTTCAAACTCTATTACATTTGTGCCCAATGTACTAATGCATTATTGGCGCCACCCTGCCCCATTTCAGCAGCATGCTGCAGTTGAGGCTGATGTGGCCCATTCTCATCCTCTTGAGACAATCATTTGATCCCCAGCCAGGTGCCTTGCTCAGGAAATAAACACAGTGCAAAGCAATGTCTGGGCTTGAGACAAACTCCGTGCTAGGGCACGATTGATGCCGATTTATGTGCTTGGCCTCTGAATAGTTCATAACCCTTTGTTTTCACTCACATCTGAACAAAAGGCTTGCAGAACAACTAGCATGTGTACAATTAAACAATGTTGCTGACCTGTATCTAGAGAACTTCTTTACTCTAAATAATATTCAAGCTGTAGAGGGCCACACCTCCTTGATATCTTCTTGCTTTTGTGTCTCTATGAAACATGTGTAACCATCAATAACAAATTCCAAATTCCCCTCACCTTCTCTCTGGGGCTACTGCTGGAGTCCCAATACCCCGAGTAGTGGTACCTAGGCCCTACGCTGCAACGCAGAATACAGCACCTATCTTCATCCCGACTCTAGGGCAGACATAAATCTGGCTCCATCTGATGACCAATGGAAATTCTGCTGCACCCACCTAGAATCTTAGACTGATTTGAGTTCAATTTGTTTTACAGAATGTATCATCCAGCTGAACGTATGTAGAGATTTGGGCTCGTAGAGGAAGCCAAATGTTCCAGATGCGGTATTCTAACTGATGACTTCCTTCACTTGGCATGGGTGTTCCAGGGGTGGCAACTCTTAGGTCTGTAGTGCTAAACGAATTGCAGAAATGACTGGCTTCACTGCCCCGCAGAGGCCCTTGTGGCACTTTTGGGGTGCTTGTGATAATCCTGACCCTACTCTCTCCGCCCCACGTCAAATGGAAATGTAAATTCCAAGCGGTAACCTAGGGATGGATGTCCTTTGAATGACCAGTTTTAACAATCCGTACAGCACTGTATATATCTTGTTCACATTTAGCACTTTTTTCGCACTTTTTTCACCATATCACTTGCGCTGTTTGAACAAATCGTATGTTCATGAACTGTGACAGCCTTCTAATGTTATCTCGACACCATAAAATGTAAAAGAATATATTGATCTATCCCTCAACACAACTTTAGATTGATTTAATTATTTGGTGTGTTTTTTGTCTTTCCTTCTCTTTCCTTTTCATTGATTATTACTGAAAGGTTTGAGTACTGTTTTCTATTTGTTATGATTCAGTAAACCAAGAATCAATTCTGTACCCGACAGAACCAACATTCTCCACATTCTGCCATTACTCAAAGCAAGCAGTATCAGACCACAGGAGGTAGCCCATAAACCACAGTGAGACTGGGGCAGTACATGATATCTGACAACAATGTCTCAACGTGGAATTCAATGGAAGGACAAGTTATTCAAAGGTGATATGTATCTTACAGTATCAGAGGAGTGAATCCATACAAAGAGGACAACAGGAGACCAAGTTTGTAGGAAAGAGTTGTATTCTCAACACATGATGAACATATTGCGTCATATGTACATATCATATAGGTTAAAAGCACTGCGTGACACTTAGTGAAAGTGTAACCGAAAGAATACTGTGCACAAGTGCTCGTGGAGTTTGTGACGGCGCAAGTGACACATAAAGTGGTATATACAGCGGTGAAACGGCGCAACAGGGAGAACAATGGTACTTTGAATATGCCAAAGTTAGGGCATTTACACAATAAATGTATGAGATTTCAAAGAACAGTAGAGCAAATGCCCATGTTTGTAAATGCGCCAACAGTAACGCTGTTGAAGTCGACGGCGTTTCGGCCCGTAACACTCTAGGCCATCATCAGGACTGGTTACACATATTTTGAACAGTGCTAGGGTAAAGGAAAACAATTCTCAAAAACTGGACCAAAGAGGGAGAAAAGGGGACAGTCGTGCAAATGGTGGTGACCATGGCGGCGTATAGTGGCCGTAGGAATGGGTCTTATGTATGGCCATAGGTGCCGGTGCTCAGGAAGGCCAAGGAGCGGTGATCGGTCGAGTTGTGAAGGCGAGAGCGGGTATCACAGCGGCACAAGAGTAAAGTGGGCCGTGCCCGAATTGGCAGAAAAGTCCAGGCATAGAGTAACTAGAGACCGGGGACAAAGATTGGTGAGCAGTGTGGTGGATTTATTCAAGTGCCAGATACCGGAGTGAAAAGAAACTGATTGCGGGACCGCGCGAGGTGATGGTAGAAGGGGTTAGGATGGGAAGGAGTGCCACGGTGGGGGAATAGTGGAAAGGCCGGGAGAAAACGGGAAGTGACAGCGGGCAACACACAAGGAAAGGGACAGAAAACTTACTCGCACGGAAAGGGCGAGCCGAGTTAATCGGCAAAGCTGGACCCCGTGTGGAGTCAGACAGGTCCGGGGAAGTCCAAACTAGACGGGGGAAGAAAACTGGTGGTGAGGAGAAGGGCCAGGTAGAACGGTGGGAGGGAGACAAGCAGAAAAAGAAGAGGGACAATAAACTTACTCGTTCGGAAAGGGCGAGCCGAGCAAAACGGCAAAGCTGGACCACGTGGGGTAATACGGGTCCGGGGTAGTCCACGCTAGACGGGGACAAAGGGCAAGGAGTGAGGAGAAAAGCAGGGGGGAACAATGGAAAGGAGAGGGAGTAAGGGAAACACTTACTTCGGGAGGGAGGCGAAGCGCAATCAATGAAGAAGCTGAAAAGGAAAGGGGAGGTTAGAAACTGGCCAGATGGACGGGTCCAGGGGAAGGGAGTCGCGAGGAGAGCATACTCACATTTAGGCGAGGCGAGTAAATCACCGAGAGGGGGTCCGTGAAGAGGGGCGTGCCGGTATGAATCAGGCAGAGAGTGAAGATGGAAGAACACTGGCGAGAGTTATATGGTCAGTGCTTCCGGGTCACGAGAAGCGTCAACCAATCCACTGGAGAGAGCAGACGGCAGGACGCGCGCGGATGAGTGCTGGGGGATGATAGGCTGGGAGGTGCTGAAAGGGGAGTGAAGCGAAAAGGTCACCAATGGAACGGGGAAGGAGTCATGGCAACCGATGGTGAGACAGCCCGCAAGTGGCGCGTGTATCGCTCGAGTGGAAAGAGGAGGAATAGAAAGATGACAATTGAAGGGAAAACAATGGAAACAATATGGTCATATCCATAGACCCAAGGCGAGCCAAATTAGGACGGATAACAGCTTATGCAAAAAATACAATAATTACAATACAATCGTTTCAATAGAGCAATGGGCAAACGTGATAATACACCATGGGTAGACATATTTAAGGGGGGGGGGCGGGAAAAAGAGAGGGGGGAGGGGAAGGAAGGGGAAGGGAAGGGGATGATAATGCATAAATATTTGGCACAAAGAGACAAAAGGAAAAATCAGCAAATTTATAATTGAATACGACCGGTGTACTTTAGGGTAAAAAACGAAGACAGAAAGAAAAATCAACAAATTAAATACTACACGTATACTTTGGGGTAAACCGGGGGGGGGGGGAAGAGAGGGGGAGGGGGGGGGGGGAATTTGGGTATGGGGGGAGTGAAAAAATGAAACGTGCAAAGTAAAAAATAAAATAAACAAGGGTAGAGAACGTATCAGCTGTAAAGAAGGCAGACCAGTATATCACAATCATGCAAGGGTAGAGTTCCATTCATCAAGGGAGTTCAGGCCCTGCTCAATGGAGTTAAAGCGAGAGATCCAACGGCATTCGCACCTATTCAGGAGTCTTTGGGTATCACCGCCTCTTAGTGGGATGGACGGTTTGTCAATTACCAGCCAGGTGAACTCGGCTTCACTGTGATTCTTTTCTTTGAAGTGGGAGACCAGGGGGGCTGTTAGGACTCCACATCTAATGCGGCTGCGATGTTGTAGGATGCGGTCCTTTACCATCTGGGTGGTTTGTCCAATGTATAGTTTATCGCAGGGGCATTTTATCAGGTAGATAACGTTCTGAGATCTGCAGTTGGTGAAGGAATGTAGGTCAAATTTCAACCCATTATGTTCAAACGTCTTTGTATTGGTTGTAGAGGAGCATGCTGCGCATCTTTGGCATCTATAGTGGCCACGCACCGGCGGTAGTTTCCATGAGTTTGGGAGTGATTCTGATATGCTTGGTGTAGTGGGCCAGGTGATTGCATGCACCAGATGGTCCGCTATGTTTTTACCCCTGCGGTAAGAGAAGAGAGGTGGTTCATTGAAGATGGCGAGTGGAGCAAGAATGTTCCAGTTGGATTTGATAATCTTGGCTAGTTTATTGCTGGAAGGTGAGAAGGTGGACACAAATGGGATGCGAGTATTTGTCCTCTTTTCTTTGGGGGTAAGTAAGGTATCACAGTGGTTATACCATGCTCGTTTTCTTGCCCTGTTGACTAATTTCCTGGGGTAGCCGCGGGCCACGAGTTTGGCAGTGAGTATTGCTGCCTCCTTGAAGAAATCTCTGTTTTCCTTTACCCTAGCACTGTTCAAAATATGTGTAACCAGTCCTGATGATGGCCTAGAGTGTTACGGGCCGAAACGCCGTCGACTTCAACAGCGTTACTGTTGGCGCATTTACAAACATGGGCATTTGCTCTACTGTTCTTTGAAATCTCATACATTTATTGTGTAAATGCCCTAACTTTGGCATATTCAAAGTACCATTGTTCTCCCTGTTGCGCCGTTTCACCGCTGTATATACCACTTTATGTGTCACTTGCGCCGTCACAAACTCCACGAGCACTTGTGCAAAGTATTCTTTCGGTTACACTTTCACTAAGTGTCACGCAGTGCTTTTAACCTATATGATATGTACATATGACGCAATATGTTCATCATGTGTTGAGAATACAACTCTTTCCTACAAACTTGGTCTCCTGTTGTCCTCTTTGTATGGATTCACTCCTCTGATACTGTAAGATACATCTCACCTTTGAATAACTTGTCCTTCCATTGAATTCCACGTTGAGACATTGTTGTCAGATATCATGTACTGCCCCAGTCTCACTGTGGTTTATGGGCTACCTCCTGTGGTCTGATACTGCCTACTTTGAGCAACTGTTTGTTGCGAGAGGTTGTCCCCCTTGGGACTTGTTTCGATATCATTGCTTGATTTTTTCTAGCTTGCCCTGTGCTGTGGTTATTTCTCCCACAGCATGGTTTCCAGGGAGACCCCTAATTACTCCGACGAATATATCCAAAAAATTCTTTCTGGACCTTCTCTTCTTTCATCCTCCATCACTCCTACACCACCTGGTGCAACTGAATCACGCATCTTACTGGACAGACTTGAAAGGCTTAAGAAGAAACAGATCCGTACTGATCTTCATGCACGTATGCTGACGGAATATCTCAAATCCAACGTCATCCCGCTCGGTTTACAAATTCGCAACGTCCCGGCAATCTTCACACAGGACCCCAAATTTAGGTCTGGGTTTAGCCATCTGGCCACCACTTGCTCGCGACATTGGATGGTCCTTGGAATCGATACGGCCTTGGAACATAGTCGTAAGGAACTAGCAGAAATCGCTGAACTTGAAAAACTTATCCTCGAGGACTCTACCATCACCGATGCCAAGAACCTTCTTGACAAAGTGAACGACACCATTAATACCTTTAATACCTTTGAACAAAACAAGAAAATCAACAAAAATTCAAAGAGACATCCGCTACTACAACAACGACCACACCTACCCATACTTAAAGGACGATTTTTACGATACACCATACCAACCCCCTAAACAACAAAGAAACTGGGGCCGCTATCGTAATCATCAACAAGTGACATTTTCTGATTCCTCTAATACATCAGCCGAGGACTCTAGTCCAGGAGAAGGACCTAGTACCTCACGACCCCAGAGAAACCAACCACCGAGACCACAACCCCTACTGGCTGCCGAGTCAAACCGAGGGAGGGGCAGAGGCAGATCGAGAGGCAACAACCAGTACCAATACTCCGGAGAACGTCAGACAAGGAGAAAATTTTACCAATGGTAATCGAAAGTAACACTATGAACTCTCCAATGACACTCCCTATCTTCAACCTCTCCCAATATAACCTCACGCCATATGAAACCAATCTCCTTAGTAAAGGATTATCGTTTGTACCCACAGACCGAAGTAACTTTTTCGAAATCCATGAGAACTTATTATTGTTCTTCAGACGAATCAGACTGAAACAGTTCTTCTCGGAGAGACCTTCACGGGACCTGAACACACGCTCCCCATTTCATTTACCATCCACCTTTAATCCTCCTTCAGTACTTATGCCCCCAGAAGTTCTCACTTTTGAAAGAAGGATTCTACTTGAAATGAAGGACATTCAATCACAACATGAATTTGTCCCTTATAATTTATCCTTGGAAGAAAAACAGGCACTCCATCACCTCAGCAAAAACAAGGAATTAATCATCAAGCCCGCAGACAAAGGGGGCGGTATTGTCATACAAGATCAGACTGCATACGATAAGGAAATTCTCCGCCAACTTAACAACACGGAACACTACCGTACTCTTCCTTCTGACCCTCTCCCGGGCATAAGATCCAAGATTCTTACTCTGACCAACCAAGCTAAACTGGACAATATCATCTCTGAAAAGGAGGCTTTGTTCCTCAACAAAACCAGTCCACGGACTCCAGTAATCTATGTATTACCTAAAATACATAAAAATCAACAAAACCCACCTGGTAGACCCATAGTCTCTGGTTGTGGTTCCATCCTGGAGCCCATTGGCAAATACATCGATAGCATCCTTAAGGAATTTGTACCCAAAACGGACACTTTCGTGCGCGACAGCATGGATTTAATCAACCTGATCGAAGACACGCCTTTCATACCAGGTACCAATTTAATGGTTGGTATGGACATCGAATCGCTATATACCAACATACCTCACAGAGAAGGTCTTGAAGTTATAAGAAACATCCTTAACGCTCGACCATCTCCCTCAAGAATACCTACTGATTTCGTGATGTCTCTATTGGAAATTGCCCTGGAAAATAACTTCTTTCTGTATAAAGATACCTACTATTTACAGATCAAGGGAGTCTCCATGGGCGCATGCTTTGCACCAAATTTTGCCATTTTGTACGTACATCATCTCGAGAGCACACTGATCCTCACTGACCTCAACCCTTTCAGAAATAATATTACCTTCTGGCGGCGCTACATTGACGACATCCTCCTTATCTGGACAGGCGACAAAACCTCTTTGTCGCACTTCATCGATTGGTTACACAATAGCCAACAACATCTCAAATTCACAGCGGACCCCAAAGAAGATAATCTTCCATTCTTAGACCTCACTTTACGAATTGAAGATGATAAAATTGGCACTTCACTATACAGGAAACCCACAGAGCGTAACACCTTGCTACTCTACTCTAGTAACCACCCACGTGGTCTACGCGACGGTCTTCCATTTGGACAATTTTTGCGGATCCGTTGCAATTGCAAATGGCGCAGAGATTTCTTCAAGGAGGCAGCAATACTCACTGCCAAACTCGTGGCCCGCGGCTACCCCAGGAAATTAGTCAACAGGGCAAGAAAACGAGCATGGTATAACCACCGTGATACCTTACTTACCCCCAAAGAAAAGAGGACAAATACTCGCATCCCATTTGTGTCCACCTTCTCACCTTCCAGCAATAAACTAGCCAAGATTATCAAATCCAACTGGAACATTCTTGCTCCACTCGCCATCTTCAATGAACCACCTCTCTTCTCTTACCGCAGGGGTAAAAACATAGCGGACCATCTGGTGCATGCAATCACCTGGCCCACTACACCAAGCATATCAGAATCACTCCCAAACTCATGGAAACTACCGCCGGTGCGTGGCCACTATAGATGCCAAAGATGCGCAGCATGCTCCTCTACAACCAATACAAAGACGTTTGAACATAATGGGTTGAAATTTGACCTACATTCCTTCACCAACTGCAGATCTCAGAACGTTATCTACCTGATAAAATGCCCCTGCGATAAACTATACATTGGACAAACCACCCAGATGGTAAAGGACCGCATCCTACAACATCGCAGCCGCATTAGATGTGGAGTCCTAACAGCCCCCCTGGTCTCCCACTTCAAAGAAAAGAATCACAGTGAAGCCGAGTTCACCTGGCTGGTAATTGACAAACCGTCCATCCCACTAAGAGGCGGTGATACCCAAAGACTCCTGAATAGGTGCGAATGCCGTTGGATCTCTCGCTTTAACTCCATTGAGCAGGGCCTGAACTCCCTTGATGAATGGAACTCTACCCTTGCATGATTGTGATCTACTGGTCTGCCTTCTTTACAGCTGATACGTTCTCTACCCTTGTTTATTTTATTTTTTACTTTGCACGTTTCATTTTTTCACTCCCCCCATACCCAAACCCCCCCCCCCTCCCCCTCTCTTCCCCCCCCCCCCCGTTTACCCCAAAGTATACGTGTAGTATTTAATTTGTTGATTTTTCTTTCTGTCTTCGTTTTTTACCCTAAAGTACACCGGTCGTATTCAATTATAAATTTGCTGATTTTTCCTTTTGTCTCTCTGTGCCAAATATTTATGCATTATCATCCCCTTCCCTTCCCCTCCCCCCTCTCTTTTTCCCGCCCCCCCCCTTAAATATGTCTACCCATGGTGTATTATCACGTTTGCCCATTGCTCTATTGAAACGATTGTATTGTAATTATTGTATTTTTTGCATAAGCTGTTATCCGTCCTAATTTGGCTCGCCTTGGGTCTATGGATATGACCATATTGTTTCCATTGTTTTCCCTTCAATTGTCATCTTTCTATTCCTCCTCTTTCCACTCGAGCGATACACGCGCCACTTGCGGGCTGTCTCACCATCGGTTGCTATGACTCCTTCCCCGTTCCATTGGTGACCTTTTCGCTTCACTCCCCTTTCAGCACCTCCCAGCCTATCATCCCCCAGCACTCATCCGCGCGCGTCCTGCCGTCTGCTCTCTCCAGTGGATTGGTTGACGCTTCTCGTGACCGGGAAGCACTGACCATATAACTCTCGCCAGTGTTCTTCCATCTTCACTCTCTGCCTGATTCATACCGGCACGCCCCTCTTCACGGACCCCCTCTCGGTGATTTACTCGCCTCGCCTAAATGTGAGTATGCTCTCCTCGCGACTCCCTTCCCCTGGACCCGTCCATCTGGCCCGTTTCTAACCTCCCCTTTCCTTTTCAGCTTCTTCATTGATTGCGCTTCGCCTCCCTCCCGAAGTAAGTGTTTCCCTTACTCCCTCTCCTTTCCATTGTTCCCCCCTGCCTTTCTCCTCACTCCTTGCCCTTTGTCCCCGTCTAGCGTGGACTACCCCGGACCCGTATTACCCCACGTGGTCCAGCTTTGCCGTTTTGCTCGGCTCGCCCTTTCCGAACGAGTAAGTTTATTGTCCCTCTTCTTTTTCTGTTTGTCTCCCTCCCACCGTTCTACCTGGCCCTTCTCCTCACCACCAGCTTTCTTCCCCCGTCTAGTTTGGACTTCCCCGGACCTGTCTGACTCCACACGGGGTCCAGCTTTGCCGATTAACTCGGCTCGCCCTTTCCGTGCGAGTAAGTTTTCTGTCCCTTTCCTTGTGTGTTGCCCGCTGTCACTTCCCGTTTTCTCCCGGCCTTTCCACTATTCCCCCACCGTGGCACTCCTTCCCATCCCAACCCCTTCTACCATCACCTCGCGCGGTCCCGCAATCAGTTTCTTTTCACTCCGGTATCTGGCACTTGAATAAATCCACCACACTGCTCACCAATCTTTGGCCCCGGTCTCTAGTTACTCTATGCCTGGACTTTTCTGCCAATTCGGGCACGGCCCACTTTACTCTTGTGCCGCTGTGATACCCGCTCTCGCCTTCACAACTCGACCGATCACCGCTCCTTGGCCTTCCTGAGCACCGGCACCTATGGCCATACATAAGACCCATACCTACGGCCACTATACGCCGCCATGGTCACCACCATTTGCACGACTGTCCCCTTTTCTCCCTCTTTGGTCCAGTTTTTGAGAATTGTTTTCCTTTACCCTAGCACTGTTCAAAATATGTGTAACCAGTCCTGATGATGGCCTAGAGTGTTACGGGCCGAAACGCCGTCGACTTCAACAGCGTTACTGTTGGCGCATTTACAAACATGGGCATTTGCTCTACTGTTCTTTGAAATCTCATACATTTATTGTGTAAATGCCCTAACTTTGGCATATTCAAAGTACCATTGTTCTCCCTGTTGCGCCGTTTCACCGCTGTATATACCACTTTATGTGTCACTTGCGCCGTCACAAACTCCACGAGCACTTGTGCACAGTATTCTTTCGGTTACACTTTCACTAAGTGTCACGCAGTGCTTTTAACCTATATGATATGTACATATGACGCAATATGTTCATCATGTGTTGAGAATACAACTCTTTCCTACAAACTTGGTCTCCTGTTGTCCTCTTTGTATGGATTCACTCCTCTGATACTGTAAGATACATCTCACCTTTGAATTACTCAAAGCAAAGCAGAAAGTAGCCATATATTGAGACCTACGCAGCAGCCGCATAGCGACTGACTGACTACACAACCTAATCTACTGTCAAGAACAGCTGGACGTTTACTGGGAATTGATGCAGTGCCACCTGAAGCCCAAAGACATATAGGGCCCCCTTTGGGCATATGTTCTGCATCACCCCAAGGAGCCGTTTTCCAATCCAACTCTAAACGGAGTGGGCAACCTATAATAAGGACAACCCAATGACCTTCGGATCAGCTAAGGAGGTGGATGACAGGTGGGGCCCTCCAGGGCAGGGTCGCCCCTTCCTATCATAATGGAGCGGTCTGCTCGTACTATACTTCCTTATGGGCTTTCGGTGAACTGATGGTTTATAAATGTTATCATGTGTATGGTTTGATGTTGCTGCTTCTTAATCTGTAACCAAAGGCTTTCATTTGTAATGAATCTTTCCCCACCCCCACACTGTACCCTGCATTGCTGGTTGTTACTTTGGTTTAATCAATAAAATCCAATATATATTTAAAAAATACGACATGGACTTGCATCATATAGTCTGTCAGCTAAAGTAGTTCCACAAGTTCTCATTGGCTGATTTTTACAGGTCTTTTGGTAGCTTGCCTATAACTCACGTCATTACTATGCTGATTAGGAAAGTGATGAGTAAAAGTGTGAAACCCGTTATCAGCTGGATTTTAAGGAACTGGTTCAACAGAACAGTGGGTCTTGGGACACATGTTTGCTATCGCGGTGAAAAGTTCATATAGACTTAAATGAAGTAATAAACGTGGTTTGTCCATAATGTAAAATGAACTTGTGTCTTAGCACTAAATATGGTCAAATGTATAGTTTCTGTGCTGACCATCAAACCTTGCCCCATTTTATTGATCAGTCCCTATTCATTAAGTGCATGATCAGCACCTGCTATAACATTGTTATACTATTGCTAAACTCAACAATTTAGCAGCAAAATGCCGCTTGCTGGCTGTGTATTAATCATGGGTGGTCCATTGATAATGTATAAGGTACCACTTTATGTAGGAGCGAAGATTTTAGGATATTTGTCGCCAAACTCTCCAGATCAATGTTGCTCCTTTTGCCCATGTTTTTGTATACATTTACTTGTTTGCGTTGTAGAACATTATGCATTCAGCTTAAATTATTCGAAGCAATCATTGAGAGCCTAAACCCATCAGTGACTGAAGAGGTGCTTTTAGTTATAAGCCAAAGTTATTACCATTGCCAATGGTTGTTAATGCTATTTATAAGCCAGGTACAAACAAATAGAATATCCACATACGTTCCTATTTCCTACTTCTTCTAAACCCAGCTCCCTTTCAATTATTTGCAGAACTGAATAATTACATGGATGTATGTCGTTACAACGCACACTTTTACAACGCATGCACTTACAACGCATTTTTTACAACGCAAAATCCATTACAACGCATTGCATTACAACGCATGACACTACAACGCATTTTTAAAAACTACCTTTACAACGCATTCCATTACAACGCATACTACCTTTACAACGCATACCATTACAACGCATAATATTAAATTGCATTTAAGGTAAGTATTAGATAGTATAGGGGTAAAAATTACTTTTCTAACTCCAGGGGGTGCAACAGTAGGGTAAGTGTTGGATAGTATAGGGGTAAAAATTACTATTCTAACTCCAGGGGGTGCAACAGTAGGGTAAGTGTTGGATAGTATAGGGGTAAAAATTACTATTCTAACTCCAGGGGGTGCAACAGTAGGGTAAGTGTTGGATAGTATAGGGGTAAAAACTACTATTCTAACTCCAGGGGGTGCAACAGTAGGGTAAGTGTTGGATAGTATAGGGGTAAAAATTACTATTCTAACTCCAGGGGGTGCAACAGTAGGGAAAGTGTTGGATAGTATAGGGGTAAAAATTACTATTCTAACTCCAGGGGGTGCAACAGTAGGGTAAGTGTTGGATAGTATAAGGGTAAAAATTACTATTCTAACTCCAGGGGGTGCAACAGTAGGGTAAGTGTTGGATAGTATAGGGGTAAAAATTACTATTCTAACTCCAGGGGGTGCAACAGTAGGGTAAGTGTTGGATAGTATAGGGGTAAAAATGACTATTCTAACTCCAGGGGGTTCAACAGTAGGGTAAGTGTTGGATAGTATAGGGGTAAAAATTACTATTCTAACTCCAGGGGGTGCAACAGTAGGGTAAGTGTTGGATAGTGCAGTGTAATATTATGCGTTGTAATGGTATGCGTTGTAAAGGTAGTATGCGTTGTAATGGAATGCGTTGTAATGGATTTTGCGTTGTAAAAAATGCGTTGTAAGTGTAGTGCGTTGTAAAAGTTGCGTTGTAAAGGTTGTTCCCCAATTACATTGTGCATTAAGGAACTCATGATTGACTCAATACAATTTGCTTAATGCATGGCCAATGCAAAAGGTCTGACCACTAAACACACTGCACAAACACTCAGATATCACAAACCACTACCAACACAACAAAACCAACCCACAAAACAACAGGACAGGGTCTCAACCGTGGTAAAATGTCAATTCAGTGAAGTGACCCTTGTCACTACAGACACAGCCCCGCCGGGAGCCCCAGTCAACACTGGGCATTGGCCTCCTCCTGCTTCCAATGGGACTTCAGGAGGAGCCCCAATTCCACAAGCGTTGAAAAAACAGGGACCTAACGACACACAGGGTGCCGACCCACTTATGCATGAATAATATTTCAGCAAGCTGAACGGAACAGGAAGGAAACGAGCACTCAGAGGACAGAAATTCTGCAGATAGTTGACTTTGGAATTTTGGTCCTAAAATTCCAGATATTTACTCTAGGATTCTAGATTTTTAATTACAAACTAGCCAGTAAGATTTTCGAAAATTCTAATTACCTGAGGTTTCAAAACATGAATGAAAAATGTTGTTTCAGTTACAGAAATGCTTACAGATTTCGATGAATTCTGAAAAATGCCCACAGATTTTTATCTAACGTTTTGAGGAGACCTAACAACCCCCAACTCTAAAAAAGTCAACTATTCTGATGTGAGATCTCATTGGTCTGAGATGAAAGAGGAGAGTTTGTTCTGGTTGGCCTCATTTGCACATCATGCTCAGCTCTGTTGTACAGAAGGCAAGGTACGAAAGATATACGGTGTGGGGGTGCCTCAGCGATGGCGTAGACATTTCCGATAGCGCTATCAGTTTGGCCCAGAGTGTAGCCAGAGATTGTCTATGTGTTCACCCAAAAACCATGGTCGTTCAGACCACCATCTGTCTCGTGAGCGGCTACTTCACACTCCTATATGTATAGTTCTAGTAGTCAACACCTACATTTCCCGGCAAATAAGATATCCTTGAAGGGTTCCCCAATGTATTTACTCAACCAGTTGCTAGTGGATAATATGTAATCAGGTTCCTTCAGCCACGCTGAGATGAGGTGCTCCGTTCCGCATCTTGGCAATCAGAGGGATGTCCCCTGTTTCTACACTACTTATTTCCATACTACACCCCAGAGTGCTGTTTCCTTCTATCATTTGAGTCTTCTACTGACCTAGGGTCACCCCTGTGTAGATCACCTTCTGTAGGCGAGGCCCCAGGTTTTGACGTCGAGATGGTTTTGCAAGTGGGGGGAGGTCATGGTTTTCTCTCTATCTGTCATGTTGAGGGTTCCAGAGTTGGTGGGGGTGTAGGGTACCGTGAGTTATTTATCATACATTACTTTGCTATAATATTCTTACAAACTCAATGCAACTATGTCACAGCCAGATGCTTAAGATGCCCTTGTGTGTCACACTAAGGCTCCTTAATCTCACTCCCGCGTGCATCTGTTCTACAACTGAGAATCCACAATCTTAGAGCCCTGACTTGGAACATAAGAGACTTCAACAATTTCTGAAAGACTCATCAAGTCTTTGCCTATTTAAATAGACACAACATTGTGATTACCCACCTACACTTCGTGCAGGCAGAGAGCGAAATTGGCAGGTGCTGCATATACAACCTCATACTCTGTCCATGCCAGAGAAATTGCCATTTCAATCTGCAGAGACGATCCCTTCAGGGCTGCTGCAAAGCGCATATAACCAAGTGGGACAATATAATATCTTACATGGCAACCTGCAACCTATTTACATTATCTTAGTCTGCATTTACGGCCCAGTACAGATTGCCCATCCTTTTTTCTGGAAGTGTAGGCAAGAGGGTCTTACCTAGACTCTCAAATGATAATATGGGGTGAAGATGTCATTTTATCACCCCTGACCTGCACAGATATAGTACATCCCAGCACCCTCAACAACTAGCTGCAACACAGTTACGTACTATAATAGAGGACAACATCCTAGTTGTGAGAAGCTGGCCTGGTATATGCTGTCCACTAATTAAAAAGGGCACCTTGCACCAGTCCAAACAACCCTTATGGTGATTTAAGAGGTCAAAGATAACTTCAGAAAGCTATCCAAGTGGTAGCTGTGGAGAGCAGCCTTCAGGCTTAGTCGTGAAGGAATGTTAAGCAGCTTGTTTTACAGGAATGCAACCTTATAGTATTGGTTAAATGAAAGAAGAACCACACAGTAGTTATAAAAATATGTATTTATTAATATAACACTCTCTAGTACGACACAATATCTTCTACACAAAGATACTCACAAAGCACACAATACTGTTGCACAGAAACAATAGTAAATAGCACTAATACACAGTGGCTCCAGGGGGAGACCAGACCATATACTAAAATAGTGGTATAAGAACCACGACTCGGGAGGAGGAGCCTAGCGCGCAACCAAGATGGCCGCGTAGGTGCGAGGCTCCCGAGGACCTCCGCGACCTCCTGAATTAATCCTGGCGATATCCTGTCCTTGTTGAGGGGACTGTGTCGGGGAACCCGAGCTGAGGCGCCACCCGTTTTTCGGGCTCGAATTGGACCCCGGACACCGGTGGGAGCACCGATCGAAGGTTGCGGCCTTCTCCCCGCCGGCCCCCCGGATTGGAGTAGTGGGGCGATCCGGGGACAAAGTGAACAACAGCGGCGGGCAAGGCTGGGCGACTCGCGTACCCCGCACTTTCACTTTCGCTTTTGCGCCCTCCTTGCCCTCAGGCGAGGTAGGGGTGCGGTGGTGTGGTCTTGTCTAAGTGCCCGGCTGGCCCGCCGGCTGTGGGTTGACCTGCGGTTCGGTGGTCGCCCCCGCCCCCCCCCCGGAGCCCGTGAATTGGTATAGCGGCCCGTTCGAGGAGATTGGCACGACGGTGGGAGAGCAAGCATGTCCACCAAACAAGATGGCGACCGGGCGAAGGTGAAGACGACCCGCCGTGGCACGGCGCACCAAGCTAACAGTATGGACCGCTACACTCTCCAGAAGGGTTCTCCGGAGACATCGCGCACATCCCCGGCGGGCCCGACGGAGGCATCTGCTCAGCCTGTGGATCTGACCCTCCGGGACGTCATGGGCGCCATCGCAGAGATGAAGGCCTCGGTGGACCAGCGTTTCGACACCCTAGCGCAAAAAATAGACTCGGTCCTGGTGGATGTGAGCCTTGTGAGGGCAGACTTGTCCAAAACGAACGACCGGGTTGATTCCCTGGCCCACGCCGCAACGAGCCTCACGACGGATGTGGTGGCCCTCCAAAAGGAGGTGCGCCGGCTTGGCCAGGCGAGCGCCCTGATGGACCGGCGACTGGAGGATTCCGAGGGTCGGGCCCGGAGGAATAATGTCCGTATTGTGGGGGTGCCGGAGGGACGAGAGGCGGAGGCGGCGGATCTTTTTGTGGAAGAATTGATCCTTACCCATCTCCAGCCCCGGGGGCTGAGTAAGCTTTTTGCGGTGGAGCGTGCTCACCGGGTCCCTGGGGGCAGACCTAAGACCGGTGCCCCGCCGCGGCCACTCATTGCCCGGATTTTTAACTTTCGGGACAGAGATGCTATCCTCCAGACCTCCAGGCAACAGGGACCGGTCAAGCTTGACAACATGGATGTGCATTTCTACCCAGACTTTACTCCGGCGGTTCAGAAGCAGAGACAGAGCTTTCTTGGTGTTAAACGTCGCCTACGGGACCTGAACCTCAAGTACTCAATGCTTTTTCCAGCTAAGCTGAGGGTGGAGGTGGATGGTCGCACGCACTTCTTTGACCGGCCCGAGGCGGCTGGGGACTGGTTGGACACTCTG
The DNA here is from genome assembly GCF_964204655.1 of Triturus cristatus. NCBI lineage: Eukaryota > Metazoa > Chordata > Amphibia > Caudata > Salamandridae > Triturus > Triturus cristatus. The sequence continues at coordinate 1,122,032,499 of NC_140585.1, read as the reverse complement.
CCTGGAGATCGGGGCCGGGGGGGCGGGGGGGGCGCGGCTGGCGAGGAGGGCCCGCCGGATCAGAATTGAGGGGTGACTGAATAGGCCTTGCTCTGGACGATGTTCCTTCCCCATTTATTGATTGCATACGTTCCCCTCCTATGGAGGTCGTGCGGGGTCTGTTGGGGGCTTCCCTCCTCCTCTGGGGGACTAGTTAGTTTTTAGCTATGGGGCGACAGGCACACTGCACTTTGGGGGGGCTGTCTGGGCTCATGCAGGGGTGCAGGGAGGGGGGAGTTCTGTTGGGATGGGGGGGTGGGGGGGGTGTGTTGTTTGTTTGCACCGCAAGGCAAACCCGCTACTATATTGTTGTTTTTAAGATGCTCTGTGGGGGACGACCGATTGTCTCGACGTATGATGGGGGGTAGGGATTTGACTGTGTTGTCATGGAATGTTAACGGCCTGGGGGATAGGATTAAGCGTGGTGTGGTCCTGCAGTACTTGAAACGTATTTCACCAGATGTTGTCTTCCTGCAGGAGACACACCTTATAGGTAACTCCTTTCAGGCAATGAATCGGCGGGGCTATCGTTTGGCGGCCCATTCTGGCTTCACTTCGGGCTCGCGGGGGGTGGGTATTATGATCAAGAACTCGCTCCCGTTGGAGATCGATGAGGTGCGCCATGATGAGAGGGGACGCTACACTGTCCTGGTGGGAAGAATGGAGGGTAGAGTGTTTATTTTGATATCAGTGTACGTCCCGCCTGGGTTACAAGCCACCACATTTGCGGACCTGGGGCACCTCCTCCTGGACCTTCCGAGTGGCCTGCTGGTGGTTGGAGGGGACTTTAATGCGGTAGCTTCTGGGTCTATGGATCGCCATCCCCCCAGGGACCTCCCCCGGGCACAGGCGTGGCTGCCCGGCCTTTTAGACACGTTGGGCCTGGTGGATTGCTGGCGACTAAAGCATCCCGCACAGCGGCAATACACCTTCCACTCAGGTGCCCATGGTAGCCTCTCGCGGCTTGATTACATCCTTGTCCCGGCGGCCCATGCAGGGAGGGTGGGGGAGGTGCGCCATTTGGCGCGGGGTATCTCAGACCACTCCCCATTGCTGTTACATTTCGATGTCTTCCCGAGGGGGGATGGCAGGGTGGCTCCAATCAATGCATGGTATTTGCGCGACCCCACTATTCGTGCCGATTTGATCAAATCCTTACAGCGTTATTTCGACGAGAATGTGGGGTCGGTCCCTTCGGCCATCTCCCTGTGGGAGGCTTTTAAGGTAGTTCTTAGAGGGGAGGCCCTCTCCTTTATTTCCCATGCCCGGCGGCGCGAGCGGGAGGAGGTGACCCGGGTAGAGGCCGAGATTGCAGAACTGGAGGGTGACCTGGGGAGCGGGGTAACAGATGCCAAGCTGCATGTTCTACACCTAAAGCAGGCGGCCTATCGGGCCCTCGTCACGGAGGCGGCCAGGGGCCTCAGTCGAGAGCAGCAGGGGCGATTGTATGATGTGGGTGATAAGGCTGGCAAATTGATTGCGTGGTTGGACAAGAGGGAGAGAGCGAGTCGCGTGGTTCCTTTGATTGAGAGTGCGGATGGTGCGTGTGTCACCGAGCCGGAAGACATTGTCTCCTGCTTTGCGGATTATTTCCGCAAAGTCTACTCCCCGGTTTCCCCCTGCTCGGAGGAAGATTCCCATGCCCTGCTTCGGGACATCGCACTGCCCTCCCTTACGGTGGAGGACAGGGATTCGCTGGACGCTCCTCCCACCTCGGACGAAATTGCCTTGGCTATTCGCTCGGTTGCATCCGGCAAGGCCATGGGCCCCAATGGTGTCCCCATCGAACTATACAAGCTACGCCCGGATGTGTTGGCGCCCCACCTGCGCGCGATGTTCCTGGCGGCACACTCGCAGGGTTCCCTCCCGCCGGACCAGCGTCTGGCTACAATCGTGGTGATCCACAAGGAGGGGAAGCCCCGTGAACGGGTCGCATCCTATAGGCCGATCTCGCTCTTGAACGCGGAGCCCAAAATCCTCGCCAAGGTGTTGGCCAACCGGTTGGTTGGCGTGGTGGGCGACTTGGTCCACCAAGACCAATCTGGCTTTATACCACACCGCAACACGGCGCTCAATCTACGGCGCTTGCACGGTGTGCTCGCGCGTGTCCCATTTGTGCGGGAGCCGGCCATCTTGGCGTCCTTGGACGCCACCATGGCGTTTGACACGCTTGAGTGGCCATACATCTGGGCGATGCTGGCGAAATTTGGATTTGGACCGGGCTTTATTAGCTGGGTCAAATTGTTGTACTCGGGCCCCTTGGCGCAGGTGGTGGTGAATGGGCGAGTCTCGGCCCCATTCGCGCTGGGGCGGGGCACGCGACAGGGTTGCCCCTTGTCACCTCTCCTGTTTGCACTGGCCCTGGAGCCCCTGGCGGAGTGGCTGCGGTGGCACCCTTCCATCCGTGGTCTCCGCTGGACCCCCGAGCATGAGGACCGTGTGTCCCTCTATGCTGATGATATCCTCCTGTATCTCGCCTCCCCGCGTAAATCACTGATCGTCCTGGTTGATGTTTTGCGCTCATTCGGTCGCAACTCAGGCCTTGTCATCAACTGGGCGAAATCCTGTGTATATGTGCTTTCCGGGGAGGCTCCGGTCCTACCACGGGACTGTCCGATCCAGATTGCCTCCCAGGGGTTTCGGTACCTGGGGATATATATCACTCTTGACCCGGAGGCCCGCTATGAGCGGAATTTGCTGCCCCCCCTCCAGCGCTTGAAGGAGGACGTGGTGCGCTGGCGGCGTTTGCCGCTTTCGCCGCTCGGCCGCGCGGCCTTGTTCAAAATGATGTCCTTGCCGCGCTTCCTTTACGCCCTCCAGAATACTATGGACTTGGTTCCGGCACGCTACTTCCGTGAGGTGGAGGGCCTCCAGCGGCGCCTGTTCTGGGACGGGAGGCCGCGCATTGCTCTGGCTAAATTGACGCTCCCGTGGTACGATGGGGGGGTCGCCCTCCCGGACATTAAACGGTATTACTGGGCCACCCAACTGGCTGCAATTAATCATGGCCTTTACGGGCCCGCCTTGAACCCGGCGTTTGAGATGGACAAGATGCTCCTGCCCGGTGGCGACTACAATCGAGCGCTTTACTCTGCCGCGCCCGACCCCCGTCTTACGGGACCGACGCGTGTCATGGTGCGTGTCTGGCACGCGGCTAATGCAGCTATGGGGTGGAAGGACCGTTTGACCCGGGCGTCACCGCTATACGCGTCTGAGAGGTTGGGCTCCCTGTGGACATCGAAGGGCTTTGAGAAGTGGGACACGATCGGAATCAGCACTGTGGGAGATCTCTGGACGAGGGGGGGATTCAAGACTTTTGCGACGCTGCAGACGGAGTTTCAGCTGCAGGGCAGTGAGTACTTTCGGTACCTACAAGTCCGCCATGCGCTGGGCTCCGTCTTCCCGGATGTCGCGTCCATTCCGGAGTCTTCCCCCCTGGAGGACAGAGTGCTGGATGGCCATGTCCCAGACAGCACGATCTCCCTCATATATAAAAAACTGATCAACGACAGATCGTGCCTGCTGACTAGTCTCCGCGAGGCCTGGGTTGCCGACGGGCTAGAGCTGGACGACGAGGATTGGATTTCCGCGGTGGCCTCTCCAAAAGAAGTGGCCATCCCGGCTCGCCTTCGTTTCGTCCAGCTTAAGATCCTTCACCGGGTTTACGTGACGGGGCCAAGGCTTCTACGTATGGGCTTTGCTGGTGACGGAATGTGTAAGCGTGGCTGTGGCGCGTTGGCAACTTTCATGCATATACTGTGGGAGTGCCCAAAGGTGGAGCGATTCTGGCGTGGTGTGCATGAGGTCCTGCGTGTGGTTACGCGTGTCGCGCTGTTGCCTGAAGCGAGGAGATGCTTGCTGAATGTGTGGGAACCAAATGACTATTCGGTCCCGCAGACGCGGTGGGTGACTCTGGGATACATGATAGCTAAGCGTGACATTGCTCAATTGTGGGGATCCCAGAGGCCCCCTGCGGTGTTGGCCTGGAAAGAACATATGGATTAGTGTATGTTTCGTGAAAAGGTGGTGTATGTGGCGAGGGGTAAGCCTGGGGCGTGGGTGAAAATCTGGGGCCCCTGGAACGCCTACCGCGGGGGTATTTGTGAGCCGCCACAGCTACCGGCTGCCTCGCCTGCTCCGTCTCCCTAGATGGCCCCCCTCCCTCGGCCTTGGGCACGCGGTCCCCCAGTCCCTGATCTATTCCCATTCCCCTCTCCAGAGTTCTGCTGCTGGTTGGGATCCCCCACTTATGGAGCACGTGCTGTCACTTTGGATCGCGGGTTGCCTTGCGGGTGTGGTTTTTTGTGTTGTTTTGTTTTGATAAAAGGGAACCGTACTGTGGGCATGGAGCTATGCGGCCTGCAACATTGATTTCTCCTGTTTTGCTAATCTGCACTGCCAAGAGACTCTTACTGTATGTATGCAATATGCTTTTGTCACTCTAGCGGCCGGCCGAGTGGTTGTAGGCCCATACCTGTAACTTTTTCAAACTGCAATAAACGGTTTCAAAAAAAAAAAAAAAAGAACCACGACTCGAGGCAAGACAGTGTCTAGAGAAGGTAGAATCGCTGGAACCCCAAGGAACCACCCAAGGTGAGTAAGTAGGGACCCCAGGGAGGATGGGTGCAGTGTGGGAACACGACCGTGCTCCATACAATTCTGTAGGGAAGTCGGGGTTGAAGTTTTAAAGATTGAGGACCCTTCCCAATGGACTTCGTAGAAACCCTGTGGAAGTTAGGAGGTTGGAGAGCCACTCCACCCTTGGATAACCTTAGTACCAGAGTTACCTATCCCAGGGAAGCTGGGTGTAGGGGCGTAACACAGGCCCCCGCAGCCCCTGTGTTGCGGGGGGGCCCCTGTGCTCCAGGGGCCCCCTCGTTCCAGAGCCCCCTCACTCAGTGGAGGACTTTAATGGTGCGCACGGCCATGGTGTGCGCACAGCCTCCTTATTAATTAAATGATGCGTGCACAGCCAAGGGCATAACACAGGAGGCCCCCCGCAGCCCCGGGCCGCGTTGCAGGGGGCCGTGCTCCAGGGGTCCCCTCACTCAGAAAATGGTGCGCACGGCGAACGCTCGGCCTCTTAATTAATTAAATGGTCCGCCGGGCCTGGGGCGGGTCTCTGAGGCAGGCTCTTTATTAATTATGGTGCGCGGGCTGCGGCGAGCAGAAGATGTCTCCATGTCTGCACGAGCTGCGAGTGCGCGTCTTCAGGGTGGGGCATAGGGTGGGGCTGCTGATGAGCATACCATTGTCATGTGCAGCGCAATTAAAAGTGCGCGTGAGCGTGACTGCCACTGAAGCTGCAGGTGTTTGTCCGAGCCGAGGCAGGAGTGAGTGGTCCGTGATGACGAGGAGTCCCTCTTTTGTCCAAAAATGGAGCATACCTGCGGGAGAAGAACGGAAAGGCTGTTCCTGTGACTCAGCCCGGGCGCGCCGAGGCTTGAAGTTCCCCGGCTTATAGTAGGCATATAACGTGCAATTCGTCCCACCACACTTGCCCCCTCTTTTCCCACCACAAAAGGCACCATACCAGTGGATGGTTTTCACTGCGTAATTCTCAGATAACGCCATCTTTATTTGTAGATGCACGCACTGTCAACATTAGACCAACTTTTATTAATCCAATCCAACACACATTGATAACATTGGGTTGCACAGTATTTGTTTGAACCACAGGTTACAGTTGCAATTGTATTTACAGTTCAGGATCTCCCGAGACACACAGTATGCGGGTTGTACCAGCAGGACACAACCCATCTCCATTGCTTCCATTTCAGGCAACTACCCGTCGTCTACCCCCTAGACGCGGCCACCAAAACACTGCTTTGCGCCTTTCCTTGCGCACCAGCTTTTACCAAGTTGCTTCCTCCAAGCACCGGCATCTCGGGTAGGGCCGGAGAGTCCAGGGCCACCAGCAGGACGGCCCCCTCTCCCGCCAGCCCGGAGCCCCATTGACTGCCTTCCTTGTTCCAGGATGGGCCAGTCCCCGTCAAACAGGAGTCCGCACCATTTTTCCTGGCCCGGGAACCCGCCAGCTCTACCTTAAAAAATGAGGGATGGGTGGGTGGGCAACTTTGCTTCTGGCCGCGACCTGCTGGGTGCCCGAGGCAAGAGGACAAAGAGGGCTTCTCCCTCGTGAACAGCATTCTTATCCCTTTTCCCTGGAGAGGCCGCCTGCGTACCTAAGTGACGCACTACGTGCCTGCCTACCTCCTAATGTTTCCTAGTGGCCCCTCCCATTCACCCTGACCAGATGTGCACTGGCACAGCCTCTCTGCGGCCTCTCGCACGAAATGCCACTAAGCGCCCCCCTCCCCTAGGCGCGGTGGGGGCCTCTCATAGTAGGCATATAACGTGCAATTTGTCCCACCACACTTGCCCCCTCTTTTCCCACCACAAAAGGCACCATACCAGTGGATGGTTTTCACTGCGTAGTCTTTATTAATTCTCAGATAACGCCATCTTTATTTGTAGATGCACGCACTGTCAACATTAGACCAACTTTTATTAATCCAATCCAACACACATTGATAACATTGGGTTGCACAGTATTTGTTTGAACCACAGGTTACAGTTGCAATTGTATTTACAGTTCAGGATCTCCCGAGACACACGGTATGCGGGTTGTACCAGCAGGACACAACCCATCTCCATTGCTTCCATTTCAGGCAACTACCCGTCGTCTACCCCCTAGACGCGGCCACCAAAACACTGCTTTGCGCCTTTCCTTGCACACCAGCTTTTACCAAGTTGCTTCCTCCAAGCACCGGCATGTCGGGTAGGGCCGGAGAGTCCAGGGCCACCAGCAGGACGGCCCCCTCTCCCGCCAGCCCGGAGCCCCATTGACTGCCCTCCTTGTTCCAGGATGGCCCAGTCCCCGTCAAACAGGAGTCCCCGCCATTTTTCCTGGCCCAGGACCCCGCCACAGGGCGAGGAGCCTACTGGCGCTCTCGCCCTCCCCCCAAAACAGCCTCACCTTCAGATATAGCGCTCACGCTTCCCCATATAACGTGTATGAATAATTCCAACCCTGCGCTGGACAGCTGGAACCCAATCTGGTAAGTACCATTCAGATTTCATTGCCTGTATCATGGCATGCCTGATGGAATATACCAGCCCCCTTCCACCCATCGGAATCATATTGCCGCCTGCATATCTCCACCCCCGCCTCCTTGCGTCCGATGCCTTGAAAACACTTTATGAAAAGTCACAGAATATATAAAGTAAAAACGGCACTGCTACGTCGCCGCTCCCCCCCCTGCCATGTTTACTAACTGCAGTCTGACCTACTGTTCCCAACTAGAAGACCACCACCTGCCCACCTCTTGCTCATTTCGATACTTGAAGGGGCAACGACCCTGCTTCAAGACCTAAAGAGTAAAGCCGAACCTAACAACCATTCCCCTTTGTCCACTGAAGTTACTAACTAACGGCGATAAACCCATTGATCTGGGTGCCACATGATTCCGTGCGCCATCCCGGGAAACTTGTGTTTCGCAGCCTATCTTCGTCTATTATTTCCAATACCCCGTAGGAAGCATACCCCCTTGGATATATCGAAACTTATTCAGATCTCCCTTTTTCCACCAAGTCCACCTATAAAAGGCAGCAAGAGAATTTAGTCAAGACAATGCATTTCATCTTCAGTGTACCCATACTCTTGCACTTGTCCGTACTCATGACCTTAGCTGTACCCCTGAAATTCGGCCTTACTCCTGAAACCCGGCCGAAACCTGAAACCCGGCCGTAATCCTGAACCCCGGCCATAATCCTGAACCCCGGCCGTAATCCTGAAACCCGGCCGTAATCCTGAAACCCGGCCGTAATCCTGAAACCCGGCCGTAATCCTGAAACCCGGCCGTAATCCTGAAGACCGCCCGTAATCCTGAACTTGGCCCACTCGGCCTATCATGTACCCCCTCTGCTGCGTCAATTGCGCCAGCAGGCCCCAACGGTCTCCAGCCAACAGTGGCACCCCTTAAAAACCAGGGCACTGCATCCCGCATCCGCCCCCAGGGTACCTGCCCCCCTGTAGGCCCCCCCAATATTGTACTCCAGTCCACCCGAGTCGATTTAAAGCAGAAAATCCAGGACCGCCCGCAGGACAGTCCCCTCCTCACCTACCTTCCGCACACGTAGAAAAACCACCCCTTCTTGGGATCCTAAAAATAGTTGCCAACACCATTGTTAGGCATCCCCCTTGTCCCCAAGAAAACTGAACCAGCCCCCCCAACCTTCAACTCTCGTCCATGTTGGGTTAGGGCAGAAGAGCACAATACCTCACGTGGAAAAAACCACTCCCTCCTGAGGTCTTTCAATTAGGTCTAAAAACACATCTCCCTTGCCCCCAAGAGAACTGAAACAGCTTCCCCAATATTTTACCCCAGTCCTTCCGTGTTGAGTTAAGGCAGCAGAGTGCAGGACCACCAGCAGGACAACCCTCTCCCTGCCTACCTTCTGTACACGTGGTATCTGCCCCTTCCTGGGGTCCATTCCGTATACGTAAGCACCCTTGTTGGGCATCCCCCTTGCCCCTAATAAACTAACGAAGCCCCTCCATTATTCTACCCCAGTCCATCCATGTTGGATTAGGGCAATAAAGTACACGTGGCCACTGCCCCCTCCTGGGGTCCCTCACGCTGCTAAAAACCCCATTGTTGGGCATTTCCCTTGCCCCTAAGCAACTGAACTTCCTCACCATCGCTGTCGTCTGCCATGCCTTTCTGTCCCTTGTCTGCATCGAGTGGTCGGCCTCTACAACCTCCCTGGGGAGACCCGCTGCTTTGCAATAGCATGGTACTCGCTCCTCTAATTACCACTTAAAACAGTGTCCCTCTGTGCAGAATAATCTGTTAACTAAACCTACCTTCAGCACCCTCTGTAATTTGCTGATTGAATGTACACCTCTAACCAGTGTATATAAATACCGTAACCCACTAATGTGGTAGCCACCAATTAGTTTTGCCAATACCTTCCAGCCATTGATTGTCCTTGTATTACCTTACCTTAATGGCCCCTCACCACAAGGCTCCCCAGAGATGTACTCCTATGCTTGATGTGCCAAAAAGACCACAGCCGACAACTGCCCCTTTTTTTTTTTTATGGTAACCACCAGTCCTGTACCCCAGAGGCACTACATATAGGGCTGTGCTGAAACACCTTGCCCTCCCCTGGATCCTATACCAAATATGCCCTCCAAGTGTCTCCTTACACCCACCGGTAATTTGGTTGATGCGTCCCATCCCATGAACTAGTCCATAGGACAAACAGCTTGAACCCTTGCTTCCTTCCTTTTCCAAGAATACCCATGCTATTATGCACTCCAAATACCAATTCCTTCAGACCCCGTTTACTCCCCATAGCCCCACCCTAACCTGGGGCCCCTTGGGTTCATTCACACACGTTACGTCACTTCGATACAACCAAGGGCGGGTCTCGAGCATGAGCGGGCCTCGATCACTTGTTTCTGGAGAGTCTGCGCTACCAGGAGCCCGTCCCTTCCCAGTGAGCTAACGCTCCCTGGAGCTCCGCACTAACATCCGACCCGTCCTTTCCAACTTGGCTCGCCTTACCCATGCCGCGCGCTTGACACGCGCTCATCTTGCCAATTCAATAACAGCTCCTTGGTGGCCTTCCGCATGCCCTCGCCGTATCTTGATCCATTGACGTTACTGACCACTCCCCTTCCACGTGACTTGGTCCATCCTCCTGCAGCCGCCATCTTAATGAGGTCGCTGACCACTACCCTTCCACGTGACTTGGCCCATCCTCATGTAATAAGGACAACCCAATGACCTTCGGATCAGCTCAGGAGGTGGATGACAGGTGCGGCCCTCCAGGGCAGGATCGCGCCTTCCTATCATAATGGAGGGGTCTGCTCGTACTATACTTCCTTATGGACTTTCGGTGAACTAATGGTTAATAAATGTTATCATGTGTATGGTTTGATGTTGCTGCTTCTTAATCTGTAACCAAAGGCTGTCATTTGTAATGAATCTTTCCCCACCCCCACACTGTACCCTGCATTGCTGGTTGTTACTTTGGTTTAATCAATAAAATCCAATATATATTTAAAAAATACGACATGGACTTGCATCATATAGTCTGTCAGCTAAAGTAGTTCCACAAGTTCTCATTGGCTAATTTTTACAGGTCTTTTGGAAGCTTGACTATAACTCACGTCATTACTATGCTGATTAGGAAAGTGATGAGTAAAAGTGTGAAACCCGTTATCAGCTGGATTTTAAGGAACTGGTTCAACAGAACAGTGGGTCTTGGGACACATGTTTGCTATCGCGGTGAAAAGTTCATATAGACTTAAATGAAGTAATAAACGTGGTTTGTCCATAATGTAAAATGAACTTGTGTCTTAGCACTAAATATGGTCAAATGTATAGTTTCTGTGCTGACCATCAAACCTTGCCCCATTTTATTGATCAGTCCCTATTCATTAAGTGCATGATCAGCACCTGCTATAATATTGTTATACTATTGCTAAACTGAACAATTTAGCAGCAAAATGCCGCTTGATGGCTGTGTATTAATCATGGGTGGTCCATTGATAATGTATAAGGTACCACTTTATGTAGGAGCGAAGATTTTAGGATAGTTGTCACCAAACTCTCCTGATCAATGTTGCTCCTTTTGCCCATGTTTTTGTATACATTTACTTGTTTGCGTTGTAGAACATTATGCATTCAGCTTAAATTATTCGAAGCAATCATTGAGAGCCTAAACCCATCAGTGACTGAAGAGGTGCATTTAGTTATAAGCCAAAGTTATTACCATTGCCAATGGATGTTAATGCTGTTTATAAGCCAGGTACAAACAAATAGAATATCCACATACGTTCCTATTTCCTACTTCTTCTAAACCCAGCTCCCTATCAATTATTTGCAGAACTGAATAATTACATTGTGTATTAAGGAACTCGTGATTGACTCAATACAATTTGCTTAATGCATGGCCAATGCAAAAGGTCTGACCACTAAACACACTGCACAAACACTCAGATATCACAAACCGCTACCAACACAACAAAGCCAACCCACAAAACAACAGGACAGGGTCTCAACTGTGGTAAAATGTCAGTTCAGTGAAGTGACCCTTGTCACTACAGACACAGCCCCGCCGGGAGCCCCAGTCAACACTGGGCATTGGCCTCCTCCTGCTTCCAATGAGACTTCAGGAGGAGCCCCAATTCCACAAGCGTTGAAAAAACAGGGACCTAACGACACACAGGGTGCCGACCCACTTATGCATGAATAATATTTCAGAAAGCTGAAGGGAACAGGTAGGAAACGGGCAATTAGAGGACAGAAATTGTGCAGATAGTTGACTTTGGAATTTTGGTCCTAAAATTCCAGATATTTACTCTAGGATTCTAGATTTTTAATTACAAACTAGCCAGTAAGATTTTCGAAAATTCTAATTACCTGAGGTTTCAAAACATGAATGAAAAATGTTGTTTCAGTTACAGAAATGCTTACAGATTTCGATGAATTCTGAAAAATGCCCACAGATTTTTATCTAACGTTTTGAGGAGACCTAACAACCCCCAACTCTAAAATGCGTCAACTATTCTGATGTGAGATCTCATTGGTCTGAGATGAAAGAGATGAAAGAGGAGAGTTTGTTCTGGTTGGCCTCATTTGCACATCAGGCTCAGCTCTGTTGTACAGAAGGCAAGGTACGAAAGATATACGGTGTGGGGGTACCTCAGCGATGGCGTAGACATTTCCGATAGCGCTATCAGTTTGGCCCAGAGTGTAGCCAGAGATTGTCTATGTGTTCACCCAAAAACCATGGTCGTTCAGACCACCATCTGTCTCGTGGGCAGCTACTTCATACTCCTATATGTATAGTTCTAGTAGTCAACACCTACATTTCCCGGCAAATAAGATATCCTTGAAGGGTTCCCCAATGTATTTACTCAACCAGTGGCTAGTGGAGAATATGTAATCAGGTTCCTTCAGCCACGCTGAGATGAGGTGCTCCGTTCCGCATCTTGGCAATCAGAGGGATGTCCCCTGTTTCTACACTCCTTATTTCCATACTACACCCCAGAGTGCTGTTTCCTTCTATCATTTGAGTCTTCTACTGACCTAGGGTCACCCCTGTGTAGATCACCTTCTGTAGGCGAGGCCCCAGGTTTTGACGTCGAGATGGTTTTGCAAGTGGGGGGAGGTCATGGTTTTCTCTCTATCTGTCATGTTGAGGGTCCCAGAGTTGGTGGGGGTGTAGGGTACCGTGAGTTATTTATCATACTTTACTTTGCTATAATATTCTTACAAACTCAATGCAACTATGTCACAGCCAGATGCTTAAGATGCCCTTGTGTGTCACACTAAGGCTCCTTAATCTCACTCCAGCGTGCATCTGTTCTACAACTGAGAATCCACAATCTTAGAGCCCTGACTTGGAACATAAGAGACTTCAACAATTTCTGAAAGACCCACCAAGTCTTTGCCTATTTAAATAGACACAACATTGTGATTACCCACCTACACTTCGTGCAGGCAGAGAGCGAAATTGGCAGGTGCTGCATATACAACCTCATACTCTGTCCATGCCAGAGAAATTGCCATTTCAATCTGCAGAGACGATCCCTTCAGGGGTGCTGCAAAGCGCATATAACCAAGTGGGACAATATAATATCTTACATGGCAACCTGCAACCTATTTACATTATCTTAGTCTGCATTTACGGCCCAGTACAGATTGCCCATGCTTTTTTCTGGAAGTGTAGGCAAGAGGGTCTTACCTAGACTCTCAAATGATAATATGGGGTGAAGATGTCATTTTATCACCCCTGACCTGCACAGATATAGTACATCCCAGCACCCCCAACAACTAGCTGCAACACAGTTACGTACTATAATAGAGGACACCATCCTAGTTGTGAGAAGCTGGCCTGGTATATGCTGTCCACTAATTAAAGTGGGCACCTTGCACCAGTCCAAACAACCCTTATGGTGATTTAAGAGGTCAAAGATAACTTCAGAAAGCTATCCAAGTGGTAGCTGTGGAGAACAGCCTTCAGGCTTAGTCGTGAAGGAATGTTAAGCAGCTTGTTTTACCAGAACGCAACCTCATAGTATTGGTTAAATGAAAGGAGAACCACACAGTAGATATGTATTTATTAATATAACAAGCTCTAGTACGACACAAGATCTTCTACACAAAGATATTCACAAAGCACACAATACTGTAGCACAGAAACAATAGTAAATAGCACTATTACACAGTGGCTCCAGGGGGAGACCAGACCATATACTAAAATAGTGGTATAAGAACCACGACTCGAGGCAAGACAGTGTCTAGAGGAGGTATAATCGCTGGAACCCCAAGGAACCACCCAAGGTGAGTAAGTAGGGACCCCAGGGAGGACGGGTGCAGTGGGGGAACACAACCGTGCTCCGTACAATTCTATGGGGAAGTCGGGGTTGAAGTTTTAAAGATTAAGGACCCTTCCCAATGGACTTCGAAGAAACCCCGTGGAAGTTAGGAGGTTGGAGAGCCACCCCACCCTTGGATACCGTAGTACCAGAGTTACCTATCCCAGGAAAACTGGGTGCAGGGGTGTAACACAGGCCCCCGCAGCCCCTGTGTTGCGGGGGGGGCGTGCTCCAGGGCCCCCCTCGCTCCAGAGCCCCCTCACTCAGTGGAGGAATTTAATGGTTTAATGGTGCGCACGGCCATGGTGTGCGCACAGCCTCCCTATTAATTAAATGGTGCACGCACAGCCAAGGGCGTAACACAGGAGGCCCAGCAGCCCCGGGCTGCGTTGCAGGGGGCCGTGCTCCAGGGGCCCCCTCACTAATAAAATGGTGCGCACGGCGCACGCTCGGCCTCTTAATTAATTAAATGGTCCGCCGGGCCCCGTGCGGGCCTCTGAGGCAGGCTCTTTATTAATTATGGTGTGCGGGCTGCGGCGCACATACTTCACGTCTGCACGAGCCGCGAGTGCGCATCTTCAGGGTGGAGCATAGGGTGGGGCTGCTGGTGAGAGCATACCATTGTCATACGCAGCGCAATTAAAAGTGCGCGTGAGCGTGACTGCCACTGAAGCTGCAGGTGTTTGTCCGAGCCGAGGCAGGAGTGATTGGTCCGTGGTGGCAAGGAGTCCCTCTTTTTTTTGTAAATTCTTTTTATTGGCATTTATTATTACAGTTGTTACACATATGTATTGTCCGCATTAACATGGTGCATGTGCCTCCAATCAGCTAGTATCGGTAGAGGCATTTACAATTACTTCAAGTTCTTGTAGATGCTGTATGCGCTATAGCAGGTATTTGCCAAGTAAAAAAACCACAAAAAAAACGGGGGGGGGGGGAGGGGGGAATCAAACTAGGGGTCTTCATGGAGTTTTAAGTGGTACAGCCAGACTAGGGCACGCATGGTCCCTCAAGTATCCAAGTGACGGCACAGTTGTATCTCACTATGGAGAATATGGGCGCGCAAGTGGGCACGCAGAATAGGTGAGTGGGTCGGGTAAGTGGGAGCGGGAGACTAGCAGGCCCCAAGGAGGTGTGAATAATCAGGAGGGGTCTCCAGCTGTATGGGCTTGCGCAATAGACAGCTGGGTGTCGTCGGGGGTTGTCGCGCTCGTGATCGATTCATCATGGGCCTGAGACTGTTTGAATTGGTGTAACAGGAGCGCCCAGTCCAGGGAGATTGTAGTTTTTCGCATGCCTTTCGCTTCCTCCTCTCGCACTGCATCCTCCTCGGCTGTAGCCCATTTGAGCACCGCCCCCACCCATGCTGCGATCGGGGGGCCTGAAGGGGAGCGCCAGTGCATAGCTATGCAGTGTTTAGCCAGTAAGTGAGCTAAGGAGCCAAAACGTATGGGCAGTTTATGACATTTCCTCCGATCGATTATGCCTAACGCGCAGCACTCCCATGTGGTTAAGTGGGTGAGTCCGGTGAGATCTCGTAGTGTCGTAGTGTCGTGTGGATAGACAACCAGAAGGCCTGGATACCCGGACAGGCACAAAACATATGGTGAAAATCTGCGGCTTGCGCCTGACAGCGGGGGAAAAGGAAAGTGGTATCGGGATAAAAACGCTGCAGGGGCCCCCTCACTAATAAAATGGTGCACACGGCGCACGCCCGGACTCTTAATTAATTAAATGGTCTGCCGGGCCCGGGCGGGCCTCTGAGGCAGGCTTTTTATTAATTATGGTGCGCGGGCCGCGGCGCGCAGAAGACGTCTGCACGAGCTGCGAGTGCGCGTCTTCAGGGTGGGGGATAGGTTGGGGCTGCTGGTGAGAGCCTACCTATGTTATGCACAGCGCAATTAAAAGTGCGCATGAGCGTGACTGCCACTGAAGCTGCAGGTGTTTGTCCGAGCCGAGGCAGGAGTGAGTGGTCCGTGGTGGCGAGGAGTCCCTCTTTTATCCAAAAATGGAGCATAACTGCGGGAGAAGAACGGAAAGGCTGTTCCTGTGACTCAGCCCGGGCGCGCCGAGTCTTGAGGTTCCCCGGCTTAAGAGACAGGCTTGAAATCCCAGTGACGCAGTTTCTCATCCTTCAGAGCTCAGGTACTTGTGGAGGACCAGTTATTTGCAATGTAGCGAGCTCTAGAGAAAATATTCATTATTTATATGCTGAAACCTGTCAGAATATACATATTCTCAATTTAAATGTTTAACTCATCACAAGCCTACAGACTTAAAGGGAAGTGTTGTCACTGACAAGTTGGGTATACATTGGTAAAATACACAGTCCCACGTTTTTAAAAGGTTTGCGCCAGTGCAGTGTCACAATGAGTGATGCAAACTGCCACAAAGTCTTCAAATCGGATTTAGTGTCCAGCGCAAAATTTTATTTACACTGGAAAGTAGCAGGCCTTACTGCAGTTTTCTCACAAAGGGGACCACCCATAACGCAGCGATATTAAGGTGGGAGCGGCTCTCACTAGTGGCATGATCATTTTGGGGCAGCAATAACTTTAGTGACCTCATATACCTCTCAACTCACCGTCTTTTGAGTGGTGTCACCCTCCTTTGACTCATCTTCACCCTCCAAACAAGAAGAATGTTATCCATCGCCATGAAGGAACCCACCAGAGCCGTGCAATAAGGTGATATCCATTGACTTCAAAGATATCCCTCCAGAACACACTATCTCACCCTCCATGAAGACTTAAAAAGGTGGAATGGTATGGCCTTAATGCAATGGCAGCTTAATGGACGCCACTTTCAATGCGATCCTTGACCTTAGGGTAGGTCGCTCCCCTGCCACGCAGCGCCACCAGTGCTTGCCTGCCTCCTTTTGTGCGATTCTGCGTGATTCTGACTGCTGCTCCCTTTTTTCCTTGTTCCCCGAGTGCGTGCCCGGCTGTTGTTGTGAGTGCTGCCCCATTTTTTTCCTTGCTTCCAGAGTGCGTGCCCCCCAGAGTGCCCAGTTGTTGTTGTGCCCCCCTTTTAGTGCCCGGTTCCCCTTTTGCTTCGTTTCACTCGCTTCTCGTCTTTATCTTGCTTTTTTGCCCTCGCCGCTTTTCCCGCCGTTTTTTCCCCCGCCTACCCTCCCGCCGCCCGCCTCCCAGCTGACCCCTCCTCCCCGGCTACCCCATATATGGCGGCCGCTGCGAGACAGAGGTAGCGACCCTTGTCCTTAGGGTAGGTCTCTCCCCTGCCTCCGCAGCGCCACCAGTGCTTGCCTGCCTCCTTTTGTGCGATTCTGCGTGATTCTGACTGCTGCTCCCTTTTTCCCTTGTTCCCCGAGTGCGTGCCCGGCTGTTGTTGTGAGAGCTGCCCCCTTTTTTTCCTTGTTTCCCGAGTGCGTGCCCCCCAGAGTGCCCAGTTGTTGTTGTGCCCCCCTTTTAGTGCCCGGTTCCCCTTTTGCTTCGTTTCTCTCGCTTCTCGTCTTTTTCTCGCTTTTTTGCCCTCGCCGCTTTTCCTGCCGTTTGTTCCCCCGCCTACCCTCCCGCCGCCCGCCTCCCAGCTGACCCCTCCTCCCCGGCTACCCCATATATGGCGGCCGCTGCGAGACCGCGCAGCGGACGTGCGCAGCGGGCGCGCAGCTGGTGCGCCAAAGGCCCGCCTAAGGCAAGCCCGTCTGCGCCCGTCCGCGCCTGGACCGCACCCAGCGCCATGACCCCTGGCCCCCGCGACCCACACCTCCCACGCCTGACCTACGACACCGCCGCCCTGACCAAACTCAACCCCGGCAGAGCGCCGGGCTGCTGCCGCACCACCCCGAGACGCACCCACGGTCCTTTTACCTGCCGCAACTGCCGATTCACCTGCCTACGGACCCCCAACGCACCCCACAAAAACAACACCCCCGGACACAACCTCGAGTGCATCCTGATCAACACGCGATCCGTCCACAGACACGCCATCGAACTGTGGAACCTCATCGACTCAACAGCCCCGGACATCGCCTTCCTCACTGAGACCTGGATGAACCCCTCCTCGGCACCCGACATCGCCATAGCCATCCCTGACGGATACAAAATCATCAGGAGAGACCGCACCAACCGCACCGGAGGCGGCATCGCCATCGTCCACAAGAGCTCCATTCGCATCACAACCAACACCAACCACACACTCTCCGACGCTGAACACCTCCACTTCCAAATCCACAGCGACCCCAAAACCACCCTCAGAGGAACCCTCATCTACAGACCCCCCGGACCACGCACCAATTTCAGCGAAGACATCGCAGACTTCGTCAGCCCACACGCCCTCCCCTCCGCCAACTACATCCTCCTGGGAGACCTCAACTTCCACCTGGAGAACTACAACGACAACAACACCACCACCCTACTGGACAACCTCTCCAACCTCGGACTCAAGCAACTGGTCAACACCCCCACCCACTACGCCGGACACACGCTCGACCCCATCTTCTCCTCCAGCAAACACATCTCCTTCAACCACACCACCAAACTCTCCTGGACGGACCACAGCTGCGTCCACTTCAGCTACAGGAAAACCACAACCCACCACCACGCTCAACAACCACCGAGAAGACAATGGAACCGAATCACCGCCGACCAACTCACATCAGCTCTCTCCCAGAACCCGCCCACCAGCACCTCAGACCCCAACGAAGCAGCCAACGACCTCACGAGCTGGATCTCCGACTGCGCTAACATCCTGGCTCCCCTGAAGACCCGAGCGAACGGAGCCAACCACAAAAGAAGCTCCTGGTTTAACTCCACCCTCAAGGACTCCAAAAAACGATGCCGCACCTTCGAGAAAACCTGGCGCCTCGACCAGACCGACAAGAACATGTCAGCCCTCAAAAATGCCACCCGGAAACACCACCAACTCCTCCGCGCCGCAAGAAAATCTTCCTTCAAAGACAGACTTGGGAACAACTCCCACAACAGCAAAGAACTTTTCGGCATCGTCAGAGAACTCTCCAACCCCGACGCCGAAAACAACGCCATCACCCCCTCACAAGACCTCTGCGACTCCCTCGCAGCCTTCTTCTACCAAAAAATCACCGACATCTACAACAGCTTCACCACAACAAACGCGAACCCACCACCAGAACCCACCCCCCACAGCACCACCATCCACGCCTGGAACCCGATCACCACCGAGGAAACCACCCGCACGATGAACTCCATCCACTCAGGATCACCCTCCGACCCATGCCCCCACCACATCTTCAACAAAGCCGACAACATCATCGCCCCCCATCTCCGAGACGTCATCAACACATCCTTCACCAGCGCCACCTTCCCCGAAAGCTGGCAACACGCCGAACTCAACGCCCTCCTCAAGAAGCCGAAGCAGACCCCACAGACCTCAAAACTTCCGACCCATCTCTCTCCTCCCGTTCCCAGCAAAGGTTATTGAGAAAACCGTCAACACTCAACTGACTACCTTCATCGCAACCAACGAATCACTCGACCCCTCGCAGTTCGGTTTCAGGGCCAACCACAGCACCGAGACCGCCCTCATCGCAGCCACGGACGACATCAGATCCCTGACTGACAAGGGAGAGACCGTGGCCCTCATACTCCTTGACCTCTCCGCAGCCTTCGACACGGTATGCCACCGCACCCTGATACAGCGCCTCAACAACGCCGGCATCCGAGGCAAGGCCTTGGACTGGGTCATCTCATTCCTCGCCGGAAGAACTCAGAGAGTCCGCCTCCCCCCCTTCAGATCAACAGCGACCAAGGTCATCTGCGGCGTCCCACAAGGATCCTCCCTCAGCCCTACCCTCTTCAACATCTACATGACGCCCCTGGCAAACATCGCACGCAAACATGGACTCAACCTCATCTCCTACGCAGACGACACTCAACTCATCCTCTCCCTCACCAACGACCCTTCCTCTGCTAGAACCAGACTACACGAAGGAATGAAGGAAGTAGCGGACTGGATGACGGACAGCCGGCTTAAACTCAACACCGAAAAGACGGAAGTCCTCATCCTAGGCCCTACTCCCACCGCATGGGACGACTCCTGGTGGCCCCCCGCCCTAGGCAGCACTCCCCAACCCACCGACCACGCCCGCAACCTGGGCGTCATCCTGGACTCCTCCCTCTCCATGACCAGACAAATCAACGCAGTCACATCGGCATGCTTCAACACCCTTCGCATGCTCCGCAAGATCTTCCACTGGATCCCCACCGACACAATGAAGACCGTCACCCATGCCCTCGTCACCAGCCGCCTGGACTACGGCAACACCCTCTACGCCGGCACCACGATCAAACTACAGAAGAAACTCCAACGAATCCAGAACGCCGCCGCACGCCTCATCCTGGACGTCCCAAGCCACCACCACATCTCCGGACACCTGGAAAAGCTTCACTGGCTCCCAGTCAGCAAGAGGATCACGTTCAGACTCCTCACCCACGCACACAAAGCCCTTCACAACCAAGGACCCAAACTCATCAACCACCGCGTCTCCTTCAACATACCCACCCGCACCCTGCGATCGACCGGACAAGCCCTGGCAGCCGTCCCCCGCATCCGCAAAGCCACCGCCGGAGGCAAATCTTTTTCCTACCTCGCAGCGAAGACCTGGAACTCTCTCCCCAGCCATCTCCGCTTAACACAGGACCACCTCTCCTTCAGAAGGCAGCTCAAGACCTGGCTGTACGAGCAATAACCCCCTCCCCCCCAGCGCCTTGAGACCCTTACGGGTGAGTAGCGCGCTTTATAAATGCCAATGAATGCAGTGATATTACACTAGAACTGCAGTCACTGTAGCAGCATAAGGATGGGAGCAGCCCCACTGCAGTTTCATGACAATGAGATTCAGTGGGTGGGTGGGTGGGTGGGTGGGCTGAGGTGGGATGAGATCATAATTTGGATCAGGGGGGGCATCATGGTGGGGGCGGGGCCTGGCCGGGAATTCAGGAATAAAAGTAAAAAACGTAATATGTAGCCCGACACCACCAAAGATCATGGCCCTAAAGACAAATGGAAGGGCTGGGACAAGTTAACATGCAGCTGAAATGGAAGATAAACTTGTCACAGTACACACCCTGGGAACAAACTGAGAGGTTGAAAAGACACACCAAGTGGAAAAGGCCTGTACAACAGAGCACACAAAGCGGATTTAAGGCCATTCACCTGTGGAGAGGGAAAGTGCTGTTCTAAACTATATACAAGCCCATTAGGGTTCCTGAGTTTCTTCTCCATGCAGACACTCCTTTCCAAAGAGTTCATGCACATTGATGTTCTTGGTTCTGGCACTTACAGAGAAGTGTAGTATCAATTTGATTAAAAAAAAGGTGACCTCAAGGTATGATATTCAATTTGGGCCACCAGGAGTGGGGGGGTCCATTGAGGGAGGAGGGAGCCAGGGAGACGATTGTTGCAGAATGTAAGCCAGGCAAGCCTAAACATGGAATGAGGAATGGTTGAAGGTCTGGGTCTCAGCAGCTGATGAGTGGCGAGGACAGCAGGATGTGAGGCTGAAGCAAGCGGGGAGAAGAGAACCTTACTTGTACAGTATGCCACAGCATTAGGCCTCTGCTGAAAGCTGCTGCTTGAGCCAGTACTGACGACTCGCAATAAAAGGGAGAATCAGTGGCCTCTGGAGTCCTAGCACAGAGGAGAGTGCAGGTGCCTAGGTATATGCCCAGTCCGAGATTGGATACCCTGTTTCCTGGTGGGACTTCACAAGCATAGTGAGCTCTGCATGTGCGGCAAACAGGCCTGGTCTCGTCTTGCAGACCTTTACACACTGAGGCACTGTAGAAAAAGAATGAACACAGCGAAGTTCAGGGTCCACTTTTAAGATAAAGATAGCCCTTTTTTTTTTTTTGTAAATTTATTTTTATTTTTTTAGTAAACAGTAAAATAACAATAATCAGGAGGCACAAGGTCAAAACATATAGATATCCCGATATTCCATCTAATATTCAGCTTGGTGTTTTGAGACAGCTTTAGGGTGGGTTGTGTACTACCGTCATCATTGTGGCGTCCCACCTATGCACGTAACACCCCATAGGAAAATCACAGTATTCAGTTACAAATGGCTATATCACATCATTTCGTCAGGGTCTTGTGCTATAATCGGTAATGTGCATAGCTCCCCCCTATATATGTTCCATCCTTGCCACAGCCGTATCCATTTTTTCGGGCACCCCCTTCGTACGTATACAGTTTTTTCAGCTACCATAGCTATATCCATGTCTTTACACCATTCTGCAATAGTGGGGGCGGCCACTGCACCCCAGTGTCTTGCGATATTCTTTTTTGCCATCATCATTCCCAAGGTTGCCCATGTTTGTCGTGTGATATTAAGGTCTGTGGGCTCCCATATATTTAAGAGGCAACGCTTGGGGTCGGGCGTGACTGAATCGTGTGATTTTTCCCATTACCAATCTCCAATATTCCACTATCACAGGGCATTCCCAGATAGTGTGGAAAAAAAGTGGCAGGTGCCCCACACACCCTCAAGCAAAGTGGAGTGTCCACTCTCCCCATGTGGTGAAGTGTCAGCCGTGTGTAGTACACTCTGTGCAGGATCTTAAGTTGTATCAGGCAAAGTCGGGATGGGATTGCCACTTCTCTGGGTGAGGCTAATGCATCCTGCCAGTCTGAGTCATCCAGTTCTCCCAGGTCAGCGACCCCTTTATCACGGAGCTTTTGCATGGGGTCAGGTGCGTTATTAATGATTTTCCGGTACGTCATGGAAATTGCCCTTTTGTCCATATGCTCTGTAAATAACCTGTCTTCTAGTGGGGATGCCTCGGGTAAGCTGGTGGAGGGCGTGATTGCCGCCTCTAAGGCGTGCTTTATTTGATAGTATCGGAAAAGCTCAGTTGGTGCCATCCTATATTTGGATTGGAGTTGCTCGAATGTAATCATCTTCCCCTGTATCCGATAGCATCCCATTTGTGGAATCCCTTGCTCTTACTCAGTCTGCCCAGTCTGTTCGTGACCCAAAGTGGAGTGGCCCGTGTGATTTTGTTCTGCCAGCCCAGTTTTCTATGTACTGTGTGCCATATTTGGAGGATGTGCTTCGTCGGACCCAGTAGGGACTGCGGCTTACCGTAGATTGCACGATACAGACCTTCGTCTCCCATTCCTACCCTATCCAGTCCATAAGCCGGGTCCGTGTGAGGGATATGGAGCCAAATATTTATTACGGTTAGTTGGGAAGCCCAATAGTAGGTCTGGATATTAGGGAGTGCGATTCCACCATCGTACCATGTTCGACACAGCTTAACCATTGCTATGCGAGCCGGCTTGTTGTCTCAAAGGAGATTAGTGACCTGTGCTTCTATAGCCCGGAAGTACGATTGGGGGATCAGGAAAGGAGTATTTTGGAGGGTGTACAGAAAACGTGGCAGAGCCATCATTTTAAAGAGCGCTGCCCTACCTAGGAGTGTTAATGGTAGCGATTGCCAGTACTTAGTGTCTCGCTGCAACCTCTGCAGTGGAGCGTGGAGATTGAGGGCTGTGAATATCTCGGGGCTGTGTGTTATATGTATCCCTAGGTATTTGAAGTGGTCTGTCACTATTTTAACGTTACAGCCAACTGGTAGTCGAGATGGGGGGCCGTGTAAAACATAGAGCACTGACTTCGCCCAATTGATAGTGTATCCTGAGAATCTCCCATAGGACTCAAAGATATCTACGAGGCAAGACAAGGATCTGCTCGGAGAGGCCATGTATAGGAGGACATCGTCTGCGTACAGCGATATACGGTCCTCGTAGTCGGCAGTCCATCGGAGACCACGCATAAGCGGGTCCTGTCATACCCATCCTGCCAGGGGCTCCAGTATGAGGGCGAAAAGCAGTGGCGATAGTGGGCAGCCCTGTCGTGTGCCTCGATGCAGCGCAAATTCTCTGGAGATGTGGCCATCCGCCACCACGTGCGCCAGGGGATTAGTGTAGAGGAGTTGTATCCACGAGCAGAACTTGGGGCCAAATCCTAGCTTTTTGAGGACCGCAAATAGGAAAGGCCACTCGACCGTGTCGAAGGCCATTCTTGCATCTAATGAGAGTATAATGGCGTCCTCTTGAATCGTGAGCCTGCGTCCCATAACACCATGTAAGCAGCGTAGGTTTAGAGCCGTATTTCTCCCTGGCATGAAGCCCGATTGGTCGGGGTGTATTAATTTGGGTAGGTACGGTGTGAGTCGGTTGGCCAAGGTTTTGGCCAAAATTTTGGCTTCCGCATTTATCAGGGATATAGGCCTGTAGGAGGTGCAGTCTATCTGGGGCTTCCCAGGTTTGCAGATGGCCACTATAGTCGCTAAGCACTGATCTCGTGGTAATTCGCCCATCTGCAGGCCCGCCACAAACATCGTTAAGAGATGCAGTGTCAAGGTCGCAGCGTTACGCTTAAACCATTCCACGGGGATTCCGTTGGGGCCGAGGGCCTTCTCCGGCTGAAGTTTATGTATTGCTAAGGCCAGTTCGTCTGCCGTAAGCTTTGCTTCTAGAAGTTGAGACTTCGCCTCCGCTAGTTTAGAAAGCCAAATGGCACGGAGGAAGTCATCTAGTTCCTCCTGCGTGTGTGAATGTGCGGAGGCATAGACTTGTTCGTAATGTTGTGCTAGGAGATCTACCACCTCCTGTGGGCTCTGCGTGGTTTCTCTCGTGGGCAGGCTGAGTTCTGCAACCCATCTGTCCGCGGTCTCGTGCTTATCAAGCCAGGTTAGTAGTTTGCCAGCTTTGACGCCCATTTCGTATCTTGTATGTTGTGTTGCCGATAGCCGTGACTTAGTGTCTTCCCACAGATGGCTTTTATATTCTTGTTGTTTGACCAATAGCCTATGTGCGAGATCGTCAGAGGGCGCTGAGCCCAGATCCCTCTCCAGATTGGCGATCTCTCCCTCAAGTGTCTCCATTTGCTTGTTTTTTTCTCTCTTATGTTGTGTTATGAGGGAGATTGCCTGCCCCCGGAATACGGTTTTGTATGCTTCCCATAGGGTAAGTGGTGAGGGGACTGAGGTTTCGTTTTTCGGCAAAATATTACGTGGTAGCTTCTAGTAGACCCTTCGCTACTGCTGGATTTTTCAAATATCCAGGATAGATCGGGTACGTCCTACGTGTATTTAGTGTGTGCCAGGTGTAAGTAATGCTAAGTGGGGAATGGTCAGAGATACCTCTCGCCAGGTGGGAGACCTCCAAGAAGTGTGCTATTTCACCCGCCGGTGACAATATGTGATCTATTCATGTGAAGCTGTTATGGGCGCCCGAGTGGTATGTGTATTGTCGCTCCTGCGGGTGACGGTGCCTCCAGACATCCGCGAGGCCCAGTGTCTCCATGAAGTCCATAAACGCCGAGTGCGCCCTATGCTGATGTCGCGGAGGTGTGCGGTCGATGGTGTCATCCAACGTAGCATTGAGATCGCCACCGATAATTAAGTTGCCCAGGGGGAGCTGCAGTAGGAATGCTCCCAGCGCCAGGAATGTCACAGAGTGGAGTGCTGGGGGGAGATAGACTGAGACTATGTTAAGTAGACGGCCCTCCCATTGACATGTCAGAGCCGCGAACCGGCCCTGGTCATCAGTATATGTCTTTTTGACCACGATTGGGTACTGTTTTCTGATGAGAATCCCCACCCCGCGAGAGCCGGTCGTAAACTCAGAGTGGACCGCTAGTTTGAAACCCCATCTGTCAAGTGCTTTACATGTAGTCCCCGTCAGATGGGTCTCTTGCAACAGTGTTATCGCTGGCGCCTTACGTTTTAGATATTGGAGGACTAATCCGCGCTTTAGCTTGTCGCGGAAGCCATTCACATTCCAGGAAATTATGAGCAGGACTTGCATGCGCCTTTGGTCTTGCTGGGGTGCGTCAGGAGTAGTGATCATGTGGTGTGGTGACGGTGTGGAAGGAACGGTCTAGAGGACTGTGGAATTCCGGTGAAGTTGTCAACAGAAACTGATAGTGTGCCTGAAAACCTGACAAAACAAACCAATAAATCAAAATAAAACGTCCCTTATTAACCCTGGATCCCTCCCCCCTCCCTGTTTCCCTGCAAGACTGTATAGAAACTGCCCGCCACCCCAACTTTGCAGAGGGCCTAAATCCCGTTACCCAACACATCTGTAGGGGGAGAAGAGCGTCCACCAGATGTCCCCGTTTATGGGCCGCAGCAGAGGATTGATGGTCCATAATGCCTAGCATGAGGAGATCCTAGGCAGCCGGAGAGTATAATTGATTCTCCATTTTTTTTTATCACCCCTTCTTTGTTTCCTTTCCCCCGCCGAGCGAGGCTCGACTTCAGGCAGTGTCAACTGGGTTCGGTCTTCGCTGACCAAGTGCTCACTTACTGCATATTTGTCCGGTTCGCCGCCTCTTGAAGTTCACCATTAGGTCCGTATTTGGCCGTTGCCTTCGACTTGTGACCCCTGCTTTCTCCGTGAATGTCCAGACGTCAGGGCGGGGACCGCTGCTCAACAGCCCGGCCAGTGCACTGCTAATGCCCGCTCCAGTTAGTCATGAGGTTGCGACCACCGTTCTTACTTCGCCCGGTCCCGCCATGGTCGGAGACTTGTCGCCAGCCCTCCAACCACTCCCGTGCCCCCTCAGGTGCGGTGAAGAACCATGCCTTCCCTTCCGCCTCCACTCTCAGCTTGGCCGGGAACATCATTGAATATTTGAGATCTCGATTCCTAAGCTCCTGCTTTATGGCCAGGAAACTTCGTCGCTGCCTGGCAACCGACACAGTGTAATCTGGAAAGAAGGTGATCACTGTGTGCTGGTACCTCAAGAAGGACGCCACCCTTGCCGTTTGAAGGATGAGATCCCGGTCATGAAAGTTGAAGAGCCTCGCTAGGATCGGGCGAGGGGGGGCACCCGGCCTGCCCCCAGGAATGCGGTGAGCCCGCTCCACTGAAAAGTAGTTGGAGAGTCATTTTGGCTGCAGGTGATTCTTAATCAAATCCTCAACAAATATGTCCATGGCGGGACCCCCCGTCCCTTCCGGCACACCTACGATACGAATGTTATTGCGACGTGAGCGACCTTCGAAATCATCCAGCTTTGCCACCATTTGTTTGTTATCCAACTCGAACTGCTGCACTTGGCTCTTTAATGCATGTGTGTCCGTGCTTAATTCTTTCGTGGTCTTTTCTGCTTCTGACACTGACGAACTAAGGTTGCGAAAGTCCGCGCGTATGAGGGATAATTCGGTGGTGACCGTGTCAATGCGAGATTCCAGTGACGCATGGACCTTGTTGAGGGTGGCCATAATGTCTTGCAATGTGACATCAGTTGCTGGTGTGGGGCCTTTACCCGTTGCATCGTCCGCCACAGCCCCCTTCGGCTCGGTAGCCTCGCTCTTGGAGTATGCATACTTCTCCAATCTGTTTTGTTGGGTCCCTCTGTGGCCCTGGCCCCCCATGACGCCCCGGCCAGGAGCACCCAGCTTTGCGCACCCGGAACAGCGGGTGAAAATCACCGCCGCCTGCCTACGCGTTCTGCCTGGCGCGCAGCCTGTCGGGTTTCTCACCAGCCGTAGGGTGTAACTGATCCCGGGGTGGGGGCTGTTCCCAGCGTTGTTGGTGCAGTGAGAAGCTCTCGGTCGCGGCTGGCGGTGCCGCCCGGGTCCAGCCGCCCACAGTAGGATGGTTCCTGTCTGCAGGCTCGCCGGTCATATGATGCAGTGGTTCTCAGAAGCCCGGGGACACTTCCCCGCCGCCACCGAAAATCTAGGAGGCCCGGAGATGGGGCCAAATAGTAGGCGCCCAGGCCAGTCTTGGTGCCCGCGATATGAATGTCCCCGCCAGTGGGTCTATTCAACAGTTAGTGCAGGAACTGCATCGGGCCCATAGGCCCCCTCCTGGTGTTGCTATTGTTATGCGGCCCAGGGAGGTGGAGGTCGGGTCCCGAGGACTCATACGGGGTCACCGCCCCCACACCACGTCCCCCGCTATCTGACCTTCGCCGCCAAAGCGGTGTCGTCGGAGAATGGCCCGCTCCTCTGCCGCCGGCCCAGCACAGGTTAAGTCGGGCACCGCCTCCCGCCTCAGCGCCGTTCGTGGTGCCCAGTCCGCGAGGCCAGTCAGTCGCGATGGAGAGGGGCCGCCTCTGCCCCCAGGTCCGGCCGTTCCAGCGCCGGCACCCCTTCCTCGGCCCACCGGCACTCGAGTCCCCGGCTCAGTGTGTGATCAGAGGCTGCTCCTCCCGTGACCGCGGATCTCCGCTCCCAACGCCGGCGGGGATCCACTGACACACTTCCTGGATATCTCAGAGGTTCCGATGGCCAGGCGGCCAGTAGTTCGTTACTGCAGGCACGGATTATGAATCGGATAGTAGCTGCGGCTTCGGGTGTTGTGGAGCTCTGCTACTCCGCGGCCATTTGCATTGGCTGCAGGCCACGCCCCCAAGATAGCCCTTTTTTAATAACAGTGGGGAGCATTTGATTTAGACAACAGCCTGGCAGGGCAAATATTGTTCAACTGTCTGAGTTAAGAATATTTCCTCTCTGGGGCGGAACACAGGCCCATGCAGCTCCTGTTACCCTTGTGGTGCGCCCTCCCCCTACCCTTCAGAGGAACCCTATTCAGCCCAGAGCTTATGATTATTTGGGAGATATCTAAGAATAGGGCCTGTTACCACATTCTGCAGGGGGGTCTATCATTTTGCGTTACGCCACTGTTTCTTCTCTGTGTGTTTGAGGCACGAGGGCTAGGTCAATGACAGAACCACAGAGAGGGCACTGAAATCCTTCTGCGGCAAGATCTTCCTTTCTCCTCAGGGATGACTGACAGCAGGCGCAACCCATGTAGAAAAAGGAAGCTATTCAGCATGAACATAAATTCACCAGAATGACAGGCGTATCGGAAAGGACATCACACGCAACGTCACACACCATTTGACCTTTACTTTCACTCACACCTACACATATACACACATTCACACAAACACACACTGTCTCTCGCATAAACACTTTCACCCCTAAGCACACACACAACATACATTTAAAAGCATTTCTTATTTACCTCCATTGCCATGGAGGGTCATATTCAAGCTAATTCTACTTCATTTTTTAATACACTAATAGTGAATAATATACTATTATTCACTATTAGTGCAATAAAAAATTGACACAAAACAAAGAAAGTGGAGCTCCAACCAAACAATATCTATAAGGATTAGTTGCCCCTCTGTTCCTGGCACTGTGCTTGCCACCTTTGGGGCCAGGGGTCGCCAAGGCAGTGCCAGGGGTCGCAAGGGGCAAGCCAGGTGTCGCAGCAGCTACCCCTGGCGAGCTGTAAGTGACGTCCATGCTTTTCAGTCCAAGAGGAGTCAAAGCAACACACACAACTCCCTGCTCCTTCCAAGAACATTACAGTGAGGTCGACAGTTCACCTTACTCGAGAGGCCAGTCCTGAGCACTCAGCCAGTCCCTCTTCTTTGCTCATTCAGCGAAGGTCTGCTGTTTCTGGGGCTACTATGAAGACAGGATCTTACCTACAGTGGTAGATCACACAGTAGGCGCTTCCGCAGAGGGATGCACCCTGTGTTTTTAGTGGCTACACTAGTGACGTACTGAGGTGCATGGAGTCATTCTCCAGTAGACTGGACAGCCTCCTCTAGAGCCTGCCCTGGCCCAGGACCGGTAGGACATTGTGTGCCCATTTGCAGGTTCCGCCCTTATTTAGTGACCCTCTGTGGGCCTCACGAGGATCGTCCAGTGACATCTTGTCCTTCATTGGTGAATTGAAATAAATTGACGAGGTGATCATTTCTCATCTCACGGCATCGGTACAGCTGGATTCTTTTTAGCAGTAATTCGACTGACGATTGACGCACAGTGCTCCCCTTTATTACTAGGCTGTAAAATATATTATTTGAAGAATGGTTTAGGTTGAGGAACTCGTGTCCGAAAGGAAGATCTGGAATGACGTCTTTTACTGCTCCTTAGAAGGCTGTAGTTATTGCTTCAGATGATTCAGTTCGCAGAACGTAGTCAGTCTTTAATTAATCTGCACAGTGGGTCGTCTTCAGTAGGCGATGCAGGCTGTGGTGGTCCTATGTTGTGTGCGCTGTGAGGACTTGTGTAAAACACGTTGGCGCTGTAAGATGACCGTTGAAACACTGGTTAGAAATGTATGCTGATTATCTTCTCCCTTTGAGTAAACTTAGAGACTTTGCATATGCCAGATCTTGGATTTTGGTATTGACAACACATTGATTGAGTAAGAAGGGAGAATTTGTATCATGGTTCCATGCATTAAAGATTTTTGACTACACCCATTCTCCAGAGAGGTGAAATGGGAATCATCTTTGTTGAGAGAGTGAAAGACATGGTGGCCATCTTACTTGAGAAGTAAAAGGCTGTGCCTTTGGCCACCAGGGGAGCAACTGTTAGACCCTATCAGAGCTGGGACTGTAGTGAAATGTGAAGGTTCTCAGTGTTGCAGTGAAAATGAGGTCCCAATATATCCACAGTATTCTGATAGAGGGGCCTGCAAAAACTAACATTGCTCCTGTGACTGCCTCCTGGCAAAGACAACTCAGTTTCACATTTCGATTAAGTCCATACAGTTTTTATTGGAAAAATTAATTATCTGTGTATGTCAGAGATTACTGACAGGGGATGCAACATACATCAACAACAGTCGCACATGGCAATCTGAAACCTTGGCAGCTATGCCCCCAGCAGCCCCCATTTTCCAGTCTCCTAGGGCCCCATCAGCGCTGCAGCGCACACAGGCAGCACTACACTCTCTCGCCAGCATTGGTTGCAGCAGTGAGTTCCCTCATAACAGTCCTACCTCATAAATTAAATAGTGCGTGCCGCGTGCGGTGGGTGCAGGTGACCTGAGCTTCCAGGCCCAGAAGCAAGGTGGTTGAAGGCAGCTCCCTCGAGGCCAGACAACATTTGCATATTTACATACGTTTGTAAACTGGTTACAGAGGCTTAGTTTTTTTCTGATTCCAGTACCCCCTGGTCCCCCACTCTGCCTATTCCTTACATTTGAAATTTTCATTTACTGCTGTAGTGTGACAGTGAGAATGCATTTCATGTAAAGGAATATATAGTAGGGTTGCCAAAAGAAAAAAGTCTATTTCTCTTGACTTTTTTCACAATACTGAGTTATATCTTGCGTACTTCTCATGTATAATGTCAGTCGAGTTTTTATGGAATTGCAGGTTTGAGTTTGTCTTTCAAAGTTTCAAGTTATTGTCCATTAATGTCAATTCTATTTCAGACCCTTCATAGTTGTTCTTTGTTCTTCAGCCATAGTGTTCCTGAGACACTAGGATCGCTCCTTGGCATTGTTCTGATTGCTGCCTCAGTTGAATAATCTGCTTTTGACAGTATTGTTACAAATGGCATAGCTTGTATGTTAAGAGCGTTTCCCACTTTCTCATTAGAACTTAGAGAGACAATATAGAGGCATTTCATTTACATGTTGGAGGTTTCAAATCAAAATATACTAGATTTCTGGGTGGTAGGGCAAAGTGGTAGGTGGTGGGCCGGGCTGCCGGGGCAGGGGCCCTCCATGTGCTTTGCAGGGGGGCCCCCTCATGTTTCGTTACGCCACTGGCTGGGTGCATAGGTCTGAAGTGGCGTAGGAAACCGCCGTCGATCTCCATGGAGGACTGTGAAGAAGAGCCACTGCTGGGAAGGAGAAACGTGTCCAATGGAATCCAAAGGTGGATCCTTGTTGAAGGGTACCTGAAAGCAGATGGGACAGAGTCTAGGTCACTCAAGAATGACCAGGGGCTCGGTAGACGAATGCCCACTGATGTCGGGTGCTTCAGGTGCATTGAGGGGTTCTTGACTCTGCAGCCACAGGGACCAGGAGATGTTGAGGATGACCAGGAGCTGGATGCAAGCTGTCCCATGAAGGATGTTGAGTGCTGAGGGGTCGGTATTCGACGGAAGCACCAACAAGCCTTGGCAGCGGCAACCCATGAAGAAGGACAAGAAAGGTTTTGGTTCGGACCAGCAAGGTGCAGAAGACTCACCAAACACAGGGGAGTCAGGGCAAGCCTGGAGTAACCAGGGGAGACAAGACAAGCAGTGTTGACCCTCTAGAGGACCCACAGGCCGGAGGCACAGGAGTAGCGAGTGGACCTCGAGCAGTTTCTCAAAGCAGCAGCCCACCGAGCACTCAGTGCGGGGAGGCCAGAGTTCTTTGTAGGAAATGGTGCCAGAGGTTGGGGCTGCACGGAGCCCAACGCACTTGTTCGGCAAACACCAACAAGCATATGCACTTGCAAATTAACGCGCTGTACAGGGGCACTGGTATTGCAGCCCCCACGAGGATTCTGACCTCAAACTCGGTGAGAGGGCAGCTCAGACCTCAAGGGACATAGAAACCCACCTCCTGTGTTGCTGAAGCCTTTGGAGTCCGTAGGAGCTCAGGAGCAGTAGACCAGTCAATCAAGATGTGGTGCCTGCGGTTGCAGGGGAGTGACTCCTTCACTCCAAGGGAGATGCCTTTGGTTGTCCTTGATGCTCCACAGGTCCTGCATGGAGCCTGTATGGTGCATGGGCACAGGCGAGGCTTTGGACGGAGTGGGAGATGAAGTCGGGCCCAAACGAAGTCCAGCAAAGTTCAGAGTGTCCCGACGGTAGAAGTTCAGTGGTTTCTGGTTCAGAATCCACGTCGGATCTAGGGTTCCACAGCCAGGTAAGCCCTTTTGTACCCATGGGAGTGGGTTGGACAGATTCAGGGGACCCTCCCAGGGGAGGGTCTGGACAGTGGGGAGGTTACTCCCATGTCCTTTGTCCAGTTTTTCGTGCCAGAGCAGGTGCCAACGGCTCCCAGGACTGGTTTAAACTGGACTATGCAAAGGGACACCAAATGTGCCCCTCGTGCAGACTTACGGTCTCTGGCAAGCGCCCCCACCAAGCCCCAATACACTAAATCCGGTCTGGGAGGAGGTCACACCTCCCTGTGACAGGATGCCTATTGTTCAACCTTTCTCTGCTCGAGCTTGGCTCAGCAGCAGGAGGGCAGAAATGTGTCTCTGGTCGGGAGCAAACATTTTGTCCTTCCCGGGACTAGAAGGCTGGTACTGGGAACACCAGGGACCCAACGAAGCTCGCTTCTGAGGGATGGAATCATACATCCCACACCAGTTACCGGTGTGGGGGTATGATTCCACAATGTTTGACCCCAAACACAATAGGGTTACTCTCAGCCATTTTAGAGTTGGTCAGTACGCGGATGCATAATGCGACTCTGTATGTCATAAATGGCTTATACACTGACAACCCGGGGGAATGGACTCCGTAGGATGCAGTGGTGTTCTGCTCATGCTGTGGCACCCTCTCACATAGAACAAAGCACCCTGCCCTCAGGATTGTAAAGGCCTGCTAGAGGGATGACTATAGGTTTTAAGTGCAGTGACCCTTAGATATAGTAAACCTTTATCTAACGTAAGTGGTGCATGCACCAACTTACACAGGCTGCAATGGCAGACCTGCAGTTCCCTTTTGCATGTCCTCTAATGGGTGGCGTAATACATGTTTCAGCCCATGGGAGGCCTCTGGGGTACCTATGCCCTGGGTACATGGGTACCATATACTAAGGACTGATAAGGGTATACCAGTATCCAATCTGGAGTGTACCTAAGTACATGACATAACAGTTTAGGGAGAAAGCAGATAGACTGTGTTCTGATTAGCAGGATCCCAGTCAGACTAGTCAAAAACAGTATCACATGAAACAAAAAGTGGGGGTAACCATAAGGAGCAGATCCTACTTTCCTACACTAGTTGATGTATAGCAAGCAAACCATCCCCTAACTATTGATGGCACAGATATTACAGGTGCACACAACACTTGGTCAAGACTCAACTTAGGGCTAGTGACACTGTATGTTAATTCCTGGTCTGTAGAAGCAGAGCACTTACCTAGAGCCCTATCAGATCATGGCACAATGACCCTCTCAAACCTAAGCCATAGAGCTTTTACTTGGTCTCTACTGCCCAATGTGTTTCGGAATGCCTTATTTATGGCAGAGATATCTACAGCTATCCATGAATATTTCTTCCTAAGGTGGACTCATTGGAGAATGTCAGCACTGTGTGGGAGGCATTTAAGGACGTAATCCGAGGAACATGCATAGACAAACAATCAGAAACATGGAAAACTCTCTGAGACCATAGTGCTAGCTTCAAAAAAAGACCCATGCGCTTGAACACATGTTTTTTGTGGAGCAAGACACATCGGTGCTGGCTGCGATCCATGCTAATCTTGAGGAATAGCGGAAAAAGAGGTCAGTTATTTGGACAAAGAGGCTAGAGCCAGACGATATGGGAGAGGACAGACAGGGCAGAGCTTACTATGCCACTCATGGGCTAACTCTGACGTAATGAAATGCCCCAGGAAGACTACATCACTGCACTTGATGCTGAGGAGATTTTCAACTGCTCTCTACCTTCTATACTGAACTTTACCAATCTAGTCTGAGCTCACACAGGTACACATCACCTTCCTTTTTGACACTGTTGGTCTAGCATGGCTAGAGGGGGGTCATAGTCAATATCTTGACAAACCCATATCATTGAGAAGATTGTACAGGTGATCCACACCCAAATGGTCTACATAAAAGTGTGCATAGAAAAGTTTGTCATCTGTAAGTCCATCTAAAATGACACATGCAAAGCTTATAACCCTTGGACCCTCGCATTAATTAAGCAAAGAGAGGGACCCATCAACCAACACTATTACTCAAGATTATTGGTCCTATGTACATAAATGCACTGAGGCCTAGAGGCACATTCATAGAAGTTAAAATGCTTTGCGGAGAGTGGAGATTAAAGTGCACATGTACATGGTAATGTCCACGTTGGCCGTAGAACAGCCGTAATAAGCAACCAACCCTTTGTGCAGGGAGAAAGTGGTGTCACAAAAGTGTTGGTGCCTTCCCCACTTGAACCTCCCCCACAAGGAGCCTCAACAACGTGGGACCTAAAGTACAATTGTGCCAAGTTATACATATTATAGTTTATAGGTTGACCTGAGGAAATTGCTTTAATAGGCCATCTTTGTAACTAGACCATACACGTCTAGAAGTGTTCTCCCCTCCCTGAAGAGGCGCACCCCTATTTCCACTAGAAGTTGCTTTAAATAGGGTTGGGGTTAGCTGCAAGTGCATGTTAAAAACAAAGGATATTGC
Organism: Triturus cristatus; assembly: GCF_964204655.1. Taxonomy (NCBI): domain Eukaryota; kingdom Metazoa; phylum Chordata; class Amphibia; order Caudata; family Salamandridae; genus Triturus; species Triturus cristatus. The sequence continues at coordinate 1,121,997,922 of NC_140585.1, read as the reverse complement.
CGGGATTAAAGGGCAAATGCTCATTTTTGGTGTTGTCTTAACCTCATTGACTCCTCTGCAGAGCCACTCCCTGTGCTGAGTAAGTGTAGGCCAAAGGAACCCGTTGACTTTAGAGAAACTGTGAGCCCAGTGACGCAACAGGTCACTTAACAATGAAAATTAGTCACTGATTACTGTTCTCTCCTCCCCTTCCACTACTGGATTCTTAGCCATAGTGCTTTTCCCAAACTTCTGGGGAAATTTCACCATCGCACAGTTAAACAAGATTTCCAATGGTCCAAAACCGGCCATTACTGCCTCCCTACATGACCATATTCCTCGCTCATTCCATTTCCTGCGCAGGAGCACACGCTGATCCTCCAGAACTGAAGTACACAAGCAGAGTACATGGACAATGTCCTCCAGTCCTTGTTCGCATAGCCGGCAGATCTCTTGTCCTTCCCATCTTTTCCACGGGGGTTAATGTTTTAAGATCGGCAATATCCCCCCCTGCCTGTGTTTAAGGAGCTGCACCTTCACCTGATTTATGTACAATTCACTTAGGTAGCACTGCGGTTTCAGTCTGGCATAACTACGGACTGTCACCCATCCATGGCTATGTTTGGACAAGTTGGCTTCATCCTCAACCACTGAGAGCAGCTGCATACTGGATTTGGTCAGTTTTTTAAACTCCGGGAGGCTCACAGGTGAATCCCAGGCACTGGATAGACCAAGAGTGTACAGGGCCTGTTGCAGATAGTCTCATGCCGGGGAACTCAGCCTGTCCCCGGCATGAGACCTGGTCCACAGTACTAAATGTAATGGCAGAAATGACTGGATTCACTGTCCCCACAGTGGCCCTTGTGGTGCTTTTGGAGTTTGTTCAGGAGACCCCCGCTGGACATCAGAAGGTCATTGTCAAGGCATTACTCATACCAAAGCAGATATTAGCTATACATTGGAGACGGGGACTGCCCCACAACAACTGACTGGATGCACAACCTAATTTACTGTTAAGAACAGCTGAACACTTACTGGAAATTGATACCAAGCCAACTGAAACCCAAAGACATACAGGGTTCTCTTTCAGACATATGCACTGCATCATCCAACAAGATCTATCTAAGATGGCCGCGGGGAAGGAGCTCTGAAATCAGACACCCGGGTTCGGGGTCACTATCTCAGTGAAATCCCCCCCAATTCAACACCCCCCTAAGAAGCGGGACTCCCCGGAACAGAACAGGAACAGTCCAAACGGCTGAATCGTCTGTGACCAGACTCGCATGGAGATAACGTCCCTGGCCCGGTGCTTCCAGGACAGCAAACAGTGCTGATGATGTTTCCACCGCGAAGGAACCCATCAAGCGCTCTCTGATCAGCACCGCGTTGGACCCACAAGAGTCCCATATCTGATGAGTGTCCACTCCTATGTACGGCTCTCAGGACCCGGACCGGAGCGAATTCCTCGCCAGATCTCCACGGAGCAGCGTCCCGAGGTATGATGACTGACTCTAAAATGGCCGCCCCTGGTCAACTCATGGCCCCCCTCCACACCAATTACCAGGGCCCGCTGAGCTCCGGGGCCCCTAACAATGCTGACCGAGGTTTCCTACTGCCACTAGCAGACTAGAGGAGACCTGGGACGGCTGCAAAACAGCGTGCAAGACCTGCACGGAGCCCCGCTCCACCTATCGAATCTACCTGGCCTCAAGATGGCCGATTCCGACTCATGGAGATCCTTCTCTATTTAAAGATAGGTTTCTTTCCCCTACAATATATACACCCATCCGCTACAAGGGCCATCAATCAACAGGAATCCAAGGGCCTTTTGCCCACAATGAAGAGGAATCTTGCCTCCACGCAGTCTCTCCGGCCTCTCATACTCCAGTGCTCCTTGCGCTTTGCCCGTTTTAAGATGGCCGCCCTCTGCGTCACAATGAACGCACCCAGACCAAGAGACTGCGCAAGACACCCTCAACGTGAAAATAAAGCCACATAGCGAGTGTCCCACGCAGCAAAAACCAGACCAGTCCAAAACAGACTCGGATGCCTGACCCCAAAATGGTGGCGTCCTGAAGACAATAGCCCCTGATCAGCACTTGCAGGAAAATAAGGGGCCGGACAGTTGTAAACCCAACCTCCCTGACCCAACACAAGGTGACAATTTTTAACTCACCCCTAGCTGATCCATCCAAACACACTAATCGTCCAAGACACACTTTCAGATGCACGGTCCCCCCTCTTAGAAACCCTACAATGTCAGCTTCCCTCCTAACCTCTCTCTTAAAGCGAGAAGAAATTTCAAACAGAGAGTGATCAGACAGCACAAAGAAACCCTATTCACGGACACATTTCACTGCTCCTCCAAAGGGCAGATTAAGATGGATTTCATCTTCCACACTGAAAGACCAGATGACTGGAACACCACTTTCAGAACACAACTCTACATCTCTAAAACCACAACTACCTCGCATAGCTGCAAACTAACGGCCTCGCTCCCTAATTGCTCGTCCAGGGGCGGGAACACATCCGTGACCATCTACACTAACGGCACAGTCCTGATACAGGCAAACAATGAGAACCTAGAGGCTTTCGACTCCCTCTTCCCCTCACTCCGAGCTGCTCTCCTCCACCTGTCTCGACCCTTCCTGACCCAGTTCTCACCCCCAGATAACCTGCCACACCAGGAGCAGCAAACAATCACCACCTCGCCCTACGCCACCACCTCCCACCATCCCCGAGTCACCTCCCACTCCAGCCCCTCCACGAATCGTGATCTCCAACTCCCAGAGGAACGCCAAACTCAACTTCCTCATATGATCCACCCATCTCAACACCATGACCCCGCCCTGCCGACACCGACCTTTAACCACACTAGTACTCACGCAGACCTCAGGAAGTCGAACCCACGAAATGACCCAATGCACCCCCCACCCCGAGTCCCAAAAGGAGACAACATGTTCTACACAACTAATAATAGGCAACATAACTTAAACATGACCTACACTTCACAGGGCGACCCTTCCCAAGATCCCCTCACCCCTGCCCACGACATCATGGCGCAGTGTCTCGCTTTACTAAGAGAAGCCAGCTAGAAATGATATCCAGGGGCCTGAATGAAATCCTTACCAACCTCGACAAGGCCTGAATGCCCCAGCAATCCCCTCACAGGGCGCCCTCTCCATCCAGCTCCAACCACCCTAAGTGTTCTACAGGGCCCCTGGGGACCCCCGCGACACGGATACAGAGACCCTCAAGAACGGACGCTGAGACCCTGTCACAGAAAACCTTAGGAAACAAAGTCCCCGTGCCCAGGTTACAGAGACGCATAAATACAGACACTGAGACCATGACATCAAGACCCACTAGAACTAAAGCCGCAATGTCTTTCGAAGAAGCGGCCAATCTAGCCTCATCATACGACGCACCTCCTACTGACTCCCCAAAATCCAAGATCCAAGTGATCATGGGTTTCCGAAGAGACCATCCTTTCACGAAACCACTAATAGGACCGGATTCTAGTTACCTGCTTCTCTCCTAGAATCTTTTCAGGTCGCCAGGATCTTTTTATCTGCTAAATAGTGTAGAGGTGAGAAAATCTAATTATTAAAACATAATTGCCGAAATTAGATCTCATTTGGAAAGGACCACTGACTCCGAATCTAAAATTTGTAGGATATTATTGCAACTAAAAATAACTGCACATACAAACACCTTAGCAGAAGGTGTAGAAGATAAATGGGCACTAACACAAATGCAAGTCTACGTAGGAGTCTCATACGACTCAGAACAAAAAGAATGACAAGCTCAAGAAGCATAAGAAATGCAATGGTCAATCCAATAGCTATTTTAGGAATCATTAACCTAAAAGAAGATCAGTTAGTCTTTCCCTACTCTATCTCTAAGGTGACATCCCTGCTTAGCATTTCCCTTCCCAGGCAAGAGAATAAAAGGTGTCAGAAGAGAAGAGTTCCTAAGAAGTGCATTCACTTAGTCAGAGCTCGTTCTAAGACGCTCTTTCTAGCTTCCCATCTAAACCTCAACTGCTCAACCCTCGGGGAACTGTCCCTAATACAAAATCCCAAAAACGTAGAACACGCCCTTCGGCACACCTCTTCAGCCAGGTCTTCTTCCAGTACTTTTCCAACAAAACTTGTCTCCCTTCCAACGACGGTTAGCTTGACCTTGGATCCCAGGCACCTTCTCCGCTGAAAGTATCATCCTCACATTCCAACATACTCCCCTGTTTGCTTCTCGTACCATCCTAACTCCTAAAACAAACACCTAGTCTCACTAACGAGCTAAATGTCCTTGCACCTGCAACAGAAACATGGGAACGAAAACTTTTTCTCTTCTCTAAGATTTTCTCCGTCCTATAACCCAAAGCCTTTACCAAGGGAAATCATTGTCGGCCTACAACATTTAGCTAACATAAGGAAATGAACAGGCCTTTCTCTTTAAGCGTATATGCGATCAGGCCGTTACACTGTTAAACACATTATTAAATCTTACTCTAAGCATTAGTTCATTATTCTTGTATACGTGAAGAAGCAACTTGCACGTGGAACTTTTACATGGCACACGTTTAACCTAATACATTACATTACATGAAACTAATCATTATGCATTTACTAAAATACATTTGCGATAATCTGCAGCGTCACTTTTCACGAAAAAAATCATTATTACGATTTTACTCACCTCTATGTTAAACGATTCTAGCAATACATTTCTATGGCACACTTAACCTACATCGATTAATATGCGGGTGCTGACTAACGGTGAATATTATGCACCCCTACAAATTTCAGAAAGACATGACGCTCTATCAGTTCCCCCCTTTGATGACAAATGTCATCACACCATCACACAATTAACTCCCTTGGAGAAAGAACCGACCTAAACAGTACTTGTTACCATCCTCCTCCGTCGGAACCTCTCCATATTCTTGATCTTCTGATATTGACTGTCCTGCAGTCTAGCCATTCACACTTCACTTGCTCTGAGAGCTCTTTCAATTCTGTTTCCTCTGTACCACTTATAAGCTCTGATAAGACCTCACAAGCAGATCACACAAACCACGACAATGATGAGAGGCTTGAGCACAAATCCAAGGAAACCTTTTCCCAAATTTTCAAACCATCTTCCCACACGACCAAATCCTCTACCAACCTTTTCCCACACCCCTTTTTCAGTCAGATCCTTAATCTCCTTATGGATCGTGGTAATTTTGTCTATATATCTCTCCAGATCCTTGCTATTGTCTGGAATATACGTACAACATTCCTGAACTTTCATTAATTTACAGACTCCGCCCTCTTTTGCCAAAAGTACGTCTAAAGCAAGGCGATTCTGCAAAACCATCGTCCTTATCGATAACATCTCTCCATCCACCAGTATCAATGACCTTGCGGTGTTCATTGACAACTCATCAACCACAGTTGCCAACCTTCTTATCTTCACATCATTCAGAACCACACCCAAACTTGGTATCATTGCTCCAAATACATCACCAATCACTGCTACCGCACTCACAGCTCTCCGTACTTTAGAATGATGGCCAGTCTCCAAAAGCTCCAGATCTTCCGCATGATAGATTTTCAGGAAAATGATGGCCAAGTAACATGTACCATACCAATTTGCAGGCAACCTTACATAGGCATTCCTTTCGAACACATAATAAACAGTTGGAATCACTTGCACCGAGCCTTGCAAAAAGTTCTTAGCAGAATCTTCCATTGTAAAGATTTGGTCACACGTACTTTGTCCTACCGAAACTTTTTCATAGTAGGTCTGAGGACGTCTCACACACAACTTCCCATTTTGCACCTGGTCCAATGCTATGGGACCATAACTCCCCTTAGACCTGTGTATTCTCTCCTCGTCAGTCCAATCTACTGGACTATCTCCTGTGTTTCGTGTCTGTGTTAGTTTTCTATATCTATCCTCTACCTGACCTACAAACTTCTTCTCTGTATCTGACAATGAACATGTCAAATTATGTCGGTGAGCATAAGCCGTATCCAGTTCCAAAGACGGTATGAAATACTTCCGGAGTCTGTCCTCTGACTTGTAATAATCGTATTTATTCAAATGCTTATAAGCTGGAACTTCAGGAAGTACTGCATCGTAGCTAGAAAAGAAATACTCAAATTGTTTTCTCTCATAAAAGATACTGAGCAACAAACTACAAGAAATTCCATATGTTAGTGGAAGGTGATGGTATCTAATACCCTCATCTACAGAAGAAGGTAGCTGCATGCACACATAGCAGTCTTTCGCATCCATCGCATCCACATATTTGTACAACAATTTTGCATACACATTAAGCTTAAAGTCACTTCTAGATATATCTATGTGAAATCTACGACTCTCTTCGTGTAGCAAAGCCCTTTTAGCTCCTATAGTAACCTCCTTCTGGCTAGAGGTGGTAGGTGTAGGTGTCCCCTGTACCTCCCCCTCCTGCTCATGTGAAACGATGTATGAGGCTACAACTATAGAAACTATCACCAACCCTAAGAGTGTACCTATCACTAACTTAGCTCTACAGTGAGTATTTCCAGCATCTGCCATTTTTGCAAAGTTCTCAAAGTTCTTGGCTCGACAGCAACAAGTAAAAGTCTCTTTCTCCTCCAGATATTGCTTGTCAACCAGTTCAAACGACACTTCAAAGCTGGAAATCCCCTTGCAATTTTCAGTTCCTTATTTACACAGTCCACAAAAGACTTCCCTAGCCCTCTTTCGTCGTCTTGTCGGAAAGTTCCTAACTTTATTCTTCTTCCTCTCGGGCCTAGGTTATCTTCTTCTTTGGACTTTTATGTACAACAAGTTTTTACCTTCAGTCCAGAATAAGATCATCTCCCAAAATCTCCAAGACACCTTGCAAAATTTCAAGACGAAGCACCACTAACTCTTGATGCGGTGGTACAATAACATAAGTCGGAAAAACCAGTGTCTCCAAGACCAATTCATGAATCTTGCTCAGATGTGGTGGCTTCGGAATATTGAGAGTCAGTATTCCTTCGATTTCCACCCCTGGAACCAGTAGTAGCACGTCTATTTTCAGGTTCGGAGAATTGCTGACAGCGTCAAGGACCTCCGCCTCCCCATGCTCAATACACCTGGCATCAGTCACAGCGTATGTCCACTCTGGAGAGGCGTACCTTTGACACAGCACTCTTGTTCTCCTTGACCTTCTCAGGTTTGCTCAAGCTTGCTCTTCGTCACTTTGTTCAGATTCAGACGTTTCAGAAACTGGGGCAAGATCTCTCTCGGGTGCCAATCTCAAGTTCAGCCGCCTCTGACTCACGGGCCAAACTCTTTCTGCTTCTGTGACACTTCTGCTCTCCCTTCGGGTACCCTGTGCACTACTTCCTTCTTCAGCAGAATTTGACTCTACTCCACCCACATCAACACTTTCTCTGTCTGAGTCAAATTCGGGGCTTCGTTTTGCACAACCCCTTTCAGCTCGATCTAGTGCACAACCAACTGCATCAGGAACCCCCACAGCTTGCCTTGCCCTCTCAGATGACCCTGCCACCTCAGCTGGATTTTTGTTTACGAGAGGGGCTGTATCTTCCAAGGGTGCTGGAACTCTGCGGGTATGGGAGGCATGCACCCAGTTCGGCAGTCCCCCACACTTCACTGCCGTGCTCTTGACCAGTATCACCTGATACGGACCACGCCAACGAACATCCAGGCAACTCTTCCTCACGTGTTTATGCACAAGCACCCAGTCTCCCGGGCACAAGTCGTGGCACAGGTCACTTGCGGCTGGAACAGTTCCTGCTTGCACCTGCTGGAACACAGAACGGACTACGTCAGCCAGTCCCTTTCAGTAGTCGAGAATCAAGTCATCAGTGATGTTAATCAAAGCAGTGGCAGGTATCGCTGGTACTCGCATTGCCCTCCCCATTAGGATCTCATGTGGTGACAACCCCGTCCTCCTATCAGGAACACTATGAAGGCTCATGAGGACCAAGGGCAGTGCGTCAGGCCATTTCAGGGATGTCGACGAACACACTTTCGCCATCTGCGCTTTCAAAGTCCCATTAACTTGTTCCACAATCCCAGAAGCCTCTGGTCAATAACTGCAATGCAATCTCTGATCCACATTCAAGGCAGCACAGAGCAATTTCATGATTTCACTATGGAAGTGTGTCCCTCTGTCTGACTCCAAAGAGGTCGGAAAACCGAACCTCGGGATAAGCTCTCTCAGTAACAGTTTAGCTACAGTGAGTGTGTCACATTTACGTGTTGGGTAATCCTCCACCCATCTTGAAAAGACACATACCACAACTAAAATGTACCTCAACCCATTACACTTCGGCATCTCAATAAAGTCCAACTGCATCCTATTGAAAGGCCCTCCTGACCTCCCAATGTGACTTAAAGTGACAGCAGTTCTCTTTCCTGCATTCATCTGCTGACATGTAACACACCTCTGACATACAGCTTCAGCGACTGCACGAAACTTCGGATTGTACCATGTCTGTTTGAATACTCGCACCATCGCATCTCTGCCAAGATGTACTGCACCATCTATCAATCTTGCCATTGGACACAACAGACATTCCGGTAGCACAGCTCACCCATCACTCGATACCCACACATCCACATCTCCCTTTTCACATCCCAGTCTTATCCAGCCATCCCTTTCTTGATCAGAAACCTTATCCTGCAATCGTTTTAGCTCCTCCCATGTATCGGCCATGGCTAACATCATGCTGAGATCGGTTCTTTCTTGGCTTTCTCCAGTGTACCCTCCAGAAATATGCATCCTTGTTCTGCACAGAATCGGGCAACTTCGTCGGCGTAGTTGTTCCCCATAGACACAAAATCACTTCCCTTGGAGTGGGCAGAACATTTGACAACAGCAATCTCCTTCGGACATTGTAATGCTTCCAACAACTGTCTCACATATTCCCCATTTCTGATGGGTGAACCTGAAGATGTCATAAACCCTCTCTGTGACCATAACTGTCCGAAATCATGAACAACACCAAACCTGTACTGGCTATCGGTATAAATCGCTATCCGAATCTGATCAGCAGCCAAACAGGCACGGGTCAAAGCGATGATTTCAGCTAACTGTGCGGAGTGTACTCCCTCTAAACAAGCAGCTTCAACCACCCCTGTGATGGTACATACAGCAAACGCTGCTCTCAATTGACCAACATTATCTCTTAGACATGAACCGTCCACAAAGAAAATTTCATCAGGGTCAGGAAGCGGCTCATTAACAATGTCTGGTCTCGGTTTGGTGCATAGTTCAGTCACGTCGAGACAATCATGATCCTCACAATCTTCATCATCCACATTTGGAATAGGCATCAATGTTGCCGGATTTAAAACGGAACACCTCTTCAATGTTACATTTTCTGCAGCCAGTATAACTTGCTCATAACGTGTCAACCTGTTGTTTGTGTGGTGCTGTGTTTTAGTCCTTGTCATCAACAGTTCAACAGAATGTGGCACATAAACCGTAAGTGGATGTCCCATTACAATGCTCTCACATCTTTCAATACTGACACTTGTTGCAGCAACCGATTTAAGACATCCGGGCAACGCAGAAGCTACTGGATCTAAAGTAGATGAAAAGTAGGCAACTGGTCTACGGAACCTCCATGATTCTGAGTCAGGATTGACAATGCACAACCTTCTCTCTCGCAACAGAACAGTGTGAAGGCCTAGTTGTAATCAGGCATCCCCAAAGCTGGAGCGCGACACAGGGCTTCTCTCAGCCTCAAAAATGTCATCAAACAGTCGTTGTCCCATGGTACCGGATCACTCACATCCTTGTGCGTCAGCCGTTGCAAAGGCTTCGCTTCAAATGAGAAGTTGGGAATCCATTGGCGACAGTAACCAACCGTTCCCAAGAACATTCTGACTTCTCTTTGAGTGGTGGGCACAGGCATGTTCATAATTGCCTCAATGCAATTTGGTGACACCTTTCTCTTGCCCTTCTCAATTCTGTGACCCAAATACTGTACTTCGCTCAGACAGTACTGCAATTTGTTCGGAGACACCTTGTGTCCATTCTCTGCCAAATGATTCAATAGAGCAATGGTATCGATCCTGCAAGCGTCTTCAGTTTCTGAAGCAACGAGCATGTCGTCAATGTACTGCACCAGAACGGAGTTCAGCGGCAACATAAGACCTTCAAGATTCTTCTTCAAGATCTGATTAAAGATCGATGGACTCTCAGTATACCCCTGTGGGATACGACACCACGTTAACACACGATTCTCCAGCCAGAAAGCAAAAAGAAATTGACTTTCCTCATGGAGTGGGATCGAGAAGAACGCTTGACACAGGTCAATCACTGTTAACCACTCAGCTTCACATGGGATTTGAAACAGGATCACAGATGGATTCGGTACCACCGGACAACATGGAACAACTATCTCATTGATTTTTCGCAGGTCTTGCACAATCCAGAATTTCCCACTCGGTTTCTGTAGTCCCATGATAGGTGAATTACATGGGCTACCCATGATCTCTTTCAGAATTCCCTGCTTGATCATAGACTCAATTACAGGTTTGATCCCTGCAATTGTGTCAGGTGACAAATTGTACTGGGGCGTCCTAGGGAATTCTACATTCGGCTTGACCTGTATCTTCACTGGATCTACACCTTTGACCAATCCGATCTCTTCTCCACTCAGGTCCCACACATCAATTGACACAGAATCCCTCAAATCAAGTGGAAGCACCTCCACTGTCAGCGCCGGGTACATTTCTATACACACGTGCTGGTTTGCAACCTTAAAGGTCGCATCATCATCCTTTGTCTGTACTTCAACTCCCTTTGGTGTGCAATAGATGGTGCAATTCAGCTTGCACAACAGATCTCTTCCTAACAGGCAAACTGGACTCGAGTCCCACACCACGAACTGGTGTTGATCTTTGAAGATCCCTATTCTCACCGGAATCGGCTCTGTCAGTGGGCTAGTCAGTTTCTTATTTGCTACGGCAACAACTTGGATCGATTGTACCGAGAGGGGTAGGTTAGGGACTACTGCTGGTCTTACAGTAGACCGGGTAGCGCCAGTGTCAACCAAAAAGGTGGTAGGGTGACCATCGATGTCTGCTTCTACAAATGGTCCCCTCTGGTCTACCTCCAAGACTGCTCCAAGCGTGCAGTCCTCCTTCCCTCTCAGGCACCATCATGCCAACGGGTCTGGACCAAACTCCTCGCGCCCTTCGAACAAGGGCATCTGTTGGTAAGTTTGAACTCCTTGCTGAACATTTTGGCCCCTAGGTGGCTGAGGAACTTGTACCTGCGGACTACTAGTCCCCCCCTTTCACCATCCTAGGTCTAGTCACAGTGGGAACCATGTCAGGTACAGGAACTTTAACTATCTCTACTTCTTGCTGCACCTGATTCATCGGATTCAAGGGACACGTTTCCAGTGTCCCACCTGGTGACAAAGATGACACGCAGTGGTCTTTTTCAATGTCGCCACATCCATTCCTGTACTAGGATCAACTGACTTTGGTCTTCCCTGACCTTGGACATTCTGATTAACTCCTTGGTTATTTCCCTGCTTCCTTCCTAACGTTCCTCCACTAGGCTGTCCCTGAGCCGTTTGCATCTGAACAAGCATCAATTTGTCCTTCAACTTCCTGTGCTTCGATTCTATCTCATCACTACAGTACCTAGCATACTGCAAAATCTCATCCACCGGCTTATTCTGCTAACAAATCAAATGCTGTTGTATCATGAGACTAACCTCTGGTCTCAATCCCAATACAAACTTCAAAACAAACTGTCCCATGTCTTTTGTATACAATACATCTAATCCACTGTACTGCTTGAAGGCCTGCAAGAGTCTTTCATAAAACTCATGTACTGTCTCTTTTGGCTCTTGCACTGTCCGATCTATCTTGACCCAATCAATATCCTGAGGTGAAATTTTCGACTTCAGCCACGTAATCACCTGTTCAAACTTTTTCATGACTATGGGTGACGGACCATTCGAGATAGGATCCCTGTCAGGCTCTGAAGCTGGCCACTCAACAGCGATCTTACATGCCGACCATAAATCACTCGGAACCACAATGTCAAACAATGTGCTCAAGTCCAATCCACAACACCTTCGAGATTTTGACAAACCGGTCAACCTGCTTGTACCCCTCGACAGGCCGTTCCCTCAAGCGGGGAAAATCGTTCGTAAATGCAGCCAAATCACCCCTACTTCAAGGCACATGCACGTATCCTCCATTCTGTACCTCTCGTAAAGGGAAATTTCCTACATCCATCATTCCCCCACCTGGAGGTGGCGTCTCTCCTATCGTCCTTCTAGAACTCTTCTTCTTGGACCACCTTTCTTCCCACTTGTCAAGCATGATCCATGCACACATTGCTACAATCAAGTCTTTGATATGGTTCCTCAATCCCATGACCCTCTTCTCTTCCAATTCTTGGTCGCTATGCTGCAATCTATGGCTTCCCTGCAATGATTTCGTTTTAGACAGGTTCACATCATACTTCTGAGCCAGATCTGACAACTTCTCATGTGCAGTTCTTGCCTTGCGAGTCACATCCTTCGCTACAAAAAGTAACTTGTCTTGTTCGTACATGTACGTTCTTTCAAGAGGCAAATTTCCACTTATTATCTCATCTACTTCCGCTTTCAACCTTACGACATCTAACATTCTTCCTTTCAGAGCTTCCTCCAATATTTCTCAACAAGCTGCTCCATTCCGTTCATCATAGTCGCATTCCCATTCCTGGGATCTACTCTCTTCTGACATGCTCATAGGAACAAAGCGATTTGCTACAGTGCCTCGTTCACTTTCTACAGTTCTCTCCCTCTGATTCTGATTTCTCACTGGCGGAGCCCACATCCGCAAATCTGATCTTGACACGGCCAAAGACCTCGGCCTCACTGATCTCGCATCCGCCAGTCCCCTCGAAGAATCTGCTGTAGCTGGCAATGGCGTACTCCATTCTATAGGTTTCGGAGTCTGCTCCATTCCACTCACTGATCCATTTCCCTCGACCACACTCCTCGCTCCTACAGCTGACTGCACTGAACTCCCAACCTTCTCCTGATCTGGGTCGTAAACTGAAACAATAGGCCCAATGATAACCGGTACCTTTAGAGCGTCCGGTAACCTCACACCTCTCCCAACCTCCGTGCTTGCTACAGGCTGGTTTTTCATGCCCTCAGTTCCTGTCGAGAATTTCCCTTCTACTCTCACCCCTGACTGAGTCTGTAATCCACTAGTCCCTTCTGCTGGAGCTGACTTCCCTTCATAAGAGTCTGGATTGTATGGAGGTGGTCTCTCAGACAACAACCTCTCTACTAGATTGTCATCTGTATCGCTGTCATCGTCATCCACACTCTTTGACTTAGCACTGTCTATCTTCTCCAGTAGTGGGTACAACCTGTCCCCTTCTATAGTTTGTACTTTCCACCTCTTCTCTTGTGCGTCCCACCTCGCTTCTTGGAACGCCTTCATTGACTTCTTCACCCTTTCCTGACTGCGGTCTCTCTGCTTGTCATGTGCTGCTCTAATCCATGCATGCAATGCCTCAAACTGAGTTGGTCTCGGCAAAGGTCGTAGTACCGCCATTACAGATTTCAACTGATACAACACTTCCAACCTGAAGGAACCATATCGTGGGAAAGCCAATTCTCCCTCGCCTTGGGTCATTTTATGCCAATTTTCAAGCCAAATTATGGTATGCAACCCCACATTTCTTGCCATGTAATGCGCCGGAGTATCCTCGGGAGGGGCTTCTTCTCCCCCTCGAGTAACCACATGTTTATCACCTCCACATAATTCTCTGAAAACCTTAAAACATTCCATGATGAACAGATTTTCACTCGCACACAATGTTTTCGTTCACTTCCTGATGTCAAATCCACCAATAGCAGCGCAACTCACACCAACCGACCTATCGCAGCGCGGCACCTTCTGACGTCACTTTTTTTCTCCGCTCGCAGCAGTTTCCCTCCTTCACACTTCACGTCTCACCCTTGCATTCGTCCCATTCACACGCTGAAATAACCGTTTGTCCCATACAAGTTACTTCTCTGACTGTCCGTCCACAGTCTCTCGAAGTTGTCGACCTCAACTGGCAACTGCCTGTCCGCAAAACGACCAGACAATCACCTCTCTGATAGGTTTCAAGCGCTTAAATTCCACATATGACAACCCACGACCAGCGTCGGTTCCTCACGCACTCACACATTTGCACCCCCTATATCGGTCCGGGTAATCGATGACGTCTCACGATCCCCTTTCGGTGATCAGCAAAATCTAACTTGGGTGTCTTCTATACCACAATCACTTAAGCTACTCCTCGAGCCTAAGATTTTCCCGGGTTGCGCGGGCTCACAGCCTGATCTCACAATCACTCAACACTCGCTCCAACTCCGCAAGACATCACACAACAAATAAACAGCGCAATTTACAAACATCTCACCCTATTCATACTCACTCCTCCACGAACTGCTGGTTTCCGCCGCACTGTTACTCTCCATCAATCTCCATCAACCGCCGTCGTCCGCTGCTCGCCATCCGATGAGTCACCAACATTTGACATCTGTGAGCCTCTAGAATCTCTTATCCTGATCTAGATCTTCCCTCACTATCAGAGATAACCATCCTACTCTGCTACCAACTGATAGGACCGGATTCTAGTTTACCTGCTTCTCTCCTAGAATCCTTTCAGGTTGCCAGGATCTTTTTATCTGCTAAATAGTGTAAAGAGGAGGAAATCTCATTATTAAAACATAATCGCCGAAATTAGATCTCATTTGGAAAGGACCACTGACTCCAAATCTAAAATTTGTAGGATTTTATTACAACCAAAAATAACTGCACATACAAACACCTTACCACAAGGTGTAGAAGATAAATGGGCACTAACACAAATGCAAGTCTATGTAGGAGTCTCATACGACTCAGAACAAAAAGAATGACGAGCTCAAGAAGCATAAGAAATGCAATGGTCAATCCAATATCTATTTTAGGAACCATTAACCTAAAAGAAGATCAGTTAGTCTTTCCCTACTCTATCTCTAAGGTGACATCCCTGCTTAGCATTTCCCTTCCCAGGCAAGGGAATAAAAGGTGTCAGAAGTGAAGACTTCCTAAGAAGTGCATTCACTTAGTCAGAGCTCGTTCTAAGATGCTCTTTCTAGCTTCCCATCTAAACCTCAACTGCTCAACACTCGGGGCACTGTCCCTAATACAAAGTCCCAAAAACGTAGAACACGCCCTTCAGCACACCTCTTCAGCCAGGTCTTCTTCCAGTACTTTTCCAACAAAACTTGTTTCCATTCCAACGACGGTTAGCTTGACCTTGGATCCCAGGCACCTTCTCCGCTGAAAGTATCATCCTCACATTCCAACGTACTCCCCTGTTGGCTTCTCGTACCATCCTAACTCTTAAAACAAAGACCTAGTCTCACTAACGAGCTAAATATCCTTGCACATGCAACAGAAACATGGGAACGAAAACTTTTTCTCTTCTCTAAGATTTTCTCTGTCCTACAACCCAAAGCCTTTACCAAGGGAAATCATTTTCGGCCTGCAACATTTAGCTAAAATAAGAAAATGAACAGGCCTTTCTCTTTAAGCGTAAGAGAGAGAGGGCATGAACGCGCCCCTCACCCTGGAAGAGTTGCACTTGGCCACTACGACCTCCAAGAGGGTAAAGACGCCTGGTAATTACAGTCTCCCAGTGGAAATTTATGTCGAACTGTGGGACCCGATCGGGCCGGACTTGCTGGACCTCTATGAGGAAATGGTGTTCAAAGGCAGTATGCAGCAATCCCTGTATGAGGGCAGGTAACACTATTGTACAGGCAAAAGGGAGAGAGAGAAGACCTCAAGAACTGGAGGCACATCTCGCTCCTTAATGTGGACTACAAAATTCTCACACAGGTGATGGCCAACCTCCTAAAGAAAGTTTTAGTGAAGATAGTTCACCCTGACCAGTCCTGTCGGATCCCGGGTTAGCAAATTCAAGACAGTCTGGCCCTGGTCCGGGATACGATCGAGTCCATCAAGAGCTGAAAGGGTCCGACGGCCTTGGTCAGCCTGGATCAGGAAAAGGCGTTCGACCGCATTTCCCATGAGTTAATGGACTGGACACTCAGAGCACTGGGACTGGGAGACTTCTTCTGCGACATGGTGTCTACAATGTGTAGAGATATCTCTAGCACGGTGTTGGTAAATGGTTGGAAAACCGACCCCTTCCCCATCCTGTCAGGTGTTAGGCAGGGCTGTCCACTCTTCCCCCTTTGGTTCATCTGCGTGATAGAGCTCCTCGCCAAACGCATCAGACAGAAGAGGAACATCAGAGAAGTGACAGCGACAGGAAGCAACTGAAAGAGCGAAGTGAAGTGCTCCCTCTACATGTATGATGTCTCATTCTTCTGCACGGTCAGACATTCTGTGAAAGAGCTGGAGAGGACTTGTATTGAGTTTAGAAAGGCGTCAGGAGTGAAGATCAACAGCGCCAAGTCAGAAACCCTACTCTTCGGCCACTGGACCCCCACCCAAGACCCACTGTCATTCCCCATCAAGAAGGATTTCCTGTAGATCCTTGGAGTCTGGCTAGGCAGGAAAGGTGCTGCAGAGAAGACCTGGGAAGAGAGACTGGCAATGATGAAGCAGGAGCTGGGACTCTGGAGCCTACGGAAGCCGACGATCGAAGGGAAGTCTTTGGCCCTGCGGAACAAGACCCTGCCAGTGGTCCAGTATGTCGCTCAAGTGTGGCCACTGCAGACCAGTACGGCCAAGGCCATCATCATAATAATCTTCTACTTCATCTGGAGCTCAAATATGGACAGCGTGAAGAGGGAGGTGATGTATAAGACCCACAACAAGGGAGGCAAGAGAGTGCCAGACATCTCCACCACCCTGAGGGGAATCTTCATGTGCCACTGTGTGAGGAGCACCCTGAGGACCGAAGATAAGAGCCACGCTTCTTCCTGTTGCCAACGTGGTGGTGCCTCAGATCGGCAAAGTGGGTGAGCGCCGTCCCCTACCACTGGGAAACCCTGTGGTTCTACAAAGAAATGAAGAAGCTTATCAAGTAGCTTTCACTGGAAGTTGCCACGCCAGCCACGTGGACTCCGAAGATCATCCAATGCCAGATACATGCAAGGGCCGTCAGTGAGCCAACTGGCACCCTCCTCTTTGCCACAGTGCACCACGTGTGGGAGAACGTCGCCTCCAAGTGCCTGACCAACCAGCACAAAGACACCTCCTGCATGGCCATCCAAGGACTACCAGTGACAGCCCTCATGTATGCAAGAGGACTCAACCAATACACGTCCTGCCCGAGAGGGTGCACCGTGGAGGAGACGACCTACCATCTCTTCTGGGATGCACATCCGCACAGGACCTGCTGTAGGCCCCAGGCATGGAAATTAGGGCCTGGATACCTACGTCATGCATCACCGCCGACTCAGTGATGTATGGTCTGTTCCCAGGGACACATGCACAAGTGGGACCACAAGGACTGCTGGAGGCTCCTGTGCTGTTTTAAAGATGTTCTTCTGTTTTCCAGAAACCACCTGGTAGTAGGGAAGAAGGAGACATCGACCCTGGTGTGCTGAAAGATGATCCACAGCCTCCTGAGTGACTACTCAGCATTGGACGGATCAGATGAAGACTGTGACGACGAAACCTGAGGGTCCAAAGGGGTCCCCTTGAATCCTCACACGGGGGGCCTAGATGGCTCAGGCAACGTAGAAGACAATGGAGACGGCTGAGGACCCAAAGGGCCCTGCCCTTACCTGGGGAGCAGAGGGGCCACAAGCCTGTTTTGTCCTTCTTTTCTTTAAAACAGGGACTGGGTGTGACAGGGGCGAAGCTAAGGCGGTTGGAAACAGGTGGAGTAAATGTAGCTATTTGCTATATGTATTTGACTAACGTGACCTTTTCCCTTCACAGGTAAAAGGTCAATGGGATAGCTTGTGCACTTGTCAAGATTGTTACCAACAACTTACGAATAAAAAGGGCTTTGTGGAAGGTGACAATTGATGTATCTGAACCAGAAACAAGGCCCTACAAAAGGAAGAAAAAAAATAGTAATTATCATAAAGTAAATTGCCATAAAGGCTCTCTGTACAGAAAATATAATAAGGTGCAAACACAGGAAAAATAATCTCAAGTCTCAGTGTGCAGCAAAATCAGTAAGCAATCAGGCAGCACTCCTATGCACAGGAAAGGTCTCAGAAAGAGTTCTAGCTCCCCACTCCAAATTCAAGGGTTCATATACAGTTTTCTTGCATAAAATTACTAAATACTGCAAAGGCAGCATGGTATTATCACTGCACTAACAAATCATATTATTACATTCTAAAATATCGCATGGTCCTATTACCTTAACACTACCCCACTACATGAATAATGATTTGCCCATTATGACCTAATCACACCAGGAGATGTTATACCAAATAAAAGTCATGTAAACAACAGAAGACCATTCTGCATAAATGCACTATAGCTGCAAGCAGAAAGGATTTGAGTGTTGTTGCAAAAGGCTATATCTATCAAGCCCTAAGAGAACAATCCACATCTTGCTGCACGTAGTATCAGGGAGAACTATAAATATAGAATGAACATCATGATACAGCATCCACAAGATGGCGTCGAGGCCTAACTGAGGCCTAGTTAGCATGAGCCTGAAAAAACACATTTAACAATAGCAAATTTGTTTCAATTGCAATAGCTCTATGTCATCATCCTAATCTGATCTATCCGGATCAACGGGAATTCCTCCCACATGTTCAACCTCACATAACCTTTGAATTCTATTCGCAGTCCTGCACCAGATAAACCCTGAGTTAAACACTGTGGTTAAACCATATACTCTTAAGTGCATTATAACCTCGCGGTAAATGCTAACTTTGGAATGACTGCATCAAAACATGTTGTGTTTGGTGTCAAACAACTTGGAATCATACCCCCACACCAGTAACTGGTGTGGGAGTATGATCCCACCCTTCTAGAGGGGGTGACATGTACCCACTGTACTAAACGGTAGAAATCTCCTAGAGTCCTGGCATCACAAAATGGATGCCACCAGCACAGACACTGGGCTGCCCTTCTGCTGCTGACTGAAACTCGCAGTGGAGGAAGCCCAACAAAAGGTATCCTGTCACAGGGAAGTGTCACCACCTCCCAGACAGGATTTAGTGTATTGGAGCTGGGTGGATGCACTCTTAGAGTGCTTTGAAGTCCTGCACTGGGGGAGCAGTAGGCTCCTCTGTGCATATGCCAGCTCAAACCGGTTCAGGGGCTACCTGCCCCTGCTCTGGCGTGAAACTGGACAAAGGGAAGTGGGTGTAACCACCCACTACCCTGACCCTCCTAGAGGAGTGGTTATAGAGCTAGTCCCTCCTCTATTTTCACTATAAGATAGCAAGCATTGCCAATGCAATTCAGATTACCCTGGACGACGCTCTACAAAGAAGAATCCTGGCCCTTCGATGTTCCACTATCTCTGGAAGACTGAAGAATCTCCCTTGGAGTCAAGGAGTGACTCCCCTGCTTGGCAGGCACCAATAACTTCAATCAACGGTTGCAAACTTCACCGCTCCCGCCGGAGTCCGAAGTCCATGCGGCCCCAGAAGTGGATTTCCTGACCTCTCGACGGCCATTTTGAGTCCCCAGTGAAGCTGTGGCATCTGGACCCCACGAGTGACGAGGAACGGCAATACCTGGGAACCGTGCACTGATTTCAAGTGCAAACCCTAAACAACGTTCTACGAACTTGTGCTTTGGACCATTTGTGGCCCAAGTCCCTAGCAGGTCTTGTTCCAAACATCAGCAGCCTACCCCATCCCGAGTGACCGTGGGCTCCTGTGAAACTTTTCCTGTGAAGGCGTCTTTGCGGTTACTTGCCCGTTGGCTAGTGACTCTCCCAAAGACTTTCTAACCAACTTCAAGGACTCTCCTGGTTGCTTCGGGTCTGCCCTCACTTATCCTCACTGGGTAAGTCCATCAGACCTTGCTGGTCTGCATCATCGACTATCTTCAGTCCACAAAAGACTTGCAGTTGCCAAGGCTTTTTGGCTCCAATCCGGTTGCCGACACTGTCATCAGCTGCAGACTTTGTGGGACACTCCGAATCCAGCTGCTGGTTACCATCGATCCCTCCTGGACCTCGTGAGCGAAGAGACAAAACACCATCGATGACCTGAAGTGACGAGACATCTGTGGTCATCCATCTTGCTGGCCACCGGTCACTGGCAAGTGACTTTGAACACTGTCCCTTCGATTTTCAGGTCCTCTTCATCTTCAATCCACCTTTGGATTCCAGCGGACATCTCTTCAGTCGTCTCAAGCAGCAAGTCTTCATTGGTCTCCGTTGAAAACAGCATCGCGACCCGACACCAAAAGACACCTATGCACCCGGCTTCCCTGGGTGGGGTAACTCGTGCACTCCGGTGCCCAAGTGTGTGTTGGCCCTCGAAATACTTACCCTGTAAGTGGCTTGCTTGTTGACTTCTTCGAAGTGCCCTAAAACTTTAAAATACAAACCGCGACTTGCTCCATTGTAACCTATAGGAAACCCGCGGCTGTGTTTAGACACTGCACGCGTCTTCCGTGGGCTTGTTACTTACCTGCTAACACTCCAGCGATTCCCAAGGCCCAAGGCTTTGTCATTTTGCAAGTCCACTTTGTTAAACCATCTTCTTAGTATATGGTCTGGTACGCCCGTAGGGCTCCAGCCATATTTGTGCTTACATTTATTGAGAACTGTTGACATTTGAATGTGTATCTGGGTTCTAATCTCATAAAGAGATTAGTAGAGTGTATCTAGAAATAAATACATATATATTTGATATATATACCTGTGTGGTGTCCTTTTCATTTGGTAATTCAAGAGATTATAAGGTAAAACAAGCTGCTTTACATTCCTCAGAGACTTAGCCTGAAGGCTGCTCTCCACAGCTACCACTAGGATAGCTTTCTTTAAAAGGTTGTCTTTAACTTATCTACCATAAGAGTCGAATTGGACCGGTGCAAGGTGGCCACTATAACTAGTGACCAGCATATGCCAGGCCAACTTCTCACATTGGTGGGCAGCGTGTGGGATTCCAGCTTGCCATTGTTTTACCAGAAAATCTCTATTTGAATTACTAACTGAAAACCACTAAAGGTACTCAAGGTACATATAAAGTCAAGCTAGTATCAATAAGTTCTACTGAACTTAGAGCTGTTTGTGAAGGGATAAGCACACCCTTGCTACAGCTCAAGCTAGGTTCAGTAGGCCTCAACTAGTGTAGGTAGTACAACACTGCACAACACTAGTATGTCTCACCAAGGTGGAGCCAATGGGTCCACCCCATCTCAGTACAAAGACATAGCCTACACTGACCTGAAGGCCTTATGCTTTGAAAGACCACTGAGGGTGGGCAGGAGTCCCTCCTCACAACACCTGATAGATCTGTTAGTAGCAGATGATCTGAAACTGGCTCTATGAGCTAGTGGGTCTGCATCAGGGAGTGGGTCAACCATAATCTCTGGGTCTGATGATGAAAATCAAGATGACCTGGAGTCTGTGATTGAAGGGCCAGACCCAGAAGGGTCTGAACAGAACAGAGGAATTCTCCTTAAGAGAGCTGACAAAGTGGGAGAAAGGCCTAGGTCCCCCTCAAGGGACTCTGACCATTCATACCACTCTGGAAGGGAATCTGTTCCACAGAGGAACTCACACTATCCCAGAGAGACCTCCTCTGACAGAAGGTTCAAGATGCTCCAGTATGAGGAAGCTAGGCTTGCCCTCAGAACCAGGCAATTGGCCTTAGATAGGGAAGCCTTCGAGCTCCAAAGAGCTTCTAAGAAGGAGGGGTTAGATACCCCTGGTGGCAGCAACAGTGTCCCTAGAGGCAGAGATTACATTCCAGACCATAGGAACCTGTCCAAGGTTGTTCCTCCCTACCAGAGTGGGGATGATATCCACAAATGGATAACTGCTATGGAGAGGGCCTGTAGAGTTCAACAGGTCCCCCAGACACAGTGGGCAGCAATCTTGTGGCTCTCCTTTTCAGATAAAGGTAGAGACAAGCTCCTCACTGTTATAGAAGAGGATGCTAATGATCATGAAGCCCTGAAGAGTGCTTTGATAGATGGGTTTGGCTTAACAGTACAGGTTGAAGTTCAGAGGCACCCAGAAAGCACAGACTCAGGATTGGACTGACTTTGTTGATTGTGCAACCAAGGGTCTGGAAGGTTGGCTGGTTGGTAGTAGAGTAACTGACTTTAAGGGATTGTATAATCTTATAATGAGAGAACAGATCCTTAATAATTGCCAGAACCAGTTGTTGCATCAGTACCTGTTGGACTCTGATCTGACCTCTCCCCAAGAATTGGGAAAGAAGGCAGACAAATGGGTCAGAACCAGGGTGAGGCAGAAAAACCAGAACCAAGGTGGTGACACTAAGAAGCAAGATCCTAAAGGCTCAGATAAAGGTGGGGATAAATCTAAAGACCAGAAGTCTTCACAAGGGCCCCAAAAATCTGCATCTGGTGGGGAGTCACAATCTGCAAAGAGAAAAGGCCAAAAGAAGCCCTGGTGCAAATTCTGTAAACAGAGAGGGCACTGGACTTCTGATTGTACTAAGTCCAAAGACCAAACCACCATCACTCCAGCCCCTAAGGCAACTGTTCCCCCTAGTGCAGTCATTAGTGGAGGTAATACTCAGAATAAGGGTGTAGTAGGGTTGACCCTGGGTTCTGATGTGGACTCTGGCCTAGTCAGAGTACCAACACAGGCATTGCTAGTTTGTGAGGGAGACCTTGATATGTCCTTCCTAGTGAGCCCCAGTAATCTGGGCAAGTACAAACAGCAGCCTATCATAAATGGCAAACAGGCTTTGGCATTTAGGGACACAGGTGCTAATATCACCATGGTGGCAGAGGATCTAGTGGACCCTGCACAGATCATCCTGGGTGAACTGTACCAGGTAACCAATGCAAGCAACACCAGGACCAACCATAGCCTGGCAGTTGTGAATTTCTCCTGGGGAGGGGTAACTGGCCTCAAAAAGGTAGTAGTCAGTGCAGACCTCCCTGTCGAATGTTTGTTGGGCAATGATCTGGAGACTTCAGCCTGGTCTGAAGTAGAATTATGGACTCATGCTGAGATATTGGGCATACCTGCAGAGGTATTTGCTGTGACCAGGTAACAAGCCAAAATGCATAAAGCTGAACCAGCTCTGGATCCTGAAACTATGGACCAGATGCTACCCAAGAGGAGGAGCAGTAGGGTTAAGGCTGGGCCTTCCCCTCTGTCTCAGATCTCAGATTCCCCTCCCGAGGGAGGAGAAGCAGATCCTGAAGAAGGAACTGCCCCAGAGGAAGTTGAGCCTGGTCAGGTTGAGTTATTGGGGGCAGGGGGCCTTCCAGGGAAGATCTAAGCAAAGAGCAACAGTGCTGCCCCACTCTTGAACCCCTCAGACAGCAGGCTGCTGCTGAGGCTGCTGTGAGCGCTAGTGGGTCCCATAAGGTTTATTGGGATGAGGGGCTCCTATATTCTGAGGCTAGAGATCCTACCCCTGGAGCCACCAGGAGGTTGGTAATACCTCAGAAGTTTAGGGGGTTCCTCTTGACCCTAGCACATGACATCCCATTAGCAGGACACTTGGGCCAAAACAATACCTGGGACAGGCTTGTACCACATTTTCATTGGCCACACATGTCTGAGGACACCAAGGAGTTTTGTCGCTCCTGTGTCACTTGCCAAGCCAGTGTCAAGACAGGTGGCACAACAAAGGCCCCCCCCGATACCACTACCTGTGGTGGGGGTCCCCTTTGAAAGGGTAGGGATTGACATTGTTGGTCCCCTTGACCCACCAACTGCATCTGGGCACAGATTTATACTGGTGGTAGTGGATCATGCCACCAGGTATCCAGAAGCTATACCCCTAAGGACTACCACAGCTCCTGCGGTAGCAAGAGCCCTCATTGGAGTTTTCTCCAGAGTGGGTTTCCCTAAGGAGGTCATCTCTGACAGAGGTTCTAACTTTATGTCAGGATATCTAACTGCAATGTGGAAGGAGTGTGGTGTCAACTACAAATTCACTACTAAAGGGAATGATTAAAGGCCTCCCAGAAAAGCTTAGGCGAAAATGGGACCTTTTTCTTCCCTGCCTTCTGTTTGCATACAGGGAGGTTCCACAGAAGGGGGTTGTCTACAGCCCTTTTGAACTTCTGTTTGGGCACCCAGTTAGAGGACCATTATGTCTGGTGAAGGAGGGATGGGAGTTACCTCTCAAACCTCCCAAACAGGATGTGATGGACTATGTACTTGGTCTCCACTCCAGGATGGCAGAGTATATGAAGAAGGCCACTAAAAACCTTGAGGCAAGCCAAGAACTACAAAAAGCTTGGCATGACCAAAAGGCTGTCCTGACTGTTTACCAGTCAGGCCAGAAAGTGTGGGTGTTGGAGCCTGTGGCCACAGCAGCTCTCCAGGACAAATGGAGTGGCCCCCATACAATTGTTGAGAAAAAGGGAGAGGTCACCTACTTGGTAGATCTTGGCACTCCCAGGAGCCCCCTTAGGGTGCTCCATGTCAACAGACTTAAGCCATATGTGGACAGGGCTGACATGAGCTTGCTCATGGCAACTGATGAGGACCAGGAGGAGAGTGACCCTCTCCCTGACCTGCTCTCACAGAACCCTGATGATGGATCAGTTGATGGTGTTGCTTTGGCAAACAGCCTCACTGAACATCAACAAACTGAATGTAGACAAGGCTACATCAGTTTAGACATATGTTTAGCCTGACCCCAAGTCAGACTTCCTGGTGCACCCATGAGGTGGACACTGGAGACAGTCTGCCTGTAAAGAGTAAAATCTACAGGCAACCTGACCATGTCAGGGATTGTATCAGGACTGAAGTCCAGAAAATGTTGGAGCTAGGTGTTATTGAGCCCTCAGATAGCCCTTGGGCTAGCCCATTAGTCCTTGTGCCAAAACCTCACACCCAGGGTGGTAAGAAAGAGATGAGGTTTTGTGTTGACTACAGAGGCCTCAATGCAGTCACCAGGACTGATGCCTACCCAATACCAAGGGCAGATGAACTAATAGACACTTTGGCCTCAGCCAAGTATCTCAGTACATTTGACCTTACAGCTGGCTATTGGCAAATCAAGTTAGCTGATGATGCCAAGGCTAAAACAGCATTTTCAACCCCCGGTGGGCACTATCACTTTGTGGTAATGCCCTTTGGTTTGAAGAATGCACCTGCCACATTTCAGAGGTTGGTGAATAAAGTCCTGACTGGTATGGAAACCTATTGCTCAGCTTATCTTGATGATATTGCTGTCTTTAGTTCCACCTGACAGGATCACCTGGTCCACCTCAGGAATTTACTGGAGGCCCTGCAGAAAGCAGGCCTCACTATCAAGGCCACTAAGTGCCAGATAGGGCAGAGTCAGGTTATGTACCTGGGCCACCTTGTAGGTGGAAGCCAGGTTCAACCATTGCAGAGCAAGATCCAGACCATAATGGAATGGGTAGCTCCAACCACCCAGACACAGGTGAGAGCCTTCTTGGGCCTGACTGGGTATTACAGGAGGTTTGTTAAGGGATATGGATCTATAGTGACCCCCTTAAATGATCTGACCTCCAAGAAAATGCCAAAAAAAGGTTCAGTGGACAGCTAGCTGTCAAAAGGCATTTGATGACCTCAAGCAGGCAATGTGCACTGCCCCCATCTTACAGAGTCCAGATTACAAAAATAAGTTCATTGTCCAAACAGATGCTTCAGAGCTGGGTGTGGGAGCTGTACTCTCTCAACTTAATGATGAAGGTCAAGACCAGCCAGTAGCTTTCATAAGCAGAAGGCTGACCCCTAGAGAGAAACGTTGGTCAGCTATTGAGAGGGAGGCCTTTGGTGTGGGCCCTGAAGAAGCTGAGGCCATACTTGTTTGGCACTCACTTCATAGTTCAGACTGACCATAAGCCCCTCCTATGGCTCAAACAGATGAAAGGTGAAAATCCTAAACTGCGCAGGTGGTCCATTTCCCTACAGGGGATGGACTATACAGTGGAACATAGACCTGGGACCCAACATGCCAATGCAGATGGACTCTCACGGTATTTCCACTTAGAACATGAAGACTCAACTGGTCAAGGTTAGTTTAATGTCCCTGCGTTTGGGGGGGGGGGTTGTGTAGGAGAGTAGGATCTGCACTTATGTTGCCCCCACTTTTTTTCTGGTGTATACACTGGTTTCTGGCTATAGTCTGGCTGGGTCCCTGCTAATCAGGGCCCCAGTCTCACTGATCTCTCTAAACAACCTGGTGTGCATATTAGATGCACTAGTGATTGGATACTGTGGTACCTTATGAGCCCCAAGTATATGGTACCTTAGGTACCTAGGGCATTGGTACTTCACAGGCCTACCAGGGGCTGCAACATGTATTATGCCACCCCTGGGAAGCATTCTCAATCTGACAGCACAGGCCTGCTACTGCAGCCTGTATGAGGTAGTGTTAGCACTCCTCACTGAGGTATAGGTTCCTATATCTCACCATACACACACATATAAACCTATCAGCCACCCCTCTTGCAGGCCCTAACAATCCTGAGGGCAGCGTGCTTGGTTTACTATGTGAGGGGGTGCTTCTGCATAAGCAGGACCCCTCTGCATCTGGCAGAGTCTATTCTCTGCTGCTGTTTGTGGATGTGGTTAAACCATATACTCTTAAGTGCATTATAACCTCGCGGTAAATGCTAACTTTGGAATGACTGCATCAAAACATGTCGTGTTTGGTGTCAAACAACTTGGAATCATACCCCCACACCAGTAACTGGTGTGGGAGCATGATCCCACCCTTCTAGAGGGGATGACATGTACCCAATGTACTAAACAGTAGAAATCTCCTAGAGCCCTGGCATCACAAAATGGATGCCACCAGCACAGACACTGGGCTGCCCTCCTGCTGCTGACCGAAACTCGCAGTGGAGGAAGCCCAACAAAAGGTATCCTGTCACAGGGAGGTGTCACCACCTCCCAGACAGGATTTAGTGTATTGGAGCTGGGTGGATGCACTCTAAGAGTGCTTTGAAGTCCTGCACTGGGGGAGCAGTAGGCTCCTCTGTGCATATGCCAGCTCAAACCGGTTCAGGGGCTACCTGCCCCTGCTCTGGCGCGAAACTGGACAAAGGGAAGTGGGTGTAACCACCCACTACCCTGACCCTCCTAGAGGAGTGGTCATAGAGCTAGTCCCTCCCCTATCTTCACTATAAGATAGCAAGCATTGCCAATGCAATTCAGATTACCCTGGACGACGCTCTACAAAGAAGAATCCTGGCCCTTCGACGTTCCACTATCTCTGGAAGACTGAAGAATCTCCCTTGGAGTCAAGGAGTGACTCCCCTGCTTGGCAGGTACCAATAACTTCAATCAACGGTTTCAAACTTCACCGCTCTCGCCGGAGTCCGAAGTCCATGCGGCCCCAGAAGTGGATGTCCTGACCTCTCGACGGCCATTTTGAGTCCCCAGTGAAGCTGTGGCATCTGAACCCCACGAGTGACGAGGAACGGCACTACCTGGGAACCGTGTACTGATTTCGAGTGCAAACCCTAAACAACGTTCTACGATCTTGTGCTTTGGACCATTTGTGGCCCAAGTCCCTAGCAGGTCTTGTTCCAAAAATCAGCAGCCTACTCCATCCTGAGTGACCGTGGGCTCCTGTGAAACTTTTCCTGTGAAGGCGTCTTCGCAGTTATTTGCCCGTTGGCTCGTGACTCTCCCGAAGACTTTCTAACCAACTTTAAGGGCTCTTCTGGTTGCTCCGAGCCTGCCCTCACTTACCCTCGCTGGGTAAGTCCATCAGACCTTGCTGGTCTGCATCACCGACTATCTTTAGTCCACATGAGACTTGCAGTTGCCAAGGCTTGTTGGCTTCAATCCGGTTGCCGACACCGTCATCAGCTGCAGACGTTGTGGAGCACTCTGAATCCAGCTGCTGGTCACCATCGATCCCTCCTGGACCTCGTGAGCGAAGAGACAAAACACCATCGACGACCTGAAGTGACGCGACATCTTTGGTCATCCATCTTGCTGGCCACCGGTCACTGGCAAGTGACTTTTAACACTGTCCCTTCAATTTTCAGGTCCTCTTCATCTTCAATCCACCTTCGGATTCCAGCGGACATCTCTTCAGTCGTCTCAAGCAGCAAGTCTTCATTGGTCTCCATTGAAAACAGCATCGCGACCCGACACCAAAAGACACCTATGCACCCGGCTTCCCTGGGTGAGGTAACTTGTGCACTCCGGTGCCCAAGTGTGTGTTGGCCCTCGAAATACTTACCCTGTAAGTGACTTGCTTGTTGACTTCTTCGAAGTGCCCTAAAACTTTAAAATACAAACCGCGACTTGCTCCATTGTAACCTATAGGAAACCCGTGGCTGTGTTTAGACACTGCACGCGTCTCCCGTGGGCTTGTTACTTACCTGCTAACACTGCGGTAGTGAAGCGCCAGCGATTACCAAGGCCCTAGGCTTTGTCATTTTGCAAGTCGACTTTGTTTTTTTTTTTGTTTGTTTTTTAAAACCTTTATTTACACATCGAATATTCACAGTCATGGGCCTACAACCGCCTGGGCCGGCCGCTAACGTAGAGAAAAGGGAGGAAAACAATAATACAGCATCATAGGAGCCGGAGCGAGCCGCACGCATAACGGCTGCAGCCGCCCACAACTGAACACAGCACTACAGAAAGGTTTCTTATTAACTCTTTTATAAATAAAAACAACAAAAAGAAACTTATACCAGGCAAAAGAACTCCATTAACAGAGACTTGCTCTCTTATGAGCGGGGGACAACAGCGACAACGTAGCCAATTACACAGTTATTCGCATGAAAAAGGGCAGGGGGGGCAGGGAGAGGATCGGCCATCAATCCTGCAAAGCGACCAGGAACATCAAAGTCAAGGGGACATCGTTACATCCGGTGCGACCACCAAGGGGGGGGCGCAGATATCCCCCCGATAGGAATTCCAGGGACCCCACATCTTACTCCATGCCTTAGGTTTGCCTCTGGCCACGTAAACCGTCTTCTCTCGGAACATGCACCAATCCATGTTTTCTTTCCATTTCGTAACTGTGGGGATCCTACCGGACCCCCAGAGCTGCGCAATGTCCCTTTTAGCGATCATGTTGCCCAAAGTCACCCAGCGTTCTTGTGCCACATCGCAGTCAGTCGGTTCCCACACATTCAACACACATCGCCGAGCCTCAGGGAGCAGCGCCACACCCGTAACCTCCTCCATCACTGCATGTACACCAGTCCAGAAACGTAGCACCTTCGGGCACTCCCACAGAATATGAAGAAAAGTACCAAGCAAGCCACAACCACGCCGACATAAACCATCACTTGTATAACCCATGTGAAGCAAGCGGGGACCGGTGACATAGACCCTATGTAGTATCTTCAACTGCACAAATCGAAGGCGAGCCGGTATAGCAACCTCCCTCGGTGAGGCTACGGCCGCGACCCAGTCCTCATCATCCAACTCTAGGCCATCAGCGACCCAGACCTCTCGCAAATGCGTGAGAAGGTCCGCTCGAGTATTAATCAATTTTTTGTAGATCAGGGAAATAGTACTATCTGGCAGGTAACCATCAAGCAAACGATCTTCCAACGGGGAGGCTTCGGGGATATCTGCCGGATTCGGGAAAGCGGAAAGTAGCGCATGGCGCATCTGCGCATAGCGAAAGAACTCCCTATCGCTCAGCTTATATTCCGTCTGAAGAGCTTCAAACGATTTAAAGGCGCCTTCTTCCAAAGATCCCCCACACGACTAATCCCGATCAAATCCCACCTCTCAAAGCCTTTCGAACGCCATAAACCTCCCAACGCATCCGACGCATACAGTGGAGTCGCACGAGACAGACGGCCCGTCCATCCTGTAGCAGCGGTGGCGCAGTGCCAGGCGCGCACCGCATTTTTCGTAGAACCGGTCAATTTAGTACTTCCCTTCGTAGAATAAAGCGCCCTATTGAAATCTCTGCCCGGCAACAGTAGCTTATCCATCTCGTACGCGGGGTTCACCGCCGGGCCGTATGTCCCATGATTCACCGCCACCAACTGGGACGCCCAATAATATCGTCTAATATCAGGGAGAGCTATGCCACCGTCATACCACGGTAGGGTCAATTTAGCGAGAGCAATGCGCGGTCTCCCATCCCAAATTAGCTGCCTCTGTAAGCTCTCTACCTCACTAAAATATCGGGCGGGCACCACGTCCAGCGTATTCTGCAATGCATACAAAAAGCGTGGAAGAGACATCATTTTGAATAAGGCTGCCCGGCCAAGCGGCGATAGCGGGAGCCTACGCCAACGAGCCACATCGGCCCGCAGCCGCTGGAGCGGGGGCAACAGCTTCAGAGCATAACGGACCGCAGGATCGAGGGACACGTGGATACCTAGATATTTAAATCCAGAATGTGAAATCCGAATCGGACAGCCACGCGGGAGAAGAGGGGGGTCGACAACCAGCACATAAACACAGGATTTCACCCAATTAATGACAAGCCCTGAATTTCGACCAAAGGAGTTCAATACATCAAATAGCACTATCAACGATTTCCGCGGGGAGGTGAGATAGAGCAAAATATCATCTGCGTAGAGTGACACGCGATCCTCAAACGTCGGTGTCCACTGAATACCCGTCATGGAGGGTTCCCACCGGAGCCACGCCGCCAGGGGCTCCAACGCGAGAGCAAAAAGAAGCGGGGACAGGGGGCAACCCTGCCGCGTGCCCCTACCAAGCAAAAAGGGGGCAGAAACTTTACCATTCACCACCACCTGCGCCAGTGGTTCCACGTATAACAACTTCACCCATCCAATGAACCCAGGTCCAAAACCAAACCTAGCCAGCGCCGCCCAGAGATACGACCATTCCAGCGTGTCAAACGCCATCGTGGCGTCCAGGGACGCCAAAATGGCAGGCTCCCGAATAGAGTCAACTCTCGCGAGGACTCCATGGAGGCGCCGCAGGTTCAGCGCGGTGTTGCGGTGCGAAATAAAACCAGACTGGTCCGGATGTACCAGGTCACCGATGACTTTAATCAGACGATTAGCGAGCACTTTAGCGAGAATCTTAGGTTCAGCGTTTAGGAGTGATATGGGCCTTTAAGACGCACAGCAATCACGCGGCTTGCCCTCTTTATGGAGCACCACAATGGTCGCTAGACGTTGATCACGCGGAAGGGCGCCGGCCTCTCGGGATGCAAGAAACATCTCGCGGAGATGAGGTGCCAACCTATCTGGACGAAGCTTGTAAAGCTCGATCGGGAGGCCGTTAGGGCCGAGAGCCTTTCCTGAACGGACCGAGCGAATCGCCGATGCTATCTCATCGTTTGTCAGCGCCGCGTCCAGCAGTTCTTTATCATCGACCGAAAGGCACGGCAATGCAATATCTCGCAGCAATTGACGAGAGTCGTCTTCTGGCCTCTCCGAGACCGGAGAGTAGACGTCCCGCAAATGGTCCGCAAAGCAGCTCACAATCTCCCCCGGATCCGTAACACTCACACCATCAGCACGCACATTCACCGGGACCACACGACTCGCTCGCTCTCTCCTCTCCAGCCATGCAATCAACTTTCCAGCCTTGTCACCAACATCATACAAGCGCCCCTGGTGTTCCCTACTTGCGAGCTTGGCCGCATCCGTAACCAACGCCCTGTAATCCGATTGTTTCAGGCAAAGGGCATGGAGTTTGTCCCGTGTGACCCCCCGCCCGAGATCTTCTTCCAAGTCAGTTATGGCAGTCTCCAGACGTACCACCTCCTCAGTTTTACGCCTCTTAGCATGGGAGATCAAGGATAGGGCCTGCCCACGGATGACCACCTTGAAAGCCTCCGACAACGTTACGGCCGATGAGACTGAACCCTGATTTTCCTCAAAATAACGGTCAAGGGACTTAACCAAAAGGGCACGAGTTGTGGGGTCATGCAGATACCAGGGATTAATCGGGGCCACCCTCCCCTCTGCCCCCATGGCCACATCTAAGTGTAGCAGGACCGGGGAATGATCAGAGATGCCACGAGCCAGATGTCTGACCTCCCCGATCATTTGGGCTTGGGCAGCCGGCATCAGCACATAGTCCAATCTAGATAAGGATCCGTGGACGCCAGAGTGAAATGTAAATTGGGCAAGCCCCGGATGCATTGATCTCCAACAGTCCACAAGCCCCATAGTGTCGATAAAGCCACCCAGCCAAGAGTGCGCCCCGGGGAGGTCTCTGGGAGGGTGCCGATCCTCTCTACCCGATACCACAGAATTGAAGTCACCACCCACCAGCAAGAGGCCCTCCGGGAGCCCAAGCAGCAACCCTCCCAAGTCCGAAAAGGTAGTGGTTTACAACCCCGGGGGGACATAAACTGAAACCAAACACAAAGTCCGTCCTTCCCACCGGCCCACCAACACCACGTAGCGCCCCAGGTCGTCGTGCATCACCTCATCAATTTCCAGCGGGAGAGAGGATCGAACCAAAATGCCCACCCCTCTGGAGCCGGTAGTAAAACCAGAGTGGGCCACCAAACGGTAGCCCCTTCTATTCATAGCATGGCATGAGTGTCCCACCAAATGTGTCTCCTGCAACAGAACCACATCAGGAGAGAGACGTTTCAGATATTGTAGCACCACCCCTCGCTTCAATCGGTCCCCCAAACCATTGACATTCCATGTTAAAATGCGCAATCCCCTACCCCCCATTTCCACAGCAACGGACACCCCACCCACGTTGAGAGCAAAAAACAGCCCACTGATTGCCTGGTACAAAACAAACACCACACAAAAACAACTCCCCTACCGCCACCCCCCCAACTCCCGCTATACACCCCCCCACCCTGCACCCCTGCACAAGACCATTAAGCCACCCCAACTCGCAGTGTGCCTGTCGCCCCAACATGAACCTACTCTACGGAAAGAAAGAAAAAAATCCCCTGAGGAGGAAGAATCTCACCAGATACCCCGCGCCTCCCAATGATGAAGGAAGGGTAATACAGTCCTAGAAAAGAAAAACCAGTACATCAAACCCAAGTCGGAGGCGAACACAAAATTGTCAAGGAACCACAAGTCATTAGTTCACCCTTGGTCCGCTGATCCACCACCCTCATCCTCAGCTCGGTCCTCCCCGCCGTGCCGACGGTGCAAAGTGTCAAGCCAGTCCTCAACCGCCTCGGGCCGGTCGAAAAAATGAGTCTGTTCCTCCCGTTCAATACGCAGCTTGGCCGGGAAAAGCATAGAGTACTTCAAGCCCATGTCCCTCAGCCGCCGCTTGACAGTCGTAAAGCCCATTCGCTGTTTTTGCACCGATTGTGTAAAGTCAGGATAGAAACTGATGTCCGCATTGTCATATTTCGTCGGGCCATGCACACGGGAGGCCTGCAGGATTGCGTCCCGGTCCCTGAAGTTGAATATCCTGGCAATGAGAGGCCGCGGTGGGGCCCCAGGTCTCGGCCGGCCCCCCGGAACTCTGTGTGCCCGCTCCACCGTAAAGAATTTGCTGAGGCCTTTCGGCGTTAATTTGGTCAGGATCAGATCTTCCACAAAGAGATCGACCGGCCCATCCTCCGACCTCTCCGGCACACCGATGATGCGTACGTTGTTCCGCCGGGCCCTGCTTTCAAAATCCTCCAGTCTCTTAGCAGAGAGGTCGCTGAGGGCCCGCAAACTACAGATCTCCGTCTGCAGTTCAGAGACATCCGTCTTGAGGCCTGATGTCGTGAGATCGAGTGATTTGACCTTCTCACTAGTTTTCGACAGATCTGCCTTAATTAAGTTGACATCGATCAACACGGTGTCCAGCTTGTGGGCCAGCGAGTCGAATTCCTGGCCGACCGAAGCCTTCATGGCGTCGATGGCACCCATGACATCTTGTAGTGTCAATTCCGTCGAGGGTGACGGGCCCTCCTTGGCCGCATCTGAAAGCCCACTCGAACCGGGAGATCCCTTCTGCTGGGCATAGCGGTCCATGTTGTTCGCTTGCACGTAGCTACCCCTCCGGGGAGCTCTAGACTTGTGCTTGTCACCGTCCAGCCGGGTCGCCATCACTCAGCAGGGAGAGCAGATCCAGTATACCTGTTAGGCACAGCAAACACCCTGGGGAGTCCACCTGACTGATGGACAGCCCCCTTTGACAATGCCACTCGACCGCTACAGATCGGTCCCTACGCAGAGCGACTGTGAGCGCCCGCCACCAGACTCGTAGAGGAAAGTCAAAAACGAAAGTGAAACCAGGGGGGGACGGGCCCGCCCAAGACCCTAGAGCCGTTGTTGTTCGATTGGAGCTCGGGGACAGTGCCAACCCGAGTCCGGGGTGGCGCCACGGAGCAGGCCTCTTTCTGGAGTACAGGATAAGTCGAGTTCCCAAAGTCCGATTTAAGTTCCGAAAACGGGAATCACCTCCGCTTCGGTTCACCAGTAATATTCCTTCAGAATAACAGGATTAGAGCCAGGATAGACGTGGGAGGCCGCGAGGGTCCCGGGAGCCCTGTGCCTACGCGTCCATCTTGGTTGCGCGCTAGGCTCCTCTCACAAGTCGACTTTGTTAAACCATTTTCTTAGTATATGGTCTGGTACGCCCCTAGGGCTCCAGCCATATTTGTGTTTAAATTTATTGAGAACTGTTGACATTTGAATGTGTATCTGGGTTCTAATCTCATAAAGAGATTATCTAGAAATAAATACATATATATTTGATATATATACCTGTGTGGTGTCCTTTTCATTTGGTAATTCAAGAGATTATAAGGTAAAACAAGCTGCTTTACATTCCTCAGAGACTTAGCCTGAAGGCTGCTCTCCACAGCTACCACTAGGATAGCTTTCTTTAGTCTCTTAAATGGTGCACATTTTTGTAGAATTACCTTGGGACATGGGTGAGCAGAGCTATAGAGACCCTATGGTGCGAAAACTAGAGCAGAGCAATTGATCATCAGAACAAATATCTTTGTGAATCAAATTCCCCTTATAACTAACCGACAGAATCGCGATAGTGAAAAAGACCACGATTGTCCTGCTTTGTTTCTTAAACTTGCTTCTCAATATCCCCATGCCTCAATCAGACACTTCTTAGACAGTCTGAGATCTTGGATGGCGTGAGTTACACGAGGTGGCAACCACCACGGCTGAGATGGGGGATACTCACTCTCCCATTCAAAAAGGGACATCATGGCATCAAACTTCCCGTGTCCTCTTGTACCCAAGCGCAGTAACGCATTACTGGCGCCACCCTGCACCATTTCAGCAGTCTGCTGCAGTTAACCCTTAGATAGGTTCATATCTCAGGAAATAAATTCCACTCACTCTCTTCTGAACAAACGTCTAGCACACAACTATCATAACCACAATTGAATAATCTTGCTGATCTGTATCTGGAGAACAAATTCCTTACTGTAAGTAATATCCAAGCTGTAGAGGGCACTCCCTTGATATCTTCTTGCTGTTGTGTCTCCATGAAACATGTGGAACATGTGGAACCATCAATAACACCTTCCTAATTCCCCCCCACCTTCTCTGTGCTCTGGTTCTACTGCTGGAGTCCCAATACACCGAGTAGTGGTACCTAGGCCCTACGCTGCAACGCAGAATACAGCGCCTATCTTCATCCCGACTCTAGGGCAGACATAAATCTGGCTCCATCTGATGACCAATGGAAATTCTGCTGCACCTAATCTAGCCACCTCTCGCCCAACTACAACTTAGACTGATTTGCATAAAATTGGTATATAGAATATGTTATCCAGGTGAGTGTATGTAGAGATTAGGGTTTAGAGAGGAAACCAAGTGTTCCAGAAGCGGGACTCTAACTGATTACTTCCTTCCCTTGGCATGGGTGTGTTTGGGGCAGCCTTTCGGTCCGAAGTGCTAAATGTAATTGTAGAAATGACTGGCTTCACTGCCCCGCAGCGGCCCTTGTGGAGCTTTTGGGGTTTGCTTAGGAGACCCACAGTGGACTTCTGCAGGGCATTGACATGGCATTACTCAAAGCAACGCAGAAAGTATCCATATATCGGGAACTACCCTATGACGACTGACTGACTACGGAACGTAATCTACTGTCAAGAACAGCTGGACGCTTACTGGGAATTGATGCCGTGCCGCCTGAAGCCCAAAGACATATAGGGCCCCCTTTGGGTATATGTTCTGCATCACCCCACTGAGCCGTTTCCCCATCCAACTCTAAACGGAGCGGGCAACCTATAATAAGGACAACCCAATGACCTTCAGATCAGCTAAGGAGGTGGATGACAGGTGGGGCCCTCCAGGCCAGGGTCGCCCCTTCCTATCATAATGGAGCGGTCTGCTCGTACTCTAGTTCTCTATGGGCTTTCAGTAAACTAACGGTTTATAAATGTTATGTGTATGCTTTGATGTTGCTACTACTTAATCTGTAACCAAAGGCTGTCATTTGTAATAATTCTTTTATTCCTCCATACTGTACCCGACATTACTGTTTGTTACATTGGTTTCATCAATAGAGTCCAAAAAATAGTCTTAAAAAAGACATGGACTTGCAGCGTTTGTCTGCCAGTTCACAAAGTTCACAAGCTCTCATTGACTGATTTTTGCAGGCCTGTCAGAAGCTTGGCTATGACGCAACTCACTACTGTGCAGATTAGAAAAGTGATGATTAAAAGGATGAGACCTCGTTATCAGCTGCATTTTAAGGAAGTAGTTCTTTTTTTTTAACAGAACAGTGGTTCGTGGAAGATAAGTGTGTGACCTAGGGTCAACTTTCAGATAGACCTTGTGGAAGTAAGTTCGGACAGACTTACAAGAAACTAAGAAATGTGTTCGTACATAATGTAAAATTAATTTGTGTCTTAGCACCAAATATGTCAAATGTATAGTTTCTGAGCTGACTATCATAGTTAACTCCATTTTATTGATCAGTCAATATTCATGTAGTGCGTGATCAGCGCCAGCTATACTATTGCTAAACACTTCAGTTTTGAGCAGATTGCCGCTTGCTGGCTGTTTATTAAACAGGTGAAGGCCTCTGATGATGTATAAAATATACTCTTTTAAGTTGGTGTGAAGAAGTTGGGATATTTGACTCCAAACTCTCTCGGTGATGACAGTCTCTCCTTTGAGTAAACTTTTTTGATATATTTCTTTATTTGGTGAATGCAACACACACATATATATATATATATATATTCACTGAAAAAACCATAGGTTTCACACATGTTATAGTTAGCGGAAATTTTACTGATAAAAAACCAATGAAATTCCCCCGTTATAGTTAGTGCAGGCAACTATAACTCACGCGACCGCAATCCTCTGCTGATGCTAATACTGTATTTAGACACTTATTTGCCCATGTCTTCTTCCATACATTTTTAGCTATACATATATTACAAATATTTTTTTTTCATAAAGACACATATGTCATCAGCAGAAGATTGCGGTCGCGTGAGTTATAGTTGCCTGCACTAACTATAACGGGGGAATTTCATTGGTTTTTTATCAGTAAAATTTCCGCTAACTATAACATGTGTGAAACCTATGGTTTTTTCAGTGAATTTGCAAGGTTTTTTAAATGCTAATTCCTAACTATAACGTGTGTGAAACCTATGGTTTTTTCAGTGAATTTGTACGGTTTTTTAAATGCTAAGTTACTTTACGCCATTCGTGGCGTGCGCGCACGGAACGAACTGCGTTAAGTGGGCGCGCACAGTGAGCACGCGGTGCGCTTCGCCCACTTTACGCAGTTAGTGCCGTGCACGGTGGGCACGCGGTGCGATGACAAAGCAAGAAAGCACGTCAACAAATCTGTTTCTGCTTTCCTCCGTGACTATGGTATGGGTGCCATTTACCACAACAACTTGCGTTATGACATGCAAGACATTTATAGAGGAGATGGTGTGCACTTCAATGATGAAGGGAACAGAGTCTTCCTCTTGAACCTTAGACTCTGCATCGGTACTTACTTGTAGGTACCACTAAAAAATCATTTCATAAACACAACGGCTCTTTTTAGAGCCCCCTAATATCTAAACACTTAAATCTGATTTTCATTTTTTTTTTTTTTCTACCGTACGCTTACCGTAAGCTTACCGTACGCGTACTCCGTGATTTTTTTTTAAAATCAATAAATGTTTTCTTTGTACTTTACAGTCCTTCTTTGACCCCCTCACAAATGTAAGGGGGTCTGTAACTCTCCTCATTGCCCCCTTTTCTTGTTTTCTGAGTGAAATACACAAAATGGCGGCCGCCGCTTCCTGGTTTCGGCCGATTCGAATGTTTACTAAGATCTAAGAGCCAATCAGAATCGCGCTCGCGCACGCCACCGTACGCTTACGGTAAGCGTACGGTAAGCGTACCGTAAGCGGGCTCAGATATATATATTGATTTAAAGGCTATTTTCTCAGAATCTACTGAACAGATTTACACCAAACCTACAAAAGGCACTTCCTTGACCTAGGGACTACCTCTCTGCCAAATTTCGAGTAATTCTGTTCAGCCGTTCGGGCTGTAGCTCGTTCTAAAGGTCCTATGGAAAAATGCATGGGGAAAACGCGTTTTGGGACCCCCCTTTTATCTCAGCCCCCGCTTGACGGATCCCCCCGAGACTTTCAGGGTAGGAGCGGAGCGTAGCGCCCCACCTATTTTGAGAAATTCGCGAGGATTCATCGACCGGCGCCAAAGTTATTCAAAATAGAATGTTGAGGTTTTCCTATGGAAAAGGGGTCCTAACTATAACTACCAACTGGCGACCGCCAGTAGGTAATATATATATATATATATATATATATATATATATATATATATCTCTCTCTCTCTCTATATATATATATATATATATATATATATATATTCACTGAAAAAAACAAATGTTTCAGGGGCATTATAGTTAGGAATTGGCATTTAGAAAACCTTAGAAATTCACTGAAAAAACCATAGGTTTCAGGGGCGTTATAGTTAGCTAGACATTTCCCTCGTACAAAACCCTATAAATTCCCCTTTTATAGTTAGTTCAGCTAACTGTAACTCGCGCCCCCGCAATGCACTGCTGATGACGTCACATATTACATCACTCATGACATGGTCAGTGACATCACTGATGACATCACTGATGACATCTCAAATGACATCACTGATGACATCACTGATGATGTCATCCATGTGATAAATTAGTGCATCTTCTCACACCCTAATATAACCTTTGATACACCGACTCAAAATTTCAGACGGCCATTTTGAAAACCATAGATACTCCAATACCAATAACTACATACCCACTCATTGACTCTTAGGTCTACATACATCTCCACTCACTCACCTGTACAGTCACTCATACTTACAGGCACTCTGTACAAGACTATCATATGCATTTATACACCTATATAGACACTCACACACCGCCAATCATCCATTGAGGTACTGACACACCTAGTCAGTCATGCAAATAATTAAACACAGTCCAATTTACTCACCTATACAGTTAAACACACTCAAGTTCACTTACTCAGAAAAATACTAACAAATTCTTACGCTCTTATACAATTACTAATACAAGCACACACTCATCCATACAGCCACTCCCGCAATCACACACTCTCACATATGGATAGTTATAGACTCTTACACACATATACACTGCGTTTCACATATGTAGTTACTGACACATGTACAACTGAGATATACATTCAATCACTAACACACCCATACATACACTCACCCAACCACACAGTCCATCACAGTTGCACTCTCAAAACCATGCACCCATAGAATCACCCACTCACACATCTATGCACAGAGTCACACACACCCTACCCACACAAACACTCAGGCACCCATACAGATACTCAGACAACCAATCAATAACCCATATAGACACTCATATAGCTATTCACAAAACCATGCAGCCACTTATACACCAACACACAGACACATACAGACATTCACACAGTTTAGTCACTAGTCTGCAGCAAGATACATTTAATGACTCACTTATAGAGTCAGTTACGCACCTAGAAAATCATCCATTCACACACTTGTACACCCACTCATTCTTCAACAGGCCTTTCCCTATATTTATTGAACATATTAAAACTGTACAGAAGCACATACTCGCTGGATGATGTCATCAGTGATGTCATCAGTGATGTCATTTGAGATGTCATCAGTGATGTCATGAGTGATGTCACTGACCATGTCATGAGTGATGTAATATGTGACGTCATCAGTAGTGCATTGCGGGGGCGCGAGTTATAGTTAGCTGAACTAACTATAACAGGGGAATTTCTAGGGTTTTGTACGAGGGAAATGTCTAGCTAACTATAACGCCCCTGAAACCTATGTTTTTTTCAGTGAATTTCTAAGGTTTTTTAAATTCCAATTCCTAACTATAACGCCCCTGAAACCTTTGCTTTTTTCAGTGAATTTCAAAGGTTTTTTAAATGCTAATTCCTAACTATATCAGGCCTGAAACCTATGTTTTTTTCAGTGAATTACAAAGGTTTTGTAATTGACAATTTTTAATGTATTAATTGTTATACTGATTTACTACATTTTTTAAACTATTTATTTTTAGATATTTGTTTTTTAATTACATTATAATTACATTATACATTACAATAAAAAATATATTTTCTCAGAATGAATTACTTTAGTTTAAATACTTGGCAAATAGGCAACAGACTTTTAAGTAGAGTAGTTACAGTTGTTGCAATGGCCAACCCAATTCCAAACACAAAGCAACATTGAGCTCAATGTGAATTTCTAGGTAAATGCAACTAGTTACTTTATGGATTACTTTTCTAACGACAGGACTGGATCCAAGATTCAGTCCTTGGACATCTCCTGTAAACAGTTGAGTAAAAGCGTTTTGGTTACAGTAGTTATTTTTAAGGAATATTATTGTATTTTAAAAGTTGACACTTAGAAATTTTTTCACATAGAATCACCAATGTTATCCTATGGCAGAAAATTCACTTAGCAGGTAAGTAGTGTTATCGTTACTTTTTCTTACTCAGTGCTGGATCCTGGATCCAGCACCGGCCCAACCTCCTGTAAACAGTTGAAAGAATGTGTTTAAGTCATACAGAAGATGTTTTAGGAATATTTTTTGTTTGTGAAAATAGACACTTGGAAACTTTTCTGCTGAAAACCACACAATGGATTCCTGTGGAAGGAAATACAAGTTACTGGTAAGTACGCTTAAAATTACTTTTCAGGGTCAGTGCTGGGCTAAAAGATGCAGCACTGGGTTTTCTCCTGATTACAGGTGAGTAAATCAGAATTCGTAGTTCGGCTGTTTTTAGACGAATATTTGTACGTTTCATAAATGGACACTTAGAACATTTTCTGCTGAAAACCACACAATGGATGCCTATGGAAGGAAATACAAGTTACTGGTAAGTACGCTTAGAATTACTTTTCAGAGTCAGTGCTGGGCTAAAAGATGCAGCCCTGGGTTCTCTCCCGATAACAGGTGAGTAAATCGGAATTCGTAGTTTGGCTGATTTTAGAGGAATATTTTTAGTTTGTGAAAATAGACACTTCAAAACTTTTCTGCTGAAAACCACACAATGGATTCCTATGGAAGGAAATACAAGTTACTGGCAAGTATGCTTAGAATTACTTTTCAGAGTCAGTGCTGGGCTAAAAGATGCAGTCCAGGGTTCTCTCCTGATTACAGGTGAGTAAATCGGAATTTATAGTTCGGCTGATTTTAGAGGAATATTTGTACGTTTCAAAAATGGACACTTAGAAAATTTTCTGGTGAAAACCACACAATGGATTCCTATGGAAGGAAATACAAGTTACTGGTAAGTTTGCTTACAATTACTTTTCAGGGTCAGTGCTGGGCTAAAAGATGCAGCCCAGGGTTCTCTCCTGATTACAGGTGAGTAAATCGGAATTCGTAGTTCGGCTGATTTTATGTTTAAATCTTTTTTATTATTAACAGAGTATCATCAACGGTATCAGCACCCTTCGCCTTCAACCCTGCGGGCCGGCGGGTTACTGCACATATATCTCAGCATGTCAAAAGCCCCAGCGAGATCATTGCGGACAGATCATACTTAACACAGCATGCCGCCTACAACCCCTCGGGGCCGGCCGCGTCTCAAACTGGAAAAGGCGGAAAAACCCCCTGTCTATTGGAGGCTGATGCTGGTAAACCATCCGTTCGATGCAACACATGCTCTAAGTACCCCATATAAGAGCGGACCATGGGAAACAGGCCACAAAAGTGTGCCACTACCTGGCGGCCAAAATTCCGTACTAGGCGATAGGCTCCGCAACTATAAACCGTCAATCAGGTCTTCAAACCGCCTCGATACTTAGAAAGAAAATAAAAGAAGAAAAGAAAGAGAAGAGAAAAAAAAAAAACCAACAAATTCCTGCCCCGGTAACCCCCTCCCTGAACCCCAACTCCCAACCTCCCCCATCCCCTAGCCCTCCCCTCGGCCAGTGCGCACCTCCGATCATTCCCATTTTCCCCTGTTGTCCTCTCCCAGTCATCCTCGCCTCAGGCTCATTTAGGAGGCCAAGTCTTCC
Organism: Triturus cristatus; assembly: GCF_964204655.1. Lineage (NCBI taxonomy): Eukaryota > Metazoa > Chordata > Amphibia > Caudata > Salamandridae > Triturus > Triturus cristatus. The sequence goes on along the minus strand of NC_140585.1, from coordinate 1,121,955,424 downwards.
GATTTGGTGAGCCATAAGAGTCGAAGATATCTCGGGCAGGTCAGTTCTCTGAATTCTGTGACCAGTAAGGACTGGAATGGCTGCCATATGTCGAGGAACCTCTCCGCGTCCCCTGCTACCGTCAACGACATTTTCTCCCTTCCTAGCACATGCCATAGTCTGTGGAGCCAGCCCGTGACCGTGGGGAGTGTGGGAGAACGCCAGTATATAAGAATGTTCTGAATGGCCGACCCCAGCGCAATGGCTATCTGCCTACCCTTGCGGGATTTCAATGGATACATCAGTCTGTTCGGGAGGCCTAATAAGATATAGGCTGGGAGGCGTGGCAGTTCGGTATCAAAACTAGAATCTACATTGTCTATCACCTCTTGCCAGTAGGTGTCGAGGAGGGGACAGTCCCATAAGACATGCGTCAGTGTACCAACCCGCCCGCATCCCCTCCAACAGGTGGCGTCTTTACTATGATCCATGTCATGGACACGTTCCGGGGTGTAGTACCAATATGTAGAGACTTTAGTAAAGGTTTCAGTGAGTCCCGTGTGATATGCCGAGTGTCTGGCTCTATAAGCTATCTGTTCCCATTCTTCATGGCTCAGGGACCTACCCAATTCCCTCTCCCAGCGCTCCCTCCCTGGGTTATAGAAGTGCGAAGAGGGCGTTTGGAGAAACTGATAAAGGTCACTTATGAGCTTATCGTCAGACGTGCGCGATAGAAGCCAACGTTCATAAGGGAGAAGTTTTCTATCAGCTGTCTCTCGCACCTGAGGGTTCATCGCCCAGTGGCGAACTTGCATGTAACGCAACCTCTCAGTCTCCGGGAATGCATATTCTTGTCGGAAGCACGTGAAGGGAATGACTCCTCCCGAACCATACACATGGCACAAAGCCCTACATCCTGCCTTGCGCCAGTGATCAAACGCTCCCCCTTCCAGTCCTGGGGTGAAGTCCGGATTATCCACCAGGGGTGTCAGTGGCGAAGGAAATGTCGTCAGGCCGTGCGCAGTGTTCGTAGCGTCTAAACCCGCAGAGGCACTCTGGTGATAAAGGAGGCATGTAGATTTGCGGGACGGTGAGTCCTGTGCAGGAACGGCACCTCCTGCAGAGGCCTACCCGCCACCGCCTGATCTTGGAAAAGCCAATGCTTGTCGGACTCCCACCTGCTCCATTCCACGAGATAGCGCAACTGTGTCGCTTGAAAATATTTGCGGAGATCCGGAATTCCGAGTCCTCCGGCCTCCGGTGCCAGCATGGAGAGTGCCCTCCTCATCCTGGGCTTCTTGCCCTGCCAAATAAAGCGTGCCAGGTCAGACTGCATTTTCTGGATCCATCCGGCTGGTGGTTGCAGCGGGAGGGCCCTAAACAAATATAGAGCTTGAGGTAAAATCGTCATTTTAACGGCCGCTATTCTCCCTAGCAACGAAAGAGTGTTACGGTCCCACCGGGCTAATTCCTAGCGTATCTTCCTACCTAAGGCGGTATAGTTAGCCGTTACCATAGCTGGGAGGGTGGGGGCCAGCTGAATTCCCAGGTAGGGCACCGGGTCCGTCGACCAGACTATCAGAACACGGTTTTGTAAAAGGGTTCTGGCTGCTGGCGAGAGGGAAATATCCAAGGCCACCGACTTCCCCATGTTCATCTTGAAGCCCGCGACCTCCGCAAAGGAGGTCAACTCCCCTATACAGGCCGAAAGGGCATGAAGCGGATCCTCCAATGACAGTATAACGTCATCAGCGTATAAGCTAACGGCATGATGAAAGCCGCCAAACCTCACCCCCCGCACTGCCGGATTTCTGCGGATCCACTGCGCAAAAGGCTCCATGTATAAGGCGAAGAGGAGAGGCGACAGCGGGCATCCCTGCCTCGTGCCTCTTTCAATGCTAAAACTCTGAGAAGAATACCCGTTCACCCGCACCACCACCGTCGGGGACCTGTAGCAATTGAAAATCAAGCAGCGGAATTTGTCTCCTATCCCTACCTTCAATAACACCTGTTCCAGATAAGGCAAATGAACTCGGTCAAACGCCTTCTCCGCGTCCACCGATAGCAGCATTCTCTCCCCCGGAATCCGCGACGCCTTTTCTATGAGATGAGTAATCCTTTTGGTGTTGTCCACTGTTTGCCTTCCCGGGACGAAGCCCGCCTGATCTGGGTCTATCAGTCCCGGCAAATGGGGGGCCAAGCGTGCCGCCAGGATCCCGGTGTACAGCTTGAGGTCTATATTTAAAAGAGAGATCGGCCTGTAAGAGCCACACTGCGTTTTGTCCTTCCCCGGTTTGGGGATAACCACGAGAGACGCCCGCAACAGGTCCGGCGGAATGGCCACCGGTTCGGTGAAGGTATTGAAAAGGCGCGTGAGGATCGGCGCTAGCGAGGTACAAAACGTCTTATAGATGAGAGATGTATAGCCGTCCGGCCCTGGGGATTTGCCATGTTTAAGGTTAGCAATAGCAGATATGACTTCTTCGACCCGTATATCTTTGTCAAGAACCTCCGCTTGCGAAGGTGTCAAGGATGGGAGGGAGACCGAATCCAGATACCTCTTCGTTGCGAGTTCATCCGGGGGATCCCCGGCATATAGGTCGGCATAGAACCTGCGAAAGAGCTCCGCTATGTGGGCGTCCTCCGTAGCCATTGATCCTGCGGGGTCGGAGATCGTTCGCACCAACTGTTTCTGCCGCGCCACCCGCAGCTTACTCGCCAGCAGCCGGCCGCACCTGTCCCCCCCTGTGTAATAGGCGTGTCTTAGACGCAACGCCGCGTATTCTGCGCGATCCATGTCCAAAGCCGTCAGAAGCTTTCTCGCTTCCTTGAGCTGCGGAATCAAAGACCATATTGAAGTCGCCTCCAACAATAATGTGCCTGTCCTGTGTAGCCATGACCTCCCCCAGAGCCGAGCTAAGAAAGCGTTCCTGCCTGTCATTCGGGCTGTAAAGGGACCCAACTGTGAAGGAGAGACCCGCCACTCTGAACCTATAGACCAAGAGCCTGCCCTTCTGTTCCGCCTGTTTGTGGAGGACCTCCCCTCGAAAGTGCCAGGCCACCAGGATCGCTACCCCGCTGTTTTAGTGCTACAGGACGAGAAGAATTGTGTCGGGAATGTGCGTGAGCGTAGTCTATGGCAGTCCCGGGGTAAAAGGTGCGTCTCCTGAAGGAGACAAATATCCGCCTGAGTGCTTTCTAACAGGGACAGTACAGCGCGCCGCTTAACCGGGTTGTTGAGGCCCCTGACATTAAGCGTCACAATTTTAAGGGTTGTGGGCGGCATGTGAAAGGACGGGTAGGACCACGCTGGCCTTTAGCAGACCTATGGGTCGTGTCATGAGTGCCGCTGTCGGAACCTCGAGCACGCACTGGACGACTCCTCCCTCCTCCCTGGTTCCCCCCCGCTCTCCCACCCTACCCCTAGGCCACCCTCCCTCCCCCTCCCTCCCATCCCCCCTGAGAACACCCCCGAACTACCCACCAACCCACCCACCGGCAACGTGCCAACAACTCTAGGACCCCCCTCTCCGCCCCTCCCCTCCCCAGCCCCAAACCTTGGTTCATCCCAGCCCAAGTCAAGTCCCCAAGGGAACAAGTCTCTGGTAGAGTATTCAAGTGGATGTCCAGCCACCATCCCCTCCCCGCCAACCCCCCCCTCCAGCCCCCAAACCTGCGATATAAAGTTGGCTGTGGTGATCTCCCCCTGGAGCGTCCTTACGCTGTCAGTGCTACGTCTCCGGAGCCGGTGTTCCCGGCCACTTCCAGCACTGCGTCTGCCATGCTGGCCCTGATCGTGGGACCGTCTCCTAGACACCCGCTGCCAGCCATCTCTCCCTGAGCGCCCCCTTCGCTGCGTAGGCGCGTCATCCTCCGTCGCTGTGATGCCCAGGACTCCGCATGTCTCCTACAGGGAGCGTAGTTGGTGCATAGCGCCGTTCCACCGGAATATGAGCCAAAAGGGGTGACCCCATGCGTAGGGCGTTCCATGTTCTCTCAGAAAGTCAGTAGCAATTTTGAATGTTTTACGTTTCTGAAGCGTGATGGCAGATAAGTCTTGATAAAGGGCAACCGGGTGTCCCCGGAAGGTCAAGGGCTGCCTCGTCCGTGCTTCCGCTAGGATGCGTTCTTTAAGAGGAAAGTCCGGGAGAAAGGCCAGAATATCCGGGGGCGGCGCCGACGCCCTTCGTTGCGGCCCCACTCTGTGCGCTCTGTCGATCCGGATGGGGAAGTCCTCCGGTTCTCCCAAGACCTCCCGAAACAGGTCCCGTAGATAACTCGCTGCGTTGGTCCCCTCTTCTTTGGATGGAATTCCCCGCACCCGTACGTTGTTTCGCCGAGATCTATTTTTGAGGTCCTCGGCATGCGCTTGGAGGTCTATCTGCTGGTCCCTGAGGCGCAGCACTTCCTGCTGTAAATGTTCGAACTCTTCATCTCTCCTCTGGCCTGCATCTTCCACTGTAGCCACACGCTCTCTCAGGCCATCCACCTCCCGCCGCATCTCCCGCACTTCACTGGCCACCTCTTTTTTCAAGGTTTGGAAATCTTCCCTGAGGGAACCGAAGAGGGACTCCATAAAGGACCTGGTGACCGGAGGCTCCCCACCGCCAGCCTCCTGCGATCCCCCGGAGGAGCAGGGCGACGGCTGCCCCCTATCCACTCTCTGTTGGTGCCTGCCCAGTAGCTCGAGGAGAGTGCGTTCCCCCTTCTTCCCTCCTTTGTTGCCTGCCATTTCTATGGGTACGTAAGGTCGCCGGAGCCGTCGGCACCACCAGCACCCTGCAAGGACCTCTGTCCGCTGCTACCGCCTCCCGGCCCCTCCAGCAGTCTCCACGTTCTCCACCCTCTGCAGCTCTCACCTCCGTTCCTCGGTGGCTCCTTGCGCCAGACAACAGGAGTCTCTCCAGGCCCCAGCCACTCGGACCAGCGGCCACTCGCCCACTACCGCGGCGAGGGCCCCCAACTCAGCTCTGGCCTGTCCGCGGCCGGCTCTGAGCCCCCTCGTGTGTGGCGCCACTGTATCGCTACCCGCTGGAGTCCGCTCTCAGCCACTGGGGCAGGTATAGGCCTCTGCGCCCTCCACGTGCTCCTGGCCCCCCGTTGGCGTGGGCCGCGGGCTCCCCGCCACTCCGCTGCCCTCTCTTCGGAGCCCGTCCATCAGGGGGACAGCCTCCGGGGGGGGGGGGGTCCCACACCCCCGCTGTCTTCGGAGGCGCTAGGCTGCCCCTATCAATAGCCCCTCTCTCCAGTCATGCCGCAGGCCTCAGAGACCTGGTCGCGCTCGTGGGAGCCCCCGACGGGTCCTGCCACCACTGCTCCGACGCTGCGTGGGCGCCCCACCCCAAGCCGTGAGCCAGGGCCCAGTTGCTCCGCTCCTGAAGGTCCGGAGGTGCACCGAGGACCGTGGCTCAGTCAATCCTCCGCTCCTCCCTCTGCCCGCCAGGAGAGCCTCCGTGCCTACCAGAGGCGCCGACCGTCGCTACTCCTCCGCGCTCCGCTCGCCGAGCACTGCGCCTGGTGTCACTCCCCCGCAGGTGCCTCAGCTCGGCTCCGCAGCCACCCAGGCGTCCGTCACTACCGTGTCGCTTCCCTTGTCCACGTCGTCTCCGGTCATGCGCGGGTGAGCAACGTATGCCCCGGGGCTGAATGTTCCCTCCGGTCTTCTCCAGCCGGCGCCGCACCCCGCAGGTCCTTCCGCGATCCTCCACAGCCAGCCTCAGGCCTTGCTGCCGCGCGACGGTAGGCCGCACTGATGGGCCGGGGCACTCGCGTAGCCTTCAATCCGGAGCTGCCTCTGCCGGGCCGGGCCCGCTGCGCTGCCTCCTCCCCGCTCCGTCTGTTCTCGAACCCGCTGGGCGCCGTAGATGTTCCCCAGGGATCTCAGGCTCCGGAACGCCACCTGTCCGCACTCCGCAGCCTCCGTCGTCAATTCCCCCTCAGAACAGGGGGAGATTCTGCTAATAAACCCGGCTTAGGGGCTAAGGGGTCCGGGAGCCTGCGGGAAAGCCGACCGCTCACCACGCCATCTTGGCCACGACCCCGTTCGGCTGATTTTAGAGAAATATTTGTACATTGGTGAAGGAAGGGGGCGGGGCCTGAGGTGATATGTGTGCAAACACGCCCTGTGGCGCGTTTTAAGTTGGGGAATTAATTCCTCTTCAATCCTGAAGTCCCCTGGGGGCCAACTAGCCCACCAGGTACCTCCAGTATGCGCCAGGGGGCTGCATTGCAGAGAGGTGTTCAGAGGCCACGCCCCTTTTTGCAACACTCTGCAACGCAGCTCCGTGGCGCTTACTGGAGGTATCTGGTGGGCTAGTTGGTCCCCAGGGACCCTCAGGATTGAAGAGGAATTAATACCCCAACTTAAAACGCGCCACAGGGCGTTTGGACACATATCACCTCAGGCCCCGCCCCCTACCTTCACCACTGTGCAAACGCGCCCGTGGGGTGTTTTAAGTTGGGGGATTAAGTCCCCTTGAATCCTGAGGTCCCCTGGCATCCAACTAGCCCACCAAGTACCTCCAGTATGCGCCAGGAAGCTGCGTTGCAGAGAGGTGTTCAGAGGCCACACCCCTTTTTACAACACTCTGCAACGCAGCTCCGTGGAGCTTAGTGGAGGTACCTGGTGGGCTAGTTGTCCCCTAGGGGACTTCTGGATTGAAGAGGAGTGAATTCCCCAACTTAAAACGTGCCAAAAGGGCGAGTTTGCACAGTGTCACCTCAGGCCCCGCCCCCTACCTTCACCACTGTGCAAACGCGCCCTGTGGCGCGTTTTAAGTTGGGAGATTAAGTCCCTTTGAATTCTGAGGTCCCCTGGAGGCCAACTAGCCCACCAGGTACCTCCAGTAAGTGCCACGGAGCTGCGTTGCAGAGAGGTGTAAAAAATGGCGTGGCCTCATTACACCTCTCTGCAACGCAGCCCCCTGGCGCATACAGGAGGTTCCCGGTGGGCTAGTTGGCCCCTAGGGACCCCCAGGATTGAAGGGGAATTCGTTCCCCCTCTGCAAACGCGCCAGGGGGCGCGTTTGCAGAGTGATGAAAGGAGGGGGCGTGGCTTCCTCCCATCCCGTTTTTTTTTGTTGTCTTTTTAAGAAGGGGGGTGTAAAGTTGCTCGCTCTGCTTGCTATAAACAACACCAGGAGTAAGTAGTTAGCATGAAATGCGTTTATTTCACATCGGCAGGGAAAGACGCGACCTCGCGGGTCTAATCGCGCTTCGCGCATGTGCATTTCGCTCATCTTCGCGCGTGAGGACTAGAGCGCAACACTACATATCTCCCTTCTTTTATTACACAAAGATTTAGTGGTCCATATAGTCCCTCGGGTCGCTTAGCTACCCTCTAGTTCAAAGTCTCGGAAGTGGCTTGGTCTTACTACCACTCTTCCCGCTCTAGTGCGCCTTACCAGAGTGGAGGAATCTTCTTGGGTACCTTCCTCAGCGGGGCTTCCCGCTTGGCTTCTCGGTGTGTCCAGTTCCTCTCTCCTCTCCTCTCCACTCTGTTCCCCAATCTCCGGTGTTGCTTGCTCCCCATGCTCCTCGCTACTTTCTTCTACTCTCCTGTCTTTCTCTACAGTTGCGTTACTTCCTTCCTTTTCTCTTGGGCTTAAGTCTTGTAGTGTCATTTCACTCTCCTCCGGGGGCCATCGTAGGATCTTGTTACATTTGCACATACGGTCTTGGGACCACACATTCCCATCACTGAGCAATGCTGCCCTATCGTACACTTCTTTCACTTGTAGAGGTAGGCTGTATTTGCTGTCTCCCTTCTTTTTCTTTATGGCTAATCTGACTCTCACCCATTCCCCTCTCTCCAGGGTTGAGGCCTTCACTCTTTTCCTTTGATTGTAGTATTCAGTATATATCCTTTGGGCCTTCTCAAGGTTGTGCTGTACTACTGCCGGAGACCACTTACTAGTTATCGTCTTTTCTCTCCATGTTACATTGTCCTTGGTGAATGGATGCCTTCCTCTAAAGATTTGAAAAGGGCTATACCCGGTGCCTGTGGGGGGTGATACGGTATGCCCATATCATGTTCTGTATCTCCTTCTCCCAGTCTTTGCCCATCATGATGGCTGCTTGGATGGATCCCATGATGACTCTATTGAAGCGTTCCACCTGTACATTACTCGACGGATGATACACGGAAGTGTGTTGTATTTTGATTCCATTCCTCTCTGCATACTTGTACCACTTTTCTGAGGTGAATTGCGGTCCATTGTCGCTCAGGATGGTTCTCGGGATTCCTTCCCTGAGGAAAACTGAAGTCAAGAACTTAACCACTGTTTCCGTGTCCATTGCTTCCTGAATATGTATCTCCGGCCATTTAGAGTATTTGTCTACCAGAACGCACAGATATTTGGGCGTCCCATGGTTGTCCAGCACTGGTCCTAGAATGTCCACCGCCACTTCTTCCCACGGATCTTTCGGTAGAGCGAATTTTCCCAATGCCGGCCTTAAAGGATTCAGTGTCTTGTCTGCTCTTTTGCATTGGTCGCATTCTCTTACATGTCTCTCCACCTGGATATCCATTCCGGGCCACCAGTACATATGCTTCGCTCTCATCTTGGTTTTCACTATTCCTAGGTGTCCTTTGTGCAACAGCATGACCAGGCGAGGTACTAACCCTGCCGGGGGAACAACTTTATCACCTCTGTACAAGAAAATCCCTTTGTCTCCCAATGACAGCTCCTCTCTGACTTCATAGAACTTCCTGAGCGCCTCTCGCAACAGTCTTTTCTCGGGCCATCCATGTATTATGTGTTCTTTGACCTCCTTAATCTCACTGTCGTCTTTGTACGCTTGGGTCCACTCTTGCTTACTTATCACCCTTTCGGGGTCTTCCATCACCGCTACCAACTCTTCCTCTTCTGCTGCTGGGTTGGGGGCTTCTTCCATCGCTGCCGCTCTACTGAGGTAATCCGCGACTTTGTTTTGTGTCCCTGGTATGAACTCCACATCATACCTGTATTCTAGTAACTTTAGTGTCATTTTGGCGATGCGCGGCATGGCGCTGGCATGTCCACTTGAGGCGAGTACTTTGACTAGTGGCTTGTGATCAGTTTTGAGTTTAAACCTCGTGCCCCATAGGAATTGACGGAACCTTCCCATGGCCCACACCACCGCTAGCATCTACTTCTCAATTACACTATATTTTTGTTCTGTTGGCGATAATGATCTGGATGCGAAACAGAGGGTCTCCGTCGTCCCTTCTCTCCTCTCCTGCATGAGGACTGCCCCCAATCCCTTCTCGCTGGCATCCGTCGTCAATATTGATTGTCCCAGCGGGTCGTATCCCTGCAGTGGTACGGCTTGGCTGATGTCGCCCTTCAACGCTTCAAATTCTTTTTGTGTTTCTTCTGTCCACTTGAACGCTGTTTTGTCCCTTATCAACTGTCTCAGGTGGTGTGTCTTGGTGGCAAAGTGTTGCACGAATTTGCTATAATATTCTGCCATCCCTAGGAAGGATCTCACTTCTTCTTTGTTGGATGGAGCCATAGCATTGTAGATTGCTTTTACATTTGCGCGTTTCGGCGTGATGCCTTGTCCTCCTATTTCATGTCCCAAATATGTGACAGACGTCATTCCTAGTCGGCACTTTTCCCATTCTGTGGTCAGGCCGTTGGTTTGCAACACACGAAATACCTTATCTAACTTCTTGTCATGGTCCTTCCTGTCTGACCCCATCACCAGTATGTCATCCTGGAAATATTGGATGCCCTCGATGTCCTTGAGGAGGCGATGCATTAATTTCTGGAACACCGCCGCTGCAGAAGTGAGACCAAACGGCATCCTACGGAATTGATAGCATCCAAAAGGCCTTCTAAAGGATGTCAGTTTCCGGCTTGTTGGATGTAGAAAAATCTGGTGATAGGCAGAGGTGAGGTCGATAGTGGAAAACCACTTTATCCACTTTGTTTTGGATAACATTTCTTCAATGCGTGGCAATGGGAATTTTTCCACTACAAGGCACTTGTTTAGTTCTCGAAGGTCCACACACAGACAAACTTTCCCATTGGGTTTCATGGCTACTACCAAGGGGACCAGCCATTCCGAGCTGTCTATGGGCTCTATTATTCCATTTTCTTCTAGTCTACGTAGTTCCCTCTGTACAGCTTCTTTTATGACTAGGGGCACGTTGCGGACTTTGTGTGATACCGGTCTTGAGTTTTCCTTGAGTACAATCTTGTGTGTGAATTTCTCCAATTTGCCCACTTTCCCGCCAAATACCTTCGGAATTTGCTTATCATTTCTTCTAGTTCCGGCCAGCTCCCTGGCGCTGTCAGTAGCACTTGCGTGTCCCCTCCTGGGTCTAACTTGTTCCCTAGGTCCCCTTGGTCCATCCATCCTAGGACGGATGGGCCTTTTTCTGCTACATATAATTTGCACTCCGCACTTCTTCCCTTAAATTCGAAGGTCAACTTCCTGTATCCCACCATGGGAATGGGTTCGCCTGTGTACGACACTGGTCGTATGTCCGGTGGTTCTAGCCTTGACCCCAAGCTGCTCTTTGGACTATGGTGTATGGGGATCCTGAGTCTGCTACAATTTTGATTTTCACACCTCCTATTACCATGTCGCATTGTGGTTTGCGGGAGCGCTTGCCCTCGATGCCTAGCACTTGCTCGTCCACGCATAACACACCGTCTTCCTCATCTTGTTCTTCTTATTCCTCCTGTTGGTCTTGCATCACATACTTCACCATTGGTCTTTTCGTTTTCCGGCGACACACTTTTTCGTAGTGCCCCATTATGCCGCAGAACATACATTTTGCTCGGAATGCTGGGCAACGTTTGTCCTGGGCAGCATGCGCTGGACTACCACACCTGTAGCACATCGTACTGTTATCTCTATTCGTCTTCCATGTTTGTCCCGGGTTCCCTTTCCATTTATTTTGTCCTTTCCCTTCGGGCAGCATGGTTTTGCTCCTTCCCTGTGGTTCCGCATCATCCACCTTGTTCACCATGGTCTTCTGGATGGTCTCCCTTTTCGCTGCGTCGGCACACCTTTTCGACATTTCCGCCTTTTTCACCATGGCTATTACTTCCTTCAGTGATGCTTCACTGTTTGTCCACAACTTGTCTTGCACTGTTTTGTTGGTGGTGTGCATAACTATCTGATCTTTTATAAACTTGTCATGCACGTTACCGCCAACTTCCTCAACGCTGCCACATAATCATCTATGGACTCGCCGGGATCTTGTTTCCTTTGCTGGAAATTATACCGGTCAATGGAGACGCACACCGCAGGGCGGTAGTGGGTGTCGAGGTCTTCTATTGCGTGTCTGAATACGTCATCATCCGTGTCCGGCCTGGTTGCGGGTACCAGGTTCTGAAAGACTCTTATCCCTTCCGGGCCTAAATTGTGCAGTAGGATCCTTTTCTTCCTCGCACTGGGGAAGGCCTCTTCCAGAGCTGCAATATAGTTCTTGAAGTACTCTCTCCAATCCTCCCATTTCATTTGAGGTTCTCCTGGTCTCGGCAGGAACGGGATTGGCGTCGTCAGTGAAGATGCTTGCGTGCTCATCGTGGTGCGTCCTTCTGGCACCGCCCCTGGGCCTCTCGGACTGCCTGGCACGTCCGCGCTCTCACCTTGTGCTTGATCTTGTCGGGGTTCTCCCGCTCCCCTGTCTCTGCGTGCTGCTGCTTCCGCCAGGGTCTCTTTTGATTAGAGATGGTCTTCGTCGTTTTATATATTTATTATTATTATTTTTTTTTTTGTACTTCACCCTGTGGTTGTCTTCTGTCCCTTATTGCTGCCTCTGCCACGCTCTCCCGCCGTATAGTGCTCCTTGAGGGTGGTTCCCCTCCTGTGGTCCTCTCTGGTGCCTTCCAGCCAGCCAGCACTTCTTGGTGGGGTGACTGAGTTCCCCCTTTTGTTTCCTTATTACTCCTCTAGGATCCCAACTCTCGTCGCCACTGTAAAGTTGCTCGCTCTGCTTGCCATAAACAACACGGAGCTGCGTTGCAGAGAGGTGTAAAAAATGGCGTGGCCTCATTACACCTCTCTGCAACGCAGCCCCCTGGCGCATACTGGAGGTTCCCGGTGGGCTAGTTGGCCCCTAGGGACCCCCAGGATTGAAGGGGAATTCGTTCCCCCTCTGCAAACGCGCCAGGGGGCGCGTTTGCAGAGTGATGATAGGAGGGGGCGTGGCTTCCTCCCATCCCGTTTTTTTTTTGTCTTTTTAAGAAGGGGGGTGTAAAGTTGCTCGCTCTGCTTGCTATAAATAACACCAGGAGTAAGTAGTTAGCATGAAATGCGTTTATTTCACATCGGCGGGAGAGCGCCGGGAAAGACGCGACCTCGCGGGTCTAATCGCTCTTCACGCATGCGCAGAAGAGCGATGAAGAGCTCGTCTTCACACGTCCTCGCGCGCTACGTCACCAGGTAGCGCGTGAGGACTAGAGCACAACACCACAGGGGGCTGTGTAGCTCCCCTTCTTTTTCTTATTTTTTTTGGCCCTGGGGACCCCATCCCCCAGGGCCTGCCCCCTAGTTTTTTTTTTTTTTAAACTGGAGGGGGGCGCGTGGCCCCCTCCCGAGGCCTTAATTTGCCCCGGGGACCCCATCCCCCGAGGCATGGCCCTTTTTTTGTTTTTTTGGAGGGGGGCTGCCTTGCCCCCCTCCTGTGGCCTCTTTTGGACCCGGGGACCCCATCCCCCGGGGCCTGGCCTCTGTTGGGGACCATGGGGTGTCCCCAATCCCCCCACGGCCCCTCCGGCTCCCCACCTCCTGCGGGAGCCGGCATTGCTTTTCCACATATATATATATATGTATAAATATAAATATATGCGCGCTCAGTCCCAGTCACATCAAGAACTCGGGAAAGCACTCACGGGACACTTCTGCAGTTCTTAGGTCATTTATTGCATAGCGAGCATGGAAAACATGTTTTCCATGCTCGCTATGCAATAAATGACCTAAGAACTGCAGAAGTGTCCCGTGAGTGCTTTCCCGAGTTCTTGATGTGACTGGGACTGAGCGCGCATTTATTAACGCGAACGCACCTTCGCGTTTTGAAGCACCCGTCTTTTGAGTGCGCTGGTTTGGAGGTGCAGTGGGAGCGATGAAATATAAATATATATATATATAAATATTATCAAGATCCCGCTCTATCTGAACGTCAGGGACCCAAGGGAGGTGGCGCATGTGCCGGCGGAGCCTGCCGGCTAAAATGTTCCAAAATATATCGCCAGTCAATGCGTTCTCAGTAATGCAGAAAACAGCAGCCAAGCTCAAAGAGAGGTGTTTAATACGACGCGTTTCAGTTCCATGCGGAGCCTTGATCACGTACAAGTAAGTGAGTGCATAACACACATATATAAATATATGTATAAATATAATTAAAAATTCATGTAAAATACAATTGTTACGCTAAAGCCAATTTATTCCGTCATATATAAAGTCCTGGCTGCTGGGGTGATCATATTTTGATGCGTCTTAATGAAGTGCAAGTAGAAGTGATACATTTTACTTATAAAACCACCCTTATTTCGGTTACTTACTTTTATTTATATTTTGTATTTTTATTTTTAATTTCTATTTTTAGTTTCTCCCGGTTTGCCTCAACCTCCGGTGTTGTCCCTCATAATGCATAAAGTGCAAAGTGCTAATAATAGTAAAAACCAATAAAATCGTGGTTTAAATTTGTGTATCACATTTTTATCATTACCATATCCACTATTAGTGTTGATAACCTAGTTTTGGCGGCTGTATTCTGATTGCATGGTGTGAATACCATAATGCATATCAACAATATCGATGGCTTTTGGATTGGGCATGGCCAGAAAAATCCATTCAAAATCCTGGTAGCAGAACTAATAAATGTATTTAGTTTAAATGCTTGATTTAGGTATGTCATATGTTGTACTACCGCCCAATTAATGAAATTAGTGCAGGCGCGTGTAGAGGTCTTCAGATGTATTGAGGCCTCCTGGGCATTTGGAATCCAGTTCCAAGATATAGCGAGTCACTCATTTCCTTAGTTTAGACTCCCTATTGCCCCCTCTTCTGATTGGTGGCACTGCATCTATGAGAAAGTATTTTAACCCCTCTATCTTAGACTTATGTTTATCTTTAAAGTGCCGGGCAACTGGGTAGGTGTTGTCTTGATTTAAGATGGCTCTCATGTGTTTGAGGCTACGTTTATTTGCCTGGAGTTTCGTACTTCCAATATATTGCAATTTGCAGGGACACTGAAGGACATAGATGGCATGATCCGTTTTGCATGTCATAGTCTTACTGATCTTATGCTCTTTGTCTCCAAATGGGGTTCGATATGTACTCTTATTGACCCCATGTTGACAGGCCTTGCAAGTTTTGTATTTATGGAATCCTTTGTGGGTAGTTAGCCAGTTAGTACCTTCCATTTTCTCAGGGCTTGTTTTCACCAAACTGTCTCTCTTAGAGGGTCCCCTACTATGAGTAAACAAACCTTTATGTGGTAAAAGATGTCCTATCACCGGATCATTGAGTACTAATGGCCAATTTTGTTTGATTATCGACCTGATACTCTGTTCTTGTTTACTATATCCGATGATGGCTCTAAACTCACTAGGCCCCAAGGTTTCAGTTACTGGGCTAGCATCTTTATTTGCCTGATTAACTTCCATTGAGGGACAGATTTGTTTACCTCTATGCAACTCTGCCCTGCCCATCTTAATGAATTTCAAGATAGTATTGTTAATGGTTTTAAGTGTATACCCATGCTCTAAGAATCTCTGCTTGCTAGCCATCTGTGCCATCTTAAGATCCTCCTCCTTACTGTTAAACCTTCTTAGCCTCAACATCTCTCCATATGGTATGCTTTCTACCAGGTGCCTTTGATAAGCACTGCTGGCATGGAGAATGGAATTGCCAGCAGTCTCTTTGCGATACAGTTTGGTTTCCAGTTTACCGTTGGATATATAGATCTGGGTATCAAGGAAATTTACAGATTCATGACTTATAGTAACTGTAAAATGCAGCTTGATATCATTGGTGTTGATTGCATTGACAAATTCAACCGTTGTTTCCCTTGTGCCTTGCCAGACTACAAATAAATTGTCAATGAATCGGAGCCATAACTTGACATTGTTCTTTACATATTCCCCATGTATAGTACCCAGAACCAGCTCCTCCCACCAGCCCATGTGAAGACAGACAGGCATAGCTGGGGGAGAAGCTGGCTCCCATGGCTACTCCTCGTGTTTGCTGGAATAGGGTATTATTGAACATAAACACATTGTTGTTTAAACAAAATTTGACCATCTCAATCAACATTTTGTTGTGTTGTACATACTGTGCTGGTTTTCTATTCAGATAATGTTCAAGAGCTTTTACCCCCTCTCTGTGATTGATGCTAGTATACAGAGAGCTCACATCAAGTGCCATGAGAATATATGTGTCCTTCCATTCAAACTTGTCCAGTTTTCTTAGAAATTCCCCTGTATCTCTTATATAAGACGGCAGTGCCTGAACATGCTCCTGCAGGAAATAGTCCACATATTGTGATGCATGTTCTAGCAAGCCGTCTCTGGCAGATATGATGGGTCTTCCCGGTGGTTTCAGGGGATTCTTATGTACTTTAGGGATGAAATATATTGTGGGTACAGTTGGAGTCTCGTTTTTCAAGAATTTATGTTCCTGCTGATTAAGAAGACCCAAGCTTTTCCAGGCCAACAGTTTCCTGCAAAAGTCATTGTACATGATTTTTAAATTCAGTGCGTTGCCGTTGATTTAGCACTCTTTTTCAGTGAGTTGTAAATAAGCCTCTTTCATGTATTCTTCCTTAGACCATATCACAATAGTGCCCCCTTTGTCAGAGTTGCATATCTCGATATTTCCTTTTGTCTGCAGTTTTTGCATTAATAAAAAATATTGATGACTTCTCCAATTATATCTTTGTTTGGTATTACGTACTCTGAGATTGAGCTTTTTGATTTGGGATGTTACTTGTTCAATAAAAATATTGATTACATCTCTTGGGGAGATCGGGTTAAAAGTTGATTTTGGTCTAAAGGGTGTGTGTCCAATGTTCGTATTGCTGAACCTTCTGTCTTGGGTATTGTTAATATTGTCTCTCCCTGTTTGTTGGGAATCAGGGCCTGATGTACATCTCAGTTGTTCGTCTTGCATTATTTCTTGTAAATCTCGCAACAGGGGCATATCGGACATGGAAAGATTCATAACTGATGATTGATCCACTGTTGTATCTTTTTCATTTGTTTTAACTTCTTTATTTGTGAGTAGATGGTATTTCTTTTGACTTTAGCTTTCTCACACTTTTGTAAATGTCCATTCTGGTAGCTGCATAGTTGAAATCGTTTTTTGGGCAAAAGGATAAGCCTAGACTCAATAGTTGTTCTTCAGCTTTTGATAGGTCGATTTTGGCAAGATTCATGATGGTTTTAGTTTTAGTTGTGTCTAATTCTGTTTCCATCTGCCTGTTGTTGATCTCTTTACGTTTGTGGCACCTCTTCCTCGCTTTCCTCCTCTCCCGACGTTTGACGTTGTTTGGTCCGGTTTGTTTCTCTGTATTCGCGGGCGGAGGGTTTGCCTCCTGTCCTTGCATAAAAAATCCAGTTCCTCCGCCAGTGATAATTTTTGCCGCATTTGTCCGGCATGGGCACCTCTCAGGTCTGATTCCGTCTTGCTCTCCACTGCGGAACTGAGGTCCAAGGTGTATGTGTTATCGTACCTCTCCCTGTTAACTGAGGTGCTTGCTGTTTGTTCTTCTCTGGGTTTAAAAAAAATCAAGGAGTCATATTTTTTTATCAAACATGAAAACTTGCCCCAGCTCATAAGCCATCTTGTCTCTATGGAATTTAAATGTCTTCCTTTCTTTGATTTTCTCTTCTTCTTTTCGTAGTCTTGTCAACATTTCCTGTCGCAATTTCGCAACTTCCTCAGTTTGTCCCATAGCTTCAATTTCATCATTCATTTTATCTATTTCCTTTCGAAGTTAGGCAGATCAATGTCCGCATATTTAAATAAAATTAGTACTAGTCTTTTGGATGAGTCTAAGTTGCTTTCTGCCCATTCGCGCATCATGTTCGGATTAGGGTTCTCATAGCTGGGGGCTATAAGTATTCTAAGCCCCCGTGGTATTCTCCCAACATCGATGTAGCGCTGAAGTGATCTAGATTCCCACCACTTACTTTGTTCTTGGCGTATAGCTTTTTCTAGCTTTTTCATTTTGTCCTTTAAATTGGTGGTATGGCTACTTGGTGCTGTTATATTTTCTCGCCCCGACGTAGACGCCATCGGTGCATCACTAAACATTTCTGAGGCAGCCGCCTCTCTTTCGCGTAGCACGTCAGCTGTCAATTTTGTTTGAAACAAATATATCAGTCTGAACAATTTGTACCGATGAATGCGGTTTTCTATGTTGAGCGATACCACACCTTTCCACCCCCGCAGTTAAGTAATTCCTACCTTTCCTAGTAGCCTGCGTCTCCCCGTGGCCCCCGACTCAGAGTCCGCCTGCCGCGTGTACAGGTGTCGAAATGTTTGTTGCTGCCAGGAGGGTCCCACACAGTATTTCCTTCTGAAACCATCTAAGTCCAGGATAACTCCCAGAATGGGTGACTTCTGTCATCTCCGCGTAGCCCAAATCCAGAAAGGGGGTCTCGTGTACAGCCGGATGAAGCCTGCCCAGCTCGTATATACCTTGGATTCCGTCACACTCACAGATTTCTTCCACAAAGACAGGCACAGACCACGGTATCAGTACATATATTTTAGTTTATTTTATACATCCATTATGCGTTTCGGCTCTATCAAGTCTTGTTCACATGACATCTGCTACGGCGTTAACTGATACTTTTAAAGTGACTGGTGCAAAACACACACGTGCAAATTATGCAATCATAGACATAAAAAACCCCTGCTGCATAGCGCCCTGTTTAGCCTTTCTTCATATGTCAATACCTCTCATCACATGTTCATAGGACATTTCTCCATATAATATTCATTTATAAGAACATTTCCTAGTGGGTATTGGCAAAATCTATTTAGTCCATCATTAATATTTGATTTATATCTTCATCAGGTTAATATGACTCACAATGACTGACAGACTAATACATGCCATTGGGTATGATGATAGGATAATAAATATAGTATAACTAGCAGAACATTTTATATATAAATAAATAAATAAACATCATACATTTGGGTATTATGTATAAAATTGATATAAATATATATATAAATACAATTTAAATTTCATGTAAAATACAATTGTTGTTCCGCTAAAACCAATTTATTCCGTCATATCTAAAACTCTGGCTGCTGCGTCTTAATGAAATGCAAGTGCAAGCGATACATTTTACTTATAAAACCACCCTTATTTTGGTTACTTACTTTTCTTTCTATTTTGTATTTTTCATTTCTATTTTTAGTTTCTCCTGGGTTGCCACAACCTCCTGTTTTGTCCCTCATAACGCATAAAGTGCAAAGTCCTAATATTAGTAAAAACCAATAAAATCATGGTTTAAATTTGTGTGTCACATTTTTATCGTCACCATATCCACTATTAGTGTTGATAACCTAGTTTTGGCGGCTGTATTCTGATTGCATGGTATGAATATTTATAATATATTTATTTTAATTTTTAAAACAACAAAATATTCAAGCATCATGGATGGAGCAGCAATAAAGGTGCTTACTAAAAAACATAGAGTAAAGTAGCAAGCGTGCATCATTCTTTCAGGATTCATAAAGTGCATCTAATCACCCGATAGAGTATCCAGGTGCTTGCAGGCCCCAGAGATGTATTAGAACAGCCAGGTCTTGAGGGTCATTTGGAATTCCGGATGTGAGGCGATGGTCCGGAGATACGAGGGGAGGCTGTTCCAAGTCTTTGCTGTGATGTGGGAGAAGGCGCATTATCCACTTCTGCTTCGCTAAATGCGGAGCGTGTGGGCAAGTGAAAGGGAGGAGGAGTGTAGTCTTTTTGATGGTTGGTGGAACCTAAGGTGGTGGTTAATGTAGGTGGATGTCTGGTTGTGTAGATGTCATTGGTGGCTGCGATCAGAGGGTTCAGTGCTGTGATTGCTGCGGAAGCCAGATTGGGAGGCACTGAGTAGCTGGTTCTGCTCCAGGTGTGTCATGACTTGATTGTTGATGAATACTTCCAGTACCTTCACTGGGAATAGGAGCAGGGAGATTGGCCTCCAGTACATCAAAATGAATGAAATATCAGTAAGGGGGGGGGGGGGAGAAAGTCCTCCTGAGACAACAATCCCAGCAATGACCACAACACGGAGTGCCCAAACAACAAGGCAAGACAACCTGCACAGGGTGGTCCACTATATGCACCATTGTATCCATATATCTCAGACTCGGCCACCTCATTTACTGGTCTCAGGTAACCAACCTCATCGATCTCAGGCCCCAAGTCACAGAAAAGCATCCATGGTTCACTTATTTTGCTAAATATGCTAGGGCACCCCCTGCCTTTATATGTAACTTGCTCAGTCACCATGTAAATATCTATACCCTCCTTCCATTCACGCAGAGGCTGGACCTCCTGTCCCCCCAATATCTGGTCACGTCCCTCTTTTCTACAATCAATCCCAAATTACCGAGTTGGGCCCTCAGGACACCATCTCCATTGGTATCCTCAGGGGAACGTACTTAGGTTCCAGTGAGACATCAGCCTCAAGGATAGCTTGGAGTTACTGAACAACCTTGATCCAAAAAATCTGAACAGCGGGGCAATTCCAAAGTGTGTACAGAAAGTCTCCTCTAACACCCATGCACCTCAAGCAATCTAGTGATTCAGCTCTCCCCATCCTATGCAGCCCGGCTCGGTAGTAATAAACTTGATGAAGGAATTTAAACTAGATTAACCAGAGCCATGACTTTATGGCAACTTTATGGGGGTGCGTCAAGGCTGCCACCCAGTCAGTATCGTCAATCTCCCCAATATCAGTCAAGCACCTCTCTCACTGTGTGCCTAATGTATCAGGGATATTATTGTTTACAGTTTTACAGGTATACAAGATGGCCTTGCTCCTCAGTTCTTCCATAATCAACCTACTCTCAAGCGGGGCATATTCAGGTACATCTAGCACCTCTAATTCCTCAGGCAGCCAGGCGTGCCAGAGCTGCGCACACTTCAAGCATTTGGTGAAGATGGTAGTCTTGCCTCAGGGAAGGGTAAGGGTATTAAATTTCCATCCTCCAGTACATCACCTATCTTCGAGATGCCAATCAGGTCCCAAGGCTCAAATTGTCATACTGGTCTTGGGTTTGCCCTCTTTGTGTAGAGCTGCGATAGCTGCGCATTGCAAGTGCCCCATTGTCCCTTGCTTTGTGAAACAAGTTCAGGAGATGGGGACCTAGCATGCCAGCATACCTCTTAAAATTCTACCAGTAGAGCATCAGGCCCTGGGGTCTTCCTGGGTTTAAGCCTCGCTAAGGCCGTCTGGAACTAGGAGAGGTCTTTGTCCCCCTCCAGATCCGTGAGGTCCTCTGTGAAGAGGACCAGCGTAATCACTGTAGCGAGAAAGTCCTGGATTTGGTTGGCTCCTGGGAGAGAACATGCCCTGTAGAACTCTGTATTAAAGTGGGCAAATTCCCCACTATTTAGATTCCAGTAGTATACAGATCTCCCATAGACGCTGTGATGGACCCCACCCAGCGCGCCTCTGCCTCTTTCCTTCTGAGCCACACTAGCAGTTTGCCTGCCTTATCAACTGTATTGTAGAGATGATGATGGGTGGCCAATTGACTCCGCCTCACCTCTCCCAGGGCCAGGTACCAGTAGTCTGTGTGCAGCGCCTCAAGTTACTGGAGGCGCTGAATGGAGTAGAATGGCCCGGTGTGTATCATCCTGGGATTTCAACTGGTGCTCAAGCTCCTCCACCTGTTCCACTTCATGCCTCTTTTTACGTGCAAGAATGTTCTTTACATGGCCCCGGAGAACCGCCTTGTACGCCTCCCAAAGCGTCATAGCTGACTCCACCAAGACTTTGCTTTCAGAGATGTACAGCTCTGTATCGATCTGTGTCTCTTGCACGACGTCTGCATCTCTTAAGTCTGTAGCATTCAGCTTGCACTCCGCGGACCCCCCTCGTTTTCTCTTGCCCACTGAGACCCAAAGCGCAGAATGATCTGATGGTCTCCATGCTAAATATACTGCATTGGTCATCACTCTACTTCTCTTCGACCTAGAAAAGCCATAGTTGAGGCAATAAAAAAGTCCATGTGCCCCTGAAGAGTACGAATAACCTCTCACACTAGGATGAAAGTGCCTCCAGAGATCAGAGAGCCCCAGTGCAGCCGCAAAGCATGCCAAGCGTGTATCAAGGGTCTGAATCCCCACTTGTCTGGTACAATCCAGGTCGGATTTCATAACATCATTAAAGTCCCCTCCTATAATGTGTACAGAGGAGGATGCTGCCACAAGCATTGTGGTCACCTTGTCTAGTGTTGGAACTTGCAATTGGGTAGGTGCATAAACGGTAACCAGGGTGATGTCCTGTCCGTCTGTCCCCATACTCCTTGACCTCCAATGTATGTGCTATTAGGATCTACCCATGTCAAAGTAACCTGAAAAGGAGGGGTTGTCCTTATCCCTTATCAATACAGCCTACCCCCTGGATCCATTAGTGAATCCCTCATGAGCCAAAGTGGAGTACGCACCCCTACTAAGGAATGGGCAGTGTGTCCCTCTCAGATGCATCTCTAGGAGCAGGAGCACATCTGGTTTACGTCTACGCACTTATTGTGTCACTAAACCACGCTTCACCTTGCTACCCAGGCCATTGACATTAAAGGACAACACAGAAAAGTGTGCGCCATCTAAGGGTCTATCCTGCATCGTGGATGACATTGTGTCTACAACCCGATGTATGTTGAATTCCAGAACTGCACGCTACCGCACTGAAGTTGTCATTCCCAAGCAACAATACAACAAAAAACATTAACAACCCAAACATCTTCCCCCACCCTCCACCCTACCTCCCACCACTCATCTTGACCATTTACCCCCTGCAAACCAAATATAACTATTCGCAAACAAATACCAAGATGTCTGTTGCCTGCCCACCGTCCCACCATCTCACTCTATAAAATTACATACATCCCACACACACGCTCCTTACACACCTGACACACATCACACTTACAAAACACACCAACTCACCAAACGGGGGAAGCCCCTTCAACAAGTGACGACCAAAGCCGAACATTGTGATTCCATCAACCCACGCCATATTGCCCCCTGGGGCCCTACCAACCCCTTCAACAGTCCATGGGATCTCAAGTATCTCTATGCAGCAACTCGGGGATAGATGCTGCACCATCACAGTCACGCCTCAGATCGTCCTCCGTTGTCTGCTGGGCTGACAGATCATTGCCACCCACCAAAGAAGGTTGACTCCCCCGGAGGAGCACCTCTTCCTTGGAATCCTTCGACCTCTCACCACCACCTCGCCCACCAGCAGCGCCTCATGAGAGTCTGTTCTTTCATTTTCTAGTCCTGGCTTTCCTTTTTTGGCCTGACCCCCAACCCTCCGCGGCCAGCTGTCTCACGGGGTTGTCAACGGGCCTCTCTTCGAGCCAGTGCCAGGCTTCCTCAGATGTTAGGAAAAAATTAGCCCTGTCCTGGAATAAGACTTTGAATTTAGCTCGGAGTAGCAGCATGTACTGGTACTGCATGGACCTCAGCTAGGCTTTTACAGCGTCAAAGGTCTTTCTCTGCCTTTGCACCTCCCTAAAGTAGTCTGGGGGGTTTCCAGCCCCAACCTATTTCTTAATTATCATTGCTTTGTGCCATCCTTGTAAGATGCATGGGTGTTGGCTTATTGAGAGCTTAAACCCATTTGTGATTGAAGAGGTGATTTCACTTATAAGCCAAACTTATTGCCAATTGTCAGTACTTGTTAGTGCTATTTTATATGTCATATATAAACAATTAGACTATCCACATACGTTCTTAAGTCCTACCCCCTTCTAAAGCCAGTTCCCTCTCATTAATTTGCAGAAGAGAATAATTAAATTTTGTGTTGAGGAAATGGGTGATGCGCTCAATCCAATTTGCTTTTTCCAAGTTAAGTACAAAAGGACTGGTCACTAAACACGCTGCGCAGACACTGAGATTTTACAAAACAGAACCAGCACAACAAAACCAACAAAAAATAAGACACCACAAGACAGGGTCTCACCCAGGGACAAATCACAAAACAGTGACCGTTCTCCTCACCACAGTCACTTCCTGCTTCCAATGAGACTGTAGGAACAAACCCAGGTCCACATAGAATTGAACTGACACGGAACTAATAGCACACAGGGTACTGACCCATTTAGGAACGAATAAAATGTCAGGAAGGTAACAGGAACAGGTAAGAAATAGGCACTTAGAGGACTGAAATTATGCAGAATTCCAACAAAGTACATATCTAACTTTTTAACTTTGGTCCTAAAATTCCAGATTTTTACTCTAGAATTCTAGATTTTAAAATACAGACTTTCCAGTAAGATTAGTGAAAATTCTGAAACTTAATAAATTGCCGAATTTTCGAAACATGAATGAAAAACGTTGTTTTTGTTAAGTAAATGTTCACAACGGTTGGGCTTCGATAAATTCTGAAAAATGCCCACAAGTTTTAATCCATCGTTTTGGTGAGACCTAATGACCCCAAATCTAAAAGACATCAACCATTCTGATATGAGATCACATTGGTCTTAGATGAAAGGTCTCATTTGAGGAAACCATGTGAATGAGTTGGCCACTTCTGCACACCAGGCTCAGCTCTGTTCTACAGAAAGAAAGGTATGAACGATATGCTGTGTGGGCGAGGCGTAATCAAAGTTGTGAAAATTTCCCATTGTGCTTCCTTTGTGTGGCCCAGGGTGGAACCAAAGACTGTCTTTGTGTACACTCAAAAACCACACTCGTTCAGACCACCTTCTGTCTCCTGGACAGGCCTTGCCTCATTCACACTCCTATATGTATATATGTGTATGGAATTTCTTTAGCGTGAACCTAGCAAAAATGCAGTGCAGTGCTGTCTAGGGTCAAATTGATTTGATTTGGTTTGTAAACTTATAAAGCGCACGGATGCCCAGGGGCGTCTTGGCGCTGTGTTAAATGCAGAAAGTCTGGAGCTACTGGTGATATGAGGTTCTGACTAGGATGTAAAGAGCCAGGTTTTTATGGCCTGCCTAAATAATAACAGCGAGGAGCTATTTTTTATTGAGAGTGGTAGTTGGTTCCAAGTTTTAGCTGTTTGCCATAGAAAGCTTCTCCCCCCCCATGTTAATTGCTTGAATTTGGGAACCTTAATCAACTTTGCCTCGCTTGATCTTAGGTTCCTTGGAGGTTCGTACTGTTTCAGTTGAGTTGTTAAGAAGTGGGAGCCTATCCCATGAAGGGCCTTGTATGCTAGGCAGACTGACTTGAACCTTATCCTTTTCTCCATAGGCAACCAGTGGAGGGTTCTTAATCTGTGCGCAACCGGCTCAGATCTGGGGATGTTTGAACCAGCCTAGCTGCTGCGTTTTGTCAGGTGTTGAGTTTGTATCCCAGCATACAGGGTGTTTCCGTAGTGAAGCCTAGATAAGGCCAGTGCTGTTACCAGTGTGAATGAGAGGCAAGAGGCTTTTTATCATTTTCAGAATGTACCACACAGAAAAGGACAGTTTGTTAATCTGAGCGTTGAACGTTAATTTATTGTCGAATACAAAACCCAGGTTCCCGACTTTATCCACTGGGGAAGGACAATTGCCTAAGCTATCAGGCCACCATTTAGGCGACCAGATGTTAAGATCCGTCCCAAGTAGCATGACTTCGGTTTTATCACCGTTTAGTTTTAGACAGTTTAGCTGCATCCAGTGATTAACTTGTTCCATGCAGTTGCTAAATCTGTCCGCTGTTTCGTCTACATTATTTGAGGTTGACACCACTATTTGGGTGTCATCTGCGTAGGAAACGGGTAGAAACACACAATTCCTTATGATGGTTGCTAATGGAGCAACATATATATTAAAGAGGTTAGGGCTCAGGGAAGATCCCTGAGGCACCCTCCATGGTGACTTAAAAGGTTTAGATGTGACAAGACAAGCATAAAGTCAACTAGTAATAGGAGAGGTAGCTGGGTTGTGGATGGTTAATGCATTGTGATGTAGTATTATTTAAGGAAGCGAAACTTCAATATTTTCCTGAAATGCAGAAGCATTGGAGCAGTCTTGGTTTGTTATGTTTCGTAGGGTACCCCAATATAGGCTTGAGTAGTCACCTGACCCTTCACCTACATTTACTGTATCATTGTACTACATAACAGCTTTTGGTATTGACCTCTTACCTCCCTAAGCGCTGCATAAATGTTGTGTGGTTATCCCTGAAAACTAGCCTCATTAATTATGCATAAGGATTCTCAGAATCACAGCAGGATTACCATTTTCTGCATAATAACTATGTATAAAGGTCATCCCTTCCGTCATCCTCGGCCGACATGACACAGTAAGGTAGAAACCCTTAGGTTACCTTTGGTTATATATACACCATATCTTTGCTGACGCAGTCAAAGGAGAAAGACTTCCATGCTGACACACTGACGCAAGACGCTGAAGTTCCTGCACACAGACACTCCTGCTTGCAGTGGTCTGACATCCCTCTCAGGGTGTCCATCTCGAGACCAAGACAGGGTCCCACAGTCTCTCACTTCAGGTAATGGGGTTGGCTTCAGCCTAGGGGGCTTCTTGGCTCTACACCTACAAACATGCTAGGTACACTTAGGTACGTCCAGTTAGGGTTGCATCGCAGGAGTATGCCTTATTATTGTCATTTATATATATACATGCCTGTGTTCATTGTTTTAGCACTATGGTAGGAATCTACCATCCTTTTACTCTGTTGGTGCTTATAATCATTTATATCTGTTTCTGTCTTCTGGTTGCTTCAGCACACCTATTTTACACTACAATGACGCTGGCTCAATAAATGCTTTTTGAAAACATCCCCACAGTTTATTCTGTGTATCTCTCTGAGATAAAGTGAGCAAAAGTGACTGAGCGAAAAGTACTGTAGTGTTTCCACGATCCCTGATGGGACAGAGTTGTCATGTTCGATAGTTGCCAAGAACTATTCTCTCCTTGGTAAGAGGAGTTTACAGTGGCACTGTGAGCTAGCTGGTATACTGGCGAACATACCCGGTGGGGATGTCTGGAATCAGTCTGGACACCAATCCTACAGTCTATGTTGTCTAAACGAGCAGATCTTATATAGGTTTATAGGAACTACATGACATGGCGCCGCCAACGTTGGATTGGTTCTTTTTTAATGGTCAAATCTGAGTAGTTCAGTCGTGCGTTTCTCAGAGACCCCTACTCACATTTACCCAGAGACGTCTGGAGTGGGAAGGGAAAAATCCAACGCAGCTGAGTATGCATATCCTATGTATTGACTGTAGGTTTATTCAAGCTTGAAGGACAAATATTTCCTATTTGTGCATAAAACCTTACCTCAATTTCCTTGAAACTTTTTCAACAATTGCTGACAAAGACATCCCCTGTGCCAGCACAACGTGCGAATGCAGGGGAGGAAGGAGAACAAGAAGGCGAAATTAACATTTCTGAAAATGTCAGAACTGCCCTTACTTTAAAATTAGCAGACTATGGAGTTACAGCTAGGGGTGGGACGGTAACATTTTTGATTGAGGCACACGAATTATATAGAACAGAGGTATTCTATTAATGGGTTAAATTCCCACCAGCAGATGCACGCACAAATACATTTCATTCTTACACTGAAGATGAAACACCAGATGAATATTGTCCATATGAGGACATTGAAGTTGCGCTCACCTACCAGGAGCACATAAACGGGTTTAAATGCGCCCTCCCAAACACAAAACATAAAGTAAGACTCAGTCCGCTTGGTCGAGATGGAGCGACTTGGCCAGTCCTAGCGGCTTACACACTGCATCCAGACATTGACACAATGCCGGTAGCAGACTTATGTCCACTAGACAAAGAAATAATAAAACTTTACTGAAATCTGACACAGTTCGTTGTGAGAACACTCACACTACAGCCAACAAGGACAACACCAGCAGGACAAATTCAGGGGTTTGCAACTAAAATAACTCCACAAACACTTCACGCAGTTATGGGTATGATGCCCAATAGACGTGAGCAAATGCCATTCTGGATAGCTCAGAAAATGACACAGTTAGAGGCAGTGTTTCCACACATAAGCCCTCAAGAAAAACACAGAATGCTAACAATCTGCTTGCAAATGGAGGTAGGTCCCCAGATAGAGGATTGTACCTCTTGGGGTACCGTTTTCGCTGCCATATATAATAATAATAATAATAATCTTTATTCGGCATATAAAAATAATACCATAAAAGATACATATTTTAAAATACAACATCAAATCACGAAGTCTCTGAAGTGGTTACCACATACAAGACAGGAACCAGATATATGCACTAAAATATTCAACTAGTACTTATGCAGCAGCAAATGTCGGTGCAAAATGGCACAAATTCATCTCGGTTTCACACACCCCTCGTGGTTCTTAACTTTAAAGCAGATCTTAAAAAATAGGAAATACAGAAGAGTGTAAAAATATCTGTTGACAATTTTAAAAACAACAAGGCTATATGTGCTTGTCTAAATCTAACTCTTCTTAAAAGGCCCTTCAGGAACATTTTTCTCGGATACGCATAAAATGGATAAAGTAGGACGAAATGTAGGGTATCCTGTGGAGACCTGTTGTCGCAGCCAAAAGGTCCTCTATCTTCTATATTTAATATAAAACCTGCAGGAACGGGCAATAATTAATGAAATACATTTAATCTAAAACGCGTCATTAGAAATCTGTCATGTGAACTGGTTATGAACGATAAGTATGGTTCTATCCCCTGCGTTGATTTGACTAATACATGTTCTCTCACCGTGGGCTTGGAGAGTTCTATAGCCTCACGTTGCACCGTAACATACTTAAAGTACAGATCTTTAATGAGTGCCTTATCCTGGGATCTCACATTGTCAGGTTTTATGAACAATTCTACCCGCCCTAGCCTAGATAAAGAGTCCTTCACATATTTTAAACAGGGAATTTTAAGCGCATGATCAAGCGCGAGACAGCTCTGAATAACCATCCTACTAAAACCCGCCTCTCTGTTTGACCAAACTTTTGCCCAACACAATAGCGGCTTAACTGCCACCATATCAGAAATGCATTTGAGCCCCAGTTCTTCTTGAACAGTATATGCAGGGATGCTTTGAAGAACTTTCAGCGTAGGCCTAAGATATTTATTCTCTTCCATTTTAAGTTTATTAGCCTCAATAAAACCCCAAACCTCACTTCCATATAAGTCCTTAGAACAACAGATAGAATTGTAAAACTTTAAAATTGTTCCTGTGGTCCACCGTCCTAATTTTTGTGCAAAACTAGCAATTGACATACTCAGGGCAAGACACTTCTCCTCTAATAGATATTTAAAATTCAAGTGTCCATCAAATAATATGCCTAAGTAGGTAAAGCCCGGCACTTTTCCTAAAGTGTGTGTCCCTATTGTATAGTTATAGGGTTTGCTTGGCTTCTTCCCAATTTTCATAATATATGATTTTGTGAGGTTGGGTGACATGTCCAAATTGTTCATAAAAGTCACAAAGCCATCTATTAAGAGCTGCAAATCCTTTGGCGTACGGGCGAGGAGTACTGCATCATCTGCGTAAAGCAGAACCGGAACCACTCTTGTGCCCATCCTCGGGGTATCTGCTTATAAAGAACTCAGGGCAGAATCAAGTCCATTGATGTATAAAGTAAACAGGAACGGCGCTAATATGCAGCCCTGTCTAACACCACTTGAGCACTTTTTTTTTTAATTAAGTTTTATTAAGAACAAAAGAGACAGGGACTGTCATCGCCATGCAGGGCGTTCATTGTGCCAAGTCAAATAATCATATACAATAACATAAAAAATGTTATGGACATTGCATTGTAACTGCTGGTACATAAAATGCATGCACTCTAATATCATAGTCATAGGTGAAAAATAAACTAAAGATTCAACCTTCCTTGATGTCAGAGGCCTCTTCTACTGGAGCCTGTTTTAAAAGATATTGCCACAAGGGTTCCCATATGTCCTTAGGTTTAGAGGCTGTGTGGAGTTCTTCAGCATATAATTCAAGATTATCTTTACAGTATATCATGTCGCGGACCCAGTGTTTGAGACGTGGGGTTAGTTTACTCTCCCAGGTGAGCGCTATGCGTCTTTTTGCCAATAAGAGTGCGAGTCTAGCACACCCTTCAGTCCAGTAACATAGCTATGTAGACACACTACAGGTATGCACTCCATTGGAGCCTCTGACATTTGCTAAATGCAGTTCAATATGGCGGCCCAATATTGTGCCACTGGCATGCAGTACAACGCGTGATGCCAAAGGTCTGCATCTAAATGTCCGCATCTTTTACAGTTACTCGTGTCCCTAACGCCATAAGTGTATAATTTAAGAGGGGTATGGTATACCTGGTGGATATATTTGAAATGAATGAGTCTCAGGTTTCCGTTAGAAGTGAGTTTGGACGTAAGGGCACAAATCTGTTCCCACTCTATAGATGTCAGTGGGGTGTCAAGCCTCTCGTTCCAACGATTTAAACTTTTATCAGAGTCACTCACCATTTCCTCTCATATCGCCCTGCATAATTTAGTGATCATCTGGCACCGCGTGGGAGCTACCAGTAATAGCTGTAGAACTTTTGATGCAGCTGGTTCAGCAGGGAAGGACGTGTAATGTTTTTGAAGTGCAAGCTTGAATCGATGGACCGTGAACTGAAACAAGAGAGGTTGATTGACAATGTGTTGCGTGTCTTCAGCTGTTATAAAGTGCCCATCAGGGTATATGTCTCGCATTTTCCCGATCGACTGCCAGGCCCCTATAGTAACATCCAGAGTGTTAATTTCGGCCCTCTGTGTGCCGCTTTATATGTGTGAGTAGTGTACTCCAGCAAGTGGGACAGAGTGTGCGTCTCCATCTTCTATTGCTACGTGTGGTGTGAAAGCGTGTGGGTGATACCAATAAAATGCATATTGCGCCTAGGCGCATAGATAATAAAGGTAAAAATCTGGGGCATTAAAACCTCCTCTGTCGTAGTCAAGCGTGAGTGTCCTCCAGCCCACACGGGCCGCTTTACCTCTCCAGATTAGTCTTAGTAGTTGGGTGCGCACTGCCTTAAAAACATGGGCCGTCAATTTTATAGGAATTTTACTAAAAAGTTACAGAAAGAGAGGCAAAATAACCATTTTAATCAGGGATATACGGTCTGCCAGCGAAAGAGGTAGTGTCGACCATCTGTCCACTTGTTGTTCTAAATCCACACATGCTTTACCGTAGTTTTTCCTTATGACCACTTCAGGATCACGGTGTACCCACACTCCCAAATATTTGACAGGCTCCGCGGACCACAATAGTGGGTACTCCATACTAGGGGGAGCTGTGATTGCCGTCAAAGGTATTACAACCAATTTATCCCAATTTATGTTGAGGCCTGAAAATAAACCAAACCAGATATACCCTCGCAGTACCTGGGCAAGTTACCGCTGCGGTTCACGGATAAACAAGACCATTTCATCGGCATAAAGAGAGATGCCCACTGGGCGGTGGTGAAATTTGAGCGCTGCTTCCCCCTGTCGTTGCCTGATTACACAGGCCAAGGGTTCAAGCAATAATGGAGACAGTGGGCATCCCTGCCGTGTGCCTCGTTCAATACAAAAAGGCTTGGAGGTAAATCCACTGATCCGTACCATCGCCGATGGTTCGGTATATAATAGTTGCACCCAGCATATGAAAATATACAGAAACCTCATGCGGGTTAAAACGTGGAACATGTACGGCCATTCGATCGAGTCGAACGCATTAGCCGCGTCTAGCATGACCGCCGCTGCAGGGAGTTCCGGATTAAGCACATGAAACATGGCAAAGTAGGTTCTTAGGTTGTTTGACGTTGATCTTTCTGGTATGAATTCAGATTGATCGGGTAAAATTAAACGGGGCATTAACTGCTGGAGTCTAAAAGCTAGAATTTTGGCGAGGATTTTCGCGTCCAGATTAATTAATGAGAGGGGACGATATGAATCACATGCAGACGGAGGTTTATCTTTCTTTAGGAGCGCTATGATCACGGCTTGCCTAAGGGAGGGCGGCAGCTCTCCGGTTTCGTGCGCTTCGGCATATAATTTGAGTAAGTGAGGTGCCAGCAGGTCTACATATGTTTCATAAAATTCCGCTGACAGGCCGCCCGGTCCCGGCGCTTTTTTATTAGGTAGAGAGAGAATAGCGGCTCTCACGTCGGCCTCACCAATTGGCTGGCTAAGGTATTCGCGCTGTCCCTCTCCCACTCATGCACAGGCTATATCAGATAGCTAGTCCTCCAGTGCGTTACCATCTACGCTCCAACGAGAGGTGTACATTGATTTATAACAATCCCTGAATTGGTCTACTATGTCCTGGGGTGCGTTGTGCTCTGTGCCCTGATCATCCACTATTTTGGAGATATGATGATGATCGGCCCTGAACTTTAGTTTAAAGGCCAGTTGTCTGCCCGGTCTGCCCCCTTCCCCGTACGATCTAGCGACGTGTCTACGTGATATACAGTTGATCTCTTGCTTTGCGAGTGACTCATGTTCCAGGAGCGCCTCGTGTATTTGAGGTAGTATGGGTGCACATGGTGCAGACGCAAATTCCCACTCAAGGTCCATCAATGAAGATTCTAACTTTTGCAATTGACCACTAATGTCTCGCAGTATTCGGGCTGTGGTGCTGATACAGACCCCACGTATTGTCACTTTGAAGGCCTCCCACAAGGAGGCCGCGCTGTCAACTGTTCTTACATTTAATTCAAGATACTGTGTTATCGTTGTACGGATAGTGTCTTCATATATAGGGTCCAGAAGAGCTTCCGCAGCGAATCGCCATGTAAATGGATGGCGCAGATTCGTTGGAATATGGGTTCGTTGGAAAATGGGTTGTGATTGGACAGTGTGCGAGACAGGATCTCGACCTCTGTACCCAGTCATCTGCTTTCTCACCCAGGGTCCAATAGTCGAGGCAGGACCAGCTATTGTGAGCGGGCGTGACATGTGTACCAATGCATGCCTCAGCATGTCTAGTGCGCCAAACATCTAGGAGACCAAATTCCACCATGGCGTTTCTTATACAGCAAGCTACCTTGAGTGTACGAGAGATGTGGGGACTGGACTTATCTCACAGTGGATCCAAGTGAGTGTTAAAATCGCCTCCCCATATTATTGTGGAGTCCGGCCAGTGGCGCAGCTCATTGAGCATGTGATGAAAAACCTGAGGTTCATCCACAACTGGACCATAGATATTTACAATGGTAACCAGTGTCATACCCAGTTTGCCATGAACCATAGCACAGCTCCCCTCATCATCAGTGTATGTGTGGATGGGCATAAATGGCATACCTTTTTTAATCAGGATCAGAACGCCTCTAGCGTAAGCAGAGTAAGACGAAGTTAGTTTGTATCCGGCCCATCTACGTGCCAGTCCTGCCTCCGATTTGGTTGTAAGGTGTGTCTCCTGTAGTAGTGCAATCTGTATTCCCTGCCTATCCAAATATGCAAATCTCTTTCTGATCTTTTGAGGAGTGTTGAGTCCACGAACATTCCATGTTAGGAGTGTTCATCTATTACCCAATACCATAGTGGTGGTGTGTCCGTATCCTTGAATTGCGAATTAACATATAATCAGCCAGTGCGGTACATGCAATCTTGATCATTATCCACTCAGGCAAATGTGAACCCAACTTATCCCAGAAGTCTGCCTCACGCCCGGAAACGTGATAAAGCCATCCAGGTGTCCCTTGTCATTGCAATCCCGGAACCCCACCCCCCCAGCCCTCCACCCACTTCAGCAACCCCAACCTGCCAAAGCCATCCCAATGCCCTCCACAAAATGACAAAAACAAAACACACAAAACTAACAGTGTTGGGGATCTCCCATTGGGGCGCATAGAGACACAGTACTCTTCCCTAGATTTACGGGAGGTGGACAGAGACCCCGTCAACTATGTTCCTGCCTTTGCATATTAAAAGTCAAGTAACTAGAATTCGAAACAATCCCCCCAAATAACGATGAAATCTTATCTGCCAGTCCAGCAACCAGGACAAGGAACACAGTTTCAGCAGTTTCTCATCACCAGCTCCTGATTCCAGTGGTTTGACCCACTATCGGAGGTTTAAATTGTGAATTTTGCCATCTATCATCTGCAAGCTGTTTTGTACGGCCAATAATGTCTTCTCAATGGATGTTAGACTGGTTGGGGGAGCTTCGGACTCCGAGTCCGCCGCCGCCTGTTGTCTAGATTTGCTGGACCTACGCGGATCGAACGTCAGCCGAGGCTGACTGTGCTCAGATTTCCCCATGACGAAGTGTAGGACTGCGCGTAGAGACTAGTAGCAAATTATGGTATTCGTGATATATTCCAGTGCAGCACCACTGTCCCGGCAGGACCTAAACAGTCCACAGTGCACCCACTTGCATAGAGACGGATTATGAGTTGGGGAGGTAGCTGTCCGCAATCAGGGGGCCTGCCTCTTTCAGTGCGACAAGTCGATGATGTCCCACCATGTTCCAGCAGCAACAGCAGACGGCCAATTATAAGGCTGGGGAGATGCGGTGCACAAACACTGAGGAGTCACAGCAGTAATGCGCGCGTTATAATTGCTCCGTTTGTATGTGCACCTGTCCCAGGGCACCCTGCCAGTCCACCGGTATGCGCCGCAACATCGGTTATGTAGATCTGCAGGAGTGAGCCCCACGGCTCCATTCTTGGGATGCGGCGGCGCCGGTGCAGATGCAGACCTCAGGGAGGGAGTGTGTCTTCGCCGCTGCCAGATTTCTAGATCCCTCTACGCCAGGGGTGGTGTTGCAAAGTCCGGCCTAGCGTGAAGGCTAGGCCGGTGGGGCGGCGTGCTGGGGTGGCCGAGCAGAAGCCTGTAAAGTAGCGTCCCTCAGGTCTCTGGGGCGCCTTGGAGCAGCAATATTCACCCGGGCACCTAACTGGGACCCCGGACGTCGAGACACTCCGCACTCCTCACCACCGCAGCGGCACTCATCCAAGAAGGTCACCGCCTGAATGTGGCCCTCCCTGCACGCAATCACACAGCTCTCACCTGCGGGTGTGTGATCGCCCGAAGTTGTGCGCTGCCATGATCAGATTTCAGGCAGTCGGCAGCCGTTGATATCAGGGAACACTAGGGCGCATCACTAGTTGCAGGGCTTTCACCGCCGAATCCAGGAGACCAGGGCCGCCATCTTGCGAGCGCCGGCTCTCAGGCTGTAATTGTCGCAAAACCGATGAGGAGCGGCACAAGGAGGACTCATGAGCTTTTCGGAAGCCGCTGGGGGCATTCAGCAGCTTGGCGCCGTCGATTCCAGTGGTTTATGATCGCGGGAACGGTAGGATTTTTTAGCGTTTTCTGCTCCGTCTGGCGGAGCTGTGGTACATAGCAGCCATGTCGCTGTGCGCCCTCTAGCACCCCACTTGAGCACTTAAACTGTTCTGTTATCTTCCCCTCCTGAGTATATTTAACTACCGCCGTGGTATTAGAATATAGTGACCTTAAAATATTAATTATTCCAGGGACCACCCCCAACTCACCCAAAATTGTCCACAGTTTGCTGCGATTCACTCGGTCAAAGGCCGCGGTAAGAACTATTATATTAGCAAACATAAAATGGGAGGCAGTAGCAGTGGCCATACACCAACGCCTGAGGGATTTCACTCCTATACAACAGGAGCGTAAATTACCTAAAATTATCGAAGATACATATGCAGAATTAGGTAGAGATAGTGTGGGAACTAGAGCAAACAAAACTTCATTTCATGGGTGGACCTGAAAAGGATAAAACCAAGCAAGCACCTGATTCTTCCAAGAAGAGATGGGAAAATTAAAAACAAAAGAATAGAGAGAATAGGTCACAATCCAGGGGTGGGTCTCCTCAACAGAATCCCTCAAAAGGAGGTAAAACCGTAGGAATCATGATAACATTAAAAAACCTGACAGGTATCAGAATACTGATACACGTTCCTTTCAGGCCTTATCAAAAAACTCAGAGAGGGAAGGACGATCAGAACACAGACAAGAAGAATGGAAAAAGTCCAGAGGCACATATCGTACTTCGGACTATAATATCAAATAAGAAGATAAACCAAAATCAAAAACTCAATTTAAAAAAAAAGAAGGTAGCAGGTCTTAAAATAAGGCATGCCAAGGATACTGAGGACTCAACGTCTGAAGGGGAATGGGCTATGACGATGTTAGACAGCACAGCAGAAGTAACAATGGCTCGCCAAAATATGATGGAATTTCTGGTGACAGTGGAGTTGAATGAACACATCACGGTGGAAACACCTGATACAAGGGTACATGTCGCACATCAGTTATATAAAATACTCCAAATGGAGGGGACAAACCCAGAAAAATTAAAGGTCTCTTTTGGGAGAACCAGACTTGTGCCTATGACATCCTTTTGGCTGAAAAAGATTGGCGGCCTGAGATTGTTATGGATTGCCCAAAGGGAGAAACTGTAATTTTCCTGGCTTTCTCTGACCACGTTCCAGTATACTTAAAACATTCATACACGCAGGAGTGGGCGGTAGCACTTGCTCCAACATTATATCACAACCATGTACGGTGGGATGCTGAGTCACCTCACCAAGTAATCCCAGTTAAAACTGCTTCAATTCCACAAAGATAGTACCCTATTAAACAAGAAGCAAATAAACAGGCCAGGGAGATCTTAGATCATGGGTACTCACAAACTTTCTCTCCGGGGCCAAATTTACAGTGTGGTTTGTGGCCGAGGGCTGCACCGGTGTGGGCGGGGTCAGTGGGGGCGGGGCTAGAGGGAAATAAATCACTACTGTGAGGCTAAATATATGGTACAGAGTAAACGTTTTGCTTAAGATTATAGGGCAAAACTAAGATAACCCCAGGTTTGATTTGCAATCTTAGGAGTGGCAGTAAAGGCAAAGGTCTCAGTTAGTATTAATAGAAATCACAAAATGTTGGTATTAAGCCATAACTAGCCATATGTCAAGCCCATCAATGTCTAACACACACTGTTAATTCATGCATGTACGGCTTATTTAATGGAACACAGTATTTAAATATCAATAAGGGGGGAATGGGCACACTTAAAGCAAAACATGTGTCCAGAGAGGAAGGTTTTCAGTAGTGTTTATCCTCAAACTATCTCCAGTTACATTATCATCAATGTAGTCATCATTATTTCAAGTCTCACATATCATCGGCACCTTTCTTCAGATCTCCAGTTGCATTTTGATCAATGGACATCATAAAATTGTAATGGCTGCACTACATCATGATTATTAATCAATTTCACTACCACTGACAAATTTTACTTGCATTAAAGAAGTTCAATGGAGTTTAGCAAATGCTAGCTATTCAAACTCACAGGCAACATCCCATTGAGTGCTCACATGGACTCCCTTAAGACTCCGTGAAGTACGATTGGGGAAGGCACGGTCACCCTCAAACCAACCACCAATCGTAAACATCAATCATTTTAGACCTGATATAAAGAGACGTTGTTTTCTTTAAAACAAAATAGAAATGGCCAACATTAGTTTCTTTAATGATGAAATCTCCTACCAAGGCCTGCGACTGGCACGATTTGGTTTAAAGCCCGGTTCTCGGAAACATCAATGACGCACTTAACAGCAGCAGGAATTTCGGATGAACAGGAAGGATTTTCAATATCCAAACATTAACGTTGGCATTCAAGGCACTATGTTTTCACCCACATTGAGCCCAGCCACCTGTGTGGTCTGAGAAGCTCTGCATATTTCCTTCCTTTTCAAACCAGACACGTACTAGTGTAGACCTGCACAGAGTGTGTGTGCCTTGCACACGTCTGTGGGCTCTTCCTGAAATGCTGAGAGTACATTAGTATGTCCTATTGCCCAAGGAACTGCAACATGGCTTGCTTCTGAATGTGCTCGTGCTCAGCCCTCGTGTTGTGCCAGTTCCTGCAAGCAGGGAGTGCAGTCACATCTTCCACTGCACTTCTCGTCATATGCTCGTGCGCACAGAAGGGGCCAATTAAAAGAAGCCCGTCAGCTGTTTATAGTGCGTGAGCATACATACAGCATTAGAACACAAGGAGGTCTGCGGGCGGACAGGACGTTGTCACCACGGACACAGGAAGCTTCCCAAAAGGTCCTTTAAAAGTCAGCTGTAAAAGTGCTTACAGCTGACTTTAAAAGGGCCTGTGTTTCCTGCCGGGTGCCGTGTGTGACGTCACAGAGGCGGTGGGCCCAGAGACAAGCAGTAAACAGAGAAGATGGCCGCAGCAGCAAACGTAGTGAATGTGTATTGAATACATATTCACTACGTATGCTCCTGCGGCCATCTTCTCTGCTTACTTCCAGGAAGGAACTGGAATATGGCACTAAGGACCGTGGGCCGCCAATGAAGGCCGGCCGGGCCGCTGGCAGCCTGTGGGCTGTACTATGAGTACCCGTGTCTTAGATCAACTTGGATACCAAGGTGTACTTGAAACTTGCACCTCTTCAATGAATAATCCTTTGTTTCCTGTAATGAAACCTGATAATTCATATTGTCTAGTTTTAGACCACAGACATCTGAACACATGCAAAAAGACTTTTGCAGTACAGAATACACACAATGCCACATTAATTAATAAAATTGTGCGGAATAAATTCAAAACAACACTAGATACCTCAAATGGATTTTTCTGCCAAAATATAGTGCCAGAAAGCAGATATTTGACAGCATTCTCAGCCCTCAGTTCTCAGCGTCAATTCTGTTGACTCCCCTAAGGGTATAAGAATAGCCCCGGGTTGTTCTCAGCTAGGGTAACTGAGTTACTTCAAAATTTTGATGAGGCGGCACTGTCCTATGTAGTTGATATTTATCTGATAGATGATGATTTAATGGATCATTTGACCAGGGTGAGCAGCATAATTTTGGGATTCGCCTCTGAGGACTACAAATTCAGCTTTAAAAAATCAAAAATAGCCCAACTCAATGTCCTATTTTTGGGATATGAGCTTTCGAGTGAAGGTAAAAGCCTAGCAGCTAACTTTTTAGAAACGTGTGCACTGCTCCAACCTCTAAAATGTCTGAAAAACGTACATTCCATATTGGGATTCCTATATTTTGGCAGAACATACATTTTAGATCACGCAAAAAAGTAAAACCTTTCTAAGATTTAATCAGACCTAATTTTTCAATTAGACATTGAACACCGGAACATACAGATATACTTTGTTCCTTAAAAGCTGACATGATAGCTTCTAAACACCTACACACACGTTTAAATCCCACAAATTTAGTGATCTGTCTAATCGCGGGTCAATCAGGGTACACTTACCTAACCTTCAATGAAGGCGAAACAATACCCATAGCATACAAATCACACTTGTACACAAACGCTGAAATGCGTTTCTCTTCTACAGAAAAAATTCTGACAGCAGTACATACTGCTGTAGTGAGAGAAAGCGCACTGGCACTGGGGAAACAAATAATTGTCGTAACTCCAGTACCAGACTTAGAGGCTGTTACAAAAGCTATTATTCCAAAATGTAAAAGCGCTACATCCGCGATGGATACAGTAGGCTAATTCTTTCACTGCAACAGATGTAGAATATAATGCCTCTAGATCAGTATGAATACATTATTTATACTGATGGTTCTGCTCAGCCTGCCAAAGGAAGTAAACAGCAATACAGCGCAGCTTGTGTGATTGTAAAACTACGTATGCGGGACGGCAAGTTCCATCCTAGCAGTACGAAAACGCAATCTCTAGGAAATTGCACGGCACAGCTTGCAGAATTAAAAGCTATAATACTGGCACTAATACAGACGGATCGGAAATTCCCCACATTTAAAGTGTGCAATTTGTTTTACTGTGTCCAGTCTTACAATGAATATCTTCACTACTGGGGTCAGAATGGGTTTAAAGACTCAGAAGGTTGCACAATAAAGCACAAAACGTTTTGGGGAACAAGTGGCACAGTTGAAAAAAGATTTGCCGAGAGCTCACATAATACACACGCTGTGCCATCAATGTGATGTCGTTCATGTTGAAGGGAATTCATTGGCTGATGAAGCCGCAAAAGGGGCAGTACGAACTGCTGCCGTAGCTGCAATCACTCGTTCTAGCACGAGAATAGGTGGAGACATAACGGTAGCTGTCATTGCTTCACGCAAAAACAGCTCAGCTGTACCAAAGAGCTTTCCACTCAAGTACTCCTACAAGTTAGATGCAAAGAACATTCCGTATGCTCAAATTCCAGGAGTGGGGGTTAGGATTATACCAAACATGGATCGCAGATTAGGTTTAATTCTAGCTGTATATGAGGGTCTGGACTCTGCGCACGCATGGATTGCCCTGACAGTTTCTTTATTACAACAACGCTATTGGTGACAAGGTTTCACTAAACAGACAAAAGCGTTTGTACTTAAGTGCAACATCTGTCAGCAGATGAAAGGCTCTAACGTAGCACGTCCAGCACAGACACCATTACAAATATCAGACAGACCTCTTGCATATGTG
The DNA here is from genome assembly GCF_964204655.1 of Triturus cristatus. Classification (NCBI taxonomy): domain Eukaryota; kingdom Metazoa; phylum Chordata; class Amphibia; order Caudata; family Salamandridae; genus Triturus; species Triturus cristatus. The sequence continues at coordinate 1,121,915,875 of NC_140585.1, read as the reverse complement.
TATTTGGACCACTGCGGCCCCTTACAATCCAATGGGGCTTACAAGTACATCTTGGTGGCAGTGGATTAATGCTCCAGATTCCTGTGGGTTTGGCCTCAGCGCTCGGCCGATCTTCAAACTGTTATGAAAGATTTGCGAGTCTTCATAGGGACATACACAGTTGGCACATTACATTGTGACAGTGGCCCCATGTTTAGCTCTAGGGCTTACAAGGAAGCCATGGGAAGTTTGGGTGTAGCACTGTGGTACTCTTCTCCATACCATCCTGAGGGAAATTCAGTCACGGTGAGGAAAAACCAGAACTTAAAGCAATCTTTAACAGCAAGGGTATTAGACTCAGTGGTGGTTGGGTCAATCACCTATATGGGGTCCAGAGGGCACTCAATAATATGCCAAGAAGTTCCCTAGGAGGTGCTACCCCTTATGAAGTCCTGTTTATGGCAAGAGTGTGAGTACCTGATCTCGATTATGAAAGCACAGTGGTGAGTGAAAAACCTTTTGACATCAATAAACGTTTGGCTGTTTTACAGGATCTTAATGAGTTTAAGCACTACAAAGCAACATGTAAGTAAAACGCACCGCCACTGGGCAAGTAAAATCAGTCACGGCAAGACCTGCCTGGATCCCAAAAGTCAGGGATCTGGTCAGAGAAAAGATTGTGGACAAGAAAGAATTTGGGCCATCCTACAGAAAGCCTGTACCTGTCCTGGCTGTCGAAGGAACAAGAACAGTACTTCTTCTGCCTCTTGCCAGCAAGAAAGAAAAGAGATTTGTCTCAATAGATCTGATCAAACCACACTATGTGGCTGATCCTGAATAGTAGGTGTCGTGGGCTCCTGGGTTACCGCCGCTCTTCCCTCGTTACCATAAAGGAAGTTCAGACAGACAGAAAAATTAATAACATTCGAAGAATCTACAATTCGAAGTAATAAAGTTACCAACAATGAAATGGAACTTGTTCCTATTGAAAATGAACATCAAAATTCAAATGAAACACAGATATCAATTCGGCCTACCACCGACTACATTAATAAGCCTCTACAGGAGATGTCTGCCAGTTCATCAAAACCTGCTGAGCTACCAAAGATAGATCGAACTGCATCTGGCTACTTCATCTATTTCGCCACATTTTCTCTGGATCCCAGTGAACCTGGGTCACTGTCAGCTCCAGTTTCCCGCAAAAAACAACTTCATGATTTCTACGTTTCCCTGAAAAAGACATACCTGGTCTCACCATGGCTACAGCTCTGGATAATCACTGGAATACTGTTCCTACTCTTCTGGATAGGTTTAGTGACTGTCTTTTCTTTGAGCATGAATGGACACTATCTGCCAGAACACTCTGCAGTAACAAAAGTGAACTTGGAATTGAAACCTCATTCGCCATCTCATCGTGAACAGAGAGACATGTACTATGTGAACATTACATCAGTTCCAGTTCCAGTTTCTGACGGAATAGTTTGGGATAAAATTTCATATGATGTATTTGGTCCCACTGATCTTTTGAAAATACCATATGTATTCAAAATTACTTTAAATGATATGATTGCCTCCAGTACATACTCTGACAATTGGGATTTTGAAACTGTTAATGATATGTTCTCTGATTTAGAACTGTCTGCAGCATTTTCAACAAATAAAATGTTTTATGAGTGAAAAACCTTTTGACATCAATAAACGTTTGGCTGTTTTACAGGATCTTAATGAATTTAAGCACTACAAAGCAACATGTAAGTAAAACGCACCGCCACTGGGCAAGTCAAATCAGTCACGGCAAGACCTGCCTGGATCCCAAAAGTCAGGGATCTGGTCAGAGAAAAGATTGTGGACAAGAAAGAATTTGGGCCATCCTACAGAAAGCCTGTACCTGTCCTGGCTGTCGAAGGAACAAGAACAGTACTTCTTCTGCCTCTTGCCAGCAAGAAAGAAAAGAGATTTGTCTCAATAGATCTGATCAAACCACACTATGTGGCTGATCCTGAATAGTAGGTCACGTGGGCTCCTGGGTTACCGCCGCTCTTCCCTCGTTACCATAAAGGAAGTTCAGACAGACAGAAAAATTAATAACATTCAAAGAATCTACAATTCGAAGTAATAAAGTTACCAACAATGAAATGGAACTTGTTCCTATTGAAAATGAACATCAAAATTCAAATGAAACACAGATATCAATTCGGCCTACCACCGACTACATTAATAAGCCTCTACAGGAGATGTCTGCCAGTTCATCAAAACCTGCTGAGCTACCAAAGATAGATCAAACTGCATCTGGCTACTTCATCTATTTCGCCACATTGTCTCTGGATCCCAGTGAACCTGGGTCACTGCCAGCTCCAGTTTCCCGCAAAAAACAACTTCATGATTTCTACGTTTCCCTGAAAAAGACATACCTGGTCTCACCATGGCTACAGCTCTGTATAATCACTGGAATACTGTTCCTACTCTTCTGGATAGGTTTAGTGACTGTCTTTTCTTTGAGCATGAATGGACACTATCTGCCAGAACACTCTGCAGTAACAAAAGTGAACTTGGAATTGAAACCTCATACGCCATCTCATCGTGAACAGAGAGACATGTACTATGTGAACATTACATCAGTTCCAGTTCCAGTTTCTGACGGAATAGTTTGGGATAAAATTTCATATGATGTATTTGGTCCCACTGATCTTTTGAAAATACCATATGTATTCAAAATTACTTTAAATGATATGATTGCCTCCAGTACATACTCTGACAATTGGGATTTTGAAACTGTTAATGATATGTTCTCTGATTTAGAACTGTCTGCAGCATTTTCAACAAATAAAGTGTTTTATGACTCTTCTGATTTTAACGCAATGTACTGTTATCAACATTATGGTCATCAATTTTTGCATAAAACGAGTGCACCGCATAATGTTTTTGCTTACCACCAATGGGAACATAGCCCAACGCCACCGAAAGGTAGTTCACAAACAATTCCACAAAAGTTTGCTTATTTTTCTGGTTTCAATACATCAAATCCATGCTCATATTATTATAAGCTTGCACTTCCATCTGCAAGGAAAAGTATTCTCACTAACACAAAATAGATATACTCTGCATCCTTTATAGCCCATCTGTCTGAACAGGGTTTCGGCTAATGGAAAGACACTATAGACATAAAATCTGTCTGGGGTACTAAGGAATAGCAGGTTCAGGGAATAGAGGTACTATTTAGAGCATGCCTTATACCACAGCAAATGATCTTCCTGAATGACACTGTACAACAGACTTCCTGTCTTGGGTTAGCCAAGATTAAGGAATTGAACACACCACGTATTCCCTCACGTTCACACTTTGAGGGTTGGCAAAATTACACAGAAAATGGTGAAGTACACTAGATGACATCATGCAGGGCATTTCATACAATTCAACAGACCCAATTAGAAGGGATGGTTAGTTTGGCCCGTAGACACAAATAGGTGTCAGTCAAGATTCAGGGGTACCACCGAAGAGTTTAGTATCCATAGGCCAGACTTACGCTATGTTCAACAAGAACACCCAGGGATGGTAACATCATACAGTGTTGGGAAGTTGTGCCTAGATTGGCTAAGAACCTCAACACTGTCTCAGGTGAAACAACAATTGTCCCCACTCTCAGAAGACATGGATCTTAGGTACCCGAAATCCACGTCAGAAAGGCTTCTTATACGTTATTTATAATGAAATTTGGAAAATCTCTCAACAGGAAGCTTTGGAGAGATTGCATGAAATTGACAGAATTAACTTAGAAAAGGCTTCGGCTGTGGTTGACAATGGCATGACCACACTTACATCCAGGATTTATTCACTGGGCAACATTGTATCTTTTGTAATAGATATAATGGAACAGGATTTGTCCATCTTACAGCACGGACAATCACAGTTACGTTATATTGTGTCATTGAGCTGGACGCTGCAATCATTGCTCTCTGGTTATGTGCCCTGGCGATGTACCAACAGTACGTCTATATTCTGTGCATATAATTTGAGAGAAAAGCAGACAACAATGGCACAAAGGGATGCAAAATATACAATGCTGCGCATTGAAAGATTAGACCAATTACCTATTACCGTGGCAAAGGCACCGTCCACAGAATGGTTAATTCATGGCCATATAGCATTACTAGTAACAACTTTCCAGTTTCAATATTGCCTTCAATACCACCAGGTAGGCAGGTTTGAAGCAATGGGTAAGGAATTCATCGATGATTCTTAGAAATAGATTTAGATACAGGAACGGAGACACTGAAGTGTTTCTCGGCAGTACAGACTGCGAGAATTCTTTGTGTGGATCTTTCGTTTGCCAGGATATTATGCTTCAAGGGGCCTGCAATAGTTCAGTTGAAAACTTCTCCTGTCATTTGAAAGGGTTCCCAGCTGCTGTGATTAATCCAGTGTTCAGGCTGCTCTCCAATGAGAGTTACTTAATGCTGAATAATCACGGTTATCGTGGGATGCTTCCAGGAATTGCATATCTTGTCACTATAAGTTCCAGGGTTACTTGTTCTATGCAAGTATTGTTTTCACCGACCCACACAGTCAGGGAGGCGCCGTTATGGCCTTTGTTGAATTTTTCTTTTATACGGTTTGATACTCTGAGCCAAATAAAAGCCATGCTTTTACAAAAAGATGTGCCCTCAACTTCGGCCCGAGAGACTTTTGATCTCCAAGTTGCAAGGTCCTCTGCTGTGATACAGGCACTGGTACGGACTAACTGCCCTTTCCATTTCGGAGCAATAATAAAGCGTATCTTTAAAATGTCTGATACGAAGGGTATAGTACACCTATTTAGCACCATAGGTTCTGGACTGTTAAGCACCTTTCAGACAGTCTTCGGAGTGATTCCAGCTTTTATACTCTCCATATTTGGAAGCATTTTTTGAGAGCTTCCACTAATACTGCTGTTGGTAGAGGGAATCCTGATTTAAATTTTTCTGCTACGCAATGGACGTCCCAGTCACCCTGGAAATAGCAAAAAAACGCTTGCGGAGCAATGTTACCGTGATCGCATGGTACTCCATCTTGGCACACCTTGAGTTTGGGAGCTAAGCGAGTCTTGGTTCCTATCATTTCAACCAGTCTGTATTGACTGTGTTCTGCCTGTTCTTCGCTGCTTGTTCTGTGGACAATAATGCGTATTGGACCTCTGTCTAACACGTCCATTGGTTGTGCCACCGGACGTGGCTGCATTCCTGGACCCATTAACGGCCCACGTGCTGCAGTTTCCCCAGCGTATTCCAATGTTGATGTCGGCATTCTTAGAGCCACCACGGAATGCTTCAGCTCCTGTTGGGATGGATACCGGCTCCTTTACAGGCACACATGCTTTTCATGTTTCAAACACTTCCTCAGCATCGGCTGTGGGAACTGAGGAAGATAACCTTTGCTCGATTGACCTGATCTGTGAGGTATTACCGGGACCGTCGTCTGCGAAGGCAAGCAACAGCGATGTTACGTCTTCCACACAGGACACAAACATTTGGCTCTCCGTGTGCTGGGAAGAATTCGGCATTTTTCCAAAACAACCGAAATTGTAATATTAAACAAACAAACAAAAAAATCCTCTCTCATTTACTCTTGCTGAGCACCATGGCTTTCAGACGTACTCAGTTGCTCAGACTATATATAAATAAATATATATATATATATATATATATATATATATATATATATATATATATATATATATATATATATATATATATATATATATATATATATCCAAAACCAAAAAGTTGCCCTCTATAAGGAAGCCACACACCAGAGGTCCGTTTTCACCGCTTTTATTGAGGAAAGCTGCAGCAGAAAATCAGGACACTTCCAACAGTCTTTGAGCGCCCGACGCGTTTCGTGCACCTCTGCACTTAATCATGGGCGAACACGGTCTTTGACAGTGCATGACGAATTTATACAGCACCTAATAGTTGTTGTAGGGCCCGCCTCAGTGGGAGTTCACAGGCGCATTGCCTGCTGGCCTTTGTAGTGCTGTACTTCTTTCTCAAGTGAGCAGTATGCTCTGCCAACAATTCGACCTTCTATTAAAATCCAAGTGGGTTTGGAAAGAGTCACTGTAAGACATACTGCACTGTAGAACTCTCTTCGCGCCTACTCTGGTCTCTTGACAGCGAAGCACCACTGGTTGCCAGCTTGAGATCGCTTCGCGACGGGGCTTCCTCTCGACCGGACCGGCCGAAATACATCCAAAACCAAAAAGTTGCCCTCTATAAGGAAGCCACACACCAGAGGTCCGTTTTCAACGCTTTTATTGAGGAAAGCTGCAGCAGAAAATCAGGACACTTCCAACAGTCTTTGAGCGCCCGACGCGTTTCGTGCACCTCTGCACTTAATCATGGGCGAACACGGTCTTTGACAGTGCATGATGAATTTATACAGCACCTGATAGTTGTTGTAGGGCCCGCCTCAGTGGGAGTTCACAGGCGCATTGCCTGCTGGCCTTTGTAGTGCTGTACTTCTTTCTCAAGTGAGCAGTATGCTCTGCCAACAATTCGACCTTTAATGAAAATCCAAGTGGGTTTGGAAAGAGTCACTGTAAGATATACTGCACTGTAGAACTCTCTTCGCGCCTCCTCTGGTCTCTTGACAGCGAAGCACCACTGGTTGCCAGCTTGAGATCACTTCGCGACGGGGCTTCCTCTCGACCGGACCGGCCGAAATACATCCAAAACCAAAAAGTTGCCCTCTATAAGGAAGCCACACACCAGAGGTCCGTTTTCACCGCTTTTATTGAGGAAAGCTGCAGCAGAAAATCAGGACACTTCCAACAGTCTTTGAGCGCCCGACGCGTTTCGTGCACCTCTGCACTTAATCATGGGCGAACACGGTCTTTGACAGTGCATGACGAATTTATACAGCACCTGATAGTTGTTGTAGGGCCCGCCTCAGTGGGAGTTCACAGGCGCATTGCCTGCTGGCCTTTGTAGTGCTGTACTTCTTTCTCAAGTGAGCAGTATGCTCTGCCAACAATTCGACCTTCAATTAAAATCCAAGTGGGTTTGGAAAGAGTCACTGTAAGACATACTGCACTGTAGAACTCTCTTCGCGCCTCCTCTGGTCTCTTGACAGCGAAGCACCAGTGGTTGCCAGCTTGAGATCGCTTCGTGACGGGGCTTCCTCTCGACCGGACCGGCCGAAATACATCCAAAACCAAAAAGTTGCCCTCTATAAGGAAGCCACACACCAGAGGTCCGTTTTCACCGCTTTTATTGAGGAAAGCTGCAGCAGAAAATCAGGACACTTCCAACAGTCTTTGAGCGCCCGACGCGTTTCGTGCACCTCTGCACTTAATCATGGGCGAACACGGTCTGTGACAGTGCATGACGAATTTATACAGCACCTGATAGTTGTTGTAGGGCCCGCCTCAGTGGGAGTTCACAGGCGCATTGCCTGCTGGCCTTTGTAGTGCTGTACTTCTTTCTCAAGTGAGCAGTATGCTCTGCCAACAATTCGACCTTCAATTAAAATCCAAGTGGGTTTGGAAAGAGTCATTGTAAGACATACTGCACTGTAGAACTCTCTTCGCGCCTCCTCTGGTCTCTTGACAGCGAAGCACCACTGGTTGCCAGCTTGAGATCGCTTCGCGACGGGGCTTCCTCTCGACCGGACCGGCCGAAATACATCCAAAACCAAAAAGTTGCCCTCTATAAGGAAGCCACACACCAGAGGTCCGTTTTCACCACTTTTATTGAGGAAAGCTGCAGCAGAAAATCAGGACACTTCCAACAGTCTTTGAGCGCCCGACGCGTTTCGTGCACCTCTGCACTTAATCATGGGCGAACACGGTCTTTGACAGTGCATGACGAATTTATACAGCACCTGATAGTTGTTGTAGGGCCCGCCTCAGTGGGAGTTCACAGGCGCATTGCCTGCTGGCCTTTGTAGTGCTGTACTTCTTTCTCAAGTGAGCAGTATGCTCTGCCAACAATTCGACCTTCAATTAAAATCCAAGTGGGTTTGGAAAGAGTCACTGTAAGACATACTGCACTGTAGAACTCTCTTCGCGCCTCCTCTGGTCTCTTGACAGCGAAGCACCACTGGTTGCCAGCTTGAGATCGCTTCGCGACGGGGCTTCCTCTCGACCGGACCGGCCGAAATACATCCAAAACCAAAAAGTTGCCCTCTATAAGGAAGCCACACACCAGAGGTCCGTTTTCACCGCTTTTATTGAGGAAAGCTGCAGCAGAAAATCAGGACACTTCCAACAGTCTTTGAGCGCCCGACGCGTTTCGTGCAACTCTGCACTTAATCATCATAGTCAAAGACCGTGTTCGCCCATGATTAAGTGCAGAGGTGCACAAAACGCGTCGGGCGCTCAAAGACTGTTGGAAGTGTCCTGATTTTCTGCTGCAGCTTTCCTCAATAAAAGCGGTGAAAACGGACCTCTGGTGTGTGGCTTCCTTATAGAGGGCAACTTTTTGGTTTTGGATGTATTTCGGCCGGTCCGGTCGAGAGGAAGCCCCGTCGCGAAGCGATCTCAAGCTGGCAACCAGTGGTGCTTCGCTGTCAAGAGACCAGATGAGGCGCGAAGAGAGTTCTACAGTGCAGTATGTCTTACAGTGACTCTTTCCAAACCCACTTGGATTTTAATTGAAGGTCGAATTGTTGGCAGAGCATACTGCTCACTTGAGAAAGAAGTACAGCACTACAAAGGCCAGCAGGCAATGCGTCTGTGAACTCCCACTGAGGCGGGCCCTACAACAACTATCAGGTGCTGTATAAATTCGTCATGCACTGTCAAAGACCGTGTTCGCCCATGATTAAGTGCAGAGGTGCACGAAACGCGTCGGGCGCTCAAAGACTGTTGGAAGTGTCCTGATTTTCTGCTGCAGCTTTCCTCAATAAAAGCGGTGAAAACGGACCTCTGGTGTGTGGCTTCCTTATAGAGGGCAACTTTTTGGTTTTGGATGTATTTCGGCCGGTCCGGTCGAGAGGAAGCCCCGTCGCGAAGCGATCTCAAGCTGGCAACCAGTGGTGCTTCGCTGTCAAGAGACCAGAGGAGGCGCGAAGAGAGTTCTACAGTGCAGTATGTCTTACAATGACTCTTTCCAAACCCACTTGGATTTTAATAGAAGGTCGAATTGTTGGCAGAGCATACTGCTCACTTGAGAAAGAAGTACAGCACTACAAAGGCCAGCAGGCAATGCGCCTGTGAACTCCCACTGAGGCGGGCCCTACAACAACTATCAGGTGCTGTATAAATTCGTCATGCACTGTCAAAGACCGTGTTCGCCCATGATTAAGTGCAGAGGTGCACGAAATGCGTCGGGCGCTCAAAGACTGTTGGAAGTGTCCTGATTTTCTGCTGCAGCTTTCCTCAATAAAAGCGGTGAAAACGGACCTCTGGTGTGTGGCTTCCTTATAGAGGGCAACTTTTTGGTTTTGGATGTATTTCGGCCGGTCCGGTCGAGAGGAAGCCCCGTCGCGAAGCGATCTCAAGCTGGCAACCAGTGGTGCTTCGCTGTCAAGAGACCAGAGGAGGCGCGAAGAGAGTTCTACAGTGCAGTATGTCTTACAGAGACTCTTTCCAAACCCACTTGGATTTTAATTGAAGGTCGAATTGTTGGCAGAGCATACTGCTCACTTGAGAAAGAAGTACAGCACTACAAAGGCCAGCAGGCAATGCGCCTGTGAACTCCCACTGAGGCGGGCCCTACAACAACTATCAGGTGCTGTATAAATTCGTCATGCACTGTCAAAGACCGTGTTCGCCCATGATTAAGTGCAGAGGTGCACGAAACGCGTCGGGCGCTCAAAGACTGTTGGAAGTGTCCTGATTTTCTGCTGCAGCTTTCCTCAATAAAAGCGGTGAAAACGGACCTCTGGTGTGTGGCTTCCTTATAGAGGGCAACGTTTTGGTTTTGGATGTATTTCGGCCGGTCCGGTCGAGAGGAAGCCCCGTCGCGAAGCGATCTCAAGCTGGCAACCAGTGGTGCTTCGCTGTCAAGAGACCAGAGGAGGCGCGAAGAGAGTTCTACAGTGCAGTATGTCTTACAGTGACTCTTTCCAAACCCACTTGGATTTTAATTGAAGGTCGAATTGTTGGCAGAGCATACTGCTCACTTGAGAAAGAAGTACAGCACTACAAAGGCCAGCAGGCAATGCGCCTGTGAACTCCCACTGAGGCGGGCCCTACAACAACTATCAGGTGCTGTATAAATTCATCATGCACTGTCAAAGACCGTGTTCGCCCATGATTAAGTGCAGAGGTGCACGAAACGCGTCGGGCGCTCAAAGACTGTTGGAAGTGTCCTGATTTTCTGCTGCAGCTTTCCTCAATAAAAGCGGTGAAAACGGACCTCTGGTGTGTGGCTTCCTTATAGAGGGCAACTTTTTGGTTTTGGATGTATTTCGGCCGGTCCGGTCGAGAGGAAGCCCCGTCGCGAAGCGATCTCAAGCTGGCAACCAGTGGTGCTTCGCTGTCAAGAGACCAGAGGAGGCGCGAAGAGAGTTCTACAGTGCAGTATGTCTTACAGTGACTCTTTCCAAACCCACTTGGATTTTAATTGAAGGTCGAATTGTTGGCAGAGCATACTGCTCACTTGAGAAAGAAGTACAGCACTACAAAGGCCAGCAGGCAATGCGCCTGTGAACTCCCACTGAGGCGGGCCCTACAACAACTATCAGGTGCTGTATAAATTCGTCATGCACTGTCAAAGACCGTGTTCGCCCATGATTAAGTGCAGAGGTGCACGAAACGCGTCGGGCGCTCAAAGACTGTTGGAAGTGTCCTGATTTTCTGCTGCAGCTTTCCTCAATAAAAGCGGTGAAAACGGACCTCTGGTGTGTGGCTTCCTTATAGAGGGCAACTTTTTGGTTTTGGATGTATTTCGGCCGGTCCGGTCGAGAGGAAGCCCCATCGCGAAGCGATCTCAAGCTGGCAACCAGTGGTGCTTCGCTGTCAAGAGACCAGAGGAGGCGCGAAGAGAGTTCTACAGTGCAGTATGTCTTACAGTGACTCTTTCCAAACCCACTTGGATTTTAATTGAAGGTCGAATTCTTGGCAGAGCATACTGCTCACTTGAGAAAGAAGTACAGCACTACAAAGGCCAGCAGGCAATGCGCCTGTGAACTCCCACTGAGGCGGGCCCTACAACAACTATCAGGTGCTGTATAAATTCGTCATGCACTGTCAAAGACCGTGTTCGCCCATGATTAAGTGCAGAGGTGCACGAAACGCGTCGGGCGCTCAAAGACTGTTGGAAGTGTCCTGATTTTCTGCTGCAGCTTTCCTCAATAAAAGCGGTGAAAACGGACCTCTGGTGTGTGGCTTCCTTATAGAGGGCAACGTTTTGGTTTTAGATGTATTTCGGCTGGTCCGGTCGAGAGGAAGCCCCGTCGCGAAGCGATCTCAAGCTGGCAACCAGTGGTGCTTCGCTGTCAAGAGACCAGAGGAGGCGCGGAGAGAGTTCTACAGTGCAGTATGTCTTACAGTGACTCTTTCCAAACCCACTTGGATTTTAATTGAAGGTCGAATTGTTGGCAGAGCATACTGCTCACTTGAGAAAGAAGTACAGCACTACAAAGGCCAGCAGGCAATGCGTCTGTGAACTCCCACTGAGGCGGGCCCTACAACAACTATCAGGTGCTGTATAAATTCGTCATGCACTGTCAAAGACCGTGTTCGCCCATGATTAAGTGCAGAGGTGCACGAAACGCGTCGGGCGCTCAAAGACTGTTGGAAGTGTCCTGATTTTCTGCTGCAGCTTTCCTCAATAAAAGCGGTGACAACGGACCTCTGGTGTGTGGCTTCCTTATAGAGGGCAACTTTTTGGTTTTGGATGTATTTCGGCCGGTCCGGTCGAGAGGAAGCCCCGTCGCGAAGCGATCTCAAGCTGGCAACCAGTGGTGCTTCGCTGTCAAGAGACCAGAGGAGGCGCGAAGAGAGTTCTACAGTGCAGTATGTCTTACAATGACTCTTTCCAAACCCACTTGGATTTTAATTGAAGGTCGAATTGTTGGCAGAGCATACTGCTCACTTGAGAAAGAAGTACAGCACTACAAAGGCCAGCAGGCAATGCGCCTGTGAACTCCCACTGAGGCGGGCCCTACAACAACTATCAGGTGCTGTATAAATTCGTCATGCACTGTCAAAGACCGTGTTCGCCCATGATTAAGTGCAGAGGTGCACGAAATGCGTCGGGCGCTCAAAGACTGTTGGAAGTGTCCTGATTTTCTGCTGCAGCTTTCCTCAATAAAAGCGGTGAAAACGGACCTCTGGTGTGTGGCTTCCTTATAGAGGGCAACTTTTTGGTTTTGGATGTATTTCGGCCGGTCCGGTCGAGAGGAAGCCCCGTCGCGAAGCGATCTCAAGCTGGCAACCAGTGGTGCTTCGCTGTCAAGAGACCAGAGGAGGCGCGAAGAGAGTTCTACAGTGCAGTATGTCTTACAGTGACTCTTTCCAAACCCACTTGGATTTTAATTGAAGGTCGAATTGTTGGCAGAGCATACTGCTCACTTGAGAAAGAAGTACAGCACTACCAAGGCCAGCAGGCAATGCGCCTACGAACTCCCACTGAGGCGGGCCCTACAACAACTATCAGGTGCTGTATAAATTCGTCATGCACTGTCAAAGACCGTGTTCGCCCATGATTAAGTGCAGAGGTGCACGAAACGCGTCGGGCGCTCAAAGACTGTTGGAAGTGTCCTGATTTTCTGCTGCAGCTTTCCTCAATAAAAGCGGTGAAAACGGACCTCTGGTGTGTGGCTTCCTTATAGAGGGCAACTTTTTGGTTTTGGATGTATTTCGGCCGGTCCGGCTGAGAGGAAGCCCCGTCGCGAAGCGATCTCAAGCTGGCAACCAGTGGTGCTTCGCTGTCAAGAGACCAGAGGAGGCGCGAAGAGAGTTCTACAGTGCAGTATGTCTTACAGTGACTCTTTCCAAACCCACTTGGATTTTAATTGAAGGTCGAATTGTTGGCAGAGCATACTGCTCACTTGAGAAAGAAGTACAGCACTACAAAGGCCAGCAGGCAATGCGCCTGTGAACTCCCACTGAGGCGGGCCCTACAACAACTATCAGGTGCTGTATAAATTCGTCATGCACTGTCAAAGACCGTGTTCGCCCATGATTAAGTGCAGAGGTGCACGAAACGCGTCGGGCGCTCAAAGACTGTTGGAAGTGTCCTGATTTTCTGCTGCAGCTTTCCTCAATAAAAGCGGTGAAAACGGACCTCTGGTGTGTGGCTTCCTTATAGAGGGCAACTTTTTGGTTTTGGATGTATTTCGGCCGGTCCGGCTGAGAGGAAGCCCCGTCGCGAAGCGATCTCAAGCTGGCAACCAGTGGTGCTTCGCTGTCAAGAGACCAGAGGAGGCGCGAAGAGAGTTCTACAGTGCAGTATGTCTTACAGTGACTCTTTCCAAACCCACTTGGATTTTAATTGAAGGTCGAATTGTTGGCAGAGCATACTGCTCACTTGAGAAAGAAGTACAGCACTACAAAGGCCAGCAGGCAATGCGCCTGTGAACTCCCACTGAGGCGGGCCCTACAACAACTATCAGGTGCTGTATAAATTCGTCATGCACTGTAAAAGACCGTGTTCGTCCATGATTAAGTGCAGAGGTGCACGAAACGCGTTGGGCGCTCAAAGACTGTTGGAAGTGTCCTGATTTTCTGCTGCAGCTTTCCTCAATAAAAGCGGTGAAAACGGACCTCTGGTGTGTGGCTTCCTTATAGAGGGCAACTTTTTGGTTTTGGATGTATTTCGGCCGGTCCGGTCGAGAGGAAGCCCCGTCGCGAAGCGATCTCAAGCTGGCAACCAGTGGTGCTTCGCTGTCAAGAGACCAGAGGAGGCGCGAAGAGAGTTCTACAGTGCAGTATGTCTTACAGTGACTCTTTCCAAACCCACTTGGATTTTCATTAAAGGTCGAATTGTTGGCAGAGCATACTGCTCACTTGAGAAAGAAGTACAGCACTACAAAGGCCAGCAGGCAATGCGTCTGTGAACTCGCACTGAGGCGGGCCCTACAACAACTATCAGGTGCTGTATAAATTCGTCATGCACTGTCAATGACCGTGTTCGCCCATGATTAAGTGCAGAGGTGCACGAAACGCGTCGGGCGCTCAAAGACTGTTGGAAGTGTCCTGATTTTCTGTTGCAGCTTTCCTCAATAAAAGCAGTGAAAACGGACCTCTGGTGTGTGGCTTCCTTATAGAGGGCAACTTTTCGGTTTTGGATGTATTTCGTCCGGTCCGGTCGAGAGGACTCCCCGTCGCGAAGCGATCTCAAGCTGGCAACCAGTGGTGCTTCGCTGTCAAGAGACCAGAGGAGGCGCGAAGAGAGTTCTACAGTGCAGTATGTCTTACAGTGACTCTTTCCAAACCCACTTGGATTTTAATTGAAGGTCGAATTGTTGGCAGAGCATACTGCTCACTTGAGAAAGAAGTACAGCACTACAAAGGCCAGCAGGCAATGCGCCTGTGAACTCCCACTGAGGTGGGCCCTACAACAACTATCAGGTGCTGTATAAATTCGTCATGCACTGTCAAAGACCGTGTTCGCCCATGATTAAGTGCAGAGGTGCACGAAACGCGTCGGGCGCTCAAAGACTGTTGGAAGTGTCCTGATTTTCTGCTGCAGCTTTCCTCAATAAAAGCGGTGAAAACGGACCTCTGGTGTGTGGCTTCCTTATAGAGGGCAACTTTTTGGTTTTGGATGTATTTCGGCCGGTCCGGCTGAGAGGAAGCCCCGTCGCGAAGCGATCTCAAGCTGGCAACCAGTGGTGCTTCGCTGTCAAGAGACCAGAGGAGGCGCGAAGAGAGTTCTACAGTGCAGTATGTCTTACAGTGACTCTTTCCAAACCCACTTGGATTTTAATTGAAGGTCGAATTGTTGGCAGAGCATACTGCTCACTTGAGAAAGAAGTACAGCACTACAAAGGCCAGCAGGCAATGCGCCTGTGAACTCCCACTGAGGCGGGCCCTACAACAACTATCAGGTGCTGTATAAATTCGTCATGCACTGTCAAAGACCGTGTTCGTCCATGATTAAGTGCAGAGGTGCACGAAACGCGTTGGGCGCTCAAAGACTGTTGGAAGTGTCCTGATTTTCTGCTGCAGCTTTCCTCAATAAAAGCGGTGAAAACGGACCTCTGGTGTGTGGCTTCCTTATAGAGGGCAACTTTTTGGTTTTGGATGTATTTCGGCCGGTCCGGTCGAGAGGAAGCCCCGTCGCGAAGCGATCTCAAGCTGGCAACCAGTGGTGCTTCGCTGTCAAGAGACCAGAGGAGGCGCGAAGAGAGTTCTACAGTGCAGTATGTCTTACAGTGACTCTTTCCAAACCCACTTGGATTTTCATTGAAGGTCGAATTGTTGGCAGAGCATACTGCTCACTTGAGAAAGAAGTACAGCACTACAAAGGCCAGCAGGCAATGCGCCTGTGAACTCCCATTGAGGCGGGCCCTACAACAACTATCAGGTGCTGTATAAATTCGTCATGCACTGTCAAAGACCGTGTTCGCCCATGATTAAGTGCAGAGGTGCACGAAACGCGTCGGGCGCTCAAAGACTGTTGGAAGTGTCCTGATTTTCTGCTGCAGCTTTCCTCAATAAAAGCGGTGAAAACGGACCTCTGGTGTGTGGCTTCCTTATAGAGGGCAACTTTTTGGTTTTGGATGTATTTCGGCCGGTCCGGCTGAGAGGAAGCCCCGTCGCGAAGCGATCTCAAGCTGGCAACCAGTGGTGCTTCGCTGTCAAGAGACCAGAGGAGGCGCGAAGAGAGTTCTACAGTGCAGTATGTCTTACAGTGACTCTTTCCAAACCCACTTGGATTTTAATTGAAGGTCGAATTGTTGGCAGAGCATACTGCTCACTTGAGAAAGAAGTACAGCACTACAAAGGCCAGCAGGCAATGCGCCTGTGAACTCCCACTGAGGCGGGCCCTACAACAACTATCAGGTGCTGTATAAATTCGTCATGCACTGTCAAAGACCGTGTTCGTCCATGATTAAGTGCAGAGGTGCACGAAACTTGTTGGGCGCTCAAAGACTGTTGGAAGTGTCCTGATTTTCTGCTGCAGCTTTCCTCAATAAAAGCGGTGAAAACGGACCTCTGGTGTGTGGCTTCCTTATAGAGGGCAACTTTTTGGTTTTGGATGTATTTCGGCCGGTCCGGTCGAGAGGAAGCCCCGTCGCGAAGCGATCTCAAGCTGGCAACCAGTGGTGCTTCGATGTCAAGAGACCAGAGGAGGCGCGAAGAGAGTTCTACAGTGCAGTATGTCTTACAGTGACTCTTTCCAAACCCACTTGGATTTTAATTGAAGGTCGAATTGTTGGCAGAGCATACTGCTCACTTGAGAAAGAAGTACAGCACTACAAAGGCCAGCAGGCAATGCGCCTGTGAACTCCCACTGAGGCGGGCCCTACAACAACTATCAGGTGCTGTATAAATTCGTCATGCACTGTCAAAGACCGTGTTCGCCCATGATTAAGTGCAGAGGTGCACGAAACGCGTCGGGCGCTCAAAGACTGTTGGAAGTGTCCTGATTTTCTGCTGCAGCTTTCCTCAATAAAAGCGGTGAAAACGGACCTCTGGTGTGTGGCTTCCTTATAGAGGGCAACTTTTTGGTTTTGGATGTATTTCGGCCGGTCCGGTCGAGAGGAAGCCCCGTCGCGAAGCGATCTCAAGCTGGCAACCAGTGGTGCTTCGCTGTCAAGAGACCAGAGGAGGCGCGAAGAGAGTTCTACAGTGCAGTATGTCTTACAGTGACTCTTTCCAAACCCACTTGGATTTTAATTGAAGGTCGAATTGTTGGCAGAGCATACTGCTCACTTGAGAAAGAAGTACAGCACTACAAAGGCCAGCAGGCAATGCGCCTACGAACTCCCACTGAGGCGGGCCCTACAACAACTATCAGGTGCTGTATAAATTCGTCATGCACTGTCAAAGACCGTGTTCGCCCATGATTAAGTGCAGAGGTGCACGAAACGCGTCGGGCGCTCAAAGACTGTTGGAAGTGTCCTGATTTTCTGCTGCAGCTTTCCTCAATAAAAGCGGTGAAAACGGACCTCTGGTGTGTGGCTTCCTTATAGAGGGCAACTTTTTGGTTTTGGATGTATTTCGGCCGGTCCGGCTGAGAGGAAGCCCCGTCGCGAAGCGATCTCAAGCTGGCAACCAGTGGTGCTTCGCTGTCAAGAGACCAGAGGAGGCGCGAAGAGAGTTCTACAGTGCAGTATGTCTTACAGTGACTCTTTCCAAACCCACTTGGATTTTAATTGAAGGTCGAATTGTTGGCAGAGCATACTGCTCACTTGAGAAAGAAGTACAGCACTACAAAGGCCAGCAGGCAATGCGCCTGTGAACTCCCACTGAGGCGGGCCCTACAACAACTATCAGGTGCTGTATAAATTCGTCATGCACCGTCAAAGACCGTGTTCGTCCATGATTAAGTGCAGAGGTGCACGAAACGCGTTGGGCGCTCAAAGACTGTTGGAAGTGTCCTGATTTTCTGCTGCAGCTTTCCTCAATAAAAGCGGTGAAAACGGACCTCTGGTGTGTGGCTTCCTTATAGAGGGCAACTTTTTGGTTTTGGATGTATTTCGGCCGGTCCGGCTGAGAGGAAGCCCCGTCGTGAAGCGATCTCAAGCTGGCAACCAGTGGTGCTTCGCTGTCAAGAGACCAGAGGAGGCGCGAAGAGAGTTCTACAGTGCAGTATGTCTTACAGTGACTCTTTCCAAACCCACTTGGATTTTCATTGAAGGTCGAATTGTTGGCAGAGCATACTGCTCACTTGAGAAAGAAGTACAGCACTACAAAGGCCAGCAGGCAATGCGCCTGTGAACTCCCACTGAGGCGGGCCCTACAACAACTATCAGGTGCTGTATAAATTCGTCATGCACTGTCAAAGACCGTGTTCGCCCATTATTAAGTGCAGAGGTGCACGAAACGCGTCGGGCGCTCAAAGACTGTTGGAAGTGTCCTGATTTTCTGCTGCAGCTTTCCTCAATAAAAGCGGTGAAAACTGACCTCTGGTGTGTGGCTTCCTTATAGAGGGCAACTTTTTGGTTTTGGATGTATTTCGGCCGGTCCGGTCGAGAGGAAGCCCCGTCGCGAAGCGATCTCAAGCTGGCAACCAGTGGTGCTTTGCTGTCAAGAGACCAGAGGAGGCGCGAAGAGAGTTCTACAGTGCAGTATGTCTTACAGTGACTCTTTCCAAACCCACTTGGATTTTCATTAAAGGTCGAATTGTTGGCAGAGCATACTGCTCACTTGAGAAAGAAGTACAGCACTACAAAGGCCAGCAGGCAATGCGCCTGTGAACTCCCACTGAGGCGGGCCCTACAACAACTATCAGGTGCTGTATAAATTCGTCATGCACCGTCAAAGACCGTGTTCGTCCATGATTAAGTGCAGAGGTGCACGAAACGCGTTGGGCGCTCAAAGACTGTTGGAAGTGTCCTGATTTTCTGCTGCAGCTTTCCTCAATAAAAGCGGTGAAAACGGACCTCTGGTGTGTGGCTTCCTTATAGAGGGCAACTTTTTGGTTTTGGATGTATTTCGGCCGGTCCGGCTGAGAGGAAGCCCCGTCGTGAAGCGATCTCAAGCTGGCAACCAGTGGTGCTTCGCTGTCAAGAGACCAGAGGAGGCGCGAAGAGAGTTCTACAGTGCAGTATGTCTTACAGTGACTCTTTCCAAACCCACTTGGATTTTCATTGAAGGTCGAATTGTTGGCAGAGCATACTGCTCACTTGAGAAAGAAGTACAGCACTACAAAGGCCAGCAGGCAATGCGCCTGTGAACTCCCACTGAGGCGGGCCCTACAACAACTATCAGGTGCTGTATAAATTCGTCATGCACTGTCAAAGACCGTGTTCGCCCATTATTAAGTGCAGAGGTGCACGAAACGCGTCGGGCGCTCAAAGACTGTTGGAAGTGTCCTGATTTTCTGCTGCAGCTTTCCTCAATAAAAGCGGTGAAAACTGACCTCTGGTGTGTGGCTTCCTTATAGAGGGCAACTTTTTGGTTTTGGATGTATTTCGGCCGGTCCGGTCGAGAGGAAGCCCCGTCGCGAAGCGATCTCAAGCTGGCAACCAGTGGTGCTTTGCTGTCAAGAGACCAGAGGAGGCGCGAAGAGAGTTCTACAGTGCAGTATGTCTTACAGTGACTCTTTCCAAACCCACTTGGATTTTCATTAAAGGTCGAATTGTTGGCAGAGCATACTGCTCACTTGAGAAAGAAGTACAGCACTACAAAGGCCAGCAGGCAATGCGCCTGTGAACTCCCACTGAGGTGGGCCCTACAACAACTATCAGGTGCTGTATAAATTCGTCATGCACTGTCAAAGACCGTGTTCGCCCATGATTAAGTGCAGAGGTGCACGAAACGCGTCGGGCGCTCAAAGACTGTTGGAAGTGTCCTGATTTTCTGCTGCAGCTTTCCTCAATAAAAGCGGTGAAAACGGACCTCTGGTGTGTGGCTTCCTTATAGAGGGCAACTTTTTGGTTTTGGATGTATTTCGGCCGGTCCGGTCGAGAGGAAGCCCCGTCGCGAAGCGATCTCAAGCTGGCAACCAGTGGTGCTTCGCTGTCAAGAGACCAGAGGAGGCGCGAAGAGAGTTCTACAGTGCAGTATGTCTTACAGTGACTCTTTCCAAACCCACTTGGATTTTAATTGAAGGTCGAATTGTTGGCAGAGCATACTGCTCACTTGAGAAAGAAGTACAGCACTACAAAGGCCAGCAGGCAATGCGCCTGTGAACTCCCACTGAGGCGGGCCCTACAACAACTATCAGGTGCTGTATAAATTCGTCATGCACTGTCAAAGACCGTGTTCGCCCATGATTAAGTGCAGAGGTGCACGAAACGCGTCGGGCGCTCAAAGACTGTTGGAAGTGTCCTGATTTTCTGCTGCAGCTTTCCTCAATAAAAGCGGTGAAAACGGACCTCTGGTGTGTGGCTTCCTTATAGAGGGCAACTTTTTGGTTTTGGATGTATTTCGGCCGGTCCGGTCGAGAGGAAGCCCCGTCGCGAAGCGATCTCAAGCTGGCAACCAGTGGTGCTTCGCTGTCAAGAGACCAGAGGAGGCGCGAAGAGAGTTCTACAGTGCAGTATGTCTTACAGTGACTCTTTCCAAACCCACTTGGATTTTAATTGAAGGTCGAATTGTTGGCAGAGCATACTGCTCACTTGAGAAAGAAGTACAGCACTACAAAGGCCAGCAAGCAATGCGCCTACGAACTCCCACTGAGGCGGGCCCTACAACAACTATCAGGTGCTGTATAAATTCGTCATGCACTGTCAAAGACCGTGTTCGCCCATGATTAAGTGCAGAGGTGTACGAAACGCGTCGGGCGCTCAAAGACTGTTGGAAGTTGCCTGATTTTCTGCTGCAGCTTTCCTCAATAAAAGCGGTGAAAACGGACCTCTGGTGTGTGGCTTCCTTATAGAGGGCAACTTTTTGGTTTGGGATGTATTTCGGCCGGTCCGGTCGAGAGGAAGCCCCGTCGCGAAGCGATCTCAAGCTGGCAACCAGTGGTGCTTCGCTGTCAAGAGACCAGAGGAGGCGCGAAGAGAGTTCTACAGTGCAGTATGTCTTACAGTGACTCTTTCCAAACCCACTTGGATTTTAATTGAAGGTCGAATTGTTGGCAGAGCATACTGCTCACTTGAGAAAGAAGTACAGCACTACAAAGGCCAGCAGGCAATGCGCCTACGAACTCCCACTGAGGCGGGCCCTACAACAACTATCGGGTGCTGTATAAATTCGTCATGCACTGTCAAAGACCGTGTTCGCCCATGATTAAGTGCAGAGGTGCACGAAACGCGTCGGGCGCTCAAAGACTGTTGGAAGTGTCCTGATTTTCTGCTGCAGCTTTCCTCAATAAAAGCGGTGAAAACGGACCTCTGGTGTGTGGCTTCCTTATAGAGGGCAACTTTTTGGTTTTGGATGTATTTCGGCCGGTCCGGCTGAGAGGAAGCCCCGTCGCGAAGCGATCTCAAGCTGGCAACCAGTGGTGCTTTGCTGTCAAGAGACCAGAGGAGGCGCGAAGAGAGTTCTACAGTGCAGTATGTCTTACAGTGACTCTTTCCAAACCCACTTGGATTTTCATTAAAGGTCGAATTGTTGGCAGAGCATACTGCTCACTTGAGAAAGAAGTACAGCACTACAAAGGCCAGCAGGCAATGCGTCTGTGAACTCGCACTGAGGCGGGCCCTACAACAACTATCAGGTGCTGTATAAATTCGTCATGCACTGTCAAAGACCGTGTTCGCCCATGATTAAGTGCAGAGGTGCACGAAACGCGTCGGGCGCTCAAAGACTGTTGGAAGTGTCCTGATTTTCTGTTGCAGCTTTCCTCAATAAAAGCAGTGAAAACGGACCTCTGGTGTGTGGCTTCCTTATAGAGGGCAACTTTTCGGTTTTGGATGTATTTCGTCCGGTCCGGTCGAGAGGACTCCCCGTCGCGAAGCGATCTCAAGCTGGCAACCAGTGGTGCTTCGCTGTCAAGAGACCAGAGGAGGCGCGAAGAGAGTTCTACAGTGCAGTATGTCTTACAGTGACTCTTTCCAAACCCACTTGGATTTTAATTGAAGGTCGAATTGTTGGCAGAGCATACTGCTCACTTGAGAAAGAAGTACAGCACTACAAAGGCCAGCAGGCAATGCGCCTGTGAACTCCCACTGAGGTGGGCCCTACAACAACTATCAGGTGCTGTATAAATTCGTCATGCACTGTCAAAGACCGTGTTCGCCCATGATTAAGTGCAGAGGTGCACGAAACGCGTCGGGCGCTCAAAGACTGTTGGAAGTGTCCTGATTTTCTGCTGCAGCTTTCCTCAATAAAAGCGGTGAAAACGGACCTCTGGTGTGTGGCTTCCTTATAGAGGGCAACTTTTTGGTTTTGGATGTATTTCGGCCGGTCCGGTCGAGAGGAAGCCCCGTCGCGAAGCGATCTCAAGCTGGCAACCAGTGGTGCTTCGCTGTCAAGAGACCAGAGGAGGCGCGAAGAGAGTTCTACAGTGCAGTATGTCTTACAGTGACTCTTTCCAAACCCACTTGGATTTTAATTGAAGGTCGAATTGTTGGCAGAGCATACTGCTCACTTGAGAAAGAAGTACAGCACTACAAAGGCCAGCAGGCAATGCGCCTGTGAACTCCCACTGAGGCGGGCCCTACAACAACTATCAGGTGCTGTATAAATTCGTCATGCACTGTCAAAGACCGTGTTCGCCCATGATTAAGTGCAGAGGTGCACGAAACGCGTCGGGCTCTCAAAGACTGTTGGAAGTGGCCTGATTTTCTGCTGCAGCTTTCCTCAATAAAAGCGGTGAAAACGGACCTCTGGTGTGTGGCTTCCTTATAGAGGGCAACTTTTTGGTTTTGGATGTATTTCGGCCGGTCCGGTCGAGAGGAAGCCCCGTCGCGAAGCGATCTCAAGCTGGCAACCAGTGGTGCTTCGCTGTCAAGAGACCAGAGGAGGCGCGAAGAGAGTTCTACAGTGCAGTATGTCTTACAGTGACTCTTTCCAAACCCACTTGGATTTTAATTGAAGGTCGAATTGTTGGCAGAGCATACTGCTCACTTGAGAAAGAAGTACAGCACTACAAAGGCCAGCAGGCAATGCGCCTACGAACTCCCACTGAGGCGGGCCCTACAACAACTATCAGGTGCTGTATAAATTCGTCATGCACTGTCAAAGACCGTGTTCGCCCATGATTAAGTGCAGAGGTGTACGAAACGCGTCGGGCGCTCAAAGACTGTTGGAAGTTGCCTGATTTTCTGCTGCAGCTTTCCTCAATAAAAGCGGTGAAAACGGACCTCTGGTGTGTGGCTTCCTTATAGAGGGCAACTTTTTGGTTTGGGATGTATTTCGGCCGGTCCGGTCGAGAGGAAGCCCCGTCGCGAAGCGATCTCAAGCTGGCAACCAGTGGTGCTTCGCTGTCAAGAGACCAGAGGAGGCGCGAAGAGAGTTCTACAGTGCAGTATGTCTTACAGTGACTCTTTCCAAACCCACTTGGATTTTAATTGAAGGTCGAATTGTTGGCAGAGCATACTGCTCACTTGAGAAAGAAGTACAGCACTACAAAGGCCAGCAGGCAATGCGCCTACGAACTCCCACTGAGGCGGGCCCTACAACAACTATCGGGTGCTGTATAAATTCGTCATGCACTGTCAAAGACCGTGTTCGCCCATGATTAAGTGCAGAGGTGCACGAAACGCGTCGGGCGCTCAAAGACTGTTGGAAGTGTCCTGATTTTCTGCTGCAGCTTTCCTCAATAAAAGCGGTGAAAACGGACCTCTGGTGTGTGGCTTCCTTATAGAGGGCAACTTTTTGGTTTTGGATGTATTTCGGCCGGTCCGGCTGAGAGGAAGCCCCGTCGCGAAGCGATCTCAAGCTGGCAACCAGTGGTGCTTCGCTGTCAAGAGACCAGAGGAGGCGCGAAGAGAGTTCTACAGTGCAGTATGTCTTACAGTGACTCTTTCCAAACCCACTTGGATTTTAATTGAAGGTCGAATTGTTGGCAAAGCATACTGCTCACTTGAGAAAGAAGTACAGCACTACAAAGGCCAGCAGGCAATGCGCCTGTGAACTCCCACTGAGGCGGGCCCTACAACAACTATCAGGTGCTGTATAAATTTGTCATGCACTGTCAAAGACCGTGTTCGCCCATGATTAAGTGCAGAGGTGCACGAAACGCGTCGGGCGCTCAAAGACTGTTGGAAGTGTCCTGATTTTCTGCTGCAGCTTTCCTCAATAAAAGCGGTGAAAACGGACCTCTGGTGTGTGGCTTCCTTATAGAGGGCAACTTTTTGGTTTTGGATGTATTTCGGCCGGTCCGGTCGAGAGGAAGCCCCGTCGCGAAGCGATCTCAAGCTGGCAACCAGTGGTGCTTCGCTGTCAAGAGACCAGAGGAGGCGCGAAGAGAGTTCTACAGTGCAGTATGTCTTACAGTGACTCTTTCCAAACCCACTTGGATTTTCATTGAAGGTCGAATGGTTGGCAGAGCATACTGCTCACTTGAGAAAGAAGTACAGCACTACAAAGGCCAGCAGGCAATGCGCCTGTGAACTCCCACTGAGGCAGGCCCTACAACAACTATCAGGTGCTGTATAAATTCGTCATGCACTGTCAAAGACCGTGTTCGCCCATGATTAAGTGCAGAGGTGCACGAAACGCGTCGGGCGCTCAAAGACTGTTGGAAGTGTCCTGATTTTCTGCTGCAGCTTTCCTCAATAAAAGCGGTGAAAACGGACCTCTGGTGTGTGGCTTCCTTATAGAGGGCAACTTTTTGGTTTTGGATGTATTTCGGCCGGTCCTGTCGAGAGGAAGCCCCGTCGCGAAGCGATCTCAAGCAGGCAACCAGTGGTGCTTCGCTGTCTAGAGACCAGAGGAGGCGCGAAGAGAGTTCTACAGTGCAGTATGTCTTACAGTGACTCTTTCCAAACCCACTTGGATTTTAATTGAAGGTCGAATTGTTGGCAGAGCATACTGCTCACTTGAGAAAGAAGTACAGCACTACAAAGGCCAGCAGGCAATGCGCCTGTGAAATCCCACTGAGGCGGGCCCTACAACAACTATCAGGTGCTGTATAAATTCGTCATGCACTGTCAAAGACCGTGTTCGCCCATTATTAAGTGCAGAGGTGCACGAAACGCGTCGGGCGCTCAAAGACTGTTGGAAGTGTCCTGATTTTCTGCTGCAGCTTTCCTCAATAAAAGCGGTGAAAACGGACCTCTGGTGTGTGGCTTCCTTATAGAGGGCAACTTTTTGGTTTTGGATGTATTTCGGCCGTCCGGTCGAGAGGAAGCCCCGTCGCGAAGCGATCTCAAGCTGGCAACCAGTGGTGCTTCGCTGTCAAGAGACCAGAGGAGGCGCGAAGAGAGTTCTACAGTGCAGTATGTCTTACAGTGACTCTTTCCAAACCCACTTGGATTTTAATTGAAGGTCGAATTGTTGGCAGAGCATACTGCTCACTTGAGAAAGAAGTACAGCACTACAAAGGCCAGCAGGCAATGCGCCTGTGAACTCCCACTGAGGCGGGCCCTACAACAACTATCAGGTGCTGTATAAATTCGTCATGCACTGTCAAAGACCGTGTTCGCCCATGATTAAGTGCAGAGGTGCACGAAACGCGTTGGGCGCTCAAAGACTGTTGGAAGTGTCCTGATTTTCTGCTGCAGCTTTCCTCAATAAAAGCGGTGAAAACGGACCTCTGGTGTGTGGCTTCCTTATAGAGGGCAACTTTTTGGTTTTGGATGTATTTCGGCCGGTCCGGTCGAGAGGAAGCCCCATCGCGAAGCGATCTCAAGCTGGCAACCAGTGGTGCTTCGCTGTCAAGAGACCAGAGGAGGCGCGAAGAGAGTTCTACAGTGCAATATGTCTTACAGTGACTCTTTCCAAACCCACTTGGATTTTAATTGAAGGTCGAATTCTTGGCAGAGCATACTGCTCACTTGAGAAAGAAGTACAGCACTACAAAGGCCAGCAGGCAATGCGCCTGTGAACTCCCACTGAGGCGGGCCCTACAACAACTATCAGGTGCTGTATAAATTCGTCATGCACTGTCAAAGACCGTGTTCGCCCATGATTAAGTGCAGAGGTGCACGAAACGTGTCGGGCGCTCAAAGACTGTTGGAAGTGTCCTGATTTTCTGCTGCAGCTTTCCTCAATAAAAGCGGTGAAAACGGACCTCTGGTGTGTGGCTTCCTTATAGAGGGCAACGTTTTGGTTTTGGATGTATTTCGGCCGGTCCGGTCGAGAGGAAGCCCCGTCGCGAAGCGATCTCAAGCTGGCAACCAGTGGTGCTTCGCTGTCAAGAGACCAGAGGAGGCGCGAAGAGAGTTCTACAGTGCAGTATGTCTTACAGTGACTCTTTCCAAACCCACTTGGATTTTAATTGAAGGTCGAATTGTTGGCAGAGCATACTGCTCACTTGAGAAAGAAGTACAGCACTACAAAGGCCAGCAGGCAATGCGTCTGTGAACTCCCACTGAGGCGGGCCCTACAACAACTATCAGGTGCTGTATAAATTCGTCATGCACTGTCAAAGACCGTGTTCGCCCATGATTAAGTGCAGAGGTGCACGAAACGCGTCGGGCGCTCAAAGACTGTTGGAAGTGTCCTGATTTTCTGCTGCAGCTTTCCTCAATAAAAGCGGTGAAAACGGACCTCTGGTGTGTGGCTTCCTTATAGAGGGCAACTTTTTGGTTTTGGATGTATTTCGGCCGGTCCGGTCGAGAGGAAGCCCCGTCGCGAAGCGATCTCAAGCTGGCAACCAGTGGTGCTTCGCTGTCAAGAGACCAGAGGAGGCGCGAAGAGAGTTCTACAGTGCAGTATGTCTTACAATGACTCTTTCCAAACCCACTTGGATTTTAATTGAAGGTCGAATTGTTGGCAGAGCATACTGCTCACTTGAGAAAGAAGTACAGCACTACAAAGGCCAGCAGGCAATGCGCCTGTGAACTCCCACTGAGGCGGGCCCTACAACAACTATCAGGTGCTGTATAAATTCGTCATGCACTGTCAAAGACCGTGTTCGCCCATGATTAAGTGCAGAGGTGCACGAAACGCGTCGGGCGCTCAAAGACTGTTGGAAGTGTCCTGATTTTCTGCTGCAGCTTTCCTCAATAAAAGCGGTGAAAACGGACCTCTGGTGTGTGGCTTCCTTATAGAGGGCAACTTTTTGGTTTTGGATGTATTTCGGCCGGTCCGGTCGAGAGGAAGCCCCGTCGCGAAGCGATCTCAAGCTGGCAACCAGTGGTGCTTCGCTGTCAAGAGACCAGAGGAGGCGCGAAGAGAGTTCTACAGTGCAGTATGTCTTACAATGACTCTTTCCAAACCCACTTGGATTTTAATTGAAGGTCGAATTGTTGGCAGAGCATACTGCTCACTTGAGAAAGAAGTACAGCACTACAAAGGCCAGCAGGCAATGCGCCTGTGAACTCCCACTGAGGCGGGCCCTACAACAACTATCAGGTGCTGTATAAATTCGTCATGCACTGTCAAAGACCGTGTTCGCCCATGATTAAGTGCAGAGGTGCACGAAATGCGTCTGGCGCTCAAAGACTGTTGGAAGTGTCCTGATTTTCTGCTGCAGCTTTCCTCAATAAAAGCGGTGAAAACGGACCTCTGGTGTGTGGCTTCCTTATAGAGGGCAACTTTTTGGTTTTGGATGTATTTCGGCCGGTCCGGTCGAGAGGAAGCCCCGTCGCGAAGCGATCTCAAGCTGGCAACCAGTGGTGCTTCGCTGTCAAGAGACCAGAGGAGGCGCGAAGAGAGTTCTACAGTGCAGTATGTCTTACAGTGACTCTTTCCAAACCCACTTGGATTTTAATTGAAGGTCGAATTGTTGGCAGAGCATACTGCTCACTTGAGAAAGAAGTACAGCACTACAAAGGCCAGCAGGCAATGCGCCTGTGAACTCCCACTGAGGCGGGCCCTACAACAACTATCAGGTGCTGTATAAATTCGTCATGCACTGTCAAAGACCGTGTTCGCCCATGATTAAGTGCAGAGGTGCACGAAACGCGTCGGGCGCTCAAAGACTGTTGGAAGTGTCCTGATTTTCTGCTGCAGCTTTCCTCAATAAAAGCGGTGAAAACGGACCTCTGGTGTGTGGCTTCCTTATAGAGGGCAACTTTTTGGTTTTGGATGTTGTTGGACCTGGCCTCGTGGCGTGGTCCTTAACCCCCTGGATTGTGGCCGTTCCCCGCCCCGGCCGTCACGGGCCACCCGTCTGGACTGCACCAAGGCCCTTCACCCGGAGCTGCACGTGGTTGCATACTCCTCGTGGCTCCGCCATCTTGTTGGCATCCACGTCACACCGTGCCCCAGCCGGCGCGACCCCGCTCAACCCAGCCTCGACCCCAGCGAAGCCCCGACATCGAGGCACCACGAACTGGCCAGGGGGTGCCGCAGGAACCATTCATCGCCCCGGCGGAGGACAGTATCGATGGGACCCCCAACCGTCCTCCCCTCTCGAGGTGTGATCACCCTGCAAACTCCCATGGGCCTGGCGCCTCTCCTGCTGGGCGTCTGGCCACCTCCACCCGGCCACTCCGCCCCCTCGGGCGCATAGGTCCGGACATCAAAGGGCTCCAGACCTATATCTGGGGCGACCCCACCACAGCTCGGCAGTTGTATCCCGGAGTCGAGAGCCCTGCTGATTGAATCGCGGCTGACCCTACGGAGAAGAACTCTTGTCGGAACCATCACGAGCCCTGCTGACTGCGTCGCGGCTCCTTCTTGTGAACCCTTTCTGAACCACCTGGAACATCGGAGCCCTGCTGACGCTGTCGCGGCCCAACCTCGCTGAAACCTTCCTCGGAGCCCTGCTGACGACGTCGCGGCTCGAGCTGAGCAGAAACCATCTTGAGAGCCCTGCTGATTGAATCGCGGCTCTCCACGAACTGTACGCCAGAGCCCTGCTGACGCCGTCGCGGCTCGACCCCTCCGAGATCGGAGGTCCTCCAGCGGGAGGATAAGAACTGGGCCCCAGGTACCCTCGTACCACATTCCTGCCAAAGACTGTCCCGCTACCCCTACCCTTCCAAAGAGACATTGAGACTTTCGGTGGATCCCTCGATCCCTTCGTGTAAATATTGAACTCGTAACCTTTTATTGATGATAAAGAATTGCTTGTCTTGAGACAACCTCCTTGAGTCCGGTGTGGTGGTGTTACTGTGCTAGTACGGGATAGGAGAAGGATCTCTCAGGAGACTTCTCGGCAGCGCTCGGCTACTTCGTGCAGTGAGAGGGCCCCCCCTTGGTGGTCTCACCGACTCCTCGGGGTCCGCCTTCCAACATTTGGTGGCCAGCGACGGGATCCGAGCCGAACGCAGTACGTACCAGCCAGTACCCACTAGCTACCCATCCAAACGAATAGCATCATGAGCAGCCAGGAAAACAACGCGACAATGGAGTTCCAGCCCGAACGGCTGGAAGAATATACGCACAAAGAATTAAAACAGTTCTGCAGAGACAAAGGCATTGCAACCACCAGCCTCGGTACCAAGGAAGAGATGCAGAAAGCTCTGAGGGCATGGTTGGAGGCTGGGGCAGGCCCCCCCCAGGAAGAAGGGCCCTTGCCCCTGACGGAAACCACAGCAACCGCACTGACCCCGGCAACCGGAGGAAGAAAGAGCCTAGAAACCGGCCTCTCCGAGGAAGAAATACGAGAGCGGGAAAAGGTCCGGAGCCACGAACTAGAGCTCGCCCGACTGCGACTGGACGGCGAACTCCAGCTGGCAGAAAAGAAACTGGCCCTCGAGCAGCTACGCCTTCAAGAAGAAATAGAAGAGAAGAGACGACACCGGGAGTTGGAGGAAAAGAAACTAACTCTTGAGCACGAGCGCAGTCTCAAGGAGCTCGAGATCAAGGCCAAGAATGGAGGGACCAACACCCCCAGTACTAGAGACACTCTACCGCCCCCGAGGCCAAGGTGCATATCCCGAAGGAGGTCGTCAAGGAGTATTACAAAAATGACGATATCCAACAATGGTTCAAGGCCTACGAGGTGGCCATGACCTCCCATCGAGTGCCCCGAAAAGACTGGGGCGCAGGCCTGTGGGGGCGATTCCTGAGTGAAGGGCGGGACACGCTGCTCCAGCTACCGGAGGAGGTGATGACCTCCTACGATCACATGAAGGAGGCCCTGCTCACCCGCTACGGGCTAACAGCGGAGATGTACCGCCAGCGTTTCCGAGACTGCAAGAAAATCCCGGGTACCACATGGGTGGAATATGTGGACTTTTTCAGTCGGGCCCTAGAAGGGTGGATCAAAGGCAGCAAGGTAACCACCTACGGGCAACTGGTCGACCTCATCGTCTGGGAACATCTTTCCAACAATTGCTTCGTGGAACTGAGACAGCACCTCCTCGACAGCAAAATGACCGACCCGCGAAAACTTGCCGTCGAGGCCGATCGATGGGTCAACTCCCGGGTCCCCCGGAGCTCAATGGGGGAGTACCAGAGGAACCCCAACGGACCCCCACGCCAGCGCGGTGGGGGGGGAGGGCCGAACAGGAACCGAGACCCTCCCGCTGGGGCCCCCAGGAGCCCCCCTCGAGGGCCACCGCAGCCACATCTCTCCCCGAGCCTAGCGCGAAGGGTGGGCCCGGCCCGACCCGGACCACGGCCACCAGTGACCTGCTATGGCTGCCAACAAACCGGACACTTTGCCAGCGACCCGGCCTGCCCCCTGAACCGAAGAAACGGGGCCGGCGGGCCCCCGCCCCGGCAGCTGACAGCCGCCGCCTTGGGGGGAGAGGAGGAAGAAGAGGCCCTCGACCGAGAAAACACTGAGTGGGAGCCGGCAGCCATGTCCCTGGTCTGCCTGGGTAGCCGAGAGATGGTACCCTGCACCCCCATCCCAACCAACACCCAGAAGTACCGGCAGCAGGTCACGGTCAACGGACAACGGGCCGAAGCCCTTCGCGACACCGGCGCCAGTATCACCGCTGTCCGCTGCCACCTGGTGACCCCTGAACAGATTCTACCGAATGTGATGTGCCCTGTGCGGACGGCCGACAACAGTGAAAGCCTATGCCAGATGGCCCTGGTCCCCTTCGAGTGGGGAGGGGTGACGGGCCTGCTGAAGGTGACAGTGCGCGACGACGCCCCGGTCGACTGCCTCCTGGGGAACGACTTGGAGAGTTCCCCCTGGGCTCAAGTAGAACGACGAGAGCACCTCCGAATGTTGGGACTGGCTGATTGGGCCTGCGCCATCACCCGGTCCATGACCGCCCAGGCCCCCCGCTCATCCTCGACCTCCGGGACTGCCCGGCCCGAGGGGCTCACACCCCCTCCCGCCAGCAGCGAGGAGGAGGCAGACACCGACCCCGGGCCCAGCGAATCCTCCCCCGAAGAGATGGCTTCTCCGAGCGCCCTACCAGAACTGACGCAATGGCAACATGAAGGGGGCCCCACCCGAGAGCAGTTCCAGCAAGAGCAACAGTCCTGTCCCTCTCTCGAAGGGGTCCGACAGCAGGCGACCGCGCAAGCCAACGGTGACCAGACCGGCACCCACTGGATCTACTGGGCCGAGGGCCTGTTGTACAGTGAACAGAAAGTGGCAGAACTCGGGGCCGGCCGCGTGTTGGTGGTCCCCCTCCGCTTCCGGGAGTTCCTTCTCAACCTGGCCCATGATGTGCCCCTCGCCGGACACTTGGGGCAAGACAAAACGTACAGTCGTCTGGTGACCCACTTCTACTGGCCCCGGATGCGGAGAGATGTGGACAACCACTGCCGGTCCTGCCAGACCTGCCAAGCCAGCGGAAAGACGGGGGGTCGGGTCAAGGCCCCCCTCCAGCCCTTTCCCGCCGTCAGCACCCCGTTTGAACGAGTCGGAATCGACATTGTGGGACCCCTGGACCCCCAAACCGCCCTGGGCCACCGCTTCATCCTGGTCCTCGTGGACCACGCCACCAGATACCCGGAGGCGGTCCCGCTCAGAACTATAACGGCCCCTGTGGTAGGCCGGGCCTTGATGGGGATCTTTTCCCGAGTGGGATTCCCCAGCGAAGTGGTGAGCGACCGTGGCACGAACTTTATCTCCAGGTACATGCGGTCCCTGTGGCAACAATGCGGGGTCACATACAAGTTCACGACACCATATCACCCTCAGGGGAACGGACTGGTTGAGCGGTTCAACCGAACATTGAAAGGGATGATCCAGGGCCTGGAAGAACCCCTCAGGCGGAAATGGGATGTCCTGCTGCCCTGCCTCCTGTTTGCCTATCGGGAGGTCCCGCAGAAGTCCCTGGGGTTCAGCCCGTTTGAGCTATTGTATGGACACCCGGTCCGCGGACCACTCAGCCTGGTCAAGGAGGGCTGGGAGATGAAGCCCCGAGGCGCCCCTCCTGACGTCTACCGATACCTCCTGACCCTCCGAAACCAGACCCGCAAGTTCCGAGCCATGGCCGAAGCCAACCTCGAGGCCAGCCAGGAGGACATGAAGCGGTGGTACGATCGCAACACTTCTACGGTAGAATTCGAGCCAGGTCAGAAAGTATGGGTCATGGCCCCGGTCGAACCCGGCGCCCTCCAGGACAAGTGGACCGGGCCCTTCAAGGTGGTGGAGAAGAAAAGTCCCGTCACCTACCTGGTCGATCTGGAGTCCCCCCGGAACCCCCTCCGGGTCCTACATGCTAACCGGCTAAAACCCCACTTCGCCCGGACCGAACTGAGCCTGCTGCTGGCGACCGACGAGGGGGGCGAGGACGACTCCGAGCCCTTGCCCGACCTCTTGCAATCCGACAGTCACGATGGATCGATCGAAGGGGTCCAACTCGCCTCGTCCCTGACCCCGGAGCAGCGCAACGACTGCCAGCGATTACTGCGGGACTACGCAGCCCTCTTCTCTCTCACCCCGGGGGTGACCCACTGGTGCGTCCACGACGTCGACACCGGGGAGAACCCCCCCATACGACACAGAGCCTACCGGGTGCCTGACCGAGTGCGGGCCTGCATCCAGGCCGAAGTAGCGAAGATGCTGGCCCTGGGGGTCATCGAGCCTTCCGACAGCCCGTGGGCCAGCCCTGTCGTCCTGGTGCCCAAGGCCGCAGCTCCCGGTCACCCCCCGGAGTTGCGATTCTGCGTGGACTACCGAGCCCTGAATGTAGTAACCAAGACGGACGCACACCCGATACCCCGGGCCGACGAACTGATCGACCGCCTAGGGGCCGCTCGCTACTTGAGCACGCTGGACCTCACCGCCGGGTACTGGCAAATCCAGCTCACCCCCGGCGCCCAAGAAAGATCCGCCTTTTCGACTCCGGATGGGCATTACCACTTTCGGGTGATGCCCTTCGGAATGAAGAACGCCCCGGCCACCTTCCAAAGACTGGTGAACAAGGTTTTGGCCGGGCTTGAGGCCTTCAGCGCGGCCTACTTAGATGACATTGCCGTGTACAGCAACCACTGGGCCGAGCACCTCCTCCACCTGGAGGCCGTCCTGGCCGCCCTCCAGCGGGCCGGGCTCACAATCAAGGCCAGCAAATGCCAAATCGGCCACGGATCCGTGACCTACCTGGGCCATCAAGTGGGGAGCGGGCGGGTGGCCCCCCTCCAAGCGAAGATAGATGCCATCCAGACCTGGGAACCCCCCACTACCCAGACCGCTGTCCGGGCCTTCCTGGGCCTCACCGGATACTACCGGCGGTTTATCCGGGACTATGGGAGCATTGTTGGCCCCCTCACAGAGTTAACGTCCAAAAGACAGCCCAAGAAGGTACACTGGACACCCCGCTGCCAAACAGCCTTCGACACCCTCAAAACGGCCATGTGTACTGCTCCGGTGCTGCAAGCCCCGGACTACCAGAAGGAGTTCGTGGTACAGACGGACGCCTCCGAGTATGGGATCGGGGCCGTCCTCTCCCAAACTGACGAAAGGGGGCTCGACAGACCAGTGGCCTTCATCAGCCGGCGGCTACTGCCCCGGGAGCAACGCTGGAGCACTATTGAGCGCGAGGCCTTCGCTGTGGTGTGGGCCCTCAAGAAGCTCCGGCCCTACCTCTTTGGCGCCCACTTCCGGGTCCAGACCGACCACCGGCCCTTGCAATGGTTAATGCGAATGCGGGGCGAGAACCCCAAGCTGCTGCGATGGTCCATCTCGCTACAAGGGATGGACTTTGACGTCGAACACCGGCCCGGCAATGACCACGCCAACGCCGACGGCCTGTCCCGCTTCTTCCGCCTTGACGAGGAGAATCCCCAAGGAGATGGGTGACTCTCCATGCCTTCGGCTGGGGGGGACGCCTGTTGGACCTGGCCTCGTGGCGTGGTCCTTAACCCCCTGGATTGTGGCCGTTCCCCGCCCCGGCCATCACGGGCCACCCGTCTGGACTGCACCAAGGCCCTTCACCCGGAGCTGCACGTGGTCGCATACTCCTCGTGGCTCCGCCATCTTGTTGGCATCCACGTCACACCGTGCCCCAGCCGGCGCGACCCCGCTCAACCCAGCCTCGACCCCAGCGAAGCCCCGACATCGAGGCACCACGAACTGGCCAGGGGGTGCCGCAGGAACCATTCATCGCCCCGGCGGAGGACAGTATCGATGGGACCCCCAACCGTCCTCCCCTCTCGAGGTGTGATCACCCTGCAAACTCCCATGGGCCTGGCGCCTCTCCTGCTGGGCGTCTGGCCACCTCCACCCGGCCACTCCGCCCCCTCGGGCGCATAGGTCCGGACATCAAAGGGCTCCAGACCTATATCTGAAGCGACCCCACCACAGCTCGGCAGTTGTATCCCGGAGTCGAGAGCCCTGCTGATTGAATCGCGGCTGACCCTACGGAGAAGAACTCTTGTCGGAACCATCACGAGCCCTGCTGACTGCGTCGCGGCTCCTTCTTGTGAACCCTTTCTGAACCACCTGGAACATCGGAGCCCTGCTGACGCTGTCGCGGCCCAACCTCGCTGAAACCTTCCTCGGAGCCCTGCTGACGACGTCGCGGCTCGAGCTGAGCAGAAACCATCTTGAGAGCCCTGCTGATTGAATCGCGGCTCTCCACGAACTGTACGCCAGAGCCCTGCTGACGCCGTCGCGGCTCGACCCCTCCGAGATCGGAGGTCCTCCAGCGGGAGGATAAGAACTGGGCCCCAGGTACCCTCGTACCACATTCCTGCCAAAGACTGTCCCGCTACCCCTACCCTTCCAAAGAGACATTGAGACTTTCGGTGGATCCCTCGATCCCTTCGTGTAAATATTGAACTCGTAACCTTTTATTGATGATAAAGAATTGCTTGTCTTGAGACAACCTCCTTGAGTCCGGTGTGGTGGTGTTACTGTGCTAGTACGGGATAGGAGAAGGATCTCTCAGGAGACTTCTCGGCAGCGC
Organism: Triturus cristatus; assembly: GCF_964204655.1. Lineage (NCBI taxonomy): Eukaryota > Metazoa > Chordata > Amphibia > Caudata > Salamandridae > Triturus > Triturus cristatus. The sequence continues at coordinate 1,121,881,087 of NC_140585.1, read as the reverse complement.
TCGGCTACTTCGTGCAGTGAGAGGGCCCCCCCTTGGTGGTCTCACCGACTCCTCGGGGTCCGCCTTCCAACAGATGTATTTCGGCCGGTCCGGTCGAGAGGAAGCCCCGTCGCGAAGCGATCTCAAGCTGGCAACCAGTGGTGCTTCGCTGTCAAGAGACCAGAGGAGGCGCGAAGAGAGTTCTACAGTGCAGTATGTCTTACAGTGACTCTTTCCAAACCCACTTGGATTTTAATTGAAGGTCGAATTGTTGGCAGAGCATACTGCTCACTTGAGAAAGAAGTACAGCACTACAAAGGCCAGCAGGCAATGCGCCTGTGAACTCCCACTGAGGCGGGCCCTACAACAACTATCAGGTGCTGTATAAATTCGTCATGCACTGTCAAAGACCGTGTTCGCCCATGATTAAGTGCAGAGGTGCACGAAACGCGTCGGGCGCTCAAAGACTGTAGGAAGTGTCCTGATTTTCTGCTGCAGCTTTCCTCAATAAAAGCGGTGAAAACGGACCTCTGGTGTGTGGCTTCCTTATAGAGGGCAACTTTTTGGTTTTGGATGTATTTCGGCCGGTCCGGTCGAGAGGAAGCCCCGTCGCGAAGCGATCTCAAGCTGGCAACCAGTGGTGCTTCGCTGTCAAGAGACCAGAGGAGGCGCGAAGAGAGTTCTACAGTGCAGTATGTCTTACAGTGACTCTTTCCAAACCCACTTGGATTTTAATTGAAGGTCGAATTGTTGGCAGAGCATACTGCTCACTTGAGAAAGAAGTACAGCACTACAAAGGCCAGCAGGCAATGCGCCTACGAACTCCCACTGAGGCGGGCCCTACAACAACTATCAGGTGCTGTATAAATTCGTCATGCACTGTCAAAGACCGTGTTCGCCCATGATTAAGTGCAGAGGTGCACGAAACGCGTCGGGCGCTCAAAGACTGTTGGAAGTGTCCTGATTTTCTGCTGCAGCTTTCCTCAATAAAAGCGGTGAAAACGGACCTCTGGTGTGTGGCTTCCTTATAGAGGGCAACTTTTTGGTTTTGGATGTATTTCGGCCGGTCCGGCTGAGAGGAAGCCCTGTCGTGAAGCGATCTCAAGCTGGCAACCAGTGGTGCTTCGCTGTCAAGAGACCAGAGGAGGCGCGAAGAGAGTTCTACAGTGCAGTATGTCTTACAGTGACTCTTTCCAAACCCACTTGGATTTTAATTGAAGGTCGAATTGTTGGCAGAGCATACTGCTCACTTGAGAAAGAAGTACAGCACTACAAAGGCCAGCAGGCAATGCGCCTGTGAACTCCCACTGAGGCGGGCCCTACAACAACTATCAGGTGCTGTATAAATTCGTCATGCACTGTCAAAGACCGTGTTCGCCCATGATTAAGTGCAGAGGTGCACGAAACGCGTTGGGCGCTCAAAGACTGTTGGAAGTGTCCTGATTTTCTGCTGCAGCTTTCCTCAATAAAAGCGGTGAAAACGGACCTCTGGTGTGTGGCTTCCTTATAGAGGGCAACTTTTTGGTTTTGGATGTATTTCGGCCGGTCCGGTCGAGAGGAAGCCCCGTCGCGAAGCGATCTCAAGCTGGCAACCAGTGGTGCTTCGCTGTCAAGAGACCAGAGGAGGCGCGAAGAGAGTTCTACAGTGCAGTATGTCTTACAGTGACTCTTTCCAAACCCACTTGGATTTTCATTGAAGGTCGAATTGTTGGCAGAGCATACTGCTCACTTGAGAAAGAAGTACAGCACTACAAAGGCCAGCAGGCAATGCGCCTGTGAACTCCCACTGAGACGGGCCCTACAACAACTATCAGGTGCTGTATAAATTCGTCATGCACTGTCAAAGACCGTGTTCGCCCATTATTAAGTGCAGAGGTGCACGAAACGCGTCGGGCGCTCAAAGACTGTTGGAAGTGTCCTGATTTTCTGCTGCAGCTTTCCTCAATAAAAGCGGTGAAAACTGACCTCTGGTGTGTGGCTTCCTTATAGAGGGCAACTTTTTGGTTTTGGATGTATTTCGGCCGGTCCGGTCGAGAGGAAGCCCCGTCGCGAAGCGATCTCAAGCTGGCAACCAGTGGTGCTTTGCTGTCAAGAGACCAGAGGAGGCACGAAGAGAGTTCTACAGTGCAGTATGTCTTACAGTGACTCTTTCCAAACCCACTTGGATTTTCATTGAAGGTCGAATTGTTGGCAGAGCATACTGCTCACTTGAGAAAGAAGTACAGCACTACAAAGGCCAGCAAGCAATGCGTCTGTGAACTCGCACTGAGGCGGGCCCTACAACAACTATCAGGTGCTGTATAAATTCGTCATACACTGTCAAAGACCGTGTTCGCCCATGATTAAGTGCAGAGGTGCACGAAACGCGTCGGGTGCTCAAAGACTGTTGGAAGTGTCCTGATTTTCTGCTGCAGCTTTCCTCAATAAAAGCGGTGAAAACGGACCTCTGGTGTGTGGCTTCCTTATAGAGGGCAACTTTTTGGTTTTGGATGTATTTCGGCCGGTCCTGTCGAGAGGAAGCCCCGTCGCGAAGCGATCTCAAGCTGGCAACCAGTGGTGCTTCGCTGTCAAGAGACCAGAGGAGGCGCGAAGAGAGTTCTACAGTGCAGTATGTCTTACAGTGACTCTTTCCAAACCCACTTGGATTTTAATTGAAGGTCGAATTGTTGGCAGAGCATACTGCTCACTTGAGAAAGAAGTACAGCACTACAAAGGCCAGCAGGCAATGCGCCTGTGAACTCCCACTGTGTCGGGCCCTACAACAACTATCAGGTGCTGTATAAATTCGTCATGCACTGTCAAAGACCGTGTTCACCCATGATTAAGTGCAGAGGTGCACGAAACGCGTCGGGCGCTCAAAGACTGTTGGAAGTGTCCTGATTTTCTGCTGCAGCTTTCCTCAATAAAAGCGGTGAAAACGGACCTCTGGGGTGTGGCTTCCTTATAGAGGGCAACTTTTTGGTTTTGGATGTATTTCGGCCGGTCCGGTCGAGAGGAAGCCCCGTCGCGAAGCGATCTCAAGCTGGCAACCAGTGGTGCTTCGCTGTCAAGAGACCAGAGTAGGCGCAAAGAGAGTTCTACAGTGCAGTATGTCTTACAGTGACTCTTTCCAAACCCACTTGGATTTTAATTGAAGGTTGAATTGTTGGCAGAGCATACTGCTCACTTGAGAAAGAAGTACAGCACTACAAAGGCCAGCAGGCAATGCGCCTGTGAACTCCCACTGAGGCGGGCCCTACAACAACTATCAAGTGCTGTATAAATTCGTCATGCACTGTCAAAGACCGTGTTCGCCCATGATTAAGTGCAGAGGTGCACGAACCGCGTCGGGCGCTCAAAGACTGTTGGAAGTGTCCTGATTTTCTGCTGCAGCTTTCCTCAATAAAAGCAGTGAAAACGGACCTCTGGTGTGTGGCTTCCTTATAGAGGGCAACTTTTCGGTTTTGGATGTATTTCGTCCGGTCGAGAGGACTCCCCGTCGCGAAGCGATCTCAAGCTGGCAACCAGTGGTGCTTCGCTGTCAAGAGACCAGAGGAGGCGCGAAGAGAGTTCTACAGTGCAGTATGTCTTACAGTGACTCTTTCCAAACCCACTTGGATTTTAATTGAAGGTCGAATTGTTGGCAGAGCATACTGCTCACTTGAGAAAGAAGTACAGCACTACAAAGGCCAGCAGGCAATGCGCCTGTGAACTCCCACTGAGGTGGGCCCTACAACAACTATCAGGTGCTGTATAAATTCGTCATGCACTGTCAAAGACCGTGTTCGCCCATGATTAAGTGCAGAGGTGCACGAAACGCGTCGGGCGCTCAAAGACTGTTGGAAGTGTCCTGATTTTCTGCTGCAGCTTTCCTCAATAAAAGCAGTGAAAATGGACCTCTGGTGTGTGGCTTCCTTATAGAGGGCAACTTTTCGGTTTTGGATGTATTTCGTCCGGTCGAGAGGACTCCCCGTCGCGAAGCGATCTCAAGCTGGCAACCAGTGGTGCTTCGCTGTCAAGAGACCAGAGGAGGCGCGAAGAGAGTTCTACAGTGCAGTATGTCTTACAGTGACTCTTTCCAAACCCACTTGGATTTTAATTGAAGGTCGAATTGTTGGCAGAGCATACTGCTCACTTGAGAAAGAAGTACAGCACTACAAAGGCCAGCAGGCAATGCGCCTACGAACTCCCACTGAGGCGGGCCCTACAACAACTATCAGGTGCTGTATAAATTCGTCATGCACTGTCAAAGACCGTGTTCGCCCATGATTAAGTGCAGAGGTGCACGAAACGCGTCGGGCGCTCAAAGACTGTTGGAAGTGTCCTGATTTTCTGCTGCAGCTTTCCTCAATAAAAGCGGTGAAAACGGACCTCTGGTGTGTGGCTTCCTTATAGAGGGCAACTTTTTGGTTTTGGATGTATTTCGGCCGGTCCGGCTGAGAGGAAGCCCTGTCGTGAAGCGATCTCAAGCTGGCAACCAGTGGTGCTTCGCTGTCAAGAGACCAGAGGAGGCGCGAAGAGAGTTCTACAGTGCAGTATGTCTTACAGTGACTCTTTCCAAACCCACTTGGATTTTAATTGAAGGTCGAATTGTTGGCAGAGCATACTGCTCACTTGAGAAAGAAGTACAGCACTACAAAGGCCAGCAGGCAATGCGCCTGTGAACTCCCACTGAGGCGGGCCCTACAACAACTATCAGGTGCTGTATAAATTCGTCATGCACTGTCAAAGACCGTGTTCGCCCATGATTAAGTGCAGAGGTGCACGAAACGCGTTGGGCGCTCAAAGACTGTTGGAAGTGTCCTGATTTTCTGCTGCAGCTTTCCTCAATAAAAGCGGTGAAAACGGACCTCTGGTGTGTGGCTTCCTTATAGAGGGCAACTTTTTGGTTTTGGATGTATTTCGGCCGGTCCGGTCGAGAGGAAGCCCCGTCGCGAAGCGATCTCAAGCTGGCAACCAGTGGTGCTTCGCTGTCAAGAGACCAGAGGAGGCGCGAAGAGAGTTCTACAGTGCAGTATGTCTTACAGTGACTCTTTCCAAACCCACTTGGATTTTCATTGAAGGTCGAATTGTTGGCAGAGCATACTGCTCACTTGAGAAAGAAGTACAGCACTACAAAGGCCAGCAGGCAATGCGCCTGTGAACTCCCACTGAGACGGGCCCTACAACAACTATCAGGTGCTGTATAAATTCGTCATGCACTGTCAAAGACCGTGTTCGCCCATTATTAAGTGCAGAGGTGCACGAAACGCGTCGGGCGCTCAAAGACTGTTGGAAGTGTCCTGATTTTCTGCTGCAGCTTTCCTCAATAAAAGCGGTGAAAACTGACCTCTGGTGTGTGGCTTCCTTATAGAGGGCAACTTTTTGGTTTTGGATGTATTTCGGCCGGTCCGGTCGAGAGGAAGCCCCGTCGCGAAGCGATCTCAAGCTGGCAACCAGTGGTGCTTTGCTGTCAAGAGACCAGAGGAGGCGCGAAGAGAGTTCTACAGTGCAGTATGTCTTACAGTGACTCTTTCCAAACCCACTTGGATTTTCATTGAAGGTCGAATTGTTGGCAGAGCATACTGCTCACTTGAGAAAGAAGTACAGCACTACAAAGGCCAGCAAGCAATGCGTCTGTGAACTCGCACTGAGGCGGGCCCTACAACAACTATCAGGTGCTGTATAAATTCGTCATACACTGTCAAAGACCGTGTTCGCCCATGATTAAGTGCAGAGGTGCACGAAACGCGTCGGGTGCTCAAAGACTGTTGGAAGTGTCCTGATTTTCTGCTGCAGCTTTCCTCAATAAAAGCGGTGAAAACGGACCTCTGGTGTGTTGCTTCCTTATAGAGGGCAACTTTTTGGTTTTGGATGTATTTCGGCCGGTCCTGTCGAGAGGAAGCCCCGTCGCGAAGCGATCTCAAGCTGGCAACCAGTGGTGCTTCGCTGTCAAGAGACCAGAGGAGGCGCGAAGAGAGTTCTACAGTGCAGTATGTCTTACAGTGACTTTTTCCAAACCCACTTGGATTTTAATTGAAGGTCGAATTGTTGGCAGAGCATACTGCTCACTTGAGAAAGAAGTACAGCACTACAAAGGCCAGCAGGCAATGCGCCTGTGAACTCCCACTGTGTCGGGCCCTACAACAACTATCAGGTGCTGTATAAATTCGTCATGCACTGTCAAAGACCGTGTTCACCCATGATTAAGTGCAGAGGTGCACGAAACGCGTCGGGCGCTCAAAGACTGTTGGAAGTGTCCTGATTTTCTGCTGCAGCTTTCCTCAATAAAAGCGGTGAAAACGGACCTCTGGTGTGTGGCTTCCTTATAGAGGGCAACTTTTTGGTTTTGGATGTATTTCGGCCGGTCCGGTCGAGAGGAAGCCCCGTCGCGAAGCGATCTCAAGCTGGCAACCAGTGGTGCTTCGCTGTCAAGAGACCAGAGTAGGCGCAAAGAGAGTTCTACAGTGCAGTATGTCTTACAGTGACTCTTTCCAAACCCACTTGGATTTTAATTGAAGGTTGAATTGTTGGCAGAGCATACTGCTCACTTGAGAAAGAAGTACAGCACTACAAAGGCCAGCAGGCAATGCGCCTGTGAACTCCCACTGAGGCGGGCCCTACAACAACTATCAAGTGCTGTATAAATTCGTCATGCACTGTCAAAGACCGTGTTCGCCCATGATTAAGTGCAGAGGTGCACGAAACGCGTCGGGCGCTCAAAGACTGTTGGAAGTGTCCTGATTTTCTGCTGCAGCTTTCCTCAATAAAAGCAGTGAAAACGGACCTCTGGTGTGTGGCTTCCTTATAGAGGGCAACTTTTCGGTTTTGGATGTATTTCGTCCGGTCGAGAGGACTCCCCGTCGCGAAGCGATCTCAAGCTGGCAACCAGTGGTGCTTCGCTGTCAAGAGACCAGAGGAGGCGCGAAGAGAGTTCTACAGTGCAGTATGTCTTACAGTGACTCTTTCCAAACCCACTTGGATTTTAATTGAAGGTCGAATTGTTGGCAGAGCATACTGCTCACTTGAGAAAGAAGTACAGCACTACAAAGGCCAGCAGGCAATGCGCCTGTGAACTCCCACTGAGGTGGGCCCTACAACAACTATCAGGTGCTGTATAAATTCGTCATGCACTGTCAAAGACCGTGTTCGCCCATGATTAAGTGCAGAGGTGCACGAAACGCGTCGGGCGCTCAAAGACTGTTGGAAGTGTCCTGATTTTCTGCTGCAGCTTTCCTCAATAAAAGCGGTGAAAACAGACCTCTGGTGTGTGGCTTCCTTATAGAGGGCAACTTTTTGGTTTTGGATGTATTTCGGCCGGTCCGGTCGAGAGGAAGCCCCGTCGCGAAGCGATCTCAAGCTGGCAACCAGTGGTGCTTCGCTGTCAAGAGACCAGAGGAGGCGCGAAGAGAGTTCTACAGTGCAGTATGTCTTACAGTGACTCTTCCCAAACCCACTTGGATTTTAATTGAAGGTCGAATTGTTGGCAGAGCATACTGCTCACTTGAGAAAGAAGTACAGCACTACAAAGGCCAGCAGGCAATGCGCCTGTGAACTCCCGCTGAGGCGGGCCCTACAACAACTATCAGGTGCTGTATAAATTCGTCATGCACTGTCAAAGACCGTGTTCGCCCATGATTAAGTGCAGAGGTGCACGAAACGCGTCGGGCGCTCAAAGACTGTTGGAAGTGTCCTGATTTTCTGCTGCAGCTTTCCTCAATAAAAGCGGTGAAAACGGACCTCTGGTGTGTGGCTTCCTTATAGAGGGCAACTTTTTGGTTTTGGATGTATTTCGGCCGGTCCGGTCGAGAGGAAGCCCCGTCGCGAAGCGATCTCAAGCTGGCAACCAGTGGTGCTTCGCTGTCAAGAGACCAGAGTAGGCGCAAAGAGAGTTCTACAGTGCAGTATGTCTTACAGTGACTCTTTCCAAACCCACTTGGATTTTAATTGAAGGTTGAATTGTTGGCAGAGCATACTGCTCACTTGAGAAAGAAGTACAGCACTACAAAGGCCAGCAGGCAATGCGCCTGTGAACTCCCACTGAGGCGGGCCCTACAACAACTATCAAGTGCTGTATAAATTCGTCATGCACTGTCAAAGACCGTGTTCGCCCATGATTAAGTGCAGAGGTGCACGAAACGCGTCGGGCGGTCAAAGACTGTTGGAAGTGTCCTGATTTTCTGCTGCAGCTTTCCTCAATAAAAGCAGTGAAAACGGACCTCTGGTGTGTGGCTTCCTTATAGAGGGCAACTTTTCGGTTTTGGATGTATTTCGTCCGGTCGAGAGGACTCCCCGTCGCGAAGCGATCTCAAGCTGGCAACCAGTGGTGCTTCGCTGTCAAGAGACCAGAGGAGGCGCGAAGAGAGTTCTACAGTGCAGTATGTCTTACAGTGACTCTTTCCAAACCCACTTGGATTTTAATTGAAGGTCGAATTGTTGGCAGAGCATACTGCTCACTTGAGAAAGAAGTACAGCACTACAAAGGCCAGCAGGCAATGCGCCTGTGAACTCCCACTGAGGTGGGCCCTACAACAACTATCAGGTGCTGTATAAATTCGTCATGCACTGCCAAAGACCGTGTTCGCCCATGATTAAGTGCAGAGGTGCACGAAACGCGTCGGGCGCTCAAAGACTGTTGGAAGTGTCCTGATTTTCTGCTGCAGCTTTCCTCAATAAAAGCGGTGAAAACGGACCTCTGGTGTGTGGCTTCCTTATAGAGGGCAACTTTTTGGTTTTGGATGTATTTCGGCCGGTCCGGTCGAGAGGAAGCCCCGTCGCGAAGCGATCTCAAGCTGGCAACCAGTGGTGCTTCGCTGTCAAGAGACCAGAGGAGGCGCGAAGAGAGTTCTACAGTGCAGTATGTCTTACAGTGACTCTTTCCAAACCCACTTGGATTTTAATTGAAGGTCGAATTGTTGGCAGAGCATACTGCTCACTTGAGAAAGAAGTACAGCACTACAAAGGCCAGCAGGCAATGCGCCTGTGAACTCCCGCTGAGGCGGGCCCTACAACAACTATCAGGTGCTGTATAAATTCGTCATGCACTGTCAAAGACCGTGTTCGCCCATGATTAAGTGCAGAGGTGCACGAAACGCGTCGGGCGCTCAAAGACTGTTGGAAGTGTCCTGATTTTCTGCTGCAGCTTTCCTCAATAAAAGCGGTGAAAACGGACCTCTGGTGTGTGGCTTCCTTATAGAGGGCAACTTTTTGGTTTTGGATGTATTTCGGCCGGTCCGGCTGAGAGGAAGCCCCGTCTCGAAGCGATCTCAAGCTGGCAACCAGTGGTGCTTCGCTGTCAAGAGACCAGAGGAGGCGCGAAGAGAGTTCTACAGTGCAGTATGTCTTACAGTGACTCTTTCCAAACCCACTTGGATTTTAATTGAAGGTCGAATTGTTGGCAAAGCATACTGCTCACTTGAGAAAGAAGTACAGCACTACAAAGGCCAGCAGGCAATGCGCCTGTGAACTCCCACTGAGGCGGGCCCTACAACAACTATCAGGTGCTGTATAAATTTGTCATGCACTGTCAAAGACCGTGTTCGCCCATGATTAAGTGCAGAGGTGCACGAAACGCGTCGGGCGCTCAAAGACTGTTGGAAGTGTCCTGATTTTCTGCTGCAGCTTTCCTCAATAAAAGCGGTGAAAACGGACCTCTGGTGTGTGGCTTCCTTATAGAGGGCAACTTTTTGGTTTTGGATGTATTTCGGCCGGTCCGGTCGAGAGGAAGCCCCGTCGCGAAGCGATCTCAAGCTGGCAACCAGTGGTGCTTCGCTGTCAAGAGACCAGAGGAGGCGCAAAGAGAGTTCTACAGTGCAGTATGTCTTACAGTGACTCTTTCCAAACCCACTTGGATTTTCATTGAAGGTCGAATTGTTGGCAGAGCATACTGCTCACTTGAGAAAGAAGTACAGCACTACAAAGGCCAGCAGGCAATGCGCCTGTGAACTCCCACTGAGGCGGGCCCTACAACAACTATCAGGTGCTGTATAAATTCGTCATGCACTGTCAAAGACCGTGTTCGCCCATGATTAAGTGCAGAGGTGCACGAAACGCGTCGGGCGCTCAAAGACTGTTGGAAGTGTCCTGATTTTCTGCTGCAGCTTTCCTCAATAAAAGCGGTGAAAACGGACCTCTGGTGTGTGGCTTCCTTATAGAGGGCAACTTTTTGGTTTTGGATGTATTTCGGCCGGTCCTGTTGAGAGGAAGCCCCGTCGCGAAGCGATCTCAAGCAGGCAACCAGTGGTGCTTCGCTGTCAAGAGACCAGAGGAGGCGCGAAGAGAGTTCTACAGTGCAGTATGTCTTACAGTGACTCTTTCCAAACCCACTTGGATTTTAATTGAAGGTCGAATTGTTGGCAGAGCATACTGCTCACTTGAGAAAGAAGTACAGCACTACAAAGGCCAGCAGGCAATGCGCCTGTGAAATCCCACTGAGGCGGGCCCTACAACAACTATCAGGTGCTGTATAAATTCGTCATGCACTGTCAAAGACCGTGTTCGCCCATTATTAAGTGCAGAGGTGCACGAAACGCGTCGGGCGCTCAAAGACTGTTGGAAGTGTCCTGATTTTCTGCTGCAGCTTTCCTCAATAAAAGCGGTGAAAACGGACCTCTGGTGTGTGGCTTCCTTATAGAGGGCAACTTTTTGGTTTTGGATGTATTTCGGCCGTCCGGTCGAGAGGAAGCCCCGTCGCGAAGCGATCTCAAGCTGGCAACCAGTGGTGCTTCGCTGTCAAGAGACCAGAGGAGGCGCGAAGAGAGTTCTACAGTGCAGTATGTCTTACAGTGACTCTTTCCAAACCCACTTGGATTTTAATTGAAGGTCGAATTGTTGGCAGAGCATACTGCTCACTTGAGAAAGAAGTACAGCACTACAAAGGCCAGCAGGCAATGCGCCTGTGAACTCCCACTGAGGCGGGCCCTACAACAACTATCAGGTGCTGTATAAATTCGTCATGCACTGTCAAAGACCGTGTTCGCCCATGATTAAGTGCAGAGGTACACGAAACGCGTCGGGCGCTCAAAGACTGTTGGAAGTGTCCTGATTTTCTGCTGCAGCTTTCCTCAATAAAAGCGGTGAAAACGGACCTCTGGTGTGTGGCTTCCTTATAGAGGACAACTTTTTGGTTTTGGATGTATTTCGGCCGGTCCGGTCGAGAGGAAGCCCCGTCGCGAAGCGATCTCAAGCTGGCAACCAGTGGTGCTTCGCTGTCAAGAGACCAGAGGAGGCGCGAAGAGAGTTCTACAGTGCAGTATGTCTTACAGTGACTCTTTCCAAACCCACTTGGATTTTAATTGAAGGTCGAATTGTTGGCAGAGCATACTGCTCACTTGAGAAAGAAGTACAGCACTACAAAGGCCAGCAGGCAATGCGCCTGTGAACTCCCACTGAGGCGGGCCCTACAACAACTATCAGGTGCTGTATAAATTCGTCATGCACTGTCAAAGACCGTGTTCGCCCATGATTAAGTGCAGGGGTGCACGAAACGCGTCGGGCGCTCAAAGACTGTTGGAAGTGTCCTGATTTTCTGCTGCAGCTTTCCTCAATAAAAGCGGTGAAAACGGACCTCTGGTGTGTGGCTTCCTTATAGAGGGCAACTTTTTGGTTTTGGATGTATTTCGGCCGGTCCGGTCGAGAGGAAGCCCCGTCGCGAAGCGATCTCAAGCTGGCAACCAGTGGTGCTTCGCTGTCAAGAGACCAGAGGAGGCGCGAAGAGAGTTCTACAGTGCAGTATGTCTTACAGGGACTCCTTCCAAACCCACTTGGATTTTAATTGAAGGTCGAATTGTTGGCAGAGCATACTGCTCACTTGAGAAAGAAGTACAGCACTACAAAGGCCAGCAGGCAATGCGCCTGTGAACTCCCACTGAGGCGGGCCCTACAACAACTATCAGGTGCTGTATAAATTCGTCATGCACTGTCAAAGACCGTGTTCGCCCATGATTAAGTGCAGGGGTGCACGAAACGCGTCGGGCGCTCAAAGACTGTTGGAAGTGTCCTGATTTTCTGCTGCAGCTTTCCTCAATAAAAGCGGTGAAAACGGACCTCTGGTGTGTGGCTTCCTTATAGAGGGCAACTTTTTGGTTTTGGATGTATTTCGGCCGGTCCGGTCGAGAGGAAGCCCCGTCGCGAAGCGATCTCAAGCTGGCAACCAGTGGTGCTTCGCTGTCAAGAGACCAGAGGAGGCGCGAAGAGAGTTCTACAGTGCAGTATGTCTTACAGTGACTCTTTCCAAACCCACTTGGATTTTAATTGAAGGTCGAATTGTTGGCAGAGCATACTGCTCACTTGAGAAAGAAGTACAGCACTACAAAGGCCAGCAGGCAATGCGCCTGTGAACTCCCACTGAGTGTCGTACTTTAATATTCGGGACCGCGTAGGGAACAGGGCCCTACCCCTGTCTATCTTGGTATTAGCGAACCGCAAATGGTAAATGCGGCATGTACGAGTGCTTTACTTATCGTTCTAGCTATGAATGCACTGTGTACACGTTATTCTGCTGCACTACGCGGGTTCCATTTTGGAAGCAGTGGCCATCTTGTCATTGCCCTCACATAGGCTATAATGGAGCAAATACGGGCCTCACAGTACATGGGCTTCTTCTCTGACTTCTCTGTGACCTGGGCAGCTGGCTCTGCTGCCCCGGGTCAAACTGGTCTCACGAGCTCCCCTTCCTCTCTCCACCTGTGATTAGCATCAGGGCTTGACCCGTCATAAAACCCTTTCATTCTACACAAGCCCCTGGCTAATCTCTTTCGCACCTGGCTGTTCCTGCTTTATGACTTGGTTCCCAAAACAGGAGATGCTCATGTTTATTGGGGGGATCTGTTTACATGTAATGTGGGATCTGAACCTTGTTGTGTAAATCATTGTGGGCTGGCCGAACTGGAATGTGGGATGGTCATCATGACTCTGCCTTTTCTTTGTAAAGTACACTTGCATATTGCCGTATCATAAAACCTAGGAATGTATGCTTGAGGCAGGAAAAAGGGTATTTAAGATGAAGTCCATTCCTATGATTTTCAGCAGTCTCCTGAGAACATACACGCTGTTGTACTTCTAGGATACCTGTTATTGGTCTGCAGCCAATAAACGATTCTTTGACTTCACCCAGAAGACTCTGTGTTTCTGTAGGTCCGGAACAGGGTGAACCCAGAAGTCATAGGGTGTGTGCCCCTGCACCGCTGGGTCTAGAATACCCAGTACTTCAGTTTGGCGCCCAACGTGGGGCGATTTCAGCGGTACCAGTCCAAGCCAGAGGTTCGTGAGGAGCTTCGTGTGGAAATTCCGGAGGAAGGCCGCCACTTCATCGACCCCTGCATGTCGACGTGGTCCGAAAGTCTTTTCTGCGAGGTTCTCCGCGTCCCGACGGCTACGAAGGACTGCTGCCCTGATTAATCGACCTGTTTTGGACCCTTGACGAGTTTGAGAGAGCGAAACAATCGAGAGAGTCTTCTGGTGACGCCATCGATTAGCAATATTCAGTTAAGTATACGTGGAGCGTCTCCCATTTGTTTTGGTATCCTTCGGGATCGTTTGGTTTGATTTGGTAATAGGTGATTTGGTGTTTGCAAACCCCAAAGCCAGAGGCCTCGTGTATTCACGAGAATATCGTAATCGATAATCCTTTGACGTTTGGATCTAGACTAGTGAGCGAAGATGCCTGGTTCTAGAATATTTGGTAGAATATTTTGTTTTGGTTGTGGAAGAGATTTCCAGCTGGAAGAATCATGCCCGGTTCCGCCGGTTGGAACTCCAACTTATGAGCTCTATGTAAAACATGGCGTAGGCCCCATTGCATATAACGAAGTGTGGATCCACTACACCAGAAAAGACGGTGTTTTAAAATGGCCCCAAAATGGTAGTTTTGATACCGATATTTTAGATAATCTGGAAATTAAATTGTTTAAGAAGAAAGCCCGGCCGGCGATGTTTGACTCTTTCCGCTTATGGCGAAAGGAAGCCAAACAGAAGGAAATTAAGCTAGCGAAAAAGAATAAGAGAGAGAGAGGTATGTCAGTAATGCAAGCAGCTGTACAATTTAAAGACAATGAAGAGGAGCAAATGAATGAGCAATTGCACAGGCAGCGTAAGTTAGGGATTGACAAATGTTATCCAGCTTTGCCACATTCTAAGCAGGATGAGTCAGAAGAAAAGGAGAAAGATCCCCTGATGTCACATTTGTTGAGTTCGCCACCCCCGTATGCTCAAACTGCCACGGCGCCTCCCCAGCTTGTAAATATGCCACCTCCAGTGCATATACTGCAAGCCTTGCCGCAACCGCCAGTTGCTTTGCAACCAGTTCCTATTCCTGTAGCGCAGTCCTTTCAAGCGCCTCCGGTAGTGCTTCCAACTGCCCCCGCACTTCCTGCGACTTTGCTTAATCCAGTAACTGCCTCCCCTAACACTCTTCCTTCTACCACTCCAGTACCTGTCTCTACATCCTCTTTTCTTCCCTCTGTTTTTCCCCCTGTTCTCGCCTCAGCTTCTCCTTCAGCGCGACAGCGTTTAGCTAATGTGGTTACTACATTAATGTCGCCTCTCTTTGGGACATCTGGTGCAACTCCTGGTGTACAGCGTACGCAGTTGCGCAGCCAATTGCCTAACCCCGATGAGAAAAAGGTAATAGATCACATGGCGCGTAGATGGATCGTTTTTCCTTCACTGTATGATGTGGAATCGGTTGTTAACACTTTCCATCAATGGGATGCCCCGAAACAGAGATATGTGTTTGAGAAAATGTGCGAAATTCTCTGTGAAGAATTGGAGGATAGTGGTAGAAATCCGAACCCGCAGGAATTGTGTAGAGTGAGGTTCGATTTTGGAACTGGTATAATTGTGGACCGCGAAGTAGATAAAGCAGTTGCGGTTGTATTGTCCTTAAGGAATGACGATTGCCAACAGTCATTGTTTGAACAAGAGGTCCTTGTGGGGAAAAAGGCAAAAGCGCGACAATACCCTATGAGAGAAGTTCCCCCGGTATGGAAAGAAGCAGTTGCAGCTGTCGGCAATAACCCCGCTGTGCCAGCGCATTTCCAACGTGTTTGGGTGCATGTTCCATGGAAGCGCTCTGAGGTGTTAGCACTTAAGCAGACATTGCCTGATCCCCGTAAAAACCCAGCAGGTTATTATAAAGAGTTGTCACAAACAGCAGGATCATGCGTTATGAATTTGGCAGACATAGACATGTTGTTTGGTAATGTTGTTCCACAGCCTCTATGGGGATCAATTCGTAATGCAGATCACGATGCAGAACTAGGGGATACATGGGCTAACATTATTGCTGCTGATACTAGACAAACTGGTGGCGCGAAACCTGAGCCTTTAGTAGCTGAACTGCCTGGTAGAATCATCACGTATATGAAGACACTAATGCCTGCGATGCGCGTAAATTGGGACAAGTTATCTGCATGTAAGCAGAAGAAGGATGAGACAGTGTCAGACTTCTTTACTAGGTTTGAGGAAACGTTTATTGACCACAGTGGGCAGGATATGAGTACTGAGGGTGGCCAACGGTTATTTGTGGATAAGTTTGTGCAGAATTTACTTCCTGACCTGTGTAAGAAGTTGAAAGATTCAGAGAGTTCTTGGGCTGTTTCTTCTTCAGCGCAAATACTGGCTACTGCACAGTATTATGAAAATAGAGATAAAGACGAGAAAGATAGGACAGAGAAGAAAACAAAGGAATTAAAGACGAAGGTCCTTTTACAGCAGGCCTATCCACCACGTGGAGGTCAGAATAATTATAGGCAACCCCAAGGTGTTTATCACCAACCCCAACAATTTCAGAACAATCAGCAAATGAATGGGTATTATCAACCACGTGTCCCTGTGGGTCCCAACCAATGTTCATACTGCAAAGAGGAAGGTCATTATAAATATAGTTGCCCTAAATTAATGCAACGGAACGGTAATGTGTATGGCGCTAGAGGTAGGGGTGGTCAGCAAGCTCCTAGAGGCAGAGGGCGTGGAAGTGTTCCCCAGAACGCGCGTCCTCTTCCGCCCCAAAGCGCCATTAATAGCTTTGATCAGCAAGCTAACGCGACTAGTAATACGGCCCAGTATTACAATAATGATTATTATGTGGAGGACGGTGATGCAGAAAGTAGTGATTACTAGGACAGCCATAGACAGAGAGAGGGAGTTGTTTCAGTGCCAGTGGATCAGAGTGGACCGTATGTTGATGTGACTACAGCAAATGTAACGGAGCCTTTTCTGCTAGACACTGGTGCTGCAAAGAGTTCAATCATGCATTCAAAACTCCCTGGCGCACCTTTGTCTGGCGATATCAATGTTTCAGTAGGTTTTTCTGGCGCCCCGGTTAGGAACCCGATTTCTAGTCCCATGTCACTTTCTGTTGGGCCTTGCGAGCTGAAAGCACCCCTGATTCTGACAACAG
Organism: Triturus cristatus; assembly: GCF_964204655.1. NCBI lineage: Eukaryota > Metazoa > Chordata > Amphibia > Caudata > Salamandridae > Triturus > Triturus cristatus. The sequence goes on along the minus strand of NC_140585.1, from coordinate 1,121,864,751 downwards.
GTTGTGGTGAGAATTTGCTGGGATTAGATTTGTTGAAAAGATTGCATGCTACACTGTACTGTTCTCCTTCAGGAGTACAACTTACATTAGGCAAGAAAGTGATTTCCCCAATATACTTGTCTAAAAACACAATGCCACCTGAATTGTCATCCCTTCCGGATGCCCTTTGGGCTACTGGTCCCAATGACGTGGGCCTCTTGGAGATACCGCCATACGTGGTGACTTTAAAGACTAATGTCAGACTGCCACGTATTCCCCAGTACAAGATCTCTAATGAAGGGCAGAAAGCATTGTTAGACATTGTCAGCGACTTGATTAATAAGGGTGTGATTGAAGAGACAAGAGGCAACGTTTGCAATAGTCCGATTTTACCTGTCTTAAAACGAACGGACCCTTCACAGCCACCTGTTTACAGATTTGTGATTGATCTTAGAGAGGTTAATAAGATTGTTGTGCCTCAGTTTCCGGTTGTCCCCGATATAACTGCCTTGTTAACGATGATTCCAGCCTCTGCAGCATGGTTTTCAGTGATCGATTTAAAGAATGCTTTCTTTAGTATCCCAATTGCAGAAGAGAGCAGAGACATTTTTGGTTTTAGTCTGGGAGGCCGAAGTTTCCGCTTCAGACGCGCTCCCCAAGGCTACTGCGAGAGTCCATCCATATACAGTCAAGCTTTGAAAGCGCAGCTTGATGCACTTGTTTTACCTAGTGGCGCTATCCTGATCCAGTACGTGGACGATTTACTGATCGCCGCGGATACTGAGAAGATCTGTAAAGAAGCCACATTGTCATTGTTGCGCCATTTATCCGCTTTTCATCACAAAGTGTCTCTCTCTAAGCTGCAATATTGTCGACAAGAGGTGACCTACTTAGGTCATCTCTTATCGAAGGAGGGAAGGAGACTGACCCCAGAAAGAATCCAAGCCATTGCACAGTTGAGTGTGCCAAAAACACAGAGAGAAGTGCGTGCTTTCTTGGGCATTACTTCATACTGTAGGCATTGGATTCCTAGTTTTTCTTTGTTGGCAAAACCTTTATTAGCATTAACATGCAAAGACACACCGAATCCTATCCCATGGTCTGAAGAGTGCCAGAAAAGTTTTGTGGAATTGCGCAATGCATTGTGTTCAGCACCTGTGTTGGGCACTCCTGACTATAGCAAGCCTTTTACATTGTATGTTCACGAGAAAGATGGATGTGCGTTGTCAGTGTTAACACAGCCTTTTGGCGACAGACCGCGCCCATGCGCGTATTTTTCATCCACCTTGGACCCTGTAGCGAGGGCATTGCCAAGCTGTCTGAGAGCGACAGCTGCTGCAGCAATGTCTATCCGACAATCTGCTGGTCTGGTAATGGACAACACATTGATCGTTATGGTCCCACACGCTGTAGACACATTATTAAATAGGACCAAGACACAACACTTGACTAGTGCGCGATTATCAGGGTATGAACTCACACTGTTAGCGAATCATATACACATAAAAAGATGTAATACGCTGAATCCAGCTACGTTATTGCCAATTCCAGCAGATTCAGATGAGATTGAGCAACATGATTGTCTGTTCAGAACAGAAGAAGAGACGAAAGGGAGAGTAGATTTAAAAGATACTCCCCTGACTGAGTGTGATGGCACTTTATGGGTAGATGGGTCATGTTTCAAACTCCCTAATGGTGACACGACTGCTGCATATGCTATCACGACTTTACACACGGTCGTGGAAACTGCACGAGTGCCACATAATTCGGCCCAAGCAGCAGAATTAATTGCCCTCACGAGAGCATGCGTGTTGTCTGAAGGAATGAGAGTTAATATATACACAGATAGCCAGTACGCCTTTGGCGTGGCTCATAATTTTGGACGACTGTGGAAAGAGCGTGGGTTCCTGACGTCACATGGAGCTAAAATTCAGAATGGCAAGTTGGTGAATGATCTCCTTGAGTCACTGACCCTACCGTTGCAAGTTGCGATCATGAAATGCAGTGCGCACAGGAAAGTTACAGATGATGTTGGACGTGGGAATGCGTTTGCTGATGAGACCGCGAAAGAAACAGCACAGAATGTGAAGACTAGAATGTATGTTGCAGGCCCCGCAAGATGGGTTAATGATGTTGGAATGTGTGAGAACACAATAGAGAGTGTGAAGTCGCTTCAGGCTGAAGCCACAGAGGAAGAGTTAAGCAAGTGGAGAGAGAGTATGGGTAAGTTGGACGAGAATGGTTGTTGGATTGATCTGACAGAACATAAGCGATGGTTGTTGCCTGATGCATATGTGCTTCCAGTGGTTACTATGGCGCATGGAATGGCACATATCAGTACGAAAGGTATCTGTAAGTTGTTGGCTCCAGTATGGCAGAATGCTGGGATTCCCAAGTGTGCAGAGAATGTGGTCAAGAATTGCATGGTATGCTTGAAATACAACCCTGGTAGGGGAACCCCAACTCCAGCCGGTCACTTTGCACCCCCATCATGTCCATTCGAAGTTTTGCAGCTGGACTTTATTCACATGGAAAGATGCAACAACCTGAAATATGTACTGGTGGTTGTTTGTGGTTTTTCCAAATGGGTAGAGGCTTATCCTCTGAAAGATAACACTGCCCTATCCACAGCCAAAGCCCTTGTGAAAGAGTTTTTCCCCAGGTTTGGAATGCCAAGAATGGTATGGTGTGATAATGGAAGTGAGTTTGTGGGTAAAGTGATGAAGAACGTATGTGAAGGTTTAGGCATAAGGCAGAAATTCCACGCTGCAAATCACCCCCAATCAGCTGGACTAGTAGAGCGCTACAATGGAGCCTTAAAGCTCAAGTTAGCCAAAATCCAGGCGAGCACTGGTCTTAAATGGCCTGACGCCCTGCCTTTAGCACTCCTGTCCACCAGAATGACCATACACTCACAAGTGGGACTTAGTCCCTATGAAGTAGTCTTTGGCCGCCCGGCCAACGTATGGGGTGTGCCAAGGCCTACGAAGTTCAGTGAGATTGAGCATCCAGTACTGCTCGATTACCTGTATGATTTGACTGTTAAACTGCGTGTTTTGCACCAACAGGTACATGATACTCTTCCCCAAGCTTCTGAACCTCCTGGACACCCTATCAACCCTGGTTCGTGGGTCCTGGTCCGGAATTTCCAGCGTAAGGGCAACGACGAGCCTCGCTGGATCGGCCCCCATCTTGTGCTCCTGTCGACAAGATCAGCGGTGCGAGTAAAAGGAAGGAAGCATTGGATACATGGTACCCACTGCAAAATAGTCCCCTTGCCTCTGCCATATGACCAGTGGGTCAAGGAGGGTATCGCCGACACTGAGACAGACACTGTACCTCGTTTTGTACCATTCAGTGACGCACGCCTAAAAGACACAGCTTCAGTCCAAGAGAGTGACAATATTCTGCAGGAAGCTGTGCCACCATCAAATCGACTGGACACCACTGAGCCTGAACTTTTGTTCCAAGACCAAACGGCACTTGGCCATCTCCTCTATAATTTGAGACCCAGGCCCATGGACAAATAAAGATTTCCTTACTATATCCTTTTTGGACACTTTTTGCTCTCCCATCTGAAGGACTTTCTTGATTTTTGTTTTTCGAACCACCATCCGGGTTCTGCCGCAGGGTCGCGGTGCCAAGACTTTGGGGTACAGGCCGAAGACGTTAGGTCAACGGTTCTGGTTGGTCTAGGGCGTTTCCCTGGACTGACAGGCGTACTCCTTAGCAGAAGAAACTCATCCGCCGCGAGCGGCCCGAGTAGAGGATGGAGTTTTTTAAGATGGAGAGACCGATTGAGGAAATGAACTTTAAAACCAGAATGTGTAGAATTGTAAAAAGTAAATGTTTTGTCTTTTTGTGCCTTTTTACACTGTGTAGCATAATGATGTTTATTATAGGATTTGTGTTTTTCTCCACTCAAAAGCCCATTGCACCCACTGAACAGCCTATACCTCTTTCTACTGCCTCCTCTCACTCTTTTCACCCTTTGCCTGAACACGAACAGACCAGACGATCGGAGTTTGTAAATAACTCGTTTATCCAGCTCTTGCACCAGCACCAACTAGTAATGAATACGACCAATTGCTGGGTGTGTGGGTTAATGCCACATACCATTAACAAGGGTATTCCTTATTTGGTGCTGCCATATAGTTATAATGGATCGTCATGGGCATTCCAGACCATGTTTCTCTACGCCCTAGAGACATACTCCCCTCGCCAACCGCGTTCCATCAGACCTGGTACAAACAATAAAGCCTTAGTGAAAGGAATTGCCGATATGAGTAGGGATATTGATGCATACTCATCCATTCCCAAAGAAGAGTTGAGACCTTATGTAGGATGGAACGCGACGGGGTATAGTATTAGTCTGGGTGAAAGACAGCGAAAAATCTCATCTCCAATCTGGGTCGTACCCCACATGGGTCGGTTCTGCTTACAGGGTAATGGTCAGAACCCTAGAGCTCAACTGGGAAGAAGTGACTGCACTGAAACGTACACGTTCCCGTCACAGTTTTCCCCTGCGTTTTTAACTGCCAAGGGTACATATTTCATCTGTAATGACCGAGCATATACATGGTTGCCCCCTGATTTCTCGGGCACATGTTATATTGCGAACTTGCTACCGCCGACATTTACTGCCGCCTCCGACTACCACAAGACCAGAGTTGTGAGAGGTGTGATTAGTAAGGAGGACACTGCCGGTCAGGAAGCAGGAGACTTCTTCTTGGGTTTCCTGCCGTTTTGGGGACCTATGGTCAATAGTAGGAACCTGAGACAGCTGACTCGTGTGGTTGAATCCACCGTTAATGTAACGGCTGGTGCCCTTGGTAATTTGACAGCTGAGCTCCAAGCGGATCGCCTTATGACTTTGCAGAACCGCATGGTTCTAGACGTTATTCTTGCAGACCGCGGTGGGGTATGCAGGGTTATCCAATCCAGTTGCTGCATTTTCATACCAGACAATGCTCCAACAGTGTATCAAGCCATCTCCAAACTCCTTAAAATATCTGAATCCATACACGTGGATAAGGGAGATTGGTCACTGGTGGGGTGGTTCTGGGAACTGATATCTGCCTGGGGTTGGAAAGTTCTGATGGTCATTGGAATGATCTTAGCCATTCTTTTCCTGTTCTGTCTGTGTATACAGTGTGCTCCTGCGATATGTGGCCTCTGTGCTACCTTATGTGTAAGGAAACCTGTATCGAGGGACAAGCTAAGTAATAGGATGATGCTACAGCAACATCTCCATGACTTCGTGAACATTGACCTAGACTCGGATTAAGATGAGTATAGTGATTGCCTATGTAAGGGCAAAAGGAGGGTCTGTCGTACTTTAATATTCGGGACCGCGTAGGGAACAGGGCCCTACCCCTGTCTATCTTGGTATTAGCGAACCGCAAATGGTAAATGCGGCATGTACGAGTGCTTTACTTATCGTTCTAGCTATGAATGCACTGTGTACACGTTATTCTGCTGCACTACGCGGGTTCCATTTTGGAAGCAGTGGCCATCTTGTCATTGCCCTCACATAGGCTATAATGGAGCAAATACGGGCCTCACAGTACATGGGCTTCTTCTCTGACTTCTCTGTGACCTGGGCAGCTGGCTCTGCTGCCCCGGGTCAAACTGGTCTCACGAGCTCCCCTTCCTCTCTCCACCTGTGATTAGCATCAGGGCTTGACCCGTCATAAAACCCTTTCATTCTACACAAGCCCCTGGCTAATCTCTTTCGCACCTGGCTGTTCCTGCTTTATGACTTGGTTCCCAAAACAGGAGATGCTCATGTTTATTGGGGGGATCTGTTTACATGTAATGTGGGATCTGAACCTTGTTGTGTAAATCATTGTGGGCTGGCCGAACTGGAATGTGGGATGGTCATCATGACTCTGCCTTTTCTTTGTAAAGTACACTTGCATATTGCCGTATCATAAAACCTAGGAATGTATGCTTGAGGCAGGAAAAAGGGTATTTAAGATGAAGTCCATTCCTATGATTTTCAGCAGTCTCCTGAGAACATACACGCTGTTGTACTTCTAGGATACCTGTTATTGGTCTGCAGCCAATAAACGATTCTTTGACTTCACCCAGAAGACTCTGTGTTTCTGTAGGTCCGGAACAGGGTGAACCCAGAAGTCATAGGGTGTGTGCCCCTGCACCGCTGGGTCTAGAATACCCAGTACTTCATGAGGCGGGCCCTACAACAACTATCAGGTGCTGTATAAATTCGTCATGCACTGTCAAAGACCGTGTTCGCCCATGATTAAGTGCAGAGGTGCACGAAACGCGTCGGGCGCTCAAAGACTGTTGGAAGTGTCCTGATTTTCTGCTGCAGCTTTCCTCAATAAAAGCGGTGAAAATGGACCTCTGCTGTGTGGCTTCCTAATAGAGGGCAACTTTTTGGTTTTGGATGTATTTCGGCCGGTCCGGTCGAGAGGAAGCCCCGTCGCGAAGCGATCTCAAGCTGGCAACCAGTGGTGCTTCGCTGTCAAGAGACCAGAGGAGGCGCGAAGAGAGTTCTACAGTGCAGTATGTCTTACAGTATATATATATATGTACCAATAAATCCACTGCGTCTCACTTTCCACAGATAAGGACGAAAGAACAAGCACTGGAGTTGTGGCCTCAATCCAAAAAGTGTGTTTATTTTAACACTAGGTCCGACGCGTTTCGGAGTTTACTGGCACTCCTTTATCACGGGCAATAGACTGTGTTTGTCACGTATTATTAAAGTGCAAGTGCCGGTCACGTGCTATCAACATAGTAGAAATACTGCAACGTATAATCAACAAATATCAATGCAAATCAGATGGCAGATATTTCATACGGAAAAAGACAGTGACAGATGGATAATTAATCATTAACAATATGCTGCAAAGAGTTGTGCCGTTTTGTGAAGTTTCGTCTTTAAGCCTCAACAAGTAAAACTTTATCAAATTGCCTATGCGCGAGCAGACCAACGTGTATAATACTGCAGTTCACATTCTAGCTTATCCTGCGCGGATGCAAGGTAGGACCCCTGAGAGTACCTTTTGTGTATATATACACCATATCTTTGCTGGGGCAGTCAGAGGAGAAAGACTTCCATGCTGACACACTGATGCGAGACGCTGAGGTTCCTGCATGCAGACACTCCAGCTCGCAGTGGTCTGACATCCCTCTCGGGGTGTCCTTCTCAAGACCAAGACAGGGTCCCACAGTCTCTCACTTCAGGTAATAGGGTTGGTTTCAGCCTAGGGGGATTCTTGGCTCTACACTTACAAGCATGCTAGGTACACTCAGGTACTTCTAGTTAGGGTTGCATCGTAGGAGTACGCATTATTATAGTCATGTATTTATATACCTGCCTGTATTCATTGTTTTAGCACTATGGTAGGAATCTAGCATCCTTTTGCTCTGTTGGTGCTTATAATCATTTATATCTGTTTCTGTCTTATGGTTGTTTTAGCACACTAATTTTACACTAGAATGATGCTGGCTCAATAAATGCTTATTGAAAACGCCCCCACCATTTATTCTGTTTATCTCTCTGAGACAAAGTGAGCACGAGTGTCTGAGCGAAAAGTACTGTACTGTTTCCACGATCCCTGATGGGACAGAGTTGTCATGTTTTATAGTTGCCAAGAACTATTCTCTCCTTGGTAAGAGGGGTTTACAGTGGCACTGTGAGCTAGCTGGTATACAGGAGAACATACCCAGTGGGGGTGTCTGGAATCAGTCTAGACACCAATCCCACAGTCTCTGTTGTCTAAATGCGCAGATCCTATATAGGTTTATAGCAACTACACGACAGGTTGATACAGGGATGTTATTCCAGATCCTGGGTGCAGAGATGGAAAAAGTATGCTACCTTGCTTTTATTTACACTTCTAAGTCTGCAGTCTAATAAAAGCCTGCTGCAGGCCTGCCGAGAGCCACCAGAGTTGGTATGCTTGTCTGGAAGGTAAGCGGGGATGCTGAATGTGATGGCTTTGTAAATGATGCAGCTCGTTTTGAAGATGGTGCAGGTTGCCAAGGTGAGCCAATGGAGTTCAGTCAGGATGCGGGTGATGCGATGATATTTTCTGTGGTCTTGAATAAGAAGTGCTGTGGCATATACGATGTCCTAAGAAGTAGTACCAGTGTGCAGTCTGGGAGGCCAAGAAGCAGGACTTTACTACTATCCAGATGTTAGAGTATGAGTGCTTGAACAGCAGTTCTGAAGTCATTTCCTGGAAGAAACTGTTTCACTATCTTTAGAAGACAGACTTGGTACCTAGCTGTCTTTGTTTTTTGGCAATCTGTTCCTTGAAATTGAAGTACAAGTTCATGTGCAGGGTGAATCCAAGTGACTTGGCATTCAATGAAGGGTAGGTTTGGAAGCCTTCAAGGTTCATGTCATTGAGCAAGGTATATACTTTTTCTTGTTGGTAGTTTTTAGTAAATAACATGAATTCTGTCCTGGTTGGGTTGACCTTCAGAAAGGCACTGGACATCCAGATCTGGATATCATGCAGGCAGTGTTTGAGGCATTGGATGTTTGAAGCAATGGTGACTTTCAAACAGAAGATGACAGGACACAGTATGAAACCCTGGGGGACTCCACAGGCGATATGGATCTCTTAGAAGCTGGAGTCGCCCCTGTTAACTAACCAGTATTGATTGAAGAGTTAGGAGGGGTACCAGTGAAGGACATTGCAGGTTATTCCCATTTAAGACATCAGGTTGTGTTTGAGGGTGGGATGTTCTACTGTATCGAAGGTAGATGAGAGGTCCAGCAATATTGGGAAGCAGGGGTCATGCGCATCTTTGGTCAGGAGGACATCATCTACAATATATAAGGTAGTGTTCTCTGTGCTGCAGCATGATATGTGCTCAGACCGGTAGTCGTGCAGCAAATGGTGAGCATTAATTTGATGTTGGAGTTAAACATATATTGTTTTTTCTATGATCTTGCATATAAATGGAAGATAATGGATGAGCCAACGCTTGGTAATCTCATCAGGGTCTAGGGTGGGTTTCTTCAGCGGTGGGAGGATCTATCGCTATTCAGTCCACAAACGGATTCACATTTACGAACTCAGGTCTATTCAAAATAGTGCTCCATGTGGTGACAAAGTCAGACACCCAATTCTTGGTGCACCAATCTCACAGGTTCAGGAGTCCAACACAAGACCCATTCCACATACAGTTCTAAAGCCATATGCAGATTGTGTCATCCTCCTCCATACGATGAGCATCCTGACTCTGGCTTGAAGTCTGCGATGTTGACCTGAAACTGCAGAGCTAGCCGTCAGATGAAACTTATATATAGTCTCAAGATACCCCCAGGATTTGTATTTTGTGCAGAACAAAGCAGCTAGAGGATTGCACTTTTGATTGTGACCGCAAAAAGGAAGCATATCTTTGATTTGTGGCACCAGGAAATGGGTACTGCTTTCTTGGAGTGGACTGCAGTGGAAGATGTATTTTCAACCTCAGAATTCAAGATAACAGGCCCCCATTCACCAGCCACAGGTTCCAGAGATTTGCTGATTACATGAATACAGAAACCATCCAACCATGGTTTCAAGCAACTGAGAATATAGAGTGATGTATCGGTACCATGAAGAGTGCAGTAGAGCAAGTAAAAACTCAAAAATCCTCAATAGCCTCTACGCTATGCGAGGTAATGAGGGCGTATCGCCAGGGCCATAGCCATGTGGGGGCCTGAAGGGGTTGGGCACCCCATAAAAATACCTGGCCCCTCTGAATTCAACTGTCAGCATGTCAGTTATTGTTTTCAGATGAAAGCTTGCTCTGCAATGCTTATTGTACTGGTGAGGTCCTCAAACTGACAGCAGTTCTAATAAAGGTGGAGGCAACAGGAGAAACCAGAGGGGTACACCCAACCCCATGTATCCTTCTCAATGGTGGCCCCCTGCTGCTTATAACTACCCCCCGTTTCCACCATTTGGACAACCCCCTCCTTTCGGACAACCCTGTCCCTATCCCCCTGCTCCACAAATGTATTCCAACCAGCCTTTTTTAGGGTTTGGCCGAGGAAGGTCAAGGGGAAGGAGACGGAACCAAGTCCAGTGGTCAGACCAGCAACAGGGAACTCCATCATCGAGCTCGAGGGACACTCCAGCCGTCCCGAGCACGAGCACAACCTAGTCATCAACTTATCCAGCAGAGTTCTTACACAGGACGAGAAGTCCCTCCTGAACAAAGGATTAGGATTTGTTCCTTCCTTCAAAGGAGACATGTTCTCCATTAATCACGAACTCGCTCAATTCTTTAGAAAAATTCGCTTGAATTTCTTCTTTCGTGCAGAACCCAGCACTTCTCTAAGTGACCAGGACTTGAACACGGGCCTACGTGTTAAATCCACTTTTAATCCCTTGCCCAGTCAAGTCCCTCCACAGGTACTCACGTTTGAAAAAGCTGTGACCTCACAGATATCTTCCTCCTGTGCCTCAGGAAACCGCCAATACCAGAACCTTACCCAATTAGAGCGCCTGGCTTTGCGCTCCCTTACCTCTGATGATTCCATAATGATCAAGCCAGCTGACAAGGGTGGCGCCACTGTCATCATGGATACCACTGCTTATCGCTCTGAATGCTTGAGACAGTTGGGCAACACCAATTTCTATCAACCACTTGCTGAGGATCCTACCACTCGTTTACTTCAGACCATTCGGATCTTAGTGAATGAAGCCAGTACCAATGGTTGGATTACTTCTAACGAAGCACAATATTTGGTCAACTCCATTTCCACTGTACCTTATTTCTACATCCTTCCCAAGGTACATAAAAACGTGAATCCTCCCCCTGGCCGCCCCATAATTTCAGGACTGGGGTCCCTATTGGAACCACTGTCGGCATTCGCTGACCACTTCCTTCGTCCTTTTGTGGCCAAAATGCCAACGTACCTTAAGGATACCAAGGATATTCTGATCTTACTTGAAGACTTGTCCTTTGACTGTACTACAGAATTCTTAGTTTCTTTCGATGTAGAGTCATTGTACACATGCATCCCGCAGGATGAGACTTTAGCTGTCATCGAATCTCTCCTGCTGGCAGATCCACCTGACTCCATCACTCCTGTTTCATTTATCATGTCGTGTGCCAAACTCGCCATGAAAGAGAACTTCTTTCAATTTGAGGAACAGTTGTTTTTGCAAGTGTCAGGCACTTCAATGGGGAGCATTTTTGCTCCCAGCCTGGCGAATTTGTACGTTCATGTTTTTGAGGAACAACATGTGCTCAATACCAGTAATCCATATAGAAATCACATCAAAATATGGAAGAGGTATATAGATGACGTGTTCGCACTTTGGCAGGGACCTCTTTCCTCTCTTTTGGCTTTCAAGAACTGGCTCAACAACTGCGACCCCTTTTTGAACTTCACCTGTGAGTACTCTAAGACTCATCTACCATTCCTTGACATTCTGATAACCCCGTCGGATGGCCGCTTGAGTACTGAGCTATACAAAAAACCCATGGCGGCGAATGCCCTTTTAAAATATGATAGCTTTCACCCACGAGCTCTGCGTGATAACCTGCCCTTCGGCCAGTTTCTGCGCCTCAAACGGAATTGCTCCTCTACTGACAAGTACAAGGAACACGCCAGCAATCTATCTAGACAATTGCAGGCCAGAGACTATCCCAAACATTTGATCCGCAGAGCGTCCAAACGAGCCGCTAATAACAATCGGGAGGCTCTTTTGGCACCTAAGATCCCTAAGGCATCCGAGAATAGACTCACTTGTGTGCACACCTATTGTCAATTTTCCAACCAACTTAAGAAAATCATTTTATCCAATTGGAAAATTCTCAACATAGGTGAAGTAGGGTTGCCTAGACCGCTTTTTGCGTTCAAACGCAGTAGCAGTATCAGAGACCAGTTGGTACACACCCGCCCACGCACCAATCAAAGATGCACCCAACAAACTCTGTGGGGTCTCCCTCCAGTTGTGGGCCACTACCCATGTGGCTCCTGTGCTGCATGCAGCCTCACCTCCGTGACCAAGGAAATTGACATTGGCACTGGCAGACCGTGGACTCTTAGAAGCCACAGCAATTGCAACAGCTCTCAATTGATCTATCTGATAACCTGCCCCTGCGGGCTGAGATATATTGGAATGACCACCCGCCGCATCAAAACTCGCATTTTGGAACACAAGAGCACGATACGGTGTGGTCGCTCCTCTACCAAACTTACCAACCACTTTCTAGAGGTCAATCATGCACCCAATGACCTTCACTGGACAGTCATTGACAAACCCTACATACCACCACATCTTACAGATAGCTCCTCGTTCCTATTTAAACGTGAGCAGAGGTGGGTGTACAAATTGAAGACACACGTTCAGGGTCTGAACGATGATATTCCTTGGCTATCTTTATAACACACTTGGCCCGTCCGTATCCCCTTACTTACTGACCCATGCCTCACACCGCTTTCATGGGTACCTCCTATCTAGCCTTCACTTTAATCCATTGTCGTGACAAACTTTTGCGTGCATCTGCTCTGCACGGCTTCTGTACACCGACACATACACCCCCTGCTGATGTACTATTCTTTGCAGCGTTATCTTTTACTCGCCATCTATTTCCCGGCGCCCACAGTGCATTTTTCACCCTCTGCGCTGTTGGAGCCGTTCTCCCATTTGCGTTCGCACCCTCCTCAGCGTCTTGGTTATCACGTAGCAACACGCGCTATGACAGCTAGCATTGCTACAAGACGTGCGTTTCCGCATTCCTCGCGCTAGTGCACTACCACGTCATCACCCTACTCAAGTGTGGCGCTCTTACTTTTGAACTTCTGACAGCGTCAGCCTCTACTTGTCAGCCACATTCCGATCACCTAGGTTACTGCCATACGGGCGTCTCCCCGTTCCGCATTGGCTCCCGCTCCTGCGAGCACGAACTACCTGCTCCGCGATTGGTCCATCTTCTGCTGACACATTCTTACTTTATCCGCCTCCGTCTAACCCCGCGGGACCTCCGGCTGCAGGCTCATTCCAGCCCGGTTCCCCGACGGATAGGTAGGATTCTTGCTCGTTGGGCTCCTTAGCCCCTGTTTTCATTGTAGCTCACATAACTATGAAGGCAATTATCCCTTCAACTTCGAGCGATGTTTTTAAGTATATGTCCTGGTTTTGATTCACTATTATACAGACATGTGCTATTCCACATCGCTCTAACCCGTTACTCAGCCCAGGTCACGTTTCCAACCCCGCTTCCCCCGATTGGCAAACGATGATCTTTGCTCAGTTCAACTTTCTGTGCAAACACTGTTTTTGTTAGTCTCCCTCGTTTTTAGTTGACCTACTCACTTTTCTCACACTCGCTCATGATATGTAAGCCACTATCCCTTCAGTTGTCTTACATCTTTTTTTCAGAGCGGTGTTCCTTCCTGAGCGGTTGCCAGGTGGAGGTCCTTTTTTCCACCCAGTTTCTACGGGTGAGTGGAGTTTGCTTCAAGTTTATACATTTACACTTGTCATTACTGAGCAACCATGTCCCACATTCTGACACTGAGTCCTCTCTTTTTTGTCTAGGTGATGTATGTACCTTTGAGGACACGCGCACCCTACAAGCAACTTGAGGGTGCCCTCTATATCCTTTGTTACGTTCTTTTTTGCAGTAGCTTACTAGGTCCTGATGAAAGCCGAGCCTAGATAGGCGCCACGGCTGAAACATGTCGACCATTACCTCATACCTTGCTCCACTGATTACATCGGATTAGTGGTGCCTTCACTCCTTTTAATCTAGCATCGGTACGGCGTTGTCTAACAGAGTTCTCCTGGCCGTCCGGTCACTAGTTTTAATACACTCCTTTTTGCACTATTTTTTCACTAGCACTGCAACCCCCACTCACATCTCGTTCATATGTGGATTCAGTCCAATGCCCAGTGCATAATACTTACAGCTTTAAGCTCTCACCTCTCGCTGAGGGACTTGTTGCCCCTTGAGAGTTTGAGATTTTCTTTGGGATGAATATCCCATGTGATGGGGTTAGTTACCCAGGGTGATTATATGACCACGTCTTCGGAGTGTTTGCCCTTCCACCACGTACATTAGGCTCCTTTCCCTCACTCTACATACCACCTTTTCTCTTTGCCTTTATAGACCTCAGGATTTTTTTGTGTTATAAGTACTTTGTTGGGGGATCCAATCCTGTGCGGTCTCTAAACTTTCTCCCTCTGACCCTCCGGTATTTAACCGTTTTGTAATTAGAGTTAGGAGGGGTACCAGTGAAGGACATTGCAGGTGATTCCCATTTAAGACATCAGGTTGTGTTTGAGGGTGGGATGTTCTACTGTATCGAAGGTAGATGAGAGGTCCAGCAATATTGGGAAGCAGGGGTCATGCGCATCTTTGGTCAGGAGGACATCATCTACAATATATAAGGTAGTGTTCTCTGTGCTGCAGCATGATATGTGCTCAGACCGGTAGTCGTGCAGCAAATGGTGAGCATTAATTTGATGTTGGAGTTAAACATATATTGTTTTTTCTATGATCTTGCATATAAATGGAAGATAATGGATGAGCCAACGCTTGGTAATCTCATCAGGGTCTAGGGTGGGTTTCTTCAGCGGTGGGAGGATCTATCGCTATTCAGTCCACAAACGGATTCACATTTACGAACTCAGGTCTATTCAAAATAGTGCTCCATGTGGTGACAAAGTCAGACACCCAATTCTTGGTGCACCAATCTCACAGGTTCAGGAGTCCAACACAAGACCCATTCCACATACAGTTCTAAAGCCATATGCAGATTGTGTCATCCTCCTCCATACGATGAGCATCCTGACTCTGGCTTGAAGTCTGCGATGTTGACCTGAAACTGCAGAGCTAGCCGTCAGATGAAACTTATATATAGTCTCAAGATACCCCCAGGATTTGTATTTTGTGCAGAACAAAGCAGCTAGAGGATTGCACTTTTGATTGTGACCGCAAAAAGGAAGCATATCTTTGATTTGTGGCACCAGGAAATGGGTACTGCTTTCTTGGAGTGGACTGCAGTGGAAGATGTATTTTCAACCTCAGAATTCAAGATAACAGGCCCCCATTCACCAGCCACAGGTTCCAGAGATTTGCTGATTACATGAATACAGAAACCATCCAACCATGGTTTCAAGCAACTGAGAATATAGAGTGATGTATCGGTACCATGAAGAGTGCAGTAGAGCAAGTAAAAACTCAAAAATCCTCAATAGCCTCTACGCTATGCGAGGTAATGAGGGCGTATCGCCAGGGCCATAGCCACGGGGGGGGGCTGAAGGGGTTGGGCACCCCATAAAAATACCTGGCCCCTCTGAATTCAACTGTCAGCATGTCAGTTATTGTTTTCAGATGAAAGCTTGCTCTGCAATGCGTATGGCACTGGTGAGGTCCTCAAACTGACAGCAGTTCTAATAAAGAAAATCATGAAACGGGGCCTCACTTTTTACATGGATGCCTTTTGCTTTTATTGATGATTTAGGAGAGAGAAGCTGCCTGCATGGAAAGGTGCTGCTAGAGCTAGGGTCAGAAGCTTTTGGATAGGTAAAGCAGCAACACTGTAATGATTCTGCACAGGACGGCGGGAGGAAGCCGACTTCTACTGGGCCCTATCTGCCATGCCCCAAGCCAAAACAGGAACAATTATTATCTTCAGACTGCACCACAGCAACACAGATATACTGGCCAAGAATCAAGTTGAAGGACAGCTTCCAATGCTCTTTATAGTTTGACACAGCATATTGAACCACACGTGTTCTGTGTGTTAGAAGTAGCATTCGTTTAGTGAATAAACAATCACACTTAGCCCAGAGCTCCCGTTGCTGCTATATGGGGCTGAGCAGGGTAGGTCTGGCCTGTGGGGCAATCTACCAGTAGCAGGATGACTGGCCTGACAGGTGAGTGGGTTGGTTTATGGTGTGGAGTGCAATTTTTTGCACTTGATTTCTGTGAATTACCACGATCATTGCCTGAAGCAATCACACATGCGCGCTGTCTCCCATATCATGCAAAACACCAATACAGGACGTCTCTGCAAGCTCACAACTGCTCTGATTTGTGAATGTGGTGTTTTCTAGCTATCTGATTCACTAATTGGGCCACGTTTATTTTTGTGCTTGAGCCTACTGTCTGGCACAGTCCATCCCTGGGGCTGAGAAGGGAAACAGTAGCTCTGCCTTCTGTGCTTCCATGACTGTGGCCTCAAAACTGTGAAAAGAGAGCCGGTCTTGGGAAGCGATTTGGATGAGGGAGGAAGCAAAATCATTTTGCATTCTTATGAGAAAATCGGAGGGTGAGATAGTTTTCTTGTAGTGCTGCAGTAAATATGTTTTAATCCCCTAGCCATTCGAGTCCCTCTTTGTTCCTGATGAGATAACCTGACATGACTATTTCTCTTGAAGAAGCAATCCCCCACCCTCAGTCTTCAAAAACAAAATGTTGGTCAAAAATGCTCGCTCCAATAGCAGAGAAATACATGCTTGTATGTCTCTACAGTGCAGAACTACAGGGCTTATGGGATTGGGGTATGGTGTTAGTGAACTCAATGAAAATACAACCTTCAATATTCTTCACCATTAAGGGTTTGTGGAGAGAGACGTGCAAGGCCAGTGAATACATTGGAGAGGGAGAGGGAGGGAGACAGCAATGTCAGCTGCAGAAAATACAGATTATGTCCCTGTACCAGTACTAGATAGAACTAACAGCAGTATCAAAGTCTGTATATTGTATTGTAGTGATATAGTGCTTTATCCACTAACCAGATGCTAAACTACATGCATTTTTGAGTCTGCATATGTGTCCACTGATATTTATGCTGGTGGGTGGGTGTGTGGGTGTTTTTCTTTGGGTGTGGGGTGTGAGGAGGGTAGGATGTCTTTCCATTGCCAACCTAAGACAGGCACATGCTACCAGTTTTGTTGAGTCTATCATTTTTAAGGCAAAAGTGCCTTTATTTTTGCTTTCTCCACTCTGAAACAATCCTCCAGTTCAATATGAATTAATAGAAATATTTTGTTTTTGTCGCTTCCTTGGTACATCTCCCTCTCACCTACTCCAACATGTTGACGTGTATGGTAATTTGGCCACTTTCACGGCTATTACTGCCCGGTTCACTGGTGTGCCTGTGCATTGGATGAAGGAGTAATTAAATCACAAGAAACTACTGTCTGTTAATGATTGCCAGAATCCCCCAGTGCCCAGCCTGCCACTGAAGTCTTGCAAGGTCAAGGGGGGTACATTAATATGGCACTGTATGTACATGCTAAATTGACTGTTTTTCTCAGCCGCATCATTCCCTTTCCTAGATTTAAGAAGAAATCTGCCTTTGTTCGTGATTCATATGCAGGAGAACACACAAACTGATGGCAAAGCAGCTCTAAAGTTGAGTAGTTTGTCTGGAAATCGTTTTAAAGCACCAGGAAAACCCTGGGGTATTTGAATCATGATTTCAGTGACTGTGCTATGGCTTAGTAAATTATATTTCTAACAAAATGAACCACCACAACCATCACAGCTAATTGTGAGTGACATGTACACATTTCCTTTCATGAATGGTGAAGTGGCAGTGGTACCATTACCACCAAAGCACCCCTTGCCTGTTCTTTTGGCCTGACACCTCTTGAAGCCGGAAGGTTGGTCAAGGACAATCAGTAATATGGATGTAGCTTCCTGATCTGGATCTGGTATGTGCAAGATTGTATTTACATTTTGATTTAAAACCTCTGTGAAAAACAAATACAATCTCTCAATTCAACCTATGAAATACAAGTGACCTATCAATTTGATTTTTTCATTGATTCCTGTTTCTAGTAGATATGTTTTATTATACATTCAGGACTACAGATACCAGCATGCAACATAAAACAGAAATATAAAAACAACTACCCAAACAAAGCAGAAGTCTAGGTTAATCGTTCAAGAGGTACAACATAGTGTTTTTTTCAATGAAGAAGGATGCGAGGAGCAGGAAGGAGAGCGGCCAGGCAGGAGAGGCGGCAGACACGCAGGTAAGTACCTTCTCTTATCACTTTTAAATAATTTGGGAGGGGGAGAGAGTGGAGCTACGCCAGCTCCACTCACCCTTACATATAGCACAGCATAAACTAGCAAAAAGACAGACTACAGATAGACAAATAAGTCATCATGATTACAGCACATAGAAGCCATGCACATTAAGCATATAGCACACAAGTCACAACTCAACCAACAATACACACACACACACATCAAGCACATCAATATTTCCAGCTGCACTTTTGCTCTTGTCCTGATGCAGGTGCAGAAAGTACTCCTATGTAGAATCAGTTGTTAATACTTAATTGAAAAGCAGGCATTGTTATTGTTTAGTCACCATACCTCAATTTACAGTGAACCTCAAATGTCAGAAAGAAATCTATTAGTAAATAGGTGTGCACCAATTTTGACCCTCAGCCCCAATAAGTAATCGAGAATATTGCTTCCATGCATGTCTTACACCACATAAAGTGGCTATGGCTTTTTTAATACTGATAAGTCTAGTCAGCTCTCATTCATAATACACGCAATGGTTGAATCAGCAGTGGTTTAAAAAAAATGCTCTCCCGTCCAATAAAAACTGTCCATCAAAGCACTGGATTTGTTTATGAGTGCCATTTCAGATGAATTGGTTTCTAGCAAATTTAATTGAACATTGGTCTACAGCTGGGAAATGCACTATTTCAACTAATGTATACTTCCCAGTACACTTTATCATCCCTGATCCACTTTTTATATCACCAAATCGCCCATACATCTGTACCCCAGACCTGGTGACTCTTCTACCCCCTTGGTACCAGCAGACCTAGGATTGGATAGGAAGTTTTAAAGCAAACAATTCTATCATGTGAGAGACAAAGGCCAGTACAGTGACACAGCGGGCCTACACCGAAACTAGGAAACTGACACAGGTCACAAAGAATGACTCGGGGGCTCTTACAAAGGAACTCCAACACTGTAACTAGCACACTGCTACAGGAGAACCAACAATAACATGTGGGCACTGATGTGTCCACATTGACAAATAGACACACTCGGACACTAACAGGGGCACTAGCAAATGGACACTGTCAGTAAGATAATGAGACAGGCGAAGCAAAACAGACCCTAGGTCACTGACACAGGTGGTACCGAAACAGGACCATCAATACTCTCATGGGAACAGGGACATTGGGATGCAGACATGGGACACACACACTAATGCTGGGACACTGACACAGGGATACCAGGGTACAAGGATATTGACACTAATCAGTTGGACTTATTAGACTGTAACTTGATATACTGACACATGGACACTGACTGGGGAACATATCACTATTGTACCTGTGGATGCTAACAGAGGTTTCTGATGCAAGAACACTGGCATGGGATACTGCCACTGGAACACAAACACTACAGCACTGAGACAGTGACACCAACAATAGCATTGGGATGTTGACAATGTGGCAGTGGAAGAAGTTTGTTGCATGAGTCACACAATAACACACCGGCACCACAGTGATGCTGACACAAGGGAATTCCCAATGGGATACAGATAATGGAACGCCAACATGGGGACTTTAGGATATTAACACTTAGATACCTATACTTGAACACAACAACAGGTGATACAAGGACAGTTACACAAGGGCATTTACTGGGGGCATGCAACATTCAGGTACTAACCTGTGGTTCATTAAAGGGGTTACTGATACTGGCTTACGGACAAGAGGGCACTGACATGGGGGCACATACATAGGGTCACAGACACTTTTTGTGGACCTGATACTAGAGGTTAGTGAGGAGCTCTATAGCCTCTGCCTTATAATTGTGGCCAAAATTGAGGTAGGATTTTCTTGTTTAGAATCACCCCTCCTGGTAAATCATGCTGCCCTGAATCTGGAACAAGTAAATTTGGTAGTTGAAAGGGAGGTAATCCCATTCCCATCACGTGTGGTAGGGTATAATCGAGGTACCTTAAAGATAACCATTCCGTACCAACCAAGAGAGGGAGTGATAGACCCTAGTCCACTTTGTAATAGGTGTGCACGTCTAAGCTTTCATAGGGAGAGTGTCTTATTTGGGGGTGACAGGTGGACTAGGTAGTTGCCGCACCGAAGCCTGCGGGTAGTATCCTGGAATGTTCATGGGTTGGAGAACTTAATAAGAACGATCTTATCCAAATATGGAAGGAGAATGAGATCATTTGCTTCCAGGAGACCTGACTGGCGGGTGATCAAATCCAGCGGAGTGGGTTTGTGCAGTTTGAAAAATAGAGGAATTAAAAATGGGTCCTGGGTGGGTAAGAGGCGGCCTATTGACATTGATATCGACAAAATGCAGCAAAGGAGCTATAATTATTTAGACAAGTAGTGAGTGGCTTTTTGCTTGCTTTCTGGATCTGTATGATGGTTGTCTTTCGCAAAGTAGCTTAATAATTGCTAATGTCTACATAATCAGGTTGAGCCCATGTAAATGTGGGAAGAGCTCCAGAGGGATCTGATAGGGTTGACAGAATTCCTGCCCCCCCCCGATTCTCCTAGTAGGGGACTTTAACCTTTGCTTTGTCCCAGTGTAGGTTGAGGTCAGGGTTTCCAATATGTTAGCAAGCTATGGAATCTCCAATGCAATCTTCCCAGAGTGTACTCAATCCAATTTAGAAGGCAAATTTACTAAATTCCTCCCTGCATTAGGATTTGTCTGTCTAAGTGGCTGTTGTAAGGGAGATACACCGGCAGCTCAAATGCTTTTGCATGGTAACCGGCATTGCCCATTAGATCATATGTTGATACAGGCATGGTTCTGACTTCTGCACACGGTTCGACTTGTCAAGAATAAGGGGCAGTGATCATTGGTGCTTGAAAATGGCCATAGCCGCTGCCACGCCACCTAGGGAGTGGGTGATCCCAATGGAAGTAGCTTTTCCTAAATGTTCAACTACTAGAATGGATGAAAGGTATATGGCCAGTTGACACAGTATGAAGTCCTCAATGAGCTGGAGGCTGGTGGGGATGCTGGCTTATCAATCCTGGAATTTAATTCCCAAATAATTGCTGAGGTAATTAGCCATTTAATTCCATTTGTACAATCATGTAATAAGGAGGCTAAAAAGGAAAAACACTGTTGGTCTGCTAAACAGCTGTGGTTTGACAAGGAGTGCTTCCTGGCTAGGAGAAAGAAAAGTAGGAAGGGTCAGGTGGTCCCTGGTTTCCACAAATAAGATTGAGGCCTTTAATTGTAAAATAAAGGGAGTATGAGGCCCTGGTTAGGACTAAGTAGCAGGCCTTTTATCAGTCAAATTGGGACATCATGATTAGCACCCTCCAGAATAAGGATATGAGAAAATTCTGGAAGTTAGTCAAGAGTGGTTGTGGCAATGCGATCCCCCCAGCAAGGTGTACGGTTCCAGAAACTGCTTGGGTAACATTCTTAAGCAATATTTATAAGGCCAGGGTGGAAACCATGAGGGATAATTGGTCTAAATAAAGGGGAGAGGCATTGGAGTCTTTCTCTGCTCAATCTGTAGCTAAGTTGATAACCTCCCTAAACTTAACCAATTCAGCTGGCCTGGATAATCTCCCCGCAATTGTGATTAAGACTAATCCTGTGATGTGGGCATCTTTTTTTTCAAAGGTTTGTATAACCATAACTAAGTCGGGTATATTTCCGCCCAGCTGGAAGGGTGCAATAATTAAATCGATTCATAAAAAAGGGGAGTTGGAAGCACCTGGTTACTATCATTTGATAAGCTTGTTAGATGTTGTGGCAAAATTGTACTCCAAGGTTATTCTCATTTCATTAAAGAACTGGATTGAGTGCAATAGAATAGTCCCAATGGAACAAGGGGGTTTCAAGCAAGGGCAATCAATGATTGACCATTGCTTTGCTTGGCCCTGGGGCAAAAGGTGAAGGAAGTAACAGGGACCTTGCTCTGTTGTTTCGTTGATTTTAGTGCGCCTTTTGATCTGGTAGATTGCAATATACTCCGGGCTAAATTACAACAGCAGGATATCCCCCCAAGTTTATTGGTAATCTTGCAGGAGCTACATTCTTAGAATTGGGCCCAAGTGGAGCTTGTCTTGAATGGACCCTTTCAGAAAGAATACCTTTCAGTAATGGGCTATGGCAGGTCTGCATCTTGGCCCCTATGTTGTTCTCCTTGTTTCTTGCAGATCTCCTGGGGGTGTTGGCAGCTACTCAATCATTCTTGCCAAAAGTAGGGAGTAGACATGTGCTCTTCCTACTTTGTGCAGACTATCTGGCAATTTTAGATTTGACCCAAGCAGGCCTACAGAGGAAACTGATTAGGTTTAACCATTAGTGTGACATGAACAAACTAAAGGTAAACTTGGGAAAAACAAAAATAATACCTTTTGGGAAAAAATCCAAACCGTTTAAGTGGTTCCTGGTTAATAGGACGGTGGAGGTGCTATCTTCATACAAATATTTAAGTATGACATTTACAAAAAATTCTGAGCTGGGCACTACATACAGAATTGGTTGAGACACTGGCAGGTGCAATTATAGGGGGCCTAGACCGTTTCGGGAATTCCTTTGGTGGTCCCTTTTAACAGCTCATAATGCAATGGTCCCCACTCAATGTCTCTACGGGGTCGAGGTATTGACCCTGAGTTGGGTGAGGTGTGAGAAGAAGTGTCTGAAAAAATTGCTAGGCCTCCCAAAAAAGTGTGATGGGCTCAGCAATAAGATTAGAAGGGGAGCTGCAGTCCTGGCCTATAAAACAACCCTCTGATTTGGGGGTAAACTTTGGTCCTCGGAAGTACAGAAGGTATCAGTTCTCTGCGTTTCTGAAATTGGAAGGAGTGAGTTAAGGTAGGCTGGGCAGGTCAGAAATAGATTAAAGACCATTGCAGGGGCTCTAAAAATAGAGAAATATATGACGGCTGAGGCCTCCGACCTGTAAAAGGGTGAATTAAATGTCGCCTGTAGTAGGGAGTCAAGATTGGCTGACATGGAGTATGTAGGGAACAAACCCTCAGAAAATTATATGTTGGAATCGTGGGGAAATAAGAGGGCGTTCACATACATATCAGCACTACCAGATGCCCACTTATGCTCGATATTGTTAAAATTTCGGGTAGCTTTGAATATCCGGTATTTAAGGGCTGAGAAATGTAATGCTTTTCTGGACTCAGAGAATAACTGCACATGTGGTTTTCAAAATTTTTACGTACATTTTAAAATTGATTGTCATCACTTTTATAGGATTTGTCACTTGATTTGAAAACCGCTTTTTCATAAAATATGATATAAACATTGCGATAACGCACTTGCTCTTTTGTTGAACATGGAACATTTAGATGTTGCATGCGCTTTTGCAACATTTTTACAAATATGCTTGGATTAGACATGAAAGGAGCCTCATTCGATGGATGGATTTTCTAGAGTCCAGGGGCCTAAGGTAGGAGGGACTCGTACTGATGTAGGGCACTCAGGAGTATGTGTGTTGGGGATGACAAGTAGATTGAGTCCCAGAAGGATTGACAGGGTGGTGATTGGGAGGGGCTAGTTGTTAAATATTTTTTTTATTGTTTTATAAATTTAAAATGTGTTTATGTATTTATGTTTTAAAGACAATTGTCTAAACATTAAGAAACTTTAACTGAACTGAACTGAAAGACAGACTTACACTAAAATCCGAATATTGACACTGTAGCACTCAAAGTTGGGAACCGGAACTACATGGACACTGAGACACTGACACAGGCACTAAAACTTAAGCAAGATCACTGACACAGAGGCACTAATGCATGGATACAGGCATAGGGAGACCCTCGGGGCACCACAAACACTCAGACTAGAGTCATAACCATAACCAAGGCTATAGTCCTATCTGAACAACATTCTTTAACAGCACCCAAGAAGGCAAGTTAGCAAATGCTGATCATCAGCAATACTATCTAACCTTTTTTGAGATAATATAGCAGCCTGTCAGCAAGGACCCGTGGGCCCTGGCTACAATAACCCCAAACTATGCCTGTTACAGTTTGAGGTGACAAAATACAACTTTGGTTTCTAGAAATAGTTAATGCACATGCGTTCTACTGTCACAGTCCAGTGGGACTTCAATGAGGCCTGATCTGCTGCATGTGGAGGTTGCTAACTACTAAGGCTATTTCGTCTTGATTTCACCACATGCCTCTTTCTCGATCACCCTACTCTTTCTGCCTCTTTTTCTCACTCTTGCAAAATCCCTGCGTTCTGTCTTTGCCATCATTGTCCGATATTTCAATTCCTCCTTCTTTCTTTCTTTTCTTCCCATCTTGCTTTTGGTCAGAGCCAAAATCTAATGATGAAAAATAGATCTGGGTTCCCAAAGAGAAGTGCCAGTGCTCGCTATTCGAAACCAACTAGAAAACTCTGAGCCGATGACTGGGAGCTGCCTGGCAAGTTTCTGCCGCTTTAAGTAATAGAAAGGGGCCTATCACCACACTCACTCCCTCAGCTCTATCTCTGCTACTGACTGTTTTATTGTGGTCTCTCTTGCCGAAGTTGATTTAGAAATGTCTTAAAAACCCATATAGACTAGTCAATTTGTTGCGGAACCTAGAACTAATTGCAATACAATTTCTGTGAGTGGATTGTTATTGAAATTTTTCCGTAGGAAACGATGGTCAAAAGTCTACCACTCTATCATGATGCGTTAATCCAATATGGCGGATTGTTCAAAATGGCTGCCCATTATTTGAGATATAGGGTATAACTGTTTTTATGCCCATGTGTGGTATCATTTTATATGTTTTTAGGGACGGGAAAGTAAAAAATAACATAAATAATTGTTTCTGATGACCATAATATCAAATAATGGCGGAATATGTCAGATAGACAAAGTTTGTATAATTTTTTCGTTGACTTATATGACAAAGTGTGAAGGAACGTAAATATTACAATTAACTTTTGATATAAAAAGTTTGCTATTGTTTGTGTTTTGTTTTGTAACTGTTGTTATTGTTTGTTTTTTTGTTAATTAAAAATGTTTCATTTATGTGTTACAGGTTCTTGTGAGTTGCTGTGAGATACAGTGAAAATGGACGTAGAAAAGTGTTTCATTTGTGATGTGGTGTTTCAAGAAGATGACAATGTATCTGTACTCACTGAAAGAGGAGTGACTGGAATTCAAAAAACATGCAAGGAGAGAAAAATATTTAAGTTTCACGTTTGTGTTGGGCAGAAATGTAGAGCGCGTTTTGTTAACTTGAAAACTCCGTTCCAGGAGAAAGAATCAGATCCCACAACTTCTCGTGTTCTACGGTCGTGTGAAACCCCGTTTGATTTTAGAAAAAAATGTAATTTCTGTGGTACTGAGTTAAGTTTATACTTCAGGGAGAGGAAAAAAAATGTGTAGTTTAATGCACGAACAGTTGAATTCAAATCATCAGTTTTACAAAAATGCAGCGAACGCAATGATGAATGGGCAGACAAAGTTAAGAGACGTATCCAAAATGTGTCTGATTTACATGCTGTAGATCAGGGGTACTCATAGTATTTCCGGTCCAGGGAAGGCATGGCTTGGCAGTTCGGGCTGGACTGTTCCCATGAGGCACAGGGTCAGACTGATTTGCATATGGCCATGTCTGAACTGGGGTGGCAGAGTGGGCTAAAGAACGGTGATGGATCAAACCCAGATCTGTTGACTGGGTGTGAGTGTTTGATTGGTTCTGATGCTCCGTCCATCACCACCCCCTTTTGTACTGTGTAGATCAGGGGTACTCATAGTACGGCCCGCGGGCCGCCAGCAGCCCGGCAAGCCTTTCTTGGCATCCCGCGGACTTTGCAGACATCGTACCTGTGTTTTTTTTTTTTTAACAGTGTCAGCAAACACAGACTCTGCTCTGTGGGGGCCCGGGGATTCAAGCGATAGTCCGAGTGGAGCTGCTGGGGCGCTAAGAGGTGAAATACAACAAAGCCTCGTTATCATGCAAATGGTCTCTTAAAGACCTGTGAAGTACTCGGGTGGGGCTGTGTGTGTGCCCTGGAAGGGAAGCTGCCTCAGCTGCCATACAAGCGAAGGGGGGGGGGAGAGGTGACAAAGAATGACAAGAGAACAGCAGGGTGTGAGAGTCGGGTAGGTAAGGGGACAGAGGGTGACAGAGGGCAGTAGGGAGAGACAGAAACAGACAGACAGATAGAGATAGAGACTGACAGAGACAGGGACAGACAGAGACAGATAGGCAGAGACAGGGACAGACAGGTAAAGGCAGAGACAGACAGAGAGGCAAAGAGACAGACGGAGAGGGAGGGCGACAGAGAGAGAGGGAGACGGAGAGAGAGAGGGAGACGGGGAGAGAGAGGGAGACAGGGAGAGGGAGGGAGACAGGGAGGGAGGGAGATGGGGAGAGGGAGGGAGACGGAGAGGGAGGGAGACGGGGAGAGGGAGGGAGACGGAGAGGGAGGGAGACTGAGAGGGAGGGAGACTGAGAGGGAGGGAGACAGAGGAAGGAAGGGAGACAGAGGGAGGGAGACTGATAGGGAGGGAGACTGAGAGGGAGGGAGACGGGGAGAGGGAGGGAGACGGAGAGGGAGGGAGAGAGGGGAAGAGAGGGGGAGGGAGGGAGACGGAGAGGGAGGGAGACGGAGAGAGAGAGAGGGGGAGAGAGGGAGAGAGGGAGGGAGGGAGAGAGAGAGGGAGGGAGACAGGGAGGGAGACAGAGGGGGGAGACAGAGAGGGGGAGACAGAGAGGGGGAGACAGAGAGGGAGGAGACGGAGAGGGAGGGAGAGAGGGAGAGAGAGAGGGAGAGAGAGGGGGAGAGAGAGGGTGGGAGACAGGGAGGGAGGGAGACAGAGGGGGAGGGAGACAGAGGGGGAGGGAGACAGAGCAGGAAGGCAGACAGAGGGGGGAGACAGAGAGGGGGAAACAGGGGGAGACGGAGAGGGAGGGAGAGAGACAGAGAGGGAGGGAGAGAGACAGAGAGGGAGGGAGAGAGACAGAGAGAGGGAGGGAGATGGAGGAGGGAGGAGACGGAGGAGGGAGGGAGACGGAGGGAGAGGGAGGGAGACGGAGAACGGAGGGGGACGGAGGGAGACGGAGAGGGAAGGAGAGGGAGAGAGGGAGGGAGACAGAGAGAGAGGGAGACAGAGAGGGGGAGACGGAGAGAGACGGAGAGGGAGAGAGACGGATAGAAGGAGAGAGGGAGGGAGACGGAGGAGGGAGGGAGGGAGATGGAGGAGGGAGGGAGATGGAGGAGGGAGGGAGATGGAGGAGGGAGGGATACGGAGGGAGAGGGAGGGAGACGGAGGGAGAGGGAGGGAGACGGAGGACGGAGGGAGACGGAGGAGGGAGGGAGACGGAGGAGGGAGGGAGGGAGATAGAGAGAATGAGAGAGAGAGATATGTGTATGCCGGGTAAGGTGGCTCAGTGGACGAAGGCGTCCGCTGCAGGGACCTGTGTTCCACCTCATGGTCACAGTTTTTTTTGTTGCTCTAGCCCCGCCCCCTCCCCTAATGACCCCGCCCCCAAGGTGCGGCCCTCGGCCACAAACCACACTGTAAATGTGTGACGTCAATTTTTATACTGGAAAATTCATTCCTGGGCAGTTCACTGATAACCCTCCAATATCTTCAGGTCGACCAGAGAACTCAGTTCGCCAGGAAACTTTTCTTCAAGTAGTTAAATACATGGAGGCAAATGATGAAGAACAAACTACTGTTAATGAACTTGTTAATAAAATGCGAGAATTACTGCCAGAAGATAGCGAACCATACAGTTCGAAGTATATGAAACAAAAACTCAGAGAGCATTTTGAAGATGAAATCTTCATAGGAACAGTTGCAGGGACTGCTGATGTCGTTACTTTTAAAAATACAGCTGCTCATGTATTGCAAGAGTACCACAGTCATAGCCATGAAGATGTTGAAGAGGATCGAAACAATCTCCTTATGGCAGCTGCTGAAATAATAAGAAATGATATTAAAGACATCCCTGTAGAACCAGAAACATATCCACCCATTGAAAACATGAGTAGTGTTGATTATAATGTGAGCTATATTCCTGATTCGTTAATGCTCTTATTATCAGTTTTTGTTACTGATAAAACCAACAGAGAGAGAAAAGTAGCTTCTATAGGACAGGCAATTATGCAAGCTGTGCGCCCACGAGTCTTAGTTGCACCGTTGCAGTTAGGGCTGGCAGTTCAATTACATGACAACACAAGCTCGAGATTTGTAGTTGAAGCAGTAAATCATATGGGATTCTGCAGCTCCTATTCAGAAGTTCTTCGTTTTGAACGTTCAGCTGCAGCAGAAAGAGGAAATACTATACCTGTCCTTGTGGAACCTTCTGAAAGTCCTCCGAAATTTGTTCAATATGCAGCTGATAATATTGATCACAATATTATTATAATAGATGGCCATGGTACTTTTCATGGGATGGCCAGGCAATAATAGTATTCGAAAATCAGAAGCCCATCTAAAAAGAAACAGAGGTATTGTAGGACCTAAAGTAAATTTCATAACTTCTACCTCCATCGCCATCCAGAAACAATTATTTCTGAGTAATAATCAAAATAAACAAGCCTTCATTGATCAATTATCGGAAAAGTTACAAGAAGCTGGGTGTAAAACAAAGCAAGCTCATAGTGATGCAGACTTCATGGTCGTTTTGGAGGCTATTGAGTCGGCCAAAACTCATCCTACAGCCATTGTTGGCGAGGACACCGATCTTCTCATACTACTCCTTCATCATTTTCAAGAAAACCAATTTGATATTTTCCTTTGCCCAGAACCTAAGAAATCTTCCAAAAACATAACTGTGTATGATATTAGGAAATTTGTAAAAGCTTTAGGTAATGACGTCTGCTCTCACATCTTATTTGCTCACGCTGTATTAGGATGTGATACCACCTCCAAACCATTTGGATTAGGAAACCGTGACTCCATAAAGTTGCTAAGAAAATCAGGCAGCTTCAAAGAAAGTGCTGCCATATTCCAAACTTCACAAAAATCAACAGAAGAAATTGAAAATGCTGGTCTTAATGCTATTATAGAGTTGTATGGAGGAATAACAGGAGACAGCACACTACATGATATGAGACTTCGAACTTTCACTTCAAAGGCAACAAAATCAACAATACATGTGAAACCGCAAGTCTTGCCTCCTACAGAGGATGCCTGCAAATTTCATTCACTCAGAGTATATCATCAGTTGCAGCAGTGGATGGGTATTCATATGGATCCATTACAGTGGGGATTTAAAGTGAAAGATGGAAGATTGGCTCCCATTAGAATGAGTCAAGCACTAGCACCAGATCATTTATTAAAATTTGTGAAATGTGGCTGTAGCAAGAGTCAATGTGCGACCTTGCAATGTATATGCAAAAGACAGGGAATAGTGTGCACAGATGCGTGCACGGATTGTCGAGGAATAAGCTGTTGCAATTCCATGGAAGTGGACATGGACGATGATTGAAATCATACTATTCTTATACTGAGGAGTGCTGTTTGAATCTATCTCTTTAACAATTTTCATTTGTCAGTGTCATATTGAGAAGTGCTATATTATCTAGTTGAAATTTGTTTATCCTTTTCAAATGATGTTAAAAAAATGTAAATAAAAAATAATGTCAAAACTATGTTTGGCATATTAACATATAATTATTGTTGTTTATTGTATTAATCCCAATTTGATGTTATAGTCATCCGAAACAATTTTTGATGTTATTTTTGACTTTCTCGTCCCTAAAAACATATAAAATGATACCACACATGGGCATATAAACAGTTATACCTTATATCTCAAATAATGGGCAGCCATTTTGAAAAATCCGCCATATTGGATTAGCGTCATGATAGAGTGGTAGACTTTTTACCATCATTTTCTATGGAAAAATTTCAATAACAATCCACTCACAGAAATTGTATTGCAATTAGCTCTAGGTTAGCCCATTTTTTTCAACTAATTTGACTAGACTAATACAATTGTTGTCCATGGTTGTTTAGAAAATGTACCTAGAAACACTGGATTTGCCTTACTTTTCCCCAAAAGTATCTTGGAGAGAGTGCACAGGCCCATGCATGATTGCATTCATGCGGTATTTAGTTTTCTGCAATTTTACTGGATATAAGTGTGTGGAAAACACCCTTTAACACATATTTCCATGGGCGGCTTCTGCATGAGAAAAGAGGAGAGTCGCCCCGCCACCTAAATAGCCCCAAAAAAGCCCCAGAGAGGAAAAATAAGATGGTAATAAACTTAATTTATTACAATTTCAATTTTTCATACCTCTCCATCCCGAACCGAGGGTCAGGATGGGACGGGGCTTGCAGAGTGATGGCGGCAGGGAGGAGGGTGGGCTGCCTGGGCACTTTTCAAAGTGCGCTTGTCCCTATGGATGGATGTCTTGCGATGGTCAGCCAGACATGTGCTCTTTGAAAGCTCTAACCAAACTGACTTAAGACAGCTGTGTTAGAGCAAGTGCAGGGCTCCAGTATCCTCGGGAGCAGCAAGAGAGGCTGCTCCCTCCAATCCTGGCACTTCTCTCATGCTGGTGAGAGCAGCGCCAGGATCAGTGCTTAATTTGAGCTGGTGGTTTCTCGTGCTCAGCACCGGCACTTAATTGCTGGCACTGGCATTTAATTACCGGAACCTGCAATTATGACAGCTGCCACATGGTGGCACTGTTACTGTATTGTAAAGATGGGCACAAAAACACCTGTTTATTAATTCAATATGCATTCAAATAACTAATGACTGCCACCCAAGCCGTTCTTAAAGCTTTGGCGACCTCGAACAGTATGAATTGTCACACTTGTAGCAGTGTGAAGGTTAAGTACAGTGGCAATGTGTTCTGCAAACTGTGGCCACAGCACTTATGTTTTTTACAAATCAAGCACTGGCCGGGATTGGTTAAGGCAGTTGGCTGTCGCCCGCGTTGGACTGCAGCAGCAGGAGGAGGAAGTGCAGTGAGGAGGAGCGCATGTTTAAGGTGTGTTTTTTATTTTTACCCACCACCCATTTGCCCGCCCCACAACTCTCCCAAGATGCCAGCCGGACTGCATATTTCAAGATAATGTCCCAGTGTTTCTTGCTCACTGTGCTTTAAAAGGTACCATTTCCTATTTATTATCACTTATAGCCGTAAATGTAGAATAATGGTAACACTTACAAAAAATTGCAAAATGTGCTGCATTCTTTAAAATCTCACCATATTAAAAAATTGCAGGGGAACCAAACCAATATCAAACACCGAGAACCAAAATCCTCCTGTAGTAATTCCTTGGGGTCTTGCCCTGCTTAACATCTGCCGCTGGCTACGGGCCTGGGGGAAGGGGTGTAAGGTACCATAAGTTAATTATGATACATTACTTTACTATAATATTCTTAGAAAGTCAATGCAACTATATCACGGCCAGATGCTCAAGATGCCCTTGCAGGTCGCACTAAGGCCCCTTAATCTCACTCCAGTGTGTCTCTGTTATATAACTGAGAATCCACAATCTTGGAGCCCTATCTTGGAAAATAAGAGGCTTCAACAATCCGTGGAAGACGCATCAAGTCTTTGCCTATTTAAAAATTAAATAGACTCATTGATATCGCCCTCTACCGGAAACCCTTCATCATGGACCGCACTTTGTACAGACTGAGGACAAAATTGGCAGGTGCTGCATATACAACTCAGCCCAGCCTCGTACCACGCATCAGTCGTTAGACTATCGCATTTTAATGTGGTGGTCTGCATCGCCCCATTAAAATGTATTAGCAAGCATGTTTTAGCACCTTGACCACCTGCACGCGCTGTACCTGGGTGAACTAAACAGAAATATGGTGTTTTCATCTGGAGACATTGCTGCCACCTGCTGGAGGTGTGGTGTAGCACAAAGGCTGAATCTTTCGGATATTTTTAAACCCTCATTTTGTATCTGTAATTTCCGAATTAAATTCTGGTTATTGTTGTAATTTGTGTAAATTGAATTTTATGTCTGGAAAAAAAATGAGTTTTTTGTAATATACATGTACATTGTGCGTCATTTTGTATTGCTTTTTGAGCCATTTCTGGTGCTTTGCAGCAATTTTAAGATCTTCTTAGAGTTTCTTGTTGCTCAAATGGGTGTAATATCTGATATTTATATGCTTACCTCGTCTTCATCGCTTGATTTTGCTTACGAGAAAGTGTCACTTATATTTGTTGAATTTCACTGATAATTACACTAAAATTATGAAAATATCATACATCCCAATCTGAAACCTTGGCAGCTATATAACAACTTCGTACTCAATCTATGCCAGAGGGGCTGCCCTTTTAATTTGCAGGGGCATTCACCATCTTGTAGTTTCAAGGCGGCTGTGGAAACAGCTCCACTCGCTGTGGCCTGCAGAGAAGCTTTTTATAATTTATTCTGCATTGAAGCAGCAGTTTTAGCAGAAATCCATATATTTGAGCTGAAAAGATACATTTTATGTTAGATGTATGTCGGCTAGCTGCTATTAACGTGATCTTTGTTTCCTAAATTGGATTAGGTAGAGGAGACGGAAGCAGTGCCAGGGTTCAGCTCCATTTCGGTTCAGTAGTCCCAGGGGATCGAGGCCAAACTAGAACCAAACCTTTGCCCAAGCCTTCGCTGGATCCCCCACCTATACAAATTAAGCCCCGTATTACTCATAGAGAGCCCCAAGAAGCCTTGGCCCTCTCTGTTCCTCCTCCGGGCCTAACTGGGCTGTGTGCAATCCGGAGCTGGGGCCACGTGACTTGCATGAGTTACTTACCAGCTATATAAGGCTGCGCCGCCGGAGCAACACCAGCCTGAGCAGCAGAGACAGTAGATCCAGCCTGAGCAGCAGAGACAGTAGATCCAGCCTGAGCAGCAGAGACAATAGATCCAGACTGAGCAGCAGAGACAGTAGATCCAGCCTGAGCAGCAGAGACAGTAGATCCAGCCTGAGCAGCAGAGACAGTAGATCCAGCCTGAGCAGCAGAGATCGAAGATCCAGCCTGAGCAGCAGAGACAGTAGATCCAGCCTGAGCAGCAGAGACAGTAGATCCAGCCTGAGCAGCAGAGACAATAGATCCAGACTGAGCAGCAGAGACAGTAGATCCAGCCTGAGCAGCAGAGACAGTATATCCAGCCTGAGGAGCAGAGACAGTAGATCCAGACTGAGGAGCAGAGACAGTAGATCCAGACTGAGCAGCAGAGATCGAAGATCCAGTCTGAGCAGCAGAGACAGTAGATCCAGTCTGAGCAGCAGAGATCGAAGATTCAGCCTGAGCAG
This sequence comes from Triturus cristatus, assembly GCF_964204655.1. NCBI lineage: Eukaryota > Metazoa > Chordata > Amphibia > Caudata > Salamandridae > Triturus > Triturus cristatus. Next base: position 1,121,831,578 of record NC_140585.1, on the reverse strand, counting down.
CAGAGACAGTAGATCCAGCCTGAGCAGCAGAGATCGAAGATCCAGCCTGAGCAGCAGAGATCGAAGATCCAGCCTGAGCAGCAGAGACAGTAGATCCAGCCTGAGAAGCAGAGACAGTAGATCCAGACTGAGCAGCAGAGATCGAAGATCCAGTCTGAGCAGCAGAGACAATAGATCCAGACTGAGCAGCAGAGATCAAAGATCCAGCCTGAGCAGCAGAGACAGTAGGTCCAGCCTGAGCAGCAGAGATCGAAGATCCAGCCTGAGCAGCAGAGATCGAAGATCGAAGATTCAGCCTGCCCTGAGCAGCAGAGCGAGGAGGAGCGATGACACTGGTGAGTGGGAGCGGGACAGTGGATGAGATGTGTGAGAGTCGGACAATGGAAGAAGTGAGTGTGACTGGGACAGGAGAAGAGGTGAGTGGGACAGTGGAAGAAGTGAGGGGGACAGTGGAAGAGGTGAGTGGGAGTGGGTCAATGAAAGAAATGAGTAAGGGCGGGGCAGTGGAAGAGGGAAGTGTGAGTGGGACACTGGAAGAGATGTGCAGGCACGGTTCCAGAGTTTGGGATCTGGGAGGGCCATGGAGAGGCATGGGTGGGCCAGAGTCTCCCAGGTGTCTGAGAGCTGGGTCTGGGCATGCTGGATGGTCTTATACAATTAAATTGCAATGGCAATTTAAATGGGTCAATTAGGAATAGGCCAATTTAGCTATGTTTAAAAGGAGATCACAGGCACTTTATTCCTGCTTAGCAGGGGTAAGGTGCACAGAGTTAAAAAAAAAAACAGCAAAATTGTTTCCTGAAAAAGGTGCCAAAATTTTAAGTGATCATGCAGAAAAGGCAGATTTCAACATTGTCGCATTTTTTTCTTCCAGAAATGGAAGGCTGAGTAGCAAGGATTGACCTTGTGAAACCACCGATTGTAGAAAGATCTCCACAGCAAGTGCATGAGCCCAGTATATTATCTTATCAGTTTAGAACCTGAGGAGTAATAACAGCTGCACTAAAATCAAGGCCATCGGAATTATGCAAAGGGAGGACCAAACTATATATCAGGGTTGACTAAGCTATGCAGCACAATGTGGGGTCGTTTTTCTTTATTATTTTGTCATTTTTTACACGTTAACACTACCTTGAGCAAAGATTAATCTCATTAGTACCAGTTTAAAACGCAACTACAGCAATAAGCAACTAAAAGATGACCAGTAAGTAAACCTTTATAAAGGGGCTTCCACTGTGCAGCAACTTGTCCTTGCATTTTTAGTAGCTTTTGATCTGCTTATGATGGCTTTTTGTTAAAATCTGCAAATTATGCAGCGATGACGGATTATGTCGCAAATGTGACAAATCCATAATTGGGCATAAAATGCTGCATATGCAGAATACATAATTATAGTGGCCCTGACTGTAAGACATTTCAGTCTATTTATGTGACAAAATGAAAGTGAAAGTTTTTGGGGTGAGAATAAATGCACAGTCACCTGTGCCCCAAAGTGTAGTGTCTTTTCTTTAAGTTTCTTAGGAATGACGTCACAGCAGAAAGAAAATATAACAAATCATTACTAAGACATATATCCTGATTGAATGCTCATTTTCACTTACTTCCCTTGCAATGGCAAAATTCTTCATATTGTTTCTGCCAAAAAACTGATTCTATCTCCTAATTACTGGGAGCTTGTGGCCTCGATATAGTGGGGGTGTCTCAGGTACCCCTTAAGTTTATACGTGCACATTAATAGCAGCCACCCTCCTGTGACCTCACCCCTCTCTCCGGGCATTTAAAGTAGCCCTAGACATTAGCGTTATAGATTAAAGCTGCACAATTACACTTTGATTGCAAGTCTGCAGGCTCGTATGATTTTTTTTTATTTAACAAAAAGAACAGAAGATGCTTTCTGCTTGTGCATGGGCCTTGGGTGGGCCATGGTGCTATCTTGGGTGGGCCTGGCCCACCCTCTAGAACCGGGCATGGAGATGTGTGAGTCTCACAATGGAAGAGGTGAGTGTGGGTGGGACAAGGGAAGAGGTGAGTGGGAGTGGGTCGATGAAAGAAATGAGTATGGGTGGGGCAGTGTAACAGGGGACTGTGTGTGGGACACTGGAAGAGATGTGTGAGTCTCACAATGGAAGAGGTGAGTGTGGGTGGGACAAGGGAAGACGTGAGTGGGAGTGGGTTGGTGAAAGAAATGAGTATGGGTGGGGCAGTGGAACAGGGGACTGTGTGGGACACTGGAAGAGATGTGTGAGTCTCACAATGGAAGAGGTGAGTGTGGGTGGGACAGTGGAAGAGGTGAGTGTGGGTGGGACTGTGGAAGAGGTGAGTGGGAGTGGGTCGATGAAAGAAATGAGTACGGGTGGGGCAGTGGAAGAGGGGAGTGTGTGTGGGACACTGGAAGAGATGTGTGAGTCTCACAATGGAAGAGGTGGGTGTGGGTGGGACAGTGGAAGAGGTGAGTGGGAGTGGGTCGATGAAAGAAATGAGTACGGGTGTGGCAGTGGAAGAGGGGAGTGTGTGTGGGACACTGGAAGAGGTGTGTGAGTCTCACAATGGAAGAGGTGAGTGTGGGTGGGAGAGTGGAAGAGGTGAGTGGGAGTGGGTCGATGAAAGAAATGAGTACGGGTGTGGCAGTGGAAGAGGGGAGTGTGTGTGGGACACTGGAAGAGATGTGTGAGTCTCACAATGGAAGAGGTGAGTGTGGGTGGGAGAGTGGAAGAGGTGAGTGGGAGTGGGTCGATGAAAGAAATGAGTACGGGTGGGGCAGTGGAAGAGGGGAGTGTGTGTGGGACACTGGAAGAGATGTGTGAGTCTCACAATGGAAGAGGTGAGTGTAAGTGGGACAGTGGAAGAAGTGAGTGGGACAGTGGAAGAGGTGAGTGGGTCAATGAAAGAATTGTGTGAAGGTGGGGCAGTGGAAGAGGGGAGCGTCACAGCAAGTGTTAGGGCTTTTGTCGGAGTGTTTACGTTGTTGTCAAAGATGATCAGTGCAGTTCTCAGTGTGCATAATACGAATTGGCCTGTTCAGCGAGATACATGATAAATTACGTTTCATTGGTGTGGGGGTAAAGCTGATGTCCAGCTCTCCAGGTGAGTCTGGCCAGTTTGCTAGGTACATTTTTAAGAGGGTGGCACAAGGGAGGAACCTTATGTCACTCAATTGGAAGAGGTGAGTGTCTGGAAATAGAGTTTAAGAGGTGAGATTGCCGAGGAGGAGGTGGTGTGGCACACAGGAGTGAGAAGGGAGTACAAAGACGGGAGTAAAACATGGGAGGGTGAGAAGAAGGACGAAGGAGAAGGGGAGTGGGGAGTGTCTGGAGATGGGGAGTGGAAGAGGCGGATGTGAGGAAGGACAACTGAAGAGCTGGGAACGGATACAGAGATGAGTGTGAGGTGGTGAGGAAAGGGCCAATGACAGAAGCGAGAAGTGGGCATGGACATGAAGTTGGTGGTGAGGGCCGAAGATGAACAAGAAGAGATGAGTTGGGCGGTGTTAGAAGGGACCATGGAAGAGAGGAAACTAAGGCAGGGCACATTTCAAGGTGAAAGGGGGTAGGCAGCGTCCACCCACAGTTTTCACAGGATGGGCACCTTCCTCCCTGCCAAATTGGGCCCCAGTGAAACAGGCTGAACTTGTCCCCGTGTAATTATCCGGGGCGCACTCAGCAGGTGCTGCATGTTGTCTGCTTCCCCTTCTGAGCAGCAATGCGCAGGCGGCGAGGCTATGTTAGATTCCAGCTGGGTGACTGGCAGCAAACAAAGGGCAACGTTAATGGGCCATCAGCCCTCCTTTTGATCCAGTAGGATCCTTACTAGGAGCTATCTGAGCCCCACACATAGATGCCAATGCAATGGCCGGAAACAAAGGGGCACTTCAGCACTTCACAGGTACTTAAGAGACACTGTGATTCGAAGGCAAGCTTTGGACTTTGACTATAAACAAAAGAACCGTACGGCTGACCAATGTTAAGCACACCAAATCCAAAATCAATACACAATTTCTTAATAGGTGCAAAGACACGTCCAGAGCATGCCGTACTTGTGCTCTACTGGAAAACCAGATATACAAACTCTTTTACAAAGAGACGGTGCACCAAGGGAAAAGTCTTTTCAATAGTTCCAATTGTTGTTCTTTTATTTTCATTCAACTTTCAGAAAAATCAGACTCAGCCAACGCGTTTCGTTCTCTACGAACTTCGTCAGGGCTGTGAAAGAACATAGATAAAAACATACATATGTATAAAACACATAAAGTACACCATAAAACACAACAAACTACATTACCAATAATACATATAAAAGTGACATTATTACATGTTGCCATACAAAATAGTAGAAACACCACAAAGAACATACAAAATAAATTTCACATATACATATATTACACACAAAATTAATGAAAAATATTTTTAAAACATATTAGTCAGATACATATACATCACAAGAGTTAAAAATACCACAAAAAACACATATATATCCTGCCTAATATCACAAAAAACACTTATGTATCCTGCCTAACTATACACACTGTCCAATGTTTTAAATAGAGAACTCCTTTAGATTAATTAAAAAGGAAGAGAAACCCCGGAACCTAATCTACAAGTGAGTTAGTTGATAAAGATAAAGAAAATGGTCCTTTTTAATACCAGAAACAGTGAATGAGGTGACTACTGATCTATTAAGAGAGAGAAATGAAGAAGAGAATTTTTATTCAAATGCCAATTCTTACCAAAGATTGTTTCTAAGGAACGGCCACCACAGTTTCAAAAATAGCCGACTTCCAAGTGGTATATAGAATTGTATGCGACCTAGTAAGAATGGATTTTTTAAAAAAAAAAAAAAAAAAAAGAGAGGAATTCCATTATGGCCTCATGTGGGTATGAGAAATCGTAATCAACTGGAATAACAATGCGGTTCATAAGAAAACGACAAACACCTTACCTCTCCAAATATAGATGCGCTCGTAAATGTATCACCGGCTAATTCAAATATAAGTCGGACTCTTAGTTCAGTCTGTATGTATCACAGATAAGAGTAAAATTTATCATTCTAGAAGAACAATATAAAACGCAAGTTGTCAAAGGTGTCCATTATTAATCTTATTCTGTTTCGCAGGTAGTTATTCTAATTCATGTTTCCGGATTTTAAAAGTTCTAACCCAATGGCTTCTATTTCCCATTGTCCATATGTTTACAGGCCAGGACACAATTTTATCAAGAACTAATATTGTCCTGTAGCAAATCTGTCAATTCGACACAATAGACACCGAACCCAGCGTACCAAAGCTTTCGGCGCAACGCTGATATATAACAGGCTGTAAGCCGTAAGTGTTACCATTTCACATTGGACAGCTTTAAAAAAAAGGGGTCCTACTCAGTTATATATAATATTACGGAGCAATAACGTCATGTACGCTTTAAAAAGCGAACGATCAACAAAATTTCTCTGACATGGACATATAGTTGTCCTTGGTTGCCTCACATCAATTAAGAACACAGGATACTACTGAGGCGATATCAACGATAATACTAAAACAGAGCCCAAGTCGACCAATTAGCATAGAAACATCCCTTTAGTTCGCATACTCAGCCCCAAAGGGGTATCACATCAGTAAGATACCCTCCACAAACACCAAACGACTCTCGTCTTACCTTTCAAAACGGGCGCTATCTCGAGTCACCGGCGAAACCATACTCCATAGGTTGAACGTCTTAAATAGGCACAACCCACATGTCACGTGACAAATCACGGTAGTATTAAGGTGGCGACGTAAATATTATTGCTGAGTCTTCAACCTGTGGGCGCCATTTTGGAATGGTGTTTCCTGGAATCTAGTATATAATATCTAATCCCAAGTCGAATCGAGGTACATCCATATATATCATTTATAGAGATATACGAGATTAGATTCTAATATCAGAAGTATGTACCCGTCACGTGATGAGTCGCGGAAGTAATGTACTCACTAATATGGTACTTAAGCTGAATTTCCAGCACATGTGCGCCATTTTGGAATGGTATACCAATGTAATCTGTGCAGCGTCCAAATTTACATAAGAACGAGGCGCTTTAGTATATATCGTATTTAAAACCATTACAATTATATAATTATAATGCATGGGCTGAATTGCCAACCTATGTGCGCCATTTAGGAACGGTATACCGATGTGATGTGTACCGTGTCCAATTTGACATAAAGACGAAGCGCTTATATGTATAGTTTATTTTAAATCCATTACACTTGATAAGGTTCTATTTCTATATACAATTATACGTCTCTATTGGAGTACGTAATCGATAACCAATGCTAATAACCAATAAAATATCGAGAATTGAGAGGAGCCGTGGGGAGGTGGTGTGCAGGGTTTCCTAAATATAAAGGTGACAAGTTGAAAATATATACGGTTAATAAAATCAATATGAATAATGGAACTTAGATAATTGATAAATGGAAGCGAAACAAGTATGGGCTAGATACGATCTACGTAAAGTGACGTTAAAGCCTTTCCTAATATTTATACGATCTCTACCAAAAGGAAAAGAATAATACGCAACAAATCCTGGTGTATATATGATTAAATACCCATTTCAGCTCTGCTGTGAACAGATATATTGTCTGCCTAATTGGACATGCGATATCCAGAGACATTATTGCCCAGCCCCCACGGGCTCGGTATATAAAGGTTTTTTCATTATATTTCAATCCAGTTTTAAAAAATGGAAAACATCACTTAAAAGAAAAGGGTAAAAAAGCTTTGGACTTTGCTCAATCCCTGCATATAAGAGATATGCAAACGCTGTAAGAATGTCAGCTGTATCAGTCTGTATGATTACATTTTTGTATTTCCTTTTTGGCGCTACTCACCCCAGTTTAGGATGTCAAAGCACTTTACATCATTCGCACACATTACACATAGCGCTGATATCGGCAGCCCTCCCCGCACACCTGATAAATAGCTAGTTAGCACACAAGAAATGAACTAAATCAGACAGCAGATGCTTTGATGGAAAAACAGTTTGCTGCAGGTTTATGTAATTTATTCCATAAGTGAAATATGCCAATATGGTGGGTTAATTTACGGGCGATCCAAGGGCACGCAGCCGTAAGTAACCTAAGCTGCCCACCCACCTTATGAGCCAAACAGCTCCGTGGGCCAACCCATTCGGCGCTACCATTTTTTTAAATCCATGACCGCCAGTCACTGATTGTTACTCACACCTTTTTAGGGGTGGAGCAGTAGAGAGCAAGCCCCCGGTTGCTCTGGTTTGAAACCGTCCGAAGGACTGACGGGGCACCATTGCTTACATCCCAGGGTCCTGCAGTAAACACTCGTGGGGTTTGGCATCGAGCACCCCTACTGTACTCCCTCAGATTTATACCCCTATTTACCAATCTGCCTCTGGATCGCATTGTAAATCCACTAATGCCCTGGATGTTGCCCCCTTGTTATCACTTCAGCACTTCACAGGTACTTAAGAGACACTGTGATTCGTAGGCAAGCTTTGGACGTTGCTCAATCCCTGCATTTAAGAGACACGCATGCGCTGTAAGAATGTCTGATGTATCGGTCTGTAAGAGTAATTTTTGTATTACCTTTGTAGTGCTAGTCATCTCAGTGTAGGGTGTCAAAGCACTTTCTATAATTCACATTGATAATAAATCATAAAAGTGTGTAAATCAATGAACAGGAAATATTACCAAAGGCAATAGGGCTTATAAGGTTTAGGAGTCACATATCAACCTTCATAGCACACTCTGCAGGAGACACATTAACCCTCTATTATACTTTTAATCAAAATTGTGACTAGAAAAACACAGATCTCTCCATCAAATACATTTGCTACCTGAATAATCTTACCATTATTATTGTTCCCTGGGATTTACAGGATACACAATGATCTCTGCATCAGGTGCCTTAACCACATAATATCGTTTAATATGCACCCTTTGCAACCAATTAAGCCGGTACAGACTTACTATCATGTTTCTTCTTGTTGCCAACTTGTTTGAGGCAGAATTTAAAAAATAAATAAATGTGTAAGTTGAAGCCTAGATTTACTAAGACTTTGCACCTTGGTTGCAGTCACTTTTTTTTGTTGCAGCCCATTTACCAAATCTATTTACAAATTTACAAAGCCACACACCTTCCTAATTTGTGCGGCTTTGTAAATAAAATAGTAATGCAATGCAGCATATAGTGCTGCCTTGTGTTACCTTATGTCAGGTAGGCATTACCAGGGTGGTGCATGGGCATTCCCGTGCATCCAATCATATATTTTGACGCAAACCCATATTTAAAAGGACCGCAGCACACAAGAAAAGAGGAAACAATTTCAAAGGATAGTTTTTGTGCAGGAAGGTGTTTCTTCCTGAACAAAAAATATCATGACCACAACACAGGCACCCTTGTGCCATGACACAAGGGTGTCTGCATTGGCGCTAGGCAGCTACAAGTGTGGCAGCACTAGGTGAGAGCACAACTGTGCCACACCTTGGAAATTATGGCTCTGTTATGCTCTGCCCCTTTTACGCACCACAGTGCAAAAACTTCACTTGCTAGACGAAATCTTTGTCAATTTGGGTGCCAGTGTCAGACTGCTTTTCATGAGTCCGCTTCTCGTGACTATTCCCTCTCTTTTGGTTGCCACATCTTGACCCCGAATATATGGGTTTCCGGAGTAAAGTATTTCCAATACCAGAACTGCTGTAAGGATCACACACATAGGAACACTGAAAAACAATTTCTAGCCTGCCTTACATCTGCCCTTTCATTTTTTCTAGCATGCCCAGCACCACAATCCTGGAAGAAATCAGCACATTTGAACTGTTAATTTCTTCAAACAGGGACCTCAAGACACAGGCTTAATTATTGATCAGCCCTCATAATGCGCTCAAATGTTTTTATGATAGACAATCTAAACATATATGACAGGCGTTAAGATCTGATGTCACTTCTTGTGATGTCACTTCTTGTGATGTCACTTCCTCTGAGGGCACGGTAATTATGCCACTTCCTGTGATGTCACTTCCTGTGATGCTACATGCGATGTCATGCACTGTGATGTTACACGCTGTGATGTCACTTGCATGCTGCCTAACTTGGTTAGTCCCCCACTACTTTATTTTAGAACTCTTGCCCTGAGCTAAGGAGGTGTGAGAAGGTACTTTCCCCCTTCCCCCACTTTAGCAGCTTAAATGGGGGATCAGTGGTACTGGGCAGTGTGTGTAATATCAAACCTTGATGTTTTTTCATATTATATTTGTGATTTTATATAAAACAGACATGCCTCATAGACTTCAGAAGGTTTCACAAAAAAGCAGAATGTATCAATAACAAATAGGAAGTATTAAAGTAACATTAAAGGTGGAGAAAACACCAGGTTAACTTCCCCATGAGGTAAAGCGCTTCATACGTATTCATTGTAAAGCATAGCAGTTACAAGCAGGTGGTGCAACACAAAAGCTTTACAAAAAGCAGAACATATCAATAGTGAATAGAAAATATGCATGTAACATTAAAAGTGGAGAGAACACCAGGTTGGCCTTTAATGAGTTAGAACACTTTACACCTACTCATCGTAAGACATAGTAGTGACAAGCAGGTGGTACAGTACCATGGGCTGGACAACAAACAATCGTGCTGGTTCAGATTGCTCTGCACTTGGCTGGAACGTGAGAGAGTAGGAGCCGGTTAGGCCAGGTGTCGTTCAAAGAGAAGAGCTTTGAGGTCTTTTTTGAAGGTGACCAGACATGTGGTCAGGTGGAGGCTCAGCAGGGGAGAGTTCCATACTCTTGTGGCGCTTCTGGAGAAGAATCGGCTCATGTATCACTTGTGCTTGAAGGTGGGGGGGGGGGGGCAATTCAAGGAGGGCCAATTTACCATTTTATGAGTCTCGGCTGGCGTCTGAGATTTTCAGTCCCTCTGCTAGGTACGAGGGTAAAGAGGGGTGCAGATCTTTATGAGAGATGCAGGCAGTTTTAAATTTAGCTCCTGCTTCTATGGAAGACTAATGAAGGGAACCTAGAATGGGGGAGATGTGGTTGAATTTCTTTTATCCTGGCACGAAGCGGGCTGCCTCATGTGCAATTCTGTAGTCGACTAGAAGTGTCTGGACAACAAATTTAGGGTTGTGTGCTGGAATGAGGTTCCTGATTCCCCAAAGAAGCCTTGGCTGGAAACGAGCACTTTTAGCCATGGAGGAGATATGGTTCTGGAGGTTAAGACATCTGTTTAGGGTGAATCCGAGAGATTTGGCATTCGGAATGATGGAGAAGTGGCCTTCTATGTCCGGGAGAAGATCCATACAGTCTTGGATCGCAAGTTACCGTTTTTTGGAGAGATACAAAGAAATTCAATTTTCTCTGTGTTTAGTTTGAGGTGGTTGTTAGCCATCCAAGTTTGAACTCTGTTCAGGGAATTGTATAACAGGGTGCAGTCTTCTGGGCATGAGACCTTCAAGTATATTTGGGTGTCATCAGCATATAGATGTAAGATGACTCCTGAGTTGCTGAGGATTTTTCAGAGGGGTTCAAGGTAGAGGTTGAAAAGGGTTAGGGAGAGAACTGAACATTGTAGGACCCCTTGTTGCAGTCTGAGTTGCTGGTTGAAGCTTCAGCATGTCTAGCAGTGCCTCGTAGTTGACTGTGTCAAATGCTGCAGAGAGGTCGAGGAGCACAAGTAGACAGGAATTGCCTGTGTCCAGAATGAGAAGGGTGTTATCCATAATCTGCAGAACTGCAGTCTTGGTGCTGTGGCCCTGACAGAATCCGAATTGAAGGGAGTTGAGAAGGTTGTTGTCCTGGATGTGGGATGACAGACGGGAGGCTACACAACTTTCATTTACCTTGCCTAGGAGAGGCGGAGTGGAAATAGGACAGAAGATATTGAAGTCGTCAGAGTCCAGAGATTGTTTTTTTAGGAGAGGAGACAGTCTAGCAACAAGCCCTGATCCAATGATCAGTTAGCTGGGATTATCAGAATGAAGAGAAGCAGTTTGGCTAGGTCTTTACTGATGGAGCCTGGAATGGCGTCACTAGGATGGCTGGAGGATTTGTCCTTTGATAGAGTTCGTAGTTATCTGCCTCAGAGATTGCAAAAAAAGAGGACTTGGCTGTTGTGCCGTGCAAGGCAGTACCTCTTTGGGTATGTTGTCAACTTTGGAAGGAGGAGAGATGTTAATGTCTTTGATTTTTTGTCAAAGAATTCTGCTAAGTTATTGCAAAGGATCTCTGATGCCTAAATGGGGGGTTGGAGGGAGGGTTGCTGGTTTGACTGATTACCTCCAAATAGTTTTTCGTTCCATTCTTGGCTGTATGGAGGCAGGATCTGATATATGATGCCTGGGCTACAGAGATGTGGCTTTTGTATTTTTGTCTTACAGTACAAAGCTTTGTTAGATTTAATGGTGAGGGTGCTCGTCGCTAATCGTTCTCCAAGTTCTGTTATATTTCCTTTCTTTGTAGAGGGCTTTGGAGTACCAAGGGCAAGAGGGTTTGGGTCTACTGTATTTGTCTTTATGGATGTAAATTCCATGATTAGGGAGTCCATGCAGGAGTTGAAATTGTCTGGGACCTCGGTGATGTCAAGTTGAGGTACTATCTAGGTGAGGTTTGATAGGGCTATTTGCGTATTCATGTTACTGGTATCTCTGAACCAGATTTAGTCTTTCTTCAGTTGACCAAGGGTTTTCTTGTTTGAGAAAGATATTATGAAGGGAATCTGTAGGTGATCCGACCAATCAACATGGATGGGGTCACTGGCAGATGTGGCCTGAAGATGATGAGCCATAGAGTGGCACCTTTGCAGTGTGTTGGTTTCTGGTAGTGCTGGTAGAGTTCTATGTCTTTTAGAAAAATTGCAAAGTTGTCCAGTGGTATATTTGCTTCAGAACCCCAATGGAGCTTGAAGTCACTAAGAAAGATAATTTTGTCAGAAATTTTTATTGTGCTGTGAAGAATCCCCTGCCCTCTGCAATGAAGGTGTTGATTTGACCGGGAGGGTGGTAGATCACACTCAACCTGAGGTTAGAGGAGGAGTGTGAGATGAAGTCCAGTGAAAACACTCAAAGTATTGAAAGTGTGTGTGTAGGGAAGAAGTCTGCAGCTCACAGAGCGTCTCTATATTGCTGCCAGGCCTCCACTTTGTTTGCCTCCCGGTCATTTCTCAGAACAGAATGGGGGGGGGGGCAGTAGGAGTGGAAGAACGCTGCTGGTGGTATTGTTTAGCCAGGTTTCGGTGAGGATCAGGATGTCGATGTTGTGTTCTGTGATTGTGTCTGTGATCTCAAGGCAGTGTTTGACTACAGAGTAACAGTTGTGCAGCATGCAAGTAAGAGAAGAAATGGCGAGTTTGGTTTGCCCAAGGGGGAGGATGGTGATATGGCTCAGGCTAGAGGATAAGTTGCGATTTTGGGTGGTGATGGGGAAGGCATTGCACATATGGTTCGAGATAATGGTGGGGATAGGGAGGCCATTTTGTGTTTGGCTGGGGAAAGGAGTGTTGGAAGCATTGGTCTTTTCATAGTTTTTTGCAAGGTTTTGTATTTCGTACTCTTTGAGTAGGCAGTTTGCCCAATTGGGTCTGAGGTAATGATTATCCCAAGGGATTGTGATTGTGGAGGGGCTCTTGACCTGTGCTGGATGAGGTGGATCACATTTGTTAGAGGTAATTTAGTCGCTGAAATGAGTGAAGGCATGTGTAAGGATGTCTATTTTTTTGTGAAATAAGATATAAAGGACAGGATTGCAGAGAGAGGGCTCCAGTGGTGGACAGGGGAGAATGGAGGCTTATCATGTTCTTTTGTGGTAGGTGTTGGGGAAGGCTTGCTGATCCAGGGATTCGGGTACATGTGGGATCGAGGGGGCAGAAATGGAGAGTTAAGGAAGGAATGTTTCGGAAGTTGATTGCTCCTGTTGCATAAGATGGTGAGGCGGGATGGGTTAATGGCCTGGGGAGTTGGTGGTGAGTGAATTATGGGAGGTGTGGAAAGAAAGTTGACGGAGGGAGGGTGGATTTTGTGTGATAATTGGGACGGTGGGAGGGTGTGCAAAGTCTGGTTGAAGGTACTGGGTGTGGGGTTAGGTGACTGGAACCTGCTGGAGTGTTAGGTGGGTAAATGATTGAAGCTGGAGAGCAGGATAATGAATTAGGGTAGGGGAAACAGTGGAGGTGTTAGAAGGTGTGAGGAGTGGAGAAGAAGACAGAGGTGTGAAGTGTAGAATGTTGGGGAAGATAAGAAAGGAGGAGTAGGGTGAGTGACCAGAAGAGTTGGCGATGGATGAACGTGCAATGAGTGGAATAGAAATCAGAGGTGTTAAGTGTTGAATGTTGGGAGAAGATGAGGAAGGGGCAGTAGGGTGAGATTATGGGAAATCCGAAGGGTTGTGATGTGAATTCGCTGGGAGAGATTTGAGAGCAGGAAAGATATTGTCAACAAAGGCTAGGATCTTATTGTTCGCTTGGATCATTATTTTCCTATTGCCAAAGATGGAATTTGTAAGGGTACCAGGTACTTATTTGGAGAAAGCGGTGGATTGAACCTGTAAAACTCAAAACCAAGTTAGCTTCTGAGCGGGCCTGATTTGCAAGTAAGATCCTGAAAGCCAGGTGATGCATGTCTTGGATCTGCTGCTGGAGTTAGTGACATTTCTCATATTGCATCTGGGGCAGAAGCCACATCTGTCCTTTTCTTTGACATGGATCCCATCACATGTAATGCGATTTTCTGTCATATTCTATTGGTTATTTTGATTAATGTCATAATATTGTTTTAAAACATGAAAAATCATTCCTCTTTTTGGTCACGTATTTTTAACAATCATTTTATTGAGTCAGTGACTTGAAATATATAGGAATTTTAATTTCAGCCACAGACGTTATGACTTCCACTGACCGCAGTGCAAATGAAGGAGTTCAGAATCATACAGCAAGCCTTCCCTCTTCCTTCCAATGTCTCACTTTGTTTTCTCCTCTCTAATAGGTCGTGGTGACTCGGGAGCTCTGTCTTATGCCTTGCCAAAGTGTCTTTATTGAAGGCATAATACAGAATGACATCAATGCGTAAGTGTTGGGGTATCTGGGACTTGATGGTGTGTACTGGTAACAGCATACAGAGGACAGGCACTGGAAGTGGAGGGGTTTGTCTTTTCGTGGTAGGGGGTGAAGCAGTGAGCAGAAAGGAAATGTGGTAAAGAGAGCATGTATCTATGGCTCGGGAATGGTAGGATATGGACATGCAGGTGATAGGCATGTCAGTGCGGGGGAAGGGGCTGTGGCAAAAGGCTGGGGTATTTAGAAATGGGAGGTTTGAGCTGTGGGTGAATGAGTTTTTGAAACTTGAGACAGAACTCAAGGAAAGTGTTTTTTGTGCCCTATAGTTGTAGCATCAACCTTGGACAGGATTTTGACAACTTAGTTTTGCACTTCAACCCTCGCTTCAACTTAGGCTGCGACGTCAATACCATCGTCTGCAACTCTCGTTACCAGGGAACCTGGAACCAAGAGGTCAAAGACCATGACTTTCCCTTCCAAAAGGGGCAGAAAGTACAGGTAAGGAAGTCGGCAGGGTTGGGGTGGAGCCAAGGGAATGCTAGAAACCGAATCAAGCACTTAAATTCAACTTTGCTCCCTGCTTTCCCCACTTTCCCAGTTATAAAATCTTCTGTCTCTTTTAGGGCCAATTCAAGTTAACCATATTTTGGTAATAAAATATGGGACCCTTTGGCACCTGCAATTAAAGATTGCCCTCATCTCCCACCATTCGTAACTCAATAGTTAAGATTGAGGTGACACTTCCATAGCAGAGAAGTTTTGGAGCTATGGCCCAACAATGGATAATTTGCACTGAAATCTGTTTTTCCAAAATAAAATGTTTTTAACATCTTTGATGAATGTTATGTTGCATGTTCTAGCACTTTACTGAATTCTTGAACTAACAATCTATAGGCCCATAGTGGCATTGAGAGATACTACATGCACAGGTATGTTCATAGACAAGTAGTAGAGCTCAAGAATACTAAAAAGCAAAACCTACATTATCAGTTTGCAGTATGTCAGGCTAAGTTTGAGGACACAGGACATGAAAGGGTTACTAGGCCTCAACCATGGGGGTAGAGGTTGTTTGACTCTGATGACCCGAGGTATGTCCTTCTACGGCTCACCCAACTGGGCCAAGTATGACCCCTTCAGCACTTGACTCCAGAGACTGCATAGGCAAGCAGTAACAGGCTTTTCAGGGAGGTAGTACATATAATATAGTGGAGCACAGGTGCGCGGTAGCAAACAAGTGCTACTGAGCCCCAACCGTAGGGGTTGAAATGATTTTCCTCCTTTGCCCCAGAGGCCATTCTACTACGGCTCTGCAAACTGGGCCAAGTGCAGCCCCTTCAGCACTTGATGCTCAGTAGTAATAATGGGGAGCAGTCACAGGCTTCTCAGGGTGGTATTGTGGAACTGCACAAGCTCTGCACTTAACAAATGCACATCCCTATAAGAAAGGACTGTCCAACCCAGTGCTTGACTTTCAAAAATAATGCACAGTAGAATTAAATACTACACTCACATGTATACATAATGGAACTTAGTGGCCTAGTGCTAGAGTGCATTAGAGCATCTCTCCTCTGGACCTCCGGGTGCCGTTCCTTTGCTTAGGTGGATTTTTCCCATTTGGGGAAATTGTAGCGAGAATCGACTCAGATGCAGTTTTAATCCCAACACTCTTAGGATAGGGCATAGTCTGTCTTTCTCACTGTATTCATCCAACGTATGCAAGTCTATAGATTGGGTTGTTTTGGCTCAGGTGCTGCCACACTTCTGGGGCAGAGCGCAAGCCAACTGTCTTTTTTGGGTGTCATCAACATTTGCATATGCAGCTCTCTGATCTGTCAAAAGTGGCTGTGAAAATCTCTAGGCTGTGCATGTCCAGATCAGTGTTGCCATGTGCAGGCCAGTTTGTTTCAAGCAAGTGACGCAATGGGTTTGCTTCATCACATGGATAGGAGACCACAGCTCAGTTCACGCCATGGTCTTGGGTAGTTAACTTCAGGTGCAGTGCCTCAGGTCATGCCACACCATTACAACATGGGCACTGTAACTAAGGTCACGCTGCAGCTGGTTATTTCTTGCACACAGTAGCTCAGGTCACACCTCTGTCAATTACTTCAGGTGCATCTGCTCAGGACACACTGCCGTTGATTACTTCATGAACAGTGGCTTAGGTCACATCGCCTCTTCATGATTCGTATTGGTAATCGT
The DNA here is from genome assembly GCF_964204655.1 of Triturus cristatus. Taxonomy (NCBI): domain Eukaryota; kingdom Metazoa; phylum Chordata; class Amphibia; order Caudata; family Salamandridae; genus Triturus; species Triturus cristatus. The sequence continues at coordinate 1,121,815,331 of NC_140585.1, read as the reverse complement.
AGTAGAGCATCTGGAGTCCGCTGACATCAGGGTGTACAGATCGCCCTCTATAGTTGTCCATTTTAGCAAACCCACTAAACCATTGTCACGCCACACCTCGCTTTTCCCGTACTGTCACTCCTCTTGCAGAGTTAGCAGGCTCCTTTACGCCCTCACCAGGCTGACTGGATGACTTCTATGTACTTCAAGATATGATATCAGTTCTTGTAACAAATTATATACTGAGATGATGGGAAGCTGGCTGTCAGGTTGACACAAGCTCTTGTTTCACAACAGTCCTCTGAGTACTCTGAAGAGCACTCCCTTCCTTGGTCAAAGAAAACTTTGAACTGGAACATCAAGCAGCTCAGTTAAACCCCACATTTCTACAGTCAAATAAGGCAGGAGATGTGCATAGGCCATTTGTACGTTAAGAACCAGCTTGGGGTGGTTCTCTGTTCAGTTGTTCTTTCCATGATGCTCTCCAGACATGGACTTGGTGTAGAGTGATGCTTCTCACACAACAGTGATCCAAAGAGGTATGAGCTTTCTGCACCTAACTGTCATCAGCCACACTGAAGAATGACCAGATAAAAGGCAAAAGGCTGATCTCACATAAGGAGTCCTTTTTACCTTGACCAATAGAGATTGCAGTCCCACCCTTCACCCCAACCATCAACCAAACGACACTGCTTCACAAAAACTAATCAGTCACACGCCTCAGTAAAAGACCTAATTGAATTTCTAAAGAAGCTTTGCCCCTGTTTTCCCACTTCAGTGTCTAAGTCTCCTCCCTCCAGCTCCAGAAGTGTCATTAATACACTTCCACTGCCTGAGAAACGACCTCACTCCTCACCTCCATCTTGTGTAAAAGGCCAGGAAACAACCATCTGAAATGGGTCCAGCAGGCCCCCATTCCTCTGGTTCACTCAGACACACAAAGCATATACCCCACATGCCACATACAAAATCATGCACCCATACACTTCGGGTGCTGGTGCTAGGATGTGGGTAAGTGCATAGATGGTGGACGCCACGCCAGTGTCACAGATAAAAATATCTGGTCACAACTATAGATTCACAAAACATTGTATGCTGTCTTCATCGCTCTATGTACTAAACCCATGACAAGGACAGTGGTCCACTGTCTGTACAGTGTTTAGACCCTCTAAACCCATGCGACAAGTACAGGATCTCACTCATTTCAAGGGACAGGCCTAGGCTTCTGCACACACTCTAGATTACTGTGAGACGCGTGTCAAAATCAAAACCCAGGATATTATCTACACACAGTCAGGTACTCCGGTCAGGGGAACACAGCTGCACATCATGCAGAGGTCTTCCACGTCCCAACACAGTACATGGAATAAGGCAGTTAAGGTGGCCTTGTGTGGCTTGATAAATGGCACAAGGGCGATGCAAAAGCCTGATAAATATGGGCCAATACTTTACAGCTGCCACTGAGCGCTGTACCCAAAAAATAGCCACTCTTGGCCAGCGTCAATGCCATAGCTGAGAAACGCCTCTTTGAGGCTGGCACACACCTAATTAAGCCACCAGGGTAGACAGAGCAAAAGGTGTATTAATCATGTCTGAGTGCATAATAGAAAACTGGCGCCAGTGGTCCAGCAACAAGGGTAAAGTCCATGCTCAGTTTATGAATCTATCCTTTGATTGACAACAGAGAAAATAAATCACGTCCTCCTCAAAGCAAAACGATTATATTTTTCATAGGGTGTAGTACAACCCATGTGGACACCTTCCCATTGTGAATTGGTTACCACCAACTTTGGATTGGTGGTAAAGTATTACTGTTTTGTGACTGGAATTGGGTCAGAAATCATTCATACATACCACTGTGTTTACGTATTGGAGGTGGCGTCCTAAACACACACCTGCCAAATAACATATCGGAATTGGGTCTACCACGAGTGCTTGTCAGACATAGACAGATGTAAAGCCTTCCTATCATCACCTTTTGTCTGTTGGGTAATATTGGTTGCTTTGACCCATGAGGGTTGGAAAATGTGGACATGTCGCCATTTTTCAAATTTTTCACATGATGCATATTTTTACATGTTATGTGCTTGGCTTTAGCTAGTGGGTGCATTTGGTAAAGACTCACTTTTTATATTGAAAACACATTTTGGGGTTTGTTTATAACGTTGGCGCTATTTGATCAAATTTTGGACAATACCCAAAGAAATATCCGCACTTCAATAAAGCAAAAACCTCTGAATGTAATTACACCAAACTTGGCATGAGATTTGAACTTTAGAGTAGTGTCCTCTTTCCCTGTTTGGTGTTATTTTTTCAGTGTTTTTTGAGATATTTATGTCACACAAGTGTCCCCTGACTTTAAGGGGTGAGTATTAGAACTATCTGGACTGTTTATTGGCGGTCTGTCCATGAGCTCCAGTTTGTGGAGCGTACGAAGTCCATTGGGCAAGAGAGTATTTTCTCCTTTTGTCCAATACAGCTTCAGAGATCCTAAACCTGGACCCCAGCACCAAAGGCTGTAATTGGTGGGCCAGATCATGTCTTGTGGGCATGAAGATCAGGTACAGCATCTACTGACCATTTGGCCAGTATACAATTGAGACCTGAGACCCATAAAGTAAAAAAATATTCTAGAGCGCAGAGTTCACAGACCCAGGTCGAGATTACAGACCCTGGGGCCTGCCTGAGGGCAGCTGACCCTGGTAGATTCAGACAGCTACAGGGGCCAGGCCCTGCAGTGTCCAAGGCCAGCCAGGCCCAACTGCAACTGCACAGTTGAAAACTGTGTTTTCAGACAGTGTGTGTTTCTACAGATGGAGCCCAGGACAAATGAATATGAAGGATGTCACAATCACAATGGACAAGACAAGTCTGCTTGTAACCATGACGTGGATACATCACACACGGTTGTATACCAGAATATTAAGAAATACTGTCCGACATGCCCCAAATATTGTTTACAAAGATATATAAGTTTCCATTGGGTACAGAGTTTCTATTATTAACTCCAGTTGGCCAATACTTTTGTAGACAAAATGTAGGACAAGATATCTAGTTTAGACATTATTCTGACAATGGTATTATGGTACCACACCATCATGCTGTGATCCCTGAGTATGCATGAGTGAAACTCACTCCACATACATCAGGTTCCCTCTGCAAAAATGAGTCAAAGACTCCAGCTATGCGTGATTGATCCCACCTTTCCTGGGGAGTGCGAGCAGGTACATTTACCACCAGGAGTGCAGATAAGAAGGCCTATAATCCAGAACTACAAAATACTACCACCACTGCAAGCCCTGTGCAGCGTGGTATTAGGATAGTAGCCACAAGGGTTCGTGGAACAGTTTGGGTGTAATGCTTTTTAGCTGAACTAGTTGATTGTATTCACTATCCTCAACCTTTGGTCAATCTAACTAATTTCACTGCCTTCTCTACCCCTGCTATTGTCTATGCAACAAAGGGAATGAAAAGATTTAATTGGTGGCTTTCCTGGCCATACCACTTGCTCTATTAACTCGCTTCTTGGGCGCCACAGATATGTCTTCTCATATAGTCATACATGTATAAGGGTCCTGAAGAACTGAACTCTCTTCCTATCCATATAAGAAATGTGGAACTTCTGGTGCATGCAAAGAGGCACCTTTGAGCAAACTTCACGATCCATTTCCAATGCATCCACATTCACGATAGAGACTTCCTCTGGAACACTGGTGTGCTCCACTTTATTGTCAAAAACGCCCCTACCTATATGGGGGATGGGAGCCAGAGACTTGTCCAGACAAACACTTAATGGGAGGAAATCAGGGGCCCTTCTCCCAGTTACCCATTTGGCGATGATGGAAACACTTATGCTAGTTCAGCTTCTGTTCTTAGGCGGAGGTCCAGGAATTGCCACTGAGCATGCTTTTCAGACTTCTGGCTATGCTGCTGAGGATATTTCTCCCCCAACTGGCTCAGTCGGTTGTGCAACTCGCCCCTTCTGATCTCTCCCATTGGCAGTCCACTACACACCTATTGCCATCTGCTTGGGATCAACCAGTGAGAATCAACAAGGGGCTATCTCAAATTTCCTTAACGTTCAGGTGATGGGTTTTGATTTAAATCCCTATCTACAAACAATTATAGCTAGAGATTTGCACCAAAATCAAAAGTAAAAAATCCAATTTTCATTTCTCCTCGTTTTACCTACTTTGCTTGCATAATGCATTGTACAGCACTTATACTAAGCAAGAAAAGTGATAAAGGATAGTTTTTGTGCTGGAAGAGTCACCATTCAGTACAAAAACTATTCCTTACAGACAGTACACAACAGTGCACTATGGTGCAAGGGTGTGTGCGTTGGCACAGTCAAAAGTGTGCTAGCGCAGGGAGGACCCCAGTCTGTTCCTGACCACCCTTTCATGCAGTCTCAACATTCAGTTTTGCACCTTTCAACCAGGTTCCAAAGGAGACCTCAATACTGCTGCTGTAATCCTTAATATGTCTAAGCAGAAGAACAGATGGCTCGTCCATGCCATATTCAGACTGCCAACATCAGTTCCACCAAAGTCTCAGTGTCCAGTTAACTGGATCTTCTAGGAATCCAGCACCAACTTTGACATCCCCCTAGAGATACCAAACTATAGGAGTCTATATCTTAAAATTTGATTTATGTCAGGTTTCCATATGTACCAGGGGCTCACCATGAAACAGGGGTGCTCACTGGGCCCACAGTCTCAACCAGACTCAATACAGAACTTAGATTTAGGCCTTGGGTCCAATCACAAATTTAAAGGATATCATCTCCTTATTCGTTATCCTGGAGAGATGCTTCAAATTACTCTACAATCAAAACAGTGGCCATGTTTAATGGAACACAGCCCTCAATGTCAAGGCTGAATAGCAAAACCTCCGGGACAGGATGAAGGTGGGATTAATAGAAATGTTGGTCATGGTATAGGCTCATCTCAGGTTTTACGGGGAAATGGAAGATGCAACTACTGTACTTCAAGCCATACTTTGTCTTTGATCTTTATTCTACCATGCTGGGCTGCTGGTATCTTGTGACCTTTGAACGTCTCAGTCCTTTGAGGCGGGCTCAGGTAGACCTAATCAGCATTGCCTTGAGCAGGCCTTTCTGACAGTGAGGGGTCACCTCAACTTGCAAGGCAGCATCTCTCCTCTCCGTCTCATATCTCATATCCACCATCCCTTTTCTTGTATGGAATGCCAGTGAGGGGGTCCTGAGGGCTATATGACGTGGACTCCTTTAATCCTCCTTGTTTAGCTGTGTATGTTGCATTTGGTCTCCATTTTGTTCTCTTCTAAATTGGCTCTGTCTGCCTTATATAAGTTGGTATTCTCATAGTGGAAGTGCTTCTTCAGTGATAGGGCCCGTCTCCTTTGAAATTGAAACCATCAAAGCAGTGGGTTGGAACTAAGGGATGGAAAGGACACAGTCTGCAGCCTAGACATAGGTTTCAGATCCCAGTAATTGAACCATTGTTCATGCAAATCTCCATATGTCTCTGACATGAATATACAAGCTGTCCAAGTCCCCCACTATCAATGGGATGTGTGTACATGATTCCACAGTCCTCCAACAGTGACATGCATTTACAAGCTTCCACAGATATCCTCCACTGTTAGCACATATTTAAATTCAACTACAATCTTCCTTCACCATGGATGCATGTTTATAATCTTCCTGTGTCCTGTTCCAACAGAGATATGAATTTACTAACTTCCTCGGTTATCCTCAACTGGACAAATGTATTTACAAACTTCCCATGTCCTCCTTCACTATAGACACGTATTTGCAAACATCCATGGATCTTCTCCAAGAGAGACATTCATTTACAAGCTTCCACAGTCATCCTCAACCTTAAACACACATTTAAATTCTACTACAACCTTCCTTCACCATGGATGCATGTTTATAACTTTCTTGTGTCCTTTTCCAACAGAGACATGGATTTACTAATTTCCTAAGTTATCCTCAACTATGAAAGTGTCTTTACAAGCTTCACATGTCCTCTTTCACTATGGACAAGTATTTGCAAACATCCATGGACCTTCTCCAAGAGAGACATTCATTTACAAGCTTCCCGTATCTTCCTCTACCAGGGCATGTATTCACAAGCTTCCAGCCCTCTTCCAGCAGGGACATGTGTTTACTTCTTCCAGAGCCCTTAACAAGGGAATCTGAACCTAAGATGTGGGCAGATTTCAAGATAATTCTTGGGGAAACTGGTAGCAGGTGGAAGTGAGAAAGCCCAAGTTGAACAAAAGAGTCAAAGAAGGGTAGATGAGCACTGACTGAAGGTTTTTGGGTGGGGTGGCAAAGGAGGATGTATGACGTTACAACGCATACATTTACATCGCGGTACACTACATCGCGGTTTTAACAACGCAAGTCGTTACAACGACTTGCGCTAGATGGCGCTCTAGGACAAGGAATAGGACTTAGGAGTAGTATAATTTACTATTCCAACTCCAGTCTACGTACAGTAGGGAAGGTGTTGGATAGTAAATTATAGGGAAGGTGTTGGATAGTAAATTATACTATTCCTTGTCCTAGAGCGCCATCTAGCGCAAGTCGTTGTAACGACTTGCGTTGTAAAAACCGCGATGTAATGGCATCGCGATGTAATCCCCGCGTTGTAAACGATGTTCCCCGGCAAAGGAGAGTGGGGCTGGAGAAAGAGATTCATGGGAGCAGTGCTGATTGAGAGGCCGGCTTAGTCCTGGTTGGCAGAGTCTGAGACATGGAATGTTACCTTAACACTGAACTCTACTTTTTCTCACTCCTTGCAGTTAACCGTAGACTATGGAATGGACGAACTGCTGATCACTTTGCAGGACAATCATGTCATTCCGTTCCCAAACCGGCTGAATATGAAAGTGGTCAACTACCTAAGTGCGTACGGAGTCGACATTCACTCTTATACTGTGAAATAACTACGTTGAGAGGATTTACGTGCCTATGATACAGCTCACAGTGGACACCACAAAAACCCCTCTCCCTGAGATTTGGGAAGTCGGATTTACCTGCTACTGAGGGTGCGGCATTTGTACTTATCCCATAAAGTGTCATCTCTGTTCACTGAGGGCCTCTCTATAAGGCCATGTGCTCTGAGTAAAGATTTCTGTACTTCATTAAATGGTTGCTTATAGTGTTTACTTATTTCCCTGTATGTATTTCTGTAACCTCTTCAAAAATGTATCTCTGCTTTTATGACTATCCCTGCAAATCCGTTGCATGGCTTCCATGTAAACGCTATTTTCGTGATACTGTATTTACTAGAAAACTCTGTGAATCAGTGATAAAAACGCTTCCATCCTGGGTACAGGTCTCCATATCTAGAGACTGACCAATGACATTTAACACCTGTAAATGGAAGTAAGGCACACAAAATATTTTTTATATACCCTTTCTTCAGAATTCTTCCAGTTTATAGGTTTAATAACAGGTAATATTATTATTGAAATGTGTGACACAACAATCATCTACTCACTAAAGTTCTACAATACTCTACCTTTGTCCATTGTGATGCACCAGGATTTACAGTCACAGAAAGTGATATCACAGAAAGCGAGGATGCCTCTGTGCATGTAATAGAAGGAGCCTGGATTATAGTGTAGAATCTTGTATGTGAGGTCCTATAACATGTATGCTCAGCAATGCACAGATACATTGTTTTGGAGAAGAGGGCACGTGGCTTAGGCAACGGCAACTTCATAGTTACTAGCATTCCATACCAAAAAGGGAAGGATTTATCAGGTTAAAAAAAAATCACACTGTGATCAAATCACCAGAAATTAAATAACTTGATGGTAAATCTTGTGACAAGAAATGGAGTCCATATCAGTGGAAACGATCATGTGGCTTCTGAACCAGATGGCAGACAACATGATAAATAAATAGCATGATATAAGCCTGACCTTTGAGCACAGGGCCACCCTTAATCTCATTAACATATCTAGTCACCAAAACACATTGTAAACCTACCAAGACCTTACAGAGGCTTCCAGCCCACCCATTACTTTCCATTGGTTGGCACTTTCATTACGTGCTTCTTCATTGATGGCTTTCCTTGTCCATTTTGTCCTCGTCCAACCCAGGAGCATAACCTCTTTAACATCCTCTTTACTGGCTGACTTGTGTCCTCTACTGTCAACTTTTAGGGAACTACTTTTTATATAGTTAAGCTCTTCATCAGAGTGCATGTGTTTTCCTGCTCTCACCTTCTTGTGTCCCCCCCAAAAAAATGTCTACCCCCAACCAAACTCAGTGTCTGATCTCACTTTTTTGTAGCTGCTCACTCTCCTCCTGCTTACCCCTGTACTTGTGTTGCCATTTTCTTTTATGCTTCTCCCCTGCCCCCATGTTGCTGTCTCCCTTGTGTAATTCTCTCCGCCCCATGTTGCTCTTTCCCTCGTGACCCAGCACCTGTTGGACCCGGCCTCGTAGAATGGCCCTCCGTGCCCCCGCACCACCGAAACCTGGTGCCTGCAGCCCAAGCACGCGGCCCAGCCGACCCTTCCCACCAGGACACCCGCACCAACCCCGGACATCCCCGTCCATGGCCTCTCTCCTTTCGGCCACCCCGGGCCCGCGTGCCCACTCCATGCAGCAAGATGGCCGCCCGGCTCCAGCGCGACCCGGGCCTCGAGGCGCCACTCCGGCTGGAGGACATCACGCTTCCAGGGGATGAGAGAGGGAGGAGCAGTTTCTATCGCACCTCTAACTCCCCTGGGACGATGGGTTTCAATCGGCCCTCCGGCCTCCCTGCGGGCTGGCTCCGTGCCTGCTGGGTGTCTGGGACTCCTCCTGACCCGGCCCTGAAAGGATCAAAAGACAATAGCAGGAAACCCCGACAAGCGGCCCCCAGGTGACAAGACCCCTGCCTGCACAGACTCCGGACATCAAAGCGGGGTCGACCTATAACAAGGGGTGCTCTGAGACTGTCCCGCAGATTCGACGCTGGAACAACGAGAGCTGCCGACGTGGTCGCGGCTCCTGGAACTTGAACCCACCTGAGCCCTGCTGAGTGACTCGCGGCTCCCTGAAGATCGTAAGACCTCCGAACTCGTACCTGAGCCCTGCTGAGTGACTCGCGGCTCCCTGAAGATCGTAAGACCTCCGAACTAGTACCTGAGCCCTGCTGAGTGACTCGCGGCTCCCTGAAGATCGTCAGACCTCCGAACTTGTACCTGAGCCCTGCTGAGTGACTCGCGGCTCCTTGAAGATCGTAAGACCTCCGAACCTGTACCTGAGCCCGCTGAGTGACTCGCGGCTCCCCCAGACTCTCACGGTCCCGCCGGACCCCGACTCCGACCACGTATCCCCCAGCTCGAGGATTGTGAGCTGTGCGCCGGATACGTCCCTGCTTTGAACCGTTACCAGAGACAGTCCCGCTACCCCCTACCTTTCCGAGACTCTTGAGCCCGTGCTCACCTTGTACATATTTGCAGTGATACCTATTTGATAAAGCTTGTTTTCTGAGAATACCCAGTGTGGTCTCTCTGTGTCGTGTGGTGCCAGAAGTACGATCCTAGTTGCGAGATTCCTCCCCCTGGGGAATCTCTCGCCAGTGCCCGGCTACAATACTACACGGGTGGGACTCAGGGAAGTCAGGACCCCCTTCCGGGCTCCTCTGAGGTCGCCGTCTAACATTGGTGGCAAGCGACGGGATTCGGGCCCATCACCTAGAGATCGTACAGTGAACAACGGACGCACGACCAACAAAGATGGCAGAAGGAAGCGCCATGAGCTCCGCAGAAACCAACGCCAACAGAGTGTTCCAGGTGGAGCATCTAGAAGAATACACACACAAAGAGCTAAAGCAATTTTGCAAAGAACTTAAAATCGCTACCACTGGCCTCAACACTAAGGAAGACTTGCAGAAAGCACTGAAAACTTGGGTGGAGACCGGGGCCTCCCGCCCGGAAGGCACGGGGGAGCGCCCCGACGAAGCCGAACCCCCTCCAAGTGAAAGCAGCGACAATCAGGTGCGAGGCATTGTACCAGACGGGGGCCTATCCCCGGAAGAACTCGCGGACAGAGAGAGAAGCCGCAGTCATGAACTCGAGTTAGCCAAACTCAAAATCAAGGGCGAATTGAAGTTAGCGGAGAAAAAGCTAGCGGTAGAGCAAATGCGCGTACAAGGCGAACTGGAAGAAAAGAAGCTCCAACGGGAGCACGAAGGAAGGAAGCTCCAACTGGAGCACGAACGCAGCTTAAAAGAACTCGAGCTCAAGGCCCGAAATGAGGACGGGAGGCCCTCGGGAAACCGAGAGACGGCCCCTCCAGCGGAACAGAAGGTCCACATCCCCAAGGATGTGGTCAAGGAATATTATAAAAACGATGACATTCAGCAATGGTTTCGGGCCTACGAGGTCGCCATGACCTCCCATCGGATTCCACAGAAGGACTGGGGGGCGGGGTTGTGGGGGCGGTTTCTGAGCGAAGGAAGGGACACCCTGCTCGACCTACCCCTCTCCCTGCAGACCTCCTACAGCCACATGAAAGAGGCTCTCCTCACAAGATACGGCCTCACCCCAGAAATGTACCGCCAACGGTTCCGGGACTGCAGGAAGATCCCAGGCACCACCTGGGTGGAGTATGTAAACTTTTTCAGTCGGGCCTTCGATGGGTGGGTCAAGGGCAGCAAGGTCACCACCCTTGCCGAACTCACTGATCTCATGCTATGGGAACATCTGGCTGCGAACTGCTTCATAGAGCTACGTCAACATCTGCTGGATAGCAAGCTCACAGATCCCCGGAAGCTGGCTGTGGAGGCTGACCGCTGGACCAACACCCGGGTCTCCCGGGGCATGGTAGGAGAGTACCCCCGAACCAGTCAGGGACCACCCCGCCAGAGATGGGGAGGGAACCAGGGAGGGCCGAGAGAGTCCCAGCCTAGCCCCCCGAAGACACCACCTCCACCTTTCCCGGCGCCCCCCCCCACCAGTAACAGGGCCCCCTGGGAGACGAGGACACCGGGTGACCGTCACATGCTTCCGTTGCCAGAAACCCGGGCACTACGCCAATGACCCAGAGTGCCCCATGGCCACCCAAGTCACCCCTGCGAGACAGATAGCCAACGTAGCCCTGGGGGAGGAGGTTGAGGAAGCCGAGGAGTGGGAACCCGCCGCTATGGCCCTAGTATCCCTGGGAGATAGGGAAATGATCCCTGGTAGCCTCCTACCGTCCAACACACAGAAATATGGGCAGCTCGTCAAGATCAATGGCCACCAGGTAGAGGCCCTGCAGGACACCGGGGCCAGTATCACCGGTGTCCTCAGGCACCTAGTTCCCGAGGAGCAGATCCTCCCCAATGTCTTTTGCCCCGTAATATCCGCAGACAATAGGGAAAGTATGTGTCAGGTAGCCCTGGTGCCATTTGAGTGGGGAGGGGTGATAGGTAAACTCAAGGTGGCCGTAAGAACCTCCCAGCCGGTCGACTGCCTCTTAGGGAACGACCTGGAGAGTTCTCCCTGGAAGCACGTAGAGCGCAAAGCCCACCTAGGAATGATGGGACTCCCCGAGTGGGTGTGTGCCACCACCCGATCTATGACAGCCCGACTCACTCCCCGGAGAGAAGTCGTGGGCACCCCGGTCGAAGAAACCCGTACCGTCCCCGCCGAGGGTCCTCCCGTTCCCCCATCGGAAGGGTCCGTCGCCAGCGACGAACCTGCACCATCCGACCCCGCCCCGGTCCCCGAGTTGGGGGATCTACCCGAGTTGGCCCATTGGCGCCACGAGGGCGGGCCCACCCGGGAAGAATTTTGCCGGGAGCAAGCCACCTGTCCTTCCCTGATCGGGCTGCGGCGCCAGGCCGAGGGCCAAGCCGCCGGTGACCAGACCGGAACGCACCGAATCTATTGGGAGAATAACATCCTGTATAGTGAGCAGAAATCGGTGGAGCTGGGATCCGGACGGGTACTGGTGGTACCCCTCCGCTTCCGAGATTTCCTCCTGGGCTTAGCCCACGATGTCCCCCTCGCCGGTCACCTGGGTCAGGACAAGACCTACAGCCGTCTCGTGACCCATTTTTTTTGGCCTAAGATGAAAGCAGCGGTAGAGGCACACTGCAAGTCCTGCCCCACGTGCCAAGCCAGTGGGAAGAGTGGGGGGAAGCGCAAGGCTCCCCTCCAACCCTTCCCGGTCGTCAGTACCCCCTTCGAACGAGTCGGAATCGACATCGTGGGGCCACTGGACCCCCCCACCTCCCAAGGTCACCGTTTCATCTTGGTCCTAGTAGACCACGCCACCCGCTATCCGGAGGCTATTCCCCTGCGCACCATTACGGCCCCCGTGGTGGGCCGGGCCCTGATGGGGATCTTTTCCAGGGTGGGTTTCCCCCGCGAGGTCGTGAGCGATCGCGGCACTAATTTTATATCAAGGTATATGACGTCCCTGTGGCAATAATGTGGGGTGTCCTATAAGTTCACCACTCCGTACCCTCCCCAAGGGAACGGCCTAGTAGAGAGGTTTAATAGGACTTTGAAAGGGATGATCGCTGGCCTAGACGAGCCCCTCCGGCGTAAGTGGGACGTCCTGCTCCCTTGCCTCTTGTTCGCTTACCGGGAGGTCCCCCAGAAGTCCTTAGGGTTTAGCCCGTTTGAATTACTCTATGGGCACCCCGTCCGAGGTCCCCTCAGTTTGGTTAAGGAAGGGTGGGAGGCAGCACCCCAGGCCACCCCCCGAGATGTGTTCCAATATGTCCTGGCCCTCCGGAACCAGACCAGGAGGTTCCGAGAACTGGCCGAGGCCAACCTGGAGGCGAGTCAAGAAGAAATGAAGCGCTGGTACGACCAGAATGCTACTCTGGTCGAGTTCCAGCCGGGCCAGCAGGTGTGGGTCATGGCCCCCGTGAAGCCTGGCGCCCTCCAGGACCGATGGACTGGGCCCTACAAAGTGGTTGAGAGGAAGAGTCAAGTCACCTACTTGGTGGACGTCCAGTCGCCTCGGGATCCCCTCCGGGTCCTGCACGTGAACCGCCTCAAGCCTCACTTCGTGCGGACAGAACTGAGCCTCCTGCTGGCCACCGATGACGGGGCCGAAGATGAGTCGGATCCCCTCCCGGACCTCCTGTGTGTCAAGGAGCAGGATGGCTCCGTGGAGGGAGTGAACCTCTCCCCAGCCCTCACTGCCCAGCAACAAGCGGACTGCCGCCAGCTCCTCAGACAATTTTCCGACCTCTTCTCCCTGACCCCCCGGGTCACCAACTGGTGTGTTCACGATGTGGACACCGGGGACAGCCCGCCGGTGAGACACCGAGCCTACCGGGTTCCTGACCGGGTCCGGTCCTGCATTCAAGCTGAAGTCTCGAAGATGTTGACCCTGGGGGTGATCGAGCCCTCTGACAGTCCCTGGGCCAGCCCCGTGGTCCTGGTTCCGAAGGCAGCAGCCCCTGGTGTCGCCCCCGAGCTCCGGTTCTGCGTGGATTACCGGGGGCTCAATAACGTTACCCGAGCCGATGCCCACCCCATTCCACGAGCCGACGAGCTCATTGACCGACTAGGGGCCGCCCGGTTCCTCAGCACTTTCGACCTCACCTGCGGCTACTGGCAGATTGCGCTCACCGAAGGGGCCAAGGAGCGGTCTGCTTTCTCCACCCCCGATGGGCACTACCGCTTCCGCGTGATGCCCTTCGGGATGAAAAATGCCCCGGCCACTTTCCAGAGACTGGTAAATAGGGTCCTGGCCGGGCTAGAACAGTTCAGCGCGGCCTATCTGGACGACATCGTTGTCTTCAGTTCAGAGTGAAGTGAGCACCTCCAGCACCTCCGGAGAGTGCTAACCGCCCTGCGCCAGGCAGGCCTCACCGTAAAAGCCAGCAAGTGCCAGATCGGGCAAGGATCCGTAGTCTACCTGGGGCACCAAGTCGGGAGTGGCCAGGTCGCCCCTCTACAGCCAAAGATCGACGCCATCCTGGCCTGGGACCCACCCATCACCCAAATGGAAGTCCGAGCCTTTCTGGGACTCACGGGCTACTACCGCCGATTCATTCGGGGGTATGGCAGCCTGGTCGGCCCTCTCACTGAACTCACGTCTAAAAAACAGCCAAAGAAGGTGCAGTGGACGGCTGCCTGCCAGGAAGCTTTCGATGCTCTAAAAAAGGCCATGTGCACTGCCCCCGTCCTCCAGGCTCCCGACTACACCAAGGAGTTCATAGTCCAGACCGATGCCTCCGAGCATGGCATTGGGGCCGTCCTGTCCCAAGTGAATGATCAAGGCCTAGACCAGCCCGTCGCCTTCCTCAGTCGGCGGCTGCTACCCCGAGAACAGAGGTGGAGCACCATAGAGCGCGAAGCCTTTGCCGTGGTCTGGGCACTCAAAAAACTACGACCCTACCTGTTCGGCACTCATTTCAGAGTCCAAACTGACCATCGGCCCTTGCGATGGCTCATGCAGATGCGAGGAGAAAACCCCAAGCTACTGCGGTGGTCAATCTCCCTCCAGGGAATGGACTTCACCGTAGAACACCGCCCTGGTACGGACCACGCCAACGCTGACGGCCTCTCCCGGTTCTTCCGCCTCAGTGAAGAGAACCCCCCAAGGTGATGGGCAGTTCTCTCCGGCTTTCAGCTGGGGGGGACGCGTGTTGGACCCGGCCTCGTAGAATGGCCCTCCGTGCCCCCGCACCACCGAAACCTGGTGCCTGCAGCCCAAGCACGCGGCCCAGCCGACCCTTCCCACCAGGACACCCGCACCAACCCCGGACATCCCCATCCGCGTGCCCACTCCATGCAGCAAGATGGCCGCCCGGCTCCAGCGCGACCCGGGCCTCGAGGCGCCACTCCGGCTGGAGGACATCACGCTTCCAGGGGATGAGAGAGGGAGGAGCAGTTTCTATCGCACCTCTAACTCCCCTGGGACGATGGGTTTCAATCGGCCCTCCGGCCTCCCTGCGGGCTGGCTCCGTGCCTGCTGGGTGTCTGGGACTCCTCCTGACCCGGCCCTGAAAGGATCAAAAGACAATAGCAGGAAACCCCGACAAGCGGCCCCCAGGTGACAAGACCCCTGCCTGCACAGACTCCGGACATCAAAGCGGGGTCGACCTATAACAAGGGGTGCTCTGAGACTGTCCCGCAGATTCGACGCTGGAACAACGAGAGCTGCCGACGTGGTCGCGGCTCCTGGAACTTGAACCCACCTGAGCCCTGCTGAGTGACTCGCGGCTCCCTGAAGATCGTAAGACCTCCGAACTCGTACCTGAGCCCTGCTGAGTGACTCGCGGCTCCCTGAAGATCGTAAGACCTCCGAACTTGTACCTGAGCCCTGCTGAGTGACTCGCGGCTCCCTGAAGATCGTCAGACCTCCGAACTTGTACCTGAGCCCTGCTGAGTGACTCGCGGCTCCTTGAAGATCGTAAGACCTCCGAACCTGTACCTGAGCCCGCTGAGTGACTCGCGGCTCCCCCAGACTCTCACGGTCCCGCCGGACCCCGACTCCGACCACGTATCCCCCAGCTCGAGGATTGTGAGCTGTGCGCCGGATACGTCCCTGCTTTGAACCGTTACCAGAGACAGTCCCGCTACCCCCTACCTTTCCGAGACTCTTGAGCCCGTGCTCACCTTGTACATATTTGCAGTGATACCTATTTGATAAAGCTTGTTTTCTGAGAATACCCAGTGTGGTCTCTCTGTGTCGTGTGGTGCCAGAAGTACGATCCTAGTTGCGAGATTCCTCCCCCTGGGGAATCTCTCGCCAGTGCCCGGCTACAATACTACACGGGTGGGACTCAGGGAAGTCAGGACCCCCTTCCGGGCTCCTCTGAGGTCGCCGTCTAACAGCACCCATCCTGTTGCTTTTACCAAACCCACGCCATCCACCTGCTCCTCCTCCCCCCACTGTCGCCATTCTTTGTTTCAACTGATTTTGTAATGTTTTTGGGGGGCAGGCAAGTGATCAAATTGCTTCCGGCCCTTAAACAGTCTTTTTTGTAACCAATTAATGGATTGCTTACCATCTTAGATCAGTCAATTAAAAAAGTAAGAAAAAATTACATCCACATCATTCTGTAAACATACGCATGTGTGATGACACATGCGCACCTCCAGAATGACGTGACTACCATCAGCGACCACGTCTTCACACTTGTAATTTTTTTTGCTGATATTAAACCCTAAACAGTACAGGTTTTTTACCAATGCTATTCAGCATCTACAAAAAGCATGGTATGGTAAGAAGGAGCAAAGGTGAGACCAATTTGCTTTACCAATGCTTATTTCTTCTCTGGGGAACAATCCAACAAAATGCACCCTTTGGTTATGTAAAGTTTGTTCGTCCACTTGCTGAGAGGGTTTGCTATTTACACCTTACTAGTTTCAAAGACCACCAGCTGCCACTGACAACACTGCTCTGTACCACAATAGGGGGCTTATGTATCAAATACCGCTATTGCGATTCTCAAATAGCGATTTTTAGAGAATCGCTATTTGAGAATAGCAAAAGGGGATGTAATAAAAAATTTGCAAATATTTGCGATTCCTTGGCTTTCCTTAATTGCTATTCGCAAATTGCGAATCGCAATTAAGGAATAACTTCCCATTCATTCCTATGGGCTAGGAGGCCCATAGGAATGAATGGGAAGACATCCTCAATTTGCGATTCGCAATTAGAGAATCGCAAAATGAGAATGAAACTTCAAGGGTGCCAGGGTGTCAAAAGGACACCCTGTTGCACCCCTGAAATATGTATGTGTGCACATGTCGCGCACATACTTGCCCTAAGGGCATGTATGTGCTCCACATAGCACTTTGAAAAATGCAAAAAAGTGCATTTTTCAAAGAAATCGCAAATTACCACCAACTTGAAGTTGGTGGTAATTTGCGATTCCTTGAGGCCAAATCGCACTTTTTCTGTGCTTCATACATTGCATTTAAGGAATCGCAATTTGCGATTCCTTAAATGCAATCGCAAAATAGAGATTCGCTAATTTTGCGATTCTCTAATTTGCGATGATCTTTTGGGTTGATACATCCCAAAAGGCCTTTTCCAGTTTGCAAAAGGGCCGATTCTAAGAATCTGCCTGTTTGCGAAAGGGAAAAGGTCTTGATATATATGCCCCTAGGTCTTTCGGAGCCAGAGAGATTCGCTTGATTTAAAAATGGAACCAAATAAGTCATTACAAAGCAGTATTTTCACAATAATTTGCATGGAAATGTTTCTGAAGCCTCACTTATGAAATACTGAAATATTTTCAAGATGTGCCAAGTGTGGGGACAGTCCCCAATAGTGCTGGGCGTTCACCTGCCCCAAGAAAGTGGTGGCAAAAACTGCCTTTTCTGCACAAATTACCCAAAGAAATGTTTAAGAAACCATTGATTACCGTACTGTGACAAGTATTAATGCTCATATGCCAGGACAAGCATTAGTCCAGGAGTGGACTTTCTCATGCCATGTATGCCCACAGAATGCTAGGAATTAGCATCATTATTGTCAGAGTAAATATTATAGCCTTATAGCCCGCCATAGTGGACTATACCGGCTATTAAAGGCCCGCTGCAGCGTTAAAGGCCCGAGCCGAAGGCGAGGGACTTTAACAAAGCTGCAGGACTTTAATAGCCGGTATAGCCCTGCTATGATGGGCTATAAGGCTATTAGTACATTCTGCCACTAGAGGGAAGAATGTTCTAACAAATAAAACAAAGCCTTCAGTGAGCGCGTGGGGATTTAAATCCCTTCAGGCTCCTTGAAGCCTTTGTGCACAGCCAGAGCTGTGAACAAAGAAACATTGGAATGTTGGAGCTCCAGGCTTATACCAGCCATTATAAGCCTAGAGCACTCCATTGTTTTTAATGGAGCTTCCAACATTCCAATATTCTAATATTCCATAGATGGGCACAAATATACCATGGATGTCCACAATATGCGAGGAACCCCAACCATCATGCTAGGGCCATCAGTTACCCATCAGTTTCCTGCTTTGGATGCCTACAATATACCACGGTAAACCCTATGTCTCTGGTGAAGTCAACTGTCCTCATTATAATTTGTAAGGGAAACCTCACATCTGGAAACCCACCGATTTAGGTGGTGGGTTACTGCAGCACTATCACTTGCCAAATGTTGTCTACAATCTTACTACTTTAAATGAGCTTTGGGTAGCCCTTGGCAGTTACTGCCCTCCTGCACTGAAAAATAGAATAACATGGCACAGGGCAGTTAAGATTGAATTCCCATTACTTTAGACTCTGTCGGAAGTCAAATTTTAACACGAGTGATAGGGAAATTGAAGGGAGACCTATTTAACGACCATGGGGTAGCAGCGCTGGGAGCGCTGGCTTACATTTAGACTGCAATCCCATTAGTACCCAGACTTGTCATACTATTGGCGCTGATAGAATGGTGATAATTCTTGCCGATATGTGAGACGAATGTATGGCATGATGCCACCCACAGCTGGTTTACTGCTCACTTTGGCATAATGGTGCTAATTTGTATTATACTGTAGGTTTCCCTGGCAAAGTTGTGCCTATCCCTGCTGCTTTTTGAGAACCCCCTGGGGTGGGCCAGTGGGGATGACCCACGTTTAAATTTATTGTGGAGGTGGGTGTGTGACCCCCCTCCCCAGGCTGTTTTCTGCCCTGAGGACCACATGCCTCAGTATTTTTAAGGGAAAGGTGCAAACAACCCCCTCCCCAGGCCTACTGTATTTTTTATGGGTAGAGGCCCATCCACATCCCCAAGAGCCGCTACTATTAAAAAAAAAGGGAGGGGGCTATGTGGTCCCTTCTCCCTGAGCCATTAATGGGCCATGGTCCCCATCCCCCGGGCCGACTTGCATGCTGTGTACCGAAGATCCCACCTTAGGATGCTGCAGTTTCTCTGCCCGCACCAGTGTTGGGGAAACTGTGGGACATATTTACAAGCCTCTAGAAAGTCATTTTTAGCGAAGTTCTGGTGGCGATCTGCACTTCTCCATATTTAGTAAGCCGCTTTAAGCACTATGGTGCAAGGTTTCCTACATTGGCTCTAGGCAGCTAAATGTAGCACCAGCTCCAGGGAAAACACAGGGGTGTGCCGTATTCCTGGGTTTAAAAAATGTCGGAGCGCGGCACTGTGAAATTTAGCGCAGCACTGCGCTCTGACATTTTCTACTAAATTTGCCCCTGTGTTTGCTCACGTTTGGCTCAAGTTTGAAAATTTCTCCCGCCCGACGGCAGCAAACACAAGATTCGTGAAGACCGAAGATACCATGTTTGGAAGCCAAGTCTCCATTGTGCCACAGTCAGTAATTTAATAACTTTACCTTCTTAACAATAGTGCTTGCTGCTGACATTCTGCATCTTCTTGGTGCTGTAAAAGAAAGGTATTAGTATTAAGCACCCATTAAGGGATTCACTAGCACTAATTTCACAGCTTCGGAAGGCTAAGAGAGTGAGTAGTTCTGTAAGATCCCTCAAAAAGGCATCAGGAGGCAGGTATGAAGATTGAAGTAGGTTTATTCCATAAAGAGATCCCATCCATCCAACTCTTGTCATCAGTCTCCCAGTTTCCTTCACAAATCCCCAATCTAGAATCCAGTGACATCGCAGATGACACTATTGACATTCTACAGCTTCCAACCAATCCCAGACAAGACATTATAAGTGTATGCCAAGCTTATGACATACTACACACCTCCCTTCGTCACACAAAATTCAGAACACACTCCCCAAAATAATACCATATAAACATTAAGTACAAGATCCTTAAATATAGTCCAACAAAAATTCGCTTTAAACATAGTTCAACAGATAAGAAGGCTTCTTACAAATCCTATTAGAAGCTCGAATCTTTCCACCTTCAGATAAGCTCGGATTCGCCACATCAGGATGATCACCATCTACTTTTGTTTTCAACACCGCAACCCTGTTTAAATTCCAAATCCTGTGATCATGTGTCTTCACAGCATTCTTAAAAATCTTAATAACCTTCATTGGTTTCATAAACTTGGAAACAGCACCACCCACCAAACCTGGGCGTTTGATCATAACCAAATCGCCAACTCTGACTTTGGTTACCTTTACAGCATTTTTCTTGTCAAAGTAACACTTCCTCAATCTACTTTGTTCTTCCTCTCTCTTTTGAATCACTTCACCATCACATTTCTTTTCTTTTCCCTTTTCCACTTCATATCTATTAACCCATGCAGGTTCCACTTTAGTGTTTGGAACTCTCCCACGGAATAATAGAAAAGGTGTTTTCCCAGTAGTGGAATGCGGAGATAGCCTATACTCTTCAACTTTCTTCAACACTTCATCTTTCCAATTTAAGGACATAGATTTAGATAGTGCAATCGTCTCTTTGATCACTCTATTAAATCTCTCCACCATCCCATTTGCCTCGGGATGATAGAGGGAGCACTTTTTATGTGAAATCCCCTTGGATGCTAGAAAATCCTTCATCTCATTAGATACTAACTGCACCCCATTGTCTGTTAATATAGAATCAGGGATTCCCTCTTCAGAGAAAATATTATTCAAACATTTAATAATGTGAGTTGAGCTAACGCTTGTCAAAAGAAAACTATGGGCCAACGTGAAAACATGTCAATTATCACTAAAACAAATGTCTGAGAACCATTCAAGTGGATAGGACCAAGGATGTCCAAAGCAATGTCCTGCCAAGGATTCAAAGGACGCCTCCTTATTATCATAGGTTGGACACGCGTGTTTTTAGACTTATCACTCAAGGTGCATGGCACACAATCACGAATAACACGTTCCACCTCTATATCCATGCCCGGCCACCAATACGACATTCTCAAGCGTTCTTTAGACTTGGTAATGCCTGCATGAGAGGAATGAACCAGATCTATCAGTTCTTTCCTAAGGGAACAGGGAGGAATCAGTCTCGTTCCCCGAAATAGAAGTTTACTCTCCACAGACAATTCGTTACGAACCGCCCAAAATTTCTTAGTCTCTAACGATCCTTGTTTGTTGCTGTTCCAACCTCTCCTGAGAAGATCCATAACTTCATTTAGAACAGCATCCATGACCATCTCATTGCCCCATCTCTCTTCACTAATCATATTTTGATCAATGACACAAACTAATTCCTCTGAATCTTCCCAATCATCCCCCTCAGATGATTTCATAGGCGTGACAGTACATCTGTCACATTATTTTCTACACCTGGTATGTACTTCATTTCAAAATTAAATTCTTGCAAACCTATTATCCACTTGGTAATTCTACTAGATATTGAATCCAAGCCCTTCTTGCTAAAAATTTCAACCAACGGTTTATGATCTGTCCTCACCTCGAAATCTATACCCCAAAGAAACTTCTTCAACTTCTTTATGGCCCAATACACTGCCAGAGATTCCCGTTCTACAACCGAATATCTGGTCTCTGGATCCTTAAGGCTACGTGACAAACACATAATGGTACGAATGCCATCTTTACCATGTTGTTGTAAGACAGCCCCCAAACCCTTTTCACTGGCATCAGTGATGAGAATAGGTTTGATCATAGGGTCAAAGCTAGCAAGAGAAGGATCTGCTTTAAGTTTATTCTTGATATCTCTAAATTCTTGCTCACAACTTTCTGTCCACTGAAAGTCCACTCCTTTCCTCAGTAAATGTCTCATGCTTGCCGCACAATCTGCAAAATGTCTTACAAATTTAGAGTAATATTCAACTACCCCTAAAAATTTCATGAGTTCGCTTTTGTTAGAAGGTGAGCTCATTTCTTGGATAGTGTTGATTAAATCTTTCTTAGGCTTTACACCATCACTAGTTATATTATGCCCCAAATAGTCAATTGAGTTGGTTCCAAATCTACACTTTTCCGCTTTAATAGTTAATTTATGTTCAGAAAGTCTTCCCAAGGCTGACCTCAAACGAATGTTATGCTGCTTAGCATTCTGCTTAAAAATCAAAATATCATCTTGGTAAACATAGGTCCCTGGTAAACCCTGAAGCATGTTCTCCATAACCCTTTGAAAGACTGAAGAGGCCGACACTAACCCAAAAGGCATGCGTATAAACCTAAAAGTACCGAATGGTGTTATAAAAGAAGTGTAGTCTCTACACGACTCTTCTAACTCTATTTGGTGGTATGCCGAAGTTAAGTCAATCGTACTAAAGACTGTAGCTCCACCCAACAGAGATAGCAATTCGTTTATGTTAGGCAGGGGGTATTTGTCAATCACTACGCACTTGTTCAACTGTCTCAAGTCAATGCAGAGTCTCATGTCCCCATTAGGTTTGCGTGCAGCTACGACTGGTGCCAACCACTCAGTTCCTTCAACTTCTTCTATGATGCCCCCCTTTTTTAACTTTTCAATTTCTTTCTGCATGTCATCCCTCACAGAAATTGGAACATTTCTCACCTTGCAACATACTGGAGTAGAACCCTTCTTAAGTAATATTTTATGCTTGTAACCTGTGAGACAACCTAGCTCCTTCCTGAAAACATTTGGATAATCTCTTTTGAGACTATCAATTAGATTCACATCATCAGCCTTCTCAACGGAGTTCACCACGCTCCTCAATTGAATAGGGGGGTCAGCATTCGGATCAAGAAATACACCAAGTTCTCCTTGATGAATCCAACTGATGATGCTATCCCCTTTTCTTGAAACATAAATTTTCCCTGAGATTAATCTCCCTTTATACTCAATTATTCCAGTGAAGAACCCATGCAATTTGATTGGCTCCCCACCATATGCCAATGGCTTTATGTCTGGTTTTAAAAGTTGAACTTTGCTTTTTAAATTAGTCATGAAGAAAACACTTGAGATAATTGTGATTTTAGCCCCAGAATCAAATAGAACTCTGGTTTTAGCTCCTTCAACTAAAATCTCATCTAACGGAGAATTTCTTTTTTTCTCCCCGGTCACAACCTGCACAACAATTCGACCACATTCATAATCATCCGAGTTTATCGCATCATCACTGTCCTCATCAACTTGAACTTCTTTTACTTTAGCAACATTTTTACTATTACACATATGAGCAAAGGGACCTTTCTTTTTGCACTTGGGACACAATGAACCAAGAGCTGGACACTTTGGATTATTAGCTAAATGTCCTACCTTACCACATCTGAAACATTTACCATTAAACGATTTCTCACTTAACTTTCCTTTTGTTGACATAGATTCTTTTTTAATCGTCTCCTTATACTTCAAGTCCCCTTTATTCTTACTCTTCACCTCTTGAACCTTGCATTCATTCGAAGTATCTTTCTTCAAAACAGCCACACATTTGATAGAATGCTCTATCCTTTTCGCTACGACCAGAACCTCATCTAGAGTGGGTTCATCGCGTGACCACAATTCCTCTCTAACTTTTTCTATATTACACCCAAACATGAACTGATCACGAATACGTTCATCAGTTTTTGCTTCAAATTTACACGAAGATGCAAGCTTTCTCAAAACGGTTATGTAACCCTCCACTGTTTCTTCACTTGCTTGCATTCTCTTGGCAAAGGTGTACCTCTCTAGAATGGTGCTCACTTTTGGTAAGTAATGCTTATCCAGTCTCTTGATGCATATTTCATAGTCATTGAGCCCATTTGCTTCTTCAAGAGATAAATCTGGCAAGTGGTCAAATACGTCTTGTCCTTCTGACCCCAAACAGTGTAATAACAAAGCAGTTCTCCTTTCTGCACTGAGTGAAGGGCCACAAACTCTAGCATAACGCTCGAAAACAACTTTCCATTTTTTCACTTAATATTGGGCTCACCTGGCTCAGATAAGAAAAACGGCGCTGCAGTGACATTTTGCATTTCCACAGAACCAGTACAGATTTTGAAATATATATATGAAATATATATAACTCAGTTGTATATATACCAATAAAAAAATGAAACGAAATGTCAAACCCTTATGCCAATTAAATATACCCACATGAAGATAAGCACATCAGTAGGATAAATAATTGAAAACAATTACATATGCTGTGGAAACGCTGTCCTTAAACAGTGATAAAATTGTTGCATCAACAAACAGACAAAGCGCGATGCAAACCGAAAGCCGTGTGCATCGGCGATAAATCTTACTATCAGAGCCGTGCGTATCGGCGAATGTATTCCGTTGCCAGGATACACAAGATTCAGCAAGGCCACATTTTCCAGCTTGAATGAGAGAGCCGTGCGTGCCGGCGAGAGTATTCCGTTGTAACGTAGAGATTTCACTGGCACGCAATGACAGAAAAGCCGTGTGTATCAGCGAGCGTATACCGTTGCTAGGATACGCTTCGACGCCTCAGCACAATTGGGTAGATTTTTTCAATCACGTACTGACATCATGCGCACCGTATACCGTTGCTAGGATACACTTCGACGCCTCAGCACAATTGGGTAGATTTTTTCAGTCACGTACTGACATCATGCGCACAGAAGAGAAGAACGCGATTCTTATTCTACGTAGATGGCCGCTCCCTTCACGGAGAAGAAGACAAGGATTCCTCACCAGGCAACACAGCAAACCGCTCCTCGAGACACCGCTGACAGGTAAAGTTCGTTGAACAGTAGCCTTGTTATTCTTTGAATGTCTTCGTTAGTATGGAGCGAAGGTTATCGTAACTTGAAAGCCTTTACGTCATACAATCACAAGTCGAAACAAACCACACGGAATAGATCAAACTGCTTTGTACGATTCCTTCTCCCTTCCTCTCCTTATTATTATTTTTTTTTTTTTGATGAAACGATATCCACGTAGGAAAGAGTCTTTAGTCCTCAACAGATGTGAACCTCGCAAACGGCCACATAAGAAATTCACGAATAAAGGCTTCTGGTATCCAAGACGTCTTCCTCACCACAGATAAAATCCAATTAGGGATATCATTGAAGAGGTATTCACGCAAGGTAACGGGATGATATCCAAGAGTTCATTCAAATTTGGTCAAATCTCGCCAAAATTCATATCACTTGTTGGGATCTCAAATGGGTATACTCAGCCGACTACGCCAGTGTAAGATCCCTCAAAAAGGCATCAGGAGGCAGGTATGAAGATTGAAGTAGGTTTATTCCATAAAGAGATCCCATCCATCCAACTCTTGTCATCAGTCTCCCAGTTTCCTTCACAAATCCCCAATCTAGAATCCAGTGACATCGCAGATGACACTATTGACATTCTACAGCTTCCAACCAATCCCAGACAAGACATTATAAGTGTATGCCAAGCTTATGACATACTACAAGTTCACCCTGGGGTTCAATGCGACGGCCCCCGAATTGAACCCAGAAATATGAGGTGCAAGCACAGACTCACTTACATCGCTATAAACATTATTAAAACATATTATCATTTATCATTTATCTCCCACACTACTACTTTAGGCAAGATGGCACCACTCTGTGCTGCTGCACCCCTTGCTGACCTTTAGTCTTTTGTCAGTTTCCATAGAAAGACATGGCTTGGCAGTTCGGGCTGGACTGTTCCCATGAGGCACAGGGTCAGACTGATTTGCATATGGCCATGTCTGAACTGGGGTGGCAGAGTGGGCTAAAGAACGGTGATGGATTAAACCCAGATCAGTTGACTGGCGGTGAGTGCTTGCAATGTTCAACACTCCGTCCATCATTTCCTTTGGTTTTGCTTTATTCGCCATAAGTTGGCAGGGTATGCTCAGACGTGAGTCCCTTGCTCACTTTGTCACTGGATTCAAGCAAGCCTGGCTGAAGACGGCTGAAATGCCAGAAACCGGTTCTAGGAAGCTTGTTTCCGGTCCAGGGAAGACATGGCTTGGCAGTTCGGGCTGGACTGTTCCCATGAGGCACAGGGTCAGACTGATTTGCATATAGCCATGTCTGAACTGGGGTGGCAGAGTGGGCTAAAGAACGGTGATGGATTAAACCCATATCAGTTGGCTGGGGGTGAGTGCTTGCAATGTTCAACACTCCGTCCATCATTTCCTTTGGTTTTGCTTTGTTCGCCATAAGTTGGCAGGGTATGCTCAGACGTGAGTCCCTTGCTCACTTTGCCACTGGATTCAAGCAAGCCTGGCTGAAGACGGTTGAAATGCCAGAAACCGGTCCTAGGAAGCTTGTTTCCGGCCCAGGGAAGACATGGATTGGCAGTTCGGGCTGGACTGTTCCCATGATGCACAGGGTCAGACTGATTTGCATATGGCCATGTCTGAACTGGGGTGGCAGAGTGGGCTAAAGAACGGTGATGGATTAAACCCAGATCAGTTGACTGGGGGTGAGTGCTTGCAATGTTCAACACTCCGTCCATCATTTCCTTTGGTTTTGCATTACATGAAGATAGTCAATTTCGTTTTTCATTTGTTTTTCAGCAGAGAGTTTTGGCATGGATCCGAGTCCCACAAGGGTATACAGAGAATACATCAGTCTTTAATCAGATCATGAAAAAGAATCTATAGTCATTTCAGAAGCCCAACAGATCAGGACTTGTACAATACATTGATGACCTACTTATGGCATCAGAGACATTAGAATCTTGTAAACAATATTCTATTGAATTATTGAATCACCTGGCTGAGAAAGGACATAAAGTGTCTCCAGGTAAACTGTAGTACTGTCAGAAAGACGTTCAATATCTGGGACACATAGGGGCAGATTGCGAGACATTTACGCCGCTGTTGCGTCACTTCTGTGACGCAGCGGCGGCGTAAACCATGCGCCATGTTGCGCCTTATTTACAACGTGACGCATCTAGGGAGATGCGTCACGTTGTAAAGCCCTGCGCTACATTAAACTTGCGTCAGGTTTAATGTTTGCAGGGTGGGCGTTCCGTCGGAAAAAGCCTCGGAAAAGTGACGCAGTGAAATCTACAAGATTTCACTGAGTCACTTTTCCGACGCTGCTGCGTCAAAACCCTGCGCCTGCTTGAAGCAGGCGTAAGGCATGGCGCAGCATGTTCGGTATGGGCAGCCCCGGAGCATTGCTGGAGTTGCGTCGTGCTTTCGACACGACTCCAGCAATGCGCCGCCCTTAAGCCATCAGCTGCGTCACGCATCTTTTTATCCTTGCGCCATGATGCGCTGCATTGTAAATGCGTTACAACAAACAAATGATGGACGGAATGCTGACAATGCAGACATTCTCCCCCAGTCAAGAGATCTGGGTTAAATCCATTGTTCTTTTGCCCACTACGCCACCCCAGTTTAGACATGGCCATATGCAAATCAGTCTTGACCCTGTGCCTCATGGGAACAGTCCAGCCCGAACTGCCAAGCCATGTCTTCCCTGGAACGGAATCAAGCATCCTAGGACCGGTTTCTGGCTATCAGCCGTCATCAGCCAGGATAGCTTGACTCCAGTGGCGTAGTGAGCACGGGTCCCACGTCTGGGAATACCCATCCCACTTAGGGCGAAAAGCGTTACAACAAACAAATGATGGACGGAATGCTGACAATGCAGACATTCTCCCCCAGTCAAGAGATCTGGGTTAAATCCATTGTTCTTTTGCCCACTACGCCACCTCAGTTTAGACATGGCCATATGCAAATCAGTCTTGACCCTGTGCCTCATGGGAACAGTCCAGCCCGAACTGCCAAGCCATGTCTTCCCTGGACCGGAATCAAGCATCCTAGGACCGGTTTCTGGCTATCATCCGTCATCAGCCAGGATAGCTTGACTCCAGTGGCGTAGTGAGCACGGGTCCCACGTCTGGGAATACCCATCCCACTTAGGGCGAAAAGCGTTACAACAAACAAATGATGGACGGAATGCTGACAATGCAGACATTCTCCCCCAGTCAAGAGATCTGGGTTAAATCCATTGTTCTTTTGCCCACTACGCCACCCCAGTTTAGACATGGCCATATGCAAATCAGTCTTGACCCTGTGCCTCATGGGAACAGTCCAGCCCGAACTGCCAAGCCATGTCTTCCCTGGACCGGAATCAAGCATCCTAGGACCGGTTTCTGGCTATCAGCCGTCATCAGCCAGGATAGCTTGACTCCAGTGGCGTAGTGAGCACGGGTCCCACGTCTGGGAATACCCAACCCACTTAGGGCAAAAAGCGTTACAACAAACAAATGATGGACGGAATGCTGACAATGCAGATCTCTTGACTGGGGGAGAATGTCTGCATTGTCAGCATTCCGTCCATCATTTGTTTGTTGTAACGCTTTTCGCCCTAAGTGGGATGGGTATTCCCAGACGTGGGACCCGTGCTCACTACGCCACTGGAGTCAAGCTATCCTGGCTGATGACGGCTGATAGCCAGAAACCGGTCCTAGGATGCTTGATTCCGGTCCAGGGAAGACATGGCTTGGCAGGTCGGGCTGGACTGTTCCCATGAGGCACAGGGTCAAGACTGATTTGCATATGGCCATGTCTGAACTGGGGTGGCGTAGTGGGCAAAAGAACGATGGATTTAACCCAGATCTCTTGACTGGGGGAGAATGTCTGCATTGTCAGCATTCCGTCCATCATTTGTTTGTTGTAACGCATTGTAAATGCGGCGCATCTGTGGTGGCGCAAGGGTAAACTTGCGTGACGCATCTTTCCTGGCGCATCCCTGCTAATTTGCAGGGATGCGCCAGGAAACATAAATCTGCCCCCTAGTTGAGAAGGGAACTTGAAAGGTGTAACCAGAGAGAGTGGAAGCAATTTTTCAAATGAATATACCTTGAAAACAGAAAGTAGTCAGGATGTTTCTGGGAATAGTTGGCTACTGCAGACAGTGAATATCCAACGTATGTGTGGAGTTTCTATTCAATGCTGTAGAACTCAGTGATGTCATTAGAGTGACATCACTGAGAGACTCTGTGAATGCTGCCAGTTGATGAAGCTGGAGGTTACTCTATGGATGTGTACTGATCATCTTGAGAAATAAAGGACTTAAACTACAACCACTGTCCCTGTGGTTACTACATTTTTATGGCGACGAGGGTGGGATCTGCGCAGGGGGCAGATAATTGAGTGACCTCCACCCCTGGAAAAGCAGGTTGACATTGGAAGTACTGCTGATGAACTGTGAGTAAAAGAAATATTTCATCTTCACATTGAGTTTGTCAATGCTTGTTTATACGTGAAGCAACAAGCAAAAGAAGCTGTATATTTAATGGATTTTACCAAATTTATACATAATGGGAAACTTCAACATATGGAATAGAAGAAGTGAATAATTGTGGAGTTTCAATATTCATATTTACAGCCAATGGTGAAGATAATTTAATTAAACTTGCTGTTAAATTGTGGCCAAACGTAAAAAAGAGTTAAGTGACACAAAGCTGGTGAAGATTTAATTTATTAAACTTCAAATCAAACGTTTTGTCTGAAAACTGTGAAGATTTAAACAATTCTGAAGCACTTAACCTTTCAAAATACAAGCGTGTGCAAGCAAGCGTGTAGAAAGCCATTAGCAAGGAGGCTAATGGAAAGTAAACAAATAAACCACTTGCTAAGTGAAATGTATACTGTTGGTTATCATAATAACTGATCCTTCTTCAACAAATTATTCACAACACTGACTCTTACCGAAATTAATTATTTTTGGAGCTCTGCAAAGTAATCCATGTCGTCTGATGTGACTCCCTGAAATAGGTGAAAGGAAAGAAGGACTTATTCTAAAGTACTTTTAGTTGTGGAAAGAAAAGAAAGACTTATATCTACAACTTATATAGAGAAATATATGCAGGAATGTAATTATTTTAGATTGTTATTTTAGATTGTTATTTTAGATAATTATTTTAGATAATTATTTTAGTCTATTTTTATAGTTTATTTTTTTAATTAATTTTGTTAGCTTGTTATTTGTCTTTTGAATTGCAGGAATGTCTGATCAAGGTATGTCTGCTCCACCTTCGTTCTTACCGATACCTGGTGAACCTACAATTCCATGGAAACGGTGGAAAAACATTTTTTTAACTTATATTTTAGCCATTGGTGGTGATAAATATGGACCATTAAGAAGACAAGCTATTTTATTACATCATCTAGGGACAGAGGGAAGGAGAATATATGACGATCTTCCCGGAATTTCTTTAGGTGTAGGTAATGGTCAACCTATAAATGTTTATGAGATGTCAATACAGATGCTGGAGAAACATTTTACCCCAAAACTCAGTGTGGTGTTTGAAAGACATAAATTCTTTTGTCGTGTGCAAGCACATGATGAGGATATAATGACTTATGTGGCATCATTACGCGGACTAGCTGTAACATGCGAATTTCAAATGCTGACGGAATCTTTGATTCGAGACCAGATTGTGAGGTGCACCAACAATAGAAAAATAAAAGAAAGACTTCTATCTCTAGATCCTACCTTAGATGAAGCAGTACAGATTGCTAGAAGCTTAGAACACACTGATTTGTGGATGAAAGAAATTGACATTGGGAAATTAAATATGAAATCTTCAGAAAAGGAAGTAGTTAATCTTGATGTAGAAGAAGTAGGTCTGAAAAAAGTAACTAAACCAGAAGTTTCACATTCTCATTCATCTAATTTTAAAAATGAAAAAAGTACTAATATGCTCAATACCTCTAATGCATCGAGTGGAACTGTTAGAAAAAGAATTACATGTTACAGGTGTGGGTGTCCTGGACACATTGCGTCTAGCCTAGCATGTGGTGCTAGGAGCGTAACGTGTAGGTTGTGTGGAAGAAAAGGTCATTTAGCGAAAATGTGTAGAACTAGAGGTCAAACTTCCAGTGTAAAAATGGTGGAAAATTTGGGGGAAGTAAGAGAGGAATTAATGCTTTCCATAGATGAATGTGATCTATCAGAACGTAAAGAAAGTATTAGTGTGGTTAGTAACAATAATATAAAAATGGAAAGTACTGAGAAATTAGAAAAACCCCATTGTGACATTATTTTAGAAAAGACGGAAGTCAAAGTGTTAGCAGACTCAGGTAGTTTGTTTACACTAATTTCAAGGGAAGTTTACTTAAATGAGTTAAAGAAAAATTTGGCTGAATTACAAAATTCGGATATAAGTGCTGTGGGGTATGGTGGAAAGAGAATAAACATCATAGGGATGTTGTGGATGGATATCTTTTTTAAATGTAACAGCGTTCATGGTAGAATATACATAACTGAAGATGGATCGAATCTTTTAGGGTGGCGACACCAAAAAGATCTCAATATAATTCTGGATCCCAATGCCAAGGAACCAGTCATGATAGTTGAACCTGCTCATGAATGTAGTTTGCCTATTTCTGATGGTAATTCTGAGTGGGGAAGAAAATTAATGTTGTCATTTCCGCAGGTTTTTTCTGATGATTTGGGCATGCTCAAGAATTTTAGTCACCGGATTATTTTAAAGAAGAATGCTCGCCCAGTGGTACATAAGGTCAGATCCATACCTTTACTAATGAGGGAACCTTTACAGAAGGAACTTGACAAACTTTTGGAATGTAAAATTATTGAACCCATTGAGTCATCGGAGTGGCTTTCTCCGATCGTTGTCGCACCGAAGGATGGAAACAAAATTCGTCTCTGTATTGATTTAAGAGATTTAAATCAAAATATATGGGTGGATCGACAACCATTGCCAAATATAACAGAAATGCTAAGTGTTATGGGTGGTGGAAAAGTATTTAGTGTCTTAGACATGTCAGCTGCTTACCACCAGATAAATCTGCATCCTGAGTCACGAGCCCTAACCTCTTTTGTTACACCGCTGGGGGCTTTCCGCTATCGACGCATGCCTTTCGGTCTAGCTTCGGCATCTGCCGTGTTCCAAAGGATCATGCAAGATATTTTTAAGGGGATGGATGGTGTGTTGTGCTTTCAGGATGACATCATGGTGGTGGGAAGATCATTTATGGACCATGATGAATTGTTAAATAATGTTTTGAAAAAGATTGCTAGTCATGGGTTGACCATCAAGAAAGAAAAGTGTCAGATAAGAAAGGAAAAAGTGGATTATTTAGGGCATGAGATATCTGCTGAGGGGATTAAACCTAAGAGAAGCATAATAAAGGCAATTGTAGATGCTCCACAACCAACTGATAAAGATTTATTGAAATCATTCCTTGGGTTGGCGGAGTATTGCTCAAAATTTATATCAGGGTTTTCAGAGATTGTGGAACCTATGAGGATGTTGTTAAAAAAAGGAGTATTATTTAATTGGAATGTTTCATGCGAAGAGGCGTTTGAAAAGATTAAATCGTCATTGGTTAGTGCTCCTACTCTAGCCCATTTTGATGTGACTAAGAAAACAATTCTGACAACTGATGCAAGTAATATAGGATTGGGTGCTGTATTAACTCAAAAATCAATGGAGGGTGAAAGTGTGATTGGGTTTGCATCGAGACGTTTGCAGGGAGCAGAGAAATCCTACTCCGCCATTGAGAAGGAAGCGTTGGGTTGTTGTTGGGCAATAAACCATTTTAAATTTTATTTGTGGGGTTTACCATTTGTTCTAAAAACAGATCACAAACCATTGGTATACATTTTTAAAGGTGGAAAGGGGCTTGAAGGTGGTGTGACTCCAAGGATATCCCGGTGGCTTTTATCAATATTAGATTATAATTTCTCGATTGAGTTTGTAAGAGGTAAAAAAAATATCATTGCTGATTGTTTGTCGCGTATGCCAGTTGAGGGACAGGAGGAAGATTAATTCTTGGTATATGAAGTAGAATCTATGTGCGACATTAATGATTTGAGTTTAGCATTAAAACAGGAAGAATGGAATGAAGCTTTAGACAAGGATGAAGAGTACATGGTGCTTAAAAAAGTCATACGTGATGGTTGGAACAGTGAAGTTGATATAAATGAAGAGTTGAAAAAGTATTTAAAAGTTAAGGACCAGTTAAGCATTCAAAAGAACAGAGTTTTGAGATGCAACCGAGTGGTTCCTCCTAAGATGTTGAGAGGAAAGTTACTTAAATTGGTACACGAAGGTCACCTAGGTAGAAGCATGTGTAAAAGAAGGTTGAGGCAGAGTTTTTGGTGGCCTGAAATGGACAGAGATGTGGAAGCAATTGTAAAAGAATGTCAGCCATGTTGCAATAGTGATAAATGCAGAGTAATTCGTCAGCCTCCTCTGGGCTCCCTTGACGTTCCGGATCGGCCATGGGAGAAAGTGGCAATGGATTTTTTGGGTCCTATTAACAGGCTGGGTATGAGAAGTAGATTCTTAATAGTTCTAGTTGATTACCATAGCAAGTGGTTTATGATAAAGCCTGTAGAACATATTACATCTGAGGTGGTCATTGATTTTTTAAAGAATGCATTTTTGGAAGAGGGAATACCTAAATGCTTAGTTACAGACAATGGAGTGCAACTTGTTTCCACGATAATGGCAAGGTTTCTTTCTAATCTTGGTATCAAACATGAAAGGGTGGCAGTATTCAGGCCTCAAGCTAACGGGTTGGTTGAGCGAGTGAATCGTATTATAATGGACAATATCCAATTGTCATTAAGTAATGGATTGAGATGGAGAGAAGAGTTAAATAAAATGGTGTGGGCACACAGAGTAACTCCACATTCTGTCACAGGTGTATCCCCTTTTGTGGCTTTAAAAGGGAGAGAACCAGCAACGAAAGAGTCACCTGTATGGTTACAAAAGAAAAATCAGGTGTGGGTAGATCGAGAAAGAATTGCAGAAAGAGTTAGAGAGTCTCAAGAAAGAAATAAAGATGATTATAATAAGAGAAAAGGAGTGAAGGATATAAAAATTGCAGTTGGTGACTGGGTGATCACTAAAAGAATGGGCTTGGTTAAAAAAGGGGAAAGTAAGTTTTCCAAACCTCAAAAAGTGGTAAAGGTAATGAATTATGTGGTAACTCTTGCTGATGGGAAAATATGGAGCATGGGGAACTTGTGCAAGATTGATGTCCCAAATTCTTTTGAATGATTATATTTCTGTATCTCTTAGGATTAATGAGTGTTTTGTTATTCCTATGAATGCTAACCTGTACAGTTGTTGTTGTTTTTGGATTGTTTTATTGTAACTCTTTGTAAGGGGGGAGATGTGTGGAGTTTCTATTCAATGCTGTAGAACTCAGTGATGTCATTAGAGTGACATCACTGAGAGACTCTGTGAATGCTGCCAGTTGATGAAGCTGGAGGTTACTCTATGGATGTGTACTGATCATCTTGAGAAATAAAGGACTTAAACTACAACCACTGTCCCTGTGGTTACTACATTTTTCCTAGTGGCAAAGCCTTCACTGAGGATGGCACACAAGGATGTGTCTGATCCACTTCCATGGGACAATGAATGCTTGGAACACTTCCTGCAGCTGAAAGAAAAATGTTAGCACTAGAAATGCCAGATTGCTTTAAAGAATTCACGCTATTTTGCAGTGTGAGGAATGGCTGAGCTCTCTCAGTGCTTACACAAAGGCATGGTGATACTCGAAAAACTGTGGCTTACTTTTCAACAACCCTTGACCCTGTTGCCACAGATCTGCCTGATTGTCTTAAAGTTGTTGCGGGAGTGAGCACTAGTCTGGAAAAGAGTGAGAGCATAGTGATGGGATATCCAGTAATTGTAATAGTCCCTAACTCTGCTGAGTTTTATTGACCGGAGCAGAAACTCAATACATGCCCCATAATAGGCTCACTGAATACAAACAGAGAATCTTGTCCTCTGAAAACGTGGTGATAAAGAGATGTCATATTTTGAATGTTGCTACTCTACTTCCAGTAATGGATGCTGTTTGTGATGAAATTGAACATGATTGCCTAGTTGCTACAGATTTATGCACATAGCCTAGACCTGATATTAAGGATGAATCCCTGATTGATCCTGACAATGTATTTTTTGTAGACTGCTCATGTTTGAGAAACAATTATGGTATCCTGAGAGCATCTTATGGTGAATGTACGATAAATGACATTGTCAAAGCTTCATGGCTTCAAGGGGTTACCTCTGCACAAGCTACAGAATTGATTGCTGTTACCAGAGCATGCAATTTAATTTCTCAAATGAGAGTCACTACGAGCCATATTATCAAGGAACGGCGATAACATTATCGCCGCTTTAGCAGCAGGAAACTGACGCTAAAGCGGCGATAATGGGCTTGATAATATGCCCTTGTGAATTCCCATAGAAGCCCAGGTTCACACCGGAACCTGGGCTTCTATGGGAATTCATAAGGGCATATTATCAAGCCCATTATTGCCACTTTAGCGGCAGTTTCCTGCCGCTAAAGCGACGATAATGTTATCGCCGTTCCTTGATAATATGGCCCTATATTCATAAAGAGTCATTACGGCTTTGGTGTTGTCCACAACATTGGGCTATTATGGTCACAGAGAGGTTTCATGACCTCTTCAGGAACCCCAATTACGAACATGTTCAGGTGAGAGACTTAGTAGAAGGTCTCCAATTACCTGTTGAAATTGCAGTTATTAAATGTGCAGCTCATCAAAATGGGAATGGCTACTTTGTCATGGGAAATAGACATGCTGTTTCAGTAGCACAGTATTGTGCCTTGTTGGCTTGCACCTTTAATGAAGCTTTCACATGTGAGTCTGAGGAGGACACTTAATTTTCTATGTTGATGAAACAAACTGATACTTGGGACAAATTAAAAAGGGTGCAAGAAAATGTTTCAGAAGCAGAACAACAAAGTTGGATCAGAGCAGGTTGTGAGAAAAATGCAAATGACATATGGATATCAGCAGATGGGAGACCAGTGTTACTTGATAGTTTGTTGTTCCTAATGGCCCAATACTTCCATGGATACACACACTTAGGGAGGGACGCCATGACAAGACTTTTTCAACAAAATTGGTTTAGCACCCAGTTCAGGATGTTTGCAGAGGAAGCCTGTCACAGATGTGTGACATGTCAACAGATGAATGCAGGAAAAGAACATAGGGATATCAGGTGGTCCTTTCAACAGAATGCAGATGGACTTCATCAAGATGCCAGTTTGCAATAGGCTGAGATATACCCTGGTCATAGTATGTGTCTTCTCGAGATAGGTGGAAGCCTACCCAACCAGAAGAAAGTACAGTCTCACTGAGTCAAAACGGTTATTGCAAGAACCGATACCCAGGTATGAAATGCCGGCTGCTCTGGAATCAGATAGGGGAACCCACTTCAACAATGATTCCTGAAGATGATTTACACAGCATTACAGATTGAGTAAAACTACATTGCAGCTTTTGACCTGAGGCTTAAGGATAGTTGAGCAGATAAATGAGACTATCGAGTCTTGACTATGGGTGGGCGGAATTTCCGTAATCGCGATACGCAAATCTTTGCGAAAACGTCCAAAATCTCCGCAAACACGCGGAAATATTGCGAAATCGCGGAAGTGCTTGTCCTGCCTGTTCGTGATGTTTTTTGCATGATCGCATTGGAAATGTGTCGCCAACTTGCCCATGCGGTCGCTAATGGGCGCGGCCATCTTGTTTTCACTTGTCACGCCCGCTCGCGATGCTAATTTCTGTTCCGAGTCGCGCAATGCATGCTCGCCCCGTTCGCGATAAGTATTTACTGTTTGGGAGCGCGTATTACGTGTTCGCGATGCTTCTGCGTGCTCGGGGGGAAAATATTGCGCAATCTTGCCCATGCGGTCGCAATGGGCGCGGCCATCTTGTTTTTCACTCTATTGCTATGGTTATGGGGCCTGCTTTTCAATCCTCCCTCTATCTTTTCAATCCTTTCTTTCTGAAAACTATTTTTTTTATCTGTTTTATTTATTATCTCTCTCCTATTTTCCTGATTCTATATTTTTTGTTTTTGTCTACTTTTTGTGTGTTTTTTAACTACTTTTTCACTCTTTTTCTATTACCTGCTTTTTTCATCTCTTTTACTTACTTTGAAAATTTTTACCTTTTCTTTTCTGCTCCCCCCTACCCCAGAACCATTGCAAAGGGCCACAGCAGGGCTCACCGTAGCCAGAGGTGCGACCGCCTTCCTTGCGGAAGGTGGTGCCCACAAGGGGTCCAGGCACGGGCCTTATTTGGGGAGGTGGAGTTGGCCGCACTATTTTTTTTTGTGCAGCGTCACCTCCCCTTAACCCTGGCAGCAGGCGGCAGGCCTGGATCCGGGTACGAGCTCCGGGAGCATCGGCAGCGGTGGGGAAAGGTGCACCGGGCATTATTTCGCTGCTCTGGTGTCCGGCGCAGCCAGAACCAGTTGACGCACCGGTGGTCCGATATCCTGGACTGGGAGCAGGACCTACTGGACCTGCTAGGAGTGGAGGTCCTGGGTCTTGGTGAGTAGCTATTTAATTATTACTACTTTGTGTCTGTTCTTCTGCTCTGTGTTATATATTGCGAATATATTTTTTTTCCGACCAGCTAGATTGCTGCTGCTTACATTACAGGTAAATTACGTTTAAAAGTCTTCTGTGCTCTGCGCTACTAATCTTGTTATTTGCAACTTTGTGTTCGCGCTCGTTTTGCGTGATTATGGAAGAGTTTATTTTAGAGAATTTAAGTTAGGTAATGCTAGAGTGACTCTAGTCCTTCCTTTGTCCTGTCACTAAGAGATAGGGGTGGATTGATACTTAGGTTTAGTTACTTATTATGAGTTTGTAATTTTTTAGTGGTCTGCGGGACGCCCCCTCTGTTACGTCATGTGCTGCTGAGTGCTGCTAGTGCTTACCCCAGTCCTTAGTAGAACCTTTTGTAGTTTGTTCAGTGAGTGGTAATAGGCTTAGCACTAGCAGAACATCAGCATCAACCAACCAACAGTTTGGTGTCTGCAAAAATGTAGGCATGTGCCCTCCATTTTTGTATTTTTGAGGACTAAAAGAAGTGGAAATGCTTACTTAATGTACAATTGGCACGCCTGGAATAGGTGGGCTAGGTCAGATGGTACATACTACTTAGGCTTAGTTAGTATGCTGGAATCAGAATGGAACACTGGATTAGTGTTGATAAATAATAACTAGTCGGTTCACGAATCCCCGGATACTACTTGTCGACCAGATTAGATAGGTCAATTTTATTGCAATTGTTGTTTACATAAATGTTTTTTTGACCGTCTTTTAAGAATATTTTATTTGTTTCATACCAATCATCCATGTTTGTCTCTTTCTTTCTTATATCTTTCATGATCAGCACCCAGGGACAAGAAGACGGGGTCAGAGTCGGCCGGAGCAGTTCAACACCAAGGACAGGAGGACCAGAACGAGGGCTCTTCTGCTGGCCCCAGTAAGTCTTCCTGTTTTTAATATTAATAATTCTTATTCATTAACTTTTACTGCACCGTATTTTTCCAAACGATTGTTTCCGTTTCCTAATGCTATTTGTTACCAACAATTATCCTTCAATCTAGATTATGTTTCTAAATTCTTAATCTCCCTGCCTCTAACTGCCTCTGCTATGATTCTCTGTACTTAGTGTGTCTGTAGTTAAGCTTGCCCAGTTGGCCACTCTTTATTTAAAAGGTTTTAAATAAAACTCAGATTCACCAGTAGCTCTAGCCATTGAGTCCAGTCCTTTGGGTTGTCCTCTTGTACTCCTTCTAGTCTTCTTAATCTTGAGGCTTTATTAATCTTGAGGCTTTTCGACAATTCCCACCAACAAAATGCCCAACCAGATTTTACTATTTTGATAGGATAGGACATACTACTACTTTTTAGGGATTTTGCACATACAGAACTTTGCCCAAAAAAATAGGATGTTGGTGATGGGAGGTCGGACCTTCCTCACACCTCAATCCGAACAGAACCCACCACAATCCCCTGCCCGACTAGTTATAGTAGTGTTTCATTACTATTAGCTCTCCGAACCCCCCCCAAGATACCCAATGAGTAGACAACCCAGAACATAACACTCCCAGTCCCGACCTCTCAGTCGTGGAAGCAATGCACATGCACACCCTTTCTTTCACTCGCTCACTTGTGCAAGTCCATCCACACCAAATACCACTGAGTCTATGTAAGTTCAAAAGTTTTATTTGCAACTGACAAACTCTGTACGTTGTTCTATAATGCAGCACCAACAGCAAAATGCATAAGATTAAAACTATAAACATTGTTACACTTAGTTACACTTACAACAACTACAAGTCCATAGAACGAAGAAAAAAAAAGCTAAATCATGATAACTGAACAGTGGTGGAAGCACCACCATCCCCTTGGTAGGAATAGAGTCTATATAAAATTATAAATAAAGATCTCTGAGCGAATTCTGTGGACCCCTCACCTTAGAAGAACCTAGTACTGGTTACATCATAAGCTCTGCAAAGCTCTGGTTCGTAGAAGGGAATCTTCCGTCTGTTATGAGAAAAATGGTGCTCGTTAGTATATTGCAAGCATTTCTCAGTCGTGCCAAAAAGTGTAGCATTTTTATGGATAAGCAATATGGACTAACACCAGAACTCCATAACAAAGTGGCTTGTTTTGTTTGACCTTGTACGCAGCACTTAGACAGTAGCAGTATGAGCGCATGTGGGCTCAAAGGCGTCTTTATACAACAAGCTGCGAGGTAACGACGCTTGTGCAAAAATAAAAGACACAAAGGTAAAATGGTTGCATGGCTCGGGCTAACTAAGCATAGACTAGAATGACCCTAGGGACCATATAACTACTAGTGTCTACTCTACTACTACCTGATTTGTACTAGTGATGTATGTTGTATATGTATGTATTACTATTAACTCATTTTTCAATCTTGCTAGTGAAAAATAGGGGGAGGTGTATATGACACCTAAAAAATGTGGAATGTTGTTTCATGGCGCACTACCAACCACCAGTGCCGGGGCCAGCGGCGAAGGCGACGCGGCTGCTGACAGAGGAGAGGATGCGGCAGTTGCAGGAGGAGCTGTAGTGGGTGAGCCAGCAGCAGTGGCGGGAGGTGGTAAGTTAGATTCCTAATCCTTACTCATTGACATTACACTCACTACAAGGGTGTACTGTATACTGTACAGTTGAGACTTACTAAGTAAGAAGTTGTTGTGAACGGTTGAAGACACCCTTTACTTAGCATTAGTAAAAGCATTAGCGGCGGGAGTGTTGAATAACCAATGGCCTCTTCTATCTGATTTCAACTCAGCTGTGAAAGTTTTATGGAGAAGACTAAAAGTCAGATCAGATGACCTTGATGGATGGGTTGAACAAAAAGGGAAAGAAGAGTGGAAGGAAGAAGGACGGGCGAGATTTAATATTTATGACTGGCAGAGAATGATACGTGGGATGCATGCATGCATAGGTGACTGATAGGAATCAGAATCATGGTTGGTTGAATGCCTGAAACTCCCACAAATGTTAAGGTCCAAGAAAGTGGGAGGATAGATACATACCACAAATGTTATGTACTGTGCTTGATAGTGCTATCGTGCCACTATGTGTAGAATGAATTTGTCTTACTGCTTTGCTAAGAGTATATTTTACAATAGTCTTGTTTTTTCTTCTTGATATATAGCTACTCCTTCCAAGGGAAAACCTGACAGGAAGGAGTTGGCAGCCAAGGCCCGACGCCGGAAGCTGGAGGCCATACAGCGTGAATAACGTCGGCTTGTGGTTCTGGAAGAGGAGGAGGAGGCGGCAGCAGCTGCAGCCTCCTCCAATGCCCCGGGCCCCAGCCACCGCCCTCCGGTGGTACGGCGCCACTGTCTGGCAGCCGCCTGCCACCGCCCCTCCTTTAACATCACTGCTGCCCCTCCCCCGTGGATGCATCTGCCACGCATTGAAGCGCCGTGTTGCCCACCTGGAGGAGCAAGTACGTGTTCTCCAGAGTCGAGCCCGCCGAACATAAGACTCTGTTCATTGTTTATTTATTCTTTTGGTGGGTGGGAATCAGGCATTGGGTTTTCTCTTTTCTTTGGACAATTGGACATTATGTTGGACTTTTTCTTTACGGACATTGGTTGGGGTTAGGGAGAGGGGTGGGGCAGGTGTTGTGGGATTTTTTTGCATAGTTTATTTTTGTTAGGGGATTAAATAATATATTTCTACTTTACATACAATGTTGTTAATGTTTTCTGGGTGGGGTTACTGTTTTACATCACACTGTTTCCTTGCTGGTGCAGGGCCGCCCACAGCCAGTGTTTGATTTAAATAATTGGCTGACTTTGTAGGACACAAACAGATAGATGCGGCACCCCTCACCGAGTGACTTGTCCTACTGGTACTGTCAGTCTCTTCTTCTCTATGCATTCTGCAACTGGACTCAAAGGGGTGTGTGAAATTGAATTAATGAAAACATGTCCATTATTAATTATGCCTCCCCCAAACTTCTCTTACCTTGATGTTTAACGAAGGCACAGCGATGGCTGCATGGTGATGATGGTTTTCTTTCCTAACATGCCATGGTTGTTGTGGTAGTAGTAGTAGTAGACACTGGCAGCAGCATTTGCATAAAAAGAAAATGAGACAGAGATTCTTCGAGGAGTAGTAGAATGAAGTACAGTACAGAACTTACTGCCAAACAATAATATGCAAAAATACAACAAAACATAATGGTGGTGGGGATAGCCTAGTACACAGTGTTCTAAACTCTAGTTGTGTCTAGTCACTTGACTAGGCCTACAGTACACTGGACACAAGCGTAACTGTTAGTGCTGTGTAGGAGGATGACAACAAATTCATTAATCCAATCGATGCCGGCAATTAATGCAGATGTATTAGGTTCCTTTGGTAAAAACATTACCTCACAAATATACTGCTCATGGGTGGGCAAGCAGAAGAAGATCCCAGCCCTGCCTTGAAATTGAAGTACTGTTGCTTTTGCCACATCCGCCCCAGCAAGCGTGTGATAAATTATTGGTGTACATTTAATTTAGTCACACCTCAATAAGTCACATAGCCCGGGGGAAGAGGGTTAGGGTTTGTTGAATGGTTGGGAAGGGGGGTTTGGGGAAAGGTTTGAGAAAGAAAAACAGTACGCATGGACAAACAACAAACGACAGAATCTTTGTAGACTACCATATCCATATCAATATGTTAAGGGAGAAAAAGGAAATGCATGCATGATGATGATAAGGAGACCCGGATTACATACAGTTTGTGTTCAGTGTTACCGGGCTTACTTTTACAGGTAGCAAAGAAAATTTTAAAATATCTGTAGGGATGAATTATAAACAGAGAGCAACCTAATGATAATAATAACAACAAGAACACACTGTTGTAATGATTGTAGACAAAAAATGAATCGAATTATTTAAAAGATGATGAAAGTTGATACTGTTACTGTGTTATCCTGGTCAAATAGGGAGTTGCATCTCGGCATTCCTCTTGGTCCTCCCTTCCATGGATGCTCCGTCCATCAATCTTGGGTGTCGCCACTGCCTGCCTGGCAGATGTAGATTAATTGGTAAGGTAAGTGTGCATTGTTTTCCCAAGCATAGCACAGGGTAAGGCCCAGCATGTAATTGTAGATGGAAAAACAAAAATGCATAAGTTATGGTGTAGTGCAACAAGAGCACTTTCCGTGGCGGCATGGATGCATCATCTCTACTCTAGTCTGTTTCCAGCATTAACCAACAACACCAACAGGACAGAGCAGGCCCACGGTGACGGCGCCCTTTGCACATCCTCCATTTAGCGTACATTTTTTTAAAGAGTTGGACAAAGCACATATCCAGCAACATAGCATTTTACAATTTAAGTGACTAAATCAATGCACCGCAGTCATACCACCGCTACACTCGACTCCACCGCTACACAGACATTTAGGTCTGCTGTGATTGTTGTTTACTTGTTTACCTTTTATGCCACTCGTGAAACGCCCTGACTTATTCCATCAATCATGTCCGATCCTTGTACTGAGTGACTGTGAAGATACTATGTCACTGTGGTCATCATGATGGTGTTGTTCAACTCAGTCTGCAGTGTACAGGGTGAGTCCAGATTCCATATTCAAAAATGCAATGGATCGGCCTGCAGTAGAAGTACAATTTTGTTATTAAACAACAAGAGTGGAAATATTGACTTGAGTCGCTGTTAGTGTGTAGAGTAAATACAAGTACACT
This sequence comes from Triturus cristatus, assembly GCF_964204655.1. Lineage (NCBI taxonomy): Eukaryota > Metazoa > Chordata > Amphibia > Caudata > Salamandridae > Triturus > Triturus cristatus. Next base: position 1,121,772,613 of record NC_140585.1, on the reverse strand, counting down.
TTGACTTCACTTCATGCACAACAAACAACAAAAACACAAACACCAAACATTCAGTGTCGGTGTCCAATGCATGCCATTCATTACCTGTTCCTTCTCATCTTAAGTGAAGGGGCCGTCTCTCTCACCATCATCATCATGGTGTTGTCCTACTCAGTGTGCAGTGTACAGATTGAGTCCCCTTCCTATATTCAAAATGCAATGTATCAGCCTGCAGTAGAAGTACAAATTTGTTATTAAAAATACAAGAAGGGAAAAAGTGCCTTGAGTTACTTTTAGTGTGTAGATTATTACATATAGTACACAATGAAGTAACTTCATGCACAACAAACAACAACAAAATCACTCAGTCAGCGTCCAATGCATGGCATCATTCATTACCTGTTCCTTCTCATCTTCAGTTAATGGGCAGTCTCTCTCGGATCAGAAAGGAGGATAGCTATAGTAGTCATCATCAATCATGTTCCACCTCTTTTGGAGGGACTAGGAAAGATTTTCTTTTTTCTTCTATTTTGCATCATCCAATCATCATCTGTCTTCTTGAGGGCAATGGATTTAGGGAGATTCAGGAGGATGGAGGAGCAGAATTCGGAGGAGTGTTCTGTGAAATGCAGACAGCTGAAACGCGTATATGGCAATAAAACGATTAGAAGACGGTGGTGATGGATTTGTTGTGATTCGAAGTTTCTAACCAGAAAGACAGACACACAAATAAAAGAAAATAAGGGAGAAGACAGTAACAAGTGCAAGCCTAATTGTCAGGGAAGTATAGCTCGTCCTCAAACTCTGGGGGTTCAACCAGAAGTAGGTAATCGTCATCTAACACACCACTTCCGTCACCTGAGCCGTTGTCCTCATCTTCTTCCCTTGATTCATGTATTGTGTAATTTGGTGGTATAAAGTGCTGATTCATTTTGATCATGGTTAACCTCTCTACGTTTTTGGGCAAGAGACTGGTCCTTCTCACTGTTACAATGGAACCAGCAGCACTGAAAACACGTTCAGAAGAGACACTTGCAACAGGCTATCCCGATCGCCAGCCTGCTGAGCAGTGGCCATTGGCCCCTTTTCCCATACCAATACCGCAATGGGTTTTGATCAATGTACACCTCTGTTGTGTTGTCCAGATAGGCCTGGACCATTCGCTCAATGTTCAGGGGTGCTAAACATTTTTCGGGTTCTTTTCTCGTTGCATTAGCACTGGACTTACCAATGCCTTGCTGTAAATACCAATCGTTTAACGATTTTACTGGGCCTAATGATCCAGTTCATGCAGTTGTCGATAGTGTTGTTGAGTGTTCTGAGCCAAAGGCACTGCCCTCAGGCTCCAAAGTTGAACTTGACGCCGGATGCCCTGCTGCAGTACTTGTTGTGGTTTATCTAGCGGGCTTTTAATTAGCAGCCTTTCATTTTCCAGCTTACTCGCTGACTCAGCTATCCAAGTTTTGTACCGGGCAACATCCATTTCTGAAAAAGGAATTAATGTCTTCAGTGCCCATTTTGTCTGTGGATCCAGAATTGTGGCACAAATGTAATGTTTTTGTGACAAAATCTTATTTTGCACCCTTGTATTGTCAGCTAAGCAACGGGCTAAGCTCTCCACCAACTCATATGCTTCTTTTTTTCCCTCTACATCTTTGTATGCTTTAGACACCTCCTTCAGCTGATGCTCTAGCATTTGCAACAATGGGATAGCTTGGCCCATAGTACAGTCCTCCTTACTGACTTCACGTGTGAAGACCTCGAAAGGGAGAAGCAACTCAGTCAGGCATCTAACTAAGCACCATCGGTCCATCTGAAGGGTCATGCCTTTCACAGTAGCATCCCCTCTTCGCATGACATATTCATTGATTGGCCTGTACTGCTCAAAAAGATGGTCAAGCATGTAATAAGTTGAGTTCCAATGTGTTGCCACCTCCTGGATGAGTGCTTTGACTGGCATTCTATAGTCACGTTGAATGATCCTCAGTTGCTTCCGAGCTTTAAAAGAATGGCTGAAATGAGTGCATATTCTTCAGCAGGTGGTCAGGAAGTTGCTGACTATGGCTTCTTTTTTCAGAAAGTCTTGAACTATAATATTAATGCAGTGCGCCAAACACGGAACCCTGAAATAGGAACCAAGCTCCATGGCCTTAAGTACATTACTGCCATTATCTGTGGAAACAAAACCAATCTTAAGCCCTCTTGGGCACAGCCATTCAAAAACCTTGCTGTGAAACTCTTCCAATATGTTTACAGCAGTATGAGATTTCTCCATGGCGAACATGGATACAGTTGCATGTTTCTGAGTAGCTTTAAAAATCTCAGCTGTGTCAACAGCACCTACTACAGATAGCTTATCTCTAACCCCCACAAAAGAGACCCAGTGTGCAGTGATGCACATGTAATCAGTGCCTTGGCAACTGGTCCACATGTCTGTTGTCAGGTGGAAATTGTGAACAGCACTCTGCTGCAAAGCTTATCCAACCAATTCCAGCACATCATGATGTAGTGCTGGAACAGCAACTCTTGCGAAATAGGACCGGCTAGGAACCTTCCATTTAGGGCAAATGGTTGACACAAATTCAAGGAAACCCACCCCTTCCACAAATGAAAAAGGGAGCAGGTCCAGCGCTAACATTTTAGCCAGCTTCGCATTGTACAACCGTGCTGATGGGTGGTTGCGTTGGTACTGCACCTCCAACCTAAGCATGCTGTCAATGGTAGGCTGGATTATTTTCCTTTGTGGTGCAGTTGTTTTCTTTAACCCAGTTAGGCTCAACAACGCACTGTGTTTCATTGCAGTACTACTCGGTCGCCTTGGTGTCTCAGCCTGACTCTTACTGCGGTGCCACTGAGATGTTGCTGAGGATGTGGGCGGTACCACTACACTACTGGGGACAGGGCTAGAAATGTCTCCCTCTTGTTCACCTTCCACCGCGATAATATCATCCCAACAACAATGGGTTGAGTTTTACTTTGTTCTAAGCGAAGTAGGTGAGCCTCCCACACGATAGTGTGGTGTATTTTGCGATGACTTGTTTGGCCTCCAGTACCATAGTTTGTACCAAGCTCACCCCGCCTAACAGCATGTCGACAAATTGAGCATATAGCAATGTTCTCCTCCTTACTGCTAACCGAAAAGAAGTCCCAACCTGGGGAGGAGAACTTTCTGGTGCTGCTGGATGTGCCACTTTTAATACCAGATGAACTGGAGGGTGTGTTTGGAATGTGACTCTGTGCAGCTACACTGTGATTTCTACCACTATCTACTGAGGTGGTGGTTGAGCTGGATGTAGGTCCCTGCCTTTCCTTTGCAAATGAAAATATGGAAGCTGGAGCTCGTGGTGGTGTTACCTGTGTTGGTGGTATCCGTGCTACATCCCTTGCAGCCATTTTGGATAGGGTAATAATGTTGGTCTCCATCTCCTTTGGGCCAGGAGTGATGTCCGTGATGACTGGCTCGTCATCATCATCATCCCCCTCTTGCACATCTACCTCCATAACTCTAAGGCTTTCTGGAACCTTCCTTTTCACTAGCCTTGTCTTGTGGCGTGCATCACTCTCAGACTGAGCTTGTGGCTTCCAAGTGGCATCTAGATAATCAGAAGCGGGGCTTAAAGAAGGAGATGATGGACTAACCCTCCTTTTCCTTGTTGGGGGTCTGGAAGACAATGGATCTTCTGAAACAGTGGTTTGCTCCACCTTGTCTGCAGGAAGCTCGATTTCCTGAAATGCCCCTATTTCAGGAGGAACAACTACTATTGTGGGCTGTTGTTGAGGCTGTTCTTGTGGCTGCTGCTGTTCTTGTGACAGCTGCTGTTATTGCGGCTGCTGCTGTTCTTGCGTCTGCTGCTGTTCTTGCAGCTGCTGCTGTTTTTGCGGCTGCACCTGCTGCTGCACACTTATCTGCTGAGTTTCCGCCTGCGTTGATTGTGTACTACTTTGCGATAATGACATTTCAACATCGTTGCTCGTTAGTAGACTGGCTACCTCTGCAACACTCATGGGCTTGGGCCTAGGGTGGTGGGGTTGGCCCGCTGGTGCGGAGGTGCTGCTCCCAGCTTGGTTCCCGGACAACGCCGCTGCTGCAGGCGTAATTTTTTGAGTCCCAAAAAACACATTGGCCGGCACACCAGTCGTGGTTAGTGCCTCTTCTTTTTTCTGTTCCTTCTTCTTCTCACCGGCAACTTTCTTGGTACTGGAGGACCTGGTACCTTTCTTTGGGGCCACCTTCTTCAGATGTCAGGTAGGACACAGGTGCACAAGTTGCAGAGATGTCTGTGGTCACACGTGGACGTGATGTGGTGCGCAACAGGACTTCTGTCTGGCAGTACAACGGATGATGTTGATAGTTACCTCCTCCTCTGTCTTTTTGTGCACCTAAAAGCAAATAAGCCAGGAGAAGAACATCAGTGAAATGTTGCATTTGTTGTTGTTGTTCAATTACTACTAGTACAAACACACAAATAAAAGATATGGTGTAGCCATTTGTGAGACTTTGGCAACAAGGGCTATGGTACACTACTTACTGTGTACAGTGTACAGACTACACTCTCAGGAAGGATAGGAAAGAATAAGAACAACAACCAAAATACAAATGTAATGGAAGGGAGCTGCTGCTGGCAAAGGGGATGGATGGAAGCAGTAAGCCAATAGGAAAACCATGCAGGCCTATATGGCAGAAGCAGCGCACTAATAACTCCCACCAGAAAAGGCCACCAGCCACATGGACACTCACAAATCACAAGCAACAAGCAGGAGGCCTGGGAAACAATGAACTGACAAAAGGCCTATAAAAGAAGCCAGGCAAAGGATGCATGTTAAACCACACTGCTTTGCCTTTTTAATGCAATAAAATGCAAAAACGAAAATCCACAGGGCAAAAAAAGGTCTGCAGGGTACACTGCACACCAATACACCAGACACACACAACAAATGCATTTCTTTAACACACACCCAAAAACAGAAATACCCCCCAAAAAACACATTTTTCAACTCAATCCAATGCCATCCATGCCCTAAATGATGTTTAAATTCAACAGAACACACAGAAACACTTGTTTAATGCACCTGTGGCTACCTGCTCTGAGCTTACTGGATGAAAGCAGGCCCGTGGGCAGACAAGGCCACACAAACTTGCAGGTCTAGGCTTCAAAATGGCCACCAGCCACATGGCCAGGCCCACCCAACTACAAGAAACAGAAGACAGACAATGCAGGCCTATTGCAAAAATCACACTGTCTGCCTTCAAAATGGCCACCGTCCTCATGACCAGGCCCACAACAAGAAGCCTAGGCCACAAAGGAATACCATGCAGGCCTATCTGGCAAAAGCAGCACACTAATAACTCCCACCAGAAAAGGCCACCAGCCCCATGGACACTCACAAATCACAAGCAACAAGCAGGAGGCCTGGGAAACAATGAATTGTCAAAAGGCCTATAAAAGAAGCCAGGCAAAGGATGCATGCTAAACCACACTGCTTTGCCTTTTTAATGCAATAAAATGCAAAAACGAAAATCCACAGGGCAAAACAAGGTCTGCAGGGTGCACACCAACACACCAGGCACACACAACAAAGGCATTTCTTTAACATACACCCAAAAACAGAAATACCCCCAAAAAACAAATTTTCCAACTCAATCCAATGCCATCCATGCCCTAAATGATGTTTAAATTCAACAGAACACACAGAAACACTTGTTTAATGCACCTGTGGCTACCTGCTCTGAGCCTACTGGATGAAAGCAGACAAGGCCACACAAGCTTGCAGGCCTAGGCTTCAAACCGGCCACCAGCCACATGGCCAGGCCCACCAAACCACAAGAAACAGAAGACAGACAATGCAGGCCTATTGCAAAAAGCAAACTGCCTTCCTTCAAAATGGCCACCAGCCTCAAGGCCAGGCCCGCAACAAGAAGCCTAGGCCACAAAGGAATACCATGCAGGCCTATCTGGCAAAAGCAGCACACTAATAACTCCCACCAGAAAAGGCCACCAGCCCCATGGACACTCACAAATCACAAGCAACAAGCAGGAGGCCTGGGAAACAATGAATTGTCAAAAGACCTATAAAAGAAGCCAGGCAAAGGATGCATGCTAAACCACACTGCTTTGCCTTTTTAATGCAATAAAATGCAAAAACGAAAATCCACAGGGCAAAACAAGGTCTGCAGGGTGCACACCAACACACCAGGCACACACAACAAAGGCATTTCTTTAACATACACCCAAAAACAGAAATACCCCCAAAAAACAAATTTTCCAACTCAATCCAATGCCATCCATGCCCTAAATGATGTTTAAATTCAACAGAACACACAGAAACACTTGTTTAATGCACCTGTGGCTACCTGCTCTGAGCCTACTGGATGAAAGCAGACAAGGCCACACAAGCTTGCAGGCCTAGGCTTCAAACCGGCCACCAGCCTCATGGCTAGGCCCACCAAACCACAAGAAACAGAAGACAGACAATGCAGGCCTATTGCAAAAAGCAAACTGCCTTCCTTCAAAATGGCCACCAGCCTCAAGGCCAGGCCCGCAACAAGAAGCCTAGGCCACAATGGAATACCATGCAGGCCTATATGGCAAAAGCAGCACACTAATAACTCCCACCAGAAAAGGCCACCAGCCACATGGACACTCACAAATCACAAGCAACAAGCAGGAGGCCTGGGAAACAATGAACTAACAAAAGGCCTATAAAAGAAGCCAGGCAAAAGATGCATGCTAAACCACACTGCTTTGCCTTATTAATGCAATAAAATGCAAAAACGAAAATCCACAGGGCAAAACAAGGTCTGCAGGGTGCACACCAACACACAAGGTACACACAACAAAGGCATTTCTTTAACACACACCCAAAAACAAAAATACCCCCCAAACTTTTTTTTTCCAACTCAATCCAATGCCATCCATGCCCTAAATGATGTTTGAAAAACATTCAATGCACACCAAAGGAACAGTTGCTTCATCATGCACCCACCCATGACTAGCTCTGGGCCTACTGGCTACCCCCAACAATTTAAAAAAACAGAATGATATGTACCAAACTTGTAGTTGCAGCAACTGCAATGCCCCCAATCGAACAGACACAACACCAAGTTACTTGTAAAATATCAAATTCAAGAGTCCTCAAATCCAATGATAATGATGCAGCAGGCACAAAGAGTGATCGTTCCAGCTCAAAATCCAAAGGCAGAATGAACAGGAGATGGACAAAGCACTGGGAGGAGCCTTCTGGACAGGAATAGGAAGTTGGAGACTCTGTGGCACTTCATCCCTCTCTCCCCAAAAAGCTTTTTTTTTTAACCCCTTCGCCGCTCGGCAAATTCTGCCGCGGTGCAAGAGGGGGGGCGGGGCTGGGCGTGGCGCTCAGGTACCCAGGACGGCTCCCGGCTGTCATAAATCACGGTGGGCGTGTGCTCATGACGGCCGGGAGCCGTCCGAACTCTGCCCACTAATTAATTCGCCAGCACAGGCGGGGAATTAGCTGCGCGTGGGCGGAGCGGCAACGGTCAGACAGCTCCCAGCCGTCATGAGCACACGACTACCGTGACTCATGACGGCCGGGAGCCGTCCTGAGCACCCATGGGGTTAAAAAGGACTCCGGGCACAAAAAAGGACAGCCAAATGTCAATCTGAGGAGGTTTTTTCATCCAAATCATCATTTACAGAAGGTTTTATGCTGCTAGAGATAATATTCTTCTCCAGATTGAAGATTTGCCGTGTTAGCGTGGCGCATTCAAAATAACGTGTTCGCGATCTCATGCTCTCTGTTGCGGTGGAGATTGACATGTTCGCGACCTCACGCTCTCTCTCACGGTGGAAAATGATGTGTTCGCAATCTCAGACTCTCGCGGTGTCTGATGGTAAGGCGAATGACGTGATCGCGAGCGCGACTGGCTATCAACATCTCGTGGAGCACGCGAACGGATCGGAAAACTCGTCGGCGAATGCGGGGATCCCGGTAAGGCGATTGCGCGGTCGAGAACACATTTTCAAAGCACAAACATGAAAAAAATCTTCGCAACTCTGCGAATCGAGGAAATTTTTGCATTTTCGCGCTCTCTGCAGAATGCGAAAATGTCAAAATATCGCAAATTCCGCAAGCGGAACGGAATTTGACGCCCACCCTTAGTCTTGACTAACAAACGTTTGTGCCTCATCATCACTGGAATGGTCAGTTGCCTTACCTTTGGTGCTGATGATTTTCGAAGTATTCCTGATAGGAAGACTGGTCTATCACCCCATGAAATACTGATGGACTGTGCAATGAGGCTTCCTGCTGTACCTGCAAATGCCCTTTTGAACAATAACAATGATTAGATACTCTATTATTGCAAAGGATTGGCTGCAGTTTCACATTCTGTTTCTTACCCGGTTGCAGCTGCCACTATAGATCCAAACCAAGAACAGTGCCACAACCGCAACCATGGTGATTGGGTCATGATTAGGGCTCCCGCTTTTATGGTATTTATTTTTTTGCCATTTCCGTCTGTATTTATCTGTATTTATTTTTTGGGCATTTTTTCTGTATTTATCCACATTTATTTTTGCCACACGCAAAAGACGATGCTACAGCTAGTATTTTTCAACTTTTATGTAAATTGAAAACACAGCGAAAATAAATTGCCTTTCTACACTTGAAGTTGAAGGCATTGAGTAAACTTAGTGCTGTACTACTTCTATAATATACAAGAAATGCATTGCAGCTGTTATTATCACATTATTAATTGATCCAACTTTTGAGTGCTACATACATTAGCCGCATTTCCCACAGAAAAAACGTCTGCATTTTTTATAGTAATTTAAAAAAAAAAAATGTTTCCTTACCGGTGCTTTGGTAGCCATAGTTCATTCAGGGCCCCTCTTCTCTTTTAAACTGCTTGTCATTGGATTAAAAATAAAATCAAACAGCCCAGAGCACACCGAGCAAGTGCTAAAATCTACAGAGCTCCTAAACTGGATGTGCTCTCAACGTCGAACCCCCACTGATTTTTAATTGCTGGACTGGAACCATCTCAAAAGGATACAGGCCTTTCTGTATCTCTAAAGTAGTAAGGAAAAGGAGTGCTGTAGGCCGAAAAACAGCCCCTGCCAACAAGAAGGTACCAACCCCCTTGCCCCCCCACGATTAATGTACTTGATTTATGTCTGGCTATCAGTGAACATCATTGTCAAATTACACAAGGCCACAAGTTCCCCACAGTACTCTGACTGGGGAAAGGATATTTCCTTCTCTATTACATTCTAGTCTCGGTATTCTCCCACTCATCTGCACTTCTAATCTGTCTCACTCTTGTCACTGTTGTCCTACTTTCCTCTTCCTTCTTTCTCAGTTTTCAGCCTGTCCCTATCTTGCTCTGGATTAAAGTAAGTCCAGGCTCCCAAATAAAATGTGTTCTGGGTGACAAAACCTTCACAGACGAGGTGCTGCAAGTACTGCAGGAGTGAGGGGGAAACAGGTCAGGACCTTAGTTCAACAGGTGCAGTGTGCTCTTGGGCAGATGTGTACACGTGTGTACTCCTTCTGAGTGCAATAAAATGAGTAAGATATAGTTGGGCGTTAGTGGCAGTAGTGATTTGTAGCTCTGCGAAGCTGCAAACCTGAAACAGCAAGCGCTATATAAATGAATACATTGTTGTCACATTACACTCCGTGCTGGAAAACGCATCTCTGTAGCTTGTGTTTGCCGTGTCTTTGAACCATGGCAAGGGGTGGAAAGGAGAACGCCTCACTCTCGGTGTCTCGATTCAGCCCAGGAGGGCCTTTCTTCACGGGGAGGAAACGCCTGGCATTCCCCGAACAGACCAGGCCTTGTCTGCTTCTCATGACATTGAGTTCAGGAAGAAATGCCCGTCCCTGGCAGTCCATTGTTGGAGGGCAAGGCGTGAACCCACAGCTCCTGTGTAAACAGCTCCTTGCACCCGGGGAGCTTATCTACGATAAGCCCCAGGAGTTGAAAAGTTCTTGGGGCCAGCTCGCACTTCTCTTTGGAACTCCACGGGATGCAACAGCCCCTCCCCGACCTCGCACAGGCTGTGGACAGCCCATTGTCATTCTGACTGCAGATGTTTATCACATTTAGAATGACAATCCGCCGTCTGCCTTTAACATAACGTGCACTGCAAGTGAGTGTCTTTGAGGCGAGTGACTAGATTGTAGCAGAGGAGCTTAACGTGCGCCCGAGGTGTGCTTCCTCACTGCTGATTAGCAATGCACAGATTTACTAGTATTTTTCCGTTTCTAAATATAAATACAGACAAAGGAAAAATAGTTTTCCGTCTGTATTTATATGTAGAAATCCGTAAAAACGGAAAATCAGAAGAATTGTCTGGAACCGAGATGGCGAGGCCCCTTCTGTGAGAAGTTGGCCTGATATATGATGTCACTAATTCTAGTGTACACCTTGTATCAGTCCAAACAACCCTTATGGTGATTGGTTGTGAAGTCAACCTTATAGACCAGCTATCCTAGTGGTAGCATGGACAAGAGCAGTCATAGGCTAAACTCTGTATGGCATGTGAAGCCAGCTGTTATACCATATGTAATCCCTTGAATACCAAATGAAAGGACACCACAACAGATATATATAAAAATAGAATGTATTTATTCTAGTCAAACCCTCAGCACTCTTTATGAGATTCGAGGTAAGTACAACACAGTCTTATTTAAGCATACATTAAGTCACACAGGTAAGTAATACAGTTAGGCCCTAGGGGCCACGCAAACCATATACTAAGTAAGTGGTTTAAGAACCACTGTCACGAACACAGGATAGGCCTAGGCCTAGGGAATCGCTGGGGCTACACTATACTACCAAAGGTTAGGAAGTGGGAGGCCCACGGGATTCAGGTGCAGAGTGGAAACACTCACACGTAATGCGTAAAAGTCGATAGAAATAGTAGTTATTAGAAATTAACAGTTCTAGGACACTTCTGGAATAGCTAGGAGTTCGAGACTGGGAAACTAGACCCTAGGATAGTCAATACCCTTGTGAGCACTGGAGTACTCAAGTTACCTAGCCCACGGGCTGCGGGTGCAGGGGTGTGAACTTGCGTCGGGTTTCGTCGTTGACTCCAATGGATGCCTGAAGGAAAGTTGCTGACAGGCAGTCAGTGAAGAGTGTCCGGTGGATCCCAAGGATGGAATCATGAAGGAAGGATACCTGCAAGCAGAAGGGACAAAGTCTAGGTCACCAGCCAGGAGCCGGGAAGGAACCAGGCGATGTCGTGCAGATGCAGGCGAAGAGGTGAAGCTTGTCGCAGCAGCCACGGGTACCAGGAAGCGTCGAGGACGACCAAGACCAGGAGGCGAGCTGTCCCACGAAGGCTCTTGCTGTCGGCGGCGTCGATATCGAGTTAGGACACAACAAGCCTTGGCAAGCGGAACCGGAGACGGACCAGCAAGGTGAAATCAAAGGTTCGTCGTCGCAGAGGTCACTAGCCAACGGGCCAGCAACCGGACAACACGTCGAGCAACTCAGGTGCAGAAGGGGCCCACGCAGAACACGTGAAGTGTGGGGAGCTGATCTTCTTTGCAGATGGTGCTCGGGATGGGGGCTTCTCAATTCCCCATGCACAGCCTCGAGGAAGCCTCAGAAGTCGCGCTAGTCAGCTACTAGCCACTTTTTCCCAAGTCGCCGGTCCCACGTCCCTCGTCGCCTCCACGGGTCTCAGCTTTACTGTAGAGGTGGATCTGGTTCAGAGGTGTCTGGAAGTCTCGGCGCTGGTCAGTCTCTGCAGTCGTCCCTCGTAGGATCAGTCGCAAAGCAAGCAGCGGTCGCTGGATGGTGCCTGGTGGCCCAGGGTGGTCACTCCTTGGCCACAAGGGAGATTCTTCAGTCTTCTTCCTGAGGTCGAATGTCGAAGGTCCAGAGTTTCTGTTTAAGTTGCAGATTCAGGATAATCTAATTCTGCAGGGCTCAGCTACCTTCTAATATACTAGGCTAGTGGGCTGGGCTACCTGCAAGGTCCTTCCTATGGGTGGGACTAGGAAGGGGGGTGGCTACACCCCCTTTCCTTTGTCCAGTTTCGCGCCAGAGCTGGGGCTGGAGTGCCCCAGCACCGGTTTGAACTGGACTATGCATGGAGCACCTTGTGTGCCCCAGGCATGTCTCATTCCTTTCAGCCCTCCCTGCCCCAATACACTAAAGTCTGTCTGGGGAGGTGCTAGCACCTCCCCAAGCAGGAAACCTATTGTCCAGGCCTCCCTGGCTGGGAGGGCTCCCAGCTGCAGGAGGTCAGACTCGTGTCTGTGGCAGCAGCATCCATTTTGTGATGCTGAGGCTTTGGTCAGAGTTAAACAGCAAAGTAGGATTTTAACATGTCTCTCCCTCTAGAAGGGAGGAATAATATCCTCATCACCAGAAATGGTATGGGGGTATTATTCCAAAGTGTTAGACACCTTACACGACATGTTTTGATAAAGCCAAACCATAGTTGCCATAACCGTTTAAGATTATAAGGCACTTTAAGAGTATATGGTAGGCGATATCATAGAACAGCTATAAGGACATGGTTCCGAAAGCTGCAGACAGGCTCAGCTCATGCTAGAGCACCATCTCACATGTTACCAAGCACTCTGCCTCCAGGATTGTTAAGGCCTATCATAGGAGTGGCTCACAGGTACACATGTGTCTATTTTAAGGGTAGATATAGGTTTACTATATCTAAGCAAGGGGTGATTACACGACCTTGCCCCAGCTGAGTGATCAGCCAGTTGTGTCTGATTGGAAGGCCAGGCCAGGGGTGGCATAATACATGCTGCAGCCCCTGGGAGGCCTAGGGTACACCTATGCCCTGGGTACCTAGGGTACACTGTACAGGGTCCAAATAAGGTGACCCTTACCAATTGGGTATGTACCTAGGGTACATGGAGTCCATTTTAAAGAGAGAGCAGACAGCCTGAGACCCTGAATGGATCTCAGGCCAACTAAGTCGAAAAACCAGCTAGACACTAGGCAAAAAGTTGGGGGTAACCATAGTCAGATATCCACCTTCCTACACCTTCTAGGTCATCTTAGTTACAAATACTGCTGTAAAGTGTGGCAGAGTTGCAAATTGGGTGCATTCAATGAATACCAAGAGAGTGAGCAATCCAGAAGAAGAAATTGTGCTCTTTCATCCTAAACCAAGATTATTGGTGACTGCACCACCAAAGGCTGAGAGACTGAGGAAAGCGGTGGTACCAGGAACACAGCAACAGCATCAAGAAGAGAGGGGTGAAGATCTGCAACCAATCATACCAATTCAGTTTCTGTTATTACACCAAGTGGCATTGAAGTCTTTAACGAAATAGAAGCAGAGACTGATCCTCGATTGGCAAACGTAACTGAGACAGCATCAGTACAGCAAGAGAATCCGGGTGAAGGAACAAGCACTGAACTGAAAAGAGTCACCCAAGAAGTTGAATGGCCACAGCATTATAATTGAGGAAGACTGAAGCAGAGCATATCAGTTGATCGGATTCCATTAACTCCATCAATTCCGGAGGAGACAGAGACAAGTCATGATAGTGATACAGAGGATACAGAGTAAACTCAATAGAAGCTAAGAAGATCAAAAATAGCAAGAGTGCCTTGTCAGAAGTATTCAGCACAAAGTAGTGAATGTCACAATTGTTGAACTGTGTGATGTGAAATCTGAACTGTTAGAGCCTCCATGACATCACCATAATGAAAATTGTTAGATAAAATATACTTACCAAAATGAACTATGCAATTGCAATAAGACATTGAAAAAGTTTAAAAGAAAGCTTAAAACAAGAGATTGACAAGAACTGATTTCTATTTTTTATTTTCCAGAAGACCAACCTAGGTCCAATTATGCGGTATAAGAGTAAAGGTAATATTACTAAAAGAACACGGAGTAGGGTTAAGGATTGTCTATAAGAAGATTGCTTTGCTGAAAAATAACCACTTAAAGAAGCTATTCACAAAAATTCTGCATTGAACTCTGCACTTGACCACACCTAATCTGCTTTTAGAGAAACATGTGTTGACTTAGAAATAAGAGTAAATATATTATGTGCTCAGTTTTCATAACAACAGTAATAAGGATTACCATGGTACTAGTAGGATTTTATTTAACACACAAGAGAGATTTTAGAAATGCAAACACTACAAAAACACATACATACCTGAATGACGAGCAGCAATTGAAAACCTAATCTGTTGCATACAAAAGAGAGACTTTTTCCACAAAGGTTTATTCTCAATTAGTACAGGAACACACACATGACATGGGAGCAAAGGACTGTTATATCTGTGCTCATTTACCATCATCAGAAGAAGTCACATATTATCAGATGTCATTATCTTATGGAATTACATGTGGTATACTACTTACACTTGTATATAGATGCGGATATTTTGAGCATTTCTATTCTAACTACAGCTTAATACTTTCTAGAGTGTCTTTAACAGAAAACAAACATTAATTTACACTCACCAAGAAAAGAAATGCACACAGTTTGGTACTATTTTATGCCGCACAGACCTATAGATAGTGTTAAAGTTATCAGATCAATTTAACACTTGGAGAAATCTTTCATAATGACTTTAGAAGAAAGAAACACTTGCATGACACTTAGTAAAGACAAACATAGTGACGGGGAGAGAGAAGAATCTGCAATTCAAGAAGTTTATTTTGTTTGCAGACAGAGTGCTTCTACTGCTGCCTGATGACTGGAAGGGTATATGCTACTTAGCTGTGCTATTTCGTAAAATGTACCCTGTGAATAGTATAGATACATTAACAATGACACAAGCACACAGACACACACGTAGTACAGACAGTAGAGTTCAATTAGTGGGAGACATTTTGGTGCAATCATTCCACCTGTAGGAGTCATATTAAATGGAGAAAAGATTAGAAAACTGTCAACTGCTAGTGACAAGCCGGCAACTAGTACTTCTGGTGCTTTATTAGTAGTAAACACTGAGCTTATTGCTATACGTGCCATGGTTTTGCACGATCGTTTAGCATTAGACATATTACTTGCCGAAAAAGGTGGAGTCTGCAAAATGCTTATATTAACCCATTTTTGCTCTTACACACCTGACAAAAGTAAGAAAAAAGAGTAGTTTGCAAAAACACTTCAGAAAAGTTGGAAACACCTAGCATTTTGGAAAAGTTTTGGAAAGGGATTCAATCCACTGGGAATTAGCTTATAACAGCGGGAGGAGGTATTTTGAAAGTGATACTTATGCCAGAACTAATCATAAGGCTTTGTTTGTTATGTTAACATAAAGGCTGTACAAATTACTTACACAAGAGAAGGGAAAACGAAATGAATAAAAGATTTGATAAATATTTAACTTTAAACTATGTCATGAATGACAATTACAGGAAACCATTGAAATTTCAAAGTCGAAAATGAAAGAGACAGGATTCAACTGACGATGAAAGTGCCATTTGAGCAGAACTCACATGTGAAATCATGATAGTGTGATAGTTAAGATAACCATCAGATGTGGGACTGATAAGATCCACAAATTAAATTGCAAAATATTTTGATTAAGTAGCTGTATGTACAATGATTAATGCTTGTTATAACTGCAGAATGTTCAGGTTTAACAAATGTATAATTTTTATAAGTTTAATTTTATTCATAAATGACAAGACCTTCCTATTTTTTCATGTATCATATAATGCTTTTAATGCAGTGATTTTTTCCAATATAACGTTTAATCTATTTAGTACAGTTCAGTGTTCTCGCAGTGAAACATTTGATTTAGAAGGTCGACGTGTACCAATGCTATGGGAACAGAGGCTTATGTTTTCAGATTTTAACTACGTAAGGATGTCTGTAGTTAACTTTGTGATAACGTTTGCAAGCTGCATGTATTTTTGTGGGAACGGAGGAGCTGAAGCTGCTCACAGACGTGTGCTGCCAGCTAATTGGTCCACTTTGGGAGAAGCCTGCTACAATGTTTGCAACAAGTATTCATGTCTTTTGCATCAGTGTATGTTCCTAGGTAGAGTGAGGCGTTTTACCCATTTCCCTGACGGTTGTGGCTACTGCTGCTTCAGTTTATTGCTTATTTTATTTTTACAGATTGCTACTGCTACTGCAACTGAGACTCAAATGAGTTTCATGAACTGCTCTTCATGGGAAGTTCTTCTGCTTTTTTCTGGCTTTGAGCTTTATGCTCCTTCGATCTCACTCCTTGCAGTGGTCAATAGCCCCTTTTTGCTGATTCAGAAAATTCTAGAACAGATTGTACTATAGCTGCAGACAGATGGGTCCATCACTTTGAAGGGATGTATAGTGGTCATAACCTAGGAGGGACTGACGCACGATGGAACCTCGGCTCAGCTAGTGTGCATTTGCATTTCAACATAGATGAGGTACACAAAGCTATCCTGGCCACAGCCGGGGGAAAACGCCGGGTCCAGATGGGGTTCCTTCGGACCTGTATAAGGCTGACCCTCTGGCCTGGGCCAGGATATTGATACAGGTTTTTAAAGCGGCCTGTCTGTGTGGTTTCCCCCCTTTTGGGCTAAGGCTATTATCCTACCTATTTTTAAAAAGGGTTTGAGGGACAACACTTATTGTTATAGACCTTTTTCTCTTTTAGATTCGGCTGCTAAAATTATGAGCAAAGGGATTTTGGACTGCCTAACCTCTTGCTTAGAGAATTTTAATGTTATTTCTGACCTGCAGTATAGTTTTAAGCAAGGCAAAGGGAACCTAGACCAACTTATTAACCTGCACCTGGTGGTGGGCAAATACACAATAGCGAAGAAGGGATCCTTGCATATGGCATCTATGGACTTAATATCGGCGTTCGACCATGTTAACAGAGTCAAACTGTGGTTGATCCTTTTAGATCTGGGCATGGACACAGATTTGGTGGCTTTTTTTTAATTCAGCCCATAATAACACCACTGCGGCGGTGAGATACAATGAGGATGGTTGCCTGTCAGCTTCGTGGGAAGTCAAGAGACGGGTCCGGCAGGGGTGTATTCTGGCCCCCTTGCTGTTTACGCTTTACATTAACAAGTTAGTGGACTTTCTCACAGCTAGCAGCAAAGACATTCTGAGAGCTGGCTCAAAACTGATTCCTGCACTTTTATATGCAGACAATGTGGTGTTGTTTGCTAGGACTGCCGTAGGTCTTCAAAAACTTTTAAATGCTTTTATCGATTTTATGGATTTACTCGATCTTGCCACTAATTTTTCTAAATATCACACCATGACGATTGGTACTCAGATGGCTGCTAGGCGTAAGTTCTTTTGTAGGGGGGTAGAACTAACAAAGGTTTCAACCTTCCCTTACTTGGGTGTGCTGTTTGATGACGAGGGACTTGGGTTACGCAAAGAACACATAAGAAGAATGTTTTGGCAAGGGCAATGGGGGCAACCATGGACTTTGCAAAAAGACTAGGGACAAAGCCCGTACCTGCCCTGCTAAAGGTGTATAGAGAAAAAGGTATCCCTATGGCCACTTATGGCTGTGATGTGTGGGGATACAAGGACGTGAGAGATATACAGGGGATGGAAAACAAATTTATGCTCCTCGCTCTCCCTCCCTGTACTCCAGCCTTTATGTTGCATGAGGAGCTTGGCATGGGATATATCTCTGATCTTATTGCTGTCGCCCTTAATGCACTGGATGAGATTCTGGTCCTGCACCGCCACCACCTTAAACCAACTTGTTAAAGCGAATTGCACTGCACTTGATGGGGCTCTGCGTATCCCCTGGTTAAAGTACATAATGGAGCAGACGATGTCGCTAGGCTGCCCTGGCCTGTCTACCAAGCCCAGGCCGTTACGCCCAGTAGATATTGGGAACATCAAACATTTGTTTCTGGCCAGGCAGCAAGGGGTAAGGGAGGGCAAGGAACTAGCTAAGCCAACAGTGAGAAAGTTTATCACACTGAGTTTGAGTCCACTGGTGCAGCCTTATCTGTCGCTGGTCATCAACGTGCAACATGACTTTGTGCGAACAAGATTCAGATTGAACCTTTTACATTGGTTATTATCCTTTCCTAAAGGCTATATGAAGCCTGGTGCTTTAAAGCCATGTCCATGTGACAATGTCTCTGACCAGGACACTTTACATTTTATGTTTTTCTGGGAATGTTATGACCCCCTGTGTAAAATATTTATTCTCCCGCTCCTTAGATCTGGCCAATTTGTCCAAGTAAGGCCTGCATTATCATATTTACAAATGCTTTCCTCCCCTATGGTCTGTTTTGGAGTCGCAAGTTTCTTTACACGGACCTTAAGACTTAGGAAGAAGATGCTTATGGTGTAGTTAGGCTGAATAAGTCTAATGCTCTCTGGGAAATATAAGTACCCATTTTTGTATATGATACGGCATGATTATTTAGCTTGTTTACCCAGCCAATGCTCTGTCACTTTTGCACTTCATTTGATGAATTTTATACTTAGAATGGCATTTTGTATTTGTTTTTAATAATGAGCTTTTATCTCGATCTGTCTGTAGACATAGGCCTAAACGTTATTGTATTTTTAAGTGTTTTAGTTGTGTGCTTTTATGGCTTTTAGTTGCTGAATAAAGAATCTTTGACTGACTCACTTATAATTGGGAATCTTTCCTTTATTGAATGCGCTTGATACATGGTATTTGACGATTTATGCTAACCAATCGTTTTGATCACATTTCTGTAAACTTACTTGATTGTTTGACTAAAATCGAATAAAGATTAGCAAGTGAAACTTGCTAATCTCTTAATGAGAAAAAAGGTTTTAAAACCTTATCCAAACTCTCATCATTGACTGAACTTAAACTGTTAATTACGATTTAAAATTGTGATGTCAAATTTGCTCCTAAATTCATATGATATTTAAAGATCCATCACCGGAAGTGAGAAGAAGACAGCGCGGAAATGAGGCCGAATCCTGTAAGTGATGGTAAACTACCAATTGAACCATATCGATTTATTATTTAAGATTTTGGGGCTCAGTCCACGCTATCACCAGCCTTGCTGCACTTTAAAACACGTGCCCTGAGGGTAATGTATTCAGCAGGCATGTGCAATTTGCTGGCTTTCCACCTTGTCACGTACTGGTGAACTGCAGATGAAGGAAATTGCCATTACCTACTCATCCCAATCCTTACTTGATGAGGAGAGGCCTGTCTTTCCTAGAGTGGCACTTCATACAAAGGCTCTCTTTTCACATAATACCTTAAAAGGGGAGCTTACCCACCCTCCCCTAACATGTCTTATGTGGTCCCTGAAAAGGGACTGGCTCAGCAAACACTTGTATTTCTGCCTGTCTGAGGCAGGCTCTCAAAGCTCGGCAGGGCCGGCGTTCACATTGGGGCATATCATCAAGCACCGGCGATAATTATCGCTAAGCGCACTTAGCGCTAGGATAATTATCGCCGGGTAACGTGGAATTTTATCGCTGAGATAGCGTGCTATTAGCAAAACTTATCTCAAAAGCGATAAAATTCCAAGCGCTAACTGCCAAACGTGAGATTATCGCTGGAAATCCAGCGATAATCTCACAAAGTTTGGCGAGAGCGTGATGATAGGGCAAGGCATACTTAGCCATGGTATCCACCTTCCATAGGATATCATGGCTAAGTCAGTCTTGAAGCAGGCGTCAGGAAAGTAGCGATAACAGAGGTTATCGCTACTTTTCTTGCCGCTATGCTTCTTAGCGTGAGACTTGATAAGGGCGTTAAGGGAAAGGGCGAAGAAGCATGCATTCACCCGTTAGCGTGTCCTTGCTAATAGGGCGTTAAAATTATTGCTGCTTTTCGTCCGAAAACGGACGCAAAAGCGGCGATAATTTTTTAACGCCTTATATTTTAGTTTCCAAAACATTGAATTTGGAATCCTGTACTGCGTTCCAGCATGGGGCACTGCAGAGGCCTGTCTTTTAAAATAGTGACTGTTTTCAGCTTGCAGTTTGGCTCCACAGCTGTCCCTCGCAGATATGTATTTTATAACAACAGTGCCTGGGTGTGCTTGTTGTTGAGTGTGGATCCGGCTGGTGATGTCACCCTTAGATTTAAAGGGCAGGATTCCTGTCTCAGCCTGATGTACTGTAATTCGGGAATCACTTTATTTGTCATTTTAGAAAATGTAAAAGATTATTTCCCAGCTGGCAGAGGCTACAGGGGTCCAGTCACTGGCAGGGCATGGGCCTGCTAGGTTGTTTTTGTTCAACCCCTGCTTGCTCTGAACTTTATCAGTTAACGGCGGTGGAGGGGGCCCGCATTGTTTTTCATTTTTCTGGAGGTGAGGAGACTCATGGCATTTTGAAAGAGGTAAGAGAAGCCTCAATGAAATTCAGGTGGTGTTTGGACCAACCTTTGGATTACAGATCTAGCTGGCAGGTCAGTTAGCTGGTTCATCCACTGCAGAAGCCTTGTTCATCCCATAGCTGCAGGTCTGAAACCAGGTGGGCTCACTCAGCCTTTCATCCCTCTGAGGTCGAATTCAGGCGGTGCTTGGGCCCACTTTGGATCATTTCTTGATACTTAATTTGCCTGGTAGCTCAGTGAGCTAATGCATTCACTCTGTGATAGTGTATTGATCTCATGGCTGCAAGTTTGAATCCAGGTGGGCTCACTTAGCCTTATGGCTTTCTAAAGTCTAATTCAGGTGGTGCTCGGGCCCACCATTAGATCATTCTGGATACTCAATGTAACTGGTGGCTCACTCCAGTAGCCTGTGTTGATATCATCGTCTGAGGCTCGAAGTCAGGTTGGTCTGCTCAGCTTTTTATCCTTGTGAGGTCAAAATCAGATACACTTCTTTTAAGGAGGGGTTTCTTTTATTTGTTGATTTGTTATTTGTTTTGTACTCTTATTGTAGCATTGATAAATTAACTCACTGTTCCTTGTGGCTTGCATTCAGGGCAGCCAAAGTGCTCTGTCTGTGTTCTACTCGTCCTTTGTCCTTAGACATTTTAAAGAATTGAGGGTTCAAGTTCCACTGCCTTTTCTATGGGACTGAACAATGCTTAATTTGAGTCAGTGGTTGCAGGTGAGGCAGGAGAGGCCCTCTAGTTCTTATGTTCCTCTTCAGACATTGACAGAGAGCAAAAGTAAGAAAAACACACAGGGAGTATGCAGAAAATCTACGACAAAGGGTGAAAGCAGGGATGAAAAAGTGCCTGCAAGAGTAAAATAAAGTGACAGGAAGTGCCTAGTGGTGGATGAAAAAAGGTTAAGAGGGAATCACTAATTGGCAGCCCTGGGATTTGGCTCCTCTAACATTTGATAGCACTCAGCACACGTTTCTGAGAGTCTCTTTAGACCCCGGCATTTAATCGTTTACAAATTCAGCACCGACTCTGGAGAGTAAATATATAACCTGGGAGGTGGGAGCTTTAGCAGGTGGCAGCTCTAAGTGCCTCAAGTTTCATTGGCACCTCTAGTTTGTGAATTCAGATGCATCAATGGCACTGATTGGACTTGAAATTACCTTAATCTCCTCATTATTTACACATCTAATTTGACTGATATTAAAAGGCCAACACGACTTAATTCTTCTGCTGGTTTTGAGATGCAATGTTTATGACTTGTGTAGGGAATTGTTTGGAAATCCTGCCCTTTTCCCTAGATTTTCCTGAGATCTCTCTAGATATTGATGATTATTAATGATTCAAAGTTTTTCTCCTGAGAAAAATGTAATTCTCATGGTATTCGTAATCTGAAGAAATATAGGATATGAAAGGAGCCTGTCACAATACTTCCTCTTCTGGGCATGACTTCACTAGATGAGAAGTTATTTTTGGACTGGAGCCACAGCATTTCAACAAAGAGTTGTGAGCTTTACTTTCTGTAATATCATTGATTGCTGACTCTAGGTCGTGTAGGTCGGAAGTCTTTGAGCCTCTAGAGCCATTGGTAAAGTATCTGCTTGTCCTTTTTTTAGGTTTCAACCAGATTTAAATATTTCTCAATCAATGACTTTATGTTGAAGTTGGGTTGATTTATCATTTTTATAAGCTTTATTATACAGGATACCCATTGAATACAGAGGTATTGAGTTTATAGACGTGGTTATGGTGTCTGTTTTCTGAGGTCATGGACTGTCTCTTGGTCTTCAGGAGCAGGATAACCCACACTAGAGGTGTGGCCACAGGCTCACAGGAAAACTAGTTTGGGCACAGGTTTCTCTCCCTTATCTCTGTCTCCTAATTGTCTGTAGGAACACAAGGCATCCTGCTCAGGTATGTTGTGCAAGTGGACCTTCAAAGGTGGCTTCACCTTTGAAGCCTGCCTTTTGGGCTAACACCCTGAGTGGACATCCTCGTAGAGGAGGTGACACCTCTCTCTGTGGCAACTGTTATTGTTCCTGGGCCATTTACACATCTCCCCAGGTGGTCTGAAACCCCTCTGTGTGTCAGTGCCTTTGTGAGGCTACTGGACTAGCTGAAGTGCAGAGTGGCAACTTTCTAAAAGTTGCTTAACTTTAATAGTGACTTTAAATCTGGCCTGGGCATCAGGTTGGATTTAATGTCCCCATTAATTTGAAACCTTACTTGACCCTGTTAAGTGGTCCCATTCAGGAGTTAGATGGCTTGGGATGCCATCCATTTAGCCCAGTGTTAGCCAAAATGTCTCCTAACCTTTCCACAGCAAAACTACAATTTAGAAGTGTTGCTGCTAAGACATACTAAAAATGATATGTCTTACTTAAGGGTATATAGCTCCCTGCCATAGAGCTTCACAGGCCTTCCTTAGGGGAGACATACATATATCCTTAAGGAAAGTGGTAGACCTGCAATTAGGTGTAATGGCAATGTCAAACTTGCAGTGTCACACACTGCCCTGTCTGTTTGCAGTGGCAGGCTGGGGTCCATTTTGTCTCTGTCACATGTAGGGTAGCACGACCAGTGCTGCAGCTCTGTGTGGACTCTGCTTTCATGCCCTGGTACCCTAGGTACCATATACTTGGGAGTTATAAGTAAGTCAGTTCTTGCAAATTATGTGTAGCCAATTAAAATACTTTTTGTAATCGATCAGCACACTGGCACTGAGGTCTGAAAAGCAGGCCTCAGTGCACTTTCAAAGTCAAAAAATCCACATCTAATAGTCCAAATGGGGCAAAAAGTGGGTGGAAATCTGCAAAAAAGCCTATTTCCTTACAGCTGGTCTACACTCTCTTCTTGGAGAAAGTGGTTCCTTATGATGGATGGAGCAGTTGCTAAATGTTTTTACAAGGACTCTTATATCCAGATTTCTTTTTTGGTTTGTTCCAAAGCTGGGCCAGCATTTACCCGAATTTGCTTTAAGGATTAAAATTATAGGCAACAAACAATAAGATGGTAATGGAACAAAATGTCGCACCTCGTAAAATGGGCTATTTAGTGGGCATATTACGAAGAGAATCACAGTAGAAATAGGTTAGTTAAGTAATGGTGCCACTCAGGGTAATGCCACACCCTACCACCTGAGGTGTGATTATACAAAGGAAAACCTTATTATTCAATTATTCATAAGAGGTATACCCTGGCACTCCACATTTACATATGAAATCTGTTAGCAACATCAGTTGGTCTTCATAAAGATATGTTTAATTACTTTCACAGGTATAGACCAACAGTAAGAAAAAGCTATTGCACAAAAAGAAAGAACTGTTTATTTGTAAGCTTTTCTTGAACAGTTTCTTGCAGTTCAGTTAAGGACAAGATACAATTGTTTCAAATTATTAACAGGAAACAATAATTTGAGACAATTGTATCTGTATTTATGCCCATGTAAATATGTTTTAGATTTAGTTTAAGGTCCCTGGGATGCTTTTTGGACCATCCAGGTGATTCAGCAACAAGATATTTTCATGGAGTCTCACATATGCCATTCTTGACCCTACAGGTCTTTTTAGGGAGTTTGTTTTCAGATCGCGGTTCAGTGGAGCATGGTGAATTTTGTTTTGGCAAGAATTCACCTTTATTCTGCAACTATGCTTTTTTTTCTTTCTGTTAATTATCTTGTGGTTTTCTTGTGTTCAGAGAGGAGTTTGTATCCGAGATTCCAGTGGGCTGCCCTGTTGGGGGGAATCCTAAAATTAAAGCGTCTTTTAGCAACTGGATTCTTCAATAGAACCTGCTGTGAAAGCATATCTGAGATCTCCTCTTCCGCTCTTGTAGTTTGATCAGGAAAGTTTGTAGTGTTGAATAATTTTAATACATTTGTGAGAGTTTCTGCAGATAGTCTCTGTACTCTACTACATTTTTTGTTCATTCGATATATTAAATTTCATCCTAGTCCATAAAGTCTCCAAGGATTTTGTCCAAGCTGTCAAGGGTAGGGCAATGGGCACAAAATATGTGGAAGATTAAACTGACCTAATTTTACAGTTTGAAGAACTATTTCCTTCAAATTTGGTATTTATTCAACAAGTTCTTAGAGGATCTAAAGAAGTATTTTAATTTTTTGTACTTGTCTTTATAAAGGTTGATGAAATCCAGGTCATTCAGGTATGAGGATGGTTCTTTCTCGTGGGGGATGTTTATTATCCAAAATCTTGGCACTATTTCTGGAATTATTTTTATGAGTTACAACATAAGTAGTCCAAGTTTCCTCTGAGGGAGTACTGTGGTTGGATGCAATTCTCTCACCTGTGGTTTGCTTTGCTTTCTTTACAGAGGCTCACGGGAAGACCTTCTAATAGAAGAGTCAGACTATGTGATAACTAAGATAATAGATCTCCACTCCAGCCCAGATTTCTATCATGTGTTTTGAAGGTCTGCACCCTGTAAGAGCAATCAAGCCCCGTGGCTTAAGGTTGAGGTACTCAACGGCCAGGCTAGATCTAAAATCAATTAAGTAGCTGGAATGCAAGCTTGTGCCACACAAAAGTACTACTTCTCATGAATGATGTATTCCTCATTTTATGGTACTTCTTATGGGTGTCAGAACTAGTGCTTAATTGTTTTTGCGGTGTTTTCCATGGTAGTAATTCTTGTTAACACATTGGTTAGGATAGGAGATAAAAAGACATGCGTCTGTGATTTTATTTTCAGTGTCCTCTTTTTTGTACCAGAGGTGGCTTGAGAATTTCTATCTGGGAACCTGCTCCATTGGCAAGTGCTCTTGCCTTAGATATATCAGACATCTACTATGCATTGGTTGAGTTCATGCTAATGTGATCACTTTGGTTTTTAGATCAATATTGTGGAACTGATTTTTAGAATCGATGGTGTTTTGAAGTGATCTCAGATTTCTTTTACATTCTGGGCCACTGAGTGTTTTCTGTAACCTCTTTGGTCAGATTGTATCTTTCTGGGGGTGATATTTACAGCCAAACTAGCAACATCATAGACATGTTGATGCTGCCTTTATTTTCATTTTCCACTTAGCTTTTTTGGAGACTTGTAGCTATGGGAGTATCATTGTCAATAGTGACTCTACTAGAGTGTTTTGTTTTTTCACTGGAACATCCTTAATTGTTTAATGCTGTAGTAAAAACAGGATGCAGCATTTTTTTTGACTTTGCTATCTATTATGAGCAGGTGGTTTGATCACAACAAAGGCATACTGATTGGGTAGACACTCACCAAGTAAGTAATGGGACAAGGAAGGCGAGAGGTAATGTCTAGATTACTTACTGGAAATTTTAATTACCTCAATTCTTCCTTCCTCATCCCAGTACTTACGAAATGTGAGGTTTTATTTCCGATCTTAGCCTTTTGATATGGTATTAGCGGGAAGTGCTTGTTGAGCCAGGCCCTTTTCAGGGACCACATAAGGCACTTTAAGGGAGGATAGGTAAACTCCCTTTTTAAGGGATTATGTTAAAAGAGATGTTTTGTATGGTAGTGCCGGTCAAGGAGAGACAGGCCTCTCCTGATCAAGTAAGTACTGGGACAAGGAAGGAAGAATCAGAATAGTGAAGATTGCCAAAAAGTCATCTAGACATTATGTTAACGCTTCACTTCAATATAGAAAAAGTAACACTACAAGTCTTGTAAAGTCATTATCTTCAAATCATAGATTCTGCGTTGGATTAAGAAGTATGCAGTATGTGCATTTCAAGTATCTCTTGCTGTGTGGCACAGGCCTTTTTCCCAGTCAATCAGCCCAACTTCTCCATCGGAAGAATGCATTCTGGTTTAACTTGACCTCATTAATGTGTACATTCTCTGGTAAGAGTGAATTATATAAATCAGCAGACCTTGTCATTTTGGATCCTATTCTGACAACACATTAAAGAACACAAAACTTATTTCAGTTCTAATATGGTTAGATGTTATTCACTACTTTAAAATGCAATGTGGGGTCTTATCTATAATCCTTATAATTCTTTATTATGCTGCTCCTAAAATAGGAGTTAATATAGGACATTATAATACAACAACACTTTATATGTTTTCAAAAAAAATTGTTTTAATAAAGGAAATTTAATAGCTCAAAATGTTAATTGAATCATTTATGATTATAGGTCCATCATCAATAGGACCCCATCAACTATATCGGAACCGTAGTTTTGAATACTGGATATCGAGATATTAGTGAGAATACTTCTGAAATACTGATTTCATACAGTAATCATCAAGTCTCACTTTTTTTTTTTTTTTTTTTTTTTAAAACCTTTATTTTAAATCAGTGACACAGCTATTCAGCCGACAACCCGGAGGTACGGCAGCTTTAGAGACTCAACACATGCTTGCGTCCACATTTTACTGACAGGAGAGTCAAAGGTTCTGTTTTGAATAAACATAAATCCAACCCTAA
Source organism: Triturus cristatus (assembly GCF_964204655.1). Lineage (NCBI taxonomy): Eukaryota > Metazoa > Chordata > Amphibia > Caudata > Salamandridae > Triturus > Triturus cristatus. The sequence continues at coordinate 1,121,745,957 of NC_140585.1, read as the reverse complement.
AACACAAACAAGGCGATAAGTACTGTAAGCACCAAAAGGGGTTCCCATCAGGGGGGACGAGCCCCATTCCGTCCAACAGACACAGGTCTATAGTAAGGGAAAGGAGGAAAAGGCAGAGACTCAAGAAAACAAACACATATCAGCAAGAACTTCAAAGCCGGAAAGAAAGCTAAGGGGAAAGCTGCTCCTCAGGCGGGTCCGGGTCTGGGGGCAGGCATATGTCCCCTCTGTACTGGTTCCATGGCCCCCATACAGAGTGCCATTTCCGAGGGCGCCCTCGAGCACAATACGCTGTCTTCTCCCTAAACATGCTCCAGTCCATGTTTTCCATCCACGCTGTCAATGTAGGAGGCCTATTAGAGCCCCACAGCCGAGCAATATCGCGCTTGGCTACCATGTTCCCTAGGGTCACCCACTGAGTCTGTGCCGCGTTGTGGTCAGTAGGACTCCAGACATTCAGGAGACAACACCGCGCCTCAGGCTGCATGGCAATTCCCGTCACCTCCCCCATCACCTCGTGGACTCGCCTCCAAAACTCCATAATCGCACCGCATTCCCAAATAATATGTAGGAAGGTACCCACCATACCACAGCCTCTCTTACATAAGCCCTCCTCAGAGAAACCCATGTGGACCAACCTGGGCCCCGTCACATAGACCCTATGGAGTATTTTAAGCTGCACCAGCCGCAGGCGCGCGGGGATAGCAACCTCTTTGGGAGAAGAAACTGCATACTGCCAATCCTCATCATCTAGTTCAAGGCCATCCCTGGTCCATTGATCGCGCAACCCTAGAAGAAGATCCGCCCGAACATTAATAAGTTTCTTATAAATGAGCGAAATCGTGCTCTCTGGCATATGGCCATCCAGGATCCGGTCCTCCAACGGAGAGGACTCGGGCACCTTCTCCCCTTCTACAAGGACTGACCGCAAGGCGTGGCGCACTTGAGCATATCGGAAGAACTCCGTGCTCCCCAGTTCGTATTCCTTCTGCAACTCCTCGAATGACTTTATCCTACCCTTAACCAAAAGGTCTCCAACCCTGGATATGCCGATCAGGTCCCATTTCTCGAACTCTTTTGTATGCCAAAGCTTCCCTAGAATATCGGAGTCAAACAGAGGGGTGGCAAGGGTAAGCTTACCCTTCCAGCCCAGCGAGTCCGTCGCCACCTTCCATACATGAACGGCCACTCTGGTGGGTCCTGTAAGGGTGAAGTCCGACGACTTCGAGCACAACGCTCTGTGGTAATTACCCCCACGGAGCAACCATCGGTCTATGGCGAAGCCGGGGCTCAGCGCCGGACCATATACACCATGGTTAATCGCGCTCAACTGTGTGGCCCAGTAATAACGTCGAATGTCTGGAAGCCCGATACCACCGTCGTACCACGGAAGCGTCAACTTAGCGATCGCTATACGCGGACGCCCGTCCCACAAGAGCGCGCGCTGGTGGCTTTCGACCTCACGGAAATAGCTGGCCGGGACCAAGTCAAGGGTATTCTGCAGGGCATAGAGGAAACGGGGAAGGGACATCATTTTGAACAGTGCGGCACGGCCAAGGAGGGAAAGCGGCAATCGCCGCCAGCCCGCCACATCCCGCCGCAGACGCGCCAAGGGAGGGAGCAAGTTCTTCTCGTATCGTAAAATGGGGTCGGTGGAAATATAGATCCCCAAATACAAAAAGCCCTGCTGGGCTATCTGGATCGAGCAGTTGCGCGGGACAGGCGGGACATCCCCACACAGGACATACAAGTATGACTTCCCCCAATTAATGACTAGGCCCGAGTTTCTACCGAAAGATGTCAAGACGTCACAAACCACTATCAGAGATTTCTTGGGCGAGGCAAGGTATAGCAGAATATCGTCGGCGTAGAGTGAAACACGGTCTTCGTGGTCAGGCGACCAACGAATCCCACGTATATCCGGGTGCCACCGTATCCACGCCGCCAACGGCTCGAGAGCAAGGGCGAACAGCAACGGCGACAGGGGACAACCCTGCCGGGTGCCTCTCCCGAGCTCGAACGGTGCCGACGCCCGCCCGTTCACCACGACGCTTGCAAGAGGCCCCTCATAGAGCAGCCTCACCCATCCCACAAATCCAGACCCGAAGCCGAACTTGGCTAGCACAGCCCACAGGTATGCCCACTCCACCGTGTCAAAGGCCATCGTGGCGTCGAGGGACGCCACAATAGCCGGCTCTCGCATCGTACCCGTCCTAGCAATCACTCCATGGAGGCGTCTAAGATTTAGTGCAGTGTGTTACGGTGCGGGATAAAGCCCGACTGATCCGGGTGGATCAAGTCGCCAAGCACCCGGACCAGGCGGTGAGCGAGAATCTTGGCAAGGATTTTCGGCTCGGCGTTGAGAAGTGAGATCGGCCGATAGGAGCCACACTTATCCCGGGGCTTTCCGTCTTTATGTATTACCACAATCGTCGCCAGCCGTTGATCGAGCGGAAGAAACCCATGCCCCCGCGCCTCCACGAACATGGCGCGCAGGTGAGGAGCCCACTTATCCGGACAAAGCTTGTACAGCTCTATCGGCAGACCATTTGGGCCCGAAGCCTTACCGGAGCGCAACGCACGGATAGCACCCGCCACTTCGTCTACAGTGATGTCACCATCGAGGTCCTCCCTATCAATGGCAGAAAGGCAGGGCAGAGCGATGTCACGCAGAAGATCACACGAGTCCTCAGTCGGCCTATCCGAGACCGAGGTGTATACCGTACGAAAATAGTCCGAGAAACACCGAACTATACCGTCGGGATCAGTGACAACCTCTCCCCCATCCGTCAACAACTCCGGCACCACACGATTAACACGCTCCTTTTTATCCAACCATGCCAGCAATTTCCCGGCCTTATCACCAACGTCATACAGTCGACCCTGCTGCTCCCTGTTGAGGGTCTTGGCGGCGTTTGTCACCAGATCCCTACACTTCTTAAATGAGAGGAATGAATCATGATTGGCCTATTATAAAATAGGTCTTGTTTAGTAATATCACCTTGACATTTTAATCCTCTGTAGAATGCAATAAGCTGGCCTTACAAGGAAAACACGGGCAAAATGACAGATGCAGCAGAATGGGTTCTCTATTTAAGAAGGAATCTAAATATGTGAGGTATGTGAACTATGTGACCATGCTGGGCGTGCTTAGTTCCATCTTCATAGACACTATATATTATTGAAAAAGTTTGAAACAACTTTGTGGATGTAAATGGATTATTTTCACATGTGTTTTTTAATAATATCTAAAGTATATAGTTGAAAATGTTAAAAAATATATTAAAATTAATTTATAAATATATTAATGTATGATAACTAAGTTCAGCATAATTGGTAATATACAAACTGAGCATTAGAAATGATTGCTTATACCTAATATCATCAGATCAAATTATGTAAACTAAGATTTGTTTAGGGATTGTCTTGTAGAATGTATAAATGATGGGTCCAATGTGATATTGTCGTTTGTATCATTTGTTTGTATATATTGTAAATACGTGTTGAATTTATGTGTATTCTTGTAGCCCTGAAGAAGTCTGCGAGGATGAAACGTGTTGGCTGTGGTTTTCAATGGATTATCAAAAGAAGAAAATGAATAAAGAATTCTCAACTTACTATGTCTAAAGGATTTTGTACACTGTGAAAAACATGTATTGTGTGTGTTGACTATTTGAGTAAAAGTTTGCTGAACTCCTATTCAATATAAGTGACATGATTTGAATAATTTAGGTTGCTGAGCCACTGAAGATTGACCAGTCAGCCTCCAAATCACTGTGGCAAGGCAGGTTCTTGTGTTTTTGTTTTTGACAATTTTATATCACGCAAATTCAGCCTGAAGGTGTTGGAGCACTTTACATGTGCACGTGTTACAGTACACATGGTCACATTCATTTTTAGGTAAGGGAGATAAATGTTAATTGCCCAGAATTACAGGAAGCCAATGCTGGGACTGCAGCAGCAAAAAGCGCTACGCCAAAGATAGCACTGCTCAGTGTTATCTCATTGCACTCCAAGGCAAGTACCTGTTCTGCAGCAGTGAATTGAATGACTGATTGGTGAGGATTACTGTTGTAGGTATACTCTAATGGTCGTGTTATATGGTGAGCCTAGAGCTAAAAGGACGGGAGAAGGCATGACACCAAAGTTTAGAGCACTCACCGGTACTACATGAGCAATGAGCAAGTGACTCTCCAATGGTACATGAATAGAACTATACGTCACATGAGTGAAGAATGTCAAAATAACTAGATTGACTTTCCTTTTGACTCCTCCTTCCCAAATTCTATTGCTTGATGAAAACGTAAGGATGGGAGAAGCCTACAACCAAAAACTGCCCACTCCTATCTGACTCTGTCGGTCCACGCAGCTCCAGCTTTTAATTCTCTATTAAACTTTGCTGACCCCACCAAGGCCACATAAGTGAGCGCCCCAAGGCAGATAAGATTGAAGGGGCTAAAACAAGGCCCCGCCTCACACCACACCTGACTTAATTACCATTGCTTGTGCCAAAAGGGCAACAAAGCCCCTCGCATGGCACCTGCATAGTTGCTCCAATGTGGTAAAAAAACAAAAACATGCTCTTGACTAATTTAAAATGGAACATACAGTTGTGCTGCTGAGATGCTCCTGTTCTTGTCTTCATTGAAACATTTAAAAGATGAGGTTGCTATTGGACTTTAAGATTACTGGATGCTCTGAATACAGGTAACCAAGATACCTGCTTGAGAATGAATAATAACAAAACAAGATTTCTGATCTGTTGAAAGGTAAAACGATATAAGTGATGGTTTGAGGAGAAGGTTAAACTAGAAGCTGACCACACTACAACTGTCTGGGCAGAGCTCAACGAGGGCTCATATTCAAGATCTGTGTAAACGTATAACACAGTACTGCATATAACTGACTCGTTTCATTAAACAGTATGGAGTTAAATCTATTGTATCATTACTGAATGCCGCAAATGTAATGCAAACCTTGGCACAAAATGTTGGGTTTGAGATTTACTGTCCAGCGCAAAACATGTTTAGCACTGGAAAGTACCTTCAAGATAACGACTAATAGTAATTGTGCTACTCTGCGCCAATGAGCCCTCATGGGGGTTTCTGTGTAGTCACCCTTGGGTTGTGACGCAAGTCATTACCTACTAACTTTAGCTTGCAGGAATTTTTGCCAAAAATGTAGGCCTTCTTGAGACTGGTGGAAAGTTAGGGAAAGGTTTTCTTTTCTCAAAACGTTTCATGTGTGCTGTACTGTACAGCACAAATGCAAAGTTATACAGTGTTAGCATACTTCAAAGCATAGTATTTCGTACTAGATACGTCCTTCCAATACAAAACATATGCTTGACATCAAGTACACCCCCTTGCACTATAGCTCCAGGGTGTTTGTATTGGTGCAAGGCAGCATAAAGAGTGCCAGTGCAAGGACAGAGAAAAAACTGTGCTATACCTTAGTAGAGTTGGAGCACAGGGATTACTCAATCCTTAACGTCTCAATCATACCCGCGTACAGGTCGATGGATCTTTGATGTCGACCAGAGAAGTAGGGAGCGGAAAACATTAATCAATGTAAATAAATACCACTTCGAAATGCTCAGTCAATAAAGAGTTGATGTGAGTTAAGGGGTTTCTTTGAATCATTTAGTTTGTTGTTTTTATCAAAGATTTTATTATTCAGTTATCATCATCAAATGTTAATATAATTCATACATTGATATTTGATAATAAGGTATATCAGAATAGTTCTTAATAGAGCAAACAATACAAGATCAATGCAACGGGCATTTTCTATAAAGAAGCTCTCTATTCAAAATAAACACAAGGTTAGATGAGAGAAGGGCAAAGGTGTCACTTCAGATACCCATGAAGAGTTCTGATGAGAGAAATTAGCATAACCATGAAACATTTTCATAAACCGGACAGTAATCTCAGCTGAATAACAAGAGACAAAATAGGCTAAGACCTCTCGTGAAGAGATATCTATGAAACTTAGTAAAGAGTCTCCTTAGAGAATCAAGGAATCAGGAGTAAAGAAGTGGGTTTCTCAGAGCAAATCAGAGTATCCTTTCTCAAGGAAAAGAAATAGGGGTTCTGAGCCTAATCTAAGAACACACACTAATATAAACACGCAAATTCTATGTTGCAACACTAGTGTTCCTTCTTCTTCATGTTGACCAATAGTATTTCAGCATGCTCCCCGGCACAGGTCTAATCCCCATCTTGTCACCAGAGTACAATTGTGTTTCAAACATGTGTCCTTGAATGTTGCAGTACATCCAGGGGCGTAGTCTCAGGGGGGGTGTTTGGGAAGTTACACCCCACTAATAAATGTGTTTTCTGATGAATAGTTTTGTGCAAGTGCTTTCAGTCGGGTATGGTGAGGTGTGTGTTGGACTTCACCTGGGAGTTTTGCATCTTCACCTGGGAGTTTTGCATGCACACACTGACAAAAACACACTCTCTATCTCATCTCTGTTCTGAAAGTTCTAAACATGTTTATTTTACAAAATATTGTGTTAACCTCACTTAGTGCTCATACCAATCCGCATTCCTTTCCGTTTCTGCTGCCCCTTACACCTCCCACTGGCGCCCTGCTTGGCATATAGTGTACTCTAACATTATATGCCAGCGTGATTGTCGGGAAATCTGAAGCTCACCCCCCACTGCCCCAGCCACCAATCGTACTGACCAAGCCACGCCCCTGAGTACATCATTCTTATCACATTCTCTTTCTCATGAATCCTCATTCCTGGCTGGCATCGACATCTTTCGCAATGAGAACCTCCCTACCAGTTCTCTAACACAACAAAGGTCTATTCACTAACTAATTAAACAGTAACTTCTGGAAACAGCAACACCTGCAGCAAAGAGACAAACATCTCGCACAGCAGATATTTAATGCAAAAACAGGTTTCTATACTAAATGTTTTTTCTCTGTTTCCATGCCACACTGCCATTCGTGTCATTTTTAAAGTACATCGTTCATTTCTATGTTACAGGCCTTTCAAACATTCTCATTTTTGTTAATGAATAGAACAGCATCAGTTAAGCTAAATTAAGAATACATTTCTCCTCCATAATAGGCATCCAAAGGTTAAGTATGATTGGCTAATGCAAAATTTGCACTTGGCATATTCATTCTCAAATCTAAGTTTCCATAACATCTTATAAAGCATTGTCAACATTTAAAATGTGTGTCATCAGTAGATATGCGCTGTTCTACTCTCTGGCTTCATGTAACTTGGGTTAATGTGCTGCGTTGTGCGAGTTTTTTTAAAATTTGCCCTAAAGAGTTCAGTTAACTGCTGGGCACTGGCTTGCACAAAGTGGACATGACAAGTTCATAATATCTAACAGATAAAGCAAAATACCAGCCGGTGAGTGGCCAGTATATCACTTTATGGCACTGAGCAGAAGTGATTGTGTCCTAGACAATCAACTGCAAAAGGCAGGTGAGCAAGTGCTGTGCTGAACAGCACAACAGGACATACAGGAAACCAACAATAATCTTAAAACTGGGCACTTTTTTCCTAATATTAATTACTGGCACCAAATGTCCAAAAGAGTGATTGCTCAAGGGATGACATGATAAAGGAGCATTGAGGGAATTTAGTAGAGGTTAGCCTTCTCTCCGCTATTTCCCCCTGAGTTGTGTAAGCCATAAACAGTGAGAAGTATTGAATGATAGAGGCATATACGCTCTATTCCAAGATGGCCACCAGCTCAGTGAAGTGCATTAGCAAAGCTCACTTTAGCATCCTTTTTCTACAACCATGACAGGAGCACATCGACCTGACAGCATCTATTTGTAAGCCCTTGGTTCGTGCTATTCTAGTTTGCCAAGGCCATCATGATTCCTTCTGAGACATTCTGAAGTGGCAAGCTTTGCTGAACTTAGGTAAGTCATATATAGGGGTGTATTGATAAGTGATCAATAAGTGGTCAATGGGGTGGATGTGTAGACCTAGCTATGTTGCTGGCGCCAGGCTCAGTCTCTCAGCAGAAGGTGTGTGTGAAGGGACCCAAGTGAGGTGACAGAGCCGGCTTTAGTGCTGGTGGCGCCCTGTGTGACAATGTTTGTTGGCGCCCCCCCAATGACCACCTCCACCACGGATTCTCTAACTAGCACCATTTAACAGTGACCAAATCACCATAACCACACTCTCTCAGATGCATTGAATTAGTTATATAGCGCCACTCATACCAGTGTAGGGTGTCCAAGCACTTTGCATCTCACACACACATTACACAGAGACAATCAATCATTAGGGTGACCAACAGTCCGTAAATTTCACGAACAGTCCGTAATTTCAGCCGTCTGTCCGTTGTCCGTGAAGGATTCTTTAACTGACGCCATTTGTCTGTAATTTTAACCGGGCACCGGTAGCACCACCCTAAAGCCGGCACAGCTTCCACCCACCTCCCTTCTAGACTCCGATGCTGTACCAAAGCTCAGATACCCAGCAGCATTGGAGAGGAACAGCGGGATGGCAACCCTCACACCTACCGCCCTTGATGAGCTGTTAAGAGGTGCTTGAAGGTGACTAAGAGGGAGGGGCTGCAGCTTCAGGAGCAGGGGCATCCATTCAGATGCAAGCAGCCCTGAATGTGTCATGTCTCTGCAATTTAGAGGGGCCTCACACATTCCCTTTCTGCCAAGGGCCCCAAACATCCTAGAACCGGCCCTGATTGCACCAGGCAGCACGTGGTTCTCTTCACAGAGCTTAATTACTGTTACTAAATTGTAAGCAAACCTCGGTTCTTCAAACACAGTGGCGGTGCGTCCATTGGGTGCTTTCGGGCGTTGCCTACCAATGAAAAATCGCCCACCAATGAGAAATCGCTTGTTCTACTTCTGATGCTAATTCCAGCAATCAGGACTCCTGATTGCAATGGAATTAGCGTTAGAATTAGAACTAGGAGGGACGCTGGATGGGGTGGGGGCGGGGCTGCGGCATCACTCAGGGTGAGTTTTCGAGTTAGTCTGACTGGGATCCTGCTAATCAGGACCCCAGTCTAACTGCTTTCTCCCTAAATTGGTTGTGCGTGTACTTTAGGTACACTCCAAATTGGATTCTGGGGTACCCTTATAAGTCCCTAGTATATGGTATACTATGTACCCAGGGCATAGGTACCCCAGAGGCCTCTCAGGGGCTGCAGCATGTATTATGCCACCCCTGGGAGAGCATTCAAAATGACACCACAGGTCTGCTACAGGAGCCTGTGCAAGGTGGTGCATGCACCCCTTACTTAGATATAGGTTCACTATATCTACTCCATATCACTGCACATATAAACCTATCAGTCACCCCTATAGCAGGCCTTATCAATCCTGAAGGCAGGGTGCTGGGTTTTATGTGACAGGGTGCACCTGCATGAGCAGAGCCCCTCTGCAGTCTTCGGAACCTATATTCCGGGGTTGTTTGTGATGCAGCCAACCATATATACTTAAGTGTGTTATATCCTCACGGTAAATGCTAACTTTAAAACGGCTGCAAGGAAACATGTCGTGTTTGGTGTCAAACACCTTGGAATCATACCTCCACACCAGTAACTGGTGTGGGAGGTATGATTCCACCCTCCTAGAGGGAGAAATATAACAACACCGGTACACCCGGTACCAGCTTTACAGAACCTGGTATCACAAAATGGATGCTGCCAGCCACAGACACAAGTCTGTCCTCCTGCTGCTGGATGGGGAAGGTTTGACAATAGGTTTCCTGTTACAGGGAGGTGTGACCACCTCCCAGACAGGCTTTAGTGTATTGGGGCTGGGTGGGTGCACTCTGAGAGTGCTTTGATGTCTGCACTGGGGGCACATTTGGTGTCCCTGTGCCTAGTCCAGCTCAAACCGGTTGCAGGAGCCATCAGCTCCTGCTCTGGCGTGAAACTGGACAAAAGACATGGGTGTAGCCACCCCTCTGTCCTGGCCCTCCCATAGGTGGGTCCCTAGAGTTTGTCCCACTCCTTCCTTGGGTATAAAGTGGGAACCCCTGACTACAGGATTTGAGATTTTACCTGGACTAAACTCTGCTACAGAAACCAAGTACTTCGACAATCTGCACGACGCTGGATGACTGAAGAATCTCCCTTGGAGTAAAGGAGTTACTCCCCTGCCAGGCAGGCACCTGAAACGCATCTGACTGGTTTGCATCGCCGAAGCTCCTGAGGACTCCGAAGATTTCTGCAACACAGGAGGTGGGTTCACAAGGTCTCTGAGGTTGATCTGTGCTCTCAGCAATTCTGAGGGACTGCGCAACCTGAACCCATGTGCACCGCGTACATTTGCAGCAGCATATGCTTTTTGGCAACCCCTGAGGCAGTCCTTTGGGCTACTTGTAGTCCTGACCCCGAGCAGTATTTCCACTGAAGATTTCCGGCCTACACTCCACGAGTGTTCTGTGGGCCGGTATTTTGTGATTCAGCTCGAGGTCCCTTCGCGTTCCCTGGTCAGTCGACCTGTGGGTTCCCGTGAAGGTAACTTTGACTTTCTGTGGGCTTTCCTGGTTGCTCCAGACGTGCCCTGACTCTCCATAGCTTGGAGAGTCCCCAGGACCTTGCTGGTCCTAACCGCAGCATCTTTCCTCTGCTCGCGAGGGTTGCAGTTGCCAAGGCTTGTTGGTGTTCAATTCGGACACTGACCCCCCCAGCACTCGACATCCTTCGTGGGACAGCTCACCTCTGGACTTTGGTCATTGTCGTCGTCCTTTGGTCCCCGTAGCTACAGAGTCAAGCTTCACCTCTTCTCACCTGAAACACCCGACATTGGTGGGCATTCGTCTATCGTGCCCCTGGTCACTGTGAAGTGACCCAGACTCTGTCCCCTCTGCTTTCAGGTTCTTCTCAGCTCTGATCCAGGCTTGGATCACACGGACACTTTTCATCTTCCAGGCAGCAGCACTTCTTCGCATCACTCCATTGAAATCAACGAGCATTTCCGACACCGCTTGACCCCTATGCACCCGGCTCCTCTGGGATAGGTAACACGGGTACCTCGGTACTCTCAAGGGTGCTGGCCTTAGAACCTTCTATGTTCCAAAGGGTTTTCTTGAAGTCCTCTCCTAAGTGTCCTTAATCTTTCAAATTCCAACCGCGACTTTCCCATAGAGTTGTACGGAGCTCGCGCCTGTGTTCTCACACTGCACCCGTCCTCCGTGGGTTCCCTGTGTCACTACCTTGGGTGGTTCCTTGGGGTCCCAGCGATTCTACATGCTCTTGGCACTGTGTCTAGTCAAGTCATGGTTTTTATACCATTTTCCCCCTGGAGCCCGCTGTGTATTGTGCTATTTACTGTCGTTCTAGTGCTTTAATATTGTGTGCCTTGTTCTCTAATCTCATGAGGATGTTTGTAGAGAGTGTTTAGTAATAAATACATTGTTGCAAAGAAGATACTCACACGGTAAATAGAGATGTCTTCTTTATTGCGTCTTTACACCATCACAGGTTCCAGTCAGCTGGAGTCAGCTGTGGAATGTTCACGCATTCTTGCCTGGCACATACCAAAGGGAAGGAGGGCAGAGGGGTGGCGGGGCATACCAAGTGTGGATTACAACACATCTCCTTACATAGGGAAGGGAAGGAGGGGCGGAGGGTAGGAGGGGGTACCAGGTGAAAACCAACCTACTTTCAGGATGCAACAAGATATACATGCAGTGGGGTCTCGAGGACCACGTAAATACCCAAAGGGACTCCACCCTTGTTTCATTGCAGTACCAACATGTGATGAACTCATGTGAAACAATAATCTTTTGCCCACTTCGGCACGGCCGTAGGCCTTAATGATCTCCTGTGAGCAACATTCGCATTTCCTCCCCTTGGAGCATTGACTTGAGGGCTCGATACCTCCCTGTGGGGAACAATTCTGTCCATCCTCCAAGTTTGCCCATTGGTAAGCTGAACTACATTTCTTCCCACCTTGATTACCTTCATGGGTTCGGAGTATCTTGTGGCCTCCCTCCTGCGTGGTTTAGGAAGATCTACGCGGACCCAATACCCTTCTCTGACCATGCGAGACTTCACGTGTTTAGTTTCGTCATAACTGACTTTGTACTTGGCTTGATGACTGGCATCTCGTTCCCTAATCTCGTCAAGATTTACAGCACAGGTTTTCTGTCTTTTTAAGGGAGGGGAGAGTCTGGTTTTGGGAACCCTACCCTTCAGTGAGCTGAAGGGGGACACCCCTGTGTCTAGGTTCGGGGTTGTACGATAGGCCCAAAGTGTGTCTTGCAAAGTGTCCTCCGCTGAGATGCCTAAGATCTCAGCACGCTGTAAGCATTCTTTTACCATGCGATTCATGCGTTCTACCAACCCATTGGCCTGGGGACACTATAGAGCCGTCTTGTGATGGGTGATACCCATTTCAGATAGGAATTCAGACATGTTCTTGGAGGTAAACTGCACCCCATTATCTGTTACCAAGGTGTCGGGGATCCCCTCCTCAAAGAATACATCCCTCAGGAATTTTATCATTACTTTCGTGTCAATCTGGTGCACACATTTATAGACAACCCACTTAGTGTGGTAGTCCACCATGACCAACAAGAAACTTTCCTTCAAGGACTTAAGATTAGGGGGACCAATTATGTCCAGGGCTAGTTTGGACCATGGTTTATCTGGCACGACGACAGGGGATAGGGGGGGTTCCCTTGTCTGTTGTATTTTATCTGAACGGCTACACACAAGATAGTTCCTCATTGTTTGTACCGCCATGGTATCCATCCCCGGCCACCAGTTGTCCAATCTTATTTAGTTTTTAGTGAGGCTACGCCCCAAGTGACCAATATGGACTAGGTCCACAATTTTCTGTCTAAGTGCTACCGGTGGAACAATTTTCTCTCCCCTGCAAACCGTCCCCTCTTGGATGTTCAGTTCCAGCTTTACATCCCAGAACCCGCTCAATGGAGTGGCAACCTTACATTTCTCATTGGGCCACCCTTTGACAATAAAACCTTTAAGAACATTCATTTCCTCATCATTGCGTAAACACTCTTCCCATTCTTCTTTTTTTAGGCAAGTCACCTTAAGAGTTACATCATCAGTTTCAACATGAGTTACACTGTCATCAACATCCATGTGTGAGCGAGAGAGGAAATCCGCTACCACATTTTTCGAACCTGCCATATACTTTACATTGAAATTGTACCCTTCCAGCCAAAAAATCCATCTTGCTATTCTGGGTGTGGTCTTTTCAGACCCCTTAGTTGTGAATGCATACATGAGGGGTTTGTGGTTGGTCTTCACAGTGAAGGGAATACCCCACAGAAAGAAGCAGAAGTCGTTGATGGCCCATGCACATGCAAGCGCTTCTTTTTCGACTATGGAGTAATTTGCTTCTGCTCCTTTAAGGGCGCGAGAAGCGAACGCCATCACTTGTTCCTTGCAGTTGACGACTTGGGTGAGACTGGCACCCAACCCTTTGTTACTCGCGTCAGTGTACAGGACAGTGGGTTTGGCTGGGTCAAATCTGCCCAACGATGAGGCGGAGGCAATGCTCTCCTTCACTGTGAAGAACGCCGCTTGGCAATCTTCGTTCCAAACAAAAGGGGTCCTTGTTTTAAGTAAACCCCTCAATGGTTCCACAATACTTGCGGAATTTCTGACAAACTTGGCATAGTATTCTGATAGCCCCGAGAACGACTTTAAGTCTTAAACACACCCTGGAGCGGCTTTTCCCTGAATGGCTTCCACTTGGTAAACCTTTGGTTTGATTCCATCTTGAGAAATGATATGGCCTAGGTACTCAACGGATCCTACCTCAATGCGACACTTGTCCCTCTTTAAGGTCAAGCCCGCCGCCTCCAGTTTTGTCAGTACCTCCCTCAAAATGGTGTTATGTTCTTCCAGGTCTTTTCCATAAATTAGGATGTCATCCTGGAAGCACATGGTACACTGAATGTCCTTAAGTACATGTTGCATGATCCTCTGGAAGGCAGCGGCTGCCGAGGCCAACCCAAACGGCATGCACATGTACTGGAACGCTCCTAGCGGGGTTATGAAGGAGGTTAAGTGGCGGGAGTCAGGGTGTAGTTTTACCTGGTGGTAGGCGGACGAGAGGTCTAACACACTGAAGCAGCTCGCATCTTTGATTAATGTGAGGACCTCGTGTATGCGTGGCAAAGGATGCCTATCCACCCATACGTTACTGTTAAGGTCCCTCAGGTCCACAGATAACCTGATCTCTTTTCTGGATTCCTTAGTCGTAAGGAAAATGGGGGGCAACCACTGCAAGCTTTCTATGGGCTCAATGACCCCCTGTGACAGACGTTTGTCTAATTCTGCTCGGAGGGGTGTTTGCTTCATATGTGGTTTGGGCCTAACCTTGTGAGCTACTGGTCTTGCATTAGCTTTAAACTTAATAGAGTGTTGATAGTTTCTCAGCAGACCTAGTTTGTCCGTAGAGACCTCAGGAAAGTCATTGCAAACCGCTGTGCCCCCCACAGATGGGTCTACTTAGAGGACCTGGTCAGGGTTCTTGGGGTCTAATTTGATTCCCAGTTCCCTTTGGTGTTTCCACCCCAACAAGTTGGATCCCTTCTGTGTGATGTAGATTTTGCCCACAGTACTCTTCCTTTCAAACCCTATATTCACGGTTGTCAGGCCTACCAAGGGTATGGAGTCCCCATTGTAACCCCTCGGATGTATGTCTGGAGGCTGCATGCCCTGTTGCCATGAGGGGAACAACTTAGTAAATGCCTCAACTTCCACTAATGTATAGGGTGAGCATGAATCAGCGAAGACCGTCACCTCTCTTTTGTCTAAGGTGATAGTGCAGGATGGAAAGTCATTTGTCTTTTCGCCGTTTTTAGTTGGAAAACTAGTTTAGCTTCTTGGGGAGGTTCTTGCTCTATGGCCAGTACAGATTTGGGTTGGTGATCCTTAAATTCCCTGGCCAAGTGACCCCTCCTTCTGCACTTATGACAGGTAACTGATCTGGCTTGACACCCTGTAAAATTATCCAGATGCGTAGGGCTACCACACCTATAACACTTGAGTTTGGTGCCTGTAGGAAGAACACTTGGACCTTTGTTCCTGCTCTCCTTAGTGACCTCTTGTTTGCTTATGGCATTTACTTCTGCATTTTTGTCTACGTCCCCTTTCATTGCTACCATACAATCAGCAGTGTGCTCGATCCCTACCGCTAGGTCTATAGCTTGTTTAAGATCAGGATTAGCGACTAATAGCCTTTCTTGTATCTTGGTGCTGTTTGTGCACCTTACCAACTGATCTCTAATGAGGGAGTCTTGCCGGGCCTCGAATTCACATGTATTAGCCAGACCTTTAAGGGCAGCAAGGTAAGTTTTGACTTCCTCATTCTCTCCCTGTACCCTCAAAAAGAATTTGTGCCTTTCCAACACCACATCTATAGTTTTACCAGAATACTTTTCCAGTCTATTAACCGCCGCTACGTACACATTCTCATCGTCGTCACTATCCTCCTCTGCTTCTGCTATAATATTGTCATACGTTTTCCACCCTTCAATTCCTAGGTTATGAAGCAAGGTAGGTAGCTTCCGCAAGGCTGAACAATTTTCTCCCCCTATTGCTATGAGATAGGACTCCAGCAGCCCAAACCATTGCTTCCACGGTAGCTGTGGCTCTCCCACTTCATTTAGGAATGGGAGTGGTTGCGACATGTTTGTACTTGCCATGTCGTATGGGGTATGTTCAGTGAAGCCCCCAGCGCTGAAGTGGCTAACTATGGGCAGGCGCCCCCCGTTGAAGTGCACCCCCACTAGATAGTGAAAATATGTAGAGAACAGTACTTGGGTCTTAGTAGCAAGACAGGAAGCCCAGCTGTGCTGTCAGCGTGACAGATGGTGACAGGCGTGGTGAGGTGGATTAACTTCTTAGTCAGCTGTGCCTGTCAGCGCTGAAAAGTGAGACAGGCTGTGAGATTAATCAACTTCAAGTCCACTGTGCCTGTCAGCGTGGAGGAGCGACACAGGTTGCTAAGTATACGGGAGACAGCAAAGGGTTGTGTGGAACTGAAATACGCATCGACTTTTGACTGGAAAGGTGCGGGAGGGAGGAAGGGGTTAACTCCAACCTCCTTACAGGCGATCGCTTTGTTGAGAGACGCCCCCTGACAAAGATCGCCTGCAGCACCACCTCGCGAAGGCAGCACGCAGACGCGGAAGCTGGAGAGCAGAGGCTGAGACTGAGGTGAAAACGACTCCCCGGCGGCTGATCACGAAGATACCTGCCTCTCGGGCATCGGCTCCAAACTGCACTACTGAAACCTTGCGGGAATTACTGTACTGCGGCGTCTCCTCTCTGTTCTTCTCTGTTGGATTCCCCGCCTCAACACACAACTTGCGGCCAAAGGACGCCGGCGCCGCCTTCACCCGCGTCACTCTCTCCTCACACCGACGCTGCCCGACCTGGCAGCGTCCAGCCGAGAGATGAACGCCTGGTCTGCCTCCTTTTCTTTCCGCTGCAGCGCCTAGACGCCGGCCTCGTCCCCGCACACAGGTCCTTCCTCTTCTGCTGTCCTCAGCCCGGACCTCACCCGGCGGTGTCCTCGTCCCTGCCACGACAGTAGAAGGCTGAGAGCAGCGCTGCACCCTCGCGAAGAGGCAACTCCCCAGACGCAACCAATTTCTTCAACGTTCATAAGATCCTGGGATCGTCATATAAAGCAGAGGTGTGTACCACCCAAACGCTGTGGTACTTGCTTCAGCAGCCGCTCCCCTCCATTAGTCGCAAGCTATGAACTCCTTGCTTTCAGCCAAGCTCAACACCTTAAGGTAAGATAAGTACTCACTACTTTGTACTTTACACAGTACCGGCTGTCCTGGAGTACGTATTGGGGGTGATGGTGTGGACCGTCCCCACACGGTTGTTCGTCGCCAGTGTTGCAAAGAAGAGACGCACACGGTAAATAGAGATGTTTTCTTTATTGCGTCTTTACACCATCACAGGTTCCAGTCAGCTGTGGAACGTTCACGCATTCTTGCATGGCACATACCAAAGGGAAGGAGGGCTGAGGGGTGGCGGGGCATACCAAGTGTGGATTACAACATACATATACTTTATATATTCCTTGTGTGGTTCTCCTTTCATTTGGTCAGTCAGGAGTTTATAATCTGGTAAAACAAGCTGCTTTACATTCCTTCGAGACTAAGCCTGAAGGCTGCTCTCTGTAGCTACCACTAGGATAGCTTTCAAGTAAGGTTGTCTTTAACCTAATCATCAATAAGGGTTGTTTGGACTGGTGCAAGGTGCCCACTTTAACTAGTGGACAACATATACCAGGCCAACATCTCACTGTGACTGACAGGGTCAAAGCTTGCATCAAGAAAGAGGTCTCCAAGATTTTAGGGCTAGGGGTGATTGAGCCCTCCAACAGCTCTTGGGCCAGCCCAGTGGTCTTGGTCCCGAGGGCTGCCGCACCCGAGGCCACGCCAGAACTCTGGTTCTGTGTGGACTACGGAGGGCTCAATTCCATCACCCGGATTGACGCACACCCCATCCCCAGAGCTGATGAGCTGATAGATCAGTTGGGAGCTGCCAAGTACCTCAGTACGTTTGACTTAACGTCTGGGTACTGGCAGATTGCTTTATCTGATGGGGCCAAGGAGAGGTCCACATTTTCAACCCCAGAGGGGCACTACCAATTACGGGTGATGGCCTTTGGGTTGAAGAATGCCCCTGCCACCTTTCAGAGGTTGGTCAACCATGTGTTGGCTGGACTGGAGGATTTCAGTGCTGCCTGCCTGGATGACATCGCAGTGTTCAGTGCCATTTGGGAGTAACATCTGCACAACCTCTGGAAAGTGTTGAAGGCCCTGCAGAGGGCAGGCCTCACAATCAACACCAGCAAGTGCGAGATCAGGCAGGGCTCAGTGGTGTAATTAGGACACCAGGTAGAAAGAGGCCAGGTGGCGCCCCTACAGCCTAAGATTGATACCATTCTGGCTTGGGAAACCCCCAAGACCCAAACAGAGGTGAGAGCCTTTTTAGTCCTCACCGGATATTATAGGAGATTTGTCAAGGGGTATGGCGCCATTGTTGCCCCCTTGACGGAGCTGGCTTCCAGGAAGCAGCTCAGGAAGATGAACTGGACCGATGCCTGCGGGAAGCTTTTGATGCCCTGAAATCTGCAATGTGCACCCAACTTCTTACAGGAATTAGTGGTGCAGTGTGTGGGCTGTGCTCTCACAACTAAATGAGGAGGGCCTAGATCAACTTGTAGCCTTCATTAGTAGGAGGCTACTTCCATGGGAACAGAGGTGGAGTGCGATTGAGCGTGAGGCTTTGGAAGTGGTCTGGGCACTGAAGAAGCTGAGGCCCTACTTGTTTGGGACTCACTTCCGGGTTCAGACCGACCACAGACCCCTCCGTTGGTTGATGCAGATGAGAGGTGAGAACCCAAAGCTGTTGAGGTGGTCCATTTCCCTACAGGAGAAGGACTTTATGGTGGAACACCGCCCTGGTACATAATATGCAAATGCTGATAGTCTGTCCAGATTTTTCCACCTTAGTGAAGAGAACTCCCAAGAGGGTGCGTAGTTCACCCCACATTTCAGCTGGAGGGGACACGTGTTAGACCTGGCATCCTTGGCGTGGGTTTCCCCTGTATTTTTACCTTTGCCTCCTGTGTTTTTACTGTCTGTTGAACTTTGTTTTTGCTGGTCTAGATGCTTTGGGCACTTTGCCACAGCTGTTCAGTGCCAAAGTGCACGTGTTCCCTCTGTAAATTGCTGTCATGGATTAGTGTTTCCATAATTTGCTTATTTAGTTTACTATTAAGTCCCAAGTACAGTGCACTGTGTGTGCCCAGGGCCTGTAAACCAAATGCTGCTAGTGGGCATGCAGCACTGACTGTGCCACCCACATGAGCATCCTGTAAATGTAACTCAGACCTGCCACTGCAGTGTCTGTGTGCAGTTTGGTACTGCCATGTTGATCTGGCAAGTGCACCCACTTGCCAGGCCCTAACCTTCCCTTTTCTTACATGTGAGTCACCCCTCAGGTAGGTCCAAGGTACCCCTGTGGGCAGGGTGCAGTGTATGTGAAAGGTAGAACATGTCCTGGTGTGTGTGGCATGTCCTGATAGTGAAATACTGCCAATTTCGTTTTTCACTATTGAAAGGCTATCTGTCCCCTAGGATACAGTGGGAGTTCATTTATAACATCTTATACATATATATCTTCCCAGTGGGACAAGATAGGAAAGTAAAGTTTAGTATGCCTGAACTCAGAATCTAAAAATGCATCTTTTAGTGAGAATGATTTTTACATACTGTGTTTGAAAATACCACTTTTAGAAAGTAGGTATTTTCTTACTTAGCCATCCTGTGTGCCTCTGCTAGATTTGTGTATTGACTGTCTGGCTTTGGAGTGACAGGGGCTGGGGATGTGCATTCTGTTCAGACAGCCACTTGGTGGGGAGAGGTGTGTCCTGCCTTTCCAGGGTGAGTCAGGGCTGGGCTGAATAGACCTGGACTGCATTCAGAGTAGGAGGAGATTTCTTTCACACCTGGATGGGCCTGGTCTGCCTTGGACAATGCTGTCTCCACCTCCTGCCAGGAAGCTGCACCAGAGAGGACAGAACTGGTTTTGGATGGGCAAAGAGCTTCTATGCCACCAGAAAACAAAGGAATTTGTGCTATAAAAAGTGGGGCCCAGACCTTAGACTTTTAGATTACTTCTGGAATTCAAGAGGAACCTTTGCCAAGGAGAAAAGCTGGAGAAACGGAGGAGAAGAACCGCCCCTTTCCTGTGTGCTGTCTGGGGTTGGCCTGAGGTGGCTGTTTCTGCCAAGGAAAGGCCAAGGACATTGCTTTGCACTGTGTCCCCTGCTTGAGGAAGATTTCCAAGGGCTTGACGTAGAGTTTGCCTCCTGTTTAGAAGTCTCAGGGATACAAAGACTTCACGGCCAGCTCTCCTGAACTTCCTTGCTAGGCATTCTGACCTGCCAAGAGGTGCCTGCTGCTGTTCTGGACCTGTGGAGGTTGTTCCTGCTGTTGGGAGCTAGAAAAGTAACACAATGA
Source organism: Triturus cristatus (assembly GCF_964204655.1). NCBI lineage: Eukaryota > Metazoa > Chordata > Amphibia > Caudata > Salamandridae > Triturus > Triturus cristatus. The sequence goes on along the minus strand of NC_140585.1, from coordinate 1,121,725,961 downwards.
CAAGAAGCATGACGCATCCACACCTGTTTCCGATGCATTGCTGAAGAAACCCACACAGCGCCTGCCCATGGCTTGAGAAATTGCCGCACGACGCATCGAGTGCACCGATCTATGAAGGCCGAGATCACCACACCGATTCTGACGCAGGCTCTGCTGTGTGGCTGCAAGAACCAATGCATCGTGGGACAGCGGCTGAAGAAATCAACGCATCGCCGTTGCCGCCACCGCATCGAGAACCGACACATCCCCGATCCTCATGCATCGCACCGGGGCACCAAGTCTACAAGGACACCGAGGACGCAGTAAGAAACCAACGCATAACCTCCCCACGCAGTAAGAAACCGACACATCACCTCCCCTTCAGTAAGGAACCGATGCATCACCTCCCCTGTGTGGCAGTAAGGAACCGACGCATCTCCTCCCCTGGAGTAAGGCACCAACGTATCACCTTTCCTGCGGCTGTTCTTGCTTTTGAGTTTGACGCATCCAAGGTACTTTGTGTTGAAAGTGTTGCATCTATAGTTTACTATGGACAGAACTATGTTTACCTTTTAAAAGTCATATTTCTATTACTGTATTGTGGATTTTTTTCGTTTTGTTCTTGTTTTATTTAGCTAAAGATTACTTATTTTTCTAAACTGATGTGGTGTCCATTTCTAGTGTTTTCACTGTATTACTGTATGTGTGCACAAATGCTTTACACACTGCCTCTGAGATAAGCCTATCTGTTCGTGCCAAGCTACCAAGGGGGTGAGATGGAATTATTTTAGATGTGTACCACCCTTACCCTGACTAGGAAGAAGGGTCCCTACTTGGAGAACGGTGCAAACCACTGCCAACTAGAGACCCTCTTTTCCAACAACACATGAATATTTTAAAATGGAACAGCCAATCCTTGTTCTGGTGAGATGCTACTGTATTCCTACCTCTCTTCTTTCTCCCCTCCCATGAACAGTGGGGAAACACCCCTCATGCCTGTATACAGCAGCTGTGACTGTGCATGGGGTTGCAATTGAAAAGTCAAGAGTCGCAGTTTTGATCCCTGCTGACCCCCAATTGACGTCCATGATTATAACAAGGGTGCATACTTGCCTATTTAATAAGTATTTATTCATTAGGAGGCCTACTTTGCCAGTATGAGATGCTTTCCACTACATCTTGGTGATTCCCATGTCACCTTTCTTGTCTAGATTGATGACTTGATATTAAAAGATGAGGTTGGTTTTGGACTTTAAAGATTATTGGATGCTCTGAATACAGATAACCAAGATAACTGCTTGAGAAGGAATAATAATAAAACAAGACCTCTGATCTTTTGAAAAGTAAAAAGATAGAAGTGATGGTTCGTAGAGAAGGTTAAACTAGAAGCTGACCGCACTATAACTGCCTGGGAAGAGCTCAACAAGGAGGGCTCATATTCAAGATCTGTATAAACGTACAACACAGTACTGCATACAACTGACTCGTTTCAGTAAACAGTATGGAAGTATGGAAGTAAATCTATTGTATCATTACTGAATGCCACGAATGTAATGGAAACCTTTGCACAAAATGTTGGGTTTGAGATTTACTGTCTAGCGCAAAACATGTTTTGCACTGGAAAGTACCTCTAAGATAACGAATAATGGTAATTGTGCAGCTCTGCACCAATGAGCCCTCATTGGGGTTTCTTTGCAATCACCCTTGGGTTGTGACGCAAGTCATTACCTTCTAACTTTGGTAGACAGGAATTTGTGCCAAAAATGGAGGCCTTCTTGAGGCTGACGGAAAGTTAGACACAAGTTTTATTTTCTCAAAACGTTTCATGTGTGCTGTACTGTACAGCACAAATGCAAAGTTATACAGTGTTAGCATACTTCAAAGCATAGTATTTCGTGCTAGATACGTCCTTCCAATACAAAACATATGCTTGACATTAAGTACACCCCCTTGCACTATAGCTCCAGGGTGTTTGTATTGGTGAAAGGCAGCATAAAGAGTGCCAGTGCAAGGACAGAGAAAAAACTGTGCTATACCTTAGTAGAGTTGGAGCACAGGGATTACTCAATCCTTAACGTCTCAATCATACCATGCATACAGGTCGATGGATCTTTGATGTCGACCAGAGAAGTAGGGAGCGGAAAACATTAATCAATGTAAATAAATACCACTTCGAAATGCTCAGTCAATAAAGAGTTGATGTGAGTTAAGGGGTTTCTTTGAGTCATTTAGTTTGTTGTTTTTATCAAAGATTTTATCATTCAGTTATCATCATCAAATGTTAATATAATCCATACATTGATATTTGATAATAAGGTATATCAGAATAGTTCTTAATAGAGCAAACAATACAAGATCAATGCAACAGGCATTTTCTATAAAGAAGCTCTCTATTCAAAATAAACACAAGGTTAGATGAGAGATGGGCAAAGGTGTCACTTCAGATACCCATGAAGAGTTCTGATGAGAGAAATTAGCATAACCATGAAACATTTTCCTAAACCGGACAGTAATCTCAGCTGAATAACAAGAGACAAAATAGGCTAAGACCTCTCATGAAGAGATATCTATGAAACTTAGTAAAGAGTCTCCTTAGAGATTCAAGGAATCAGGAGTAAAGAAGTGGGTTTCTCAGAGCAAATAAATAGGGTTTCTGAGCCTAATCTAAGAACACACACTAATATAAACACGCAAATTCTATGTTGCAACACTAGTGTTCCTTCTTCTTCATGTTGACCAATAGTATTTCAGCATGCTCCCCGGCACAGGTCTAATCCCCATCTTGTCACCAGAGTACAATTGTGTTTCAAACATGTGTCCTTGAATGTTGCAGTACATCCAGGGGCGTAGTCTCAGGGGGGTGTTTGGGATGCTACACCCCACTAATAAATGTGTTTTCTGATGAATAGTTTTGTGCAAGTGCTTTCAGTCGGGTATGGTGAGGTGTGTGTTGGACTTCACCTGGGATTTTTGCATGCACACACTGACAAAAACACACCCTCTATCTCATCTCTGTTCTGAAAGTCCTAAACATGTTTATTTTACAAAATATTGTGTTAACCTCACTTAGTGCTCATACCAATCCGCATTCCTTTCCGTTTCTGCTGCCCCTTACACCTCCCACTGGCGCCCTGCTTGGCATATAGTGTACTCTAACATTATATACCAGCGTGATTGTCGGGAAATCTGAAGCTCACCCCCCACTGCCCCAGCCACCAATCGTACTGACCAAGCCACGCCCCTGAGTACATCATTCTTATCACATTCTCTTTCTCATGAATCCTCATTCCTGGCTGGCATCGACATCTTTCGCAATGAGAACCTCCCTACCAGTTCTCTAACACAACAAAGGTCTATTCACTAACTAATTAAACAGTAACTTCTGGAAACAGCAACACCTGCAGCAAAGAGACAAACTTCTCGCACAGCAGATATTTAATGCGAAAACAGATCTCTATACTAATGGTTTTTCTCTGTTTCCATGCCACACTGCCATTCGTGTCATTTTTAAAGTACATCGTTCATTTCTATGTTACAGGCCTTTCAAAGATTCTCATTTTTGTTAATGAATAGAACAGCATCAGTTAAGCTAAATTAAGAATACATTTCTCCTCCATAATAGGCCTCCAAAGGTTAAGTATGATTGGCTAATGCAAAATTTGCACTTAGCATATTTATTCTCAAATCTAAGTTTCCATAACATCTTATAGAGCATTGTCAACATTTAAAATGTGTGTCATCAGTAGATATGCGCTGTTCTACTCTCTGGCTTCATGTAACTTTGGTTAATGTGCTGAGTTGTGCAAGTTTTTTTAATTTGCCCTAAAGAGTTCAGTTAACTGCTGGGCACTGGCTTGCACAAAGTGGACATGACAAGTTCATAATATCTAACAGATAAAGCAAAATACCAGCCGGTGAGTGGCCAGTATATCACTTTATGGCACTGAGCAGAAGTGCTTGTGTCCTAGACAATCAACTGGAAAAGGCAGGTGAGCAAGTGCTGTGCTGAACAGCACAACAGGACATACAGGAAACCAACAATAATCTTAAAACTGGGCACTTTTTTCCTAATATTAATTACTGGCACCAAATGTCCAAAAGAGTGATTGCTCAAGGGATGACATGATAAAGGAGCATAGAGGGAATTTAGTAGAGGTTAGCCTTCTCTCCGCTATTTCCCCCTGAGTAGTGTAAGCCATAAACAGTGAGAAGTATTGAATAATAGAGGCATATACGCTCCATTCCAAGATGGCCACCAGCTCAGTGAAGTGCATTGGCAAAGCTCACTTTAGCATCCTTTTTCTACAACCATGACAGGAGCACACCGACCTGATAGCATCTATTGTAAGCCCTTGGTTCGTGCTATTCTAGTTTGCCAAGGCCATCATGATTCCTTTTGAGACATCCTGAAGTGGCAAGCTTTGCTGAACTTAGGTAAGTCATATATAGGGGTGTATTGATAAGTGATCAATAAGTAGTCAATGGGGTGGATGTGTAGACCTAGCTATGTTGCTGGCGCCAGGCTCAGTCTCTCAGCAGAAGGTGTGTGTGAAGGGACCCAAGTGAGGTGACAGAGCCGGCTTTAGTGCTGGTGGCGCCCTGTGCGACAATGTTTGTTGGCGCCCCCCCAATGACCACCTCCACCACGCATTCTCTCACTAGCACCCTTTAACAGTGACCAAATCACCATAACCACACTCTCTCAGATGCATTGAATTAGTCATATAGCGCCACTCATACCAGTGTAGGGTGTCCAAGCACTTTGCATCTCACACACACATTACACAGAGACAATCAAACATTAGGGTGACCAACCGTACGTAAATTTCACGAACAGTCCGTAATTTCGGCCGTCTGTCCGTTGTCCGTGAAGGATTCTTTAACTGACGCCATTTGTCTGTAATTTTAACCGGGCACCGGTCGCACCACACTAAAGCCGGCACAGCTTCCACCCACCTCCCTTCTTGACTCCGATGCTGTACCAAAGCTCAGATACCCAGCAGCATTGGAGAGGCACAGCGGGATGGCAACCCTCACACCTTCCGCCCTTGATGAGCTGTTAAGAGGTGATTGAAGGTGACTGAGAGGGAGGGGCTGCAGCTTCAGGAGCAGAGGCATCCATTCAGATGCAAACAGCCCTGAATGCGTGATTTCTCTGCAATTTAGAGGGGCCTCACACATTCCCTTTCTGCCCAGGGCCCCAAACATCCTAGAACCGACCCTGATTGCACCAGGCAGCACGTGGTTCTCTTCACAGAGCTTAATTACTGTTACTAAATTGTAAGCAAACCTTGGTTCTTCAAACACAGTGGCGGTGCGTCCATTGGGGGCATTCGGGCATTGCCCCACCAATGGAAAATCGCCCACCAATGAGAAATCGATTGTTCTACTTCTGACGCTAATTCCAGCAATCAGGACTCCTGATTGCAATGGAATTAGCATTAGAATTAGAACTAGGAGGGACGCTGGAGGGGGTGGGGGCGGGGCTGCGGCATCTCTCAGGGTGAGTGACAGCGCAATAGTGCGCATGTTCATTTTTGGGCTGGTCGTTTTTAAGACAAGCCCGAACATGCGCTCTAAGCCTTCCCCTTAGAAGAGCGAGGGTTGCTTCATTCGCAGCCTCCGGTCTCCTAAAGGGCAGGGAGTGACCCTGCTCCAGACCAATCCTGGCGCTGCTGGACTCTGGAGAAGCGTCTGGATTGGCTGAGGGCCTGAGAGGGCTTGCCAGCCAGTAGCACCCGGAAGACTACACGGTGAAGGCGCCAAACGCGGACCCGGCCCAGAAGCAGACAGCAGAGGCGGCGGACCCGGTCAGGTAAGTTTACTTTATTTTCAATCCCCCGCGCGAGACTCCCCCAACCCCCAACCCCATCCCCCGCGTGAGACTCCTCCCCCGCGTGAGACCCCCCTCCGGTGTTGCGAGCCGCAACCGTTCAAACATGCAGTCTATAATGTAATAAAATAAAGAAATGGCACAATGGCACCCACACTGATTAACAAAGTATGGAGGACAATCAGTTAAATCAGTTCTCTTGGAGTATCTCCTTTAAGTACTGTACATCACAGTGGGGGATGGCAAAACTAACATTTTGGAAAGAGCCTGTCTTCTCGTTGTCTTGTCCAGGAGGGGGTGAGGAGCCCTACCCCACCCTGGAAGAGACCTAGATGATACTAGAATACTGCATGCCCACCCCTGTGCCCACCCTGGTGGATCCTGTTCCCCCTCCTGTGATGGCTCCTGCCCCCCCCCCAGTGATGGCTCCTGTCCCCCCATGTGATGGCTCCTGTCCCCCCTGTGGTGGACCATGTCTCTGCCCTGGGTGGCTTCTGTCCCAGTCCTGGAATGGCTCCTGCAGCGAGGGTGAAGTTCTTGATGGGCCTCTTCTCAAAAAGGCTCAGCTCAAAATTAATATGAAAAGGTGAGCGAGTGAGTAAGTGAAGGGATGGGTGGATGGCTGGCTGGATGAATTAGTGAAAGGGTGAATGGATGAATGAAAGATTGAATAGATGGATAATGAGAGAGCATGGATGGATTGATGAGTGAGTGGAAGGATGGATGAGAGAAAAGGTAAATAGCTGGATGTATGGGTGGAAGGGTAGCTGGATGGGTAAAAGGGTGGATGGATGAGTGAAAAGGTGGATGGTGAGTGAGTGGGTAGGTGGATGAGTGAAATGATGGATGGATTGATGAATTGTTAAGTGCATGGGTGAATGGATGGACGGATGAGTGAAAGGGTGGATGTAAGGATGGATGAGTGAGTGAAAGGGAGGGTAGATGGACAAACGGATGAATAGATGAGTGAAGGAGTGAAAGGATAAATGGATGAGAGAAAGGATGGATGAGTTATAGGGTCAATGGATGGATTCATGTGTGGATGAGTAGATGGATGGGTGGGTGGATGGAAGGAAGGATGGCTAAGTGAAAGGTCGATGGAGAGAGAAAGGGAGGATGGATGGATGACTGAAAGGGTGGATGGGTGGAAGGATGAGTGACTGGGTGGATGGATGGATGAATAAGTGAAAGGATGGCTGGATGGGTGAAAGGATAAATGGCTGGATGGATGAGTGAATGGATGGATGGGTAGAAGAGTGGATGGATGAGAGTACAGATGGATAGGGTGAAAGGGTGGATGGATGGATAATGGATAGATGAGTGAAAGGATGGATGAGGGATGGATGAGTAAAATGATAGATGGAAGGATACATGATGGATAGGTTTGCAAATGGTTGAATATGTTTGGATATGACTGGGCTTACTTATATACTAGTGTGCGACCTCCTCTGATGTGTCTGTAAAACTTACCTATTGTCCTGAAGTTTTGTCCTTAATTTTGACCTCCTGTCCTGAATTTGTGTCCTGAATTTTGACCCTTTGTCCTGTATTTTTACACTCACCATCCTGAATTTGCACCAATGCCAGTTGGTCACCCTATCAATCATACGTGTGTAAATCAGTGTATAGGAAATGTTACATAAGCCAAAGGACTGAAAGTGTAGGAGTCACGTCATACATACTGGTAGGCAGTATAGTTTAATTAAGAGTGCTTGGTGTGGAGAAGCACAAACGCAGAGTCGAAAAAGAAACAGCATAGTTGGGAGTTTTCTTTAATAATAAGAATCGATTTCTAGCCAAATTAACCCTTTTTGCAACATTAATCAATGTTCTAATAATGTATACTTCTCAGTGTGTATGCAGTTCTGGGATGAAAGTTAATAGCTCACTATTCTATATTAGGACTTTAAGTTATAAATTGCAAGTAACAAAAGGATGTCTCTTTTGAAAGCAGTAATCTGCTGATCTGTTTACTTCATATGCACTCTGTAATCTACTTGATACAAGTTCTTTGCAGCAGGCATATTAACCCTCTGCACTAACTTCACCTAAGTCAAAACCTCAACTATACAAAATGCTGATCTCTCTCCAGGAAGATAATTAATCACACGAGTTTTCTCGACATTTATGTGAGGCCTGGTAATTGCCAGCGGAAAGAAATGCTGCAGCAGGTGCTTCAAAAGCTCAATAAACTTTCAAACACGGCGCTCCCAGGAAGCCAGCACCCGGTGCGGTGGCACCGGTCGCACAGCACTAAAGCCGGCCCTGTGAGGTGATATTCTGTTGGTTGTCCCTCTAGTCTACAGTCTTCCCTCAGTTAAAGTTAGTTATTCCCCAAACTGTTTACCACAGCCATGAACCTGCAGAAAGTGAAGTGGCAGCATTCCAAGGCAGATCATGAAGGGAACCATTTATATTTTGATGAGAGAAGAGTAAATACAGACCTCTATATTTTATTTTATTTCTTCTGAGGGGAGCCCAAACTTAAATTTCCTGGAGGTAATGGGTCTAGACACAACCCAGTGATGGAAGGAGTCAAGAAGAAGATTGAGATGACCTTTATGAAAGAAATTAACATATCTGCTACGTTCTGATTTTATCATAAAAAGGCAGTTTTATCGATTAAATCGGTGAGGGGTTCAACAAGCACATTTAAGAAAACAGGGTTATTTCCACGGGGTGGTAGAGAACAGCCTGTCTCAGAATGTTCATGTTGTATAGGGAGAGATGGGCTTGAAGGGGTTTGAAGGGTGAGAAAGGTAGTGCAGGATTGAGCAAGGAGGACGTATCCATTTGTGGATGATGGTTTTGTCACTCTGTTTTTCCCTGATGATCATAACTGAAATGGAGTACTTAAGAGGGAGTGAGAAGAGTTATTATCCCATGTTACAGAGACAAAGAGGATCTCAAGATCTCAGTCGGGGATGATGGCCTCGATGTTGGCGCAGTTGGAGCCTGCAGATATACTGAGACCACCGTTTAGAATGGGGAGAGGTCAGGATCAGGGGAAGTGCAGTGCGAGATATCAATGTTGATGACATTCGTGGGGTAGGACAAGGTCTTCATGGTGGATCATGGAGATTGAGGTGCCGATTCCGATCCTGGGAAAATTTCCCCCGTACGAATCGTATCCGGATTTTTTTCCGTACGAATCGTACAAGTAGCGTACAAACTGCCAAGTACGATTCGCATGGGAAAAACTCCATACGAATCACATCCGGAACATTTCCCCACACGTCCTCGGGTCGGAAAATGTGTCCGACACATCCCCGGACGATTTACCGTACAAATCAGAAAAATTAAGTCCGACCGCGCAAGTACGATCACTCCTGTCCTTTCGATTTTACAACTGTATGGAGAAAACACCATACGGACCGAACTCCTATAGCAACCATGGAGACATGTGCCCGCATACGCGCCGAACACCCCACCCCAGACCCCGTATGTACGCGCAGAACACCCCCCCAGCCCTCGTATGTACGCGCCGAACCCCCCCCCATCCCCGCATGTACGCGTCAAACGCCCCCCGGCCGCGGATGTACACGCCGAACTCCCACCAGTGTATGTATGGAGCGTACCCCCACCCTTGTATGTATGGAGCGTACCCACACCCCACCAGTGTATGTACGGAGCGTACCCCCACCCGTGTATGTACGGACCGTACCTTCACCCGTGTATGAATGGAGCGTACCCACACCCCACCTGTGTATGCATGGAGCGTACCGACTCCCCACCCGTGTATGTACGGACCGTACCCCCACCCGTGTATGAATGGAGCGTACCAACACCCCACCAGTGTATGTACGGACCGCACACCCACCCGTGTATGAATGGAGCGTACCAACACCCCACCAGTGTATGTACGGACCGTACCCCCACCCGTGTATGTACGGACCGTACCCCCACCCGTGTATGCATGGAGCGTACCAACTCCCCACCCGTGTATATACGGACCGTACCCCCACCCGTGTATGAATGGAGAGTACCAACACCCCACCAGTGTATGTACGGACCGTACCCCCACCCGTGCATGAATGGAGCGTACCAACACCCCACCAGTGTATGTACGGACCGTACCCCCACCCGTGTATGTACGGACCATACCCCCACCCGTGTATGCATGGAGCGTAGCAACTCCCCACCTGTGTATGTACGGACCGTACCCCCACCCGTGTATGAATGGAGTGTACCAACACCCCACCAGTGTATGTACGGACTGTACCCCCACCCGTGTATGAATGGAGCGTACCAACACCCCACCAGTGTATGTACGGACCGTACCCCCACCCGTGTATGTACGGACCGTACCCCCATCCGTGTATGCATGGAGCGTACCAACTCCCCACCTGTGTATGTAAGGACCGTACCCCCACCCGTGTATGAATGGAGCGTACCAACACCCCACCAGTGTATGTACAGAGCGTACACCCAGCCCCCCCTGCATGTACGGTGCGAAACGCCACCACCGATGGACGGTGCGGACCAACACCATGCCCGTGTCTGTACGCACCCTACCCCAGGCCCCCACACCAGCACCCTCACCCAACATCGCGCATGTACGAGTCGTACTAAGCCATAGCAAAGGACAGCACTGTACAACAACATGGCCCATGTACGCACCGTACAGATGCAAAAAACACTCGGACTGAACCAGGACAAACCAAAAAAACACAAGGAGAGTCAATTTGATGCACACAACACCACAAAACATGTCCAACAAGCCCAAATACATCCTATACACTGACCTGCAACTGACAAACAGCTAAACAGAGGCCCAAACCACTACCACTCCTTATAACACACCCACCCAAAGTTCAAACACAGCCACACCCACAAATGGACCAATAAAAAGGCCCAGCACACACAAACCATGATCCTTTCCAACAGATCCACTACTGCCAGACCACAGAGACAACGCACTGCACCATACTACATACATCAATACACCTTACACTTGCACTCCTTCACACAACCACCATCACAAACACACCCTCATCACATTCACACACACACACCTGCACAACCACACTCACACCCCCACAACCATCCACACCCACACCCCCACAACCATCCACACCCACACCCCACACCATGCCCACTAACAAGAATACAAAGTTCACCAAGGAGGAGCCTCTCTGATTGCAAGAGTACATGTATAGTTTCTGGATAATTGAATAACTCCATGGATAGTGAATCACTGATTTGATGACTATCTGGGTAGTGGCTGGGTGATTCCATGAGTGCCTGAATACTGCCTGAGTGACTGAGAAAGTACCTTAATTCCTGGTAGATACAGGACAATTGTCACTATATCTCTTAATCATTGGTTATCTCCTTCTGTCAGTATCAAACTATCTGTTTTACTGTATACATGCTTTTCTTCTGAGCTATGTGTGAAGGAAATCTGGGTATCAAACTTGAGATATAATTGTATACATGGCCCTCAAGAACCATACATTGCTTTGCTACTGAGCGTGCACATGCATCAGTAAGTTTCTAAAATGGAAAACAACATTTAGAAATTTTTCAAAGCACAAAAACTTTTGTGAATGGCATACCTACATCATTTCTCAAATACTTCTGCTTCTAAAACATATTTTCAGCATATCTCAAACAAAAGTTACACTCAATAAGAAGCTAGCACAAGAACTGTTGAGGCATTCTGCACTATTAATCCTTTTTAATTTTAAACAAAGCATGTTTAAAGAAACACAACCCTCACCATGCACATTACATTTTCATCATCCTTACTAAACATAGATCACCATGTAAACATATATGCGATTTCTTAATAGATGTACACCTTTGAGCCATCTTTACCAAAATATATACGTCTCTGCATCTTTAAGCAAACTCAAAACCGCATATATAGCTATGTGCAAGCACAAAAACTATATCTCACCATCTAAACATATGCAAAGTGGTCATATAAGCTATAAACCATATTGACAAAGACTTCCCAATATATACCTACAAAGTATTACTTCTTTCTGATTCATATACATGCAGACAACATGTTCTCGTCTTTTTTTCTCACTACACTATTCCTGTTTAATAATGTTACTAAAAGTACTACAACTCCCAGAATGCAAATGACAGATGTATCTATTCTGCACTTAATGTTTACACATTTAAAACATTCTTAGTTCCTCATTGCAACTTTCCACAAAACGATATTGTTATTTTTCAATAAGATACACAATGTAATAAACAGGCACTAATACATTTTTTCTCTTACCTCCCAAAACATCCACCACTAACCTCTTAAACACACATCTCTAATAGATACAGTTCAACTCACACATTTTTTCTCATCACTATGATACTCCTTTTAATCATACTCCCATGTACATCTTCATTTCTAATGTACATTTTTAAAATAATTACAAAGTTATATATATACCACTGGATTCAGTTTGTAGATTACACTGCTGTTTTAGCTCTTCCGGCATAGTTTGGACACTGTTATGATTTGTAAAAACTAAGCACAAGAATGGTACACCACTCTCACAAAGCAAGTCTAAAATGGCAACCTCTTCATCTTTCCACGCTATCATCATGAGAAAGGCAGCAAATGAAATCATGTCTTTCATTTTAGACTACTGCATCTCCACTTGTGAATGGTTAGCATCTGTTAACCCTTCCCCTCTCTTTTAAAATGAGGTTCCTGTCGCCACGTTTTCGCAATGTTTTCACGATCATCCCGAAATATTCATGGAAAAAAATGGATTTCAAACCGATATCTAGCTTCATTTTTCTGAAACTTAAATACTACACAACAGTGTATTACATAGTCCTGAGTTGGAAATTAAATCTTGCCATTACTCACATTGTTTCTAAAGACAGTGGTACCTAGACAAGGATTAATGAGCGCAAAAAATAAATATAGACCCAATCAGTACTATATTTTACAGCTGTCCAGCCGGACAGGTGTTTTTAATATATAGTTGCTTAAATATACATAAATTAAGGCTGTAAAAGCTTAAAGGAGGCGTTTGAAATATTCGCTCCGCGGAGCGGTCTCGAAATCAGAGTGGGCTATTGCAGTGGGCTGCCGTAGATCCCTGATCCCGACAGGCAAGACATGCTGTAATAGAGGTTGTTCACAGATTGGCCTCGAGTTCATTCCTTGTCACTTGAGAACGCGGACGCGGCTCACAGGTTACTGTCTTGCTGTCCCTGATATACATCAGCCTTTATTAGGTCGACTCAGACTCAGCATCCAACTGCACAGACCGCGGCAGCGGCTGTCTGCATCCTTTACTCTCCTTGTACTTGGCCTGGACTTCTACTCGGTCTTCGCCTGAAACACACCTCCTCCAAGTCACTCTGACCTGGATCTAGGCAAAATTTATACAGGCATACCATTGTTAATGTCCTGATGATGATCCTGTATCTTTTGTAAGGATTGAAATGCCGTTGACTTGTTGTCCGCCATTTTCACCTCTTTCTTTAATACTTATTATGTGTGATGGTGTCTCCACTATAATTTGTTTGTCCTACCAAAATGTGTCTCATACAAACAATTTACTCTGCCTGAGCATTTTTGTTTCATGTTGTATGGCCTTCCCACTAAGTTGGATACAGGCTTGTGTCCCACTTTATTTGTTTTTTGCTGATTTTTGTGTATATTTAAGCAACTATATATTAAAAACACCTGTCCGGCTGGAGAGCTGTAAAATATAGTACTGATTCGGTCTATATTTATTGTTTGCTCTCATTAATCCTTGTCTAGGGACCACTGTCTTTAAAAATAGTTGATTACCCAAGGTCCCTGACCAACCTTATTTGGGTTCCCTTATTCTTCATAACATTACTCACATTGTGTCATCACTCCTCAACTTTTCAAAAAAGTGTTCTGTCTCTTTAAAACCCTTCCCCCATACAGTCTTAACTCAGTCTAGCTAGCAACTTAGTAGAGCCAGTAGGTCAAAAGTTCACAGCACATTTGTAGGAGAGTAGGATCTGCACTTATATTGCCCCCACTTTTTTTCTGATGTTAACACTGGTTTCTGGCTATAGTCTGGCTGGGTCCCTGCTAATCAGAGCCCCAGTTTTCCTGTTCTCTCTAAACAACTTGGAGTGCACATTAGATGCACTAGTGATTGGATACTGTGGTACCTTATGAGCCCCTAGTATATGGTACCTTAGGTACCTAGGGCATAGGTACTTCACAGGCCTACCAGGGGCTGAAGCATGTATTATGCCACCCCTGGGAAGCAGACTAAATCTGACACCACAGGCCTGCTACTGCAGCCTGGGTGAGGTAGTGTTAGCACTCCTCACTGAGGAATAGGTTCCTATATCTCACCATACACAAACATATAAACTTATCAGTCACCCCTAAGGCAGGCCCTATCAATCCTGAGGGCAGGGTGCTTGGTTCACAATGTGAGGGGGTGCCTCTGCATGAGCAGGACCCCTCTACAGCTGGCAGAGACTATTCTCTGTGGCTGTTTGTGGATGCGGTTAAACCATACACTCTTAAGTGCATTATAACCCAACGGTAAATGCTAACTTTGGAATTACTGCATCAAAACATGTCGTGTTTGGTGTCAAACAACTTGGAATCATACCCCTACACCAGTAACTGGTGTTGGAGTATGATCCCACCCTTCTAGATGGGACGACATGTACCCACTGTGGTAACACGGTAGAAATCTGAAAGAGCCCTGGCATCACAAAATGGATGCCACCTGCACAGACACTGGGCTGCTCTCCTGCTGCTGACTGAAACTCGCAGTGGAGGAGGCCCAACAATAGGCATCCTGTCACAGGGAGGTGTCACCACCTTCCAGACAGGATTTAGTGCATTGGGGCTGGGTGGGTGCACTCCTAGAGTGCTTTGAAGTCCTGCACTGGGGGAGCAGTAGGCTCCTCTGTGCATATGCCAGCTCAAACCGGTTCAGGGGCTACCTGTCCCTGCTCTGGTGCGAAACTGGACAAAGGGAAGTGGGTGTAACCACCCCCTACCCTGACCCTCCCAGAGGAGTGGTCATAAAGCTAGTCCCTCCCTTTCTTTTAGTATAAGATAGGGAACCCTTGCCATTGCAAACTAGATATCCCTGGACAACGCTTTACAAGAAGAATCCTGGCCCTTTGACATTGCACTACCTTTGGAAGACAGAAGAATCTCCCTTGGAGTCATGGAGTGACTCCCCTGCTAGGCAGGCACCAAAAACTCTAATCAACGGTCGCAAACTTTCCCGCTCCTGCCAGAGTCCGAAGTCCCTGCAGCACCAAAAGTGGGTTTCCTGACTTCTCGACAGCCATTGTGAGTCCCCAGCAGACCTAAGGTGAGTGGACCCCACGAGTGATGAGGATCAGCAAAACCCGGGTACCATGCACTATTGTCAAGTGCAACCCCTTCACAACGTACTACGAACTTGTGCATTGGACCATTTGTGGCCCAAGCCTCCAGCAGGTTGTGCACCGAAAATCAGAGGCCTACCCCATCCTGAGTGACCGTGGGCTCCTGTAAAGCATTTCCTCATGAGGCGTCTTTGCGATCCCTTGCCTGTTGGCTTGTGGGTCCCCTGAAGACTTTCTTATCAAACCAAAGGGCTCCCCCATTTGCTCCAAGTCTGCCCTCACTTACCTTTGCTGGGTGAGTCCTTCAGATCTTGCTGGTCTGCACCGCTGACTTTCTTCACTTTCCACAAGACTTGCTGTTTGCCAAGGCTTGTTGGCTCCAATCCAGTTGCCGACACCTCAGTAAGCTGCAGACCTTGTGGGACACTCTGAATCCAGCTGCTGGTCATTGTCGATGCCTCCTGGTCCTCGTGAGCGAAGAGTCAAAACACCCTTGATCACCTGAAATCACCCGACTTCCGTGGGCATCCATCTTCCTGGCCCCGGGTCACTGGCAAGTGACTGTGAACACTGTCCCTTCTGCTTTCAGGTCACCTTCATCTTGAATCCAGCCTTGGATTCCACCGGACACTTTTGCAGTCTTCGCAAGCAGCAAATCTTCTTTGGCTTCCATAGAAAACAGCGACGCGACCCGACACCAAAAGACACCTATGCACCCGGCTTCCCAGGGTGAGGTAACTTGTGCACTCCAGTGCCCTAGTGTGTGTTGGCCCTCGAATTACTTACCTTGTAAGTGGCTTGCTTGTAGACTTCCTCGAAGTACCCTAAAACTTTAAAAATCCAACCACGACTTGCTCCATTGAAATCAATAGGGAACCCGTGGCTGTGTTCTCACACTGCACGCGTCTCCCGTGGGTCTTTTACTTACCTGCCTTGTGTGGATTAGTGAAGCCCCAGCGATTCTACAGGCCCTAGGCCTTGTCCCCTTGCAAGTCAACTTTCCTAAACCTCTTTTTTTGTATATGGTCTGGTACGCCCCTAGGGCCCCAGCCCTATTTGTGCTTAATTTATTGTGAAACGTTGATATTTGAATGTGTTCCTGACTTCTAATCTCATAAAGAGATTAGTAGAGTGTGTCTAGAAATAAATACATATATATTTGATATATATATACCTGTGTGGTGGCCTTTCATTTGGTAATTCAGGAGGTAATAAGGTAAAACAAGCTGCTTTACATTCCTCAGATACTTAGCCTGAAGGCTGCTCTCCACAGCTACCACTAGGATAGCTTTCTTTAAAAGGTTGTCTTAAACCTATCTACCAAAGAGTCGAATTGGACTGGTGCGAGGTGGCCACTATAGCTAGTGACTAGCATATGCCAGGTCAACTTCTCACATTTTCTAGAAAGAACATTCTGCTTTCAAATAGGATACAGCAGATGTGGTTTACTCCACAGATTCTAAAGCATTTCCATGTCTATATTACATTTCTTTTTTTAAACAACAGCCAATAATAAGACTTCTTTCTCAGCCATCCAACACACCACCTAACTTTATTCACTTTCATGCTGACAGCACCCAATGAAATATGTAGATACATGTTTTTGTAAAACAAAACACCTCCATTTTAACTGCTTTCCTTTGGAAAACTACCTCATTCCGCTCCAGCCTTCTCCTGACTACTATTGCTCCTTCACTTCAAAATCCTTAGAGTATGGATTGTGGTCCACAGCTCTATCTATTGGGATAAGGAGGCTGACAGGGACTTGGGCTTGCCAAATGTGCAGATTACTTGGTTTGGCCGGAGAGGGTTAAAGTTTCAGCAGTTGCTGGCTTTGGTTAAATCCATTGTGGATTTCCAATCTCCTCACCTCATGATTGTGCACTGTGGTGGCAATGACCTAGGCATGTTGACTGGGGTAGAGCTGAAAATCCTAATGAAAGAAACCTTTGCAGAACTAATATCGCTTTTCACTCACAATAATATATGCCAAAGACAGAAATGAAAGTGGTCAAATCAATTCTGTCCACAGATTGACAAGGGCAGGAAACATGTTAATTAAACTGTTTCTGCATTTCTCAGAGATCATCGCATGGGCTGTATCTATAACAACAACCTACGTTTTGACGTGCATGGAATTTATCGAAATGATGGAGTGCACTTTACAGATGAAGGCAACGGGGTGTTTCTAAGTAACCTGAAACTCTGCATCCGGTCTTATGTGTAGCAGCCATATACATTCAACAAACACAACGGCTCTTGTCAGTGCCGCCCTAGTACCCAAAATATAGCGAAGTGTTTTTCTAAAGGTTTTTTTTCTCTTTCGTTTTTGGGGACCTTCGCGACGATGTTGCAAAAACAGAAAACAAAAGCAGGCGTTCAATTGCCACCAACACATCCAAAAATATTATGCAAAAAAAAAAATATTCTAAACATTGCCCTACACACATTACTATATACATACTTCTTTCAAAGCATGTTTAAGCTCATATTTTTGTACTAAGTTTCTTTAAAAACCATCTTTCAGAACAAATTTTCGTTTTCGCGGTTATTCGGGACATCGCAATGACGTCATTAACCACTACAATGGCACCTTTCCCATAAAGTGAAAACACATAAATGCACAGACATAACAGTATTCTACAAACTAGAGGTTTATTACTGTATGCTTCAAACTCATGTTTTTCTAGTGTATTTCTACAATAACCATCTCTAAAACCTATTTTCCGTTTTCGCGGTGACTCCAGAGATCGCGATGACGTCGCTCATCGCGATTTCCACGGGTATGTCGCGAAAGCGGAAAGAAAAAGCAGGATTTCAATAGCCACCACCAAATTCAAAAATTATAAGTATATAATTAATTCTAACCATTACAGTAGATAACTCACTTTATATAAAAAACTCTATAAAAACATTTATCAGAATCTCAATATCTCTATAAGAATGTGCATTACTGATTCACCAATATTCGTGATGACGATGTCAGTCGCGATGTCCCCGTGATGGTACATGGGGGGGCACGCTAGCAAATATCGAGCGCCACTAAAAAAATCATTATCATCATTTAACTTTATTTGTTGCTTTTCAGTAACATAAAAGTACAATAAACAGTAAGATAAAACCATTTAGTAAAAGTCACATTATCAAATCTAATAAAACACAATTCATATAGATAACAAATTATCACATTTCTAAAAAAATTGGGTTTTCCCGCATTATGCTCCCCGCATGCTTTTCCTTATTCTCCACACTCGCCACAAATAGGAAGAAATTGCACAGCATACAAGTGGAGCATGTAGTTGTAATAACTATAAGACGGCTGGCCTACATTGTCTAAAATGAAGGGTTTTAAAAATAGATAAAATGTATCTTTTCCTTGGTATTACATAAAGGTGCCGATTCCGATCCGGCAAAAAGGCCCTACGAATCGTCGTACGGAGCGTTTTCTCCGTACGACGCGTACACGGTAAACTGCCAGTACAACCCAGGAAGTACGATTCGCACAGAAAGCCAATTTCCGTACAAATCGTACAAAAGACCGTATGGGTAGCAAAAACATACGAATCATCTCCGGAACAGCCTGTACGCGCCGTCCGTACGAATGTAAGCAGCGTTTTACGGCCCAGCAAGTACGATCCGTCCCTACAGCACTCCGTACGGCTCTTTTTTTACGGGAGCCAAAAACAGCCGTAAAAGCTGATTCCCCAGTGTTTTTCTAAAGGTTTTTTTTCTCTTTCGTTTTTGGGGACCTTCGCGACGATGTTGCAAAAACAGAAAACAAAAGCAGGCGTTCAATTGCCACCAACACATCCAAAAATATTATGCAAAAAAAAAAATATTCTAAACATTGCCCTACACACATTACTATATACATACTTCTTTCAAAGCATGTTTAAGCTCATATTTTTGTACTAAGTTTCTTTAAAAACCATCTTTCAGAACAAATTTTCGTTTTCGCGGTTATTCGGGACATCGCAATGACGTCATTAACCACTACAATGGCACCTTTCCCATAAAGTGAAAACACATAAATGCACAGACATAACAGTATTCTACAAACTAGAGGTTTATTACTGTATGCTTCAAACTCATGTTTTTCTAGTGTATTTCTACAATAACCATCTCTAAAACCTATTTTCCGTTTTCGCGGTGACTCCAGAGATCGCGATGACGTCGCTCATCGCGATTTCCACGGGTATGTCGCGAAAGCGGAAAGAAAAAGCAGGATTTCAATAGCCACCACCAAATTCAAAAATTATAAGTATATAATTAATTCTAACCATTACAGTAGATAACTCACTTTATATAAATAACTCTATAAAAACATTTATCAGAATCTCAATATCTCTATAAGAATGTGCATTACTGATTCACCAATATTCGTGATGACGATGTCAGTCGCGATGTCCCCGTGATGGTACATCGGGGGGCACGCTAGCAAATATCGAGCGCCACTAAAAAAATCATTATCATCATTTAACTTTATTTGTTGCTTTTCAGTAACATAAAAGTACAATAAACAGTAAGATAAAACCATTTAGTAAAAGTCACATTATCAAATCTAATAAAACACAATTCATATAGATAACAAATTATCACATTTCTAAAAAAATTGGGTTTTCCCGCATTATGCTCCCCGCATGCTTTTCCTTATTCTCCACACTCGCCACAAATAGGAAGAAATTGCACAGCATACAAGTGGAGCATGTAGTTGTAATAACTATAAGACGGCTGGCCTACATTGTCTAAAATGAAGGGTTTTAAAAATAGATAAAATGTATCTTTTCCTTGGTATTACATAAAGGTGCCGATTCCGATCCGGCAAAAAGGCCCTACGAATCGTCGTACGGAGCGTTTTCTCCGTACGACGCGTACCCGGTAAACTGCCAGTACAACCCAGGAAGTACGATTCGCACAGAAAGCCAATTTCCGTACAAATCATACAAAAGACCGTATGGGTAGCAAAAACATACGAATCATCTCTGGAACAGCCTGTACGCGCCGTCCGTACGAATGTAAGCAGCGTTTTACGGCCCAGCAAGTACGATCCGTCCCTACGGCACTCCGTACGGCTCTTTTTTTACGGGAGCCAAAAACAGCCGTAAAAGCTGATTCCCCAGGGGTACGAGTCATACAGGCTCCCCACTCCCCCGTATGTACGCGCTGTACCCCCACCCCGTATGTATGCGCCATACCCCCACCCCACCCCCGTATGTACGCGCCGTACCCCCACCCCACCCCGTATGTACGTGCCGTACCCCCACCCCTGTATGTACACGCCGTACCCCCCACCCCACCCCCGTATGTATGTGCCGTACCCCCACCCCCGTATGTATGCACCGTACCCCCCACCCCCATATGTACGCGCCGTACTCCCCACCCCACCCCCGTATGTACGCGCCGTACCCCCACCCCCGTATGTACGTGCCGTACCCCCACCCCACCCCCGTATGTACGTGCCGTACCCCCACCCCCGTATGTACGCGCCATACCCCCCACCCCCGTATGTACGCGCTGTACCCCCCACCCCACCCCCGTATGTATGCGCCGTACCCCCGCCCCCATATGTACGCGCCGTACCCCCACCCCAACCCCGTATGTATGTGCCGTACCCCCACCCCACCCCGTATGTATGCGCCGTACCCCCACCCCCATATGTACGCGCCGTACCCCACCCCACCCCCATAGGTATGCACCGTACCCCCCACCTCACCCCACATGTACGCGCCGTACCCCCACAACCCGTATGTACGCGCCGTACCCCCCACCCCACCCCTGTATGTCCGCGCCGTACCCCCACCCCCGTCCGCTAAATAAACGACATCCCCAATTCCGCATGAACTACATAATTTGGGGGAAGGGAAAGAATGGACTTAAAGAATGAGTCCTCGGCTCTCTGCATGTTTTGCGTGCTGGTCATTCCCCATACCCCTGCTCCGTATGAGGCCACAACCACTATCTTGCTTAGGTATATATTAAGAAGTTCCCTCACCGCTTTAAATCCAAATTTCTTAGTAAATGAGCGTAACCCATTTATGGCCTTCTCCATTTGTGCGCATCTGTTGACTGTCATTTGGGTCCACGAATTCTTGATATCAAAAAGTATCCCCAAATAACAAAACATGGGATTTCCATCAGTTTTTGCCCTTCTGCGAACAAAGTGGGTTTTATCTTTGGTTTGGCCCCGGTTATCATTATCTACATTTTGGAGCTATTGACTCTTAAGTCCAGGTCTGTCATAAAAATGATGTAATCATTTATAAGTGCTTGCAAGCCCCACCCGGTTCTAGCTGTTAATATGGCGTCATCTGCATATAAAAGAACCGGGAGGGGACGGAAGCCTATCATCACTGTATCTCTGGTAGTTAGAGTTAGGTGGGATTCTACCCGATTTATTTAAAAGAAGAATAAAAACGGGTCTAAAACGCAGCCCTGCCTGACCCCCCTAGTGATATTAAAAGTACCTGGGCACTCGCCTCTCCTGCCAAATGGACCTGAGCCTTTGCGTCCACATAAAGTTGCCTTATGAAACTTATGATCCTTGACTCGATCCCCATCACCTCCATGGTGTTGCATAGCTTTGGGTGAGAAATGCAATAGAAGGCTGCGGAAAGATTTATGGAGGAGAAGTACAGTGACCCCTTCTTCGGCAATGTGTATTTCCCAATAATAGTGTTTATATTTAAGCACTGGTGAACAGTGCTCAAGCCTTTTTTAAAACCATAGTGTGTGTCAGCCAGGGTATTATTTTCTGCTGCCCATTCTTCCAACCTATTGAGAAGAATGCACCCCATAACTTTGGAAATAGCGTCCAGTAACGATATTGGGTGATAATTTTGCGGTAACGGCTTATCCCCCTTCTTGTAAATCGGAACGATAATTGAGGTTTTCCAGGAACTTGGTGGTCCTAAAGCTATAGAGGCATTATAGAAATTTGTAAGCAAAGGAGCCCATAAGTTTGGTTGCTCTTTATATAGGTCCAGAGTGGTGCCATCCGGGCCAGGGGCCTTTCCTTTTCTACTTTCATCCAGTGCTCTTTCCACTTCATACAGGGTCATGGGTTCAAGGGGGTGGTACAAGGTAGTACTACTTTGTGGTTCTGCAGTTTGTATACTATGGGGTACCGCATGATCAGGCCCTTTTGGTGGTTGTGCTTCATATATAACCGAAAAGTAGTTTAGCCATGCTTCATCCGCTACATGAACCTCCATCGATGGCTCGTTCTGACCCTTAAAGTAGCTGTTATTGATAACCTTCCAAAATAGTTTGCTACCTTTTGAGGCACTAGCCCTTGTTAGTTCCTCCCAGGCTGCTACTCTGATATGCTTCTTATATTTGACAAGGTCTGTTTAAAGTGTACACAAGTCAATTTGACAGCATGCACGTCCTTTGGAGTGTGTCTTAGTGCTTGCTGAAGATGTTTCTTGCGCGTGTACACTTTGAATCAAACAAGCTTCCCTCAGGGGCATTGGTCAGAAGTCAACTGTGGATCAAAGCTTGTTTCACGCTACGGGTGATAGCAGAATATAAGCCAAGAATATATTGAGGGTCGGACTCTGGGTTAAGGCACTGAGTAATCTCTGGCATGCTCTGCAGAATGACAGGTGGTAAAAAACTGGGGAGATTAACTTTGGACACATAACTTGTGTCACTAACAGCTCCATTTCTCAACCATGGGGTCAGAGAATCTCTACCCTGACCCCTTATTTGGGTTTTCACACACATTTTCAGCCCCTGGAACCGTTCCCAATAGATAAAATGGCGGCCGCAACTTTCTATTCAGGTTGCGACCAGCCAATCAGAGCATTCCGGTTGGCATGCACATTCGCGAATCACCGCGAAACCTTCACGAAATATCCACGCCAAGAGATATCACTATTATTTTAGAATCAATCATTTTTATTACGTGGCCACAAGGAAGCAAATACACAGTTTAGCTGCCTACATCATAGCGCCGGCAGAGCGAAGACTACTGAAAAGGACACAGCGTTTAGGTCTACATCCCTGAGGACGACCTTGCGATAAGTTCAAGCCAAAGTGAGTCAGTAAGGTGCCAAGCGAAAGTGCCACTTTTATAAGAAACATTAACATAAAGAAACAAACCCCCCTTCCTCCACCCACCCCCACCCTCCCTCCGCATCAGTTCAAATCTGATAAAGTCAGTTCATTCTTGTCTCCAATCAATGGTCAGTTAACTAGTAATTCAATTTGTGGATGCACCAGGCGGTTCTAAAGGTATGAGACGCAGAATTTGCAGATATTTCGGGCACGTGACTTCTCTCATATCTTTGGTAAGTATCTGCCTGAAAGGAGCCCACAATTTTGAAAAGTCCTTGCCTTTCCCATCTACACTCAGCGATAACCGCTCCATTGCTAAAGTTTCTGAATCCAATCCCGAGAGTCCGGAATCGTCAGCGAACCCCAATGTGCTAGGAGCACCTGTCGCGCTGCCAGCAATGCCATGGCGATGTGCTTACCCTTCAGTGATTTCAGCAGAAAAAACTTAGGATGGGGGAGACCTAACAAGGTATACTCGGGAGTACGTGGCAAAGTAATCTGAAATGCTGCATCAATGTCATTAATGATTGCTGTCCAATAGCGCACCAGTTTGAGGCAGCGCCAAAGTAAATGCACCAGAGTGCCAACAAGACTACACCCCCGCCAGCAGAGGTCTGACTTGGAACTATCCCAACTCTTAATGTGCACTGGAGTATAATACCAGTGAGTAACCACCTCATATGCAGATTTCGCCCCTGCCGTGTTAGAGGCAGTATGGTGCGCTCTGTAAAAAATGTGTTCCCACTCTTTGTGCGACAAAGGCCTCCCTAGGTCAGTTTCCCATCTGACCTGCGCTTTTGTGCGGTGTCTCTTTGCTTGTGCCGTGATCATGGCATAAAGTTCAGAGATGAGCTTACTATCGTCCTTTTTACACCCCAGCCATTTTTCAAAGGCCGTCAGGGGGCAAAACATTAGTGTGTAATTCTCCGGCCGCGTAACCCAGTGTACGACCTGCGAATAGTGGAAGGCATCGGCAAATGTTATGTTATGTTATGTTATGTTATGTTATGTTATGTTAAAATAAACTTATATAGCGCACAGCTACTCTAAAAGAGTGTCCCGGCGCTTTCCACAGGCGGCTCCGTGTGTAATACCATAACAAGAAAAGAAAACTAATACTGAAAAGAAGAAAAAGAAAGAACCCCGCAAAGAAAACAGTTAAACATTAAAAAGCCAAGTCTTCAGGCTCTTCCTGAATTGAAGCAGATTCGAGGTGCTGCGTAGCGCCAATGGCAGAGAGTTCCACAACTGGGGTGCCTTAAAGCTGAAGGAACGGCCCCCAGTCCGCGCCTTCCGCACACGTGGCACCACGGCAGTAAAAAGAGATTCGGACCGCAGTGAGCGGGCAGGACGATAGAAGTTCAGTCTACGCCGTAGGTACCCAGCCCCTGAGCCAAACAAGGCTTTATGCATCAACGTAAGGGATTTGAACATAATCCGCTTACGGATAGGCAGCCAATGAAGCCTTTGCAACATCCCAGAGGCTCGTGACCGCCTATGCAGGCCAAAGATGGCACGGGCAGCAGAGTTTTGTGCCACCTGCAGGCGTTGGACCAGGTAGTCCGGGAGGCCAAGAAAGAGGGCATTGGCATAGTCGAGCCGGGACCCGATGAGCGCCTGCACTGTAATCCGCCTATGCTCCGCAGAAAGCAGTGGAAGAAACTTGCGGAGCATCTTCAGAATACCAAAGCAGGTTCCGGCCAGACCCAAGATGTGCGCTCTCAATGATAACTTATTATCAAGTTTGACGCCAAGATTTTTAGCGACCGCAGATGATTGTATCGGAGGGCTCATTTCAGATGGCCACCATTGCCGCCACTCAGGGTCGGTGACACAGCCGAAAAATAGGACCTCCGACTTACTGGAGTTGGCCTTCAGGTTGTTATGATGGAACCAATCGAATACCCTGCCCAAACAACCCTGAATACTCTCTCCATCAAATGGTTGGTCTTTACCACAAGTGAAGAGGAGTTGCGTGTTGTAATCATAATCCCTACGCAGCTAAGGAAAGGAAATCACGTCCCCGAGATCAAACAGGGCACCCACCCTTTTGCAACCCTCCTCCCGCCATTGTTGGTAGATCTGGGATGTGCATCCTGGCTGACAGTCGGGGTTGTCTACTATGGGGGACAGAGGGGAAGGGAAAGTAGTCCATCCTCTCGGGCCTGCTAATCGATCCCAAACTTTGAGAGTCTGGGAGGTAACCAGAGAGGAGTATAGCCCCCATGCTCTATGCCGACGCGGAAGCCACAATACCCGCCAAATTTTCCGACCGGCCACCGTTTGATCCATAAAATTCCTGTGCTTGCTGGAAAGAGGCCTGTTCCATTCCGTGATGAAACTGAGACATGTTGCCTGATAATAGGTGCTCACTATCGGGAAGCCGAGCCCTCCCTGCGCCTTCGAGGAGGTCACATGCGTAAATGCGAGCCGTGGTTTCTTAGTTTCCCATAAGAACTTATTAAGAAGGCCCTGTAGTTTGCGAAGCGCACCTGGCGGCGGGCTCAAAGAAAGCATTTGGAAGATGTAGAGGATGTGCGGAAACACTGTCATCTTCACTGCCGCCAACCTGTCATACCACGCTAGCTTGAGACGCGACCAGGCCGCCAGTGCCTTGGTCGTCTGCTCCAGCAACAGAGAGTAGTTAAGAGCGGCCGTCCTAGCAATGGAAGAGGTCAGACGAATGCCCAGGTAGGTAATATCCGTGAACACCCACTGGAATTCAAAATCTTGTTGGAGATCCTGTATCTCAGTCTCCGGGATAGAAATATTGAGGATTTGCGATTTTGTGAAGTTGACCTTGAACCCCGCCCCCTTTCCAAAGGTAAAAAGCTCCCTAGTCAAATACAGCAGTGTAGTTCGGAGTTGTGTGAGTGAGAGATGACAACATCAGCATACATACTAATTTCATGAACATCAGCTCCAAATTTCAGGCCCGCAATGTCAGGGTGGGAACAAACGCGTTGAGCGAAAGGCTCCGCGTAGAGTGCAAATAGTAGAGGGGACAAGGGGCAGCCCTGCCGCGTGCCCCGGGCAATAGGGAACAGGGTCGACTTGCAGCCATTGACCCGCACCGCCGTCTTGGGGAGGCATATAGACAACTAACCCAACGGATGAAATTATCTCCGAACCCGAATGAACGTAGCACCGCGAATAAATATTCCCAATCAACCCAATCAAAAGCCTTCTCCGCGTCTATCGAAAGCAGAGAGGCCGGTGTACGTGATCAGTGAATAAGATCAATAAGGTATAATAGTCTCTTAGTCTCTTAGTATTATCCCCTCCTTGCCTGATCCACAATGTTATCCATGAGGGGACTAAGTCGTGAGGCCAACACACCCGCAAACAACTTTGCGTCAATATTAAGGAGCGAAATCGGTCAGACATGGAAGGCGTCACCCCCCCCCCCCTCCAGTGTCTAGAAAGGAGTTAAAAAGCTTTGTTAAAAAGGGAACCAGCTCCGCACAAAATTGCTTGTAGAACAGGGCTGAAAAGCCATCCGGGCCCGGCGACTTAGCCACTTTGAGCTGCGCTATTGCCAATATTACCTCCTCGAGGCGAATAGGGGAGTCCAAATCGTCAGCTGACGTTTTGAGTAAGAGAGTGATATTACAGGAGGCCAAATATTCCCTTGGGTCATGCAAAGAGGTGCCTTCCCTCGAATAAAGGCGTTGGTAAAACTGACTAAAGGTATCGACAATCAGGGCATCCGTGGTATGCTCTACTGCATTCTGACCACGTATGACGGGAATTGTGGACACCTGCGCCCATAATCTATGTGCGAGCATCCTCCCACATTTATCCCCACTGAGGTAGAATTTGTGCCGTAGCCGCAGGAGTGCATGCTCAGCCCTGTCCAGATCCAGATGTTTCAGCATACGGCGCCACGTTTCCAACTCCCTCCATACTCTCGGCACCCCAGTGCATTTGTGAACTACCTCCAGTTCACCTACCTCCCTCTCAAGCTCCGCTCGTTTTCTTTTGCGGAGTCGCGTGAACGAAACCGCGATAAATTCCCCCTGCACTACTAGCTTCAAGGCTTCCCATACCGACGCGAGAGTTGTGTCTCGCTGATCATTCTCAGAGAGGTAATGCTTTATAATGTCCCGAATCCGTTGAGTGACGTTGTCAGGGTGAAGGAGGGAATCACCAAGGTGCCAGCCCCGAGGAGTAGAAACCGGGCACAGCGCGCCAGCAGTTGGACTGAAATGAGGGCATGATCTGAGAGGGATCGAGGAGTAATATGAGCAGCGCGCAAGTGAGGGAAAAGAGATGTAGAGGCTAGAAAGTGGTCAAGACGCGCATATGTTTTGTGTGCCGCTGAAAAGTATGTAGAGTCGCGCTCTTGCGGGTGCTGCATTCGCCACACATCACACAGTCCGCAGTCAGACAGCCATTGTTTTCCAGCTTGTGACAATGCCCCAGTCTGATTAGACCGCTGAACCGACCTATCTAACTCCGGATCCATTACTACATTTAAGTCACCCCCGATCAGAAGCGCTGAATCAGGAGAAGCGAGAGCCTCAGACAGTGCTAAGCGCAAAAAGGGTTCTTGTCGCTCATTCGGGGTATATAAGGACTCAACCGTAAAATGCATATCCCCCATTGCACCCTGACTGCCAAGAACCGTCCCTTCAGCTCTGCTATCGTAGAAACTAATTTGCATTGTGAACGTGCACTAAAGAGGATCGCCACCCCATTTTGTTTGGACAGCCCCGAGGACCAAAACTGTTGTGGGAAGCGCCTATCTCGCATACGCTTGGTGTCTTTAGGCAAAAGGTGGGTTTCTTGTAGCAAAAAATATCCCCCCCAGCATTTTCTAAAAGGGAAAGTATTGCTAACCGCTTGACAGGGTTATTTAACTCCCATACATTCAGGCTCACAATTTTCAGATCTCTACCCATCGTAGTTGGGAGGGGGCGAAAGGCCATATGTCTGCCCTAGCCCGCTAGAATCAGAAACAGTGATGGACATCTCACATAAACTAATTACCCGCCACTTCTGCCCATGAACTGATGCGGAGCCCCAAATAAATACCCCAAAACCCCAATCCCCAGACATTAGAGTACAGCAAAGCAAGAAAAGAGAAGCAACAGAGAGTCAAGAGGTATGACAAGAGTTCGTCTTGATGGTCAAACGTTCAGGGGGACGTAGCACACTCCCAGTCCAAACCATGTAGTACAGAGCAACCACTCTGTATGCCGGGAGAGATGGTATTACTCACATTTCGACTGTGCCCTCCCTCCGGCACCATCACGTGAACCCAGATGGGTGCCAAACCTCAAGAAGAGCAAGGAACGACCGTGTTGACCATCACCTGTGACATCGACGAGAGGGCTGCATCTCTCTCCAGCCTTCTAGCAGCCGAATCCGGCTTGGAGCTGGGCGGCAATCTTCCAACCTGCTGCCACTCAGAAGAGCACCGGCAGCGACGAGGAGGAGGTTTGTTATCACCAGACGTGGCAGGGGGCTGTTCCAGACCTAGGATGTTACGTGCGTCTTCCAGAGAGCAGATCTGCAGGAGTTTGCCTCGATACTTGAAGATGAGGCAGAACGGGTGAACCCAGGAGTAGGGAATATCCTGCTCTCGGAGATGGCTGGTGATGGGTTTGAATTCTCTGCGCTTAACCAAGGTGGAGGCCGCCAAGTTCTGGAAGAGTGCTGGCTGATGGCCCCGGAACTGCACCGGTTGAAGGTCCCTCGCCCGGCGGAGGATACGTTCTTTGAGCAGCAAATCATGCACACAGAGAAGGATATCCGGGGGGGGAGCTTTAGCACCGCATGGGAGTCCCAACCTGTGGACTCGGTCCATTTGGATTTCCTGACCTCCATCATCTCCGAGGATTTGACGAAATAGCCCGCTGACATGAGCTCGAAGGTCATCGCCTTCTTCTTTCCAAGGGACCGCCCGAATTCGGATATTATTACGTCTGGAGCGGTTCTCCAAATCCTCCGCATGGGCCTGAAGATCCATATTCTGTTCTCTGAGGTGGAGCATCTCCTGTTGAAGCTGGTGCAAGTCGTCCTCTCTCCCCAGGTCATGCTCCTCCAGCGTCACCACCCATTCCCCAATGGCATCGACATCCTGCCGGACTTCCTTTAGATCAGATGAGAGCTGTGAGCGCAGTTCTAGAATATCTTCTTTGAGGGTCGAGAACAATTCGACCATAAAAACCTTAGTTGCTGGCGTATTGTCATCTTCTGGTTGCGGCATCTTAGTGTCAGTCTGAGAGGCGGGATGTCCCGATGTTTTCTGCAAGAGGTCTTTCAGGGGTTTCTCTTTCGACCTCTGGCTGACGTCATGGTGTAGCAAACAGGGCTCAATCCGCCTCGAAACAACCCCCGAAACGATTCAGGAGGAAATAGCACTCCAGTCCCACAGTAGTCCGACTCCTTTAGAGCAAGGCAGCCAGAGACCCAGCCAAGTAAGAGAGCGACGGCAATTCCTGCGTTGTAGCGTGGGTCAGAGCTAACTTCAAGATTCAAGAGTGCGCAGAGCAGCCAGCCGCTAGGTAGGCAAGGCCATCCTCCGAACCAGATCTCCCTCACCACAAAATCAGAGCACAGTCCGGGTGGGTGTAAATCGCCAGGATGAATCTCCAGGGTCCAAGAGGGGTGGAGGCCCTACTGTCATCAAGGTGAGGGCAAGAACCATATGCGTTGACCTAAGGCCTTCGTTAGGCTCCAGGTACAGCCGAAGGAGTGGCAGAGGGGGAGCGCCCCAGACACCCACCACTCCCTCACAATGCCCAGAGCATAAACGCTGGCAGACAAATCAGCACTTTCAGGGGTGATCAGGCCGTTCCGCAGCTCATTGATGTGGGAAGCCAGTCCTGATGCCATGAGAGCTGTCCTCCGTACCAATATCAGGCCCACTCCTACAGCGTAGCGCAGCAGGCCACAACCAGCAGATCCCTGAGGCAGGGGTAGGAGTCTCAGTATGGGCCCTGCAGAGGCCGACCTCTGCACGCACTGCCATTGAGGGTGGGCCGGCACTTCGTGGAAGCAAAGGCTTTACGTTTCCCCGCGGAGTCTGGCCGCTATCACTTAGCCCAGGGTCACAGGCCGCACCATCCACTATAGGCCCCGCACTCCACTGTCACCATCCGCCGGGTGCCAGCCAGCTACAGCGGCGGCACACCGCTCCGAGCTCTCAGGTGGGGGAGGATCCACAGGAGAAGGCAGCCCTAATACTCATCAGAAGCGGAAGCCTACCCCCATCAGCACCAGCGCCGTCTGCCGCCCCACGGACCGAGTCTCTCACCCAGAGTTGGTACCGCACCAAAGACCCTCCGCTCCTCACCTCTGGCATGCCGTGGGATCGTCCACCCCGTCAGGCAGGGCTGCAGGATCACCCGATGAACCGCAGGATTGTCACTGGTCGTGGAACCTGCAAAAGCGGCCTCCCGACTCCACCAGTGCCGTATCACGCTGCACCCTGACTCCTGGAGGGACGCACACAGGCCGCCTCAGGGCGGACAAAATGGCGGCGACCTCGCAGTGCTTCACTTTATCTCCTCGCCGGGGGCCACCGCACTCCGTATCGTCCTTCACGGGGCCAGTCGCCAGCTCCCTCCGCCGGGCAACCTCGACTGCAGAAGCTCCAAGGATCAGCCACCGCAATAGGCCCCTCACTAGGCCCGCTGGACCGCAGCTAGGCCGGGGTCGAGCAGCCAGAACAAAGGCGGAAAATCACCAAGTGGCTGCGAAGGAGCTCGCCGTCGGCATCAGGGCATCAACAGGCACAGCTGCTCTGGACAGTAGCCTTGGATGGGCTCCCTGGAGGGTGATATTACAACGCTTATGGCTGGCGGCGCCGGAGGGATAAGGGCACACGTCCTATCTCGCTGCCATCTTAGCCCCCATCAAATTTTTCAAAAGCTACTAAACGGATTTACACCAAATAAGAAAAAGGCACTTCCGTGAACCGACATCTACCTCCCTGCCAAATTTGGTGTAAGTCTGTTCAGCGGTTCGGGCTGCAGAGGTGGTTAAAGGTTCCTATGAGAATTAACATTACAAACGCAAATTTATTTCACGCCCCAAATTCTCAGTCCCCACTGCACAGATCACCCCCAAACTTTCCCAATCAATAGTACCCACCTTGACACATGTTTGGCAACATTTCATGCAGAATGGTCAAACGACACCAAAGTTATAGCCAAGTCAAAAAATGCTTTTCCTTCGGAAACTAAGGTCCTAACTATAACTACCTACTGGCAATATATATATATATACACATACACATACATACATACATACATACACATACACATATATATGTGGCATCTCCACTATCTGGAGAGGAAAGGGTCGTATAAGCTTCCCGCCCTGGAATACAGATCCTACGTAGAGGAGGTGTAAACACCTCCGCCCAGAGCAGGCTTTGTTCCTGACCTCTGAGAGCAAAGACTCTCACCTCACAGTATCAGCAACTTATCTGTGGTGGCTTTTGGAAACTAGAAAAAAGATTCTAACAGAACTTTTTAGTCCTAACTACAGTATGTTTTTAAATTCTAAAGCAGTTTAAACTCAGGGACATAACTAAGACCCAAACAGTTAATTTTAGATTTTTTTTTAAAATCAACCTATTAAAAAAAATTTAATTTAACGAAAGGCAATTTTTGGATTTACTCATGTAGTCAGTTATTGACCAAGTGGTATTAGCAAATACAAAGTTCTAGACCCCACCGGTGACCCACCAATGTAGGAAGCGGGCTCTCTATATAGTGTACTAAAAAGATGCACACTGTGCAGAGAGTCCAGGGTGTTCCCAATTGGTTTACAGAGGCTAAAGTAGATAACACTAATGCTCTCTTTTGTGGTAGTGTGGGCGAGCAGTTAGGTTTATCAGAGGGTAGTGCTAAGCATTTGTTGTACTTACAGAGGCAATGAATAAGACACACACTCAAAGAATAAATACGTGGCCAAATTAGAAAAAATAACAATTCTTTTTATATATTCTGTAAAGCTAAGAACTTTGTTCAAAAGCAAGTACTGTTTTTGTTAGCACTTTTTACAAGTAAGTAAACGTTTTAAAGTTGTGCGCCTTTACGCACAATGCAATCTAATGGAGATAAAACACATACATGGATAACGGTAAGTACAGTTGGTTTCAGGGGTTCACCTTCTGGGTTTCGGATTGTAGTGGGCCAAGGTCAAGAGTACCTCCAGCAGTTCTTCAGGAACAGCTCGACTTAGCTGTGCGCTACTGAGAAGTGGGGCCAAGTGGAAACTGGCTGCAAAGGGGGAATTGGGGACAAGTCCAAGAGCTTCCAAATGGGGGCTTAGGTCACAAGGGACCCTGGAGGAAGGGTGCACAGCCGGTTAGTCAGTACCCAGGTTGAGCGGCTCGAGTGCAGAGTGGTTAGATTGGCTGGGCTGGGTGTGCAAATGTGCTCCTCGTGGTAAAGGGGCAAACAGATGGCAGGGGCAAAATCAGGAGAGCTGGGCCACTCATAAAGTGAGTCTCAGTGATGCTGATGTCCCTCAATGGCTGCGCGATTGTGGTTCAGTGAGAATCTAGAATGGACTCCCACTGTTGGTGTTGGATGCAGGGAGTCCGCTACCCAGGGTATTGGTGCTGCACAGTTTTGGTTGGTCCTGGTGTCTTCATACTTGGTGTGGAGACAGATCTGACCCTCCAGAGCATGGGTACCTTTTCCTGGTTGTCTGTGGCATCAGTCTGGCCGGGGAGCTGAAAGGCAGTGGACCAGACTCTGCTCGTCAGGCCCAGTGGACTCTTCTTTGTCCTTCTTCTCTTGATCGGTCAAATCAGAGTTCTTGGAATAAGGGGTGCCACAGAAAGTTTCAATTTAGGGGCGTTAAAGGGAGTGACAGGTAGTAGTCAATGGGCTGTCTACCTTTAGGGTAGCTACACCCTCTATATGCCTACTTGCTGTGGAAAGTGGGCATAATCCTGACCCTAGAATGCTAATTCCTTCCAAAACAAATGGAGGAATCTGAAAAGGTGCTGTCCACATAAGCTAGTCCACCTTAGGGGTGGTCCTGGCTTGGTGTTGGGCACATCTCCTATCTTACTAGTTTTTCCACCTGTCTTGCCACCAAAGAGTGAAGTCAGGACAGTGGGGGGTGGGCATCTCCACTATCTGGAGAGCTGGGGTCACATAACCGAGGCAGTAGAGCCTTTAAAACATCCCACCCTGGAATGCAGATCCTGCATGGAAGAGGGGTAAACTCCTCCCCCCAGAGCAGGCTTTGTTCCTGACCTCTGAGAGTGAAGGCTCTCACCTCATGGGGCAGCAACTTGTCTGTGATGGCTGGCTGGTCAAGACCAGTCAGTCAATACACTAGTAGTTGGTATTTTTCAGGGGGAACCTCTAAGAAACCCTCTGGGTTAATTTATTAATAAATCCATCACTGGCATCAGTATGGGTTTATTAATACTAGATGTTTGGTACCAAACATCTGTGGGTACAGTGAAGTTATGTTGAACTATGCTTAAAATGGCCACTGATACTCCATTTCGTGTTGCCATGCGCTCGGCAACCTGGTGAAGGATTGCTTTCTATGTCCCTGTTAGAACTTGCTTAACACTGCTCGCTCCTTGCGGTTGAGCCGATTCCAGAAGCTGCTTGTGCACCTCGCCCCCCCCCGGTTGTGCCAGAGACTTAGCCACATCCTGTCCACTGTTGGTAACTCAGCCTCTTACACCATCAGCTGTGCTCCGTGACCACGCCGTCTGGGCACTGAAGCAAGAGGCTGTGTACATTGTGCAATCAGAGACCGACGCTCTCTGGCCTGATTACGCCACCTGAGACTGACAAGGAACTTGTTGAATGTGTAAAGGGTGTGGCTAGTGCTATAATTATGTGTGCGCTGCGGAGTGAAGCAGCAGTCTCCGTAGAATTGTCTTTGTACCATTCTGGGACCCTGTCCTTAGCTCGAGCTAATACATTAAATTTACTTTCCTCCACAGCTAAGTTGTGCTGGTCTCTTTGGTAATGTATGAGTAATCAAGGTGAACCCGTAGATTCTAGGTGTCCCCTGCACCGCTGGCTTTGACCCTCCGGTCGGGAGGGGTCTCTAAAAGCCGGTTCTACAATTGGCGCCCAAACGTGGGGCGTCTTCGGTGGTCGTCATTCAGCCTGGTGGTCGTGAGGGGTCCGTGATCGAATTCCAAGGGAGGCGCACCACTACATCGGCTGAAAATTATCCTTGTGGGCCCGAGGTCTCCGATTGCGTGATTCCTCCCTCCTAGGGGCTATCCGACTGCGGCCCCGACTGAAGCCCCAGTTCCTAATTTTTGGAGATTGAGACCTTTGTGACACTTGCCGTGCGAGGGAAGATTAACGGCCAGGTAAGAGTGGGAGTGACCCACTTCTTTGGTGAATTATATTTGGTTTTGGGTATTGTTTGACTTTTGCAAAAACTGAAGCCAAAGAGTAAGTACAGTCATATGCTGTAAATATTCAATTGTACCCTTTGATGTTTGGAACCAGGATACGCGTCTAGAGATGCCTGGGTTTAGTAAGTTTCGGAAATGGCGTTGTTGTGGTTGTGCACAGGACTCCGCATTGGAGGAATCTTGTCCGATTCCTCCCTTGGGGACCCCTAATCATGAAGTCTATGCTAAACATGGTATTGGCCCGATCGTGTTTTCCTCACTCTGGCACAAGTATACAAAGGGTAATGCTGAGTTACAATGGCCAATGCATGGTAGTTTTGAACCTCCTGTATTAGACAATCTGGAGGAGAAATTGTTTCAAAGAAAAGTTAGGCCTGCGATGTTTGAGTCCTTTCGGGTTTGGCGCAAGGAGTCCAAGCAGAAGAAAATCAAACTCAAAAAGAGCGAAGCTAAAACAATGCATATGAGTGTGATTCAGAAGGCCCAGAATCATGATGATCAGAAAATAGAAGAGGGCATAGTGATACTTGATAGATTACATCGAATGCAGACAGACGTATGTTACGTTACCAAGAAGGTCCCCGAAAAGGCCCGGGACAAGGAAGATGACCCTCTCATGTCCTCCATGTTGGACACCCCTCCACCTTATGTTCCCACCATGTATCCGGCCCTTGATCCCACACAATTGGACCTCGCTGCCGCTCCAGTTGTTGCCCCTTCCCATGCCCTGGTTCATCCAATTCCTCAGCCACTCGTTCCCAATGCCCCGACTGTTCAGGCCACTGTACCGGTGCAGGTCCACCCTCCCCTTCCCTTGTTGCTCCTTCCACTGGTCCCGTGCCTGTCCAACCCAATGTGCCTTTAACTCCTGTCACAACTAATCCGTTTCTTGTTGACAGTCATAAGACACCTTCCCCCAGTGCAGGGCTATTGGCAAATGCTTAGTCAGTGGTCCGCGATTATATCCCTTATGTAACTCCGCATAGACCACCCACTCCCAGACGACGTACTTTGCACAGACAGATAGGTAATACACAGTAACAACTCGCTATGAGTCAACAGGCTTGTATGTGGATAGGAAATGGCACTATGTACATCGCTCAGGATATATGGATGACCATGGATCAGTGGACGCGCATCCAACAGATTGACATTTTTTGTGATATGTATGACATACTGACCCAAATGTGGGTAGATTTGGTAGAATCAGGTCCACCCCAGATCTGTCTGACCTTCGCAATAAGGTTGCAAAGGTGGACATTCAGGGCCTCGCACTATTCTGCGATCTGATCCCGTTAGTAGCCTTTAGGGACTCTTTATCTGATGCCATGCTGAATAAGGGTTTTCCAATGAGGGAGGTACAGCCTGTTTGGAGGGACCGCGTTGCTGGCGTGGGTGACCAGCCTGACATACCGGCGGGTTTTAGGCAAATGTGGGTCCATGTCCCTTGGAAAAGGTCTGATGTCCTCCAGCTTAAAAGCCAATTGCCTGACCCGCGTAAAAATCCAGCGGGTTATTACAAGGAATTGACTCAGACCCTCCAGTCTAGCGTGATGAATTTAGCAGATATCGATATGTTAATGGGAAAGGTAGTACCGACTGAAGTATGGTCTATAATACGTCATAATGATCAGGCTGAATTTGGCCACACTTGGCAACAACTTGGGGAGGCCAACAGAGCTCGAACTGGCGTAGAGAAACCTGATCCCATGATCTTGGTCCTTCCGGTCCAGATACTTACCGCCATGAAAAAGATGTTGACACCTCACCTCACCGTATTAATTGGGATAAATTAGCTGAAGGATGAAAGAGTCTCAAACTTTTTCACACGATTTGAAAGCACGTTCACCGACTATAGTGGACAGGATATGACTTCAGAGGGGGACAGCGACTGCTGGTGGATAAATTTGTGTCCAATTTGTTACCAGAATTTGGGACTAAGCTCAAAATGTCGGAAAGTGCCTGGCCCATTTCCACCCCGTCTGGCATTTTGACAATTACCCAGTATTATGAGAATAGGAAGAATGAAGAGCGAGACAAAACAGATAAGAAGACTAAAGATCTAAAAACAAAGGTATTACTCCAACAGGCATTCCCGACCCAGACCCAAAACAGGGGTACCCCGAAGTTTCAACAAGTTGCTCAGAAACCTGCCCCCGTGACTCCTCGCCCACGGCTGGGGTCCAATCAGTGCGCTTATTGTCGCCAGGAGGGTCATTGGCGCAATGAGTGTCCCTTGTTGGTCCGGAACCACTCTGCTCCTGCTGACCGCTTCACAGGGGAACGGCCCCAGAGAGGACAAGGACGAGGCAGACTTAGAACACAGTCACAGGACAGGCACCCCCTCATGCACGAGAATAGATTTGATGCAGTCAATTATGAAGATCGCAATTATTTTACTGAGGATTATGAGCCCGAAGAAGGGACGGGGTTTCTGTCCCACTAGGATTGCCAAGGACAAGGAAAGGGAACCGTGCCTATTCCTGTTGACCAGAAGGGACCGTATGTTTATGTTACAACACTGGGTTCTACGGAACCATTCTTGGTCGACACTGTTGCCACCAAAAGTTCTATTGCTAGGTCTAAAGTCCCTGGGGCCCCCTTGTCTGGCGCAAATAACGTTTCTGTGTGGTTTTCTGGTACATCAGTGTTTAGCCCCGTCTCACAACCACTGGAACTAACGATAGGACCCAACACGGTTGATTCCCTTTTGGTTTTGACTTCCACATGTGGAGAACATTTTTTGGGTTTAGATCTATTGAAAAAATTACATGCCACCATATACTGTTCTCCTGATGGTGTTTACATCACTATGGGCCCCCCCACCACACACCCAGTATATTTAGCATCCTCAGATCCCCTTCCCCAGGAACTTCAAAATGTCCCTCCCACCCTTTGGGCCCAAGATGATACTGATGTAGGCCTTTTGTACATAACTCCCTTTTCTGTTACCCTAAAGGAAAATGCTCGCCATCCCCGACTTCCCCAATACAAAATATCCAAAGAAGGGGAGAGGGCATTACTTCAGATCATTTCTAAACTTGTTGACAAGGGCGTGGTTGAAGAGACAAGAGGCAATGTGTGTAACAGCCCAATTTTGCCTGTCCTCAAACGCACCGACCCTTCCAAGCTCCCTGTTTATCATTTTGTCATTGATTTATGCGAAATAAATAAAATAGTAATTCCCCAGTTTCCTGTGGTCCCAGATATCACTGCCTCACTCACTATGATCCCCCCGTCGTCATGTTTCTTTTCTGTCATTGATTTGAAGAATTCCTTCTTTAGTATACCCGTTGATGAACAGAGTAGGGATCTTTTCGGATTCTCATTGGCAGGTCGTAGTTTCTGGTTCTGTAGAGCTCCACAAGGATATACAGAGAGCCCTTCCATTTATAGTCAGGCCCTCAAGGGCCAACTTGATTCCCTGTCCCTACCTCAAGGTACCACATTACTCCAGTACGTTGTCATAGCAGCAGACACCAAGGCATTATGTAAAGAGGCTAGGATGAAATTGCTCCTACATTTGGAACAATTCAATCACAAAGTTTCTCTCTCCAAGCTCTAATATTGTCGACATGAGGTTACCTACTTAGGTCA
Source organism: Triturus cristatus (assembly GCF_964204655.1). Classification (NCBI taxonomy): domain Eukaryota; kingdom Metazoa; phylum Chordata; class Amphibia; order Caudata; family Salamandridae; genus Triturus; species Triturus cristatus. The sequence goes on along the minus strand of NC_140585.1, from coordinate 1,121,687,814 downwards.
TCTCCTGTCGAAGGAGGGACGCCGCCTCGCCTGAACGAATACAGACTATCAGTAAAATGCCCCCACCAAAAACGCAGTAAGAGGTCCGTGCTTTCATTGGTATCACCTCCTACTGCCGCCAATGGATACCCAATTTTTTTCTACTCATTAAACCTTTGTTGGCCCTCACACTTAAAGATGTTCCTCACCCGCTTCCTTGGACAAATGAGTGCCAGCGTGCATTTGAAGAACTGAAAACCGCCTTGTGTTTGGCCCCGGTGCTAGGCACCCCTAGATATCAGAAGCCCTTCACTCTTTTCATACATGAGCGTGATGGTTGCGCATTATCAGTATTAGCACAGCGTTTCGGTGACAGACAACGCCCCTGTGCATATTTTTCTGCAGTTCTAGATCCCATGGCCCGCGCGTTGCCCAGTTGCTTGAGAGCAGCAGCCGCAGCTGCCACATCCATTCGCCCATCTGCTGGTCTGGTTTTTGATACTGCGCTTACAGTTATGGTTCCTCACGCAGTTAATACTTTATTGAATAGGACAAAAACTCAAAACCTTACTAGTGCACATTTGTCCGGATATGAGTTGACTCTCTTAGCCAGTCATATCACCATCCGCCGCTGCACTACACTGAATCCAGCCACATTGTTACCTTTTTTTGATGATGACACTAGTTCTGATCTGCATGAGTGTGTCCTTCGGATGGAGGAAGAGACTAAAAGCTGTGTAGACTTGACTGACACACCCCTCACTGATCCTGATGGTACCCTGTATGTGGATCGTTCTTGTTTCAAACTTCCTGATGGTAGCACAACTGCCGCCTCTGCTATCACCACGTTACAGACAGTGGTGGAGAGTGAGAGGATACCTTACCAATCAGCACAGGCCGCTGAGTTAGTGGCGCTGATAAGAGCGTGTGAATTGAGTACGGGGATGGCCGTCAACATCTACACCGACAGCCAGTATGCTTTCGGAGTGGCCCATAATTTTGGGCGACTGTGGACTGAGAGGGGATTTTTAACTTCTCACGGTACTAAGATACAACATGGTCAACTGGTCAGCAGATTGTTAGAAGCATTGACCCTTCCTTCCAAGATAGCTGTCATTAAATGTAGCGCCCACAAGAAAGTAACACATGACATAGGAAGAGGTAATGCATTTGTTGACCAGACTGCAAAGGAAACAGCAAAAAGTGTCTCCACCCGAATGTATGTAGCTGGCCCCTAAAATTGGGTACCGGAGGGAGGGATGCATGAGGACACTCTTGAAAATGTGAAGGAAATACAGGTGTAGGCAACTAGAGAGGAAAAGGCTCTCTGGGAAGAGCAAACAGGCCTATTAGATGAGAATGGCTGTTGGACGGATCTGTCTGAACAACAGCGGTGGTTGTTAACCGATGCCTATCTTTTGCCAGTGGTCACTATGGCTCATGGCCCAGCTCATGTTAGTGCAAAAGGTATTTGCAAATTGCTAGCTCCGGTATGGCAAAACAAGCACATCCCAAAATATGCTGAGAGGCTAGTCAGGAATTGCATGAGTTGTTTGATGCATAACCCCGGTAAGGGCACACCAACACCTGCTGGGAATTTTGCTCCCCCATCTTGCCCCTTCGAGGTGCTCCAAATAGATTATATTCAGATGGAAAGATGCAATAACCTCCGATATGTCCTGGTGGTTATGTGTGCCTTTAGTAAGTGGATTGAGGCATACCGCCTTAAGGACAACACTGCTATCAGCACTGCTAAGATCCTGTTGAAGGAATTCTTTCCCAGATTCGGAATGCCCAGAAGTATCTGGAGCGACAACGGAAGTCACTTTACAGGAGAAATAATGAAGAAAGTGTGTGTAGGGATGGGGATCAAACAGAAGTTCCATGCCGCCAATCACCCCCAGTCAGCGGGTCTGTTTGAATGCCACAATGGGACATTGAAATTGTTGGCTAAAATACAGGCTGACACAGGACTGTCTTGGCTGGACGCCCTGCCCCTTGCCCTTTTGTCCACTAGAGCCACGGCACATTCCCGAACCAGACTATCTCCTTATGAAATAGTATTTGGTCGACCAGCTAATATTTGGGGAGTGCCCCGCCTAAAGAAATATTCTGATATCGAATACCCATTGTTGATTGATTACTTACATGAATTGACCACTAACCTGCGTATTATTCATCGTCAGGTACAGGACATCCTACCACACAAACCCGGGGGTCCTGGCCACACCATCCAGGAAGGTGATTGGGTCTGCATCCGCAACTTCCAGAGGACCAAGAACCTGGAGCCGAGGTGGAAAGTGCTCCAGCAAGTGTTGTTGGCTACCAGGTCTGCAGTGAAAGTGGCAGGAAGAAAGAATTGGGTACACGCGACACACTGCAAACGAGTGCCTCTGCCACTGCCATACGACCAGTGGGTCAAGGAGGGCCTGGGAGAATGTGAACAAGTTCCGCGCTTTGTACCCTTCAGTGACGCTAACGTTGCCTGGGCTTCATCTGAGCGAGAGGACGACGACATCCTGCAAGCTGCTGTTCCTCCGCGTTTGAGGCTGAGGGACACTCAACAGCCGGAGCCTTTGTTTCCTGATCAAACAGCACCCAGGTCCACCAGGTACAACCTTCGACCTAGAAAAAAGGACTGAAGAGACAAAGGTCTCTGCCCTCTACCTCACCTGGCCTGACGTTCGCTGCAGGGCTGTGATATTTGCCGGCGGATATATCCGACCGGTACCGGTGCAGCGGACCAGAGTGTGTCAATATGACTGCTGGAATCACTGTCCGGTGAAGCAACCAACAATCACAGGCAGCAACTAGGGAAGACCGGGTGAGGCATAACGGTGACAAAAATGAACGCTGAAAGCTTAAAGGACAGGAAAATGAAGAAGAGAAAGTACATAAAGATAATACATGGCCGGTACACGATCTGTCTACTTGTACTCATAATTATTTTACTTGTACTGGCCTGCCTCAGGTGGATAACACACGCTGCCCTTGCAGCACCTGAGTCTCCTACCTCTACAGAATCGCCTCATCAGCATGTGTCATTGCCCCCCCACATGCAAACAAGAAGGTCAGAATTTTATCAATGTATGCCCACGCTATGTGGCCTCTGTGCCACTTCTTTAACACCCAAGCCTGTAAATTCACACCACCAGAATGCCATGATGATGCTTGAGAAGGAGGTCCAGAATATGATGGACATTGACCTAGGTGATGACTGAAAGTTGCCTCTTCATGGCAAAAGGAGGGACTGTTGAACTAAGCTTAAAATGGCCACTGAGACTCCATTTCGTGTTGCCATGCTCTCGGCAACCTGGTGAAGGATTGCTTTCATTTTTTTTTTTGTTTAAAAAGCTTTATTGATTATGATAAACATAGTAAAACATCAGTACAAGGAAAATATGGCATTGAAAGAAGATTGAAATGATATTGAGAAAAATCATGTATATATAACTATCCCAAAAAGGGAAATATGAACTAGGACAAAGAGCTTTTAAGGTTTTTTGATTTTAAAGGGGGAATGGAAAGAGAAGAATAACAGAGAGAAAATAAAGGAGGGGAGAGAGAGAAGGGGAAAAAAAGAAAGAGAAGGCAACAGACTAAATAAATGGATGAACCACTAGAAGAAGGGAGTTACTGATTTATAAAGAAGAAAGATAATTGTGAGAGAAAAAAATAAAAATAGAAAAATAAAAATAGCTAAAATATGGAATAATAAGAGGAGAGAGAGAAAAAAAAATTCAGACATGTCTGGAGAGAAAATCAGTTAAGGGTTACCATAAAAGGTCCTTTTTGATTAATAAAGGTACAGAGGTGGCAAAAGCACGGTCAAGTCTATGATGATGACATAACAGGTTCCACCAGGCAGTATATGAAATATTTGAGGTGTCCTTCCAATTGGTTGTAATAATCTGAAAAGAAATAGCAATATACAAATCTATAAACTTGCGTACATTACATGAAACGTTCCAAAGAGGTGAAGAACCACCCATAAAGACATGTACAATTTCAAAGGGGAAATTAGTGTTTAAGGTATCATTTAGTTTGGACCAGATGTGAGACCATAGGGATTTAACTGATGGGCAGTGAAAAAACATATAAAGAAGGTCACTATCAACCTGCGAGCATGACCAACATTTCTTGGAGTCAAGCATTTTACATTTATGGAGATCGGAAGGAGTGAGAAAAAGTCTATTGTAAAAAAAATATAACGTCTGTGTAGTGCTTGCAGAACGGGAACGGTATGTATTTTGAACCATATAGAATCCCAAACTTGAAAAGAGAACTCCTGAGCTAGGTCCCTCTCCCATAAGAGTTCTGTTTTGGACTTAGACCTTCCAACTAATGGGTGGGATAGTAGTTTGTAGATAGCAGCAGCTTTGAGGGGAATGGAGAAGTCTGGTGGAGGGACAAGAGATGGAGTGTTGGTGTATGAAGGATTGTATTGAGAAAAAATGGAGGCTAGTGTGTTTGACACTAAGAGGTATTGGGAGGAGTGTGCATTTGAAATATGAAAGGAGTCGCAAATGTCTGAGAATTCCCTCGGGGAGTTGTCTTTGAGTAAATGGTCGTAAGTGATAATACCTTTATCAATCCATTCCTTCCAAAATAGTGCTTTATTATTAACTTTTACAAGCTTATTGTACCAGATCGGGGTTTGATGATAGGAGTCAATATGTGAGGTGAAAAAATGAGACAATGAATGGGTAAGTGTTTTGGAGAACTTGAGTATGGGAGTAATGAAGCGCTTTGGGGGTTGGGATAAGCGAGTAGCTGTAAGAAACGCAAAGGGCGAAATTTGTGCAAGCTCAATTGAGCTCCAAGCTGTTGAAGGAGGACAGGAAGAACACAATAAGAAAGGCCAGATTTGTTTTAATGTAAAAGCTGAATGATAGTGGATAAGATTTGGAAAGTTTACCCCACCAAGGTCTTTGGGTTGTTGAAGACGGGAAAGAGAAATCCTAGGATTGCGATTATTCCATAAAAATGTTATTAAGATGCGGTTAATAGTTCTGAAGAAAAAAAGTGGAAGAGAGATGGGAAGCATTGAAAGATAAAAGTTGACTATGGGGAGGAGCATCATCTTAATAGAAGCAAGTCTACCCCACCAGGAAAGGAAAAGAGGGGACCAGCTTCCAATAAGTGTGGATAACTTTTTCAGTATGTCTGCGTGGTTAACCTTGATAATTTCTCTGATTGTGCTTGTGTAAAGTACACCTAGACATTTGATGCTGGTAGAATTCCATTCAAAACCGGAAACACCAAACATATGAGAGAGGCAAAATTTATTTAAAGGTAAAACCTCAGATTTATCAATATTTCGTTTATAGCCTGAGACAAGAGAATATTCTTGTAGTAGGGAGAAAAGAGCAGGTAAAGAGGTAGAAGGATTAGAAATGTATAGTAAAATATCATCAGCATAAGCGGTATACTTAATGTCAATGTTCTGAAATTTGAAGCCAGTATAAGATGATGAACGCTTAATTTTTTCCAAAAAAGTATCTAGAGCAAGAATAAAAAGAAGAGGGGAAAGGGGACAGCCTTGTCTGGTGCCCCTGTGGAGAGAAAAATAATTAGATTGAGAACCATTAACCCAAATGGAGGTATAAGGGGCAGAGTATAACAGTTGGATATGTTGAATAATGTGGGGACTAAAACCATGCCATCTCAATGCTCCAAACATAAAATCCCAGCTAACCCTATCGAAGGCTTTTTCAGCGTCTAATGTGATAGCTGCATTTGAAGAGATTCCAATTTGGAAGCAAGGTGAATGATGTTGAGTAAAGTTCTCGAGTTGTCAGTGATTGATCTGCCCTTGACAAACCCAGATTGATAGATGTTGATGAGATAAGGTATAACTTTGTTAATGCGAATGGCAAGAATTTTAGCATAGATTTTACAATCAGTGTTGATTAAGGAGATAGGTCTATAATTTTTGCAAAGTGAGGGATCCTTATCTTTTTTAAGAATCAGGCATAACATCGCCTGAGTAAAGGTTCCGTCAGAGCGCCCCTTATTGAGAAAATAATTAATCAGCGAAAGTAAATGGGGTATTAGGATTTGTTTAAAATGAAGATAAAATCTAACAGTGAAGCCATCTGGACCAGGTGTTTTATCTTTGGGTAGTTGAGTGATGGCAGTAATTATTTCTTTGTCAGTGATATGAGCATCTAGGGAAGTAAGATCTATAGAGTGATCAGAGAATTTGGGAATAGTTTGAAAGAAAGAATTAATCTGTGCTGAAGAAGGAATGGACTCTGGAGTATATAGAGAAGAGTAATATTGGACGAAAAAATCGGGAATGTTATCATCTGAAGAATGACGGTTCCCCAGATTATCCATGATGGATATGATTTTGGATTTCTGCTTCTTGATTTTAAGATAGTTTGCAAGAGATTTACCGGCTTTGTTCCGCCCACCATACACATTTTTGCATTGAATTTGAGGAGAATATTAGTTGCGGAGTCCAATGAGTGTTTATTGTATTGGATTTTCGCTTTGATAAGAGAAGATAATATATCGGAGGAATTTGTAGTGAAGTATTGATGTTCAAGGTCTTTAATTTGTTTAAGGATAAGGGAAGATTGCGAAAGGGCTCTTTTCTTTTTCTGAGCTACAAAGTTGATAATAAAGCCTCTAGCAGCCGCTTTAAAGGCATCCCAAATAAAATGAAATTGTGGGGTGGAATGAAGATTGTTGTGAAAAAATTATTCAATAAAAGACGTAAATTGCTCAATAAATTGGGAATCTAAGAGGAGAGAATTATTAAAACGCTATCTACGACAGGTGGGAGAAGGAGACGGGTAATCTAGATCTAAAATGACAGGGGCATGATCTGAAATAAGCATAGAGCCTATTTCTGAGTTAGTCATAAATTGTAAGGTATGGTGAGTAAGAAAAATGTAATCAATGCGGGAGTGGGACCTGTGAACAGGGGAGAAAAAGGAATATTCTAGAGTGTCAGGGTGAGAGGTTCTCCAAGAGTCTAATAAACCTCTAGAGAAGATGGCTTTGTAAAAGGATTTTTGCATCTTATTGGGAACATATTTGGTTAGTGATTTCCGGTCTAGAAATGGGTCCATGAGTTGGTTACAATCACCACCTACAATTAAATCATCAACTGCGTGCGATGAAAAAAGAGTAGAAAATTTGTTCCAAAAAACTAAATCAATACCATTAGGGCCATAAACATTGCAGAAAGAAAGTTGAGTAGTATTTAAAAATAACCATCTACCATTATTATCATGAAACTCATTTTGTAACTGAACATTTAACGACTTATGAAACAAGATGACAACACCATTCTTGTTATTCACTGCTGGATAACAAAAGATATCTCCTACCCATTGTTTACGCAGTGAAGACAAATCTTGCAGTCTGAGATGCATTTCCTGTAACAAAGAAACTTGACATTTCAATCTTGCAAAATGAGATAAGATTTGCTGTTTTTTAACAGGGTTGCGAATGCCTTTAACATTCCAAGAGATAACACGAAGACCATTCATAATAAAGGTTTAGTGAGAAATAGGCACCAGAATAAAGAGAAGTTAGAGACAGAAAAGAGTAGACAGTAAGAAGGCAAGTAGGGGATGAAAAAATGGACCACCAAAGGTAGAATTATTAGAATAGGTGACCACCGCGTGTATGGGGACATAAAGCAGCAAAGAACCATGAATTGAGAATGGATATAAAGGGATAAGGTAAAAAGTAGAGAAGAAGAATGTTGCCAGAAAGGCGATGAAGGAGGGGAAAGAAGGTGACTAGGAGAAGATAGAGAAGAAGAGATAACAGAAAGCCAAATGGCTTTAGCCATGACAGCCACAAAAAAAGAACAATAGTGTGAGGGGGGGACGGCACTAAGCAAGACGACCACTCCACTGAGAAGAAACACCGAGAAAAAATAATACTGATATGGAAAGCGGTAATGGGAGGAGAGAGAAAAAAACCTCCAAATTGAAAGTAATAAACAAGAGAAACAAAGAATGAGGAAACTTACCAAACTATAAGAACAGGACAACAGGGTAAATCGGATAAGGCAAACATAAGGATAATGCAGGGATGAATGTTCAATAACAGGATAACACGAGGGGATCCTGAAAAATATGAATGGAATAAAGGGACAATCAAGAAAAGTGATACGCCATACCACAAATGTTACGTTTCAAGGAGAGAAACAAACAGATATGACAAATAAATAGACAATCAGGGATTGCTAAGTTCCATGAGTTCTCCTCGGGGAGAATGGATAAATTTCCGAAGGTCATCTGGATCCCCAAAGGAAAATGTTCTGTCTTTATATGTCACTTTAAAGAAGCATGGGTGTATGAGACCATAGCGAGCATTCATGGATTTCAGGGCTGGTCTGAGATCAAGAAATTATTTTCGTCTGTTGGCTGTCGGTTTGGAAACATCTTGACTGAAGAAGATTTTATGCCCAGACCATAACAGTTGTTTATGTTGTTTGGCAGCATTAAGTATTGCCATAAGATCAGAATACAACAGGAAATATGCGATGATGCCTCTTGGTTTTGTAGGGGAAGAAGCAGATTTAGGCCCTAATCTGTGCGCCCTTTGAATGTTAAAGTCCATTGATGTAGGAAGGCCAACAATCTGTAAGACTTGAGTTTTCAAGAAAGAGATCATGTCGGAACCTACGGAACCCTCCGGAAAACCATAAATGCGTAGGTTATTACTCCGATTTCGATATTTCAAATCCTCTGCACTTTTCTTAAGTTGAGTAACTTCTGTGGTGAGGGTGTCAACCTTAGCAATGATATCTTGTGCGTCACTTATCTTCTGTTCGACGTCAGACAGTTTCATATCAAGGCCGGACCACTTTTCCTCAATTCTTTGAAGAGTAGCAGTGGTATCGAACATAAAGGGTCGAATGAGGCGTAGTTTTCCCATAATATCCTCCAGCGTGAGGGGAGGAGGTGATTTAGGCGGAGAACATAGGTTTTTCTTTAGACGCTTGCCAGAATTAGCTGTTGTATCTTTACGACCTCCAGAAACAACCCCAACAGCAGCCTGAGGCTTGGGAGACTGCAGAGGATCCATGATGTAACAGCCAGAGGCAAACACAGAGCTCAAATCGAAAAAACACACACAAAAAAAAAGCGTTTTGGTATGAACGTGAAGGTGTGCGAGGGTTATAATCCAACCAGGTATTGCAGAGAAAAAAAAAACAAAAGGAAAACAGACGTCTGTCATAAAAAGCACCACTGAATGACAGGTAATCAAGTTAAAGCCGCCAGCAAGCGTACGTATCCTTAAGCTATTACTACAGAAGATGAATAGTGCTGTTTATTAAATTGGTGGACTAGAAAGCAGGCACCCAGAAAAAATAGTCTATAATTAGACATGTATGGAGTGCGTCAGACATTGATAACGTGATGAGGCAAAAATACACTCAGTAACAGGAAATGCTGCAGAGAGAAAAGCATTACTGACGCGATGCTGAGGAAAAAATACTTCCAGAATGCAGAGGAGAAAGCAGGCTCTCTAGTTAGTCAAGAAAGAACATCCATTGGCAAGAAAACAATAGGCAACCGCACAATTAAAATTGCAGGTGGATCACATTGCAATAAAATTAGCCAGCAGTCAATGAGTTAATGATACTGAGGGAAAAGCATTACTGACGCGGTGCAGAGGAAAAAATACTTCCAGAATGCAAGGAGAAAACAGGCCCTCCAAACAAGTAAGAAGAAGTATCCATTGGCAAAAAAACCGATGAAGCAATACACAGGTAAAACAGCAGAAGGTTCAAGTTCCACTTCAAATCAGCAGACAAGCATTAAGTTAATTGCGTGTTAAATCGGGAGCGCATAAAATGGCGGACGCCGTTTCTGAGGAGATAGCAATGCAGAAGAAAAAGAGAGTTAATTATTGAGGAAAGCAGTCGGAAACTTACCCAAATGCTCCTGGCAGTTTCCGACGCGTTTACAGCCGTCCGCGGACATCGGCGATGCGGTAAAACGGCTCCTCCAGCAGAAAGTGAAGCTCGGTGTATCGGAGCTTCTCAAGTTGCGGCCATCTTGTCGCAGCCGTCGCGCGGACCTCCGAAGGATTGCTTCCTATGTCCCTGTTAGAACGTGCTTAACCCTCCTCGCTCCTTGCGGTTGAGCCGATTCCAGAAGCTGCTTGTGTACCTCGCCCCCCCCCGGTTGTGCCAGAGACTTAGCCACATCCTGTCCACTGTTGAAAACTCAGCCTCTTACACCATCAGCTGTGCTCCATGACCACGCCATCTGGGCGCTGAAGCAAGAGGCTGTGTACATTGTGTAATCAGAGAAGGACGCCCTCTGGCCACGATTACGCCACCTGAGACTGATGAGGAACTTATTGATGTGTAAAGGGTGTGGCTAGTGCTATAATTATGTGTGCGCTGCGGAGTGAAGCAGCAGTCTCCGTAGAATTGTCTTTGTACCATTCTGGGACCCTGTCCTTAGATTGAGCTAATAAATTAAATTTACTTTCCTCCACAGCTAAGTTGTCCTGGTCTCTTTGGTAATGCATGAGTAATCAAGGTGAACCCGTAGATTCTAGGTGTCCCCTGCACCGCTGGCTTTGACCCTCCAGTCGGAAGGGGTCTCTAAAAGCTGGTTCTACAGTTATCGTGTAGCTGGGGAACTCATAATCATGAGTGTCCAGCTCATGTACTCGTTATGGCTTTCATGTGCACTTGGGATATCTAAGGATTGATTTAGATATCACAGGGACACATCCACTCACTCAGATATGCCCACACACGGGGTACAGTGCACCCTGCCTTAGGGTTGTACATGCAGTGTTTTGCAGGCATGGCATGCAGGAATGTGTGTCATGTCGACTCTTCACCAAGACTCACAGGCTGCAATGGCAGTTTGTGTGAACTTGGTGAGGGGTCCCTTAGGGTGGTACCATTCATGCCGCTGACCTTAGGGACCCTCTTTAGTTCCAATACCCCAGGTACCAGAGGTACCATTTACTATGGAACTACATGGAGCCTAAAGTGGTGCCAATTGTGGAACAAGGATACATTTTAGGGAAAGAACACTGATACTGGGGACCTGGTTAGCAGGAACCCAGTACACTTTCAGTCAAAGTTGTATCAGATACCAGGCAAAAAGTGTGGGGGGGGTAACAATGTCAAAAAGTGTACTTTCCTACAGCCAGTATCTCAGACCAGAAGGATTTAATGATAGGACAGCCCCGCCAGATATGTTTGAAATCTCTAAGTAGCCCACAACCCCTCCAGCATAGCTAAGATGAAGCAGGGTATATCTTTTTAAGTTTCGTCTGATATAAATACCAATCATAAAGAACTTTCTCTTAGTCTTAGTGAGTGATTGAATCTAGGAAAATCCCTCCAGATCTTATGCAACTGCTCTACAGTGATCATCATTCCCAGAGTTTCCTCCCAGAAAGCAATATGGTGAGGAATGGGTGTGTGAGGGGTGGCAATCAGGAGCGAGTACTGATAGGATGTACAGGCCTGTGCCCCTGTACACATTTCACTATTGGGGTGAGTTCCCTGGTGATTCTGGCTGGAGGGCCCAGTGTTTCAGTTGGGTGTAGTGGTATAGTTTCGTGATTGGTAGGTTAATGTCACATTGACATTTATCAAAAGTGAGAATGTCCCATCCGTGAAATAAATCAGATATATTAAGGCAGCACCCCTCTCGTCATACATCATAAGGACCCGGTAGTAGAGCCGGTGGGAAAGCTGCGTTGAAGTGTATACGAGTGTAGGGAGAGGGGAATGTCACCCACCCAGCAGTTCGATTCACCTCATCCAAGACCGTAAGGGTGATTTTGGTTAGTGTTAGAACTGTGGGTCTCTAGTTGGCAGAGGTAGGTACCTTTGACCAAATAGGGACCCTTGCTTCTAGTCAGGGTAAGGGGGGAACACTCCTAAAATAATCCCTGCTCACCCCCTTGGTAGCTTGGCACGAGCAGACAGGCTTATCCCAGAGGCAGTGTGAAAAGCATTTGTGAACAGATACAGTAATACAATGAAAATACTACAAATGGACACCACACCAGTTTAGAAAAATAAGTAATCTTTACTAGACTTAACACAAGACCAAACGACAAAAATCCACAATACTGTACTCAAAAATAGACTTTAAAATGGTAGAAAATAGCTTCGTTCAATGTAGATGGTAAATGCGACACTTTACTCTCAAAGTACCTTGGCTGCGTCACGCAATACAAACAAAAGGGTCGCAGGGAAGTTGATGCGTCGGTTCCTTGCTTCGGGGGAGGTGATGCGTCGGTTCCTTACTGTAGCGCAGGGGAGGTGATGCGTCGGTTCCTTACCGGAGAGGAGGTGATGCATCAGTTTCTTACTGTGATCCGGGGCGATGCGACAATCCGGTATGATGTGAGAAAATGGCGTCTTGATGCGATGCGACAATGTTGGATGTGATGCGTGCGTGCCCGACGGCCGTGTGGCAAACTCAGTAACTTCTGAGCTGCGACAGGCCCTGCGACACGCTTCTCCGGTGATGCGACGGCGACCTCTGCGGCGGCGACACTCTTTTCCGGTGATGCGACGCGCTTGGTCGATGATGAGACGGTGAACAGCTGCAGCGGTGGCACACTTCTTTGGCGTTGCGTCGCGCTTCCAGCTCCCAGCGACTCGCAGTCTTCTCAGAGGGCCCAAACAACAGTAGGCACCTCTCTGCAGGCAGAATTCCACAGCAAGGGAATTCAGGGGGGCTGGTGGTGAAGTCTTGTATCCCTGAGACTTCAGGCAGGAGACAAGCACAGATCAAGCCCTTGGAAATTCTTCTTCAAGATTGCAAAAGTGCACACAAAGTTCCTTTTCTCCTTTCCTTGGCAATAAAGTAACCACTGCAGGCCAACCCCAACAGCACAGCACAGGGGCAGGCTCCTCCTTCAGCTTCCTTGGTTCTTTTCCTTGGCAAAGGGGTCGTCTTGATTCCCAGAAGTGATCTAAAGTCTTGGGGTCTGGGTCCCCATATTTATACTACTATCTGGCACATGCATCAAGCAAAAATCTCCTCGCAAAAATAGCGAATCGCTAAAATCGTCCGTTAGCGAGTGCCAAACAACCGATTCCAATGCATCAACCCCAATAGCAAAATAAATAAAGAATCGCAAAAAAAAAAACGTAACATTAAAGAATCGCAAAATAAAGAATCGGTAATATCGAAAACACAAATAGCGCCTGGCATTAGCAAGTAGCAAATAAAGAATCGCTAAAGAATGAATCAAAAATCGCTAATACCGAAAATCTCCAAAATCGCTATTTAGCATGAGGAGAATAAGGGGAATCTGAACCAGGAGGTAAAGTTGCAGATACACCAAAAACAAAAAAAAAAGTCAAAGTGTACCACAGGTGTAATCAATCAGAAAGCCTTCAAAAATGGGCCTGGAGACCCCGTTTCCTTTTACAAAATGGCAGCCCTCTACGTGCTTGCAAGGAGGATGAGAATAAATGCAGCAGCACAGCGAAGGAGGAGGATCCAGGAGAGGGTATTCAGAGTGCGCATTACATTGCTGGGCCAAAATGAGGAGGAAGTATATGACAAGTACCGTCTCAATCGTGCCATGATAATGCGCCTAATTGCTGACCTGGAACCACTACTGCAGCACCAGACATGTAGGACCAATGCCATTCCTGCGCACATTCAGGTCCTCTGCAGCCTGCACCTACTGGCGTCTGGAAGTTTCCAGGGGGTCGTAGCGGTAGCGGGAGGCGTATCACAAAACGCACTTTCACGCTTCTTCTGTAAATTCATTAATGCCATGCTGACAATGATACATACCCACATCACCTTCCCCACAACCCCACAGTAGATGGACCAGACCAAACAGGAATTCTACCAGGTGGCCCAATTCCCCCATGTCATAGGATGCATTGACTGCACGCCTGTCCCCATCTGTCCCCCCTCAGCCAATGAGTACATCTTCCGTAACAGGAAGTCCTATCACTCCATCAACGTGCAGGTTGTGTGCAATGCCAAGCACATAATCACGGACATAGTGGCACAATTTCCAGGGAGCACACACAACTCATACATATTCAGACACAGTGGCATCCACAGGCATCTGCTCAATGGAGAATTCGGAGAGGGACTCCTGCTTGGTACATACTCATACCTATTCATTACATCAGTATCACACATGTATTAGCATTACTGCCGCTAAGCCTTTGCTTCCCCCCTGTAGGTGACAGTGCATACGCCCTGCAGGAATATACCCTCACCCCCTACATCAACCCAGCAACACCACAGAAGCAACGCTACAACGCGGCACATATTAGCACAAGAAATGTGATTGAGAGAACATTCGGGATCCTGAAGAGTCGCTTCCGGATCGTACATAAGACTGGTGGTGCTTTGCAATATAAGCCAGAGACCTGCTGCAAGATTGTAGCAGTATGTGCCATGCTGCACAACATTGCAACCAGAAGGGGGATACCCATAGAGATGGACAGAAATGACAACGATCGGGATGACCAACCACCCGCACAACACCGACAGTCACACGTGCCAAACACAGCTGAAGGTCAAAAGAGGCGGACATACATCACACAACATCATTTCAGAGCCAGGTAAGAATGAGCCATGACAATATATTTTGGAGTGCTAATGTTTACTTCACATGAGCACTTGTCAAAGTGATGTAACATGAGTAGAATAAATTACAGTGCTTCTACACATTGTGGAGAAAAACATATCCGTTGCCATCACGGGAGTGCAAACGCAAAATGCAAGTGGCCCATGGTTACACCACCATGGACAGAGATGCGGGACTGAATGTCTAGTGCCGCTTCCCACGTACCCCCAGCCTCCTGTCGCGTGTCTCCTCTACCTCACCACGCTGTGTGTCTGTGGCTGTAGAGCTGCGCGAACTGCGCCTCCTGTTGCAGGTCTCCGGCACGGACAGCACGGACATGCTGCTCACACTTGATGCAGCCTCATTGCCCTCCTCCCCTCCCAAGTTGCTGCCACTAAATGTCCCTGACTGCAAGTGTTCCACTGCAGTGGTCACCTGGCCTAAGGCCTTTGCTACATCCCCACAGAAGTGCCCGAGGTCCACCTGCAGTGACACGGAGCAGCGGGACAAAACTGCAGTGCTGTTGCAGAGCTTTGTGATGGCCCTAATAGATGCAGTAGTACGGAGCATGTTCTGCCTATGCCTCCTGCGCTCGCTGTGTTGTCCTGCTAGGATGGCACGGGTGAGTTCCTGTAGGTTTTTATCGATGTCCCGATTGCCATCAGCCACAACTGTGGTCATGTGACGCACACCGTCTGTCAGAGTGCACATGTGTTTTGCCAGTTTGGAGATTTTGAGGTTCATTGTTCCCATGTGTCTCCCCTGCAGGCGCTGAACACGCAGCATCTGGGCCTCTACACCACCATAGATGTTCCTTGGCTGTTTGGGGCGCTCTGCAATACTGCGCATGGACCTGCGCCGCTGTGTGACTCGGCCACGTGCTGGTGGTGGGGCTGGCGGTGTGATTCGTGTCTGACTGGGGGCACTTGTGGGTGCTGGACTCGGCTCTGTATCCATCACCTGCAGGGAGGGGACATGTGCCCTGCGTCTTGGTGGTGTTGTCGGTGGTGGTGGTGGTATTGTCACTGGTGGTGGTGGTATTGTCGGTGGTGGTGGTTGTCAGGATTGTCAAACCACGATTCAGAAAAACATTGTTTGTGAGCCCGGTAAGAGTAAGGACAAAAGGAAGAAGAAAGAAGACAAAGGATCTATGTAAAAGATTGACCAAAACCGACTCTAAGATGGCCGCCAAGAGCCCTCCGTTTGGACAGCGTGTTAGCGTTCTAGCGCTCCCTCGCCATCTGATAGTTCCAGGTGAAGCGCCCGTGCTGAGGCGCACTTCACCTGAGAATTGAGGGAGAGAAGTTTGTTGAGGTGCGTCGCGTAGTAATAGGGAAAACTTCGACGCGCACCACTTTTCGCATTTTTCCCGTCCTGAGTATCCTGTGGAAGAAGTCGTGAGGAGAGTTCGTGAGTTGCTCTTGAGGAAATTCGAATCATCTGGAGAGCGCGGTAAGACTGTTCCGTGAGGTGCAGTGGGAGTACGCGCATAAAGACTTGTGGCTCATTTCTAGGCAGTGGAGGAGTATAAGAGACACTGTGAGGTCTTCACCAGACTATGAGCCAGTGCTAGCGGCCAGTGTCAGCCGTGAGCAAATATACTATGAGGCTGAGTGAAGTAAAACTATTGACTTAATTCTAGTGACGTTAGAGAAAGTCATCTCCTAGTTTAAGAGGAAGTTACTGAAGTGATTATCAGAACAAACACATAATTATACTGTAAAGACGAAAACCAATTAGAATAACAAGCTGAAGAGGACTACAATGTAAGGAAGAAAACAAGTAGAAGAATACTTACCTACACAGAACCCCAGGTGAAGCCCAGCTGTAAATTCGATAGGTGAGGAACCTGTAGAGAGAAAGGAAAGGGGTAGAGTTTAGAAGATTAGACACACAACAGGAAATTAACACTCTGACAATTTCAGTTGCAGCTTTTAAAAGCAAGAAAAGAAAAGAAAAGCAAAAACAACAGAAGAGAGGCAAGGGTCACACTCAGACAGGGTAGGTAATAAGAGGAAGAGAATATATAAGAAGAGAAGCAGATAGACGTAGGACTAATTGTGTTATTATATTACAGTCCTTAAGCTGTCGTGCTAGCAGGAGAAGATAAGAAGGAGGAGTCAGAAGAAAGAAAATAAGAAGCAGCAGTGTGGCTGTCTCTTCTCTGTCCCATCCCCTTTCCCCCCTTGGGTTTGTTTGGCACTCGTGCAATAAGGTGCAGTGCCGGAGAACCTGGGAGGGGCATTGGGAACTTGCGGCGTTCTGCTCCTGTGCATTGAATCGAGCGTGGTCTGACAGTGGTGTGGATTGACCTTCCTGAGGAGTCTCTCCATCGGTATCTGCCGGTGTCTCGGAGATGATGAGGCTCTCACTGTCATCAGAGTCCACCGGAGATGCATCTGTGTGTGAAACAGTGCATTGTTAGTTTACTTTTGTGACTATATCTGTTTGTCATTCCGCATTTATTTCCTACAATAAAGTACATATCTTGTCCACTGTTGGGCCTGTACTGCTGATCTCATTTATTGTGCATTGGTGATCATACATGCACACTTGGCTAACATGACTACAACTCCCATGATGCAATACTAATGTGAGGGTATATGTGTTATGCACTT
Source organism: Triturus cristatus (assembly GCF_964204655.1). Classification (NCBI taxonomy): domain Eukaryota; kingdom Metazoa; phylum Chordata; class Amphibia; order Caudata; family Salamandridae; genus Triturus; species Triturus cristatus. The sequence continues at coordinate 1,121,670,649 of NC_140585.1, read as the reverse complement.
CTCCCTGCACACTGTGATTGACCTGGGGGGATGGGCATGGGTATACAATACGCAGCGTATAGGCGCAGGCATCCATCTTACCTTGTTCTGTGGTTGCAGCGCCGGAGGTGTCCATCTGGGTTACTCCGACGACTGCCTCTGGCTCAATGGTCCCCTCAACGAGCTCCTCCAGGGCAGTGTTGGCAGGTACTCTGGATGGCCCCCCTCCTGTGCCAGGTGCTTCCTTGACCCTTTCGGCAATGTGCTCCTTTGCCCTCTTCCTGAGGGCATACCACCTCTTCTTAAGGTCATCGATGCTGCGGTGCGTCACTCCGACTGCATTCAACCTCTCCCTAATGCGAAGCAATATCTTCCGCTTCTCGGCTTCGGGCACCTTGAGTGACAGCTTCCCAAACAGCTTATCATGCTTGCTGCTCACCCCCTCGATCAAATGCTCAAGTTCCCTGTCAGAGAACTTTCTCTTCCTCTTCCTGGGCGTGTCTGATGTAGCAGGTGCATTCTTGTCCATCCTGGATGAAGGTAGTCTGGATGGGTTCTGAGGGTGAAGTGTCTTGGCTCAGCTCGTATGCTCTGCCTCCTCCTGTGAGCTCCTCAGGGCAGTGAATGAGGGATGGGCTGGATGACTTCCTGGTTGTGATGTCATCAGCCCGCTTCTGGTGCGACCCGTTTTTTGCGAATTCGCTATTACCGAATTCGCTAATATCGATTCCGGTAATGCCGAATTCAGGAATTGCTATTCTTTATTTTAAGGAATCGCTATTGTGTTTTCGGTTAGTTTTTGCGATTTTTACAGAAACGCTAAATTTTACCGAATCTGTACATGCATCCCGGAAAGCGATTCCTTATTTGCGATTCCTTATTTATCGCTAATAAGGACTTGCTTTTCAGATTTTTGATGCATGTGCACCTATATCCTTTGTCCCCTGAAGGCAGAGGGGTCTGTACCTAGTCCAAACCAGCTCTGTGCAGTCCTGGAGCACTTTGTTTACAGGACTCCTTTCCTTTGACAATGTGTGCCAGGGACATCAGACGCAGCACAGGAGGTGGAGCCAGCATTGTGGAAGACAGGCACAGCCCTATTCAGATCCAGGTGCTGACTCCTCCCACCACTCTACATGCAGATAGGTCTATTCAGCCCTGTGCTGACTCACCCTGTCTCCTGGAATCCCCCAGCCCTTGTCACTCACAAAACCAGACACACAATACACAAGCTAGCAGAGGCAGGCTGGATGGTTAGGTAAGAAAATGCCTACTTTCTAAAAGTGGTATTTTCAAACACAGAATGTTAAAACCAACTTTACTAAAAGATGTATTCTATCATTCTGAGTTCTGGCATACTAAACTCATATCTCTACCATGTTCCCTGGGTCAGTTAGGATTATAAGATGTTATAATCAAACTGCCCATTCTGGCCTATCTGGACTGGTAGCCTTGCAATAGTGAAAAACGAAAATGGCTGTAATTCACTATTAGGACATGCCACACACACCAGGGCATTTCCTATCTTATACTTACAATGCACCCTGCCCTTGGGCCTACCTTTGGGGTGTCTGATATGAAGAAAAGGGAAGGTTTAGGGACTGGCAAGTGGGTGTAATTACCAAGTCAGTATGGCAGTACAAGACTACACACAGGCTCTGCAATAGCAGGCCTGAGACACACTTTACAGGCTGCCTCTGTGGGTGGCACAATCAGTGCTGCAAGCCCACCAGCAGCATTTGATTTACAAGCCCTGGGAATGCATGGTGCACTGTACTAGGGTCTGAAAGTAAAACAAATAAGCCAATCATGGAATCACTAATCCATACATGAATTTACAATAGAGAGCATATGCACTTTATCACTGATCAACAGTGGTAAAGTGCCCATAGTCATAAAACAGCCAACAACAGGTCAGAAAAAATACAGGCGGAAGGCAAAAAGTTCAGGGATGACCCTGCAAAAAGGGCCAAGTCCAACACAACCCCCTTCCAGACAAAATGCAGGGTAGACCAATCACAACCTTGATGGGCTTCCCTGCTTTGGGCGATAGAACATGGACCCTGGCCCGCAACAGCAGGGGCATATTCCAGTTCTACGCCAATCTGATCCCATTTGGATCCCTCTATCCATACTCTCAGGGCCCACCAAGCTAACCCATGGGGAACCCTTCTCCTCACCTGTGGACACCGCCTGCGCAGCACATAACCTTAGCTTGCTCACAGTGTGTCCCAACAGACAGACAGCAAGCCACAGTGGCCACTGACAGTAGGCTCTCAAACCTCTGTGGCGTCAGAGAGCGGGGGGCAGTAGCCCCAGGTGCGTGGTGCGAGACTCCTGAGGCTACAGCCGGGAGAGGAATCATAGCGTTTTTGCACATTTGTAACTGCTCATTTTTTTTAAAGTATTTTAAACCTGCATTTAACTTGTTTTAATCATTTATAAATTTTGACTCACTCGTTGCTGCTATATTGTGTTGTATTGGAGGCTGTTGCTTGGGGGAAAAGTCTGTGGTACTCTCCATGATTGTTTGGGGCGGGACCACCATTTTGGGGGTAGTGTAGGTCAGCGGGCTAGTTTTCAAACCCCTGACACTACATATGGATGCGCTAACGCGACCGCGCATTACTATAGACTCCTGAGGCTTGAGCCGGGAGAGGAATCACAGCGTTTTTGCACATTTGTAACTGCTTGTTTTTTAAAAGTATTTTAAACCTGCATTTAAATTGTTTTAATCATTTATAAATTTTGACTCACTCATTGCTGCTATATTGTGTTGTATTGGAGGCTGTTGCTTGGGGGGGGAAAGTCCGTGGTACTCTTCGTGATTGTTTGGAGCGGGACCACCATTTTGGGGGTAGTGTAGGTCAGCGGGCTAGTTTTCAAACCCCTGACACTACATATGGATGCGCTAACACGACTGCACGCAGCAGGCGCCGCTGGCGTGCCAAAGGCAAGCCCGTCTGTGCTGGGTTGCCGCCAGACGCTAGACCCTCTGCCCAATCCACAGTTGCCCCACTCAGGTATTCTCGCGCTGAGCTTTTGTCGTTGGACATTAAATGCTCTACTTTGGCCTGGATTCCCCTGGCTGGTTCCTTTAAGTGCAAGCAATGCCCTTTTCAAATCCAAATAGATGAGTCAGGCTCACTCCCTCCTGATTTAGCTGAGTTCAAGTTTCTAACCCTTAATTGCCGGTCACTGGCTAAGCACCATGCTGAGTTCTTCGACTTACTAATAGATGAGTCTCCAGATGTATTATTCTTAACGGAGATCTGGCTTACGCAGGACTCTGTTGTGGAACCCTGGTTGGCTCTCCCTCAAGATTTTATCATGAATCAAGTTAATAGATCAGGAAATAGAGGGGGTGGCATTGCAGTAATTTACAAGGAGTCTTAACGCTGCAGTTTTATAAAGGAGGACATCCCTGACTGCGAAAGCGCCATTTTCAAAATAACTTCAAATCACAATCTCGCTGTCACTGGTCTTCTTATTTGTCGACCTCCAGGGCCATCTAAAGTGTTAAGGAAAGAATTGTTGAATAAAGGTATCCTCTTCGCCAGCAAAGCGGTGAATTTTACTATTTTAGGTGACCTCAATTTACATCTTGAAAACAATGGCAAATCGGAGATTGCCAGTTTTCTGGCAGATTTAGAGGCCTGCAGTTGGCTCAATGTGTCTCTAAGAGCACACATGTAGTAGGTCATCTGTTGGACCCTATATTTTCCAACTTAGGTTACTTAAAGGTTCTGCCCCCGATCCCTGTGGTCTGGACAGATCATTCTCTCATCTCTTTCTCCCTGCGGTGGCAAGGAAAGCCTGCTTTGAACTGCTCCTTACCAGTCTTAAAACGTCCTTGGCACAAGTTAGACATAAATCATTTCTTGTATTTACTGTTAAGCCACAAGCCTTAGCTTCCACCTGATATTGATGATGCAAATACGCTTTTTCAGGATTGGCTGACGCAAGTTTTGGACAGTTGCATTCCTTCCAAATTGAGTGTTAAAAAAAGAGGGCAGTCTAATCCCTGGTTTAATGATTCGCTGATTAAAGCTAAAAACACTGCAAACAACTAGAGCTCGCCTGGAGGCGCACTTATGATGTTGAAGCTCTATCATAAACTGGCCCGGAGAGCCAGAGCAGTTTATAGCCGGTGATGGAGCAGGTAAAGCAACATTTTGTATACCTCCTCTATTTTGCATGAAAATACTAATCACTTAACCGACTAATATAATAATTTGAATTAACTGTTTGGTGTGTTATATTAATCAACCATTTGCACCTTTTGTAAACACCAATTACACGTGGGACTCATGGCTATTTTGCATGGCAGAATAACACTAATAACTACATTTTGTACGCCTATTAACAGTAGTATGTGTGTTAATAGGATATTGCATGATTTATGTCGCTTTTGTGATGTTTGTGTTACCGTTTTGGACCGAAGGGTGAGTTTTATTGCTTTAAATGTCGCAAAAAGGTAGGAAAATACTAATACATAAAGGGATTAGTGAGGGTTTAACATTAGAATCTTCATTTCTGTGTATTAATTACTCTTTTGTGTTTGTTTTGCTTAAGTTGGCATTTGGGCCTACTAAAACATGGCATCCAAAATGGAGTTCAGAAGTGGCCACCGTCTCGTCAGCGCGATGTCTACTGCGCAGACTCGGACGGCTCCGTAGACCTCCAGGCAACCTCAAGTCAGAGCACAGTGTTCCTTGTCAAGAATAGGAACATGGAGGACTGCCAAACTTCAGTCAGTAAAATCTGGTCCTAATGAACAATAGAGACATACAAGCAAGATTTAACAATGTTGCATGCGGATGACATGGACAGAGGAAGTGAACCAGCAAAATCTATGAGAACCCGACCTAATGGGAAAATCGGACGATATTGCAAACTTCATCAAATTGACCAATCATATGCTTCCTTAGTCTAAGAAATGTTTCCTGTTATCCCAAATGTATTATAAAAAGGGTAGTAGAATAGGGAGGGGCTGGCAATCTGCAGTTCTCAATGACCGCACACCTCTATCGACCCCACAGGCGATGACAGATGCTTGCACGATTTCTGGGCCTTTGGAGATCTTTGGGACTGTCACGTGCTGAGCAAAGAACTTTCCGGACTTTGAGCTTTTGGCCTGCTTATTGGGACAATTAAACGGCTAAATTCGGGTATGCAGAGCATTTGAATTAGGAAAGGTCCCGCTAGCAAGAATAGATAAATATAAAATGTCATGCGATTTGTGCTGATTTATTAAAATTCTAAACTTTGATTGACCGAAATGCTAATATAAATTGCAAACATTATTTAGATAAACAAATAATTGATTAACAGAAATTACGAGTTTGTGGTTTTTCAATGAAGAGATTAGAGGATTCTGAAGCTTAAATGTGGTTTTAGCTGGTTCTAAATCACCATCAACCAGTCCAACTAATTGGTCCGTCGACCAAGTGGTGGAGTGCCTTGATGTTAAGGTTAGGATCCTATAGGAGGTGATGCAAATGTATATTCTGTAAATATAACTTTTCTTCCCTATAGGTAATAAGGTACCCTCCACATGTCCAGCGCATAAATTACCATCCCTCCTGTGTACAGACTCGTGAGAGAAACGTATGAGCATTGGTGTTATGGGCCCCACCAATAACTGCGTGTGTGAATGAGTTAGTGTGCCGTTGGGTCTGCGATGCAAGGAGGAATAGTTGTAAATTTACCCTTTTTCTTCCCCGATTTTGCGCTGGAGCACCAGTAAAATCTCGGTGAGCAATAACCCCTCTAAAACAATCTTTACCCTGCTCAAGGTTATGCAGAGTTCTGGGTTGAAGGTTGACTCACCTGTTACCTCAAATCTCCAGTGTGACGATCTGGCCAATTACTTTTTGAATAAGGTGGAGAAGATATAGAAGAGCCTCCCACCGGTCACTGGCACCACTGACCTTGTGGATAGGCATGGGGATATTGGATCCACTGTGGTTAGAGTACTCTCCTGCTGTCTCTCACTAAATTTGAGTCCCTCTGTCTGAAAATTAAATCAGGCTCCCCAGCCGACCCTTTGAAACCTGTCCACTTTCGTCAGTTTCATACCCTTATTATGCCAGTGAGTAGGGATTTGGTCAATCAATCTTTAACCGCAGCTTCCGTACCATCTGTGTGGAAGCACGCTAAAGTTATACCTCTCCTGAAGAAACCGTCTCTGGATCCATCTGAGCCGGGTAATTACTGTCCTATATCCCAGCTGCCATTTCTGGCAAAGACGGTAGAATCTCATGTAAATACCATTCTTACAGAGATTATTGAGCGAAATGAAATCTTAGAACCCTTGCAAAACGGTTTCAGATCTCGCCACAGCACCGAATCAGCTTTGTTTGCAGTGACAGAAGAAATCCGTGGTAGCCTCGATGTCGGAAATTCTGTGGCCTTAGTTCTTTTGGATTTAAGTGCAGCTTTCGACACTGTCTCCCACGTGATACTTTTAAATCGTCTTCAGGAGATAGGAATTAGGGGGTCGGCCCTGGCCTGGCTTCGTTCTTTTTTGGAGGGTAAATCCTTCCAGGTCATGATGCCACCTATCCACTCTTGGGAGTACGACCTGCAACAAGGGGTGCCACAAAGCTCAATATTGAGCCCGTTACTTTTTAACATTTATGTTCAACCCTTAGCGGTTGTGGCTAAAAGTAGAGGGTTGTCGTCGGTGTCGTATGCTGATGACACTCAATTGGTTATTGTTTTTTCTAAGAAATGTAACCACAACCTTGTGAAATTCAAGGAGGACTTGTTGGTGATCGCGGACTGGATGGCTTCAAACCGCTTGCAGCTGAATGCCAGTAAGTCAGAAATTCAGCTGTTCGGGAGAGACCGTGACTTGTGGTCGGAGCAATATTGGCCAGACCGACTAAAACCAGCACCCCTGCCTAAAGAGGCAGTTAAGAATCTAGGCGTTTGGATTGATAGTGGTCTCTCCTTTGATATTCAATCCAAATCAGTAGCAGGGTCCTGCTTTGGGCTCCTGCGAGGATTAAAACCTCTACTTGGTTTCTTTGATTCAAAAATCCATTAGACCATTGTTCAGGCCACGATTTTATCTAGACTTGACTATGGCAACTCTCTCTACTTAGGTGCCAATACGTCCAGTATCCGGCGTCTACAGAGAATACAGAATGCAGCAGCCCGCACTCTTCTGGCGCCCCCGAAATCTTGCTCAGTGTCTAAGTTTCTACGTAAATTACATTGGCTGCCAGTAGAAAAAAGAATCCAGTTTAAAACGCTATATGTGGCTCATAAAATTCTGACTCAACAAGCACCGCCGGGGTTGGCAGATCTGCTAGCCGTCTATGTTCCTCTACGTTCAGCTGACCAAGGATTGGCTTGTATTCCCCGAGTCTTAAGAGCCAGAGCTGGAGGCCGCTCCTTTAGAACTCTCGCGGCCAGACTCTAGAACTCTCTCCCAGCCTGCATCAGAGGGATCCAGAATCACCTTGCCTTTTGCAAAGCCATAAAGACCTGGCTTTTTCCGGCGTAATTCCTCTTCACCTTCTATAGTCACATGTCTTTGGTTGAGCTGGGAATCCCCGTTGCTGGGGCAGCCATGCGCATTACAAATCTTATATTAATAATAATAATAATACTAATAACATGTCCACTCTCCCTCCTGTCAGGTCAGGTATGACATCCTGGCACTGACCCACCAGCACCGGGCCTGTACCCGGCAGCTGGACAGGAGACTGGGGTGGGCTTTCCCACACCCAGTTCTCCTCCTCCTTGGGGCTCTGTACCCTCCCACTTGGAGTGGTACCCCCTTCCAGAATTGTCAGGGTGCCTGTAGCAGGTGTCCTGTACAATTCGCCCACCAGTTCAGGGGTTCTATCCTGCAACTGGACTTCCAGGTCAGAGGGGACACCCTGATCCTGGCCCTTCAACCTAAGGTCTAAACCCTCCAGTTGAACCGGGATCAGAGGCGAGGACTCCCTCCCTCTGCACCCCCTTCCAGAGTACTGCACGCTCCCATCAGGAGCGGTAACCCCAGAAGACAAACCGTTCAGAACACTGTTTACAGTTGTCCCACCCTCCAGGTCAGACAACACCTGAACCTGGCTACCCAACCCAAGGACCAACCCCTGCGGTTCAACACTTGCCCGGCACACTAGGACTTCATTGGGAGCACATATGCCCCCCCGAGGGTGACACACAACTCATGTGTCGTGTGACAGTCTGCCTGGCGCAGATCTCCCGACCCCTGTCCATCTGACAGTGCGTGAAGATCCCTCAGGACAGAAGTGGTGTCACCATGGTCATTCATCGGTGACTCAGTCCTTCTGGCTGGCCCCTGACCCACTGGTTCTTCCACTGGGAACTCTTTCCCCCTCTCACCCCTCACTCTGCACTTCTGCACCCTCCACTTAGGAGTGGCACTGCCAGACACCAGAACTGATGGAAGCCTGCTTACAGACACTCCCAGTTCACTAGACACTAGGGGATCCCCCTCAACGGGCGGCCCATCAGGACAGACGGCTCCCCACCTGGTGTTCCCTTAAAGAACCATCCAGGCTCTGAGACTGAGGCTGGGCACTATCGGGACATAACTCTTTCTCACTCCTTTTCTTTAAAGACAGGACGTGATTCCCTACAACCCTCCCACTACAACAGGACCTAGCTGGGCTACTGTGAACCACTTACCCTACTCTGGGTTGGAACATACCTGAGCCACTCCCCTTAGGGTCATTTCCCAATGCCTCCCCAGACCCTCTGGAATCCACCAAAAGGTCTGCCGCCAATGTGAGCTCCCTGGGGTCAGAGAACTCACTCTCCAACATGTGTTGGCATAGCTCTGGAAAACAGGGACTTACAATATGCTCTCCCACAATTGGATCACACAGTCCCCTACAAGGGTTAACCAAACTATCCTTCACCTCACCATCCAGTGCCTTGCACACGTACTCCACACCACTCTCCTGAGATTGGCAAGACAGTATCTGACTGTCTCTGTCACTCAACCCACACTCTTCTGGATGGTCTTCACACTCACACACCAGGACTTCAACCATGGGGGAACCCCTCTCCTTACACCTCTCATCTAGAGTCAGTAGAGTGTCCCGCTCACCACTAGGACCATGAACCCCTGCGTCAGTTTCCCAATTCACCTCAGGGACACTGCGCACCACTGGAGCTACCTCATATCCTACAACCTTCTGGTGTAAATTAACCTCCTCCTTCAAGTCAGGTGCCACATCTCTGGGTGTGTGTACTACTCCCTCAGCACTAGAAAATTAAATTTTGCTGCCACCATCTGAGCTGGATTCCACCTCCAACTCAGCAAAGCTCACTTCCTGACCTTACCAAATTTCTTCTTCTTGGGCTAAGGCCCTTTAGGCCTCATCAAGCTTTCTGAGCTCCTCATCAATCTTTCTCAGCCTCTGGTCATAAGCCAGAAACCAGGCATCTGTTTCTGTTTCTTCCTCAATTTTAGAGAACTCCTCCTCCTTAGACTCAACTGGTAGTGTTGCCTTCCTGCGGGGTAACTCACACTGAAATATGGTACCCCTCTAGATCCTTCGTTGGACCTTCTCTTCACAGGCAGCCCTCTTTCCTTGCAAAACACCCGTAGCTCCTTCATTGAGTAGATGAACATGTGCCAGAAGCCGAGTTCCATTTTGCAACAACTAACCAGAGTCATAGCATCAAAAAATACTTCCAGGAGGACACCAGAAAACAGAAAACAGTATGTGGTCGTGTTTGGTCTGCACTCACTAGTAGTGTACACCAATTTGTGTATATGAGTCACAAATGCAAGTCCAAATCCTCACCGCTGACCACCAATGTTAGAAATGGGATCTCTGGTTGGCTAAGGCTTGCGCCAAAGTCAGACAGAGACCACCACTCTAGTCAGGGCAAGGGAGTTAAACGCCGACGATAACCCCTGCTCACCCCCTTGGTAGCTTGGCACGAGCAGTCAAGCTTATCCCAGGGGCAATGTGTAAAGCGTTTGCGCTACACACACACACACAGCAGCAACACACAAGGCACGCCACAAAAGGAACTCCACATAAGGTTATATAAAAAATAGCCTTTGTATTATCATAAACACATTGTAAACCTAATCACACATTTACTCTGTGCCAACTGGCACGGGCAATATTCACAGGGGATTATATACAGGACCAGGCCAATCGGGCCATAGTCAGAACCATCAGAACAGGTAAGTAATGTAAAACACAACCAGTAACTACTGGTACCATAATGACCTAAGCATTATCACATTAGCATTAGACACCATCCTAAAATATCCTAACATGACATTAGGCAATAAATCACATTAGGCCCAAACCTCATTAGCATAAACACATTACGCAATAATCACGGTGCATAAATCACCTTATACATACACCATCAGCATAACACCTTATGCATAAATCATTGTCGGCATCCACATAAGCATAAACACCAGAAGCATAAATCACATTAGGGCCTTGTGCCCTACCAATCTTGAAACTAACCCCCTGGCCAACTGGCCTTCCTTTGGGGCTCCAATGCCCTACGTCCAAATTTTCAGGGCTCTAGGGGGGACCTCTCAAATGACCCCCATGGCTACCTTGGTAGCAAACACAAAAGGCGCACTGCACTGGGCCTGGGGAGCTTCTCACCCCTCGTCTGTTGCAAACACAAATGCCCCCAAGTTGCAGTTGCCCGCATGTCAAAATCAGTAATAAAGACAAACACTATTCTTTTGTATTCGTTTTTCTTGTTATTTCATAATATGTTATTTCATAATATGAATGGTCAAGCACAAAATACAAATTAGAATGTCATTATTTGGTTCATAAATAAATACAGAAAAGATTCACAATAATCACAACAGTTCGTTTATGAAGACATCAGAATATCAGGTATAGAAGAGTGAGAGAGAGAGAAAACATCAGCGAAACAACAGTTGCAAATAGTCTGAAAAGCTAACCCCAACTCTGTTAGGGTATAGCATGAGCAACATCACCAGCCGATGATGTGCAAAGTCTCTAGGAAAGTCTCTTAGGTTCAGCAGGATTTGCCAGCCAGAGAATCAGGAATCAGCACGGCATTCAGCATACCATGAACTCAGAGACAGGCCACCAATCTTGTGAACGAGCCAAGGAACACTTTGCCACAGGAATCTTTATACTTCCTTTCTTCCGTTAATATGTTGCATTCTCTCTCTTAATCAAGTATCTCTATGGGTTATTCATGATGGTATGACAGCCTACTGACAGTGACTTTACAACTATTTGTCTAAATATTGTATAACTTCCTTAGAGAAGAAGAGGAAAGAACCTGGTTAGAAATGTATTTTAAATCTAGAAATAGTTACATTCATATCATCTGTACCCTCGCTTAGACAGGAAAGAACCCTAAAAGATTTTCTTTAGAAACAGGCTAAATATCTGTACTCTAAGGAAGCATTTGTAACATTTGAAGGGCAGGAGCACGGAAAGCACATCCTCTAATAATTCTTAAGGCCTAAATTATTTTTTAAAAAAGAGAATAATTTCTAAAGCCTACACTACTTTCACGAAGAATAAAGCTTTTCTTTTTTAGTTTATTTCTCTGCAGTTAGGAAAACAGAAAAACATTCAGTTAGCATTATTCTCATTATTTTGACTAAGAAGATCAAACTTTCGTGCCTTGTGCACATTTCACATGTTATACACTCTTGTGTTATATGCTAATAGTTTTGTGCATACTTATTAAAAAGCATGCATTAGAGTGGATTTCATCAAGAGATTTTATTTACAAAAATCATGCTCCATCGCCTCCAATCATTCTCTGGGATTTAGGGTAGAAACAACTTGGGCCAGGATGACCATTTTGAACTAGTCCTTCCGGAGGAAGAAGTTCAGAGGGTGAAACTCTAGGATAGGGTGAAGGCTTCTGTCCTTCTTTGACACAGGGAAATAGCTGGAGTAATAGCTGGCCCCCATCAGAACAGATTGCAAGATATCTGCCTATCTGTCCCACAATGCATGCAAGTATCTACCAGGAGGCAACTGGTGTTGACTAAACTGAGGACACAGCTAGCCGAGGAGAACATATGCTTGGTGAATGTTTTCTTGTGCTTTGACTCTCTATCTAGCAGAGAAGTCGGAAATGTATTTGGAATGAACCGACTTGTGGATAGTTGTCCCACCAGGCTCACAGACTTGGGGTGTTGTAGGAGAAAATCCAGATCTCCAGGTACAGGCCTATGCCACCTTGCCATTTGTCTATTTACTTGGGGCAAGATCCTGGCTTTGCTCAGGTGTACATGAACACATCAGAAAGAGCCTCATTAAATGGGAGTAGAAGTTGTTGGCTCCTCTGACCTGGGTTTAAGACCTTCATCATGGCATTTGTTTTGGCCTCTGTTTTGGGCAGAGTGAGGTCCAAGACAACTGCTGTTCTTTTGAGCAGAGATGCGAAAAAGGGGGATCCCTCTGCGGCCTTAGCAGGGTTTAGGGGATGAAAGGCCAATTTCCTGGGATGTGTTTAAGCCATTGCCATCTTATAAGATCTGGAAATGGTTCTCATAACCATAGGTGTCATCGTTGGCATTATTGCCAGCACATTGGTGGGATGTTTCTAGGTCCGAAAGTGAGTACAGGTGTGGTGTTTGCAACCTCAGAGGGTTGGGGGTCAGAAGCTGAGTTTTGGAGTCCGACAGAATTATCAGTTCCGCTTCCAATACAGGTGACGTCTATGGCAGCGTTGAGGCTTGGGCTGATGGCTTCGGCTGCGGTACCAAGGGTGGTATTGGATGTTGAACTGAAGTCAGAGTTGGCAGAGTCGAGCTTGAGGATGGTGGCAACCTCGTCAAATGGCACAGTTGGGATGAATCTGTTGACGGCAGCCCGACTGGAGGTCACCTTGGATCCTTATGGCCCAAAGGCGCTCCAGAGGAATCTGGTAGAGTACCAAATATCTTGTCCATGGCCAATCTCAGATTTATGGAGCTGCTGAGTAGTCACCAGGCACACGGGACACATTGAGAGCAGGGTGAGAAACAGTTCTGAAATTGGAGACTGACTCCGTGGTCGGGAGCTAGCAGGGGCGTCACTCGACTCTGAACCGTGGGAATGGCGGGATGAAGGAGAGACATGTCTTGACTCTTTGTTATTTTATTTTTTAGACTTACTGAACCTGTCACTTTGACGATGATTGATTATGAGATTGGCATTGGGAGTGAGTGAGGGCACAGCCTTCTTTTTTTATTTTTATTTTGCCAAAAACCAAAACAAAAGGAAACCAAGAAAAAAACTGATTACAGTTGTGCAGAGACATACATATACAGTCCATATATCATATAATCCCATATCACACCCCCTTAGGACGTTGTGAACCTTCAAGTCTCACCAACTCACATTTCTCCATTGTAGTGTCCCACGTTCCCTCCCCATCTGGAATGCTTAAAAACTAACGAGCTGAGACTTGTTGTTAGAGTCAAGGGGGGGACCCCTCAGAAGCCCGCTAACCATCACCCAGCTCCCCTTCTAGGCCATAATATCCCCTCTATTTGCCCCATACCCTGCAGAATTTCTTCAAGCACCCTCTTGCCTTATAGCTGACCCTTTCCACCGCCATGTACATATCCATTCCTGCCCTCCACTCTCGGAGTTGGGGCGCGATTGTCACCCCCCAAGTTCGCCCTACATTCCGTTTTGCCACCACCAGGGCTAACTGAGCGAATATGAGCTGTGGTCGGCCCAAATCTACATCTCCGGGTATACCCAACAATATGAATTTAGGGTCCAGTGGTAGTGTTGTGTCTAGGACCTTGCTCAATTCTCCCAACACCTTCTCCCAATAGGTCCGTATTACGGTGCAGTCCCAGATGATATGATAGAAATCTCCCTGTTCATAGCCACACCTCTGACAACTAGGGTCGCCACTCGGCCCATTCGGTGAAGTCGGGCCCTATCATAGTAGACTCTGTGGAGTATTTTATATTTCATGAGGCGGAGACGGGATTCAATAGCCACCTTCATATGGTGCATCAGGGTTGCTTCCCAGTCTACGTTTTCAAGTGCGTCCAAGTTCAGCTCCCAGGTCTCCCTCAACTTGCCCAGCCTGTCTGGTGTATTATTATTCAAGGTCCGGTACATGAGTGATACTGCTTTAGTAAGCACTTGTTCCTGTAGCAGGCGCCCCTCCAGTGGTGCATATTCTGGTAGCGATGAGGAGAGTGAAGCCTCAGCCTGCCAGGCATGCCGAAATTGCGCATACTTAAAAAACTTGGAGGGATGCAGAGCAAAATTTACCTGTAGCAAGCGGAAACTCTTGAGTTTAACCTTGGCCGTGGTGTCTCCTATGGTAGCGATACCTATGGTGTCCCACCCCTCGAAGCCCCTCGCTTTTTGGAGTTCTTTTAGCCAGGGACAATGTCAAAGAAGCGTCTGCTTAGTGGGCTTGTGATCTCAACCCATTGCCCTTGTTGCCTTTTTCCATGCTTCTATTGTGGCTTGGGTGGCCGGCAGAAGTCGCCCTCTTCCCTGTCCCCTATTGAGATAGTGAAGGCAGGTACGACTCGCCATGGTTTCCCTTTCCAACCTGTAGGTGGAATGGTCTGCCGTGACATGTATCCAATCATTCACCGGGGTTAGGTGTTCTGCCAGTAGTAGGCCTCTATATCTGGCAACGAGATCCCCCCATTATATTGATTACGGCGCAGCGTAGTAAAATCGATCCTCGGTTGTTTCCCAAGCCATAGGAGGGAACGTAGTTCCGCATCAATAGCTCGAAAAGTCTGTCTGGGAAGGGGGAAGTATGCGTTCTGCAGTGCTTAGAGAAAGCGGGGCAAGGTGATCATTTTGAACATGGCTGCCTGGCCTAGGATTGTGAGAGGGAGGGATTTCAATCTCTGTGCATCTTCTGTAAAGGTGGTGATTACCTGGTGGATGTTTCTCTGGTAGGAGAGGCTCTTATCTATGGTGAGGTAAATCCCTAGGTAGGTGAACCCAGTATGAGCTATTTGGAGGGCCCCAAGAAGGGTAGGCCAGACGGACAGGACACATGGACTATAGATTACCGATGTATGCCAGTTAATGGTGTACCCCGAGTAAGACCCATATACGTCCATGGTGGTCAACAAGGTGGGAATCGTGGTGGTCGGATGAGTAATGTAAAGCAGAATGTCATCCGCATATAGCGAGATCTTTTCTTCCCATGTGTCCATCGGTTTAAATCGGAACCCCTGGATCTGTGGACACTGCCTAATCGCACAGGCCACTGTCTCAATCGTGAGGGCAAAGAGCAATGGGGAGAGAGGACAGCCCTGATGGGTGCCTCTTCTGACCATTGACCTTAACCCTTGCCCGGGGATCCCTGTATAGAAGTCCTACCCATTGCCAAAACTTGGGACCTTCGCCAAATTTGGCCAGGGTGGCCTCCAAGAAGGGCCAGTGTACCGCGTCGAACGCCTTTTCCCCGTCCAAGGACAGGAGCAGATGTGGGGTATCGCGGTCCTGCGCTGCCATTAGCCAATTGTGGGTCCTTCCCAAATTCAGCCGGGTCACCTGACCTGGCTGGACACCCATCTGATCCTGATGTACTAGAGTAGTGATTACTTGGGGGAGCCTCATGGCGAGGATAATGGCCAGTATTTTCACCTCTTTATTAAGAAGGGATATGGGCGATATGATGCACAGTCAGTGGGGGGCTTCCCTTGCTTGTGTATAGGGATGATCATGGCCATACGCGGGTCCAGGGGCAAGATTCCTTCTTGGGACACATCTTGGAAAAGATTCAACAGGTGGGGGCCAAAGAGATCTGCGCATTTCTTATAAAGTTCTGCAGGCAGACCGTTGGGGCCCACAGTCTTCCCAGAGAGTAGTCGGGTTATAGCCAGTTTAATTTCGTCCACCGTTATATCCGCATTTAGACCTTCTCTATCACCGTCATCTAGTAGCGGGGTATGAATGTCCGCCAGATAGTCTGTTATGTCCGGAAGCGCTCTCAGATTCCGGGCTTCATAGAAGTTTTGATAGTAGGATGCGAACGCTTGAACATCTGCACTATCTGCTTATCATGCGTCTGCGAAATCCCTTGGGGGTCCACGACACTTTCCACCCACCGGGTCTCCATCTTCCTACGACTAAGCCATGCAGGAGCTTGCCCGACTTGTCTCCCACATCATACAGCCTATGTAGGGTCACCCAGGCTTGCGCCTTAGCCTCCTGCATGGCCAGCGCCCTGTATTGATGCTATGTGTTCGCTAGTCATCGCTGAACTTGAGGGTCTCTCTGCGTAAGGTTCTTTCTTTCCAGGGTAAGAATTTGGGCCTCCAGTGTGGTAAGTTCTTCCTGGGCCTTTCTCTTATCCCAGGCTATCCGGTTCTGCGCTCTGTCCCTTAAAACTGTTTTATACGCTTCCCATAGCACCACTCCGGACTTCACTGGGCCCAGATTTTCCGCAAAAAATACTTTTGTGTCAGCTCGGATGCCCTGGAGCACCTACTTAGTGTGTAGGTCCCATGCCGACAATCTCCAGCCCCCCCGTCCCACCCGGGCCCTCTCCCCCACCGAACAGACAGAGGTGAGTGGTCAGACAAACCCCTAGCCATGTATTCCACCTCGTAGATATCCTGTATTGCACCGTGGGGGAAGAACACATAGTCTAGTCTCGAGTAGACCCTGTGAGTCCCAGAGTAGTACGAATATTGTCGGTCTCCCGGGTGCAAGTGTCTCCACACATCCACCAAACCCAGAGTGTCGACAAGACAGGCCAATTGCGTAACCAGAGGCAGATGTACATGCTCTCCCGAACGATCTGCAGGAACATACATGATGTCGTTAAAGTCACCCACAATAATGTGTGTCGAGCCCGGTGTCTCCAGGAATATGTCTGTCACCACGTGTAGTGTCCTGATATGCAATTTTGGAGGGGTGTAAACTGATAGGAAGGTAACATTTCTCCTACTCCATGACCCTGTCACTCCCACATAGGTTCCTTGGGGATCTCTCCACGTGCGCTTCACAGTGAAGGGAGATGACTTTTTAATCCGGATGGTGACTCCTCTAGAGCCGGAGGTGTACCCCGCATTCGCCAGAACGGTATATGCCCCCCATTCTAGGAACCCACATTTCGTGCCTCTGAGATGTGTCTCCTGTAACAGCACCACATCCGGGTGGGTGCGTTTTATAAAAGACGACACCAGCCCTCGTTTAATTTTGTCCCCAAGGCCGTTAACATTCCAAGTGAGCGCCGTGAAGGGGCTATCTTCCAAACCCATCATAACAGGCTGTAGTGTAGTGGTGGGACATATATACGCGTCCAATAAGTTGATGCCCTGTATTCGGAATTTGGTAGAAAGTGTACGCTCCGCGGACACTTTAACTGTACCTCAACATAAAAACAATAAACCAGAACAACAACACGAATGAATGGAGCCCCTGGCCTCCCTCCCCCACCTCCCCCCCCCATCACCACATCCCCTGCCAGGTGCCCGAGGGTATGCATAAGGGCGATAGAGGTCTGTCACCCACCCCAACCCCAAACTTATGCTACAAGTTTGAACTCCTGCAACAACCCAAAGAACCCCAAAAAAGAAACAAAAAACAAAAAAAGGAAAAGACAAAGCAAAAACTAAGAACAGAGGATCTCAGAAGGGAGGAAGGGAAGACAGAACAGGGAGAAGAAAAGTTGAAAGGAGAGAGAAAAGGGGCAGTTCAGTGCCCAAGTCTGTGGCCACTCTTGGCCTTTCGCCTGCGGTGGGATGGAGCTTTTCAGTTGCTCTGCATGGCTTGTGGATGATGTATCGGGGGGAGATGTCCATTCAACCAACTCCACCATTACATTCTGATCCCACGGCAAGACTCAGGAGTGTTCCCCCTGCGATGCCAGTTTCTGTTGTTGCATCCTGCTCCATTGCCACTATTTCAGCGACCAAGGGATGTTGAGAGGGCTTGTCTTTCCCCTCGTCTCCAGACGTGCTATCCCTAGTGTCCGTCTCCGTGCCAGGTTCACGGCAGCTAGGGAGGCGGATGGTGTGCAAACCTGCTGGCAGGTGAGAGTCCAATGAACGTCCACTTCGCCGTCTGACCTGGCCACTATCTTTCGTAGTATATGGAGTCGCCTCCTGTAAGCGCTCTCTCCGGTTTCCCCTGGATCTCAGTGTTCTTTGAAAATCAGGAAGTTGCGGGTCTTTCCTCGCTGATGTCTGGCTGCGGCGCGAGGGGGCTTCCATCTGCTTCAGGACAGGCCGCTCCTGAATCCAATGCCATGCTTCCTCTAGTGTTTGGAAGAAATGGGTCTTTACCATGAACAGTACCTTCAGTTTCGCAGGAAATAGAAGCATAGATTGAATCTTGTGATCCCTGAGTTTCGCCTTCACAGAATCAAAGGTGCGCCTTTGTTTTTGAACTTCCCTGCTGTAATCAGGGAAAATCATTATACTTGTGTTCTCATGCCTTAGTTTCCTTGCCTCTCGGAGGTTCAGTCCCTGTCTAGGAAGATAAAAAAACGGGCTATGATGGGGCGTGGTTACGCACCTGGGGGAGGCCGTGCCATCAGCGCCCTATGCACCCGTTCTATAACGAAACAATTTGAAAATGTATCTGTCTGGAAAGTGCGCTGGAGCCAAGAGTAGAGGAAGTCCGATGTGTTTGTCCCTTCAAGGCCTTCTCTAAAACCCACAAAGTGGAGGTTGTTACGCCTCGCCATATTTTCTGCATTTTCGACGCGCCACTGGAGGTCTTTGTTCGAGGCCTGAAGATCTGCCATTCCTTTGCGAAGATCCTGAAGCGAATCCTCTGCCGCTCCCAACCTGGTTTCTGATTCCGTGACTCTGGCTGCCAGGTTGCGTAGATCCTGTCTCAAGAGCATCTTCTCCGTGCCCACTTGTCCTATCTTCCCCTCCAGTGCTGTCCTGGAGGACTGGATCGCATGAAGAAGAGTGTTTGTGTCGGTGCGGCAGGTCGGTCGCTCCTCCGGAGGAGGGGGGGTGATTACTTTCGTGTACCGGTCCATTTTCCCCTGGCGCTGTGGTTTCGGGTCCTTGTCCTTTCCCATATTTGGGGATAAAGCGATAGCCCACGGGAAGAACAGTGGTGCGGCCAAGTCCAGTCGGTCAAGCGGTGGAGGTGGGATCGCCTCACTCACCCCCGATGGGCAACCGCCCAGTGTGGCTCCTAACCGCAGGACGCCGCTTCGCCCCCACTGCGCCCAGCCCCGGCCCTGTCAGGGCAAAAAAGACGGGTTGGCATGGTCAGAGCCGTCCAGGCCCAGCAGCGGCCCCAGCACCGATCACACGCAGTTGAGGGGTGAAAGAAGGGGGCCCGCTCCTTCAGGGCACTGCCTCCTCAGCCAGGCCACTACAGCCCACCCCCGTACACGCAGGCCTCAGGGGCTCGCCGTGCCTCTCTGGCACCCTTTCCAGGCCCCAATCTGCACCACTATATCCCTCAAGGACAACTGGGGCGTAAAGCGCCCACTCAGCTAGGGCCTGGCCCATCCCAGCTCCAACACCGCCTTAAAGGGGAGCAAGGGCGGATCCAGCAATCGCAGGGAATCCTGCAGTGAGGGCCCCTGCCTCCTGGAACTTCAGTGTAGTCTGTCTCACAGGGCCGATCCGCTGCTCGCCGCCCTCTTCCACCACAACCCCCAGGCAATCCCACCAGGCGGCGCAGCGCCCCGCGACTACCCGGCTCACCTGAGGTTGTTGTGCGGGGCACCGCCTGTCCGTCTCCGCTGGTAGCTCTAGGCCCCCTGACCGCAGGGCGGGCCCTCCTCGCCAATCCGGGAACCGGGAACCCTACGCCCAGGGCACACCTCAATTTCCCAGGGCCAAGCTGATGTCAGGCGGAGGGCGTCAGCTCAGATCCCCCCCCCCATCTTGCCGCAAGGTCACGGAGGCTGATATTCCTTCCGTTCTCCTCTTCGAGGATCTTTGCCCCGGGGGGGGGGGGGGGGGTGCGCCTCAGACCCACCAGATCCGCCTGAAGCTCAGCGAAAGCCTGTCATAGGCGGCCATGTTGTTGGCCACATCCCCGGGCACAGCCTTCTTTGATTTCCTTTGGAGTTCTGCAACAGCAAGTTTGGCTTTTTTGGTCACAGATGAGCTTTCGGTTCATCATTGTGTGACAGTCACATGATGCTGAGTATTTTTGGTAAAACACACTGCAAATCCCTGACTCACTACTAGGTGCTTCCAAATTTTTCAGTCTGGGAAAAGGATAGCAAAGTGATTTTCCACAATCACACAATGTGGCCAGGATTAGAGCCAGTAATTCTCCCACTTTATATTTTCTTCTCTTGTATCCACGTTTACACCACAGAGCCTTTATATGTGCGTGGCTGTCTTTTAGGAAATTCATTACAACAATCTAGGCTGGACTGGGACCAAAGCAGCCCTGGCACATTTTTTCATATTAGCCCCCACATTGCATTTGTGAGTGAAGGCCTGACCACTCCAAGGAGGCTTTGGTGGCATGCCAGCGTTAGGGCGCCAAGCTTGAGGGTGTGCCCTCTGCTTGACAGGTTGCTGCTAGCTAAGAACAGCTTGCAGAGAAGATATTTGTCTGCTTTGCATTTTTCAGAGGATAATAATGGCGTGATAACTCTGGTGGTTAATGCACAGAAGGTTCATTTTCAAGTTGAAAAGTGCAACGTGTAACATGCAGGTCAGAGATTTCTAATTTATGTAGATAGCTCAGTGGGTTACTGCTTTTGCCACTAAGATTATTTTGATACTTGGAGTTCAAAAGTTATAATTCGTCGAATATAGTCGAATATAGCACATTGAGCTATGAACTGGCATCAAAGCTCTGGATGCTGGACGCAAATTGCAAGATACACACTTAGAAACCTAATTGTTTTTGTCCTCAATAGTTTATTAAACTGTGGTTGCTAAAAAGAGTTCATTTGGGGAGTAATACAATTGTATTAGTGTGACACCCGAATCCCTGAATTTTGCCTAAATTCTGAGTTTATGGGGCAGAATAAATAACACTTTGATCATGGTTGCATCACAAAAATGGAGCGAATCTGGTTAAAAATGTTGTTTTGGGGTTTACTTTCCAGCACAAATCCTGGAGTGTGCAACTTTGCATAAGGAGGCGTACCATGGCTGGTACATGGAAGTTTCCATGCACACCCCAATGAATTTTGACAGGGAAGCACAAAGTTCGAGAACAGACTTATTTTCTCCAAATCTTTCCAACTTACAACACACATACAAAGGGGTAAAGTGCTAAACTTTGTCTAAGCATAGAATTTTCTGCTTGAAGGGTACTCTTTGAAAATAAAACCTATGCTTTACATCACGTTCACACCCTTGCACTATGGTGCAAGGGTGTTTGCATTGTCACAAGGCTGCCTAAGGTAATCCAGCGCTAGAGGAGACAGCAATAGAGCCATGCCTCATTGGATATGTTGCTGTTGTGCTCTCTCGTTTTCAAGCAGTGCAGCAACGTTGGTGAATGCACTGTGGATAAACGTAGTAAATCTGCCATTTATTTCTCGAGACCAAGCACTCTTAGCATATAACGCCTACTCGAATGGATCACATGTGACTACTATACCTTGTAGTCCTCATTGTCTTAAGTAACATTTACTATACAAAGATTTACCTTTTATGACTCATTGTCTCTGTGTAATATGTTTTTGATGTAAAGTGCTCTGACACCCTTCATTTGGATGAGTAGCGCTATTAAATAAATACATGTGAGAGCTTCGTCAGGGCTGAAAGAGCACAAATATAGACGCATATATAAAACCCAAATATACAAAATACAACACAATCAAGGACCTCTTGTCCATATCCCCTCTTGGTAAATCTGCTCTTAGAGTCACTGATGTGAGTATTGAATATTTCTTCCTCACTACAGTTACGTCTAATTCTTACCATTTCACCAAAAAGAATGTTGTTTTTTACAGAGCGAGGATGTGCACTCGTCGCATGTAATACGGCGTTGTACGAAGTCTCCTTCCTATGTAGAGTACTGTGTATCTGGCCCTGTTTGATGTAAAACTGTATGTCCAGGAAGTTGATACGATCCTTATGGTACATCATAGTAAATTTTGCATTATAGATGTTAGTATTTAGGAAGGTCACATATTGATTTAATTGTTCTACCGACCCAGACCAAAGACAAATCACATCATCAATATACCTCCCCCAGTACACAATGTTATTGGTCCAGGGGGAGACATCTCTGCCTCAAGCATGCTCCCTCTCAAACCACCCCATAAAGAGGCAGGCGTAAGAGGGAGCAAACTTGGAGCCCATCGCGGTTCCGTGTGTTTGCTGGAACCAGCGGTTATCAAAGAGAAAAAAATTATTGGTTAAGATGATATTAATCATGGAAACAATCATTTCGTTATAGTCATACAATCCTGCATCGTCTCTATCGAGAAATGACTGTATAGCTCTGATCCCGATTTCCTTGTCAATACAAGTGTAGAGACTTTCTACATCTAGAGTTACAAACATTAAGTCATAAGACCAATCAAAATATCTAAATTTCGCAAGGATGTCTTTACTGTCCCTAACAGAAGATGGTAGGTTAGGGACATACTTCTGAAGTTTTAAATCGCCAAATTGTGAGAGTTTTTCCGTAGGTGATCCCACCCCAGCAATTATAGGTCTGCCCGGCAGGAACTGTCCGCCCTTATGCACCTTCGGCAACACATAAATACATGGGAAGGCTGGGCATTCAACCCACATGAACCGACATTCATCGTCATTGAGCAAACCAGATTCCCTCCATGCCAACGATTTCACATTTATCATCATAGTACTATTCGGGATAGGGTTATTTTTAAATTCCCGATAGTACAAGTTGTTGCTGAGTTGTCTAGCTATTTCCTGCATATAGTCAGCATGATTCACAATATTCCCACCCTTATCGGCCTCTCTTATTACGATGTTAGGATCATTATTAAGTCTTGTGAGAGCCGAGAGCGCTAGGTGGCGCTGGCCAAGAAGGCCGCAACGGAGTGAGGCTCCCGGCTGCCGGACCCCTCAGCGCTGATCCTCCTCCACTGATGCCGTCCTAGGTCCTGGCTGCAGACCGGCGCGGGTGGAGAAACTGAAGCACTACCCCCGGCCCGGGTTTCGTGACATCCGGCGCCCCCGCGGTGGAGCTGGACGGCCCGTGAGCCGCGCCGGCACCTGGCTGCGTCCCTCTGGTGCTGTGTGCGGCGCTGTCCGCTACGCGGGGCCCCGGCGCGCCACGAGGGGCACAGGCCCCACGCTTGCCACTGGCTGCCCTGCCCCTGCCGATGCTCACCGGCGCTCGCCTGGCGGAGGAGGGGCCCTAGTCGGCGGGGAGATCGACCCGCATTGGCCTTGGCGGCGCTGGGCCGCCTGGGGGTCTGGGCCACCGCTTGTCTCGTCTCCGGCCGCTAGGCCCGCTGCTACCTCTTGGGAGGTGGATCTCCTTGGCCGCCCCGCTGTGCCCCCCTGGTGGGTCCCTGGCTGCTGGAATCCGGGAGAGCCCTACAGGAGCGAAGACTCGTTGTTGGCTGCCTCACACCCGGAGGAGCTGTGATCTGGGCCCCGGTTGGCGGTGACTTTGAGGTGAGCCGGGACGGGAGAAGCTGGAGGGGCGCTTCTTGGGGGTGGCGTAGCCCTCATCGGCGGGCAGGTCGGCCCGCGCAGAGACCCAGGCTGGGGGACCGGAGCTGTCGCGTTGTGGCGGCTTGAGGGGGAACCCTCTGTTGGCCCCTTCCTGCTGCTTTCCCCCGGCGGACTCCCGGTGGGGTGCAGTGCCTGGACCAATCATTTCTTGTTGGCGCCAACCTGTGCTGGCTGAGGTGGCGACCCCCCGCGCCCCCGCATCACTGCCCCGGGACCACTGCTGGCGGGGAAGGGCCCCCACCCTTCGAGCCCCCTCCTGCACCGCATCCTGCCCCCGGATCTAGGGGGGGCTGGGCTGTCGGCCCTAGAGTCTCCTGCTGCCCTGACCGGACGACGCCTCGGTGGCCCCCAGCAACCCACCGTTGGATAGCGGGTGGACGTTTTGGCTCGTGGCGCACGCCGCGGTGACGGCGGCCTGGTCAGATCCCGACGAAGCAGCTGGGAGGTGCCCGTGCCCTTCCTCCTTGCCCCCGACCTCCTCCCCCGCTGGCCTGGTGTGGAGCGGTGCCGCGTTCGCAGAGCGGGAGTCGCCTGCTGCCCTCTGGGCCCCCTCACGGATCGGGCCTCTACTTCTTCGGTCCGCCATGGGCAAGGAGAGGGGACCCAAGTTGCCGGGTACGTCCCACCAGACGAGGATCGACCAGTTTGCCAGCTCGGACCCTCCGGGTGGGGGGGGGGCTCCGGCCCCGAATAAAGACTTGGCCGTCATCCTTCAGGCCATCGAGGCCTCCCGTACCTCCCTGGAGGGGATGGTTGGCGAGGTGAAGGTCGATGTTGCGCTCCTACGGCAGGATCTCCGCAACGCCACGGCCCGCATTACGGAGGCAGAATCCCGGATTTCCACGGCGGAGGACGACATTCACCTGCTGCAAGACCAGGTCAGAGAACTCACCACCCACTCTAAAGAACTACACAGGCGGGCAGAGGACGCCGAAAATCGTGCCCGTCGCAACAACCTTCGCCTGGTGGGCTTTCCGGAAGGAGTGGAATCTGGCCGCGCCGACGACTTCCTCGAGCAATGGTTCAAGTCCTGGATGCCGGAGACCGGGTTGTCGACCTGGTTTGTGGTGGAGAGGGCGCACCGGTCTCTGGCGGCCAAACCTCCTGTGGGGGCCCCCCGCGCCCGTTTATCCTGCGGATCCTCAACTTCAGAGACAAAGACGCTATCTTGCGGGAGGCGCGAGTGCGTGGCCCCTTGACCTTTGACAATTACACCATCATGATTTTTCCGGACTACACCCGGGAGGTCCAGGAGCAGCGCCGCTCCTACACAGAGGTGAAGCAAAAGCTGCGCTCCCTGGGTCTTCAGTACCAGCTCCAATTCCCGGCCCGCCTTCGTGTTGTTTTCCAGGACAAGACTCTGTTCTTTGATACCCCTCGGGCAGCCTGGACCTGGCTCACGGAGGAGAAGCCTCTGCGCCATACCGCGGCGATGTCGCCCGCTACGGGGCCCCGGGGCAAAGAGGTGCTTGGAACCCGACGACCACGGCGCAGGAAACGCACGCAGTCCCGGCTGCGCCGCGGAGGGGCGGTGGCCCGAACCAGGTCTGCCAATGCTTCTGAGAGACGTGTGAGGGACTCTTCGGCCTCCTCTGGTGCATCATCTCACGTGGCTGGGGGGCCCCGGCGCCGCCT
Source organism: Triturus cristatus (assembly GCF_964204655.1). NCBI lineage: Eukaryota > Metazoa > Chordata > Amphibia > Caudata > Salamandridae > Triturus > Triturus cristatus. The sequence goes on along the minus strand of NC_140585.1, from coordinate 1,121,645,463 downwards.
GTCACCCGGGCCGGGGGGATCTCCCGCCCCCCTCACCATACAGTCTGACTTGTCTGACCTCTCCCGTAGTCCCGCCATGTAACTTGTTGTCTGAGCCAAATCTCTACGGGGAGGGGTGACAACCTTATTTGATGGAGGGGAGGAGGGGGTTTTCCACTCCTACGCTTTCTTACAACTACCTGGGACGTATCATTGAAATCCGTTCTTCTGGAGGGGTCCACTACGCTCTCTACACCCGAGCATCTAGGCTTGGGGTCTCGTACCTGTTGGGTTGTTCGGGCGACAGATGCTTCCGTTTTTGAAGTGTAGGGTGGGGGGTGGGGGTCTGGGGTTGGGGGCCTGTTGGCTGTTTCTTCTTAGGGGACTGTTTTGTTTGGGTTGGTTTTGGTTTTATTTGGGCGTCTGTTACTGCACCACACTCGATACACTGCTGTGCCCCTCCCTGCATTCATTCATGCGCGCCTCGCCGCCGCTTGCCCTCACGCGCGGTCCGTTGCCCCTCCCTGGTGCAGGACCCGTGGTCCTGGCTTCTTCTGGCCGCTTCCTTTCTGGCATGCTCTGTTCCCCTCGCTCCCATGGATGACCTCCCTTCCAAAGCGCTTATGCGCATCCTGTCATGGAACGTGAATGGCCTATTGGATAGACTCAAACGCACTGCAGTCCTTAAATATGCTCAACGTAATGAGATCGACGTGCTCCTTCTTCAGGATACCCATTTGCTAGGCGAGAGGTGTCCCTTCTTGGCCAGATACGGGTATGATCGGGTGTGGCACTCTGGGTTCTCCCGCGGGTCTCGGGGGGTCGCCGTCCTGCTGCGCCGTTCTGTTCCCTTTGTCTTTACCCGGGTGGCCCGCGACCCCCAGGGGATGGGGATCGCAGTCTGTGGCACACTGGAAGGTCGGCCGCTTACTTTTCTGTCGCTATACGCGCCGCCCACCGGGTTGGCCCAAGCATTATCCCATGCCGCGTCCCTGCTGGCCGCTCTGCCGCCGGGTGCTGTGGTTCTGGGTGGGGACTTCAACGCTGTCTCTGCCCCATTGCTTGACTCTTCTGGACCAGTCTCGACGCCCCGCGCCGCGCGGGCTAGACAGCTAGTGGGGTGGGCGGAGGCTCAGGGCTTGTGCGACGCCTGGCGTATCTGGCATCCGCGCGCGCGGCAATACACCCACACCTCGGCCGCCCACCACACTCATGCGCGGATTGACGCAATCTTTGTCCCGTCCACCGAGTGTGCGGGCATCCAAGATGTCCGCATTCTTCCCAGAGGGATATCTGATCATTCCCCCGTCCTCCTGGGTCTGGGGCCCCCGCCCCAAGGGGCCCGTCAAATGTGGCGCTTCAACGCCTGGTTTCTCCGGGATAAGAGACTCTGCAAGGAGGTAGGGTCCGCGCTGGCGCAGTACTTTAGTGAAAACGACGTGTCTGTCTCCTCGGCGGGCACCCTCTGGGAGGCGGGTAAGGCCACCATCAGGGGGGCCGCCAAGGCGTTGGTGGTGCGGCACCGCCAGACGCAGCTTCAGCAACTTACTGCTTGCGAGGCCCGGGCGTTGCGTCTGGAGCAATCTCTGTCCGCGGATGGGGATCCGGCCGTAGATCGTCAACTGCGGCTTCTGCGGGACGAGATTCACCAACGGTCAATGGATGCGGCCAAGCTTCTTTGGCAGTCCTCGGTGGCGAGGGTCTACGGGTGGGGTGACAAGAATGGGGCTCTGCTGCACCGGCTGGTTACCTACCCCGGGGCGTCGCGCATCATCCCGGCGGTCACTGATTCAGAAGGCCAGCTTCAGTCCACCTCCGTGGCCATGGCAAACGCCTTCGCTCAATACTACGCTCAGCTATACCGGGCCCGGGCGTCGGACTTATCTCTAGCTTCGCTGCTGGCAACTCACAATTTCAAACTGCCTTGTCTTCGGTCCAGTGACTGGGAGAGTCTGGAGGTGCCCATCTCTCTGGAGGAGATTGGGGAGGCGATCGGGCGCACGTCGGCGGGGAAGACCCCGGGACCGGATGGATTCCCGCAAGAATTTTACGCCGCCTACAAGGACCTTCTGACCCCTCGGTTGAGCGCCCTTTATGCTGATGCGATTGAACGCGGTTCCTTCCGTCCAGAGGCCGATATGGCCACGATTGTGGTTCTGCCCAAGTCCGCGCCGCCCTCTTGCGACAGGTCAGCGTACCGACCGATCTCCCTCATCAACACGGACATCAAACTCTACGCGGCGGTCCTGGCACAGAGGCTTCGGCCCTTTCTGCCCAACCTGGTGCACCCGGACCAATGTGGCTTCATGCCGGACCGCGGTACTCGCCATTGCCTCCGTCGACTTCACGTGGCCCTGGCTCATCGCCACCGCATATCCCCATATCTCACTCTCCTACTTGCCGACTTTGAGAAGGCGTTTGATTCGGTTGGGTGGTCCTACCTATTTGAGGTCCTGACTCATATGGGTTTCGGCCCCAAATTTGTCGGAATGGTGCGGGTCCTCTACGCGCGCCCTCGTGCCCGAGTGCTAGTTAACGGGGCGTTGTCGACGCCGTTTCGGATCGGTCGGGGGACGCGGCAGGGATGCCCACTGTCGCCTCTCCTCTTTGCCCTCGCTATGGAACCCCTTGCTGCCCTGGTCCGCACAGACCCTCTTCTTCGGGGCTGGGAGTGGCCGGGTCTTGCGCCCGACAGAATAGCCCTTTATGCGGACGACGTGTTATTGTATCTTAGCGACCCGGCGCGATCTGGTCCCCGTGCCCTCCATCTCTTGGGCCTTTTTGGCTGCGTGTCTGGCCTCTACTTAAACTCGCACAAATCAGTCCTTGTGCCTCTGCACCCCTCTCGGGAATGCTTTGACTGGCAGGACAGGATTCCCCTTCGCCGGCTGTCCTTTAAATACCTGGGCATCTGGGTCTCTCTACTCCCGGAACTGAGCTGGGCCCTCAATGTGGCTCCCCTGGTCAAAAAGGCCAAGGATGACCTGACGCGCTGGCAACCGCTCCCGCTCAATCCGCTGGGGAGGGTGGCACTCTACAAAATGATGATCCTTCCCCGGTTCCTCTATATCTTACAAAACACCCCCGTGTCCTTTCCGCGGCCTTGGTTCCGCGAGCTGGACGGGCTGGCGACTCGATTCCTCTGGGGCGGTGGAAGGCCGCGGTTGGCCTTGTCGACGTGTCGTTTACCCACCTTTGATGGAGGGTTGGGTATGACCAATCTATACCTCTACTATTTGGCCACTCGCCTTCTCGTCATTCACGATTGGTTCGGAGGGGGATGGTCCGACCCGGCCTACAGGTTGGAGCTAGCCGATTTGGGTTTTCCCTGCATTTTAGATCGCCTGTACGGAGCTCCCATCCCCTCTTCTTGCCCCGGAATCACTAGGGCGGTTTTCCTGGCCTGGCGAGCGGCGCTTCGCCATACCCGGTGGACCGGGCGGCTGACTCGCGCCACTCCCCTTTCGCACGGGGTGCAGTTGCGGGACGTTACTGCCCTGGAGGGCTTTAGGTCATGGGACCTGCTCGGCATCTCCCAGTTGGGGGACGTCTGGCGGGGGGGGCGCATGTGCTCATACGCAGAGCTGCAGGAACGCTTCTCCCTTCACTCGTCACAGTTTTATAGGTACCTCCAGCTGTGCCATGCCATACGCACTTATACTCCTTTAGATGTTCGACTGCCAGACCACAGTCCCCCCGAAGCTCAGGTCTTGCTGGGTAACCTGGGGAGGGGGGGTATTTCCCGTATACACCGCTCACTTATTAACAATACCCCCGCGGTTCAGGATGGCTTGAGGGAGAGATGGGAGGGTTGGGTGGGGCCCTTGGATGAGGTGGACTGGAGGGACGCCCTTATGGCCCCCCGGCTGGTGACGGCCTCTGCCAAGTTGCGGCTGATTCAGATATACTACCTCCACACTGCATATCTCACGCCGGCGCGTCTACACCGAGCGGGCCTCTCTGTCACCGCATCTTGCCCCCGCTGTGGCTTTGACCCGGCCGACTTTATCCATATGGTGTGGTCCTGTCCGGACCTAAGAGATTACTGGAGGGGCATAGAGGCTGACCTCACGGAGGTGTTGGGTTGGGAGGTACCACATATGCTGGGCATCACGGACGGTCTACATGGCACTCGTGCAGAGAAGCTGTTCCTTATGACGGCGTTCATGGTGGCAAAGAGAGACATTGCAGCGGCATGGAAACACCCACGGCCGCCTACATTGGCTAAATGGAGTGCTGGTGTGGACTGGTGCGCGGCCCAGGAACGTACTCTCTATCAGGCGAGGGGCTGTCCTAAGAAATATCGTAGGGTATGGGGGAAGTGGTTGGGCAATGTACCGTGATTGGGCGCTTTGGGGGTAGGGGTGGGGGACAGGGCTCGGGCGGGGACGAGGGGGGGCATGATTTCAATCTGTGTGAATGTACAGTGGTGGTTTGTCAGGCGCAATGTTTTTATTGCTGTGTTTTTCAAAATCTCCAATAAAATTGTTTATCAAAAAAAAAGTCTTGTGAGAGCCGATCTTTCAGCCACTGTGATGTTATGAGTGGACTTGGAAGTAAATCTTTTAGGGATTTCAAGGTCATATAGATCTGCTGTGAATTTATCATGAAAGACATCAATATTATGATGATAAGAATGTGTGGGTGTAAACTTAGACCTAGAATGAAGTCCACTATCCACACTAGCATTTTGAGTAATATCAAGATCTTTAAGAACAGAGGGAATATCACAGTCCTCACCTGGATTTAGAGTCAATAAACAATGTACATCCCGGACATCACGTATAGTGTGTGTTTGTAGGAAACCGGGGTCTCCAGTCCCTATGGCGGTAACGTGACACGAGCGGCTGGGCACCCAAAGGCCTGTGTGTAAAGCAACCATACAACACGCACCTCTCATGGAACGGGGAACACACACAATAAGGAACGCCACACTGTATAATTTATGCAAATACTCAAGTTTATCCAAGCAGATCGAGATAGATGCAGTTCATGAGATATCAGTGCAATTCATGAGCTATAAATACAATTCATTGAGATGTACATGCCAGTCATGAGACATAAATGCAATTCATAAGCTATAAATGCAATTCATGAGATATAAAGGCACTGCATGAGATATAAATGCAATTCAATGAGATGTACATGAAAGCTTCACTTTCACCAGCACGTTATTCACCAGTATGTTTCCTGAAGGCTCTAGGCCACCCTCGTATATCTTACTCCCCGGGGTAGGGTTCGGGGAACGTAGCGCCACTCCTGGGGCCGTGCAGGGATCCAGGGCAGACCTCGCGGGCCTGCCGCTACTTCAGTTACCTGTAGCGCCTTAGTGGCGATTACCGCGCTATACGCGCTAAGCGGTGAATACCTCAGAACGGAGCATCTAGCACAGAGCGCTACTCGTAATCAATAGCAAGGAATACTTCAGAACGGAGCATTTAGAATAGGGCGCTACTCGTAATCAATAGCAATGAATATTTCAACACGGAGCATTTAGAATAGGGCGCTACTCGTAATCAAAAGCAATGCATATTTCAAAACGGAGCATTTAGAATAGAGCGCTGCTCGTAATCAATGGCAATGCATATTTCAAAACGGAGCATTTAGAACAGAGCGCTACTCGTAATCAGTAGCAATGCATATTTAAAAACGGAGCATTTGGAATAGAGCGCTGCTCGTAATCAGTAGCAATGCATATTTCAAAACGGAGCATTTAGAACAGAGCGCTACTCGTAATCAGTAACAATGCATATTTCAGAACGGAGCAGTTCACGGAGCACAACGGGTCTTACGGAGCGAGTCTCTCGTACTCCGGTGCAGTTCGTGGGGCACCACGCTCCTTGACAGTCAATGGGGAACAAGGGGAGGATCCCTTGGCGGGGTCTCTCAGTCGTGGTGACCTGGGGGACTCCCACGGAGAGGGAACCCGGGCTCAGGGTGCGGTGTGGCTCCCAGCCTGTAGGGGGCGCACCAGGATCAGTCCCAAGCCTCCGGGCTTACCTTGCTCGACGTCGGGAGGCGTCCACACCGGCTCAGCAATCCGCAGGTGATCCTGTTGCGACGGGGGGCCGGTCACAGCCTCACGCACCTTCACCACAGCTGCGACGGCAGCGACGGGGCCCCGGGCTTCTCCTCGGGCCTCGCGACGATGAGGGGCACTCTTCCGGCCTCCGGGCCACAGCGGTGAGCGCGCTTCAGCCTCCACACTACAGGGGGGGCTCAAATTAAGCAGGGGAGCTCCGCGCTCAACGGAGCATGCTGCCGGGGATCCCAGGCCAGGTCAGGGAGCGCAGGGGTCACAGCGCTAAGACCTGGTTGATCCTCAGCGATTCCACAATCAGCTTGGCATCTAGTGTCAATGTTCCGTCTGGACACGCAGTCTCAGCATTCAGTTCCTGCAATCAGTTGCTCTAGGAAGTCTTGATGGTGCAGATGTATCTGGCGCCCTTAAGGGGTTCTGTTACAGGGGGGGTAGGGAGTGAGTTGGCGACTAGGTCCTTCCTAGTCAGGCTGGGCAGAGGTGTCCTGGGTACTCCTACTGCTGGGCAAGATCAGTGGGTTTCACAAGGTCCCTCACTCACTTAAGAGGCAGCACCTAAATCCTGTCACTCTCAGAGGCATAAGTCCCTGGCTAGGCCCTACCGCCTACACTCCTGCGTGGATTCTCCAGCTCTGCTTTACCCCACTGGCCAACTAACTAGAAAAAGTTCCCTCCCTCACTTAAGTAGCCCTAGGTCAGGTGACCTCTAGCCAAGGCGGCAAAAGTAAAACCACACCTCCCTTCTAGAAGGTTCCAGCACATTCCAGGAGCTTCCCCATTCTACCTATGGGACAAAAAGGCGGGCTGGTGTCGCAACATTGTTGTGGGGTTCCAGCCAGCTCCTGGCAGCTAGGGTGCTACTAATAAGGACCACTCTGCAGTAGCAGGGGCCTGTAGCAGCCATCTTGGGAGAAGTAAAAAAACGAAAAAACTCAGGGAAAAGGGGCAAGTCCAACACAACCCCCTTCCAGCCAAAAGCCAGGGTAGACCGATCAATGCCTTGATGGTCTTCCCTGCTTGGGGCGAGAAAAGGTGGACGCAGGCCCGCAACTGCAGATTCTCTTCCACTCTGGAACCCGATGGTTCCCTCTCAATCCTCCCTGGACCAACGAAACCACCCCACTGGGGCTCCCTAGCTGGTTTTGGCCAGGACCGGCCCCTAGGCCATCCAGATGTCTCTGGCCCTGGTGGTCTCGCAGAGTGGGGGGCAGAAGCCCCAGGCCTGTAGTGCCCGTCGACCACTCCCCTCCTCCTCCTTGCAGTCCCAAACTGCCACTGGTCCTTCCACCTGGGGTCCGCACCCTCAGGCTGACCAGCCTTCAGGGGCGAGGCTCTCCTCCCCCTACCTCTAGTTCTGGGGTTCCTCACCCTACCATGCGAGGCACCCTCAGACCACCACTCTCTCCCCAGTCCAGGGCCTTGACCCTTCAACTGGTTCCCCAACCTAGGGTCTAAACCCTTAGGCTGAGCCGGTGCCCGAGGCGAGACCTTCCTCCCTCTGCACCCCCTTCCAGAGTTCCGCACCCTCCCAACAGGAAAAGTACCCCTGGAAGTCAATCCCGGGGGGACACGGTTAACCGATGCCCCACCCGCCAGGTCAGGCAACCCCTGAACCTGGCATCCCAGCCCAGGATCTAAACCCTGCGACTGGGCCGTCCCCAGAACCTCGGGAGCTCTGATGACAGATGCCCCGGGTCCTCCTGACACTAGGGGCTCCCCTTCACTGGACGGCACATCCGGACAGCCTAGGCTCCCAACCTGGGGCTCACTTACGGAACTCTCAAGGCCCTGAGACTGCGGTTGGGGCACCTCGGGACACCACCCCGTCTCACTCGTTCCTATGGATAGGTCGTGAGGCCCTACAACCCTCTCTCCCTGGGACCTAGCTGGGCTATCTGCCACCTCTCCCACCTCGCTGGGTTGGAAGATCCCTGCACCACCCCCTTCAGGGTCACTCCCCAATGCCTCCTCAGACACCCTGGGTAAATAGAATGTTGGGTCTTGGGGATCTCTCCGTACGCTGCCACCATCGTCCTCACTGGACGCATTCCTCTGGAGGGCACGCAGCTCCAACTCCTTCAGCTGAAGCTCGTGCGCCATCCTCTTTTCCTCCATTGCCCATCTCTTATCTTCTCTTTCCCTTTCTCTCTCATGTTCCAATTTGGCCAGTTCCCATTTTCTTTCTCGTTCCAACTTGGCCAGCTCCCACTTTAACTGCCTCTCCTTCCTCCTGTCCTCGTTCTCCTCTGGAGACGCGCTCCTCCTAGACCCTGTCCTACTACTGGCCCCAGAACGTCTCCCTGGGGGCACATTTTCAGACACATCTACATTTAATATGTCTAGAACTTCCTGGGCGCTCTCCTCCTGAGGTGCATCTGGCGCCTCCTGTCCCTCATCCTCTCTCCCTTCTGGGTGGGCCTCTACCCATGCCCTAATGACGGTGCGGAGTTCCGGTCCTTTGGCCTTCCGCATCCCAGGTACCCCCATCCCCTGCCCAAACTCTCTCAGTTGCTTCACAGTGTACCCCTCGAGGTCAGCTAACCGGAATTCCATCGTGACAGGTGGGGACCTAGATACTAAGGAAGAAATGGGTAGGATATGGGGTGACAGGTACCAGCTAACCAGGATTCTTGCACTCTCAGCCTGGACAGTGGAATTAATAAATGCAGCAATTAATGGTTTCTGAGCTTTAGAACAACTAGGCGTTTAATTGTGGCGTCCTTCGCTTCACGGAAGGGTGCTGTATGGTCACAGGTCCTAAAATCCCACCGCTCGCCAACAATGTAGGAAACCGGGGTCTCCAGTCCCTATGGCGGTAACGTGACACGAGCGGCTGGGCACCCAAAGGCCTGTGTGTAAAGCAACCATACAACACGCACCTCTCATGGAATGGGGAACACACACAATAAGGGACGCCACACTGTATAATTTATGAAAATACTCAAGTTTATCCAAGCAGATCGAGATAGATGCAGTTCATGAGATATTAGTGCAATTCATGAGCTATAAATACAATTCATTGAGATGTACATGCCAGTCATGAGACATAAATGCAATTCATAAGATATAAATGCAATTCATGAGATATAAAGGCACTGCATGAGATATAAATGCAATTCAATGAGATGTACATGAAAGCTTCACTTTCACCAGCAAGTTATTCACCAGTATGTTTCCTGAAGGCTCTAGGCCACCCTCGTGTATCTTACTCCCCGGGGTAGGGTTCGGGGAACGTAGCGCCACTCCTGGGGGCATGCAGGGACCCAGGGCAGACCTCGCGGGCCTGCCGCTACTTCAGTTACCTGTAGCGCCTTAGTGGCGATTACCGCGCTATACGCGCTAAGCGGTGAATACCTCAGAACGGAGCATCTAGCATAGAGCGCTACTCGTAATTAATAGCAAGGAATACTTCAGAACGGAGCATTTAGAACAGAGCGCTACTCGTAATCAATAGCAATGAATATTTCAACACGGAGCATTTAGAATAGGGCGCTACTCGTAATCAATAGCAATGCATATTTCAAAACGGAGCATTTAGAATAGAGCGCTGCTCGTAATCAATGGCAATGCATATTTCAAAACGGAGCATTTAGAACAGAGCGCTACTCGTAATCAGTAGCAATGCATATTTCAAAACGGAGCATTTGGAATAGAGCGCTGCTCGTAATCAGTAGCAATGCATATTTCAAAACGGAGCATTTAGAACAGAGCGCTACTCGTAATCAGTAACAATGCATATTTCAGAACGGAGCAGTTCACGGAGCACAACGGGTCTTACGGAGCGAGTCTCTCGTACTCCGGTGCAGTTCGTGGGGCACCACGCTCCTTGACAGTCAATGGGGAACAAGGGGAGGATCCCTCGGCGGGGTCTCTCAGTCGTGGTGACCAGGGGGACTCCCACGGAGAGGGAACCCGGGCTCAGGGTGCGGTGTGGCTCCCAGCCTGTAGGGGGCGCACCGGGATCAGTCCCAAGCCTCCGGGCTTACCTTGCTCGACGTCGGGAGGCGTCCACACCGGCTCCGCAATCCGCAGGCGATCCTGTTGCGACGGGGGGCCGGTCACAGCCTCACGCACCTTCACCACAGCTGCGACGGCAGCGACGGGGCCCCGGGCTTCTCCTCGGGCCTCGCGACGATGAGGGGCACTCTTCCGGCCTCCGGGCTGCAGCGGTGAGCGCGCTTCAGCCTCCACACTACAGGGGGGGCTCAAATTAAGCAGGGGAGCTCCGCGCTCAACGGAGCACGCTGCCGGGGATCCCAGGCCAGGTCAGGGAGCGCAGGGGTCACAGCGCTAAGACCTGGTTGATCCTCAGCGATTCCACAATCAGCTTGGCATCTAGTGTCAATGTTCCGTCTGGACACGCAGTCTCAGCATTCAGTTCCTGCAATCAGTTGCTCTACGAAGTCTTGATGGCGCAGATGTATCTGGCGCCCTTAAGGGTTCTGTTACAGGGGGGGTAGGGAGTGAGTTGGCGACTAGGTCCATCCTAGTCAGGCTGGGCAGAGGTGTCCTGGGTCCTCCTACTGCTGGGCAAGATCTGTGGGTTTCTCAGGGTCCCTCACTCACTTAAGAGGCAGCACTTAAATCCTGTCACTCTCAGAGGCATACGTCCCTGGCTAGGCCCTACCGCCTACACTCCTGCGTGGATTCTCCAGCTCCGCTTTACCCCACTGGCCAACTAACTAGAAAAAGTTCCCTCCCTCACTTAAGTAGCCCTAGGTTAGGTGACCTCTAGCCAAGGCGGCAAAAGTAAAACCACACCTCCCTTCTAGAAGGTTCCAGCACATTCCAGGAGCTTCCCCATTCTACCTATGGGACAAAAAGGCGGGCTGGTGTCGCAACATTGTTGTGGGGTTCCAGCCAACTCCTGGCAGCTAGGGTGCTACTAATAAAGACCACTCTGCAGTAGCAGGGGCCTGTAGCAGCCATCTTGGGAGAAGTAAAAAAACGAAAAAACTCAGGGAAAAGGGCCAAGTCCAACAGTGTTCCAATACTGTGGGTCCCAGTAGTTCCCCCTGGGTCATATGGTCAGTTCGAAAAGTAATCCTTAAGTTTTAACACTCTGATGAACTTAAATAAATCAATATGTGTATTAACAAAATCATCCCCTTGTGTAGGGCAAAAATTAAGACCTTTACTTAAAATATTTCCTTCATCAGTATCCAAAACTTTATTGGACAAGTTAACAATCTTTAGATCAGTATTAGCATTTTGACAGGTAACGGGATCAATCGTAGTACATGATTTACTAATGGTTTTATTTCTTTGGTTTGGTCACCAAACTCGATTTGTATGTCACGGTTCCCCTTGTCTCCACCCTTTGACCTCCTCCCTCCCCACCTCGTTTTATTTGGTGTCTTTTTTGTTGGAGGCGGTTGCTTATTCTGAGTTTGGCCAATTCTTTTTGAAAGGAAGAGGCCCCTTCTTCTAAAGGGACATCTGGCACTGTTTTATTTGAAGTAGAGCTACCAAAGGATGACACAGATATATTGCTATTGGAACCAGTTTCCTCACTCTCATCCCTATTCTCTCTTGTTCTTTTTTTGTTCACCTCCTCAGTTCCCTGTATCCCATCAAATCTTTTGGCAAAGGTATATACCCTGCCATCTTTATAGGACCCCTTTTTCTCGCTCCGGTCCGGATGTGAGTGCGGAGTAACTGCACTGTGCATTGTTTTACAACGGGCTCACCTAACTGGGATTATTGTCAATTTTAAATATATTGCTCATGGAAAGGCACATTATATGCGCCGTGTAGTAGCTGAATCGCTATTAGTTAACTGGGGATTCTTTTCTTTCTTTTTCATTATACGGGCTATTTGACTTTTTGGACGCACGTGTGGCCCGGTTTGGAGCGTGATTTGCTATTTGTTATGAGGTGCATGACATGAATATAGTGCTTATTAAATGGGGACTGCCTATGTTTGTGCACTTATCTATATATGTTTAAGAGGCTCGCTTTGGAGTTTACTTCAGTGGACAAATTATGATCCATTTTGTCTTGCCTAAATACTTGACAGTACTATCGCATTTTGTGGTGGGAGGGAAATATTTACTTATTCCTTCTTTCTCTTTCTAGGAAGGACGGCCACGACACTGGCCTGTTAATATATAGTTATCTTTGTTGGGCCATTTCTATTTCTATCAATCGAATACGGAGGTAAGACTATGCTGATAACATGAATAAATGATCGTTCTCACTTACACAGGTATCATTAGATCTGTTTGAATTTGGAACCATGCTCTTTCTTTCCCTCTTTCTTTTTTTAATAGGATTGTGGGCTGATACTTTATAAAAATGGATATCATGGTTCCGCATGCACTAGCCTATGGAGTTACAACAACATTGTTGATTTGATTCTATTTTATCGTTTTGCGGAGGTAAGATGTTGTCTTGTAATTATGAAAGGCTTTGTAAGGGTCCTCTGTGGGCATTACTTGTAATGGTGATATCTACTCCATCTTAGATGTTTGGATTTTGTGTTTGTCTATAATTATGTCTGTGGACCGGTATTTGAAGCTATTCGATACGTGCTTGTTCAGAGGATTTTTTGTTGCAACTTTATAGCTTCTATTATCTAGAGAGGTAGGATATTTACTCTTGAGTATATGGTTTTGCCAGCCAGGATTAAATATTGCTTTAATCTCTTTAGCACATTTTATAATGAGAAATGTGACATTACTATCTTGCTTATAATTAGGTTCCACAAAATGTTGGATTGTTGGATTCAGGACTACTTTGTATTCAATTTGTGATGATGATTTTTTTGGTAAGATAACTTTATTATTTTTTGCAATGAGTCTATCTGTGAAAAGTCGTTGACCCTTTTTGATGTTCTCTAGAGCCGCAATCATTAAAATATGCTGAGAGTAAGGTTGGGTGCAATAATGGGTATCCCCTTTTCTGTTAAGTGTTGAAATCTTTTTCTTCCCCTTTTTTTCTTCTTTTTCTTCTTTTCTTTTTCTTATCTCTTATTTATTTCTGGTTTCCCATTGGGATTTAGATATGTTGCTTATAATGTTTGTCACTACATTTTGTCCTTTTGTATTTTTTTTTTTGTATTGTAGTTTAGGTACAATTCTAGTGCCAATGGACTGTCTTTGCTATTTCTGATGATTTTTGTTCTCTCCCTTTTCTTAAATCACTGTCTATATATGGACAGTGTTTATGATATCGATATGAATACACATATTTAATATTGTATATCAAGTGTTTTTCCTTACACGTATGCTGGTTTTTTATTAATGTTGTCACTGTTTTTATATTTGTATTCTTGTGTTTTGATTTTTTTGTCAATGTTTTCAATGTTGTATTTTTATACACATAGTACGTTTGATCTTTGTAAAGGTTTCTGTGTTGTATTTTGTACATTTGGGTTTTATATATGTGTCTATATTTGTGCTCTTTCAGCCCTGACGAAGTTCCAATGGAACGAAACACGTTGGCTGTGGTTGAATTTTAAAGATATAAAAAAAGGAATAAAGGATATTTTTGGATAAATTGGAAGCTCGTTTTGACTTTACTCTCTGGTGCACCGTCCTTTTCTTCAAAGAGTTGCGTATCTGATCTTCAGTGGAGCGAAAGTGCGGCGAGCTCCGGATGATGGTTGCACAGACTAAGGACTTTTACATTTACTTTGAAATTGAGGTGCTGAACACTGGTCAGCCGCATTGTTCGCTTTTTAACAATACCTTGTCCAATCATTGAATGGATGGATAGAGATAAGAGACCGGGCTGCATGTCTGAATGAACAAATAGTTGGATGGTGAGGAGCGGGGGGAGGGGTGAGTTAATTCAACAAAGGATGACAATGAATACAGACTTTTAGCTACGGTGAGCAAATGGTCTCAAGGCAATGACCAAGGGCGGGTGATCTGGTTTTCATTTTAGCTTCCGCACTAAAGCCCCACCCTCTCCAAACACTCCAACACCCTTCTTCATGAAACATGCCTGGAAGTATTTAACATAGTGCACTGACTCAGTGCCTCAAAGAACTCAACACAAAATATTAAGCTTTAATTTAAAATGGGGGAAAGAAAGAGCTAACCATGTAGTGGCTGAATTCCACAACGTGAACCCAGGAAACCTGGCATCAATCCTGGGTTCCATCTGACCCATTAAATGTTTCCATGTTCATTAACATAATATATCACTTTTAACAATTGCCACTCAATGCAATGGTATAATTCAATATACTAAATTGGCTTGCGTTGCAACATTCGCATTATAAAAAATTGCACAGTTTTAAAAATTGAAGAGTCTTCATCATATATGTACTGGGCTCTCTGAGCCAAGCAACAGCAAACTCCTCGCCCAGCCTCACCCTAAAGTCCTGAAGGCGAGCGCTGCTTGTGGTGACCCTGCAGGAGACAGGAACCACCTGAATGCAAAAACAACTGGTTTTGAGGTGAACATGGTCTGCCTGGGCACGCTTTAAAAAACATGTTTTATGTTTTTAAAGCACAGATGCAGTGCAGTCAGGAAACGTGATCATCCCCATCAACAAAATCGCCCCCCACCCGCATGTAAACCTGTCCCCATCCTGCCAACCCACTGGGAAAATGCCCAGTGCCCCAGAGCACCAGTCCGGACCTGGATTTTTGATTAAATTACTGAGGGAAAAGAGATGGAGCAGTGCTCGGGATGTTGAGTTCAGCTACACTTTGATCATGCTGTCCCAGGGGATCAGGACCAAATAGGAAACAAGCCTCTGGCCCAAGCCTGCAGTGCTCACTCCCTGCCCACCAATACAAATTAAGCACCGTATTTCTCATACAGAGCATTGCTACAGCTGTGTTTTTTATATAAAAAGAACGCTTGTAGTCAACCCTACATGACTCAGCAAGTACCCCTTCAAACCCACACTGCCTCTCTGATTCCACGTCACTCTCTTTATAGATGCTTAGAGGTTGATAAGCTTCTTAGGAAGAAGCATTGACCCTTGCTGCCCCTCCTCCCCACCTACAAACTGGGTTCTCTGCCAATCACTCTTTTGCAATATTCCTCAGAATCTGACATCACATGACCTATATGAGTCACTTACCAACTATATAAGGCTGAACCCTCCTGAGCAACACCAGCCTGAGCAGCAGAGATTGAAGATCCAGTCTGAGCAAGGAGGAGCGATGGCACCGGTGAGTGGGAGTGGGGCAGTGGATGAGATATGTGAGAGTCAGACAATGGAAGAAGTGAGTGTGAGTGGGACAGTGGAAGAGGTGAGTGGTACAGTGGGAGAAGTGAGTGGCACAGTGGAAGAGGTGAGTGGGAGTGGGCCAATGAAAGAAATGAGTACGGGTGGGGCAGTGGAAGAGGGGAGTGTGAGTGAGATACTGGAAAAGATGTGTGAGTCTCACAATGGAAGAAGTGAGTGTGAGTGGGACAGTGGAATAGGTGAGTGGTACAGTGGGAGAAGTGAGTGGCACAGTGGAAGAGGTGAGTGGGAGTGGGCCAATGAAAGAAATGAGTACGGGTGGGGCAGTGGAAGAGGGGAGTGTGAGTGGGACACTGGAAGAGATGTGTGAGTGTCACAATGGAAGAGGTGAGTGGGACAGTGGAAGAGGTGAGTCAGAGTGGGTCAATGAAAGAAATGAGTACGGGTGGGGCAGTGGAAGAGAGGAGTGTGAGTGAGACACTGGTAGAGATGTGTGAGTCTCACAATGGAAGAAGTGAGTGTGAGTGGGACAGAGGAATAGGTGAGTGTAACAATGACAGAGGTGAGGAGGAATGGGTCAATAAAAGAAGTGAGAGTCAGTGGGACAGTGGAAGAGGTGAGTGGGACAATGACAGATGTGAGTAGGAATGCGTCAATGAAAGAAGTGAGTGCGAGTGGGACAGTGGAAGAGGTGAGCGGGACAATGAGAGAGGTTAGTAGGAATGGGTCAATGAAAGAAGTGAGTGTGAGTGGGACACTGGAAACGATATGTGAGTCTCACAATGGAAGAAGTGAGGCTTGAGTGGGATAGTGGAAGAGGTGAGTAGGAGTGGGTCAATTAAAGAAATGAGTAAGGGTGAGGCAGTGGAAGAGGGGGAGTGTGAGTGCGACACTGGAAGAGATGTGAGGTGGTGAGGAAAGGGCCTATGACAGGAGCGAGTGGGGGGAGCATGGGCATGATGATGGAGGTGAGTGCCGAAGATGTAGATGAAGAGATGAATGGGGTGTTAGAAGGGACCCTAGAAGAGAGGGAAGTAAGGCAGGGACCAGGTCGGGGTACAAGGGGGTAGACTACATCCATCCACAGTTTTCGCAGGGCGGGCCCCAGTGAAACAGGCTGAACTTGCCCCCATGTAATTTTCAGACACATGGACACACTCAGCAGCTCCTGCATGTGATCTGCTTTCCCTTCAGAGCAGCAGTGTGCAGGCAGCGAGGCTTTTGCATTTTAGATTCCAGCTGGGTGACTGGCAGCAAACAAAGGGCAACGTTAATGGGCCATCAGCCCTCCTTTTGTTCCAGTAGGATCCTTACTAGGAGCTATCTGAGCCCCACACATAGATGCCAATGCAATGGCGGGAAACAAAGGGGCACAGCTTGTTATCACTTCAGCACTTCACAGGTACTTAAGAGAAACTGATCTGGAGGCAAGCTTTGGACTTTGCTCAATCCCTGCATATAAGAGATTTGCATGTGCGGTAAGAATGTCAGATGAATCGTCTGTGCGAGTACTTTTTTATTTCCTTTATAGTGCTACTCATCGCAGTGTAGGGTGTCAAAGCACTTTACATCATTCACAAACATTACACATAGCGCTAATATCGGCAACCCTCCCTGACACACCAGGTGATTAGCTAGTTAGCACACAAGAAATTAAAGAAATCAGACAACACATGATTTGGTGGAAAAACAGTTTGCTGCAAATTTATTTAATTCATTCCATAAGTGAAATATGCCAATATGGTGGGTTAATTTACCGGCGATCCAAGGGCAGGCAGCCGTAAGTAACCTAAGCTGCCCACTCACCTTATGAGCCAAACAGCTCCGTGGGCCAACCCATTCAGCGCTACCATTTTTAAATTCATGACCGCCAGTCACTGATTGTTACTCACACATTTTTAGGTCTCGCCTAGCTATTGCGTTTACGCAATCGCTATGCGAGACTCTAGTAAGGGGCATTTCAAAGTGCTCCCAAAAGTGGATTGCATGGCGAGCACGCGCACAATCACATGCATCGTGCCGCCATGCAATCCGTTTGGGGAAGCGCTTCAGCCCACTGTCGTCCTCGGCATCATACTTCAAAGGGTCCGCTCCCCCGCCTGGAATGCGCTCCCCCGCCCCGCCAAGCGCGCGCACCACGCTCCGCCGCGTCTCGCCGTGAATTTACTTTCACTTTCGCGCGGCGGGTGCTCGCGGCCGGACCACTTGAGAAGCCGGGCTTCTCTTGTCCTCCTTTACATCAGCTCTTCCCTCACCTCTCCGTTCACCCCCCTTCTCTGACGTCTTTACTCTCACCTCGGATCTTTTCCCCGTCATAGATTTTTCCTGAGGTTCTCCCCCCCCTTTACTTTCACTTCATATTCCCTCTATCCAGCATCCTTTTGGCCCTTTTTAATCCTCACAAGACCACTCGCACGTTTTCCCTCTCTCGTTCCCTCTTCTCTACTTTCCAACACTGTATTTCTGGCTCTCTTGCGTCTGACTCTCTCTCCCCCTCTTCTCTCCTTTCTTACACTATTTATTACCCGTCCCCTTGCATCTGACTCTCTCTCCGCCTCTCCCTGGCCCTCCTGTCACCTGCCCCGGTGGTGTTCTTGGTGGAGCTGTCATCTGCAGATGGTTCCCCTTGCTGTGTTGTCTCGGCCTGGCATCACTTCGCCTCTCCACCCCTAGCTGGAGGGCACGGATTTGTGCATCACCCCGCATCTCCACCCCTAGCTGGAGGGCACGGATCGGTGCGTGCATCACTCCTTCTCCACCCCTAGCTGGAGGGCACGGATCGGTGCGTGCATCACTCCTCTCCACCCCTAGCTGGAGGGCACGGATTTGTGCGTGCGAGTGAGGCCTACACCAAGCACCACAGTGTTTGCTTTGTGCACGGCTCGTGTCTTCTCCAGTGTCTTGTGCTTGCTTTACTAGAACGAGGAACTTTTCAGCTGCTCTGCGCACCCTGTGACCCTGGGCAGGCCGCTGGATTTTACACGCGCCTTTATTTGTTCTAATTTCCGAATCCGAAGGGGAGGGCGGGAGTTTGGGAGCACCCAGGCATCGCATAGGCTGTGATTTATAAAATGCTTTTCAGAGGTGATGCCTACACCCCCTCTCCACGTCTGCAGGGTTCACGTGTTTGATGTTAGCGCATGTGACAAACATTACTGTGACCCAAACACCTTCTCTTCGCAGAAGATGCTCTCCAGGGATCCTCGCTGCTGACGCTTTCCACTCCCCGCGCGGATCTTGTCCACCCGAAGTGGTTCTTTGTAAGCACTATTAGGCACTCTCACCAGTAAAGAAACGGAGCTAATTAGCTCCACGAACGTAGCAATGTAAGAAAATGTGCAAAAGTCACAGAAAGGAAATTAATAACAAGTTTGTTTTATTTTTATTTTTCAAGCTTCCTAGTTTTGTAGCTTTATAAAACACGAGCTCGACCCGAACGTTTTGGAGCACTTTGCATGAGTACCAGTTTCATTACACAGGGCCGCATTCACTTTTTATTTTTAGGCATTGGGAGATTAAGGGATTCGCCCAGAATCACAGGCTTTTGAGCTGACGCCGAGATTCGTCCCTGGTTCACCAGTACCAAAGTCAGCAGCTCTGATATAACCCCACATCGATCCTCTCCCTTACCTTTTCCTCATCTATAAAGGGGTTTGCGACCACTAAAATGTTTTTTTATATTTACCAAACCCATTTTATATGTATCCCCTTACTCGCATCTTCTCGCCATCTGCTTTTTCTTTATCTCATTCTCTCTCATCCCTTTGCTTCTCCCTACCTCCCTCCATCACACTTCCTGGTTTCTTTTTTCATATCCCTTTATGCTAAATTCCATCTCTAACCAAACTTCTAAACACCTCTAGCAAAACACTTCTCGTGCTACTAGTACTGCTTTGTGTTCTCTCACAAAGCACCATTGTCGAGGGCAGTAGTGATGCCAGCTCCTTCCTCCTCCCAACACGTATGCCTGTGGGTTCGTTTTACCGTATATTAGTTTTTGTTCTGCTCTGGTAGCTGTCATCACACACTGTGCTGCTTGATGAGTGGAATTAAAGTCGAAAGAAAATTTTTCGTCGGTCGATTTCAATAGTGGGATTATTTTTTTTCTTACAGTCATGTCAGTCAAAGAAATACATTTTCTCTCTTTATTCTGCAGACGTTTGGAGGCCCTGCTCTTTACTATGTGTAGTTTAAATTGATTTTGACAAATAAACCTTTCTCTAAAATACATCATTTCTTCACGTATTTCAGTCATCGCGTGGTCCATTAGTTCATTACTTTTTTCATATTGAAGCAATTTCATCTCTTTATAGTTTTCTTTTCAAAAACGATACCAGACACAAATCCGGATTTCTCTTTTGGAAACCTCCCAAACTTTGTAGGATCGTTTTCACTTATTTCTAAAGCCCGACCAAGCATTGTCAATTTATGTGTCCTATTCCCGTTTCTACTGTGTACTGTTTGTGAGAGCCACACCTCACCGCACCAGAGGCACAATACAATGGCTTCTATTTGGGATTTCCACTCTATTTTGTGCTCGTGAAAAAAAAACCTGCAGCAACAGAGTCTGGTAGTAAGTCTCCATGTTGTCATTTTTGTTTGTTTTGGTATGTTACACTGTCAGTATTTCTGTAGTGCATTACACTATGGTTGCATTTCAGAGCTTTCTTGATCTATGTGCCTTTTCTCCTGGTTCTGTTTTTTCCATTATTCCACTGTGAATTGCCTTTTGGTTTTGTATGGGGAGCAGAGAAATGTGTAGTTTAGTCATGTTTTGTTTTTTGGTTAATGAGAAAGTAAAATATTTTTCCCCTGCTCAAGATTTTGTAATGTGTTACGTGTATGGATGGATGTGCCTAATGGCTTTGCCATTTGTAGGTCTTGTTACAGAGGGCCACCAACTTCGCCAAGCCTCTGATGACCGTACATTTTAGGTTCCTTTTTGGCAGGCCGTATAATTTGCTCTGCACTTTGAATATCGCCCACGTTTATTATATTGTACACCTGCCTGCTGTTCTGTGCCGGTAAAACTAACTTAAAGAGGCCTCGAACACACCCATCCCCCATTACCTCCCAGGGCCTTTATGCACCTAGTGAATTGAGGTGAGCAGGTGGTACAGCACAGAAAGTGGTTTCACATCTGATGTCCTGACTCACACCACAGGCTCATTGCACGTGCGCACTGGTCTCTTGCATTTGAAAACACATTGTTTTTCCTTTAATAATGTATTTCACAATGCACACGACAAAAGACAGACAAAGTTATGGTGGCCATTCAAGTGCTTAAACAAGAAAGTGTGATGCCGAGACTTACAGATACTGGCTGCCAACGGGTCCGCGTCTCCTGGTGATGCGAGGGTGTCCTTTCCACTGGCCTTTTCCGAGGAGAAGGCACCAAAACACACGTGCTTGCATACAGGCCTACTTGTGACAAATGTAACAAGCATTTGCAATGCAACAGGGCTCGCATTTGCAAGAGTGTAAGCTATTGGCATTGTAAATGACAATGCCTTGTATTTATGTTTTGGAAACCAACACGTCAATAAAAGGCATTGATTTTTACAATGCCAATAGCTCAGACTCTCACAACTGCGAGACCTATTGCATTTCAAATGCTTGTTAGGGGTGGACCGGTGCAGGGCAAGCCCCCAGTTCCTCAGGTTTGCAACCACCAGAAGGACTAACGGGGCACCACTGCTTACATCCCAGGGTCCTGCCGTAAAGACTCGTGGGGTTTGGCATCGAGCCCCCCTACTGTACTCCCTCAGATGATATCCCTATGTTCCAAACTGCCTCTGAATCGCAATATAAGTCCGCCAAATGCCCTGGAGGTGGCTACCTTGTTATCAATTAATCACTTCATAGGCACTTAAGAGAAACTGATTTGGAGGCGAGCTTTGGACTTTCCTCAATCCCTGCATATAAGAGATATGCATGCGCTGCAAGAATGTCAGATGTATCAGTCTGTATGAGTAATTTTTGTATTTCCTTTGTAGCGCTACTCATCCCAGTGTAGGGTGTCAAGGCACTTTACACGTATGGTCCGAGGTAACAGTGGGGACAGGGAGAGCATTTTGTGTTTGACTGGGGAACTGAGTGTTGGAGACATTGGTGTTTTCATAGCTTTATGCAAGGTTTTGTATTTCGTACTCTTTGAGTGGGGACTCTGCCCAATTGGGTCTGGGGTAATGATTATCCCAGGGAGTCATGATTGGGGAGGGGCTCTTGAGCTGTGCTTGATGAGGTGGATCGCACTTGTTAGAGGTCATTGATTTGCTGAAACGAGTGAAGGCGTGTGTAAGGATGTCTACTTTCTTTGTGAGATAAGATGTAGAGGGCAGAGAGAGGGCACCAGTGGTGGACAGGGGAGGACTGAGGCTTATCATGTTCTTTCGTGGGAGGTGTTGGGGAAGGTTTGCTGATCCAGGGAGTCGTGTACGTGTGGGATGGAGGGGGCGGAAATGGAGATTTAAGGAGGTAAGGTTTCGGACGTTGATTGCTCCTGTTGGATAAGATGGTGAGGCAGGAAGGTTAATGGCCCGGGAGTTGTCGGTGAGTAATTTATGGAAGGTGTGGAGAGGAAGTTGAAGGAGGAAGGGTGGATTTTGTGCGATGGGTGGGAGGGTATGTGAACTCTGGCTGAAGGTACTGGGTGTGGGGGTAGGTGCCTGGAACTTGCTGGAGTGTTTTGTGCGTGGATGATTGAAGCTGGGGAGAAGGAGGATGAACTAGGGTAGGAGAAACAGTGGAGGTGTTAGAAGGTGTGAGGAGTGGAGGACAAGACAGGTGTGAAGTGTAGAATGTTGGGGAAGATGAGAAAGGAGGAGTAGCGTGAGTGACCAGAAGGGTTGGCGACGGATGAATGTGCATTGAGTAGAGAAGAAATCAGAGGTGTTAAGTGTTGAATGTTGGGAGAAGAAGAGGAAGGGGCATTAGGGTTAGAGGGCGAGCAATCCAAAGGGTCGAAATGTGAATTCGCTGGGAGGGGTTCGTTTGAGAGCAGGAAAGATATTGTCAACAAAGAATAGGATCTTATTTTTCGCTTAGATCATTATTTTCCTATTGAATATGGAAATTGGAAGGGTACCAGGTACTGATTTGGAGAAAGCCGTGGATTGAACCTGTAAAACACAAAACCAAGTTGGCTTCTGAGCGGGGCCTGAGTTGCAAGTAAGATCCTGAAAGCCAGGTGATGTATGTCTTGGATCTGCTTGTGGACTTAGTGACATTTCTCATGAGGCATCTGGGTCAGAAGCCACATCTGTCCTTTTGTTTGACATCGATCCCATCACATGTAATGGGATTTTCTGTCATAATACTATTGGTTATTTTGATTAATGTCATATTATGGTTTTGAAACAAAAAAACAATCATTCCTCTTTTTGATCACAGAATTTTCACAACCATGTTATGGAGTTAATGACTTGAAATATATAGGAACTTTAATTTCAGCCACAGACGTGTTGACTTCCACTGATCGCGGAGTAAATAAAGTAGTTCAGAATTACACAGCAAGATTTCCCTCTTCCTTCCAATGTCTCATTTGTTTTCTCTTTTCTAATAGGTCGTGGCGACTCAGGAACTTGGTCTTACGCCTGGCCACAGTGTATTTATAACAGGCATGATAAAGAATGACATCGATGCGTAAGTATTGGGGTATCTGGGACTTGGCGGTGTGTACTGGGGACAGCATACAGAGGACAGGCACTGGAAGTGGAGGGGTTTGTCTTTTCGTGGTAGGGGGTGAAGCAGTGAGCAGAAAGGAAATGTGGTAAAGAGAGCATGTATCTATGGCTCGGGAACGGTATGGTATGGACATGCAGGTGATAGGCATGTCAGTGCGGGGGAAGGGGCTGTAGGAAAAGGCTGGGGTATTTAGAAATGGGAGGTTTGAGCTGTGGGAGAATGAGTTTTTGAAACTTGAGACAGAACTCAAGGAAAGTCTTTTTTGTGCCCTATAGTTGTAGCATCAACCTTGGAGAGGACTTTGACAACCTAGTTCTGCACTTCAACCCTCGCTTCAACTTAGGCAGCGACGTCAATACCATCGTCTGCAACTCTCGTTACCAGGGAACCTGGAACCAAGAGGTCAAAGACCATGACTTTCCCTTCCAAAAGGGGCAGAAAATACAGGTAAGGAAGTCAGCTGGGTTGTGGCTTAGCCAGGGAAATGCTAGAAACCGAATCAAGCACTCAAATTCAACCTTGATCCCTGCTTTCCTCACTGTCCTAGTCATAAAATCTTCTGTCTCTTTTAAGGCTCTCCTACAGAAAGAGCCAATGCAAGTTAACAATACTTTGGTAATAAAATGTGTTAAACTTTGGCACCTGGATTTAAAGATGACCCTAATCTCCCACGATTCCCCACTCAATAGTTGAGTTTGAGGTGACACTTCCAAAGCAGCGGAGGTTTTTTTTAGAGGTTTAGAGCTTTGCCCGAACAATGGATAATTTGCACTGAAATCTGTTTTGCCAAATATATTGTTTTTGAAAACCTTTGATGAAGGTTATGTTTGCATATTTTAACACTTTATTGAAGTCTTCAACTAACAATCAATAGGCCCATAGTGGCGTCGACAGACACTACATGAGCAGGTGTGTTCATAGACAAGTAGCAGAGCTAAAAATACAGAAAAGCAAAACCTGCATTATCAGTTTGCAGTATGTCAGGCTACGTTTGGGGACACGGGACAAGAAAGGGTTACTAGGTCTCAACCATGGGGGTAGAGGATGTTTGACTCTGATGTCCCGATGTCTGTCCTTCTATGGCTCTCCAAACTGGGCCAAGTACGACCCCTTCAGCACTTGACCCCTGTGACAGCAATGGCAAGCAGTAACAGGCTTCTCAGAGAAGTAGTATATGTAATAAAATGGCGAACAGGTGCTCAGTTGCAAATAAGTGCTATTGCGCCCCAAACGTAAGGGTTGAAATAATTTGCATCCTTTGCCCAGAGACCATTCTACTACGGCTCTGCCAACTGGGCCAAGCGCAACCTCTTCAGCACTTGATGCTCAATAGTAATAATAAGGAGCAGTCACAGGCTTCTCAGGGTGGTATTGTGGGTGTGCACAAGCTCTGCACTCAACAAATGCACATCCCTATAAGAAAGGAGTGTCCAACCCAGTGCCTGACTTTCAAAAAGAATGCACAGTAAAATTAAATAATACACTCACATGTATACATAATGGAACTTAGTGGCTTAGCGTTAGTGTGCATTTGTGCCTCTCTCCTCTAGACCTCCGGGTGCCGACCCTTTGCTCAGGTGGATTTTTCCCGCTTGGGCAAATTTTAGCAAGAATTGACTCAGATGCAGTTTTCAGCCCAACACTTTTAGGATAGGACATGGTCTGTCTTTCTCACTGTATTCAACCAACATATTTGCAAGTCTGTAGATTGGGATGTTTTGGCTCAGGTGCTCCCACACTTCTGGGGCAGAGCGCCAGCCTGCTGTCCATTTTGGGTGTCCTCAACATTTTCATATGCGGCTCTCTGAGCTGTCAAAAGCGGCTGTGGAAATCTCTAGGCTGTCCAGATCAGTGTGGCCGCGTGCAGGCCAGTTTGTTTTAAGCAAGTGAGGCAATGGGTGGGCTTCATCACATGGATAGGAGACCACAGCTTAGAACATGCCATGGTCTTAGGTAGTTAACCTCATGTGCAGTGCCTCGGGTAATGCCACACTATTACAACATGGGCACTGCAACTAAGGTCAAGCTACAGCTGGTTATTTCTTGCACACAAGTCACACCTTTGTCAATTACTTGAGGTGCATCTGCTCAGGACACACTGCCGTTGATTACTCCAGGCACAGTGGCTTAGGTCAAATTGCATCTTCAGGATTCGTGCTGGAAATTGCAGTAGAGCATGTGGAGCCTACTGACACCAGGGTGTAATCCCTGTCTGTAGTTGACCATTCTAGCAAACCCACCGCACTAGTGTCACACTGCACCTCATTCTGCCCAAACAGTCACTCCTCTTGCAGAGTTAGCAGGCTCCTTTCCGCTCTCACCAGGCTGACTGGCTGACATCTCTGTGCTTTAAGATAAGTTATCAGCTTTTGTAGCAAATGATCTACACAGATGATGGGAAGATGGCTTTCAGGTTGACACAAGCTCTGGTTACACAACAGTCATCTGAGTACTCAGAAGAGCCCTCCCTTCCATGGACAAAGAGAACTTTGAACCAGAACAGCAAGCAGCTCAGTTAACCCCACATTTATACTGTCGAAGCAGGCAGGAGATGTGCATGGGCCATCTGTACTTTCAGAACCGGCTAGGGAGGTTCTCTTTTCAAGTGTTCTTTCCATGTAGCTCTCCAATCACAGACTTGATGTAGAGTGATGCTTCTCACACAACAGTTGTCCAAAGAGGTATGCACCTAGCTGTCATCAGCCACACAGAAGAATAACCAGAGAAAAGACAAACGGCTGACCTCAAATTAGGAGCCCTTTTTACCTTGACCAATAGAGATTGCAATCCCACCCTTCTCCCCCACCATCGGCAAAAGGACACCGCTTCAGGAAGACTAATCAGAAACTCATCTCAGTAAAAGGCCTAATTGAATTTCTAAAATAACCTTGCCCCTGTTTTCCCACTTCAGTGTCTAGGTCTCCTCTCGCCAGCTTCAGCAGTGTCATTAATACACTTCCACTGTCTGGGAAAACAACCCCACCCCTCACCTCCATTTTATGTAAAAGGCCAGGACACAAGCATCTAAAATGGATCCAGCAGGCCCCCATTCCTCTGGTTCACTCAGACACACAAAGCATATACCCCACATGCCACATACACAACCATGCATCCCATACACTTTGGGTTCTGGTGCTAGCATCTGGGTAAATGCATAGATCTTGGGTGCCACCCCAGTGGCACAGATGAAAAAATCTGATAACAACTATGGATTCTCCAAACATTGTATGCTGTCTTCACAACTCAATGTACTAAACCCATGACGAGGACAGTGGTCCACTGTCTGTACAATGATGATATGTTTGTTAAAAGCCTCCAAGTCATGCAACAAGTACAGGATCTCACTCATTTCAAGGGACAGGCCTAGGCTTCTTTCTACGCACACTCTAGATTACTGTGAGGCGCGTGCCAAAATCAAAACCCAGGACACTATCTACACACAGTCAGGCACTCTGGTCAGGGGAACACAGCTGCACACCATTCAGAGGTCTTCCACGTCCCAACACAGTACATGGAATAAGGCAGTTAAGGTGGCCTTGTGTGGCTTGATAAATCTCACTTAGGTTTTGCATGACCTTTGTGCCTCCTTGAATGGCACAAGGGTGATGCAAAACCCTGATAAATATGGGCCTGAGTCTTTCAGACAATCCTTTATGGCTGCCACTGAGCCCTGTACCCAACAAATAGCCAGTCTTGGCGAGCATCAAAACCATAGCTGAGAAAAGCCTCTTTGAGGCTGGCACATCCCTAACAAAGCCAGCAGGGTAGACAGAGCAAAAGGTGTATTAATCATGTCTGAGTGCATAATAAAATACTGACATCAGTGGTCCAGCAACAAGGGTAAAGTCCATGCTCGGTTTATGAATCTGTCCTTCGATTGTCAACAGAGAAATTAAATCAAGTCCTCCTCAAAGCAAAAAGATTATATTCTCCATAGGGTGTAGTACAACCCATGTGGACCTCTTCCCACTGTGAATGGGTTACCACCAACTTTGAATTGGTGGTAAAGTATTACTGTTTTGTGACTGGAATTTGGTCATAAGTCATTAATACATGCCACTGCGATTACGTATTAGAGGTGGTGTTCTAAACACGCTCCTTCCAAATAACATATCGGAATTGGGTGATAAACGCCATTTGCAATTTGTTAACATGCTACTTAATCGCAATTTGGTGTTGGTACATTTAAAAAAAGCATTTTTATGGCTGAGTCCACCAATTGGGTCAGTTGCGACTTCAAAAATGCTTTAAACATCTGGCCCTAAGTTCATTCTCTCCTGCTAATTAGACTCTAATGATGACACTATATTTATATAACAGTCCCAAACCACTCTGCAGAGCTTAATCTTTTCTCTTGATTTAGTAAGCATCCTTCTCCTGAAAGCTATGCAAAACCTGAACACTATAATTGCAAATCTGGGACAATAGTTGGCCAAATCCTGCTGGCAGCATCTTCATAAACCTCAGACTATTACAGATGATATGTATTTATCAGACACAAAAAATAAAGTAATGTTTATTATAGGTGACAATAGCCGGGTGATAACTCATAAAGAATTTCAGTCATATAATATTATTATACACATCTTTTTCAAGCTCAGAAAATAACATTTGAGATGAAAATAAGGTGGAAGGAAATGGGTAAATTTCCACATCAAATAGGAATAATTTGCAAATCTGTGGTCCTTGGGTGTATTGTTCTCCACATCCATGTATATGTTTTCTTGATATTTACTCATGCTATTTTTGGGAGACCCTTCTCTTTGTCTATCACTGGGAGGAATTTTTATGGTACGTATGAAAATGTTAATAAGTATTATACATGTTAATCTGGATAATATAGGTTTATCATACTCACAAAATTTGATGAGAAGAATGCTTGCAATTTTTCTAACCACTGGCAGTCGCACTGGGTAGCATACCAACCCATCATTCTTTTGCCCACCCTGGAACCTTAGTTTTCAAAGATGTGGGTTCAGAGCTCACTGTGCCACTGGAACCAATAAACCTGGCTGAAGAGCCCTACTCACAGCGGAAACGATCTTTGGTTGCTTGTGCTCTGGTTCAGAGAAGACCATGCCTGGAAGTTTGGGCTGGATGGTTTCTATTGGAGCAGGGTCAAGACTGATCTGCAAATGGCTGGGCCCAAACTGAAAGGCCTCTGTAATCAAAAGAACAAAGGTTGGGATACTACCGCGAGTGATTGCCAGTGGTTAGACAAATGTCAAGCCTTCCCTCCTTCACCTTTTGTGTGTTGGGTAATATTGGTTGCTTTGAACCATAAGGGTTGGAACACGTGGACCTTTGAACATTTTTCAC
Organism: Triturus cristatus; assembly: GCF_964204655.1. Lineage (NCBI taxonomy): Eukaryota > Metazoa > Chordata > Amphibia > Caudata > Salamandridae > Triturus > Triturus cristatus. The sequence goes on along the minus strand of NC_140585.1, from coordinate 1,121,617,288 downwards.
ATGATGCATATTTTTACATATTACGTGCTTGGCTTTAGCGACTGTGTGCTTATGGTAATGACTCACTTTTTAAATTGAAAGCACATTTTGGGGTTTGTTTATAACTTTGGCGCAATTTGATCAATTTTTTGACGATTCCCATAGAAATATGTGCATTTCAGTAAAGTAAAAACCTCTGAATGTATTTACACCAAACATAGCATGAAATTAGAACTTTACTTAGAGTAGAATCTTTTTTCCCTGTTTGGTGTATTTTTCCTGATATATCTGTTACAAAAGTGCCCCCTGACTTTAAGGGGTTAGTTTTAGAACTATCTGGACTGTTTATTTGCGGACTGTCCATGTGCTCCAGTCTGTGGAGTGTACGAATTCCACTGAGCAAGAGAGTATTTTCTCCTGTTGTCCAGAACAGCTTCACAGATCCTAAACCTGGACCTCAGCACCAAATGCTGTAATTGGTGGACCACTTCATGTCTTGTGGGCATGAAGATCAGGGACAGCATTCACGGACCATTTGGCCAGTGTGCAATTGAGACCTAAGATCCAATAAAGTAAAAAAATATTATTTTGCGCAGAGTTCACAGACCCAGGCCAAGGTTACAGACCCAGGAGCCTGCCTGAGGGCATCTGACCCAGATAGAGACACACAGCTATAGAGGCCTGGCCCCGCAGTGTCTTAGGTCAGCCAGTCCCAACTGCAACTGCACAGTTTAAATCTGTGTCTTTAGCCAGTGTGTGTTTCTGGAGATGGAGCCCAGGACTAATTAATTTGAAAGATGTCACAATCACAATGGACAAGACAAGTCTACTTTTAACCATGACGCACGGTTGTATGTCAGAATATTACAAAATACTGACATGCCCCAAATATTGTTTAGAAAAATATATAAGTTCCCATTGGGTATAGATTTTCTATTATTATTTATAGAGGCAATATTTAGGACAAGATATTTAGTTCAGACATTATTTTGACAATGGTATTCTGGTACCACACTATCATGTTGTGGTCCCCGAGTATGCATGGGTAAAACACACTCCACATACATCACGTTCCCTCTACAAAAATGAGTCAAGGACCCCAGTTATGGCTAATTGATCACACCTTTCCTGGGGAATGCTAGCAGGTACATCTGCCACCAGGAGTGCAGGTAAGAAGGCCTATAATCCAGAACTACAAAATACTACCACCACTGCAAGAACTGCACAGCGTGGTATTAGGATAGTAACCACTCTCGCTAGGGTTTGATGAACAGTTTGGGTATATCGCTTTTTAGTAAACCTAGGCAGAGTTCGCGAAGTGACCAAAAAAACTCCACCGCGCTAAGCGGAACTCTGCAAGCGGTGGAGTGCATTTGGTAATGACTGTTTGCGTTGATTTTCAGCGCGGGGTGTTTATCCTGCGCTGGAAAAATAACGTGAATGACATCATGCACAGCGCAAGAGGGCGTTGCTTCTTTTCTGCTGCTCGAGTAGATTTTCTACTCGAGTGGCAACTCGCTCAATGCGAACGGAAGGTTTCCCAACGCGAGTGGTCGCGACCACCCGTGACACCCAACTTGAGAAAGAAGACTGCCTGCGTTGTGAAATCTCGCTGGGAGGTGGATTTTTCTCACTTGAGATTGCCAACTTGTTGTTGGGAAGCGCGAGCAAGCAAAAATAATGCCTGGAGGTGGATTTTCCTCTCTCCCATTTGCCAACTTGATGTTAGGGAGCGTGAGCAAAGGAAAAAACTCCGCTCCTCAGAGCCGAGCGGAGATTTTCAGAACTATGCATGCTCCGCGGAGTGCGGAAAACTCCCAAAACTCCATGAGTGGAGTGGAGTTCACCAACCAGGCTTACTTTTTAGCTGAGCTAGGTCATGATTGCATTCACTATCCTCAACATTTGGTCAATCCTACTAGTTTCACTAATGTATCTCCCCCTGCTGTTGTCTATGCAACAAAGGGAAGGAAAAGATTTAATTGGTGGATTTTCTGGCCGTACCACTTGCTCCATTAATGCGCGTCTTGGTGGCCACAGATATGTCTTCTCACATGGTCATACTTGTATAAGTGTCCTGAAGAACTGAATTCTCTGCCTAGCCACATACGCAGTGTGGAGCTTCTGGGTTATGCACAGAGGCATCTTTGAGCAAACTTCACAATCCATCCACATTCATGATAGCGACTTTCTCGGGAAAACTGGTGTGTTCCACTTAACAGCCAAAAACGCCCCTGCCCATTTGGGGGATTGGAACCAGAGACTTGTCCAGACAAACATTTAATGGGAGGAAATCAGGGGGTCCTTGTCGCAGTTACCCATTTGACCCTGATGGAAACACTTATGCTAGTTCAGCTTTTGTTCTGAGGCGAGGATCCAGGAATTGCGACTGAGCATTCTTTTCTGACTTTTGGCTGTGCTGCTGAGGATGTTTCTCCACCAAATGGCTCAGTCGGCGGCGCACCTTGCCCCTTCTGATCTCTTCTATAGGCAGTCCACTAAACACCTACTGCCATCTGCTTGGGATCAACCAGTGAGAGTCACCAAGGTGCTATCTCAATTTTCCTTAATGAGTTGCGTTCAGCTGATGGGTTTTGATTTAAATCCCTTTCTACAAACAATTATAGACAGGGATTTGCACCAAAATCCAATGTCTCAACTAGGCAGACACAATGAGGAGAAATGTTTTCATTTCTCCTCGTTTTACCTACTTTGCATGTGTGCTGCATTGTACAGCACATATACAAAGCAGGAAAAATGTTAAAGGATAGTGTTTGTGTTGGAAGAGTCACCATTCTGTACAAAAACTATTCCTTACAGACAGCACACACCCTTGCACTATAGCGCAAGGGTATGTGCGCTGGCACAGTCAAAAGTGCGCTAACGCAGGGAGAGAGGAAAACACTGCCAAATCGTAGTAGATATTGCGTTGTTCAGCTCTCTCCCTTTCATGCGGTGTAGCAAGTTTAGTTGCTTTTGAGTAAATCTGGGCCCCTAGTCCGTTCCTGTCCACCCTTTCATGCAGTCTCCATATTAGGTTTTGCACCATTCAACCAGAATCCAAAGGAGACCTCAATACTTCTGCTGTCACTCTTAATATTTCTCAGCACAAGAACAGATGGCTCGCCCATACCATATTCAGACTGCATACATCAGTTCCACCAAAGTCTCAGTGTCAGTTAACTGGATCTTGTATCCAGCACAAACTTTGACATTCCTCTAGTCTAGAGAGACCAAACTTTAGGAGTCCATATCTTAAAATTTGATTTATGTCAGGTTTTTATATGTACCAGGGGCTCACCATGAAACAGGGGGGCACACTGGGCCCTGAATTTCAACCAGACTCAATTCAGAACTTAGATTTAGGCCTTGGGTCCAATCACAAAAATTATATTTGTTGTCCTGGAGAGATGCTTCAAATTACTCAAGAATCAAAACAGTGCCCACGTTTAATGGAACACAGCCCTCAATGTCAGGGTTTAATAGCAAACCCTCTGGGACTAGATGCATGTGGGAATAATAGAAATGTTGGTCATGGTTTAGGCTCATCACAGGTTTTGTGGGGCAATGGAAGACACAACTGCTGTACTTCAAGCCATACTTTGTCTTTGATCTTTATTCTGCCTTGCTGGGTTGCTGGTATCTTGTGACCTCTGGACGTCGCAGTCCATTGAGGCGGCCTCAGGTAGACCTCATCAGCTTTGCCTTTAGCAGGCCTTTCTGACAGTGAGGGGTCACCTCATTACCTTGCAAAGCACTGCAGCTCCTATCCTTCTCTTCTCATATCCACCATGTCTATTCTTGTATGGAAGATCAGTGAGGGGGTCCCTGACGGCTATGTGATGTGGACTACTTTTATCCTCCTTCTTTAGCTGTGTATGTTGAAATTGTTTTTCATTTTGTTTCTCTTCTAAAATATCGTTGTCTGCCTTATATAAGTTGTTAGTGGAAGTGCTTCTTCAGTGAGAGGGCCTGTCTCCTTTGAAATTTAAACCACCAATGCAGTTAACTGGAAATAAGGAATGGAAAGGACACAGAGGCAGATTTACACGCCCCTTGTGACACTTTTGCGCTGCTGTTGCGTCACTTTTGTGACTCAGTGGCTGCATAAACAATGAGCCACATTGCAACACATTTACAACGTTACGCATCTAGTGAGATGTTTCACGTTGTAAAGTCCTGCACCACATTATACCTGCGTCAGGTGGGCATTCGCACACAGGAAAGCCTAGTAAAAGTGACGGAGTGAAATCTACAAGATTTCACTGCGCCACTTCTAGGACTCAACTGCGTCAAAACGTTACACCTGCTTGAAGCAGGCGTAAGGAGTGACGCAGCACAATAAGTATAGGCCTCCCTTAGCATTGCTGGAGCTGCGTCGTACTTGTGACACAACTCCAGAAATGTGTGACCTTTGTGCCAACAGATGTGTGAAGTATCTGTCAATCCTTGCGCCATGGTGCGGCGCATTGTAAATGCGACGCATGCATGGTGGCGCAAGGTTTTTTTTAATGTCGCAAGGAAACTGACGCATCTCTGCTATAACGCAGAGAGGTGTCAGTTTCTTGTAAATCTGCCCCACAGTGTGCAGCCTCGACATAGGTTTCAGATGCCAGTAATTGAACCATTGTTCATGCAAATCTCAATATGTCTCTGACATGAATATACATGCTTTCCAAGTCCCCTACTATCCATGGCATGTGTGTACATGATTCCACAGTCCTCCACCAGTGACATGCATTTACAAGCTTCCACAGTCATCCTCAACCTTAAACACATATTTAAATTCTACTACAATCTTCCTTCATCATGGATGCATGTTTATAACTTTCCTGTGTCCTTTTCCAGCAGAGGCATGAATTTACTAACTTCCTAAGTTATCGTCAACTATGAAAGTGTATTTAGAAGCTTCACATGTCCTCTTTCACTATGGACAAGTATTTGCAAACATCCATGGACATTCTCCATGAGGGACATGTATTTACAAGCTTCCCATATCTTCCTTTACTAGGGCATGTATTCACAAGCTTCCAGCCCTCTTCCTGCAGGGACATGTTTACATCTTCCACAGCCCCTTACAAGGGAATCTGAACATAAGATTTGGGCAGATTTCAAGATAATTCTTGGGGAAACTGGCAGCAGGTGGAAGTGAGAAAGCCCAAGTTGAACAAAAGAGTCAAAGAAGGGTAGATGAGCACTGACTGAAGGTTTTTGGGTGGAGTGGCAGAGGAGAGTGGGGCTGGACAAAGAGTTTCATGGGAGCAGTGCTGATTGAGAGGCCGGCTTAGACCTGGTTGACATAGACTGAGACATGAAATGTTACATTAACACTGAACTCTACTTTTTCTCACTCCTTGCAGTTAACCGTAGACTATAGAATGGACGAACTGCTGATCACTTTGCAGGACAATCATGTAATTCCGTTCCCAAACCGGCTGGATTTGGAAGTGGTCAACTACCTAAGTGCGTACGGAGTCGACATTCACTCTCATACTGTGAAATAACTACTTTGAGAGGAGTTACGTGCCTATGATACAGCTCACAGTGGACACCACAAAAACCCTTCTCCCTGAGATTTGGGAAGTCAGATTTACCTGCTACTGTGGGTGCGGCGTTTGTACTTATCCCATAAAGTGTCATCTCTGTTCACTGAGGGCCTCTCTATAAGGCCATGTGCTCTGAGTAAAGATTTCTGTACTTCATTAAATGGTTGCTTATAGTGTTTACTTATTTCCCTGTATGTATTTCTGTAACTTCTTCAAAAATGTATCTCTGCTCTTATGACTATCCCTGCAAATCCGTTGCGTGGCTTCCATGTAAAAGCTATTTTCGTGATACTGTATTTACTAGAAAACTCTGTGAATCAGTGATAAAAAGGCTTCCATCCTGGGTACAGGTCTCCATATCTAGAGACTGACCAATGACATTTAACACCTGTAAATGGAAGTGAGGCACACAAAATAATTGTTTGTACACACTTTCTTCAGAATTCTTCCAGTTTATAGGTTTAATAACAGGTAATATTATTATTGAAATGTGTGACACAACAATCATCTACTCACTAAAGTTCTACAATACTCTACCTTTGTCCATTGTGATGCACCAGGATTTACTGTCACAGAAAGTGACATCACAGAAAGCGACATCCCATGGTATCTCGCTCAGGGAGGATGCCTCGGTGCATGTAATAGAAGGAGCCTGGATTATAGTGTAGAATCTTGTATGTGAGGTCCTATAGCATGTATGCTCAGCAATGCACAGATACATTGTTTTGGAGAAGGGGACACGTGGCTTAGGCAATGGCCACTTCATAGTTACTAACATTCCATGAAAAAAGAGTAGGATTTAGCAGGTAAAAAAAAATATGGCACTGTGATCAAATCACCAGAAATTCCATTGGATTGCGCTTTCATTACTTGCTTCTTCATTGATGGCTTTCCTCGTCCATTTTGTCCTCGTCCAACCCAGGAGCATAACCTCTTTAACATCCTCTATACTGGCTGACTTGTGTCCTTCTACTGTTAACTTTTAGGTAACTACTTTTTTTATAGTAAAGCTCTCCATCAGTGTGCATGTGTTTTCCTGCTCTCACCTTCTTGTGTTTCTCCCCCCCCCCCCCCAAAATTCCTGTCCCCCCACCAAACTCAGGGGCATATTTACAAGGCCCGTGCGCCACTTTTGCGTCATTTTTAACATGGGAAACGTGACGCAACAGCCTTGTAAATCTGCCCCTCAGTGTCTGCTCTCTCTTTGTTGTAGCTGCTCACCCTCCTCCTGCTTACCCCTGCACTTCGTGTTGCTGTTTCCTTTTCATGCTTCTCCCTTGCCCCTGTGTTGCAGTCTCCCTTGTGTAATTCTCTCCTTCCCATGTTGCTCTTACCCTCGTGACCCAGCACGCATCACGTTGCTTTCGCCAAACCCACCTTATCCACCTGCTCCTCCTCCCCACACCGTCGCCGGTCTTTGTTTCAACTGATTTTGCAATATTTTTGGGGGGCAGGCAAGGGATCAAATTGCTTCCGGTCCTTAAACAGTTTTCTTGTGACCAATTAAAGGGGCGCTTGCCATCTTAGATCGGTCAATTAAAAAGTAAAAGAAAATGGCATTCACATCATTCTGTATACATACGCATGCGTGATGACACATGTGTGCACCTACACAATATCTTGACTACCAAATGCGACCACGTCTTAAAATCTTTTCATTTGTTTGCTGATAGTAAACACTAAACAATACAGGATTTTTACCAATGCTGTTCAGCATCTCCAAAAAGCATTGGTATAGTCAGAAGGAGCCAAAGGTGAGACCAATTGGCTTTACCAATGCTTATTTCCTCTTTGGGGAGAACCCCCAAAAATGCATACTTCAGGTTATAAAGCTTGTTCGCCCAGTTGGTGTGAGGATTTGCTATTTACATCGTGCTGGTTTCAAAGACCGCCAGCTGCCACTGACAACACTACTCTGTACCACAATAGGTCTTTCAGAGCCAGACAGATTTGCTTGATCTAAAAATGGAACCAAATAAGTCATTATATAGCAGTATTTTCACATTAATTTGCAAGAAACTGATTTCTGAAGCCTCACTTATGAAACACTGCAATATTTTCAAGATGTGCCAAGTGTGATGACAGTCACCAATAGTTCTGGGCGTTCACCTGCCCTATGAAAGTGGTGGCAAAAACTGCCTTTTCTGCACAAATTGCGCAAAGAAATGTTTAAGAAACCGTTGATTACCATACTGTGACAAGTATTAATGCTAATATGCCAGGGCAACCATTAGTCCAGGAGTTGACTTTCTCATGCCATGTATGCCCACAGAATGCTAAGAATTACCGTCATTGTCAGGGCAAATATTATTCCACAGATGGGCACAAATATACCATGTATGGCCACAATATGCAAGGAACCCCAACCATCATGCTAGGACCATCAGTTACCCATCTGTTTCCTGCTTTGGATGTCTACAATATACCGCAATAAACCCTCTGTCTCTCGTGAAGTCAACTGTCCTCATCATAATTTGGGCAATGGAAGCTTCACGCTCGTAAACCCACCTCTTTAGGTGGTGGGTTACTGATTTTTCTGCAGCACTATCACTTACCAAATGTTGTCTACAATCTTGCCACTTTAAATGAGCTTTGGGCCGCCCTTGGCAGTTACTGCCCTCCTGCACTGAAAAATAGAATAACATGGCACAGGGCAGTTAAGACTGAATTGCTAATATTTTAGAATCCATTGGAAGTCAGATTTTTTCTCTAATTAGCTTTTTATTAACTTGAGGTAGTAAAAAGAAACACCACTTCATTGTTGTATACAGCATGACAATAGTGTATGACAATATAGCATTGCACAATAACAAACATCTTGTATATAGCGAGTAGTAATCCCACGCACACCCCTTCAGGGGCTCCATTTAGCCCTTCTCTTCATGTATTAAGGAATATATCGTTCCCCCCAAGGGTCCACACTTTTCCCCATTTTCAGGGGAACTCTTTGCTCACATAGATTGTTTAAGACAACGTGGATCTGTCCTTCTACTCATTTTGACCATTGTGTTGCAGGAGATGTAGGCTCTACGTAGAATTTTGAGCTGGACCAAACTAAAACGCTCTCTAATGGCCACTTTCCTAGAGGATGCCACAGCTTCTGGCCAGTCGTCTTCTTGTAGGTCTATGATATCACTTTCCCAGCGTTCCTGTAGGCGTGTAAGGGTGGCTGGGGAGTTGTTACTGAGTTTCTGATATGTTAGCGAGGATGCCCTGCATGTCAAGTGTTCTTCTAGGAGTCTACATTCTAAAGGTGACGCCTCTGGCAGGTTTTCCCCATGGGGCACCATAGCCTGTATGGCAATCTGTAGGATTCGGAAGATCTCTGTGGGGGTTAGGTCATGGGTACTCTGTAACTCTGTGAAGGGTTAATATGTCTGTCCCAGAGTGCAGATCGCCCACTTGCGAAAGCCAAATCAAGTCCCATTTGTCAAATCCTTTTCTCATGTCCATTTCTCCAAACCGCTCGGATTCCCACAGGGTCGTTGCCCTGGTAATTTTATTCTTCCATCCTAGCTTGGTGAGAGTCAAGTGCCTTAGATGGACTGTTTAGGCTGTGGGTCCTTCCAGGTGGAGGCGTCGGGGATCGGTATTGAGAGCCTCGAGGTATCGCCTTGGTTGGAGAACCAGTCGGTCCATCCAATAGGCAGGTTTGGTCAGTGGTTGGTGGACCCATTGATTTATAGTTGTCAACTACGCCACTCTATATTATGTTCGCATGTCGGGAAGAGCGATTCCTCCTTCATACCAACCATGTGTTAATTCACCCAGTGCGATTTGTGCAGAGCCCCTTTCCCACATAAGGGTCCGTACTTCACTTTCAATAGTTTAAAAATATGTATCATATCGGAAATGGCGTGTTCTGCAATATGTAGAGAAAACGTGGTAATGGCATAATTTTAAATAGCGCCGCTCTCCACAAGAGAGAGAGGGGAAGCGACCTCCAGTGTTGAATTTCATTCTTAAGTCGAGTCAGGGGGGTCTGTAGGTTGCGTGCATGAAAGAGCCGGTCAGTGGTAACATAGATGCCAAGATAGCTGAACCCATCTTTAACCATTCATGCCTCACATTCTTTAGGGAGACAAGGCGTCGGTCCGTGAAGGACAAACACCGCCAATTTCGACCAGTTGATTGTATACCCGGAATACCTACTGAAGGTCACAAATATATACAGTATTCTGGGAATACAGGACCGGGGTGATTCCACTTAGAGAAGAATATCATCTGTGTACAGTGATATTTTGTCCTCCCAGCCCTCCAACCAGTGGAGGCCTCGAACCAGCTGATCCCCTCGAATCCAGACTGCCAAGGGTTCAAGCATTAAAGCAAATATGAGGGGTGATAAGGGCCAACCCTGTCTTGTCCCTTGTTGCAGGGGGAAGACTTAGGACATCTCCCCATTGACCACAACGTGCTCTAGGGGGTCTGCGTATAAGATGCGAAGCCAGGACAAGTGCGGCCCGCAGCCCATGCGCTTAAGCACAGCAAAGAGGTATGGCCACTCAATGGAGTCAAAGGCCATGTGTGCGTCAAGGGACAGAACCACTGCATCCTCTCGGAGTCAGCGAGTGCATCCCAACACTCCATGAACACATCCCAAATTCAGTGTGGTGCTACACCCTGGCATAAAACCAGACTGGTCCGAATGGACCAATCTGGAGAGACATAGGAGAAGTCGAAAGGCTAAAAGTTCAGCTAGAATGTTGGCTTTCACATTGAGCAGTGAGATAGGTTGATAAGAGGTGCACTGCTCTACCGGCTTTGCTTACTTGTGAATAATGCCTATGGCAGCGAGTCTCTGAACAGTGGGAAGACTACCCAGATGCCTACTTTCTTCAAACATCTTCAGTAGGTGTGGCGCAGTGGAGGAAGCTGTGAGTCTGTAGAGTTCTATTGGGATACCATTAGGTCCCACTGCCTTACCCGAGTTAAGGGCCCTAATTGCTCGTGTTACTTCATCTTCTGTTGGGCCAACATCGAAAAGCCACGTATCCTCATGAGTTATGGATGGGAGTGGAATGTCTGCCAGGAACGCCAGAGAGTCTTGCTCCAAAGATGTTCACACTGCGGAATAAATCTGGGAGTAGTGGTCCGCGAAAGCCTCAGCGATCACATGAGGATCCCAGAGGAACTCCCCTTCTTTCAAGCATATGGTCGCTACCTATCGCTTTGCCCTCTCGCGCGGGTCGAGAGTCAGAAGTCAGATTTAAGCACGAGAGATAGGGAAAAAGAAGGGAGACCTATTTAACAACAATGGGATAGCAGTTCATAGGCAATCGCTAAAAACAGAGGGATGGTGGCCTGCTGAGGACAGCAGGCCACCATGTCTATGTTTGCTTTTAATAAAGCAAAGTTATTTTTTTTAATGCATCCTATTTTCCTTAAAAGAAAAATGAAACATTTCAGTTTCATTTTTTTTAGAGTAGGCGATGGTCAGTGGGACCACTGCCTGCTCTTAATTTTTTTTTTCGCAACCATTCACAAAGGGAAAGGGTGTCCTGGGGACCCCTTCCCATTTGCGACTGGATTACCACCTACGTGAAATAGGCAGTAAACTGCAAATGTTTTGCCACCGCATTCCCGTTGCAAAACATTTATACATACATTTGCAACTCTATCAGGAAGGGACGCCTTTGACACGCCCCTTTCTAATACTGACTTAGAAACCCTATTTTGCTAGTCGGCAATAGGTTACAGACTCATAAAATATGGTTGGTACATGCCAAAAGGCTCTTTAGCAGCCAAAAACGGCCTCATTGGCTGTTTGCGACTGCTAAAACCTATTGTACATGCGGCTCCTAATCCTGATAATGTAAACAGAAATGTGCAAATACTAAGGGGAGTGCAGATGCAAAACATGCCAGTACAACAGATGTGGGTACCAAGGCGAAAACAAGTTCCAATAATTCGGGTCCCACAAGTTCAAATGGTCGCACAGAATATGAAAACCCCAAGATTTAATTTGAAGCAGATGCCAAAAGCAAATGCAAATCCTTTCCAAAATGCAAATCAAAATCCATTTCAACAATTCATTAACACAAACCAAAATGCTATTCAGCAATTTCCAGCTCAGATACTTCTCAGGAGGGAGGAACATTGTGCCCTTGCCGCAGGCTTAGAGGTAGACCAGAGTGGTCTATTCGTAGAAGGTGCGGTTAATGGCCACCCTGTATCTTTTCTCATAGATACTGGTGCTACCAGATTCACTGTTAGAATGGTGGAAGTCCCAGACCTACCCCTCTCGGGAAAAAAGATCCAAGCTGTAGGTGTTTCAAATAAACAAATTACCAATCCAGTTTCAGAGAAGATCCCTGTAAAAATAGGCTCATATGAGGAAAACCACCAATTTCTTGTTTGTGACACAAGCCCATTGGGGAGAGATTTATTGTGCAAGGTAAATTGTACAATCCACTGTACTCCGCATGATGTAGATTTCCAGACTCATGATGAAGATGTGAAGTTTAAAATGGTTCAACATAAGAGAGCTCTAGGATTGTTACCATTAATGACAATTGAAGAATTATCTGCTGAATCGAGAGAAATTGTTCATCAGATCATGAAAAATAATCTAGAGTCATTACAGATGCCCTACAGATCGGAACTTGTGCAATACATGAAGGACCTACTTATGGCATGAGAGACACAAGAAGCTTGTAAACAAGATTCTATTGCATTATTGAATCACCTGGCTGAGAAAGGACATAAAGTGTCTCCAGGAAAATTGTATTACTGTCTGAAGGAAGTTCAATAACTGGGACACATAATTGAGAAGGGAACAAGAAAGATGTCATCAGAGAGAGTGGAAGCAATTCTTCAAATTAATCTTTCTTGAACACAGAAAGTCGTCAGGATGTTTCTGGGAATGGTTGGCTTATGCAGATAGTGAATATCCAACGTTTCCCTGGTGTCAAAGCCTTCACTGAGGATGACACACAAGGATGTGTCTGATCCACTTTCATGGGACAATGAATGCTTGAAAGCCTTCCTAGAGCTGAAAGAAAAATGTTGTTGTGCCCCAGCACTAGAAATGCCAGGTTGCAGTAAAGAATTCACACTATTTTGCAGTGAGAAGGAGAGCTGCGCACTCTTAGTGCTTACACAAAGGCATGGCGATGCTTGAAAAACTGTGACTTACTTTTCAACAACCCTTAACCCTGTAATCGCAGGTCTATCTGACTGTCTTAAAGTCGTTGTGGCAGTGAGCACTAGTCTGGAAAAAGTGAGAGCATAGTGATGGTATATCCAGTAATTGTAATGGTCCATAACTCTGTGGAGCTTTTATTGACCCGAATAAAAACTCAATGCATGCCCCATAATAGGCTCACTAAATATGAACAGAGAATCTTGTCCTCTGAAAATGTGGTGATAAAGAGATGTAAAAATGTTCATCCTGCTGCTTTACTTCCAGTATATTATGCTGTTTGTGATGAAATTGAACATAATTGTCTAGATGTTACGGATTTATTCACAAAGCCTAGACCTGATATTAAGGATGAAGCCCTGATTGATCTTAACCATGTAATTTGTGTAGACGGCCTTTGTTTGAGAAACAATGATGGTACCCTGAGAACAGCTTTGGCTGTATGTACAATAAATGACATTTTCAAAGCTTTATGGCTTCAAGGGGTTACCTCAACACAAGTTGCAGAATTGATTGATCTTACCAGAGAATGCAGTTTAACTACTCAAATGAGAGTGACTATATAGTTGTCCACAACTTTGGGCAAATATGGTTACAAAGTGGTTTCATGATCTCTTCAGGAACCCCAATTAGGAATGGGTGCAGGTGAGAGACTTATTAGAAACTCTCCAATTACCTGTTGAAATTGTAGTTGTTAAATGTGCAGCTCATCAAAATGGGAATGGCTATATTGCCATGGGAAATAGGCATGCTGTTTCAGTAGCACATTATTATGCCTTGTTGGCTTGCACCTTTAATGAAGCTTTAACATGTGAGTCTGAGGAGGACACTTCATTTTCTATGTTGATTAAACTAATTGATACTTGGGATGAATTAAAAAGGGTACAAGAAAATGTTTCAGAAGCAGAAAAAATCAAATTACATATGAATGTCAGCTGATGGGAGACCAGTGTTACTTGATACATTATTGTTCCTAATGGCACACTAATTCCATTGATACACACACTTAGGGAGGGACGCCATGACAAGACTTTTTCAGCAAACGTGGTTTAGCACCAGGCTCAGGATGTTTGCAGAGGAAGTGTGTCACAGATGTGTGACATCTCAATAGATGAATGCAGGAAAAGAATACGTTACACTGAGTCAATAGGGAGATCAGGTGGTCCTTTCAACAGAACGCAGATGGACTTCATCAAGATGCCAGTTTGCAATAGGCTGAGATATGTCACTGTGTCAAAACTGTTATTGCGAGAGCTGATACACAGGTATGAAATGCCGGTTGCGCTGGACTCAGATAGGGGGACCCACTTCAACAATGATTCCTGAAGATGATTTGCACAGCATTACAGATTGAGCAAAAACGACATTGCAGCAATCGACCTGAGGCTTAAGGGATGGTTCAGCAGATAAATGAGACTATCAAGTCTTGACTAGCAGAGGTTTGTGCCTCAACATCGCTGAAATGGCTACATGCCTTATCTTTGGTGCTGATGAGCATTCAAATTATTCCTGATAGGAAAACTGGCCTATTGCCCCATGAAATACTGATGGGCTGTGCAATGAGGCTGCCTGCTGTACCTGCAAATGCCCTATTGAACATTATAGATGATATGATACTCAATTATTGAAAAGGGTTGGATGATGTTGTGCGTTCTGTTACTTACCAGGTTGCAGCTGCCACTATAGATCCACACCAAGAACAGTGCCACAACCTCAATCCTGGTGATTGGGTCATGATCAAGGACCACGGTCAGAAGAATTGTCTAGAACTGAGATGGAAAGGCCCCTCCTAGGTCATCTTCATGACTAATACGACTGTAAAGTGTGGTGGAGTTGCAAATTGGGTGCATGCATCACACACCAAGAGATCGACCAATCCTGAACAAGAAATTGTGCTCTTTCGTCCTGAAGTAAGAGTATTGTTGACTGCACCACCACACGTTGTGAGACTGCGGAGAGCGGTGGTACAGGGAACACAGCAACAGCATCAAGAAGAGAGGGGTGAAGATCTGCAACCAATCGTACCAATTCAAGTTTCTGTTGTTACACCAAGTGGCATTTAAGAGTCTAACGAAATAGAAGCAGAGACTTAACCTCGATTGGAAAACGTAACTGAGACAGCATCAGTACAGCAAGAGAATCCGGGTGAAGGAACAAGCACGAAAAGAGTCACCTGAGAAGTTGAATTGCCACAACATTATAATTGAGGAAGACTGTGAGAGCAAGATGGCGTCTGAGTAGTTTACCCGCAGCTCCCACAGCTGCCCACACAACATCAGTCAACTCCGATTTCTAATTTTGGAACAAGTTCCCATTATGCAGGGACACAACAATACACAATACTTATTACAAAGAGAAATACATTGGATCAATCTTATGGATTCGGTCAACCCGAAGGGACTGAATGAACGCTGTTACTATAACTGTTTTCTTTAAGTAATGAAACAATCATATGTAATGTCTTTATGATATTATTGTAATGTATTTACTACACCATGTAATACTTGTGATGTATACCGCTGTATGGTCCACAGATACACACTTTCATATAACTGATGCTCAACACACTTTATCAGGCCAGGAAGACCATCAACCGTCAGATTTTTTTCATTACGTTTCTCTTCACATTCTTTACACGTCCCTTTTTCGTTCGTTATGTCAATCACGCATAGGTATACATTATATGCACATTTTTGGTATGTGTGCAATCGCTTGTATACTTTCTCAGATTGTGACCTTCGGATATTCGATACATTGTTATTCATTTTTGACATCTTTTGAGATAATTCAATTTTTATTAGCAGCACGCGGACACCATTGGTCTATAATAGTATCACGCGCTGGGACTTTATTTATCTTCCTTCACGTATTTATTTTTGATTTTCAAATTCGAGTGACATATTCATGATGTCCATCGTCATGTTTTATATTTTTTCACTTTTTTTGGACAGCAACGGATTCATACCCGATAGTCTGTTTTCTAAGCTGATTGACCAGTCCGCTTTCCACCACTATTAACAGATTCGCAACTCATGATCCTTTTCCGGGTTAAACACAAGTCACAGAGGTTAAATTGCCGCGCTACACCGTGTTAGGCTCATCGTCGCATTCACTACAAACAAGGGACTTCAATTATTTTAGAGGTAAGCGAACTGGTTTCCAGGAGCGTTAGTAGCGTCATGTTCATCACTTTTTGAACCCGTTTTTTAAAAATTTCTTGGTATTTCTTTTGGTTACAGAAGGGCTACAGGCTCTACGAAAAATGCTAAAACAAGAAACATAAGTGCACACGATTAGCACACGGTCACTTTGTGCTAATCCTTTAACACATGTCGGGCATTTTAGTCCATTTACAAACTCACATGAGTCAGTTTTGTTTGCTCACGGGTGACTTTTTGACATGACACTTTACGACAATTCACAGCGTTCACGAAGTTTAATACGCAGATCGTGTATCTTAAATCTATTGGATCCTTTTTTGTATAGTTACTCTCTATTTAGACTACTTGGGCAGCACTGTTATTGATAATGCTCTTGACTTTCAATAGACATGAAGACACCATTGGGGTTTCGAATCAGCTTCACAAAACCAACTATGCACCTCACAAACGATGGTTTTGAATGTAGAGATGCATTTTTAGTTATAAAATTACCAATTAACACGTTAGCTCTGTACTGAACCTGAAATTTTCTTAATATTACAGTTACGGAGCCCCTGAGGAAGGGCTTCTCGCCCGAAATGCATTGGGCAGCGTCAAATAATTAAGCCTGGGCGTTGAACTACGCTCCGTTCGCGGAGCTTGCGAAGTTTAGGTAACTTCGCGATTCGCGTAGAGCGCGAAGTTGCAGATTGCTACGCAATCTAGCGCGTAGCGTAGTAGTTTTGCTTCCTCGCGCGCTCAATATTCATTCTCGCGCGCGCGGTAACGTCTTACCGTGATTCTGCGATCGCCAACTTGCTTTTCTGTCCGTTCGCGAGCGCCACGAGATTTGTAATATGGCTGCCCAAGCCCGCGAGAGTGTGCGAACCCGAACACGTCATTGGTGCGCGCGAGCTGACTTCCGGCGGCTGTTTTGGTAAGATCGCGATCCCGAACATGGAAAAACTACAATCTGGCGAAGAATATCTCGCGAGCTTCATAAAACCTTCTCTAAAATGATCATTTTGCTCAGAAAACTCCTCAGATTGTGATCTTGCTGTAGTCTTTTGTGTAAGAAAGAGTCCTTTAATTTTTTTAACTCTTTTTTTTCAAGAGGAAGGAAGTGCCCCTGAGTCTACAACTTCCTGTTCCTGTCCAGCAGGCTCCTCCCAGTGCTTTGTTCATGTGTTGTTCACTTTCATTTGGATTTGGAGCTGGAAGGATCACTTTTTGTGTCTGTCTGCTGCATCATACCATTGGATTAGATTTATTTGAGGAATTTTTGATTTGAGATTTAATTTACTACAAGTAAGTTGGAGAATTGGTGTGTTTGTTTCATTGGGGCTTGTTTGTACCTACATTTTTCTGGGATTTTTATTGTTTTTAAAAATTATTGTTGTGGCGGGTGGCCTGTACTAGTTTCAATAGGGGCCTAGTTGTTTTTCTCTGCAATTTCAGCCAGTAGGGTACCCATGGGTCCATGTTTTGTGGTGTCTGTAGAATTTCTACATCATGTAGGGCATGGATGGCATAGGATTGAAATGCTAAACGTGGCTGTGGTGTATTTCACTGTTGGTGTGTGTGTGTGTGTGTGTGTGTGATTTACCTTTGTTGGATGTGTGTGCTTGATGTGTGTAACTTCTTTCCAATCCTTTCGTAGCCCTGTTGATTTTCATTTTTGAATTAAAGCTGTGTTGTTTAGCAGGCCTCCTTGTCCGGTCATATATTATAGGCCTGCTTCAGTTCATTGTTTTCCATGGCCTGTTGTGACTGTGAGTGCCCATGTGGCTTGTGGCAATTTTTGTGGTGGTAGTTTAGTAGTGTGTGCTTCTTTTTCCATAAAGGCCTGCATTTCTTTTCTTTGTTCCCCTTGGCTTATGCTTGTTGTTGTGTCCTCTTGGCCATGTGTGTGGTGGCCATTTTGTGAAGCCAGGCATTGTGCTTTTGCCATAGGCTTACATTGACTGTTCCAAGCTTGTGGCCTAGTCTGCCAGTAGGCCCAGAGGTAGCCAGCCGCAAATCTTTGGTGCGTTGTTTAAATTCACAGTTTGTGTTGTCTGTTTTTTTTTTCTATTCCATGGATGGCTTTGGATTTCCTTGCAAAAGGTGTGTTTTGGGGTGGGATTAGCATTTTTTGGGTGTGTGCTAAATAAATTGGGCTTTTTAGCTAGTATGTAAGCCTAGGGATTCAGCTCGCGAACTTTCGGTAACTCTGCACAGCGCGACAACGCGGACTTACAATTTTCGTCATTTTCGCGCTCGCAATATGCGTGTTCGCGCACGCGAGAAAGCCTTTTTGTACAGTTCGCAATCCCGAACACGCAGCTTTTGCAATCTGGCAAACAATATCTCGCGAGCAACATAGACCCTTCTCGAAAACGCTTTTTTGTGCATTTCTGCACAAAAAACTCCCCAGGCTGTCATTGAGCTGTAGGTTTGGAGCAGGGAGAAGCTTTCATTTTTGTGGAAAACATTTTTATGAGAGGGAGTAAGTTCCACAGACACTACAACTTCCTGTTCCTGTCCTTTGTAATCACTTTTTGGTTATTATTGTGGTGGGTGGCCTGAGCATGTGTGTGGCGGCCATTTTAGGAAGGCAGGCATTGTGTTTTTGCCATAGGCGTACATTGACTGTCTCCCATTTCTTGTGGCTGTGGGTGTGTGGCGGCCATTTTGTGGAGCCATCCAAGCAGTGTGCTTGCTTTTGCCATCCGGTTCCAAGCTTGTGGCCTAGTCTGCCAGTAGGCCCAGAGGTAGTCAGCCTCCAATCTGTGGTGCGTGATTTAAATGTACAGTTTGTGTTGTCTGCTGATTTTCCTTTACACCATGGATGGCTTTGGATTTCCTTGCAAAATGTGTGTTTTGGGGTGGGATTAGCATTTTTTGGGTGTGTGCTAAATAAATTGGGCTTTTTAGCCAGTATGTAAGCCTAGGGATTCAGCTCGCGAACTTTCGGTAACTCTGCACAGCGCGACAACGCGGACTTACAGTTTTCGTCATTTTCGCGCTCGCAATATGCGTGTTCACGCACGCGAGAAAGCCTTTTTGTACTGTTCGCGATCCCGAACACGCAGCTTTTGCAATCTGGCAAACAGTATCTCGCGAGCAACATAGACCCTTCTCGAAAACGCTTTTTTGTGCATTTCTGCACAAAAAACTCCTCAGGC
This sequence comes from Triturus cristatus, assembly GCF_964204655.1. Lineage (NCBI taxonomy): Eukaryota > Metazoa > Chordata > Amphibia > Caudata > Salamandridae > Triturus > Triturus cristatus. The sequence goes on along the minus strand of NC_140585.1, from coordinate 1,121,598,315 downwards.
TGTCATTGAGCTGTAGGTTTGGAGCAGGGAGAAGCTTTTATTTTTGTGGAAAACATTTTTATGAGAGGGAGTAAGTTCCACAGACACTACAACTTCCTGGTCCTGTCCTTTGTAATCACTTTTTGGTTATTATTGTGGTGGGTGGCCTGAGCATGTGTGTGGCGGCCATTTTAGGAAGGTAGGCATTGTGCCTTTGCCATAGGCGTACATTGACTGTCTCCCATTTATTGTGGTTGTGGGTGTGTGGCGGCCATTTTGTGGAGCCATCCAAGCAGTGTGCTTGCTTTTGCCATCCGGTTCCAAGCTTGTGGCCTAGTCTGCCAGTAGGCCCAGAGGTAGTCAGCCTCCAATCTGTGGTGCGTGATTTAAATGTACAGTTTGTGTTGTCTGCTGATTTTCCTTTACACCATGGATGGCTTTGGATTTCCTTGCAAAAGGTGTGTTTTGGGGTGGGATTAGCATTTTTTGGGTGTGTGCTAAATAAATTGGGCTTTTTAGCTAGTATGTAAGCCTAGGGATTCAGCTCGCGAACTTTCGGTAACTCTGCACAGCGCGACAACGCGGACTTACAATTTTCGTCATTTTCGCGCTCGCAATATGCGTGTTCGCGCACGCGAGAAAGCCTTTTTGTACAGTTCGCAATCCCGAACACGCAGCTTTTGCAATCTGGCAAATGATATCTCGCGAGCAACATAGACCCTTCTCGAAAACGCTTTTTTGTGCATTTCTGCACAAAAAACTCCTCAGGCTGTCATTGAGCTGTAGGTTTGGAGCAGGGAGAAGCTTTCATTTTTGTGGAAAACATTTTTATGAGAGGGAGTAAGTTCCACAGACACTACAACTTCCTGTTCGTGTCCTTTGTAATCACTTTTTGGTTATTATTGTGGTGGGTGGCCTGAGCATGTGTGTGGCGGCCATTTTAGGAAGGCAGGCATTGTGCCTTTGCCATAGGCGTCCAAACTTGTGGCCTAGTCGTACAGTAGGCCCAGGGGTACAACTCAGCAATCATCACGGCGGGTGCATGGAATGTAAACAACTGTTTTTGTGTTGTGCATTGAATTTCAACATCAGGTATGGCTTTGGATTGAATTGTAAAATCTGGCCTATACTTTTTTACGGGGTTAGATTTCACTTTTTGGGTGTTGTAAATAAATGCCTTTAGTTTTTATGTGTATATGTTTGTTGTGTTGTTGCTCCCTGATGCTGCATCCATCCCATAAGATTCACACATTTTTATTTAGGTCAAACAGGCTAGACTACATTTATGTTTTTGTTCCTTGCTATTCTTGTTCCTCAGTGTACACAGTACAAATACAACAGGATCCCTGGCCTGGTCAGTCTCTTAATGGCTGGCTATACTGTTGATGTTGTTCACTGACTTCATAAAATTTAATAATTGTGATGACCACCCACCAGACACTAATAAGTTATATATTATATTATGGATCTTTTGACTGATGTTCTTCTGGCTTTTTTGCTTTTAGGTGCACAAAAGACAGAGGAGGTGTGTCATCATCATCCACTGTTGTGGTGCCAGACCGACGTCCTGCTGCTGTACACAACGTGACGTGTCAGTGACTTGACCAGGCATCTCTGCAACTTGTGCAACTGAGTGCTGTGTTGACATCTGTTGAAGATGCCCCCAAAGAAAGCAGGTAGCAGGTCCTCCGGTACCAAGAAAGTTGCCATGGAGAAGAAGGAACAGAAGAAGAAGGAAGTGTCACTTAAGTCTGTTGTGCCTCCCAAAACCTTTTTTGGTACACCAAAAATGACGCCTGCAGCAGCGGTGTCGGGGGGCCAAGCTGGGGGCAGCACCTCCACATCAGTGGGCCCAACCCACCAACCCATGCCCAAGCAGATGAGTGTGGAATAGGCAGCCAGCCTTATGGTGGAAAGCAGTGATGCTGAGCCTGAACTAAACTTATCGCTATCTCAAAGTAGTACACAATCAACGCAGGAGGGAACATCATCAACACAGCAGATAAGTGGTCAACAGCCGCAGCCACCGCCCGCAATAGTAGCTGTTGTTCCTCCCGAAGTAGGGGCATTTCAGGAAATTGAGCCTCATGCAGAAGAAGAAGAGGAAGCCACTCCTTTAGAAGTTGCATTGCCTTTTAAATCCCCAGCAAGGAAAAGGAGGGTTAGTACATCAAGTTCTTCACCAAGCCCCCCTTCTGATGATCTAGATGTCACTTGGAAGCCACAAACTGATTCTGAGAGGGAAACACATCACAAGAGCAGGCATGGGAAAAGGAAGGTTCCAGAAAGCCTTACACTTATGGATGTTGATGTAGAAGAGCAGGATGATGATGATGATGAGCCAATCATCACAAACATCACTCCCGGGCCTGAGGAGATGGAGAGCAACATTTTTACACTATCCAAAATGGATGCGAGGGATGTAGCACGCATACCTCCAACACAGGTAACACCAACACAACCTCCAGCTTCCATATTTACATTAGCAAAGGGCCGGCAGCGTCCTACATCCAGCACAACAAGCACCACCTCAGCAGAAGTAGGTAGTGGTCCTGCACAGAGTCAAATTCAACACACACCCTCCAGTTCATCCGGCATTATAAGTGGGAGTGGCTCCTCCAGCAGGAGACAAAAGTTAAGTCCAGTGTGGGACTTCTTTACGGTTAGCGGAAAGGAGGAGAACATTGCTGTATGCTCCGTTTGTCATACCTCTTTTAGTCGTGGAAAGCTTGGTACAAACTATGGTACCGGAGGCCAAATGACCCATCTGAAAAAACACCACGCAATCCAGTGGGAGGAGCACCTTAGGCTCATCAAAACTGGAACCATTGCTGTTGGGCTTAAACGAGTAGAAAGTCCGCTCACGGTGGAACAGGAAGAAGAGGGAGACATTCTCTGTGCTAATGGTACACAAAGTAGCCCTGTCCCCAGCACTGCAGTGGTAACGCCCACATCCTCAGCCACATCTCATTGGCACAAGAGTAAGAGTCAGCCTGAGACACCAAGGAGCACTGCTGGCCCAAAAAGTGCGACGTTGACCACAGGAAGGAATACCATGCAGCCTACCATTCTTAGCATGTTTAGTAGGCCGGAGGGGCAGTACGAACGCAACCACCCAATAGCACGTTTGTACAATGCAAAGCTGGCAAAAATGTTAGCACTGGACCTTCTCCCTTTTTCTTTTGTCCAAGGGGTGGGTTTTCGTGAGTTTGTGACCACCATCTGCCCAAAATGGAAAGTTCCCAGCCGCTACTATTTCGCAAGAGTTGCTGTTCCAGCACTACATCACGACGTGCTGGAATTGCTTGGAAAAGCCTTAAAACAGAGTGCTGTTCAGAGTATACACCTGACAACAGACATGTGGACCAGTTGCCAAGCCACTGATTACATGTGCATCACTGCACACTGGGTCTCTTTTTCGGGTGTTAAAGATAAGATATCTGACGGTGTTGTTGACACCGCTGAGATTTTTAAAGACACTCGCAAACATGCAACTGTAGCCATGTTTGCTATGGAGAAATCTCATACTGCTGCTAACATTTTGGATGAGTTTAACAGCAAGGTGTTTGAGTGGCTGCGACCAAGAGGTCTTACCATTGGTTTTGTTGCCACGGACAATGGCAGTAATGTAGTTCGGGCCATGAAAGATGGTGGCTATTTCAGGGTGCCATGTTTGGCACACTGCATTAACATTGTTGTTCAAGACTTTCTGAAAAATGAAAGCAAAGTCAGCAGCTTACTGACCACCTGCAGAAGAATCTGCACACATTTCAACCATTCTTTTAAAGCCCGGAAGGAGCTGAGGGTCATTCAACGTGACCATAAAATGTCAGTCAAAGCACTCATCCAAGAGGTGCCAACACGTTGGAACTCAACGTATTACATGCTTGAGCGTCTGTTTGAGCAGTACATACCACTTAATGCTTATGTCATGAAGAGGTCAGGGGATCCTACAGTGAAAGGCATGAGAGTTGAGATGGCCCAATGGGACCTTGTCAAAAGCCTGACAGAGATGCTACTTCCTTTTGAGGTCTTCACACGTGAAGTGAGCAGGGAGGACTGTACTATGGGCCAAGCTATCTCATTGTTGTACATGCTAGAGCAAGAGCTGAAGGAGGTGTCAGAAATGTACGCAGGTGTGGATGACAAAGTAGACGCACATTATTTGGCAGACACCTTATCCGCTCGCTTATCTCACAATACAAGGATTCAAAATAACATTCTGTCACATCCACATTACATTACTGCCTCAATTTTGGATCCACGTTACAAATTATTGCTGCGCAGTAATGAAGTCATTCCTTTTTCAGAAGTGAATGTTGCCCAGTACAAAACTTTGATAGCTGAGGAAGCCACTGAGTTTGAAAACGAATGGATCTTCATTAAAGGCCCGCCCCCCCAGGGCAGAAAAAGTACTGCAGGGCACCCAGAGCCAAGTTCTACTTCAGAGGCCAAGAGCAGTGCGTTTGCCTCCCAGCAGTCCACAACACTGCCAGCAATAACATCAACAGCACCAACAGGATCATCAGGCACATTTACAAAAACGGCAGGTGATTGGTTTCTACGGAAAGGGTATTGCACATCCATGACTGATGCAAAGGCAAAAGAGGCCCAGGAAATCGGAGCACCCCTGAACATTGAGCGGATGGTTCAGGCCTATCTAGATGACACAACATAATCCTGTCCCGTGGTTGATGTACCTTAATGCTGTAGAGTAGACACTATGTAGCCTATCCAAGCTGCCTCAGTCTGAAAGTGTTCTCTCCAGAGTGTTGTCTTCTCGTCTTGCACTCCACTGTAATTGAGTTTATTGTTGTAAATGCAGTAATTTTTCAATACCCTGTTTGTTTTTCCATCTACACTTACAGGCCGGCCTTTAACCTGTGCGATAGTGGGAGAAACGACTCACACTTACCTTACCAATCCGCATCAGGCGTTTCATGGGCTGACTTAAAAGGTAAAAAGTTTGAACAAGAACCACAGCAGACCTAGGCTAGATGTCCGTGTAGTGGTGTGGACTGGAGTAGAGTGTAGTGGTAAGACGGACAGTGGCGCATTGATTTAGTCACTTCATTTGGAAAATGCTAGGTTGCTGCAGTGCATATGACATTTCTCTGGCTCGGTCTAAATGTAAGTAAGGGGTAGGGTGCCTGGCCTGTGCCGCGGTTCTCCTGTTCTGTGGCTGTGCTGGCTCCTGAATCCTGTCCCGTTGTTGTTGTACCTTAATGCTGTAGAGTAGACACTATGTAGCCTATCCAAGCTGCCTCAGTCTGAAAGTGTTCTCTCCAGAGTGTTGTCTTCTCTTCTTGCACTCCACTGTAATTGAGTTTATTGTTGGAAATGCAGTAATTTTTCAATACCCCGTTTGTTTTTCCATCTACACTTACAGGCCGGCCTTTAACCTGTGCTATAGTGGGAGAAACGACTCACACTTACCTTACCAATCCGCATCAGGCAGGCAGTGGTACCCAAGATTGATGTGCGGAGTGTCCATGGAAGGGAGGACCAAGAGGAATGACGAGAATGATGCAACTCCACATTTGGACCAGGATAATACAGTAACTTTAGTATCATCATTCGTCTTTACATTTATTTGCTTGCTTTTTTCTCTTCAATCATTATGACTGTGTGTTGTGGTTTGTTTGTTAATTGATCCAACTTTTTTTTAATTTCCTTAGCTAGCTTGAAAAATAAAAGTAAGCCCGGTACAGCATGTAATTGGGTTCGGTCTGAGCTCTGAGGGCGGCAGACAGGCAAGGCAAATTTCAATTTCGTCCCTGACTGTACTGTCTCATTGGGTCATAGTAGTTATAGTACAACTCATTATCATTAACCATCAAGTTATCTTCCTCAGCATGCATGCATTTGCTTTCTCTCACTTCATACTTTGATTTCTTTGATAATGGATCATGGTCGTCTTACAAGATTGTGTTTTACTTTTGTTGTGTCCATGCATACTGTCTGTTTTTCTTTCTCAAACCTTTCCCAAAACCCCAATTCCCATCTAATCATCAATCCCTAACCCTCTTCCCCCGGGCTGTGTGATTTATATTGAAGTGTGATGTGATGACTATGTACACCAATTGATCACACGCTTGCTGGGGCAGATGTGGTGAAAGCAACACTAATTGAATTTCAACTAAGGCAGGGCAAGGATCTTCTTCTGCTTGCCCACCCATGCTGTAGTTTACTTTGTGTTCTGTTCTACTACTCCTCCCACAGTCTCTCAGTCAAGTGACTTTCTCTTTCTTTTTTCAAACGCTATTGCCAGTGTCTACTACTACCACCACAATAATGGCATCTACTACGTCAATTTGGGAAACCAACCATGCAGCCATCAGTGTGCCGAACTTCATCATCAATCACAGGTAAGATAAGTTTGGTGGGAGGTATGGCCTAGGAGGAGAGACTGACAGTACTATTATGACAATTAAAAATAACTCAGTGAGGGGTACTGCATCTATCGGTTTGTGTGTTACAAAATCGGCAGATCTTTTAAATCAAACACTGGCTGTGGGCATGCAGCAGCACGGAAACAAAGTAAACAACCATGTAACTTACATTGAATTAGGAAAACTGTAACCCACCACAAAACATTAACATCGTATAAGTAAATAGTAAGTACATATTTTAATGTCCCCTAACAAAAATAAACTATCCCACTCTGACCTAACCCACCCCCCTCCCTAACCCCAAAGAATGTCCAAAACGAAAGTTGAGTCCCAATGTCCGTAGAAATCCCCAACGCCCACAAACCCACCCACCAACAAAAGGAATTTAAAAAGGGGCAAACGACGAGGTCCTCTATAGTCGGCGGGCCTGTAGGTGTTTGTCCACCAGGATCTTTACCCGCTCCTCCATGTTCTCCTCCAAGCGGGCCATCCGGCGGAGCAGCTGGCGGCGAAATGCCGTACAGTTACATCCAGGGTGGGGGGCAGCAGTGCTGGAAATAGAGGCGCGGCGGCGGGCGGATGCCGGACCACGGCGCCGTGAAAGTGGAGGCCGGGCCTGACTGGGGCCCGGGGCATTGGAGGAGGCTGCAGCTGCAGCCGCCTCCTCCTCCTCCTCCTGAGCCACCAGCCGGCGATAATGCTCGCAGATGGCCTCCAGTTTCCGGCGCCGGGCCCTAGCGGCCAACTCCTTCCTTGATGGTTTAGTGGAAGGAGTATCATCTATATCAAGAAAGAAAAAGAACATGTTGTAGCCAATACTCTTAGCAAAACAGGAACACTAAAATCATTCAACACATAGTATCACAGTATCACTAGCAAGCACAGTTCATAACATTTGTGATTTGGTGGTGGTAAGTATCTCTAATCCTACTTCCTTGGACTCTAACATTTGTGACAGTTTCCGACATTATTTATAAATATAATCGTACTATGTATGTACTCCGGTACACCAGTTGTGTTGTTCTTATCTGTAGTTTAGCCCAATTACATAACCTTGTTGTAGGCAGCATGCCAGCTCCATCAGCTAAGCTTGCACCCAAGAGAAACAGATATGAGCCACATGATGCAGACTCACATTAGTTTTATTTACTACTACTGTCTGCAGGTGGGGAAGCTCATCTTTTTGTCTGACGCCTTACGGCCGTTGGCACTGGTCATACTCTGTTACATGAGGGCAAATGGCATGCACAATTTCACTTACACCCTGCCATGGGTACTACAAAAAGGCTGATTATTTATCGGATCCAATGATCATTGTTTATATTCATATTATAGATGCTGCTAGTGCTAATACGATATACGACATCAGGTCGGTAGCGGTCGTTGGTGGGAGTACTGCCGGTCGGTCACGTGGGAAGGTGCAGGGTAGGGATAGCAAACTATGGATTAAGGACATTCACAGGTAATTAAACAATACATTAAAAAAAAAAATTGTTGCACACACTGCATCGCATTCGGCGGTGCAGTGCGCACCTTGAAAATAATTTTATTTATTTTTATGTTGATTACCTGTATTTGGCCGTAATACACAGTTTACTCGCCAGTGCCACCCACCCGTCCCCTCCCCATGTCACCGCCCGCCAACACTTCCACCACCAACCGCTACTGCAGAGGGTACTTTGCTTTCATTGATTGTGTAACCAATAATCATAAACAACAGATAGGCAACCCTTTGTAGGCTGGCTGCCCCAATCGAAAATACATTAATAATAATAGGTAGGGAGTGGTCCCCAGAGTGGGAGGAAGGGGTTTACGCTTGATAATATATGACTTGCTTGCAAAGTACTGCAAGTGTACTGTATGGTCATAATACTACCTTGATTCCCCTAGGCTTTGCTACTGTCGCGCAGTTTCTTTTGCATTTTCTTCAAAGTAAGAATCTCCAGTGACACTTTCCACCTATACTGTCTCTTGGTGATAGTACATCCAGGCATACATCCATTAAAGTAAACGTCTATCCTTTTTTATATATCTCTTAACAAACCTTAGTTGGTTTCATCAACAAACACCCATGCTTCTGCTCCTTCCTTGCTTGCCTTGGCTTTGAGTTTGAACCAAACACCGCTGATTCTTGCTATCTAGTACTATCCACCCATACTGTGTCGCCCACCCAGGCAGGCATTCTTTCACCTTCCACCCACCCTTCAACAAGCCATGCATCTGATCTTATTACTATCAGCCACCTATGCATGCTTCCAACAACATATCCTTCTCTGCCAGTCAGTCATATTGTTTATCTCGCCCGTCCTTCCACCCTTAGTGCTTTCCCTCTTTGTTCAACACATCCATCAAGCTCATCTGATCTGAGTTTGTCTTCTCCATAAAACATTCACAGCTGATTTTGGAGTCAAATAGAAGAGGCCATTGGTTACTCTACTCACGCTGGTAATGCTACGTAAAGGGTGTCTTCTTCAACCGTTGTATAATAAGTCGCACAGTACAGTGAAATAGTGAACAAAGTTCCATCTAGCTGTAATGTCAAGAAGTAATGAATATAACTTACCGCCGCCGGCCACTGCTGCTGGATCCCCCCTGGGCCCTGTGTCTCCTGCAGGTGCCGCCAGTTCGCCTGCCCCCTCCGGAATGGCCGCATCGCTGGCCCCGACGGCACTGGTGGATGGTAGTGTGCCTAGAAAAAAGCATCACAAATTTTTTAGATGCCTGTAAACCTCCCCCTATTTTAAGTGTTCACTTGGAACATTGAAAAAAAAGTTAATGCGATGCAACATACATCAGCACTAGACAGTAAGTACAGTCAGTAGACAGACACTAGTAGGATATGGTTCCACTTCCTAGGGTCATCTAGTCCTACTCTAGTCTTTTGAAAGTTAGCCTGAGCCATGTGTAACCCTTTTAGATTCATCATGTCGACTACTACTCTTTTGGTGCATATTATACCTGCCAGCATATTGACATGTGCAGTAGATGCCTTTGAGTACACTTGACTGTTGCGTACAAGTGAAGAGGTCGAAAAAAAAACAAATTATTGACTTTGTTCAGTTTATTTTGCTTAGCCATCACATACATGTTACACTTTTTGGCATGACTGCAAAATGCTAGCATTCACCAGTATACTATCTAACGGCTAACTCGCAGCATTTTTCTCATATATCATAGGCGGAAGATTCCCTTCTACAAACCAGAGATTTACAGAGCATATTGGATGCAAGATGATGTAACCAGTATTTCTACGTTCTACGGTGAGGGGACTTCCAGAATTCAAAAGATCTTGGCTCTTGTTCTTGTTGTCATGCACTTGTAAATGTTTACTGTTTTAATGTTAGGCTTTTTGCTGGCTTATTGACTATGGCTGTAGTAAATTAAATTTCATATTAACGATGTACAGAGTTTGATACTTGTTTCAAATAAACCTTTTGAACTTACACGTAGACTCTGTGGTATTTGGTGTGGTGGAGTGGACTTACACAAGTGTGTGAGCAAAATGTTGTTTGTTATTATGTTCTGGGTTGTCTCTGTCTCAGTCATCATCAACATTGTGTATCTTCTTCGTGGGGGGGGTCGGGAGTGGGACCCTAATGTGAGACACTATAGCTAGTCGGTCAGGGGATCCTGGGTTCTTGGGACTGAGGTGTGATCAGTAAGATCCAACCTCCCATCAGCAACATCCTATTTTGTTGTGCATAGTTCTGTATGTAGCTCTGCAGAATCATAGACAATAGTAGTATCATGTACTATCCGATCAAAAATACTAGTCAAATATCTGGTTGGGCATTTTGTTTGTGGTAATTGTCAAAGCCTCAACATTGAGAAGACTTGAAGAGAACAACCCAAAGGACAGGACCCAGTGGCTAGAGCTATTGGTCAATCAGAGTTTTATTATTGCAAAGAAAATCTTCTATTAAAGAGTGGGCAACTGTGCAAGCTTCGCTACACACAGAGTAATAATAGTAATAGTAGTAGTAGTACAGAGAGTCATAGCAGAGGGAGTTAGAAGCAACTTAGAGGCAGGGAGGGATAAACAGAATTAGTAAACAGATAGTCAAGGTCAAAGAAGTACGCTTTTGTAAAAAAGAGATTTAGAAAGTGGAACCATAATTTAGAGTTTTGGAAAAAAAGATGCAGTAACATAACATTTAGGGAAATATAAATGTCAATCTAACCACTGGAGGACTTACTGGGGCCAGCTGCAGGATCCTCAGTAGAGGAGCGGTCCTAGGGTTCCCCCGCCGACTCCGACCCCGTCTTCTTGCCCCTGGGTGGTGCTGATGATCATGTAAAATATAATAAAGAAAGAGACAAACATTAAGGAGTGCTGTGAGAAAATAATAATAAATCATTTGGAAAAATAAGTCAAACAACATTTTAGGAAACAACAAGTGCAATAAAATTGACCTATCTAATCAGATGGATCGACTACTGGCTGCTTCCTAGTGCATTTACGGATCGTCTACTTATTTATGAACACTCCAGTGTTCCATGATCATTCTGATTACAAATACTAACAAAGCCTAGTAAGTACCACGTGACCTACACCACCTATTCCAGATGGGCCAATTGTTCACTAAGTCTGCATTTCAATTTTTTTCAGCCATCAAATGCATAGATGAGATGGAGGACACATGCATAGTTGCATACATTAGTGCATACATACATACAACAAATTGTGGGTTGGTTGCATAATTCTGATCTAGTTCTGCTACTGACTGACCATGCTAAGCCTTTCACTCACTAAACAAAGTACAAAAGGTTCGACGGAGGACTGGGGTAAGCAGCACTCAGTGACAGAGGATGCATCACGCAGACCGCATAAAACAATTAGTAACTACTACTAACAAACTAAACCTAGTATCCAATATCCATCCACCACTATTTCACAGTAGGACAATGGAAGGACTAGAGTCTCTCTAGCAAATCGCATTACCTAACTTCAGTTCTGTAAAGTAAACTCTTACATAATCAGCATCAGCAGCACAAGCTAGCGCAAACTAAGTTGCAAACAAGTAAGAGTACCACCGTGCACCTGGGTCCTTAAATCAAAGAACATTTTGCTTTTTGGAACGTAATTTACCAGCAACGCTTGGCACGCAGCAGTAATCTTGTTGTTCATCTAATTTAATATACACAATCAGTTACTCACCAAGCCCGACGACCTCGACACCTAGCAGGCCCAACAGGTCCTGCTCCCAGTCCAGGATGTCGGACCACCGATGGGCTAGCTGGTTGTGGGTGCGCCGGATCCCAGAGCACCGGAACACGGCCCGGCGCACCTTCGCCCACCGACGGTGCCGCTCCTGGGTAGCGTACCCAGAGCCGGGCCTGCCGCCTGCTGCCAAGGTCAAGGGGAGGAGGCGCTTGATGAAGAAAACAAGAGCCGCCACCTCCTCCTCCCCAAACAGTTTCCGGGCCTGCACCCCTGCAGGACGCATTCTGCCGCAAGGCAGGCGGCCCTTCTCTGCGCCTGCAGGTCCCTTACCCTTGGGACTTGGTGTGCCCTTGGCCATGGTTCTGGGGGGGGTGGGAGACGGAAAAGAAAAGTCAGAAGGGGAAAAAAACTTAGGGGGAAGAAGATAGAAAGAACTTTATAAAAGTAACAAAAACACAGTAAAAGTAGAAATAAAATGCAAAATATAAACTTAGGCAAACAGAGAGATAGATAATAACTAAAAAAAGTCAGAAAAAAGGCTTTAAAGACAAAGGATTGCTAAGATAAAGGGAGGATACAAAAGTAGGCCCAGAACCATGGCATAGAGTGAAAAACAAGATGGCCGCGCCCATTCGCGACCGCGTGGGTAAGTTCGCGCGATATTTCTCGCGAACATGTACTATTCATCGCGAACAAGTAAAATGCGCTCCCGAACACGTCAATGCACATCGCGAACACGCTATCCGCGACCCGGAACAGGAAATAAGGCATCGCGAGCGGGCGGGACAATAGAAAAACAAGATGGCCGCGCCCATTGGCGACCGCATGGGTAAGATCGCGAGATATATCCCCCGAGCATGCAAACAGCTCCCCGAACATGCTTACCACGCTCGCGAACAAGAAAAAGCCATCGCGAACAGGTTGCCACAAGCAACTACGCAAGCTCGCGAAGCTACGCGAAGGTCGCGTAGTGCAATGACATCTTCGCGAAGCTTCGCGAAGCGCGGCTACGCGAACTACGCCCAGGCTTACAAATAATCAAATGTTATGATGTAATAACAGATGATCACTTGGATGTGAAAATCATCAGAAAAATTGTAAACGGAATTATTGAATAAAACAAGAATTTTTTATACAAATGGATTGAAGAGAATTTATATGTTTTACTTTGAACATCGAGTGCACGAGGGCAAGCACCGCTGGAATAGAGATCTGCATTAACTCATCAACTAGATTTTATCCCCACTCCCAGGGATTAACCTGACTGCACCATTTACCCAATATACCCTTAATTACTTGAGTATTATACTACGGGGTGTGCCATACTGAATTCATTCTAAAGTACAGGGAACACAGCAACAGCATCAAGAAGAGAGGGGTGAAGATCTGCAACCAATCGTACCAATTCAAGTTTCTGTTGTTACACCAAGTGGCATTTAAGTCTCTAACGAAATAGAAGCAGAGACTTAACCTCGACTGGAAAACGTAACTGAGACAGCATCAGTACAGCAAGAGAATCCGGGTGAAGGAACAAGCACGAAAAGAGTCACCTGAGAAGTTGAATTGCCACAACATTATAATTGAGGAAGACTGTGAGAGCAAGATGGCGTCTGAGCAGTTTACCCGCAGCTCCCACAGCTGCCCACCTCACTCCTCACCTCCTCTGTGTCACGATGGACCACGAACGGAGACTCATGCGGCCCACAGCTTGACGTAAGCGGTAATGCTGGGAAACTGGTAAAGCCTTGATTTTTCGAGAAGATTCGCCGACCGCCATAATTACGGGATCTTGAGGAGTATCTCAGGCAGAAAGTGCGGCGCGGCAAAGACCTCAGCTGCAGCAGCTGTTACTGCGAGTCTGCTCCCAGTCAGCATCTCTAAATCGATCATGCACCAGGAACAATACAGAGAGACCGGCGCTGAGGGGTGGAGCAGGAGGAAGGATGATGAGCAGACCGGTACAGGAGAGAAGAGACTGGTTCGGGAGAGTAACTCCGTGGCGGTTGGAGAAGGTCAACTAGCCATCTCTGACCTTTTTCCGCTTAAACACACTAGAACCTCGAAAAATCAGGAAGTGTTTACAGCTGCTCCCCTGTCAGTCACAGTAGCTGCTCCTATCCAGGTGTCTGAGACAGCGTTAGAGGATACAGATCCGTCTGGGAACCCAAAAGCAGCTGAGGAGAAGAATCATGTAATCACCCCTATTGTGGCTGTAGAGAGCAAACCGCAGTTTGAACAAACTTTGATTAGTCCTGCAGCCACTGAGAATGTCGATCATGGGGGTCTTCTATCCTCCCAGGGAAATCAAACTCTACTTTGCTAGACTATGGCTCCCAGGGGGAAGTAAAAGTGCTACCTTCTCCTGAACCTATGGGGGGGTGGAGAGAAATGTTATTCTCTAACTGATGACTCTGACTCTTCAATGCCTGAAGTAGAATCTTTGACATCCAGTTTGCCATACTCAATCAGCTGTGGCTCTTTGGATGAATCCATTGCCCTCGCCAGTCGCAAGAATCGGTCGGACGGAAGGAAGGGTAAGAGGGAATCCACGAGTCTGAGAAAGAACCAGACGGCAAGTGATAAGAAATTGAGCGTTCGACATGAATGCTCACCCCTTAAAGACACCCCCAGGCTTAGATAGGATTACTCGGCCATCCAACTACTTGATCAGCAAGGGCGTAGGGTGGAGGATCTACTCTCAGGGAATCTGCCTCGACTGACAGGCACCACATCAGGAGCGTTATCTAGCAATGTGATGGAACCCTCACCATCCGTGATCTTGGCCTCTATCAAGCGGATGCAGGAGGAGGTTCGGTCTAACAACCACCGGGCTCCACAAGCCTCAAAGAAACTACAGGGTGCTGTCAGAAAAATAAGCAAATCCTGCTCTGAGATTTCCGACAGGATGATTATGGTGGAAGCACGCACAGAAACCCTCGAAATGGAGGTCTCTGAACTAAAAAGTTCATTTCCCAAGATCCTAAGCTTACGGCATGATGTGGAAACTTGAGGAGCACGAGAACAGACAAAGGAGAAATAACTTGAGACTGTTGGGAATTCCAGAAGGGGTTGAAAGAGGAAACCCTAGAGGCTATATAGTTAAACTCCTAAAGGGTGCATTCCCAGAACTCATTGATTGGGACTGGGAAAAATAAATACAGAGGGTGCATAGATTCCCCCTAACCCGCAAGAAACAACTAGCGGGCAATACTACATACCCTTGGGCTGTACTGGTGTACTTCAGAAACTTTTTATTAAGACAGAGCATTTACAATTTGGCATTCCCCAATACTAAAGAGAGAATCTGAAGGAGTCTACTTTTTTGCACCACTGGCCGTTTAAAACAAATGTTTGCTGCTTTTCAGAAGTTAGGCGCTGAGGTATACTTACAAAATCCAGCAAAACTGAATGTGATCTTTAAAGGGCGTACTCAAAGCTTTTTCTCAGAGGTGCAGGCCCAGGAATACCTAGACGAGTTATAGGGGGGTCTGATCTAAAGGCTAAAATTAAAGGGAGCAGTTAAAGCTTAGTAGGGGAAAGCAAAGGTGTCCCACTAGATTGAGAACGCTAAAAAGTGGGGGAAAATACTTAAAATCCATTTTTTTTTAAAAGAGAGAATGGTGAAAAAGTAAACCCTGACTGATAGGCGGTTAAGTATAGTGTGTTATTTGGGTAGTCGGGAGGCTTGGGAGTCGGGTGTGGGTCCTCAGATGGTGTCACACAGGCTAGGCCTGGTTGCTCATTGGTTGGGAATGGGTAAGGGGGCAGGCTACTCTGTGTGGAGGGTGCTGGGCTGGGAATTGGTGGGGGAAGTGGAATTCCTACATGCTCAGGGGAAAAATGCGAGGAACTGTGAGTATGGCTAACAGGGAGAAAAAAACGTTGGCGTGTTATTATAGTGTTTAGAGTTAGGAGCCAAGGATTCTTTTTGAGTAAGACATTGGCCGATAACCAGTTGATACATAATGCCTCTATCTAAATGATCCCAAAAAAGAGCTAGAACTTCAATAGGACTGAAGGTTCTGAAAGCAGACATTGTTTGCTTGCAAGAAACGCATATTGAAGCTTCACAGAGGGACGTTTTAAACACTATGGGTTATAGACTTATATGTGGGACTTCACAAGGTGCACGTAATGGGGGGTAGCAGTTCTGGCTCGGGGCAATTGGCTAAAATTTAGACAAGCAGGGGGCGACATACAGGGTAGATGGGTAGTTGCAGTTTGTCATACATCCTGTAGAGATAAATTCACGTTGTGCTCAATTTATGGTAGCATACTCAATGACCCCTCTATTATCAACCAGCTATCTAGCAAATTACCTCACCGTCCACTACCTATAGGTTTATGTGGGGACTTTAATGTCAACCGCCCCGGTAATTTCGACATAGGGGTACAACTAATGTATGCTGGCCAAAAACCCAAAGTATTTCAAGCCCTTATAGGGGTGTGCAAAGATCATGGTCTGATAAATGTCTGGTGTAGAAAAAAACCAATGGGGTACGGTTATACATATTTTTCCGCTCCACATTCCACACACGCCCGTCTCAATTACATTTTTGTGTCAAATAAACTTATCACAACTTGTTAAATTGAGCGATTCCCGCGGTTCCTTTTGGATCGCAACCCACTGGTATTAGAAATGCAAGAAATAGGGGGGAAAACACCAAACACATGGAGCTTTGAGCGTGCCCTGCTTGCTAACAAAGAATATCGTAAGCATATTAGCGGGTGGATCCCAATATTCTTTAAAGAGAATAGTGGTAATGCTTTTTTGAGCACGGTGTGGGACACATTCAAGGTCTGCCTAAGGAAGGAGACTCTAAGTTTCTCATTGAATCGGGGGAAGCAAGAGAGGCAATTTATTCAAGCTAAACATGATAATCTAGTGGTGGCGGAGGAAAATCTAATAAAAGTTATACAACAAGGTGGGGATATAAAAGAAGCCCAAATTAGGGTTACGACTGCTAGGGCAGCAATAGAGCTGATTTTTGGAAATAGGGCAGCAGAAAAGTATATTACTTGGAAGAAAAGAATGTACAAGTGCAGCGAGCAAGTTGTACACCATCTGGCGATTAGAGCAAGGCAGATGAGCACAAGCAGTGAGATAAGAGAAGTCCCGGACCCCACTCTTGGGGTAGTTTCAGATGCAAGAAAAAGAGAGATGCTTTTGAAGTATTTTATCAAACTCTATATACTGAAGACACCAGGGACTGCCCTTGGCAGATTGAAGAGTTCCTCAAAATAAAGCCTGTAAATAAATTATCAATAGATGAGCGAGAATCAGGAGAGCTACTATGGGAAGAGATTTACCTTGCAATCTCTAGTCTTCCCTCCGGTAAAGCTGCAGGAGTGGATGCAATCCCATCAGAATTGTATAGAATATTTGCTCCCCAATTGAAAGATCAGCTAACCACACTATTCAATAAAATATATAGTGGACCTCCCGCCAGAATCATGGTCTATTGCTAAAATTGTAGTATTTTTTAAAAAGAATAAGCCATCTGTAGAGTTAGGCTCATATCGTCCAATAACATTAATAAATGGAGATTCAAAAATCTACTCTAAGATATTAGCAGTCCGATTGGCCTAGGTTATAACAAATTTGGTGGTGAACCAACAACATGGATTTATTCCAGGGAGGGATACTACCGATCACATTTGGAGTGTCATCTCGCTTTTTGATGCTGTGCAAGTGTCAGGAGACCCTATGGCCTTGATTTTGCTATATGCGGTAAAGGCATTTGTTAGGGTCTGCTGGCAATATCTATGGCAGTCAATGCATGCAAGGTATTTTGGTTTAAGGTTCATTCAAGGAATTAAAGCCTTATATTATAAACCTGTAGCGAATCTTTGTATCCGGAGCTATGACAGGGCCTGTGATAATTGCTCGGGGAACTCGACAGGGGGAAGAGTTAGCAAGCCTGAATAATTTGCATCTTACGATGATTGGTTGTTGCGATCTTATAAAAAGGATCTTTTTCCAAAATATTATATTTTTTTAGATCAATCTTCTTGGATTTCTCGAATGAATGGCTAAAAGCATTTGATACTATCTTTTCTAGATTTTGATGGGCTTACTCAAAACCGAGAAGAGCACTGAGGTATTTTTCACTCCCAAAAGGGAGAGGAGGGTGGGCTCTCCCAAACCTTAAATTATATGATTGGGCCACCATTCTGCAATATAGCTGGATTTTGTTATTGGAACCCTCATCAAAGCCCCCCCCCCCCCCCCCCCACAATCTATCCCCACTATATTTGAATTACCAATAGGAAAGGAGGCTTGGGGTTTTCTTTGGAGGCAAGTAGAACATAGCTACCACAAAAAGTATGGTTCAAGTGTCTCCTGGGAGCTTTTAAGGTGTGGTCTGCTCTACAGAAATTGCTGGGCCTAGGGAGATACTCCAATTTAAAATAATCCGTACCTCCCAGAAATTTTTAAGGATGGCTATATACAAAACTGGTCCCTAGAAGGGGTAGATAAATTAGGTACTTCTTTTTCTCCTTCTCGTCTGGTCTCTTTTGATGAACTGAAGGCAGAGTTTGGTATCAATAACAAGGAGTTTTTCAAGTACCTACAAATCAGGGATTATCTACAGCGTAAAGGGGTGGGTCCAGTGGTTTTGGTAAAAAAGCACTGGTAGAAATTTTAATAGCATAGAACCATATTCGTATTGGGACAATTTATCATTCTTTAAATAATGAAATGATGGATGATCTCGATAATATATATCGTAAATGGCAAGAGAAGATTGTGATCTCAGAACTGAATTTGTGATGGCCCTTAGTTTATCCCAAACTGTTTTAATGTCGGCAAATTCATAAGTGCAGTTTTTTAAGACTTGTTTTATGTTATATTATACACCTGCGAGAATTGCAAAATGGGGCACTGGCGAGGGAACTAGCCGTCCTCGGTGTGCAAGCTCCTGCGCTGATATTGTCCATATGTTTGCTACTTGTACTTCCTTAAATTCTGTTAAGAATGAAATTCAAATATTTTTACGTAGCAAATTAAATATAGAAGTTTTATTGACTCCAAAACTAATTTTGCTAGGAGTGATTGAAGAGGAAGAGGCACAGGATATAGAATATTTCCTTGCCGTCACAATGGCGATATTAAGACCTGTAATCGCCTCAGCTTGGTTGGATCTGTAACCTTCTCTGTTTCAACAGTGGTTGGCTCACTTGGTAGCTTTTTCCAATCTGGAGAAAGCGATATATGTTAGAAAAGGCTACAAAGCGAAGAAAAAAGGGCATCTAAACTGAGCCCCTTTACCTAGATTGGAAAGTTAATGTAACATGCAAACTTAGTATATAGCTTGGTGGAAGCTTTTCAACTTCTTCCTCGATTGCACAATGCACTTTAAATTGTTTTATGTTTATTTGCGTACTATACAGATTGGTCTAATTTAATTATTATGACTCTTAGAATGATTGTGGAATTCTGTGAATGAATATTTTAACGCAGTTTCGTATATTTATTATCAGCTTGATGGTTATGAACTATATTGTTCTTCTGATTTTTTATTTCCGGAGCGTGGGGTGGGAGGGGGAAATGTGTGTTTTGTATTGGATGAAAATGTGCAATAAAGATAAATTAAAAAAACAATAATAATATTTGAGGAAGACTGAAGCAGAGCATATCAGTTGATCGGATTCCATTAATTATTCCCGGAGGAGAGAAGACATGACAGTGATACAGAGGGAACTCAATAAAAGCTGAGAAGATCGAAAACAGCAAGAGTACCTTGTCAGAGGTATTCAGTACCTGAGTGGTCTTACTACATGGACAAAGAACTGAATGTCATAATTGATGAACTGTGTGATGTGAAATCTGAACTGTTTCAGCCTCCATGAGATCCCCACAATGAAAATTGTTAGGTAAAATATACTTACCAAAACAAGCTGTGCAATTATAATAAGACATTGAAGAAGTTTAAAAGTAATTTAAACAAAACCGGACAGTGGACCAACTGAGCAAAAGGCACCAATTCCAAAGATTAGACCGAATTATGATTTTTAACCAATAAATGAAATCCTTCTGTGTGCAAACTCACAAAAGGCTCTTACTGTCCAGAAGAGCCACCCTGTAGCACAGGGTCAATAAAGCAAATAAATAAATATTGTGGTTGCACCACTATTGATCGATATACTTGAAGAGTTCACAGTAGATCCATAAATTATTTAATTGTCCATCTTTATTGATATAACATCTTCTTGTTTTTTTTTGGAAACACACAGCCAACGCGTTTCGTTCTCGACAGAGAACTTCTTCAGGGCTGTAAAGTTAAAACATAGATAAAAACCAACATTGTTTATAACATACATGCATATATATAACATAAAAACACATAAAAAAAACACATTTTGAGGGAGGAGCTTAGCGCGCATCCAAGATGGTCGCGTGAGCACAGGGTTCCCCGGACCCTTGCCGCTCCTCGCAAATTATCCTGATGATATCCTGAATTCGTGGACGGATTCTTGAAGATGAACCTCGGCTGAGTCCATAACTCTTTTCAGAAATTAAATCGGACCTGGGAGACCTGAAATACAGTGCTTTGAACTTTGGAGGCCCACCTGGAAGCTGTGCCCGGGGTCTTGGTGAACTGCGGAGCCGGGGTGTAGTTGAACAACAACGGCATTGGAGCCTCGCCAGTGGCCGTACCCCTACTTTCAGTTTCGCTTTTGGATCTCTGCGTGGCCTGATCGAGGAGCTACTTCGCGTGGCTGGGGACTAACCCGGCCTCCGCTTAGTGTCTTCGCTCCCTTCTGATTACAGCAGACTGGGCTGATTTGTGCCTTTTCTCGTCTCCTCAGAGTTGGTTCTTGGACGGTCTGTGTCTGATCTGCTGGTGCCCCTTTTACATCTGATCTGGCGGACCCCTCCGGTGTGTATTATCAAACATGGCGGGCAAGGGGGATCCCGAGAAGCGGAGGACCAAGACATCCCTACGTGGGGGGCCGGTCCAGACTAACATAATGGATCGCTATACTCAGGGCAAAGGATCCCCTGGGCCTGCCAGTACTTCCCCGGAGGACGCCGGAGGTGGTCCGTCCGTCCCCGCTGATTTGTCGTTGCAGGACATTATGGGCGCCATCAACGGCATAAAGGAAACCATCACCCAGCAGTACGAGGCTCTGGGCCGTAAAATTGACACGGTTGCCATTGATGTCACTTTAATCAGGG
The DNA here is from genome assembly GCF_964204655.1 of Triturus cristatus. NCBI lineage: Eukaryota > Metazoa > Chordata > Amphibia > Caudata > Salamandridae > Triturus > Triturus cristatus. The sequence continues at coordinate 1,121,577,596 of NC_140585.1, read as the reverse complement.
CAGACCTTTCCAAGACTAATGAGAAGGTGAAGTCGCTGGATTCGAGGACTTCCAATCTCGTTACTGATGTATCGGACCTTCAGGCAGCTCTTGGTGATCTAAAGTCGGCCAACGACCTGATGTCCCATCGGCTGGAGGATTTCGAAAGCCGGGCACGACGCAACAACATTCGCGTCATAGGTGTGCCAGAGACTCCCGAGAATCGTCCGGTTGACCTCATGGTCGAGGATCTCATCCTCACCCATCTTGCTCCTTCTGGCCTGAGCAAGTTCTTTGCTGTGGAGCGTGCCCATCGTGTCCCAGGTGGTAGGCCCAGACCAGGAGCTCCCCCGAGGCCTATCATAGCAAAACTTTTTCATTACAGGGACCGGGACGCGATCTTGCAGGCCTCAAGAGTGCACGGCCCGGTAAAGTATGAGAACTCCTCCGTCAATTTCTTCCCGGACTTCACCCAACTTGTCCAGAAACAGAGGATGGGCTTTCAGGGGTGAAGCGCTGGTTCTTCTTCAGTTTCAGGTGTCCGGCTGCGTGCCGGGGGACTCATACTCCTTTTGTGGGGATGGGGGGGGGGCGGGTTGAGATTGATATCTTGGAATGTCAATGGATTGGGGGATCGTATCAAATGAGGGGTTGTGCTGCAATATTTGCGTCGCTTGACCCCTGATGTGGTATTTCTCCAGGAGACGCACTTGTTGGGCAATGTATGTCATGCTATGAATAGGGGGGGCTACCGACTGGTTGCACACTCTTCTTTCACCACTGGCTCTAGAGGGGTGGGCATTCTAGTACGATCTTCACTTCCGCTAGAGATTGACAATGTCATCCTTGATGATAGAGGGCGCTATGCTGCCCTAACTGGGAGGTGGGAGGGGCAGGCTCTTTCTCTGGTTACGGTCTATGTTCCCCCGGGACTCCAGACCTTCACCTTTTCCGATGTTGGTCGTATGTTACTTGAACTTCCTGATAGCCTTTTGCTTATGGGTGGGGATTTTTACCCTCCCAGAGCCCTCTCCGCCGCCCATGCGTGGCTAGGTGGATTTTTGGACACTTTTGGTCTGGTGGACTGCTGGAGGTTAATGCATCCGACACAAAGTCAATACACATTCTATTCCGGGGCTCATGGGAGTCTCTCCAGACAAGATTATTTTCTTATGCCCGCGGCGCAGTCCACCCGGGTCGGGGAGGTTAAGCACCTGGCCCGGGGTATTTCAGATCATTCCCCTTTGTGGCTTCTTTTTGACACCGGGACACGATCTGCGGGGCGGACCGCCCCCATTAATCCCTGGTACTTGCGTGACCCCAAGACTCGCAATAGCCTCATTAAGTCGCTCGACCTGTATTTCCTTGAGAACGAGGGGTCGGTTTTGTCCTCGGTGTCCCTGTGGGAAGCTTTCAAAACTGTTCTTCGGGGGCATGCCCTATCTCTGATTGTTGAGGCAAAGAAAGCTAAGAATGGGGAGGTGGTGAAGCTGGAGGCTGAAATATCGGAGTTAGAGGCAGATCTGGATGCAGGTGTCACTCAGGATGGGCTCCACGCCCTCAGCTTGAAGCAGTTTGAATATAAATCCCTTGTTACGGATGCCGCCAGGACAATGTATAGGGAACAGCAGGGTAGACTGTATGATGCTGGGGACAAGGCGGGTAAATTGATTGCATGGCTTGACAAGAAGGAGAGAGTGAATCGTGTGGTCCCTATGCTTCAGAACTCGGACGGAGTGTGCGTGACTGACCCTGGTGAGATTGTGGAGGGTTTTGTTGATTACTTCCGCGCGGTGTACTCCCCGGTGTCTGATAGAGATGAGGAGGACTCTCGCCTCTTGTTGAGGGATATTGCATTGCCTTGCCTGTCTGTAGAGGAGCGTGAGAAGATGGATGCTCCGTTGTCGGCCGACGAGATTGCTACCGCGATTCGCTCCCTTCGCTCAGGCAAGGCTATGGGCCCCAATGGATTGCCGATTGAACTATATAAATTACGCCCGGATAAAATTGCGCCGTTTCTCCGTGGTATGTTTTTGGAGTCGCTCGAATTTGGTTCCCTCCCTGATGACCAGCGTCTGGCCACCATAGTCGTGATCCCTAAGGAAGGTAAGCCTCGGGACCGTTGTGCCTCATACAGGCCTATTTCTCTATTGAATGCCGAACCGAAGATCCTTGCCAAGGTCCTTGCTAATCGCCTGCTCACTGTTATCTGTGACTTGATAGATCCGGATCAATCCAGTTTTATCCCGCACCGGAACACTGCCCTCAACTTGCGGCGTTTACATGGCGTACTTGCTAGGGCGGAATATCTTTCCGAGTCGGCCATCTTGGCTTCCTTGGACGCCACGATGGCCTTTGATACGATAGAGTGGCCATATCTTTGGGCCACTCTGGCAAAGTTTGGTTTTGGGGCGGGATTTATACGTTGGGTCAAACTTTTATATGCTGGTCCGTTAGCTCAGGTTGTTGTCAATGGGCGGGTCTCCCAGCCTTTCACCCTTGGGAGGGGCACTAGGCAGGGGTGTCCGTTGTCTCCCCTGCTTTTTGCTCTGGCTTTGGAACCGCTCGCTGCCTGGCTTCGCTGGGCACCGTCGATAAGAGGGATCCAGTGGGCCCCTGGCTTTGAGGATCGGGTCTCGTTGTATGCAGACGACATTCTTTTGTACCTCACCTCTCCGCGTGAGTCACTTAATGTGCTCTTTGATATCCTTACCTCCTTCGGTAAAAACTCTGGTTTGACCATTAACTGGTCTAAATCTTGTGTCTATGCTATTTCCGGTGGCCTTCCCCTCTTGCCGACTAGGTTTCCCATTCAAACATCTCACTCCGGTTTTAAGTACCTGAGGGTTTACGTATCGTTGGACCCGGCCGTCCGCTACGAGCATAATCTCCTTTCTCCACTTCGGAGATTGAAGATGGACGTGGCCCGGTGGTGTAGGCTGCCTCTGTCTCCACTCGGTCGCGCGGCACTTTTTAAAATGATGTCTCTTCCCCGATTTCTTTATGCACTTCAGAACTCCTTTGATATTATTCCGGCGGCCTACTTCCGGGAAGTGGAGAGTCTACAGAGGAGACTTGTTTGAGACGGTCGTGCACGTATTGCTCTTGCAAAATTGACTCTCCCCTGGTATGACGGGGCATTGCGCTCCCAGACATCAGGAGGTACTACTGGGCTTCCCAGCTGTCTGCTATCAACCATGCAACGTATGCATCTGGTCCAAATCCGGCCTTTGAGATGGATAAATTTTTGTTGCCTGGTGGCAACTTTAATAGAGCGCTTTACTCTCGGTCGGCGGGGAGGAACTTAACGGGCCCCACTAAGATTGCAGTACGCGTGTGGAAGGACGCGAATGCGGCCATGGGCTGGAATGATCGTTTGACCTGTGCGACCCCCTTGTTTGCGTCTGAAAGATTGGGAAGCCTCTGGACAACGAAAGGTTTTGAGAATTGGGATACGATTGGCATCAGTAGAGTGGGTGACCTCTGGGTGAAAGGTGCGGTTAAATCCTTTGCGGCGCTGCAGAGCGAGTACGAGTTGAGTGAGAGGGAGTTTTTCCGCTATGCTCAGGTTCGGCACGCTTTACTCTCGGTCTTCGGAGCTGGGACCGCAGTCCCTGTGTCTTCGCCACTCGAGGACCGTATACTCGAAGGTCATTTGCCCGATAGTACTATCTCCCTGATTTATAAGAAGTTAATTAACAATCGGGCAGACCTCCTTGTACGCCTTCGGGAGGCATGGACCGGGGATGGTGTGGAATTGGATGATGAAGACTGGCAGTCTGCACTGTCCTCCCCGGAGGAGGTGGCCATTCCCGCGCGTCTCCGTCTTGTCCAGCTCAAAATTCTTCATCGTGTCTACGTGACGGGCCCTCGTTTGGTTTTGATGGGTTTTTCTGCAGACGGGCTCTGTAAGCGTGGCTGTGGGATCAGCGCCACCTTCCTCCATATCCTTTGGGAGTGCCGCGAGGTGGCGGAGTATTGGCGCCGGGTGCATGCTGTCATGGAACGTGTCACTGGGGTCGCTCTGCTGCCTGAGGTTCGCCGATGTTTGTTGAATGTGTGGGAGCCTAATGACTATAATGTGGCCCAGGCCCGGTGGGCGGCCCTTGGGAACATGATCGCAAAGAGGGACATCGCACAGCTTTGGGGTTCCCGACGGCCTCCCACCGTGTCAGTGTGGAAGGAGAACATGGACTGGTGCATGTTCAGAGAGAAGACTGTGTATCTGGCTCGGGGTAAGCCGGGGCGTGGGGCAGAATCTGGGGTCAGTGGAACACATATCGAGGGAATATCTGTACACCCCCTTTAGTAGACACACCTGATGTCTCCTTGTCCCCCTGATCCGTGGTTCCTGGATTACTATACTCTTCCTGAGGATGGTTTTGGCTTCCCCGCTGCCCCCCTCCCCTCTGATCCTCTATATTGACCTCCTGATGGTAGGTTAGGTATTGTGGGGTCCCCTGCTGTGGTTAGACACCATTCCGATAGTTCTCGCCTTGTTTTTTGTTTTTATTGTTTCTTTGTTTGTATTTATAGTTAAAATATTTGTATCCTGATCAACCTCTGAGGTGCAGACAGTATCTCCTGTAAGTCGGCTGAGCCCCGGGGGGCCAGTCGCCGCCTTTCGATGTTATTGATTATATGTGAATACTAGCGGCCGGCCCTGGTGGTTGTAGGCCCATGTTTGTATTGAGTGTTTTTCTGCACAATAAAGGTTTTTGGAAAAAAAAAAAAAAAAAACACATTTGAGATAAGACATTTGATTGGGACATCACATAAACTAAAAACGAGGAGGTACAAAGATCACCTTTATATATCCCAAGAGTGGTATATATCAACCAAATCAATTAAAAAAGGATTGACCCATGTATAACCACACATCAATGATAACCTCCCACAAATTGGTGCTAACATTCCCAAGGAAAATCAGAACCTCAATAGTCCACAAAGAAATTGATTCTAAGGCTATTAAGAGCCAACGAATACATTTATCGCAAGAAATATTCATCCCTATGTGTTCAAAACTGTGCATACTTTGATGTTTGTTTGAAAAAAAGAACACTATATAAAAGAACATAAAAGAGAGGAAACGTAATAAATGATTAAGAGACAAACAAAACAGAGAATCAAAACTAACATCAAAACAACGTACCATTCTTAATTTCCACGGAAGAGCCGAATGAATATCTATGACCATGTTGTCTCAGTCCAAGTCGTATTATCCGCCCATTAAATTTGAGTCAGCTAAGGGGTAAGCCCAACGAGAAACCAAAGATGAAAACTAAGTCGGAACCACCAAGGAGAACATCGCGCATTAGTGCATGTTTAGACATAAATGCACATAAGTTACCAATATTCAACCTACCTTCTAGGTTGAAATGAAAATTAAAGCCACATTTTGAATTTTCCTGGTATTAACGTAGTCCAAAGTCAATGCGATATGATAGTCACGGTATTACCTAATCCAAAATCAAAATACGGTAAATTAATAACTCACAATCTAAGCCTATAATTATCGAGGCAAAAAATCCCAAAGGACACATAAGAGAATTTCCAAATTATCCGCTCACATATTAACATAATGTTCACCCAAAGGGTAAAGCACAGCAGTGGATGATCAACTAATGCTGAACCGTTTGGGGAGTGTAAGCAAAAAGTTGCGCTACAAAAACGGGTAAAAAGGGAACCACACATACTGGAAAATTTAAGCTAGTCACATTAGACTTTAACAGGGATGAAAGCATGGAAAATGTAATAGCGAATTCTAAAGCCTATCTATTGTTACAGAGTAACATAACCAGACATATGGGAGTTCAACCTATGCATTCCCTCGTTAGTGCGAAGTGCACCGTTCATGTTATTGAGTTACTAGAGTCAACATATAATCACGTAAACCATACCACCCAATACGGGTAAGGTCGTGCAGCCAAAACTCTCATGATGAAAGCATGAGCAGCACAAATAACAATGAGAGCAGAAACCAGAAATCCGTGCTTACCTAACATAACGAAAGTCTAGTAGTTAGCGATATCCCGTGTTGTGAAGTCCCGCCGCAAGTTCAAAGGCACCTGTGTAACGTTACCGTCTTAAGGAAACGTACACAACGTGCGTGTGACGTCATGACTCTGTGTCGGAAACTCGTTATATTCCAACATTAGCAGAGTGTGTCAAAGGGGGCCACCATATTATATTATGGTTCATCCAGCCCCATATGTATTAAATTGCGCAGTGAATATCCGTGTATATCTATCATACACGAGATGTGGTGGCTGACGATTTCCCGTTGCACTTAATCCAGCCGCAACTTTGTCCATATTTATTGTTATTTCAGCTTCATATTTTTTATTTATTTTGTATTATTTATTATAAACACTCAACCAGGAAACCAGTATAAAATTATAGTCTTAGAGAACCGCACACAACGTGCGTCTGACATCATATCTATGTGTCGAAGGCTCAGTCAGTTCTACCACTGTTGCTATGTATCAAAAAGGCACCGCCATATTGTAGTATGGATCATCAAGCCCAATATATGTTATTTTAAATTGGGCAAATAACCAAATAATAAGCCGTAACCAAACCAAATCTTAGAAAGAATAAATGATTTTTAAATTTCACAAAAATAATACACTCGGTGAAACAAAGACGAAAAAGATCATCATTTAGATCTATACCCAACATGTATCTGATGGCAGTTTCATTTGTTAGCAACTCGTAGATTCCAATGGTCTAAGTGAATTATATAAAGAGGCTACCATCCTGAAGTGTAGCTCACCCGTATATATGTTAATTCATTGCACTAAGCCAAATTGCGATATGTAACGTTTAAAGAAGACCCTAAGGTGTGGAACAGAAGTAATTTAGGCAATTTGGACAATAAAACAACAGTTGGAACAAGCACATTCAATAGTCGATGTTAGTTAACAATAACTGAAAAATATAACGAAAAAGGAGAAAGAAGAAGGAGGACAGAAAAAAGAATAAATGAAGAAATATAATAAATGTATATAAAAACAAGTATGCCAACTAATGATACAGACATTAGTGATACATTGATAACCATCATGTGATAGGCTGACTTGAAGGGATCATTGGAAACATATTGCTTCACAGTAGACAATCACAGGGAAATAAGTGATATGATGCTACCATACTGAGGCCATAACAGAATGTATAGAATTGGAATGATATACAACAAATGACCAAGCACATTTAAACAAACGTCTATGCCATACCAATAGGTTATAGAGAGATTTAAATCGCTGAAAGGAGCCCAGACCATAGCTAAGGTTGGTGCGCTCATAGATGATGATGCATTTCGTCATCAGAATTATGACCCATCTCTATGCATCTGAGGCGACAAATCCACAGAGCTTCTTTTCTGCGAAGGGCAAGTTCTCTATTTCCACCCCGCGGGTTAGGAGAGATATGTTCAATACCATGAAACCATATTTTATAATTTGCACTATGATGTTCTCTCATGTGGTATGTCATAGGGTAAATTCCATGCTATTTTTACTATGCTTAAGTGTAAGATGTACGTTATGGGGGTTATTGTTCAAGAAAGCGTGGTAATCCATAAGTTGGGAAGGAGTACCTTTCCACAACATAATGATGTCGTCAATATACCTCCCCAGAAGACAATCATGTCCATCCAAGGGGAGGCATATTTACCCCAGGCATGCTCCCTCTCCCACCACTCCATAAAGAGGCAGGCGTACGAGGGAGCAAACCTGCTTCCCATCGCAGTTCCTTGAATTTGATGGAACCAGGTCCCCTCCTGTAGAAAGAAATTACGTGACAATATTATATCAGTCATCTCCATCAGCATTTCGTTGTGTTCAGCATGATCAGCCGTGCGTGTTGACAAAAAGGAATGTATGGCTGTCATGCCGAAATGTTTGTGGATGCAAGTGTACAAACCACTCACATCCATAGTGACAAACGTAAGGTCATCCGACCATGTGAAACCATCACATTTTTCTAGGATATCCCTAGTATCTTGTATAAAGGCAAGTAAGTTTGTAACAAAGGGCTGCAGAAAACCATCCACATATTGTGAGAGTCGTTCCGTAGGTGAATCAATTCCTGATATAATGGGACGCCCTGGAGGGAAAACACCCTCCTTGTGGATTTTTGGAAGGATGTAGATACAAGGGGCAAGGGGATTACTAACAGTGAGATATCTACATTCTGCTTAAGAAAGTAAGCCGCTCTCACCCCAATCAAAAACTTTTGCATTTATATATTTGACAAGGGAGGGAATAAGGCTATCAACCAATCGTTGATAGCAGTTTGAATCACCAAGCTGTCTTTTAATTTCAGCTGTATAGTCAATGGTATTCATGATAACTACATTCCCACCCTTGTCAGCTTCTTTGATGGTTATAGAAGTATCCTTCCTAAGATCTTCCAATGCCTGTCGTTCATTTTTAGTCAGATTGTACTTATATCGTGTATGTTTTCCAGAGGTGTCCATTAGTGAATATAGATCTTGGGTGACTTTCTCTTTGGATAAGTCTATATTTTTATGTGTATTATTTGGTATAAATTTAGAGCGAGGTTTGAGCCCACTAGAAATACCCATATTCTCTGTGATGTTTAAATCATCTCTGATATCTTGAATAGAGAAATACTCCTCCCCTGAGACAGACAACAGCATCTGCAAATTGAATAAATCAGATACCGTATGTGTCACTGTTTGTATCGGTTGTACATTTGAAAAATTACAACTAGGATTATCATGAAAATTATCTTTTAATTTTAATAAACTTACAAACTTAAACAGATCGATCAACATTTCAACCGGGTCTCCCCACTGCGTGGGACAAAAGCTCAAACCTCTGCGTAACACTTGTGTTTCAACATTTGTTAGGGCATGATCGGATAAATTTACAATTGTCAAAGTTTTCGATTCTACATCATTCTGTACATTACCCACTATATTTTCTTGGACCTGGTGTCCATTGCATGGCTCATTTCTTTTTTTGCTGTTCCTCTTTGCCTGCCACTTCTTTCCTCCCCTCCTTGTCTTTGATCCTTTTGAACCACTTTGTTGCCTAGCCTGATTCTTTCCATTTCCAATAAAAAAATTGCGTTGTACTGGGGAGTTTGTGGATGTTGTACCTTCATCCCGAGATGTCCCACTTTCTACTGAAGAAATGGAGCTAGTGCTCACCGATATTGAGTCCGTTGACTCTTCTCTAGGTCTTTTACCTTCTCCTCCTAGCTTCAAATTATCAAATTTATGGGCAAAAGTGTAAATGCGTCCATTTTTATAATCATTATCATCCCTTTTGATCTTTCTCAGTTTCTTGTCTCTCAGGTAAATTCGGTGGAACTCTATCACCCTATCATAGATCTCATAATTTTTCTTAATTACTTCTTTCAAATTAGAGCATTAAATTTCTCTTTCCAGAGTAATTATATCTTGTTTTAAATTAGCAACTTTTTTGTCAGAATGGCGGATCAGAATACGCATCATAGTATTCGATGCTTGTTGTAAATTATCTTCCCAATCCTTAAGTCCCTCCTCATCTAGGTCCTCAAATGTTGGGAAGATAAGTATTCTCAATCCACGTGGAATCTTCTGGTTATCAAGATATTTCTGTAGGGTGATACCGTCCCACCAACGGGACATTTCCTGTTTCTTTAGCCTCTCCAATTTCTGAAATTTTACTCTTAGACCCTCATTGGGTTTTTCCTTGGTCACATTCGAACTACTCAGTTGTACATTCGAGAAAAGGCCCATAGCCATTTCCTCCCTATTGTCATTAAACTTTGACATATTTAGACAGATGTAGTTATACAATTATGTCAATTCCTAGAAGTAAGAGTCCAATTACTATGTCCGAATCGTGCCTCTAGGTCCAAAAGAAGTCATTTAAACAAAACCGGACAGTGGACCAACTGAGCAAAAGGCACCAATTCCAAAGATTAGACCGAAATATGATTTTTAACAAATAAATGAAATCCTTCAGTGTGCAAACTCACAAAAGGCTCTTACTGTCCAGAAGAGCCACCCTGTAGCAAAGGGTCAATAAAGCAAATAAACAAATATTGTGGTTGCACCACTATTGATCGATATACTTGAAGAGTTCACAGTAGATCCATAAATTATTATACATGGGTCAATCCTTTTTGAATTGATTTGGTTGATATATACCACTCTTGGGATATATAAAGGTGATCTTTGTACCTCCTCGTTTTTAGTTTATGTGATGTCCCAATCAAATGTCTTATCTCAAATGTGGTTTTTTATGTGTTTTTATGTTGTATATATGCATGTATGTTGTAAACAATGTTGGTTTTTATCTATGTTTTAACTTTACAGCCCTGAAGAAGTTCTCTGTCGAAAACGAAACGCGTTGGCTGTGTGTTTCCAAAAAAAACAAGAAGATGTTATATCAATAAAGATGGACAATTAAATAATTTATGGATCTACTGTGAACTCTTCAAGTATATCGATTAATAGTGGTGCAACCACAATATTTGTTTATTAAGTTTAAAAGTAAGCTTAAAACAAGATTTTGACAATAACTGATTTCTTTTATTTTACGGAAGACCAAGCTAGGCCCAATTCTGCGGTAGAAAAGTAGAGATAGCATTAATAGAAGAGCACGGAGTAGAGTTAAAGATTGTCTATAAGAAGATTGCTTTGCTGAAAACTAACCAATTAAAGAAGCTATTTACAAAATTTGTGCATGGAACTCTGAACTTGACGACAACTAATCTGCTTTTGAAAAAAACATGTGTTGCCTTAGAAATAAAAGTAAATATATTATGTGCTCAGTTTTCATAAGAAGAGTAATAATGATTACCATAGTGCTAATAGGATTTTAGAAATGCAATGCATACGTACCTGAATGACAAACAGCAATTGAAAACTTAATTTGTCACATGCAATAGAGAGGATTAGTCAACAAACGTTTATTCTAGATAAGTACAGGAACACACACACACACGAAATGGGATCAAAGAACTGGTATATTTGTGCTCATTTACCATCGTCAGAAGAAGTCACATATTATCATATGTCATTATCTTATGGAATTACATATAGTATACTTCTTACACTTAAATATAGAGGCAAATATTTTGAGCATTTCTATTCTAACTATGGCTTAATACTTTCTAGAGTGTCTTTAATAGAAGACATGAATTTACACTCACAAAGAAATGAAATGGACACAGTTTGGTACTATTTTATAGCACACAGATCTATAGATAGTGTTAAAGCTTATCAGAACAATTTAACAAGTTGAATGAGACCATTAGGGAAAGCTTTCATTATGACTTTAGAAGAAAGAAACTCTTGCAAGCCACATAGTATAGGCAAAAATAGTGGTGGAGAGGGAAAACAATATGCAATTCCAGGAGTTTATTTTCTTTATGGACAGAATGCTTATATTGCTGCCTGCCGACTGTGAGGGTATTTGCTATTTAGCTGTGTTATTTCCTAAAATGTACCCTGTGAATAGTATTGATGCATTAACAATGACACCAGCAAGCAGACACACACATAGTACAGACAGTGGAGCTCAATTAGTGGAAGACATTTTGGTGCAATCATTCCAACTGTAGTAGTCATATTAAATGATGAAAAGATTAGAACACTGTCAACTGCTGGTGACAAGCTGGCAACTAGTACTTCTGGTGCTTTATTAGTAGTAAACACTGAGCTTATTGATATATGTGCCATGGTTTTGCAAGATCGTTTAGCATTAGAAATATTACTCACAGAAAAAGGTGGAGTCTGCAAAATGCTTAAATTAACCCATTGTTGCTCTTACATACTTTAAAAAAAAAAATGATTGAGAGTTCATAGACTTGAAGACATACAATAATATCATGTGTAAATACATATTTCAAGATATTAATACAGAAAAATAAATTCATTTAAATCTACAGTACAAAGTATTACAGGATTATAAATATACATTTCAGGATACTCGATAATGCAATCACAATACTTCTAAAAAAAAAAATAAGGATCCTAAGTGTTAAAGTGCAGAGTGCGAAATCAGGATACATACCTAAATATGTGCCCTAACTTCTTATACCTATATGTATGTTCTCTCCTTTTATACCCTCTACAGGATATTATCCTGTGTTTCAAACACACTCCAATATTCTCATACTTTCTTACTGCCCCTGATCTTATTGCATATCTCTTTTCCAATTCTTGTTTTCTGGACAGTTTTTCCCTCCATGTATTAAAGGTAGGTACCTTCTCTGTTCTCCATAATTGCAAAATTAGAGATATATCTATTAACGCTGCAATAAACAAACCCTCCTCGTGCACAGAGGTAACAGGAGAGTAGGCCAAAACTGCCGTGTGTTTATCAAGTAAAATGAGGGGATCAATAATAAATTTCAGATATTTCTCGATCTCTTCCCAAAAGTTCTGAATTTTTGGGCACTCCAATATGATATGCGTCCAGGTTCCTTTCTCTGCACAACGAAAACATTTGTCTTCTATTTGCGGGTATATTTTATGACGGAAAGAGGGTGTTCTATATAGCAACCATTTCGTGTAATATTGCATTCGTTTAAAGTTTGCCCCTCTAAATATAACTGCATTAAATTTGTTAAGCCTATTCCAAGTAGGTTTAAGAATCTGTATATCTTCCCTTTTCTTCCATCTATCCCTAATTTTTTTCATATAGGGAGTGAGATTTGTTATCGTCGAAGATCTTAATCCAATTACTAATTTTCCATTGTGTGGGAGAATTAAGGGCTTCACTAATAGTAATTTTATGACGCATATTTTCTATATCTAGTTTTTCAAATATGAGTTTCAATCTGATAAAAGACCATTTTAAGATTGTGGTTGAATGTTGGAGCCCCATTTCAATCTCCTCCCAGGTTTTCCAACAGTTCTCCTTAATGAAATCTTGGATTTGGGCATACCCATTTCCTTCCCATAAACTTAATATATTGTTCTCTAACAACCCTATATCCCCCATATATATATTTGAAAGCCTAGTTGAGATATTGATTCTAGGAATATCATAGTGTGCTAACAGCTGAGTTTTTTGTTTAAATAGCCATTGTAAGGTCTTATATCGTACTTTTTTAGGGTACTTAGTCACTCTTGTGGGGTCAATTATATTACACTCCCTTAGGATCCTTTTCATAAAAAAGTTATCTACCTCTTGAGGATCTAAGAAGAAAAATCTAAAACTATGATGTGCAAATGTCGCATTTTAAAGTGCTAAGTGCTAATCTTGGTACTTTATTTGTCCATAGAAAAGAGGAAAACATACTGTCTATTTCTATAAAAAAGAGGCCTGTATTGCACAAGGAGCTGCACTAAGGAGAAAATTAAAAAGCGGAAGAATTGACATTCTAATTAACGCAACTCGTCCTATTATTGATAACGGCAACTGATTCCATTGCTTTAACTGAGAGCGAACTTTTTTCGATAAAGAGATATAATTTAGGGAAAAAAGATCCTCTACTCTATCAGTTACGTGAATCCCTAAATACCTTTTCGGACGGGTGTTAAATGTCTGTCTAAATTCTAATAAAAGGGAGTTCCCTCCACAACTGCATAATATAATTTCTGTTTTTGACTTATTGATTTTATACCCTATTTTTTCAAAATCTGCAAAGATTCTCATAATTTCTGTCTGAGTATCTATCTTTGAGTTCAGAAAGAGAGCAATGTCATCAGCATATAATTTTATGTTCGTCATTCCTTGGACCGGAGCCATGTGAGATCTTTTTTCCCAAATTGCGATTGCTAATGGTTCTATAAATAGAGCAAATAAGATCGGGGAAAGGGGACAGCCTTGCCTGGTGCCTCTATTTATTTGGCATGTCTCTATATTAACCGAGTTAATTAAGATTTGGGCCTGTGAATTTATATAAAGTTGTTTCAATAAAAAGATAAACTCATTTGGAAAGCCGAAGTTTTCTAAAATTGTAAAAAGACAGTTCCATGAGACAAGATCAAATGCTTTTTCGGCGTCTAAAAACCAAATCTGTGACTTAATCTTATTAATATTAAAAAAATCAAGTGCCTCTAATGAAAATTTGTATTAGTATAAAGCTGTCTACCCGCTACGAAACCACACTGATCTGTCCCAATAATCTTGTAGTCAGTGTTTAAAAGGCTTATTGGCCTATAGGAATTCACGTTTTCACTGTCTTTACCTTTTTTTAATATACTGACCACTACTGCCAAACGGAAGGATGCAGGTGGGTCACCCCCTTGTAATATATATGATTTGCAAGTCTTAAAAATTCAGGGCAGAGTATAGTAGAAAATGTTTTAAAAAATTCTGCGGGAATGCCATCCTCTCCGGTAGCTTTACAATTAGGCAAAGCGCTGATAACCGCATCTAATTCTTCCTTCGTGAATTCGGCTAGCAACAGCTCTTTAAAATTATTTTCCAGAGTTGGAATTGGCAATTCCCGCAGGAATTCATTAATTTTTTCTGAGGAGATCTGGTGAGACGTTTGATAGATATCTTTATAGTGTTTAAAAAATACCTCATCTATTAGTGGCGTCGTTTTTACTCTAGTTTTGGTTACTTTGTCCTCAATGCATTCGACTCTGTTTCGGACTTGCTTTTCCTTTGCTTGCCAAGCTAGCAACCTTCCTGTGTACTCGCTATCTTCATAGCTTGTCTGAAGATATAATCTACTTGCCCTATCCCCTAGATCATAATAAAATTCCCTCATTCTTGTTTTTGCGTTGAGTACTTCTTGTCTATTATTCGGAGTCCTATTTCTAAGATATTCTTGACTTGCTTGGGCAAATCTATTTTCTATTGCCATTCTCTCCTCCTTCATAGATTTTTGTTTTGGTATCTCTCTTGAGGTGATTATGCCTCTAAGTGTAGCCTTAAAAGCATCCCATATAATATTAATTGGGGCAGAATCCTTATTTATTAAACAAAATGAACCAATCTCTTTCCCTAAATCTGCACACCACTGCTTATCTGCTAAATTCAGTTTGTTAAAATACCACCTTCTTGTTGGTTGTTCATCTTTCTTACCCAGAAGAGTTTCCATCTTAATGAGGGCATGATCTGAAAAGGCGTTCATTATATGTTTGTATTTACCAACTTCTAAATTGTGGGAGGTTAGAAAGAAATCCAGCCTTGATGATGAATCATATTTCGCCGAATAGCAAGAATACTCACGTTTGGTCGGGTTGTTAAGCCGCCAATTATCTAAAATATCTAAATCCGCCCTACAATTCAGAAGTGCAGTGCATACTTGTGGTTTATTTTGCCTTCGATCTTTTTTTGTAGAATCAACCACTGGATTTTGCAGGAAATTAAAATCCCCTCCCCATATAATCTGACCAGGTATACCTGACAGTGCTTGTTTTAACTGCAAAATGAGGAGCGGGTCATCCATAACTGTTGTGTAAATTGTAGCAAGTATCACGCTTGTGTACTTTATTTACCCATGCAAAAATGTCAATCTCCCCCTCGTATCTGAGTGAGATGCTTCAACATGAAATTGGACATGTTTGCCTATATAAATGCCCACACCCCTCTGAGCTGTCCCCGATACTGCCGAGCAATAAAAACCCGCCCAGTTTTTAAAAATGTTGCTAGCATCTTTTAAAGTGCGGAAATGTGTCTCCTGTAGAAAGATCACATCCGGATGATGACCTTTTAGCCAGCTTTCTATTGCGCAGGTTTTACGCCTGTTGTTTAAACCATTAACATTCAGAGACAAAATTGAAAGTTTATTCCTATTCATACTGCTATTAGAAACGAAAAAATATAACCTATTTTATCCATCCAAGTAATCTCGTCTAAAGTGCAATTTGTGCTATATATGCAGAATGCAAAATGCGTTCCTAAAGTGCAACTTGTGCAAATGGGCAAAAATGCGAAAATAAACAGATGACTGCTTAAATTGTTAAATATCCTCTCCCAATAAACAATAGCGGACTAGGTTATACACTAAGCTACAGGCCATTAAGTTGTGTAAACCTCGAAAGTCTGCCATACCTAATCTAACAATTGTGCAAATCATGCAATAGAGTGCAAATCGCGCATTTAGAACAACATATTACAGTACAATAGTTTGTATCAATTGTGCAAAAAGCTATTAAAGTGCAATCAGAAACCATTAGATCAATCAGCGCTATCAAAGCAATATACTACAGTAAAGATTGTGTCAATTATGCTAGATGAGCATTTAAATATTAAAGTGCAATATTTGATGTACAATATATGCAGTATGTGCAATATGGCTATATAAGACAGTATCTTTCCTTAGCAGCATTATGTATCCTTTTCCTTAACTTATTCAAACTTCGAACTCTCTTTTTTTAACTGCTTCACCCCCACCACCCCCCCACCCTACCCTCCCTGAAAGAAGAAGGACCCCTACTTGTCCCACTGTCCCTTCCTCTTCCTCTTGTTTCTTATTGGATGCCATCTTGCTGCATCCTGTTGCGTCCCCTGATTTATCTCACATCCGCTCACTATCAAGTCTTAAAGCCTTATAGCCACCGAGTCTCTTTTCCTTATACAACAGTGAGAGCATCCAAAAGATTTTGAGCTTCCAGTACCTCTGTGAAAATAAAAAAAAATCCTTTGGCTATTACTTTTAATTTAGACTGCTGCACAATCATTGCCTGTGCTCCCTTAGCTTTAAAAAAAATCAATCATTTTGACAAAATCCTTGCGTCTATGTGCAGAGGCTGCTGACATATCAGAAAAGATTTTAACGTTTTTGATTTCATCCTTGAAATTGCCATATTTAAGATTTGCTCTTTAATTCTGTAATCAGAAAAGTTTATTAGGATGGTCCGTGGGTATTTCGAATTTGCGGGTTTGTGTGCAGGTACCCTATGGGCTCTCGTAATTGTGAGATCTCCTTGTAATTCAGGTATTACTTTTTTCAGCGGAGATTCAGTCCATTTCACCATTCCCGTATTTTCCAAACCCTCCGATATTCCCACGAGGCGCAGGTTGGATCTCCTGTTATAATTCTCTAACTCTTGCAACTTCGATTCCATCTGACTCTTGTTCTTATTCAACACCTGGAGATCTTTTTGCATGGTGGTAATATTATCTTCCAAGACTGAGACACGAGCCTCCACCTCAGTGACCCTTCCTGGTAGATTGCCTAGACTTTCCTCCATCTTTGTTAACCTATTATGCAGCTGTGATATTTCAAATGCTTGCACGGTCCTCAAGTCTCATATTTCCTGCAAAATCGTCACAAGCATTTCTTGTATTGAGGTGTCTTGCTCAGATCTTTTATTACCCAGGGTTTCACTGATTCTTGAGTTGAGGAGTGTCTCCCTTTCTTTTTCCTTTTCTGACTCTAACTCTAATTCAGACGTAGCATCCAGATCGTCTGAAAGTGTCCCTTTCCCGACTTCCTTCTGGGATATCTCTTGCAATGTCTGCGGGTGTGTTTGAGCTACCTTGATCGATGGGTGACTGGTCATAGATGATTTCCCATATGTAGCCGTACTTGCTTCTACAGGGCCGGGCTCTGCCCCTGGGTGCAATTTCAGTATGGTCTGTGAGTTGGGGGCTCGGACATGGGCATTGACATGAGCAGGGGTGGATAGTATTTTCTGTCCATGCAGAGTCTGTAGACCTTTTTCTCCCTCCGCCCGTTGCTCCTCCTGGTTCTGTTGCGGTGTACTGGTAGGTTTTCCCCGTATCACAAGGGGCTTGCCGAATAGAGGGTACTGTTTCGCTTTTACCAAGCTGTCATTCTCTCTGCTGAGTACACCCCTTACTCCCTCTCCATCTCCCTCCCCCCTCCTTTTTCCCCCACAGCCAACATACTTAGATCAGCCGAAAGTTCAGATAGAGTCTCTTCTTCCTCATCCTCTTCCTCCAGGGTCTTGTCAAAATCATTCTGACCACGCTGCTTATTTTTCTCAGTTAATGCCAACACTTTAGCTTTTAAGTCCATTCTTTGCTGGGCATTTCTTTTCCCTCTCCTTGTACTTTTAGACGCTAAGTCTGGTGTTGATGGCGATAATTGACCAGATTTTAAAAAATCCTTTCCTGTCCCAGCCTTAGGCTGTTTATTACGCAATTTTGCTGCTGCCACCGACATCTTCCACCCCCTTCTTTTAGGGGCCTATGCATCAACGATGCCATTTGCGATTCCTTATTAGCGAAAAATAAGGAATCGCTAATAAGGAATAGCAAAAGGCTATGCATGTAGGAATCGCTATTCAAATAGCGATTCCTTAATATTCCTTATTACCGAATCGGTAATACCGAATCGGTAATAAGGAATACCTACCCATTCATTCCTATGGGCTTGGAGGCCCATAGGAATGAATGTAAAGCCAGTCTGTATTAGCGATTCGGTATTACCGAATCGCTAATAGCGGGAGCACTTTCAAGGGTGCCAGGGTGTCAAAAGGACACCCTGTTGCACCCCTGAAAATGATATGTGCACATATGTTGCACACACACATGCTCTAAGGGCATGTGTGTGCGCAACATGAAACTTTGAAAAATGCACAAAAGTGCATTTTTCAAAGTTTTTGCAAATTACCATGCAGTTCATCTTCATGGTAATTTGCTCCCCCTATTAGCGAAATCGCTAATTTTTTAACTTTGATGCATTGCATTTAAGGAATCTCACTTTGGGATTCCTTAAATGCAATCGCTATTTAAGGAATCGGTATTTAAGGAATCCCTATTTAAAGAATCGCTATTTAAGGATTCCTTAAATAGCGATTTCTGCTTTTGGGTTGATGCATTGGGATTGGGTATTTTTTACTTAATACCGGGAGCTATTACCGAATCGGTATTTTACCGACTGGATTTTGGGTTGATGCATGAGGCTGTTAGTCTTCTTTAGTCTTCCTTAGTCCCACTCTCTCCAAGTAGAGAGCACAAACGCAGGGCACTGTTCAGAAACTGAAAGCTAAATGAGACAGCCCTTGGAAAACCTTTAGAAGCCTCTACGTGCGTTATATTATAATGTCCCTCTGCTCAGAGTCCAAGAAAGACCATTTCAAGATTTCCTACAGGGGAGGGGGGGCTTAATACCATTTGTAGTAGTGTAGTAATGCTCTTTACCTCACCATACCACTTATAGGCACTCTGCAGCACAAGGCATCCACGCTGATCCAGGCAGTTCCCAGTCGAATCCAAAGGGTTTCAACGTGTCACAGCTGCCCATTTCCGTCCGTTTTCCGCCATTGACACCGACACCTTCACGCAGAAAACCGCCGACACACCGCGGCGGAGCGAATCAATGGATAAATAGGCAGGTGAATCGGCAAGCAGACGGGCGGGCAGGCGGGTGGAAAACGAAGAGCAGACGCTGCATTTTCTACCTCGAGAACACGCTCAGCTGCGGAGACAACAGCGGCCGTCAATCGGCAGTTCTCTCCATGGGCGGAGCAAACCAGGGGACGCTACGGCAACGTGCGTGTGGCACGTTCGCCGCATCTCCGGTTCGACGAAGTTTCGCCAATCTTCGTTCCGTTGCTCTTACATACTTGACAAAAGTAAGAAAACAGAGGAATTTGCTAAAACATCTCAGACTTAAAACCGGAGTTAGAAGAGTTGGAAACAACTAGCATTTTGGAAAATTTTGGGAAAGGGATTCATACCATTGGTAATTGGATCACAACAGCGGGCGGAGAAATTTTAAAAGCTATACTTATGCCAGCACTAATCATAGGGCTTTGTTTGTTATGTTTACTTTTTTTTATAGAAAGGCTGTAGATATTACTTACACAAGAGAAGAGAAAACGAAATGAATAAAAGATTTGATAAATATTTAGCTTTAAACTATGTCATGAATGATGATTACAGGAAATCATTGAAATTTCAAAGTCGAAAATGAAAGAGACAGGATTCAACTGACGATAAAAGTGCCATTTGAGCAGAACTCACATGTGAAATCATGATAGTGTGAGAGTTAAGATAACCATCAGATAGGACCTGATAAGATCCAAAAATTGAAGTGAAAATTATTGTGATTAAGTAGCTGAATGTACAATGATTCATGTAAAATTCAAAGCTGAAATGATACGTATTCAAAATGTGCTGATTTGCAATAGGCAGTCATAGTTATCTGTATAGGCCATAGAAAAACTAAGATGCAAGATTCCTTTAATTTAGAAATAAACCTAAAATTACTGAAATGTGCACAACGTGAACTAGATGCTTGACCTTAAATTGACATGCTTAGAAATGCTTGTCATAACTGCAGAATGTTCGGGTTTAACAAATGTATTATTTTTATAAGCAATATTTTATTTGTAAATGACAAGACCTTCCTATTTTCTCATGTATCATAATGCTTTAAAAGAATAGTTGTGCATTTTAAACAATATTTTTTGTTCGCATTTGCTGACGGCGGTGGGCAGTGCAGGGACCCCATTTTGGGCTCTATCTGGGACCACCACTAGATCCCTTCTTCAAAATGGCAGGCAAAATTACATAAATGGAGAAAGGACTAATCACTTCACACTGATACATGGAAAGAGACATAGGACTACACATCACTGCATACTACAAAAAGGAAGAAAGGACCAATCACTCCATACTGTTTATAGAAAGTGACATAGGACTACGTCCCAGAGAGGATCTATACTGGGAAAGAGTTATAGGACTACCCCATAGAATTGAGCTATCATCGGATAACAAGCGCCCATCTTTGACTGGCCTCAATGTCAATGGGCAAACCCCTAGCTGAACCAGAAATCATTTTACGGCACCCAAGTCCACAAGCACACAGATGAGATTATTACCTAGCCCCATCTCTACTACCCAGGCGAGTACTACTGCCATACCTACGGCTGCTTAGGCTTAACCCTAGTCTCCCCTATCTCCCTCCCCATCCCTCATGCCCCTCCAGCCTCCCCCCCTGCCCATTACCTCCCCTTTCCATCTTCTACAGCAATTAACCCAATTCCATCCCTGCCTTACATAAGATACGCCCCTTAGTTGGCCCAAACGGACGGCCGCTCATAATTCCCCCCCCAAACTCCACCTATTATCACACTTCTCACCCACTTTCCTCACCTCCTTACCCTTCCCTATAAGCATAGACTCCATTATGGAACCTGCAGGACAACATACCTATACTATTAAGTACCCCTTAACCTAACAAAAAAAGCAGCCAATGGCTCCAAACACAATCTGCTAAAATCAAACCCTGAGACCCCTATCTCGGACCCCTACTTCTCAACTAATAAAGGATATATAACTAATGACTTAATTTTTTACACAAAGAGAAGAGCCCAATGGAGAAAAGCCTTTTTCGCCCTGTTCTCAATCCCTTCCTCTAGGAAACAGCACACAGTCTCAAGCTCTCGATCATCCCCTCACCATTTTACAGACCTGCAGCCACAATCACCATTTATCATAATGGAATCATCCTCAGACAATCATCAGACAGCAACTTACTCTTATTTGACAATTTCTTTCTTCTCATCAAGGAAAAATTCATGAGACCCTATCCCCCTCCCCAGGCTCTCCCAATTCCAGAACGCCCCGAACTTCCCTTCTGAGCCCCTACAAGGCAGGCACCTCGTACGACCCAACGGTTATATTCACCCAGTCCAGCTCCAGCAGATACCCTTGGATACGATAACCACACCCCTAACCCCAACAGCACCCAGCCTACACCTAATACCTGAATAAGTAGCATTCTTCCCAATCTGACCCCAATTACCCTAACCCCTCCTCACATCTACTCGCTACATGCCTCTCCGCCTCTCTCCACTCCTCCCCTCTCCCTTTAACCATTCATGCAGGCTTCACTATGTCGACTCAGGCTATTTTAACCCCTCAAGCTACATCCCCGGTCCACCTACCCCTCCCCTACCCCCAGACCAAACAATAAACACACAACCCACACTGGACGAAATTTTACTTTCATTGCAACACGTCAAAGATGACTTCCAATTGCTACGGGACCTGATTCTTCACCCACCTAAGATTAGAAGGCATGATCAGGATTCTTGCACGAACGTCGATAGTTACCACTCCCCATACCCACACCAGATGCATTTACCATCCCCGAAGCATCTGCCCCCAAGATGGAGGACAGTTCCTTACCCCAATGCCACAACCCGACCTGTCCGATGGAAGGACCCTCTATCATACAATGATATACACTCCCTCCTCCGCTCTTATGATCTCCCCATCCCACCCAGAACACAGAGTGCTCGGACAACATATAAACATTCCATAATCCAAACCATCACCCCTAATCCACACAGAGCTCCAAAACATAACCCTAGAGGAATATCAAAAGACAATCTTATGCGAGTCCTCCTCACACAAGAACCTCTAGCTTCCATCAAGCCACATCTCAAATGTATTCTACTTAACTGTAGATCAGCCTCAAGACATGCGGCTGATATAGTGGACCTCATACTCACTCATGAACCCGACCTCTTAATTCTGACCGAAATCTGGTTAAATGATTCGTCTACGTCTATCCTAGATATTCTGGTCTCCCCCAAACCATGACATCACCAGACTAGACAGAACTGATAGACCAGGGGGCGGTATTGCCTGCATACATCAGAACAGTCTCTCAGTGAACCTACCACATTCACTGATATTATCCTCATGTGAATACCTCTGTATGGATATCACAAGCAACAACAAACCAGTCTGTTCATTGCATACATTCTACCACCCTCCAGGTGACAACCCCACTTTCGTCGAACAATTCATGGATATCGTGACTACAAATACTGAACAACAAAGCACCCAAATATTCCTCGGAGATCTCAATCCTCACTGGAATGACCTTAATGACCCTGCAGTTAATAGCCTCAAAGCATTCCTCACGGACCTCGACCTCACCCAAATCTGCAACAGCCCCACACATGACAAGGGCCCCATCCTAGACTTAGTAATTTCCAATGCTGACTCCATTCAACTGAAAACGATCCTCCCCTGTGATTGGTCCGACCGCCATTCCATCATGTTCTTCATAAATGAATCAGTAAAATTATATTCAGCCCAACTCACAAAACCCAAAATATGAAAATGGAACCTACAAAATGCCAGCACGGATTTACTTACATTCTCTAGTGTAAACCTCTTGCTTCCCCCTGAAGGCCTGTTCAAGCTCTGACAAACCACCACTTTACCTTTTTGACCACAGTAATAGACACAGTTGCTCAGCTACAACTGAAGAGGCTCTCCACAAAACATAACAAACCATGGTATGACGGCAGACTCAATAAGGACAGACGCTCCCTAAGATTAATTGAACGCCGATGGAGATCTTCACCATCCCCTGACCACCTTAAGCTGTTACCAGAAATTTCTACTATAGAAATATCAGGAGATCTAAAGCAAATATTTTCAGGAACCAATTAGACCAAGCCAAAAATCAACCCAAAAAACTATTTGAACTAGTCAAAGCACAACCTAATAGCATACCTTCCCCCCCCCACCCACATTGGTCCAAGCACACTACCCAGCTGCGAAAAATTTGCCTCCTTCACTGAGAAGACAGAAAACATATAGATGAACCTACTTAAGGCCTCAGTAATTCACACTGACACCCACAAGGGCACCCCACCTCCCTCTCTAGCATCCCCTAAATTATGCACACCAAACTTTGCCCTAAAAAATAATGCTGAATGGTCCTCCTTCAATACTTACACGGAAGATGCAATATTAAAAGCACTCACGTCATTAAACCCCTCTAACCACTTCACCTGCAAACTACATAAAAGAGTTCATACCGCTGCTACTGCCACTATGGACCAAGATTATCAATACCTCTCTGCTTCAAGGATTCATTCCAGAAAACCTTAAATCTGGGCAGGTGTCCCCAATCCTAAAGAAACCAACAGCAGACCACATGGACTTAAATAATTACCGCCCGATCTCTACCATCCCAACTCTGGCTAAACTCCTTGAAAAATGTGTACATATCCAGCTGGGAAACCACACCGACCATTTCAACCTGCTCAACCAATACCAATCCGGCTTTCGCGCAGGGCACAGTACTGAGTCGGCCATGACCCACATAGTAGATGATGCACTAAAAATCCTAGATAAAAACAAAGCCTGTCTGCTAAACCTGCTTGATCTATCTTCGGCATTCGACACCGTCAAACATGACAATCGTCTGGACCTTCTGAAATATAGAATGGGCTTATCAGGATCAGTTATAAATTGGTTCACCTCTTTCCTCCAAAATAGATCCCAAAGATTCACGGCCAATCAATCCTTATCCATGGCCGTCCCAGTCACATTAAGAGTACCGCAGGACTCATCCACCTCACCTACACTTTTCAACCTCTCCATGGAACCACTCACTGAAATTCTCAGCTCCTCAAACATCCACTATCACATGTACGCAGACGATACACAACTATACTTAAAGATCACTTAGCTGGAGGACATCAAATCTCTCAACTTAACTCTACAAAAAACACAGACTTGGCTGGCAGAAAACCACCTGAAACTAAACACCCTCAAGACTGAATTCCTCCTAATCACTCCACCCAACCAAACAACCAGCATTGAAGAATGACTTAAACAACTAATAGCATTCAACTGCCAACCACATATTATTGACTCGGCGAAATCGCCGGGATTAACACTTGACAGAAATCTAAACATGCAGAAACATATAAGTGCCGCAACAAAAGGAGCAAACATTCAGATGAACACTTTGAGAAAATTAAAACCCTTCCTTCCTGCAAGTGACTTCAAACTGGCAGTTCAAGCACTAGGAATCCCAAGACTAGACTATGGGAGTGCAACGCTTTGCGGTATTCCGAGATCGGCAACGGCCCCTCTTAGAGCCTCATTCAATTCAGTGGCCAGGCTCATCATGGGCTCAAAAAGAAATTGCCACTTTACCCCCGACCTCAGAGCTATTAACTGGCTACCATTCAAAGCAAGAATTCAAGAATAAATCACCTGCATGACTCACAAAGCCCTACATCACAATACTCCGAGGTACTTGGCCCTGAAACTGGTGCTCTCATGTGGCAACAGATCCTCCTGAAGTTCCAGCAATCTTCTACCGAAATCACAACGTTTTGCCCAAAAAAACATAAAAGTGTGCCTTCTCTGGAATCTCTCCTAGGATATGGAACGCACTGCCCCCTGAATCCAGACAGAATCCCTCTTCTACCTCTTTTATGAAAGAAGTAAAATCTCTACTCTTGAGGAAATTCCCATGAACCACATATCTAATTCCCACAACGGCTGTTTGTATAACAAGACTTAATTATGACATTCAGTGTTCTTTTGTTTCTTACTTCTACCCCTGTAAAGCGCTCGGATACCCGCAAAGGTCATGTTCGCGCTATATAAAACCTTTGAAATAAATAAATAAGTAAAAATATGCCATTCCTGACCCTACAGGTCTTTTTAGGGAGTTTGTTTTCAGATCGTGGTGCAGTGGAGAATGATGAATTTTGTTTTGGCAAGAATTCACCTTTATTCTCCAACTATGCTTTTTTTCTTTCTGTTAATTATCTTTTGGTTTTCTTGTGCACTTGAGAGGAGTTTGTATCTGAGACCCGACTGGGCTGCCCTATTTGGGGAATCCCAAAATTGAAGCGTCTTTTTGCCAGTGGATTCTTCAATAGAACCTTCTGTGAAAGCATATCCGAGATCTCCTCTTCCTCCTTTGTAGTTTGATCAGGAAAGTTTGTAGTGTTAAATGAATTACAGTTGAGAAAGTTTCAGCAGATGGTCTCTGTACTCCACTAAATTTTTTGTTAATCAATTTAGTGAATTTCATCTTAGTCCATAAAGTCTGCAAGGATTTTGTTCAAGCTGTCAAGGGTAGGGCAATGGGCACAAAATGTGTGGAAGATTAAACTGACCTAATTCTACAGTTTGACAAATTATTTCCTTCAAATTTGGTATTCATTCAACAAGTTCTTAGAGGTACTAAAAAAGCATTTTCACTGTTTGTACTTGTCTACATGAAGGTTGATGAAATCTAGGCCATTCAGGTATGAGGATGGTCCTTTTATTCTCGTTGAGCATGTTTATTATCAAAATTCTTGGCACTATTTCTGGAATTATGTTTTTAGAGGAACAAAATTAGTTGTCCATGTTTCCTCTGAGGAAGTACTGTGGTTGGATGTAATTCTCCCACCTGTGGTTTGCTTTGCTTTCTTTACCAAGGCTCACAGGAAGACCTTCTAATAGAAGAGTCAGATTATGTGATAACTGAGATCACAGAACTGCACTCCATCCCAGATTTCTGACATGTGTTTTGTAGGTCTGCAGCCCCGTAAGAGCAATCAAGCTCTTTGGCTTAAGGTTGAGGTACTCAACGGCCAGTCTAGATGAACATAAATCAATTGAGTAGCTGAAATGCAAGCTTGTGCCACACAAAAGAACTAGTTCTCATGAATGATAGATTCTGCCTTTTATGGCCTTTCCTATGGGTGTCATACCTAGTGCTTATTTTTTTAGGGTGTGTTCCATGGTAGTAGTTCTTTGGTAACACAATGGTTAGGATAGGAGATCAAAAGACACACGTCTGTTTTTTTTATTTTCAGTCTCCCGTTTATTGTACCAGAGGTGGCTTGAGAATTTCTATCTGGGAAACGACAGGAAAATACCCGCCCTCCGATAGGGGCCATGCGTTCGCCTGCAGGAAATCTGTTATATACACAACACGAAATACACAAGGCTATGACGGAACACTATACCCAGTTATATGATTATATCAGTCTAGAGGGCACTGTGCTGATCATGAATTGGAGGGGTTTCTAGGCTCCATACAGCTGCCAACAGCCTCAAGGGAACACCAAGCAATACTAAATGGTCAGCTCACATTAGAGGAGATTGAGGACGCCATTGGATCCATGGCCACCGGGAAAACACCTGGACCGGATGGCCTACCGGTGGAGTAGTTCAAAGCATACCATGTGTCACTCACACAAAGACTTCACGCCTTATACACTACTGCCTTAGAAAAGTGAGAGCTACCTCCCTCGATGCGCAATGCATATCTAGTGTCCCTATTGAAGCCAGACAAAGATCCCATGGCACTTGGTTCCTACAGAGCCTTGGCCCTACTTCATACCGACTATAAAATACTTGCCATAGTGTTAGCTGATAGACTAGCGCCGGTAGTCCCTACGCTGGTCCACGCCGACCAGAATGGCTTTGTGCCCGCACGGAGCACTTCCCTTAACTTGAGACATTTTTTTAGAGTGCCGACGGATGCTGTGCAGGAGTGGCCTAGGGCAGGATGTCTCATTCTAGACTTGGAGAAAGCCTTTGATTCCCTAGAATGGGACTACTTGTCTGCGACATTATTAAAATATGATCTGGGCCTGGGGTTCCTTCAGATGGTTAACCTACTGTACACAGGACCTACGGTTTGTGTGCGAATGGGACCATATATCTGACACTATTCCTGTGCGCAGGGGCACTAGGTAGGGGTGCCCTTTGCCTCCCTCCTTTTCGCGCTTGCAATAGAGCCACTGGCAGAGGTAATGCGCACCACACTGGGGACGTTATACCTCTGGGAGACACAGTACACCAGGTGTCGCTCTATGCGGATGATCTCTTAGTATATGTCAAAAATATTAAGAGGGTTCCTGACCAATTGGCGCACCTACTGCAGAATTTTGCCACAATCTCTGGGCTGCGGGTGAATGTTGAAAAATCCTGTATATGTGCATTCTGTGAAGGGGGCCGTGACCCAGACTTTACCTTTAATGGTAAAAAGGTGCAATGGAGAGAAGCCACTTTCCGCTACCTGGGTATCCGGATCTATCGCCAGCCGAGAGACCTATTTGATGGGAACGTGGGAAGAGGCCTGACGGCAATCCGGTCGCAAATGCGATTTTGGGGCACACTTCCGCTAGCAGTTACAGGCAGAGTGGCACTGGCCAAGATGGTAACCCTCCCCGGCTTTTATACTACTTTGCCAATTTGACTTTATACATCCCTGCGTCCTTTTTTGCCACACTAACTAAACTACTCAGAGATTTCATGTGGGGAAATGCAAGACACAGAATGGCGCTAACAAAACTATACTTACCTACAGACCAAGGGGGCCTTGCGGCGCCTTTCTTTGAACATTACTATTTAGCTGCTCAACTGCAATGGATAGCCCGCTGGCTCGCAGACAGGAATCACACAGACACGGCTACCATACAACCGCCCCACTCGCTGGCGCAAATTGCCAGGCTCTTCCACCCTGCCACTAGGTCGAGGACGCCAAAACCATTACTGCTTGCGGTGGCATATAAATGCTTCTGCAGATGCCTGTACATCACCAGAGGATTCATCCCCTATGCACCGGCGATACCGCTGGAGGGGGTCTCCTAGCAGGCTTACGGTGCTCATGGCACAATTGATCACGGAGTGGCTAGAGGGAGGTATCCATACACTAGGGGACCTATACCGCGATAGATCGCTAATACTGTACACGTCTCTGGTGGACGATGAGGGGTTTCCGACGGGGCAATTCCTTACACACCACATTCACTGATAACCACACTAACAGCCAGATGGGGGGACATGACTACTGAGCCACGTCCACACCTTACCATACAGTACCTACATGTCATGGGACGTTGCAGACATCTCATACTCTGGTTTGCCGCCTCCCTCAGAACCCATGCAGTGCTAAGCCTTGACCCCCTCTGTCGCAAGTTGGAGATAGACCTGGGGTGACGGCTGGTAGACAATGAATGGACACGGATACTGGAGAGTCCGATACACATACCCAGAAATATGCGGTTTAGGCAAATTCAATTGTACATCATCCACAGGGCCTGCCTCACACCTACCATGATCAATCGATATTTTACCCGCGCAGACGCGGCGTGCCCGAGATGTGCTGAACTAGGGGCTGACCTGATACACATGCTATGGAGCTGCCCCCAGATAGGTGCATACTGGAACGCAGTAGCTAGAATGTTACACACATGCAGAGGCCGCAAACTGCCTTTTGAATGGCCGGTATATCTACTCCACCAATTCAGGAGGACGTCTGCCACTAAAGTAGTATCTAGGTTCCTGGATTTGAGGATAGTGGTTGCTAAAAGGCTCCTAACTAAGCGGTGGAAAGCAGTGGATCTACCGCATGCACAGGCATGGCGTCACTCGTTGCTGGCATGGGCAAAGGCAGAAAGCATCGCCATCAGACGTGAGGAAACGTTATGACTGCGTCAAGACCCTATAGCAACATATTGGGATGCCCTCTTGCATGAGTTCCAGCAGACTGAGGAGGGGGGGCCTGAGGGACTGCCCGACTGAGATGTAGGCGAGCAGATAGCATAAATCACACGTACCACTAGAGGGTGCGCTGCGGTACTTCATGGGCACATACCTCAGGAGCTGCATCCTCCTGAGGCCTGAGCCGGGAGCGAGGCGGTATTGTTTGCCACAATTTTGCTTTTTTACACAGATCCTTTTAAAAAAATCTAGTTTTTACCTTGAACGCTAGTGCCTTTGTGGGGTGTCACTCCTTGTCTTCACGCTATCGTCACCCGGAAACAGCGCAGAAGCGTGGAGGCAGTGCTTGCGCTTTGCGCATACGCGCTGACGCTGTGGGCTGCTGAGGGGGTGTGTCAGGCAAAGGACCAATCACGTAGCACTTGGGGCATTTTTAAATCGCAGGCTGGCGCGAGCGCGCCGCTGGCGCGCCTGAGGCGCGCCTAAGGCAAGCCCGTCTGCGCCCGTCCGCGCTCGTGCCGCGCTCAGCGCCTGCCATACTGCTCGTTACCCCCCCAGGTGAGAAGGATTTGGTCTAGAGACCAACTGCTTGATCTGTCCAATTCAGACTGCGTAATGCCCACCTATTTTTCGCTAGATAGGCTGTCGATAGGAGGAGGAAGGTATTCTAAGTCGCAGTGTGGATCCTGCAAGTTTAATCTAAATAGTTTATCCCGGACGGAAACTAATGGCCCTGACACTCATGAAGAACTGCCGCGTGTTGATCCCCTATGCAATGCTAACTGTGAACAACAAATTAAGGCTGCTCTGATTAACTGCAGATCCCTCCCTAAACACGCCGCTGAAATCTGGCTGCTTCTAAAAACCTATGAGTGGGATTTGCTGTTTGTGACAGAAACATGGTTGAGAGAAAGCTCAAACCCGGACATCCGTCTAGCCATTCCCATGGGTTACAGAATGGTTACGGTTAACAGAGCAGATAATAGGCTTGGGGGAGGCCTTGCCATAATTCTAAGGGAGGACTGGGAAATTTCCCATAAGAAAATTGAAGACCTGGGGCCTATAGAGGCCATGTCCTTCCATATTAAATTCTCTAAATATCATTCGATGGCAGGGCTATTGATATACAGACCCCCAAACACTGCGGCCTCCTACTGGCCATTATTGTTTGACTGTATCGCAAACCTTTCTCTACGATACTCCAATCTCACTGTGCTAGGAGACTTGAATGTACATATGGACATGGCGAACTGTTCCTTAGCCACCCTATTAGGTGATGCTTTAAAAAGTTTAAATCTGGTGCAAAAAGTACAATCCCCCACTCATGCTGCTGGCCATATTTTGGACCTTATCTTTACCAATAACATGGTCATCAAAGTGGAAGAGCCTATACCTGTAACCTGGTCGGACCACATGTTGGTCACGTTCATGATGGGACTGAAGCGCTCTGATAATTACAATAGGCCCACTGTAGAAAACCGAAGAATCTGCAGGAAGGTTACTGTTGCTTCAATGAGTGATGAATTAGTTAATACTTCTCCGGTTCCCTCCGGGAATCCAACTTTTGATGCTTCCCTTTTTAACTCATGGATGACTGCAGCCCTTGACAAGATAGCCCCGATTAGACCTTGTAAAGTGCCTAGGAGTAGGCCTTCAGCACCTTGGTTTAACACAGAACTCCGGATGGAAAAAAGTCATTGTAAGAGGTTGGAGCGAATCTGGAGAAAGGACTATGAAGCATCAGCTAAAGAGATTTACAAGGCAGCGCTGAGGAAATTTCATACTTTGAAACGTAGGACCATGAGAGTCTTTATGGCAAAACAAATTGTGGAGGCAGACAACTCTCCAAGGGAGATCCTTAGGATAGTGGAGAGCTTCATGAAACCTCAGTCTCTAAAAAGTACGTCCCACTGTCTCTCACATTGTGTGAGGAACTGGCTTCGTTCTTCCACAATAAAATTATGACCATTTATTCGACTTTTCCTACTACGGATAAGCTGGACGTGGCGTTAGACGTCACTTCAGATAAATGGTCAGACTTTCGCCGGTTTGAGAAGGAAGCATCCTTGAAGGAACTAATGAAAGTCAAGTCCGGCTGCCCTTCTGACCCTTGCCCGCCAGAGTTCTTAAACTTCTAGCCCCTATAGTCAATAACACCTTGAATACTCTTTGGAACACCTCTCTGGAAACTGGAATTTTTCCAACTGACTGCAAGAAAGCCTTTGTTCGACCTATCCTCAAAAAAGAGGATGCGGACCCGGCAGAGTTGAAAAACTTCAGACCAATCTCTCTGCTGCCGGCCCCAGCAAAAATTTTGGAAAAAGAGGTCCAGAGGCAGCTCTCAGACTTTCTTGAATCCAATAACCACCTTCATGACTCCCAGTCAGGCTTTAGGGCAGGGTACAGCACTGAGACGGCTCTTCTAGAGGTGGCAGAGTCAATACGTGAAACGATGGATACTGGAAACTGCGCAATGCTCGTGCTGTTAGATCTCTCGGCGGCATTTGACACGGTCTCCCATAAGATCCTTCTGAACAGGCTTCACCTATTAGGAGTTACAGGGACCGTGCTACGCTGGTTTCAGTCGTTTCTGGAAGACAGATCACAGCAGGTCTTTCTACATCCCCATGTCTCCAGTTCCAGGGCGATGTCACAAGGGGTCCCACAGGGCTCGGCACTTAGCCCGTCACTTTTCAATGTGTATCTTGCCCCTCTAGCATCTATTGTTGAAAAAACGGGTGTCCGTGTCGTCTCGTACGCAGACGACACACAACTTATTTTCTCCTTTAAAGAACAAAGCAAGAATGCCTTCACGAAT
Organism: Triturus cristatus; assembly: GCF_964204655.1. NCBI lineage: Eukaryota > Metazoa > Chordata > Amphibia > Caudata > Salamandridae > Triturus > Triturus cristatus. The sequence goes on along the minus strand of NC_140585.1, from coordinate 1,121,545,679 downwards.
TTCAGGCAGTGTCTTCTGAATATTTCCTCCTGGATGACAGATAACTGCCTGAAACTTAATACCGACAAAACTGAGATTCTATTCTTTAATCAGCCCCTCCCGCCTCAAACCGAGCTTTGGTGGCCAGTAGAACTAAATCCACCCCCAATTCCGGTCAACTCGGCTAGGAATCTGGGTTTTAGGTTTGACACCCAACTGACAGGCAAGGCCCAAATATCGCACATCTCCTCTCAGTGTTTCTGGAAACTGAAGGCATTGCGTAGATGTCTTCACTTCCTTCCTATGAATTGCAGGAAGATGGTGGTCTATGCTCTTATCACCTCTCAGCTTGACTACGCCAACAGCCTCTTCATTGGTCACCCTGACTATCTTATGAGGAGACTTCAACGGATTCAAAATGCAGCAGCCAGGCTCATTAGAAATGTGCCCCTACGTTATCACATCACCCCCATCTGCAAAGTGTACACGGGCTCCCTGTGAGGAAGAGAGTTATGTTCAAAGTTCTGGTTTTAGCTCACAAAGCTTTAAGAGGGGTGGGTCCTCTCTATTTGAAGAGAAGGCTCCAGAAATACCAGAACGCCAGAACACTCAGATCCAACAATCTTGACCTCCTGGTCACTCCGCGCTTCAAAAAAGCAAGGACGGGGTGCGTGCTTTTTCCGTGAGAACTGCGACCCTGTGGAATACAATGCCCAATGACCTTCGGCAGATAAGGGCGGAACTGCCTTTTAGGAAGGCCCTTAAAACTTGGCTGTTTGGCCTTCCTTAGTGACAACTTCGTCCTTTAGTCTTTCTCTCTGACCCCTCTCATTGCATGGATGCTAGCGCCGGGACACCTCCGTTGGAGGTAGCTGTCGCGCTCTATAAATGCTAATAATAATAATAATACGTGCCAATTAAACGTATGCGCAAGTGTGGACACCACAAACGGAAGACACTAAGTAATGCACTAACAAGGAAGTGCAATGTAAGCATGTGCAAGGACAGGGGGAAGAGATAATATGGGCAGGTCACTGTTATTGTTTATTTGTTGTTGTTTCATCTGTTCATAGACCCAATATGACAGAGCTGGAAGAACTCTTGCAGAGCACCACAATTGTTCCATTTCCACTTGATTGTATCTATCTGCAGCGCTGCATAAGGTGCAATGATGGCTAGAAGATAGATGATGTAAATGTTTTTTCAATGGAGAAACTGTTAAGATACACTAGACATGCATGCTACAAAATGTATAATTGATACCAAGCTTTGTATCGCATTGATGGACAGCAGATATACATGCATTATTCCATATGTCTTTATTGTCAGTAGAGGCATTGTATACAACTGTTGCCTTTCATAAAATCAATAAAACAGATTTAAACAAAAAAAAGAAAAAGAGGAGCGAGGAGAACTGAAGGAGAGCACAAAGACGGGGTAATCAGAAAGCAGTGGAGGAGAGCACATTGAGGAGGTGGTAGAGAAGAGCACTGGAGTAGACCACTGTCAGGCAGTGGGGTTACTGGAGAAGAACATGAAGAGGAAGAGCAGCAAGAAAAACTGGAGAAGAGCACTGCAAGAAAGCAGTGGAAGAGAGCACTAAAGAGCATCAAAAGACACCTCTGGTGAAGAGCATGATGAGTAGACATTGCAAAGCACTGGAGGACAGCATGAATAGGAGGGGGGGGTGACCGCTGGAGGAGAGCACTGGAAAACAGCACTAGAGGAGACCTCCGAAGAAGACCTCTGAAGAAGAGCGTAAGGAGGAGGGGGAAGCGGATAGCAGTGTAGGAGGTCGCGAAGAGGAGGGGCCGGCGAGGCGTACTGGAGGAGAGCATATAGAGGCTGGGTGTAAAAGAAGTGGTCAGACCAGTCCACAGGATGAGGCCATAAAGAAGCACGGGCAACAGAGAGCAGAGGGGAAGAGCAAGAACAGAGAGCACTGGAATGAAACAGCACAGAACACTGAGAAGAGGGAGGAGTGGGGAGCACCGGAATTGAGTAACAATGATTTTGTTATAAATAATTAATATAGAAAATGTTTTAGTTTGGAAATTGTGAGACTGTTATTTTAAATTTTACTATAGCCTGTGAAAGGGTAGTGATCTTCAGGGTCTAAATCACACCCACTATTTTCACTCTGTTAGACATTTACATCCTTTTTATTGCCAAACCTGCATATCTTACTGTTAGAATTGGGATTTTTGGTCGGCTAGGGCATGTGCCAAAGTCAGGCAGAAACCACCACTCTAGTCAGGATAAGGGAGTTACACTCCTAAAATAACCCCTGCTCACCCCCTTGTTCGCTTGGCACGAGCAGTCAGGCTTATCTTAGAGGCTTTGTGTAAAGCATTTGCACATAACAAACACTAATATAGTGTAAGCACTATAAAAGGACACCACACCAGTTTAGAAAAATATCCAATATTTGTATATACTTAAGACATGACCAAAAACGATAAAAATCCACAATACAGTACTTGAAAATCTTCTGTTATCAAAAAAAGCTTGAAAAACAGTTCCTTGATGTTTATAGCTCCGTCCGGGGCTATCACGGCATCGTGAGCAAACAAATCCAAACTGTTATGGCTGACCACTGTGTCGCGGGCAAGCTATGGTGTTGGGACGACCCGCAAACAGTACCTTTTAGAAATGTAGGGCGTTGGCGACCTCTCATTGAGCAGCACGGCGTCCGCAGGCGTCAGTTTCATAGGTCGGTGCAGGAGTCATCGGGGCCCTCGAAGTCAAACGCGTTGCAGGTCGAACTCCTCTCTGTTGAAGTCAGGAGCGCTGGCGTCGGCAGGCAATGGGTGCTACGGTGTGAAGTGCAGCGGTATGGTGTGCGGTGCCCTCAGGTTGCGGTGCGAGCAGCGGCTCGGTGGCGGTGTCAGATGGCGTCATCGTTGAGACTAGGGTCGCGGCACGAGGTGAATGCAGTGCTCGTCGCTGTGCAAGCAGCGGCGGCGTCGTTGCTGAAGTGCTGTCGTTGGCTGACGAACTGAAGTCGATGGCGCCAGCGTTGGTAGGCCAAGGCTGCGGTGCGGTATGAGGGCGGTGCGTCGTGTAACTTTACGAGCGGTGCCCTCAAACCACGGCGCAAGCAGCGGCATTGTCAGGGATACAAAGGCGGCAGCGTGAAGCGAGGCAGTGCTGAGTGTAGTGCCCACAGGTCGCGGTGCGAGCAGCGGCTCGGTGGCGGCGTCAGCAGGTGGCGTCGGTGAGACCAGGGTCGAGGTGCGGCATTGCGGCGGTGCCCTCTGTAGTGCCTTCAGGACACGGAGTTGGCAGTGGCATCGTAGACGGCATCTGGTTGCTTTTTCTTCTGTTGCAGCACAAAACACAGTCCCCAGTGCTGAGGGCAGAAGAGCTTTAAGTCTTTGCTGTTCCTGAGACTTCTTGAACAGCGGGCAAGCTCTACTTCAAGCCCTTGGAGAAACTCACAAAAGTAGATTGTAGAAAGTTCAGTTCAGTCCTTTCACTGCCCAAGACAAAAGCAGCCACTGCAGGCCAACACAGCAAAGCACACAGCAAAGTGGTAGTTCCTCCTCACAGCTTCTCCGGCTCTTCTTCTACGCAGTCTTCTTGGTCCAAAAGAGTTCTAAAGTTCAGGGGTCTGGACCCCAATATTTATATCCCAAAATCCTTTGATCTTTTAGGCAGAGAGGGACTGTCTTCTCTTGTGTGATTTCCTGGCAGTTCGGGCTGGACTGTTCCCATGAGGCACAGGGTCAAGACTGATTTGCATATGGTTGGGTTCAAACTGGAACGGCATGGTGAGCAAAAAAACGATGGATTTAGGCCCAGATCTCTGTACCTGGGTGAATGTATGACATTGTTCTGCATTCTGTCCATCAATTGTTGTTTTTGCATTTGTCACCCTGAGTGGGAAGGGTATGCCCAGACGTGGGTCCCTTGCTCTCCATGCCACTGGAAATCAAGCAAGCCAGGCTGAAGGCGGCTGAAATGCCAGAAACCGGTCCTATGAAGCTTGTTTCCAGTCCAGGGAGGACCTGGCTTGGCAGTTCGGGCTGGACTGTTCCCATGAGGCACAGGGTCAAGACTGATTTCCATATGGCTGGGTTCAAACTGGAACGGCATGGTGAGCAAAAAAACGATGGATTTAGGCCCAGATCTCTGTACTGGGGTGAATGTATGACATTGTTCTGCATTCTGTCCATCAATTGTTGTTTTTGCATTTGTCACCCTGAGTGGGAAGGGTATGCCCAGACGTGGGTCCCTTGCTCTCCATGCCACTGGAAATCAAGCAAGCCTGGCTGAAGACGGCTGAAATGCCAGAAACCGGTCGTAGGAAGCTTGTTTCCAGTCCAGGGAGGACCTGGCTTGGCAGTTCGGGCTGGACTGTTCCCATGAGGCACAGGGTCAAGACTGATTTGCATATGGCTGGGTTCAAACTGGAACGGCATGGTGAGCAAAAAAACGATGGATTTAGGCCCAGATCTCTGTACTGGGGTGAATGTATGACATTGTTCTGCATTCTGTCCATCAATTGTTGTTTTTGCATTTGTCACCCTGAGTGGGAAGGGTATGCCCAGACGTGGGTCCCTTGCTCTCCATGCCACAGGGAAATCAAGCAAGCCTGGCTGAAGACGGCTGAAATGCCAGAAACCGGTCCTAGGAAGCTTGTTTCCAGTCCAGGGAGGACCTGGCTTGGCAGTTCGGGCTGGACTGTTCCCATGAGGCACAGGGTCAAGACTGATTTGCATATGGCTGGGTTCAAACTGGAACGGCATGGTCAGCAAAAAAACGATGGATTTAGGCCCAGATCTCTGTACTGGGGTGAATGTATGACATTGTTCTGCATTCTGTCCATCAATTGTTGTTTTTGCATTTTCTTACTTAAATCATTGGTGCCTTCTGCCTGTCTCTGGAATACACGTGTGGACTGGGCAGCCACGACCTGTGCAGGTAAGAGCGGTTGGGCCGGGTGGGGTGGGATTCGAAGGACGATGACAAGGGAAAATGAATTATTTATTTAATTTCCCCTCATCATTGTCCATTGAAATCCCCCCACACCACCCCACCCCTCTTACCTGCACGGACCGCAGCTGGGGCTGGGTGACCGCTGGCTTCCTGCATTCCATCTAGACAGCCACAAACAGATGAAAGGTAGGTGTGACTGCCTAGTCATCTGCATGTTGATGGGGCTGCCTGAGAAGGAGGGGAGGGAGGAGCTGACAGTTTGCACTTGTATTGCATACCCTCCTGAAGTGAGTCTGGAGCCCGGGAAGGGCAGGGTCTTGAACAATACAAAGACCTTTCTTTGAAGTCGCCCTACTTCAAAGGTTCAAATGGGTATGAGTAGTGGACCTCAGACCCTACTAACTCAGATCCCTGCTAGAACTAAGGACAGTCTGACAGGAAGAAGAGCTGCTGTGCCTTAGGAGCTACTGCCACTTTGCTAACTGCTTTGCTGTGTTGGCCTGCTGTGCTGTAGGAGGGACTGCCATTTTGCTTCTTGCTCTGCTGTGTTGGCCTGCTGCTTCTTGCCTGAAAGTGAGAAGGACTGGTCATATTCTCTATATCCTAAGAACGTAAGTATCTCCAAGTGCTTGTTGACTTGCCTCCTGTTGCTGAAGTCTCGAGGTTATCAAAGACTTCACCCTTCATCTTCGTCCCAGCATCCGATCTCTACTTGCTGTAATTCTTGCTCTGTCAAATGGTGCCTATGCCGTCCAGGGCTCTTGGATGTGAGTTTTACATGTTATTGACATGTACTTTTTGAATTTTTATCGTTCTGGTCCTGTTTCTTTCAGAATAAAATAATCTAGTTTTCTAAGCTGGTGTAGAGTCTTTTTGTGGTATTTTCACTGTGTTACTGTGTACATTATATACATTGCCTCTTTAGATTAGTCTGACTGCTCTGTGTCAAGCTACCAGAGGGTGAGCCAGGTGATCATTTAGTGTGTACCTCACTTACACTGACTCCGATTGTGGTTCCTGCTTGGACCAGGTGTATACTCTGCCAACCAGAAACGCGATTTCTAACAGGGGACATGTGGCAAATTCAAACAGGTCGAAGAAGGTAGCACAGTTTGTGCCTCATGGCACACTAATCACTCTTTATGGCCCTCCCTTTCCAATGACCCCAATCTCAGGCAAATACAGGAAATAAGAGACCCAAGTTTGAGAAACAGCAATAATAGGATTAGCACAGGCTCAGAAATGCAGGACTTTGGTCTGCCAGTAGAGAAGAGACACCTCTCCTGCAGCATCTCTCAAGTAGCCCATTTTGAAAGTGCAGAGAGTCCTGGCTATTGCTGTGATAATTGCTATGGTGCATATTATCAAGACAGGCAATAAAATTATCGCCGCTTTAGCGGCAGAAAACTGCTGCTAAAATGGCGATAATGGGCTTGATAATATGCTCTATGGAATTCCTATTCAAACTCAGGTTAGATGTCCTTCACATCTAACATGGGCTTCAATTGGAATTCTATAGAGCATATTATCAAGCTCATTATCGCTGTTTTAGCTGCAGTTTTCTGCCGCTAAAGCGGCAATAATCTTATCACTTGTCTTGATAATATGCCCCTTAGTTTGCTCAGACTGTCCTACATATTCAAGATCCTTGTCAGTTAGTCTCACAAGCTCCTGAGTCTGGACAGGGCACTGTGCATATTACCAAGAGTGCGGATACTGGTCTAATGCTGTCGGCCTATGATGAGATGTGAAGGACAGACAGGGCGAATCCCCATGGAGAGCTCTGTGACTGGGCCAAGACAGCAGTGTAACGCGAAGAACCCTCTGTGCCCTGCGGTGACTGACGCGTTCTTTTCAGGTTCATAGCACATTTTTAGGTCTTGTCTGACCCAGCGCCTGCGCTGGTCTGGCGAGACATTTTGTGAGGGCTCCAAAAAGTGCTACCAGGCCAGCCTAGAGCTACAGTGCAGGTGTGCGGGCACACGCATCGCGCTTTACCGCGATTACTTTCACTTTCTCGGCCGCACAGCCGCTTTGATGTTTGATCGCGATCACTTTCGCGGCCCCACGGCCGCTTTGATGTTCTCCGTGAGGCTTCAATAGATTGCAGCAGTTAAAACAAGCATTGGCATAGCCAATAGGTCTCGCTTTTGGGACCTTATAAGTGTTTAGTTATGCAACTGTTGCATGGCTAAACACTTATAAGGTCCCAAAGGCAAGACCTATTGGCTATGCCAATTCTTGTTTAATATTTTAAATCTGAGCCAACACAAAGAGGCTTCTGCCAGTGCTGTGGTGTCTAAGTGCATGTTGCAGTCTGAAATGCAAGCCTTTCCAAAGCAGGGGCCTACTTCCCATGACGTACCACAGCATGTTCCCAAGTGTGACAGTTCTCCTTTGTTGTGTTCCTATAGATTTCCTAGCTCTGTCCCAAGTGTGACAGTTCTCCTTTGTTGTGTTCCTATAGATTTCCTAGCTCTGTCTTCAGTCTTATCACCAAGGAGCATATTCTTTTTAGTATGTTCCTTCACACAGTAAGAGCAGAGCGCAGCTTCTGAATTACTCCTCTTTCTAGCGCCAGTATCGTAGAGAAAACACTTGAAAAATTGAACAATGCTGTCATCTAGTGGCAAAAGTTCAGTTTGCACTGGGAAGGCAGATTTCGGTCCAGGTCTGTCTGTGTTCTCCCGGATGAAATGTGTCTGATGACTGCAGGAATAGTCATTGGTGGGTAGCGGGGCGGGGGCGGGGTTTGGGAATCTCAAAAGAGAGGACGCTTAGCTTTGACCTCTCCTTTGTCATTGAAGTGTTTGGAGAGTACAAAAGATCTGGCATAGGTTATGGCAGATGATCAAAGTAAAAACGTTATAAATGCTCTCCTAGTGTTAGAGGAAGTAGAAGGTAGAGCAGATTGATTTAGGCCTGTTGTTCTGGACCAAGCTGAGATCCCCAGGTAGGAGGCTTTTGAGGTGGCAGTACCTGTAGTGAAAATAGGAAGACCAACTACCATGGGTGCGAAATTCAGGACAGTGAGTGTAAAAATGCAGGACAAAGGGTCAGAATTCAGGAAAGAAATTCAAGGCATCAGAGGAGGTTGCGCAATAGTATATAAGTACATAGACAATCAACATAAGTGCAAGCCAAAATACGTTTATATTAGGTTAAAATGTAGTACAGCACACCGAGCAAAATCTGACCACTAATGTAAGTGACAGTTAGAGAATTTTGCCCCCTTAATATGATTGCTAGTATATGGACTCACAGACAGGAGCAATATTAGTTTTAATGCTGTTTTTTGAATTTGTACTTTTTCTCTGAATTAACATTTCAGAAGTTCTTTGTTCCTAAGAAAAAACTGATAGAAGTCTGCTCACAAATGTTTCATGTTCACCTGGATCTGCAATTCTGCCTTAACAAGGTGAGCATCACACCTATTTCTTGTGTCAGTCCGGTTGAACTTCAATTGAAAAAAAAAAATCTCAGTAGGTGCATTGCTCCCTGTCAAGCTAAGTTTAAATGACATGATTTTTCTAATGTTGGAACATTGCAAGGCAACTTTGACAAAACATTCAGCCATTTCTGCACACATGGCAAGTTGGTGCTTGCCATAGCTTCTAAAGCAGGAACAATGATACTGTATTTGTTAAATAAGTATTGCAGTTCCAGATGACGGATCAAGTTAACCGCATCAGCAGCTTTGCAGAGCTGCTGAAAAGTGAGAGTTTCTCTTGAGCAGTATGGTTCTAATGCAGACAGATACTGGCTCTCTAAAAAAATTATTTGCTTTTTCAAATACTTTAAGGAGCGCCCCAAAAATTTCAAGAAATCACTCTGGGTGCATGCTCTCAACTCTGAATCATGGGAAATGAAATAATTGGGCACTTGGAAACCAAAGAACTGATTTTCCACTCTGTCCTTTAAGTTGCTGCGGCTGTGGCAAAGAGTCTGCCTGTGAGGTAGATGTTGCCTCCAAATATGCTTCAAAATCCAATGTGAATGTAGCCTCTACAGCACCTTCGCCTGACTCGTAATCAGACATTGTGTTCACAACATGTATTTTCCGATTCATTAATAATAGTTCATCCAACTAGTTGCTATAGCTCTCTTTAAAAATAGAGCTGCGTTTTTAATGCTTTTTCCTTTCTCACTCTGTTTTTTAATTTTTTATTGACACCCCATAGACTTATAGCCGAGGAGAGACAGGCACAACAACTATTCCTGATTGTTTTTTATTGTGCAAGTACTTGCCTCAGAAGCAAATAGGAATACATGTCTCGGCTTTGCCCCAGCCACTTAACCCTTTCTTAAAACTATGATTCACGAACGTTTGTGACTAGCAAAACAAACAGTAAACCTATAATGTGTATGTTTTTCCTTGTCTACATTTTACCAGAGCTCTCAAGTTCCCCAGTTCCGTATGTGAGGGACTCATCTAGTCCAAGTTTTGTTTGGTACATGCTGAGATTTGTGGTCCTTTGTAACCCATTATAAGACAAGGACTACAAGTTCCAGAATTCTTTAAAAACATCCTGACTGGCCTTGCCTCTCATACATGAAACGAGGAACTTGAGACTGGGTAACTTTATAAAAGGACCTATTTGATCTTTTGATAATATCCAACCTAAGAGTACAATAGAAACTGTTCACTGCCTTAATGTAGTTGATTTCCATTATTGTCTCTTAAAGATATAACTCATTATACAAAGATAAACAGCTCACAACTCTAGTGTACATCTATTTTATCATGGGTTTATATAGGTCACACCTCTAATAAAACATTTCTTGATTTTTCTTCTTATGCAATGCACTTTTAGAGGCCCCCCCCCACTTTTTTCATCCCACGTAAAGCCCTGAATTCAGCAGCACAGAGTTTACCTCATACTGCTGGTGGGGCCCCGAGTTGAGTGCTGGAGTGGATTGTTAGACCTGGCACATTGGCGTGAGTCTCCCTGCCATTTTTCGCTGTGCCTCATATGTTTTTGCTGGTGTTAGTTGCTCAGGGCACTGTGCCACTGCTGTCCAGTGCCACAGTGCAAGTGCTCCCTATTGTAAATTGAAGTATGATTTGTGATTCCATGATTGGTTGGTTTGGTTTACTTGTCAGACCCTAGTACAGTGCACCAGGAGTGCCCAGGACTTGTAATCTAAATACTGCTGGTGGGCTTGCAGCACTGGTTGTGCCACCCACAGAAGCAGCCTGTGAAAGAGTGTCTAAGGTCTGCCATTGCAGAGCCTGCGTGCAGCCTGGTACTGTCATGCTGACTGGGCAAGTGCACCCACTTGCCAGTCCCTAAACCTTCCCTTTTCTTCATATCAGACACCCCTATGGTAGGCCCAAGGGCAGGGTGCATTGTAAGGATAAGGTAGGACATGCCCTGGTGTGTGTGGCATGTTCTAATAGTGAATTACAGCCATTTTGGTTTTTCACTATTGCAAGGCAACCTGTTCTCCATAGGCCAGAATGGGCAGTTTGGTTATTACATCTTATAATCCTAACTGACTCAGGGAACATGGTAGAAATTCGAATTTAGTATGCCTGAACTCAGGATGATAAAATACATCTTTTAGTAAAGTTGGTTTTAACATTCTGTTTTTGAAAATGCCACTTTTAGAAAGTAGGCATTTTCTTGTCTAACCATTCAAACCTGCCTCTGCTAGGCTGTGTGTATTCCTTTGTCTGGAGTTTGCGTGACAGGGCTGGGGAATTCCAGGAGACAGGGTGAGGTGTCCCAGTGGTGAATAGAGAGATCTGCATCCAGACGGGTGGGAGGAGTTGCACCTGGGACCTGAATAGGGCTGTGCCTGCCTTCCACAATGCTGGCTCCACCCCCGGGGGAGCAGCTGATGTCTCTGCCCTGCACAGTGAATGAAGAGAAGGAATCCTGTCAACAAAGTGCTCTAGAGATGTACTTGCCTTCCACAATGCTGGCTCCACCTCCTGTGGGGTGTCTAATGTTTCTGCCCTGCACTGTGAAAGGAAAGGAGAAGTCTGGTAAACAGAGTGCTCAGGAACTGGTTTGGACTGGGCAAAGGCCCCTCTGCCCTCAGAGGACAAAGGATTTCTGGGTATAAATATTGGGACCCTGATCCCAAGAATTTAGATCACTTTGGTAAAACAAGAAGAACATCTGCTGAGGGAGGAACCAGAAGGAGCTGAGGAGGAAACTATCCCTGAACCTGGGGGATTGGCCTGCAGTGGTTGCCTTACTGCCAAAGAGAGGAGAAAGGAACTTTGTGTGTACTTTTGCTCAACTTGTGAAGGATCTCCAAGGGCTTGGAAAAGAGCTTGCCTCCTGCTGAAGTCTCAGGAACAACAGACTTCACCCCCCAGCTCCCCAGAGTTCTTTGGAAGTGCCTGCTGCAGTTGTTGGGCCTTCTGAGGGACTGCGTGTCGTAAGGAGCTGGAAGCGCGACTCAAGAAGGAGAAGCGTGCCGCCGTCGGAGCTGTTGTCGTCGCATCTCGTAAAGTGTGTCGCCGCTGCAGCATCGCATCGAGCGGAAGCGTCTCGCATCATCCAGGAAGTGTCTCGCAACGCCGAAGAAGCGTGTCGCCATCGCAGCCATCGTAGCTGACGCATTGCACCGCATCAAGAGAAGAGTCTCGCATCGAGGAAGAAGCGTGTCGCCATCGCAGCCATCGTAGTTGTCGCATTGCACCTCATCAAGAAAAGTGCCTCGCATCCACGGAGAAGCGTGCCGCCGTTGGACCTGCTGTCGTCGCATCGCATAAAGGGGTGTCGCCGCTGCAACATCGCATCGAGCGGAAGCGTCTCGCAAACGTCGGAGAAGAATGTCGCTGCCAAGGCCTCTGTCGTCGCATCACGTAAAGGGTGTCTCCGCTGCAGCTGAAGCATCGAGGCGAGTCTTCTCGCAACATCGGAGAAGCGTAACGCATCTGGAAGATCTTCACGTCTTTATTCTTTGCACCAAAAACTTCATTGCATCAACATCGTTGCAACACTTTCGTTGCCCTGCATGTCACATCTAAAAGGTACATTGACTTAAAGTGTCGCATTTAAGAACTTAAGAGAACTAAGCAAAATTCTACCATCTAAAGTAACAGTATTGTGTATTTTTGTCGTTTAATGGTCTTGTGGTAAATCCATATAAAGAATACTTATTTTTTATATAAAACCTGTGTGGTGTCCATCTGTAGTGTTGTCACTTGGTTACTGTATATGTTCACAAATGCTTTACACACTGCCTCTGAGATAAGCCAGTCTGCTCGTGCCAAGCTACCAAGGGGGTGAGCAGGGGTTATGTTAGGAGTGTACCCCCTTACCCTGACTAGAGGAGGAGGTCCCTATTTGTCACAAGTGCATACCTGTGCCAACTAGAGACCCCCAAGTCTAACATTGGTGGTCAGCGGTGGGGATTCTGGACTTGCATTTGTGACTCATGTACAGCGATTGGTGAACACTACTTAGTGAGTGCAGACCTTAACGCAACCAATACTTATTGGTAGATTTCTTTTTGGGACTTTCTATTTTTGAGTACTGCCAAGTTTAACCACCATGGAGAAAGCAGCATCCATAGTCTCTGTTGATACTGAATTTGAGTGGGAAGAAGAGAAAATGGACAGTTACACTGCAAAGCAACTAAAGTTCTTCTGCAAGCAATTTAATGTTTCTACTACTGGATGTAAAAACAAGGCAGAGTTCTACAAGGCGCTGAGGGCCTGGGTAGAAGCAAGGAATGCCACTGATGAGGATAATGCAGAAGAGCAGCTGGATGGGCCAGCGGGTCCAAGAGGAAGGAGAATCCTTTCCCCTGCCGGTAGCAGTGTTTCTGGTAAAAGTCTATCTCCAGAGGAGTTGGCAGATAGAAAAGAGTGCAGGATGCATAAAATTGACCTGACCAAGCTCAAGTTAAGTGGGCAGTTGGAATTTGAAATGCAAAGTAGAAAGTTAGCTCTAAAAGAAAAGAAGCTACAGTTTGAACATAAACAGATTTTGAGGGAGTTGGAGTTGAAAGCCCAGAGCTTAGGGAGTACTCCCTCTGGGGGCAGCACACCGTCAATGCCTGTGGAATCTAGAGTATATATGCCTAAAGATGTAGTGAAGAAATTTTTTAAAAATGATGATATTGGGCAGTGGTTCAAGGCCTATGAGGTAGCCATGTCTTCCCACCGGGTCCCTGAGAAGGATTGGGGAGCGGGGTTGTGGGGGCTGTTCCTTAGTGAGGGGCGGGACACACTGCTAGACTTGCCTTCTGATGTCTATAATTCCTATCCCCACATGAAAGATGCATTGATGTCTAGATATGGTTTGACCCTGAAATGTATAGACAGAGGTTCAGGGGTTGCACAAAGATAAAAAATAAACAAAGAAGGGGGTATCCTTAAATGAGAGAAGGTAAAAACCTTCTGTCTGTTAGAGAGTTCTCAGAGAAGTAAAAAGAGAAATTATTTATTTTTTATGAAACCCCTCACTCACCAACCTAGTTGGTGACGTGCTTCATCATCGGGGTCCACCCGAGCAGGCGAATACCACCCGGGTGTGCTTCGACGCCTGATTACAGCGGAGCAGGTTTGGTATTATGTCAGTACGTGTAAGTGACGTGTGTGAGTGAGTGAAATAAAGTTAAAAGTAATCCTACTGTACTCCCTAACAAATTTAATATGGAGCAGCAGGGTCACGGTTAAAAAAGTGGTGAGGTGTAATACTAATATAGGTTTGATTTGACCTAAAGTATTATCCAAATATTGATGGTCTACATGTTTCAACCTTTGAGTGTAGTCACAGGTTTTCGTCAGGACCTATCGACACACCGGGCGGTCTACACACACTAAGGTGCATCCAACCCTGGAGCGTCTGTGTGCCACCTACATATACTTGCGAAGGTGGTAAAAAGGGTTCAGGGAGTCCTCTGCGTACAGGTGAACCTGAAAAAAGAACATACAGTTCTGGGCAATCAGAAAATGATCTATTTAAAATTAGAGTGAACAGTGCCCATTTCCGTGTGAACTCTCATTTTTGCGCATATAATCACCTCATTCTGAGTTATGCACCCCAGGTAATTACCAGTGATTGTTGGAACCGAGCATCCGTTCCATATTATGCGAAATTAGCATCAACCCACTAAATCATTGTGGAAGTCGTGGGTGTCTTACGGCTACATAGCAATTGTGAGCATACTTGATGTGTGATTCTATAGAGCGGCCAGACGCACGTGAAAAAGACTCTATTTGTGACATGCGTGCGCTAAGGAAAATATTTAAAACAGAACACGGTGAAAATAAGGAAAAGACTCAAAACTCACTTGCGATTCTTACTCGAATCGTATCATGGACTCATAAGGGAGGCAGACGATGCTGCGTTACTGTTGGACAAAAAACACAAAACACGGGCGGCAATGGTCAGAACACTTAACTCTAAGTGCCTCACGTGTGTGTGGCCACCAGCTCTTCCCTACACACTCTTACCTCAGCTCACCGACTGCCTGCCACAAACCTGCGGTGCTTCCCCCAGGCGCCCGGATGTTACTGAATGGGCAGCAAGGCTTCAACTAAATACTCCTCACTTCCTGGTTATACGTCACATGACTAGTGGGCGTGGCCTGGAGTGAGGAGACAATTCTTAAAGGGACAGGTCGGTTTTACCGGTGAATGGCTAGTCATAGGTGAGAAAATGAAAAGGAGTCAAGAGTGATTGTTAAAAAAGATATTTACATGGAATAGGACATTCCACATGTAGGAGGAATGCTCCAAAAAGGAAAACAGTAGTTCAGCTAAAATTACATGGCACAATGAGGTTATTTGTTCTGCACAGAGTTCCAAGGTATGCAATCGTTCATACCATGTTTGTGGGTGGACAATCTATGTGTCCAGCGTTGTTCTTTCTCATACAGATATTTGTGTGTGTTGGTACCAGTCACAGTTTCAATTATCGTCCAACGCATGTCGTTAGGTGTATGATGGTGTTGAAGAAAGTGTTCTGTTAGACGTGTGGTTTGTTTTTTGCATCTAATAGTGCTCCTGTGCTCACAGATTCTCTGCTTCACTTTCCTTGTTGTCATCCCTATGTAACGAAGTTTACACGGGCAGGTAATTAAATATACTGCATTGGTGGTATTACAGTTTGTATGTTTTCTTTGTGACCATTCTCTGCCAGGTTCTAGGGATAGTGTTTTTGTGACTGTGGTGAGATGGCACACGCTACAGTCACCGCATGGAAAATGACCTGTAATGTTAGGTAGTCCCCATGAATTAAGGACAGTACATCTTGTTGGTGTTTCTGGTTGTTTTGGTCTGGTGTGTACCAATGCATCTTTAATACTCCTTGCTCTCTTGAAAGAGAACAAGGGTTTTTCCCATTTTAGATTGCCTGTATTCAGGATGTTCCAGTGTTTGTTAATTGTCCTTGTGACCTGATTAGAGATAGTACTGTATGTGGTGACGCACGTAAGAGGCGTGTCCGTCACTTGTTTCGGATTGGGTACCAACAGTGCCTCACGGTTCTGATTAGCAGCCCGTTTTTTGCAAGTTGCCAATATCTTTTCGGGATATCCTCTGTCTGACAATTTGAGTGACAGGTCATTAGCTTGGGAGCGGAAGTCAGAGCTCTTGCTACAATTTCTCCTAATTCGGAGATATTGTCCGAAGGGGAGGTTTTCCCTGAGGGGCCTGGGGTGGAAGCTATCAAACCAAAGTAGATTGTTTTTCGCAATCGGTTTGTAGTGTGTGCGGGTTTCAAGGGCCCCGTTCTCT
Source organism: Triturus cristatus (assembly GCF_964204655.1). NCBI lineage: Eukaryota > Metazoa > Chordata > Amphibia > Caudata > Salamandridae > Triturus > Triturus cristatus. The sequence goes on along the minus strand of NC_140585.1, from coordinate 1,121,530,051 downwards.
ATGGTGATCACAACGTCCAGAAAGACTAAGGACTGGTTGTCACTGCAGTGAGTAAATCTGAGATGGTCATCACAGGTATTTATCCATAAGAAAAATTCATTTAGAACATTCTGAGGTCCATTCCATACTAGGAGTACATCATCAATGTACCTGCGCCATAGTGTCATGTTTCTAGAGAAGGGGTTGGATGTGGTCAGGATGAATTTCTTCTCAAAGTCGTAGACATAGAGTCCTGCCACACTAGGGGCGAAGGTACTACCCATAGAAGTACCGCCCGTTTGTAAATACAGGGTACCCTCGAACTCAAAAAAATTCCGTTTCAGGGCTAGGGTGGCACAATCGATGATAAACCCCTTGGGGGTTCTATGGGACCATTCTGAGTTCTCGAGTGACTGCTCAAGCACGTTTAGGGTCGCATCCTGAGGGATGCTGGTGTAAAGGCTTTCAATATCCAGGCTGACGAGGATGGTGTGCTCGTCAACCTGGATTGTTTTAAGTAATGACAGAAGACTTTTGGTGTCCTGGAGATATGTTTCCGACTGTTGGACCATAGTCTTGAAAAAGAAGTCACAAAATCGTGATAGTGGCTCCAGGAGTGAACCAATCCAGAAACAATGGGCCTCCCTGGTGGTGGGAACTTATCTTTGTGCATTTTGGGGAGGATGTAGAAGTAAGGAATTTTGCCTTCCGTGGTGGTCAAGTAATCTGCCTCCATTTTGGAGATCTCATTGTTACAGGCTGCTGAGTTAACCAATGAACTGATGTCGCATTTTAGGTCATTAGATGGATCAGAGGGGAGTGGGAGGTAATTTCTCCTGTCAGATAACAGTCTCAGACATTCTGCTTGATACATTGCTTTATCCAGTGTGACCACCCCTCCACCTTTGTCGGCTTGTTTTATTACGATGTCCTCACAGTTCTTGAGACTCTCTAAAGCAATTTTGCAATCTTTGTTGAGATTGAAAAACGGCTTCTTGTCTGGTAGTCTCTCGATTTCATTGAAGACCGCTTGTTCAAAGGTACTTATTTCACCAGGGACCATGTGTGGTGGTGGTGTAAAACTAGATTTGAGTCGTAGTCCCGTCTCATTAGTGTCAACATTTGATGTGTCGTTACTTTTAGTTGCAAAGAACGCCTTTAGTCTTAGTTTACTGAAGAACGTGGCAAGTTCACAGTGTCGATTGAACTTATCTAGTTTAGGTGTCGGGACAAAGCCCAGTCCCTTTTCCAAAACTTGTTTTTCTGCCGATGTGAGCTCTTTTTTCGACAGGTTTGTGACTAGGCTCTGTTGCTGCTTGTCCCTGCCTGGGGTTCTTTGGTCTTGCTCCTTGTGTTGTGTCCCACTGCCCCCTCCTCTTCTTCCCAATGGACCTGTGGTTGATTTTGCGGCTTCCTTCGTCCTCTTCCCCTCCTGCCTCTCCCTAAAAAAGGCGGCCTGAACATATTTTGTGGGAAAGAGGGTTGCATGAAAGGTGGTTGCCAACCGTACATGGGATATTGCTGATGTGGATTGAAAAGGCCGGGTGGTCCCCCCATCATTGGTGGATTTACGGTGGGCCAGCCACTGAATGGTCTTGATCTGCCCTTGTTTCTGTACCTCCCACTGTTCGTACTGGAGGTACTACTATCGGATGAGTCATTACTAGACTGATCTGAATTCCTGTCAGTCCTGGGGGGGTGTGTGAAGTCTGGGTCTGAGTAGGGATAAGTTTTTACAAATGAAAACCGTTTAAGATCTTTTTGGAATTTCTGGATCTTTTGTTGTGTCACGTTTTCTTTGTATTCATTGAGTTCTTTGTTAATTTCTTCTAGTTTTTTCTTATAGCCAGTGATGGTGGTTTTAATGTGTGTCTCAGTGAGCTGTATTTCGATAAGCATAGCGTCTGATAGTCTTTTGGCGGTTTTTACTATCAGCACTATCCAGTCTCGTGTACAGTACCACGCTATCTGGGCCCAATCCCTTCTAAAAGCTGGGTCATCTAGAAAAATGTGTGGGGCGTTAGTAACTAGGAGACCTTTGGGTGCCATATTTGTCCTTAGATATTCTGCCAGAATTGTGCCATGTAAAATAGTTCTGATTCTGTTCCTCTTGCTTTCTGAGAGTGAATCCCAGTCAGTGGTCTGGGAGATTGTCTGTGAGATGTTGGTATCAGCAAACAAAGAAGATTCTGCCAGAATGGCATCAACAACCTCTGTGGAGAAAGTGAGTCCTGGGTTTTCCCCCATCCTAAGCCGTGTCTGAATAAATAATGAGTAATCTCTCACAGCTGTGCGCTGCCTGAATACAATATAACAAAAGAGAGAGAAAGGGATTTCACAACTAAGTTGTAAGGGGTGGCTCCAGGAGTGAACCAATCCCAGAAATAATGGGCCTCCCTGGTGGTGGGAACTTATCTTTGTGCATTTTGGGGAGGATGTAGAAGTAAGGAATTTTGCCTTCCGTGGTGGTCAAGTAATCTGCCTCCATTTTGGAGATCTCATTGTTACAGGCTGCTGAGTTAACCAATGAACTGATGTCGCATTTTAGGTCATTAGATGGATCAGAGGGGAGTGCGAGGTAATTTCTCCTGTCAGATAACAGTCTCAGACATTCTGCTTGATACATTGCTTTATCCAGTATGACCACCCCTCCACCCTTGTCGGCTTGTTTTATTACGATGTCCTCACAGTTCTTGAGACCCTCTAAAGCAATTTTGCAATCTTTGTTGAGATTGAAAAACGGCTTCTTGTCTGGTAGTCTCTAGATTTCATTGAAGACCGCTTGTTCAAAGGTGCTTATTTCACCAGGGACCATGTTTGGTGGTGGTGTAAAACTAGATTTGAGTCATAGTCCCGTCTCATTAGTGTCAACATTTGATGTGTCGTTACTTTTAGTTGCAAAGAAGGCCTTTAGTCTTAGTTTACGGAAGAACGTGGCAAGTTCACAGTGTTGATTGAACTTATCTAGTTTAGGTGTCGGGACAAAGCCCAGTCCCTTTTCCAAAACTTGTTTTTCTGCCGATGTGAGCTCTTTTTTTCGACAGGTTTGTGACTAGGCTCTGTTGCTGCTTGTCCCTGCCTGGGGTTCTTTGGTCTTACTCCTTATGTTGTGTCCCACTGCCCCCTCCTCTTCTTCCCAATGGACCTGTGGTTGATTTTGCACACGTCACTTACACGTACTGACATAATAACAAACCTGCTCCGCTGTAATCAGGCGTCGAAGCACACCCGGGTGGTATTCGGCTGCTCGGGTGGACCCCGATGATGAAGCACGTCACCAACTGGGTTGGTGAGTGAGGGGTTTCATAAAAAAGAAATAATTTCTCTTTTTACTTCTCTGAGAACTCTCTAACAGACAGAAGGTTTTTACCTTCTCTCATTTAAGGATACCCCCTTCTTTGTTTATTTTGTATACCTCAGGGGACTGGGAGTACCCCTTACAACTTAGTTGTGAAATCCCTTTCTCTCTCTTTTGTTATATTGTTGCACAAAGATAACCAACAGTACCTATGTTGAATATGTTACTTTTTTCTGCAGAGCATTGGATGGTTGGCTGAAGGGTAGCAAAGTCAATGATTTTCAGGGATTGCTTGATTTGATTGCATGGGAGCACTTGTCAAGTAACTGTTTTCCTGAGCTACACCAGCACCTGATTGATAGTAGGCTGACTAATCCTAGGAAGCTTGCTGAGGAGGTGGACCGCTGGGTCAGTACCAGGGTCCACAAGGGTCACGTGGGAGACTCAGCCAAGAGTGGGCAGGGTCCCCAGCAGAAGAGTGGGGGGGACAAGGGTAAACAGAGGGAGTTCCCTAAGAGGCCCCAAAGTAATCCCCAAGGGAACCAAGGGAAAGGTTCTCAGCCCCCCCCCCAGAAAACGTCTGGGGCCCCGACAGGTCCACCTGTTCAAAGAGGGCCCCCGAGATGCTACAAATGTGGAGAACTGGGTCATTTTGCCAATGATACCAAGTGTCGCCTTTTTGGAAAACCCGCACCCACTGGTGCTGCCCCCCGGCAGATGGCTAGTGTAGCTCTGGTTGAGGAGAGGGGTGCCCAAGGTGGGTGGGGTCCCGCAGAGATGTCCCTTGTCTCATTAGGAGACTGTGAGGTGGTCCCTAGGACCCAGCTGCCTGATAACACAAAAAAATACAGGCAGTGGGTGACCATCAATGGCCATAGAGTGGAGGCTCTGAGAGACGCAGGGGCCAGTGTGACAGCTGTCAAGTGTCACCTGGTGTGTCAAGAGCAGGTTGTCCCTGGAGCATTCTACCCAGTTGTTGCCACTGACAACACAGAGAGTCACTGCAAGGTGGCTCAGGTTCCTTTCGAGTGGGGGGGGGGTCTCTGGTACTCTTCAGGTAGCTGTGAGGCCCGCCATGCCTGTTGACTGTTTGTTAGGGAATGACTTGGAGAGCTCACCTTGGGCGAAGGTGGAGCGGAATGCACATTTAGAAATGACTGGGCGTGTGTGACCACCCGGTCAATGGCAGCGAGTAAAGGTGCTCAAGAAGACCTGGAGCCTGAGAGGGAGGCCCAGGTACCTGCCAGCAAGAGGAGAGGCAGGGGGCGCAGGAAACCGGCCCCCGAAGTTCCCACGGTCCAGGAGGGAGCAGACCCTGAGGGGGATGCCCTGGAGCCTACAGGGGAACAGGTAGCCGAACTGGGGGACCTGCCTGAGCTGACCCCATTGGCAGCAAGAAGGAGGACCCTCCAGGGAGGAATTCTGCAAGGAGCAGAAAGAATGCCCTTCTCTTGTGGGTCTGCGGCAACAGGCTGCAGACCAGGCAGCAGGTGATCAGTCTGGATCACATTGGATTTACTGGGAGAATACAGAGCCTAAGGTTGCTGAGCCTGGGTCAGCCCATGTGCTGGTGGTACCCCAGCGCTTCAGAGCCTTCCTACTGGGGCTGGCTCATGATGTTCCATTGGCAGGACATTTGGGGCAGGACAAGACCTTTGAAAGGCTTGTCACCCATTTTTATTGGCCCCAAATGCGCAGGAGTTCAGACACTCACTGCAGGACATGTCAGACTTGCCAGGCAAGTGGTAAGAGTGGGAGGAAGCGCAAGGCTCCTCTCCAGCCCTTCCCTGTAGTCAGCACCCCCTTTGAACGGGTGGGTATTGACATTGTGGGGCCACTGGACCCCAAGACAGCCATGGGCAACAGGTTCATCCTGGTCTTGGTGGACCATGCCACCCGGTACCCGGAAGCCATACCTCTGAGGACAGTGACGGCCCCCGTGGTGGGACAAGCACTGATGGGAATTTTCTCCCGAGTGGGATTCCCTCGTGAGGTAGTGTCTGACCGGGAACCCAACTTCATATCCAAGTATATGAAGTTCCTGTGGCAGGAGTGTGGTGTAACCTATAAGTTCACCACTCCTTACCACCCCCAAGGAAACAGGTTGGTTGAGAACCTATGAGGCGTAAGTGGGACATCCTCTTACCATGCCTGTTCTTTGCTTACCGTGAGGTGCCACAGAAATCTCTAGGGTTCAGTCCCTTTGCGCTTCTCTAGGGACATCCGGTAAGAGGACCTCTAAGTCTGGTCAAAGAAGGCTGGGAGCAATCTCCCAGGAAACCTCCCCAGGATGTATATAGCTACATGCTGGCCTTTAGGAACCAGACTAGGCGTTTCAGACAACTCGCTGAGGCGAATCTGGAAGCCAGCCAGGAGGAGATGAAGTGGTGGTACGACCAGAATGCCACTCTGGTTGAGCTTCAGCCTGGACAAAAGGTGTGGGTCATGGCCCCAGTGGAGCCCTGTGCGCTCCAGGATAAGTGGACCGGCCCCTTCAAGGTTGTGGAGCGCAAGAGTCCGGTTACCTACTTGGTGGACTTGCGGTCTCCCAGGAACCCCTTGAGGGTCCTGCATGTCAACCGCCTGAAGCCTCACTTGGAGAGGTCCCAAGTGGGCATGCTCTTGGCAACAGATGCTGGGATGGAAGAGGAGACCGAGCCCCTTCCTGACCTCCTGTCAGCCGGACAGCAAGACGGGTCAGTGAATGGTGTCAACCTCTCTTCCACCCTGACCCCTGAGCAACAGAATGACTGCCACCAGTTGCTGGGGCAGTTTTCTGATCTGTTTTCCCTGGTTCCTGGTGTCACTGATTGGTGCGTCCATGAGGTGGACACTGGGGACAGTACACCTGTGAGGCACAAGGCCTACAGAGTGACTGACAGGGTAAGGGCTTGCATCAAAGAGGAGGTCTCAAAGATGCTTGCGCTAGGGGTAATTGAGTCCTCTAGCAGTCCTTGGGCCAGCCCAGTGGTCTTGGTCCCAAAGGCTGCTGCGCCGGGTGCCACACCCGAACTCCGGTTCTGTGTGGACTACAGAGGGCTCAATGCAGTCACCAGGACTGATGCACACCCCATCCCCAGAGCTGATGATCTCATAGATCGGCTAGGGGCTGCACGGTACCTCAGCACGTTTGACTTAACGTCTGGGTACTGGCAGATCGCCTTGACCGATGGGGCAAAGGAGAGGTGAGCATTCTCCACACCAGATGGGCACTGCTAGTTCCGGGTTATGCCCTTTGGGACGAAGAATGCCCCTGCCATCTTTAAGAGGTTGGTCAACCAGGTGTCGGCTGGACTGGACTCGTTCAGTGCCGCCTACCTGGATGACATTGCAGTGTTCAGCGCCAGTTGGGAAGAACATCTGCGCCACCTCTGGGAAGTGTTGATGGCGCTGCGGAGGGCAGGCCTCACGATCAAGGTGAGTAAGTGCCAGATCGGGCAGGGTTCCGTGGTGTTCTTGGGACACCAGGTAGGGAGCGGCCAGGTGGCGCCCCTACAGCCCAAGATTGAAACCATCCCGGCTTGGGAGCCGCCCAAAACCCAAACCGAGGTGAGAGCCTTCCTAGGACTCACGGGTTACTAAAGGAGGTTTGTCAAGGGGTATGGCAACATTGTTGCACCCTTGACCGCGCTGACTTCCAGGAAGCAGCCAAGGAAAGTGATTTGGACTGACACCTGTCAGGAAGCTTTTGAGGCCTTAAAAACTGCTATGTGCACAGCACCCGTGCTCTTGGCACCCAACTTCTCCAAGGAGTTCATGGTGCAAACAGACGCTTCAGAGCATGTTGTGGGGGCTGTTCTATCGCAGATGAATGAGGAGGGCCTAGATCAACCTGTAGTCTTCATCAGTAGGAGGTTACTTCGACGGGAACAGAGGTGGAGTGCTATTGAGCGTGAGGCTTTTGCTGTGGTCTGGGCACTGAAGAAGCTGAGACCCTACCTGTTTGGGAATCACTTCCGGGTTCAGACAGACCACAGGCCCCTCAGATGGTTGATGCAGATGAGGGGTGAGAATCCAAAGCTGTTAAGGTGGTCCATTTCCCTACAGGGGATGGATATCACGGTGGAACATCGACCCGGTACAGAACACGCCAATGCTCATGGTCTGTCCAGATTTTTCCGCCTTAGTGATGAGAACTCCCAAGAGGTAGGGTAGTTCTCCCCACATTTCAGCTGGAGGGGACACATCTTAGACCTGGCACATTGGCATGAGTCTCCCTGCCATTTTTTGCTGTGCCTCATGTTTTTGCTGGTGTTAGTTGCTCAGGACACTGTGCCACTGCTGTCCAGTGCCACAGTGCAAGTGCACCCTATTGTAAATTGAAGTATGATTTGTGATTCCATGATTGGTTGGTTTGGTTTACTTGTCAGACCCTAGTACAGTGCACCAGGAGTTCCCAGGGCTTGTAATCCAAATACTGCTGGTGGGCTTGCAGCTCTGGTTGTGCCACCCACAGAAGCAGCCTGTAAAAGTGTGTCTAAGGTCTGCCATTGCAGAGCCTGCGTGCAGCCTGGTACTGTCATGCTGACTGGCAAGTGCACCCACTTGCCAGTCCCTAAACCTTCCCTTTTCTTCATATCAGACACCCCTATGGTAGGCCCAAGGGCAGGGTGCATTGTAAGGATAAGGTAGGACATGCCATGGTGTGTGTGGCATGTTCTAATAGTGAATTACAGCCATTTTGGTTTTTCACTATTGCAAGGCTACCTATTCTCCATAGGCCAGAATGGGCAGTTTGGTTATTACATCTTATGATCCTAACTGACTCAGGGAACATGGTAAAAACTCGAATTTAGTATGCCTGAACTCAGGATGATAAAATACATCTTTTAGTAAAGTTGGTTTTAACATTCTGTGTTTGAAAATGCCACTTTTAGAAAGTAGGCATTTTCTTGTCTAACCAGTCAAACCTGCCTCTGCAAGGCTGTGTGTATTCCTTTGTCTGGAGCTTGAGTGACAGGGCTGGGGAATTCCAGGAGACAGTGTCCCAGTGGTGAATAGAGAGATCTGCATCCCGATGGGTGGGAGGAGTTGCACCTGGGACCTGAATAGGGCTGTGCCTGCCTTCCACAATGCTGGCTCCACCCCCTGGGGAGCGGCTGATGTCTCTGCCCTGCACAGTGAATGAAGAGAAGGAATCCTGTCAACAAAGTGCTCCAGAGCTGTACTTGCCTTCCACAATGCTGGCTCCACCTCCTGTGGGGCGTCTAATGTTTCTGCCCTGCACTGTGAAAGGAAAGGAGAAATCTGGTAAACAGAGTGCTCAGGAATTGGTTTGGACTGGGCAAAGGCCCCTCTGCCCTCAGAGGACAAAGGATTTCTGGGTATAAATATTGGGACCCTGATCTCAAGAATTTAGATTACTTTGGGAAAACAAGAAGAACCTCTGCTGAGGGAGAAACCAGAAGAAGCTGAGAAGGAAACTATCCCTGAACCTGGGGGATTGGCCTGCAGTGGTTGCCTTACTGCCAAAGAGAGGAGAAAGGAACTTTGTGTGTACTTTTGCTCAACTTGTGAAGGATCTCCAAGGGCTTGGAAAAGAGCTTGCCTCCTGCTGAAGTCTCAGGAACAACAGACTTCACCCCCTAGCTCCCCAGAGTTCTTTGGAAGTGCCTGCTGCTGTTGTTGGGCCTTCTGAGGGACTGCGTGTCGCAAGGAGCTGGAAGCGCGACTCAAGAAGGAGAAGCGTGCCGCCGTCTGAGCTGTTGTCGTCGCATCTCGTAAAGTGTGTCGCCACTGCAACATCGAGCGGAAGTGTCTCGCATCATCCAGGAAGTGTCTCGCAACGCCGAAGAAGCGTGTCGCCATTGCAGTCATTGTAGCTGACGCATTGCACCGCATCAAGAGAAGAGTCTTGCATCGAGGAAGAAGCGTGTCGCCATCGCAGCCATCGTAGTTGTCGCATTGCACCGCATCAAGAAAAGCGCCTCGCATCCACAGAGAAGCGTGCCGCCGTCGGAGCTGCTGTCGTCGCATCGCGTAAAGGGGTGTCGCTGCTGCAACATCGCATCGAGCGGAAGCGTCTCGCAAACATCGGAGAAGAGTGTCGTTGCCAATACCGCTGTTGTCGCATCGCGTAAAGGGTGTCGCCGCTGCAGCTGAAGCATCAAGTCGAGTCTTCTCGCAACATCGGAGAAGCGTAACGCATCTGGAAGATCTTCACGTCTTTATTTCTTTGCACCAAAAACTTCATCGCATCAACATCATTGCAACACTTTCGTTGCCCAGTGTGTCGCATCTAAAAGGTACATTGACTTAAAGTGTCGCATTTAAGAACTTAAGAGAACTAAGCAAAATTCTACCATCTAAAGTAACAGTATTGTGTATTTTTGTCGTTTAATGGTCTTGTGGTAAATCCATATAAAGAATACTTATTTTGTATATAAAACCTGTGTGGTGTCCATCTGTAGTGTTGTCACTTGGTTACTGTATGTGTTCACAAATGTTTTACACACTGTCTCTGAGATAAGCCTGTCTGCTTGTGCCAAGCTACCAAGGGGGTGAGCAGGGGTTATTTTAGGAGTGTACCCCCTTACCCTGACTAGAGGAGGAGGTCCCTATTTGTCACAAGTGCATACCTGTGCCAACTAGAGACCCCCAAGTCTAACATGGATGCAGCAGGCAGCTGTGGTTTTGTAGTTTTCGGACAAGGGCATAGGTGTGCAAAGTCTTGGTCTCGAGAATGGAAGGGTAGGGGATGCAACTTTTCTTTCGTAGAATTTCTTCTATAGGTGGAAGCAGTTTGTCTATGGACCTACCTCTTCACCAAGAAGAAAGTGCTTTTCCACATTGAGAACATGACAGTGGTCAATATGGTCAATAGACAGCCGGAGATCTAAAGGTTTTACAGTTGTTTTAGAGTGTTTACGTTTTAATGTCATGTTCAAGGCAATGCACATTGCAGGGGTGGACAATGACATTTCTGATGCTCTCTGTTTGCAGTGGCAGAGATTCCGTGGGCCTACATCATGGGTAGACGAGAGGAAGACAGCAATGCTGAGGCACCGGTGGAAGGTTGGAGGGGTTGCATGACTCAGCTAAATAATGGTTCTTTATCTGACTCCATGAGATGGGTTTACAGTCGTGCGTGGCAAGTGTTTTTGGCTTCAGGTGATGAGAAAGCCGTTATTTGCAATGGGTTTACCTGGGCAGGAATTTGACACTCAATCATTTCCCATTGGGATGGCGACAGAGGCAGAATGGAAGGGATGGTCCAGTGCAGCTATACAGCGATGGGGGAGGTGGAGGTCTGACTGCTATAAGAGGTATGTGAGGTTGGGATGGGCACTACACGAAGATTATTCAGCGTAATGTTTTTATTTATTGCAGGGTGCGTTGCAGGTCCCAGGGCGAAGGCACAAAGAGGTCTGGATTTGCGGGCATTGCTTTATAAAATGGGCAGCACATCATGCTGAACGAAGAACATTTGGGAGGCACCTTGTTTTTGATAACATGGCAGTACAGATAAAATGGTATGGAAACCGTGGGATGTGGGGGCATGAGCTCCTACCTAAGTTGGAATTTCTGGTGAGAGCATCCCCTTTCCTTGATTTATTAGTTGTCCATTTAGGAGAGAATGATCTTGTTTCCTTATGAAGGGTTGTTGTTATTGAAATGTAGGAAAGCAGACTTGCTGGAATTAAAAAGGATGCGGGCAGGGACAACCATTGTTTAGAAGTGGGTCCTTCGTGGAGGGAGTAGAGAGGTGCAAGGAAGCCTGGATCCATTGACAGGGTGCGAGGACAGTTTAACAGGGAGAAGAGGAAGTTTTAGAGCACTGACAGAGTTTGTATGTTGATACATTCTGACATAAGATATGGGATATTTCATTTCTTTAAGGATGATGGACTGCATTTGAAAAATTTTGGAAAGAAGCTTTATTTGCTCCAATCGCTAAGTGTTCTGACAGATTTGTTATGGTTGCCTTGTTAGGGTTTTGGGGGTGGGGTAGAATACATAGAGGTTTTTCTGGTGGCAGTTGGTTGAACACATTTTCAAGGAGATTAGTCAGTTTGTGACCCAGCTGAGAGATGGGGGTGGGGGAGTTGATAGACAAGAGAAAGGCAACAGTTTGAGTATGGTCTGTCATGGTTGGATGAGTGGAGTTGGGAGTAAAGAAAGGTTGTGGACGTTCTGCATTCATGAAGGGGTTTTAGACGAGGTGGTGGCTGGGTAGGATGGGTTGATGCTAGTTTGTAAGGCCTACTGACAAGGGTTATTTATTTAATTTTTTTGCATCAGTTTCATTACAGGAGGCATTTTTATATTTAACCAGCCGCGGTCGGTAGTGGGAGTAGCTGCCGGGCAGTGACGTGGGGAGGGGAAGGGGCAGGGTGGGGGGTAGTAAACTATGGATTACGGAGGTCTACAGGTAAGTAAACATATACATTAATAAAATGAATTTCGTTGCGCGCTATGCATCCCCAAATGCGATGCAGTACAAGCAACGAAATTCGTTTTATTGATTTATATGTTTTCTTACCCACCCTGCCCCTCCTCCTCCCCACGTCACCGCCCGGCAGCTACTCCCACTACCGACCGCGGCTGCAATAAACATCACTCATGTGGACTATGGCTGCGCCAACTCGCCAATTGGGGCTTGGGGAGGTTGTTTATTTGAAGCTGTTGAACCTGTTTATTAAAGCAGCCTTTTTTACATTTAGCATTGACTTAGGTGGTCTATAGTTGTACTGTCTTGCCCGATGGTTGAAACTAAAAACCAGAAACCCTAACTACAACATAGGAGTCTAGTATTCTGGTGGTAAATGTTTCAAAACATAGGAAAAGAGAGGGGACTTGTGGGATTCCACAGGCGATTGCGTCAGATCTAAAGAGAAAACGCCCATTTGGACTAGCTGAGTATGGTTTTGGTGGAAGGAAGCCTGTCAAGTTAGCGCCATTGCCTTTATGCTCGCTGAGAGTTCTAGACCATATAGGAGTTTCTAGTGATCAATGGTATACAAACTACTGAGATCGTTAGTATAATTAAAGCATATGGGGTGCCCTGATCAAGCGAAATTAGAAGCTTTTCTCTCATTCATGCCAACATTTTAGAAGAGAATAGTGGGAGAGTTTTAAAAAATAAATGGGAGAATGTATTTGCCATATTGACTTCTATTGAAGCAGAGGCAAATTCAGGTGGGAAACAGCCAAAATGAATCAATTTTGGTCTGAATTCGATCTGTCGGCACGTATATTCTTTGATATTTAAAAGTGTGGGTTCTGTACTTCGCCACAGTTTGAAGCCAGGTTGAAAATTACTAGGAAATACATGGCTTACAGATCAGAGGAAAGCTGATGTGCGTCCCCATTTTCAACTGCTCTGGAAACAAAAGTGAGTCCCAATCTTGGTCTATAACTGGAGAAAATCACTAGGTCTAGGTTTTTAGGTGTTGGTTAAACAGCACATGCACTGTCTCTTCATTAAATTTTGTATACGATCAGTGTGTATGGAGGCCGTACCTTACTTAACATTGGTGGCTTCATGTATTGCATATTATGGGTCACCCCTCTGCCTGGGATGACTCCTGGTGGCCCGCAATTCTTGGACCACCTCCCACACCCACAGATCACGCACAAAACCTCAGCATCATCTTGGACTCTTTGCTCACCTTGAACCGCCAGATCAATGCAGTCTAATCATTCTGGTTCCACACGTTACTCCTGCTCCGAAAGATCTTCAAGTGGATCCCCACAGAGTCCAGAAAGACGATCACCCACACACACACATCAGCAGCAGACTCGACAACAGCAACACACTCCACGCCGGCATCACCCAGAAACTCCTCAAGAAACTGCAAAGCATACGGGCGCGGCTAGTGAGCCAAGATTACGGACGCACCTTAGCACAGCTCCACACCTCACCCCTATTATCCTGCACAATCATCCAGGAACGTTAATGATTTAACTGCCGTCGAGAGCGAGGGTGCTCCCGACAACCTGCGCCTTGGAATGTGGTGTGTGGTGCTGTTGTAAGCACGCCACCTGCAGTGGAAACAGGAAAGTGATCGAGACCGGTGTGGAGCTCTGAACCCGCCAGCAAACTACGCAGCAGCTGAGGCCAGGAGGCAGCGGATACAGATTTTACGATGAAGAGGAGGGAGGAGGAGGCCCGGAGGCCGGCACCGGCCACTGCGCCTTATGTGGAGGACCAGAGCGGTGAAACAAGGCCGGGCTGTGGTCTGGATGTGCATGGAATGACAGAGTGCGTTCAGGTCTAAAATCTCGGCCTTGAAGCTGAAGGAGCTTGAGTAGGCCCGGAGGTCAGAACAAGCCTAGGCCTGATGGGGAATCGAGCAGAGTGGAGGCGAAGAAGATGTGCTTGATCCAGACTCGCCACCGTGAAGATCTAATGCAGCAATAAGACATCAGCTCCAACAACCCACAACAGCTCAGTACGCTAGGGAGCGGAAGGTGGCAATAGCCATCTTTGACCGCAGCCTGTGTGCGAAACTGCAGGCCGAACAGAGAGAGGTTGCAGCTGACTGGCTGTCGGGGACGACGGCTCCCACGTGGATCAGAGGTGAGCCCTGCATGGATGCTGGGGTGCCTAGGTTGGGAGGCCGGCTCGGGGCTAGGACCAAACGCGGTGCACACCTTAAGCAGAAATGCCTTGCACGCCCACACGGTCAGGGGCACTTTGAGTGCCGGGGAGTGGTGGCAAGAGGCTGGGACAGACTCGCGCGCACCTCCCTATGTCGAGACGACCAATGAATGGAGGCACGGTGTGAGGCCTAATTAGAAGGACCGTATCCAGGCCTAACAGCTACAATATACATGGACCACTGGTGTGCTAAGGACATAAGGTGCTGAGTGAGAACAGAGCTTGGGCACCCCAACAAACAAACACAGCAGCTGCCCCGCTCGGGTAGAGCGACAAGGCTCTAATCAGTGAGCACTGCAGGAGGTGGGATGGAAGGTGAGCCAAGGAGCAGCGGGTTCCCAAAGTGCATTCTTTCCGTGCTGAGGTAGCTTTATCCTTGATCACACCGGCAAACCAGCACACCCCTGACAGCAAACACTACACCAGTGAGATTGGAGATACCCACAGGCAAGGGGAGCTGGCCCTCGGCAGGCACTTAAGAACTGGAATAGAGTGACCTAAACGGCATTACACAATGCAGCGGACTGTAGCTGATTCCATGGGGTGAACACCCAGATGCCCCAATCATATAGGCCCCGCCGGACAATCAATAATAATGTCACCGAGCTGGAGCCATGTGGAATATGAGAGCCATCACCCGCCCCCCACCCACCATTTGGGAATGGAGCAGGGGATAGAGCGGGCCTGTCCCTAGGTGCGGGACCACCCTCTGCACTGGAGGGAGATCTCATGTGATTGAGAGAACCAGACACCGGATACGGAAGACCGCTGACCACCCATAAGGCCACAGGGGTTGCAGCCTGAGTGTAAATGAAGCAGGAGGTATGCAGCTGCCCTGAAGTTAGAGATGGACACAAATGTTTTGTGGGCATAACCATATAGTCTACGGTGCATGTGGGGAATCTCGTAAGAAGCTGCCACATGCCCACTGTCCAAAAGATAGTCATGGGCTGCCTACGAACGCACACTCCACAAGCAGCAGTATGTCCCAGAACAGATGACACATCGCATGCGTAAGAAAACTCTAACTAAGAGACACCGCACCTTGCGCTAGCCACTAAACTGGGCACGGTGCTGAAAATAGCCGAGAAGATTGAAGCTGCCCTCAATCAAATGCGCACATCCCTAGAATCCAAAATTGACAAAGTCAAGTCATATTTCACACTACTACACAAGGATCACAGTAAGTTGGCCGACAAAGTCTGCCAATGAACATGCCCTTGCAGAACTACAGCCAACAACTCATGCAAATGAAACAGCGTTGCAGAATCTACTGGACAGGGTGAGCACATTGGAAGATAGGCTGAAAGATGCAGAGGACCGATCATTTCAGAACAATGTAAGAGTGGTGGGTCTTCCAGAGGGCGAGGAGGGACAGGACCCGGTGTCCTACGTTGAAAACTGGCTGAAAGACCTGATGCCTGAGAACGTGCTGTCGCCCCATTTCATGGTGGAACGCGCACACAAAGTGCCAGCTTGCAAGCCACCACCGATCGCAAACCCCAGACCATTGCTGTTTAGGTTGCTGAACTATAAACGGACAGAGACATGGTCATGAAAGAAGCACACAAACTGAATGAAATTAAGATACAAAACACCCAGATTATGCTATTTCCTGATTACATGGCACAGGTACAGAGACAGCGGAGTTCCTTACAAGCTGTGAAACGTCATCTCTGTGAATTAGACATATGCTACTCGCTGCTGTTCCCGGCTTGGCTGCGGGTGGTGATAAAGGGTGCCGTCCGCTTCTTTGACATGCTGTCGGAAGCCTGGGACTGGCTGGAAAGTGCTGGCCTCGCGGTGGGACACACGTCGCCGAGAGGCAGGGTGGAGACACTGAGAAAAGAGAGGCCGCTGCAGGGGCAGTAGCTGAGGAGCCGGCCCCCCTACTTTGCCGTCAGCTGTCCCCAACTTAGAACAGTTCATAACTGAAAGGAGAGAAGCTCTCAATATAGCAGCAGTGATCCGAGACCTGACACAAAACTCAGGACAAGATGTGGAGTCAACCAAGTCCCAGAATGAAGAGGACTCCACTCCTGTATGGTACGGGAGTCTGAACATGCTGGCCCTACCTGTCATCACACTTGCTGAATATTACAAGGCCTATGCTGCGACCTTGGCTCGACGGCTGCCTTGTATAATGCGGCCCTGGCAGAGTCTTTCCTTCGTCACTTCGTGAAGCATGCCTGGTCTCGCTGCCAAAGCCTGTCAGAGATCCCACCGACCTAAGCTGGTAATGGCCTTTGGCTCTATTAAACACTGACTGAAAAATTCTGGTGAAAGTCCTGGCTGACAGATTAGCACCCCTGATTCCAACCCTCATCCATGCTGATCAAAACAGGGTTGTACCTGCCCGCAATACCTCCTTAAACCAGAGGCGATTTTTCAGAATAGCCGCATACTAGACCGGTCAATGGCCCTATTCAGGATGTTTAATATTGGATCTCGAGAAGGCCTTCGACTCCCTGGAATGGAAATATTTATTTGCTGCCTTACTGTGCTACGGGCTTGGAGGGACATTCACTTGCATGGCTAAGCTACTATGATTCTCCAATAAGTGGATGAAGTGGAGTTGAGCTGTAAAAGAACTGTTGAATTTAAATGGATGAACATTTGGTAAAACAAGGATTAATTTAAAGCATTGTGGTTTTGCTGTGCGACTGGTCTGGGGCGTAAATGACGCCCCGTTTGGTTTTCTAAGCTACTATATAGCCAGCCGACAGTACGAGTACGGATAGGTCCTTACATCTCTGCTTCGATCAAGGTGGGGCGCAGAACCAGGCAGGGATGCCCGTTATCCCTATTGCTGTTTTCACCAGCTATAGAACCACTAGCAAAGGCTATTCTGGCAAGAGGCATGGACTGGGGCATTCCACTAGGGGATGGCATACATACAATCTCACTATATGCGGACAACCTCCTAATATATGTCAAAGATGTCAGGGCGGTCCCACCCTTGCTGGCGCACACTTTAGGAGACTTTGCTGCTCTTTCGGGGCTGAGAGTGAGCACAGGGAAATCATTTCTCTACCTGTTTGATTGTATGAGCTCAATGGAGTTTGCATAGAATGGCGAATTAACGCCTTCCGCTACTTACAAATAATTTACTGCCAAAATGCAGACCTCATGGGGGACACTCTGGGTAGGGCACTGACATCCATCCAATCCCAGATGTCATTCTTGGGTATGCTCCCGCTATCGGTCATGGGACGGGTGCCACTAATTTAAATGGTTGTCTTGCCATGACTCCTATACTATTTTACAAATCTACCCCTATACATCTCACCAACCTTCTTTAACACCCTAGAGAGCACCATCAGGGACTTTCTCTGGGTGAGCACTTGCTGCAGGGTAGCTATTAAAAAACTATACCTACCGACTAACCGGGGCAGCCTGGCACTGCAGAACAGGAAACAATACTATCTTGCTGCACAATTGCAATGGGTTGCCCGGTGGCTGGCGGGCCGCCACCTACCTGACAAGGCCACAAACTCCACGTCCTGGTCCCTCAACGCCCTGGTCAATTTGTTCTATACCCGTGCGAAGGAGAAACCGCCACCACTTCTAATGCTTAACAAGGCATATTGATGTTATTGCAGGTGCTTATACATCAGCCGAAGTGTGAAACCATATGCACCAGCTTTACCATTGCAGGGTACACCTAGGGGTGCATGGTCACTACAGCAGTCGAATTACTCCAATGGTGGGAGGCAGGGATCCATGATATGGGAGACTTGTACTGAGAGGGCGTCTTAATACCATATGCCACCCTGATTGACGAAGATGGGTTGAACCCGGGCCAATTTCTGTTGCATCTTACCCTAGTAGCAGCCTTGACTAACCAATGGGGTGACATGACAAATGAACCTCTGACACACCCAACAATACAATATCTGCACGTCATGGGGTGAGGCAGACATCTCACAAAGTGGTTTGCTGCCTCCCTCAGACACCACACCGCGATAACGTTATCGCTCCTGAGGTGGCGCTGGGAAGTGGACCTACACTGACCATTCACAGACACTGAGTGGGACATCGCGCTAGAAAGCCCTATATACGTCCCTAGGAACGTGCACTTTCAATTGGTACAATACTATGTTGTGCAGAAAGCGTATCTCACGCCAGCCAAAATCAACAAATATTTTAGTCGCACAGATGCCGCCTGTCCGTGTTGTTGCCTTGAAGATGCGGACTTGCTGCACATGTTGTGTAACTGTACGCACCTCCAGGGATATTGTAAAGCAGTAATAGACCCTCAGACTCGCCGCACAGAACGCATAATCCCCCTTAAATGGGAGACCTGTATCCTGCATCTCTGGCGCAGAAGCAAACACCAGAGGGTGATTTCCTGTTTTATCGACTTGGTAATGGTGGCAGCAAAGTGGCTGATCACAAAGAGGTGGAAATCCTCTGTACCCCCTCAGATACTGGCTGGCAACACTCCCTGCAAATATGGGCCAAAGAGAAAAGCGTTGCACTATGCCAGGAAGTCACACTATGTCTCCACAAGACAATTGCAGCAAACTGGGACATGATCATGCGCAATTTCCAGAGCGAGCACACAACTACTGCAGACACACTAAACCCTGATGTTGCTACCAAATGCGTACCAGAGGGGACGCGCCTCCCCCAATGAAGGCATGGTTGGGGGCCGAAGCAAGCGCCCGCGTTCGCGTAATACTAGCTGCAGACTTCTTACAGCGCGCTCACTTGATCCAGAAAGTACGACATGTGCAAACCTACTAAGGTGGGGATCAGGGATTGCTCCAGTTAAATAAACCACCATCTGCTTATTTTTTCTTTACCCTATTCATTACTGCCTGCCTCCCAAGTTAGTAGACTAACTCACAACCACCAAGCCATGGATGCCTAGCTGGAACACTATCAGAGACCAAAGCCCCAGAAACAGTAGCGGAGACAAGCACAGGAGGCATGCAGAGCTTTTACATGCGCCTGTGACTAACATGTCCATAATACTGCTATATTTAGATCTTTGCTAAACAACCATGAGTTATGTGATGTATATACAGCAGAGGCAACTGCAACAGTATCTAACATAAAATGTGAATGTCTGCTTTGTTAATGGAAAAAAATTCAATAAAACAGATTTAAACAAAAAAAAAAAGAAACTGCGAAGCATCCGGAACGCCTCTGCCAGACTCATCCTCAATTTCCCCCGCCGCAGACACATCACCAGCCACCTGAGAGACCTCCACTAGCTTCCAGTCAATAAAATATTCACCTTCAAGCTCCTCACAGACGCCTACAAAGCCCTGCATGACAGAGGACCTGCATACTTCATCCAGCGCCTCGCATTCCATGCACCCACCAGAGACCTCCGCTCCACCCATCTGACCCTGGTCGCCACCCCTGTATCTGCAAGACCACAGCCGGGGGAAGATCCTTCTCTACCTCACAGCATAGACCTGGAACACCCTGCCTCTGCACCTAAGTCAATCACCGTCACTGCCCCATTTCAAGAAGGACCTCAAGACCTGGCTTGTCGACAGAACCATAGTGCCTGTGAAAGATCAGCAGTCCCCCAGTGCATTGAGACCCTTACGGGTGAGTAGTCATGCTTTACAAGTCTCTTGATTGATTGATTGATTGATTGATGTCACTCTCAAGGGTTTGCATCCCTGCTGGTTGGTGCTGCGGTCACCACTTCTTCTTTCTCTGTTTGGTCCTCCCCTAGAGTCTGCACTCTCCCTCCCTCCCGTTCTCATGTTTGCTTCTTCCTTTCCACCCATTTTCCATGTTGCCCTTTCCTCTTGTTGTTGTGTTTGCACCCCAATCACATAACAAAAAAAGGTGCATGAAAGCATTCTTTTAGCTCCTTTCCACTCACCCATCATGTTGCTCTGCTTGTCTTTCTCTATGCGTGTAGTAAACAAAGCTGTGTACAGCACCCATGTATGGATTTGTCCGGGCCGTGCTTTCTTTGCGTTTTATTGAGATATCTGTGTATGACACGAACAGACAAATTGCTTTCCTACTTGGGAGAACACTGTGATGATTGTAACTGCAATGCCTCTGGAATGACACCCCTGTTGTTGCCTGAGATGTGCACTGATGGGTGTCTCTGTTACTTGTTTAAGCATAGATCTGTGTTTATTGCTTGCATGTACAATGAATGTTCAGTGCCAGAGCCTTTTTAAAATCACAGGCACAGCATGATTTGGAATGCAGCAGAAAAACAAACAGTAAAATGCGACCCTGTTGTGGAGAGAGGCAATGGTCCTATAACCCTAAATCACCAGTATAGGAAAGTACTCCTTTTGGGATGGAAAACCCAGCCCCCCCCCCCCGTCCCCGTTTGCCTGACACTGAATGGAACTTTAACTGAATGTGAACTGGGCTCCTGCTAATCAGGTTCCCAGTGTCTGTATCCTTTACCTAAACTGTTCCTTTGCTTCCCCGATTGGCACACCTCTGGCCCACATATAGGTCCCTTGGAAAAGGCACCAGTGGTAGCAAGGGCATTGTGACCATAGAGGGTCTCTAAGGGCTGCAGCAAGTATTATGCCACCCTAAGAGACCCCCTCACCAAACACATGCACACTGCCACTGCAGCCTGCATGTTTAAGTGCAGCTAAAAGTGAAGAGTTGACCTGGCACACATCCCTGTGTGTCATGCCTACCAGTACTGCAAGAGGGATATGTATGTCACCTCCTGACAGAGTTTCTTTACAGGTCCAGAAGCGTTTGATTTGGTGAGATCAGAGACCCACTACTTATACCCAGTTGTGCCTTTGAGGTGGGGATGACTTCAAAGTTTTTGAAGTGCACAGAGGTCCTTTCTTCCTAGCTCGGGCGTCAGGTTAACTGTAGGGGAAAATCAGCCCTTTGTGTGGGGACATGACACTGCCCATTCAGGTGTATCGGCTCCTACCTCCCATCCTGCCCAGGATGAGCTATAAGGATGCAGATAGGCACTCAAGCACACCTAACCTTCCTTTGTGTTTGGCTGTCTAGAGGGACTGCACAAAATCAAGCTGTCCCCCTCTTCTGACATGTATTGGAGACAGGCTGCAGGCACACAGAGCTTTAAGAGCAAAGAAATGCTAACGTTCTAAAAGTTGCATTACTAAAATAGTAATGTTAAATCTAACTTTGCTTTGCCAGCAAAGAGGATTCATCATTACCATTCCAATGATATGAAACATGACAGAGCTACTCCTTCTAAATCAGGAATTACATCTTAAAAGTATAATAAGGAATTCCAAATGTTATCATATGAGAGGAGTAAGCCTCACAGTTGTGAAAAAGTAATTTAGACAGTTTCACTGCCAGGACATGTTAAAAGTACATGTCCAACGTTCACTTACAAAGTAGTCTGCCCTATGGGCTATCTAGGGTATACCTTAGGGGTATTGTGCAATAAAAGGGGAGTTTAAGGCTTAGCAAGGAGTTTTAAATAGCAAGTTGAGATTGCAGTAAACCTGCACCTACAGGCTCTGCAGGGGCAGGCCTGAGACATGCTCAAAGGGCTACTTGTGTGGGTGGCACAGGCTGACAAAGTAAACACAGATAGGCCAATAGATTATTGGAAACAGATTTCAGAAAGAGAGAACAACTGATAAATCTATAGATTAAAGATAGACAAGGGAAACAGTTTACAGATAACAAGCAGACAGACAGGTTGGAGAAACGTAGAACTTGGAGACCAAACAGATTAGAGACAGACGGAAATGCAGATAAATTAGAGATAAGCAGATGCGCAGAGAGGCCGAAAAATTTGAGACAGAGGACAGACAGACAATAGACAGATGCATTAAAGCTAAACAGACAGCCAGGAGGGTAGTTCAGACATAGACAGACAGACAGACAGACTGATAACCTAGAGACAGGAAAAAGACGTGCCGGTGATAGAGACTTTTTGGTAATTAAATGTTTTGCTTAAATACCGATAGTAACATGCACTATGCAAATGTACTAAGTGTGCTTATTAACATTTACCTTGGCCATACCAATGTAAAAATGGTTGGCGTCCGGTTGCCATTTTGTCCCATGTTGTGTATCCTTATTTCAGGGGTAAACCGAACCAGTAATCTTAATGGATGTGTTGGAAAACCACTCCCACACTAGAAGGGGTGGTGGTGGTCTTCCGGACACACTGTGGTAGCTTGGCTCGAGTGGTCAGGAAACAGGCGCAGTGCTAAGCATACAATATACCCATACAATAACCATGCGTGCATCCGTTCCAAAAACGACTCTACACCGTAAAAATTATGAAAATATTCTTTCTTTATCTTTTTCTCTTAGTTGCTGATTGGAAAAATAAATAGGTCAATCACAATATACAAGTTTCAATTAGTGCAGGTCAAATAAATATTGGCTGTTTGATGAAATAAATAGGGGTGATCATAAATAACAGGGCATAAATACAAGTGCAATATATACAGACAATTAAATACTTTGAGGCAATAAATACTGTACCAATAAATATTGTACACCAACAAGTCCTGAGGACCTATAAATATAGTGCAGCAATAAATAGGTAAAAACTCAATAAATACAGTATCCCCAATAAATAATTAAAAGTATACCGCAACCCTCATATAATCAGATGACACTTCAATTCTTAAGGGCTGATATGGCCCAGGCACAGCTTGTAGGGTTGTGGAAGGCTTGAGGGGGGCTACTCCCTGGCTGGGACAAGGCTGAGGCCTAAGCTGAGGTAGATCAAAGGGGGGAATACCAGTGCCCTGGCTTTCTCTCTCCACACAACCTCTCTAGGTTAGTCCTAGTTCACCCCAGGCACAGTCAGGTGGGTTTCAGCACCTCCCTAGCCCCTTAGAGCAGTCTCTCAGGTCTCCACAGGGCCTTAGGCGCCCTCTACTCCACTTACTGCCCTTTTTCTGATGTTCCGACGCCGCTGGAGTCGTGTCGACGCCGTGAGGCGGTTCCGGTTCGGTCTCGGCGGCCTCGGCACAATATCAGTTCTTTGACGACGCCGGCAGGCGGTTCCGGTCCGATGTCGGTGGCCTCGGTTCGATCTCGACCTCCGATTCGACGGCGTCGGGCAGTCTCTTCACGATGTCGACTTCGGGCGGCTCCGGTCCGATGGCGCTCTCGGCTCCGATGACGTCGGCCGGCCTGGCCTCGATGTCGACTTCCGGCGACTCCGGGGTGCGATCCTCACCCCCGACCTCCGGTGCTCCTCCTCACAGGCTCCGGGCGACTCCGGAGTGCGATCCTCACTCCCGACCTCCGGTGCTCCTCTACCTCGGTCTCCGACGACTCCGGAGGGCGGACTTCACTCCTCCGATGACGCCGCTCGCTCGACCTCGGTTCACTTCCTCCTCGACCTCTGGTATTCCTCACGACCTCCGTCGGCGCCCTCTCACGACCTCAGGCGGCTCCGGGTACGACGTCTGCTACTTCAGTCAGCGCCGCTTCTCCACCTCGGGCTCCAGGTCTTCAGGCTACTCGACGCCGGACTCCAGGGAAACCAGTTCTCAGGTCAGAATCTTGCTGTTTTCTTGGTTCTAAGGCCTGTTCCTGCTGTCCAGGTCCTTAGGATAAGTTTCTTCTGTCTTCTTCCCACACAGGGCTATAGGCTGGGATCCATCAGTAGGGACAAGTATCAAGGGTGGGTTTATGGACCCCACTCCAGGCACAAGTTTCCACCCCTGCTGCTTCACTCCTTCCTCCTTCACTGTTGTGCTCCTCTCTCTTCACCAGTCAGGTGCCAACTGCCAGCTTCAACTGCCAACTGCCTCTCTTATCCTCCCAACATTCTAAACGGTCTCCAACTGTCACAGAGTTCTGGAATCTCCTGGAATGTTCTGGAAGGTGCTGGTAGGTTCCAGTGGATGCTGGTGATGTCACAGGTGGCCACCATTTTGTGCTCCAGGCCCTCAGACAGAAGTTTCAGGGGTAGCTAAAATGGCTCCCTGAATCTGCAGCAACACGAAAAAGTCTGGTGGTTCCCAAAAAGGAAAAATTCAAACAGGGTTTGAGGCAAAAGTGGGACAAAATAAATAATGATGAGGAGGGACCACCCAAAGGGCTGACAGGTCTAACACGCGTCCCCCCCAGCTGAAAGTGGGGAGAGCTACCCAACCCCTTGGGAGTTCTCATCACTAAGGCGGAAATACCTTGAGAGACCGTCTGCATTGGCGTGGTCCACTCCAGGCCGATGTTCCACCTGAAAGTCCATCCCCTGTAGGGAAATAGACCACCTCAACAACTTGGGATTCTCCCCCTTCATTTGCATCAGCCAACGAAGGGGTCGGTGGTCGGTCTGAACTAGGAAGTGCGAGCCAAACAGGTATGGCCGCAACTTCTTCAGAGCCCATACCACTGCAAAGGCTTCACGCTCTATTGCACTCCACTTCTGTTCCCTGGGAAGTAGTCTCCTGGATAGGAAGACCACGGGTTGATCCAGACCCTCTTCGTTGAGTTGCGATAACACTGCCCCAATGCCATGTTCTGATGCATCTGTCTGGACAATGAACTTCTTGGAAAAGTCTGGGGCCCTTAAGACCGGGGCCTCGCACATGGCTTTCTTCAATTTCTCAAAGGCTTGCTGACAAGCCTCCGTCCAGACTACCCGTCGAGGTTGTTTCTTGGACGTGAGCTCCGTGAGAGGGGCTACGATGGTACCGTACCCCTTCACGAAGCGGCGATAGTATCCCGTGAGGCCCAAAAATGCTCGGACCTCAGTCTGTGTCTTGGGGGGTTCCCAGGCCATGATGGCCTCGATCTTCGCCTGGAGGGGTTGCACCGTTCCCCTACCCACCAAGTGTCCAAGGTACACTACCGACCCCTGCCCGATCTGGCACTTGCTGGCCTTGATCGTCAATCCAGCTTGTCTCAGGGCCTGGAGAACAGCTTGCAGGTGACGCAAGTGATCCTCCCAGCTGTTACTGAAGACGGCTATGTCATCCAGATAAGCAGCAGAGAAACTCTCCATTCCGGTGAGGATCTGGTTTACCAGGCGCTGAAATGTGGCAGGTGCGTTCTTGAGCCCAAAGGGCATCACACAGAACTGGTAGTGGCCATTGGGCGTGGAGAAGGCTGACCTTTCCCTTGCTCCATCAGTCAAAGAGATCTGCCAGTACCCCGAAGTAAGGTCAAAGGTACTTAGATATTGGGCAGCTCCCAGCCGGTCAATTAATTCATCCGCCCTAGGGATCGGATGTGCATCAGTCTTTGTCACTGAATTCAGTCCCCGGTAGTCCACACAGAACCTCAGTTCTGGTTGGGCACCCGGTGATGCAGCTTTCGGTACTAACACCACCGGACTGGACCAGGGGCTGCTGGAAGGTTCAATCACTCCTAGCTCCAGCATCTTAGTGACTTCACTATGAATGCTGGCCTTCACCTTGTCTGACATCCGGTAGATCTTGGACTTCACAGGTGGGCTGTCTCCTGTGTCCACGTCATGGACGCACAGGTGAGTCCTACCCGGGACAAGGGAGAACAACGCAGAGTACTGCCCCAGGGCCTGGCGACAGTCCTCCTGCTGTTCAGGAGTTAGAGATGGGGAGAGAATCACTCCCTCCACCGACCCATCCTTTTCCTGAGACGCAAACAGATCAGGGAGAGGCTCGCTTTCCACGTCCTCTCCTCCGTCAGTCACCATCATCAAGATGACTTCGGGCCTCTCGTGGTGGGGTTTGAGGCGGTTGGCATGCAGCACCCGCAGGGGCTGACGAGGGGTCTTCAGGTCCACCAAGTAGGTAGCCTTACCCTTCTTCTCCAACACCTCAAAGGGTCCTGACCAGCGATCCTGGAGGGCACTAAGCTCTCCTGGTTCGATCACCCACACCTTCTGGCCAGGCTCCAACTCCACCGGGTGAGCGTTGTGGTCATACCACGCCTTCATTACTGCTTGGCTGGCTTCCAAGTTGTCAGAAGCTTGCTTCCACAACTTAGCCATTTGGCTCCGGAAGGCCAGCATGTAGCTCACCACATCCTGGGGGAGCTTTCTGGGAGTTCTTTCCCATCCGTCTCTCACCAGGTTAAGAGGTCCACGTACAGGGTGCCCATACAGAAGCTCGAAGGGGCTGAAGCCCACTCCCTTCTGTGGCACTTCCCTGTAGGAAAAAAGTAAACAGGGTAGGAGGACGTCCCATTTCCTCCGCAGGCTTTCAGGCAGACTTCGGATCATGCCTTTTAAGGTTTTGTTAAACCTTTCCACCAGACCATTGGTCTGGGGGTGGTAAGGAGTTGTGAACCGGTAGGTCACTCCACACTCCTTCCACATTGCCCGCATATATGCTGACATGAAGTTGGTCCCCCTGTCGGACACAACTTCCTTGGGAAAACCCACTCGGGTAAAGATTCCCATCAGGGCCCTAGCCACAACAGGTGCTGTTATGGTCCTCAGAGGTATTGCCTCTGGGTACCGTGTGGCATGATCCACCAGAACCAGGATAAACCTGTGACCAGCTGTAGTTGGTGGATCTAATGGACCCACAATGTCGATGCCCACCCTTTCAAAGGGGGTGCTAACGACAGGAAGTGGTTCCAGGGGAGCTTTCAGCTTCACCCCTGTTTTCCCACTGGCTTGGCAAGACACACATGTCCGGCAGTAGGTATCGGACGACACTTTCATCTGAGGCCAATAAAAGTGTGGGACAAGACGGGCGAAGGTCTTGTCTTGCCCCAGGTGTCCTGCCAATGGTATCTCGTGAGCCAACTCCAGAAGGAAGGCTCGATAACGTTGAGGAACTACCAAGGCTCGTGACGATCCATGTAGGGGTGCCTTGGGTTCACTGTAGAGGAGGCCATCCTCCCAGTAAACACTGTAGTTCCCTTCAACGTTCCCTGCTGCTTGGGCTTCGGCCTGTCGCCTCAGCCCCTCAAGGGTAGGGCACTCCCTCTGGCCCTGGCAGAATTCCTCCCTGGACGGGCCTCCCTCCACGTGCCACTCGGCCGGGATGGGTAAGTCCTCCAGGTTGGTAACGTCCCCCTCCGCAGACTCCTGGCCCACCACCTCCGGTGGCCTATCCGTCCTACGGGGTGGAGACGCCGAGGCAGGCTCCTCCTGTCCTCGGTTCTTCCCTTGACTGGCAGCTGGCTGGGCCTTTGTTCCAGGCTCCAGCCGGAATGAACTCCCTCTTCGGGTAGTCTCGGACCTTGTGCTAACACAGGCCCAGTCAGGTGTACCCAGCATCTCGGTGTGAGTCCGGTATTCCACCTCCTTCCAAGCGTTGTGCTCCATGTCATTGCCCAGCAGACAATCGACTGGCACGGCAGGGCTTACGGCAACTCGAAGTGAACCTGCAACCCCCCCCCATTCAAAGGGAACCTCGGCCACGGGATAGTGACCTGTTCTGCCGTCAGCCATCGCGGCTGGGTGGAGTACATCGGGAATTACCTGCTCTGGAGACACCAGCTGGCTACGCACCATAGTCATACTGGCTCCTGTGTCTCTCAGAGCCTCCCCTCTTTGGCCGTTGATGGTGATCCACTGCCCATACTTTGCGGTATTTGCGGGCACCTGGATCTTAGGAACCATCTCCCGTTCTCCCAGGGACACTAGAGTGACACCCGCCCACTCCCTTCCCTTAGTTAAGGGCATCTCCTCCCCGAGCACTACACTAGCTACTCCGGGGGGCTTTCCTCCAGTGGGAGGGGGTGATCGTTTCTGACACTTCGGATCTCCTTTATAGTGTCCAACGCCACCGCACTCGTAGCAATGGACAACCCTTGGCTGCTGACTCTGGCCAGGATTAGGGTTTCTGGGTGGGTTAGCCTTAGAGGTGAATCCTGTTCCCTTCCCTTGGAAGTTATTTTGGGGGCCTTTGGAGAACTCCTTTTTCTTTTCCCCTCCCTCTTTCTTCTGGGGGGCGCCCTGTCCGGCCTTTTGAGTATCCCCTCCAGTCCCCCTTGTGGACACCCGGGTACTAGCCCAAATGTCCGCCTCCTCAGCAAGCTTCCGGGGACTGGTCAGCTTGCTATCCACCAGGTGTTGCCGCAGTTCAGGGAAACATTTCTCGAGTAGGTGTTCCTTCAGTACTAGGTCAAACAGCTCCTCGTAGTTCCTTACTTCACTGCCCTGAATCCAACCTTCCAGTGCCTTCTTTGCATAGTCCAGGAAGTCCACCCAATTCTGTGTGCCCAGCTTGTGACTACCCCTGAACTTCTGTCTGTACTTTTCAGGTGTTAGTCCAAACTTTCTGATGAGCGCCAGTTTCATGGTGGGGTAGTGGGTCTGCTCATCCTCTTCGAGGGCCAATAAAGCATCCCTACCAGCTGGAGGCATGTACTTATACAATCCCCCTCCCCAGTACTTCACTGGAACCCCATGGGCCCTCAACGAGACCTCATAGGCTGCTAGCCACTTGGCGATGTCGTCACCCGCCCCATAGCTAGCTACTATGTCCTTTGGCAGGTAAGGTTTGGGTTCCCTGGTGGACTCTTGGATTTGGCTGCCACCATTAG
Organism: Triturus cristatus; assembly: GCF_964204655.1. Classification (NCBI taxonomy): domain Eukaryota; kingdom Metazoa; phylum Chordata; class Amphibia; order Caudata; family Salamandridae; genus Triturus; species Triturus cristatus. Next base: position 1,121,501,768 of record NC_140585.1, on the reverse strand, counting down.
GAACAGTTGGTGCCCCAATTCTTAGGATCTGAAGCTCTATCTCTTTCAGTCTTATCTCATGAGCCATCCTCTCTTTCTCCGTCTCATGAGCCAACCTCTGTTCCTCCTTCTCCTTCTCCAGCTTTGCTAAATCCCATGTGAGCTGTCTTTTCTCTCTCCGATCTGCTAACTCCACGCTGGATAAGCCCCCGCTAGAGACAGTGCTGCCCTTCCTAGAAAGTGTCCTGGGCCCTGCTGACAGGTTCCCCACCTCAGGTTGGTACATCTCAGCCCCCTCGGGGTCAGGCTCTCCATCCCTGTCTTCCTCCTCAGCCTTGCTTTCTCGGCGTGCCTCCCCCCAAGCCCTTAAGCTGGTTTGGAGTGCACCCTTCTTTGCTCCTGGGGGACAGTACACCCCCTCCCGCTGGCAAAACTCCCTGAGTTGGGCCACAGTGTACGTTTCTAGATTCTCTAGTACAAACTCCATCTTGCCCACTCAGGTTAGAGGACAGGTTTTGTGCAGTAGCAATGTAGGGGGGTACCTTTAGTAATACCTCCTCCCACCACCAGAGTAAATTTGGAAAAAACAAAAACCCACAATTAGGAAGGCCGCTGTGAGAAAACTCCCGGTGTAGGCCTATGGACTACCCACAGTTATTGTTGAGTATATGTAGGCACAGCTCTATCCCACCGCTGAACACCAATTTATGTTGGAAAACCACTCCCACACTAGAAGGGGTGGTGGTGGTCTTCCGGACACACTGTGGTAGCTTGGCTCGAGTGGTCAGGAAACAGGCGCAGTGCTAAGCATACAATATACCCATACAATAACCATGCGTGCATCCGTTCCAAAAACGACTCTACACCGTAAAAATTATGAAAATATTCTTTCTTTATCTTTTTCTCTTAGTTGCTGATTGGAAAAATAAATAGGTCAATCACAATATACAAGTTTCAATTAGTGCAGGTCAAATAAATATTGGCTGTTTGATGAAATAAATAGGGGTGATCATAAATAACAGGGCATAAATACAAGTGCAATATATACAGACAATTAAATACTTTGAGGCAATAAATACTGTACCAATAAATATTGTACACCAACAAGTCCTGAGGACCTATAAATATAGTGCAGCAATAAATAGGTAAAAACTCAATAAATACAGTATCCCCAATAAATAATTAAAAGTATACCGCAACCCTCATATAATCAGATGACACTTCAATTCTTAAGGGCTGATATGGCCCAGGCACAGCTTGTAGGGTTGTGGAAGGCTTGAGGGGGGCTACTCCCTGGCTGGGACAAGGCTGAGGCCTAAGCTGAGGTAGATCAAAGGGGGGAATACCAGTGCCCTGGCTTTCTCTCTCCACACAACCTCTCTAGGTTAGTCCCAGTTCACCCCAGGCACAGTCAGGTGGGTTTCAGCACCTCCCTAGCCCCTTAGAGCAGTCTCTCAGGTCTCCACAGGGCCTTAGGCGCCCTCTACTCCACTTACTGCCCTTTTTCTGATGTTCCGACGCCGCTGGAGTCGTGTCGACGCCGTGAGGCGGTTCCGGTTCGGTCTCGGCGGCCTCGGCACAATGTCAGTTCTTTGACGACGCCGGCAGGCGGTTCCGGTCCGATGTCGGTGGCCTCGGTTCGATCTCGACCTCCGATTCGACGGCGTCGGGCAGTCTCTTCACGATGTCGACTTCGGGCGGCTCCGGTCCGATGGCGCTCTCGGCTCCGATGACGTCGGCCGGCCTGGCCTCGATGTCGACTTCCGGCGACTCCGGGGTGCGATCCTCACCCCCGACCTCCGGTGCTCCTCCTCACAGGCTCCGGGCGACTCCGGAGTGCGATCCTCACTCCCGACCTCCGGTGCTCCTCTACCTCGGTCTCCGACGACTCCGGAGGGCGGACTTCACTCCTCCGATGACGCCGCTCGCTCGACCTCGGTTCACTTCCTCCTCGACCTCTGGTATTCCTCACGACCTCCGTCGGCGCCCTCTCACGACCTCAGGCGGCTCCGGGTACGACGTCTGCTACTTCAGTCAGCGCCGCTTCTCCACCTCGGGCTCCAGGTCTTCAGGCTACTCGACGCCGGACTCCAGGGAAACCAGTTCTCAGGTCAGAATCTTGCTGTTTTCTTGGTTCTAAGGCCTGTTCCTGCTGTCCAGGTCCTTAGGATAAGTTTCTTCTGTCTTCTTCCCACACAGGGCTATAGGCTGGGATCCATCAGTAGGGACAAGTATCAAGGGTGGGTTTATGGACCCCACTCCAGGCACAAGTTTCCACCCCTGCTGCTTCACTCCTTCCTCCTTCACTGTTGTGCTCCTCTCTCTTCACCAGTCAGGTGCCAACTGCCAGCTTCAACTGCCAACTGCCTCTCTTATCCTCCCAACATTCTAAACGGTCTCCAACTGTCACAGAGTTCTGGAATCTCCTGGAATGTTCTGGAAGGTGCTGGTAGGTTCCAGTGGATGCTGGTGATGTCACAGGTGGCCACCATTTTGTGCTCCAGGCCCTCAGACAGAAGTTTCAGGGGTAGCTAAAATGGCTCCCTGAATCTGCAGCAACACGAAAAAGTCTGGTGGTTCCCAAAAAGGAAAAATTCAAACAGGGTTTGAGGCAAAAGTGGGACAAAATAAATAATGATGAGGAGGGACCACCCAAAGGGCTGACAGGTCTAACAGGATGTATCATCTGTTTTTGTTCCCAAGTGAAATTGTTTTATTTACGCAATCTTTGTGAAATGCACTATCTAGCACCTGCATGGTACAGTTAGAATGGAATGTATCTCATTATGTTGCCGATAACTGTAGGTCCGAAGGACGCTCAGAAAGGGCTCATTGCGCAGTTCCTTGAGAAAATAATAATGAACTTGGTTATCAGTTGTGCCATTAACCTGATTGGTGCTTCATCGGAGAATCATGTGCAGAAGTGTTAGAAATGTGTGATTTAAACTAATGCAGAGGCAGATATAGAGACCCTTTCCACTTCCTTACAGGAGCTTATTTTCACTGACTTCTTAGCAGAATCTTTTTTCCTAACTTTTCCTGACCAGAAGCTCTGAGTTCTCTCTTTACGGGAGAACTGATCTTGCTCAAATTTCCTTTTGAGGTAACGTTGAATAGTTTGTCTTTGCTTTATTGACTTTGAATTGCATTGAACTGTACATTGACTACTGCATTCATGGACTGATTATTCATTACAACTAATACTGATTATATGAGTTTGTAACTTTGCTAATTCTTTAATAAACATTTATGGGCTTGAATTTAGCCAATCTGTGACTTCCTTTTGGAACCAAAAGTGCTACATATTACTGAAATGTAGAGCTGGGTGGGGCAAGTAATTAACAGGGAGAACCGAGCCAGAACCGAGCCAAGGGCCTGGCTCAGCTTTTAGATCCTGTGCACGAGCCGAGCCCTGAAAATGTTTGCTATGTAAATCATACAACAAACCACGTAAAATATGACAAAGTATCTTCAAAATTCAGAAAATTGAATTTCTTTAACATGTGGAAGCTTTGACATAATTACACTACATTACAGCACTGCACTGCGAAGCATTTTTTTTAAGTGATCATTCTTAAACATGAACCATTAGTGAACGAGATTGGCCCAAGATCACACAATTTAAGAGGGAAAGCAGCGATTTGTTTTCTAATTACACTTACTAAAAATGAGTCACTAAATGAGCTTCTGTTTGACTTCTCTTTATGTTAATGATTTGTTTTCAGCTCTTTGTGCATGTTTTTATATAGTGCAAACTTGACCCAAGTGCTTTACAGGAGTACCAGCTACATTACCCAAGGTCAAAATCATTTTTTATAGGCAAAGGGAGATTAAGGGGCACATGCATCAAAGCTAGGAACTGCGAGTCCTTAATAGCGATTATTAAGGAATCGCTATTAAGGAGTCGCAATTACCTACGCTTGTAGGTTTTGCAATGAAAATTGCGATCCCTACATATTCCTTAATAGCGAATCGCAAATTGCGATTCACTAATAATAAATGGCTTACCATTCATTCCTATGGGCCTAGAGGCCCATAGGAATGGATGGGATTGCATTCGTAATTTGCGAGTACCACATAGTTACTCGCACATTGCGCATGCAATTTCAAGGGTGCAGGGGGGCCAAAAGGCCACCCTGATGCACCCCCAAAAACATGCAAGTATGCGCATGTGGTGCACACACATGCCCTAAGGGCATGTGTATGCACCACAATGCGCTTTGAAAAATGCATTTTTTTGCATTTTTCAAAGGAATTGCAAATTACCATCAACTTGAAGTTGATGGTAATTTGTGATTCCAAACTGTGAAAACGCAATTTGCGAATGCATGATGCATCGCATGTAGGGAATCGCAATTTGAGATTCTGTAACTGCATTTGCAATTAAGGGAATCTCAATAAATTGCGATTTCCTTAATTGCGAATTGACAAAAAAGTACATGCATCTGAAAAGGCCATTTGCGATCGCAAACAGCCTATTTTTGCGATTCGCACTGTTTGCGATCGCAAAATGGTTTGATGCATGTGCCCCTAAGTGATTTTCCCCAGTCTAAAGTCGGCAGCTCTGGCCGTAACGTCATATCCTGGGTAGAGTGAGGGCACAGGCAGAAGTCATATGAAAGCTCAGCTTGTTATGGGCTCGAGAATCCAACAGGACCTCTAATCGAGCCAGAGCCAGGCTTCAGGCTCAAGCCTGGATCGAGCTTTCAGTGACTCACTCACCCACCTCTACGGAAACGTATTGAATTTTATGCCATCCTTTCTTGGAACTAAAGATTCATCTTGGATCAGACAGAAAGACAGGCCAGTAGATTGCCGCTGCCCGCGTCCCACGCAGTGGGACATCAGCAGGGCAGCATTCTAGTGGCCGCCCGTCGGAGCCTTCCCCCCTTGCTGCCTCGCGCGCGAGGCCTACGCCCACTTGGGAAAAACCCCTATCGCGTGGAGCTGGGGGCGGGCTGGGGGGGGCGGGGGGCGCGGCTTACTCCCTACTTAGTGGGCTCTCTCGCCCAGTTCCTCCTCTGTCTCCTGCGCGCCGCAGCCAGCCTGGACACGCGTTCTGTCTCGTCGTGGCTGGCCGTATCCCGGCGTTTTCCTCACGCGGAAATTCGCCGTCTCTTGGTTGCTGAGGTTCGCCGAGGGTCGCTGCGGTCTTGGTGCCCGGAGCGCGTGTTTGGTCGTGTCGGTAGCCAGGTCAGTGCTCCCCCCCAGCCCCGTAAGTCGTCATGTCCACCACCCCCCCCCCTCGCTTGGGGTTTCCTACCCGGGGCAGTAGAGTGTCCCCTGCTAGGCAGTTTGTGCACGTGCCAGGTTGAAGCGGCATTGTGGCTCAGGGTGGGGGGGAGAGAGCGGCGGGGGGATGCGCTTTGAGTCGCGTGGCATGGTTATGCTTTTATGGGTCGTGGGTCGTGTTTATGGCGCTCCGACGTTGGTCTTTCGTTCCCCGGCGCGCGAGGGTTGGCGCTGTGCCCCGGGCGGGTTCCCAGGTACCGCATAGTTGGGATGGTTGCACCCGGGACTTGTAGGAGGTGTGGTCCGCCGGCTTGAAGGACTGCCGACTTTGGTGCAGGAGGCCAGGTTCGTGCCCTCGAGGTCGCGTCCACGTTGCGGTGCGCATGTGGGCGCTCCAATGCCTCCGGGCCGAGGTCGCGACATATGAATGTGCGGGCGTTTGCCCCCGCTTTACGGTGCACATGTGGGCGCATCCTGGTCAGGTTCGCGCTTTGTTGCTATGCAAATAGTTGCCCCAGTTTTGTGGCGCTCATGTGGGGGCGCCAATGCCTTCGGGTCGAGTCCGCGCCATGTAGTTGTGCACACATTTGCCCCGCTTTGCGGTGCACAAGTAGGCGCTCCGGTTTCTCCGGGTCATGTTCGCGCCATGTTACTGTGCGCGCGTTTGCCCCTGCTTTGAGGCGCTCAGGTGGGCGCCCCGGTGCACGCCAGGCAGACGTGCTGGCGTTTTGTCCACGCTTCGCGGTGCTCATGAGGAGCGCTCCGGTGCCGGGGGTCGAGTTCGCGCTAGATGGGTGCCGGCCGTTTTCCTACGCTGCGCGCGCAGGTTGGTGCTCCCCCCCCCCCCCTGGAGCCCCTCCAGTCTGTGCAGTGCACGCGCTGCCGGTCCGCGCGCGTCTTGGCTGCCAGCATCGGTTTGGAACGTGCCGGACGTGTTGGGTCTTCTCCGGTGGCGGCGGCGCACCGAGGATGCCGTGCAGCGCTCCCCGCGTTTCGGCCGAGGATTGAGGGAGGTGTCATTTGCCAGCCCTCGTTTCCTTTCTTGTTTTCCTGGGTTGTGGATGTAATGCGCTGCCAGGTGGGCTTGTGGCAGCAATGGCGGAGTGCCTGCCATGGGGAAGATGGGACATTGAGACGCCTGTCTGCACGTGCTTTGTCAAGGTATCGTTATCTTGATGGCAAATGTACTTGTCTCCGTTGCAAATTTGACCCACTATTCATAGCATGCGTGCCGCTGTGTGCCAAAAGTAGCTGTGTTGCACGTGTGGTTCTAGGTACAGGCCTTCATGCTGTGACGCGAGAGCTGATGGGTAAAAAGTATTCATGTTTATTACATGGCATAAGGTCCGGCCTCGGGGTGCGTAAAGCATGATTATACAAAATGGTAGCCAATGAGATTTACTATAAATGAAATATATATATATGTTGTAGCATGATTTAAACAGGTGTCAGCCTCGCACAGTGCGTGGAATGGGTGTTACAAACTGGGTGTAAAGTACCACATATGATGTTTTCACTGTTACGCTTGGGTTAGATTGTTCATTGTGACACGGCTAATCGGCATGTTTCACGATTTAGGGTAACACTCAGGGGAATTTGCATTTTTCGTTTTTCATCCAACAATAACTCCACCCCTGTTCTGAAATGCACGAGGTGAAGTTTGTGAATGGATAGCCAGGGCTTCTCACAAAATATTCACTGTTTTTACGAGTTCGCTGTAAAAGCCCCTGATGAAGTACTCATTAGTGAGAAATGCATTGGAAACATCTCTAGAACACAACATGTGTGCAATGGAAGAAAGTTTAATTTATAATGAAACGTCAAAGGTGGCAGGAATGCATGCAGTGTCTGTGGGATGTAGCTGGCTGGTTGCTGTCGACCACGCTCATAGTGTGGGGGTCTGCTGTTCAGAATGCTTGTTCCACGGGCGAGGCCTTTCCCCCTTTCTAACATTGTTCCATCGATTTCTGGTCAACGTTTTGGTCAATCTGTGCATAAGTGCGAGTTGTTGGACAATATCCCAGGTTATTCCTTCTCAATTTCAGAATTGTGAGATCGTTTGGGGTATATGCCGGGCCTGCACGAATGGGCATTGGCAGCACATTGTAAGTGTACCCTCTGGCGTGTTGGGGACATCTGATCTTGCCGTTTGTGGAAGGTTGATTTTGGTGTCCCAGTTCCTCGACTATGTTACTGCTATTTGGTTTTTCCTGGCCTGGTCGATTAGCTCGGTTGGTTGTAGCGTGGTGCTAGTGGCAAGAAGGTAGCGGGTGCAACCCCCGTATTGGCCAATGCTTGTGGCATCGGTCTCTGTGGCGTAATCGGTTAGCGCTTTCGGCTTTTAAAGGAAAGGTTGGTGGTTCATGCCCACCCAGGGACGCAAGATTGTATTTTTATAAATGGATTGGAGTGCTTTCAGTGCGCTGAGCTAGTTGTTTTTCCTGGCCTGGTCGGTTAGCTCGACTGGTTGTAGCGGGGTGCTAGTGCCGCGAAGGTGGCAGGTGCGATCCCCGTACTGGCAATGCTTGAGGCATCGGTCTCTGTGGCGCAATCGGTTCGCGCGTTCGGCTCTTAAAGGAAAGGTTGGTGGTTCAAGCCCACCCTGGGACGCAAAAAATTGTATTTTCACTCATTGCAAAGCTTTCAGTGCGCTGAGCTACCGTGTCCTGGTAAATTATACGTTCGGTTCGCCTTGGAAGCTAAGCAGGGTAGGGACTGGATAGCACTTGGATGGGGGGCCAGAATGGGATATGTTGGATGCTGGTGTCGTTGCTATGAGTTAGGCCCCTCTTAGGCGGGCAAATAAATGTTTTATAGCAGGCAGTTCCTACCCACAGAAGAATCAAGTCTAACACAGGGCAATCTCCTCCTGCTCTACATCCAGGGGAACGTACAAGGGGGTAGCTAAATCACAGAATTTACATATGTAATTCTAGCCGATTTCTAAATGCACAAGGAATGCCATGATAAATTCTAAACAGATAGCGGAGGAATTGCATACAAGTGGGGCAAACTTGGACTTTAACACATATAAAATGGTGGTATACAATATTGTTGTATATAATGCTGTACTGCAATATACAATCACTGTACACCAGTGGTGTATAGTACCTTTAATTCGCTATGACGGCAACGTTTCAGCCATGACGGACCTGGGCAAGCACAATCTATCCGCTATCGTGCTTCGACCCCCATAATGTACACCTACAATGTTAGTACCCCCATCGTACATTTGATTGATTAGATCCATTTCCCCAACAACCTGACCATGGCACTTTCGGCAAACGTTTATTAAGCTTTTAAGCACCTGCTGCAGCGTTTCTTTCACCCGCCAATTGTCAGGCCTCACATAATGGCAAGATTGCCTGCTGCAAAGACGTGTGCCAAGTACATTACAGAGGGCATAGGATGCAAACAGATCAGCCGGTTACTGCTTTCAAAAGGGACATCCTTTGGTTACTTGCAATGTATAACTTAAAGTCCTAATATAGGATAGTGAGCTATCAACTTTCATCCTAGAACTGCATACACAATGCAAAGTATACATTATTAGAACACCGATCAGTGTTGCAGAGCATCCTAGGACACACCTACTATATCACTTTGTTGCATTATTTTCCAGGATGATTCACATGCCTGTAGTTGCTCTAATGCTTTTAAAAGGGAGAAGATACGGCCTATCGGTTTGAGCTACGCTGCGCAGAAGGGGACACTATTTACATAGCAAGGAGTCGCAATAGCATAGCGTGGAGCAGGAAGGAGTCTCAGTAACATACCTTGGTATAAACTACGCTCATCCTCGCCAGGCGAAGACTTCGCATCGGAATGTTGTCAGTGTTTGGCCCCAGGGCAAGATTGCTAGGCATGGTCATAAAGACACTTGTCTCTCTGCTCCGGACGTATCCTTGCCTCTAGACAACTGTTGGTTTGCATATGAAGAGAGAAGTGTCAGCGCCTTATCAATATGCAGTGATTCTGGAAAATCACTTAATCTCCCTGTGTCTAATAAGGAGAGTGTGTGTCCCTGGGGTGGCGTTAGTTGGTGTGCAGGTAAAGCGCGCAAACGATACCTTGCTGCTCGTGCAGCACTACCATACATTTTAAAAGTTTACCTTGGAGGCTGTTTTCATTCCTGAAAGCCGTGAACCAGATGCCCCTTCACTATTCACACCATCGCCCCCCCCAGCTTTCCTCCGATTCCTGTCTGCATGTGAACATGCATGTCTTTGATATTGCGAACGTACCCCTCGCTTTACTAGGCGATGCGGTAGATTCCCGGTAGAATGCGGGATGGATAAGCGTCAGGGATGAGGCCATGACCTTTCTGGAAGGGGCATTCTCCTTCGACCTGGTCGGACTGGGAAAGGAAGGTAGGAGGGCTGGTTAACTCTTTATTCTACCTGCGGTGGCACGTCTTGCCAGGAGTGATTGGCAAAGGCTTCGCCTTCAGCCAGCCTAAGTTAACACCCATCCATACAAGCCAATTGTTCATGGTGGTATCGGGCCGCATTTACACAGCGCAGTATTTGGCCCCTGGGGCTGTCAGTGTCGCGAATTACTAAAATTCCCTGAACTGAAGGTGTGGCCGGGTTTTACACGAGCAGAAGTTTGGGAGTGCAAGCCTCCACCTAGGGGGTGGTTGGCTGAATCTGATGAACTACTTCAAACGGCTCACAGCACTGCCGTGGGAGAGTGGCAATGCCCTGTGCATACTTCAACCAGACACCGGGAATGGTATGCCCTCACCTACATGTGCGTAGCACCTTCTGAAATAAGCAGGACCAGAGATGTGCTGCTCCCCACTGGCATTTGACAGGTTAATGGACAAGGCTAGCGGAAAAGCCAGATGTATTGTCATGAGTTAAGGTGGTCGTGACCGAGGCACTGGCTGAATAGAGACACTGCCAATTATGGGTTAGGAACGAAATTATAACTGGGGCGCACAACAAATTATTTGATAGCAATGGGACGTTTCCTTTCAAGCCATGATGTCGGTGCCACGACTTACCTACAGCACTGCAACACCGGTGTAACAAGGACTGTAGGCAAAGATATTAACTCCTTTCAGCAGCAATAGAGTCCAAAGCTAGCTGCTATTCAACAAGCAAGGAATTGGATACGCTGTCCCAGGGGAGAGTAAGGAAAGAGTGGGATAACAGCGGGACTAGTATAAGACTCTATCGTCCAATTTAAGGTAACTTAATTTGCAAGTAGAGAGGCCAAAACCGGGAGATGTTGCTAAGATATGGGCCGGTTGTAGTAAACAATAGACTAATACGATGTGAAAGGGAGCAAAGTCAGGTAACAGTGATGTCAGCTGTGTTTATACACGTAGGTGAAGGGGTTAACTCACACGTTACCTTCACCCTGCTTATGGTGCTGTAGCTGTTGGGAACACAATTCCGTGCCAGTTGGCACCCAAATTGGCCAATTGGAAAGTATTAAGGGGATGGCAGGTCCATAAGCGCCTATTTCACCAATGCCCTGTTACCGATGCCATATTTCCAGCCTGAAAATCAGATTTAGGTGTTACTCTTCTCGCCCAACATTTCATTGGAGCCAGGGAGGGGGGGAAACGTTCACAAATTTGGGTCCTCGAGCTGAGCGATGTACCTTCGGCAGCTCAGTCAGCCATATCGGCTTTATCCGGAGTCACGAAAGAAGCAGACGTCCATTTAGCAGTTAAAAAATCTTCTGTCCTGCTAAAGAAATCATGCAATTGCCCGCAGCAGCAGCTGTTTTTTTAGGTACCATGCCGCTATCTATACATCCCTGTGTAGACAAAGCGGAAATCAACACCTTAGTGCTAGGTTATGAAGGGAAGCGATGGATTGACGAATTCAGCTATGGTTTAGTTCTGACTCCATTTGTAGGTGCTAGATCTTCCCATAATTACGATAGGAAGATCTGCAGTGGCATCGCTTATAGGGCTAGTAACTCCAGTCACGCCTCAGCTGAGCGGCACTGGGGCCTAGAGTCATTCGTGGTTAGTCTGCCCTGGGCTTCTGAGTAATGTTGCAACTTAATGCCGTATATTTACGGTTACAGAACAGGACCCATTATTTAGCCCACTAAAGCTGGCTCGCAGGGGCGGGCACCCATAAACAGCGAAAGGAGGAAGGGGGGCTCTGGCAGCGACGGTAGCCTCCCCAGAGCTGTGGCGGAGTTACAGGGCGATCTGGATGCAGACTGGTACAGTAAGGGTACCTCTGCGACAGGCGGTACAGTAAGGGTACCACTGTCCGGCACAGTAAGGGTGCCCGAGCCAAGGTCCAGGAGCCGAAGGGGGTTCTGGGAAGACCGCGACGGCGCCCCGTTAGTCCTTCGGGCGGTTGGGGGGCCTGACCAACCGGGGGTGGCCACAACACGCTCCGCCCCTGTCGGAAGGGGCGGGAGTAGGAGGCAGATCACGTGACCCAGTGGATGATCTGCAGATATTTATGTGCCACACTGCCGGGCATCGACCCACCGTGTGTGCTGGCTCACCAGGCGGGCGGGGCAGCAAGGGGCTGCCTGCCCTGGATCGCCCGTAAGATAACCCAATTTTATTATCATACTGTGTTGTATGAAATAAACCTGCAGCAGTTCTTCACCCACAAATAAAGTGTCAGTGTAATCTTTGGGTGATGTCTGTGTATGCGTGTTGACTGAAGCGGATGACGGTGTGGTCACTATAAAGATAGACAGACAGGACGGCATGCTGCTAGATTAAAAATAACTACATTCATGGATTATTTGGAAGATGAGTTATGGTATAGCTAACATGCAGAGTATATTTACATTTTTTACCGCAATATTTTCTAACTTGTGATCCCTCCAGTTCTCTGCTGCCTTCAACCACCGAATAAGAGCAGCTGCCAAAGGGTCCTGTTGTACAATGCCAACACATGCAGAGCCGGGTCCATACATAGAAGACTGGTAACAGCTTTACATGTTGCAAAACAAAATCGACTCCTTTGGGCAACGAGGAGCAAAGAGTTTGACAGATGAACAGCAGGGGCTTGACAGATGAACATTGAATTATAACTTGCGTTCGGCAGGAGGCACCTGCGAATGATGAGCGAGCCTGGAGCTACGCAGAAGGTTCTAGATAAAAATACCCCCAGGCGAAACTTAAAACAAGGGAAGGATGTAAACTGCCCTGAGATATTCAGAGTTTCTAATGGGGATAAACGTGTCTTGTAAACTTCTTCTCTGGTTTGCATTTATATAATATTTACTGCTCCTGACATTGCACACTTTAAATAATCACAAAACATAACATTTTGTTTAAAAAATAATAGTAAACATCTATGCACAAAAAATAACATACATAGTTCTCTAGGTGCTTTTAGAACACATCATACAAGGATAATGGCTTGCAAAATACAATTTTCACTCATGTACCATAGAATTTTCATGTTTGTTCATTACTGAAATGTTAGCAGACGCAGCTTCAAAAAACTGAAAATAACCCCACCGTCTCTGTCAGTTATATTGTGTTCAACATATGCGGTTAAACTTGTGGTTTCGAAAGTTCCTTGGCCTTAAAACATACAATGGCCGTTACAATCGTTCAGCCTCGTGTAAAACGGAAACACGTCAAACGAGCAGAGGTCACAGGAGGGTGAATGCAGGAGTCTTTTCTTTCAATGTTGAGCGACTGTTGCACTTGGTTTTCTTTCCAAGGTTGGTTGCACTCTGCACTGTAGCGACGTTTTCACGTCTTCTTCCCTGACCGTGTGGCTGTGTTAGCAGACAGACTGCCTTCTTGTCATCTTGTAGACAAGTTATGAGCAATGAGGTTCCCTGGCCATTTACCTCAGTTGTTCTCAGTAATAAAAGGTGACTCTTTGGGCCATTTGTGGTCTCTACATTATTTTAGTCACTGTTCCTCTGGCAGTTTGATCATCTAAACCATGGGTACTCACAAACATTTTCACAGGGGCCAAAACCTATGGTCTGTGGTGAGACAGAGGGCCGCACTGACGCCAGCAGGGTTGGAGTCAGGGAAGGGGGATGTAGGATGCAGGTAGGGGGGAGCAAAGTGTGTAAAGGTGAGAATTGTGTTCTTGAAGTTATTTTGAGGATTTTATTCCATACTGCCCTCTAAATTAAGCCCCTAGTGAAGAGAATTGACAATACTGTGTTATGCTGTATCAAAGTCGCTATCCCTGTGCCACACCCTGGAGTAAGATTCCTCCTCTCGCTATCTTTGGCGAGTAAAATGTACAAAGGAAGTAACTTTGTTACTGAGTTGAAATGAAATAAAATCGTACGCCTCACAATCTCCTTATGCCTTAGTCTCCTACATGTAAACATTCTGAGTGCTTAGAAACAAACTCAGATGAGATAGTGAGTGCTATAAACCATTCTTGACAAAGACCCCCCCCCCCCCCAACAAGGTTTGCCAGAGAGGTGGGCAGACACAAACACCCAGCCTTCAGCACTAGACTTGGTACAGTGTAAAAGTTTTAGCCATGGCCCTAGAAGACTGGACATTTAATCCTAGCTTTGCTAATTTACCAGAATATGCTGTTTGTGAACTCTGTAAATCGTTTGATTGTACATGTGACAGAGAGCATACCGAGTCTCATAGTCCACTCACTAAGATATGGTGTATAGAACAAGTTATGGTTCTTAAAACAATGACCCTTGCACTGTGTTGTTGGTACGTCTGCTTCACCATATTGTTTAATCATGTCCTCCCAATGCCTTAGTCCTCTTAATTTTCCACAATGGCATAGAAGTAGGCAAGCCACTCCAAGCTCAAGCCTGGTGCCTGACCCTGGCTCAGCTCGAAGTTTTCTTGAATCCCTGATCTTAAAACGACCCAAGCCTTCATACTACCTACAGTCTAACTTTGTGTGCCGAGAATTAAAGCCAGAACTTTTGATGCAAAATGAGAGAAAGAGATATTATTCTAGTGGCTGAACTGCACAATGTGAAACTAAAAAACATGGGTCCAGCCCCTGGCTTCCCTGCTTGACAAAACTGTGTAATCCAAGGCAATTTTTTTAATTGTACTTTGCCTCCTTTTTCTCCCTTATCACATATCAAAGCACCTTGAAATGCATGAGTTCAGGATGTGCGCTGTACAAAACCGTCTCCTGTTTATGATTTAATAGACTATAATGTTGAATGTGCATAATAACACCTTAGGCTACAGAGGGTGCATCTCTTATTTCACTAGTGGCATTGCCATCTGAAATGGAGGGAGGAATGAAGGTTTTTAAGTTCATGTTTGATAACTATCACTTCTAATAAATGATATACAATGCAGTAATATAATCTGGTATACCAAGGTGAAACACTTCTACATGTTAGAGAAAAACACTTTGAGGAGACTTTCTCATATTTGTACGTTTGCTGCAGGATGTCTTTAAACATGCAGGTAATCCTAAAGATAAGTGTAGCAGGACACCTTATGCATTTCTTTTACTTTTCTTCATTTAGCATGTAAATAAATGATTGCACATTTGCTTAACATCTTTCTGAAACTTAGTTCTCAGTTAAGTAAACAGCAACCCAGTGCCACTGTTCACCATGGAGCCACATGTAAAGGTCAGGAGGGACATAACTGGCCCGCAGCCCATTCAATGAGTATCCCTGATCTAAACAAAGGAAAGAAAGCACACAAACATAAGGAAGCTGTTTGAAGAACTCTTCAGACTCACTCAACAGATAGATCCTGTCAGGGCCGGACTGGCCGCAGCGGGCATCACGTATTTGCCCGGGAGGCTGGAAGGGTGGGGGCCTGTTTTGGAGTGAAGGGGGCTGGTTTTGTGACTGGGGGCAATATCACCCCCCAATAAAAGAAGCAGCAGTGCTGGGAACCTGTTTTGTTAAGCAGCAGTGCTTCACGCTCTCACCCGCCCCCCCCCCCCCGTTGGGGGCCGGTCCACAAAATTGCCTGGGTAGCTTTTGGTTCTCAGTCCAGCCCTGGATCCTATTGATCCTAAAGTAAAGAAGGTCAAATTCTTGTGTTAATCCTCACTATGTAGAATCTTCTTTTCCTCTTCACATTATGTACTTCCTAAACAGACCCCTATTTCCTGACCAAAAGGGAGAAAGTCGTTAACCCCTTTCAGTCCCCTTCGCTCCTTGCTTTTTCAGAGCCATAGGTTTGGGAGCCCCGCTACTGACTCTTCGTTTCAAACAATGGCATATAGCACACATTGCCACAAATCTAGGGTTTTGTGGTTGCAGTGTAAGGACTTTTATGAGGAAAAAAAGATGTGGCGTGACAAGCATTTCCACTAGTAATCTGGTCTAGCACCCTTATCTCTCCTCCTCATTGACAACTCAACTCAGGAAGTACCAAAGCATGATGAGACCTCAACAGATGTTTACAAATAAAAAACTAAGATTTAAACAGATTACACAAATTTAATTAAAACTCAGATAAAATCTGTGTGCCAATTGCAAGAGTATTAGGATCTCTTGACTAAATCTAATGGCGAGCGAAAAAAGTGTTAGCAGAAAGCCAAGTGACTACCCAACAACTATTCATCCAAGCCAGCTCCAGAGCTTAGGCTCAAGAGGTGTACAATCCTTGTTGACGGAACCTGCCCGAGAAGAGGCAATATAATATTCTCCATAGTGTAAGCATTTGCAGTCACCAGAAGAACCCACCTGCTAAGGGAGAGAATGAAAAGCTTGAACCAATGGAAGTTTCATCAAGGAGGCAAACCATTGCATAATTTTCATGAGCTCAGCATTGTGGGACACACCAAATGTCCCCTGTTCTTCTGACATCAAGGCAGCAAATTCCAGGTAAAACTGGGTCAGGACAGCTGGCAGGCAAAATCATGCCCTGATCTTAATAGAAACTAGAGAGATCCATAGCCACAAATACGTCCCCATGATAAGACCCACAGTTCCCTGGACAAATTTGATATACACCTCCCGACACGGAAAAACCATAAGTCATCTTATGCAGGCAGTGAAAATGGCTTTCATAGAAAAGCATCACTAAAGGAACTTCTTTCAAAGGATCAAATGAACGATGCTGCAATGCTTGTACAACCAGCTGTTCGTCCCAGAGCTGAACGAATACCTTCTAGGGAAGTGATTCAGAAAAAAGAGAGATTCATGGTTTATTTT
Source organism: Triturus cristatus (assembly GCF_964204655.1). Taxonomy (NCBI): domain Eukaryota; kingdom Metazoa; phylum Chordata; class Amphibia; order Caudata; family Salamandridae; genus Triturus; species Triturus cristatus. Next base: position 1,121,485,472 of record NC_140585.1, on the reverse strand, counting down.
CCGGACAGTCACAGAAGACAACGACCACTCGCCACTGGATATTAAGGTATACCCCACCAACCCCTTATGACACGCATCAAGAAAACTTTGAATAGTAGGGAGTCTAAGACTTAGACCAACTAACCATGCCGTATGTCTGGAAGAACGGCCAATGACCAACCTAAGTCCTAAGTATAGGATGGGCACCGGGACTGTTTTAAGGCCTGTGACCTCTTGTTACACACCCAAGCTTTCCAACATTAACCTCATAACTTTCTATCCAACAGGAAACGCTGTTTCACGTTTGAAAGATAGATTCACATATCTTATATTTGCTTGGGGCAAGATGCCCATTGCAAACTGCCTTAAATGGATGAACTGGTGCAGCCTGGGCCACAATGGTACCCCATGACCATCTCCTTTGCTTCCCTTAGGGAGAGACCTTGGCATCTGGAGGCATTGGGAAAGCATGTAGAAGCTTCCCCAGCCACCAAGATCGCAGGGCTGAAGCTTTACAGATGGTGAGCAGAACAAGGGTATCCATGCTTTTTTTCTGTAGGCAAACAGTTCTAACACCATGGCATGCCACTCCACCTGAACAGCTTCCAAAACCCTTCACTGTACAGGGTGCAGTGATGTGAGGATGTTTCCAGAGAGGCTGTCCATCTCCCATGTATGCACTGTTGTCCGAGAAAACAGACTTTTTGTCTACGCAGGTCAGAGTTTGATGCACCACTAGCAACAGGGATGACTGTGTTTGCCCTGCAGGTTGAGTCAAACTTTAGTCTTTATGCTTTAAATCTGTGAGGCCAAGTGGAGCGTGTCAAGAAACTTTTGGTTATTTCTAGTTGGATGGAGTAGCACATTTTCTTAATGACTATCTCCACAGCATGTCCACTGATCTCAGATTCTTACCTCATCCTTGGCTCTTGGCAACTGTTGTCTTCACATCCTGGGGAAAGTCTTTAAGGAGAAGTGACTTCTTGATGTTGCCTAATTCTCAACAGCACCGAACTTTGGGCCATATTAGCGATGGCAGTATCGCCGCTTTAGCGGAAATTTTTGCCGATAAAGCGGCGATATTTTTATCGCCCTATTAGCAAGCTGTTGCTAACAACTGTTAGCGACAGCTTAATGGCGATAGTGGACTTTTTTTACCACTTTGCATGTCAGCGATATTTATCGCTAATGACATGCAAAGTGGGCGTTCCTCACTAAAAGTAATAGGAAGAAGTCGCTAACACAACTTCTCCCTATTAGCAATGCCCGGGAAGCGATAAAAAAACTCGCACTAACCGCGATTATCGTTGGAATTTAACACCTGCTAAAATCCTGACTTAGCCATTGTTTTCTATGGGAGGTGGATTCTACGGCTGAATCCTCACCTGCCTATTAGCGACCTTTTCCTTAGTGATGGGAATTCATCGCTAGTATTCCCACGTTATTGATGGAGAATCGCCGCTATCGTTGGTTTATTATCGCCTTGGAGATAAACATTGATAATAACGCGTTATCTCCGCGATCTAAACCAGCGATAGCCAGAGATAAAAATACAACGCTAAGCGTGCTTTGCGATGATTATCGCAAGTCCTCGCTAATATGGCCCTCTGTTCTTGAGAACCACTGAAACCGCTCTCATGACATCAAAGTCATCTGAGACAGGCCCCAATGAAGCACATGATGGCTTCATGTGGTGTCAGACCCACACACTAAAAACACCAATGCTGCCATCTCCTTTGAGTTTTAGCAAACCCTCTCCAGTTCCACTGACTGATCGCGCAGGGATGCTCCAGTGTCTGCATTTTAGAACTCTGGCCTGCAGTAGAAACATTGCTCCAGGTTCACCAGGAAAATTTGAGACTTTTTATGGTGATGAGTGAATTATGTTTTATTAGCACAGAGAAAACCTTTCTGTCTTGTGGATCACCAGTTCTCAGGACAGTGTATGGATTACCAAGCCCTGCAAGGTTCTCCTGGGCAGTGGCTATGTGGCGATCCTGGATCAAAACATAACACTTGCTGTGACCTCTGCACTGCACATCAGGGCTGATGTCTTGACAGCACACAATACTATCTGATCTAGCTGAATCTGGTTCTCAGTGGTGGCCAACAGCTCTGTGAAGCCTCCCGCTTTAGCCATAAACACATCAAAGATCACCCTGGAGAAATTGAGTGACATAGATTGCATAACAAGAGATAATCTGCTGTACGGTGCATCGCTATGCACTGGCGTTCCCCCACCGGTCCCCCACTGGCGGCTTGGGTGGGAGCTACACACAAATGGGCGGCGGCGGAGGAGGAAACATTGCGGGAGGAGGTGAGAGGGATCCGCAAGCACCCCATATCAATGGAGTGGGCCATGTTGTTATATCGCTTCAGGCAACTAACCCCTGGCGAAGACCCTACCGATGACACACCTACACTACCAGCCCTGCAAACGCAGTCTCAAATCCTGACCGCCCAACCCCTTCATATGCTGGGGACATGATCACATACAAAGCAGCATTATAGCACATACTGTCACAATTGCCGGTCGGGTCTAAGAGTCGGTTCAACTGCAATTCATTGGGGCGCCACACCCACACGACAGTTCGAGCATTAGGTTGAGTGGCACGGACGTGAACTTCCATGCCCATCCCCTAGTTTTTTACCTGTGTTACACCCCAGATCAAGTGACATATTTTCTATCAGAGCCCATAGGGTAGACAAATTGTTTTGTATTTTTATTGTTTCCTTTCCTTGTCTATTCTCCTTCAGTCTTTGCAGATGATCTGTGATACCGCATACTGTGCTATACGGCATAATTGATTGATAGATCTGAATACTGTACAGTATATACAATCTGAAAATGTCAATAAAAATATGTTTAAAAAAAAAAAAAGAGATAATCTGCTGTAACATTTTTAGGTCTCGCCTACGCAGCCCGCAAGCACTGATTTGGAGTGACCTCTTGGAATCACTCCTGGCTTTTGTGGAAACTCGTGCATGTTTTTCACTGTTTCCAATTAGTACTCGTACATGTATGGCGTTTACCTTGTGGAAGCGAGCAGCGGCGCCGCCATCTGTTTGCAATTATCGCGCCTGCCGCTGCTCGCTCCCGCAAGTTAAACGCTGTACATGCCCTCAGCGTCTACAGGCATCCAGTATCCTGTTACTAATGACTTTACAGCTTTCAGCCTCGAAGCCGCGCCCCCGTTCTCGTTTTGAAAGTGATCACAATTACAACTTTCTCATTTAATGTTGACGATTTCCAAATATTGCCCTAGGTGGCGCTGTTGCCCATGAATGTTTTAGTGCCTCATTTCCTTTTAATGATGTTACGTTAAATGTTCGGGGTTCTATGAAGAATGGCTTTTAAATTATTGTTTTTTGGCATAACAACCTGAAACAAAATCTGTCGGTCAAAGGATTAAAAGATGCACAACATCGCTCGGACACTTAGGAATGTCTATAGCACGATTACGTATCAACAGCCTGTGCATTTTGATGTAAAACATATAAAGTCAACATCGGCTTCAAGATAATTAATTTGAACGTCCGTTAGGAAGGTATATGGAAACTTGCAGATCAAATGTTCAAATTCAGCGGTAGGCGGATGGCAGCTGTGCGCAGGCTGCAGCACCCTCAAGAAATGCACCGTATGGGCACAATACACGTATTTGAATCTAACACATTGCACCCTCTATGGTATAAGGCACTGCCAAGTGCCTGCCAGCCAGGAGCTTTCAAGAGGTCCACATGAAAAGAAGAGGCCGGCTTGTGCAGGAGAAGCAGGCGTGAGATTGGAGTAACTGTCCCTGTGCTGTGCCTGCACACCAGCGAAAATATACACCGCCTGCACTGCCCCTGTTTACAGGCGGAGCTATTGTGTTTTACCTCGCAAGCGTGACAGGTGCCGCTCGGCCGGGCAGAGGCCAGTGTGGTTACACACACACGCAGTGCCTATATAATAAAATGTCTATTCTAATGGTAAAGTGCAGGGGTGCACACTTCAGAGCTGGCGGTAAAATGGGTCGTCTATCCTCATTGGCGTGAATAGGTTTATAGATCACCTTTTTGCTTCTGTGTCTGCAGATTCAACCGCCCCACACACAACCCCTTCCCATTCTGATGGAGCGCAAAGACAGCCTCGTTTGGGAACTAGTGTGCAAAGGAATCACAGCTGTCTGTCTACCCCTGCACACAGCTTCTGTCCACATGGTGACATAGAGCGCTTGGTTGCAGCGCGCTGCCACCCGCCAGAATCTAGCAGCGCTATATAAAACAAATCGATAAATTGAACTGCCCACATACAAGTGATTGGGGAATATACTTAATGCGCGTATGTAGTGTGGGCGCCCCCAATGGCCTCGGTACACGCTGGTGTAATCCGAAGCAGGACGCGTACCAGTAAGAGGTATATAAAGCGATTTATGGTTCAAAGGCCCAAAACCAAATACTTTTTGACGACACCGGAACTGTCCTCCAACCCTGACCTTTTCACTTAGCTCACACTAAGAATTAAACCGGTTTAAATCTCAGCATGTTACCCCCACTTGAGATAAGCCAACAAGTACTGGAATTTAACCCTCCCCGTACCTTGCCACCAAAACTCGGAAAGGGCTATTTTGAGACTCGCTAGCTCAAACCAGCTTAGAAATTGAGTATCTCTGAGTCCAGTGTAGTAAGCGCTATATAAATGCAATTACAATACAATGATAAATAAAGTGATTCGCTCTATCAGAAATGTTTAATTCACCCTCTTCATAACACACCACATGGCCTGTTCGTATCCTTATTTCATCACAACTTCTCTTTGCTTGTTAAAAAAATTAACTACGCTTCTTCTTTCCCCTCACCTACTCCAGGTGCGTACCTTTCTCTTTTTAAAGCTCATTTACTCTCTCTCAACTGCACCCCTCCTATGCGTTTCTGTCAAAAACTCTAAATCTAGCCCTTTTGCGACTCTCGCGTTCTCCCTCTTATTGTCTCATCCCCTCTTTCTATATCTCTCCTTCATTTTAACCCTATTTCTCTATTTAACTCACTCGCACTCTAGCAAGCTGCATCTCGCTCTCTCCTCTGTGGACTGAATTTATGTACCTTTCTTCTGTGAATTCTAATAATTGAGGTGCAGCGCACTGTAATTTGACATATTGCCATTGCAGAAACAGCCTCTTATGTATCTAGTACGCAGAGATTTAGGGCCTTGCCAAACAAACCTTTTATAGGCCTTCAGCTACACTACAACTGTAAACTGCTACAACTGGTACAACATTTTCTTTTAGAGGACACTTTGCAAAATATTACTTATAAAGCACTCATATTCACTAAAACTACTTACACCTCCCAAAGGCGCGACCTATTGGCTATGCCAATGCTTGTTTTAATGATGCTTCTCCCTACGAAGATAGCATTGATTGGTAGAGTCTCTGTCTGGTCTTCCACAACATGCAGCTGAAATATGAACCAGCAATGGACAGTGCATCGGGAAGATCCCTCCATTCCCTCAATGAGGTTTCCTTAAAGGATCCCAGTAGAGGCAGCTCAGATGTTGAGGCTAGCTTACGTCGGGCTGAGAAAAGCTTGAATGAATGAAAAGCCAACCACTTGAAAGGAGATACCCAGATGTTAATGGGTCAGGATCACCTGCCACAGCATCTTTGGTTATGTGGACTTGTAGTCTCGTGCACCTTTGGTGTCAGTAGCAGGAAGTGAGAGACTAATCACTGTCCTTTAGATCTGGGAAATCCATAACCCTCCCTCTATTTGCACAGTGGCTACTTTTCAGGTTCCATCATTCAGGGCTTGAAAAGTTATAATTTTCTGCTGGATAGTGAAGGAGACCTACTGCACCTCACCTCATGGGAGATTTTGTCCCTCTTCTTGTGGGATCTCCCAGGAGAAGAGGATATTTGGTGTTACTCGCACCTGCTATGGATACACATTCACTCATGTTCTTGGGCTCAATGCTTGGCGAGAAACCTACAATCAGCACTTACCGCTTCCTAACTTCCGTGCAGGCCGCAAACTTCCACATTTGATCTGGCAGACTTAAACTTTATTGGTCATCTTGACTTGGCCTTCCACTTTTACAGACTGTGCACCTTTGTCCTATTCCTGCCCGTACCTGATGTGCTAGAACCAGACTCTGTGATGGGGCCCTGCCTCATTCCCCTGCCAATCGCCACACATGCCCTGTCAAACCCTATGCCGGTGGGTGGCTTTTGATGCACCCTGCTCCTCTATTGAATAGTAAGGATGCTGTTGTTCAAGAAGGGGCAGAGAGGACTGAATACAATTTAAAAAACAGATCTTTTTGGATGCTGAATGGGGGATTGTCTGCAAGATAAAGGAGTACCTCAATAAAGTAAGTGCTACGAAAAGAGAGCAGCGTAAATTTGTATTAGCCCTGAATTTGTTGTCAGTGAGCATCATGTGAGCATTGTTTTGCATTGAACTGCTCCTGTAGATCCTACAGTGAAGCGTGATGTGATTGAAGCGGCTTCTCTTCACTCTTGAAAGACCACTGGCCTGTTGTGAGCAGTCTGCATGTGTCTTGAAGTGAACTTGGACCTTACAGGACCTTAAATCTAGTGTGAGTGGTCTTTGTTTTCCTACAGTCACATATAGCCTTTCAAAATCTGCTTCTAGACTTCTTTGGAGGACCTCGGACCTGCAGTGAGAGGCATGTCCCTTTACGGCAGTGAAGTGTGACCATTCCAGACCATCATAAATTGGGTGTGGCCTGTGTTTTTCCCACAGTGAAGTATGCCGTGATACAAGCCGCCCCTGTCCACCTTGCAAGAACATCAAGTTTGGGTGTATATGCCCTGGAAGGCCTCCACGGAGTCCTCTGTTTCCGTAGTATGGAGACTGGCATGCCTGTCCACTTGGCCTGGGGTTGCCCCAGTGCCAGGTTTGCTATAAATTGTCAGTATTTTTTCAAACAGGCTAGAGTTTCTCCTCTGAAGACCACCCTGCAGGTGTAATGTACTTGTTCCTCATTGGTCCTTTTTTCAGTCACATTACTTACAGGTGTGAACGTCTGTCATGCTTTCACACCGCCTGCACCTCACGTAGCAGCACCAAACAAATTTGCACTCGCACCTCTCCACATGTCTAACCACGTGCGTGTTGTAGCCACGTCCACAGCACAAGAGGTTGCACCCCTCTGGTCCTTCTGAGGTGCGGTTGCATTCTCGTCCACGAGTTCCCGGCACCCCCAGTTTCCGGTCCTCCACGCAGTAGTTTGGGGAGCGGTTGATGAAGACGAGGTCCCCCTTGCGGATTGGGATTTTGCGCTGCTCTTTTTCTTTCCTGCGCACCTTCTTCTTTATTCTTTCTGATATCTGGATACTGTTCTCGTATTTGTCTTTTAGTAAACTTCCGATCTTCTCAAACGAAGACATGGTTTTCCAACAGGTTTTCACTGCGCACGAGCCTGAAACCCCATGGCAGCGGCAGTCCACAGACATCATCGACACCACCGCCTGCAAATAAAAGGACACACGGCTGTGAGATGTTGCTTATGCACTCACTATGTAAACTCAGCATATGTAAAGTATAAACAAAGCCATTACTCCTGCAATATACATCTCAATCTGAGATAAACATGCAGTAGCGTAGTAAAGATGACTTGGGCATTGGTGCAAGCAAGGAAAATGGCCCATTTCACTGTTGTTGGGGTAGTAAAATACAGCAATTATCACTGCTCAATGGGCCCCTCATGGTTCTGGACCTCAGTGAAATGCTCCTGCTGCACCAATGGTAGCTACGCCCCTGTAAACAAGCACTGCCAATGCCAATACTTCTGGTTTAAAAGTGCTTCATAACTGACCGCAAGTTTATGTGTTTGGGTGCGTGGATGAGTGTGTTTTTATGTAAGAATGAGTCAATGATTGGAATAACATATGGATAAGTGATAGACTGAGTGCACGGAGTGATTGATGCATGAGTGCATGGATTGGTGAATGAGTGTATGATAGATGCTGCATGCAGACTTTGAATGGCGTGGCGTGCAAAAAAAAACAATGGATTTAACACAGATCTGTGATTTGGGGTGAATGGTGGATTTGTTTAGCATTCCATCCATCATAAGTTATTTTTTGCATTTCTCGCTTTAAGTGGGAAGGCGTGGGTCCCATACTTGCTACGCCACGAAATTCAAGGTACCCTGGCTGATGAGGGGTGTTACCCCGACACTGGTTCCAGGATGCTTGTTTCTAGTCCAAGGAGGACCTGGCCTGTCATTTCGGGCTGGACTGCTCCCATAAGGAGAAGGGCCAAGACTGATTTTCATATGGATTGGTCTAAACTTGAATGGCGTGGCATGCAATAAAACAATGGATTTAACCCAGATCTGTGACTGGGGATGAATGTTTGATTTGTTCAGCATTCCGTCGATCAGATGTTCTTTATACCTGATATTAGCTCCCTTCAACCAGTCTCAGTGAGGAGCTGATATCATATGGTGGTAGGGAAAATGAGCTGAAAAACATTGTAAACAGTGGATTTCCAGCTGGTTTTCACACACTCTGAACTGTACCAGCCTCAGCAAGTTTTTTTTTTCTGGGGGGGGGGGGGGGGGTTGAGGCATGGCTGGTGCAAAACTGCCTCTTTGGTACTTCTTGGCATGAGGCCCTGCCCCCTTAAAGGCCCCACTCCCCCCTCAAATGGTGAAATGTTTGTTTTAATTGGCGGGTCTGCAGCTGCCACATTTTGCAAGAAAGGGGGCAGCCGTGCGAGGTTTGAGTGTGTTTGAGTGTGTGATTGTGAGCTCATGGGTGTATGTGCTTATGATCTGTGTGCATGTTTAAGTCTGTGTGTGTGCCTGTGTGGGTGTGCATGCGTGTGTGTGTGTGTGCATGTGTATGTATGTGTCCAGGAAGTATGGCTGACATCTAGCGGTTCATAATGGTGACCATTGCAAAAGGTATTTCTTGACATTTCTGACACCATTGGCATTATTGACATAATGTTGGCCTTGCAAAGACTGTGAACATTCTTGACATATTGTGGCACTGCTTGCTAATATGGTGGTCACTCTTGCCACACACAGACCATTTTCAGCATATTATGCGTATCCTTGGCATAATGGTGTTCACTTTTGGCATACAATGTGAATCCCTGCCTTTATTATGGCCATCTCTGGCATTGTGGTGGTCGCACCTGGAATACTCATGGCTCTGGCATAGTTTAGGTTATTCTTGGTATATTGTGGCATTTGTTGACAATATGGTTGCCACTCCAGCTATATCATGGGCATCCTAAGCACTGCTTTGGAAATCCTCAGAATAATACTGGATATGTATGGAATATCATGGGCATTCTTGGGATGTGATACTGTGGCCATCTGTAGCATGTGGGTAGCCAACCCGGGCAAAAGAGTGGTCCCTGTTTATTATGGGCATCCAATGTACCCCATGCATACTAATAGCCATTCAAGAATAGTTGGGGTTCGTTTTCTCTCTGACATAAAAAGGTTTCTGGCATATTTTGACAATTCACTGCATATTCAGTTCAGCCCTGACATAATGGTTCAATCAAAGGCATAGTGGTAGCTATGTCTTGCCCAGTGGTGGCCCAGGCATGCTCTGAACATTCTCAGCAAAATAATATAAATCCTTGTCATATAGCTGGCTATTGCAGGCTTATTGGTGGCCATACCCAGCATGTGCTAGCCATCCTTGGTTTCTTAGGTGCACCACTGTCATAGGATAGTTCCCTACTATCTAGTAGCTATTCAGGGCTAATGGTGATATTCCTGATCTATTATAGTTACCTCTTTACCATAGGGAGCTCTCCACCCCGACTGTGAAGTTTCCCTACGATAAATTAGAGGGAAAAGTCAAAAAGTATGTTGAACTTAAAAAAATGAAAATATTTATTTGGGTTGTTAAAAAAAATAGAAATGTTACAGACCTATTAACATAATTGTTATCTAAATTGTTATCCAGTTTAAATATATTCAATTAAATTACATTTATTTTTCTGAAGTTTAAATTAAAAAATAATTTCCTACCTAAAGTAAAAAGATCACAATTTTTATTATGTGTTAATAATTATTAAAAGTGATGTATACAATTATTTTAAAGTGATTTTGTTAATTCCATTTTGCTAAAAATAAATGTTACACAAATTTATAAATTCAAAAAAGGGTTTTAAAATATTGTATTTATAAATATTAAATGTGTTTTGTGTTTTTATATTGTTCAGTATTAAATTATGTTAATTTATCTTTTTAACTAATAACATACTTTAATTTAATTTAACATTGTTCCCAATTGGGTTTTATGTTATATTCCCTCCTCCATTATTGTCTGTGGGAGGGTGTTGCAGTATTCATGGTTGGTCATGTGTACTTCTGAGCTCACTCCAGCTCTGAGCTGGAGTAATTTACTACTGTTTTGGGTTCCTTTTTGTCTGCAGTAAATTTAGAAGTGCAGTTTGTAAATAGCAGTAGGCTTACTCTTCATTCAAACTAGTTAAACATTTACATATACATATAATTTAATGTTAAAACAGTATATAAATATAACATATCTCTTATTTTATTCTAAAATATTACACCTCATTTATAAAAAAAATATAATTACATGACTTTTAATTAATTCCATACATCACTTTCAATAATTTTAATACATAATAATACAAAAAATTCTTTATGTGGGAATTTCTTTTTAGTTCAAGCTTTAGGAAAAAAGAATTCAATTTAATATATTCACAATATTTAACTTCTAAATTAACATTAAGTTAATAGTACTTTTTTATTTTGTTTTACATTTAAAATAAATACATAAATATAATTTAAAAAACAAAAATATAACATAAAAGTATTTTTACTCCTCTTGTTCAAGTTTAATAAACTTCCTTTGCTTTATACTTTACCATAATTTGAGTTCATCTACCGGGGCAGTGATCTACAGATGGTAAAGTATAAGGGTGTTTTTAAAATACAAAAGCCTGAAAAAATGTGTAAAACTATTTTTATTGTAAATTTTATTTTAAATTAATGTTACATACATATTTTAAATGTAAAACAATAAAAAGCATTACAGCACTAATAACTTCCTTTGAATTATATATTGAATTATTTTAAATATATAAAATTAAATTGCAACTATGTTTCTGAAGTTTAAATTAAAAAATGCCACCAAAGTAAACACATTATCATTTTTAATAAGTATTATTAATTATTAAATGTAAGTAAATTAATAGTATTTTAATAAAAAAGGTAATTAAATATGTTAAAATAAAATACAAAAATACGTTTTACTTTTAGAATATTTTTAAACATTATTTAAAATTATTAATATTTGTAACTATTTTAAAAAATTTAATGTAACAATATGTCCTATGGGTTTTTATTATAAGTCCCTACCTCTTTTATTTTCTAAGCGAGTGGGTAGCAGTATCAGTGGTTGGCCACGTGTGGTGCTAGACTTTCAACTGCTCGTTTTTGGAACGTTGCACTCATAAATGTGGCTCCATTTCCTGTTTAAGGTGCTGGAGACATGTAGATCTACACTTTTGAGCAACTTTACACTCCGATATTGTGAGTAGCCCAAAGTAGTAAACTTACTCAAAAGTGTAAGAGTAAATTTACTAGCAGGAACTCTAGAATTGTAATTTTACCTTTGTGAATACACCTCACAGCTTCCATGCCACCAGGGATGGTTCCAGAATCTGAATTGCCAAAACCATGTTTTGCTAGAGGATGTGGTTTCCCGGGTTTTAAATACTAAATGAATGTTTTTCCTATGTGAGCTGTGACACCACTAAAATTCATCTAGAAGCCCTTTCTCAGACACCCCACAAGTTTTAAGGGTGCTCTGGTCCTATTCCCATCCCTAAAAGAGCGTTCCTTGTGCCATTGATAGTAGTAAATATATGTCAGTCCCCAAGGTGGCAATGGGTGGAGAAAAAGATTGATCAAGATCTACAAATAGGTATGCTTGCAGGTGTCCTGCATTTCCAGGGCATTCCCACCCTGGAAAACCTACTCCCACCCCTTGGATTAGATTTACTCAAGCAACAATGTATGTGTGAGAAATGTCTTTACAGGTGTAAAATCACTTTTGGTAAATTGCAAAAGTAGTCTGACACATGAAAGACCATTTGAGCTTCTATGCTAAACACACATGCAGAAATTGATACTGAATCAGGGTCTAAGAGAGCATGAAAAAGAGCAGGCACACAGTGCCCCCTGCTCTGTGATATGGAACCTGCAGATGGTCATGGGGTGTGACTGCATTATGCTCTTTTCACAACAAACTATAGACCATAATTAGTGCTTGCATTTGGGTTACCACATTTTTATAATTAATGAGGCCCTTGAGCATTGTTCTAATGAAATGCATCAAGCAGGGTTAATAGTGGCATAAAATGAGCCCTTACATTTTTTGTAATACAGCCACCTGTGTTTAAAACTGTATGATTGCAGCCAAAAACTTATTTTAAATCGATGCAAACAGGTCATTGCCAGAAGAATACTTATAGTTTAGTTTTTTTGCGTTTTATACTTTGCCTAATAAAGTAGCTCTGAAAAGACATTTTTAATATTGCTATATTTTTTGTATTTTTATTTGGAAGGAGTCAGATTAGCTCAGTCCGCCAAAATGGATAATTCAACTTGGTTATAATAAAGAACTGAAGATAAAACAAACAACTTTAAGTATCACAATGACAGAAAAGATCTTTGATCTTGTCAACTTATCAAAAGCCAACATAATGGCATTTTCGGTAACGATAGCAAGGTATATCTGTTTATTGCCCAAAAAAAGAAATTGATCATGCCCAAGAATAATCATACTTGGTTTCATGATGAGTGAAAATCTTAACTTTACAGTGTATATAGAGACCTTACGTTAAACTAGAGTTCTTCCTTTACGGATTTTTCTTATTCCTTTTTAACACTGTGATGGACGTAGTGCAAAATCACTATTGGAAATGGAGATTGTGGATTCTTTAATCTGTATCCGGATATGTTTGGCCATATTTTTTGTGCCTGTCCAGTATTAATAAATCTTAAGAAGACATTCTTTGTCCATGGCTAGAAGAAAAGGACAATTCAGGACCATAGTCACTTTGACCCAGAAATGTTTAAGGTCCGATTAAATCCTGCAATTGCATGTACAATTAGGTGCCGATCACGATCCGGTAAAAACCGGGTACGAACCGTCGGACGGAGCAAATTCTCCGTCCGACGCGTACCCGGTCGTCAATTTTTACAAACAAGGAATTACGATTCGCACGGGTACACCATTCCCGTACGAATCGTAAAAAAGCCCGACCGACCAAAAAAAACATACCAATGCGATCCGGGAAAGCGCCGACCTGACGTCGGGACGCTCGCAGCCAGCCATTCACGACCCAGGAATCACGATTCGCACCGACGTCATCCCGCACGGTGAATATTTTCCGGCTGCCAAAAACTGCCGGGAAATCAGGACGACGCGAACAAGGACTACCAGTACGCGACAGACAGACAGGACGACGCAAACAAGGAGGACCAGTACACGACGGACACACAGGACGACGCGACCAAGGAGGACCAGTACGCGACGGACACACAGGACGACGCGACCAAGGAGGACCCGTACGCGACAGGACGACGCGATCAAGGAGTACCAGTACGCGACGGACAGACATGGACCCGAACCTACGAGTCATCCCTGCCCTCATAGCAGTCCACCTCCTCTACAGGTTCCGACGCAGACGCCGCAGACGGTCAGAATAACTAAGGGGGGGGGGAAAGTGGGGTGGGGTGGGGGTGGGGTGGGGTGGCAGGACCAGGGCAGGCCACAAAACCCCCACCAAAGTCACACAGCACACATGGCCTGGACATACCTGACTCCCATGGCCTGGTCACTACGAGGGGGTGGGGGCGTGTCCAGCTAAGCCAGCGACCGCCACAACGGAAGTCCGTCACGACGCGAACCGGCAACACAACCAGACAGGTACGTCCCGTACCCACGCCTGAAGAGCGTGGGTACGAGACGTACCACGCCCACACACACGTCAACCCAACAATGGCGGGACGGATCGTACCCACGTGGCAAAGGCCTGGGTACGGCCCACACAAGCATCACATAGCGTGGGGACGGATATGTACGGACCCTACCCCCACCCCGTATGCAAGGAGCGTACCCCCCACCCCAACATTGTAAGTACGACCCGTACCCTCACCCGCGTATGCAAGGAGCGTACCCCCCACCCCAACAGTGTAAGTACGACCCGTACCCCCACCCGCGTATGCAAGGAGCGTACCCCCCACCCCAACAGTGTAAGTTCGACCCGTACCCCCACCCGCGTATGCATGGAGCGTACCCCCCACCCCAACAGTGTAAGTACGACCCGTACCCCCACCCGCGTATGCAAGGAGCGTACCCCCCACCCCAACAGTGTAAGTACGACCCGTACCCCCACCCGCGTATGCAAGGAGCGTACCCCCATGCCAACAGTGTAAGTACGACCCCTACCCCCACCCGCGTATGCATGGAGCGTACCCCCCATGCCAACAGTGTAAGTACGACCCGTACCCCCACCCGCGTATGCATGGAGCGTACCCCCCACCCCAACAGTGTAAGTTTGACCCGTACCCCCACCCGCGTATGCATGGAGCGTACCCCCCACCCCAACAGTGTAAGTTCGACCCGTACCCCCACCCGCGTATGCATGGAGCATACCCCACATGCCAACAGTGTAAGTACGACCCGTACCCTCACCCGAGGACGTACGGACCGTACCCCCACCCCCACCAGTGTAAGTACGACTCCTACCCCCACCCCCGTATGCATGGAGCATACCCCCACCCCACCTGTCTAAGTACGACTCCTACCCTCACCCCGTATGCATGGAGCGTACCCCCCACCCCAACAGTGTAAGTACGACCCATACCCCCACCCGCGTATGCATGGAGCGTACCCCACATGCCAACAGTGTAAGTACGACCCGTACCCTCACCCGCGGACGTACGGACCGTACCCCCACCCCCACCAGTGTAAGTACGACTCCTACCCCCACCCCCGTATGCATGGAGCATACCCCCCACCCCACCTGTCTAAGTACGACTCCTACCCTCACCCCGTATGCATGGAGCGTACCCCCACCCCACCAGTGTAAGTACAACTCCTACCCCCACCCGCGGACTCACGGACCATACCCCCACCACACCAGTGTAAGTACGACTCGTACCCTCACCCGCGGATGTACGGACCGTACCCCCACCCCACCAGTGTAAGTACAACTCCTACCCCCACCCGCAGACTCACGGACCGTACCCCCACGACACCAGTGTAAGTACGACTCGTACCCTCACCCGCGGACGTACGGACCGTACCCTCACCACACCAGTGTAACTAGACTCGTACCCTCACCTCGAATGCATGGAGCGTACCCCCACCGTGTACGTTCCAAGCGTACATATCCAGAAATAGGAGGTGTGTGTGCAGAGTCCACCCAGCAGTGCCCTGAGACAGGAGGGGTGTGTGCCTATCACTAACAGCAGTGCCCAGAGACAGGAGGGGTGGGTGTGGAGTCCTCCCAGCAGTGCCCTGAGACAGGAGGGGTGTGTGCAGAGTCCTCCCAGCAGTGCCCAGAGACAGGAGGGGTGTGTGCCTATCACTCCCAGCAGTGCCCTGAGACAGGAGGGGTGTAACACATGTGTGTGAGGCTGGAATTACCCACATGCATACTGCCTACAAGGGAACATGTCCCCATGAACTCATGTCAACAGACTCCACACACAAGTACAGTGATCACCAAGGATGCCACGATTGTTGCAGGTGGAGACATGGCCCTGCATGCATGGCCAAAGTAGAAGGGCTCCGTCACACACACAGCTCATGTAGACACAGCTCTGCGCTAAACATTGGGAACACCCTGCAGGGAAGAAATCAGGGTACACAGAGGAAGGAATACACCCTGGGACAATTGCACCATGCAGTAACTGCTTACATGAACAAAGAAAGTTAGCCAACACCTTGTGATGGCACACAGATCCCAGGGCCCCCCAATGAGCAGCACACTACTACATATCCCACACACCCAAACCCTTAAACACCACCCAAAACCATGTAGCAGCCCCACCAACACCAATACCAGCATAGCAGTAGTGTGAGAATGAAAACAAAATCAAGCTTTATTCAGCATGAGCACAATGTCCGTGGATCGCAGGCAGTTCAATATTCACAAAGCCCATAGGGCAGTCAATGATTCTCAGCTGGATGGGGGACACAGTGGGATGCGTGTCCCCTACCTTGCCTGCACAGTCACATGGCATCGTCTTCCACACTGGTGAGGGCATCATGGGGGGGGGGAAGCAACAGGCACCGCAGGGACATCAGGGCAAAGGGGCGGCGTTGTGGGTGCAGGGATGGAGGACTCCACCACAGGGGGTGGGTCAGGGCCAAAGGTGGAGGCCAGGATGGCACTACACACCTTAGCAAGGTCCTCCAGGGAGTCCCCTGCACCCGAAGGAACCTCAGGCCCCAAGGAGGGGGGGGGGGTCAGAGGGATGGGTTGCAGCGCCACCGGGGGAGGGTGGAGACAGGGGGGGAGAATCAACCACCCTGACCGAGGACTTCCTTGACCGCTTGCGTGGTGGTGTAACTGTGTGGCTCAGGGACAGAGCGGCCATGAACGAGTCCTTGGGGGAGATGTGGCCAGGAGAGCTGAGGGAAGGGGATTTGGAGGCAGTGGACTGGGTGGAATGCGGACTCCCACTATGGCTGCATGTCACACGTTTGCCCCCCGACCCAGTGGGTGTGCCTACCTCACCCTGTGTGTGCGTGTCAGGAGGAGTGCGGTGGACCTTCCCTGCTGGTGTGGTGCCTGTGTCTGTTGATGTGTGTGCATGCCGACGTCTGGGTGTACGTGGGACAGGCATGGGAGTGGGAAGTGTGGATGGGGCAGGGGTAGGTGGGGGGAGGTCGCGCTGCAGGAGACCCACTGCTGCAGTCAGTGTGGAGTCTATGGACCTCAGCAAGTTGCGTTGGTCAGCCTGCGATGAATGAATGCCCTCCAAGTATGCCTCGATGTTGGTGAGGGTTTTGCCGTGGGCATGGAGGACATTAAGGATCGCAGCCTGACCAACCTGCAGTTGCCGCTGGATGTCCACAGACTCAGCATTGGCGGCAGCAGTGGAGACAGGGGCAGGGGGTGCGGTGCCTGGCAGGAAGGAGACATGTGGGGACCGGGCACGCTGGGAAGGGACACGAGCACGTGGGAGGCGGCTGATGCCAATGGAGGGGGCGGTGCCAGATGTAGGGCTGCTGTCAGATGGTGGTGCAGCCACCGCCCACTCGGAGTGTTCACCCTCGGACTCGTCAGCTTCATAGTCTGTTGTGCCAGTCGACAGGTCCCCGGGGTCACTCTCCACCGCCTCTGTCCCACTCGAAATGCCAGCACTGATGTCACCGCTGGCACTGTTGCTCTGTCCCTCCGCGCCGTCTGTGTCCATGTCTCCCTCCGTGTCCCCCGACGATGCTGTGGACAGGGTGAAGAAACAGGAAGTTATCATACACCTGTATACATAAGTCACATTAGTCAAATGTACGTAGGTAACAGTGCAGAGCCTGAAACAAAGGAAGAGTTATATCTACATCACAAGGTACATATGTAGGGCATGCAAGACACAGTTTTCTGACCCACCATGCCATTGAAAATTCATGGAGAGCATCACACAATAGCAAATGAGATGATATGGAATTGTGACTGAGGAGCATGGCCCTGGGGACAATCCAGCACTGCATCTGCACCACACAGCGTGGCAGGAAATTGGGATGAGCAAGGACAAAATCCAGGAACTAGAGGCACATGCAGCATAGGTAATACTGAGAACATGGCCACCCTGACTGGCACACTGCACCTTGAGTGTATGTCCATGCAAACATCACACACTGGGCAGTCCTAGCAAGGAGTTATCAGGTCTTGACATGTCGGACATGCCCGCACCACCCACCTCCTACATGAGACAAATCAATGGAGACACAGGAAGCACGTACATCTCTTAGTCTGGGTGAAATACACATGGGATGCTAAACTTGTATATTGCACACAAACTACCCAAGGTGCGGCAGTGCAAATCATCATGTACAAATGGGCAGCATCAGATGATTGCAACAAGACACAAAGGCAATGGCCACCGTGAGTATGTAATAGGAAAATCAGGTCAGGCTGTACAGTGGACACTTGTAATACATCTCACGTCAATAAACATGGTGCCAGGGGACAATGGCACAGAGCACAACCTATGCTGTAGACACAGAGATTGTCGACATATTAGGATTACACACATGATACCTAGGAAAATATGCCCCTGGGGACAGTAGTGGGCAGACAACTCCATGCTCCTGAATGGGAATGACTGCAACACACGCTAACATCCCTGCACAATGCGTAACGCACAATCATGCACATCATGTCACAGGCCACCACATGGGACATGCCTGCTGGAAGGCCTGGCACTCGAGGGATTAACTCCCATGTCTGGACTCAGCATTAGTGGCAACTGACATGGAACCCACAAGTCCAGAACTGGACAGGGCACATGCAAGGTCACTAAACCTGTTACACACCACCCCCACACATGATACTGCAGGCATTGTACACTTGGAGAAGGTGTCAGGCAACATAACCTTGTGATGGAGTGACTACACACAGACCATGGAACACATTGCAAGGAGGGGAAGGGAGGCAGGAGAACACTGCAATACTGAGGGGAACATGATCTGCACAGCACCATAAACCCTTGAAGTGTATCCATGGAACAGTGCACAGACAAATGTTGGTGAAACACAACAAACACACACATGTACCTACCCCTTTCCGGCTGCTGCATCTCCCGTAGACGCCTGTCCAAATCAGGAAAGACCACCGCCAGCACACGTTTCTGGATGTGGGAGAGACGGCGGCGCCCGCGGTTCTTGTGGCTCTCAGGTGAGTCCCCCAGCAGGAGCCGTGCAATCCTCCGCGTCCAGCACCGGATATCCTGCCAGCGTTTCCTCACCTGGGGCAGGCGCCGCTTCCGACCATCCGCACTCCTCACGGCGCTGACGGCGTCCAGCCATATCTTCTCCTTGGCAGAGGCGTCTACCTGTGAGGATGGACAAGTGACACTACATCAATACACCTGGCACATGTCACAGGGACACAGATTAGAACACATTCACTGTTTACAACAAGGCCTAGTATGCATCCAACGCATTGCACCTTTGTCATAGGGACATGATCCTCTGGTGGAAGGCCAAAAGCAGTACGTGCCATTGAAAGGACACAGGTGGAATGAGGGCAACTACACAATCAATGATCCAGGCTCACACTGTGCATCACACCCACCCCTCCTGTCTCAGGGCACTGCTGGGAGTGATAGGCCCCCACCCCTCCTGTCTCTGGGCACTGCTGGGAGGACTCTGCACCCACCCCTCCTGTGTCTGGGCACTGCTGGGAGACATCAGGCATTCCCACCCCTGGGACCCCCCTACAGTACATAGCATGTGGGTCACACCTGGACACAATGCCAGAAGTCACAGTCACGAAAAAGGGGCACAGTCTGTGCCAGTGGACACTGCACTCACCTGATAACCTGGTCGCCCATACAGCATGGGGTACTGTGGGAGGATCACATCCACCAAAGCCATGTTCTCCTCCAGGGTGAATGGCTGTGACCTCTCCACAGCCCTTGACATGGTTCCAGGGAATCAGTAGCAGCAGCTGGGTCGTGGAATACAGAGATGTGCAGGCAAGTGCTCCCTCATGGGACCTGGCTGCCTTATATCTGCCTTGCTGGCCCATCTCATGCACAGGGGTACAGAGTGATTGGTCACTCACATTTGCATCCTATGTTTCCTCCAATCCCTTCAAACCTAGCAGTCTGTGGGTTCTCTATCGGTTTCATTCTCCTGCATGATGTCAGCCCCACAAACACATTGCAACAAAGTAGAAGAATTCCAACTGACTTCTGCTGTGCACCTTCCAGAACAATTTCGCAATTTGAACTTGGTCTCCATGACAACCAGCATGCATGTAGGCCTTAATACTTGTCCCCTATGTAATTTTCAGCGTCACACACAGGTACGGTGCGTTTCGGGGCCCAAGGGCACCACAAATGCATTGCAACGGCCCCTACACGCGTGCCTACGTTCACTATCATTATGGGTCTCCTCGCGTATTCGTACTCGTCGTGGTACGGGCCGTACACACGCCTGTACGCTCACTATCACTATGGATGGCCTCGCGTATGCGTACTCGTCGTGGTACGGGCCGTACACACGCCTGTACGCTCACTATCACTATGGATGGCCTCGCGTATGCGTACTCGTCGTGGTACGGGCCGTACACACGCCTGTACGCTCACTATCACTATGGATGGCCTCGCGTATGCGTAGTCGTAGTGGTACGGGCCGTACACACGTCTGTACGCTCGGCATCACGATGGGTAGACATACGGCAGCACTCCCATAGTGATATGGGAACATACACAGGCCCTCTTCGCAGCAGTACAGCGGTTTTCACACATCACAGTGGTGACAGGCGGCACACAGGTAGGGATAGGGCGGACATACTTGTCCATGGATGGACATACTTGTCCATTGATTGACATCAAGGCATCATCTGTGCATTCCTACATGTGTGGGGCACAGGTGTGACGGCCTGTGATGTGGCACATGACTCCAGAGTGGAGAAGGCACCAGATGCATGATGAGATGTGTACAGATGTACCGTGTGATGGTGCAATGTGTGCCAGGCATGGCCTTGACTCCTTTGACATGTGTGCATGTCGTACTGCACACTTGGGGTTAGCGTCACTGGCATGGCACGGACACCAACACACGGAAGTGTCCCCTGATGCCCGGTACAGGGGTTATGACACCTGACTTGTCACTACCCACGGTGCACAATGTGACTATGTCATGTATGTGTGGGGGCTTCCCATCAGGTTGATGTTGGAGCACCCTCAAAAGCTGCAGCTGTTGCAGCAACCAACATGTGTCTGTGTGTAGATTGTCATTGCACACTGTTCCGCACACCATGCCACATGTGGTATCGGATGTGAGGTGCACATGTATGCATGGGACACGGAGTAGCGTGACAAGGACATGTCAGCATCCTCACAAGGAATGTGTGGTGAGTCATTACATGTGCACCTTCATGGCAAGGTGTGTGGGCTGTCCTAGTGTAATGTCATGTGACCTGTGGCTCCAGTGTTCCGCTACCAGTCTCTGCAATCAGCATCCTACTGCGGCTGATGTGTGGGCGTATGTCACTCCTGTCTTGCGTCTGGCTGTTCACTAGCACTGGGACACAGCTATTCCCATGGCGTGGCATGGGGAGGTTCTCAATCTCCGTGTGTAGCTGGGTCTTGGAAGGAGTGCCACCTTGCATCCATACGTGTCCTGGCCATGTTGCACATACCTGTTCCCTATGTAGCATGTGTGTATTGCCAGATTAACATGTGCTCAGTACACATGAGTTGTTGTCGTAGTGCACTCACTCTTCCTTGTCACTTCCTAATTACTGCAGAGCGCCGCCTCTTGCCCGGATAATTCCAGACTTGGCTGCCATGCAGGAGAATGACAGCATCTGGCTCTACCGCTTCACCCAACCGTTGATTCTGGAGTTGACGGCGAGACTGGCACCACACTTGCAACCGCTGCACAGGTATCCCACGGCACTGACACCCCAGCTGAAGGTAATGGCTGCCCTACATTTTCTTGCCACGGGTACCTTTCAATATACCATAGCTCATGTTGGTGGCATGTCCCAGAGCATGTTCAGCGGTGTGCTGCATGATTTCTTAGAGGCCATGTTGATTCACCTGGATGACTTCATCAAGTTCCCAACCCCTGAACAGATGACAGAGGTCAAGCGTGGATTCTATGCCCTGGGAGGGATGCCCCATGTCATTGGGTCCATAGATGGGACACATGTAGCTTTGGTACCACCACACGCACGGGAGGTGGCGTACCGCAATCGGAAGCACTACCACTCCATCAATGCCCTTGTGGTGTGTCTGTCCAACATGGTGATTTCACATGTCTGTGCTCGTTTTCCAGGATCAGCACACGATGCCTACATCATGAGGCGTAGCGGGATGCCTGATATGATGATGCAGCTGCGCAACGAACGTGCATGTGTTGTTGGTGGGTACAGTCTGTGTGTCCTGTATTCTGTTTAGCCTACCAGCACGACCGCTTCACCACTTCTAACGATGACCATGTTCTTCCCATGTAGGGGACGCTGGCTATCCCAACATGCCTTGGCTGCTGACACCTCTCCGCAACCCCATCACGCCGGCCCAGCTCTGCTACAACACCGCCCATGGCCGGACACGACGAGTGATAGAGAGGACGTTTGGCATGCTGAAGAGCCGATTCCGGTGCCTCCACAAGACCGGCGGTGCACTCCCTTATGCCCCGGCGAAGGTCTGCAAGATCTTCATGGTCTGCTGCATGCTGCACAACATGGCAGTTGAAAGAGCTGTGCCACTCATCCTGGATCAACATGACGAGGACCATCCACCCGTGGAGGACGAAGGGCTTGGCAATGGGGCTAGTGATGTGGAGGATGTGGAGCCGCAAGAGGACATCCGGACTCGGCTCATACGCGACTTCTTTGCTTAGTGGTGAGTACCAGTGTCTGAGTGTGCACGCATTGGTCCCCGTGTGGCATGCGTTGTGATCTGTGTCTCCACCTGCATGTATGGCACGTGAGTCAGAGGTGTGTGTGGGTGTGTCACTGGAGTGATGGTGGCAGTGATGGTAGTATTTCCCCAGTCATAATTGTGACCTAGCATGTTGTCATCCATACATGTGTCGAGTAAATGCACATGCAAGCGGCTGTGCTTTTTGTGGCTGACTTCTTGTGTGTCTCTCTTCCCCAGGTACCTGCGCATGCCGTCTGCTGGTTGCATTGTTGTGGCACTGCTATTCCTCATAGACATGACATCGTGGGCTGACTCAGCGTTACAGGCACGGACACGTTTGGAAGTCTCCATGGGGTAAGGGATGCATCTGGGGTGTATTGGGTGTGGCAGTTGTTCACGATGTGTGCACACTGCCCCTGTCGGGGTTTGGTTCCTCTGCAGCCATGTCGCATCCCCATGGGACACGACATGCAGCTGTGTACACCTGAATAGATGGTCTGCCTGGTTGACAGACATCAGTGATGGGATAGGGGATTGTGATGATGGCATCAATGTGTGTGACACTGCCCTCGGACACATACGGTTAGCATTGGCTTGACATGGTGTGGGACTTCCACATCAGCGGATCTATGGTGTATGGCAGGCTCTCCGTGAGCAGCTGTGGGTGTTTAGCTGTTAGCCGACGCTTGTGTGCCAGTTCCATGGCTAACACGCATTTGTGCTGCAGAAGGGGGGTGCCAGTGTTGGACCCACATGTTACTACACATGATGTGTTCATGTGTACTTCAAGTTGCCTCTGCAATCCCGAATACATGACTGATAAAGGTGTCCTATGCCTCCAAGGTGCCTCTTCTCAGTCAATGCTGGTGTGTTGCCATGGTGCATCCTGCTTGTCTGGCATGGTATTCCCTGATTGTGGCTATGTGTCAATGTGTCGAGTGGCAAGATGCAAGCTGTGTGTGTGGGCTGAGACTGTGTATTGGGCATGATGTCCATGACTGTGTAGGTATTGTGACATGTGCCATCCCCATGCATCAAACGTTGGCCAGGCACCCATTCCCTGCATCCACCGGACTCAAGCTTGCAGGACATGTTTCTGCCACCTGTCTACACATACCTGGGTGCCCCCAGGACACTGGACTGGATCCCTGACCTCTGCGCATGACTGTTGCTGTACTCAATGTGTGTGTCAGCAAGGTTGTTCGGTAACCCCCTCAGCTGGTTGGGCCCATCACGGGTGTGTATGGTGCTCCATGTCTGTCTTGCCTAATACACTGTGACCCATGTGTCCTGTGCCAGACTCAGGCCCCAGGGTGTGGATGGTTGAAGACAATAGATGACTCAGGCATGTTTAGACTTTACAAGACACATGTTAGGTAATTATGCAACCAGCAGGCATCTACTGTTCATAATGTGATTTATTATTGGGGGGGGGGGGGGACAACAAAGTGACTGTCTTTCCGTGAATTTGGAATCCAAAGTTCAGTAGGGGAGTTGGTGTCCTTGCCATTGGAAATCCTCAGAGTCCATGCCACAGTCTTTGTCAACATTGGTCAGCCAGTGACCAGCAGGGCCATGTGGCAGAGAATGTCTCTTGATGCTGTGATGCTGTTGCTCCAGTGGGCCAGGTGCCAGGCCAGGTGTCCTGGGAGATGGTGATGTAGCGCCGACCCTCACGGTCCTTTCCGTGGACGACCCGGCCTCCTGCGGGGAACCTCAGCAGCAGGCCGTGACGACGTCTGGGATGCTCCGTCGGATGTTTCCTCCTCCTCCTCCTGGACCCTCCCTGTGGGTGGTGATGTTCTCCGCCTTCTGGCACAGGGAGGGTCGGCCATGATGTCGGCCATCCGACGGAGTGTAGCGTGAATCCCCTGGAATGCCGTCACTTGCTCAGCCTGTCTGTCCTCCATCCTCCGTTGGTGTTCCAGTAGACAGGCATGTTGCTGGGCCTGCTGTGCCTTGATCCCCTCGAGGACGGACACAACCTGGGCCATGCCCGTGGTGTCCTCCCGGTATGTGTCCAGGATGTTACGGACATGGGACAATGCCGGATCCCCAGCCAACTGGTCAGGCTCGCGCCTCCGCCGTCCTCCACTCCCACCACCCCTGCCCACTTGCGCCTGGCCTGCCCTTGTGGGCACATGGGGTCTCCGGGACCCCTGAGGGGTGGCATTGGCGTTGTCGCCTGCCTCCTCCTGGGTGCCCGGGACACCGTGTCCCTCCTGGCGAGCCTGGCTGCATTGTGGTGTTGGGGCAGGGATCGTGGGTGTCTCCTGGGATGTGGCAGGAGTGGGGGTGGTGGTTGGCACAGTTGTACCTGACGCAGGTGCTGCAGGTGGTTGGACACCAGAGGGGCCAGTTCGGTCGGGGTCGTCCGCAGAGTGGTGAGAGTGGTCGCTGCCGGTGGGATCGGGCTCCTGCAGATCCAGGTCCTGTGAGTGTTCCCCCCCAGTGTTGGGGGGTGCACCACGACGTTGACCTGTGTGTGAGAGAGACAATGTTCATTTTGGTCCATGCAACATCCATGTTTCATCATTTTCAAAGTTGACACATTTCCTCTTGGAATTAGGATCTGTCTTGCATTCCACTCACAGTGCACTTGTGCATGGGTGAGTCCCTTGGGCACCACTTTGGCCCCTTTAACTATGTGTGGCACAGTCTTACTTGCTGCGTCAAGTGTGACTGCAGTCAGCAGTGGAGTGTGCAGGTGTGGCGAGCCATGCATTTGCGCCTTCCGTGTAGCACTGTACATGTGCACATGGAGTGGATCCACACACTTATATGATCCAGGTAGCTGTCCTTGTGCTCGTGTACAGGTTGTGACACGGCCCTGTGTTTTGCCATGGTGAAGAGGGGGGGTTCTGGCACTGGCCACCCTTGTCTACATGCACGCAGTCTACCTGCTGACGAGCAGCCATTCGCACACGCCACACAGCTGATTTGCTCTCCCTGTGTCTCGCTCCCTCTCTGTCCCCCTCTCCCTCCCTCTGTGTGTCAGCCTCCTCCCTCTGTCCGTCTCCCTGTGTCTCCCTCCCTCTCTGTCCCCCTCTCCCTCCCTCTCTGTCCCCCTCTCCCTCCCTCTGTGTGTCACCCTCTGTCACCTCAGCCCAGCTTCCTGGGCACACACTGTTAGCAGATCTTTGAGTGGCCCTTGGCTTGTTGATGTGAGTTTGTTTCTGATCTCCAGGCACCCATTGGGTGTGATGTGTGTCTGTGCGCTGCTGCTGTGGTGGTGTGTGCTGCCACTCTTTCACAATGTTGGCTGTTCATTAGCTGCTGTCATGTGCAAAACAGTGCCTTCACCCCCATGTGTTGATGCAAGGCGTCCGCCATTTGCTGGCAAGTCATTCCTGTGTTGGGACACACTGTTTGTCTGGCTGTGACCTAGGCCATATGGGCAGAGTGCATTGTTGTCTGCTTTGGAGTCGCACTATGTGATTTTTGGGGCCCAGCCTCCCGCCATCCGGGTTACCGTGTCATGTGTTGTTGTCTTCTGTGGCCTGTGACTTGACATTGTCCAGCTGGGTGCATGGGGCATGGTGGCAGCAGTGGCATGTGCCTGCTCATGGAGTGTGGTTGAGTCATGCGATGGCTTGTGGTGGTTGCGTGCCTGTTAGTGATTTTGGTTGTGGTTGCAGTTCCCCCCATGTGAGGTGCGTTGTTTGTGTACTCACCCGGGTCTCGGAGTCCTTCTAATCCTTCGACTGCCTCCACCGGCAGTATGGCCATCACCCTCTCCTCCCAGGGATGGTACTGTACGGGTCTGCGGGAGGGCCCTCCTCCGGTGGCGTTGGCCTGGTCGTGTTCCTCCTGCCTCTTGGCTCTGACCCTCCTCCGCAGATCGTACCACCTGTTCTGGCATTCCTGCTTGGTCCTCCTGGTGTCCGCAACAGCATTCACAGCATCGACGATGGTCTGCCACATGGCTGTTTTGGCTGCCAGGCTGGTGCTTCTGACCAATGTTCCAAAGATCTGTGGCTCGACTCTGAGGATTTGATCAACAAGGACCTCCAACTCTCAGTTACTGAACTTTGGATTCTTGGGAGTGGGCATGGTGAGGGGTGTGGGTGGGGATGGTGGGGGGGTGTGTGGATGTTGGGGGGGGTGTGGATGGTTGTGGGTGTGTGTGTGTGAATGTGATGAGAGGG
Source organism: Triturus cristatus (assembly GCF_964204655.1). Taxonomy (NCBI): domain Eukaryota; kingdom Metazoa; phylum Chordata; class Amphibia; order Caudata; family Salamandridae; genus Triturus; species Triturus cristatus. The sequence continues at coordinate 1,121,458,718 of NC_140585.1, read as the reverse complement.
TGTTTGTGAGGGTGGTCGTGTGAAGGTGTGCAAGTGTAAGGTGTGGTGTAGCTTGTAGTATGGTTCTGTGGTGTCTGGCAGCAGTGAGTCTGTTGCAAAGGCTCATGGTTTGTGTGTGTGGGCCCTTTTTATTGGTCCATTGGTGGGTGTGGCTGTGTTTGAAGTTTGGGTGGGTGTGTTATAAGGAGTGGTGGTGTATTGGGCCTCTGTTTGTTTTTGGCAGTTGCAGGTCAGTGAATGTGTTATTTTAGTGGTTGTTGGCCATGTTTAGTGGCTTTGTGCCATTCGAATGGTGTATTCTTGTGTTGTTTTGTTTTGTCCTGGTTGTGTACGTGCGTTTTGAGCGTGTGTACGTGTGTACATGGGCCATTTGGTTGTACGGTGCTGTCCTTGTGTGTGGGCTGGTACGACTCGTACATGCGGTTGTGATGTTGGGGCCTGGGGTGCGCTCTATACTTAGGAGGTTGTGTTGGGGTTAGGACCCGAACGTACTGGGGTGTACATAGACGGTGGTACGACACGTACAGGGGTGGGGGTACGACTCGAACGTACTGGGGTGTACATTGACGGTGGTACGACACGTACAGGGGTGGGGGGGTGTACATAGACGGTGGTACGACACGTACAGGGGTGGGGGGTGTACATAGACGGTGGTACGACACGTACAGGGGTGGGGGTACGACTCGAACGTACTGGGGTGTACATAGACGTGGTACGACACGTACAGGGGTGGGGGTACGACTCGAACGTACTGGGGTGTACATTGACGGTGGTACGACACGTACAGGGGTGGGGGGGTGTACATAGACGGTGGTACGACACGTACAGGGGTGGGGGGTGTACATAGACGGTGGTACGACACGTACAGGGGTGGGGGTACGACTCGAACATACTGGGGTGTACATAGACGGTGGTACGACACGTACAGGGGTGGGGGTTCGACTCGAATGTACTGGGGTGTACATTGACGGTGGTACGACACGTACAGGGGTGGGGGGGTGTACATAGACGGTGGTACGACACGTACAGGGGTGGGGGGTGTACATAGACGGTGGTACGACACGTACAGGGGTGGGGGTACGACTCGAACGTACTGGGGTGTACATAGACGGTGGTACGACACGTACAGGGGTGGGGGTTCGACTCGAACGTACTGGGGTGTACATTGACGGTGGTACGACACGTACAGGGGTGGGGGGGTGTACATAGACGGTGGTACGACACGTACAGGGGTGGGGGGTGTACATAGACGGTGGTACGACACGTACAGGGGTGGGGGTACGACTCGAACGTACTGGGGTGTACATAGACGGTGGTACGACACGTACAGGGGTGGGGGTTCGACTCGAACGTACTGGGGTGTACATAGACGGTGGTACGACACGTACAGGGGTGGGGGGTGTACATAGACGGTGGTACGACACGTACAGGGGTGGGGGTACGACTCGAACGTACTGGGGTGTACATAGACGGTGGTACGACACGTACAGGGGTGGGGGTTCGACTCGAACGTACTGGGGTGTACTTAGACGGTGGAACGACACGTACAGGGGTGGGGGTTCGACTCGAACGTACTGGGGTGTACATAGACGGTGGTACGACACGTACAGGGGTGGGGGTGTGACTCGAACGTACTGGGGTGTACATAGACGGTGGTACGACACGTACTGGGGTGGGGGCACGACTGGAACGTACTGGGGTGTAGGTACACGGGGGTATGACACGTACAGGGGTGGGGGTGTGACTCGAACGTACTGGGGTGTACATAGACGGTGGTACGACACGTACAGGGGTGGGGGTTCGACTCGAACGTACTGGGGTGTACATTGATGGTGGTACGACACGTACAGGGGTGGGGGGGTGTACATAGACGGTGGTACGACACGTACAGGGGTGGGGGTTCGACTCGAACGTACTGGGGTGTACATTGACGGTGGTACGACACGTACAGGGGTGGGGGGGTGTACATAGACGGTGGTACGACACGTACAGGGGTGGGGGGTGTACATAGACGGTGGTACGACACGTACAGGGGTGGGGGTACGACTCGAACGTACTGGGGTGTACATAGATGGTGGTACGACACGTACAGGGGTGGGGGTTCGACTCGAACGTACTGGGGTGTACATAGACGGTGGTACGACACGTACAGGGGTGGGGGTTCGACTCGAACGTACTGGGGTGTACATAGACGGTGGTACGACACGTACAGGGGTGGGGGTGTGACTCGAACGTACTGGGGTGTACATAGACGGTGGTACGACACGTACTGGGGTGGGGGTACGACTGGAACGTACTGGGGTGTACATACACGGGTGGGGGTTCGACACGTACACGGGTGTACATAGGGGGGGTGTACATTCACGGGGAGTACGACTCGAACGTATGGGTGCTGGGGGGAGTTTTGGGCGCGTATGCGGGCACATGTCTCCATGGTTGCAATGGGAGTTCGGTGCGGACGGTGTTTTTACCATACGGTTGTGAGTTCGGACGCACGGGTGGGATCGTGATTCCTCGGTCGGACTTGACTTTTCACGTTTGTACGGTAAATCGTCCGAGGACGTGTCGGACACATTTTCCGACCCGAGGACGTGTGGGGAAATATTCCGAATGCGGTTCGTATGGACTTTTTACCATGCGAATCGTGATTGCCAGTTCGTACGGCACTTCTACGATTCGTACGGTAAAAAGACCGGATACGAGTCGCACGGGGTAATTTTTTACCGGATCGTGATCGGCACCTTAATCTTCAAATTTTTAGCAGTGTACACCGAACTGGTGTAGTGGTGGAGCACATGCTTTCCGAGTTACTTTCTCTATTCTAGTACACATCTATTTTTTAAACTGAACTTCCTAGTGATACTGCAGAAGAAGTTACACCTTTTCTGCCTGCTTGGTTTTTGTTTTTTTAGAGCTTCATATTCTTGGCACATCTCGGGATGCCACCTTCAAATATACCTAGAAGGGGCAGCGGTCCCTAAGGAATACTGACCACCAGCTTGCCATTAGAAAGTTCTTAAAAGCATAGCTTGGGATTTGTGTGCATGCACTATACCCAGAAAATCCTTCTTGTCTATCAAAGTTCTTTGAAACCCATGAGGTTGATAAACCAGTTGTACCAAACAGTTCTTATTAAATAGATTGTACTTAATCATCATCAGATTGAGAATTTAAAGTGTCCTGAAGATTACCAGAAGGTTATTGAATAGTACATTTACTATCCATTTTGAAGATAAACAAGTTAATTGCAATCCAAGAAAAATCATGAGATCTACCAAAATAGGTTTGCAAGCAACAAAGCTTGTTTGAAGAATGCTATAACTGTCTTATAGGTTTTGTGTGAAAAACTTACTGAAACTAACACTGATAAAATGTTTGACATAATTTAGATATTAATACAAGACAATAATTAATTCAAATAGTATGAGGTCCATTACGATGGCGCACCGCAACGGCAAACGTGACCGCCCGCAAGAGGTGCGGCGGTCCCCCCATGGCGATCAGGATACGACCGCCACCCGGGCGGTGCTGTAAGCAGCACCCGCCGCAATGTCAATAATGCATGTTGTGCATTGGCATGCACAACGTGACAGGCACTGCGCGGTGCCTGCCACCTTGTCCATGCCAATGTTGGGGGTACCATAGGTACCCCCTCAGTGCAGCCCTCCCTAAAGCGGCGATAATGGGCTTGATAATATGCCGCAGAGAATTCCAATAGAAGCCCATCTTGACACCAGAACATGGGCTTCTATGGGAATTCTCAAGGGCATATTATCAAGCCCATTATCACCACTTCTGCCGCTAAAGCGGCGATAATTTTAACACCGTTTCTTGATAATATGCCCCTGAATGCTTTAAGGGTCACACCAACTTTTTGCGACTAGTCTTGTGATGTTACTGGTGTACTTATAGGTCTCCCACTGTGATTGTCAGCACGATTCATTAAAGGGCAGGTATCCCAAAGGGTCATCTTCCCCTTTGCGGTTCAGCTACCACCCCCAACTCAGCATTCAGTAACTTCTCAATGGTTTTCAACAGCAACTGCAGTCACTAACCATCGAGACACTAATTGATACATTATTCTTCTCCCCCTCATATTTCCAATTGAGAATTTATTTCAAAATCCCTCTAAAGGAGTCGTAAAGAATTGTCTGACTCATAAAATGGCTTTTGTACATTTAGAAAAGGCATTTTGCAGTAGCAAACCCTGTGGTTTTGCATATTGCAGAGTTAGTGATCTTGAAAGTGCTTTTTACATCTACCATATATCTGCCAATGTGCCTTCATCTGTTTATGGAGACATCCTTTCAGGGGCATGGCCCTGTGATTGGATTTCTAATACATACCTGCCTGCCAGCCTCACTGTTGTGCAGGTTCATCAGTGCCAGGCTATCAGCTTCTTTCCCAGTTGAGTTTGTAGTAGGACTGTCGGCAAATCTTCTGCTGAACAACATTCCATACTGAATATCGTCTGAACAGCCACCCCAATGCCAGCCCTCGCTGGCAGAGCCGCTGTTCTGTAGACTTGCATCACACGAGCACTCAGTCATGTTCCCGGCGCTGCAGGTCCTTGTCACTGAGTGGACGAGCCCTGCCGCTGTCACTGCATAAATGAATGCCGTTTCCTTAGTCCCTGCAAAGAAAGCAATATGAGCTGTGAGCTCTCGGAAGATGTGCCACTAAATACATATAGGTGCTTGAAAAGGTAAAAAATTATTCTGGGAACTCAAGAATTGTAAATGGGGGGGGGCGGAAAAGAGGCCCAACAATATAGGAGGGGGAGACATGCTGTCGTTTTCCAGTACATCAGTATTACCTTTGGAAACTGTCGAGATTTACTACCAGATAGTCTCAACATCCAATGAGAATATGTGTTTTTCAATTTGAAATACCATATGAGCTATAGCCAAATCAGTATGATGGCATTTTGGACCTGCGTCATTATTCTGGCTAACATTAGTGCCTTCATTTGTTTCTACTGAACACAAGATTGGCAAGATCTACAACACATTCCACCCACAGCATACTGATATGAACTCCCCCGACCAGCCGTACACCTCCTTCATCGCCAAACAGCAGCAAAGCCATTGGAAGCCCCTCTTGAATAAATAAACCACTGCCCAGATGAATACCCTTCACTCAGGAGCCCCCTCAGACCCATGCCACCACTTCATGTACAACCTTGGAAAAAAAATCATTTCCCCATGCTCAACAGCATCATCAACACCTCCATAGCCACTGCCACCTTTCTGTCTTACTGGAAAAATGCACAAGTTAATGCCCTATTGAGAAAACAAACAGCGGACACCAACACCCTCAGCAGCTACAGATCCATCTCGATCCTGCCTTTTCCAGTTAGAGTCATGGAGAAAGCCTTCAATACCCAACTCGCAGACCACCTAGAGTTCCATCAAATCCTAGACAGCTCTCAATCAGGCTTTCATACCAACCCCAGCACAGGGAAAGCCCTCATTGCAGCAACTGATGACATCAGAAGCATCCTCGACCGATGAGAAGCAGCCTCACTCATTGTCCTTGACTTCTCTGTAGCTTTCGATACAGTTTCCCACAAGTCACTCATTAGAAATCTTCAGCACTTGGGTATCTGCGAGCTGGCCCTCAAGTGGATATCCTTCCTCACGGACAGAACTCAATGAGTTAGACTTCCCCCCTACATCTCAGAACCCAAGAATCTCATCTGCGGAGTGCCTCAAGGATCATCGCTCAGCCCAACATTCTACAACGTCTACATGACGCCTCTCACAGACATCATCAAGGCCCAGAGCATCAACATAGTATCCTACATGTACAACACACAGTTCATCCTCTCCCTCACCGACTCAACCAGCAGCTCCAAAGCAAACTTCGCCAACTGGATGAGCAACATCGCTGCTTGGAAGAAAAACAACTTCCTCCAACTCAATACAGACAAGACCAAAGTCCCAATCTTGGGCAACAACCACTCTCCCTGGGACGCCTCTTGGTGGCCCTCCAAACTTGGCCCTTCACTCACCCCTGTGGGCCTTGCCAAGAACCTCGGCATTATCCTGGATACCAACCTCTCATGCTTCCACATCCTGAGAATGCTACTCAAGATTTTCAAGTGAATCCCACTGAACACCAGACAAACAGTCACCCAGGCTCTTATCACAAGTAGACTTGATTAAGGAAATGCCCTCTACTTCTGAATCCCAGTCCATGTCCTACACCAACTCCAAACTACCCAGAATGACGCCACCAGACTCATCCTGTGAAATAAGCTCATCTCTCTGCACCTCAAGAATTTCTACTGACTCCCAGTCCAGGAAATATGCACGTTCAAGCTACTGTCCCACACATACAAAGCTCTCCACCACAGCAGTCAAGATTACCTCAACCACTGCCTCAACCTCTACCAACCCACCAGACACCTTCGATCTCTGTCCCAGGCAAGAGCTCACCTCCCTCGCATCAAGCAGACGAGAAGCGGAGGCCGCTCCTTCTCATACCTTGCAGCCAAGACCTAGAACGACCTCCTGAAACACCTCAGAACCTCCCCCTCCCTCATGGACTTCCAAAAAAAACACAAGACATGGCTCTTACTGACATGGCAGGCTCCCCTCTTAGGCCTGCCCTATTTAGCTCCTTGATACCCTCACAGGTGATTAGTCGCGCTCTACAAATTCGTATAACATAATTAATTCAGGTTTTAATGATTTTTACAGACAAATACAGACAGAAAACAATGTGTTTTCTGTCTGCATTTATTTTTTTAAGTTGATAAATACAGAAAATTGTGCTTCTTTTAAGTAGCTCTCTGTGCTGTCTTTCGTGAATTATAGGTCAGAAGCTGAGCAGATGGACAGCATGGGAAATTAAAAAACAAGGTGACATTTCTTACATAATGGCATATGTCAACATGCATTTATGGTATAATGCTAGTATTTACCAGTGGATGCATTGTTATGAAATATTTGGCAGCTTAAATAGCTAAAACACGAAGTATGAGTGCACGTCTATCAGTTAAATAGATATGGAAATGTAAAGTTTTACAACTTTATATACAAAAACACAAAATAAATATGGATAAATACAGATAAAATGGTCAAAAAATAAATATAGATAAATACAGACTGAAATGGCCCAAAAATAAATACCATAAAATCGAAGCCCTAAACATAATATACTGCTGTGCTTATGCTGGAGCGGGTAATACAAAAAAATTTGTATACCCACCCATTTTGCATGTTTATTAATTAGATTAATTAATTAATCACAATCGAATTAATGGATTGAAGTGGAATTGACTAATCAGCCTTATTAATGATTGAAATACATGTGGGATTGCTTTGCATGATTTTATTAAATCGTAAACTAAAGTATGTACGCATACTAATCATAGACAATTAGAATATTGCATGATATATGTCGCTATTGTGATGTATTTGTGATTTGTGCTTTATTTTGTAGGTATAAACCGCTTGAGTGTTGCTTAATGCTAGATAAATACATACACATATGGGTATTAGTGAGGGAATAACATTTATTTAGTCATTTCTATGTATTAATTACGTTTTGTGTTTCTTTTGCTTAAGTTGACCATTTGGGCCTGTCATATAATGGCTGCCTTTGGTGCCTAACCCGACTGTTGACGCTGAACAAGGCTTGGGTGAAGTGCGCCTGCGCTGACGCCAGCTACAGTGGCCTCATCATGACCCTAACCAAACTGTACCCTTCAAGGTTGCCCTGGGACACAAGCCAGCTTTTCTGAAAGAACAATAATGTGCTACTAAAAATCGGAAAAATCAAGTATAATGACATCAGAGACTTTATTTTGGTGGGAAGCCTGTCAGACGATTTCAATTGACCAATCAGAACATTTGAAGACCCATTTTCGATACAAATTGTCAATGATTTTTACTATAAATTATAGTAGAATAGAGAGGTTGGCGGGTTTTCGTTTCCGGGCTTTCTCGATTTCCTGATGTTATGCTGACAGAGAGGACGGTGACACTGCAGGACAGCTGTTTGCCTGAATCTTTGATGAACTGAATTAATGCCCAAACTCCTGAAGAACTGAACTTACTAAATTTGATGGGCATAGATTTGCGAGACTGCCAGATTTGACATAGAGGACGACATTTAGCCAGAATAGGTCAATATGAATGGCAACTTGATCCAATGAATGATTTAATTTGCAATATTAATATAAAAATTGAAATTGAATATCTACAGAAATGAGTTGGGTTGTTTATTCATTGAAATGTGTTAACGAAAAGGTTAATTAGGGAATTAGAAATGTGGACTAAATCAGCAACTAACTGATCCATCCCGATTTATGAGAGGAATACTAAAGGTGAAGTTGAGGGCCTTATGAGCAACAGAAGGTGGTGTAGATTTGTCGCTCATTAGGGTAAAAGTGGTATTTCCTTCTCATGCCAGCGTCTGGAAGATAATCGCCTCCCACACGGATTAATGGTAAGTGAATGTTGGTGTTATGGGCCCCACCAGCGAATGTATGGATAATGTGTGTATGTGAGAGCTTTGGTCTGTGATAGAGGGAGGGATTTTGCACTCCACGCTGGAGCAGTTTTACTGGTAGCAAGATGATGGTTGTTATTGTTTTGGTTTAGTGATTATTGCTTGAACATTGCTTATTGATTTTGGTTATTGATTGGTATTGATTTATGTACTAACACTCTATGTTGAGTTACGTTGAGTTATATTTTGTATGCACGACTTCTGGGATGTAGGAAGTCGGAAGTTTGTAACGGTTCCGTAGTAGGGCAGAGGTAAGCGCTGCTCTCGGGAAAGACGGAATTGTTGTTGCCCTGTAGGTACACAGGGGAAACGTGTGACAATTGAAGTTGCACGACGCATTGTCTGGGTTCGATTCGGTAGCACCGTCGTGTGTTGCCATTAGAGACATTTATAGTGTGAGAGAGGAGTGTATGAAAGCGAAGGTTACCTGTGAAGTTCTGGTCTTAGGTACCAGGGATCCAACTGGCATTCTGATAACGCTTATCACTGGAAAGGTAATAGGTACTCTCTGAGCTTGTAAGAAGGACAAACGAGAGGTAAGCGCTGCTTTGTTAACGTATGTCATAATTCTGTAGTAGAACAGACTGTTCGCTGTTCTCGGGAAAGACAGGATTCTGTGTGAATGTACTACATTTTCTTATATGAACGAGCGTGGATGTAAAGGCATTCGGGTTGATTGTGAAACTCTAGGTTTATTTCTCAGGAGCATTGGGTCTCCAACTATGTGTCTTAAATACTAGAGAAACAATTAGCTAATGCTTGTGAGAAGGGTGAAGTAGAGGGATGTGCTACTTTATCAACGGAAGTAATGATTCCGTAGTAGGGCAGAGGTAAGTGCTGCTCTCGGGAAAGACGGAATTCTCGTGAGAAAGGTCTTTTTGCTGTTCTTTGGTTAGCGAAGCGGACAATGGAGATGTTTCTATGTTGTTACTAACAGAAGTGTAGAAATTGAAACAAAAACTTACTGAGCAGATTTGTAAAGGAGGGGTAGACAGAAGCAGGAGCAGGAGCTGCCGCAGTAGCTGCTGACGTCAGAATGACCGCGCTGGGATTGGACAGCCGGTCAGAACTGTGAAATGCTCCGGATTGGTACGTTAGTGTATGCCGTACTAGGAGTGGAGAAATACAGGGTGACGTGGACGCTCCTTATTGGTGCGTTAGTGTAAGTCGCGCTGGGATTTGAGGATTGTGACAGTGATGTAGACGCTCTGAATTGGTGCGTTAGTGTGGGTCGCTCTGTGATTGGATAGACTAGCGGTACAGTTGTAAAGAGAGATTAGCGATACGCGAAAGGCAGGAAAATGTATTACGATCCACCAGAAAAAGAGAAAAGAACATGGTTAGGAAGAATCAAGAAGTGGTTTAAGAAGGACAAACCAGTAAAGACTAGGGAAGGACAGTTACTTCCTCCACTGAATACCCCTGCATCTTTTATGATTGCGAAATATGGGTATCATACTTGTATTTGGTTAGATAACTGGGTGAGATATACAAAGGAAGACGGAGTATTAGCTTTTCCAGAGCATGGTTCATTTAATTTGGCTGTTTTGAGAAATTTGAGAGAGAAAATGATTAATTTAGAACCAAGACCTAGACCAACGCAGTTTGAGGCTTTGACGGAATGGGAAGACGAAATGCATGAACGAGAGAGACAAAGAAATGGTAGAAAATATAGGTACCTGTTTGGAAGACCCTACAGACATGAAACGCATAATGATCGAATGAGAAGATGGTGGGATGCGAGTATGACTGAGGGTGTGTTCCCTGTAAGAACTGTTGGAGAGAATGAAGGACGAAAGTGTGTAGAAAAGAGGCATAATGTGGAGTCGAGAAGGTATGGAGTGAATGAATCCGAGGATGATGTTCTTGATGATATGTTCTATAAAAATCCACCACCATATCGACCAGAACCAGAAATATTAACTCCAAGTGCCCCAATGAGAGAAACCATGCGAATTATAAAATCGGAACCAGAATCCCTAAGTTTGAGTAAAAACAGTGCTACTAGGGAAGTAGAAAAGAGGTCGGAAGAAAAAACAGATGGAGAAAATTCTGTAGAATTAGCGAAAACTACCCTGGAATTAACTGAGAAAATAAGAGAATTGACTAAGAATCTAGAATCGGTAACTGTTCCAGTAACAATAGGTCCAGTAATGCCTATTTTTGAGAAACGGAAGGACAGTGAGCATTGTTTGACAGTCCCTTACAGAAGTAATAAACCAGTAGAACAACCAAGAGTGAGTCAGAATGAGAATCCATGGAGGCAGACTATGAGTGTAATGGAACCGAATTTTACAAATAATCCATTTGTAGATCAGAATTGTGCAGAGAGACGTATGACTATGATAGAGACAGTGTCAGAAACACAAAAAGATTTTGGACACGGAAGTATAGAAAAACCAGTAGGACCATCAACAGAAGAGTTAAGTGAATGGTTAAGAAGCTTGCAGAGGAAAGACAAAGAATCTCAATCAATTGATGTGGCCAAGTTACGAATGGTATTGGAAGAATTAATAGTAGTGACTATCCCAACAGAAAAATTGAAAACCTATCAGGATGAAGAATTATTATTTTTGTGCAAGAGTGTGACCTGGAGAGCAAAAAACTTACATGAAAGGTTAGAAGAAGTAGCAAATGAGATGGGCATTGATATTGAAAAGGTAAAAGCCTTACAGAAACCATATCGAGTAGATTTCACTGAAAAGGACATTGAGAATATGAACACCACAGGACGAATAGGTCAAATTAAGAACATAATCATTTTGCTGAGAAAATGGGGAGACGTGGATAAATGGAGAAGCAGGTGGTATAGAAAACACGATGATGCCTCAGATAAGACATTTTCAGCATTTCCTGTAAGAGAAAAGGAGAAGGTAGTGACAGAATGCCCTATGAGAGAGATTCCAGGAGGAGGATATGTACATGTCCCATGGACAAGACAGGATATTTTGTCTTTTATGAATGATTTCCCTCGACTGCGTGAGAAGCCCGTCGAGTGGTACAGGCAGGTAGACAGATTTGTGAAATTGTCTAAAGTATTATGGATTGATTTGAATAGTTTGTTTGACATAATTGTATCAGCAGATCTATGGACAGAGTGCAAACTTATGATTAATTGGCCAACCCAGGAATATCCTAGGGATCCTAAAACAGGAGCTCCAGACACCGAGGTAATGAAGAAATATGAGCAGGTTATGGTATTTTTGAAAAATAAAGTGCCCCCTAAAGAGACAGATTGGGTAAAAATTGATCGAACACACCAGGAAAGTAAAGAGTCAGTACATGCATATTACGAGAGGCTAATACTAGTTTTTTAGCAGTTTAGCGGAGATGAGAATCTGAGTGAAAAGGATTTGAGTCATTTTGTATACAGATTTGAATATGGTTTACGTCTAGAAATTGGTGAGATGATTAAACAGCATACGGTAGATTGGCAAAACAAGAAAATAGATGAAGTATTGAGACATGCTTAATACTTCAGTGATGAAATTGAAGCAAAACAGCGGAAGCTAAAAGAGAAGGCAATGTGGGCACAGGTAAAGGTAGCAGAGAGACAAGAAGCACAATTAGTGGAACAAGCAGGGTCAAAGCCGAAATGTAATTCTGGGAAGTATAAAGGGAATATTGAAGAAGCTAAAAAGAAATTTCCGTGTCATTATAGCGGCAGGATAGGGCATTGGAAATCCGAGTGTAAGTTTCCCCCGAGTACTAACAATGAAAATCCATCATTGAACCCACAGGTGCAGCATGAGGTGAGTGGTCAACTGCAGCAACAGCAGCAAGTTGTTCCCCCACAGAATCAGGTGCCAAAACCGCCTTTTCCACAGAGCAGAAACACACAGAAGTATAGTAGTGAATCGGGATTCTACAATAAAGAACAGGTAAATAAGCCGCCACGCGCTAGCGCTGTCTCGCAGTATTGGCTGCAAAGCGATGAGAGTGACTCAGAAGAGAGCTATTGACGGTGCCGAAGGGAGGAAGGAGAGTGCGTACTTGGCGCAACTCTAGAAGTAGACCAGACAGGACCTTTTGTAGATGGGATGGTTAATGATGAAAATATTACTTTCCTGGTGGATACTGGTGCTACTCGATCAACTGTTAGATCAGCTGATGTTAAGAATCTTCCTCCCTCGGATGAAACGATCCAAGTAGTTGGTGTGTCCAACAGACAGATTAAAACATATCTTACAGACCCCGTGAAAGTTAGCATAGGGAAATTTTCAGAAATGCACCGCTTTGTGGTGTGTGACACCAGTCCTGTGAATTTATTAGGTAGGGACCTGTTGTGCAAAATGAATTGCACTATATTCTGTACTCCGGATGGAATAGCTTTTGAAACACCAGATGATGATGTATTGTACAAGATAACCATAGCTAATAGAGAAAATGAAGTTACTGAAACATATGCTGTATTCAACCCTGATGAATTACGTAAAGAATTGAATCTGCAAAAGCAGATGTTTGGGATTTCACTGGAGAAGATGTAGGGCTAATGAGGAATGTAGATCCAATCAAAATAACCGTAAAGGAAGGAGTAACATATCCAAATGTTCCGCAATACAAATTGACACCTGAAATAATTGAAGGTGTAACTCCTGTAATAGAGAAAATGATCAGGCAAGGAATTTTAAGAGAAATAATGAGTAGCCCATGTAATTCACCGATAATGGGACTGAAAACGCCTAATGGGAAATTCAGGATAGTGCAAGATCTGAGAAAGGTGAATAAAATTGTGGTATCATGTTGTCCCATTGTATCAAATCCATCAGTGATTTTATATCAGATTCCCCATGATGCAGAATGGTGTACAGTAATTGATCTGTGTCATGCTTTCTTTTCTATCCTATTGCACCACGACAGTCAGCAAATTTTTGCATTTCGTTTTGGTGAGCGTATTTTGGCATGGTGCCGAATCCCACAGGGGTATACAGAAAGCCCCTCAATATTTAATCAGCTATTAAAGAAGTCTTTGGAGAGTTTAGAAATGCCTGAAAGCTCTGTATTAGTCCAATACATTGACGACCTTTTGGTGGCGTCAAAAACACGTGAAGCTTGCGAGGTAGACACGATAACCTTGCTGAATCATTTGGCAGATGGAGGACTTAAAGTGTCGCCAGCGAAACTACAGTTTTGCAAGAAGGAAGTGCAGTATTTGGGACATAACATTGAGAAAGGACTAAGGAAAATAACCATAGACAGAATCAGAATAATAAAAGGAATGAGAGCTCCTATGACTCAAAGAGAAGTGAGAATGTTTTTGGGAATGGTTGGAAACTGTTGTCAGTGGATCAGCAACTTTTCCTTGATCGCAAAACCTTTGGTGCGATTAACGAGAAGTGATGTGAAAGATCCCATTGAATTAAACAAGGAGGAATTGGCAGCATTCAGAAAATTGAGAGATGGTTTGTGTGAAGCACCAGCATTGGGTATGCCTGACTATGAGAAAGAATTTGAGTTGTATTGCAGTGAGAGAAATGGATGTGCACTTTCTCTGTTGATCCAGAAGCATGGAAAACTGAGAAGACCAATTGCATATTTTTCATCGATGCTTGATCCAGTAGCTGTAGCTTTACCTGGATGTTTGAAAGCGGTGGCTGCAACATGTCGAAGTTTGGAGCAGAGTGAAGGAATTGTGATGGGATATCCATTGAAAGTGTTTGTACCTCATGAAGTAGCGATTCTGTTGACAAGGAGTCGTACTCAGTATATGACACACAGTCGGCTGACTAAATATGAGAAGGTCATATTGGGTGCAACTAATGTGAGTCTTGCAAGATGCTTGAATGTGAATCCTGCAACTTTGTTGCTTGATGCTGAGATTTTGGAAGTCAGAGACGAAGTAGATCATGATTGTTTGGATGTACTTGATTTTTGTACAAAACCACGACCAGATATAAAAGATGTACCTTTGCCAGAAAGTGATTTTGTGATGTTCGTTGATGGGTCATGTTTGAGAACAGATGAGGGAGTGCTGAGTGCAGCGTATGCAGTATGTACAGTCGCAGCAGTAATAGAAGCGTCCAATCTGAAAGGAGTAAAATCAGCCCAAGTAGCAGAACTTGTGGCTTTGACTAGAGCATGCAAGATTGGGAAGAGTGTGAGAGTGACTGTGATAACTGACAGCCAGTATGACTTTGGAGTGGTCCATGACTTCGGCCAACTATGGCTACAAAGAGGTTTCCTGACCTCGAGTGGAACTCCTATTAAGAATGCAGAAGTGGTTGGAAAGTTGCTTGAGGCGATACAGCTGCCTAGACAATTGGCTGTTGTAAAATGTGCTGCTCATAGTCAAGGTGGTGATTATATCGCCACAGGGAACAGGTACGCCAATGACATGGCACAGTATTGCGCACGAAATCAGAATTCGGTCAATCGGGCTAAGGAAAGAGAAATGTCTTCTTGCTCATTGATGTTTACTAACATTGTAGGGACTTGGGAAGAGGTAAGGCAGTTGCAAGAAGAGGCAGGAGATGAGGAAATGAGACAGTGGGTAAAAGCAGGATGTGCCCCAAGGGAAAAGGATCATGTGTGGGTCTATCGAGATGGAAGACCAGTTATGCCTGATAGCATGATGTCTACCATGCCACAGATGTATCATGGCCAGGGACATATAGGGAGAGATGCCATGATCAGGTCATTTAAGCAGACCTGGTACAATGCAAAATTCAGACTTGTAGCAGAAAGTCTTTGTCAAAGGTGCTTAATATGTCAGCAATACAATCCTGGAAGGAAGACAGTAGTGAGTCTGGGAACATTAGGTCGGGAAGGAGGGCCTTTCACCAGAATGCAAGTAGATTTCATTGAGATGCCTCCCTGTAACAGACTGAGGTATGTTTTGGTTGTGGTCTGCCTATTCTCTAGGTGGGTGGAAGCATTCCCAACAAGAAGAAATGATGGGTTGACAGTAGCCAAGCTACTGCTGAGAGAGTTCATCCCTAGGTTCGGGTTACCAGTAACAATTGAGTCAGACCGAGGAGGACATTTCCATAATGAGATTGTAGGATTCATTTGTGAAGCTTTGAATGTACAACAAAAACTACATTGTGCCTACCGACCAGAGGCTTCTGGTGTGGTTGAACAGATGAATGGTACTATCAAAAATTGAATAGGGAAAATGTGTTTGGCCACAGGTATGAAATGGCCTGATGTCTTGCCTCTGGTACTCATGACAATTAGGTCAATTCCAGACAGAACTACAGGATTGAGTCCTCATGAAATAATCATGGAACGTGCTATGAGGCATGTGTTTATACCAGTCAACAAGCTGATGACTATAACTGATGACATGGTGTTGGAATACTGTAAAGGCCTGGCTGACGCAGTTCATTCTGTGTTTCATCAGGTTGGAGCAGATGCCACCACACTTGAAAAGAAGCCAGCCCATGATCTGATCCCAGGTGACTGGGTAAGGATAAAGGTCCACAGAAGAAGAAATTGTTTGGTTCCAAGGTGGGGAAACCACGACAAGTCATTCTGAACACGACAACGGCTGTGAAGTGTGCTGGACTGAAAAACTGGATCCATGCAAGTCATACCTTGAGAATTCCGAATCCGGTGGACAGCACAGGAAAAGAATATTTTGATGAATCAGAATCAAGTACTGAGTCAGATGACGAAGGGTCAAAGACACGAGAAAACTCTGAAAGAGGGGAAACAGAACCAAGTTCAGCTTTGGTCCCCAGAAGTAGCTCTCTGAGAAGAAGATTGCGGATTTCTGAATCCAGCCATTCTGGAAACAAGTAAGAAGCGCAGGGTTCTAAAAAAGAACACAGAAAGAAAAAAGGAAAGAGTACTGAAGATACAATAAGAGAAATTCGTGAAAAGGAAGTACCAGACGAGAGACTGAGAGAAATTCCACCTGAAATAACAAATTTAAGTGAACAAGGGACAGGTACAGAGAGAGAGGTACAGATTTCTGCGAAAGACCCCCGAGGAGGTGTAGGGAACTGCAACATCCAGTTAGGTGAAGGGACAAGTAGCCAGCAGGAAGATTGCGTGTCGGAGATCCGAGGAGGGACAGAAGTAGGGAAAACAAAACAATTGGTGGAAGAAGAAGTCGTTGAAAAGACAAAGCAAGTTGAGACAGAGTCTGAAGAGAGTGAAAATGAAATACCTGAAGGTCGAGTTCTAAGAAAGAGAGCTTGGAGGAATGAAAAGAATGAGAAAGGGAGCAAAGTAAAAAGAGTTGCGAGAGATGATATATGGCCCAATAAAATAAGGAAACTGAGATATCGACTGACACGAGTCAATTCACCAAGAGCTGAACAAGTGAATGAAGTGACAAGTCAAGAAAAATCAAAAGAAGACGAAATAATTTAGGATAAAGAGAGTAAAAGAACAAGGAAACCTAGCCAGAAGTATAAGTCACCGGAATGGACGTACGTGGCTCTGCCTGAAAAAGGAGAAGAGGCAGATAGTCAAGGAAATCTAGAGGAGGCTGTACTGAAAGTGGTTGAGGACGAAGTAGAATCGGAAATCCTGAGAGTTCTCTTGTCCGACATTGGAGAAGAAGAAACGGAAGTTCAGGAAAGTCTGTATTTGGATGACAAGAGGAAAGTGAAGAATGATGAGATGCCAAACTGAATAAATCAAGAAAACTATTGATGAGGAGAACAAGATATTGAATCAAAAGATAGAGACTGGTAGAACCAAATAGGTGTTAGAACCTTAGGTTAGAAAAGTAGTTGTGAAGTGAAAGAGGCTAAGTCAAAAGACACGGTCCATTTTAACAGAGATGGCTAACATAGATAGTAACAAAGGTAGATGTACATTCATGAAAAAATGGTGTAAAGTGTGTTGTTGTTGTACAGGATTATTAATGCTTTTATGGAGCATCCTTGCTCTTGTCATTTCTTTTAAGGTCACTATAGATACATTAGAAGGACATAGTGAGAACAAAACTAATATAGGGAAAATTCCAAAGGTAGTTCCAACTAGAATAGATAATAATTATTTGCATAAAGACAGGTCAATAACACATTTTTCTAATAACGTGTTTTCAAAATTATTGTATGAATATGTAAAGACAATGGATGTACGAGACTGCTACGTATGCAGGCAGTTACCTGCATCTGTTTCTGAAGGAGTGACTTATCATCACCTCCCGGCAACGTATGGAATAACATGTAGTGTAATAGCTAGTTTATTTTATCAGACAGGGAAATTAGAATATTATTTTGCAGATGTAGATAACATTTTTGCGCAAGTGCCTTCTTATAATAAATTAAACAAAGTAAAACCTGCTAGGGTATTAGGTGATTTTTTCTTAGAAACTAAAGAACTAACATTAGAATATATTTTTAGAAACAATTTGACATGCAGTTTGAAGAAGGAGGAAAAGACATTCTTAGACATGGTTGAAGAAAGGAGATTGAAAATGCAAAGAAAGGCAGCAGAAGGGAAAGTGGAGAAAACAGTCTGGGATATAGAGAAAGAAAAACATTCGAAAGGAGAAGCTAGTCCAACTATAGCTTTAGATTGGCCTCAGAAAGGAAAATTTTGCATTCGAAGGAATCAAACTGTGTATGATAATTATTTTCTAGGTAATAGTGAGTGTCATGATACATATCGAATCATGGGTGGATGGGGATTTAAAGGTGGTAAAGATCCAGTCTTTCCTGGATTATATTTTATTTGTGGGAATAGGGCATATTATCGTTTGCCAGACCATTGGTATGGCACAAGTTACGTAGGCCTGGTCTTTCCGAAAAAATTTCATATGGATAGAGGAGAAGATGGTGTACATAGTTTAAGTAATCATTTAGCGAGGAGTAAGAGAGAATCTTGGGCAGAAATTGTAGGTGACATTTTCGAGGCATTGATACCAGCGGTGGGAATAACTCTGAATGCAAACAAAATTAGAAAATTATCAACAGTAGTGGATCGCTTGTCAACAAGCACCGCTGGAGGATTTTTATTGGTAAACACTGAAATGGTTGCCATGCGTGCTATGGTAATGCAAAATCGACTTGCCGTTGATATATTATTGGCAAAAGAGGGTGGAGTCTGGAATGCTGTAGGTTCAACATTGTTGTACTTACATTCCTGACAAAAGCAAAGATCTGAAAATTTATATTAAGAATATTACTGAATTGCATGATAAAAAAGTACCACTGGAGGTTGAAGGTGTTTGGGAAAAGATTGGAAAGAAAATAGCTGCTATTAAAAATTTCTTAGTAAAGCTTGGTAGTACATTTGTAGGCAAAATATTGTTTCCATTAACATGTGTAATTTGCATAATTTTAGTGATAAGATTAGGTTGTATTTGTTTCCTGCTACCCCGGTCTCTGGAGAGACTCTTGACAGCGGTAGAGCTGCTCTCTCGATACTTTTCGGAATTGGCCTGCTGTTGACGACGTGAGGAGTATTCAGGTGTGAACGCCGGCGATTCTAAATCCATTGCTGTCACTCGCTTTCCGAGTCTTAGCCCATAAAAGGAGAGCTAGATTCCTTCCTCCAAAAGTCCAGCAGGTGGCGCCCCTGCACTTATCTTTCTTTGGCAAGTTTCGAACTTTGGAAGCTCGTTTGTTTTTTGTTGGTTATTGGATTCCTGAACTCCTCTCTGAACGTGGGGACTTTTGTGACTGCGTGTGCTCCTGGTATGCCTCTCTCTTGTCCTCACTCGTAGGCAACCTCCCTCCTCTTTGGAGACTAAGTGGTGAAACTCTATCCTGATTGTCTTTTGGACTGTTTCGCTTTACATTTCGGCTGCCCGCCATTCCTGCCTCATTGATCATCGTAGTGGCCTGCATCTTCAGTGTTGCTGCATTCCATTGGGCCCTGCCTCTTGCTCCCTCTATATATTTCAGGCTTGGACTTGCAGATTACGACGGAACTTTGTACATCCTCTCCATCCTGGGCAGCCCTGTACCTAATCTTCGTCTGGTGGTCCTCTACAGTCTCGGCCCTCCCATCAGGGTAGTTGGCAGAATTTCGAGTGTCATTCGAGTTCAGTGGTACCCTGGGGACTGGTGACTGTTTGCGGACCCCGAGGGTGGTGCGGGTGTGACTGTTTGCGGACCCCGAGGACCCGCTGTTTGCTGCCTGTAAGCCCTACCTGCTTGCCACTTGCTCCTAAAGCCCCGTAGTCCTCCCGCTGCCGCACTACCATCGGACCGGCAGCCGAGGGGAGGACTACTACTCCCAGGGGGCTTAGCGGCGCGCACGTCGCATTACGCGCCCGGAGGCGCCATAAATCCAGTCTGACATCCACGTCGCGGGACAGAACCTTGTACTATCTTGTGACTTTTTCTTCTGAAGGTAAATTACTTGTATAACATCGATTTGTGGGAAAAGTCTGCAGAAGATGTCTAAAAAACTCCGTTCAGGAAGGTTAGTGGGAGGAAAACCTGGTGCTAAAATAGATACCATCCGCACAAGAAATAAATCTGTGAATAATCCCCCGTTGAAGGGTCAATGCCAACTCTTTGAGCTATGGGACATTCCTATGGATAAGAAGTCTAATTCTGCTGTAAAGGAAGCTCTCCGCTCCGCAGTTCAGGAGGATCTTACTCAAGCTGTTACAAACTCTTTGTCCTCATCCTTGCTGACCGCGCCACCGCAAACAGCAGCAGCGGTGAATGCCTGCCCTGTACATCCTGAAGGGGAGGGGGAGAGTAATCTCGGAGTTCTTGTATCTGAAGGAAAACTAGAGAATCAACCACCTATGCCTCAAGCTGTTACTTTGAATGACAGGTTAGGTGGGGATCCCTCACCGCTATCCATTGATCTTGAACTTTGCGGCCGCTATGTAAATACAGCTAATTTGGAGACTCTGGATCCTATTAAGCCTTTTGGGGGTGCTACTCCCTCTGGGCTAATGTTATATAGTAGTACCCCTTCGTTAAACGGACAGGACATGTCTGATCTGTTAAATGTTTCCAGGAGCTCGGGTCTCAATTTTTCTGGTATTTGTCGTCCAGCTGAAGCTAGTGATAAACCGATATCAGAATCCATGATTGCTTTGGAACAATTATTAGCCTCCATTCTATTTCTCCTGGGGAAATTTGTAGGCAGCTCGGATTGTATCCTGGATTCAGTTACCCAAATACTGAAGACATTGTTACAAAAATCACCAGATACGAGGAGTGTTTCCCCCTCCAAGGCTGAACCCAGTTCTCCAAAGGGGAAAATAAATGCGCCCATAGTGGATACTGGCATAAAGGCTGCAGCAATAGTTCATGAAATTCCTACTACAGTTCAGCCTTTAACCGCAGTGCCCAATTGTGTTAAGAACTCTGTTCTAGAGATTGAGGAAGAAAACAAATCTATTTCCGGTTCTAAAGTGGTTCAAGATTTATTCCCAATCTTCATGTCTGAAAATAAAAAAGAACTTTCTGAAGATAAACAAGAGGTAAAGGTAAAAAACGGTAAACATAGAAATAATAAAGGGAATAAAAGGAAACCAATCCGAAAATACAGGAAGAAAAGACAACGACGGATAATCTTCCAAAACTCTCTAGTTGCATCGGAGAACGAAGAAATAGACTTGGATCCAACTTCTACGTCTTTAAAGGTGGAAAGTGAATTTTGCCCACCAATGTCTTTGGAAGTTTTGCCGCAAATGGAGGGCCCTCTTCCGAGTTCCTCTCCATCGACTGCGACAAGAGCCCCAATCCTATATCAACTTGGGCCCCTTAACCCTTTGGCCTCTTCTTTCTCTCCTGCCCCAGAGATTGGAGACCGCTCTCTTCCTGCGCGCCATCCAAAAAACTCAAAGGCTCATGTGGACACTCTCGTGTTAGACTTTTTACCTTTATTCGATGCAGATATACCCCTAAACAGAGCATGGCTACTTAAGCGTTTTAGCCAGATTGAAAGTCTTCACCCTATTCAATCTAGGGACATTGAGCTAGTCTCTTTGTCTGGTGGAGACAGGGTTTTGAGTATAAGGGTTAAATTTTATTCACCTATCATTGTAAATTTGATATTACAGCAAGCTGAGAATTTTCAACGCACAGGTATTGATGTTCTCCCTATTTTTAACCTTGGTAATACCAACCCTTCCCTTGGGATGGCACTAAAGGGCGATAAACAAAATGGGGTAGCCTCCCCTCTTAGAGACCTGAAGATTTGGGTCTCTAAGGGGAAACGTTCGGTCTCTCAGGTAAAGCCACTCCCTCTGCCTCAGAATTCCTCCTTCATAGAGGATAATAATCGGTGGAATTGGCTGCACAGTGCCTTATCTACTAAGACCACAGATAACCCCAAATTGTTTCACCATCTTTAACACCCCATTGAAAATTATTTCTTGGAATGCGGCAGGGATTCATAGTAGCCCAGAGAAATTTGACCTTTTATTCTCTTTAGGAGCAAATGTGATTTGTATACAGGAAACCTGGTGTATTAATATGCTGGACGTTTCGAAGGATTTCTATGTTTTGGAAGTGCCAGCTGCCCCTTCCAAGAAAGGTCACGCTAGGGGGGGAATCGCTTGTCTATTATCAAATAAATTGCAGTGGAGATTTTCCCATTACACCGACCCAAGTAAATTTTTTCACGCTATAACAATAGCAAATCTGTTTAGTAATTTTAAAAAGTCACCTATTGTTATTCTTAATGTGTATATTCCTCCAGAAGAGCGTTTTAATCTCATATTGAAGCAGGTATTTCGATATATTGATCAAATTAAAAATGTTCCATCCCCTCCGGATATCATTCTCGTTGGAGATCTGAACTGCAAAATTTCCAATGCTAGTCTGAAACTTTTTAGAAATAAATCTAAAGAAGAGGCGCATTTTGTTCCCCTACCCCTCTTCCCAGATAAGTTAGTGACTAACAAAAGAGGGAAGATTCTGCTAAAAGAACTAGCGGCCGTTGAGGGACTTATATTAAATGGGAGATTCCCGTCTGATGTGCCTGCCAAATTTACACATAAGTCTCCTTTTGGGTCTTCTATCTTGGATTATGCAATCTCGGATTATGGCTTGTTTCCGTGTATTCAGGATTTTAAGATTATTCCTACATCTCTGAGCGACCATAGTGTAATGCTCATAACTATTTCTTTAAATTCCATGCCCACTGCGCCATGGTCCCTTAACGGCAGTGACGCTGCTTTCCACGCTTCCACGGGAAGGTGTTTTTGGAATCCTTCTGCCATTAATGGGGTCCAGGATATATTATGTGAAACTTTAATAGAATTAAATGAGTGGCGTGGTCTAGAAATAGTTAATTTTGAAAAACTCATGCGAAACATTATTTTACATGTAAAAAAGACTTCCCGCCCTAGAAAAGGGGTAGTGGTGCCTAGTATACTACGCATCCTGAACAAGGAAATAAATAAACTAGTCCGTGAGCAATATCTAGATAGAGTTATGGAACGAGAAAAAGAAATTTCTAGACTAAAAAGAAAGAGATGCAGACTAAAGGCGAAAATAAAAAAGGAGAAGGAAGATACAGTTTGGATCAACTTGAGGGAATCAGTTGTTCATGGTAGGATTAGAGAATTTTGGGCAATAATTGGGAAGGGATGTGGTACTAGAATAAGCCCTTGCCCCATCCCCATAGCTGAAGAGGTATGGATCACTTATATTCGGGACCTCTATGCAGGGAATGGTATTACAGGTGAAGATATTGTCCTAGATGCAACGCCCGAAGGACTCATTAATTATCCCACAGAGGAAGCAATTGAGATGGCTATAAAAAATATGCGTGCCTCTGGGGCAATGGGTCCTGACGAACTCCCTATGACACTCCTGAAGCAGGATCCTTTAAGGTGGAGTAAAATCCTGTATCCATTGTTTAAAGCCTGTTTCTTGTCTAAAACGGTACCTGCCTCCTGGAGGGGAAGTATCTTGGTCCCTATTTTTAAGAAGGGAACCAGGGATAGCCCCAGCAATTATCGTTTGATAGCCCTCCTCGACTCTATCGGAAAGGTCTTTGCGAAATGTCTTTTAAATTTCCTCTCCGACTGGGTCGAGGAGAATAATATCTTGCCTCTTGAACAAACTGGCTTCCGTAGGGGGCATGGTACTTTAGATAACCTCACCGCTCTCCATGTGGTTACTGATAAATACGTGCAGGTGAGAGGGGGGGTGGTGTATACGGCTTTTATTGATTTCTCCACAGCGTTCGATAAAGTAGATCGTAGAACGCTGTGGAGAAAATTGGCAGCTCTTGGTGTTCCAGCTTATCTATTGGAGCTTGTTCGGACTCTCCATACAGAGACTTGGTGTAGTGTCTTGCAAGGGGGCGAAAGGGGGCTCTCCCATCAAATTTCGTCCTTGAATGGCCTTAAACAAGGCTGTTTATTGGCTCCCCTTTTGTTCTCCTTATATACTGTAGACCTACCCGCCGCCTTGTCTGCCAGTGAGGGTATTGCTCCGGTGATGGGGGGGACCCCAATATCCTGCTTGATGTATGCCGATGACGTCCTTATTCTAGACTTGACTCCTAAAGGACTTACAAATCGGCTACATGCCCTTCATGTTTTTGCTGCTGCCCATTGCATGAAGATTAATATATCTAAAAGTAAAGTTATGTGCATAGCCGGTAAGAAGAAGTGCCGATCTGTAAATTTTGGATGGTATATCGGCGGCCAAAAACTGGAGGTTGTTAACTCCTATACCTTCCTGGGGAAAATTATCACGGCTAACTTGAGTGAGAGGCCCCATATTGAGCATAGTTCACGCAAAGCCCTCGCCCATGGCAAAGGTTTAAACTCCCTCTATCAGGCTACGGGGAAAAGGCACTTTTCGTGTTTACTGGAGGTGTACAGGTCTAAAATCCCCGCAACGATATTGTATGGTATAGAACTTATAGAGGTGAAATATTGGGACTTTTGCCATAAGATTGAGGGGAAACTCTTAAGATCCCTATCTTCTCTGAATACTGCGTGCTCTTTGGCCGCTTGTAGGCTCGATTTCGGTCTCAGGAGCAGTTGGGTACAGGGACTATGTGCCCTAGTAAAATGGGTGGCCTGCCTGGCTAGAGCTGAACTAGGGACGATGAGAGCTCTCCTCAGAAGTGAATTACTGGGTAATTTCAAAGAGTTTTCACAACTTGTAAGGAATTTTAGAAAAGCCGTAACCCTTCTAAAATTAGATGAAAACACCTTGTTTTTGTATTCTCCCTTACAGTTAAAACTCGTATTAAAACAGGCCTCGTGGGAACTATGTTTTCAGTCTGATAAGAAGTTAATCTGTGAAAAAAGGGATGTAGACCTTCTCCTTAATTCTTATGTGATGAAGTTGGCCCAACCCTATGTCACATGGAACTTGCCGCATGGTATTCGTAGATTCTGGTTTCTTTTACGTTACGACCTAGTACCTTTAAATCTACTTTTATCCAAATGGTACGGTTCTTCTCCTATGTGCAATTTATGTAAACTGAGTACCCAGGATTGTATGCATGTTTTATTGACCTGCCCTGCGCTCCGTATATTGCGTCTCAGATGGTTAAAACCTATTTGTATCCGTCTGGGCATTTCCACTTTGAACGGCTTTCTCCAAGCACTTTATTGGCCTCCTAATGAAATGTTCTGTTTCTATATTTTTAACTTTTTTAAAGGTTTTTTAGCTATTTATTAACATGCCTCTGGAGATGTTTGACATTGCTTCCTGCTGTAGATCTGTCATTGTATGCTATTTTTGTACTTAAATATGTTTCTCAAATGTCATAATCTTGATATGTACTTGTCTTCTGCTTTTATCATTGTAAACTTCTATGTGGCCCTCTTTTGAGAGCCAAAACATAATAAATAAATTGAATTAATTGTAAGAATAATAAAAACAAGAAAAGAGTAAAAAGCGAAAATTCAAAAAGAAAAGATAAGAAACCAGAAAGAGAAATTGAGGAGATAGAATTGGAGGAGTGGAAGGAAAGTATGTACGAATCAGCAAAAAGAGAAGACGTAGGTGAAACTGAATTATGATTAAGAGCAAGAAAACATTTTAAAGATTCCGTAATACAGAACAAAACTTTTGGGTGGTATGGTGATAAAAACCCTAAAGGGGGGATTGCTGGAGCGGGTAATACAAAATGTTTTGTATACCCACCCATTTTGCATGTTTATTAATTAGATTAATTAATTAATCATAATCGAATTAATGGATTGAAGTGGAATCGAATAATCAGCCTTATTAATGATTGAAATACACGTGGGATTGCTTTGCATGATTTTATTAAATCGTAAACTAAAATATGTACGCATACTAATCATAGACAATTAGAATATTGCATGATATATGTCGCTTTTGTGATGTATTTGTGATTTGTGCTTTATTTTGTAAGTATAAACCGCTTGAGTGTTGCTTAATGCTAGATAAATACATACACATATGGGTATTAGTGAGGCAATAACATTTATTTAGTCATTCCTATGTATTAATTACGTTTTGTGTTTCTTTTGCTTAAGTTGACCATTTGGGCCTGTCATATAATGGCTGCCTTTGGTGCCTAACCCGACTGCCGACGCTGAACAAGGCTTGGGTGAAGTGCGCCTGCGCTGACGCCAGCTACAGTGGCCTCATCATGACCCTAACCAAACTGTACCCTTCAAGGTTGCCCTGGGACACAAGCCAGCTTTTCTGAAAGAACAATAATGTGCTACTAAAAACCGGGAAAATCAAGTATAATGACATCTGAGACTTTATTTTGGTGGGAAGCCTGTCAGACGATTTCAATTGACCAATCAGAACATTTGAAGACCCGTTTTCGATACAAATTGTCAATGATTTTTACTATAAATTATGGTAGAATAGAGAGGTTGGCGGGTTTTCGTTTCTGGCCTTTCTCGATTTGCTGACGTTATGCTGACGGAGAGGACGGTGACACTGCAGGACAGCTGTTTGCCTGAATCTTTGATGAACTGAATTAATGCCCAAACTCCTGATGAACTGAACTTACTAAATTTGATGGGCATAGATTTGCGAGACTGCCAGATTTGGCATAGAGGACAACATTTAGCCAGAATAGGTAAATATGAATGGCAACTTGATCAAATGAATGATTTAATTTGCAATATTAATATAAAAATTTAAATTGAATATCTACAGAAATGAGATGGGTTGTTTATTCATTGAAATGTGTTAACAAAAAGGTTAATTAGGGAGTTAGAAATGTGGGCTAAATCAGCAACTAACTGATCCATCCCGATTTATGAGAGGAATACTAAAGGTGAAGTTGAGGGCCTAATGAGCAACAGAAGGTGGTGTTGATTTGTTGCTCATTAGGGTAAAAGTGGTATTTCCTTCTCATGCCAGCGTCTGGAAGATAATCGCCTCCCACACAGATTAATGGTGAGTGAATTTTGGTGTTATGGGCCCCACCAGCGAATGCATGGATAATGTGTGTATGTGAGATCTTTGGTCTGTGATAGAGGGAGGGATTTTGCACTCCACGCTGGAGCACTTATACTTTACTAATCATGTGTGAGACACACAAGCCTGCTCTGTCACTTCCAGGCCTTTAAATGGGATACAAAAAGTGGGGTCTCTAAAGGGGTATGGCATGTGTAATTAGAGGTGTTACTTAACCTTGTAAAGTAAATTTCTGTGATTTTCATAGTGTGCCACACGGTTGGTATTTTGGTGTCACTCTGACCTTTCTGTTACTGCATCCAATTATAATAACACAGCAACTGACATACACCTACAACCAGCCTGGACTATTGGCTTTGTCAATGGTTGTCTGTGTGCACTCTGGAGAGAAGTCAACAATAGGAGACCAGATATTCTTAACACCTTTTTGACCCACTGACAGGCACTGTGAGAAATCCACACTGCCTTCAGCTTCAACTCTGGACCTCTTAATCGCTGGAGTTTTAAACACCTGGAGCAACTCATTTCAAAACATGCACTATACAAGAGTAATAGTAAGTTGGTCATTCGCACGAGGGGACCGTGAGGTGTTGCTGGTGTCCCCTTAAGCTCACCTGGAGTCTTGCTGCTGCCCGCCTGGGCTCCTCTCATCGCCGCTTCACCGCGCGGCCACAGAACTACCATTCCCAGGTGCCCCAGCGGCCCCTTACGACGGAGAACGCGCCCGGAGGCGCTTAAAACACTGGAGCTCCCTCGGTGGAGTGGGGAGTGGGGAAGTTGGTCATTCGCACGAGGGGACCGTGAGGTGTTGCTGGTGTCCCCTTAAGCTCACCTGGAGTCTTGCTGCTGCCCGCCTGGGCTCCTCTCATCGCCGCTTCACCGCGCGGCCACAGAACTACCATTCCCAGGTGCCCCAGCGGCCCCTGACGACGGAGAACGCGCCCGGAGGCGCTTAAAACACTGGAGCTCCCTCGGTGGAGTGGGGAGTGGGGAAGTTGGTCATTCGCACGAGGGGACCGTGAGGTGTTGCTGGTGTCCCCTTAAGCTCACCTGGAGTCTTGCTGCTGCCCGCCTGGGCTCCTCTCATCGCCGCTTCACCGCGCGGCCACAGAACTACCATTCCCAGGTGCCCCAGCGGCCCCTGACGACGGAGAACGCGCCCGGAGGCGCTTAAAACACTGGTGCTCCCTCCGCGTCGCGGGACGCGCGCGGGCGGACGCCGGGCTAAGCCCGGGCAAAGGGCGGGCCGTTGTGAGGCCGTTAGGAGGTCGTAGGTGGTCGGGTTGGGCCTCCCCCCTTGATTGTGTGGACACATTCCCGCAAGTATATTCCTCGAACTGTTTTAGTTAGACACGAGCTCCTCCTGATTGTGTTAGAGTCGTACGGTCTCAGATTATACATTTAGGTGTAATACAGTTGGTTACTGTTCTGCTTTTAAAACATATTCTATCTGGATGGTTTTTATTATTGTTATAGAGTACTAGTACTACCCTGTTCCTTGGGACTATTTGTGATATTAACTACACCGTGATCGTTGTGACCTAACCTGTGCTTAAGATGGCAAAGGCTAAAGTAACGATGGACAATTACTTGGTCAAAAGGGTCAGTATGATAAATAGCGAGAGACGGAAGTCCCTTGGGAAGGTGACCCCGAAAGATAATTGTGAGTTATGCATAGATGATGGTGTCCATGGTTCACTTATAGGGAACTCATTCATTGAGGCCACCTTAGTGGGGAAGTTACCAGATTGCACTGTGGACAATGAGGTTAATATTGTTAGCCAAGACATACCGGAGTCTCAGAGCGAGCTTGAAGTCCCTCTTTCTCCTCCGAAAAGAGCCGTTAGGAAATGTAGGAAGTCTCAAATTAAGAAGGGTAGTGTTTATCATAAATCAGCGTCAGATCAACCTCGGAGGCCCGTTGTGGCTCATGCTAAAACACAAACCCGTAATGAAGTAGATAATTTTACTCTCGTTGAGACCATAGCTAAAATTTTGGAGGAAAAATGGGTGCTTTTGATTAAACCTTTTGTAGACAAAATAGAAACCCTGACATTAGAGGTATCAAGGTTGGGTGGTCTTGTTGAGGGGTTGAAACAGCACATTATACCGCCTATTATATTGCCTAAGGTACCACCGAAACCTGTTCATGCTGCCCAGGACCCTCATTTAGAGGGGGGAAATTCCATTTCAACTGGCCGCATGACAATATTACAACCAGCTGGTGGTGGTACTCGAATCAATATAGATCCATTTAGTAATCAGGGTCTTATAACTATTGCACAAAAGCCCATATGTGCCAACCTCCCACCAGCTTGTGAACCATATGTGGTTATCTTGTCTAATGTTCCCCCACTTGTTCCAGGCCCTCTTAAAGCTTCGGTTGAATCTCATGATTCACTTAAGAGGAAATCAGTTGCTTGGCTAAATAAAAACTGTGGGTTCCCCACGGACTTCTCAAACCAAATACTGTCTACTAGAAGAGTTGCATGGTTAGGTAATATAAGGAAAACATGCAAGGGGGATTGCGTTATAATAAACTTCAGGCATCCCCAGCATGTGGCAACTACACTCCTAAGGGCAGCTTCCCTCGCTATAGGAGGAGATGCTGTACGTGTTCACCCCTTGGGTTATTTTTATAGACATCCAGACAGATTACTCCAAGGAACAATTAAGGATAGTCCTATTCGTACTGATAATAAATCATCACATTTTGAAATCCCTATGACTAATAGATATGCAGCGTTAAGGGACTTAGATGAAAATGATTGACTCCCAGAGGCTGATATAAACAAGAGCTTGGTTACACTGCTGCCCACCCACCCTCTAGAGATTCATAGTGGTTGTGGAATCCCTGGTCTTAAAAACACGGTGGTACTGGGGATCCCCCTTAACCCTGTGGATGAACAGCTAGAAGAGGATGGACATTTTGGAATTAAGCGGCAAGTGCAAGTAGAAGCCGGGTCTGATATCGTTTCCAAGACAAGTATAGTACAGGCAGGGATATTAGGCAATGAAACTGCCATTGAGCAAGATATAATGGTACCGGATAACTTGCCCGGGTACGATAATACCAGCGATGAGACCGGACTAAGGGGAATTTCCCCAAAGTCAACTGAAGATTTTAATGTTAGCTTATTGTCTTGGAACATTGCTGGACTTTCCAGAAACCTGATGGACGTGGTAGTTTGTTCCTTTTTTGGAAAACATGACATAATCGCCCTTCAGGAAACCTGGATGGTAGAACCCCCCCATAGAGTAGGATTTAAAACCTATTGCACCAAAGCGATGCCATCGAATAGGGGAAGGGCATCCGGGGGGCTGGTTATTTGGGTTAAAGTTTCCCTAGAAATAGAGGTTAGCCAGCTGCCTAGCACCTGCCCGGACCTGCTAGGACTAAAAATTGTGACCAGCAACAAAAGTGTTATTTACCTACTAAACATATATAATAGACCTTATCCACCAAACAGAGAATCTAAATTGATAGACACCTTGGACTCCACCTTAGATGGACTGGGAGTTAATGCTCGTGTTTTAATTTGCGGAGATTTTAACTGTAAATACGAACCTATCCAGGTTCTTGATAGCCTGTTTGTTGAACAAGATACTGCTAGTGGTATCATGCCTCTGGAGGCCTTAAGTTATGCAAAAAGTACTATAGCCTCTATACAGATCCTACAGATGACTGTATCACACGACCTAAGATCATGTAATGGCCGGTTTCCCTCAGACATTCCTTCAGCTCCCACTTATTTTAAGGGAAGTAGCAGATCACATATTGACTTCGAAATGGCCTCTCGGAATTTATGGAGATCACTAATTGACTTTAAGGTTGACTCCAGAATAGAGAGTGATCACTACCCCCTCCAACTATGGTTAGACCCTGCTCTATTTTATTTGAGATTACCTGCAGAAGACCCACTGAATCTCCAAATTGGAGATATACAGATTTCTAATAATAGACGTGCCATAAAATGGTCTTATATTGCGGGCAAAGAAGAGGCGCTGGCCAACATTTATAATAAATTTAGCGAAATTATAGGGACTCCCCAAATCCCACCTTCAGGCACCCAGGGAGTTCTTGATTTACATTTGAAGTTGGTCGACGCACTATCTCCCCTTCTGAGTAAGGTCTATAAAAAAGAAGGGAATAAAACTATAGACCAGGTCGAATCAGGAAACCAATGGTATAACCAAGATTGTAGGGTTGCTAAATCACAACTGATCCATGTAGTAAAAAATGGGAGCCAATGTGATATAAAAAATGCAAGATTAATATATAAAAATACCCTGAGTAAAGCCAAAAAAGTTTGGGATGCTAACCTTTGGGATGACTTACTGAGTGCAGCAAAATTACATGACCAAAGTGCCTTCTGGAATCTAATTGCTAAGGGAAATAAAAAGGGTAGATCACCCAAGGATATTTTTCTGGACGAACTGACCTGGTGTGATCACTTTTCTAAACTTTACACGATTAGTAAGGATGATTTGTCCCTAGCTAATGCAGATGTTGATCCAGTTAGTAGTACTGTACCATTACACTTTACCTTAGAAGAAACAGTTCAAGCACTATTAGCTGTAAAAGTAGGCAAGGCCCCCGGCCCTGATAAAATTCCTGGGGATTTGTTGAAACATGATGTCAATGTGTGGGGGCCGTATATTAACTTTCTAAGTAACTCAATTTTGGCTGGTACACCTATCCCAGAGTCATGGAAAGGGGCAGAAATTATTACAATTTTTAAAAAAGGTGACCGCCACGATCCTAGCAATTACCGCCCCATCAGTTTAATTGATGTTTTACAAAAAATTTTTGCCAGACAGATTTTAAATAGGATTTTAATTTGGATTGAGGAGACAAAACTATTGTCAAAATACCAAGCTGGTTTTAGATCTAGAGTAAGTACAGTTGACCAGGTGTTCAGATTTATGTGCATTTGTTGGAAATACGTAAAGATCAGACAGGGTAGTCTTTATGTTGCATTTATAGATTTAAGGGCTGCTTTTGATCTTGTTCCCCGGAAGCTACTGTGGTCTACACTAAAGAAGTTAGACATCCCTGGCGAGTTACTAAATGAACTCATTAAACTCCATACAGGGAACTATGCAAAAATTAGATGGGGAAAAGCAGGAGAACTATCTAAAGCGATTTTTGTGGATAGAGGGGTGCGTCAAGGATGCGTGTTAGCACCCACGTTGTTCTCATTGTACGTTAATGATATTCCAACATACCTGAGGAACTGTGCTCATGACTCCCCAAAACTAGTCGGTGAACCAATTACTTCTTTACTTTTTGCCGACGATACTATCCTTATCTCCCAGACCCCGAGAGGGCTGCAAAATTTGGTGAATACTTTTCACAATTACTGTGTGGGAAAGGGGCTAGAAATTAACCCAACGAAAACAAAGTACATGGCCATAAACCCCACTAAAACGTTTAGGAAAAACTTGCTCCTAGAGAATCGTACATTGGAAAAGGTGGAAAGTTTTAATTATTTGGGGTTGATATTAGACAACAAGCTGTCCTGGCAAGGCCAGCTAAACAAAAGCTTATTGTGCCTCAAACAGAATTCTTTCCCTATCCTAAAGGTGCACGGAGCAAGTAGTTCGAAAGCCGTTACTCCAGCACTGGAGGTCTTTAAAGCCAAGGCCCAATCAGCAGCCCTTTATGGTGCTGAGATATGGGGATATAGTAATTCTTCCAAATTTGGGATGATAGAAAATACATTTGTGCGTAGTCTACTTAAAATACCGACTCGTACCCCAGTTGTCCCCCTGTTTTTAGATGTTGATCTTAAAAGAACAGAGCACTTGGCTTCTATAAGACCATTATTGTACTGGATTAGGATATGGTCGACCCCTGAGCTGATAGATTATAAGGATGGGTTGATTGAACTTATTAAATTGGACGTTCACTTGAAAACTCCATGGCTGAAATATATCTGTACATCATTCAAGAGATTGGGGCTTTTTACTTTTTGGGAGGAGCCCCATAATTTGACTCAGTCTTCCAAAAAACTCCTCAAGGTAACCTTCTGGTCCCACGCTAATAGTGAACTAATTTTGAGCCCTTGTATTGGTACCCTGACCCAGATCTTCTTAAATGCAAAAGATTCGCCTAACTTTGAGGAATTTATGGATGAGATTGCACCTCCCTTAGCAAAATCTCTCTATCTTCAATTTAGGTATGGGGTACTATTGTTAAACTCCTACACATGCAAGTGGGCTGGAGGAAATGGATTGGATTTGTGCACTATGTGTCCCCTTGGGGCCAGGGAAGATATATCCCACATACTCTTTTTTTGTCCGGCCTATAAGAAACCAAGGACTTCTTGGATTAAACCCCTTTGTAGGAATATGGGGATTGAGTCATATAAAGTAGCTGAGCGCATATTAAAATTTAATTCCTCTCAAGTAATGGTATATGGTATAAGTAGATATTTATTTAATGTATACCTTATTAGGAAACGCTGTGGTCACAAACTGTAACTATAGAAAGAGGAACTATGGATTACTTTAGTTACCAGATTATCCTCAAGTCTACCTCATTTTTAACATTGTTATTATAAGAACTCTGGCTTTTAGCTAAATTAATGTAATATTTATATTTTACTTGGTATTGCTTAATCATGGACAAAAAACACACCATTATAAATTGTATGTAATTTGTTCAACATGGACTTATGAATTGTGTATCTGCACTATGGATTTATGTATTATGTTTTATGTGTTGACTTTTATGGCTATTGTTAGCCGAAATAAAGTATTGACTGACTGATATGCTGAACGAACAAAAAAAATACAAAAACAAAATATCCTGGCAATAGTTAACACTCCATCGGAGTGCAAGATTCAGTAAAACGTGAAATTTAAATGGGAACTAAATCGCTGACATGGATTGCCTGAATATTTATTACTGTAAGTTGTTCAGAAATCATCAGTGATTTCCCAGCAGAGAAAAGGACATGAATATAGGGTCCGATAGGGACCTCTTTCAGTGTCTATTCTAAAATACTACCGGATCTGGGACACAGAGGGATCCTGACCACTTAAAGGCCTTTTCACTTGACTCTGTTTTGTAGCACCTTACATACACCATTTTGTAATACAATGTTCTATGAATGAGCCTTTGTCATGTTCTGTGGCCTTGATTGGTACTGTGAATGCTTTCTGTGATGTTTCCTAGGTCCCTTCAGTGGAAGATATTTCTTAGGGAAATTTTTTAAATTACAATTGATCCTTTCACAATTTGTTTGCTATTTTTGAGCACTCAAACAGATCCCCTTGACTCACTTATTGTACTCTACTTAGATCCCTTGTCTTAATAGGTTTCACTGCTGTGTTTTTTGCACATTTCTAATCCAGGGCAGAAGCGTACTAAATATTGTGCTACAAAAATATTGTTCCAAAAATATTGACAATCAACTTATCTGCAAAGAAAATATATATAGGTAAATATAGATTTTCTACACTTAACTCTACATTTAGTTGCATTAATTCAAGGTACATAGAGGTACAATTATGAATAGTAAATCTATATTTTCCTATACAAACTTACCTTGTTGATATGTTGGTTGTCAATATTTTTGCTGCAATATTTTTGTAGCACAGAATTTGGTACCAAATTTTCTGATATACATAAAGCGGTGCTGAACATAAAGAGAAGAACATTGTTGTTGTTAGGGCAAAGCTTTCCAGATCTTGGGCCCCTAGCATTAGAATGTCCTCTCCCTGGATCTATGTTGTGTTTTTAGTTATTTTCATTTTCATAGGATCGTGAAGACTTATTCGTTTTATTAAAAAGCTTTTTTAGTCCAGTCTTCCTTCCACAATCTACCGTCGCATGTTTCCTAGTGTCAAGACACTTTGAGCTGAATGTTGCAGTGATAGAAAACAATAAATAAACCAATTCACTATGACTTATTTTTATTGTATAAATTTGAATATAGACGTTGAGCTATCTCTGGTTTGAACATCTGCATACATAAAGCAGTCCTACAGAAGTACTCTTTTCCATTCTCATACATGCCTTTCTGAAGATTGTATTACTGAATAGCAAAGCTAAGAATATCGAGATACAAATATATTCTGGACAAAATATTTAACATCAAAATATCGAAAGGTAACTGCATATAGAGGGAGATATGCTATTTCTGAGTCCACATCTAGGCACCTTGAAGATATATATGTCACCAAAGTAACTAGATGTGGTGTTAGATATTAACTTATTTACCTTTCAATATTTTGTCCTTGACATTTGTATACCTCGACATTCTAGCTTTGAAATTCAGGAAGCATACACTTTGTGAAATGGCCCCAAAACATCCCCATAACATGAACAGGCATTGGCAAAGCCAATAGGTCTGGTGTTCCCCTCCAGCCTTTTGGCAATTCTTGCTATGTGTTGTTATTGTCTTTGCACAACTTCATTGTTCTGAAAGCTGCTGAGTGTTATTCACTCCAAAAAAAACTTTGATTAAAGGCAAAACAAAAATTTTAATTCAGAAAAAAGCACACATTGGCATAGTACTCCCTGGCAATGATGGGAACTACTGTGGTTGTGCTCATTGTGAAAGGGATGCATACTGTAACTCATAGCAAAGTCAGTTAATGGCTGAAATGGACTGATGCATTTCCCCTTGATGCATGCTTGAGTGGTTTGAAGAAAAATGTGAATGACACAACCACACACAAATGGATGAAGCGGGGATGAAAACACCAATTAATAACCAATTATTTTAGTAAAATAAAAAGGTCTTGCCTAACACAGACCTATAAAAGTAAACCGTTCTACCATTGGCTGTCAGCCTCTTGAATTACAGAAAGAACAAAGAGCAAAGGAAAGAAAGAACAAATTGAAGAAATAACAAAGAAAAGAAAGTAAATAGAAACAAACAAAGAAACAAAGAAAGAAAGAGCAAAGGAAAGAAGGACAGAAAGAAGCAAGTAGAGAAGAGAAGAGGGGAAGAAAGAAAGAGCAAAGGAAAGACGGAAGGAAGGAATGAAGGAAAACAAGAGGAAAAGAAAGCAAAAAAGAATAAAGAGAGAAGGATAGAAAGACAAAATGAAGGAAAGAAAGAAAAAAGGAAAGAACGCAATAAAGAAGGAAGTAAAGTAAGAAAAGAAAAAGAAAGGAAGGAAGAAAACAAGGAATGATAAAAGGAAGAAAGTAGAAAAGAAAGAAAGAGTAAGAAAGAAAATGAAAAGAACAAAGGAATGAAGGTGAGAAAGAATGCAAGAGAGAAAGAAAGCAAGAAACAAAGAAAGATGGAATATGAAAAGAAAAAATAAAGGAAAGAAGGAAATACGTTTAAAAAGGTGTTACAAGTGCTGCAAATTAATCATATAAAGGCAGATTTTATTCCTGGGCAAAGTTTATTAAAGAACCATTGATGCAATTGAATCTAGTATAAACGTGTTCTGACAAATTGTCCATTCACACGTTTAATATTTAAGCTATCTTTTGTGATCTGCATGCACAGTAAAAAGAGGCTAGCTTAATACAGAACAGTTTAAAATGGATGCAAAGTTATGTTGTGAAATATCAGCAGCTAGATAAAGTGTGGTTTGTGGCCTCTTTATGATTTTCATATCTTCAGCTGCACCAATCTCTGGCTATATTTTCATTGAATTAATATAGGCATTTGACCTAGAGTTCTTTTGGGGTTCCCCCCTGGTAAATCTAACTATGTTCAAAATTACAAACTTTCCCCTTTTTTAGAATGATTCTTCGTTTTGTGCTTTATAATGGCCAATATCAGTGCTGTTGCTTTTAAGATTTTACCTTGAGTAGGATTTTGGCTTTGTGTACTTGCATGTTCTTACTTTGAGTTCTTGGATTTTTCCATCTCGACCAGGTATGAGGATCTATATCCATGCTTCGCCCTGAATTATTTTTCATTGTTCAATTGCAAGCGGTGGGAATGAGGACTAGGGTTGTAGAAGAGTCCAACTGTTGCTCTCACCTACACTTGTAAATGGTCAGAAATATTTGTAAGACTTTGGTTCACAGACCTACCAAGGTAGGAATCCCCATGCCTTGACTTGTTGAGTTTGATTAGGGAACAGACCTCAAGTTTTTTAAGGTCTATTTATTTTCTCATCACTTCACTTCTGAGACTTCTCTTCTTTTTTGGAATATGCATATCCAAAGCTCACCTTGTCGTGATGCAATTTGAATTACTTCTTGGATTCCAAGAAAGCCACCAGAGTCAATCTTCCCTATACCCCTTATGTGTCAGCCTTATAAGGTTCCTTTACTTTCGTCATCTGGAACATGTCCTCGTGAAAGGAATCGCAAGTCGCTTCCCCTTTGAGGTGGTGAATGTAGATTGGCTCGGTGTCTGCATTTAAGTGGGTTAGTAGGAGGTGTTCCCAATTGATGGCCTCACTGTGGGTAATTCAGCCAGTGAGGTATGTCCTTTTGGGGCAGTTGTGACAAGTGCTCGGCACGGTCCTGTCTGGTTAGTTGCTTGTTGTCCCCATGACAGTGGTAAGACAGCAACTTGTAGCTCAAGATGGGAGCACCGTGCCCTGTGGAGATTTGAGAAAGAGCCAAGGAAAATGTGAAAGATGCCTTGTGTAAATCAGTGGTAATCTACAGCTACGAATGGCAAATTGCCATCTGTGCAGTCCCTGACAATTTAGAAGTCTTTATGAAGACTGGTGCACTTGAATTCCAAGGCCCACAGTGTGTAGCAGTGATGATCAAGTGGGTGAAGAATCAGAAGAATGTACCATGTACAGGGGTAATGACATTACGATTGACTATTGCACTGTAGTGATAAATGTGAGAATCTATGTTTATAACTATTGTTGCTGTGAATAACTTGTTTTATTTGGCCACATTTATTTTCACTGGAATGACATAAAATACATGTGTACAAAATGTACTCAGAGTGTACTTCAAAGTCAAAACTAGGACCGGATATGTAGGCCATCTTGGCTGAAACTATTCAAATGCATTCATTTTTGCCCCCAGCATGAAGTTAGGCCACACCGAAGTTGAGATTGACATTTGAAGCATACTGCAAATTCATCGGGGGAACCAGTGTCCGGTCATTTTGTGCTGAACAAGGACAATAGCGATTCTGTGCAAGACATACGTGTTTAAAGCACCTTGGGGTTATATGTCAGAATATTGTTAACAAGGCTATCTTCATACATAAATATTGTGGCCTAAATATCATTTACAAAGATTTCACTCCATTCTATTAATGTATTATAATGAGGCGTTATTTCTGTAAATTATATTTAGGACACACAGGGGCATATTGCCAAGCCCCTATCGCCACCACAACGTCACTTTTTGTGACGCTGTGGTGGTGATAGGGTCAGCGCCCTATTACCAAGGCAGCGTTAAACCACAGAACGTGGCTAAAAGCCATGTTAAGTGGCTTAACGCTGCCTTGGTAATAAAATTGGCGTGAAAGGGGCGTGCAGTGGGTGTTGCGGTGGGTGTTCCACCGCAACACCCATTCACTTCGACGCTGCCACCTATTATTAAGAGTGCAAAAACAACAGTTGATGGACAGAATGCAGAACAATGTCATACATTCACCCCAGTACAGAGATCTGGGCCTAAATCCATTGTTTTTTTGCTCACCATGCCATTCCAGTTTGAACCCAGCCATGTGCAAATCAGTCTTGACCCAGTGCCTCATGGGAACAGTCCAGCCCGAACTGCCAAGCCAGGTCCACCCTGGACTGGAACCAAGCATCCTAGGACCGGTTTCGGGGTTTCACCCCTCTTCAGCCAGGATAGCTTGATTCCAGTGGCATGGAGAGCACGGGACTCACGTCTGAGCATACCCGTCCCACTCGGGGTGACAAATGCAAAAACAACAGTTGATGGACAGAATGCAGAACAATGTCATACATTCACCCCAGTACAGAGATCTGGGCCTAAATCCATCGTTTTTTTGCTCACCATGCCATTCCAGTTTGAACCCAGCCATGTGCAAATCAGTCTTGACCCTGTGCCTCATGGGAACAGTCCAGCCCGAACTGCCAAGCCAGGTCCACCCTGGACTGGAACCAAGCATCCTAGGACCGGTTTCGGGGTTTCACCCCTCTTCAGCCAGGATAGCTTGATTCCAGTGGCATGGAGAGCACGGGACTCACGTCTGAGCATACCCGTCCCACTCGGGGTGACAAATGCAAAAACAACAGTTGATGGACAGAATGCAGAACAATGTCATACATTCACCCCAGTACAGAGATCTGGGCCTAAATCCATCGTTTTTTTGCTCACCATGCCATTCCAGTTTGAACCCAGCCATGTGCAAATCAGTCTTGACCCTGTGCCTCATGGGAACAGTCCAGCCCGAACTGCCAAGCCAGGTCCACCCTGGACTGGAACCAAGCATCCTAGGACCAGTTTCGGGGTTTCACCCCTCTTCAGCCAGGATAGCTTGATTCCAGTGGCATGGAGAGCACGGGACTCACGTCTGAGCATACCCGTCCCACTCGGGGTGACAAATGCAAAAACAACAGTTGATGGACAGAATGCAGAACAATGTCATACATTCACCCCAGTACAGAGATCTGGGCCTAAATCCATCGTTTTTTTGCTCACCATGCCATTCCAGTTTGAAGCCAGCCATGTGCAAATCAGTCTTGACCCTGTGCCTCATGGGAACAGTCCAGCCTGAACTGCCAAGCCAGGTCCACCCTGGACTGGAACCAAGCATCCTAGGACCGGTTTCGGGGTTTCACCCCTCTTCAGCCAGGATAGCTTGATTCCAGTGGCATGGAGAGCACGGGACTCACGTCTGAGCATACCCGTCCCACTCGGGGTGACAAATGCAAAAACAACAGTTGATGGACAGAATGCAGAACAATGTCATACATTCACCCCAGTACAGAGATCTGGGCCTAAATCCATCGTTTTTTTGCTCACCATGCCATTCCAGTTTGAACCCAGCCATGTGCAAATTTGTCTTGACCCTGTGCCTCATGGGAACAGTCCAGCCCGAACTGCCAAGCCAGGTCCACCCTGGACTGGAACCAAGCATCCTAGGACCGGTTTCGGGGTTTCACCCCTCTTCAGCCAGGATAGCTTGATTCCAGTGGCATGGAGAGCACGGGACTCACGTCTGAGCATACCCGTCCCACTCGGGGTGACAAATGCAAAAACAACAGTTGATAGACAGAATGCAGAACAATGTCATACATTCACCCCAGTACAGAGATCTGGGCCTAAATCCATCGTTTTTTTGCTCACCATGCCATTCCAGTTTGAACCCAGCCATGTGCAAATCAGTCTTGACCCTGTGCCTCATGGGAACAGTCCAGCCCGAACTGCCAAGCCAGGTCCACCCTGGACTGGAACCAAGCATCCTAGGACCGGTTTCGGGGTTTCACCCCTCTTCAACCAGGATAGCTTGATTCCAGTGGCATGGAGAGCACCGGACTCACGTCTGAGCATACCCGTCCCACTCGGGGTGACAAATGCAAAAACAACAGTTGATGGACAGAATGCAGAACAATGTCATACATTCACCCCAGTACAGAGATCTGGGCCTAAATCCATCGTTTTTTTGCTCACCATGCCATTCCAGTTTGAACCCAGCCATGTGCAAATCAGTCTTGACCCTGTGCCTCATGGGAACAGTCCAGCCCGAACTGCCAAGCCAGGTCCACCCTGGACTGGAACCAAGCATCCTAGGACCAGTTTCGGGGTTTCACCCCTCTTCAGCCAGGATAGCTTGATTCCAGTGGCATGGAGAGCACGGGACTCACGTCTGAGCATGCCCGTCCCACTCGGGGTGACAAATGCAAAAACAACAGTTGATGGACAGAATGCAGAACAATGTCATACATTCACCCCAGTACAGAGATCTGGGCCTAAATCCATCGTTTTTTTGCTCACCATGCCATTCCAGTTTGAACCCAGCCATGTGCAAATCAGTCTTGACCCTGTGCCTCATGGGAACAGTCCAGCCCGAACTGCCAAGCCAGGTCCACCCTGGACTGGAACCAAGCATCCTAGGACCGGTTTCGGGGTTTCACCCCTCTTCAGCCAGGATAGCTTGATTCCAGTGGCATGGAGAGCACGGGACTCACGTCTGAGCATACCCGTCCCACTCGGGGTGACAAATGCAAAAACAACAGTTGATGGACAGAATGCAGAACAATGTCATACATTCACCCCAGTACAGAGATCTGGGCCTAAATCCATCGTTTTTTTGCTCACCATGCCATTCCAGTTTGAACCCAGCCATGTGCAAATCAGTCTTGACCCTGTGCCTCATGGGAACAGTCCAGCCCGAACTGCCAAGCCAGGTCCAACCTGGACTGGAACCAAGCATCCTAGGACCGGTTTCGGGGTTTCACCCCTCTTCAGCCAGGATAGCTTGATTCCAGTGGCATGGAGAGCACGGGACTCACGTCTGAGCATACCCGTCCCACTCGGGGTGACAAATGCAAAAACAACAGTTGATGGACAGAATGCAGAACAATGTCATACATTCACCCCAGTACAGAGATCTGGGCCTAAATCCATCGTTTTTTTGCTCACCATGCCATTCCAGTTTGAACCCAGCCATGTGCAAATCAGTCTTGACCCTGTGCCTCATGGGAACAGTCCAGCCCGAACTGCCAAGCCAGGTCCACCCTGGACTGGAACCAAGCATCCTAGGACCGGTTTCGGGGTTTCACCCCTCTTCAGCCAGGATAGCTTGATTCCAGTGGCATGGAGAGCACGGGACTCACGTCTGAGCATACCCGTCCCACTCGGGGTGACAAATGCAAAAACAACAGTTGATGGACAGAATGCAGAACAATGTCATACATTCACCCCAGTACAGAGATCTGGGCCTAAATCCATAGTTTTTTTGCTCACCATGCCATTCCAGTTTGAACCCAGCCATGTGCAAATCAGTCTTGACCCTGTGCCTCATGGGAACAGTCCAGCCCGAACTGCCAAGCCAGGTCCACCCTGGACTGGAACCAAGCATCCTAGGACCGGTTTCGGGGTTTCACCCCTCTTCAGCCAGGATAGCTTGATTCCAGTGGCATGGAGAGCACGGGACTCACGTCTGAGCATACCCGTCCCACTCGGGGTGACAAATGCAAAAACAACAGTTGATGGACAGAATGCAGAACAATGTCATACATTCACCCCAGTACAGAGATCTGGGCCTAAATCCATCGTTTTTTTGCTCACCATGCCATTCCAGTTTGAACCCAGCCATGTGCAAATCAGTCTTGACCCTGTGCCTCATGGGAACAGTCCAGCCCGAACTGCCAAGCCAGGTCCACCCTGGACTGGAACCAAGCATCCTAGGACCAGTTTCGGGGTTT
Source organism: Triturus cristatus (assembly GCF_964204655.1). Taxonomy (NCBI): domain Eukaryota; kingdom Metazoa; phylum Chordata; class Amphibia; order Caudata; family Salamandridae; genus Triturus; species Triturus cristatus. The sequence continues at coordinate 1,121,416,638 of NC_140585.1, read as the reverse complement.
CACCCCTCTTCAGCCAGGATAGCTTGATTCCAGTGGCATGGAGAGCACGGGACTCACGTCTGAGCATACCCGTCCCACTCGGGGTGACAAATGCAAAAACAACAGTTGATGGACAGAATGCAGAACAATGTCATACATTCACCCCAGTACAGAGATCTGGGCCTAAATCCATTGTTTTTTTGCTCACCATGCCATTCCAGTTTGAACCCAGCCATGTGCAAATCAGTCTTGACCCAGTGCCTCATGGGAACAGTCCAGCCCGAACTGCCAAGCCAGGTCCACCCTGGACTGGAACCAAGCATCCTAGGACCGGTTTCGGGGTTTCACCCCTCTTCAGCCAGGATAGCTTGATTCCAGTGGCATGGAGAGCACGGGACTCACGTCTGAGCATACCCGTCCCACTCGGGGTGACAAATGCAAAAACAACAGTTGATGGACAGAATGCAGAACAATGTCATACATTCACCCCAGTACAGAGATCTGGGCCTAAATCCATCGTTTTTTTGCTCACCATGCCATTCCAGTTTGAACCCAGCCATGTGCAAATCAGTCTTGACCCTGTGCCTCATGGGAACAGTCCAGCCCGAACTGCCAAGCCAGGTCCACCCTGGACTGGAACCAAGCATCCTAGGACCGGTTTCGGGGTTTCACCCCTCTTCAGCCAGGATAGCTTGATTCCAGTGGCATGGAGAGCACGGGACTCACGTCTGAGCATACCCGTCCCACTCGGGGTGACAAATGCAAAAACAACAGTTGATGGACAGAATGCAGAACAATGTCATACATTCACCCCAGTACAGAGATCTGGGCCTAAATCCATCGTTTTTTTGCTCACCATGCCATTCCAGTTTGAACCCAGCCATGTGCAAATTTGTCTTGACCCTGTGCCTCATGGGAACAGTCCAGCCCGAACTGCCAAGCCAGGTCCACCCTGGACTGGAACCAAGCATCCTAGGACCGGTTTCGGGGTTTCACCCCTCTTCAGCCAGGATAGCTTGATTCCAGTGGCATGGAGAGCACGGGACTCACGTCTGAGCATACCCGTCCCACTCGGGGTGACAAATGCAAAAACAACAGTTGATAGACAGAATGCAGAACAATGTCATACATTCACCCCAGTACAGAGATCTGGGCCTAAATCCATCGTTTTTTTGCTCACCATGCCATTCCAGTTTGAACCCAGCCATGTGCAAATCAGTCTTGACCCTGTGCCTCATGGGAACAGTCCAGCCCGAACTGCCAAGCCAGGTCCACCCTGGACTGGAACCAAGCATCCTAGGACCGGTTTCGGGGTTTCACCCCTCTTCAACCAGGATAGCTTGATTCCAGTGGCATGGAGAGCACCGGACTCACGTCTGAGCATACCCGTCCCACTCGGGGTGACAAATGCAAAAACAACAGTTGATGGACAGAATGCAGAACAATGTCATACATTCACCCCAGTACAGAGATCTGGGCCTAAATCCATCGTTTTTTTGCTCACCATGCCATTCCAGTTTGAACCCAGCCATGTGCAAATCAGTCTTGACCCTGTGCCTCATGGGAACAGTCCAGCCCGAACTGCCAAGCCAGGTCCACCCTGGACTGGAACCAAGCATCCTAGGACCAGTTTCGGGGTTTCACCCCTCTTCAGCCAGGATAGCTTGATTCCAGTGGCATGGAGAGCACGGGACTCACGTCTGAGCATGCCCGTCCCACTCGGGGTGACAAATGCAAAAACAACAGTTGATGGACAGAATGCAGAACAATGTCATACATTCACCCCAGTACAGAGATCTGGGCCTAAATCCATCGTTTTTTTGCTCACCATGCCATTCCAGTTTGAACCCAGCCATGTGCAAATCAGTCTTGACCCTGTGCCTCATGGGAACAGTCCAGCCCGAACTGCCAAGCCAGGTCCACCCTGGACTGGAACCAAGCATCCTAGGACCGGTTTCGGGGTTTCACCCCTCTTCAGCCAGGATAGCTTGATTCCAGTGGCATGGAGAGCACGGGACTCACGTCTGAGCATACCCGTCCCACTCGGGGTGACAAATGCAAAAACAACAGTTGATGGACAGAATGCAGAACAATGTCATACATTCACCCCAGTACAGAGATCTGGGCCTAAATCCATCGTTTTTTTGCTCACCATGCCATTCCAGTTTGAACCCAGCCATGTGCAAATCAGTCTTGACCCTGTGCCTCATGGGAACAGTCCAGCCCGAACTGCCAAGCCAGGTCCACCCTGGACTGGAACCAAGCATCCTAGGACCAGTTTCGGGGTTTCACCCCTCTTCAGCCAGGATAGCTTGATTCCAGTGGCATGGAGAGCACGGGACTCACGTCTGAGCATACCCGTCCCACTCGGGGTGACAAATGCAAAAACAACAGTTGATGGACAGAATGCAGAACAATGTCATACATTCACCCCAGTACAGAGATCTGGGCCTAAATCCATTGTTTTTTTGCTCACCATGCCATTCCAGTTTGAACCCAGCCATGTGCAAATCAGTCTTGACCCAGTGCCTCATGGGAACAGTCCAGCCCGAACTGCCAAGCCAGGTCCACCCTGGACTGGAACCAAGCATCCTAGGACCGGTTTCGGGGTTTCACCCCTCTTCAGCCAGGATAGCTTGATTCCAGTGGCATGGAGAGCACGGGACTCACGTCTGAGCATACCCGTCCCACTCGGGGTGACAAATGCAAAAACAACAGTTGATGGACAGAATGCAGAACAATGTCATACATTCACCCCAGTACAGAGATCTGGGCCTAAATCCATCGTTTTTTTGCTCACCATGCCATTCCAGTTTGAACCCAGCCATGTGCAAATCAGTCTTGACCCTGTGCCTCATGGGAACAGTCCAGCCCGAACTGCCAAGCCAGGTCCACCCTGGACTGGAACCAAGCATCCTAGGACCGGTTTCGGGGTTTCACCCCTCTTCAGCCAGGATAGCTTGATTCCAGTGGCATGGAGAGCACGGGACTCACGTCTGAGCATACCCGTCCCACTCGGGGTGACAAATGCAAAAACAACAGTTGATGGACAGAATGCAGAACAATGTCATACATTCACCCCAGTACAGAGATCTGGGCCTAAATCCATCGTTTTTTTGCTCACCATGCCATTCCAGTTTGAACCCAGCCATGTGCAAATTTGTCTTGACCCTGTGCCTCATGGGAACAGTCCAGCCCGAACTGCCAAGCCAGGTCCACCCTGGACTGGAACCAAGCATCCTAGGACCGGTTTCGGGGTTTCACCCCTCTTCAGCCAGGATAGCTTGATTCCAGTGGCATGGAGAGCACGGGACTCACGTCTGAGCATACCCGTCCCACTCGGGGTGACAAATGCAAAAACAACAGTTGATAGACAGAATGCAGAACAATGTCATACATTCACCCCAGTACAGAGATCTGGGCCTAAATCCATCGTTTTTTTGCTCACCATGCCATTCCAGTTTGAACCCAGCCATGTGCAAATCAGTCTTGACCCTGTGCCTCATGGGAACAGTCCAGCCCGAACTGCCAAGCCAGGTCCACCCTGGACTGGAACCAAGCATCCTAGGACCGGTTTCGGGGTTTCACCCCTCTTCAACCAGGATAGCTTGATTCCAGTGGCATGGAGAGCACCGGACTCACGTCTGAGCATACCCGTCCCACTCGGGGTGACAAATGCAAAAACAACAGTTGATGGACAGAATGCAGAACAATGTCATACATTCACCCCAGTACAGAGATCTGGGCCTAAATCCATCGTTTTTTTGCTCACCATGCCATTCCAGTTTGAACCCAGCCATGTGCAAATCAGTCTTGACCCTGTGCCTCATGGGAACAGTCCAGCCCGAACTGCCAAGCCAGGTCCACCCTGGACTGGAACCAAGCATCCTAGGACCAGTTTCGGGGTTTCACCCCTCTTCAGCCAGGATAGCTTGATTCCAGTGGCATGGAGAGCACGGGACTCACGTCTGAGCATGCCCGTCCCACTCGGGGTGACAAATGCAAAAACAACAGTTGATGGACAGAATGCAGAACAATGTCATACATTCACCCCAGTACAGAGATCTGGGCCTAAATCCATCGTTTTTTTGCTCACCATGCCATTCCAGTTTGAACCCAGCCATGTGCAAATCAGTCTTGACCCTGTGCCTCATGGGAACAGTCCAGCCCGAACTGCCAAGCCAGGTCCACCCTGGACTGGAACCAAGCATCCTAGGACCGGTTTCGGGGTTTCACCCCTCTTCAGCCAGGATAGCTTGATTCCAGTGGCATGGAGAGCACGGGACTCACGTCTGAGCATACCCGTCCCACTCGGGGTGACAAATGCAAAAACAACAGTTGATGGACAGAATGCAGAACAATGTCATACATTCACCCCAGTACAGAGATCTGGGCCTAAATCCATCGTTTTTTTGCTCACCATGCCATTCCAGTTTGAACCCAGCCATGTGCAAATCAGTCTTGACCCTGTGCCTCATGGGAACAGTCCAGCCCGAACTGCCAAGCCAGGTCCAACCTGGACTGGAACCAAGCATCCTAGGACCGGTTTCGGGGTTTCACCCCTCTTCAGCCAGGATAGCTTGATTCCAGTGGCATGGAGAGCACGGGACTCACGTCTGAGCATACCCGTCCCACTCGGGGTGACAAATGCAAAAACAACAGTTGATGGACAGAATGCAGAACAATGTCATACATTCACCCCAGTACAGAGATCTGGGCCTAAATCCATCGTTTTTTTGCTCACCATGCCATTCCGGTTTGAACCCAGCCATGTGCAAATCAGTCTTGACCCTGTGCCTCATGGGAACAGTCCAGCCCGAACTGCCAAGCCAGGTCCACCCTGGACTGGAACCAAGCATCCTAGGACCGGTTTCGGGGTTTCACCCCTCTTCAGCCAGGATAGCTTGATTCCAGTGGCATGGAGAGCACGGGACTCACGTCTGAGCATACCCGTCCCACTCGGGGTGACAAATGCAAAAACAACAGTTGATGGACAGAATGCAGAACAATGTCATACATTCACCCCAGTACAGAGATCTGGGCCTAAATCCATAGTTTTTTTGCTCACCATGCCATTCCAGTTTGAACCCAGCCATGTGCAAATCAGTCTTGACCCTGTGCCTCATGGGAACAGTCCAGCCCGAACTGCCAAGCCAGGTCCACCCTGGACTGGAACCAAGCATCCTAGGACCGGTTTCGGGGTTTCACCCCTCTTCAGCCAGGATAGCTTGATTCCAGTGGCATGGAGAGCACGGGACTCACGTCTGAGCATACCCGTCCCACTCGGGGTGACAAATGCAAAAACAACAGTTGATGGACAGAATGCAGAACAATGTCATACATTCACCCCAGTACAGAGATCTGGGCCTAAATCCATCGTTTTTTTGCTCACCATGCCATTCCAGTTTGAACCCAGCCATGTGCAAATCAGTCTTGACCCTGTGCCTCATGGGAACAGTCCAGCCCGAACTGCCAAGCCAGGTCCACCCTGGACTGGAACCAAGCATCCTAGGACCAGTTTCGGGGTTTCACCCCTCTTCAGCCAGGATAGCTTGATTCCAGTGGCATGGAGAGCACGGGACTCACGTCTGAGCATACCCGTCCCACTCGGGGTGACAAATGCAAAAACAACAGTTGATGGACAGAATGCAGAACAATGTCATACATTCACCCCAGTACAGAGATCTGGGCCTAAATCCATCGTTTTTTTGCTCACCATGCCATTCCAGTTTGAACCCAGCCATGTGCAAATCAGTCTTGACCCTGTGCCTCATGGGAACAGTCCAGCCCGAACTGCCAAGCCAGGTCCACCCTGGACTGGAACCAAGCATCCTAGGACCGGTTTCGGGGTTTCACCCCTCTTCAGCCAGGATAGCTTGATTCCAGTGGCATGGAGAGCACGGGACTCACGTCTGAGCATACCCGTCCCACTCGGGGTGACAAATGCAAAAACAACAGTTGATGGACAGAATGCAGAACAATGTCATACATTCACCCCAGTACAGAGATCTGGGCCTAAATCCATCGTTTTTTTGCTCACCATGCCATTCCAGTTTGAACCCAGCCATGTGCAAATCAGTCTTGACCCTGTGCCTCATGGGAACAGTCCAGCCCGAACTGCCAAGCCAGGTCCACCCTGGACTGGAACCAAGCATCCTAGGACCGGTTTCGGGGTTTCACCCCTCTTCAGCCAGGATAGCTTGATTCCAGTGGCATGGAGAGCACGGGACTCACGTCTGAGCATACCCGTCCCACTCGGGGTGACAAATGCAAAAACAACAGTTGATGGACAGAATGCAGAACAATGTCATACATTCACCCCAGTACAGAGATCTGGGCCTAAATCCATCGTTTTTTTGCTCACCATGCCATTCCAGTTTGAACCCAGCCATGTGCAAATCAGTCTTGACCCTGTGCCTCATGGGAACAGTCCAGCCCGAACTGCCAAGCCAGGTCCACCCTGGACTGGAACCAAGCATCCTAGGACCGGTTTCGGGGTTTCACCCCTCTTCAACCAGGATAGCTTGATTCCAGTGGCATGGAGAGCACCGGACTCACGTCTGAGCATACCCGTCCCACTCGGGGTGACAAATGCAAAAACAACAGTTGATGGACAGAATGCAGAACAATGTCATACATTCACCCCAGTACAGAGATCTGGGCCTAAATCCATCGTTTTTTTGCTCACCATGCCATTCCAGTTTGAACCCAGCCATGTGCAAATCAGTCTTGACCCTGTGCCTCATGGGAACAGTCCAGCCCGAACTGCCAAGCCAGGTCCACCCTGGACTGGAACCAAGCATCCTAGGACCAGTTTCGGGGTTTCACCCCTCTTCAGCCAGGATAGCTTGATTCCAGTGGCATGGAGAGCACGGGACTCACGTCTGAGCATGCCCGTCCCACTCGGGGTGACAAATGCAAAAACAACAGTTGATGGACAGAATGCAGAACAATGTCATACATTCACCCCAGTACAGAGATCTGGGCCTAAATCCATCGTTTTTTTGCTCACCATGCCATTCCAGTTTGAACCCAGCCATGTGCAAATCAGTCTTGACCCTGTGCCTCATGGGAACAGTCCAGCCCGAACTGCCAAGCCAGGTCCACCCTGGACTGGAACCAAGCATCCTAGGACCGGTTTCGGGGTTTCACCCCTCTTCAGCCAGGATAGCTTGATTCCAGTGGCATGGAGAGCACGGGACTCACGTCTGAGCATACCCGTCCCACTCGGGGTGACAAATGCAAAAACAACAGTTGATGGACAGAATGCAGAACAATGTCATACATTCACCCCAGTACAGAGATCTGGGCCTAAATCCATCGTTTTTTTGCTCACCATGCCATTCCAGTTTGAACCCAGCCATGTGCAAATCAGTCTTGACCCTGTGCCTCATGGGAACAGTCCAGCCCGAACTGCCAAGCCAGGTCCAACCTGGACTGGAACCAAGCATCCTAGGACCGGTTTCGGGGTTTCACCCCTCTTCAGCCAGGATAGCTTGATTCCAGTGGCATGGAGAGCACGGGACTCACGTCTGAGCATACCCGTCCCACTCGGGGTGACAAATGCAAAAACAACAGTTGATGGACAGAATGCAGAACAATGTCATACATTCACCCCAGTACAGAGATCTGGGCCTAAATCCATCGTTTTTTTGCTCACCATGCCATTCCAGTTTGAACCCAGCCATGTGCAAATCAGTCTTGACCCTGTGCCTCATGGGAACAGTCCAGCCCGAACTGCCAAGCCAGGTCCACCCTGGACTGGAACCAAGCATCCTAGGACCGGTTTCGGGGTTTCACCCCTCTTCAGCCAGGATAGCTTGATTCCAGTGGCATGGAGAGCACGGGACTCACGTCTGAGCATACCCGTCCCACTCGGGGTGACAAATGCAAAAACAACAGTTGATGGACAGAATGCAGAACAATGTCATACATTCACCCCAGTACAGAGATCTGGGCCTAAATCCATCGTTTTTTTGCTCACCATGCCATTCCAGTTTGAACCCAGCCATGTGCAAATCAGTCTTGACCCTGTGCCTCATGGGAACAGTCCAGCCCGAACTGCCAAGCCAGGTCCACCCTGGACTGGAACCAAGCATCCTAGGACCGGTTTCGGGGTTTCACCCCTCTTCAGCCAGGATAGCTTGATTCCAGTGGCATGGAGAGCACGGGACTCACGTCTGAGCATACCCGTCCCACTCGGGGTGACAAATGCAAAAACAACAGTTGATGGACAGAATGCAGAACAATGTCATACATTCACCCCAGTACAGAGATCTGGGCCTAAATCCATCGTTTTTTTGCTCACCATGCCATTCCAGTTTGAACCCAGCCATGTGCAAATCAGTCTTGACCCTGTGCCTCATGGGAACAGTCCAGCCCGAACTGCCAAGCCAGGTCCACCCTGGACTGGAACCAAGCATCCTAGGACCAGTTTCGGGGTTTCACCCCTCTTCAGCCAGGATAGCTTGATTCCAGTGGCATGGAGAGCACGGGACTCACGTCTGAGCATACCCGTCCCACTCGGGGTGACAAATGCAAAAACAACAGTTGATGGACAGAATGCAGAACAATGTCATACATTCACCCCAGTACAGAGATCTGGGCCTAAATCCATCGTTTTTTTGCTCACCATGCCATTCCAGTTTGAACCCAGCCATGTGCAAATCAGTCTTGACCCTGTGCCTCATGGGAACAGTCCAGCCCGAACTGCCAAGCCAGGTCCACCCTGGACTGGAACCAAGCATCCTAGGACCAGTTTCGGGGTTTCACCCCTCTTCAGCCAGGATAGCTTGATTCCAGTGGCATGGAGAGCACGGGACTCACGTCTGAGCATGCCCGTCCCACTCGGGGTGACAAATGCAAAAACAACAGTTGATGGACAGAATGCAGAACAATGTCATACATTCACCCCAGTACAGAGATCTGGGCCTAAATCCATCGTTTTTTTGCTCACCATGCCATTCCAGTTTGAACCCAGCCATGTGCAAATCAGTCTTGACCCTGTGCCTCATGGGAACAGTCCAGCCCGAACTGCCAAGCCAGGTCCACCCTGGACTGGAACCAAGCATCCTAGGACCGGTTTCGGGGTTTCACCCCTCTTCAGCCAGGATAGCTTGATTCCAGTGGCATGGAGAGCACGGGACTCACGTTTGAGCATACCCGTCCCACTCGGGGTGACAAATGCAAAAACAACAGTTGATGGACAGAATGCAGAACAATGTCATACATTCACCCCAGTACAGAGATCTGGGCCTAAATCCATCGTTTTTTTGCTCACCATGCCATTCCAGTTTGAACCCAGCCATGTGCAAATCAGTCTTGACCCTGTGCCTCATGGGAACAGTCCAGCCCGAACTGCCAAGCCAGGTCCAACCTGGACTGGAACCAAGCATCCTAGGACCGGTTTCGGGGTTTCACCCCTCTTCAGCCAGGATAGCTTGATTCCAGTGGCATGGAGAGCACGGGACTCACGTCTGAGCATACCCGTCCCACTCGGGGTGACAAATGCAAAAACAACAGTTGATGGACAGAATGCAGAACAATGTCATACATTCACCCCAGTACAGAGATCTGGGCCTAAATCCATCGTTTTTTTGCTCACCATGCCATTCCAGTTTGAACCCAGCCATGTGCAAATCAGTCTTGACCCTGTGCCTCATGGGAACAGTCCAGCCCGAACTGCCAAGCCAGGTCCACCCTGGACTGGAACCAAGCATCCTAGGACCGGTTTCGGGGTTTCACCCCTCTTCAGCCAGGATAGCTTGATTCCAGTGGCATGGAGAGCACGGGACTCACGTCTGAGCATACCCGTCCCACTCGGGGTGACAAATGCAAAAACAACAGTTGATGGACAGAATGCAGAACAATGTCATACATTCACCCCAGTACAGAGATCTGGGCCTAAATCCATAGTTTTTTTGCTCACCATGCCATTCCAGTTTGAACCCAGCCATGTGCAAATCAGTCTTGACCCTGTGCCTCATGGGAACAGTCCAGCCCGAACTGCCAAGCCAGGTCCACCCTGGACTGGAACCAAGCATCCTAGGACCGGTTTCGGGGTTTCACCCCTCTTCAGCCAGGATAGCTTGATTCCAGTGGCATGGAGAGCACGGGACTCACGTCTGAGCATACCCGTCCCACTCGGGGTGACAAATGCAAAAACAACAGTTGATGGACAGAATGCAGAACAATGTCATACATTCACCCCAGTACAGAGATCTGGGCCTAAATCCATCGTTTTTTTGCTCACCATGCCATTCCAGTTTGAACCCAGCCATGTGCAAATCAGTCTTGACCCTGTGCCTCATGGGAACAGTCCAGCCCGAACTGCCAAGCCAGGTCCACCCTGGACTGGAACCAAGCATCCTAGGACCAGTTTTGGGGTTTCACCCCTCTTCAGCCAGGATAGCTTGATTCCAGTGGCATGGAGAGCACGGGACTCACGTCTGAGCATACCCGTCCCACTCGGGGTGACAAATGCAAAAACAACAGTTGATGGACAGAATGCAGAACAATGTCATACATTCACCCCAGTACAGAGATCTGGGCCTAAATCCATCGTTTTTTTGCTCACCATGCCATTCCAGTTTGAACCCAGCCATGTGCAAATCAGTCTTGACCCTGTGCCTCATGGGAACAGTCCAGCCCGAACTGCCAAGCCAGGTCCACCCTGGACTGGAACCAAGCATCCTAGGACCGGTTTCGGGGTTTCACCCCTCTTCAGCCAGGATAGCTTGATTCCAGTGGCATGGAGAGCACGGGACTCACGTCTGAGCATACCCGTCCCACTCGGGGTGACAAATGCAAAAACAACAGTTGATGGACAGAATGCAGAACAATGTCATACATTCACCCCAGTACAGAGATCTGGGCCTAAATCCATCGTTTTTTTGCTCACCATGCCATTCCAGTTTGAACCCAGCCATGTGCAAATCAGTCTTGACCCTGTGCCTCATGGGAACAGTCCAGCCCGAACTGCCAAGCCAGGTCCACCCTGGACTGGAACCAAGCATCCTAGGACCGGTTTCGGGGTTTCACCCCTCTTCAGCCAGGATAGCTTGATTCCAGTGGCATGGAGAGCACGGGACTCACGTCTGAGCATACCCGTCCCACTCGGGGTGACAAATGCAAAAACAACAGTTGATGGACAGAATGCAGAACAATGTCATACATTCACCCCAGTACAGAGATCTGGGCCTAAATCCATCGTTTTTTTGCTCACCATGCCATTCCAGTTTGAACCCAGCCATGTGCAAATCAGTCTTGACCCTGTGCCTCATGGGAACAGTCCAGCCCGAACTGCCAAGCCAGGTCCACCCTGGACTGGAACCAAGCATCCTAGGACCGGTTTCGGGGTTTCACCCCTCTTCAGCCAGGATAGCTTGATTCCAGTGGCATGGAGAGCACGGGACTCACGTCTGAGCATACCCGTCCCACTCGGGGTGACAAATGCAAAAACAACAGTTGATGGACAGAATGCAGAACAATGTCATACATTCACCCCAGTACAGAGATCTGGGCCTAAATCCATCGTTTTTTTGCTCACCATGCCATTCCAGTTTGAACCCAGCCATGTGCAAATCAGTCTTGACCCTGTGCCTCATGGGAACAGTCCAGCCCGAACTGCCAAGCCAGGTCCACCCTGGACTGGAACCAAGCATCCTAGGACCGGTTTCGGGGTTTCACCCCTCTTCAACCAGGATAGCTTGATTCCAGTGGCATGGAGAGCACCGGACTCACGTCTGAGCATACCCGTCCCACTCGGGGTGACAAATGCAAAAACAACAGTTGATGGACAGAATGCAGAACAATGTCATACATTCACCCCAGTACAGAGATCTGGGCCTAAATCCATCGTTTTTTTGCTCACCATGCCATTCCAGTTTGAACCCAGCCATGTGCAAATCAGTCTTGACCCTGTGCCTCATGGGAACAGTCCAGCCCGAACTGCCAAGCCAGGTCCACCCTGGACTGGAACCAAGCATCCTAGGACCAGTTTCGGGGTTTCACCCCTCTTCAGCCAGGATAGCTTGATTCCAGTGGCATGGAGAGCACGGGACTCACGTCTGAGCATGCCCGTCCCACTCGGGGTGACAAATGCAAAAACAACAGTTGATGGACAGAATGCAGAACAATGTCATACATTCACCCCAGTACAGAGATCTGGGCCTAAATCCATCGTTTTTTTGCTCACCATGCCATTCCAGTTTGAACCCAGCCATGTGCAAATCAGTCTTGACCCTGTGCCTCATGGGAACAGTCCAGCCCGAACTGCCAAGCCAGGTCCACCCTGGACTGGAACCAAGCATCCTAGGACCGGTTTCGGGGTTTCACCCCTCTTCAGCCAGGATAGCTTGATTCCAGTGGCATGGAGAGCACGGGACTCACGTCTGAGCATACCCGTCCCACTCGGGGTGACAAATGCAAAAACAACAGTTGATGGACAGAATGCAGAACAATGTCATACATTCACCCCAGTACAGAGATCTGGGCCTAAATCCATCGTTTTTTTGCTCACCATGCCATTCCAGTTTGAACCCAGCCATGTGCAAATCAGTCTTGACCCTGTGCCTCATGGGAACAGTCCAGCCCGAACTGCCAAGCCAGGTCCAACCTGGACTGGAACCAAGCATCCTAGGACCGGTTTCGGGGTTTCACCCCTCTTCAGCCAGGATAGCTTGATTCCAGTGGCATGGAGAGCACGGGACTCACGTCTGAGCATACCCGTCCCACTCGGGGTGACAAATGCAAAAACAACAGTTGATGGACAGAATGCAGAACAATGTCATACATTCACCCCAGTACAGAGATCTGGGCCTAAATCCATCGTTTTTTTGCTCACCATGCCATTCCAGTTTGAACCCAGCCATGTGCAAATCAGTCTTGACCCTGTGCCTCATGGGAACAGTCCAGCCCGAACTGCCAAGCCAGGTCCACCCTGGACTGGAACCAAGCATCCTAGGACCGGTTTCGGGGTTTCACCCCTCTTCAGCCAGGATAGCTTGATTCCAGTGGCATGGAGAGCACGGGACTCACGTCTGAGCATACCCGTCCCACTCGGGGTGACAAATGCAAAAACAACAGTTGATGGACAGAATGCAGAACAATGTCATACATTCACCCCAGTACAGAGATCTGGGCCTAAATCCATCGTTTTTTTGCTCACCATGCCATTCCAGTTTGAACCCAGCCATGTGCAAATCAGTCTTGACCCTGTGCCTCATGGGAACAGTCCAGCCCGAACTGCCAAGCCAGGTCCACCCTGGACTGGAACCAAGCATCCTAGGACCGGTTTCGGGGTTTCACCCCTCTTCAGCCAGGATAGCTTGATTCCAGTGGCATGGAGAGCACGGGACTCACGTCTGAGCATACCCGTCCCACTCGGGGTGACAAATGCAAAAACAACAGTTGATGGACAGAATGCAGAACAATGTCATACATTCACCCCAGTACAGAGATCTGGGCCTAAATCCATCGTTTTTTTGCTCACCATGCCATTCCAGTTTGAACCCAGCCATGTGCAAATCAGTCTTGACCCTGTGCCTCATGGGAACAGTCCAGCCCGAACTGCCAAGCCAGGTCCACCCTGGACTGGAACCAAGCATCCTAGGACCAGTTTCGGGGTTTCACCCCTCTTCAGCCAGGATAGCTTGATTCCAGTGGCATGGAGAGCACGGGACTCACGTCTGAGCATACCCGTCCCACTCGGGGTGACAAATGCAAAAACAACAGTTGATGGACAGAATGCAGAACAATGTCATACATTCACCCCAGTACAGAGATCTGGGCCTAAATCCATCGTTTTTTTGCTCACCATGCCATTCCAGTTTGAACCCAGCCATGTGCAAATCAGTCTTGACCCTGTGCCTCATGGGAACAGTCCAGCCCGAACTGCCAAGCCAGGTCCACCCTGGACTGGAACCAAGCATCCTAGGACCGGTTTCGGGGTTTCACCCCTCTTCAGCCAGGATAGCTTGATTCCAGTGGCATGGAGAGCACGGGACTCACGTCTGAGCATACCCGTCCCACTCGGGGTGACAAATGCAAAAACAACAGTTGATGGACAGAATGCAGAACAATGTCATACATTCACCCCAGTACAGAGATCTGGGCCTAAATCCATCGTTTTTTTGCTCACCATGCCATTCCAGTTTGAACCCAGCCATGTGCAAATCAGTCTTGACCCTGTGCCTCATGGGAACAGTCCAGCCCGAACTGCCAAGCCAGGTCCACCCTGGACTGGAACCAAGCATCCTAGGACCGGTTTCGGGGTTTCACCCCTCTTCAGCCAGGATAGCTTGATTCCAGTGGCATGGAGAGCACGGGACTCACGTCTGAGCATACCCGTCCCACTCGGGGTGACAAATGCAAAAACAACAGTTGATGGACAGAATGCAGAACAATGTCATACATTCACCCCAGTACAGAGATCTGGGCCTAAATCCATCGTTTTTTTGCTCACCATGCCATTCCAGTTTGAACCCAGCCATGTGCAAATCAGTCTTGACCCTGTGCCTCATGGGAACAGTCCAGCCCGAACTGCCAAGCCAGGTCCACCCTGGATTAGAACCAAGCATCCTAGGACCGGTTTCGGGGTTTCACCCCTCTTCAGCCAGGATAGCTTGATTCCAGTGGCATGGAGAGCACCGGACTCACGTCTGAGCATACCCGTCCCACTCGGGGTGACAAATGCAAAAACAACAGTTGATGGACAGAATGCAGAACAATGTCATACATTCACCCCAGTACAGAGATCTGGGCCTAAATCCATCGTTTTTTTGCTCACCATGCCATTCCAGTTTGAACCCAGCCATGTGCAAATCAGTCTTGACCCTGTGCCTCATGGGAACAGTCCAGCCCGAACTGACAAGCCAGGTCCACCCTGGACTGGAACCAAGCATCCTAGGACCAGTTTCGGGGTTTCACCCCTCTTCAGCCAGGATAGCTTGATTCCAGTGGCATGGAGAGCACGGGACTCACGTCTGAGCATGCCCGTCCCATTCGGGGTGACAAATGCAAAAACAACAGTTGATGGACAGAATTCAGAACAATGTCATACATTCACCCCAGTACAGAGATCTGGGCCTAAATCCATCGTTTTTTTGCTCACCATGCCATTCCAGTTTGAACCCAGCCATGTGCAAATCAGTCTTGACCCTGTGCCTCATGGGAACAGTCCAGCCCGAACTGCCAAGCCAGGTCCACCCTGGACTGGAACCAAGCATCCTAGGACCGGTTTCGGGGTTTCACCCCTCTTCAGCCAGGATAGCTTGATTCCAGTGGCATGGAGAGCACGGGACTCACGTCTGAGCATACCCGTCCCACTCGGGGTGACAAATGCAAAAACAACAGTTGATGGACAGAATGCAGAACAATGTCATACATTCACCCCAGTACAGAGATCTGGGCCTAAATCCATCGTTTTTTTGCTCACCATGCCATTCCAGTTTGAACCCAGCCATGTGCAAATCAGTCTTGACCCTGTGCCTCATGGGAACAGTCCAGCCCGAACTGCCAAGCCAGGTCCAACCTGGACTGGAACCAAGCATCCTAGGACCGGTTTCGGGGTTTCACCCCTCTTCAGCCAGGATAGCTTGATTCCAGTGGCATGGAGAGCACGGGACTCACGTCTGAGCATACCCGTCCCACTCGGGGTGACAAATGCAAAAACAACAGTTGATGGACAGAATGCAGAACAATGTCATACATTCACCCCAGTACAGAGATCTGGGCCTAAATCCATCGTTTTTTTGCTCACCATGCCATTCCAGTTTGAACCCAGCCATGTGCAAATCAGTCTTGACCCTGTGCCTCATGGGAACAGTCCAGCCCGAACTGCCAAGCCAGGTCCACCCTGGACTGGAACCAAGCATCCTAGGACCGGTTTCGGGGTTTCACCCCTCTTCAGCCAGGATAGCTTGATTCCAGTGGCATGGAGAGCACGGGACTCACTTCTGAGCATACCCGTCCCACTCGGGGTGACAAATGCAAAAACAACAGTTGATGGACAGAATGCAGAACAATGTCATACATTCACCCCAGTACAGAGATCTGGGCCTAAATCCATCGTTTTTTTTGCTCACCATGCCATTCCAGTTTGGACCCAGCCATGTGCAAATCAGTCTTGACCCTGTGCCTCATGGGAACAGTCCAGCCCGAACTGCCAAGCCAGGTCCACCCTGGACTGGAACCAAGCATCCTAGGACCGGTTTCGGGGTTTCACCTCTCTTCAGCCAGGATAGCTTGATTCCAGTGGCATGGAGAGCACGGGACTCACGTCTGAGCATACCCGTCCCACTCGGGGTGACAAATGCAAAAACAACAGTTGATGGACAGAATGCAGAACAATGTCATACATTCACCCCAGTACAGAGATCTGGGCCTAAATCCATCGTTTTTTTGCTCACCATGCCATTCCAGTTTGAACCCAGCCATGTGCAAATCAGTCTTGACCCTGTGCCTCATGGGAACAGTCCAGCCCGAACTGCCAAGCCAGGTCCACCCTGGACTGGAACCAAGCATCCTAGGACCGGTTTCGGGGTTTCACCCCTCTTCAGCCAGGATAGCTTGATTCCAGTGGCATGGAGAGCACGGGACTCACGTCTGAGCATACCCGTCCCACTCGGGGTAACAAATGCAAAAACAACAGTTGATGGACAGAATGCAGAACAATGTCATACATTCACCCCAGTACAGAGATCTGGGCCTAAATCCATCGTTTTTTTGCTCACCATGCCATTCCAGTTTGAACCCAGCCATGTGCAAATCAGTCTTGACCCTGTGCCTCATGGGAACAGTCCAGCCCGAACTGCCAAGCCAGGTCCACCCTGGACTGGAACCAAGCATCCCAGGACCGGTTTCGGGGTTTCACCCCTCTTCAGCCAGGATAGCTTGATTCCAGTGGCATGGAGAGCACGGGACTCACGTCTGAGCATACCCGTCCCACTCGGGGTGACAAATGCAAAAACAACAGTTGATGGACAGAATGCAGAACAATGTCATACATTCACCCCAGGACAGAGATCTGGGCCTAAATCCATCGTTTTTTTGCTCACCATGCCATTCCAGTTTGAACCCAGCCATGTGCAAATCAGTCTTGACCCTGTGCCTCATGGGAACAGTCCAGCCCGAACTGCCAAGCCAGGTCCACCCTGGACTGGAACAGAGCATCCTAGGACCGGTTTCGGGGTTTCACCCCTCTTCAGCCAGGATAGCTTGATTCCAGTGGCATGGAGAGCACGGGACTCACGTCTGAGCATACCCGTCCCACTCGGGGTGACAAATGCAAAAACAACAGTTGATGGACAGAATGCAGAACAATGTCATACATTCACCCCAGTACAGAGATCTGGGCCTAAATCCATCGTTTTTTTGCTCACCATGCCATTCCAGTTTGAACCCAGCCATGTGCAAATCAGTCTTGACCCTGTGCCTCATGGGAACAGTCCAGCCCGAACTGCCAAGCCAGGTCCACCCTGGACTGGAACCAAGCATCCTAGGACCGGTTTCGGGGTTTCACCCCTCTTCAGCCAGGATAGCTTGATTCCAGTGGCATGGAGAGCACGGGACTCACGTCTGAGCATACCCGTCCCACTCGGGGTGACAAATGCAAAAACAACAGTTGATGGACAGAATGCAGAACAATGTCATACATTCACCCCAGTACAGAGATCTGGGCCTAAATCCATCGTTTTTTTGCTCACCATGCCATTCCAGTTCGAACCCAGCCATGTGCAAATCAGTCTTGACCCTGTGCCTCATGGGAACAGTCCAGCCCGAACTGCCAAGCCAGGTCCACCCTGGACTGGAACCAAGCATCCTAGGACCGGTTTCGGGGTTTCACCCCTCTTCAGCCAGGATAGCTTGATTCCAGTGGCATGGAGAGCACGGGACTCACGTCTGAGCATACCCGTCCCACTCGGGGTGACAAATGCAAAAACAACAGTTGATGGACAGAATGCAGAACAATGTCATACATTCACCCCAGTACAGAGATCTGGGCCTAAATCCATCGTTTTTTTGCTCACCATGCCATTCCAGTTTGAACCCAGCCATGTGCAAATCAGTCTTGACCCTGTGCCTCATGGGAACAGTCCAGCCCGAACTGCCAAGCCAGGTCCACCCTGGACTGGAACCAAGCATCCTAGGACCGATTTCGGGGTTTCACCCCTCTTCAGCCAGGATAGCTTGATTCCAGTGGCATGGAGAGCACGGGACTCACGTCTGAGCATACCCGTCCCACTCGGGGTGACAAATGCAAAAACAACAGTTGATGGACAGAATGCAGAACAATGTCATACATTCACCCCAGTACAGAGATCTGGGCCTAAATCCATCGTTTTTTTGCTCACCATGCCATTCCAGTTTGAACCCAGCCATGTGCAAATCAGTCTTGACCCTGTGCCTCATGGGAACAGTCCAGCCCGAACTGCCAAGCCAGGTCCACCCTGGACTGGAACCAAGCATCCTAGGACCAGTTTCGGGGTTTCACCCCTCTTCAGCCAGGATAGCTTGATTCCAGTGGCATGGAGAGCACGGGACTCACGTCTGAGCATACCCGTCCCACTCGGGGTGACAAATGCAAAAACAACAGTTGATGGACAGAATGCAGAACAATGTCATACATTCACCCCAGTACAGAGATCTGAGCCTAAATCCATCGTTTTTTTGCTCACCATGCCATTCCAGTTTGAACCCAGCCATGTGCAAATCAGTCTTGACCCTGTGCCTCATGGGAACAGTCCAGCCCGAACTGCCAAGCCAGGTCCACCCTGGACTGGAACCAAGCATCCTAGGACCGGTTTCGGGGTTTCACCCCTCTTCAGCCAGGATAGCTTGATTCCAGTGGCATGGAGAGCACGGGACTCACGTCTGAGCATACCCGTCCCACTCGGGGTGACAAATGCAAAAACAACAGTTGATGGACAGAATGCAGAACAATGTCATACATTCACCCCAGTACAGAGATCTGGGCCTAAATCCATCGTTTTTTTGCTCACCATGCCATTCCAGTTTGAACCCAGCCATGTGCAAATCAGTCTTGACCCTGTGCCTCATGGGAACAGTCCAGCCCGAACTGCCAAGCCAGGTCCACCCTGGACTGGAACCAAGCATCCTAGGACCGGTTTCGGGGTTTCACCCCTCTTCAGCCAGGATAGCTTGATTCCAGTGGCATGGAGAGCACGGGACTCACGTCTGAGCATACCCGTCCCACTCGGGGTGACAAATGCAAAAACAACAGTTGATGGACAGAATGCAGAACAATGTCATACATTCACCCCAGTACAGAGATCTGGGCCTAAATCCATCGTTTTTTTGCTCACCATGCCATTCCAGTTTGAACCCAGCCATGTGCAAATCAGTCTTGACCCTGTGCCTCATGGGAACAGTCCAGCCCGAACTGCCAAGCCAGGTCCACCCTGGACTGGAACCAAGCATCCTAGGACCAGTTTCGGGGTTTCACCCCTCTTCAGCCAGGATTGCTTGATTCCAGTGGCATGGAGAGCACGGGACTCACGTCTGAGCATACCCGTCCCACTCGGGGTGACAAATGCAAAAACAACAGTTGATGGACAGAATGCAGAACAATGTCATACATTCACCCCAGTACAGAGATCTGAGCCTAAATCCATAGTTTTTTTGCTCACCATGCCATTCCAGTTTGAACCCAGCCATGTGCAAATCAGTCTTGACCCTGTGCCTCATGGGAACAGTCCAGCCCGAACTGCCAAGCCAGGTCCACCCTGGACTGGAACCAAGCATCCTAGGACCGGTTTCGGGGTTTCACCCCTCTTCAGCCAGGATAGCTTGATTCCAGTGGCATGGAGAGCACGGGACTCACGTCTGAGCATACCCGTCCCACTCGGGGTGACAAATGCAAAAACAACAGTTGATGGACAGAATGCAGAACAATGTCATACATTCACCCCAGTACAGAGATCTGGGCCTAAATCCATCGTTTTTTTGCTCACCATGCCATTCCAGTTTGAACCCAGCCATGTGCAAATCAGTCTTGACCCTGTGCCTCATGGGAACAGTCCAGCCCGAACTGCCAAGCCAGGTCCACCCTGGACTGGAACCAAGCATCCTAGGACCGGTTTCGGGGTTTCACCCCTCTTCAGCCAGGATAGCTTGATTCCAGTGGCATGGAGAGCACGGGACTCACGTCTGAGCATACCCGTCCCACTCGGGGTGACAAATGCAAAAACAACAGTTGATGGACAGAATGCAGAACAATGTCATACATTCACCCCAGTACAGAGATCTGGGCCTAAATCCATCGTTTTTTTGCTCACCATGCCATTCCAGTTTGAACCCAGCCATGTGCAAATCAGTCTTGACCCTGTGCCTCATGGGAACAGTCCAGCCCGAACTGCCAAGCCAGGTCCACCCTGGACTGGAACAAAGCATCCTAGGACCGGTTTCGGGGTTTCACCCCTCTTCAGCCAGGATAGCTTGATTCCAGTGGCATGGAGAGCACGGGACTCACGTCTGAGCATACCCGTCCCACTCGGGGTGACAAATGCAAAAACAACAGTTGATGGACAGAATGCAGAACAATGTCATACATTCACCCCAGTACAGAGATCTGGGCCTAAATCCATCATTTTTTTGCTCACCATGCCATTCCAGTTTGAACCCAGCCATGCGCAAATCAGACTTGACCCTGTGCCTCATGGGAACAGTCCAGCCCGAACTGCCAAGCCAGGTCCACCCTGGACTGGAACCAAGCATCCTAGGACCGGTTTCGGGGTTTCACCCCTCTTCAGCCAGGATAGCTTGATTCCAGTGGCATGGAGAGCACGGGACTCACGTCTGAGCATACCCGTCCCACTCGGGGTGACAAATGCAAAAACAACAGTTGATGGACAGAATGCAGAACAATGTCATACATTCACCCCAGTACAGAGATCTGGGCCTAAATCCATCGTTTTTTTGCTCACCATGCCATTCCAGTTTGAACCCAGCCATGTGCAAATCAGTCTTGACCCTGTGCCTCATGGGAACAGTCCAGCCCGAACTGCCAAGCCAGGTCCACCCTGGACTGGAACCAAGCATCCTAGGACCAGTTTCGGGGTTTCGCCCCTCTTCAGCCAGGATAGCTTGATTCCAGTGGCATGGAGAGCACGGGACTCACGTCTGAGCATACCCGTCCCACTCGGGGTGACAAATGCAAAAACAACAGTTGATGGACAGAATGCAGAACAATGTCATACATTCACCCCAGTACAGAGATCTGGGCCTAAATCCATCGTTTTTTTGCTCACCATGCCATTCCAGTTTGAACCCAGCCATGTGCAAATCAGTCTTGACCCTGTGCCTCATGGGAACAGTCCAGCCCGAACTGCCAAGCCAGGTCCACCCTGGACTGGAACCAAGCATCCTAGGACCGGTTTCGGGGTTTCACCCCTCTTCAGCCAGGATAGCTTGATTCCAGTGGCATGGAGAGCACGGGACTCACGTCTAAGCATACCCGTCCCACTCGGGGTGACAAGTGCAAAAACAACAGTTGATGGACAGAATGCAGAACAATGTCATACATTCACCCCAGTACAGAGATCTGGGCCTAAATCCATCGTTTTTGTGCTCACCATGCCATTCCAGTTTGAACCCAGCCATGTGCAAATCAGTCTTGACCCTGTGCCTCATGGGAACAGTCCAGCCCGAACTGCCAAGCCAGGTCCACCCTGGACTGGAACCAAGCATCCTAGGACCGGTTTCGGGGTTTCACCCCTCTTCAGCCAGGATAGCTTGATTCCAGTGGCATGGAGAGCACGGGACTCACGTCTGAGCTTACCCGTCCCACTCGGGGTGACAAATGCAAAAACAACAGTTGATGGACAGAATGCAGAACAATGTCATACATTCACCCCAGTACAGAGATCTGGGCCTAAATCCATCGTTTTTTTGCTCACCATGCCATTCCAGTTTGAACCCAGCCATGTGCAAATCAGTCTTGACCCTGTGCCTCATGGGAACAGTCCAGCCCGAACTGCCAAGCCAGGTCCACCCTGGACTGGAACCAAGCATCCTAGGACCGGTTTCGGGGTTTCACCCCTCTTCAGCCAGGATAGCTTGATTCCAGTGGCATGGAGAGCACGGGACTCACGTCTGAGCATACCCGTCCCACTCGGGGTGACAAATGCAAAAACAACAGTTGATGGACAGAATGCAGAACAATGTCATACATTCACCCCAGTACAGAGATCTGGGCCTAAATCCATCGTTTTTTTGCTCACCATGCCATTCCAGTTTGAACCCAGCCATGTGCAAATCAGTCTTGACCCTGTGCCTCATGGGAACAGTCCAGCCCGAACTGCCAAGCCAGGTCCACCCTGGACTGGAACCAAGCATCCTAGGACCGGTTTCGGGGTTTCACCCCTCTTCAGCCAGGATAGCTTGATTCCAGTGGCATGGAGAGCACGGGACTCACGTCTGAGCATACCCGTCCCACTCGGGGTGACAAATGCAAAAACAACAGTTGATGGACAGAATGCAGAACAATGTCATACATTCACCCCAGTACAGAGATCTGGGCCTAAATCCATCGTTTTTTTGCTCACCATGCCATTCCAGTTTGAACCCAGCCATGTGCAAATCAGTCTTGACCCTGTGCCTCATGGGAACAGTCCAGCCCGAATTGCCAAGCCAGGTCCACCCTGGACTGGAAGAAAGCATCCTAGGACCGGTTTCGGGGTTTCACCCCTCTTCAGCCAGGATAGCTTGATTCCAGTGGCATGGAGAGCACGGGACTCACGTCTGAGCATACCCATCCCACTCGGGGTGACAAATGCAAAAACAACAGTTGATGGACAGAATGCAGAACAATGTCATACATTCACCCCAGTACAGAGATCTGGGCCTAAATCCATCGTTTTTTTGCTCACCATGCCATTCCAGTTTGAACCCAGCCATGTGCAAATCAGTCTTGACCCTGTGCCTCATGGGAACAGTCCAGCCCGAACTGCCAAGCCAGGTCCACCCTGGACTGGAACCAAGCATCCTAGGACCGGTTTCGGGGTTTCACCCCTCTTCAGCCAGGATAGCTTGATTCCAGTGGCATGGAGAGCACGGGACTCACGTCTGAGCATACCCGTCCCACTCGGGGTGACAAATGCAAAAACAACAGTTGATGGACAGAATGCAGAACAATGTCATACATTCACCCCAGTACAGAGATCTGGGCCTAAATCCATCGTTTTTTTGCTCACCATGCCATTCCAGTTTGAACCCAGCCATGTGCAAATCAGTCTTGACCCTGTGCCTCATGGGAACAGTCCAGCCCGAACTGCCAAGCCAGGTCCACCCTGGACTGGAACCAAGCATCCTAGGACCGGTTTCGGGGTTTCACCCCTCTTCAGCCAGGATAGCTTGATTCCAGTGGCATGGAGAGCACGGGACTCACGTCTGAGCATACCCGTCCCACTCGGGGTGACAAATGCAAAAACAACAGTTGATGGACAGAATGCAGAACAATGTCATACATTCACCCCAGTACAGAGATCTGGGCCTAAATCCATCATTTTTTTGCTCACCATGCCATTCCAGTTTGAACCCAGCCATGTGCAAATCAGTCTTGACCCTGTGCCTCATGGGAACAGTCCAGCCCGAACTGCCAAGCCAGGTCCACCCTGGACTGGAACCAAGCATCCTAGGACCGGTTTCGGGGTTTCACCCCTCTTCAGCCAGGATAGCTTGATTCCAGTGGCATGGAGAGCACGGGACTCACGTCTGAGCATACCCGTCCCACTCGGGGTGACAAATGCAAAAACAACAGTTGATGGACAGAATGCAGAACAATGTCATACATTCACCCCAGTACAGAGATCTGGGCCTAAATCCATCGTTTTTTTGCTCACCATGCCATTCCAGTTTGAACCCAGCCATGTGCAAATCAGTCTTGACCCTGTGCCTCATGGGAACAGTCCAGCCCGAACTGCCAAGCCAGGTCCACCCTGGACTGGAACCAAGCATCCTAGGACCAGTTTCGGGGTTTCACCCCTCTTCAGCCAGGATAGCTTGATTCCAGTGGCATGGAGAGCACGGGACTCACTTCTGAGCATACCCGTCCCACTCGGGGTGACAAATGCAAAAACAACAGTTGATGGACAGAATGCAGAACAATGTCATACATTCACCCCAGTACAGAGATCTGGGCCTAAATCCATCGTTTTTTTGCTCACCATGCCATTCCAGTTTGAACCCAGCCATGTGCAAATCAGTCTTGACCCTGTGCCTCATGGGAACAGTCCAGCCCGAACTGCCAAGCCAGGTCCACCCTGGACTGGAACCAAGCATCCTAGGACCGGTTTCGGGGTTTCACCCCTCTTCAGCCAGGATAGCTTGATTCCAGTGGCATGGAGAGCACGGGACTCACGTCTGAGCATACCCGTCCCACTCGGGGTGACAAATGCAAAAACAACAGTTGATGGACAGAATGCAGAACAATGTCATACATTCACCCCAGTACAGAGATCTGGGCCTAAATCCATCGTTTTTTTGCTCACCATGCCATTCCAGTTTGAACCTAGCCATGTGCAAATCAGTCTTGACCCTGTGCCTCATGGGAACAGTCCAGCCCGAACTGCCAAGCCAGGTCCACCCTGGACTGGAACAAAGCATCCTAGGACCGGTTTCGGGGTTTCACCCCTCTTCAGCCAGGATAGCTTGATTCCAGTGGCATGGAGAGCACGGGACTCACGTCTGAGCATACCCATCCCACTCGGGGTGACAAATGCAAAAACAACAGTTGATGGACAGAATGCAGAACAATGTCATACATTCACCCCAGTACAGAGATCTGGGCCTAAATCCATCGTTTTTTTGCTCACCATGCCATTCCAGTTTGAACCCAGCCATGTGCAAATCAGTCTTGACCCTGTGCCTCATGGGAACAGTCCAGCCCGAACTGCCAAGCCAGGTCCACCCTGGACTGGAACCAAGCATCCTAGGACCGGTTTCGGGGTTTCACCCCTCTTCAGCCAGGATAGCTTGATTCCAGTGGCATGGAGAGCGTGGGACTCACATCTGAGCATACCCGTCCCACTCGGGGTGACAAATGCAAAAACAACAGTTGATGGACAGAATGCAGAACAATGTCATACATTCACCCCAGTACAGAGATCTGGGCCTAAATCCATCGTTTTTTTGCTCACCATGCCATTCCAGTTTGAACCCAGCCATGTGCAAATCAGTCTTGACCCTGTGCCTCATGGGAACAGTCCAGCCCGAACTGCCAAGCCAGGTCCACCCTGGACTGGAACAAAGCATCCTAGGACCGGTTTCGGGGCTTGTGGTTAGGGCTGGACTGTTCCCATGAGGCACAGGGTCAGACTGATTTGCATATGGCCATGTCTGAACTGGGGTGGCAGAGTGGGCTAAAGAACGGTGATGGATCAAACCCAGATCTGTTGACTGGGTGTGAGTGTTTGATTGGTTCTGATGCTCCGTCCATCGCCACTCCCTTTTGTACCGCTTTGTTCGCCATAAGTTGGCAGGGTATGCTCAGACGTGAGTCCCTTGCTCACTTTGCCACTGGATTCAAGCAAGCCTGGCTGAAGACGGCTGAAATGCCAGAAACCGGTCCTAGGAAGCTTGTTTCCGGTCCAGGGAAGGCATGGCTTGTGGTTAGGGCTGGACTGTTCCCATGAGGCACAGGCTCAGACTGATTTGCATATGGCCATGTCTGAACCGGGGTGGCAGAGTGGGCTAAAGAACGGTGATGGATCAAACCCAGATCTGTTGACTGGGTGTGAGTGTTTGATTGGTTCTGATGCTCCGTCCATCACCACTCCCTTTTGTACCTATTATTAAGAGAGCCGATAATAGGAGGCAGCGCCGAACTTAAGACCAGGAAAATCTTGGTCTTAAGGTGGTGAAATGAGGAGAAATGCTTCATTTCTCCTCGTTTTTGCTTTTTCCATGTGTGCTGCCTTGTGCAGCACACACGGAAAAAGCAAAATGACAAGGTTTGTTTATGTACAGGAAGGTATCCCTTCCTGTACATAAACAAACCTTTTTTTAAAATGCCATTTTGTAACTTACATGTGTGCTGCATGAAGCAGCACACATGTAAGTTACAAAATGGCATTTTAGATTTGTTTATGTACAGGAAAGGACACCTTCCTGTACATAAACAAACCTCCCTGCTCGCAGACACCTTTGCACTCTGGTGCAAGGGTGCCTGCATTGGCGTTAATTCGTGAGACTTAGCACCATCGCAGGGGGAAATGCCAGGCTGCACCATACCCTTGGTAATATGGTGCAGCCTGGCGCTTCCCAAGTGGTGATGAGAGGCGTTAAGCCAAGGAGGCTAACGCCTCTCACCACCACTTCCTAGATAACATGCCCCCAAATTTTTGACAGATGATATTTAGGACACTATTTTTTTTTCCAGAGGATATTGAGGCCACGATAGACTGAAGTGCCTGAGTCTACGCAAACATGTTTAGAAAATAGCATGCAGACTAGTTCCGCAAAAGAAAGTAGAGTAACACTCTGGGCCAGATGTACAAAGGTATTTTGCGGGCTTAAATGGGCTTTAGACCATAAAACCTGTGGCCCATTATAAGATTCCAATAAAGGGTGAAGTCCAAGCGATGTAAATTTCTGAAGAAGGATTTAATAAAAGGAGGCACAGTACTGCCACATTACGATCTCCAGGTAGAATGAAAGGAGAACAGTAAGTAATGACAGTTCTATACAGAATGTACAGACAGTGTGGCGTGTTCCACAATCAAAAATATACAAGAGATTAAAAGGGCCAGACACAAGAAAATAAATACAATGATGACAATGTAACACATCTCTTCCCTAAGGAAAATTATGAACTCCCTTGAACGCATTTTGTAACACGTTTGACATTCCATACTTTACCATCCTGTGTTACAACACTATTGTAATTAACTTTAACAATTGTAATCGGTTTTCCAAATTTGGATTCACCTTTATGCACTAAACCGGGCTTAAGCACTCTAACCCATTCTCCAACAGTAAAAGATGGTTCTTTGACCTTCATACGGAGATCATAGTAGCATTTGCTCTTCTGTTGCTTGGCTTCTACCTTTTCAGCTACATCATCCAAATGGATTTCAGAGTCGCAATGTTTCATGTTCTTTTTGAACCACCAAGGACACAATTTAGAAACAGGGTCCCTAACCCTCAACAAACGGAAAGGTGAAATTTCAGTTGTGGCATGATGAGTTATACGGTACAACCAGAGCTTTTCTCGTAACTTATCCTTCCACCTAGCACCAAAATTACGGGACCACAAGATGTCTTGTTTAAGGACCCTATTGTATCTCTCCACCTGTCCATTACCTTGAGGTTCATACAGCGCTGTGGTCATGTGCTTGATATTATAAAATTTAAGAAACTCTAACATCTCGAGGGACTTGAATTGTACTCCATTGTCAGAAATAAGAACTTCTGGATAACCTTCTCGGGCAAAAATAACGAGGATGGGATCAGAACAATGGTCCAAAAATTAAATGTACCGCTCCTGTGCCTCAATTGCAGTACAAGGTACTCCCGTCGTCGCCAGTATAAGATTCCAATAAAGGGTGAAGTCCAAGCGATGTAAATTTCTGAAGAAGGATTTAATAAAAGGAGGCACAGTACCTCCACATTACGATCTCCAGGTAGAATGAAAGGAGAACAGTAAGTCATGACAGTTCTATACAGAATGTACAGACAGCGTGGCGTGTGCTACAATCAAAAATATACAAGAGAGTAAAAGGGCCAGACACAAGAAAATAAATACAATGATGACAATGTAACACCCATGCACTAATCCTATTTTACGAGACGCAAATCAATTAGCAACTCGCAAAATAGGATTAGCGTCTCGCTATTAGGAAGGGGCGTTCCAAGGGCGTCCCTTCCTAATAGCGACTTCTTAAGCTATGTAAGAATGTTTTGCGGTCTCAAAACACTCACAGTTTACCACCCTTCTCAGAAGGGTGGCAAAGCACTCGCAAACGGGAAGGGGTCTCCAGGGGTCCCCTTCCCCTTTGTGAATGGGTGCGCAAATATTTCAGAGGCCTCGCCATGATAAGGTGGGCCAGAAGTAATGGGGTAGTCACCCAATGTAGCCTTAATCCTGGTACGGTCCAATCTTAAGTACCTCCCTCAGGGCGAAGACGGTACCATGCTATTATACCCTGGATTATCCTTCTCTCTTCAAGAGAAGTGTCTATCTTCGAAATATTTATTCCTGTTGAAACGAGTTTTGTATAAACTCGACTTGTGAAGTATACCTACCGTGGACACCCCACCAGTGATATGTTTTAGGAGTGCCCGGCTCCTTGATTTCATGCCCTGAAGAAGTCCATCACTGGACGAAACACGTTGGCTGTGCTGTGCTTTTTTACAAAAAAGAATATTGTGAATAAAAGAAGAGATTTAAAGAAAAACACTATGGACATGGAGCAGTGATTTATTGTCTTATTGTCTAGTGGTGCACCTTTGCATTTTGTTTTGAAATTACTATAATCCTGTATTGCATTGCACCGTGGCAGTGGGTGCATTAACAGTGTGCACACATGTTGTAAGGGAGATTCCCATTGGATATATAGTAATTGGGGATAGCGGGTCAGATGCTAAGGCTTTACAGGGTACACTGTCACTAGTTGCTTTTTGCTCCTAAAATATTTGTTAATGGCAGGCAGTGGTCCCAGGGAACATTGCCTGCCCTTAAAAAATTAAACTGAAAAGCTTCTTTTTTATTTTATAAATGCATCCCGTTTTCCTTTAAGGAAAACGGGCTGCATTTTTTAAAAAACCTGCTTTATTTAAAAGCAGTCCCAGACATGGAGGTCTGCTGACCACAGCAAGCCACCATCCCTGTCATTAAAGATTCAGGGGCACCATCCCTGGGAGGGCCAGCCATTCTCAATGGGGTCGCAAATTGCGTCAGCCTCATTAATATGCATGAGGCATGCAATTTGCGACCCCATTGGGAATCGCAAACAGTGTCTCAGACACTGTTGTGCATCCTAATTAGCGAGTCTCAAATTGCGAGTCGCAAATGCGATGCAAATTGCGACTCGCTAATTGGCGAGTCGGACACCGATTGCTGAGAAAGAGCTACTCTGTGTATTGGTTTGGCAGGAATAATGGTATACATTTGCGTTTTATGGTATACACAGAGTTCCTATAAACTTCCGCATTGCACTGTACCATCAATACTTATTGCTGCTTAAACAAAAAAGAAAGTTGTAACAAGTCAAAGATTCATGACATTTCTTCAGATAGCCTTCTACACTCTTTAGTGGCGGAAAGCATTTCAGCAAGTTCAATGCGGAGGAGTAGAGCATTTCGGGAAGAACTGGTACTACTATATATAGGTAAGGAGTTGACAGCCTTTCATCGGGGGCTCACGCACACAGGTAAGAGACGGTGTCTCAGCAGGGACACTCTCTCATTGGGAATGAATTGAAAGCATTTTATCAGGAAATCCTACACACTTGGGAAGTAGGAGAGAACGTATTCGGGGATTCTCTCACACTGAAAGGAATAACAGCATTTCAGCAAGCACTCCTACGCCAGTGACTGGAGTACAAAATTACAGAAGGTGCTCCGATATACTAGGAAGGGGGGGGGGGTTCATTTTAAGTAGAGGCTCTAATGCAGCCGAGGGAGGGTGGACAGAAAACGGATATCAGCTTCTACAATAGTAAATGCAGGTCAGCATTTCAGCAGGCACTCCCAACCCTTAAGAATGGGGGATCGTGCTGGCAGGTCCTTCCATAGGTACAGGTGGCCAGTGTCGACCCATAATGAGGGACAGCATGTTAACAATGTTCGAGTGGGTGGGGGGCATTTGCTGAAAGGAGTGTCACCTGGGTAAATTCAGGCTGGTCAACATGGTCTGTTAGTGACAGGCAGGGCCCTTATGTCCTTTCACCCCATGCTCAGTGGCGTAAGGTAACATGCCCCCCCCCCCCCCACACGCCCCTCTGCAGGATGTGCTGAAGGGCCCTTGAGTCTCCAATATATCAGTAATTCATTGGCCTTGAGCTGGATGGGGCCCTCTGAACGGTTGGTGCCGCTGAAGGCCCCCCTCCTACCCTTCGCACCGCAGGGGTCTCCGGGGGTCCGTTACGCCACACCCTATGCTTTTATGTCCATATCGATTCCTCTTTGAGTGAGTGATTGCAGCAGTATGTGCACGCGCACACTATGGCTGGGGCACTCCCAGGATACCGCCAACTCCTAGGGTTACTGCCCAGAATGTAGCTCTCTGGGAAAGCCGTCCCTTCAAACGTGTACTTTTTATGTGTCCTCCCAGCCTTTGAAGAGGCCTTGAGCGCGGCGCGGCTGTGTTAAAGCCCGGCTAATCGCCGACATGGCCTGGCACCACGGGCAAACCGCGGATTAGTCATGAAAGGGACCCTACGGCATATTTGCTTTGAAAAATTAGCCACTTGAGCAGGGCTGAAAGTTTCCTAGATGTTGCGGTTACATGAAAGCACAGCGAGGCATTCTCTGCCGGCTGCATAATGCACTGGCAGCTGCTCGGAGAATTACTGCGCAATGCTGCACCGAGCCGGTGACCCTGGGGTCATAGGTGTGCTTGTGCACCGGCCTTCTGCGGAGTCCGGCAGCTTGTGGATGAAAGGAATGTACCGGCAACCCGTAGGTTAAAGGAATGTACCGGCAACCCGTGGGTTAAAGGTGTTCAAGGCACCTGCAGATTCCGGCAGCACAAGTGTTAAGAAGTGCAGAGGCCTCCTAGGCAGTCTGACAACCCCAGGGTGGACGGTGGAATCCAGTGACCTGGGGGTTAACGTTGTGCACACGGCCCTGCAGACTCCGGCGGCCCGTGGGCTCAAGGTATGCACAGCACCGACGGTCATCCTACAGACTCCGGCAGCCTAAGGATGAGAGATGAGAGGTGGACACTGTCCCTGCAGAGTCCGGTAACCTTACAGGTGGACAACTATGGAATCCGGCTACCGAGGGTTAATGACATGTTGACGTTGTTCACCTAGACCTGACAATTCCGGCTATCCAGGACTGACTATGCACGGGGGTCTGAGGGGTTAGACAGACCGTGGGTTAAAGTTTTGTTTGTACAGTGTCCTGCAGAGCTGTGCAAACCGTGCAGTAAAAGGGACGGGTGCATCGGCCCGGTGCATTTCGGCAACCCTACCCTAGGGGTAACCGTGTGCACCGGGCCCTGTAGAGCCCGGCAGCCCAGTGGTTAAATGTGCCATATGTAGCTATGCAGAGTAGTAAGACGACTCTAAATCTAGTGATGAATGAATGCACCCCAAGGCAGGCTCTAGCCAGGTTTGTCCCGGACACGCCCCTTTCAGGCACGTCCCTCATGCTTCAGGGCCTCCAGACCATCTCTCGCCATGTTCATATTGTGACTGCGTCTTTCTGCCCAGCCAGCTCTCTGCCCCCCCTACACACTGCGCCACCACACACATGATATGTTCAGTACTGCCAGGAATCCCTGCCTCTCTCCTGTCAAGATCCTTTTTAGTGTACATTCCTCGCCTAGACTTTCAAAGAGAGATGGTGTAGGAGAGGTAATGGTAGATAACACTAATAAGCAGCGATGCTGCCCCTTTGTGCTCCAGATGCTAACACTAAGAAGAAAGCTTTGATAAGTGGTGAATGGAATGGGAGTCCTCTGGGAGAGTCCCCCACTGAAAGCAGGAGCCTAATGCAAAATAACGCCCCCCCCCCCCAATCTGTTGAGCCGCACGAGTCTCTCATATCTCACAGATATTCTTTGGCCTTGGCTGAATGGGAGCCCCTGAAGCGTTGCCCCTGACTGAACGGCTGATGAGTCCAGGCTCTGGAAGGAAAGAGGTAAGACGCTTTAGGCATGCGTGAGGGAGAGATATGAAGGAGCTGAGACCTGGGTCGCCTTCGAGGCTGGACTTGGGATTGTGTTGACGCTGGTGATTCAAGGTGGTCCAACCCTGCTCGGTGACCGGAGAGGCAGGGCTGCACCTGGCTTTAGGGGACACAAGGAGCACCCCACGGGGCTTAAGACCTGGGGAGGATGGATTGAGCCATCATCAGTTATCTACCTTGTGAAGAGCACTGAGAAAATACACCCAGTTTTTTTTCTAGACATGTATATCATTTGCACCCTCCTGCTCAATCCTCTTGGAGACAGTGGGACCAATTCGCTACACTCAGTTGCTTCAATAAGGTGCTGATGGGCACTCATTCTCCAGGGCTGATTTGAGCTCCCAGTCCCCTGCTCATAGGTTAAGTATGAGTGTATCATGGAAAGCTGAAGAGGGCACTTGGGGAGAAATATATGATGCTGGTGGCGAAGGGGTATGTATGAGGTACTTATACAGCTTGAACCTAGCCAAAAAACAGTAGAGCCCGAGCAGGGTCAAAGGCAAAGATTCAGTCAGCCTGTGATTGGCAGGGCAGATGGCTTCTAAGGGTGAAAGTGGACTGCTGTTGCAACATGACATAGTGCTCTTTAAAGAGGTGTGTCCCGCACTCCTGAATTGGAGCAGGGTTGGTGCAGACCTCATGGATACAGGGATGCCGTGGCAGATCCTGTGTACACAGACGGAGAAAGCCTCTTGCACTTTCTTCCCTTTTTTGCACTTCTCTGCCTCCGGTCTGATGGTGTCTTAGCTGTCGGTGTGTCAAGAGTCTCCGCAGATAGTGAGCATGTCAGCCGCATAGGTAGAGATGCAAGTCTTGGTGGCTTTGTAGAGGATGCAGCTGATTTTGAAGATGGTGTGGGCAAGTGATGGGAGCCAGGGGAGTTCCACCAGTATCAGGGTGATGTGGTCACAGGACCACATGAAGTCATGTCACTTAGGAGACAAAGTTCAGGGGATTCCCTTTTTGAAGCAGACTTTGGTTAATTTTAACATTCCGGGTGTAAAATGACTGATTTAATTAAGCCCCTGTCTTGTCTTGTCTGTCTTGATGGTTCTGTCGATGCAGAATTTTCATTACCCTATTGTCAGCTAGGCACAGCATAACTTGATTTTATGCACTTTTTCCTGTTTCCTTTTATATTGTATTTTCATATAAGTATTTTAAAGTGTTTCAAATGTACATGTAATGGTTTTAACTAACTATACTTGATCAAATAAACTTGAAACTTGAAATGGGTTGGTGCCCTCAACAGCCTTTATGAACGAGTGTGCAAAAGGTAGTGTTTACTATCAAGCTATGGGACACATATGTCAGAGAGCATGCAACACTGCATCAGGTTTGGTACTGCACTACCATCAGCATAGTTTCCCAGCAGTCTCAACCAAGTCAAGATGAGGCCAAAGCCAACTTTCACAACTCATACCACATCCTGCTGCCCCTGTGCTACTTTTTAGGTCTCGCCTGACCCAGCGCATGCGCTGGTCTGGCGAGACTTATTGTGAGGGTTCAAAAAAGTGCTACCACTGTAGCATAGAGCTACAGTGCATGTGCGAGGCGCGGGCGCCTCGCTTTCGCGGCCGCACCGCCGCTTTGAGGATTGATCGCGATTGCGATCACTTTCACTTTCGCGGCCGCACGGTCGCTTTGATGTTCTCCGTGAGCCCGTTTTTTTTTCTCCTGTTTATTACTTCTATGTAGTAATGGTGGCACAATAAACAGAAACATGCATTGGCATAGCCAATAGGTCTCTCTTTTGGGACCTTATAAGTATTTAGTTATGCAACTGTTGCATGGCTAAACACTTATAAGGTCCCAAAAGCGAGACCTATTGGCTATGCCAATGCTTGTTTAGGTTAAGCCTAGGCAGCGCATGCACTGCTCTGCGAGCCATGCTGTATTGAAATATGTATTTGAGCCCCGCCCACTCTCCACCCATATTTGTCATTGGCTTGTGTCATTTTCCTTAGTAAATGCTGGCTTCTGATTCGTTAGTAGGCTTGTTAGTCCCTCTTTAGTACCGTCTTGTCTTCATTTGTAACCTCTCATGAGGACTGACCCTTTTATTTCGGTTGTTACACGGTGTGTCTTCTTTAGTCTGTCAGTAGTTTTTTCTTTAATGAGGTTCTCTCACTGCAGGAGGGTTGGGGTCTATCCCATGCGCAGTTGTGACCACCGGCTTGTTTATTTAACTCGTTGCAAACGGGGAGCTCTTCAGGGGGCATGGGAGACAGAAGGGGGCAACTCAGCGATGCCTTCAAGCATTTGGAATGCAATAGGTCCCGCATTCGCCAGAGTTTAAGCTATTGGCATTATGCGCTTTATTTATGTTTCAAAAACCAAAACATAACTAAAAGGCATTGTTATTTACAATGCCAATTGCTCAAACTTGCGTAAATGCGAAACCTATTGCATTGCAGATGCTTGTTACTTGTGAACTGTTTGGGGGGGGGAGCTGCAGCTCAAGTTGTGTCATGTACAGCTCAGTTCTGGAAACACTTTGGTGGGAAAAATAGAGCTTTGGGGTTCACATGCAGCCCTAAATCACCGGGAAGCCACCCTATTAATAATCAAATATTTTCTATATTATGTTAATGGGCAGGGTGGCTCCGCTTGGAGCCGATGCTTGGCCGGAGGTCATTGTCTGATGAATAGATGACCCCGTTTAGTACAACAGTCATCTGTCGGGTTATACAGCTTTAGATAAAAGCTGAAATGCAGCTCTGAGCAGGTGCCGGCAGCCTCCACTGGCTGTTAAAGAAGGATTCACCATGAGCGCTAGGGGGCTTCAAAGCCCACGGGGATCAGAGAACAAGAGATGGGATCAGGACACACCCAGGAGCGGGATTACAACACTCCCTCAGTCGCCAACAATCTGCCACCAAAGCTTTTTTTTCGGGTTTTAAAACCGCCAATTAACATAATCATAAAAAAATGACAATCCGGATCCAGGGCCAGTTGATGACATCATAGGAAGTTACACCACGTGGGCTCTGAACCGGATGAGAGGAAATGGAGAGTCAGTGACAGCTAATACCAAGCCTGCTAGTCTTAATTCCCCCCCCCACTGCTTCCACCACCCTACACTTCCGGTTTCTTTCATCTAACTCTTGCGAGTTCTTCTTCACCCCATTTTTCAATCTACCTGTTCCTCGTTTTGTCCCCACTCACTCTATCTTTTCGTTCTTGTTTTAGCTCAGAGTCAACGCCTGATGATGGAAAAATAAGTACCAGGCCCCCAAAAATGACATCAGGTGCCCACCCCCTGCACAGAGTAAGCGCTTGATTTCAAGGCGCTGCATGCTGTTGGCTAGTCTCTTCCAGCTCAGGGAGCTAGTTGTTACCTCTGTCCTGGGGGATTCCAAAAGGAGCAGAAGGCCTCCAGTAGGCTCTAGTGTTGTCAGCGGCGGCTCCTCCACTTTGGCGTAGGAGCATCTCCCCACTGCCTTTAAGCAGTAAGAAACATAAAATGATAATAACTTAGAGTTATTATTATTTTATGCTGCTTCCTGCTGCTTTGCGGCGGGCGGGTGGGGCTGCTCTGCTCTCGGAGCACGGGAGGAGTGGTTGCCCACTCATAAGTGCACAATGACTGTTTGGTCGGCCCTCTCGACCGCCCAAACCTGTCATGCGCACTTTCTCCATTTTCAGCCTGCATAGGGAACATGCCCACCCCTCCAGCCCCTGGCGGTGCTCAGACCAATCACAACGCTGCATTGCAGCGTTGTGACTGGCTTAGGGGAGGGAGCCTGGCTGCCTGCTTCCTGTTCCTGTCGGAGGAAGGAGAGGAGGAGCAGACGTGCGACCCGGCCTCAAGGTAAGTTTTTTTGTTCTTTTTAATTACGACCCTCCACACAACACCCCCACCACCAGCTGCCTGCGCCCGCCTCACCACCCACGAGCCATGCTGGCCGCCACTGAATGTTGCAACAAAGGTCGCAGCCTACTTCCCAAATTAGTAGGGTTTGCAAGTATGCACTCCCAGCAACATTGTGGTATGAGTCATAACACACCTGAAGATGGGGAGCAGAGAATCATAGCACCCTCTTAAAGCAGGACTACCCACCACCCAGGGAGGGATCACAGCTCTCCACGGTAGGGTAGTATGCCACATTCCAGGGAAGGAGCCCCCATCACCTGTGGAGGTATTCTGAGCACACCTGGCACACCTGAAGATGGGACCGTGACCGTACACCCAAGGAGGGGGTGACAGACACCCAAGGAGGGGGTGACAGACACCCAAGGAGGGGGTGACAGTACACCCAAGGAGGCTGATCATGAACACCCAGGGAGGTAGGAGTAACATCACATCAGGGGTAAAGGACCAAGAAAAGGGATTACATCACACTCGGCGAGGGGAGGTAGGATCACAACTCACCCTATGAAGGGGGGTCAAAGCACAGCTGGGGAGGGGGCATAGCACCACACCCCTTTGAGGGAAATCAAAATGCATCTGGGCAGGAGGAGCACAGCTCACTGTTTGAGGGGGATCAAAGCACCTCTGAGAAAGGGGAGCAGAGGTCATCCTTTAAGGGGGGGTCAAAGCACATCTGTGGAGCGGCACCACAACCCACCCTATGAGGTGGAACAATGCATACCTGGGGAGGAGTAGCACAGCTCACCCTTTGAGGTGGACCAAAGCACATCAAGGGAGGGTTTCACAGCTCACCTTTTGAGGGGGATCAAAGCACTTCTGAGCAGGGGGAGCAGAGCTCTCCCTTTAAGGGGGGGGTCAAAACACATCTGGGGATCAGGAGCACACCCCACCCTATGAGGTGGATCAAAGCACATCTGGGGAAGGGGACCACAGCTCACCCTTTGAGGGAGATAAAAGCATATTTGGGGAGGGGTACATAGCCTACTTTTTATAGGGGGATGAAAGCTGGTCTGGGGAGGAGGTGTCACATCACACCTGAGGAGGGGGACCGCTCACCACCAGGGTAGGTGGCTTATAACATACCTGATCAGAATGATGACCCCCATCAGGGATGGGGGGATTCAGAGCTCAAGTAGGGAGGGAGAGGTCCAGTGCACCCAGGGGAGCAGGGTTGTTAAAGCACACCTGGAGAAGAGGGACACACCACCACCTGAGAGGGCAACCCAAAGCCACTTGGGAAGGGAACCATCCGCCAGTCGAGGACGGAGCTTGCAGCACACCTGGGGAATGAAACCCTTTATCACCAAGTGAAGGGATCAGAGGAAGCCTGGGAGGGGCTTGAGGGTCACAACACTCACTTGTGGGGGTCGCAAAACACCCAAGGAGGGGGAATCACAGCACACCAGAGAGAGAAGTTAGGAATCGAGATCCGGTTCCAGGAAGATGGGTCCTTATCAGGATGATGACCCCCATCTGCAACGGGGGTGGGGGGGAGTGGACTTCAGAGCACAAGTAGGGAGGGAGTGGTCCAGTATACCAGAGAGAGCTTTATAAATGGGATAAAATACCCCCTGCATACATTATACGGATAGAGCAAGTCACCCAGGGGTTCTATGACCAAATATGTACCTTTATAAGGTTATGGAGTTCCAAGGTGACTTATCATGTATGACAAGGGTACTTTATTCCTTATAATACATGGCCACACCATCACCTTTTTTACAAACCACTTAAATCGTTGGAGTGCAGCTCTTTTATATGAAAGAGTGAGCATGTTTGCAAAAATAGAAAATGGAATCTGTAGTGCACATCATAAAAGCTGTTAGATATTTGTTGCAAAAAGATATTAGAACCTGTATAATACAAGTCTGTTTTTATTTTAAAAAAGGTGCAGTAGCATGGAATGTGTAAAATCCTGCAGAAATACTCTAGCTTTTCTAGAATAACATAAGGAGTGCACAAAATAAACATTTTGTTATAAATATCTCCTTTCTGCGTGTCAATGTATAGCTAGAAAAACAAAGTAGAAGAAAGAAAAGTCAAGTTTCATTTTTGTTCTTAAAACAGCTGTTTTAACTATGCTTTGTGTCCTGACGTGCCTTTCCCGTAGGCTGCTGGCTCTAGCTGCAGGGTCAGAAATCAACTGTAATAAGTTATTTCTCTTGAGTGGCTATGTCATTTGTCTATAAAAGGCGGTGGGGAACATCATGTGTTGCCTCTTATGTGTGGGATAAAGTAATCTCTGCTGTACATTATAAGAATATTGCAAATCACTGAAGAGTTCCATGACCACATAGAGGAATGGGGCCGAAGGCTGAGATTTTTTTTATAAGGTTATGGAACTTATGGAACTGCGAGGTGACATGCAATATGCTTATCATGTATGGCAAGAGGTACCTTATTTTTTATAATGCATGATCACACCACAGCCTTTCCCACAAGTCATTAAATCCTTGGTCTGTAGCTCTTTCATTTAAAATAGAGAGCATGTTAGGAAACATGAAGAATAAAAATAGAGTCTCTAGTGCGAAATTAAACACATCAAAAAAAGTGTTATATATTCATTGCAAAAAGAGATTATAATCGGTGTATTGCAAGTCATTTTTTTCTTTAAAAAAAAAAAGGTGCTGCAGCTTAATTGTGTACAAACATGCAGAAAGATTCTAACTTTTCTTGAATTACCTAACGAGTGCAAAAAATAAACATGTTGTCATAAATATCTCCTTTCTGCTTGTCACTGTACAGCTAGAAAAACAGAGTGGAAGAAAGAAAAGCAACTTTTCATTTTGTTCCTTAAACAGATGCTTTTACTATGCTCTGTGACCTGACCTTCGCTTGGCTCTGGCAGCAGGTAACGTGATGTCAGAACTCAACTGTAAAAAGTTGTATCAGTTGAGTTTTGGTGTCGTTTCTTTATAGCAGGTGACTGGGTGCATCATAAGTCACCTATTATAAAGAATCGGAGGGAGGGATTGCAGAATCTTCTGTATTATAGCAGACCTGTGTAATCGGGCCACTCCCCACCCAGGAGGGGAATCAGAAGCCACTGGGGAGTGGCGATCATCTGCCAGACAGCGAGGTGGATGCAGCACACCTGGGGAAGGGAACGCTTTACCATCAGGTGAGGGGATCAGAGCAACCCGGGAGGGGCTTGAAGGTCACAGTATTCCCTTACGGGGATCACAGAACACCCAAAGAGGGGGAATCACAGCACACTAGAGAACGCAGCCCGGGAAATTCAGATCAGACTCCAGAAACGCAGGTAAGCTGTCACAACAGACAGTTCCCTGGACCACAGTGTTACAACAGGAGACACTGGAGCCCTTGGGGCTGGCTGTCACATCAAGGATCCTGGGACATAGAGTGTGGCTGTTACATCAAGGACTCTTGGGACATAGAGTGTGGCTGTCACATCAAAGGCTCCTGGGGAATAGGGTGTAGCTGTCACATCAAGGATCCTGGGACATAGAGTGTGGCTGTTACATCAAGGACTCCTGGGACATAGGGTGTGGCTGTCACCTCAAGGACTCCTGGGACATAGGGTGTGGCTGTCACTCCTGGGACATAGAGTGTTGCTGTCACTCCTGGGACATAGTGTGGCTGTCACATCAAAGACTCCTGGGACATAGGGTGTTTCTGTCACCTCAAGGACTCCTGGGACATAGGGTGTGGCTGTTACATCAAGGACTTCTGGGACATAAGGTGTGGCTGTCACCTCAAGTACTCCTGGGACATAGGGTGTGGCTGTCACTTCAGTGACTCCTGGGACATAGAGTGTGGCTGTCACTCCTGGGACATAGAGTGTGGCTGTCACCTCAAGGACTCCTGGGACATAGAGTGTGGCTGTCACATCAAGGACTCCTGGGGCATAGGGTGTGGCTGTCACATCAAGGACTCCTGGGACATAGAGTGTGGCTGTCACCTCAAGGACTCCTGGGACATAGAGTGTGGCTGTCACATCAAGGACTCCTGGGGCATAGGGTGTAGCTGTCACCTCATGGACTCCTGGGACATAGAGTGTGGCTGTCACATCAAGGACTCCTGGGGCATAGGGTGTAGCTGTCACATCAAGGACTCTTGGGACATAGAGTGTGGCTGTCACATCAAAGGCTCCTGGGACATAGAGTGTGGCTGTCACATCAAGGACTCCTGGGGCATAGGGTGTAGCTGTCACATCAAGGACTCCTGGGACATAGACTGTGGCTGTCACATCAAGGACTCCTGGGGCATAGGGTGTAGCTGTCACATCAAGGACTCCTGGGACATAG
This sequence comes from Triturus cristatus, assembly GCF_964204655.1. Taxonomy (NCBI): domain Eukaryota; kingdom Metazoa; phylum Chordata; class Amphibia; order Caudata; family Salamandridae; genus Triturus; species Triturus cristatus. Next base: position 1,121,376,642 of record NC_140585.1, on the reverse strand, counting down.
AGTGTGGCTGTAACATCAAGGACTCCTGGGACATAGAGTGTGGATGTCACCTCAAGGACTCCTGGGACATAGGGTGTGGCTGTCACTCCTGGGACATAGAGTGTGGCTGTCACTCCTGGGACATAGTGTGGCTGTCACATCAAGGACTCCTGGGACATAGGGTGTTTCTGTCACCTCAAGGACTCCTGTGACATAGGGTGTGGCTGTCACATCAAGGACTCCTGGGGCATAGGGCGTAGCTGTCACATTAAGGACTCCTGGGACATAGAGTGTGGCTGTCACATCAAGGACTCCTGGGGCATAGGGTGTAGCTGTCACATCAAGGACTCTTGGGACATAGAGTGTGGCTGTAACATCAAGGACTCCTTGGACATTGGGTGTGGCTGTCACATCAGAGATAATGCTCCCCAGGGAGCACTGTCACATCAACGATAATGGGCCCAGAGCGTGGCAATCACCTTGGAGAGAATGGCATCTGTTACCACGCATGCTTAAACAACGCGTGGCTTAACAACGCAGTCAATACCACGACTGTGTTTTTACTACGAGTTCCATTACAACGCAAGTCATTATAACGACTTGCTTTAGGCAAGCTCTGGAAATTAGAATAGTTTAAAATACTTCCAACTTCAGTTGGTGTATCATTAGGAAAGGTGTTGGACTTAAAATCCAACACCAGTCCAACAACGCCACCCCAAAGCAGACAAACCCTCTATAATACAACCCCTAACTGAAGTCTAATCCCTAAAAAGCCACCTTTTAACTTGCTTACGGAACAACAGGTGCGAACCCAGGCTCCTGAAATGTTCAGGAAGGGAGTTCAACAACCTGGAAGCCGCCACTGTGAGAGCACGTCCCGCCCACTCGGCTTTCTTACGCCGTGGAGCCGCCACCTTATAACGCCCAGCTTTACATTAGAGGTGAAAGGTCCTGGGGGGGGGCATGTCACATTAGGGGCTCTGGGGATGAAGGCACTTATCCCATCAGAGTTACTAGGATCCAGGGTTGGGCTGTCACATCATGCAGAGGAAGGGGATGTCATATCAGAGGCAGCGGTGACCCAGTGGATGGCTGTCACACTAGCGACACAGAGGGCATTCGGACGGTCACATTAGAAGTGCTCAGTCAAGGAAGAGGCTGTCACATCAAAGTCATGGGAATCCAGGGAGGGGCTGTCACATCTGAGATAATATGCTATATGCATGTATAGACGTTTGTTATTATTTTACAATTATGGCAAGCTTACTGACGTCATCAATCAATGACGTTGTCTGTGCTACATAAAACCTCAAATAAGTACATAAAACAAAGAGAATGGTCACAGAGACGGGTTGTCACATCTGAGAAGCTGTGATCCAGAGACTGGCTAACCCCTCACAACCATTGAGATCTTAAGGGGGGCTCTGAGATCAGTGCCAGGGGGGATGCAGGGAGGAAGGGTCTCATCAAAGACAGTGGATCTGGGGACAGCTGTCACATCGGAGACACTGTTGTCGCAGGGAGGGTCTGTCACACCAGAGGCTCAAGACCTTTAGAGAAGGGGTTGTCACATCAGAGACACTATGGACCCACACACCAGAGACGCTGCTGTCCCATCGGGAGGGCCTGTCACTTCAGAGACACTATGGACCCACACATCAGAGACGCTGCTGTCCCATTGGGAGGGCCTGTCACTTCAGAGACACTATGGACCCACACATCAGAGACGCTGCTGTCCCATCGGGAGGGCCTGTCACTTCAGAGACACTATGGGTCCAGATTTCATTTCGCGTCAGAGGCACACACAGGCGCCCCAATTGTGCGCTGTTGTATCAGAGGCACTTTGGACCCATGGCCGCTGATCTCCTTGGATCCGCGGATATCTCTGGAAAGGGAGTGGGCATATTAGTGACAGCTCAGGCGTCTGAAGAAAGGATCACATGGCGAGAGGGAGAGGGAGCTGGAAGAGAGCATTGATCTCGCACCAGGGTGAGGTGCGGGCCGAGGAAGAATCCCATGACCCCTGACCCCAGGGGTCAGGAGGAGGAAGCACATTCCCTGGCAGAGTACAGTCTGCAGAGGAGACACTCAGGCGAGACGCCCGGAGCCACGGGGAAGGGGTGGCAAGATGCACCACACCATCCGCAGGTGAGCTTGGATGGAAGGGGTCACTGCCAAGGAGGGCAGGCAGGGACAATTACGGGGGTCTTGAGCAGGGACGTTCCAGCACATCCGAAAGTCTGATTTTGAACAATAGTGTGGAGTAGGAATCACGTCACCCGGGCCCCTCGGCTCATGTACTCTGTAGGAGACGGACACTATGAGAGCTGGAGCCCCGAGGGACCCTTGGAGGGTGCGCGTGTCTGGGGGGAGTAGTAGGGTGCCACAGTTTGCCATAACTAAAAACACACATTCTCACAAGCAGAAAGCACCGACCCCAACATCTGCACTCGGATGAGACGCCACGTTACACTCACCGCTGGTCATCTCGTAGCCCAAGGACGGGAAAAGCGCCCCCTCCAGGGCGGAGGGGTCCACGGCACTGTCGGCCACCGAGCAGTTCCACCTTTCGTGCCGAAACTGTCGCCTGCACTCCTGCAGCCCCAGCCTGGCCCCCTCCCGGATGCTGGGCAGCAGGTAGGGCTTCTTCTTGCAAAGCTCCTTCTGCCTCGGGCTCAGGGCCAGGCTGGCGCAGCCAAGCTTCTCTGGCACCCCGATGGAGGCAATGCCCAGCCACCTGCAAGACAAAGCAGTCTGCTATTAACATCAGCCCAGGGACGCGCGGGGAGGGAGGGAGAGAAGGGACCCATATGGCGCATGACCAGAGCAGTACTCACATCCAGTGACCCTGGGAGCAGCATGGGAAGATGGCCAGCACCGCTGCCAGCAGGACGCAAAGGCGAGGCAGCCCCAAGTGTGCACTCCCGTCCATGGCCGGGCCGGGGCACTGGAAGCATCCGAGCCGCGCGCGCCTCTCCATGGCCACCGCGCGCTGCCAGGCGCGCAGACTTTTCCGTTTATAGTCCAGAGGTGAGGGCAGGGGTGAGGGTGTGGATCCTGGCACCGTGCGTCCTGCCAAGCAGTTTGGGTTAAAAAATAGAGGGCACGAGATGACACTCAGCAGGGTGGCACCGTGCGCCCTGGCAGGCTGTTTATGGCAACGATAAGAAGGCAGAAGACGACGCCATAGATCCGTGCACTGTGCGCCCAGTTAATATCAAAGATGTGAAGGCAGGAGATGACACTCAGCAGGTGGCACAGTGCATCCTGGCAGGCTGTTTATAGGAACGATGAAAGGCAGGAGACGACGCTATGGGCCTTGGCACCCTGCGCCCTGTCAGGCAGTTTATATCAAAGATGAGAGGGCACGAGTTGACACATTGGTGGCTTATATCTTCGCCCTGGCAGGCCAGTCTGTATCAAAGATGAGGGTACAGCAGGAAAACATCTGGAGCTGGCACCTTCTTTGGAACAGGCTGCTGAGCACGGAGGAGGCCACTGGTACCGCAGCGAGAAAATGTCCAACAGACTCCCTCTGGTGACAGGTGGGACTCTAGCCTCCGTGTCTGGAACAGTCTCCCAAGCCTGAGGTGGCCGCTAGCGCAGTTACAAGAGGTCCAGAACTTTCCATGGACGTCAGGTGAGAACTTAAGCAGCTTCCATGGAGCAGACTCCTGTGGTCGCTGTGGCTGCTGCAAGGGCCACTGCTCTGTAGAATTAAGTGGGAAACTTTTCTTCTCGAAAGGTCCTGACCAGCTGCAATAGTTGGCAGTCCTGCAGGACAGCACCGGGCGCCCATTGGCTGTGAGACTCATTGAGTATGAATAGATTAGCAGCTCGCGTTGCTATTGGTCAGGCATGCTGTGGGGTGGTTCGAGGAAGGGAAATTATCGTTACTTGTAGTATCCATTTCAAGCAACGAACAACGATCTAAGAGTAGTGAGCTAGGGTCACTGAGCGAGGGATAGCTTCTCAGTCACGCAGACCTTAAGGCACTGATCCTGGGGGCTTCTACCAGGTAACAATGCCCCAGGGGCACTGAGTAGGGGCACAGCCTCTGGGACGTTGATCCAGTGGCACTAACAGATGGATGCTACCCCGTGGGACAGCCACAGGGGGACATACCTATGGGTATTGATCCGGCGACATCTGCACAGGGATTCCGAACTAGTGGAACTGACAGATGGTCACAGACAGTGGCGTTGAGCAGGGGCCCCGCTCCAAGGACATACACTTTGGCACTGACTAGGACCACTAACTTGGGGAGGAAAACTGTTGCATGGTGCCAATCTAGGGCCACTGATCCACGGACACCAGCACAAGGGCACCGGCAAGTTAACACTAACCTAGGGTCATTAATTTAATTTCAAGTTTATGATGTATTTTTGTGTACATCCACATTTAAACGTATACAAAGAAGTTCACTGATTATATACTATTTCCAACATCCAAATAAGGCAAAACATATATAAACTCCTTTTTAAATTTAGATATAAAATTAAGATGCGAAGTATAGTAATTTGTGTAATTCCATACATACCCATGAGTGGCCTAGAGACATGGTGTAAATAAACAAATACCACAGTATCCGCAGGTTGTTTACAATCAATCAAATAAAGACGAATTTTGGGTACCAGTCAGAGTATGTAGCCCGGTGCTGAAATCCTTCTAAAGCAGACCCAGTGGTGTGGCTTTCAACTGTCTATTGGTCATACAGAAGGTCAATACAAGATTGTAAATCACATTCCATTATATCACATGTATAAATGACCATGTCCATTGATCCACAACTACTTAAAACATCTATGCGATTCTTTTTTTTATAATAACTTGTTCACATTCAAAGAGTTACTATTTTTGCATTTTATTGTCTGAAAAAAATCAACCACGGCTACAGTCGACACGAGTTTTGTTGTAAAAAATGCCCTTTCAAGGTTCAAGTATTGAACGTTCAAGACTCGTATCTCTCATTCGAAGTTTTTAACTTTATACTTTCAGTTCTTTTTTTATGGATTGGAAAGCTTTTTTCTTTCCATATCTCTAATCCCTGGTACTTTGAAAATCTTAGTGATCCACATCATACATTTTAAGTTACAATTCTCTACACAAAATGGGTTTAAAACGGAACAGGACCCCATACTTCGATCTACCGTAACACAATTCTCCAGGGCATCCGTGCTAACTTTCTGCGCACTCCCCTTATGGTAGCACACCCTCCCGATCTAGCCATCTTCATTCCACGAAAACCACTGTATGATAGCACACCCTCGCAATATACCTTTTTCACTAAACTTTAACACTACGTCCTTTTTTGTACATCTTAAAATGGCATGTAAAAGTGAGTGGTTTCTTGCTTGTAAAATGTGAACTAGTGCTCATTCAAGCAACTTAGCGGAACATAAGCCACATTTTTAATAAAGAATAACCGTCCCACGTTTGGTGCCCTGCGACAGAAGCTATATCAACAATAACAGACTATCTGCATATTCAAGTTTTTACACATTTCCATTCACATTTTCATCAAACAGACTGACTAGCATCAGTAAAACGAAACCCTAGGCACCAGGCCCCTTCCTTACCACTTTTATCCTCTTCCCCACAATGTAGACTGCGTCAATCTCCCATTGGTGAGAAGCTTTCCTCTCTACAGTGAGGCCTCACCAGACTAATCGCTTTATTTATGTGGAGACTAGTTACTGCCCTTAGCGTCTTTATGCTGATGATATAATTCTGAGTCTTCTAGTAGGTTCAACATCATGAACTTCTTTGGGCGATGGAGTTCCTTGGAGTCTCTAAAGAAATAAGAAATAAGATATTCCACGTTTTTTGAAAATCACACTCTGTAGCTGGCGTTGTGTTAACCAGTTTTTCCATCCTCCAAAGCCGCACTCTTCCAACCTGTCCAGAATCACCAGCTTTTACACATGTGGGGCAGGAGCCCATCCTGTACAGTGGGAAGATGACGTCACAGGGTCAACCAAGCAAAGTAGCTTTTCGACAGGTGGCTACGTTTTCAACGTACATATTTTATCTCTCCCTCAGACATTTACTGTGACAGCTTCTTCCATCCTCAGCCATGTTCTTAACACTTGAAGCCAGTTGTATGATAGAAGCATGACTGGATAAACCAGACGTGCCTCTACCATTCACTCTAAACCACGAATGCTTCTTAACCACGCATTACTTTACCACACATACCTTTACCACGTAATTTTGTGGTAAAGGCATGAATAGTAAAGGGGTATGCGTGGCTAAGGTCACGACCCCCTTCCCCCACCCTGAGCTATAAACTGACCCTTCGCCCACCTCCCTGACCTGAGGTCCAAATATCCAACCCCCTCCCAAACCCCCATGCTGTCCCTAACTCCTAAACACTACCTCGACCCCCTCTCACCCCCTTGCGCTGTTCCTACAACTACCCCAAACCCTTCCACTGCCCTTAGGCCTAAAACCCCAAACCCTTTTTTAAAAAACTACCCCAACCCAACCCCGAGCCCTACAAACAACCAGTGACGGCCCGTGTAGGGCGTTTTACCGGGGCGGTGAAGTGGCACAGAGGAGGGGCAGGGTGGGGGGTTGCAAAATGCGGCAAACGGCCGATTTCAGGTAAGTTACGAAAAAAATTAATAAAACGAATTTCGTTGCGCGCGCTGCAGTGGCATTTGGCAATGCAGTGTGCGCAACGAAATTCGTTTTATTAATTTTGTTCGTAACTTACCTGAAATCGGCCGTTTCCCGCATTTTGCAACCCCCCACCCTGCCCATCCTCTTCGCCACGTCACCGCCCCAGTAAAACGCCCTACACGGGCCGTCACTGCAAACAACCCGCCCTCCCCTAAGCCCTAAAAACAACCTGACTACCCATACCCCTACCCTGCGGCATAAAACCCTGTCCCTTAACAAACACTATCCGGACCCCCTACCACCCCCAGCACCGTCCCTAAAACTACCCCAACCCCTTCCACTGCCCTTAAGCCTAATACCCTAACCCCAAACATAAACAAGCATTAAAAATGCAATAGGTTTTGCATTTACAAGAGTTTGAGCTATTAACATTGCAAATGGCAATGTCTTTTATTTTTGTTTTTAAAAGATAAATAAAAGGCATTGTCATTTGCAATGTCAATAGTTCAAACTCGCGTAAATGCGAGACCTATTGCATTGCAAATGCTTGTTTATTTTTAGGAGAGGAAAAGCAAATTTCCCCTTTCCCAGAACCAGCCCAGGATGGTACCTGGTGTGAGCGGATGCTACTTTAGTCCTCTTATTGCCTCTAAACCTTTTTTCAATGTTAGCTCAGAAACCTACATTTCGTAAATGCAATAACTAACGTTTTTGTATTGTGTTTTGTGTTGGCAACCTCGACATTCACATGGGCCCCGCATAATAAGCTGAGAAAAAAATGCATAAGTCAGTCTGATTAATATAGTGCGAAAAATATTTCCTGCTAAAAAGACGTTTCGCCGCATCTCAGCTATTAATCTCCCCCTGTACTCTGGGGCACACAGACTTGCCGCTTCGATTTACTGCTTGGTGTAAACGACTTTAATATTTAGCTCAGCAGGTCGTCAGCAGCGAGAGAGTGAGGAGTGCTCTCCCCTGAGGAACTGCGCCTCCGCCAGAGGGAACTGCGAAGCGATGTTTTCCCCTGGACCAGGAGTCCTGTTACTACCAAGGAGGCGTCGCAGGCCCTGGTAGCTGCGAAGCAGAAGCCGGAGGTTGGGGGGCGGAACGGCCCTCCTTTTTCACGTCGACGGTGGGAGTGGTGTTGGCTCCCGCGGGGAAGGGCGGGGGGAGAGCCTCGGAGCGTTGAGGTGCCCGAGAGAGACACGAACAGCAGAGGCGGTGGCGGAGTTTCAACGCATCCCGAAGCCCTATTACCGTCTTGTAGTAACCGGGAAGGGGTTTTCTAGTAGTAACCGTAGCTGGTCCGAGATTGGTGGCGGCCGGGGCACCTGTGACATTATGGGGGCACACTTTGTTTCTCTACTCCCTGACAACAGCAGAGGGGGCCGTTTCACATACTCCTGCAGTAAAAAGATCACGGGGGCAAACCTCTACCGGTGACATTGCCTTGGGGCTTGCTTTAAATAGTGACACCATTGTTGAGATTACACGGGGGAGTGATTCTGTGGAGACCATGGATATTGGAGTCTGAACTCGGACAAGACACGATCTGATTGTTTAGTGGCTCTTACGATACCTGTCAGGAGATCAGGGTAGATGTACTCTGCGAGACTCAGGATAAAGATTGTACCCCAGTAATCCAGCCCACAAAACCTGCCTCGCTTAGGTAATCCATGAAAGGGATTGTATCCCTGGCCCCCAGTAGAAGGAACAGCTCTTTGTTGATGTGATTTATGTACTTATTGGAGCCCGCAAGTTGCTTCATTCTGCCGCCAACTGCCTCCCGCTGCCAGAGGGGACTCCAGCCCCCAGTAAACACCACGCCTAGAAGCCAAGCGGACGCCATTACGCCATGAGGTATTTGCTCGGCTTTTTCTGCCGCCCTCGCCTGCCAAATGGTTTCTTGTCTTTATGGGGCCATGTGTTTGGCCTCATAAAGATAAGAAACGTTTTGCGACGAACGCAAAGGAGGCGAGGCCGTCCGAATGGGACGGCTCAGAAAGCCAAGAAAATACGTCACGGACACCTCTTTTCCAATGGCTGGCCACCGTTTAGCATAAACGGTGACGCCAGCCAATGGAAAAGATGGGTGGGGCTTAATGCCTCTTACAGAAAATACCCACATCTCATTAAATGTGCATGCGCGCAGCCTACCCCAGGCGAGACTTAAAAACTACTCAACCCTCTCTCAGCCCTGAAAACTATTCGGACCCTCCCCCAGCCTTACCCAGCCCTGAAAACTAGCCCATACCCCCAGCCCTGAAAACTACCTCCAACCCCCAACCCTGAAAACTACCCCGACCCCCCAGCCCAGAAAAATATCCCGACCCCCCACCCTAAAAACTAACCCCAATCCCCCAGCCCAGAAAACGACCCCGACCCCAGCCCAGAAAACTATCCCCAACCTCCCCAGCCTAGAAAACTACCCCTGACCCCAACCCAGAAAACCTACCCCAACCCCCAGCCCAGAAAACTACCCTGACACCCCAGCCCAGAAAACTACCCGACCCCCCAAACCCAGAAAACTACCCTGACCTCCAACCCAGAAAACTACCCCGACCCCCAACCCAGAAAACCACTCGACCCCTAGCCCAGAAAACTATCCCGACCCCACCAACCCAGAAAACTACCCCTGACCCACCCCTAACCCAGAAAACTACCCTGACTCCTCCAGCCCAGAAATCTACCCCAACCCACCCCACCCCAACCCAGAAAACTGCCCCCACACCCCCAGCCCTGAAAACTACCCCTCTACCCCCCCAGCCCAGAAAACGACACTTACCTCACTGCGGCTCTCTTCCTGGCGAGGTCTCTTACGTCCCCAGCAACCAGCAGCTAGACCGTGCATTGCCTTGACCGGTAGGATTTGAATCCTTGAGGGATTTGCGATTTGTGAGGGCCAAGTGGTGGATTATAGCAACAGCAATGTTTGCAGTGTTTGTTGGTGAAACCCATTGGGTTCTCGCAATTAATGGAGATGTTAGCCCTGACATGCAGCATAATGTACTGGTTTAATTATTTCAAATCATTAAAAATAAATGTAAAAGAATCATGCAACTCCACCTCTGAATTCGCTGTCTACTAAACCTCCATAACTTCTACCCTTTGTATTACATTGACCATGCTGTTCTCCATCCCTTAATCATGTCCGCAACTTACTCCTTTCAATGCGCCCAGGTCTAAGCCATCTCCTCTTAAACCACTGTGGCTCTCATTCCCATAATGAAGACGGCATCATTCTGCCCAGCCTCTGACTAATTCACCCCAAATAATAATGCATCTGGCCCTCACTTCCAGAGCTCTCTCTTGCCTGACTCCTCTGTTTAACCACTCTCATTTCTCTGTCATGAGCCCACCACGCTACAAACTTGTGGTCATCATGCAACCATCAGTGAAACTTAATGCTCATCTCTTGGCTGCATCCAGCTGCCACCGTTGTGTTAATCTACCCTTCTCTTTCGAAACCCTTGAAAGTCCAGTATTCAACGACCTCTTGTGCTAGCTCTCAGTATACAATTTAATAATCCTTCTTTAGTCTAGTTTACAAACTTACAAGACTGAGTTTTCTTTCATGTCCATTATTATCTCTTCTTCACATTATGGTCACCTCTTGTTCCAGTCTCCATTTGTATTTGAGCCCTTTGTGTCCTTTAAAACTGTCAATCATGCTACAGTACTGTAACACTTTCCATCAACGGCATGGCATCAACTGGTTCTCCTACTACCTCTTCAACAAATTTTGTTTCATGTTTTCACTCTCAATCTTAAGTAAATCCCTTGTTTGTTGGTGTCCTCCCCAGTGTTAAGTTCATGGCCCATTCCTCGCCTTCTTGTTTACTTTATCCTTAGCAGATATTATCTCTTATTCAATTCTTTTTTTATCACATTTGTGCTGATGACACTTGTTAGACCTGTCAGCCTTGGATTGCCTTCCCTCAAACATTTTGCCTTACTCCTCCATTTTTGCTGATCTCCTTTTTGTTGGCCTTAGGACTCTGTGTACTTTACCACAGCTAACTAGTGCTAAAGTGTGTATGCTTGCTCCTCAAACATGGTGAAATTGGCTTACACCCAACTGGCACATTTAATTTACTTGTAAGTTCCTAGTAAAGTGGTACTACATGTATCCAGGGCCTGTACATTAAATGCTACTTTTGGGCCTGCAGCACTGATTGTGCCACCCACTTAAGTAGCCCTTTAAACATCTCTCAGGCTTGCCATTGCAGCTTGTGTGTGCAGTTTAACCTGCCACTTCGACCTGGAAAAATAAACCTTTTACCAGGCCTAAACCTTCCTTTGTAATACATATGTCACCCCTAGGGTAGGCCCTAAACATTCTATTGGGCAGGGTGTAGTGTATTTAAAAAAGTTGGACAATCACCTTTAACTTTTTACATGTCCTGGTAGTGAAAAAGTGAAAAACTCCTAAATTCGGTTTTCACTACTGCAAGGCCTGCCTCTACCATTGGATAGCATCGGGTTAACCTATTATATTTAATAAATGATACATTTCAATGGGGAGCAGGTAGGAATGTCAAGTTTGGTGTCTAAAGAAATGTAATTTAAAGCCCTCTTTAATGGTAAAGTCAGATTTTAAGTCACAATATTGAAAATGCTTCTTTTAGAAAGTTGGCCTTTTCTTGTCCCAACAGTTTGGTGTCTGCTGCCTATATCTTGGGTCACATGACTAGGTATAGTTTGCAGTTGGCCTGTGTGTATTGCTCCCAGACAGTGAGGCAAAGGAAAGATAGGTGTTATGATGATGATATGGGCTATCTCTGACTTGAGGAGGGGGAGGAGCTGTCACCTACCACACTTGCACATCACATAGGCTCTGCTGGAGAACCCTCACATAGGGTTTGACACTAGTCTATTGTGACCCCAGACATGCTGGGGCCAGGGCAGGGAGGCAGGAAATTCCCAACATCTCTGAGAGTGGAAACCTCCAGAATATTCTCCTACTTCAAAGTGGACACCAAACCCTTCAGTACACCTCTGGACCTGTCGAAGACTCAGAAGGGCTGCTGTGCTGCTCTGCCAGAAGGACTGCTACTCTGTTGCCCTCCTTTCATGCTACTTGAGCAAGAAGTACTGGACCTGTATCTTGATTCCAGGACCACCAGAGTGACTCCAAGAGCTATTTGTCTGGCCTCCTGATCAAAGTCTCAGGGACACAAAAGGTTCCAACCATCTTGAACCCAGCACCTGGACTCTTCGTGGTGTGAGTTTTGCCCTCTACGTGGTGCCACCCCAGCCCTGGACCCTTGGAAATGAGCGTGAAGGTGCTCTGCCAGCCCAGCTGTGGCTCTGTGGGTAGAACAAATGCAGTGCAATGCTGCTCCTCTCAACTTCGCTTCGGAACTGCAGCTGTGTGACAGATCCCTATCACAGGACTTTGCACTGCAGCCCGCAGTCTCCTCACAACTCATGACACATCCTCGATGCATCCTCGATGCAGGCCTTTGCCATTTCAAGCCCCTCATGAATGGCATCCTTGACGATGAAGCAGGACTCTGCATCGCAGCTCCACAGCTTCTTTGGAACCAGCAGTGTGCGGCGTATCTTCAACACAGGACTTCGCACAGCAAGCCTTCGTCAACGGCATCCTTGACGACGACGCAAGACCTCTCATCACAGCCTCGCCTTGGAATTGGAAGCAAACACATTTAAAAACAGGCATGTTCAAATGTTTCCATGTAATGGCACATTAAAACCACCCCTATTGGCTTTATCAATGCTATGTAAATGTGCTGGTGTCTGTAATGCTGGTGGTGTGGTATTGGTGGTGGTGTTGGTTGTATTTGTACTGATAGTATTGGTTCTGATGGTGGTATTGGTTGGGGTTGTTTTGGTGGTTCTATTAGTGGTGGTGCTGTTGGTGGCATTGTGGTAGTGATATTATTGGTGTTGGTGGTGGTGGTGTGGTATTGGTAGTATTGTGGTGGTGGTGGTGGTGGTATTACTGGGAGTGGTGTGATGGTAGCTTTGAGACTGTAGTCGTGGCATTGGTGGTTGAGGTGAAGATATTGGTGGTGCTGGTATTAATGGTATAGATATTTGTGGTGATATTAGTGGTATTGGTGGTGGTGGTGGAATGAGTGGTATCAGTAGTGTTAATGGTGGTGGTTTTGGTGGTCTTTATTGTGCTATTGGTGGTGGTTTCTTTCTGTATACAGTGCACATATACCGATCAAAAAGTTGAATGTGACAAAGAGTGTCATGCTTGAGTTCACTATTTAGATGTAAAATAGCCCCTCGTGCATTGTGGTGCAAGCAGTTCATTTGGTGAGCAATGATACTCCAAAAAGGCAATTACATGATAGTGAATGAGAAATACACCGCTCCTATGTGATTGGCGATCTCTCAAGCCAATGGCTGAAAAGGGCTAATACAAATACGTAAGTTGAAGGGGGATGACCCATATCCCACTTTATTTATAATTTTTTCTATGGTATTCTGTTTTTTTTTTTAAATTCTAAGATTCCTACTTTGTTCCAGTCCTTACCTATAAAAGTGACCCACTCCTGGAGACAGACACCTTGTGGCCCCTTTCCAAAAGTTATTTTTAAACCAGTTAACCTCTCTCCACTCCACTTGAGGTTGGCTATTGTATCACTTTCTTTAGACTTAGACCTGACTGAAGATTCCATTTAGTATGTTTTTTGTTTAGTCATGCACTGTTTCACCGTTTTCACATAAACACCTTCCCAGTGAATGGTCCCCATCAAAAGGAATGGATCTGAAACTGGACATGACTATCAGCAAATCCAAAGAACATCTCGGATACTGGCAAGTTGACAATGAGAACATGTAAGCATCCACTGCCGTCTACTGAGGCCAGAGGTTTTCCTGACAGTCTGATGAATTGACTCTGAGTTTGTGCTCATCCCAAGAGAATGGATTTCATAAAGCCACACCCTTGAGCTCAATTATTTGGCTTACTTTGAAAGACGGATTCAACATGAGAAAGAGGATGTAGTAAACCATAGACCACTCTTCCATCTCTGGGGCTGCAATAACAATGGCCTTCAGAAAAGAAACTGAATGGCCAAAAGCTTTAAAGGGTTCCTCCACCATGGAAGCACATGGAATCGAAAAAGGAGACCGAGTATGAACATAGTCTGTGGCGCACCCTTCATCAGTGGTCTGCCTGAACCTAGTGGTCTCTGATGTCCTTCATCGAGAAAAGGCAGAAAAACCTCAGCCTGGACACCAAGAGCAGGAACAGCATAGCCCGACAGCATCACCGAGCTAAGCACCCTATATACATTTGGACCTATCAGTGACACTTAGGTCATCCACCTCGTTGCCTCACTTCTACCGGAAAAGTCTCTCCGGAAAATGAAAGACTGAACACAAAGGGTGTTTGAAGAATGAAAGAGGGCCTAGGAGATGAGAAGCTCTGCCCACATGGCCAATGACTGATGCACTTTTCATGACTTTTCTCAAGATAAATAGAATCTGAAGACCCTAATGCAAATTGTTACTCCAAAACATAGATACAATATAGAAATAAAACGAATGGGCTACACAGAATTGGATATGTGTGCTCTCCCACTGTGGGATGTATATGCAGTCAGACATCTTCAGCAACCAGATGGGAGTCCATCTACAACTACCTGGACACAGTCTATTCTCCAGGTCCCAGTGGCTGCTTAAAGCTATTCAATAGACAAGGCCATGCAGATATTCCACATGAGAGAACCTGGGTCAAAACAAAATATATTCAAAACAATGGTTCTCTTTGATACATTTAAAGTCATCACTTAACCAGGTATGATATTCAGTTGTTCCTACTTTCAAAACGAACGGCTGTTTACGATGGCGGACGGATGAGCATCTGACCACAATCGCCGCGGGCAGGTGTCTGTCCGACAATGAGTCGGTGGTCCAGCCTGCCCTATTACGATGGGACCGTCGTGCAGGCGATTGAAAAGTGCCTTTTTCTACTGTGGCTTGCGCTGCGGCCCACGAAAAATGCTGCAGGCACAAGCCGCAGTAGTAAAAGGCACTTAGTGCACATCCATGCACAATGTGCCAGGCACCATTGGGTGCCTGGCACACGGAACATGGATGTGTGTGGGGGCACTACATGTGCCCCACAGGCCATTTTGCAGTGGCCCACGGGGGCCCTGTTTGGGGCCCCCAAAGTCCCTTTCAGGCTGCCGTTCCATGGCAGTGGGATCGCCATGAAAAGGCAGTCAGAAAGGGACATCAGAATCCCTACAGCGGTGCTTGCACAGGCACAGCCCTCATGGTAGGGATAGGAGTCCGACCGCCGCCCCGACGGGATCCTTGATCCTGTCGGAGGGGGGCGGTCTGTCATCGTAATGCGGCAGTCGGCCAGTGGCCTGAATGTCGGTGGGACCACCACCGATGTCCTGTCAGTGGCGGTCCACCGACTTCCTGTTGGTGGCGGTCCCACCGACATCCAAATGAGGCCCTAAGTGTCAGTGGTACTCATGTACATAGCATTAATTAAATACCACAAAGGGGCAAAAAGAAGCTTGAATTGACAATTCCGATATTTACATTGAAGATGTACAACATCATTATGATAGCAGTGTACCATTTACCCAGTGCAAAACGAAAGTCCAAAACTTGAGTTGCGCATTCACCATTGCTCACAGGCTGAGCCAGTTAGTGTTAGGCATCCAGGCAATGCATATTCACACAGCCCTGCAAAAGGAAATACAGAATTGTGTTTGGTGGGTTTGTAGTTCACATTTCATTTCTTCTGCCAAAAATGTCCACAGGTCTCATCAGGACTGGCTCGGATTGCCAAATAGGTACTCACTTCACCACAGACTGTGATGATGCTTCAGTAGTATAGGTACATTTTAAGACATCAGGAAAAAATTGTTCATAATCTAATGAAAAATGTTTCCTTACCATTGACCCCACCCTTTGCATTGGAAAGCCTTTCTGTCTGTGCACAGTAGTCCCAGTAAATGGAATGTGGGGTATGCATCTGTGGGTGCGTGCATGAGAGTGTGAGTGCCTGGTGTGTTCATGCAGCCTGGCATTGTTCCTCCCTGCCTACCTCCAGCCCATGGCATCCGATCTCCCAGATACACAGAGGCCCTCTCTGGCACAATGCATGTTTTTACACATTGAGGGCATTATTGGCGTAATAGAGCCTTCCCTGGCATAATGTTGGATTTAGGCCCAGATATCTGTACTGGGGTGTATATTTGAAATTGTTCAACATTCTGTCCATCAATTTTTTTTTTTTGCATTTGTCACTCCGAGTGGGTTGGGCATGCCCAAACGTGGGTCCCATGCTCTCCATTACACTAGAGTCAAGCTAGCTTGGCTGATGAGCAGTAATACTCCGAAATCGGTGCCAGGATGCTTGTTTCTGGTCCAGGGAGGTCCTAGCTTGGCAGTTCGGGCTGGACTGTTGCCATTGGGAGCAGGGTCAAGGTTGATTTGCATATGGCTGGGTCCAAACGGGAATGGCGAGCAAAACAACGATGGATTTAGGCCCAGATCTCTGTACTGGGGTGAACATTTGACATTGTTCAACATTTTGTTCATCAATTTTCTTTTTGCAGTTGCCAGCAATGTGGGCATTCATGACCTGATATTGGTATGTATGCCTTGATGGTACCCACCACTGGCATGCTGGTGATCATTCATGGCATGGAGTGAGCATCATTGGTATTATGGAGCCAATCCTTGGCATACTTCTGTGCATCCTTTGAGTATTGTGGCTATCCTTCGCATTATGGTGCATATCCCTAGCATAATGATTGTCTTCCAGACATATTGTGGGCATCCATGCCATGATATTGTTCATTGCTGGAATAATGGTGCCCATCCTTGACCTATTGTGGACACCTTTTTAAGTATGGCCCCAATCACTGCTATAATGAAGGGAATTCCTGGAATATCATGGTAACAGAAGGGAAAGTAAAGTGCAATCTGTTCTTGTGTGGCAGTTGTGCATTCAAGTTTTTGATCGACAAGATGCGCTGCTATTTGTGGATGAAGCATGCGCTTAATACAAATGGAAAGCAGGCATTTCGAGAGAAACATGTTTTTTAAATGAAAACGATAAGCTTTTGGTTTGAGGAAATTGATTTTATTTATCTAAAATAAAAAGCTTGTATTCATAAGTAAATCTGTATATTTTAAGAAGTTGACAAACTGATGTTGTGCATTGCCAAAATATATTTAAAGCTATGTAAGTGATAATTCATGCTGAAATCAGGAGACCTATTGCTGATGTTGTCTCATTGGTGCCAGAGGACACTTGACAGCATGAGTGCAATATCACAACACGCGTAAAGCATTTCATCATTTATATTTATAACGCTTTTGTGGCATTATCAGCAGGGTACCAGAATACTGTGGATTAAATTGCATCTGTCAAAAATACTGTGTTCTTTTTTACAAAAGTACTGCCTCCATTAGAGATAATTGTATAAAAATTTCAACTTAAGGATGTTATTTTTGCAAATGATATTTAGGATACAATAATTACATTAGACAATATTTTTGTGAATGATTTTCTAACATACAACCAACATTAACACAACTTCTATCTGGCATTTGTAACCGGTTACAAAGAGAATACACTGCTTCCTGTCCAAACCTAGAGGGTTTCTGTACTCTGAGTGGTAGCACTGCTGTATTACCCTGTATGATCTGTCCCTCAGTTGCTACCTAACTTTGTTTCCACACTGCTCCTTCAAAGTAAACTCACAGTCATAACATATGACTAAGAGTATTCTTGGAAGGAGCAGGGTGACAACTTGAAAGACCGTGGAATGTCAAAGTTCTAAATCATTAATGAGAGTTTCCAAGATAAAATTAGTCTAATGTGGAGGCCCAACCTCCTTTATCATTGTGCCTAAACTGTGAGAGCCCTTGCCTCTCCACATTTGCTGTATTCAGCATCAACTTAAACTAGGGTGATATCAAAACACATTTGCAAAATGAATGAGTGTGTTGCAAATACAACGAAATAAGTAAAAATCGAAGTGAAGAAAGGTGTTGCATACATTTTGGCTTGGTTTGACCCTCAAGATTTCATACTCAAATTTTTTGAACTGCTGGATGTACCTATGGATTTTTAGCAAAAAGATAGGAACACTGTGCTGAAAAATATAGTTTTTACACTGTTTTTCAAGTTTTCTTGGGGGAGGTGACTCCCAAATTGCCTTGGAAGGTCAAGCTTCCTTGTAGGGGACATCATGAATGCATTGAAAAATATAATTCCGCCAATTCACATTCATTGGTTTTTACAAACAATTTCTGTGCAAACTATGCTAAAAAATGTACCGTTTGGCCCCAAAACATTTTTGTAGGACTGAACCTCCAAAGATCCCAGGAGGAGCTCCGACTCTCTCAGTGCAATCCAGGCAGGTAATTGGAACTTCACTACTTTCATATTTCACCTGCCACGCCTGTTGGGAGACACCATTTGTGGTCCACCAGTTTGAAAGTTCACCAACCACCACTGACCATGCCAGCCCTACAGGAAGGAGTCTTTTTCTTACTCCCTCCTCCAGGGACAAAACCACGTGAGGCAGTAAATGGCCCCTTCACCTCCTCTTAACACACGCTGAACAGGCATTGTAAGACTTTAAGTTTGCATTCCCATTAACAATTATATTCTTCATAGCTGCGACTGCAACTACCTTAGTATTTGGAAATGTCTGAAGTCTGCATTGTGCTTTTGTACGCCACCCCGTGTCTAGATCGAAAGGCGGCGTCATGCTCTTGATGCAAGTGTGCAGCTAGGAAGGTTTGTGTGTACCAAAATCATTCTCGAGCTTCACCAGACATCCTTTGTAGCCGCCATGTTGGTGACGGACCCGCTCCTTGCGCACATCCTGCTGAGTAGGATCTCAGAGTACTCCTGGTTCACAGGCCCCGCCACGTGATAGGACAACGTGGCATTGGACGCAGAGTCCGGAAGTGACGGGAGTCTCCGGTGGCTGTTGAAGTACTTCTTGGCTTTATCGTACATTAACGAGCTCGTTTTCATGAAAGATCCACCTTTGTGAACGTTTGACTTTACTACCTGGAAAAAAAATACAAACCATGACAAATTAATGGGTTATACAGTGTTTCATGCGCAAAATATTCACAAAAAATGATAAGTCAAGGAGATAGATAAAATGTTTTATTTCAGATGGTGGTTAATATATTCAAGCTGCCAGTACCCATCATCTACAATATTACACAGCTGGATCACTGTATGTAAACAATGGTAAGTCAACTGGACTCCAAGAAACATCAGTGTATGGAGGTACTTCTGTGCCAGTGTGCAGTAACACATTGTGCAGATGACACTGCTAATGTAGTGCAGTACCGTAGGGTCAGAGGTGCCTGGTGCCGTACTTCCATATGGCCCTGCTACTAATTTCATGGTTTCTGACAAACCGTTGATAGTTTCCTGCTCCACAGACTCATACCACATGTACATGGAGTGGTACTTCACAGTGATTTGAATGTTGCTAGCCAGCAGAGTAACTGACCCTGCTGAAGATGGAGTTTCATAGAATGTGAAATTCCTTTCAAGATGGCCGACCTGTCCCCATGCACAAGCCATGATCCGAACTGGTGCTGGCATTTGATTGTCTTAGAGGTACATGCTTTTTTCTTGAAATTCGATTGGGGTGACTGCCTACTGCAACTTCAAGTTAAAATCTGCCCAATCTGTCTTCATGTCCTGAGGTGCATGGGGTAAGCATGCGTGTGTTCATGAAGGTATTCATGAAGACTTCACTGGTTACCCATTAAGAAACGGGTGCAGTTTAAATCACTCTGTACTGTTTTTAAAGCTCTTCACGGGACCGGTCCAGAGCATCTGAAGCAGCAGTTTCAGTGGTATGTCCCCAATAGACCACTCCGCTCTCTGGGAGCAAAATTGGTAACAGTCCCTATCTCTAAAAACACCAGCTTGGGAGGTAGGAGTTTTTTGGTAGAGGCAGTCAAAGCTTGGAACGCCCTCCCATTCCAGCTTAGAAATAGTACGGATCTACTGGCATTCAGGAAAGCCTTAAAAACCTGGCTATTTGGCGTTTAATCCGTGGCCTCATATGTGAGTCTCTTTGGGAGGTTTGGTAGATAGTGCCAGGACACCTTCGGGTAGAAGTTTGCGCTTTAAAAATATTATAACATAACATAACATGAGGACTGCACTGACTGATTTCCCGAGTCACTAAGCAGTATCAAAGGTAAACATGTAGGTAATATGTACTAACCACACATCGATTACTTGGGCCTGAGAGGCAAAGTTGGCCTCCAAAGCGCCTCGGACTCTGATGGGTAAGTTGGACAATTAATACATCGACGCCTATCTCTAAGGAGGGCTGGGGAAGTTTGGAACTAGATACAGTGAGGTACAGTTTCTACAATCTCATTGAAGATGGAAAAACCCAGTTAGAATGATTAAGTATTCGCTAAAAGCAAACATTTTCGTAACAGTAAAGTTCACAAAACACAGTACCAAAAACAATTGAAAAGTAACAAGTGAAAAACATTCTCCTATTTGCTATTACACTGATGCCAATCACTGCGTTGTTGGTATTATCCATTCTCATAAGATACAATGTTATCCCATGGTAGGGGAACGGATCACCCAAATTGTCCAATAATATCTTACAGCACTTACAGTAACACTGCTCACCACCCGATCACGATCACTATTAAAATGAATATCAAAACCACTATAAGCAATGCAACCTGAAGGCAGTACAACAAGCTATTACTCTGTGAATATCAATGTTCTCAGTGTTGGCATTCAAGATTTATTCCCTCAGGAAACAGGTTTAGCCTCTCAGGTTATATTTTCACATTCCAATAATTTTGGCTCTTTCATGATCCAAAGGTGCTAGTGACACAGAGTCAATGGGAACACACATGGAAAGGACACATTTTGATAATGAAGAGGCCAGAGAGGGTTCTGATCCTCAGGCGGAATTAGGACAAGCACAAAGGGTTTACTCCAGCACCACTCAGAATGTTCTTCGAGATCTGAATCCGCTAGCGAGCAAACCAAACATGGTGCTGGACTGCTGCACGGTCAGACAGAGAACCCTCCATGTGTGGCTCAGTATCACTTGTGCCAGTACCCAGGCTTCGAGAGTGGTGATGGGTCGCCGGCCTGCACCATGCCTGAAGCAAGCAAGTAGGTGCTAGGAAACAGCAAGGCGAGGGGTTACACAAAATGTAAAAAGAGCAAAAGTGAGAACAAGGAGGTTGTCTGCCGATCAGAGGTAACATTATCAGGACACCAGGCTTAGTCCTAGCCTGGAGGAAACAGGTAGGTCATAACGTCCTATAAAGGTCTGTTCAAGGTGAGAGTCTTCAATTAGCTGGAGGGGTAAATCCTCACTATATTCTATGTAATATATCACATGACAAAAATATTGCATCCACTGAACCACTGCATCGCAAGGTTAGTCTAATTAAGTGGATGTTGGGTTAAGAATAGTAAATATATACTTACTTTGACAATGTAGTAGATCAATATTTGTTTAGGTCGATATTGTCAACCACGATATAGTGAAATGCAGCCAATGGAGGGAGACTCTAGTTTATATGTCCTGTTCTTGGAAGTTGGGCAGAAGGCTTGCCTAATGCATGCAAGACACGGTGTATTAGATGTTCCCACTTCTGGACAGTGGCAGGCTGATCCCATACCCATAATGCACTGGTGTCTCTGCCCCACCACATACAAATTAGTCCCAGGAGTTGCTCCTGTGGCCACAAACGTTGTGCATCATAGGCAGTGCGTATCCTCCATCTTGCAAATACGATTTATGCAAGAACATGCTTGAGATTACAAGTAACCCTAATGGCATGAGTATTGGGTTCAATCACTATCTCTCGTCTGCTCAGGCTTCTTATGATGTTAGCAATCATTGTTGTGATTGCGATCCTATAATGATCATGAACGTTGTCTTTCATTACATTTACGACAAGAAGTCACTGTTCTGAATTCCCTGACCACTTTAGTGCCTGCATACTCCTGTTCCAACACTCAAGCATACTCTCTCTCTCTCTCTCTCTCTCTCTCTCTCTCTCTCTCTCTCTCTCTCTCTCTCTCCCTCTCTCTCTCTCTCTCTTATGTTTATGAAATAAAACTGGCAACGCCTGAAATTCCCAGTTATGCAATATTATCAATCAGAATATGAAGCAGATGTATTTAACTACTTGCATGGGGTACACAAATAATTCCCTTTGCCAGCTCTACTAAATAATGTAT
Source organism: Triturus cristatus (assembly GCF_964204655.1). Classification (NCBI taxonomy): domain Eukaryota; kingdom Metazoa; phylum Chordata; class Amphibia; order Caudata; family Salamandridae; genus Triturus; species Triturus cristatus. The sequence goes on along the minus strand of NC_140585.1, from coordinate 1,121,354,810 downwards.
ACATTAATGATTTTAATAGAACAGCAGTCAAATCAATGACTAATGTTGCACATATTATGCCAAATATAACTGGAGCATGCAGATTTAGACATGTACACTGAACCCTCAAGCAAACAGCACTGTTTTATGATTTTCATATAATTTAGCAGGTAGTTGTAAAACCATGACTTGGAATATAAACAACAGGAGCTTATACAATTTAGGGTCGTATATGAGCTATAGAAATATCATTGGCAATTTTTTTTAAAGAGCTTTTAATTATATCACCTTACATTGCTTGTGAGTAGGGAGCTTAGTTTGTGTGTCTAGCTAATTTTTTCCAGTTTTTATACAACGCAAACCCAGTCCAAGGGATTAGATCTCTTTTCATGCCCTACAGATTGCATTACACATTTTTTTCTCCGTTTTGTCAAAATCAATCGATGTTGAGGTGAGGCCGGGGCTCGAACTCCTCTCCGTCGTCTCTCGTCCTAAAGCTACATTTATCACTGTTTGATTCGTGAGTTTTTGTGTCACTTATTCGCATCACACATTCCGCGGATGAAATGGAGTAGAAATGAACCAAGAGAAGTTCCAACGGTTTCAAATATTAAACTCGTACGAGAGAAGTTAACTAGCATGAAAGCTAAGGAGCGCAATTGAGTAGAAACAAGCAAACCGAGCGTAAAATCATAATAGCCTTTCAAGTCTGAAACAGGCCTGGAAAAATACTCGGCAGTACCAAGCAATGCATGACCCGCTCACTCATTACTGAAAGCTGTTTTATCGACTCCTTTAGAACTGAACATTTGTAGGGTGGAAGACAAATGTAAATGTCTACTGTGATGAACCACCAATGGAAATCATTGTGCACTTTCTTACATTTCTTCCTTTTTAGTTCCATGTTTAAAAAAACGCTCTAATCCGTAGTGTTTAATGTGTAAAAAAAAGTGCCAGGGCTCTCACCAGGAAGCAAAAGAGGAAGGACAGAGGGTGGAGGAGGCCTATATACCCCCCCCCCTGGCTGCCAGAGTAGGGGGACTCCTCCCCGAGGGGTCCCCATACTTAGAAGAAGGGGGGGTGGGCTGGTGCCTTGCTGGCACTAGAGGCCCGCCCTTCTAGGGCACCCTGCGGGCACCAGGGCAGCCACATTTCTCCTGTTAGCGCCGCCTAAAACAGAGCCAACTACTAACCATGAAAGTGGGGAGAGGATGTGGTGTAATGGCCAGAGCTGCCGGCTTTGGAGCTGGGGAACCAGGCTCGAGTCTCAGCGCTGGCTCAACATCCTGTGATTCTGAGCAAATAACGTAATCTCACCCTGCCTACCATAAATAAATGTGTCCTTAACTGGTGCTTATGAAAAGTGCCGTTGCTGATGCGGCACTGCTAATTGGTCTTGCTAAAAGTATGAATTTTGGGAGTTTCCCCCCCACCCGCTCTCTAATTTTGAATGTCAACAAGTAATTTCAGCATTGGGTTTGCTCTTTAAAGGTTCTTACCTGGTGCTTGGAATACCCTCTTGAAATTGTTGTCGGTAAACAATATGGCTTGAAGATAACGATAATGTTTGGCACCCACAGGGTCGGACTGACCTAACCGCAATCAGGCAGTGCCCGATGGACTGGTCTGACAGATCAGTGTGAGAGCCTGTTTTTCTGGTAGTTTGTGGGCCTTTTCTGTGGCTAGGTCGGTCATTTTTTCTGTTGATTTCCCTGATATTAAACACACAAAAGGCAATGGGAGGCTGCCTGCAATAAGTATAACCACTGGCAATAGCTCGGGGTAGCACTACAACCCATTGTTCTTTTGCTCACCATGCCACCTAAGTTTGGACCCAGCCATATTCAAATCAAGCTTGACCCTGCTTCTCATGGGAATAGTCCAGCCCGAACTGCCAAGCCCTGGACGGTAGGACACATCTCTGTCAGGTCCCCACTCAGTTCATATTGGCTCTCACAGAGGTAGCTCTAAGTAGAAATTATTTCCAATTTGGGAATAACTTCTACTTCCACAGTAAAGATGTAGCTATGGGGGCTGGATTTGCGCCTGATCTGGTTAATCTTTTGATGACAGACTACGAGGAACAGCACATTTTCACCAACAATCCTTACTATGACGACATAATTGTATGGACTATATACATCAATGAAGTATTCATGGTCTGGATGGGACCTCATACCAGACTTGTTGAATTCCACTCTTGGATTAACACACAGTCTAGTGATAGTCAATTCACTATTTTGCATGATCCACATGAGATTGTCTTCCTCGATCTCAAGATTCTATCAGATAATGGCAAATTGTTCACATCTCTTTTTAGGGAACCTTCCAAGAGAAATTCTCTTCTCCAGTACCATGGTCACCATCCGAGAAACGTGAGAGATAATCTTCCATTTGGGCAATTTCTTCAGGCAAAACTGCTCTAAATAATTGACTACTTCAATGAATCAGGAACTTTGATATTGTTCAAAAGAGGTTATCATAAAAGGCTTATAAAGTAGGCACTCAAAAGAGCCTGGTACAACCCCCGGGAGGAACTTCTGGTGCCCCGTGTAAGAGATGATTCTGCTTACTGCATGATATTTGTTAATACATTCAGAACGGCAAGCAATGAGGTTAAGCCATTGTCCATAAACACTGGGACCTAATCAAACTCCTAATGCCACAATAAGAAAAACCCATGTTCTCTTTCAGCAGAGGCTCCAACATTAAAGACCTAGTTGTAAGAACAGCCCTATCAAAACCCTCTACCCCTACTCTTACCTCACAATGGGGTCTACCCCGCACAGTGTGACACTATAAGTTTGGCAATTGTGCAGCTCAAAAATATTGCAAATATACCAAACTGTTTGTACACGGTGACACTAAGATGAATTTGAGATCCCTGACCAATTGTATTTCTTAAATTGTGGTTTATGCTATTTGGTGTCCCTGCGATATGATCTATATAGGTCAAACCACTCAGAAAGTTAAGAGTTTTGTTTTACAACATAGGAGTTGCATCATGTATAATTTTACAGGAGCACGCTCGGTGGAACATTTTCAACAACTACCCACACCACACCACAGAGGACATCGTTGGCAGGTGATTGAACAGATAACTTCAGATCCCAGAGGAGGAAGCACAATACATATACTGATGAAAAGGAAACTCAAATGGATTGACCGCGTTGACCCCATGTCTAAGGGACTCAATTCACTGGAGGATTAGCGACAGGCGGCACTCTTCTGATGAACATGAACTTTTTCAATTGGCCATCCTAGTTATTGTACATTCTTTACAATGATGTCTGTATGCCATAATTTTAAAATGATGTCAGATTGGTTTAGTCAGAAACCAAGTGTTCTTCAAATGCTGCATTATCCTCAAGACATCTTCTATACCAATCTATGCTTGTGGAGTGTACTCTTTCCATTGCAGTTTATTTTACGATAAGCCTTTTGAGCTCACTCTCTATTATTATTTGTTTGATTGTGCCATTTGTTCCCATTTTCTTCGTATTTTTTCGAATCTAGCATGTCATGCAGTCCAATGTGATTGCCCGTCTTTCCTTGAAATATTGTAGGCCAATCATTTATGCCTTGCACTTCTAGCATCTGGTTACCTGTAGGGAGTATTTTTTCTCTTTCTATAGTAGTTTGTTTGTTACCTAGAACTATGAAAGAATTTCTAAGAGTTCACTTTTGTATATTTATTCAAGGTTACATGCCTGCTTTTTTTCAGTAACAGTCCCATGTGTTTATTGATTTTTGGGAAGCGTAACTACTTTTTCAGTGACGGCCGGCACATGCACACTACCTGTAGCACAGACTATTTATAGGAGAGCGCGTGCAGCCATTCCATGACTGGGTCCTGAGATACAGCGCAAGACAGCTGCAGCGCAAGAGTAAGTACTTGTGTCCACTTGACGGCATCATAATAATTGTTTAGGATTTGTAATCTTTCCAGTTGGCTTACAAATCCATGTATGCTTATTCTATGCAGATTCCGACTCTCAAGGAACCTTTCATTGGTTATATTGGATCGGCGAGTGAGCCCTTTTGTGCCGTTTTTGAACATTTTGAGTCCTTGCCTGTACTTTCTTTTCTTTCCTTTAGACTTTTCTGATACTCTGGAAAGACTACTATTCCCGTTTTGTGGCATTATAATATTAATGTTTTTGCAAAGTAACTTTAAATGTGCTAATCAGATCTGGCAGGGGCACTATCAGGGCTAAACGATTTTTGTTTTCCTCCTTTTTAACACTGCAGTGGCAAAAGGGGATTTTCTTCCTTATACCTGAAATACCTTCGTAATTTGTTTCATGGAGGTAATCATTTGTTTATGTATCTGTTGTTTGCAGATCTGCTTAACTATATTTAAATATCAAGAAACCTATATACTTGACCTTCTTTGTGAGGTAAGTATGTATTAGTTTATGCATTATCTGGCCAACCCTCTTTGTAAATGTTGATCAAGGGTTATTGACCGTCTGCTTTTTGACATTTGTAAGTATCTACCAGTATGGTCCTGATGAAGACCCTGAGACTAGTGTTCATATACAGGGGTCAAAACGTCAATGTATGCATATATATGTTGACTTTAAATGGTTGTTTTTCTAAGTTTGGAACCTATATGGTCATTTTGAGTCGCGGTTCCTCAAAAGTTTATGTTTTTTAAGTCAACATTCTGTTGGTTAATATAACACTGCGCACCATTGTTCACAAGCTTTCACTTATCGCTATCACTGCATCGTTCACTTGGAGCACCTACTGTACGTGTCTTTTGCACAGACATACATATTCCAGTTGCGATACCATCAATGAACCTAAATGCTTAATTATTGCATATATCTTTGCATGTAAGTATGTGTATAAATATTATATCATTATTGTTGCCTAGGAAGCGTAGGTAATTAGCTTCCCCTGAGGGTTCATTGTATATTTACCCAGGCTCCTAGGGACACCGGGTTGCCCTGTATTTTGTTTAGAATATAGTAAATATTAGTCAGCTACAAGCTTTGTACTGGTGTGAGCGTAACCCTTAGTATCATGATGCAATGCAGAAGCTGCCAAGTCCTTAAATAGCCTCTTGGGTATTATAAGTAAGGCACTACCACTCATCGTTAGAATGACCAAAGCTCAATAAAAAGAAGACCATGATATGAAATATCAAGAAAATTAGTGTGCATTTGTTGCTAGACACTTGATGTTATATTGTACAGGTGTGCTCGGGTTTTGTTGTACATTGTGTGTTCTCTAAGGATCAATATTGGGAAGGGTGGATGACCCTTCTCTCTTTGAGCACCCAGAACATATTGATCTATTATACACTGATACTGGGCAAGCGCCATCATCCACCAGAGACTAATCATCCATCCATTGATTACAAAGCAAAGCATTCACATCTAACAAACAGCACTCAACAAAGCATTAAAATAGATGAGTGATGCCACATCAAAGCCACATTGTGGACAACAATGTTTTTGGATAAACCTACGTAGCATGACCGAGGCTGCCAAGAACCAACTGGCCACAGATGGAAATGTGAGATACTAATAGGAACATTGTCATTCATTTTTTTATGGGAGCAACAACTAGTAAATAAAGTAGACAACACTAGTGTAAATTCTTTCATTGATTATGTAAATATATTGATACAATGGTGAAAGGCTCAAATATCAAAGAAAAAATATTGTATTACTTAAATATTGTGTCAAAACTAATTTCACAAAAGATATTGAGCAACAGACTATAGAAGTTAAGAATATCGTTTTAAATGTATATAATATTGTTTTTGAAAGCATTGTTTATATAATCTATTCATATATATTTATATCATTTACTTTAATATAGTTGTATTAATATATTTTTTTAAATTAATTTCATATTCATGTATTATAATAATTGTAGGCGTTAGTATTATTAATCTGTTTGTTTAAAAGTTTCTAGGTTTGTTTGTGATTTTTAATGTGTAATTTTTTGGGGGGCATTTAATTAGTAATTTATAATTTAGTAGCAGGTTTTTGGGTTTGTAAGAGACCAGGGTAGGAATTCATTAGAATAATACATTATTATTTTTTAATTTCATTTAATTTCATTTAATTTCAAAATCTTTATTCGGATAGTAGTGTATCCATAAAAGCACAGGTAACATAACAGCAGAAGGAAGTACACACGTCTATTAATCATAACAGCAGTAGAGTAAACTCATACATAAGCAAACGTCATGTTATGAATGGGTATTTTTTAATTATTGTTTATGTTATGAATATGTATTAACGCATCATCCTGATATGTTTTTGAATGTACAGGTGTCACTTAAATTAATATTTTATATACTTTATGTTTTTATTTTCGATTGTTCACTTTTATGAGTACATTTTGCACCCAAATAAAGTTATTCTGATATTTAAATTATAATATTGCTTATTTTTTATAAATTATTTTTATGTCAATCAAACATTTAATTGGTTATATAAGTTTTTAATGGATTATTCTGTATGCACATTATTTTAATATTTTATTAAATGTTAATTTATTGATACATATTTAATAATAAATGTTGTTAAATATATTTGATATCTTTTTATTGGTTTTAATATTATTTGTTTTAATTCATTGCTATGTTAATATTATTATCGTTTAGTTTATAATTTATTTTCATTTTAATGAGCCTTGTTTGGGTAGCAGGGAGGAAAGTGTATTTATATTAAAAGTAGGTATTTGGGGTTTTTTAGTTCAGTTTTGCAGTATAATGTTTGTATAATTACATTGAATTGTATTTATTTTATTTATTGATAATGTAAATATTTTTTTTATTGAAAAAAAACTTTAATAATGTTATGCTAGTTAAATGTTTGTTTAATAATCAATAAGAGTTGGAAATGTATATTTAACTCTTCCTAAGCCCAACAATGTCCCTGCTTTTGCTTATGTGAGAATAGTAGGATTAGCCACTCCAAAGGCCAACGTTTTCCCTACTGTTATTTAGGCTGGATTGAAAATCGTAAATCTAACCCCTCTAAAGTCCAACGTTTTCCCTTGCTTTGTTTTCAGTGCTTATGACTATTGATGAGTATCCCCTGGAAGAGAAGGGCAGAGGACACTGGAGACTTCTCAGTTGGAGTTACCTCTAATTGATAAGAATATTTTGAGTTTTACCATCTGTTGTCACTTAGCCAAAAAATACCCAAACTAAGCTAGGGCTTAAGAGAATCCGATGATCCATTGTCTCAAAAGCTTCTGCTCACCTTCATCAACTTACGCTAAACTATTATTTTGAAAGTAAAGGAAGGCAGTTTTACTAGTGTGGCTGAGTCGAAAACTGGATGTGACAGCGGAAAGGCAAGAGTGTTTGTCTAAAAATAGTTTGTAATTGGCTAACAACTACTTTTTTAAGGAGCAAACTGAATACTGGAAGACCTGCCATGGCCCCTAATTACTTGGATCCATCGAGATGTGGCTTGTTATCTTTAGGAGGAGAAACAAGGCATGTCACCCTGTGAATAAGATATGTTTGCCAGCTCCTCCATTAATGCTACAAAAAGGCGTCATGCACTCTAAATAGCTGGGCCGGGATGTCATCAAATGAAACATCTATCAGGCTGTGTTGATTAGAAAAGATGGAGACCTTATCTTTTGAGACAGAATATGAATGAAAAAGCGTGCAGGTGGTGTTAGGCAGAGAGTTCCAGCAAAAGAGCAGGGCGTCAAGGAGAGCTCTCGCCTTTGTGATCTTTTATATCTTTTATATTACTAATAGGGATCCAGTGCTTAATTTGCTAAATATTAAGTGCCAGGGCTCTGACCAGGAGGCCACTGCAGCTTGCACTACCCATCACCCTTATCATCGCTGCCATAGCAACTACTAACCATCTCTTTGGCATGTAAATCTAATGGAATGGCTGGGGTGGTAGGTATTAGCACTATTTTAATGTATATTGTATTCCTAAACAACCGTTGTTCTGCTCATCTCTAAATTATATGAGCAGCTCCACCATGTGGTGGACTGTTCTAAGTATAGTGTTGACAATAAGGTGCCGGTGCCGAGCACCAGAAACCAATTAAGTGCCAGTGCTGAGCACCGGAAAGCACCAGCTCATATTAAGCATTCCTTACTCACTAATTGCAGATCATAGAGGACTTGGAAATGGTTCATCATTTATTTGCAGACTAACTGTATGAAAAGCTATGGCACGTTATTGACCTCTTGGAAGAGGCTGGTGGTAATAAGGACAATAGTACTCTCGTTGTTGTGATTAGAGCTCCTTCCTACATTTCTGTTTACTTTTTCTAGCTGGCCCTGGATTCCCCCAGTGTCCCTGACATCTTTAAGCCCAATGGAAGTGCTCGACATTGATTTGTTGCTGAACCAACCTGCCGACCTGGAGGCACACCAAAAGTGTGGCCAAACCCACAGTAGGTCATTCAAAATTTTAGCTGCTGATTGATATTCTAGGCAGTCCCTATAAAGAGGCAACTACCAACTTTACTTTAAAGATCTGTTTAAAATCTGCTTAGCCCTTCGTGTATGGGCCCCTTCACTCTCCTGAATGTCTGTCCCTTGGCTGTGTTATGTGTGTTATGCGTGGAATTCATGTGTATTATGGATGGGATCCCTTTTAGGAGCGCAATGCACATCGCACAAGATGAAGTAACCAGAATGAGGGGTTAAGACCTTCATAGCTTTTCTGTCTTTAGCGCAGGCCCTGAGGAAGGTGTTGTACCACAATAACACCTTTTTAATAACTACCTGTAACAGTAATGACTGCAAGATATTGACTTGAACAATTTCATTGAGAAGATGTGGAGTTAGAATAGTGTAACGCCCTGAACGTCTCAGGATCGTTTAACAGACACGACAATGAGGACGCAACCACTTGTGAAGGGTTAGTTCTTTTAATGAAGGCAAATAAAATACAAAGAACAAACAAAAGTTATAGTCACTGGAATCCTCCAGGCTAAGTACGTTACCAGCCCACAGCACGGATGGTCCTAACCGTCCTCTGCATATACGCCGATCCCGGCGTATGCCAACAGAGGGCAGAAATGAAATGGCCGACAATGCCAATCGGTAGGCTGTGAGGGGCACGAAGAGTGTTGGGGAGAATCGAGGAGTCAGGGAAACACCCAGCCGGGGTCTCTACCTGAAGGGAGCAGCCGCTCAACCTCTTCCTCAGACTGCACCGGGACGCGGAGTCACCTCCTGGTGATGCGTCACCGATACCCCAATCACAAGCAAGAAGACTGAACCGAGAGCAGCCGCTCGATCGATCCTGTGGACTTCCGAGTCTGTAACGCGGCAAACACCTCCTGGTGTGCGTTACAGCTGGCAGTCCCTGTGTCTCTGGTCGGGCTGGGAGTTACGACTCCAACCAGCAAAAGCGCCACTGCGCTTGGACTCAGCCGAGTCAAAAAGCGAAGCTCAATGGTTGACCGGTAGAGCTTCCGGGTCCTTCACAGGTGACGATGGGGCAAGACACGGCCCAGGGAGTAACGACTCGACCTACCTCCGTTCTTGCCTTACTGGAGCACCACTCCGGAACACTGCTCTACACGAAGCAGGTACGTCGGTGTAAACACAATATCCGACAGTCTTGTACCTCCCGGTTCCTCCCTTTATAGGGCGTGTTTTCCTTGAGTTATGTAACAGCTCTCCTGTTTACATAAGGGCGTGTTTCCCTTGAGTTATGTAACAGCTCTCCTGTTTACATAAGGGCGTGTTTCCCTTGAGTTATGTAACAGCTCTCCTGTTTACATAAGGGCGTGTTTCCCTTGAGTTATGTAACAGCTCTCCTGTTTACATAAGGGCGTGTTTCCCTTGAGTTATGTAACAGCTCTCCTGTTTACATAACCTCTCAACCGCTAAGCATCCTGGGAGATGTAGTCCGTTTTCGCTGGTTACCGTTTTCCTCCCCTCGTATGACAGGAATTATTGACAGTACATCCTCCCTCTCAGCGGCTCCCCACGGGTCCAGCGCTGGCAGGAAAACGCCGATGGAACAAGGAGACCAAGCGCGGAGCATGAACCCCTTCAGCCGGTTCCCATGAATGCTCCTCCGGGCCATAGCCTTTCCACGCAACCAGGTACCACAGCTTCCCCCTGCGCCATTTGGACGCCCGTATGCCCGACACTTCATACTCCACCTCCGACTCCACGCATACCGGCCTAGGTGTCCCAGACGGCTTGGAGGGTGCTGGTTTGAGCAATGATACATGAAAGACAGGGTGTATCCGCAATGACTGGGGCAAGCACACCTTCACGTTCACGGGACCCATACACTTGGTAATACGATAGGGGCCCATGTACTTGGGATGGAACACACTGTTCTTTCGAAACCTCATGTTTCTTGTGGATATCCAGACGTAGTCTCCAGTGCGGTACAGTGGCCCGGGCCTTCTCTTCCTATCTGCCGCAGCCTTGTATCTTCTCTTGGCCTCTATTAGGACAGCCCTTGAGCGCATCAACGTGTCTTTTATGTGTGCCACCCTGTCCGCTGTGGCGGGAATCCTGTCCTCTCTGAACGGATGTAGAAATGGCAAGAACCTGGGATGTTGGCCATAGTTGCTATAGAACGGAGATGACTGTGTGGAGCTGTGAGTGGCGTTGTTATAGGCTATCTCTGCAACCCATAGCAAGTCGACCCATTCTTCCCTGCCCTGGTCCACAAAACATCGCAGATACTGTTTGAGCGTTTGGTTCAGGCGCTCGGTTTGGCCGTCCGGTTGAGGGTGGTAGCTGGTGGACAGGGCGGTCTTAACATGCAGCGCAGTGCACCAAGTCTTCCAGAATTGCGCAGTAAACTGCGACCCCCGGTCCGACACGATCACCCCAGGTAATCCATGCAGTCGTACCACATTCTTTAGGAGTAGTGACGCCAATTCCCCGGCCGTAGGGACTCTCTTGCAGGGGATGAAGTGCCCCATTTTCGTCAAGTAATCCACCACCACCAGTATTGCCGTCATCCCCTGGTCTACCGGTAGGCCCACCACGAAGTCCAGTGATATGCTATCCCATGGTCTATCCGGGGTCGGAAGTGGATGTAAGAGCCCTTGGGTTCGGCCATGGTCGGCCTTCATGGTAGCACACGTAGGACACTCCTGTCCCCACCTCCTGACATCCACTCTCATGGTTGGCCACCAGAAATGCTGTCCCATGCTAGCCACCGTTTTTTCAAAGCCCAAATGACCTGCACATGGAGAGTCATGGCACCAGATGAATGCTTGTTTCCTTAGCCTAGGCGTGGGTATCAATAGGCACCTGCCCTTCAGGGGTATCCCGTCCTTCAGCTGCCATTCTCTGTGACTGAGGAGCCACCTCCGCCATGCGAATGACCTGATCCCTCTCTTTATTCCCCTCAGGAAAGTATCCGGTTGGATAACCCCCAATACCATCCTCGGGGAAATGATGGAACGCTCGGTCGCAGGCAATGGTTCCTTAACTGCAGATTGACGGGACAGGGCGTCCGCCTTCCGGTTTTCCGTCCCCGGCCGATATGTGATGCGGAAGTTGAACCCCGCAAAGAAGATCATCCACCGTAGCTGCCTGGGAGAAAGGTGTCTAGTGGCCGTCATGAACTGTAGGTTCCGATGGTCCGTGTACACCGATACCACATGTCTTGCCCCCATCAACCAATGCCTCCATTCGGTGAAGGCGTCCTTGATTGCGAGAAGCTCCTTCTCCGCAATATGGTAGTTGCGTTCGGCGTCGTTGAGTTTGCGGGACATGTACGCAACGGGATGAAGCACCCCTGTGTCGTGGTTGCGTTGGGACAAGATAGCCCCCAGCGCCACATCCGACGCGTCCGCTTCCACCACGTAGGGGAGATCCGGATCGGGGTGAGCCAACACCGGCGCCTTACCAAAGGCGCTTTTCAGGGCCTCAAAGGCTTTGTTCGCTTCAGGGGACCAGACAAACTCCTTGGACTTCCTCAGTAGCTGTGTGATTGGGGCCACCACTCCTGAAAATCCATCTATAAACCGCCTGTAAAAGTTGGCGAAGCCAATGAAACTTTGGACGTCCTTCACGCTTTGGGGCACCGGCCATTCTTTCACCGCCTTGATCTTTCGTTCTGCCATCTCCTGTCCCTCTGGACTCAGCATCACTCCGAGGAATTCCACGGATGTGACGTGGAAGTCACACTTGCTGAGTTTACAAAACAGCATGTTTTCCCTCAGCTTTTGGAGCACAGCTTTGACGTGGTGTACGTGCTCCTCCACACTGGACGAATAGATGAGGATGTCGTCGATATATACGACCACGTAGATATCCAACTCCTCTCTGAATACCTCATTCAAAAAGTACTGAAAGGCTGCCGGGGCGTTGCACAGACCGAACGGCATGACGAGGTACTCAAAAAGGCCGAACCTGGTCTTAAAGGCGGTCTTCCACTCGTCTCCGTCCCTCATGCGCACCAGATGGTATGCCCCTTTCAAATCCAACTTGGTGTAGATACGAGCTTTCTTGACCTGTTCCAGAAGTACACTGATGAGAGGCAAGGGGTACCGATTTTTTATGGTTATCGCATTCAATGCCCTAAAGTCCACACAGGCTCTCAGCTCCCCATTAGCCTTCGGGATGAAGAAGAGTGGCGAGGCGGCCGGAGACTTGGACGGGCGGATGAATCCTAGCTTGAGGAGTTTATCCAGGTACCCCCGGAGATGCACGTTTTCAGGCTCCGTCAGGGCATACAGCCTGCCGCTGGGAACGCTGGCCCCTGGCACCAGGTCGATCTGGCAGTCAAACTGTCTATGTGGTGGTAGCACTTCCGCCTTCACCTCATCAAATACATCCTCAAAACTGTGATAAGCCTGGGGGAGAGCCACATCTTTTTCTGCCGCTGTAGCCACCGTCTGACTCCCGCTCTCATCTGCGTCAAGGGATTCCGTTCTTATTCCACAATGCAGGATGCAATACGGTGACGTCATTTCGATGCGATGTGTGGGCCAATCCACAAAGGGGTTGTGTTTCTGTAGCCACGGCAATCCCAATATGACGCCATATTGGGGCGCTCGGATGATGTTAAAATCGATTTGTTCCAAATGGTTCCTCCCATATCTCATCGGAAGGACCCCCGTGTGCTGTCCGATGGGCCCCGTCACCAATCGCCTTCCGTCTACCGCATAGACGTCTTCGGGTACTGCTTTGGGAAGAAGCACTAGCCCTAGCCTGCATGCCTCGTTGTGGTCCATAAACATGCCAGTGGCCCCTGAATCCACCATGGCCACAACGGGTATCCACTGGTCATGCACTCCCACGTGCACCGTGATAAACAGGTGTCGTTGTCCCTTAGTGACCGAGTTGGAAAGTGAAGGGATGGATGAGTGACTCCGAGATGCCCCTTCTCTGGTCTTGGAGTCCTCTAGTTTTCCGCCGGTATGTCCACCACGGCTGTTACCGACCGGTTGGCCCGATAACGTGACGTCTTCGGTTTGGCAGGGCATTCACGTACGTAGTGGCCTTTTTTGCCACAATATAGGCACAATCCTTGTTTACGGCGTGACTCTTTCTCCGTGGCTCTGAGGCTCGCTCGTATTGCGCCGATGTCCATGGGTTCTCCCTTGGATGCGGTGGAAGTTTCAGGACTTCCCACCGTCACATAGGATGGAAGGGATTTTCCTTTTCTCCCATGATCCCCCTTTCTTTCACTAAGCCTATGTTCCAGCCGTAATACCAGGTTGATAAGGCCCTCACATGTCTTGGGTTGAGGGTCAATATGAGCCACGGCGTCCTTGAGCTCATCGCACAGCCCTTGATGGAAGAGCGCCGTCTGTTTAGCAACAGGCCACTTGGTTTCCGCAACCAGCCTTCGGAACGCGTTGAGATACTGCACCAGGTCGTTGGATCCCTGTCTCAACTCAAGCATTTCACGGTCCGCCGTGTACGAGTCAGCCCTTCTGTCGAATACCTTCAGGAATTCCTCGCGAAAAGCACCCCAATCACATAAGAGGGGGTCGTCCCTGCTCACCAGAGGTACGGCCCATTGTGCCGCGTTTCCAGCCAAATAGGATATAAGGAAAGCCACACGAGCCTGACTCGTGGGGAACGCCTTTGGTTTGCACGATAAATGTAGCGCCACTTGTGTGAGGAATACCTGCACTGTGTTAGGATCCCCACTGTACCTCTCTGGTGTTGCCAAGGGGATGGCTACCGGCATTTCCACTACTACCACAGGGGTCTGGTTCGTGAGGGAGGTGCTGGGCGTGAGCGGGTCCAATTGGATAGCATCCAGTCTGGCTTTTACATCGGCTGTTTCTTGCCTAGAGGCAGCCACTTCAACTTGCATGGCCGCTAAAGCAGCCAGCACATCATCAAGTGTTGCCATGTCTGTTATCGACCGGGAGACAGTTAGTGTTATTAAGGTCGGATATTTTGTAACGCCCTGAACGTCTCAGGATCGTTTAACAGACACGACAATGAGGACGCAACCACTTGTGAAGGGTTAGTTCTTTTAATGAAGGCAAATAAAATACAAAGAACAAACAAAAGTTATAGTCACTGGAATCCTCCAGGCTAAGTACGTTACCAGCCCACAGCACGGATGATCCTAACCGTCCTCTGCATATACGCCGATCCCGGCGTATGCCAACAGAGGGCAGAAATGAAATGGCCGACAATGCCAATCGGTAGGCTGTGAGGGGCACGAAGAGTGTTGGGGAGAATCGAGGAGTCAGGGAAACACCCAGCCGGGGTCTCTACCTGAAGGGAGCAGCCGCTCAACCTCTTCCTCAGACTGCACCGGGACGCGGAGTCACCTCCTGGTGATGCGTCACCGATACCCCAATCACAAGCAAGAAGACTGAACCGAGAGCAGCCGCTCGATCGATCCTGTGGACTTCCGAGTCTGTAACGCGGCAAACACCTCCTGGTGTGCGTTACAGCTGGCAGTCCCTGTGTCTCTGGTCGGGCTGGGAGTTACGACTCCAACCAGCAAAAGCGCCACTGCGCTTGGACTCAGCCGAGTCAAAAAGCGAAGCTCAATGGTTGACCGGTAGAGCTTCCGGGTCCTTCACAGGTGACGATGGGGCAAGACACGGCCCAGGGAGTAACGACTCGACCTACCTCCGTTCTTGCCTTACTGGAGCACCACTCCGGAACACTGCTCTACACGAAGCAGGTACGTCGGTGTAAACACAATATCCGACAGTCTTGTACCTCCCGGTTCCTCCCTTTATAGGGCGTGTTTTCCTTGAGTTATGTAACAGCTCTCCTGTTTACATAAGGGCGTGTTTCCCTTGAGTTATGTAACAGCTCTCCTGTTTACATAAGGGCGTGTTTCCCTTGAGTTATGTAACAGCTCTCCTGTTTACATAAGGGCGTGTTTCCCTTGAGTTATGTAACAGCTCTCCTGTTTACATAACCTCTCAACCGCTAAGCATCCTGGGAGATGTAGTCCGTTTTCGCTGGTTACCGTTTTCCTCCCCTCGTATGACAGGAATTCTTGACAAATAGTAAGTCTGTACTCCTCTAAGTATACTTACCGACCCAATATTGTTCCAGGTTAATATTTGTATATACGATGTTTTGACATACAACTATTGGGGCGGAAAAGTGTAAAGCATGGTGACAGATGTACACCCTTGCCATTAGTGCCAGAGTTGCATGGATATCTCGACCCCTGGTACTGATTTTTGGTCATGGGAGAACATGGATCATGGACTGTCGATAATGTGCTCATGTTAGACCAGGGAACATGCACCCTTTGCTACCATCATAGTGATAGAGGACTACTGCCCTAGCCAGGGGTTAAGTGACATGAGTGCGGTCGTGGCAGCATACAGTTTTGTGTTTCATAAGAGTCGGTAGTGTGAGCAGGACGTTTTACCTGTGTCACCAGAGTGGACCCTGATGGCCCACTCATGTAAACTTCCACTGCTGTTTATGTGTACTGAACTCGCACTTGGCCTACATTATGACTGTATGTTGCACCGAGCAGCGCGTTGCTTTCGTGTACATACTGTGTTTCATGTGTGCCTGTGCTTGGTACATAATATGGGGGCCTGTGGGTTCTATTTTGGAAGCCGAGGAACTGCAAAGGCTTGTGGAGGTAAGGACTACTTTCATCAAACAGGAGACTGCTGAAAGCTCTGAGGGCTGGGGTAGGAACACACACACACACACACACACTGGAGGAAGGGGAGCAGAGCATCCAATGTGCACATCAAAGGTATCTTTGACCTCAGGAAGAGTTACTGATCAGTGGAGCCTGGGTTCATTGTGAAGCAAAATGGTGGGTCTGCTAATGTTTGCATTGTAGTAGTCTCCCAGCTGGGTGAGCGTCCCTCGCTCAGGAAGCATTGAACACTTGTCCTGTGCCTGGAGCACCAGCCTTCTATCTAACTGCAAATATCAGTGTACCTGTGAGAAGGAGGCGATAGTCTGGATGGAGTGAGGCCAGCAGTGATCCTGGGAAGTGGATCCAGATGAGTGAAGTGTGAGGGTCCAGTCCACTTGGGACTGCCATTGGAAGAGAGAGCCATCCTTCTGCCTCCAGAAGTCATCATTCCTGTCGGGGCTGCCATGAAGTTTTAAGACGTTGCCCAATAAAGCGACATTGTTGTGTCATAACCCTTGCCCGTGACCCTCTTATGCCAGGAGGGGCCACTAGGACTGTTGAGGCAGTCGCTCACTAAAGCGAAACCATTGGGGCCATCACTGGGTACATCCAGCATCTTTGGGGCCATCGCTTGTGCCTTCAGCATGCCCAAAAGGGGGCACAAGTACTATTGGGGCCATCACCGGTATAAGAGGAGTCCCCTCAACCATGAATGGGACTCAAGATAAAGAGCAAAATACACCCTGCATCACTGCCGTTGCCCTATAACCTTATCTGCATGAACCGTGTAGGAGAAGCCACCTGCTACACCTGGAAGCTGTCACTGTCTTTGACTACCTCAGGGCGTTGCTCCCGAAGACAGTTGGAAGACATGGTGCATCTCATAGCCGGAGCGCAGGAAGATGCACCCCAGCTCCTGAACACTTCTTCAGGCCACAGCTGGGTAAGACTGGAGCAGGGCTGTCAGGCCATTTGAGACTTGCTTGGACTTGGGGTATTAGCGTCTTAGTAAGCTGAACTCTCAGGACCAGAGTGAGACTTTGTTGTGCACTGCTAGTATGGGGAGCACCTGTGGGTTCACCTCGAGGAACCCACCAGAAACACCCTCCTTTTCATTGAGGAGGGTGAGGGAGGACCCAGGGGACACTGCCTAGGAGAGTGCTTGCCTTGAGAGACTGCAGTGTGTGTCATTTAGTGTGCTGCATTTATTATTATTATTATTATACTATTATTATTTATATATTTATATAGCGCGACTAATACCCTGAAGCATCTAGGCGCTTGGCATCTAACCACATGACATCACTGAGATTCCAATTGAAGGCTCGGGTCTGAGTTTGAGAAACTATAAGGTAAATAACCAAGTCTTTAAACCTTTCCTAAAGGAGAGTAGGTCGGGAGAGTTTTTAAGCTTAATGGGCAGACGTTTCCACAGTCTGGTCATGATTTTTACAAAGCTTTTACCACCCCATTTCAGGAGTCGGGGTTTGGACACCTCCACAAGCTTATGAGAAGAGAACCGAAGATTCTGGACGGAGTATACCATTGGAAACGATCAATCAAATAGTCAGGGCCATGATTATGCAACGCCTTAAAGGCAATGCATAGGGCCTTAAAATTGATCCGTTTTTCCATGGATAGCCAGTGCAGAGCATTTAGGGCCTGCTTGGCTGAAGAGTGTTTAGATATGCCAAAAAGCAGCCAGGCCACAGAGTTTTGAAGAACTTGCAGTTTAACAAGAAGTGCCTTATTAATACCAACCAGAAGAGCGTTACAGTAGTCCATCTTAGTCAAAACTAGTGCAGAGACTACTGTTTTTTGTAGTTCTGGTAGTATAAAAGGAAAAACATTTCTCAGAATTTTCAGCATGTAAAAAGTGGATGATGTAAGCGCCTTCACGTGATGGGAAAAGGACAGGGTTGTACCAAAAATGACTGCCAGATTTTCCGCCTTAGTGGCTGGAATAGGAAGGGGATCCAACTCCACAGGCCACCAATCAGTGGACCTTAAGGATGGGTCTCTGCCAAAAAGTAAAACTTCGATCTTATTAGAGTTTAACTTAAGGCAGTTCTCCGACATCCATCTGCTCACGTGTCGCATGCAGGCATGAAAGTTGTGGGCTATGTCCTGAATATTATTAGAAATGGAGACAGTAATCTGAGTATCGTCCGTGTAAGATACCATAGCAAAACCGTAGGATTTAATCAATCTGGCCAGAGGTGTAGCATACACATTTAAAAGGGTTGGGCTCAAGGACGAGCCCTGTGGTACCCCGCATGGGAGCTTAAAGCTATGGGACCTGAATCCATCCACTTCAACTAATTGTTCACAATCTGTCAGGAAGGATTTAAAAAGTGAGAGGGCTGTGCCTGCTATACCTATTTCTTGAAGACAGCATATCAAGAGGCCGTGATCTACCGTATCAAATGCTGCTGTGTAATAAATACTTATCTTTTTACCAACTGTCAGCATAGAACTGTACAATCCGATTATTGGGGTCACTATTTGAATTTTGACTCTGGCACCTTTGCTTACCTTGCACCTACTGCCCCCCAAGAAACCTTGGACTGCTCAACCCACGCTTCCACTGAAAGTCAAGTGCTGGCAGGGTAGTACTTGACGCCTCCTGTTCAGGATCCATAGTAAGTGAGACCCCGGGGCAACAGCAGTAAAGAGTCTCAATCCCAATGATTGAGACCAGTAGCCCCTGCCTGCCCAGTGGCCCTCTGAAATGGGTCATAACGGCAACCCTGGGGAATGTGCCTTAGAGAGACTAGAGTAGTACCAATGGCATACGTCACCTTCATGACATTAGAATAGGCATTCTCTGTAAAGGTGTAAAAAGTCATATTAGTGGTGTGAATATTGTGTGAAAAAATGGCAGCAAAATTCTGATAGTCAAATCTGATAGTTTTCAACATCTTCTGCCACAGTGTTCATTGTCTTATTACACATCTGGTCCTCAAGCCCAATGGGGCTCAGAAACTGATACCGCAAGATGCCATTTCTGCCAGTAAGCAAGTTCTCGCTGCTCTGTGTGCCAGTGTCCTTAGAGCTCATTGACTATGTCCTCCTCCTAGATTCTGCAGCCCAGAAACTGATTGTGGTGTAGTGCACTATGTAAGTGATAGTCATACTCAATTAACCTGTTTTCCCCTCTCAGTAAAAACAGCCCGCAAATTCCAGACAATATGGTGATTGTCGCAGGTTCCATGCAGCTGAGCCATGTGAGGTGGAAGTACATGCAACTTTGAGGCGGCACAGTTTGAGTCAAAAGTACCTGACTGGCTGTATCCCTACATCCACAGCCCACTGTTGCTGTGACCGGCTGCACCAAATGTTTGAGGCTATATGGCAGTGCCGCTCTGCTTCAATTTGCTACAATATATTGGCCATGTGAGCGACTTGCTTTCCACTTCAACACCCCTAGTTGGTTAGAGAATATGGCCGCCATCTTATCCACAGTTCCCACCAAGCAGTCTTTAATATGCTGTTTGTTCCTAAGGCTCCATATCAGGCAAAGAAAGGTTTTAAACGCCTTAACTACCAAGTTCAGCATTAACAGCACTCAACGCTCTATTCCATCAAGTAAATATTGACTCCTAAGGCATTATTCTTTACGTGTTCACCAATATTCTCATATCTTCCACTTAAATAGGAGGGTAAACTTTTCAACTCCAGAAAAGGGCTCATCATTGACACGTGAACCCCCAAACTCTATGTTTCTCCCCACACCCTCAACAATCACCTCAAAGTACCACAAAGACACTTCACTAACTTGTACCAAGCATCTAAACTGTAAGCTACCCCAGTAATAATATTTTGTCTGCAGGCCTTCGACAAACCGCATTTATAACTCACCTCTGGCGCTCAGTGAGGCCACCATAGTCCTAGGCACTCTGCTGCTAAGGTGGATGCTATATTATATCAAAATGTCTTCTTGTTAAAAGGGTAAGCTGTAGAGCATCTAAAAGTTCAAAACAAACTGGAATGCTAACACCTTTAAATCATTCATCATAATAACTTGTTGCATTACTCTGAACAATATTGTTTCAGGTAAATCAGAAATAAGAACACTTGGTGGTCTGTTGGTCTGTTGATGTAACATGGTTGGTTACTTCTCTGTGCTTGTCTTTAGTCAGTTTCTTTGAATTACAATCAACACCCTGACAGTGCGCTGGACTGGAGTTTTTTCAAGGCAGGGTTAGTGTAACTTCCAGTGGTCAAGGGAAACCTCTTCACAGTTGAAATTAGTCTAGGGAGACTTTGAATCGACTTGTTATTCATTTGTCCGTAAGCTGTATCTATACGCTGTGCGCTTCAGTGGAGAAGTGGCCTGGTAGGTTGCGCAGGACACGTGTCTGCTGCATGGCATACTTGTGGTAGAGGCCCCTAAGAAACTCAGGAAAGGTATTTACTGCAGCCTGTTGGTTAGTCACCTCTACCAGACAACATCTGTGCTGAAGCACCAAAGATATGCCCACCATAAGACTCCGTTCCTGTGCAACATGGTCACCTCTACTAGACCGCTCCCCATGGAAGCACACAGGGTATTGTCACAGCTCACAGACGCATCGATTACTAGCCCTTTCACATTCTCCCTGGACTGATTTCAACAATAAACAAGTTTCATTTGACCATTGCAAAGAAAACAATAACTGGCCTTGTAAAAGGCCCTGGCCAGTGCGCCATCAGAGGGCAAAACACGTGCTGACTGTAATTTAAAAAAACTGACTGAAGATATACACAAAGATTAAAAGAGACATCTTATGACAACAACTCCTTAAGCATTTTTATCATTCATTTACGTAAACAAATAATGTTCAACCTAATGTAATGGGACAATATTAATTATTTAAAGATGCTAGCTCAACTTTGTTTAGAATGTTTACTTGCCATACAGGAAGAGGTACCCTGCCCATGGTCCTAGGAATACAATCACACAAACTCAATGTTTATATTGGCACACTTAATTGGCATTACAGTGGGAATTCAAGGCTTAGAGACCCTACTTTGCTTCAATACAGCAGAATAACATGTGTAGACCAGATTGTTGATGGGCTGAGAAGCAGACTGCGGTAACAGGAAGCACTGGTGTTTCTTGCAAGGTCACACTCACAAAAGTCAGGTCATTTGGGCACAGCTGTTGTTCAGCTTTAGTTGGGTTGGCATGGACACTTTTTCAAATAACAGTACATCATTTCCCCTGAAATTGAGAGGATAATGTTTGCAGTTAAGTCTTTAAAGAGACAATACTCTCCTTTTAGACCAGACATCCTCAGACCTCCAGAGCTCACATGATGCTCCTTCTTCTTATAACTCCGCCCATCAGCTCATGATGAACCACACAAGACAAACATTATTAGTAAATATTAGCTTATTGGTATTGAGGGGGTTGGTGGGTATGAACATTAAGGATAAGGGTAAATATTCATGTATATCCTAATGAATGCAGGTGGTGCTCAACTATGATCAGAACACATGGGCACAACCTCCTAAATGAGTGTCATCCATAATGTATGGAGGTGACCGGGGACAAATTGTCAAATCAAACAGGAAATCCAAGGCTTGTTAATTGTTCATCCAGTTCTGAACCCTCATTCAGCGATAGGGCCACGAGAATTATAGGGAAGTGTAAATATATTCTCTTGCCATACCTCACACACCATTTACAATCTAATAAGAGAGAGTAGAGCTTAAAGGTGGAAACCATGACTGGCACCTCATGCTTAGAATCCACTCACCTCAGATCCAGGAGGTCTGAAAACATGGATGTTCTCGAAACTGCCCTGCCCTCTCTATTCACATGTGGACCAGTTTGCACCTTGCAGATTGGACTACCTTCTTGCCTAGGTACTCAGTTGCCTAGTTGCACTTAGTTGGTTTGAGCGTCACACAACGAGTGAATGGTACTGAGTATCACCTCGTGGAAATGGCAGCCACATGATCCTGGCAGAAATTCCTTGTAGCGACCCATCGTGATGCTGAGCGTGTCAATCACTTCGTACCCCAAAAGCCTCGCTTTATCAAGAATCATCGTATTCTCATCCCACAGGTGTCGAACCTCAGCCTGCAAGAAGAATTCACAATACCTGGGTGAGGGCACTTTTAATAAAAACATGGTCAAGTTATTTTCAACTGAGGAGTTGCATTGTGGCTATGCTTGCAGCGGCGTAATGATAGGTGACTGACCAGTGGGCCCCAGAATATGTTTCCAGAATCTACTGCGCATTATTTGATTTATTTTGCCCACACTTTCTAAGAGAAATTTAAAATGTTACTCCCAATCCTTAAGAAGTATGAAATACAACCTTGAAAGCACACAGTGGCACTCCTTTTGACGTAGAAATCTGGTGAAGTGTAAGGGGCTGGTTACAAGTTGATCAGTAATCCCGTTCCGGCCAAAAATTTCAGGATTACAACTGGTGCCGTTTTATGGCCCCCAGGAGCAGACGGAGAGTGTACCGAGGGGCGTAGCTTGGTTAATAACTGTGTCCAGGTTGTGATCCTAGATTGTCATAGGGAATCACTGGCAGGAAGGGGAAACCTGTGTAAGGGTTCAATTATGAATCCTCTTGAGGGAAGCAGAATTTTTCACCCTCAATAAAATCTACTTGCCCAGGGTTCAGAATTTATTCTACCTATAAATGGGAAAAAAAAGGCAGATTTTGCTACTTACTGAACCAAAATCCATAAATTCCCTTAAAATTCGATTTGGTTTTACCTGCTGATATTTATCGGGGAACATGGGACCATAAACATCATTCCAAATTGTGATCGCAAACACCAAAATTCGCAGAATTTCGGCATTTGCCATTGCAATTGGGCTTAGTGGTATGTATGAAAGAAAAACAGCCTCGCAAAATAAGGAATCGCTAAATTTGCGATTCCCTATTTTGCGATTGCATTTAAGGAATCGTACATTGCGATTCCTTAAATGCAATGTAAGAAGCACAGAAAAAGTGCAATTTGGCCTTAAGGAATCGCAAATTGCCACCAACTTGAAGTTGGTGGTAATTTGCGATTTCTTTGAAAAATGCACTTTTTTGCATTTTTCAAAGTGCCATGTGGCGCATATACATGGCCTAAGGGCATGTATGTGCTGCACATGTGCACACATACATACTTCAAGGGTGCAACAGGGTGTCCTTTTGACACCCTGGCACCCTTGAAATTGCATTCTCAATTTGCGATTCTCTAATTGCGAATCACAAATTGAGAATGTCTTCCCATTCATTTCTATGGGCCTCCTAGCCCATAGGAATGAATGGGAAGGAATTCCTTAATTGCGAATCTCTATTCGTGATTCGCACTTAAGGGATATGTAGGATTCGCAAATTATTTTGCAAATTCTACATACATCTCGTTTTGCGATTCTCAAATAGCGATTCTCTAAAATTCGCTATTTAAGAATCGCAAAACCAAACTTTCATGCATATTCCCCATGGACTCTACAACAGCTGACAATTACCGGATGCAATAGACTCCACACAACTCAGAATTTCAACTCTGCACAATCGGAATTAAACAGTGGTATATAACAAAAGAATTGCATTAGTGACCTACCAGAGACAAAGAACGTAGTCCGTCCACTGGCAGATGGAAACCCATTCCTATGGATTTTATAATCACCAGGATATTCAAAAGATTTTCCCTAATGAAAACCAAAAAAATCATAATTGCACCATTGCCCAATTTGTAAAATGTTTCTTGCTTTTGATTTCAATCACATAATGTACAAGTCTTCTATTTGTTTAGTTATTTCTGGAGTTTTCTAAAGAACAATCCAAGGCTGTGCGCAGGGAGGGGGAGCTGGGGGGTGTCAGCATGCTGTGCAGATAGGTGAAACTGAACAGTTCAAAAGAATATTTAATAAATAGTGTCACATGTATAGAAATTATCATTAGTCGTATTTTGACATGGGTTTCACTTTTGACTATGACACGCCCCACAGCACAATGTTACAATGTGTATCAAAATGTGCATGGATGTTGAGGTGGAATACAGGGGTGTTATTATGTCCCTGGGTTGGGCCCCGATAGTGGCATGCCCCAGTGTATCCCCACATTTCCACCAAGTTGGTTGGTATCATGAGTGATTTCAAAGGATCAGTAAATTAATCATCTGCAAGCCTTGATAAAGCCTTTATCACACCTGTTGCCCTATGTGGGCATCTCTTTATGCCTGTGTTGCACCCTCCCAAACAGAAAAAGAGGGTGCATGGAACTTTTTGTTGTTAAAATTATTATTTGCTATCAGTTGTTGGGAGTAGGCCTGGGCAGTGAACACCGCTCCTTTCCCAGAGTTTGTAAAGTTCTCCACACTCCGCGGAGCATGCCAAGTTTTTTCCTCGCTCGTGCTCGCCAACGAGCGAGGAAAATCCTCTACTAGACCACCTCCCAGCGAGATTTCTCAACAATGGCAGTCGAGGATGATCTTGACCGCTTGCGTTGAGAAACTTTCTGTTTGCATTGAGGAAGCTGCCGCACGAGTAGAACATCTACTTGAGCGGCACAGCGGCAGAAAGAAGCAGCGCCCTCTTGCGCTGTGCATGGTGCCAATTGTGCTGATTTTCCAGCGCGGGACAAACACCCAGCGTGAACTCCACCAGACCTAACTAGGAGCTGAAGCATAGTATGTGGGCACAACCTGCTCCCAGTAGAGTGGTACTTCCTCTAGACAAACTGCCTTCACATTAAGAATATGGCACCTGTGCATCACATCACCACTGATAAGAGTTACAAGCAACTCTCCACCACACTCATATGAGCACATATCCTCATAACATACTATAGGAGCACCTGATCAAGCAACATAAGTTTTATATATAATGCTAAAATTAAAAGAATAATTTGCATATGGTTAGTCTCTGTCTAGTTGATCCCTGTCTGGTTGGCCCATGTCTCAATGGCACAGACGAGCTAAAAATAATGGATTTGGATTGTGGCCTACAAACATTACCACTGCCTCAGATTAGTTCAACCTTTCAATCTGTCACTTTTTGAGCTATATGTAGTATTGATCAGACCATGAAATATCACAGAGATTTACCATATACAAGAAGAGTAGGCAACAAATGTGGGAAGAAAAGACCTATGGCTGCGTGTGGCAAGAGTGACAGGCAGAGTGTTTTTTAGAAGAAGAAGAACAAATGAGAAAAGAAGATGTACTGATGGTGAAAGGAGAGAAATACTGGAAGCGGGCGCATGAAATACCCTAAGGAAATTGGCTAGGGTGAACAGCGTTTAGAAAATGTGATTAACATAAAGAATGAGATTGGCAGACCTCAGAGATAACTAGAATCCACTCAGAAACGGGATTCTGATAGGCTATTGTGGTTCCTGAATGCTTAATCATAATAGGACGTCTGCATACAAGTCATGTGCTTGCCTTAGATCACCCTCCCTTTTTCTGTTTGAGCACTGCAGGTTGAAAGGTGGGCCCTGAGGTAACCAATCAGCATTCAACCTACTGGCTGCACTAGAGTTTTCTCTTTTAATCTCTGATGTGAGATGACACTCGGAAATGACCGAGAGAAAGTGAAGACAGGACAAATGGGAAGCTGGTACAATTTCCACCTCAAGTGCAAATCCTATCGGTTAGAGGAGAGGAGGGGCACAGCTTATTGGTCAAACCTTTCCCCCATGGAAATGGGTACCATAGTCAAAAGAGAGAATTCACTGCATTTCTGAAGCAATGAGCATGAACCAATGGAGTAGGAGGTTCTCATCCTGACTTATTACGTAGAGTAGTGTATCTCTCCTCCGTAGGGTACTAACAGTGCACTGCAAAGAAATAATGCTTCAAGTAGGTGCGTGCTATCTTAAAACATATCCAATAAGGGTTATGATAAACCAGTGCAGTGTTTAGTGTACAAGTCACACCATTTAAGGATATTGCGGGGGCAGGTAAAGCCAAACTTTTGGTGTCCCTACTAAACAGTCTGTCTAACTAAAAATGTTATTAAAATGTTCCGCAACTTTAAGAGCGGAAAATGTTGTACTAGATCACATTAGGGCATTATTTATGTTTCCAATGATGGTTTTCCCGCATTAGATAAGGAAACAATGAATTTTGGGCAGGGACAAAGTGGAGGCATAATGTTACATCTCAGATACTTCCCAGATCTATTTTTTTCTTTGGTTTCTTATGAAGACTATACTATAGGTTCAAAGTATTGTCAACTTAGACCCGGGTAACTGAGAGAGCGAGCCCCCTCTCCTTTTTTTCACAATACATTGCTGTTAGGTCAAATGGAGAATATTCTCCACAACACATGGTCACTTCAAAAGCTGAGATGTTGAATTCTTGAGCACACAGACACCTACTTAGAATTTGGCCAACAGGTTACTCCACCACAAATGTACACTGCCCGTCAAGCGCTCTGCTTGCCTTTATTATGAGTTGGGAAGGCCATCAACTTTCCAACGGCTTCTTCTGTAGAAGCAAGCAAAGCAAAGAAAACAAATTCTATGGAGTTAACAAGGGAAAAGTCATTTTTTTCACTTTTCAGCCTCCCTTAAAGAGATCTGCACAAAATATGCCACGCTGAGCCCAAATTGGAAGAAAATGTTTTGGAAAGCTTCGTGCAGATTTGTCAAATGCTACCAAAGTTATTAAGAAAATGAAAAATGCTTTATAACTGAAACTCTCATAATCAAATATATGTTCTAATATTTTTTAACAAAAATTAAATAAAAGAAAAATGTCAATGTATTTTTTGTTGTTATTTTCATTTCCTATGTGGTGTTAGAGCTACTCCCTGTGACCATTGCTTTCTATGTGAGCGTGTTGCAGTACCAGAAGGTGGCCCTGTGTGGCGCTTGACTTTCTCAAAGGATTGGCTGGAATGCATTAAAACTCTTTTGTCAGTAGAACTAAAGAAGTAGATGTGTATTTTGTGAATGAGAATAGTCATATTCATTTTTGGGTGAATTTTTGTTGTGACTTGTCCTTCTGTAAACCCCTTATTTAAAGTCTCTTACCCCACCCATTTTGTAGTCATTTTGCCAATTTTACCACTACACCCCATTATTCAACCCACTTTTACTTCTAAATCGTATACGTACATGTGCAGAGATCTTTGACGGGGGGGGGGGGGAGAGATCTCCATACAGAAGAGATAGGTTAGACGTTGGCTGAGAACTGCCCATATGTTTATGAATTGCATTTTGTAGAAGATAAATTAGTAATATTTTATAAACTCCAAAAGGGCTTTTGTGAATAGGTCCTAGTTTCTCCAAAGACCTAACCAGGCAATCATACATTCTTGAAATCGGCAACATTACACACCATGTTTATTAACATTTTATTTCTGAAACACATCTGATATATTGAAACTGCTAGAGAACATATGAAACAGTAACCACAAATGTGTCTAAGACAACATCAGATACACACAACCTGCTCAAGCAGGTGCCTATTGGTGCGCAATCTATAACTAGCCTATAGAGATAAGCACCCTTTTTTCAAGGTGAACGTACAATTGATAGCACCAGCAACCAGTGACCCAATTTCAGCAACATACGCCACAACATACACCAAAGGAAACATCTGCCATCCATATTCTACACACTGCCTTCAAAGAGTCAAGGGCCCTTCTTTGCTTCCTATGCTGCACATAAGGGTGAAGTAAGCTCTCTGATTTTCATGAAATAGAGCACACGAACAGATAAATTAGACATACATTTATATGAAGGAACTGTGAATCAGAGTATTGCAATGTTCCCATATTTGAAGACATCAGACCCCAAAGTGTGCTTCCATCTAGAAAACCGAACAGAAATGACATCAAGTCATTAGGTTCCCTGGCACTCAACACAGTATCCAATCAACATTTCAGTATACGCCTTAATGCAAAACAGACCTACCCTGTTTCCAAGGGAATAGCTTCAGGGGGTGTTTTTGGGTGTTACATACCTCTAATGTATTATATATTTGGTAGTTGGGTTGACTGTCTCTGTTTGGTGTCCATTCACATTAGATGCACTGGAAACAGTGGCTCGTCCATCTAAATGTCTGAAGAGTGTACGCCAAACCCTCATCGCCATTCTTCGATATGGTTGCCACTGTCTGATTGACGCCATCCTTTCTTCTGCATGGTATTTGGTGAAGAATTAGCAGTGCTTGCATCAGTGGCGTAGCCAGTGGGCACATGGGCAGAGGTGAGCAAGTTGTGTCTGTCGACTACCACCATCCCCACACCCCCCAAAAACAAGTCGTCCGTTGGCCACCAGCCCCCCCCCCCCCATGCCCCCATGGAACAAGTCGTCCGTCGGCCATCACTCACCCCCACCCCGCTCTTAACTGCACCGGGCAGCAAACTTAGGGTCCTCCCCGGGTGGCATCAGGTCTAGCTATACAACTGATTCATATTACAGACAGATTCCCAAATGCTTGGATATATTTGAGGGTCATCAAGATTGTTTATTCTTCAAAATACAACTTTTCTTCCCTAAATCTCCGCAACCTTCTTCCCTCCCAACTTCATAAGTACCCCATCTCCTGCTCACTGCATACTCTCTTGTGGCCTTATATTTATTAAGCTTCATGCAGTGCTGCATTGAGGTGAAATCTGCAGCCCTACATTGTACAAACAGGGAAAAATGGCACAGACCCATATTTACAATGAGTCATCATCTGCACTAAATATGTTTTGTGTGATGCGAAGCATTAAGCTTTGGTGCAAAGTCAATCCATTGGTTTTAGTGTGGTACACCCTCCAGTACAAATAACACTCGATGGAAACTATTCAAAAGTAAGTTGCACAAAATGTGGAATTTTGTGGAAATTAAACATGTGAAGGCTGTGAATGGTATGCAATATTCTACTTGCTCCTTGTTTGTGCCTAGTTTTATTTGGCGCTAGGCGTTCATGCAAAACCATATGACGCTACTTTGGTGATCTAGCTCTTGTGAAATTGTATGTGTTTATGCTGTTCTTGCCCAGGTGTGCCCCTTATGCACAGATAACAGGAGGACTGACACTCGGGTCAAGTGTCAGCGCAAAACCTTTTTTTGTCGACGCTGGAGTTTGCATCGCTATGTTCTGATTAGCTTCACACTAAATATTAGTAAACCATTGCCTTACTTGGCATAGTTGCCAATGTTTGAAAAAAAAAATCCAGGGACACTTAGCAGCACAGCTATCAATGATGTACTTGAAAATGTACCACACCCGCTGCCCCAAAGCTCCGCCCACTCCGCCCAACCCACATAATTAGCATGAATTAACTACGCCTACTTATCATAGTGCAGATTATAGGGTCTACTCAATAAAGAGAGAATTGCAGGGATTTGAGATGGGAATTTCAAATTTAAGACTAAAGTAGCTGAGTTGGAAAAATTCTCCCATTCAGCTGTATTGGAGAATTTTTCCAACTCGGCTACTTTGGCCTAAAGTTTGCAATTTCCATCGCAATCCCCTGCAATTCTCTCTTTATTCAGTCGGCGTGTGACTTGGCAGGGCTGGAAGTGCAATTGCCTGCACTGTCCCAAGATAGTGAATTACCCGGGGGTAAACATCCTTTACCCCACATGCGTTACTCCACAGTGCCATTACCCTGCAGTTTTTACACCGCAACATTTTTTACAATGCAAGGCTTTACACCGCAAACTAACGCCACAGTGGAGTTAAAATATTAAATTGCGTTGTAATGGGGAATGCGTTGTGATGGATTGCGTTGTAAAGCCCTACGTTATAAATGATTTTACGGTGTAAAGACTGTGGGGTAATGGCACGCAGAGTAAAAGTGTGCAGGGTAAAGTGTCCTAATCTTACCCGGTACGGTCTCCAACTTGCCAAGACTGTCCCAGCAAAAACGGGACAGTCGGCAGCTATGATTTGTGTACAGCACGGTGACTGTTGGAAAACCAGGGGCTCACACCCCCTATCTCACTGCTACACCCCTGCCTATTTGGTCAGGATTTTGTCACCTGACTACATGAACTTCGTGCTGACCATATTAGTCAGTTATTGAAACCTCAGCAAGGTGCGAGGGACCCAATCATTTTCCACGTAAATGGGAGTCTTGAGTTTCACTCTGCATCTCTTTCATAAAGACAGAAAAAAGCACAACAGCCCCATGACTGCACCGTGACAAAAAATGGCCACACAGCGGCATAAGCAGAACATGATACGCAGTAGCCTCTGAATGCTCTGCACAATAGTCCATCTATTGTTTCTACACAAAAGAGACTGGAGGCAGGAACTCTAACAGAACAGGAAGTAACTTGACAAACATCTCCCAGTACACTGAGGCCTGGAATGCAATTGTTCCTGGAATGAGGCTTGACAGGTGGACAGTTTCATCTTTTGCAAAACTGCAGCAGCTGGACGACCATGTGCTGTAAACCTCAGCCCTGATATGACAAAAGAACATGCCATTGTCACCGCACAATGAAAGTCTATTCGGGAGGCACGGGCTCACATACTGAAATAGCATTCCATCAAGTGAAAACTCCAGCTTTGTTTGATTTGTCCTATTTTCAGTACATGTTTTTGCATCTCCTTTGGGCTGCTGGCGTTTTGACAAGGGTTGTTTTGCCGGTTAGGTAAGCATAGCTGTCAGCAGTTTTCCCCCACTGCATGGTGATTGTAAAGTAGTGGGCCCTAGGCCCACGTGTTAGAATGAAAAAGACGACAGGACGCTAGCGGTATGGGTGATAACTGGCCCAGGGCATGTGCGCCCAGCCCCTTTTATTGGCAGGGTCACGTGACTAGTGGCGCCTGTCATGGATGGGTGTGGGGTGGGTGTAGACACTGTCTCTAGAGAGGGGCTGCAATATGACACTACATTCCTCTCAAAATCCAAACGAAAAAGGATAATGAGTCCAAACTGTTGAAACTAAACAATCTGGATACCATGTAGTCCACCAGTCTCTAGAGTTAAACAGCAGGACAGTAGTGGATACATGGGCTAATAATGTTGGCTGCCACAGGATATTCCCGCTCGCATTCATAGTTTAACCTGTCAAGACACAAACATTAGTCCAAAGAAGTCTGGGCCCTTCTGGCAGCATGCTCATGTGGATTCAACTTAAATACCTTCATAGAGTGTACTACACATGCCATCGTTTATGGCATATGGGGTGATTGCTTGCCTGACCTGCCTCCACTGTTTAACGGCAGACGGAACATTTTTACATACATTGTGGGGTTGCCCTTCACTAGACTGGTTCTGGTGTGGGCGACGTCTTGCCTCAGCGGGGTCTTGTCCTGGTTGATTCAAATGGGCCGGAAACGTATCCTCCTGCATGTCAAGGATAGTCTGGATGGTAACAGATACAAGTTCTAGCTACTGTTTTGGGGACCTACTCAGGCAAAGTGAGACACATCTAGGGCATGGAATGCCGAGGCCCCCCCTCCCATGCGTTCTGGAAGAGAGGGATGGATCATTGCATGGGCTTAGAGGTGGTAGTATATAAGTAAAGGGATTGTCTGCAGAAACACCCCAAGATTTGGCAGGGATGGGCGAATTACAAAGGTATTGTGATGGAATCTGTCAGATCACTCGGACAATGGTAGATGATGAGATTCAGATGCTCACAGGAGGAGAAGGGGATGAGAGGGTATGGAACAAATTCTCTAATTAATATAGATATTATGTATCTTTTAATTACAATGGGGATAGAGGCTAGGGTAGGGCCAGATGCGAATTTATTTGCTATGATTTGTGTTTCTTTTGCCATTACATTTTTTCATTTATATGTCGGCCTACAGGACATTTTTTCATTTATATGTCGGCACACCGGTCCATGTATCTATGCTAAAATTCAATAAAAAAGTTTTGAAAAAAATGTGCAAATTACCATTTTGTATGTTTTTTGAAGATACACTGGTGGAGGAGTGTAATTTAGGCTCCACCCTTTTATGTCAGGAATATATATTGTATTGTATTGTAATTGCATTTATCTAGCGCTTACTACCCCTGACGAGGCGTCGAAGCGCTTTTTCGGTGAGTAGCACTATATATACTCATATATATATATATATATACTCATATACAACATCTATATTCAACATGTGATTTGACTGCAGTATCATGTCACATTTAAATAAATGAATATAGTATATCCATTGCAAACACTACGATGTCATATACTTGAGTGTATTAATCGATTGCTGTATCCATGTTATGCATATTCACATTTAATATTGATAATTGATTTTACTTTGCGTGCCATTTTATATTGAAATTCATGTCCATATTGGTTTTGGAGGATTAACCAGACATAAGACCTTGACTGAAAATGTTTTCTTTAATTTGCGTTAACTTTTTTTTGCAGGTGCGTCCTTGTTAGCTAGAGAAAGACTCATTGTTTGTATTAGATGACTGATAGTGAGGCCTGCAGATAGGAATCTGGTGACAATTTAAGAGACATAATGATCAAAGAGGGCCTTTTGTTTATCACGTGACAGGCTGGTCTGAAGCTCAGTGTTGATCACTGCAGTCTTAGTTTCAATGAGATAAGAAATCAAGGGAGTAGTTGACTCCCCAGACATTCAGAAATTTGGTTGGTTCCTGGAGGGGTAAGGAGAGATAAGGACATTTTGAAGCTACTGTCATATCTAATTGGTGTTTCCATAGTTAGTTATGCAGACTTTCCTGATTCAGAGAGAGCAGATCTCTCTCTTGCTGAGCTGTTTCCTATGTGCTGAATACTTCTTTATTTTCCCTGAACTTCTACAGAAGTTCTATTTTATGCTAATACCTTCTATGCTCCCTGAATAGAAATCACCTTTAGCAAATTCGGTCCTCTATCTATGATTAGAATATAAAAGGGAAGTTTCTTTATGAAACACCTATTTGAGACAATTTGCTTCATTCTTGGTGTGGCTGTTATCATTCTGCATCTCATATTATTACGACTCAACTTATAGAGACAATTAAACCTGCAAACTGTACTGCTGTATTCGATTAACTTATTGTTATTCTTCTTATATACTGGATTGTTCAATATTCTAAAATAAATCCGTTTAATCAACATTATTGATTCCTGCTCCTCATTGTGGAGTCAGAATAAGGAGCTGTAAGCTCCCTTACAGTGCTTCAAGTCAACTAACAAAGGTTCATACGACCAATGGGGAAATATATTTGTTCATTGTATGAAAAGGCTAAAGTGTAAGTACCAGCGCACCATCACTTGCATATATTAAAAACGCTATAGTCCACTTTTCTATGATCACCAATGTTTTTGCCTCTTAGACAACTTTCACTCCCTTCTGGCCCTAATCTCTTGATATAGAAATTTACAAAATCCACATACTCTACTTTCCAGATGTTTTCTTACTTCACCACCATATGTTACTCCCCTAATGGCTTTGTAATGCCTATATAGAACTACCTTTTTCCCTTCTTCTCGACTCCTACCTTACAATTCTCCCTGGCTTTAAACATCTCTGCCTAGGTGTTCTCCATCTTTTTTCCCTCTTACTCTGCCATCTTTGCCACTTTTTCTTTCAGTCTTCCAACCTCAATGGCACTCCCTACTTCCGGCTCTGTCCATACCCCCCCTTGTGATGCCCTCCTATTGCCTACCTCTTCCTACTGTCCAAACATCCCACATCTACACTTCTGGGGTCTACTTCCTCACATTTACTCCTCTCCCAAACACTGTTATCCCTTCTTTCCATGCTGAAGGCAAGCTACCCAAAGCTCTGCCTTCCTGCTCGTCACCACATTTGAAGATATCATTTAATAATGTTAGTGGGAATAGAGACAGGTTTTGAGAGGCATGGTCCTTGTTCCAATTGTTTTTGCCACTGCTATTTTCATTTAATCAGGCAGAGAGTCACAATGGTTATGCATACTGCTCCAATGACACTCCTGGTCAAACTTACATACTACTTGCAGAAAACATATAGTGCTCATGTTGCTCAGTATCTAACATACACCTTGTGTCTTTTGATGTGTTTTTAATTGTTTTGGCACATTTTGTTCAGTTTTTGTAGGTGCTTTAGTCCGCCCTCATGCTAGCAATTGCCTTCCATGTGGAGTTGCTCTCTTCTCTGTTGGGATCCAGAAATGAGTCCAAACCAATGGGATCCTAGGGCGGGTGTAGACTATTCACAATTCACAAGTCATCTAGCAATGCAAGTCATCCACCACAAAGCAACCTTTAGAAAATTTGCAATGTGGACACTTTGGATCCTACTTAAAATTTGTGGGCTGTATTCGGTTCTGCCAACCCAGTGGAGTGATGCACGCTGCTGCCCTGGTGGGCTATTGCCCACCACATTTAGAGATCTCCAACTGCCTGTCCCAGATCTCTATGCCCGCCTAGGAGTCATCACAAAAGAGGCTCCTCTGAAGACATTGAAACTTTGCTGCATGGATGCCCACATAGGTAATTTTTAGAAGGCATATTATCCATGAATTGGTGCCCTTGCCAAGTACACTGTCCTAGGCCACCTGCCCATTTTTACATCATCGTTCTTGCTATTATGATTCATGGGTGTTCAGTCAGTTCCACTTGTGTTGGTGTCTCTATATCATGATTTCCAGTAGGGCTCATGGGAGCATGTTGTTAGATTTCTCAGTAAATTTGTCCAACACAACTTTACAAGCATTCAATATTGAGTCACCGCCAGTTCTAAGGGACGTCTCACTAAAAGAGACTTTCTCTGCCAATGACGTTTATATGACATCTGCCACATCTGCACACGTTTAGCCATGGAACCTGAGCAGCCTTCAGTTTCATGACCATTCCTCACATGGCGAATAGTATAGCCAAATCTGTAAATTTACTTTTATATTTTTCCTTGTCTGGGCCTCCAGTGGCATAGTTTATTCCATCTAGGACTTATCTTCAATAAGTGAGCAATACTGGGCAGCTCTACATCATCTGTATAGAATTTGCTAGAGTCGTATGATATCTAGAACAGATATGTGAACCTAGGACAAATATTCACCTGAGTTTGGCAAGTGTTAGATAGATCTGATGGAGATAATTAACCTGCTTTAATTTAAATGCCCTGTTCATAAAACCCCTTGTCACATATGCTCCTGTGTTTCAATTCCTATTCTTCTAGCTCTATTACAATAATTACCACCCATTTAGACCTTCACTCAGTGAGGGAAGTGCCCGTTTTCTCTAGTAGCGCTTCATGTAATATTGAAACTATTCTCTTCCATCTGTCACTGTTTATCAATAGAATTTGCAGTATGACATTGCTCTCTTGTTCAATCATACCGTTATTCCACATCATCCTAGCCACTCTTGTAAGATGACCGTATGCTAAAAACTGACATGAGTTATATCAAAGCAACTTCGTGATTCTCCACATGTACATAAGAATCCTGGTCCATATAGGTCCCATGCCTTTTTGAAGAAGTGTCTTTGCAATGCACTCACTTCTGGGTACAATACAATGAGGGGGTGCATGTATGTGCCAGCTAGACAATGGTAAAGGAAAAGCTGGTATCTCAAAAGAAGAACCTTTTTGGTCAGATGGACAGGGTACTCAGTATCCACAACATGGAGAATGATGCCTTATTTACATTGGTCCTTCTGGAATTTGTGGAGTCAAGAAGAAAGTCTGTCCAAGTCTACTTGTGCCACTGATCCTTAGCAATGATCTGGCTCATTCAGAGTTGAAGCTTATGAATGCGAGAGACAAGGCTGTCTCTCAGAGAGACTCTAAGAGCATTAACTCTAGGACTAGTGAGTAGAGACCAACAAGGAGAGTTGGAGGTGGAAGGGTGCAGTCTCTGTTTGCATCGGTGCAATCGATCAGTGGACCAGAGTTATCTGTTCTTACAAGAGAAGACACTGAGGGAGTGCTTATGACCACCTGGTGTAGTCTGTACTGTCTGCATGGCAGGCGATGGGACACCCAGACCAGGCTGTGCATCCTCTGTAGTTGTATTGGTTGTTACACTTATGTAGATCCTCTAGTGGTACCCCAGTGTGTTAGCCCAGTTATTGATTCCTTTCTCTGAGTGTTACTTGCCTTTCCATCTCAGTCGTGTTTCTCTACATCATTACCCTGTCTGGTGCATACTTCTGCTTGGTGTAGGCCATTGTGCATTTATCTCCATCTGTAAATCATCCACCTGTTATTTCTTGCCCTTATGGCATCTTCCTTTGTAAACTCCATAAAACATATCATGTAACGGTTGAATAATGGTCAAGTTCTCATTCTCAGAGGGAGGTGAAGAGTTAGCAAAACTTTACTCTCCACTGGTGATAATTGCTATGGTGGGCTGGATTGTGCCACAGTTGTCTCATTTCAGACAGACTCCTATTGTAGGTCGCACTCCTCATGGGAGCGATCAAAATTGATAGTTCTCGCAGGTCTCGGACTGATTCAAGTGGGTTCTGAGCTTGTAGGGCAGTCTCCCTCATTGTCCTTCAGGTCATGGCAAAAGTAGGGTTTTCTCGTCAGTCCTGTAGCCTGGTCCCTTCTCAATGGGAAGGCAGCAAAGATTGCAGTGCCTTGTTTAATCCTTCTTCTGGGCAGGTACACAAAGCTTCTGCTCAAATTTACAGATAAAAACTTGTAAACCGGGGATACAGTGCTAGGCTATTTTCTCAAAATATAGTTAGTTGGAGTCAAACCAACCAACAACTGAAATGTTGGAGGGAACCAACCAAGTTATTATGCATTTTTAGTTCAGATAAAGATTTGTATTTTGGTAACAGACATCCCCTAATGGTAAGCATGTTTCTGGTTCCATGGTAATGGAAGTTGCTTATTTGCATGTCAAAGGGTGAACTCTTTAAACTGACTTAATCAGGGAAGTAGGCGCAGAGATTACTAAACTGTTCTATTGCCAGTTTTGTAGGTCCAAACCAGACATGCAACAACCTGGCTACAATAGCATACAATAGAGGAAGAAGAAAGAGTGCTGCATGCAAGGCAATAAAAGGTTCGGCTACCTGAAGGCCGAATTATCTTACATGGCAACACGCCGGCTTGAAGCTACACTTACACCGACCCCAAGTACGGCGTATGCCAACTCCTCCTGTACACCACTGTAAGGGCACTTACCCACATATCTCGTACGCTGAAGAAAGTGAGGGTCTCTCTCCTAATAGATAACACTGATTTACCAGGAATCAGCATCTCCCGCACTATATGTATGTAAAAAGGTCTATACTCCAGAGGACGTTTGACCCTACACTCTCCTACTCCTCCCTTATGTCACTGTTTGTCATTATTGTCCTGCTACCTAGCAGCTAGGAGTAGGAGGTGCATTTGCTGCAGCTTCATGATGTGACCTACTGCTACCGACATGGTAGGGATTCACCTGCTTTTAATAGGACCTGGTGCTTTTTGCCAGGTTTGGGTAATATTAATTTTAGAGCAACTTTCAAGTGTGGAATTCCAACTTTAACTTATCCTGTGTTCGTCCATGGCCTGAATCTGCATGCATTCACATGTAGGGGTACTTTAGAATTTGACTCGAATGGTGCATTGCCAAAACATGGCAGACGGCGGTGATGGACATCCTAAACTACGTAGAGCTGGCGACCATGACTCATTTCCTGTAGCCGGGACCAGCAGGCAGCACATAGCAGTCCAGGGTGGAAAAATAACACACTTGCCTTAAAGCAGAGGGGAAAAAAGTAGCTGCACATTGGAGTTATTGCCTTTTGTTCAGCAAGAATAAACTTCTTATTTCTGAGTTTGTTCTCTGCTTTGCTGAGCAGCCGCATCCAACATAGCACCCGCTCTGTAAATGATCAGCGCCTTTAGTGTGGTCAATACAACAACAATTCCACAAAAAGCAAAGAGCTGTCTGCAAGGCAGTAGGGGGGTCTGGAAATCTGGCAGGTCCTCTTCCATTAAGAGAGCAGAGGCCATAACTAATGCTGACCTTGTAGGTCAGCTGATCGCTCATCCTATTATTGTAAGAGTGTAAATGTGCATATCATTTTAATGGAGGACATGCATCTGTGCTGCTTCTCAGTGCAAGTGTTTCTGCTCTGTAAATACATGGGGCCCTGAAGGTGCCAATATAGTGGATGTATGACGTTACAACGCATACTTTTACAACGCATGCACTTACAACGCATTTTTTACAACGCAACATCCACTACAACGCATTCCATTACAACGCAGGACACTACAACGCATTTTTAAAAACTACCTTTACAACGCATTCCATTAAAACGCATACTACCTTTACAACGCATACCATTACAACGCATAATATTAAATTGCATTTAAGGTAAGTATTAGATAGTATAGGGGTAAAAATTACTTTTCTAACTCCAGGGGGTGCAACAGTAGGGTAAGTGTTGGATAGTATAGGGGTAAAAATTACTATTCTAACTCCAGGGGGTGCAACAGCAGGGTAAGTGTTGGATAGTATAGGGGTAAAAATTACTATTCTAACTCCAGGGGGTGCAACAGTAGGGCAAGTGTTGGATAGTATAGGGGTAAAAATTGCTATTCTAACTCCAGGGGGTGCAACAGTAGGGTAAGTGTTGGATAGTATAGGGGTAAAAATTACTATTCTAACTCCAGGGGGTGCAACAGTAGGGTAAGTGTTGGATAGTATAGGGGTAAAAATTACTATTCTAACTCCAGGGGGTGCAACAGTAGGGTAAGTGTTGGATAGTATAGGGGTAACAATTACTATTCTAACTCCAGGGGGTGCAACAGTAGGGCAAGTGTTGGATAGTATAGGGGTACAAATTACTATTCTAACTCCAGGGGGTGCAACAGTAGGGCAAGTGTTGGATAGTATAGGGGTACAAATTACTATTCTAACTCCAGGGGGTGCAACAGTAGGGCAAGTGTTGGATAGTGTAGGGGTTTTAATGTAATATTATGCGTTGTAATAGTATGCGTTGTAAAGGTAGTATGCGTTGTAATGGAATGCGTTGTAAAGGTAGTTTTTAACAATGCGTTGTAGTTTCCTGCGTTGTAATGGAATGCGTTGTACTGGATGTTGCGTTGTAAAAAATGCGTTGTAAGTGTAGTGCGTTGTAAAAGTTGCGTTGTAAAGGTTGTTCCCCAATATAGTGCTCTCAGCTATGAGGATTCTGTTCCTCGGGCTGAACACTTGTCCAGTCTACTTTTTTAGAATGCCCTGCAACTGTCTTGTCAGGTATATATTTGGAACAAAGAGCTTGCTTACAAATACCTTAAAATGATCAAAGACAATAAAGCAGGGTCTGACAATAAGGAATCACACCCAGCGGGCTGACAATAGTAGACTGCTGGGATGAATTACTGGTTGACGGATGAAGGCATCTGCCAAAAAGTAGTGTATGCCCCATCCGGCAATCTTCCGGCGACCCAACTTAACAAACTCCCTCCATGGCAGTCAGCATTTATTTTATTTATTTATCTACCAACCGCAACCTCCCACTTGATTTCACAAAAGGCTTGCATAGTGGGTGCATTAAACATGGCGCCTACTTAGAGTCAGTTCTGTGAAGGTAGTTGTGGCAGCGGTGGCTCCCTTTACAGCAGAGATCTCCTCGCCAGGTAGGTGGGGGTCTCTCAATAGGGCAAACAGCTGTCGGCCTAGGTCTAAATGACCCGCTATGGTTATTGAGCCATCACTATGTTTGAAACATGCCCATCTAATTCTGGACACTGTGATGGATTTACTAACACAGCACAATGCCCTTCTACCCACCTTTTCAAGCCAGAGTGGCGTCATTATTGACACTGCAGGCCCTAAAGACATGTGCTCCTCTCAGTGTCTGTAATACATTGTGACGTTTGTAATGATAAAACCTGGCAAAACACTTAGAACAGGCTTACGATTGTGCAGCTAACTAGGCTTTTTAATCTGGTTTTCGTATTAAGATAGTACTAAGTTATGAAACAGTAAGGGCCTGATTGCGAGTCCAGTGATCCTGGAGCGGGCGGCACGCCATCGCTCCACTCCAGGACCACCGAAACCCACCGCTGCCCGCCCGCCACATTACAAGTCATTTTGTGGTCTGGCTGGCGGGTGGTGTGGCGGTCCAGCGGCAGTGCTGTTTAAAGGCTCATTGTGAGTCTTAAACAGCACCTCCTCGGACCGCAGGTGCATGTTCCTGCACGGGAAAGAATGCACCATGATGTGCATTCTTTCCTGTATAGGAACTGAGGGTACAAATCTACAAGGGGGCATAAACATGTGCCCTATGCTTGTACCCCCGTGCAGAGGGGTCCATGAGACCGCTGGCAGTGAGGAAAGTCGTAATGTGCATTTTGGTGCCTCAGGGCACCACCATGCATATTGCAGCCCTCAGACCGCCACAGGGCCACCATGGAACGCAGTTCCCTGGCAGCTGCGGCGGTTCAATGGTGGTCAGACCAGCAAAGTCCTAATAGAGCAGTCGGACCGGCATTGTGGCGGTGGCTGGACCGCCGCCAAGAGTCTGGCGGACCTCGGACCACCAGACTCGTAATCAGGGCCTAAGAGTTTCAAAGGGCACAATACTTATACATAAAGTTGAAAGACAGACAATGCTGCATGTTACCTTCTCAGTACATCTTGGATAATGTTCAGGTGTTTCCAATTAAGCCATTGGACACCACCCACCACTAATATAGTGTAGCTTGTATCCTCAAGAGGGCGGGACCTAAAATACAAAATGAATGAAAGACACATCATGGGGGGTATCAATGGATAGTGTTATAGAAGAAATGTAATACGAAGACACTGTGCAGTAGCAGACAACAGTAGAGAGCGTCACACAGCTATACGTGGTGAAATAGCAGTGCAGGCCTAAAATCTCATGCTGATGAGAGAGAGGTGAAGGGTTCACTTGAAGACAGAATGCATGACCTGTAAGGTCCTAGTTAAAGGAAAACTCGTGTTTGGCGAGCTTGAAGGGATTTATTGCCTTAAGCACACAGGGACATATTCTGTGTTCTCAACAAATTAAAAATGACTAAACAATAGGAGCAGGAGATTGAATTAGCCAAGAACACATGGACTCTGATAAGAGGTCTTGGGAGCAGAATGATAAAGCACACATGCAAATACACATGCATTCAAGAGCAGAAAGTAGTTGAGCATTGTTAGAACTGCAATAAAGGATGTGTTAAGAGCTAGGTTAAAGTCGAGGGTCACAAGTGACTTCATGTTTTTCTACAACCAATATGTAATCACCTAGTAATTCATTGATTAATATTTTGTAATAAGTATTGTCTGACGATGAAGCAGCAAATGGAGACTGGCTGTGTAACTGAGTGGAGATGGTCGCTCTCCCTGCTGCGACAGCAAAGAGCTGTTTTTACATTGCCAAGAGGAGTCTGTCTTTTTTTTAATTTTTACGTTACCCTACAACAATGGGAACTAGGCAGAGAGCAACACAGGGACAAACCAGAAGAACATGAAACAGCACAATATAAACCAATTTCCTAATGATCTGCTTAATCAAAAGCCTTTGGTACTATAGTCACTACCCCAATGCAAGCTAAAGGTGACAAAACAGCTTTCACTGCAGTAAAGCAGAAGAAAAACAGCTTTTCATTGCAGGGGTTTTCAATGATATATTTGGGTTTACATGAGATATGTGGCTCAAGGTGGACTTGTATTTGTTTGCTGTGGTTGCACCTGTGTGACAACTGTCCAGAATTTCAAAAGACTGTCCCTTATTTGAAGCGAAAACTTAACATCCATCTGTCCTCCCACATTACTCTACATGACACCTTGTGAAGTGATGATTTCGTGGACCCAGTTCAGACTTTTTGGTTGCAGATAAAGAGAAAGGATTGAATATAATCTAAGGCAGAGAAAGTGGCTCAAGCTCATTCAGTGGTTAATTTGTACTGGGGGTTGCAGGCGCTGAGCACTGGCACTTATTTTTGGGTACCAGGACTTATTTTTCATCATTAGACTTTGAATGAGAGCAAGAGACAGAACGGCAGAAAAGGGGATAAAGAAGGAGAAAAGCATGAAAATACTGTCAAAGAGAGAATGGAGGCATTTGCATGAGGGAGATGAACAGACAGGAAGTGGAGGGTGATGGAAGAAAGAGGCATAAGCTGGAATCAAAATGAGGCAGCTTTGGTATTCAGCAAAGTGAAATTCAGCAACATTGGCAATGGGTGTCTAAGAAAACCCTTGAGCCTAGGCACTATTTTTCTCCCAAATTAAAAAGTGTTCCCATTCCAAGAGTCTGCTCATCGATATGTTATGGTATTTTCTGTTGTTTCAGTTTTGTTGACCTTCGCTGTTCTGAGTACAGATGGACTAGATTTAGTTTTGCCTGTTCTTGTTGAATCAATGACACAATATCATTATAAACACAATTGTTGACAAAAGTATAGTGTCAAAAATATGATTTGCCACAATATCTAATATCGTGTTCCTACACTTATCATTAAACTATTTAAAAAAATAAAACAAATATAAAAACATTATACACATAATAAATTACCAGTAAATATCAATCCATATAAAAAATATAATATATTCTCAGTTTCTTAGCAAACTACTCACCTAAAAAAATAACTAATCATTAAAAATCCATTTGTACTAAACATATAAACTAAAATAGATATTAAAATAAATAAAACATTACAATTACATATAAATAATAAATGAAGTAATGTACACAGAATTAATAATCAACAATTATTTGAAAAAGAAAATACATTGAATTTAATTAAACTTCCCACCCTATTCCCCTGCAAACCCAACATTCCACAAGCAAAATATTGCTTAATGAAAATCAGTATTAAACTATTTAAATAATTAACAATCAATTAAATAATTATTAACAATTGAAGACTAATCAACAATAATTTATAATTTTGAATTACTTAATTAACTTCCCAACCTATACCCTTACACACCCTACAACTCAATACTAATATATCCCTTAAATACATTGGTAATCAACTATTCACCTGTTTACCAATTAATTAAATAATTAATTAACAACATTAAAAACAAATAAAACATTTTTTATAACTTAATTAACTTCTCACCCTATACTGCTACAAACCCAATGACCTGCTACTAAAATATATAACGTACTATAACTAATAATAAAACAAAAATTATAAATTCAAAATATAACACGAAACAAATTACATAACAATACATTAAAAGTTAATTAACAATAAAGAGCATATTAACAAAAATTGAACATATTTCTAATTTAAATAACGTTCCACCCTGTCCTACAAACTCAACTATACCCTACAACACCATAAATCACTAATAACATTTAAAAAAATCACTTAAAAGTACAAAATTACATTTTTTTAAATAATAACAAATATACCACCAATACTCACACTTATAATTAATATATTAACTTAAACACATTAAAATAATTCAAACAACGAAATTTGTTACAACTGTACTACTGAAAACGATATTAAAAACATTATTCTTAAAAACAATATTACTTACCATAAAACGATATTCTTGGCAGCGATATTCTATACTACTATATTTTTGCATCACAATAGTATTTCTTTCTGATATTTATACAATTCAATGTTTTGAACTCAATATTTTGTGGAAATACCCTTCTTGTCTTTTAACCTCACATTCCATGATTTTACTTGGAGATTAGCCAATAGTTGGTAAAGACTGCTTAGTGGGTCGCCAATTGGTTTTTACAGAGATGGAGCTTGTTACACACCTGTACAGAAAGGATAAGTTGATTATGTCTATGAGATCTGTCTCGAGAGATAGAAGGAAATGCCACATGCAGTTCACTGCAGGCTTACGCTTGATAGTTATTAGCTTTTGTTATTTGGGTCATCCTTAATTCATTTTCTTTGATCATTGGGTG
Organism: Triturus cristatus; assembly: GCF_964204655.1. Classification (NCBI taxonomy): domain Eukaryota; kingdom Metazoa; phylum Chordata; class Amphibia; order Caudata; family Salamandridae; genus Triturus; species Triturus cristatus. Next base: position 1,121,311,081 of record NC_140585.1, on the reverse strand, counting down.
GAAGAAGGTAAAGGAACTATGAAACAGATATGAGGTCACGGGAGGGTAGGATGATGGTTTATCAGCAAATTGTTGACTCGATAAGGAGCTATCAAATATATGACCCATTAAGGAAGGGGAGAGGGATTACAACAGAGTAGACCTATTTACTTTTTTAAAGGATTAGAAGCTCAAAACTTCATGTGGCTTCAGAGATGATTCTACTATCTTGTTACGGACTGCTGAATTAAAAATATTCCCAATAATAAAGAACAGCTATTTTTGGTCAACATGAACCTCATTTATTTTATTTGAGAGCTGCTCTGTGTTGTTTTAAATGGGTGGGAGTGCAAATGCTCACATAAGCACAGGAGGATGTGACTTCCCCAGATTCTCCCAAATCATGGCACACCTTACAGAAGAGACTAGAGGCTTTTTTAGAGTTTGGAAAATGGGATACTCCATCTCAACTGTAACATGTTTGTCGTCTACTGTATTAAAATTGCATTAGAAGCTACAGACCGTGATATGCCAGACAAAATAGCCACTCATTTTTGATGAAGTATGCAGTTGAGATTCAGGACAGGAGCGACCACATTGATACGGACGCGCTGCACTACAAGAATGCGGCCACAATGTCTCCCCCCTGAGCCTATGGGACCCAAATAAATAAAGAAGAGCGAGAACAGTGTTTTCTCCACATTCTGAAAGAATTGAACCACACTACATAAAACCAAGGGGACGGTGTTCTCCCTGGCTTGGAAAATATAGGGATCCCCCTATTCTACCGGTCCTGACGAAAGCCGTTGGTAGACCTGTTTTCACTATGTGATACGAGGGACACATTATATATCCCATATACACATCCATTTTCTCCATTTTAACCTTACCCCATCTAGGCTCTTAAAACATCTTTTTTCCTAGATAAGTGGTAAGTTTAAATTTCTTATTTTGATGCAGATCCCAACTAAATCTCTTCAATCAGACTGATTACCTCCTGGTGGAGGCAAAATAGACCCAATGATGATGCTACCAGCTACAAGTATGTCAGTGGCAAAGTATATACCACTGACCGAAAGTAACTGTTGAGGGTCCCACAGATGTTTTCAAAAGCGATAACTCAAGGACATATGATCCCACTCTCTTTTGATTTTTGTTGGTGTATATTTGAAAGCTGAGTGGTTTCTGGATATCTGTTGCTTTTCCTTCCCTCCTATAGTATTTATGAGTATGCAGTCTACCAAATTCTAATTAAGGTCCTACATTTTTACAGAGATGAGTGAGAAAGACACATTCTAGAAGAGAGAGGATGTAGACTGTAAGAGAAAGCACAAGAGTGCACACAGTAGCAGGAGAGAATGCCACGGACGATGTACATTTAATGTAGTTTACAAAACAAAATTTGTATGAGAAAAATGCAAGCAAAAAGAGGGACATACCTTTTATTTGAGGGTCAGTTGACATCTTACGGGCAGGGCAATTATAGCTGGAGAGGTAGTAGACACGTAAGAAGGCACAGACATTTGGGGGAAGTAAAGGAACATAGGCAGAGAGGGGGCCCAGAGTAATGCTTGCATACTTTAGCTGGGATGACTCTACAAGCACTAAGGCACTCATTACTGGAGTGGCAGGACTAATAATACATCTGTAAATCCCAATATTGCAGATGCAGAAATTCCCAGGTGCAGTATTTCTTTGGCCAGGTTTCCTCATTTCAGAAATGCTCGTCCAGGGATGGTAGTCTGACTTTTAGGGCATAAAGCCTTCGATGTTTTAGCATACTACAAAGGAGCAGGAACTGTGGGTACATGGAGCAATGCATCACTCCAGTCTGCAGATTACTTAAATGATGTCAACACCCCCACATTGAAAATGATTCCAGCACCGCTGGTTTCCCTTCCCCAGCACAGCGGCATCTGACTTCTATCGGGCTCTGCTATGGTTGTACTAAAGCAGAGACCACATTTTGAAAAAACTGGTTTTAATTCAATAATACAAACAGCATTACTCATTTTAGGGCAAGAGCATTTCCAATATGGCAGTGCGTCCGCTGGTAGTTGGTCAGTACCTGTATATAAGATGCTCTAGCGCCTTTTCAAACGTTGGTCTGTGCTTCACATTGATCCAAAACTGTGGATAATAGGAATAACTGATAAATAATTTGCCATTGTTCACGTTAGTGTAGAACCTCGTGCCATGCAATTTGTGCCACTCCTGGATGGTACTATTCACTCTTTCAATCAAGTAGTACATCATTCCTCTGTTGGTTGAATCCCCAATAAAGAGAACCTGTTAATACAGAAAATATTAACTTCATAAACATTGAGGTGATCCACCCCTAATTCCCACCACATCCCTCCCAAAGTCAGCAACTTCCCACATGAGTCCCATGAACCATTTTCAAAAGTTGCTTTTATTGTAGCATACCAATTAAACTGGTGCTTACAATTTCATTTGTATTTCTTCATCCCACATGCCGGCTGTAATCACTGGAAACAAAGGGCCTGATTTAGAGTTCTTCGTCACAAACGAGGCGGCATCCCACTCGCCTTATTACAAGTGCCATACGATATAAAGCACTATTCATAAAACAGATGAAAAATGCATTTGTGATGGAGTAACCAGACTGCAAAACTCTTAATCGGGCCCTTATATATTTTGCCTGTAGTTTGCTTACAGGGAATATTCATGTGCCCATTTAAGTGAAAGTCCAAAAACCAGGGACTGCAAGATTATTAGCAGCATGAACCAGACCTTCTAAAGCAACAAAGCCCCATATCTGGAAGGATTACACAAGAGAAGTTTTAAACTAGGAAGGGGTGGGGGGTAATGCCATGCTCAAAGTAACTGATCAGTGCTCAGATTGTGGATAACAATGTCAGCAGTGAATTGTGATGGAATTTTCTTCTGTTGGAGGTAGAGAATTATACACCATGAATATGATTTCAACAAAGTCTTCTCACTGGTGCACACCCCAAAAGTCATCTAGCAAGTTCAATTATATGAGACAACTATTCTACTTAAACAAATCACAAAAGCAAACCGCCCAGGAAAGAACTGTTCAAGATCATACATTAATTCAGTAACCAGATAGCCCAATCCTCACTGTCTCAAAATGGAGACACCCCCAAGTCTCATGGAAACAATGTAGAGTTATTACCAGAGATAATGACAACATATTGGCCCTTTCTACCCCCTCCTTCCAAAACTAGTTAAATGTAATAAATACATGAGACTGTCACAGGTATTAGGTAAGGAGAGGATGGATACACATTTTCAGCATTTCCTGATTATATATATTTTTTTTCTTTAAATTACATTCTTATCACATGCAGTATAGTTCTCGTGACACTTCATACACTCATAGACATCACTGAGCAGTTTGGTACAATATCTTGGCAGAGGGTCAACTGAAAATAAGTTATTTTGTCACATCTATCACAAGCGGTAAATTTAAGAACAATGTTGATGGATTCACAGGAAAATTGGTGTTCCAGCTTATGAGGGAAATATTACAAATCACTAGAAATTTTCATGAAATGCAGTATAGTTCACATGACACTTTCCACACTTTTAGACGTCACTGAGCCGTGTAGTTCAATATCTCGGCATAGAGTCAACTGGAAAAATGTGCTGCGTCACACCTATTTTAAGGGATACATCTAAGACCAATTTTATGTGATTTTAAACAGGAAAAATTGTGTTCCAGGTTAAGGAGGAGATATGTCATATAAAATCACTAGAAATAAAATAGATAAATGTGACAAGTGGAAATATTAGACAGATGGGAGTTTTATTATTTCCAGTTATTAAAGGGACTCTTTTACACATGGACACCAAACTCACCATACATCAACGAATAACCACAACAGACAACCCCATCTTATATTGTCTGCCCGTAATCGAAAATGATATCTTTCTTCTCATTTTCAAGGAAAAGAACCGCAGTTCTAGGAATAGCAACTCTCAAACCAGACTAGGAGAAAAGCCTATTCCAAGCATATCTTGTTAAAAAAACTCTGGACACAAAATGAAGGATCAGATTACTAGTTCACCTAGAGTGAAGGACTGCATGTCCACAACATTTTAAGTTCTACACTGGTTACTCATTAAATGTAGAATATTTTTCAAATCATTCTGCATATCCATTGGGGATGTAAACATGGTAGGATCAACTACCATCCATCAAACTCATAAGAGCCTTCCCAGGACAACAATTCTCCAACCCATATTTCAATGTCAATGTAACCTGAGCAGTTGGAACTATTCAGAATATGTATCACATAACACATCCAACCCCTACCCCACCCAGCAACCCTATAGACTTAACTAATAATCATAATACCTGCAACAAATCAATACAAAATAAATGCTCTAACAAATATATAAGAAGACATCCAACTCCAAGACCAGACTGGCAATGACTGAAGAAAGGTCAAGCACAATAACAATGCAGCTGAACGACTAATCACAGGAAAGAAATTAATTATGTCTTCTTTTTCTCAATGTTATCATGCTAGCCAGCTAACTAATATGGGTTCGGATTTATTGCCACAGGGCACAGATTGTGAGTAGGTGATACCAATTTTAGCCCTCTGAACAAGATAGTCTTAAAGCTTCCATATGCATGTAAGACCAATGGGGTCTTTAGTGAATGTCTTTATTAATGAGATGGTATAATAGCATACTGTTCGGAGAGATCTGGAATGCACCATGTCACTCCTGCAACAGTAAAATATTTATACATATAAACACAAAGGTATATTTTCATTACAAAGCACCAAATATGTTGCTGTTCTCCATCAGCCACAACCTCAGAATGAGTTTTCCGGCACCGCAGAGACTGGTATGATTTTCATTTTGATGACAATTGAGTAACTACAAACGAGACAATTTTTGCCTTGAAAAAGCCCTCAGCCTGCTTGCCCCTAGGGCAAAACACGTGTCGGCTGTCCTTTGTCTACTGGCACTTTGACAAAGAAAAAGAAACACAGCATATTATATTGTGAAAAGTAGATCTGATTTGGAATTAATTATCCTAGATACTATTAACGACTATTAGGCACAGACCTCACTCCGAACTGAAATCCACATCATCAGAATTAACCGCAATCATTTTAATCCTCCTCCTAACTCTACATAATTTCACTTAACGTCTTCACAGACATCATCTCCAAAGACATCCTTTCTCCTCTCAGCGTACTTCTCTAAAGACTACCCATAAGAACACCTTCCATTCTCCCTTCTTCAAGTCTTTAAACCTTCCATACCCGCCACCCACCCTTCTATAAAAACCCAATAACTAAATCCTCTTAACTTCAGTCCAGTGATATCTTTCAGGGAGCTCTATTAATCAGTTTGTCCGCTCCCTGCAAGGGAACAATGGAGTAAGAGGGAGAAGCAATTGACTAGAGAGGAAGACACTTGAAAGGCGCACTATTTGTGTCACCCTTTATCTTTGAAACCTCCCACAAATGTAACTGATAATTATTCTACTTTTAATGTTGATTTTTAAGACCATTAATATCTTTGCTTGCAATGCTCCTCAGGTTATTCCAACAGTAACTGGTAAAGCATACACACCCATCATGTCTCAAGAATGCCATAAGGGACTGTCATGGGGCCACCACGGGACCCAACACTTACACAACAACCTCCCAAACATGCTAGACGTAGCATTGCACAAACAAACAGAACAGTGGCGACACACTGTATAATTGGGTATCAATGTACTCCCAACACCATTTGCCAGCAAATAACAGCACACGGAATGCCAACAAAACTGGTTAGAGAGGGGTCCTTGGATGCATCATTGCAAGGAAATTGCACTTGTACCCCGTCTCGAAAATGTTATCCGACTCCTTGTTCTTGGAAAGTTTTCTGATGCTTCAGATCTAGGTTTGCTCTCAATAAGTACCCCAATATACACATATACATGCACACATATAAAACATTAAAGATGGGGCTGGCCAAGAGGATAAGGGTTTCTACCAACAGCACCGTTCTTGATCCAGCTGCACCATCATTCCCTGCCCGCTAACCAGACAAAGACAGAGTCCTGCCAAGGGAGCAACTCGTGGGCACCTTCAGGCATGGCCCAGCCTTTGCGGGGCCCTCTCAGGACCCAGAAGGGAATGAGCGTGACTTGGCAGGGAACTCATAATGGTGGCTTCTGCACTGCCGACCCCCAAAAATCAGATTTCAGGCACTGAAGGAGGAATCATCACTTGCACACCAACGAGCAGCAATGATATCAAAGCAAGATCGTCCCATGGGCACTGATAAGCACTGCAGTGGCGGACCGCCAAACAGAGGCTCTGCATCGGCCAGGGCCAGGGAGCCAGGGCCCTGATCACCTCAGGGGCGACCACAGGGGTCCGGAGGGCACATATTGCAGCAGCCAGAAATGAAAGGTGAATCATCTCCTACAGGTAAAAAGTACAGGGTTAAGAGCCTATGGGGACTTTATTGTGTGCCCACACGTAGATCACCTGCATATGGAGGATCTCAGACACCTAACAACCCAAAGCCATCCCTCCCAGAGTCAACTGCTTGCACTGAAGCAAGGATCAACCCCTGCTCATCGATGAGACATAGTGGTGGCAAAACTAGCATAATCCCTGGGGCAATAACAATGCACCTTGGTGGCAGCCTGCAGGGCACAGATCCTTCCAATGTTGGCAACCCAGGACTAAACCAAATCAAAACAACCATCAGAGGATCTGGCCCCCACAGACCACCCGACAGATACGAAGCAAGAGTCCTCTCCTACATGCAATGAGCACGGATTGCAACACCCTTGGGGCACAATCTTGAATCACACACAGAGGGTGGCCATAAGTAGGGAGGAAGATACAGGTGAACCTGTTGTTTCCCCAGGGGATAAAGGGTGGGCCTATTCCCTAGGGTGACAAACATTGCAAATGGTGTCTAACCGGGTCCTGCCCCGCAACCAGCCACCACCACAATTTTTTATGCCGAAACACCTCTGGGGAGCAAACAAGCATCTAACCAGTATCGTCATAACACTCCGCCACCAAACAAGAGAGCCTGGACCAGGCTTCCTTCTTAATATAGTCTGCATCTCATGTGCCTCTGCAGACATGGTTACTCAGTGTGGACGCAAACAGTAATTTGGTTTCCGTCTGGAATGCAGTAGACCGGCCAGCTGCAGTGTGGAGTCCTAAAGCCCCTAACAAACACATCAGCAAAGCCTCAAGCCACTATGTTCGACTCAAACAACCCACAGGTGGTGGACACTCATACTGCGACTAGTGAGACAGCCAGTTCCAGTTACAGAAGAAACAATCCTGGCTGTGAGCAGTTGTCCCAGAGGCTCCCAGTATATTCATATGATAAGCATGGCCGATCATAAAAACAAAAGGGACACCACCCTAAATGATATACTCCCTAAGGCTCAGGAGGTAGAGGGAGATGAGAGCTGGGGGGGGGGGGGGGGAATCACAGCTGTCGTCTGTCGCAGAACACAGATAAGGGAGCTAAGGGACATCAAATGGGAAATGGTATAATTAGGTCAGAGAATACACTGCCTAGAAGATGCAGGAGATGCCAGAGAGAAGAAGCTTGAGTCCTTCTGTCGGGAGGTGCTGAAATTGAGAGAGCAAAACATTGATCTGTAATGCTGTTAAATGGTAGCGGCAGTTTCAGTCGATAACCCTTCAAGTATTGCCCGGCGGTAATCGCCTCTCATACCATTCGATAATTTACCAATGAAAGAGGCAGGCGCCGGAGACTGGAAGGCAGGAAACAAAGTTTTTATTCCGTCGGAGCAGAACACATCAGATCAGACAGCAAGGTATCGTCACGAGGTGCTCTAACTGCATCTCTGAGGCCTGGCCTCTTATACACAGGTTTATGACTTTATTGCAGAGTTTATCATACATGGCACATTCTTGAGATTGTCTTGGAACATGAAAGAACATCCTCGGAATCCCCACTTCGAGCTCGTTCCCACACATATCTACAGTGGAAGTCCCCACCCCATCCACAGTAGGAGATGGCTATCACACAGCTGGACATTCCGCCAATTCCCGGGGGTGTGTGCGACCAGCCGGGTCTCAGGGGGGTAGGGGCTTTGATCTACTGTAATCCCTTTGATGTGGGGTGTTTCCCTTACAGTAGGGGTAATAAACTGCATCCGCAGGGCTAGGTGATGGCCTGGGATCGGTTCGGACAATGGGGCGCAGAGGAAGGGGGTTATCAAAGAGATGCATGACCATGTATGGGATGCCGGTCAGGCGTGGGATGTGGTTCCATGGCAGGGTCGCGCAGAAGGAGAGGGTTTATGGCCCGTGTATGAGAGAGCGGGGGTGGCCGGCGCGCGGGGGATGCTTGCAGCGCCAGGGGGACGCGCTGACGATCGGCAATGAGCAGGGAGAGACCAGGGTGCCTAAAATGGCTGCCGTGCGCTTTCCTGTGTGTCGCGCTGGGGAGAGACAAGATGGCGCAGATAATGTTCAGTTTGCAAGCTAAATTTCCACAGTCCTCCCTTTTAACATGTCTCGCCAGCTTGTCTAGTTCGGATCTATCCCCATAATACTATGAACTTCCATCTCATACAGAGCTTTCATTCGTTCCGCTTCAAAGTTCAAAGTCTTAGGGCAGATGCAGTTCATAAAAAGCGAACATAAAGGTGGCAGACACTGAATCCCCAAGCAGCATCCACATAGTATCACAATTGGTATTAGGATAAATGAGAACAGCCTCCATCCCCAACTTCTAATAGTGTCCCAAAACCAACTCCCCAGTGACCATTCTTCTTGCTCCTGATGAACCTCTGCGGAAAGTCTGTGGAGGTGTTCAATTGCTTTGTAGACTGAGGGCGAGTTATCCGGTACGTAGGTACAACAGCTGGACCCAATGATGCGGCATGCTCCTCCACGATCAGCCAGTACCACATCTAGAACGAGGCGGTTCTGAAGAGCCACTAGGCGGACGGCCTGGAGCTCGGCGGTGTTGTTGGCGAGGACGCCAGCCGTAATGTTCATCGCCGTTTCGACTGCCTTGGTTAAGTGGCGGATGGCACGGCTGTTTGCCATTGGACCCCAGAGTGGAACGAGACCTTTTACTGCGTCCATGAACTGTGCTCCGGTGGAGTCGGCTTGCACAATGTCTTTGGCACGTTTCTGTCGGTGATGGTTTGCTGGAGCCACATATGTCGGAGGAAGGACAAAGGCGATGTAGCAGGTGCCTCCCCAACCTTTCGGAAGCCAGGTGTAGGCCTTAGTACCACAGACGAAGTACATATTCGGGGAGGCAACAAAGGAGGGTGGATCAACTGAGTCCAATGTTCGGGTGATGAGGCAGGAGCTGTGGCCCACCGGCTGCGCCCCCAGGCCTTCGAGGCACACAAATCCAGTGATGTTGATGACGGATAGGGCCACTGTTAGGGTGGCGGCCGTCCGTTTCCGGAGGTAAGAGAAGGTGGGTCTGGCTGGGTTGTTGAACACTTGCATTTCAACTCGTTCTTTGGCAGGGATGTCCATGTGAAAGGAAGGGTTTGATCTCAGAGGACAGAAGGGGGCAGAAGTTCTTCCAGTTTTGTTCAGCCAGAACCCATGGTAGAAGTATGACATGGTTCTGCCGGAAGTGGCATTGTCCTTGTAGCTTTCTTGCAGGAGGATTAGCCAGGCGAGGCAGGAACCATGGACAGAAAAAGGTGAAGGGATGAAAGGGATAGAGTGTCCAGTAGCATGTGGTAGCAATCCACAGATCCAGCAATTAGTGGCGTTGGCGGCAAGATTGTGTTGGTGGAGCAGCTGCACAAAAGAGTTATTCCAGAACTCCTTACGCCTTTCTCGGAGTTGGGGTGAAAGTGAGATCAGATGGTGTTCTTTCATGGTGGTAGGTTGAACGGTGGTCAGCAATGCCTTATGAGCGGGTGTGCTCTCCTCCATGATCCAGAAGGTGACCATGAGGAGAAGGCAAAAGAGAAGGGTAATGAAAAGTGTAATAGTCTTTGAGCTGTGCATTCTGTCAGTCTTTGGGTTTTTGTAGTGGATCTTCGGACGTCCGGTTGCTTCCATCATCTTCATGTCGGGCGCTTCCATCACCTTCAAGAGACTCGGTAGCGGGCAGGACCACAGACTTTGTTTAGTTTCTCTCCTGGTGGCCTTTGAGGTGACTAGGCTACCGCTCTGAGATTTCCACTTAGTTTGTGGTCTGCTTAGCCGAAGTTCTCTCCTTTCGTCGCAAGTTATACCCTTCCTTGGATGGCACGGTGGGATCGGGATATTTCACTAGCTCAAGTGTCTCCGTATCTGGGCGGCGGTTCAGGGATGGTCGGTCTCTGTCCAGAAGTTCTTCTTGGGCGGTGATGTTGTCCGTGGTCGTCAGGGTCGGTGATACCTTCTTGCAGTGGTGTGCATGCAGCCAATTGCGTTTCCCCTCCACTCGAAGAGCTGTTCGGGTGGTGATTAGGACTTGCAGGGGGCCCGTCCACCGGGGCTCCAGACTCTTGGTGCGCTGGAAGTTACGCACTAAGACAAAGTCGCCGGGTTGGATGTCGTGCCCGGGGCCCCTGGAAACATCGGGAATGGCTTGCAGCACCTGCTGATGGATAACAGACAACGTTTTAGTTAGGTTATACAAATAGTCAGACATGAGGACGTCCGGGACGTCGTGGATGGATGTTGGTTTTGGTGCAGTCCAAAGGTTCATGGGCCGCCCAAAAACGACCTCGTAGGGGGTTAAGTGGTGTTTAGTGGGGGTGGAACGCATTGATAGCAATGCTAGTGGGAGAGCGTCTGGCCATTTCAGTCCTGTGGTGGCAACTATTTTTGCTATCTTAAGCTTCAATGTGGCATTATGTCACTCAACCAAGCCTGCAGATTGGGGATGGAAGACCGCGTGGAATTTCTGTTTCACACCCAGCCCCTTTAAGATGAGTTGGATAACCTCGGCTACAAAGTGGGGGCCATTATCGCTCCACAAAATTCGACAAAGGCCGTATCGGGGGAAGAATTCTTTCAGTAGTACTTTTGCAGTAGTCATAGCGGTGTTGTCGTGGGTTGGGTAGGCCTCCACCCACTTGCTGAAGGCACACACAACGACAAGTACGTACTTAAAACCTTGGCACCTTTCTAACTGGACATAGTCCATTTGTAGGACTTCAAAGGGGTGATTGGGAACCCCAAACCCTCCCCGGGGTACAGCAGTTCCTTTCCCGGGGTTGTGTTGGAGGCATACCAGGCATTGTTGGACCAGACGTTTGGCTGAGTCTGGGATTTTGTCGTTGTGCCAGACTTTGGAGATGAGTTCGGTCATGGGGGCAGACCCTATGTGTGCGGGGGAGTGTGCCATGGTCAGCATGGGGATCAAGTATGAGTCGGGTAGCAACCATTTGTTCGAGTCTTTAGTTCGCCAGCAACCGTCATCGTCCTTCAATCCCACCCGGGCCCATTCAGTTAACTCGTGTGGTGTGCTGGCTAGTTGGATATCACTAATCGTTTCCCTAGCATCCTTCCATTTCTCAGTTTGTGACCTGGTCACGTACATACGGGTCGTGGACCTATTCTCGGCTGTGGTTCGGGCAGTAATGTCAGCTAGTGCATTTCCCTGTCCTATAATGTCTGTCACCTTCTTGTGCGCCTGGCATTTGATCACGGCCAGCCGTGTGGGGAGGAGGACTGCTTCGGTCATGGCAGAGACTAGATCTCCATGCAGGATGGGTGTGCCGTGGGAAGTCAAGAATCCCCTCTCTTTCCATAAGAGCCCAAAGTGGTGAACTACCCCGAAGGCGTACTGACTGTCTGTGTAAATGTTTGCGGTTGTCCCTGCTGCCAGGATGCATGCTCGTGTGAGAGCAATTAGTTCCGCCGCCTGTGCGGATCGCTGTGTGATGCGGGCTGTCTCAACAACTGTTCGGGCTGTGGTGACTGCATAGGCAGCTGAGGTGGTGCCATCGGGGAGCTTGATACATGAGCCATCCACCCACAGTTCTCCGTCAGGGTCCGGGAAGGCAGTATCCCGGAGGTCAACCCTACTCTTGGTCTGTTCGTCGGTGAGGGTCACGCAGTCATGTATAGGGGACGCATTGGGGTCAGCGTCAGGGAGAGGTAGTAGAGTAGCTGGATTCAGAGTGGTGCATCGTTTCAATGTGATGTGGGGTGCAAGCAGAGTTAGTTCGTAACCAGTCAGTCGCGCGCTAGTCAGGTGTTGGGTCTTGGTTTGGTTTAGGAGGGTGTCAACCGCATGGGGTACCAATACTGTGAGAGGGTTCGAGAGCACGATCCCCTCACTTTGCCGGATAGAGACAGCAGCGGCGGCTACTGCTCGAAGGCAGGCGGGCAAAGCTCTGGCTACAGGGTCAAGAGTGGCAGAGAAGTAGGCACAAGGGCGTTGTTTAGGGCCTATGGACTGGGTTAGAACAGACAACGCACATCCCTCCCTTTCGTGGGTGTAGAGGGAGAAAGGTTTAGTGTAGTCTGGGGTTCCTAGGACTGGGGCCGAGCAGAGGGCGTCTCGTAATTCTTTGAAGGAGGATTGGCATTCGGATGTCCAGGAGAGGGGGAAGGGGACATCTTTAGCCAGCAGGGAAAGCAGAGGTTTTACGATAAGACTGAAGTTTGGCAACCATTGTCGACAAAAGGAGGTGAGGCCTACTAGGGACCTCACTTGCTTCTGAGTTTTGGGAACAGGGGTTTCTAGGATGGTCTGAATTCGGTCATGGGTAAGTTTTCTCCCGTCTTTGGATAGTAGGTGGCCTAGATATGTTACTTGGGGTTGGCAGAATTGCAATTTCTTCCTGGAGACCTTGTGACCGTTCTCCGCAAGGAAGTGGAGGAGGTGAATGGTGGCTGTGACGGCAAGTGGAGTGGTGTCGGCCGCCAAAAGAATGTCATCGACGTACTGTATTAACACCACTCCATCGGGTAGTTGGACTGCATCTAGTTGCCTCTTGAGGGCTTGGCTATAAATGCTGGGACTCTCAGTGTAGCCTTGGGGTGCCCTACAGAATCTGTACGAACGGGCTTTTAAGGTGAAGCCGAACAGGTAGCGGCTGTCTGGGTGGATGGGGATGGAAAAGAATGCGTTCTTGAGATCAATAACGGTAAAAGTGGTGGCAGTGGACGGAATCAGGGTGAGGATGGTGGTGATGTCTGAGACCACGGGGTACTGAGGTATGACTACTTTGTTAACTTCTCGTAAATCAACAATAAAGCGGTATGCTTTCTCATCTCCCTCGCCTTGCTTTTTTACAATGGGTAGGATAGGGCTGTTGCAAACATTACTGACTACTTCTTCTACCACTCCTGCATCGACTAGGGACTCGATGATTTCCACCAATGCCTTCTCGCCTTCGGGCGATATCCGATACTGTGGAAGCTTTGGGAGCACTGCGTCCGGTCGGACGGTTATGTGTACTGGGTCGATCACCATGCGCCCTACATCTGAGTCGGTTTTAGCCCATAGATGTGAAGGTAACGTGTCGAGTAGGGACAGGTCAGCATCGGTTATAGAGAGCATACGCCGTGTGTGACAAGGTCTGAACGGATCTGGGTTATCGTGCAGGATGACTCGAACTCCGTCTGGGGAGCATCTGATGGTAGCTCGAAAATGTTTTAGCAAATCAAGTCCCATAATAGCATCAGGGGTGTTGGAGGAGAGTAGAAAGGTCGTGTCAGTGGCGTTATCTTCTAAGTCAAAGGAGATTGGTGCTGATAAGGGGTTAGTGGAGGGCATTCCATCGAAGCCTATTGAGGTTACATGTGAGCCAGACAAGGGTGCCCTAGGAATCAGTCGTTTAGACAACGCACTACGTGTCGCCCCAGTATCTACCAGGAATGGAGACTTGGTGCCCAAGACCTTAGCAGTGACATAAGGACCTTGCTGGCCAACACGGAGTTCGACTGGATCCCTCCCTTGTCCCTGGCGGTCCTATGCGAAGTCATGGGTGCTTTCGTAGTCGGACTGCTGACACTGGTTTTGTCGGGGGCGATCAAAAGTGTTAGGTCTGCCTGGCCTGTCGTTGATGGCGTCGTTCGTTTACCCTCGTCCCTGTCCTCTATTTCTGGGGTCATATGCTGTGTCTCTGGGGTCCCTATTTTTGTTCAATTCCAGAAGGACCGGGCACTGGGATTTCCAGTGTCCGAACCCTCTACAGAACGCACATTGGTTCCCATCTAAGTCTCTCCGTCCGTTGTAGGGTGCAGGTGTATGGTCTCTAGGGGGTAGCTTTCTAGGGGCGGTTGGTTGGTGATTCCCTTTCGGGGGCTCCCTTCCTATGGTCACCCCTTGCAACTGTGCTATCATTACCCTCTCCTTCAGTTCCTTTTTCTTCCTCTCTGACGCCCTATCGTTCTCATTCTTTTGGTTTTCGTAGTATTAGGCCATCTGGAGGATTGCTGCGGGTTTGGAGGCTGCCCAACTACTCTCGCTGGTCTGTAGCTTCTGGGAGACTTCTTGTGACAGACCCTTCACATAATTCTGGACAAAGAGGTGATGTCCGGTTGCAGTGGTCATGTCCTGGCCACTATAATCGGAAAACACAGTCTCGAATCGAGAGAAGTATTCAGACACATCCTCCTGGGGTTTCTGGCGACAAGCCGTCACTATCGACCAGTCTACCTTTCTTTCTGGGATTAGAGTCTTCAATTTCTGTACAATCTTGTCTGGGAGCTCCAATATGGCTTTCGGGGGTTTCTGTCCCGGTTCTCGCTGTTTATCTATGGTATCGAGTTGTACCCAGGTATATCCGAACGGCTCAGCGTGGTCAACTTTCCGGATTTGCTTCCACACATCAGCCGGCAGACATAATCCGAAGAACAAGTCGATATCTGCTAAAGTCATTATTGTTGAGCCTAAGGCTGTACCTAGTTCGGTGTAGAAGGCAGTCGGGTTCTTTCTTAAGTCGGGTAGAGTTTTTCTAAAGGTCAAAATATCTTGTCGGTCCCACGGCTGGTAGACCCAATTATATACAACCCTTCCCTTCGCATCTTGGTGGTTGATGTTGTGATGAGTTCCCTGACCTCGTGGGGGGACCCAGTAGGGGGCGGCCTCTTTGATGGGCATCATGGTATCAGTCCTTCCTTCCTGGGGCTTAGTCGCTATGGGGGTTTCTGCTTTAGTGGCCTGTCTGTGTTCTTTAAGGTGTCGATAGACCTCGAGTGTACGAGTGAAGAGGTTCGTCACATCGCCCTCTCCTTCTTCCCCAATGTCTACCTTCCTATATAGGGCCGCTAAGCCTTCGGGACCTTTATCGTGGTACCTATCCTCATATGTATTCAGGGCGTGATAACAAAGTCGTACGACAAAGTGTCGTCTGCGGCTGTCGGCATATGAGTTATACACGTCTGTTATATACTCCTCACTTTCCTTTCGCTCCACCAGTGTCCCTACTATCTTGTCGATTCCTGCTCGTTCCTCCCTTGTTAGTCGATTCATTCTGGTGGAATCTTTCTTTCTCATCTCTGGGTCATCCAACGTTATTGCCGACGTTGTGTTCAGTACAAGAGGCTCGGCCGGCGCGGAGGCCGTGAGGACCGAGGCCCTTGTACTGCTTTCGCTTGTGCTTGGGGGTTGTGGGTGTTGCACTACCAATTGGGAGGGTGCGTATGGAGGGGGCATGTAAATGATCGGGGGACCTAATAGTAAATCATCATTCGTCCGTTGCTTAGAGGACAACTCAGGGTAGAGCATAGAGGGGGTCCTAACAGCGTACTGGCTTGATGTTTCGGGCTCCTGTCTTAGTTTAGTTTCCCTTCTCTCCTTTATTTCTTCTTCTAACTTTCTAGCGGCAAGGTGAGCGGCCTTTCGTAATTCCTTTTCTGCTTTTACCTCTTCCCTCTTTTTCCGTTGCGTTGCTTCTTTGCGCCACATGCCGATACTGTCAAGCATAGTAGGCGTCGTTTTATTGCTACGCAGAGCTATTTCTAGCATTTCTATCTTATGGTCGTCGAAGGATCCCATCAGTGGCCACTGACTCTCGGGGTCCTTCCTTGTATATTTATGCCATAGCTTGCTGTAAGCTACGGCGACTAGTCCATATTTAGTGAACATGTCCTTATTAGGGGTGCCTTCCAGTGGAGCCGGATGGTCCACCTCTAATAAGCGGTCCGGGCGGAACCAACTACCAATCAGTGGGGAGAAGATAGGCATGACGGGTTTCAACGGGGACAAAAGTCAGCACTACCTATCTTTTCACTGCTTGCAAAGACTAGACAGAATATCTCTATTCCTCGTTATTTGTAAGCAGAGAATACCTCCAAAGAACCAATATCGAACAACTAGTGTTCGGACAATCAATCAATCAATCAATCAATGGGGAGATAAAGATAGGCACGACGGGTTTCAACGGGGACAAAAGTCTGCGTTACCTACCCTTCACTATTTGCAAAGACTAGACAGAATATCTCTATTCTACGTTATTTGCAAACAGAGAATATCTCAAAGAGCACTATTCTTCAAAACAATCAATGTTCGGACAATCAATCAGTGGGGAGATAAAGATAGGCACGACGGGTTTCAACGGGGACAAAAGTCTGCGTTACCTACCCTTCACTATCTGCAAAGGGAGAGAGAGAGAGTATTTCTACTCCTCCCCGTTTGTAGACAGCGAATATCTCAAAGAGAACAATCAATGAGCAATACTAGTATTTCAAATAATCAATCAATTATTTCGCAATTTGTCGTGTTTCACGACCTTACCCGGACCGCGTGGACAGTTTCTCGTCTTCCGCCTCCAGCGCCCGATCGTCCTCTACTTTCCGTATTTGCCGCGGCACTCCTGATGGTTCCCAGTCAGGACCGTAGATCACTCGAGAGAGGTCTGCTCGGAACCAGTGAAGTTCGGATGATCGGCTGCCAGACGAGGGTCTATCGGGCAGGAGCTCTCCCGATCGTTGCAGTCGTTCACTCTGTCGTCAGGACCTCTCCCACTGGATCCACGTGTCGCTGATGGGCCCCACATTTGGGACGCCAATTGTTAAATGGTAGCGGCAGTTTCAGTCGATAACCCTTCAAGTATTGCCCGGCGGTAATCGCCTCTCATACCATTCGGTAATTTACCAATGAAAGAGGCAGGCGCCGGAGACTGGAAGGCAGGAAACAAAGTTTTTATTCCGTCGGAGCAGAACACATCAGATCAGACAGCAAGGTATCGTCACGAGGTGCTCTAACTGCATCTCTGAGGCCTGGCCTCTTATACACAGGTTTATGACTTTATTGCAGAGTTTATCATACATGGCACATTCTTGAGATTGTCTTGGAACATGAAAGAACATCCTCGGAATCCCCACTTCGAGCTCGTTCCCACACATATCTACAGTGGAAGTCCCCACCCCATCCACAGTAGGAGATGGCTATCACACAGCTGGACATTCCGCCAATTCCCGGGGGTGTGTGCGACCGGCCGGGTCTCAGGGGGGTAGGGGCTTTGATCTACTGTAATCCCTTTGATGTGGGGTGTTTCCCTTACAGTAGGGGTAATAAACTGCATCCGCAGGGCTAGGTGATGGCCTGGGATCGGTTCGGACAATGGGGCGCAGAGGAAGGGGGTTATCAAAGAGATGCATGACCATGTATGGGATGCCGGTCAGGCGTGGGATGTGGTTCCATGGCAGGGTCGCGCAGAAGGAGAGGGTTTATGGCCCGTGTATGAGAGAGCGGGGGTGGCCGGCGCGCGGGGGATGCTTGCAGCGCCAGGGGGACGCGCTGACGATCGGCAATGAGCAGGGAGAGACCAGGGTGCCTAAAATGGCTGCCGTGCGCTTTCCTGTGTGTCGCGCTGGGGAGAGACAAGATGGCGCAGATAATGTTCAGTTTGCAAGCTAAATTTCCACAATGCCACCTGAAAGGCACTGAAAACAGACGAAGTAACAATCAGAATTAGAGGTGTTCCCCGCAATGGAGTGAAAGGTGACATCGAAAGCAACATCAAAAATAAATTCAGACACATCTAGCCAGAGCTAACAGCTCCACCAAGATCTTCCTTGAAAGAGTGCATTGAACGGCCATCCTACCAGATCTCCAGCTATTCATCAATGCATCTTGACCTGTTCACATAGAAACAGAAAAAAGACATTCTGATGGAAGCTCACTCGCTGGCCAAATCCTACTCGAAGAGGCGAAATTGTGGCTCTATCAAGACCTGTCCCCCATCATATTACAAATGTGATGACTACTTAGACAAGCTACTAGGTGCTTGAGACACCAAGGAGTAAAATCTAGATGGAGTCACCCTTTCCACTTAACCTTCACTTCGAATAATGAAACACACTCTATGTGTACCCCCTTGGAGTCACACACTTTTTTAGCCACTTTAGGGCCTCAGGAGGGCACACCCGCACTAGTTCAAGGCTGTAAGGAACTCACAAGTCATCAAGGAAGATGGACTATGATGTTCACTCTCAAAATACCTCCATGGAAGAAATCTGTCGCAAACAGAGAGCTGTGATCAAGGGGGGCGAGGCAGAGAGTGACTTCCCCAACAGGAGCTGATGAAGAATTGGATGATGAACTGGACGCCGAGCAGCTGGGGGCGATGGACCGATCATCTGCAGGAGATGATGGTAAAATACCTATGAGGTGGGTTGGAGACTGACGACTGCAATACAAGTGAACATCTTAGGGTTGGGACAGGACAGGGAACTGTATGACTAATCTGAAAGTCGAAGGTGCCTGTGTGTTCCTACTGGAGCACCCAGATAAATACCACTTCACAGTTTCATCTCCAGTTGGGGGGAGTTTTACAAGTTGTTTTGACTCTAGGTAGTAATTTTTGGATCATCCCAGAGCATACATTCACTCACATATCATCACATATACTCATACAGATTGAAACACATACTCTACTTCTAGATAACATGACTGGATAAAGAAAGCAAACCCCGCTCACAACACATAAATGATTAAAATACTGAGCTTAATCATAAGGGATTTGAATACCCCAGTGAAGCTCCTGGCACTTCTCACAATTCTTAAAGACTCCACAAGTGACAGAGGCCTATTACAGAAAACCCACCTCTTCAAAGGCGACTGGAGTCAGTTAAAATCTAAATAGTTCTCCTGGCAATACCTCTCCTCCGGACCTAGCAAGAGAGAGGCAGTAGCTCTACTGACAGTTAATAAGTTTGAAGGGAAAGTTTTAAATAGAGTCGCCAAAGCGCAGTGAGGATTCTGGCAACATGGGTCTCCTTGAATGAGCTTACACTCTCTAAAGCAATCATATATGGCTCCATTGAGAATCAACAAAGAGTTATCCAAAGGTCATGGCCTCCTCAGACAGGGAAGTTATAGTGGAGAGTGATTTTAATATTGTCTTAGGTACAATACTAGATGAGAGGGCCAAACAGGTTAACTATCTAAAAATGGGACAAATGACCTGGGCCTTATAGACATATGGCGTACCCTGAACCCCACCACTAGAGACAACTCTTTCTACTCAGCATCCCATCATAGACCAGACTAGAGTATTTCCTGGGCACATTACACATTTTGGCCAGGGCAATGCAGGCCGAGATATGTGTATCAACCTTGTCGGATCATGCCCCAATGTATGTTACCTAGAGGGATTCCTGAGCATAAAGCTCCAGCCTGGACATGAGAGTAAATGGCAATCTAATTAAGAGTGAACATGCTCAAATTGAAATACGGGGGACAATTCAATGATTCATGACATATAATGACATTCCATGGAACTTAAATAGCCACACTATGGGATACCCTCATATTATGGGATAAACTAGCTGTAATTCGGGGAGAGCTCAGCGCCACAGTAGCAAAACTCAATATGGACAAGAAGGGTAAAAGGGAGGAACTCAAGGGGAGGGAGGGAGATCTAGAAGCCAGTCATGAGCAAACCGGGGCACACAAAGTCTGGCGACAACTGTTGTTAACCATGAAACAAACCAAAGACATGGACAGAGCAGAGTATGCACTGCTCCACAAACACCAACAGTAATATAAAGAGGAAATAAGGCAGGCAAACAACTGACCTACAAACTAAGAAGCAGATTATACAAAGATAGAATTACAGAAACTACTAACTACAAGGGTGAACAAGTAAGATCAGACAAAGGCACCGCCCCGACTTTCTGACACTTTTATGGGTACCTATATGCAACAGATGGCACCCCAGGCACAGACATAGTGCCCTACTTATCCACAGCTACAACTTTAGTCCTAACCCACCAGTAAGCCCACAAAACATCAACTTAATAAAGCTCCTAGCCTGAATGGATACATACCAGCATGTTACAAGGCTTTCCGCCCACTTATATCCTGATACTAACATGCCTTTACAACCCCTCAGGCACACTCACTGACGCCATGAACAAAGCTGTTATAACCATCATTTCCTAGCCCGGGAAAGACCTCTCAGCCTGGGCATCATATACACCATATCCCTCCTAAACGTTGATGCTACGATATTCACAACCATCATGGTGTAACTACTTAAGCCGCTCATGCAGGAGCTGGCGGACTCTTACCAAGCTGGTGTTAAGCTGGAAAGATGATGCAGTGACAACACCAGATGATCCTTCACATCTTCAACAATGTCAAAGTACACTGATGAGTTTGATGGCATTCACTGGCTCTTTCTCCAGAAAAAATGAGGGTTTGGCTCAAAATTCAAAATGTAAGTTTTGAGCAGTAGCTCCCTACCCAAAACTAGAGTGAGAGTGAACGGCAAGACATCAGAGTCATTCAAGGTGTGCAGACGCATGAGGCAGGTCTGCTCCGTCATCTGTCCTCTTTGCACTCCTCATGGAACCCTTAGCTGAAATAATCAGATAAAATCGCATGATCATGAATTCAAAAATTGGTAGCCATGAACGTGAATTAGTCCTTTATGCCGATGACATTCTCGTGGCTTTGTCGACTCCGCAGAGCTCAATTTCATCACTACTGACTGAGCTCGAAATGTTCAGCCAGGAGTCGAGCTTTTAAATAAATATTCAGAAACACAGATTACGAACCTCACTACCCCACAAAGAACCCAGGGTTCTCTAAAAAACGTCCCCATTTACATGAGCCAAATATTATATACAGTATCTGCGGACAAGATCTGTCCCCTTAACCACTGGACAACCACTCCTCCCAAGAATGGATCTCCCCTCCGGGGAGCACTGCCAACTCTCACGGAAGTTTTTTAAAACTGAAAACTTTTTTAATTTGAGAAGCAGCTCCTTTTCCCTTAAGGAAACTAAACTGCTTAAAAAAGGTTTTTAGTGTTGAAATGTTAAGAAAAGCTTAGTGGTATGCTGTCCTTTGCAGGCCATCATCTCTGCCTTTGTACCCAATTGTAGGGAGTTACAAATTGTGACCTGCCTACTTAAAATTCATTAGGCAGGTCCTTCTGATTCGGTATTTTCTTAACTGACTTATTTGGGCATAGGCTGGTAACCAAAATAAAATACTGGTTACAAAAAGTAGAGTCGTAATTTGCAACCACTTTTGTGAACAGTATCTTAATACATTTGGCACCCAGACCTCTCCTCCCAAAAATGTGCTCCCCACTCTTTCAGCTTTCAAACCTCCCACTGGGAGCATGTGAGTGCACATAGGGGTCTTTAAGTGAGTACTTAAAAAGGATAAAACGTTGTAGATTTTATAAACAGAATGGGCCTAGTCAGAAATGGAATCCTTGTACATTTTGGAGGTTGGAGCTTTCCTAACTGAGGCGTGCAGACTTATATAATACTTTGGTTTATAATCTAAGGGATTTACAACTCATAAAGATGGAGATTTAAAATGAGAAAAATTATATTAAATTATGTATAAACATGGAGTTTTTGAGCAATATGACCAGCCACAAATGACAGCCATTTTTCTAACCGTGTATGAAAATCTACAAAACTTTTAAATGCATTGCAGTACTTCAGAAATCAACTTGATCTAAGAACCCCTCTTAAAGTATTGCGATCTCTTCTTAAAACTACAGATGGACTAATTACATTTTATATTGTGGACACTGCTGTGACGATGCCAAAGGCAAAAGCAATTAATTCAATACATATACACAGATAAAAGTCACTTTGGATAGTAAAGTTTTATAAATAAATATTCTTAAAAGAACATCTTTAGTGGCCATTAAAATAACCTTATACAGATAGTCCACACACTCACCTACCCACAAAGAGTTTCTAATATATTGTGAATAATAAAATTGCTCAGCCGGTAAATTATTTTTTATTCAACGAGAAAATCAACACACAGAAGAAAGTAACAAGTACAGGAGCAACATTTGACGCTAACGTGGGAGATTTTTTATCTAGGATATAGTAGACTAGCTATATTTATGATTTGCGTTTCATTTGCAAAAACAACAGTTGATGGACAGAATGCAGAACAATGTCATACATACACCCCAGTACAGAGATCTGGGCCTAAATCCATCGTTTTTTTGCTCACCATGCCATTCCAGTTTGAACCCAGCCATATGCAAATCAGTCTTGACCCTGTGCCTCATGGGAACAGTCCAGCCCGAACTGCCAGGCCAGGTCCTCCCTGGACTGGAAACAAGCATCCTAGGACCGGTTTCGGGGTTTCACCCTTCTTCAGCCAGGATAGCTTGATTCCAGTGGCATGGAGAGCACGGGACCCACGTCTGGGCATACCCGTCTCACTCGGGGTGACAAATGCGAAAAGAACAGTTGATGGACAATTGTGTGTCTTTTGCTTGCGTTTCATTTTGGCAGAATCTGTGCAACATCCAGGGGAATGTTATGACAAGGTTATGCACTGTGATACTAATCCTTAATTCACTTTTCAAGAAACCAAAAAAATATTTAGATTTTTTATGTAGGGGCCTTTTACTGGTGACATGACAAATACTATTCTGAGTTCTTGTCAGAGGGCTTAAACGAGAAGTTATCCTTTGGCCAGTTTTGGCATCTAAGTCACAATTGTACAATAGTCAATAAATATACCAAAAACAGGCAGTACTACAAGACAGACTCATTTGAGACTTGTGAAACATGTCAGGAAAAGAGACAGATTTCATTTGATAAGAGCTCTGCTCACTCCAAGAAACAGAGACAAGGGGATACTTGTCCTTCAACTTATTACCTATAGAGCACCATATTATGAATCTGATTAGAAGCATAATAATCCTGGAATGCTAGCATTTAAATGCAGGCACCTGTTCATTTCTTCAACATCTTTAGATTTGTTTTGCAAATGTCAAAATCTTCACATATATTTTTTTTTCTTAAATTCTATTTTTTCTATGCGTATAAATTTAGAGCTCAGGTATTATATCTTATTTTGATGATGTAATTCCTTATTGTTTTTTGCTTCCCTTGTTTCTCTCCCCCCCTCCCCCTCCTTCCTTGTATGTCTCTTCCTTTTTACCTTTCATAAATTGTTCTTGATGTAAATTATATATCTAATTAGGTTATATCTACTTATATATATATGAAATGTGTTTTTGTTCTATTCAATTCTTTTTCTTCAATAAACTTAAACTTCAAAAAAAAATCTTCACACACATTGCCCATGTCAAACCCAACAAATGCATCACTTCAAAATAAAGGCCTTGCTTTAATACATTATATTTTTAGTGTGGAAACTGCCTGATAAGTAGACCTACAATATGGACCAAGGCTTCAGTTGTCCACCTGCGACTGACATTCTGTAGAGAC
Source organism: Triturus cristatus (assembly GCF_964204655.1). Classification (NCBI taxonomy): domain Eukaryota; kingdom Metazoa; phylum Chordata; class Amphibia; order Caudata; family Salamandridae; genus Triturus; species Triturus cristatus. The sequence goes on along the minus strand of NC_140585.1, from coordinate 1,121,287,496 downwards.
ACACAAACTGAAGCCAACCTCTGCCTTACACCTCATACAGTGCTACTGCAACTCGGGCTATGACGGAGCATCTACAAGTGAAGTCTGAAGACGATAGGTAAACATCAATCAAGCAACTAACAAAGTAGAGACCAGGCACAAGGTTGTTTTAATACCGGATATCAGGAGCAGTTTAAACATTGTCTCTGCTCATGGGATGGTTTTTACGTAAATCAGAGCAAAGACAATGTTTTAACTGCATCTGATATTCGGTAATAAATTAGTGTTCGAAAATAATCAGGTTTTGTGGATCTGTAAGTGAATGAGTGGGGGGCAACCTGATTATTATTCCCCCTTAAGCTACTTTTTGTGTATGACAAGGTTGTTTTAAAACATTGGGTCATGATGAAAATTTTGCATGTAGTTAATTATAGACAGACTTACTCAACATTACACCTACGCCTTCAGTACAAGGTAACCAGAATTTGGAAATCTTGTATTGACAAACCACATTTCATCAATCAGAAGTTTTTTCCCTGAAATGGGGAATATCTGCAGAGACCTGTAAATACCGGGGGCTGTATTATTCAATGTATCCCGGGGGCGCCACAGGCGTTTGCGCCCACTTTGCAAGCCCCCGGGGCACTTTGGTGTTACAGAAGAGGCCGCAGACACTTGTGCGGCCCCTCATTTAATACAGATAGCACTGGTGCACATATAGCACCAGCACTATCATCAGAGGGCATTCCCTCATTTGCGTGGGGGCATGGCTCCATGCAAATGAGGGAATCCCTTTGCCTCTGCACCCGTGCCGTATTATAGAAGCAGACACAGAGGCAAAGAAGCTGTCAGGTGGTGCACTGTCAGTGCGACCCTGATGGCAGCCCTCTAGCGGAGAGAAAGGGGGTCCTATGGAACTCCACACATCCCCTTGCAGGCGGGTGCAGTCACTCACTGCACCTGCCTGGAAGGGGATCTCTCTTCTCATTCAAAAGTGCGAGTGGGTTGCCGCCTACATAGTGAAACATGGAGTGACTGCTTCAAACCCGCTCCATTTTTCACTTGAATGCGCTGCCCCCAGGGCAGCAAGACTTTGCTGCTGTCATGGGGGCAGCGCATTTAATGTACTAGGGCACACTTCCCCTGTTTGTGCCTGGTGCACCTGTTTTTAAGTGTGTCGTGGTGCAAACAGGGAAAGTGCACCCTATAGGTCCCCTGGTCATTAATGTGCTTTTTTCTGGGGAGAAAACCACTGGCACTTTCTACCTCCTAAAAGCTTCAGTGGCAAGACAGGTGGGGGTAAGACTTAAGGTGGGGCCACAAGGAAGTTAAGGCAAGCTTTAGCCTGCCTGAGAGTAGCATCGTCTGATCCCCCAATGTTGCTGCAGGGTTATGTGCACTGGCAGCTCCTCCTAAGGCACAGCAGCGTCGCTCCACTGCTTTTCAACAGTGCAAAAAAGGAAAAATAAAATGATAATAACACAATGTTATTATCATTGTATTTTTCCCTGCTGTAGTAGTTTTGTGGGGCGGGGCAAGGCTTGGCTCCTCAGAAAGCGGGGTGAGTGGTTGGACCACTTTCTAAGTGCGCATGAACGGCGTTTTGGAACGGCCAAACAGTTATGCACGCTTAGCATGTTCTCCACCAGGCTGTAATGCACAGCCTGTGTGGAGAACATGCACCAGCTCCTGGCCCCTGTCTGAGCCCTGAACCACAGCGCTTAGATCAATCACAGCGCTGCTCTCATAGTGACAACAAAGTCATGATTGGCTTAGGGGAGCCTGTGTGGTTTCTGCGTCCCTCCGGGAAGAGAAGCGGCGGAGAGACAACGGAGAAGAGACGCAGCCGTGAAGAGGTGTGTGGTTTGTTTTTTTCTTCCATTGCCCTGTAGTGCTAGAGGCACTCTTGTGGTCTGACACCCTGTAATGACCTTTGACTACCATTATTTTAACTGAATTTAGTGTGTTATTCACGTTCAAGGATTGTTTTTTGTTTAATGTATCCTGAAGGCTTTGTGAGCTTCATCAAGATAAAGGCTGGAACATGCGAGATTTGGAGAAGGGGACGTGAGAACTCCTTCCTGCCATGGGAATGCTTGCTTGGAACCTTGCCAGTTCTGGTAAGATTCCTCTGGCCCGGGGGTAGGTCTTTCCCGAACCTTCTAGTGTGCTTTGAGATCATAAAGCTGAGGGTTGTTGACTCAGAAACCGGGAGTTTGGAATCCGAGTGGGGACGTACGCGTCTACCTCGTAGCATGGACCCTGGTTGCTGAGGCTCTCAATCACGGCTGTTTAACTTCCCCAGTCAGGAGTGGGCTGATATGCAGGGTTTGCACCAGGTGAAGTATTGAGTTTTGGTTATTGCCCTTGTGATGTTTAGCCAGTGGCTTTGATTATTTGATGTGTTTTCTTTGTGATGTGTGAGTGAGTCAAGGTACACCTCCAAAGTACTCATTGGATGTATATGTATATTTCTGAACTCTTGCAGGACGTCCCCGTATATTTTCTTGAATCTTATTTCATATTATTTGCTGCTTGTTTATTCATCAGTATTATTCATGCATTATATTTACCAAGTGTGTTATTATTGCTTGCATACAAACATATATATCTCTTTGTGTATTTGAATCTTGTGCATTTGGCATCTGGGAAAGCCTTTCTGTTAGAGAGCATTGTGTAAAATAAAACCCCAAGCCTTATTCTAAGAGAGAGAGAGTCCTTGCATTTTGTAAAATAAAACCCTTTTCTAAAGGTGCTCTGTTAAATTATTTTGCTTCGCCGGGTGATGAGCCATCATGTGGGAGCTGTATTATCTGATAGGCGCAAGCAAGACATGCCCCACTATCGGATCCATGCCAGCTGTCACAGTTTATGTGGGGCCAGGCTGCACTGTTGCGCCCAGACTCTGCAGAAGCATAGACAAGCCCAGAATTATCAGGTCAAGTGTTTACAGACCTGATGATTCTGGGCCTGGGGACATTGTTACTGCGAGCAGTAGAATTCCACCTGGAGTTATTGCTCCAGGAGCAATTCTGCCATTCATAATAATATGGGCCTTAGTCAAAGAGTATGTAATACCTACAGCAAAATCAGATATCAATATTCCTGAGTTGTCCATGCCCACATCAGCATACCTGCCTGTTGGACAGGAATCTAGGTACATATTTAAGATGGGTGGTGGGAAACAGAGATCAGCATGTGTGGGAGGAGCTAGACGAATGCAGGCAAAGCAGATCACCTTAATTATGTGCTCTGCATTTGCACCTGTACTTCCATGTCCCTGCAACATGTATTGTATCACTACAGCCGTGCAGAGCAAAGGTCCAAAGTTCATCTCCAGATCACAGAAAGTCATCTCAAAGGTGGAGACAAGAAGCAAGGTCAGTGCAAATGTTTCACATGAACAATACCTTTTTTCCTTCCACACACTGCAGAATTTCTGGTTTCGTCGGGACAAGATGCTGACAGTTGTGAGGTTGCCACATTATGGCTCGCCAGTCGCAGGTTCGATTGTCGGTACAACTGAGGCATGGAACAACCCACTGTCCTAAAAACCAGGAAAATCATTTAGTAGATCAAATAAATGTTACTGTGAATTTGGTACCATGAGTCAATTATTTACCCTTTTTATATATATATTTATGACCCAAAAAAGACAAGGATAATGAAGAGTTAGTAAACTATTTTTGATGCAAGATGTGACATTTTTTGCATTGAGATGTTTTTGAAACTTTTCTCGGAACTAACTCCAAATAATTTGCTTCACTGATTTATAGACTGGCTTTACATCAAAATTATAAGGACAGAACTACCGACAAGAAATTACCTGATCACATACACTGAGTACAGCAGGCATGGGGACAGAATCTTGGTGTACAAGGTTTTATGTTGTCTGGACTAGCCTACATAAGCTCAAACTCAGCTCATACTCCCCTGGCAGGTCATTATAGTTCCCAAGGTATGGCTATCATTTATGCCCAGAAACACTCTTCCCTGGGAGCAGATTTTACTCCCAGGTAACGCAGACATGTCACAGTCATATGACCTTCTACTCAACGGTTAGTCTTCAAGTTGATCCTACTAGACCTCTTCTGTCAATCCATGGACCGGAAACAAGCATCCTGGGACTGGTTTTGGGGCATCACCCCTCACCAGCCAGGCTAGCTTGAATCCAGTGGCTCAGTGAGCACGGGATTCACGTCTGGGCATACCCTTCCGACTTAGGGTGACAAAAACATAAGGAATAAATGTTGGCACTTTTCGCCCTAAGTGGGATAGGTATGCCCAGACGTGTGTCCCTTGCTCGCTGTGCCACTGGATTCAAGCTAGCCTGGCTGATGAGGGGTGTTACCCCGAAACCAGTTCCAGGATGATTGTTTCTGGTCCATGGAGGACCCGGCTTGGCAATTGAGCAGGACTGTTCCCATGAGGAGCAGGGTCAAGGCTAATTTGCATGTGGCTGGGTCCAAACTGGGGTGGTGTAATGAGCAACAGAATGATGGATTTAACCCACATCTCTTGACTGGGGTGAATGTTTGATTCATTCAGCATTACGTTCATCATTTGTTGCCACAGCACTGTGGGATGGGTATGCCCAGACCTGGGTCCCTTGCTCGCTGTGCCACTGGAATCAAGCCTACCTAGAGGATGAAGGGTGTTACATCGAAACAGGTTCCAGGATGCTTGTTTCTGGTCTAGGCAGGACCCGGCTTGGAAGTTTGGACTGGACCGTTGCCATGAGGAGCAGGGTCAAGACTGCTTTGCATATGGCTAGGTCTAAACTGGGGTGGCATAGTGAGCAAAATAGCGATTGATTTAACCCAGATCACTTGACGGGGTGAATGTATTATTCATTCAGCATTCCATCAATCATTTGTTGCCACAGCACATTGAGCTTGAACCACAGCAGTTGATTGATGCCAGGTGGCACATATTTAGGTAGAGCTCACTTCTCCCTTATTCCAGATTTAGTTAGTCAGTGCCACTAGGGCAGCCGAGACTGAGCTGCAGAGAAACTAAGGGATAGATTTACTAACATTTCAGTTAGCACAGCGCACTGTATTACATATAATGGGGAGAGCAGAAATGCGCCATTTCTACTGAGACATGGCATGCTTCTACTCCCTCCTGGGGGACAGTGCGGTGCATAGCACCAACGCAAACACCTTTGCTCAGTGGTGCAAAGGTGCTTGCGTCAGGGGCAGGATTGTTTTTGCACAGGAAGGTATACTTTCCTGCATAAAAACAATCCTTAGAGGATTTTTCCTTTTTCTATGTGTGCTGCTGAAAGGAGCACAATTGGAAAGTGGAAATAATGAGGAGAAATAAAGATATTTAGCCTCATTGCACTTCTCTGTGGTAGGAGCACCATTTTGGTGCAACCTCAGGTTTACTGCCTTTAGTAAATCTTGCCTTTTGACAACAAAACTGTTGTTTTGTTCGTATAACCACAGGAAGACAATATCCTGATGAAGGTGAAATATTACAGAGCAGCCAAACCTTTAGTATACATGGTCGATAACTCTACATCACAAAATGGTCATTATGGGGCCGATTCCGATCCTGGAAAAATGCTGTACAAATCGTGGTATGGAGCGTTTTCCCCATACAACTCGTACTTGTAAGTATTCCCCTACAACCTAGGAAGTACGATCCGTACAAATAGACGCTCTCCATACAAATTGTAAAAAAGACCATATAACTCGTATATACAAGCAATTCGGATTGCCCTGAACGCAACGTTCACATGTATTCCCTGGCAGCAGTTTACAACCCGTCAAGTACGATTCGTACAAACGGCACTCCGTACGGCTCTTTTTTTACAGGAGCCAAAAAGTGCCGGGAAAACATTGTACGTCCCGAAAACAGTACGAGACGGACCCCCCATGTACGCGTCGTACACCTCATGAATACAGGGGTACGGTGCGTATGTACGGTGCGTACCGATGACACGGAAAGTGGGGTACGGTGCGTATATATGCGCTGAAGGGGTACTGGTCGTGTACGCACCGTACAAGCACCGTACCCCAAAAGTGCGTATGTACGGTGCGGACCCCAAAATCGCGTATGTACGGTGCGTACATGCGCGATTTTGGGGTACGCTCCATACACACGCCTCGCATGTGGGGGGACCCCTGTACGCCTCATACCCCTATACGACCCATACCCCGGTACGAGTCGTACCCCCAGAACGAGTCATACCAGGGTACGAGGCGTATAGGGGCTCGCTTCGTAGCCCGGTACGAGTCATTCCCCGTATACAGGCCATTTTCCATACAAATCGCAGACTGACAACCCGGTACGAATCGTACTTGACGGGTTGTACAGCCTTTTTACAAATTGTATGGTCTTTTTTACAAGTCCGTGTCGTACAGCTTTTCCCGATCCGATTTGTAAGGATCAGGCCGATCTGTATGTATTTTTCCCATACGAATCGTACTTGACGGGTTGGAGGGAACTTGTACGATTTGTATGGAAAAAAATACGGATCCGATTTGTATGTAAAATAAAAGTCCAGGATCAGAATCGGCCCCTATGTGTTGAAAGATTCATCAATGATGTAATTATTGATTTAATGCAAATGTATACTACATAAGTCTTTTTGTACTCTTCACATAAGATAACAATTGAAGAATTGTGAATAAGATGAATACCGGATTAGCAAAAACAGCCCTTTTTTAATTAAAAACCCAAAAGGGTTATGTAAAGCCTGTAAGTAATATTAGATATATGTGCATATACTTGTTGATTAATTAAGATTTTATTATGAATCATATTTAATATAAATTAAACATAATAAACAAATTGATCAATACATGTAAAAATACATTTTTTATATGTTATTTTGTGTTTATAACCAACAAGACTCATGATTAAGTATTAACAATAGACCATTTCCTTGGACATGGTCTTAATTAATACTAGCAGGCACATGCATCAATGTTTTTTGCGAGTGCAAACGGTGCGATTCGCAAAAATCGGCCGTTTGCGCCTGCAAAAAGGGCTATTGAGATGCATCAAGGTGTAAGGCACCCGCAATTTAAGGAATCGCAATTTATTGTGATTTCTTAAATTGCGATTGCATTTAAGGAATCACAATTTGAGATTCCTTAAATGCAAGGCAATAACCACTTTTAAATAGCGATTTCGCTATTTGGGGCCGCAAATTACTGAGCAATTGAACTGGACGGTAATTTGCAAAATCTTTTAAAAATGCACTAAAGTGCATTTTTCAAAGTTTCATGTTGCACACATACATGCCCTTAATGCATATGTGTGTGCGCAACATGGGTGCACATCACAATTCCCGGGGTGCAACAGGGTATCCTTTTGACACCCTTGCACCCTTGAAATTGCATGCGCAATTTGCGAGTACCTATTGGTACTCGCAAATTGCGCATGCAATTTCCCATTCATTCCTATGGGCCTACAGGAGCCATTCCTTAATTGCGACTCGCAATTTGCGAGTCGCAATTAAGGAATGTTTAGGAATCGCTATTTTTATAGCGATTCCTACATGCATAGGCTTTTGCGAGTCCTTAATTGCGATTCCTTAATATTCGCAATTAAGGACTCGCAAGATCATACCTTTATGCAGGTGCCCGCAGAATCCCTATTCAACAGATTAGAGAGGCATCAATGTTTATAATAGTTGCCTATATTGTATAGATGTTCTTCATTATCAGGCACCCTGATATACATGACAGTCATAAATGGGCCAATCGGATGTACAAAACAACCATAACTGTGGTGAAGTGGACTCCTCACGACTCTAAGACGCGGTGCCACTGCACGGACTGCACCATTGGCAGCTAAGCCGCTGAACAGCTTCACTGCCGCACATTAGGCATCCACCACCCACTTCCTCCCAGAAGGGTGCTCTCACCAAAGGCAGAAAAGAACTTTAAAAAAGAAATATAAAATGCAAGTAGTGGGCAAGCTGAAATGTTATCCTGGCGCAAGTCTTCATGCATTTTTAACCCTGACAAAGACATTTTGGGGAAGGATTCAGCATATTCCCGCTTCCAGAAAAACGGGATTTAGGTTTTGTGAAAGTGACTTAAATAATACAACATTTTCAGATCGCGGAAGATGGTTTCCGCTACCTGGGGATGTTCATAACCACTAACGTTAGGAGACGCTATGACCAAAACCTGATACCTCCATTGCAAAGGCTCAGGAGAGATGTGGAGGTCTGGAAGAAGTTGCCCCTATCCTTACTTGGGAGAGCGGCACTCTTCAAAATGATGGCTTTGCCTAGATTCTTGTATACTCTTCAAAACTACCCAGACGCTGTACCGCAAGCATTCTTTAGGGAGGTCGAGTCCTTACAGAGAGACTTGTTGTGGGACGGTAGACCCCGAATTGCGCTAGGCAAGCTCACACTTGGGTGGTATGATGGAGGTATAGCCCTCCCCGACATCAGGAAGTACTATTGGGCAGCACACCTAGCCGCAATAAACCATTGCCAGTACGGCAGGGGAGAGGACCCAGCTTACGGAATGGATAGGTGGTTGCTACCGGAGGGTGACTTCACGAGATCCCTATATTCTAGACCGAACAAATACCTACTCACCGGCCCCACTAAACATGCGGTCCAGATCTGGCGTGTGGCAACTAAAGCCCTGGGATGGGCCAATAAACTTACATTAGCAACCCGCCTATGGGATACGGAGCGGCTGGGTACACTGGGACGAACGAAAGGTTTTGCAAAATGGGACCTCATCGGCATCTCACACATCAGGGACCTGTGGGGGAGGGAGGGAGTGGTGCCATTTGCCACACTGCAACAGACATACGAAATGCAGGCAACCATATGCGCCGGCACGGAGCTCCCTAAGGCGTCCCCGCTCGAGGATAGACCGCTGGATGGGCATTTGCCCGACAAATGTATATCTCTCACGTACAAAAAATATCATCCACCACACTCCTGATCCCCTCGCAGCACTCAGGGAGAAATGGGTAAGAGATGGTTTGGAGGTGGATGATGAGGAATGGCAGGAGGCACTCTCCTCACCCAAGGAGGTGGCTATATCTGCAAAGTTGAAACTAATACAGCTGAAGATTTTGCACAGAGTCTACCTATCAGGGACCCAACTGATCCACATGGGGAGTAGTACGGACGGGCTTTGCAGGAGGGGCTGTGGAATGCAGGGCGCCTTCCTACATGTGCTCTGGGAGTGCCCAGTAATTCATGGTTTCTGGTGGTACGTGCTGAAAGTAATGAGTGTGGTGTGGGGGGTGCCTGTGTTGCCTGAGGCAAAGAGATGCCTTCTGAATGAGTGGGAGCCCACAGATCTACCCATACATGGGAGGTTGTGGATCACACTTGGGCAGACAGTGGCAAAGCGCAACATAGCGCAACTATGGGAGGCCGCTGCACCTCCTACCTTAAAGAAATGGAAGGACGATATGGACTGGTGTATGGTCCGCGAGAAAACTGTATATGTTGCACGGGGATGCCCCAAAAAATGGTTATCGATTTGGACAAAGTGGAATGTGTACCGGCGAGGGATATGTGAACCGCCGGTTGTCTCTTCCCCAGAAGACCACTGTACAGTGTGAACTACAATGTATGTAATGTACCTCCGCCTGCTACGTTGAACAGTATGTACTGACGCCTGTATAAACTGATGCAAGTATACCCTGTGAGGTAACGGAACGGAATTGTATAACATGACCAAAGTTTCTTTATGTTAAATAAACAGAATTTAAAAAATAATAATAATACAACATTGACCTTGTAGGGTCATTTTGACACAGACCAAATCACTCGGACCTCACCCTAGATTCTGTGATTAATTTCAGGTTGCTCCACTCCAAATGTTCTTGTCTTTATAACTTCTTCCTACAAAGACTGTCCACTAATCGCGACTTTACTAGGAGGTCATTCGAGACCAACAAGGTTCGCGCAGAGAATGCTGTTCCTACCACTCTAGTTCCCGGTAAACCCCATCCAGCAGAGTGAAGTATTCTTAGTATGTATGTATGTATGTATGTATACATATATATATATAATCAGTAGAAGATAGATAGACTTGCAAAATAAAACAAAACATCTCTTGCACACCACTAATATGTTTTTTTTTTAAGTTTTAAAGAAAATTTTATTGAGATTTAAATATAACAGAATCGTAATAAAACATCATGACTAAATTCAATTACAAAGAAAATTGTCCTATGAGAAGGGAGGGAAGGAAGAGGTAAGGGAAGGGAACAAAAAGGGAAAAAAGAGACTGTCAAATATTAGAGCAAAGTAGAAATATAAAAAGTATAAATATTATTGCTGTATAACACGCATGTATAAGAAGTATAAAAGTACAATTGAGTATAAAGAGACTTCTCTAGTCATAACATATGAAATATTCAGGAATACAAACATTTTATACGTATTGATGTTTAAAAAACAACAATAATATGTTCAAGGAGGATTGGGAACTTCCTCTGTACGAGGATTGTGTAATGGCCGAGAACGAGCAGCTTCATTCAAAAAGTTTGTAATTGGTATCCATAATACATCGCGTTTAATAGCAAGGGTAATGGGATATACATAGGCCCTGTCTAATCTATGGTGATAACAAACCCCATACCACCAAGCCTGAAAAGAAATATTTGAGGCATCCTTCCACGACTTAGTGATTTGTTGAAACGCCACAGCTATGAGCAGGTCAATAATAGGAGTGTCTGTAGTGGAGAGAGACCATATGTCGGAAAGACTACCCAGGAAAATATGTGAGAGAGTAAAGGGGAAGTGTGTTGAAAAGATTTTATTGATCTGCCGCCACACGTCATTCCAGAATTTGTAAGTCACTGGGCATGTAAATAACATATGTTTAAGATCTGCTAGTGGGGCCGAACACGTCCAACAAGTAGAAGGCACAGAAGAGTCAATCGCGCTCAATTTAGCAGGGGTGATCAAAAGTCTATTATAGATGAAAAATAGCGTCTGGGTTGTATTAGCTGCTCGAGACGACTTCCTTATCTTGATCCAGATTTTCTGCCATATGGTAGGAGAAAAGGATTCCTCTAAGTCTGTCTCCCAATCCGATTCTACTTTGGATTTGCCCTGAGTAGCAGGAGTTTCTCTCAATTTTCTATAAATTTGGGAAGCAGAAGAAGAGGCAAGTAAACAAGGGAGAGGAAGAGGAGAAGGGATAGTGTGAGTGGTAGATGAGGAAAGGGAATCATAGCTACTCTGTGCAGCTACACGTATGAGATTATATTTCGGTTCAAAGGAGACTGGTAAAGAGAAACGAGATTGAAGAGTATAAAAAAGAAACACACGAACCTTCATGAAACAGTTGATGAGTCCAAATAAGACCAAGGTCTCTCCAGTCTTTCCAAAAGAGTGTCCTATTTTTTAATTTAATAAGAGGGTTGTACCATAGGGGGGAATGCAAGAAACGTGAGCGATCATCAGAACCATCCACAAAAAGAGGGGAAAACGCTTTCCTAGAATTTTTAAGAATGGGAAGGGAAAAGTTCTTGGGAATGTGGGACAAAGATATAAATTCTTCAAAGGTGAAAGGATGAAAGAAAGAAGACTCAATATCTACCCACAAAGGTTGAGAAGGGGCATCAAAATTATGATCAGATAAAAGGGGAACAGAGTGTTGGAGAAAAAATGAGGCATGATACGTCGCGAAATCTGGAAAGTTAACTCCACCTAACTGCTTAGGGCATTTGAGTCTGGCAAAAGACATCCTAGGTTTCTTATGATGCCATAGGAACTTGGATAAGATGGAATAAATATTTTTATAAAAAGATTTAGGTATATTGATTGGAAGATTGGACAAATAGAACAAAATTATCGGAACTAACATCATTTTAATAGAGTCCAATCTACCCCACCAAGATAAAAACAAAGGGTGCCACCGAGTTGTAGAATCTTTTAGAGTTGCTAATAAGTTTTTAAGGTTTAGTGCGACAGTGTCCTTAATAGAGGGTTTAAACCACAAACCCAAGTATTTAATCTGAGTCGGGCTCCAATGAAAGGATGAGGTCAAAAAGTCAGCGTGGAAACAGAATTTATTTAGTGGAAGGATCTCACACTTGTCTACATTTAACTTATAACCTGACACCTTCGCGAACTCAGCAACTTCGGATAAGAAGGAAGGAATAGAGGATTTAGGATTAGAAATAAATAAAAGTATGTCATCCGCATAGGCCGAAAGTTTCAAATACTTATCCCCATATGGAAAGCCGGTGATCTTGATGTTTTCTCGGAGCTTTGTCAGAAAAGGTTCTAATGCTAAAATAAAAAGAAGAGGGGAAAGGGGACAACCTTGTCGGACACCTCTAAATAAGGGAAATGAAGAAGAAACAAGGCCATTAGCTAATATAAATGATCTAGGAAAGGAGTATAATAAAGAGATGTATGCGAGGAATTTCGGACCAAAACCAAACCAAGCAAGAACTGCAAACATAAACTGCCAATTGACCCTATCGAAAGCCTTTTCGGCGTCCAACGCAATAGCAGCTAAAGAGTGAGGGTAGGAGTGAGATTTACTTAATACGTTAAAAAAGAGTCGAGTATTGTCCGAGAGGTGACGGCCTTTGACGAAACCACATTGCTCCTTTCCAATCAGGTGAGGTAAAATTTTATCAAGACGGAGTGCCAGAATTTTTGCAAAGATTTTGTAATCCAGATTACTTAGAGAGATGGGTCTGTAATTCTTACATAGGGTATGGTCTTTATTTTCTTTAGGAAGGAGGCAAATCAAGGCTTCCTGAAAGGAGCCCTCAGATTTTTGGGAAGAGATAAAAAAGGAGAACAGTTGATGAAGCTTAGGAACCAGCAGCTTAGAAAAATGTAAGTAGAATTCGATTGTAAAACCATCTGGTCCAGGAGCTTTGCCATTTTTAAGCACTTGAATGGAGTCCTGAATGTCTTTAAGGCTTATATCAGCCTCCAAAGGGGCAAAGTCAACATCTGGGAAAGAAGGTGAGGGGATAGAGGATAAGTATTGACCTATATCAGTTGACAAGGGAGGGGATTCCGGAGTATAAAGCTTTTGATAAAAATTTGTAAATTCCATCAGAATATCCTCATCTTTATGGAGTGTGATGTTAGATGAGGAAATAATAGATTCTATTCTTGTGCGTTCCCTCTTAACTTTAAGGTATTTGGCAAGAAGGTTGCCAGCCTTATTTTGAGCCGTGTAGTATTTGGCGCTAGACTTGAGTAAGCATAAGTTCGCAGTTTCAGTAGAAGCTTTATTGAATGAAAATTTAGCCTTGAGAAGTTTATCTAGATCAGAGGGGGATTTAGTCGCGTAGTAGGAATGTTCCATTTGCTTAATTTGTAAATTAATCGATTGTAAAGATTGGGAAGCAACACGCCTTTTATGAGAGACAAAAGAAATAATGAAATCCCTAGAAGCAGCTTTAAAGGTATCCCATAACACTTGAGGGGAAATCATAGGAGATTCATTTTCGGTAAAAAATAAGGAAGAGAACTCAAGAAAAGCCGGGGTAAAATTGGGATCTAATAAAAGAGAATTGTTAAACCGCCATCTTCTAGTGCCTTTTACAGGTGGAAGTAGGTCTAGGTGTAAGGAAACTGGGCGTGATCGGAAATTAAAATAGAACCTATTTCAGAATGGGTAATATGTTGAATCAAGGCTTTAGAAATAAAAATGTAGTCGATCCGGGATTGTGATGAGTGGGCTGGTGAGTAGTATGTGTATTCCCTGAGTGTAGGGTGGCAAAGTCTCCAGGAATCAACGAGAGACCGTTGGGAGAGAGTAGAGGTAAATTGAGTGTGCATCAGAGAGGGAGAGAAATGGCACTTGGAGTGACGATCAATAAGGGGGTCTACAGTCATGTTACAATCCCCTCCTAGGATGAGATAGTCATTAGAGGATTGCATCAATGAAGTGAGCATCTGTGGCCAAAATAGTTTGTCCTGTGTAGTAGGAGCATACACATTGAAAATAGTGACAGGAATGTTATCAATTAACAAAGATGCACTCACCCATCTACCCTCAGCGTCCTTGGCCTGGTGTATTACCTTGATATTTAAGCGTTTATGGCAGAGAATAGCAACACCATTACGTTTCCCTGAACCAGGCGATGCAAAAACGTGACCCACCCAATTACGACGTAACTTGGCAACTTCAACTTCTTTTATATGTATCTCCTGTAATAACACAATATCCCCTTTCAAATTTGCTAGGTGAGATAATACACCACTAATATGTTTTAACACCCACCTTTGGTATCTCCGCTCTCACATGCTGGTAGCTGTGCTTGTGACATTGTACTGAGGTATTCTGCAGCCAAAGGTTTTAATCCACAAGGTTCCTCAGGGTGAATTATGAGGCCGCAATCCTAAAGAGAACATGAAATCGTATGAGAAAAACAGATTCCAAAAGAGCATCGCCTAGTTAATGCACAAAAGCTCTTGAAACAAAGGCTGGAAAAAGAGTCCACCCTTCACGCAAAGTTACACAGATACTGACCAATCAAATGCTGACCCATAGTCTCTCCCCGTAGTTGTTTTTTTCTTGATTACATTAGCTTCGGTTACCTGCTAAAAGTGTCTCTAGCTGGACATAACATTGTTTGGTAGAAAACCAGCATGCATTACTTCTACAAATGTTATTACTGTAATGTTACATTATTTCAAGTAAGGTCATTGGTATTTAGACGTGAATGCATGCACCCGTAATGGTATGTGTGGATCGATTAATTGTGAAGTGCATGCAAATTTGTGAACTGTGTTACTAAGTTACAGCATGTATTTGTAAGAGTACGCGGCCATGCCCTGACCAGAGAGCAATAATGAATTTTAATTGACACACAGAAATAGGTATTTTCTTCTCTCTAATGAAACCGAAAGTTTTGTATATTGTGCCAGTATGTACAGAATTCACAGATTCACAATACATTTCAATACAATTCTTTGCAGCAAAACGCTTTTACCTATCCCTATATTTTAATGAAATGTAAAATAAAAATCTTTATATGAAAAAAATGAGTTCAGTCTAACAATGCAGTATTTTAATAAACGAAACAAGAACAAATGATCATGCTTGTTTATAAGCTGAAGAGTACACACAGGTATCTGCCCAAGGTCACACAGGTTGGGGCACTCAGCTGAAATGGGAGGTTATAGTAAATCCAATTATAGTCAGATTTCATTTTACAAAAGATCTTCCCGCAATAATATCATATACAGAATGTCGAATACCTCAATATTATCCGAAATACCCAACCACCAGTTCCAACTGGTTGAAACAGTCTTATTTGATGCAAACAATGGGTTTAGGAATACAGAGGCAAGCAAATATTTATGGAACTTGGTCTTATGTACAAAGTACTTTAGTTTTCCCAAACCCTCAATTAAAGGGTTTGCAACTGTCAATCACTTTTTCTGATGTACTAACCTCATTTTGTGGTTCAGAAACCTTTTTCCAAATCGTAAAATGGGTTTAGAAACCCATACCGAGGTGCAATTGGGAAGGGCATCGTTAAGTACCTTCCTTCCAAATTGATAAAGTACCTGTCAACGGTTTGTGACTCTATTTCCGGTTTCAATGCTGGTCGTGAACTATTATCTGTTACCAACTCCCAAGTTGGGGTAGTAACTGATTCTTACACAGGAAGGGGTCCTTTTTGTACCTCTTCCCCTCTGGGAATCAGTGTGACAGCTTCAAAGGGAGTAGACAGTGGTCCAAGGGAACACTACGTGCTCTCACTGAAGGTGAAGAAAACGTTTTTATTTTTAAAGCAGCCTGGGGATGCGTTACACATGCAGCGCATTTTCCTTCATTGTGCCGGGGTGCACCTTTAAAAAGGTTTTATGGGGAATGCGCTAGCCCCAGGGCAGCCGCAAACTCGTTCTGGCCTGGGGGCAGCGCATTCACGTGGACATTCACGTGAAATACGGAGAAGCTGCTTTGAATCTGCTCCATGTTTCACTGTGCAGACAGCAAAATGCCTGCATTTTTAAAGAGGATTAGAGATACCCTTGCAGGTGGATGCAGTAGGTGACTGCACCCGCCTGCAGGGGGATGTTCTGGGGGTTCATAGGACCCCCTTTACGCCCTCCAGAGGGCTGCTCTCCTCTCAGGGGGTGCACTGATAGTGCGCCTCCTGAGGGCTTCCTTGCCTCTGCCCCAGCGTCAGTAATACGGCGCAGGCGCAGCAGCAAAGGGATCCCCTCATTTGCATTAGGCAGGCCCCCATCCAAATGAGAGAACGCCCCCTTGAAGATAGCACTGGCTCTTTATGTGTCCCAGCGCTATTGGTATTACAGAAGGCGCCAACAAGCACCTGTGGTCTCTTCTGTATTAACAACGTGCCCCAGGGAATGCAAGGTACACACAATCACCCGTTGTGCCCCCGGCACTTTATGTAACACAGCCCCTGGACTGCTTTAAGAAAAAGTATTACTCTCTCATAGGACCTCCTTGTCCCAGTCATTACCATAGTGAGGGGGTCCCGCCTCCCAACATGCACCTAACAAGCTTGTCCGTTCTTTATTTTTTATATAAGCCCCACCCACCTGCCTCCAGGCCTGCTTGTTTTCCTGTCCCGAAACAGGCAAGATAAAGTTCTATGACATGCTGTAAGGTACGTGTTTGTTTGTGTTTGTGCATACTCATAACTGTATTTGACGCGCGCTGCCTTCTCGCATTGACGTTTTCAGTGGTAGCTCATGTGTACGTAACAGCTCCACTCGCAGCCACACTACCCGCGCATGTGCTTGGCTGGGGCAGGGAGCATTATCTGCTGTCTGCGGGCAGGCCGAAAACTGTTGGGAAGGTTCTGGCAGCATTTAAACCCCACTTCCGTGTCTGGTTGTACAGGGCTAAGGTGGAGGCGGCAAACCTGTCTCTTATGCTCCCGAGGTCCTTTGGTGAGTGACAATTGGTTGCTAGGAGATGGATATAAATAGGATGTTGCTGCTTGGCTGGTCGAATCCTGTTGTTTGTAATCACTGTGAATGAGGAGTCTCTGGCTGCACCTGGGAAATCTGTTTCCAAGAGAAAGCTTGTTCAAGAATTGGAGGAGGAGGATTTATTGCAAATTTCCAGGATTGCTTTGCAGGATTTAATTAATTCTGAGGTACAGGCTGCCTTGATTGAGTCTCAGGCAAAAACAAAAGGGGGAATGTGCTGATGAGATGGAACATTCCCCTAAGGGCAAATATGTGCAGGGAAAAGTTTTCTATGATATGTTGGTGCATATTCGGGACGTGCTTGGTTTTGAGCCTAAGCCTGTGGTGGATGATGGCTTTTATTCACAGTACAGTGCCCCTGTGGTGGATGATTTGCCCTTGCATGATATCATAAAGGAGATCCTTGCCAAGGAGTGGAAGGATGTGGATAAACAAGGTATTCCCCACTTCTTAAGCAAGCAATATCTGTTGGCACAGTTTGATGACCAGTTTCCGCAGGTCCCAAAGGTCAATTCATTCTTGTCCTCTATGGCATCTTTGTTTTTATTGTCTTCTGAAGAGGCAACCCGGTGGAGAAGAAGGTGGAGGTTGCTTTGAAGCACGCTTTTGCAGCTTCTAATTGTGGGATCAGGGCCAGTACTTACTCTGCCTATGCCTCCCAGGTCCTCATTAAGGATTTTGAGAGACAGTTTGACTGCCTTCAGGATCAAGGAGATCCAACACCTGTCCTGGCTCATATTGAGGTGTTGGCTCAGTTTCTCTCCGACGTCACATTTGATACCTTGTGGGCCTTTCCCTCCTCATTGGGGGTGGCAGTGGCTGGTAGGAGGTCTCTGTAGACAAAGTTATGGCGGCGAAGGCAGCACAAAAGGCGTTAATTCATAGGTTTCCATTTGAGGGTCCTTAGCTGTTTGTGGATGAGTTGAACATTATGGTGGTGCAATGTTCTGCTGAGGAGAAAAAGATGTTGAAGTATTTTCAGTCTGTGCAGAATACAAAGTCTTTCTTACTTAAACAAAATTGTCAGGTGGTGTTGTACTCTTCTCTGCCCTTTCGTGGATGGGCTCGAGCTCACTGGGCCACGTTCACCAACAAATCTCGACCCCAGAGTCAGCAGTCTTAGGGAACTAGTCAAAAATGTCTATGCCAGAGTAGGGGTCAGGCTCAGGGTGTTGCAGGATCAGGGTTTCCAGTTGATTTCCAACTAGTGGGTCCTGTCGATTATCAGCCACAGGTATCAGATTCCATTTGTTTGTCCTCCTCGAAGGGGTCAATTTCGGGATACCCCATTGTCAAAGGACACTCTGAAAAGGACTGCTATGTTGTCATGAGTGGAAAAGCCACTAACAAAGGGTGCCATCATCAGGGTGCAGGCAGCGGAGAAAGGTCTCAGCTTCTACTCCATTCTTTTCTTGGTTCACAAACCAGATGGTTCTTCCCACCCAATATTGGATCTGAAGGCCTTGAACAGGTTGGTGAAGGTGGAACCATTCCAGATGAACACTTTGCTGTCCATAATTCCTCAGATACAACAGAGCGATTGTTTGACAACCCTCGATTTAGAGGATGCCTATTTTCATGTCCCTGTCCATCAAAACAGCCAGCAGTTTCTGAAGTTTGCTGTGAACGGATCACATTTGCAGTTTCAGGAGTTACCCTTCGGACTGTCAACTGCTCCTCGGACTTTTACCAAGAAATTGGCACCAGCTGTGGGTGTTTTGTGGCTTCAGTGGTTCTTTGTTTTTTCCCTATCTTGATCATTGTTTGATCTGAGCTTTCTCTCTCCCTAAAGTTCTGCTGGCAGTGGAGGCAACCATGGCGCCGTTTCAGCAATTGGTCGTCAAACTGATCCTGGTAAAATCACAGCTGGTCCCTGTTCAGCGGTTGCAGTTTATCAGCGCTGTGCTCAACACTCAGATGGGGGCGTTTTTTCTTCCTGCTGCAATGTCTTCTGTTGGCCCACCTGTCCCAGCAGTCGGCTCCAGCTCGGACTTGGTTGCAGGTCCAGGGGTTGATGGCTTCCACCACGGCAGTGGTTCCCAGGGCTCGTCTTCACCTGAAGCCTCTCCTCAATCATCTGTTGTCCCACTGGGATCCCTCCCTTGCAGATTGTGACTCACAGGTTCCTCTCACCCGTTCTGGTTCAGGAGTTGGGATGATGGCTCCACAATCCCAACTTGGAGAAGGGGCTCAGTTTCCAGGTACCTCCTCCCCTGTTGTTGACGACAGATGCCAGTCTGTGGGTCCACACTGGAGTCCTTGGAAGCCAAGAGTCAATGGTCTCTGAGGTAAAGGGCTCATTCCTCGAATTGAAGGGCGTTGGCTACAGTCTGGGAGGTGGTGCAATTCTTTCAGGACCAGTTGCTGGGAGCAAACCTGTTGGTTCGTACAGACAATCAGGTGGCTCTTTGGTCCCTGAATTGCCGGGGGCACAGAGTGCCCCTCTGAATCTTGTGGCCTCACCGATTTGCTCCTGGGGAAGACCCATCTCAGGCCTCTGAGGGCGGTCTACATTCAGGGTCAGTTAAGTTTTCATGTGCACAGCTTGAGCCGCAACCTGTCTTCTTCGGAGAGTCCTGGGTCGACCTCTTTGCCTCTCACCACAATTCCCTCCTTCTACAGTTCTGTTTGGAGGTGGTTTGTCCTCAGGCGTGGGAAGTGCATCACCTTTCAATTTCTTTGCCCTCTGGCCTTCTGTATGTGTTCTCTCCGATTCCCCTCCTCTCGAGGGTGTTTCAGAAGATTCAGGTGGAGAGGCTGTTTGACATCCTGATTGCCCCTTTTTGGCCTTTGGGTCCCTCTGTTTCTTCAGTTGTCCCAGGGCAGGTTGGTTCGGTTCCCAGTGATCCTGTCCCTGCTTCAGTTCCCAGTCCTGTCCTTGCCCTGTCTGCCAACTGAAACTGACGGCTTGGCTCTTGAACGCTTAACGTTGAGAGTCTTTGGGGTGTTCTTCCCTGGTGGCGCAGAAGAGTCAGAAGTCCCACAGGGATTCGACTCTTACGTCTTACAATAAAAACTGGGGCTCTTTTGTCAAGTGGTGTGCCTCTCAGGAGGTGGATCCAGTTGCTGGGGTGCTGGCGAAGATTCTTGAGTTCCTAAAGGATGGGTTTTTGAAAAATCTTGCCCCCTGTATTCTGGCTGCTCAATGGGCTCATATCCATGCCTGCAGGGAGTCGGGGAATGCCCTGGAAGGTATTGCTTATTTGGTGGTTCGGTTGTTGCAGTTTGTGGCTCTGTTGGTTGATGTCTCCAGTGATAGTTCCTTCCTGGGACTTGCCAACTGTGCTTCAGGGTCTCAAGTTGTCCCCTTTTGAGACTTTGTTGGAGGCGGATTTGTTGTGGTTATCTGCTAAGTTGGTCTTTTTGTTGGCCATTACTTTGGCCCATCGGTTGAGGGAATTGGGGGCTTTACTGGTTTCCTATTTCTATTTACAATTTCTGCCAGATAGGGTGATTCTGCAGTTGGATCTGGCCTTTCTCCATGAGGTTTCTTCTAAATTCCATTTGCTGCAGAAGGTTATTCTTCCTGATTTTCCTGAGGAAGAGGATGCTCAAGTTCCTGCTGTTTTGGATGTTCGAAGGGCTCGTCATATTTATCTGCAGTGCACTCAGGGGTTTCTCTTTTCTGCTGCTTTGTTTGTGTCCTTTGGCGGGGTGACTAAGGGGAAGTAGGTGTCTACTTCCACTATCAGTAGGTGGGTGCGCTTGGCAGTTTGTCTGTCATATAAATCTTTGGAGTTGACTCCTCCGGCTCAGGTTCAGGGCTGTTCCACTAGGTCTGTGTGCACTTCCTGGGATGATGCTGCAGGTGTTTCTATCTGTATTTGTAGGGCTGCTACCTGGCAGTCACATCTGACTTATATCAAGCATTATCGGATAGATGTGTTGCATGCTTCAGTAGATAATTTTGCCGTTGGTGTTATGAAGGCAATGGTGTCTTAATCTTGATTTAATAAAACTTTGAGTTATTTGTTGAGCTTTTGGTGCCTAGCTTCATTCTTGTGTTAGAACTTGTGAAGTCCTCACTATGGTAATGACTGGGACGAGAAGGTTCTATGAGAGGATAATGTGTTGTTACTTACCAATAATCTCAAATTAACCCAATTCAGGTCCTCCTCATCCCTGTCATGTCCCTTCTCTCCCTCTATTGTTGTGTCTCGTCTTGTTACTAGCAGGCGTGGAGGTAGGTGGGAGGGGCTTATATATATAAAAAAAAAGAACAGACTAGAATGTTAGGTGCCTGTTGAGCGGCGGGAACTCCTCACTATAGTAATGACTGGGACGAAGAGGACCTTAATTGGGGTAAGTAACGACACAATCACATGGATGGTGGTCTGCTGTGCCTTGTAGGCCACCATCGCTGTGACTGTAGCCAATAACAAGAAGTTACACACTGCAAACCTGCTGAATGAATATTAAGATGGCAGGTATTTCTGCCACCCCCTGCAATTTAGTATGTTGTGAAACAATCGGTTTGTATATAGGTCTATTTTCAAAATCAGATTGCATTTGCAAAACGTCAGTGCAAAATTTGGGACCACGTTCTTCGAATGTAATCTTTGTAGACCAAGCCCTTTCTACTCAAGAAACCTGGCCCTCTGCCATAGTTGTACCATGCAGAGAGCTTTAAATGTGATGTGTTTGTCTGCCAGTACCCAGTGCAACTGCCAAAGTTGTGCGGTCAAGAAAAAAAGTTCACTTAGAATCTGGCAGATTGATTGGGTGGCAATGTTTAACAAGCATTGACAAAGACAACTGGTCTTATCTTTAATATGCAGGCACTTGCCCATTGGTTTTGCTGATGCTTCTTTGCATTGAGATACTTTATGGCCAAGCTTTTTCAGTTGGCTATCCATGCATGCGTGTAGACACACGGCCAGCCATCTAGGAATGTTTTTTGTGAAACTACAAGGATAATCAGTCTAGGATGGATTGAATTCTTGAAATACATATTGAAAGCAGAGCTGCTGGTCTGGCTCACACTGTAAGGCTTTGAAAGGCAGGAGCGACATTCTTCCTGGTTCAAAAATATTTGGTGCTCCCACCTATCCCCCAAAATAGAATCTAATGCATGCCACAGGAATGAGCACCATAAGGCCCGGCCAGTTTTTTACCTCAGCAATGTGTAAAAACACTTAGAAGGCCAATAAAAAGGAGCCTTTTTTTTTTTGGACCGAAGGTGTTTTGTGATAGCTTGGTTTTACTGTGAAGAATGTGGCGCTTTTAGCTGGTCTCAGTGTGCGAAGCTGGAGCGGCACTAGACAGATCTATTGTGACATCCTGGCCAAGCTTTTGATGGTCTGCCTACAATAGAAAGAATTAATATGAGCTCATGTTGGCCATGTGAAATATTGTTACACAACTGGAATACAGTGATCTGATCTTTGAAAGGTCTGCTTCGTCCTGATTCTGGCAAACTATGATTCCTATTGCCGAAACGCATCTAACTATACTTACTGGGTGGTGATCATCATGGAATATTAAAACATATGCTCAAAACAGTCCCATTATAAGACATTTGCCTTACCATTTGAGAAACAGAAGTGGGGTTCTGAGGAACATCATCTGTAAATAAGCCTATTCATTATGTAGTACGTCCTTAAATAAATATATACGTAGGACAATTGCGCAATGACCATTTGGCAATGCTTCTTGTAGCCTGGTGTAAAAGTGCAGACTCAGATTTATTTCACTTGAAAATCATGTAAATAAAAGTTGCTACTTCACCTTGAGTTGTTGCTGAATTTTGTCACATATGGGTGGTGGTTAATTGGTACCATGACTTAATATGTGATCACATTTGTAAAGTTTTATCTTTGATACATGTCAGAGGAATATATGCAGAAAGACCCATTTCTGAACTGTTAGATCGCAAGCTGTTCAAAAATAATAATAAACCCTGTGGTGATTAACTTCCATGGAAGGACTGTTTGGTGTTGCTGTAAATAATTTAAGAAGATCCCTTTAGGGAACTCTTCCTATTAATTTTAACGAGAACTAGGGAAGCCAACCACTTAGGACCATGGGAAGATGACGCACCAGGGCCTGGCCCGCCGACAGGGTTGGTGACACCGAACGCTGATCTTTATGTCTTACCCTTCTACTCTTTTTCCTTTAGTACTTCAAATTGCTTAACCTGCACATCCTGAGCCATTCCGTTCTTCGGATCGGTCAATGGGATCCGGCTACTTCTAGGGTGATTTCCACTACTGTCTCAAGCTGAGCTTAGCACCCACAATCTGGATCGTGAGATCCGCTTCAGGTCCTTAGTGTTCCCAACACAGCACCTTTGCAAGGGATGATCTTTGCGTGGTGCCGAGCACCCGCCTCCCGGAAGCTTGCTCTCACTCTATGGGGCCATATTATCCAGAAGGGCGATAACATTATCGCCACTTTAGCAGCAGGAAACTGCCACTAAAGCGGCTATAAGGGGCTTGATAATATGCCCTAGAGAATTCCAATAGAAGCCCAGGTTCTGGTGTGAAGGACCACAAACCTGGGCTCCTATTGGAATTCTCAAGGGCATATTATCAAGCCCCTTATTGCCGCTTTAGCGGCAGTTTCCTGCCGCTAAAGCGTTGATTATTTTATCGCCCTTCTTGATAATCTGGCCCCATGTTTCTTTTCCAGTCTTTCCTACGCACCTAGAACATTGGGGCTCAGACAAACCTGAGGCATACCCGCACATCCGTGTAGTGACTGGCTCTCTTTCAGCGGGCTTAACATGTGTGGTACAATCTAGTTTGGCAAGATTACCAGTCCTCCACTGGATTTTATAACATTTTATCACTAGAACTCTAGTATGTATCAATGCCAGTTTGTGTTTTAACACCAGGGTGCCATACTGGAAAGATGAATAAAGCCAGCAGTAAGTTGAACATTCATTCCACTCTGAAACAGGAGATTTGCAGCTCCTGAGTAAAAATCCCAACAAGGCCAACACAGATTTCCATCCTTCCACAGGGCTTGATATTAGTACTATAAGCGGTTAGAAGTAGCATCTGCTGTTTGCAGCACTTAGAAACCGCTCAATATATGAACAATTCATTACTTTTATTATTATGAAATGTTGACACCTAAATAATCACATTTCTGGACATGTTTCAGGGCCATAGTCACCACCAGTGATTCAAACCTGGGTTTAGTGTGCTGGATGTGTTGTGCTGCTTGCTGGATGATGGTGTGATGAAGGCTGAAATATTGTTGGGTCATGAACTTGCGAAGATATTCCTAGATATTTCTTTCTAAATGTACGTTCTCGGATGTAAGTATTACTTAAATACAGTGTTTGGCTCATAAATAGTACATGTGCTCCAGAGTGACAGGTCAAATGGAGCCTGTTATTAACAGTATATATATCAAGTGAAAAAAGCTGTTTAACTCATCCAATGCGAAGTTCCTCCTCTCATAAAAAAGTGCACATTTATCAGTTTTTTATCGATTTGTTCAGCTAGATATGCAATTTTGATTTTAATAATTTGAATCATGGAGGCGAGTTAAGCGTCTAATCAGATATTTCTTCAGACAACGGTAGTGAAATAAAAAAGAACCGAAGAAAATACCAGCTTTGTGCAATGCCTCTGTGTGCCTTTGCCAGGTATTCACCCACTTTCCATTCGGCTATTATTGTAAAATCATAATAGCACCAACTACACGGCTCCTGTGGCTGCTTCACTGAATACCCTTCCTGGAGTGGGGTGTAAAGCAACGTTTACCTTTAGAAAGAGCATAAAGCCATGTTTGAAAACCTGTTTCCCATGGGCAGAGGATGGGAGGAACCGCTTCGTGAATAGACATGCAAAATAATAGGTATAATGTCCATCCTGGCTCCATTGTAAAAAGAATGTCTTGGAAAAATTATGTGACAATGCAGTTCAACATAAATTGTTCCACTGGCTTAAAAACATAACAAACAAAATTCAAAAATGCCATTCGGATACCAGTACATTATGCAAGCTTCCAAAAAACAGAAATGTAGATCAAAACATGTCCATAATGTTTACACAGTTTGTCCATTTTCTATTCTGTTTTTTTCTATTTTTCACACACACACATATTCCATGAAAAAACAAAGGTTAAAGCAAGGTTATAGTTAGGTGAAAATGAGCGACATAATATATGGGGTAATTAGCAGTGCAGTGGGCCCCTGATTAGTGTGTGGGCATCTTATTAGTGTGTGCATTTGTTGTTATGTATATAGGAGTGAATAATAGAGGGTCTTCTAATTGTACGCACATTTGGGTAGCTGATAGTGGGTGCATGGGTCTTTGGTGGTTGGTGTGAGGGTCTTCCATGGTGAATTTATGATCATCTAACGTTAAGTGTGTCGAGGTTTGGTGGGTGTGTTTGGGCATTTGATGGTTTCTGGGTGGGTGCATGTGAGTGTTTGATGGTGTACCTCTGTGGCCGTGTATAAGTGTCTGATGGTGTGGGTGGATTGGTGATTTATGGGAGTATATTGGTATGCTTAGGTGTTTGTAGGGGGTGGATGTATGATTAAACGGATGGTGTGTGTGTGTGCATAGGTGCCGAATGGATGTGGGTATATGATGGTGTGTGGACTTCTGATGGTGGGTGTGGTAGTGTAAAGCTGGATATCTGAGGGTATCATTGGGAGGGTGTGTGAGTGTGGTGTTTGATGCTGTGTGTTTCTGTTTGATTGTGTGTTTGCAAGCATTAGAAGCTTTGAGACCAAGCCCACCTCTATCAAGGCCAGAAGGAGGATAAGATTCATTACCCATGCTATGTTTAGCCATTGGGCATAGGGGTTGTATAACTGCCCTCTCCTGTGTTTTTAAGAGTACGGGGTACACGTTGAAAATGACAGAATTATTTGTCTTTGCGCCTACAACATATTACCAAAGCGAGCACAGAGGCAAAGAGGTACCACATAGAAGTTAGACACAGTCAGTGTGCCCACTCCTCCCGGACAGCACCCTTTGGAAGAGAGTCATAGGGTGTGTCCCAGAAACCCCACTGGGCATACCCCTACAGGCAGATGCAGTCACTCACTGCACCCACCTGCAGGGGGATCTCTGCTCTCCATTGAAATACAGACTGGTTGCACAGTGAAAGGTGGGCCAGTGGCTTCAAACACCCAGTCCATCTTTCACTAGTGTTCACTTTCCAGTGCTGGTCCAGGGTAATATTTTCACGGTTATACAGCACTCTGTCCCGTCCTGCACACAGATTAAAATTGTGAATGGCGGCACAGAGTAGAACAGTGCCCCGTATCCTTAATGCAGACCCTGGGCTGTACAATCTGTATAGAGGAGGGCATCACTTTTACTTTACATGGGCATGACCTTAATTCAGTCATTCTCTCCATGGGAGAATTCAGTGATGTAGAGAAAAATAGGACAGAAACCCATGAACGGCTCTATCCTATGCCTTCCTTGTCAAATTGAGAATAACCAAATCCCCTTCCCAGGCCATGTGGATTGAGGTATCGTTGAACAAAATCCCAAATAAAGATATCAAGCCCCAATCGATCCCCACCTTTGCCATATTTTGCCACAGTTGTTCCGATTCAGAGATTCTGAAACCTGGGCAAGCTCGAGGAATGCTACATAAAGATGTCGTTTTTGCTGCTCTTCTTATTTGGTACAGAATCCCGCTCTAACGCCAGCTTTATTCAACTGAAGAACTCCCTTTTCAACAATCTGTTTCAGGGCCTTGCCCAAGATCCATGAGAAATACACTTTGACACATATTATGAGGATTTTGGGGCCTATATACCTCCAGATCAACAGTCTTTTTTTCCATGATATGGACTAATCTAGGGCCCGATTCACAGAACTAATCTGAGACAAAATCCTAAACTTACTACTTTTGGTATTCTCAGAATGCACTTACTACTTTTAGTTAAACTTACTACTTTTGGTATTCACAGAAGGCATTTAGTAGTAGTAAACTAACTGTACTACTACTAAATGCCTTCTGTGAATACCAAAAGTAGTAAGTTTAACCAAAAGTAGTAAGTTTACCCAAAATTAGTAAATGCATTCTGTGAATACCAAAAGTAGTACGTTTAAGATTTTGTCTCAGATTAGTTCTGTGAATTGGGCCCCTAGTGTCTATAAGTGACTCTGTAATCCATCTTCTGATGTTTAGAAAAAGTGACATACACCACTAAAGAGGTCTAGTAGTGTCATACAAGCCACCATGCTGGCCAAACAAAAGCTGGGGTGATAGCCTAATGTGAATCAAGCATCTTGAACAATACAGACAGATACTCCCCATTTTTCATCCTAAAGCTTTAAAAGATGCGAAGCACCCTCCTAGCACCACATAACCTCAAAGTAGTCTAGAGTTCAACAAACTGATATCACCGTGGCAAAGTCAGACCATAATCTGAACTCAATACTCGATGCTACTGCCGAATGCAATGCTCTTCTCAAGGCTGTCAAGTACTCCCTAGAGGTCCTCATAGCCAAGACTCCTCACTATACAAATAAATTGACTAACATCAGTACTTCAGGGACAAAACCAGTCCTGTTCCAGTAGATTTCAGACAGCGCAAAGGATGGTACGGTCGAATCATTGGAAGAATGTTATCTCGGGCCTTTGCCCTGCAACATTCTGTGAACATAGCAGAAGGCTTTAAAGGATATCCTTTCCTCTACAGGGAGCCAGTGAAATGTTTCCAGAGCTCGCCCTGTGGGAGCAAAATTGGGGCTGTTCAGCAGCAAATGGGCTGCTGCCTTTTGCACCTTCTGAAGCATATGCATGCTCCTCGCGGAGGGCCCCAAATAAAGGACGTTGCAATAGTCCAGTCTCGAAGTCCCAAGGGCCTGCACAGCCTTTTTTTTGCGCAATCCGGAATAAGCCCGAGAATTTTCCTGATCATTTATAGGATCCCAAAACATGTACCTGTAAGGGTGGAGATTTTGTCCGAGAAAGATAGGGTAGAGTCAAACCAAACTCCAAGATTTTTAACTGTGTGGGTCGGGGACGGTGGGGAACCCAGCTCACTGGACCACCAGATGGAGGACCAAATAGATGGTTGCTTCCCTACCTCTAAAATATCAGTTTTGCTAAAATTTTATCTCAGGCAGCTGTTTTTCATCCAGTTAGCCAAGTCAGCTAGACATAGCTACTGGAAAATTAGCATGGAAAGCAAGGAAAGAAAAAGTTATGTGTGAACCCCCTTTTCATAAGCGTTGACAAATGTGTAAATGTGCACCATGTACATTGACAAATGTGTGTGCATTCCTGCAAAGCTACTGTAGTCATAATCGGTGCTTTAAATGGGGTAGTACTTCAGGGACCGAGTAGCTGCACTTTGTTAATTTTCAAGTGAGAGTACCTGCACTTCATTAATTTTCAAGTGAGAGTACCTGCACTTCTCGGCAGAGGTCCAATACGTATAAAGGGAGAGTACCTGCACTTCTCGGCAGTGGTCCAATAAGTTTGATGGGAGAGTACCAGCACTTCTCTGTAGCAAGAATGTACTCTGAATAGTAAATACCCACACTCATAAATTCTCACTGCACGCATTGGTCATACTATCCCCGGATGGCTCTCCAATGTTTTGTCGAATTACAAATGATGTGGCATCTACCCTGAACGTAAGTGTAAACCTGAACAAGCTGTTGTTCGATTTTCCTCTGAGCATTTAGTAGATCACAGTTTGTGTACTAAAAAGGAGTAATGTTTTGGGTCAAATTGTATTTTTTAAATCGCGTAAGATTTAATAGTGTTTATTTCAGTTCAGTTCAGTAATACTTTATTCAGCCAGATGGGCCTTAAAAGACAGAGAACCAGCAATACACAACAAATTGATACAGCAACATAAAAAGAGAAATTCCACAATTCGTGTTTATTTACATTGCTTCTAGTGAGATACGCAGCTGCCGTCTCTGAAAAAGTGTTCTTGAAATGGCTTTGCTCCTCTCATGTGTAGTCGGCAGTTAAGCAGGAGTGTATATTTAATTTGTTCTTTCCTCTGGAGATGAAACATTAGTGTGTAGGTCATTTTATAAACGTTTGTGGACTGATATTGGTTGTTCAGTTTTCATTTTTTTCTCTATGTGAGATTGAAACGTACACTTTGCTCTTTGCTTTAGATCTCCGTGAAGTTGCACTCAGCAGCGCTTCTGTCCCTGTGCCGGCAGTATACGGATGTCTCTTTCACGGCGGTATTTTAAACCGATGTGTTTTCTTTACAGGACAAGTGATGTTTCGTTTTCTAGTTGAATTAATGTGCCAAGAAATACAAGCACCCTAATTTATTCCACCGGAAACAGTTGGAGGGCGAGTTAACATCTGCACGAAATCCATGTCAAAGAATTATATAACGTTTTCGAAGTATGACTCGCAATGACAGAACTGCTAAAATAGAACAGATGTATGTCAAAAGCAAAACTGCGAATATAGCTGCACATCCCTAGAATCTGCTAAAAAAAACAACATATAGCTGGACCATTTGCCCTCGTGTAAGCCAGAAACACACGAACCGCACTGCGTTATAAAAACGCACCCTATAAAACAAAAGACCTGAGAAGTGCAAAGGCACCATTTCCTGTAGTTGATCAGTTCAAGGCACAGATTTACGTCCATTGTAGCGTGGACGCGCACACGACGTACATCTGCGTAACGTGACGCAAAGTGACATAAACAGCAGCGCTGATCAGCTTTCACGTTCAATCGTTTTTTACGCAAATATGATGCCAGTGTAGTCCTGAATGCCACTGCGTCACATAGCACCAAACTCTCGATTAATTATGCAAAGGGGCATAACAGCATATCAAATGCACAAACACCCATAAGATTCCAAGCAAATCCTGATCGACTAAAGTCAAAGAAAGTAGGGCCACACTACCTAGTGTTGAACCCCAATACTAAATAAAGCAAGGGAAAACAGTGGCCAAAAAGAAAATGCAATTTTTTCCCCACATGAAATATGTGTTATTTCTATGAAAAATATACAAATTATGCAATAGACCCATGCTTATCATTTTATTCAGTCGCCTTTTTGTTATGGCACAATGATAAATCGTGTTGAGTGTCACACAAACAGAACACATTCAGCGCACCTATGGCTGATGACATCATCAACGTATAATGCCTTGTAAACAGGATGATGCGCTATTTCTGTGTTTGTGCAATGCTGTAGATTTTCTCACACCTTTGCATTGCATGATTTTTAGTAAATGTATGCCAACATTCGATTGACAAATGATTCAACCCACAGTGCAATTGGTGTAATGTGGAAATGATGCACTCTATGGAGTGCTGGATGTACAAAGCATTTTTGAAGTCGCAAATGGCCTGATTTGTAAAAATGCTTTTTTTTAAAGTGTAAACACCAAATAACTTGTTATCAAATCGCGATTTTACGTTTGTGACCAAATACCGATTTGGGATTTGGAAGGGGCGTGTTTGGGGCGTCACTTCCAAATTTCGAATCATAGTGGTATGTATTAATCTTTTGCGACCGAAATGCAGTCGCAAATATTAATATTTTACCAGCACCTCAAAGGAGGTTGTAACCTTTCCACAAACGGGAAGCAGTCCCCAAAGGATTCTTTCCTCTTTGCCAAGGGGGTAGCCAGAAAATTAAAATGCCCCCCACTTTTAAACAAATCTCGAACACCAAATGAGAGAAACAGTAAGCCCAACAGTTTCAATATTAGTTCTCTTTACCTGTACATCCTCCAATCAATCCATTCATCCTCCCACCCTTGTATCCAACTATTCTTGGATCCTTTGCCCCATCTTATAATTTATTCCAACAATCCATTGACATTTCTTAAAACCACCAATCCATTCCTTTATTCAGCCATTCTTTCACTCATCTGTCCTTTCAATCATCTATCCATCCATCCTTTCATCATTCCATCCATTCACATTCCCTTCGCATAGCGATTATCCATCCTTTCACCTTCCATCTATTTATGCTAACAGCCTTTTGTCAAACTTTTCACACACTTACCCACTCACTCATCCATTTATCCTTTTACCCTTCTTTCCAACCATTGTTAATTGATCCTTTCACCCCTTGATCCAAGCTTCATCCTTCCAATTGTTCTTCTGCACACCCTTTTTTTTGTTGTTTTCACCCTTCCTTTCTTTCACTTTCCTTTCTTCCTTTCATATTTAATTACTTGTTTCCTTCCCTTTACCTTTCTTTTCATTCTTCACACCTTCCTCCTTTCTATTTCTTAGTTACCAAAATGTTTCCTTTTTCAAACTATTTTTTGATCTTATCTCAACCCCTTTCCTCACTCCCCGTAATAACTCTGTTTTCTGGTCATTGTTTTGTTTTTAGAATTAGATTTCTATAATCTCTTGTTCTCTCTCCTTTCCTGAACTTGGCTCTCCTAGCAGTTCTTGACCTCCACCTCAGCCCTGCTCTTCCCATAGATCATTTAATGAGTCTTTGTCTGCAGGCATGAGAGGCCAAATATAAAACGAAACAGTATATTTAGTGGGACCCAAATCACAAGGCCATGGCGTGCAGTGGCTACCCCCTCTTAAGCTGCTGGAGCGGGGGATCCCTATGCCACTGCTCTTTGTGAATGTTAAAAAATATATATTGTTAAGAGTAGGCATTGGCCCAAAAATAAAAATTACACTTTTCATTGTTTTTTTTTTGTTTAAATGCATTCCGTTTTTTCTTTAAGGAAAACGGGTTACATTTAAAGAAAAAAATTGGTTTAATTAAAAGCAATCAGCAGGTCACCGTCTATGTGATGGCTGCAATTCCTTGTGGTTCACAATGTGCCACCTATCTCATTAATATTCATGAGGTAAGTCAAATTGCGACCCACTAAGAATAAGTAATTTGTCAAACAACCTATTTGTAGTATATAGGTCGCTTCACAAATTTACCAAACTGCTCACAAAAATACTGGTTGCAAATTGTGATCAGTATTTCGTGACCAGATCTATGTACATCTGGCCCACAGTCCTGTGTGAGCTGCTAGGGGTGCACTGCCCTCAGTTTTACAGCTGCTGGTAGCTCAAGCACTGAGCTCTTCTCATGGGCAGCTGTGATCTCCCACTGGAGCCTGAGGGTCTGGACACACTGAGCAGATATTTGGCAGCATTGCTCAAACTGACATGAACATCAGAAAGCCCTTCTCCTTTAGGACAACACTTTGCACAGGGTTTCACGAAGCAGCCCAACATTCCAGAATGACCTGCTACTGCTCTCAACAAAGTGCGACAAGACAACTTAACAGGGATTTTCTTGTTCATGCTTGCGCACAGTGTTTATGTTTAAGCAAAAGATGTTCTTTGATTTTGATGGGAGTGCCGGCGCTGCGGCAAGCAGTTCTTTTCTGTCACTGTGGGTGGATTATTGACCCTCAGTTGACAATCAGCTTGTCTGAGTCACCTGAAATTGAGTTGTATAATTAAAACTCACTTAGAAATACTTTGTGTAGAGCTGAATGTACAAGTAGTGTCCATTGTAAAACCAGAATGGATCATAACCTTATCCATTGTTGTCATGATAGATAAAGTGTGGGATTATAACTAACTTGTTCCTTGTGCCACGAAACTTAAGCCGAACTTCACTGATGAGACCCTACAATGTATTCAAACCTTTCACTTATTGGGTTTTATGCTGTCTAAGCCTCTGGAAGTAAGGTAGGTATGCCCAGAGTTTAGCCAGTGTTCACAGATCCATAAGACTTAAGCAGCACCTCACCGATGAGTTACAAAAGGCAAACATATCTAAAACCTTGTGTTGCCATTCAGGGGGAATTGACCTGGCAGTTTAGGTCTGACTGCCTCTTCCTATGTAGGAGAGATGTGCCCAGATGTAGATTATGTGCTAAGTGTTCCACAGGACTCAAGCTATACCTCACTGACAAGGCCTAAATAGGGTGAAATTGGACTTTGGTTGCAGGAGGGACCTGCACCTGGCTTAGCAGTTCAGATTTCACATTGTTTTTGGGACCAGGGCCAAGATTGATTTGCATGATATTTGTCCCTGTCTGTAGTAGCAGAGTAGGAAAAGAAAAAAAACAATAGACTGGAATGTAGCTAGAGTATTTACAAGTTGCTGAGATTAATTAAGAATTCCACCCGTCACCTATTTTAGGTCCCATCGAAGACAGAGCATCCTCTTCGTGTGCGTGTTCCTTGCCTGGAGCTTAGATGCATTACTAGTGTCCTACTGCTTATGTTTTTAAACACTACATTTTCTTTGTGTTTAATCACTCTATCAGAGTGCATATTTTCAGCTGTTTCCCTCGTGTACTTCTACCCTTTCCATGCTACTGTCTGTCGTGTTGCCCTCCCACCCACCGACCCTCTAAAGTCCAACATGTTGGCCCCCCATCTAAGGTCCCTCTGTTGACCATCTTGCCCCACCAACCAACATCCCACAATTGTCTATGTTGCCCACACAACCTGCTGTCCATCTGTTGTATGTGTTACCCCCACCACCAGCTCTCTCTGTGTCTGTGTTGCTCCTCGCACCGGCTTTGCCCCTAGCACCGGATTTGCCCCTCCCACCTGCTTTCTCCCTCCTTCCCCGTTGTCTGTGTTGAGCCTGCCACCTGCACTCCCTTTGCTGCTTGTGTTGCCCCTCCCACTGCTGTCCCTGCTGCACTCAGCACGCCCTTCCTCCCTCTTACTTTCCTCCCTGCCCTCTCTCCCGCCAGCAATTAGAACAAGCATTGGTAATGCATCGGTTTCGTCTTTGCAATGAATAAAGAGCTGTTTTCATCTATCATTGTCTGGGAGAAGGAAAGAGCTCCCTGACAGATAATACAGGAGTGGAGAGGACGAGGAGCAGCGGCCAGAGCTGCTGATTCAAGAGCTGGGAATCTCATTTCGAGTCTCAGCGGTGCTGCGCAACATCCTGTGATTCTATGCAAATCACTTAATCTCTCCAGGTGATCAATTGTTATATAAATATTCTGCATTAGTAAAAGGCAAAACTTTATGAAAATATAGTTCCACCAAAGCAGATGTTAACAGTATTCCTGCGGCGGGAAACTGATAAGAGAAGCAGACGAGGAACTAGCATTGGTAAATGCAGGAAAATATGCTAAAGCCAACAGAAATGGAAGAAAGGTAAGTGACACGCACAGGATCCAATGAGAAGCCAGAAAAGAGAGGAGGTAGGATGTAAGTCCCTTTTAAGTTTATATTAAAAACACTAGAGGGAATATGTACAAGGAAGTGGCCAATTCTGAAACGCAGGGCCGCACCATATTTACAAGAATGTGGTGCAGCCTTGTGTTTCCCCCTGCGATGGCGCTTAGTTTAGCAACTTAGTTCCAATGTAGGTACCCTTGCACCAGAGTGCAAGGGTATCGACGTGCAGGGGAGGATTGGTAATGTGTAGGAAGGTGTCCCTTCCTGCACATAAACAATCCTAAAATGCCATTCTGTCACTTTCATGTGTGCTGCTTCATGCAGCACACATGAAAGTGACAAAATTGAATTTTTTAAAAGGTTTGTTTATGTACCGGAAGGGACACCTTCCTGCACATAAACAAACCTTGGCCTTTTTGCTTTTTCCATGTGTGCTGCACAAGGCAGCACACATGGAAAAAGCAAAAACGAGGAGAAATAATGCATTTCTACTCGTTTTGCCAACTTAAGACCAGGATTTACCTGGTCTTAATTTTGGCACTGCCTCCTATGTACGCCACCCTTGTACATAGGGGGCAGCATCAAATTGAATGGGTGTTGCGGTGGAACTCCCACTGCATCACCCACTGCCCACCTCTTTTACGCTAACCATACAGTGAAAGGGGGCCTTACGTACAAGGCCGCGTTAAGCCAGGTTAAGTGGCTTAACGCTGCTTTGTACATAAGCCAACAAGGGATTTTGTTTAGAATGAACACATTATTTAAAAATTTCAGCGAACTAAATCAATGAAAGTGTTAAAATAAAATAACACCACTATGAAATCAATCAACTGATCTAAACATCAGTAATATATAATAACAACACACACGGGGGTTCGTTTTGTGATTTAAGCACAATGATTTTTATATTTTCATCAAAAGTAAAAGGAGTACAAAAGAGACATAAATTGGAGCAATATATCATGAAAACAGGGGACGAGATTAAGTCCTCATTTCATCAAACAAACACATCTATTCCTAATTGGTTTGAACAGAGACAGAACTCTTTGTTGAGCATATGGTCTACTGTACATAACAAATAAACTGGAAATAGATGGTAAAGTCGACGTTTCGGTCTTGGGTGGTGTCAATCCGTCAGACCATCTTCAGGACAATAATTGCGTAAACAAGACTCCTAAATAAACACAATGCAAATAGTTACATAGATGTAAACATATTTTGCGCTAACAAACTAATGTACATGATCTAAAACATAAAATCCAACCCGTGTGCGAGAAATGGAACTGTCAATATTATTATCAAATGAATCTGAGCTATATCCACCATCTGTTGTTGAACAAGCTGTTGCCAATAATTTATATGAAAAGATTGCTTTTTGAAACAAGTAATTTAGGTAGGAGAACGTGCTTACTTTGAAATCTCATTAGTGTTCTCACGTGACTTTGATTAAAATCGTGAAGGTATTTATACTGAAAACGAAAAAAGACGGAAACTTAGCATTTATTTAAAAAGTTGCATTGTTATGTCATGGAGATAGCTAATTCATATCCTACCAGGTAGTGCTTGGCACCTGCAACTGCCAATTCGTATTTATATAGGAGTCAATCCTGCCGTAATTTCACAGCTGTGTAATAAAGTAAACCGGAGGGTATTATGTATTCATTAACCTGTACGTTTTACATATCATTGTTATTCCGTTTATAAATCAAACTCGCAGCCATAGTTCATTTGTTTTATCTCTCATATTAGGAACCTCGTCAACTGCTAAGCGGTATCAGGTTAGCAATGTATGTTATTGTTAAGAAATTGATTGCTAGATCCAGCATGAAATTTAATAAGCATGGATAGGCTTTAATAATTAGACATAGAATGCTGCAATTTGAGGATTGGTCTAGATGTAAATGCATTGTTGGTCAATCAATTTCTTAACAATAACATACATTGCTAACCTGATACCGCTTAGCAGTTGACGAGGTTCCTAATATGAGAGATAAAACAAATGAACTATGGCTGCGAGTTTGATTTATAAACGGAATAACAATGATATATAAAACGTACAGGTTAATGAATACATAATACCCTCCGGTTTACTTTATTACACAGCTGTGAAATTACGGCAGGATTGACTCCTATATAAATACGAATTGGCAGTTGCAGGTGCCAAGCACTACCTGGTAGGATATGAATTCGCTATCTCCATGACATAACAATGCAACTTTTTAAATAAATGCTAAGTTTCCGTCTTTTTTCGTTTTCAGTATAAATACCTTCACGATTTTAATCAAAGTCACGTGAGAACACTAATGAGATTTCAAAGTAAGCACGTTCTCCTACCTAAATTACTTGTTTCAAAAAGCAATCTTTTTATATAAATTATTGGCAACAGCTTGTTCAACAACAGATGGTGGATATAGCTCAGATTCATTTGATAATAATATTGACAGTTCCATTTCTCGCACACGGGTTGGATTTTATGTTTTAGATCATGTACATTAGTTTGTTAGCGCAAAATATGTTTACATCTATGTAACTATTTGCATTGTGTTTATTTAGGAGTCTTGTTTACGCAATTATTGTCCTGAAGATGGTCTGACGGATTGACACCACCCAAGACCGAAACGTCGACTTTACCATCTATTTCCAGTTTATTTGTTATGTACAGTAGACCATATGCTCAACAAAGAGTTCTGTCTCTGTTCAAACCAATTAGGAATAGATGTGTTTGTTTGATGAAATGAGGACTTAATCTCGTCCCCTGTTTTCATGATATATTGCTCCAATTTATGTCTCTTTTGTACTCCTTTTACTTTTGATGAAAATATAAAAATCATTGTGCTTAAATCACAAAACGAACCCCCGTGTGTGTTGTTATTATATATTACTGATGTTTAGATCAGTTGATTGATTTCATAGTGGTGTTATTTTATTTTAACACTTTCATTGATTTAGTTCGCTGAAATTTTTAAATAATGTGTTCATTCTAAACAAAATCCCTTGTTGGCATATTTACCCTTCCGCATTTATCTGCCCAAGCCCTCAAGGGTATATTGGGTCTGACCCTCACTTAATCTCGCTTTGTACATAAGGCGCAGCCCCTATCACCACCCCAACGTCGGTAAAAGCGGTGTTGTGGTGGCGATAGGGGCTTGTACAAATGCCCCTAGATTTCTCAAGCGCAGCACAAGCGCTGTGCAGGCGAAACCTAAAAAGTGATATGACGCAACCAGCGCTGGCCACGTCAAAGCACTATCTTTACTTTCAGCCGTGCAGCACAGCAGCTAAACTGCTGTACAACATGGCTAAACACACTGACAGGGCCAATACCCCAGGTAGGGTAAACTCATTGACTTTGCCAATGCTTGTTTCTTTTTCTCAGTGCGCATAACACAGGAGTCGCAACTTTCCACTTCGTGGCGAAATGTATTTTGCGCTCAAACCTCTGTAAACTAGAGTGATTAGAAGCGAGCTAGACATACTGAAGGCAGGAGCGGAGATCCGAGGCCGGTGCAATGTGAGTTTTTCACATGTGTGCTCGATGCTTGCAAGGAGCCCGGCGCGGGCAGGGATGAAAGGGCAGGGGTGTTTGCAAACTCTCCCTCATGCCAAGATGAGAGGCAGGGGCGGCTGCCCTCCGCGATAACACGCCCCGCTCCCCGTGTGCGCCCCTGCCTGGAGCGCAGACGCTCATTATTTCCGGCTGGACAGAGGAGCGAGGCTAGAAATGCCTGGACGGATATCAAAGAGCCGAAGAACCGTGTTATTTAACAGGCAGCCCTTGGCTATAATGGCCGCGCCCGCGCGCGCTGTTTCCCGCTTTATTCGGACATTCGGCTCTTCTCATCCCAGAGGGGCTTTCAAAGCCCGTCTCAAAGAGCTGCGTGTTGAGCGCGCGCGTCTAAACCTTGTTTTAATTTTATATAAAAAAAAAGAATGTTGCGGCACCTTACGGGGGGAAAAAGTGTTTCTGGTTGCAGCTGCAGCACAGCGTTGTGTCTTTGAGGATTTCATAACTTAAAATTGAGTATTTAACACAATAATATTACACCTCGTAAAAATTCCATTATGCCTAGGTAGTAAAATGGGCGCGAGAAGAGGTGTGAAATTCCAGTAAATAGCGTCTGAGCTGCTCTCTGCGTAAGTAACCGTGGAATTTTGGAAATCCACAAAATACACATTTTTTGGCCTCTTTATAATGTGTGACCAAGCCGGCGTCGTTTATTTTACTAATGCATTTAATTTGCAGCTTTTTAAACAGTGGGGCCAGACTAGGCGGCGTCGGAGCGCTTTACTCTGAGACTCTGAGATACTCGCAGTTTTTCAGCAATCATTAGAAGTGTTCAGGAAAGAGGAGAATAAGGCAATCTTGCAGCACGACTTGAGTGTTTGATCAACATTCGTGAATGCATGTTTTTCCCCTTTATAGGTCTTCCCGTACAGACAGCGTTAGCTCTCTAGCGAGAACTCATTTCATCACACACCAAACGCACAACACACACACAAAACACACGTGCCCATTTCAGCCATGGCGGTTCAGCAGGCTGATAAGGTTGTCCATAAGCATGGGGATCAGCCCATAACATTTCACAAATATGGACAACTTAAAAAATGTAGAAAATCAGAGTACAGATTAAAATACTAATACTACATCTGGGGAATCGAACCAGAGAGAAAAATAATTAAACTAGTTTTCAATAGTTATTAAAAATCCAATTCAATGGTCAAGCTGGATTTTAATTAAATATTAAGGGAAAGTAACTTTTTGACTCATTAAATTCTGGAGTAAGTCCTGGGCTGATTAGTTACATCAAAATGGTCGAACACTGCTGACCTACCTGCGTGTTACCCCAAAGAACTGTGGTCCCTGTAGTCAGCGTCGGCGGATACACCTATGCTCGTGTCGTGAGTGCAAGTGTGAATAGCGTTAGCCATCCCTGGACACGTGTTTCGAGGTAGTTGCCTCTCGTCAGCAGGGAGTAGGAAAGAGTGTAGGGTTGCAATGTAAGCTGCTAAAATCATTATCAGGTCTAGTACCTCTCGTAGCAACGCAGGTGCGTAACCTGAGTCCGTCGACTCCCCGGCTCAGAGAGCCACTAAATAGTTACATCAAAATGGTCGCACACTGCTGACCTACCTGCGTGTTACCCC
Organism: Triturus cristatus; assembly: GCF_964204655.1. Taxonomy (NCBI): domain Eukaryota; kingdom Metazoa; phylum Chordata; class Amphibia; order Caudata; family Salamandridae; genus Triturus; species Triturus cristatus. Next base: position 1,121,248,408 of record NC_140585.1, on the reverse strand, counting down.
AAAGAACTGTGGTCCCTGTAGTCAGCGTCGGCGGATACACCTATGCTCGTGTCGTGAGTGCAAGTGTGAATAGCGTTAGCCATCCCTGGACACGTGTTTCGAGGTAGTTGCCTCTCGTCAGCAGGGAGTAGGAAAGAGTGTAGGGTTGCAATGTAAGCTGCTAAAATCATTATCAGGTCTAGTACCTCTCGTAGCAACGCAGGTGCGTAACCTGAGTCCGTCGACTCCCCGGCTCAGAGAGCCACTAAATAGTTACATCAAAATGGTCGCACATTGCTGACCTACCTGCGTGTTACCCCAAAGAACTGTGGTCCAGGGATGGCACACGCCACGCATACTTGCATTCACACTCGAGCATAGGTGTATCCGCCGACGCTGACCTTCAGGGACCATTTTCATTGGGGGAACACGACTGGTAGGTGTAGCAGTGTGCGACCAATTGGGTTTAACTTTATATTCAGGCTCCCTTGAGCCGGTGGAGTCGACGGACTCTGGTTACGCACCTGCGCGCTACGAGAGGTACTAGACCTGATAACGATTTTAGCAGCTTACACAGCAACCCCACACTCATTTTCCTACTCCCTGCTGACGAGAGGCAACTACCTCGAAACACGTGTCCAGGGATGGCACACGCCACGCATACTTGCATTCACACTCGAGCATAGGTGTATCCGCCGACGCTGACCTTCAGGGACCATTTTCATTGGGGGAACACGACTGGTAGGTGTAGCAGTGTGCGACCAATTGGGTTTAACTTTATATTCAGGCTCCCTTGAGCCGGTGGAGTCGACGGACTCTGGTTACGCACCTGCGCGCTACGAGAGGTACTAGACCTGATAACGATTTTAGCAGCTTACACAGCAACCCCACAATCATTTTCCTACTCCCTGCTGACGAGAGGCAACTACCTCGAAACACGTGTCCAGGGATGGCACACGCCACGCATACTTGCATTCACACTCGAGCATAGGTGTATCCGCCGACGCTGACCTTCAGGGACCATTTTCATTGGGGGAACACGACTGGTAGGTGTAGCAGTGTGCGACCAATTGGGTTTAACTTTATATTCAGGCTCCCTTGAGCCGGTGGAGTCGACGGACTCTGGTTACGCACCTGCGCGCTACGAGAGGTACTAGACCTGATAACGATTTTAGCAGCTTACACAGCAACCCCACACTCATTTTCCTACTCCCTGCTGACGAGAGGCAACTACCTCGAAACACGTGTCCAGGGATGGCACACGCCACGCATACTTGCATTCACACTCGAGCATAGGTGTATCCGCCGACGCTGACCTTCAGGGACCATTTTCATTGGGGGAACACGACTGGTAGGTGTAGCAGTGTGCGACCAATTGGGTTTAACTTTATATTCAGGCTCCCTTGAGCCGGTGGAGTCGACGGACTCTGGTTACGCACCTGCGCGCTACGAGAGGTACTAGACCTGATAACGATTTTAGCAGCTTACACAGCAACCCCACACTCATTTTCCTACTCCCTGCTGACGAGAGGCAACTACCTCGAAACACGTGTCCAGGGATGGCACACGCCACGCATACTTGCATTCACACTCGAGCATAGGTGTATCCGCCGACGCTGACCTTCAGGGACCATTTTCATTGGGGGAACACGACTGGTAGGTGTAGCAGTGTGCGACCAATTGGGTTTAACTTTATATTCAGGCTCCCTTGAGCCGGTGGAGTCGACGGACTCTGGTTACGCACCTGCGCGCTACGAGAGGTACTAGACCTGATAACGATTTTAGCAGCTTACACAGCAACCCCACACTCATTTTCCTACTCCCTGCTGACGAGAGGCAACTACCTCGAAACACGTGTCCAGGGATGGCACACGCCACGCATACTTGCATTCACACTCGAGCATAGGTGTATCCGCCGACGCTGACCTTCAGGGACCATTTTCATTGGGGGAACACGACTGGTAGGTGTAGCAGTGTGCGACCAATTGGGTTTAACTTTATATTCAGGCTCCCTTGAGCCGGTGGAGTCGACGGACTCTGGTTACGCACCTGCGCGCTACGAGAGGTACTAGACCTGATAACGATTTTAGCAGCTTACACAGCAACCCCACACTCATTTTCCTACTCCCTGCTGACGAGAGGCAACTACCTCGAAACACGTGTCCAGGGATGGCACACGCCACGCATACTTGCATTCACACTCGAGCATAGGTGTATCCGCCGACGCTGACCTTCAGGGACCATTTTCATTGGGGGAACACGACTGGTAGGTGTAGCAGTGTGCGACCAATTGGGTTTAACTTTAAATTCAGGCTCCCTTGAGCCGGTGGAGTCGACGGACTCTGGTTACGCACCTGCGCGCTACGAGAGGTACTAGACCTGATAACGATTTTAGCAGCTTACACAGCAACCCCACACTCATTTTCCTACTCCCTGCTGACGAGAGGCAACTACCTTGAAACACGTGTCCAGGGATGGCACACGCCACGCATACTTGCATTCACACTCGAGCATAGGTGTATCCGCCGACGCTGACCTTCAGGGACCATTTTCATTGGGGGAACACGACTGGTAGGTGTAGCAGTGTGCGACCAATTGGGTTTAACTTTATATTCAGGCTCCCTTGAGCCGGTGGAGTCGACGGACTCTGGTTACGCACCTGCGCGCTACGAGAGGTACTAGACCTGATAACGATTTTAGCAGCTTACACAGCAACCCCACACTCATTTTCCTACTCCCTGCTGACGAGAGGCAACTACCTCGAAACACGTGTCCAGGGATGGCACACGCCACGCATACTTGCATTCACACTCGAGCATAGGTGTATCCGCCGACGCTGACCTTCAGGGACCATTTTCATTGGGGGAACACGACTGGTAGGTGTAGCAGTGTGCGACCAATTGGGTTTAACTTTATATTCAGGCTCCCTTGAGCCGGTGGAGTCGACGGACTCTGGTTACGCACCTGCGCGCTACGAGAGGTACTAGACCTGATAACGATTTTAGCAGCTTACACAGCAACCCCACACTCATTTTCCTACTCCCTGCTGACGAGAGGCAACTACCTCGAAACACGTGTCCAGGGATGGCACACGCCACGCATACTTGCATTCACACTCGAGCATAGGTGTATCCGCCGACGCTGACCTTCAGGGACCATTTTCATTGGGGGAACACGACTGGTAGGTGTAGCAGTGTGCGACCAATTGGGTTTAACTTTATATTCAGGCTCCCTTGAGCCGGTGGAGTCGACGGACTCTGGTTACGCACCTGCGCGCTACGAGAGGTACTAGACCTGATAACGATTTTAGCAGCTTACACAGCAACCCCACACTCATTTTCCTACTCCCTGCTGACGAGAGGCAACTACCTCGAAACACGTGTCCAGGGATGGCACACGCCACGCATACTTGCATTCACACTCGAGCATAGGTGTATCCGCCGACGCTGACCTTCAGGGACCATTTTCATTGGGGGAACACGACTGGTAGGTGTAGCAGTGTGCGACCAATTGGGTTTAACTTTATATTCAGGCTCCCTTGAGCCGGTGGAGTCGACGGACTCTGGTTACGCACCTGCGCGCTACGAGAGGTACTAGACCTGATAACGATTTTAGCAGCTTACACAGCAACCCCACACTCATTTTCCTACTCCCTGCTGACGAGAGGCAACTACCTCGAAACACGTGTCCAGGGATGGCACACGCCACGCATACTTGCATTCACACTCGAGCATAGGTGTATCCGCCGACGCTGACCTTCAGGGACCATTTTCATTGGGGGAACACGACTGGTAGGTGTAGCAGTGTGCGACCAATTGGGTTTAACTTTATATTCAGGCTCCCTTGAGCCGGTGGAGTCGACGGACTCTGGTTACGCACCTGCGCGCTACGAGAGGTACTAGACCTGATAACGATTTTAGCAGCTTACACAGCAACCCCACACTCATTTTCCTACTCCCTGCTGACGAGAGGCAACTACCTCGAAACACGTGTCCAGGGATGGCACACGCCACGCATACTTGCATTCACACTCGAGCATAGGTGTATCCGCCGACGCTGACCTTCAGGGACCATTTTCATTGGGGGAACACGACTGGTAGGTGTAGCAGTGTGCGACCAATTGGGTTTAACTTTATATTCAGGCTCCCTTGAGCCGGTGGAGTCGACGGACTCTGGTTACGCACCTGCGCGCTACGAGAGGTACTAGACCTGATAACGATTTTAGCAGCTTACACAGCAACCCCACACTCATTTTCCTACTCCCTGCTGACGAGAGGCAACTACCTCGAAACACGTGTCCAGGGATGGCACACGCCACGCATACTTGCATTCACACTCGAGCATAGGTGTATCCGCCGACGCTGACCTTCAGGGACCATTTTCATTGGGGGAACACGACTGGTAGGTGTAGCAGTGTGCGACCAATTGGGTTTAACTTTATATTCAGGCTCCCTTGAGCCGGTGGAGTCGACGGACTCTGGTTACGCACCTGCGCGCTACGAGAGGTACTAGACCTGATAACGATTTTAGCAGCTTACACAGCAACCCCACACTCATTTTCCTACTCCCTGCTGACGAGAGGCAACTACCTCGAAACACGTGTCCAGGGATGGCACACGCCACGCATACTTGCATTCACACTCGAGCATAGGTGTATCCGCCGACGCTGACCTTCAGGGACCATTTTCATTGGGGGAACACGACTGGTAGGTGTAGCAGTGTGCGACCAATTGGGTTTAAGTCCTGGGCTGACCATGTTTTATATGATTCTAGACTGCGTGGTTGATGGATCTGCAAGTTGTTCCTAGAGGGACGGACTGTCTCTGATTCAGGTCCGTGCGTGAGTCTTTTATGACCATTTTTGGTCAAAGGCCTAAATAATTATTTCACTCTTCTCTGAGCAAGTAAAATTCAAGTATTGCTCCTGCCCTCGCAATTTAAAATTGACAAGTGGCTAGGTAGGCACCATAAGTGTTGGCAGTGGTGTAACACAAGATGATGGGGCCCCCTGTAGAATGGGATGAGTGGCCCCAAGCCTCCAATGTCTCGAAGATATTCATTGGCTTTTGGCTGAATGGGGCCGCCCTGAAGGTTTGAGAGCCCCCTGAAGGATTGGTGGCCCCCCAGACCGCTAGGCACTGCAGGGGCCTGGGTTATGCCTCTAAATGTCAGGTATGTTAAATTTACGACGCTAAAGAGTTTTGGGACTTATTTCGCCTCAAGAAAGCCCCAGGCTATGAATATTTGGTGGCCTATTCATGAAAAAAAAGGAGTAAATAAAGTAGGTTTCCTGTGGTATAATTTCATGTACTCTTTCATGCCTTTGCAGGTTGGCCCCAAAATATCTGAAACGGGAATAACATTAAAATAACCATTAGCAATTCTGGGGTTGATTCACAAAGGCAAGTATGTAAAACAGTGCTCCGGTAGCATTACTTCCCATACTTATGAAGGCGTTTGTGAATCGACCCCTTGGTGAATTTTACTTCGCACTAGTTTTACAGCAAAGTGTAATCTCCTTGAGCCAATCACTGTCCATTTTGTGACGGTATTTTAGATAGCGATATATATTTTTTAAATGTGTGCTCATCTGCCAATGGTAGTTGGTTATAGTAATGTAGTTAAATGGGGAGAGGAGTTGACCTAACGGCTAGGGTGCTCCACTTCGAACCTGGGGAACTGGGTTCGAGTCTCGGCAATGACACTGAACATTCTGCGATTTTGGGCAAATCACTTAATCTCCCCGTGCCTAACAAAGATGAATGTGTGCCCTCATATAACCTAACTGGTGCTATGTAAAGCGCTCTGATACCCAATTCGGGTCAAGTTCGCGCTATATAAAACTCTAAAAAATAGCTGATATTTCAAAAGATGGGCTTAAAAAAAACTACAAAATAGCTACACTGATATGGAAACAAACAACTGTAGTGTATTTATCTCGTGCTGTGTCAAGATACATGCTGTTTTAATGGAGAAGACAAGAGAAGTGTATGAAATTGGCACACTTTATTTTGCATTTTAATGTATTTAATTAAGAAGAACCAATTTTATAAGGTTCCATAGGCTCAAGTTTACTGATGCATTTCGTGGAGAAGCTATGAAAATTCTGTGCAATTAATAGCTCAAAAATCCTCTTCAGTGCTACACTTTATTGCATTTTTATTGAAAACCAATATATTAATTGGTCTTATTGAATTATCTTTGATTTTAAATATTGTAGCTGATTGAATATATAAACTTACTATGTTGTTGTTTTGCTGTGAAGTACACTTTTGGAAAATAAACGCTTTAGTTTTGTTATTTAATAGAAATAGACGATTTTAGTGCTGATAGTTGTACCAGCCACGGTTTTATACGATTGACCCAAAAATTAGATTGTTTTCCCCCTACGGGGCGCTATCCAAGGGGGTCTGATGGAATTGGCTGTGTTTCTGCAGCCAAGTAGGACAAGTGGAGGGTGCGGTTTGAATTCCATTAGCCCCTTTTCATTGGTAAAGTACATTATGTGGGACTGGCTTGTTGTCGACTGGGCAGGACACGGAAGGGCACCAGGCGCAGGCTCATTCCGTGACCTGCATGATGTCATCCCTCCGCGTGCCCCATTGGGCCCCTTGGCACGTACCACGTCAGACATCAAAGAGATTGCACTCGGGCATGCGGTTTAACAGGGCAGCCAGACAATCAGCTAAATTACATGTCTTTTTGGTGATGAGCCTGACAGCCCAGCCAAGCATTCACGGCAGCGTTAACTGTTAACCGGCACAGGGTTCCGTTTCACCGATCTGCGTGACACACACCGCCACCAAGCGGTAGTGCACACTGACTGACCAGCAGAGGTCGCTCCATGTCCCTCTGTCACCTACTTCTGCTTCAGGCAGTGCCAGATGAAACCCTGTGGAGCCCCTAGGCAGTCGAAATTTCATGGCCCCCCTCGCAAATTATCTCCGAATACTTTTTTAATTTCACCAACCAACATTTGTACTAAACCAATGTTATTACACACACCGAAACGTTATCAATTATTATTAAACAATTTTGTAAAACTTTTTTTTAATAAAGCAACAAAACTTTAAATATTCACTTTCCCCAATTTGCTTGTGGAGAAATCTTTCAGGCAGTGCTTAATTTGAGCCGGTGCTTTCCGGTGCTCAGCACCGGCACCTAATCCTCAGCACCGGTGCTTATAGCACCAATTAAGGACACCCTCATTTGGAAGGCATGTTATTTTCCCCAGAATCACAGGATGTTGAGCTGCGCAGAGACTCAAACCCGGTTCTCCAGCTCTGAAATCGGCAGCTCTAGCCCTTAGGCCAAGTACTCTCCAGAATAATAAGTGTCGGGGCTCTAGTCAGGAGGCAGTTTGCACCAACAGTTTTTTCCTGTTAGCGCTGCCTCCTGAGGAGATCCCCGGCACTTTTTATTTTACAAATTAACCACTGCCTTCAGGATATCTTGGAAGTCTTCCATTTGAAAGAAGTCGCATTCAGTGGCCAAGTTTTTGTTTCTTTGAGTTGATTCATTTTTTTACAATCTTTTGGAAGCAATGTAAGAAAGCTCGATTGCAATTCTCTTTCAAGATCAAATCAATATTATTTTGATCCGTTGCTGCAGGGCCCCTAAAAGGAGTGGGGCCCATAGGCCGGTGCCTACTTTGCCTATTTGGTCATCCAGAACTGGCTTCAGGGGCAGATGCGATATGAGATACCGCAGCCTCAACATGAAGCTCCACTGTGAGTGGTGCAAAACAGCCTATGACCCCACCCCCCCACCCCCGGATCTTGCTTACCTCTATTACTCATGCTCATAGATGAGCCTTAAGCCACCTGCGGCTTCAGTTCATCCTTTCAGGGAGCTCTCAGGCCTCTACGACCTCTAACTGAGCTTCTGGCCTCTGCACACTGAGCTCAGAATCATTCTTGAGCTTTCAGACCTCTGGAACCCATGTCGATCCCCATCAGGAAGCTGTTAGATCACTGCACCCTGAGCTCATCCTCCTCATGCTTCAGCTGTTAGACATGTGCAACCTCTGCTCATGCTCACTTGTGCGCTCGTAAGGGCATATTATCAAGCACGCCGCTTTAGCAGTAGAAAACTGCCGCTGGTGATAATGGGCTTGATAATATGCCGCAGAGAATTCCAATAGAAACCCAGGTTGACACCAGAACATGGGCTTCTATTGGAATTCCCAAGGGCATATTATCAAGCCCATTATCGCCGCTTTAGCAGCCGTTTTCTGCCGCTAAAGCGGCGATAATTTTAACGCCGTTTCTTGATAATATGCCCCTTAGTCTTCTGTAAAATCTGCTCATCGTCAGAGTGAGCTGCAAGGTATCTGCAAGCTAGCTCCTCCTCACCCTGAGGGAGCTTTAAACTCTCTGCAATCTTTGCACGCTCCTGGGGGAGAGGGGCAAGAAGACAGTGTGTATGATACAGTCACTTTGTATGGGCCAAACAAATACAATCAATCAAATCATATTGTTACATTATATTTTTATATCATTATATGTTTGAATCGGGCAGACATCGAGGGTGGGCGCCAGCCAGAGCGTGGCGTCCATTAACTGTTTTCAGATAATGTGGGTGAATGGTGTCCCTTGACTGTGAGCAGGGTAATAGTGTTACTTTTGATACAGGCGTAAATGCTGCTCATCTGAGCAATAAGTGTCTGCTTTCCAGTGGTTCATTGTAAAAATAAATGGAAAAATGCTGAGTGAGAGTTACATCTCTGACCGAGCATACTTTCACCCTTCCTGGGGATTTACAAAGCGCCCCGGAAGTACATCTAGGAAGCTGTACCAGGTGTAGGTTTTCAGGCGAACTTCTGAGAACGTCATGTGACTTTTAAAAAGACTCTTATTCTTCTGTGTGGAGTTCTCCATACTGAGTAAGGATTCACAGGGAGAATGAAGGGCACTCGTTTTTTTTCTTCGGTGGGAGCATTCTTCTCATAGAGGAAGGTCTTGAACTATGACCCCAACAATCTGGGGGTGCTCCATTCCCCTTCCCACCCTTGAAGGGGAGTGATTTCAGTCATCTGCTAGAGTCCCTCTTCGACCATTTCCAGAGTGGAAAGGATACAGAGAGGAGTTTTGGGTGTTCCAACAACCGTGTGTGTTTGTGGGTGTTCCCACACATCCACAGCAAACCACACCTCGGCCGCGCACTTACTGCCCCTTGAGTGGGATTTACCACTGCGCATGTCTCTGTGGTTGAGAAATACACACTCATGATTGCATTTACTCCTGTGTGTAATCACTTTTTTGAATTCCTGACGCATGTAGGTAGAAGTATCTTCAGTCATAAACTTGTGCTTATACCTGAATTTTTCCTTTGTGAATGAGCCCCAAAATGTGCAGGGGCCCAACGTTTTTCTTAGGAACCCCTTCACTGATGAATAGCGGATCTGCAGAATCCCACAGCTGCCTACTCCTTATTTCACTCCGTGCCTTTATTTCACCACTCTACACTTCCTGTCTCTGTATCTCACTCTTGCACCTTATTTTTCATCCCTTCTTTATTTCTTCTTCACTGTTTTCCTTCTTTAACGCTTTTCTATCTTGCTCTATGTCATAGTCTGATGATGAGAAATAGGTCCCGGTCCCCAAACCTGAGTGGCAGTCCCAACTAACTCTAGCACCTGCACAAATTAAACACTACTGTGGCCGCATGACTCACACACACAATCTGGCTTTAAAGGGTGTTTGTAATCCATTAGCGCTGCAGCGTTCTCCTTATATCTTAGCATGGCAGTTCTTAACTGCAGAGTGCTCTGGGCATAATTTACACATTCATCAACTAAGTGATGGTTATGTGCCCAACAAGCTGAGAAAGTTGCTTTTGTGCTTTGCCACAGTCAACAAAGAGCGCCAATGGGAACCACGCTAATGTCAATAAAATAAACAATTCACCCAGGACGTTTTAGGTACTCGGTAAAAACAGTAGTTTTCTTAAAGCAACTATCAAGTACAATTAGTTTGTTTGAAAATATTTTTACTTTCCAACATTTCTAAATCCGATAACCTCTTTCTACGTGGGAACAAGCCTGATGTACAAAGACTGAGAATTTCGTTTAAAATGCTCATTTTACATTTCTTTTTGTGACTGATATTATAGGTACTTTACTTCTTTTTTTTTTGTAAATAGCACTTGTGCGGGAAAGAGTCTAGTTTAGAGCACTAAAAAAAATTGAGCATTTACGTTTCTTTGGATTTGTGCCCCTGATAAGATGTTACACTAAGAAGAACAGTGTCAAAGCTTCGACCCACGGCATTGAAAACTTGCCAACCTAGGCATAGTTTTCACTGTGTGAGTGTACAGGGTGAAGGGGGTGTGGCCTTGGCGAGGGGGCGAAGCCATGGAGAGTGCGGTGGTTGGATCCCTGCTCTTCCTAAACTGTAGTAGCGGCCAGTGGTGGGAGTGCTGACGGGTGCTGATGTGGGGTGGGGGAGGGGCAGGGTGGCGGGTAGTAAACTGCAGAATACGGCCGCACAGAGGTAAGTTCACAAACAAATAAAACGAATTTCGTTGCGCGCGCTGCATCGCAGCACGGTGTCTCAGTGCCCTCTGTGGGCCGTTTTTCCTTTCTCAGTCCACAGAGGGCACTGGGCAGGTAGAGTAAACCAGCCTCGCTAGGCGGCCATGTGATATGGCCGTTCAGCGATTATCAGCTGTGGCCTCTTCTTGACCCCCTGCCCTGCCAGGCAATCACGCTGATGGTGGGCTGAGCAGCGGGTGATTGTGTGCCAGATTCGAACTCCCTGGGGGCCAGGTGTTGCTCAGACCATTGAGCCATTTTCGACTCACCCCCCTGGGGCCCATGCAGCCCAGAAACAGTGTTTGCATTTGACACCTCACCCACAGCCCTTCTCATTCAGGGCATAGTGGGTGAGGAAGAATGGGTCTCGCTGTGGGGGTCAGGTGATATTGTGAACTCACACCATCTTCACCTCGAACGTGGGCCACTTTTTTCGGCAGTGCTCGGGCCAAATTGTGATCCCAATCCGACCCTGGGTGTGAGTGAGGTGACCATATGAATTTGGGTGCGGATGTAAGTGCAGAGTGGGACGAATGAATGCACGGTTAGTGATGGGCTTGTTTGAGTGAGATTGCAGAGTGAGCAGTGAGGAGGACGGGTGAGTGAAGTGTCACATGAGTGCAGGGTGAGTAGTGCGCTCATGTGACTGCAGGGTGAGGTACAGGGTGAACAGCGCGAGTGCATTGTGAGTGCAGAGTGATCACTGTGAGTGCAAGGTGAGCGGGTGAATGGCGTGAGTGCATGGTGATCAGTGTGAGTTGATTGTGATCACTGTGAGTGCAAGGTGAGCGTGAAAGTGAAGGGCGAGAATGAGGAGTGAGTTGTGTGAATGCAGGGTGCATTCCCATACACTTGAAGTAAATCAGCATGTTATTGACGGCGGCGTAGAGTTTCAGATACAAGTTAAACTATTTCTATTATGGCATTATTCAGGGATTGAGGGTGGAGGAATTAAATAATGTGTTGATCCTGCAACAAACTTCCAGTCTTGTGATTAGGGGTGCCAGCTCATTATTTTGATGTTTCAGACAGTACAAAAATAAGCAGTCACCTAAAGCCGTATTTTCAACATTTATCTATGCATACTTAGAACAGCAAATATAAACAGAAAGCATTTTTAATAGTGTTCTAGGGTTGCCTGAATGATCCATGACTGATAATTAAAGGGAACAAAGACAGAAAAGTCACATTACAAATGAATACATACATTTTTATTTATAACCCTATTTAGTGTCAAGAGGAGGTCTTTGCAGGTTCTTTAAACAACACATGGCTAGCATTTTTCTTTTGGCAACCCTACTTTTTATTCCTTTTTATGAATTGCATTCTCACACTACGGCAGTAAATGTAAAATACAAATGTAAGGAATAGGCAGAGTGGGGGCCCAGGGAGTACTGGAACCAGAAAAAAAAACAAAGCCTTGATAACCAGTTTACACAGGTATGTAAATATGCAAATGGTCTTTAAACACCTGTGAAAAACTTGGGTGTGCCGGAGATAAGACTCCAAACACAGCCCAGTCGAGTCACAGCAGCTCGAACTGAAGCAGCCCGGGCTGAGACGCCCGATGGGGGGTGGGGCTGAAGCCCTTTTGGCCCTATGGGCGTTGCGAGCCTGCTTGAAATCAAAATAACAGAACACCTTTTGCAAATATAACAAGGTTTTACATATGTCGTCACTGGTGTGGAGCTACTAAACAGATGGACAATTAGCTATGCCCATTCTGCAAATATTCACGCTAATCATGAGTGTATATTAAATGATAATGTGAAGTATTTTTTGTATCGAAAAGTAGTCTCTTGTACATTTACAGAACTTAAAACATAGTAACGTTACCTGCACAAAACCACACATCACGTAGTCTTCAAACAACAGCATGCTTGGCCTGTCTTCCCGATACACCGTTATTGTGTAGCTATTTCCAAATGCGCTGGTCAGAGTGATATCTTCTGGTCCCGGGATAGTGATATGGTTATTTCCCAAGCCAAGGGGGTAGTTGCCATACCTAAAAAAAAAGAACATTAATTACCTCACTCAATGGTACTTATTTTATTTGCCTTGGAAGGATGAAGGGCTGAGCCAACCTTACAAGGATTCAAACATGGGACCTGATGTAGCATTGATTTCAGCAGCTAGCTTTTTTATTGATGAATAATCAAAAATGCTATGACTCTGTTACCAGGAACCTTATTGTTCGTAAAGTGAGACGCAGTATTTTCCCACTGCGTGTTAGGACTAGGCTGGACGTCCAGATCCTTGATGGATGAAGGCCGCCAAATAGGCCATATGCAGGAAGCCATAGCAAGGCACGTGCCCCCATTGTACTCCTTTATGAGATGACCAAGTGTGCGATCGGTTGTAGACAAGCATTGGCATTGCCAATCGCTTTCACTTACTGTTACATCCAAGAGAGACTGATTTACAAAATGAGGTCCTGGGAGAACCACAGGAACTGCCTGAACCAGCCGCAAAATAGGCAGACCTTGTGGATTATATGATTCTCACAGACCCTACTTCCATCGCTGAAAACTTTACAACCGTCCAAAAAACCCTGAATCAATCATTTTAAGCATTGAGCCTGCGAGAGTAAGCACTAGAGTATGCGTCTCACTCGCGAGACACTTTTGTATACATAAAAGGGCTTGGATCCCGCCCATTGCTTACCATTTGTTGGCTTGCGCGGCACTCTTTTTTACAGCCTCACAATTTGTAAAGGTAGGCCTAACATCATTTCCATTCCTCTCTGTGCAGCAGGGACTAAGCACTGATTGATTCAACTTAATCAGTGCCCATTCGCTGCTACAGATGTGATTGAGGCAGTGCGTAATTTGAGCCAGTGGTTTAAGGTGCTCAGCACTGGCACTTATTTGTCAACACCATCGCATGTGACAGTCTACCACAAGGTGGCACTGCCTGTCTAATTTAGTGATGAGCACAACAACAGTTGATTATTAATTCAATATACATTAAAAATACTATTATCAGCTGCCTAAGTCATTCTTATAGCTTTGGGGCCTGGAATAGTTGGCTAATAGTTGTGTTACTTTCATTGACAGCAGTGGCAGGGGCAACGTGTGGTGCTAGCTGCAGTGGTATCCTGACAAGAGCCCTGCCACTTTTTTATTTTTACAAATTAAGCACTGGATTGAGGTACTATTTTGTTCTGTTTAACTGTAAGAGACCTGCAAACAGAAGGCGTGTGACTGGCAAAAATATGCCCAGCAGGACAAACAAAATTGGAAAGATTTATTTTCTCACTTTGCACTCATGTTTTCTTTTGTTTTTGCTCATGGGCGCTGTTCTCAAAAGATGATGATTATTTGATTGCAAAGCAATATTGTTTCTTTTTTGTGTGTAATTTCTGAAATGATGCTTTAACACATAATCGTTCAGTACACCCCAATCTACCTCACTCCAATCTGCCCCCACACCAATCCATGCAAATCCACCCCACCTCACCCCACACCAATCCACCACACTCAATTTAATCCATCCCAGACCAATCCAAACCACCCCACTCCAATCCTAACCACTCACCGAATCCAATCCAATACACCGCACTCCAATCCTACCAACCAGCCCACTCCAATCTGCCCCCTACAAATCAAAACAATTTGCCTCACCCCAATCCCAAAAAATCTGTCCCACTCCAATCGGCCTTACTCCAATCTTCCCAACTCCAGTCCAAAACAATTTGCCCCACCCTAATCCAAAACAATCTGCCCCATACCGATCTGCCCCACTCTCATCTAAAACAATCTGCCCCACTTCAATGTGCCCCCCTTCAATCCAAAACAGCCTGTCCCACTCCAATATGCCTTATTCCAATCCAAAACAACCTGCTCCACTCCAATCCGCCCCCTCCAATGCGCCCACTCCAATCCGCCCCACTCCAATCTGCCCCACTCCAATCTGCCCCATTCCAATCCAGTCCAGTCGACCTCACCTCAATCGACCCACTCAATTCAATTCAATTCAGCTTTATTCGGAGCAAGTTAATGTCCATAAAAGCAAACACAGTCACATTCACAAATACAAAACATGAACACTTATAGCAGACATAATCACATTTCATATACAGTATTAATCATTAAAAACATAAAATACACCTTAAAATTACATATCTACATCTAAAAAACACATACTTTTCCTCAGGTTGATGCATTTGTTTAAAAAGGAAGCGGTATAAAAACAAATATCAGCAGATTGTAGGTTAAAAATCAATTTCATAGCCTGCTCAACCGTGCGTGTACCATATTTAACAAACATGGGCTTTAGCAGAATAACACGGAAGTTAGAGTACAGCTTACAAAATAATATAAAGTGCATTGTGCTCTGCTTGGAAAAACCGTCACATCTACAAGGGCCTATAGGGTATTTTCTCATTACAGGATGTGCCACCAGATGATGCACTATTCCAAATCTCAATCTGGTTAGTACAAATTTATGTGTTTGTCTGGTGACAAGAGTTAGATAGACGGGAAATCCATCCATGGACAGATATCTGTTGTAAAACATAACAGTGGACAAAGAACCTGCAATTACTATTCTTTTCCTCTCGGCAAAGGCTAGAAAGACCCTTTTCAGCTCAGTCTTGGGGATTGATAAAACAGCATTTGGATCAGTTACAATATTCAGGTTGAAAATATCCGAAAAGCACATAATAATGTATTTAATCCAGGGTATTGCTTTAACTTTATCTAATCGCATACAGTCCTGGATTATAGACCTAGTGAAAGATTTTTCTTCATTCAACCAAATTGATCTCCACAACATCAAAGGTCTAAGTGACAAAAGATCGGATAAATAGTTAACATTTAGTTCATGATGACATAATGCATTGGAGGCCGAAGTGGGTAAACACAATACTTTTTTAAGGAAAGAATTCTGTTCCAGTTGCAACTCATGTACGCCACTGTAACCCCAAATTCCAGCCCCATATAATGCAATCGAAACACATCTAGCCTGATAAATTTTTACCATATCGACCCACTCATCCCAATTCACCCCACTTCCATATAATACAACCCACTCCACTCCAATCCTATCCACCCTACCACAATCAAACCCACCTCACCAAATTCCACCCACTCCATCCCAATCCACCCCACTCCAATCCACCACAATCCACCCCACACTAGTCTGCACCACTCAAATTCAAAACAATCTGCCCTACTCCAATCCAAAACAATCTGCCCCACTCCAATCAGCTTCAATCCAAATCAATCTGCCTCACTCCAATCTGCACCACTCCAGTCTCCCCCACTCCAATCCCAAAAATCTGCCCTACTCCAATCTACTCGCTCCAATCTGCCCCACTTCAATGCACCCCACTCCAATCCAGTCCAATACACCTCACCCCAATCCAATCCACTTCACCCCAATCCAATCCACCCCATTCCAATCCACCCCAACCCAATCCAATATACCCCATCCAGTCAAATCCTATCTACCCTACTCCAATCCACCCCACCCCACTCAAATCTGCCCCACCCCTACAAACCTTAATCCATTCCAATCTACCCCACCCCAATCCAGTTCACCTCACCCCAATCCAACCCACCCTAATCAAATCCACCCAAACCAATCCACCCCACTCAATCCAATCCGCCTCACTCCAATTAAATCCACCCCACTGCAATTCAATCTACTCTACTCCAATCCACCCACCCCACCCCATGCCAATTCACTCCACCCCATTTCACCCAACCCCACTCCACTCCAATATGCCCCACTCCAGTCCACCCCACTCTATTCCAGTCGCATCCACCCCACCCCAATCTAATCCACCCACCCCATTTCAATCTACCCCACTCCAATCTAATCCACCCATCCGGTCCACCCCACCCCACCCCACCCCATTCCACTCCAATCCACCCCACTTCACTGCAGTCCAATCCACCCACCCCGCTCTACTCAATCCACCCCACTCTACCCCAATGCAATCCACCCCACCCCAGATCAGGCCACCGCACTCAATTCAATCCATCCAGCCCACCACACTCCAATCCACCCCACTCCAGTCTGATCCACCTCACTCCAAGTCACTCCACCCCATTCCAACTCACCCCACTCCAATCCATTCCACCCGCTCCAGCCCAGTCCAATCCACCCACTCCACTCTAATTCACCCCACTCCAAACCATTCTACTCTAAACCAACCCGCCCTAATCCAACCCAATGCACCCAACCCCAAACCAATCAAATCCACCCCAAACCAATCCACCTCACCCCATTTCAGTCCAACCCATCCAGTCCACCCACTCCAATCCACCCCACTCCACACAATCCAACCCACTCTACCCCAATCCTACTCACCCCGATTTACTCCAATCTACCCCACTACCTCAATCCACTCCAACCTGCTCCACGTTATTACAACCCACTTCACTCCAATCTACGGCACTCCACTCTATGCCACTCCACTCTACGACACTGCATTATATGACACTCTCTGCCACTGAATCACTGAACTCTACTCCCCTCTACTCAACTCTGACACACTACTCCCCCTACTCAATTCTACGACACTCTACTCCAACAAATCGAGTCTACAACACTCTACTCCCCCCGCTCCATTCTAAGACAATCCATGCCACCTAACTTTAGCCATGCTGTACAGCAGCCACACTGGTGTACAACATGGCAAAAACACATTGCCAAAACACATTGCCAAAGGCTTTAGCTCTTGGATAGGCGAGACGTATTGGCATTGCCAATGCTTGTTTAGTTTGTGGGCACTTTGATTCCTTTGTGGGTGAGAATTTTTTTTTTAGATATTCATGGAATTTTCTAGCACATACCAAAAATAAAAACTAATATTTCTCCCTGCACTACTGGGGAGAAATCCAAGCAAGCTACAACTGGATACGTGTGGTCTAGCAACTGTTCAAACATTTTAGCTTAATAATTTTGCCTCTTTTTCCATTACCTCATCATTACCTTTATATCATTACCATTGCCTAACATTAATCCTATCATTTAACAAAACTATGTCCTTGTTCTTTAGTATTAATCTGGTAACAGTGGCATTATTTTTTTTAATTTTGTAAAAACTGCACCTTAACTCTATTGCTAGTCTTAACTCTTAGGTCAACTATCAGTTTATAATCATTTAGAGTACTTTAATTAAATGAAATGCATTTCAATTTATTTCTTTTTGTTTCTATCTCTAAAATCCTACCTTATAAGAAAAAGAAAATATGTTTCAGTTGAATTGGTGTGTTTGTATATATATTTTTGACATTTATGTTAAATATTTTTAAAAAATAATGTTGTCCCTTGACTGGTATTTAAATAAAATGCAAGTAGTTTTGTAATTTGATAATATTTAGGTAACCGTAATTAATTCTTAAAGAAAATTATATTAGTTATCATTTAAATATTGATATTTTACTTAACAAGAAGTATTTAAAAATCTCCCAATTTACATACTTTTTAAAAATATGAAGGAGTGGATTCAGAATAATGTATTTGACACCCCACCTATCCGCAATATATGCAATTTCCCCAGTGTTTGCGAAATTGGGGTTAGAATAGTAAATCTGAACTCCCGCAGTAGATGCTCTCTCCCCAATGTTTGTGGGGTTAGAGTTAGAAGAGTAAATCTGGCCACGATACATGTACCTTCCCAAATTTTTATGGTATTGGAGTTAGAATAGATCATCTGTTCTCCCTACCACCACATATGTATTTACCCCAATGTTTGTGGAAGCGGAGTTAGGATAGTTAATCTGACTCACGCCAAATATATGCACTTTCTCAAATGTTTATGGAAGTGAAAAACAACAGTAAATACAGTAGTAAATATGGCACTTTCCGGTATATGTTGTTTCCCCAATGTTTGTGGGATTTTAGTTAGAGTAGTAAATCTGACGTCTCCCCTTACATGTACTTTCCTTATTGTGTGTGGGATTGGCGTTAGTATAATTAATCTGACCCCTCCTCCTCAGTATGTGCACGTTAGTTAATGATGTGGGATTGGAGACAGAATGATAGATCTGTCCCCCCCCCCCTTCAATAGATGTACGTTCCTAATGTTTATAGGATGGGAGCTAAAATAGTAAATCTGACCCCCCCTTCTCTTCAAAAGATATATGTAGTTTCCTAGTTTCACCAATGATTGCACCTTCCCAAACGTTTGAGGAACTTGAGGAATTGAAGTTAGAGTAGTAAGTATGACACCTCTCTCTATATGATCTATCTCCAATGCTTGTGGCATTGGAGTTAGAATAGTCAATATGCCCCCTCCCAATATATGCACTTTCCCCAATGTTCATGGTATTAGTGTAACAACAGCCATTCGAACCTCCGCACAACATATGATCTATTCAGCATTGTTGTGGACCTGGAGTTTAAACAATAAAAAGATCTTCCCCAGCACACATACTTTCTCAAATAATTGTGGGACTGAAATATGAAAAGTAAATATGACTTTTCCCTCGCAAACGTTCCTCAGTTTTAGGGATGTGGCGTTAGAATACTATTTCTGAGGGCCCCCATATACGCACTTTACTCAATGTTTTATGGTATTAGGGTTATAATAAAAAAAGCACATCCCTCCACAAATGTATGCAAATTCCCACATGTTTGCAGAATTGACGTTAAAGTAGTAAAAGTGACACCTCACTGTATCTGATTTTGTCCAAAATTTGTGGGATTGTTGTTAGAATGGTAAAACTGCCCCACATGTAATTTAAATAATATTTGAGGGACCAGAATTAGAATAATACATCTGACTGGTGCTTTCGCTAATGTCTGTGAGTTTAGGGAGAGAATAGTGAATCTGCCCCCTCACCCCTACAATTTATGTACTTTCCCAAATGTTTATGGGATTAGAGTAAAGCAGTAAGTGTAACACATCCTGGTGTGTGTATATACACTTTCTCCAATGCTTATGGGATTGAAGCTATAATAGTAAATCTGGCACCCAACCCCAAAATATGAAGTTTCCCCAATATTTGTTGGATTGGAGTTAGAATAGTAAATCCAACCAGTCCCAATTACTTCACATGTGCAAATGCTTGTGGGATCAGAGGTAGAATAATAAGTCTTACCCTCTAGCATATATAATTTCCCTAATGCTTGTGTGTTTGGAGTTAAAATAGCAGATCTGACTCCACACCAGTATATTCACTGTTCTCAATATGTATAGGATTGAAGTTGTATTAGTAAATCTGACCTTCCTTCTCCATCCCAGTACATGTGCACTTTGCTCAATATTTGCTATTTCGAAATTGTATTATTTTTTGAAAAATCACTATTTCAACATTAATTACTACCACAATAGTTTTTAATTGCACAACAATAATCGAAAAATAGGTATATCATAAGAGGAAAAAGTTATTTAAAATATATTGCATCTCTGCTGTTTAGTGTTTGGCAGGAAGAGGTAAGTCTGTCAAAGTCTTAAAAGTTTGAAGGCTGGTACTGTAAAAAAATAACAGTATTGTCCGTTAAACTTTTGACATGTCTTTGTTTTTTCAAAAACAAAATCCCAAAGTGGGATTTTGTTTTTCAAAAAACAAAAACTAATGGCCCCCACACCATGAGAGGGGTCTCACATGGTATGGGGGTCATGTAAACATGTTTGGTGAGGGAGAGTAAAAACTGGCCATTGGACGCCCACTCCAAATCTGGTGGGCCATCTAATGGCCAAACCTCTAATGGTTCTTACTCCACCGAGGCATCAGAGGAGTATGTCTGCAATGGAGAGAGTATTCTCCATCACTGACATGCTTAAGATCCACTCGTCTGTATATCAGGCGGGTGGCCTTTCAGTTTGGCAGAGAGGATACTCTGTAGTCATTGCGACGGAGTACACTCTACAACAAACTCTAAATCAGTCCCATAATAACTAACATTACAATACGGATGACAAGTGAATTATCCTTGCATTTTATTGAACATCAACATAAATACATTAATAAATCAGGATTATATTTATTGAAAATACAACACTATTGATGAAATATAACATTTTACATTTTGTAAGTTATTTATTTAAATAATCAAAATAACGAAATTAATAAACATAACAATGATATTATTCCAAATTTGCAAGAGTTAAGGGGAAAACAATGTGTATAGTTATGTATTTACTTTTGATAAAACATAAACGTTTCTTCATATTATACATAAAAAGTGATGCAGAAAATTATATCATAACAATGCAGGACATAAAAGTGCAGTGCTGAGAGGCAACCACACACAGCCAATGTGTCCCCTACATTGATGTTTTTTTCAAGCACACATAACTTTTTCATTCCACCATTTTTATAGTCACCTAATAATTTGAAACTCATGTTGCAAAATATCACCATTAACAGTGTCATGGAAAAAGACTACAGTTACTTACTCACGTAGTAAATCCCGAACCTCATAATATTGTATTTGTGGTAATAGAAGACAATGTAATGGTCAATCAAGTAATACTGTTGTAGTTATAATGGGTTCAGGGTAATGGTCAGGAGTAGTATTTATTGTTATGTCCTTACTACAGATAGAAGTATGTCTGAGTAGTGTGCTGAAAGAGGGCATGGAGCAAATGGATTTGTAGAAGAAACTATTCCAAGTGATGCATTATTAATTAATTATATCACCAAAGTCCTGAAGAGGGAGATGGGAGGAAACCCAGAGTACACCCTCTCTACATAACACTTATGCACCAAAAAGTACTCAACAATGTAGAGTAGCATAAAGAACTACAGCTGCCTTTTCCATCTCTCCTGGATGTAATAGAAAGGAAATCTTCCTTTTATAGGACAAAAACCCTCTTCCACACATAGGATGGCATGCGTCTTTGACAGGGTTGGCTAGAGTGATTATCAATATGGGCAGCTACCCTGATAACCAAGGGAGCTCTTGATGTCCCTGTAGGAGAGTGTCTTTTGAAGGTGTCCTAGTTGAGGGAACAAAGAGGAA
This sequence comes from Triturus cristatus, assembly GCF_964204655.1. NCBI lineage: Eukaryota > Metazoa > Chordata > Amphibia > Caudata > Salamandridae > Triturus > Triturus cristatus. The sequence continues at coordinate 1,121,226,972 of NC_140585.1, read as the reverse complement.
GGACAATAACGAAAACTACTTACTGTAGACCAATGACTTTATTCGTGTTTCCAGTGTGTTGAGGTGAGATAGAAGAATATGTTAACCCTATGAAGAGGTCAAAGTGTTTCTGCCATAAAGAATGCATGCTGAGGGGTCAGCATGATTTCTTCAAGACCATGACCCTCTCTGTGATGAAGTGCCAAAATTAGGATCTTTTGTAAAAAACAGAATCTGAAAAAACACTATTGGTACAAACTAGTACTTTTCAGGAGCGGGTCAAACGTCCACTACCCGCAGAAAGCATATCTCCCAGAAATCCTGCCTCTCTACTCAAGGGTTGGAGAGGAAGATGAATCTATTTGTTTTAGGTATCCAGCTGGCATGTCCTCAGTCTACATTCGACCGTCCCTGAAGTGACATCGGTAACCACACTGACCAATGTGAGGAGCAGCCTTATGGTGAAAAATGCCACCCAGTGGGAGGATGAGGTCTTTCATTCTACAAAAGGAAGATTTTCTTTTTATTACATCCAATTGGGGTAGGATAGCCAAAGGTAGTTTTTACAATACTGTATGCCATGAGTAAATGGTGCTGCATAGGACGTACCTATATCAGCCACTTTAAATCATATGAGCTTAAACAATTGCCAAACTAATTTATACTCCATTATCGAAACAAGTATAAATGAGGATAGAAGATAAAACTAAGAAGATGGGTACACAAATCCCATTGGAAATTATCTCCTACCAACTCAAAGAAGACGAATCAACTTAATATGCAATCTGAAATGATTATCACAATAGATTTGATTAAATAAGCACACCGATGTTATGTAGATTGAATTCTGGAGGAAGCGGTTTTTACAGGAGTATTGTTTTTATTACCTTTTCAATATTAATTTTTATGGACTTTGAATAAATGCAAGATGGAAGTATTGTGTTTCCTGGGTCACTGGAAGAGGTGTCAGCAGCAGTTTCTTTGAAGTCTGGTCCAGCATGTGTTTCAACATTTGGGGATCTGTCTATTTTGCATTCATTCTTCCACGTTCTGGTTAGAATTCTTGAGTTAGGGTTTTTGTTGGTCTTTTCTTCTGAGTTCTAGTTAGAACTAACTTGTTAGGATTTTGTTTGTTTATTTTTTTCCTATTTTTGCGTGTTTATTATTTTAGGTTTTTTTTATGCAACTTGTTTACTTTTTCCTCTCTTAGATTCCCCTATGTTACCTCTGTTATCTTGGGTAAAATTCTTCATGTCTAGCTTGGTGTCTCTTCACCTTACTCTCAGTGAATCAGATTTTGGTGAAACTTCGGAGGAAGTCACCCTTATCTTCCCTCTCTCAAGAAGAAGAAGATAAAGGAAGTATGAACAAACATTTATATTTACCAGATCAGGAAGAGGGGTGGTTCCTGATTTTCATAGGACTAGACCTGGGAGGAGAATGGAAGCTCTGGAGAGGGAATACTGACTTCATTCATTTTCAGCACGAGTTTCTTGGTCAGTTTACAGTCAAGTAAGACAGAAAGGTCTGCAAAAGTTGAATGGTTGTTGGTGGGAAGTCTGCACAGAATGGCTCATGAAAGTCTCCAATCACAGGCTAGTGCATTGGATAAAATTGGCACCTCACCGCCTGCTCATCTGAGAACCCCTGGGCCTGGAACAAACATCAAAGAAGGCAGAATCCCGTTTGATGTCCCTTTGTGGAAGCCCACAATGCTTCATGATCGCCATTTGAACACAAAGGCTGGGAGTGCATTCAACTGGACAGGTGGCCAGCGCTCTGCGCTGCTTCAGGTAAATAAAAGACTGACAAATGGCTCCATCCTGTGTAGGATAACTAGCTTGAGTGAGACCTTGATACTCAGACCCCTTCCTGGAAGCTTTGGCGAGAGACTTTAAGTGACTTTTCAAGCATCCACAGAATTGTGACTTTGTTATCTTTTTCCTCTGGAGCACTGGAGCAAGGCATGAACTCTATCGAGAAAGGCACTAACTCACCAGCCAAGGTTTGGCCAGCTGAGACCTTTTGAGGCTACCCCAGACTACCAAAAGAAGTGTACACCACTATGGAGCCTTTGTTGGCTACAACATTTCTCCTTTGCCCACTGGATAAAACTAAGACCCCAAAAACAGCCTAAGTCTGATCGTGGGATCAGAACAACATGCCAAATGCATTTCTGCAGCAAAGCAACTTTGTTGTGTATGAAATCCCATTGTTGTTCACTTGAACTTTTAGCATCAAAACCTAAGGGTTAAGCGGGAGCTCAAATGCAACATTTTCAAATTCAAGCAACCGTGACTGGCTTCACTATACCGCCTTTCCCTGCTGGATGAATGTGACTTCCAGAAAAAATTTCCCAAGGATCTCTTTTGACTAGTAACAATGATTGAGGGTTTCGTTGGTTTTGCGGAAGAATGGCACTCAAGCGTGTGCGACGTGTGCGTATCTAGGAACGGGTAGGTACGGTGCTGACAGGTCAGGGGAAACAAACCCTAAGAAATAACCCCAGCATCTGGGAGGGTCAAGACCCTCTTAGTGGCTCAAATTGGAGTCCTGTGCACACGTGTTTTGGTGATGTTCTGGATATGCCCAATGCATATCAAGCGGTTATCAAAGATCGCATGTTTCCGAAATTATGAAGGTAGGCATCAGGTGTAACTTAAGCAAAATTTCTTTATATGCGTCAAGTTCAGACCAATACAAAAGGAAAACAATTCAGCCGTCACGTGTTTCGTCACAACGTGTAGCGTAAAGACTCTTCAGGGCTGGGAAGGACACAAAACAAAGGAAATGGGTAAAGGAAAAAATGGGGGGGGAGAGAGACAGGGCAAAAAAACAAGCAGTATTTCAAAATCAGCGTACTTAGATGAGCCACTGTGAATCATATATAAGTGGTGAACAGAAAACCATGTACAACTCACAATTATGTGAAACGTAATTAAACTAAGTGACATGATTTGTTCAGAAACCACTTAGAGTGGTGAAGTGGTCGCATAAAAAGGCGAGAATGTAGCGAAAATGTAGATGAAACTAAATACATGTGTGGGTTGCGGAAGACAAAGGTATAATCATGATTTACGTGATAAAAGCCATTGTAACAGCACAAATGTATTTCAGAAAGTTGGTGTGACTAGAAATTCAGACCAGACATTACCGCACGTACCCGTCCGGTTCGTTTTGGCTCACCGCCCCTTTACTCCACGAGGGAAGGTTCCTACCTCCTTTCCGCCGTGTTCTGGCATTACCCGTGCCGATTCCCGGCTTCAGGCTTTTGCTACACTTTTAAACAGGTATTTGTGTTACGCCTATTCTCTTTTTCTTACTTTTCTCACCTTATCTTTACTGTCATTTTCGGTCTAATTTGAACCAGTGTTTTTCATTTGCTTGTGTTTTTTTAATGCTACGACATTGTCTTATACTCTTGGTATACTAAAGCAGTACCCCTTATGTTAGTTAATAGTTGGTGAGACTTAAATGCATCTAGAAATCCGGCTATTTAACCATTACAAGTCCGATTCCTCCTGTGTTTTTACAGTAATGTAGGTTCATGCTGATTGTATCACAATACGACATGTTATTCCTGTATCTATTTGAATCTGCTTTTACTCTGCTTCGGAAATCCAACTATCCATTCTGGATGCTTAGTCGATCTTTTCCCATGTGGCTGTTTCCCGGCTATTTGTCTTCCATACTTTTTATTTGTAAATGAACTATTCCACTGTCACACCAACTTTCTGAACTACGTTTGTGCTGTTACAATGGCTTTTATCACGTAAATCATGATTATACCTTTGTCTTCCGCAACCCACACATGTATTTAGTTTCATCTACATTTTCGCTACATTCTCGCCTTTTTATGCGACCACTTCACCACTCTAAGTGGATTCTGAACAAATCATGTCACTTAGTTTAATTACGTTTCACATAATTGTGAGTTGTACATGGTTTTCTGTTCACCACTTATATATGATTCACAGTGGCTCATCTAAGTACGCTGATTTTGAAATACTGCTTGTTTTTTTGCCCTGTCTTTCTCCCCCCCCATTTTTTCCTTTACCCATTTCCTTTGTTTTGTGTCCTTCCCAGCCCTGAAGAGTCATTACGCTACACGTTGTGACGAAACACGTGTCGACTGAATTGTTTTCATTTTGTATTGGTCTGAACTTGACGCATATAAAGAAATTTTGCTTAAGTTACACCTGATACCTACCTTCATAATTTCGGAAACATGCGATCTCTTTTGACTAATGTGACCTGTTATCCAAACCACACTCCATTATGGTTGGCCAAAAATTGCACTTAGGAAAGTCTTTTAGGGACATTGACAGTGATTGGTACTTTGATTTTTCTTGCCGTTTTTACACTAAATTATGAAACGTTCAAATCTTAGGGTTGACCAGTGTTTTCCCAGTGAATTGTGCAGTAACCTCGCAAGATACTGCATTAATATGTTACTGGGGTCAACAGCCCCCAAATTATACTTTGATTTCAACAGGTGCCTCCTGGCGCTGAGCACAATAGACTGAGCTGTAACCACAATTTATCTTCATGCTAAAAACACATGGGCCAATTACGATGCGGCCCATAAAAGCTCTGTAATGGGCCACTCAGTTTACTTTCTGACCGCTGCATTACAATGCTGGTGGTCGAAAACTAAACCGGCCGGTCAGTCTGGCTGGCTTCCATCGGGCTCAAGGAGCCCGTCCGCCAGTCTGACCTGGCTTGTAATCTCAAAGGGCGGACATTTCTGCCTTTGGGATTACGATGCATGGTATCCAGCATGGTTTCATGCTGGCCTGTCCGACATGTAAAAATGTTGGAAAGTGTGTTTGGGGGCCCCCAGCAGGGCCCCTTTGGGTGCATGGCCTCTGTTTGGGGGCCGAGGTGGCAACTATGGTGCCCCCCTTTTGATCCCTGCACCTGTGGCAGGCACCTTGAGGTACTTTCTGGATTCTATTCAGGTGGTGCTGAAAGTGTGCATCTTGCTAAGCCCCATAAAGGGTTTTATTTGTTCACCAGGTACAGATATGGTTGCCAGAGCAAACTTCCTTGTAGATAGTGTACCATGTCTAGAATACTTTGAAGGAATATAGTGAGTGCCAGTCAAGTTGTCAGAGGCTGTGTTTTATTCTGGTATATGTCTGGAATCTCTTCATGAATCTCAGATGGGTGTAAGAGATGCTGGCCAATAAACTGTTGCCTTCATCAAGATGGCACAGGACCACAACCTGGGTGAACTTTCAGAAGTCTGCTTCCGATATGAAATTATTCACTCTCTTTTGCACAGAAAGATGGTGCCAGTCTGTTTTTGACACTGAGCTGTGGGGCCTCTGAAGCTCAGGTTGACATATATGTGGAAACCCAAGCATTTGGCACTGTGGTATGAAACTGTGCTAGTTCATCTTTGTGAGCCATAACTGAACATATTGTTATTTATTTGAGCTGCTGATTAGTATGGATTCCTTCTTGGTGGGATTCAGCTTGAGTAGGTCTTTGACATCCAAGCTTGAAGGATGCTGAGGCACTGTTTCAGCTGGTTGATGTTGTGACTGAATGAGACCTTCATTTGCAGTTGTGTGCACCCACGTAAAGGTTGACATTAATGTCCTTATTCGCCAGTAGGACTCCACCATTCACCATGTACAAGGTGACAATGACAGGCAACATGATGGAGCGTGAGGGTCTACTGCTTGATACTGGGATAGGATAGGGTCGGGAGGACTTCATTTGGACTAGTAGGGCTCAGTTCATCAAATATGACTCTAACCACTTCAGGAAAATGCCCATGTTCAATATGACAGTGTTAAGCAGGGGTTGGTGTTGTCCATGTCAAAGGTTACACAGTGAATATGTAGGATAATTATGGATCGTTGTTGAGATCAGAAGAGCATCGTCGACCACTTAGTTGGCAGCTGTCCCTGTACTACATTGTATTCTAAATACTAAGGGGCATATTTGCGAGATGGTTTGCATCGCGTTTGAACCAGGCAACGTGGTACATGCACGAAGCAAACCTCAAGTACGATTCATGAAGCCGCACTAGGCCACTTTGTGAGGCCCTGAAGGGCTCTTTTTTATTTCTCCTCGTTACTTCCTCTTTATATGTGTGCTGCATTCTGCAGTACACATAGAAAGAGAAATACGCCTCTTAGGATTGCTTTTGTGCAGAAAGGTTCCCCTTCCTGGACAAAAACAATCCTGCATGCAATGCAGGCACCCTTGCACCATGGTGCAAGGGTGCCTACATTGGCACTAGGCTGCCAAAAGGACGCCAGCATGGGAAAAAAGACAGGAATGCACCGTAGTGCCTTAATATGTTGCATTCCTGCCTTTTTCCTGACACGCAGTGGTAAGTGGTTGTCCTGCAGTAGGATATTACTCTTGATCTGTACACCATGGGACCCAATGATGAAGCCTGACACCAATAGGGTGTGTGAGTGTCTAACGAAAAAAATATGAATTGTGCTCACTTGTTAGCGTCAACTCGAAACCCTTTGTATTTTTCTTCAGTTTGTCTGCCTAACACAGACATAGGATACTTTTTGTTGTACAGTCATTATAGAGGGAAGTACGTATCCTATTTATTTCCTCTCACCCCCCTAGCTTTCGTTGGACCCTTATTGCTCCATCTGTGTTCATTCTTTTTTATATCACACTTGATCTTCTTGTGGACTTGGTATGGAATGTCTTTCACAATTATATTTCCCACAAATGTCCGGTGAGGGATTGATTGTTAATTTGTGAGATCATCTGTGTTCAGTTTGAGTATCTGGAAAGGTCCCTTCCATGAGGGTTTGCTTTCATGCTCTCCTCGGGTCTTGGGTCATCGAACAGAAAGTGATGATTTATTTTCCTCTTATCGTTGAAGGTGCACTCCATTATCTGTTATTCACAGTCGGAAGTCTTGTCGAGTTGAGAGGCCTTCTTCATTGTCAGTCCTATGATGCACATTTGTACCATTGAGGTTGGGCTGTGTGGGGTTTTTGCTTCTCGCTTTACCCATACATTACCGATCGCTATGGGGGAAAAAAGTCGAAAGGTGATGATTGCTAACAGATTATCGTCAACAAACTACAACCACATTTCTTTAGCTATTCCTTGTGTTCCTCTTATCACTTATCACTCACTGGATAACAAACTTCGTTTTAGTCCAGTGTTAATTTCGTTTTTAGGTTTCGAGTGCACAGCACTTGCGCTGTGCTTGAGAAATCGATTGTTTTGAATACAAACTTAAAAGGGACTCACATCCTGCCGCCTCTCTATCCTGGCTTCTCATTGGTTCCTTTCCGTGACACTTACATTTCCTCCATTTCTATTGGCTGTAGCATATTTTCCTGTAATTTACCAATGCTTGTTTCTTGTCTGCTTCCCTTATCAGTTTCACCAGTGGCATAGTAAGGAGGGGGCGGGGGGCAGTCCGCCCCAGGCGCATGAGTTTTGGGGGCGGCAGCCTCCTCCCCACCCCACTCTTACCTGCGGCTGCGCCTGGCAGCAAACGCATGATTCATTCGCCAGCACACACCTTCGCCCCCCCACTTTTACGGACGCCACGGGGTGGAAACGGCTGGGACCGCCATGGGCGGCAAAAGGCTTAGCTACGCCGCTGAGTTTCCCACTGCCAGCTTACTGTTAAAATCCGCTTTGGTGGAATTATATTTTCATAAAGTTTAGCCTTTTATTCTTGCAGCATATTTATATAACAATTTATCACCCAGAGAGATTAAGTGATTTGCATAGAATCACAGGATTCGCAGAGACTCGTCCTGGAATTCCCAGCTCTCGAGTCAGCAGCTCTGGCCGCTGCGCTACATCCTCTTTATTCCTGACATAGACGAAACCGATGCATTACCAATGCTTGTTACTCGTTCTATTTGATTTTCTGAAGGTTAAAACTCCGTCGTAATTCCTTTAACTGTTTTTTTTTATCATTTAGCCTAAAGGTGGCAGTGTTGCGCCGTTCACGAGCATAGTTCTCTAAATGCTTATATACATACATTTTAGTATTTTTATGTTTGTATTTTTTTTTTGTATGTTATATTTAACTTGTTTTAATTGCTTTATTTTATTAAACGTACATTGCATTTAATTTAAATTCCATATACTAATTCGTAACTCCATATTTTGGTTTACTTTCTTTTTGATTACGCAATTTAACCATCTCAACGTTTTTGTATCCTTTGGTAATCAAACGGAGATAAAGACGTCACCTCAGAGGTACATCAAAAGAGGTTATACACACATGGACGTATACAAACAGCCACACTCCTACAGACACCTGGTCACACACAAAAGCACATCTACAGACATAACTCCATGCTCACTGACCAAAATATTCATATCTACCAAAGCGCTTAGATCAGCGGATATACAGGCACCGATGCACAAAGGCCACCACCTACAGGCACAGAGACCATGAAAAAAACCACAATCCACAGACCTCTACATTTCCAAGAAACTATGTACACATACCACACAGAGGCCCACACACAGATTAAACACGTGTATACCTACATACAGTCCCACACTACATATATAGCCAGGCAGCATGTAGTGTGCTACCATGGTGGGTTAGTGCTTCAGCAGCCCACACAGGGGCAGTAAGCACTATATAAATGGTGCAATGCAGTTCACAACGTAGGCATGTACACGTAGTCAGTCATCAGACAGACAGACATACATACTGAGGGATAAACAGGCAGACGGACATACGAGTGACTGCTTAACTGGTGCTGGGGAGATTCGGGGTCTATGTTCCTGTAACATTTATGTAGCCCTTGTGGAGGAAGTGATATTTAAGGTGGAGACAATAGTGTATGGTAGATGCACATTCACTCTTTTGTCTCTCCTTGAAAAAACACTTCTACTTCATTGATAGCAGATTTCACTTTTCATCCCTGTGCTTCTTTGCAATGACTACCAGTATGTAACAATATGGTGCACTCTACGTGTCTATTCTATCCTTGACCTCTTTAGTATAATCATACATTTGCAGCACTACTGCTCAGCACCTACCTCCCTACAGGACTAACTAACACAGGTCTCATTTAGCTTTACAAAATCTCTGTACGATCACTGCACAGCAGGTAACTAGTCCCAGGCATTAGTTGGCAAATCTTGGTTATAATGTGTCATAGTCCACGTATGTCAAACAAAGGCTGCAATTTCTACACTCCGCTTATTTGTTAATTGAAATCTCAGGACTAGAAAAATGTGGGTCATTTAGAGTTTTGCGGAAAGGGAGTGTAGTGTTGTGGGATGTGTCGTCCACATGCACTGGAACAGGAGGGAAGGTTGGGGTCACCTGCATGTGCGGAGCAGGTGAGAGGGAAAATAAAATGCCGGTCGGCCGAGGGGCAGGCAAAAAAACACTACCTTGGTCATGTGTGTTTTGTTTGCATGTAGCGCCTTCTGCACCAGAGACACTATAGCGGTGACAAGGCAGACACAGTAATGGACCCCGCCCTGGTCTGGCATGCTGTGCCCTCTGCCTGCTATCAGTTCATTGGCGGTGGTGCCTCCTTTTACCAATGACGTGCCCCCCCCCCCCTCCCCCCCCCACCTCTGTGCCCGCAGAGCCCAACTTCTGCCTAATTTTTCTGCTGCGCGCCCAGCTGGCCTACGTCAGGAAAGTTCGCTTTCCAGAGCACGGTGCTTCTCGGGCACAAACTCTGCCCGAAATCTGGGCGAGTCTCTGCTGCCGCGTGACCATTGGCCCAAGAGGGGCTTACACGCCGACAATTCAGCGTGCGTTCAAACCTGGAGAGTTCTTTCATTTCAAATACAGACTCCGTGTTCCCTTTCTGACTGACAGCACCCACACTGACTGGGGTCTTTGAACAAAGCAGAAACAGCCATATTTTTTGCTTGACAAGAAAGTCGATTGGTGGACTAGTTGTCTCAATCATTGACTTTTCCTAGTGCGAAAGGTCATTTCTATCAACAAAAGCAAAGTCCTGAGGATGGTCTAACGGATAAAGACAATATTAGACCGAAACGTCGACTTTTACACCTATTGCCTATTTTATTGTACTAGAGGCAATTTTGGTATTGTGTAAACTTTTCAGATTGCCTACAAATACTTTGTGTAAAGGTGTTCACAATTGTAATTATGAAGATTATTTAATCTTATGTATTGTTTTACTTCTGGTTACATTGTGTTGGTTTCTTGATTTCTGTACCCTTTATAATCAATGATTTTCTACAAATATAAAATTAGGTTTTAGAATACCTACATCCGTGTTGTTCTTCTTTCTTTCTCTATGATAATGTTCGATTCAATGACTAAGTAATCAAATTGTTTATGGAGTAAACTAACTGTAAGCGACTTTTACGGAGCTCTCCTCTCTGCTGGCAGTAAGTGTGTATAAACTGCCAGGGTCATGCTTCCCACTAGCGAGGCGCGCAGGCGAACAGGTGGGGTACCAGCCCAAGACCAACCCCAACTAACCCTCCCCCACACCCAACTGGTAATTCTTTGGAGGGTGACGAAGGCACACAGACACTTACTGCATTAGAGAATATACAATTCTCTGGCCATATTTATTACATGTTTCATAAACACGACATTTTCAACAGAATAATTCGGAAAACTTTTCAATTGATATCTATAATAAGTACATCAAGACACCTTTATTTGGGAGAACTAATACATGTCAGTTCCTATCAACAGTTCCTCAAAGGAGTCATGGATGGCCACCCCCCAGGCACCTTGGCATTGACTATTCTAAATGATTCGGGACTATGGTCCCCCATACCGCAAGTTGCATATCACAAGGCGAATTCACCTGTCCCCTCAAGATGGCGGGAGCGTGGGCCAGTATGACGACTGAGCCCCCAACGTAACCGTGCCAGAGCCAACCCAAGAAGGGATCCCCCTCTGGCACCCAATGGGGATGGGCCTGGGCAACCGCACCATACCTTGGACCTCTGGCGCAGGCACCATCCCCCGACATCCTCCGGGGCCATGTAATAGAGTACCGAGAGAGGCTAGGGACAGTCGCTGTAGCGGGAGTCCCAACCCCTACGGCAACGCCCAGCCATGGTTCGTTAGCCAAAGGCTTCCTAATTCAGATTTCGCCTGCACTTCAATTACTGATGCCAATGTTATCCACCTGTTTTGTGACCAAAATTGACTCCTTCCCCGCCCCAATGCAAAAAAGATGCTGCCTTAAGGGAATGGGAGGGTGGGATAAAAAAGGTATCTTTGCTGCCGGAATGCCTTGCAGCAGTAGGCACGGGTGGCGAGGTCCTTGGAGCGAGGCACCGTAAAGCGATCGTCGTGGAGGGGGGCAGCCAGGTGAGGAAACAGGTAATCAGGCGGGGAGGCACTCCCCTTCTTATCCTCGCCCAGCTGCCTCCCCCACAGCCCACCGGCCAATCGTGGGCCAACCCGCGAAAATGTTAAAATTTTCGGCGCCACCATTGCCGCTGCCTGGTTCTGGTCCGAACCGGCCCGCACCTGTCTTGGGGGCCCCTCCATCAGTCGGCGTTGCCGCCTGGGGCCACAAGTGCACTAGCCAACCTGCCCAGCTGCCCCCCTAGCCTGGGGCTGAAGACCCCATGCTGGATCACCAGGCTGCCACACCCTACCTGCGCCAGCCTCTACTCACCAGTCCGCCTACCAACAGCAGCTGCCTGTCCACACAGCGGCGCCCACCTGACCATTATCCATGCCTCCATTCCACCCATCGAACCATTGTCCCTCACGGGGGGCTCCGCCCAAGCAAACTTCGCAGCCATGCCCATTGAAGATGTTGGAAATGCCCATTGCTCTTCAGTGACATAACGAAACTTGAGCCCCCGGCAAAGTGCACAGAAGGGCCCCCTTCTGGACTATCCAGGGGCTCTCAGGCCAGGGTACTGCCTTGAGGGGGGTCTCCTGGAGCTTGGGCCCCCCCACACTGCGGGGTCTGCAAGGGCCTTTGTTACGCCACTGTTGCTCCTCCATCTGGCAGGGGGAGAAATGTATAGACTGTCTAAAAACATCACGGAGTCGGGCCCACCATTCACCTATGCCACGTTGAAAGTGACCCTCACAGCCCACTTCAAGCCACTCTCCAACCCTGACTACAAGAGGTTCCTTCTGTGGCAAGTGCACCAAAACCCAGAGGAGTCAGTGTATGCATTCTACACCCTCCTCCGAGAGGCAGCCAGCACGTTCACACTCCTAGACGAACAGGATGAAATCAGAGCAGTTCTTCCAAGGCTGTGCATCGGTGAAGCTGCAGGAGCAGATCCTGCAAGACCCATGGAAGTCCAAGTATGAAATCCTTACACTTGGGTGTTCAAAGTAATTCTCAAAAGCACAGGCGCCCCACATGGAGGCAGCCATGAGGCGCCCAATCACAGCGGAACCAGCCAATCTTGTGTCCCATGAGCCCGTATTTGAAAAATAACAATAGGAAAGCCACCAGGAACTGCTGCAGATGGTGCAGTGGGCAGTTCCTTCTCACATGGGAATATCTGGCATTTGGCAAGAAGTGCTCCGCATGTGACAAACTCCACCACTTCTCAAAAGTTTGACAGTAGACCCTCCAACCTCAAAGAAGTCCCCACAGAAAGGGGTAAACATTCAACTTGGCTCAGAGGTAATTAGCGATATCGCGGGAAACTTGGAGGGACCTATGAGCGATAATAATATGTCTGATTCCTTTCATAGTGAAGTCATACTTGGCTTGGCCGAGCTTCCTGTGGCTAGGCCCGTAATGGACGTTTTAGCAGAGGGTGCGAGATCCTCACCGGACTCCGGGAGACATGGTCCCCTCGCTGATCACAATCTGGAAGTTGTGGAGACTACTAATGCCACCAACGGTGACTCCACTGGGGAGGGGGGTGAACGTGGTGGGGCTCTGGAAACGCTCTTGAATACTATGAGGGAGGAGATAAGGTGTGGATTTGCGGAATCAAAAAACAACCAAAATGAGATCAGGCTGTTTGCGAGACTCTCGAGAAGAAGGTCGATGGTCTTTCTGAAAGAACAGAGCATTTGGAAAACTCAGTAGGGCGTTTGGAATCCAGTCTGGAGTTAGCAGAGTCCAAGTTTCAATCTCTGTTAAGGGAAAGTGATGTTATGAAGGAGAGAGTTGAGTCTTTGGAAAACTACTCCAGAAGGAATAATCTCCGCCTATTAAAAGTACCAGAGGGGAAGGAAGGTAGTGACATCAAGGCATTTGTGGTGGCCCTAATAAAAAACTCATTCAATCTTGACGAGACGGCAGAGTGTCTTGAGAGGGACATTCAGAGGATCCACAGAGACCCTTTCCGCCTTAACCCCGGGAGAGTGAAACCAAGAAAGATTCTGGTGAATTTTCTCACCTATTCCCTCAAGGAGAAAATTCTTAACCTAGCACTAAAAGCGAAGTCAGTGACTGTCACTGGCTTCTCTTTTGAGATCCGGTCAGATTTGTCTAAAACCACCTTAGATAGGCAGTGGGAGCTAGGCCAAAAAATGGACAAGTTTAGAGCAGTAGGGGCAACTGTTCAGATGAGATTTCCTGCCTTCCTGAGGGTGATGTATAACAACAAAATGTATACTATCCGATCCCCTCAGGAGGCAGACGACCTAATAGCCTCCATCAGCCAGCACTCCTGAGAAGGGAAACTGATCGGGTCTCTGACTTGGGAATTCCCTCTTTTTTTTTTTTTCTTGCTCTCCTCCTTTTTTCTTCCTCTTATAGGCTCCAGGGCCCCAGGTTCAGTATTTGGGGCAAAATTCTCAAAATGGCCCAGTTTGACAGTGCCTGTGGGTTTTGCTCTGGGGACTACAATAACTTGACTATGAGATATTCAAGAATAAAGGAGTACGTGACCCTATTTTTAATTTTAAATAAGGGGTCGGGGAGAGATAAGGGGGAAAGGGTTATAGCTTAGCGAGAAGGAGGGAATAAGGCGAGAATGGGGGAGAAAAGATAAAAGGACATGTATAAAAAATATACTTCACAAAAGTTAGGAAATGGGGAGAGAGAGGGGGAAAAGAAGGGAAAAAAGAGGGATGATAAAAAGATAATAAAAGGGAAGAAAGAAGGAAAAAGAAGGGATAAGGAGAAGGAGAAGGAGACAAGGTGAAAGAAGGTGAAAGAAAAGAAGGAAGGAAAAGGAAAAAAAATGATAATAGGGGGTGATAAACACGATAAGTTAATTTGGGTAATAATGGGTGATGTGCCCCCCCCCCCCTTCCTGAGGTGGAGGTAAGCTGGTTCGTCTTCTTATTGGGCAATGTGGGGTTCAGGGACGGTCTTTCTCTGACGCAAACTGGCGATACAACATGCCAGTATCAACAAGGGAAGGTTTTCCAGGGGGGGGGGGAGTGAGGGGAGTGAGGGGGGGGGAAAGAGTTAAAAAGTCCTCATAGGTTTGCCTCAGTTTTCCCTGTAGTTTATAATTTAGCCTTCGAAGAGGTTCAGGTTAGGAGATGTCTTATGGACCGTTTTAGAGAGATTGGTTCTATAGGCGGAGGGAGAGGAAAGACAGGAAAGTTCAGTGCACCATGACTGGGTTGCAGTTTTTATCCTGGAATGTCAATGGCCTGCGGGTGAGGGCTAGAAGACATAGAACCCTACAATATCTGAAAGATTCCCCCGCGCAGGTCATTGTCATCCAGGAGACACATTTACTGAAATATGAGGTCAGGGATATGCTAAAGAATTTGAAGTGGGTGGACAAATTTATATGCACGGATCATAATGCCAACATACGAGGGATCCTCATAATATTTAAAAAGCAGATCAGTGCCCAAATTTTGGAACAGAAGGAAGATCTTAGTGGTAGATGGTTATTGGTAAAAGTGCAATTAGAAGGGCTAGTGTACACCCTAGTGGGTTATTATGGCCCGAATCAAGATGACCCGTCATTTTTGAATAAAATTCAGAACCACCTAATTTCTTGCCAAGACCCCATTGTTTGGGCGGGAGATTTTAATATAGTCTTAAATCCCAAGCTGGACAAATCGTTTAACTCAAGACCAATAACACCTTCTAAATCCAGACAAACTCTTATAGGTATATTGTCGAATCTGGGGTTGGCGGATGAATGGAGGCAGAGAGTGGGCAACATACCAGGGGTCTCCTTTCACAACTACAAGTATAAACATAAGTCTAGAATTGACTACGCCTTTTTCAGTCATAAGCTAAAAGAGGATTTGAAGGAGATAACATATATCCCCTCTCACCTCTCCGGCCATTCGGCTATCTTTTTTATCCTGTCAAACCATCAGCAGATCAGGCAAACCTCTTGGTCCTTTGATCGGACGATCCTGCTTGAAGACGATGAAATCTGCTTCCTTGTTGCTGAAGTAAGCACATTTCTGGACATTAACATAAATTCAGCCTCAATAGCCATCGTATGGGAAGCGCTGAAAGCTTTCCTAAGAGGCTGCATAACAAACAGAGCCTCGTATAGACGTAAGGCCTACAGAACTGCAGTTACCAATATAGAGCAGGAACTAAGGCAGACAGAGGTGAAATGTGGTCCACTCTCGACAGAGGACCAGGAGAAGCGGGCTGCGCTGAAGGCAAAGCTTGAAAATCTACTTCAGGAAAGGGTGGCCAAGAGATGGGAGGCAAGTAAGCTGTCACATTTTGAGTACGGAGAGGCGGCGGGTAAAATCTTGGCTTGGAAAATAAAAGCGTGGAAAATAAAAGCGGACCAGGCCAAGAAGTACATTAAGGAAATAAAATTGGTAGGGGAAGCCAAGGCCAGATCTACCACCATAGAAATAGGGATTGCCTTTCAGGAGTTCTTCCAAAACATCTACAAGGAAGACATCGTGGATGACCCAACGGTTAAGGAGGCAAGGGAGGTATGGTTAGACGAGGCCCACCTCCCCGTATTTTCGTCAGATCAGCGCGACCAATTGGAGACCAAAATAACAGAGGTTGAAGTTAGCAACGCCATCAAGCAATTGAAGCGAGCGAAAGCCGCAGGCCCGGATGGCCTTCCAGGGGAGGTATATAGCGCATTGGGTTCAGTTATAGTTCCATCTTTGACTGCCCTTTTTAATGCTATATTCTTAGAAGGTATGGCCCCGCCAGATTCGTGGAATGAGGCAACTATCGTGCTGATCCCTAAACCTGGCAAGGACCCAGCTGATTGCGGCTCCTATAGACCAATCTCACTCCTAAATAATGACTATAAGATCTTTGCGGCCATTCTTGCGGGTAGGTTAGGGAGTGAGATCGGTTCGATAATCCATCATGACCAGAAGGGATTTATAAGAGGGCGGCAGCTAGCAGATCTCACCCATGACTTGGTTGGAGCTATAGATATCGCCACTTCATTCTGTCTCCCATTGGCCACCCTTACCCTGGATGCTACCAAAGCTGTTGACAGGGTCAATTGGCCCTACCTGGCCGCGGTTCTGAGAAGGTTTAATATAGGAGAAAACTTCCGTCAAGCTATCTCGCTTCTTTATAAGGATCCAAGGGCTAGACTTCTGGTTAACGGGGTCCTTACTGAACATTTTAAAATCACGAGGGGTACCAGGCAGGGTTGCCCGCTTTCTCCCCTCCTGTTCAATATGTATATCGATCCCCTTGCCCAAATCCTGAGAGACGATAACAACATCCCCTCTTTTGAGTTTGGAGGATGGGCTAAGCGGATAGGACTTAATGCGGACGATATAATTGTTTATACAAATGACCCTGTGCAGGCTTTCCCCGGTATCATCAGCAGAGCTAAGGAATTCGGGCAGATTTCTGGATATGAAATCAACGAAGGAAAAACTGTGGTGATGACTTGGAACATCCAAAACCCGAACTTGGTTGTCGCTACATCTATGCGTTATCTGGGTATTAAGATCACTCAGGAGATTGGTAAAATTGCATATACTAATTTGGACCAGGTCTTCCGAGAATGTCGGGCACTACTAAAAGCTTGGGCCTTTCTTCCATTGACAATACTTGGGAGAGTTAGTTTAGTAAAAATGTCCATCCTCCCCAAGTACACGTTTATCTTTAACACCATCCCTATAGCTTTTGACCATAAGCAAATTCAAAAATGTCAGCAAGACATAAATGCATTTATTTGGAATTATAAAGCTACCAGACTGGCCTGGAAAAAATTGAGAAGGAGGAGGGAGAAAGGGGGGCTCACACTCCCTGACCTACAATATTACGCCTGGGCGTTTCAGTTATCATACTCCAGGATGCTGTTGAAATCTCCATCAAGTGCACCAATAGGTAAAATGTTTAAGGCTATGTTGAATGGGGCAGACTTGCCCCCTGATGGCTTTCTTTTTAAATTCGGAGACCGGAAGTTCTTCAAGAAGGTGAGGTTAAATACCCTACTATCATTGGCCAAAGCATGGAAATTGATTAGAGAAAGGGTGGGGTTGACATATTTTTCTAGGCTCGCCCCAATCTGGGACTCCCCGGGGCTCCCTTCATGTTTAAGGGATAGTCTAGCAACACCTATAAGGGAGGCAGGGATAGTAAGTTGGGGACAGCTGCTAGTGGAGTGGGAGGAGTTATATGAGAAGGTTGGCCCAACACTATCTAGATTTAAATACATGCAGCTGGCTAGCTGGTCCCGGGAAATGACTAGGAAAAGGATACACTTGGGGAGGAGTAGCCCCCTGGAGGAGCAGTTGGTAGAGAGACATGAGGGGGGGAAAGAGGTAGCCTTTTGGTACTGGGCCATTCAGGAGGAGGTGGATGGGGACTTCACTCTACCCGATGAACAGTGGGGAGGGCCCACGGGTATGCAGTGCGAGGACATATGGATAAGTTCTTTCACTCTCCTGCATAAAGTGGTTAAGCCTGCTTGGTTGAGGCGGAACCACCTGTTTACCCTCCATCAAGCTTATCTATCCCCTCAAAAGTTAACAAAATTTTAGTCGGGAAAATCATGCAACAAGTGCAAGCTCCCTGCAGCCTCCGATGTTCACATGTTTATGGAATGTCCACTTATCAACATCTTTTGGGAGGAAGTAAAGAGCACTTTGGATGCCATCCTTAAGAAACCCATCTTCCCTACTTTGCCGTTAATTATATTTGGGGTGGATGACAATATCATGGGACAGGCAAAGAGCTTTTTGTTTTATGCAATTCTGCTGGCTAGACGGCAGATTTGTAAATATTGGGTTGATCAGAAGGCACCATCACATGCAGGCTGGCTAGAGTCCTTATATGATACATCTAAAGTGGATATGGCCAGATCATGTTGCCAACGTAACCTCTCTTTTTGGAACTTGCTGGTCCAATGGAAATAAAACGCTCTGTCGAGCTCCGGGGCTTTTTTTTCTTTCTTTTTTCTTTTTTTTCCCCCCGGGTCCGATGATTATGCCGTCATACTCTAGGTGCCTTGGTGGTTCCTTCTGAAAGGCTTATTAAGTCCAGATGGAGTAGTGAGGGGTTGGTGTGCCCTCTCATCTTTCTCCCTCCTTCCACAATAATATCCCGGAGAACGTCTCTCGCCGGTCTGTACTTCCTTGATGTCCGGGTCTGGGATAGAACGGTACCTAGTTCCAGACGACATCAAAGGTGATTGGCGCTTCTTTTTTGGGATTGTGGGACAGGCAAATGAGGACAAAAAGAAAAAAAGAAAAAAAAAAGAAAGGGGTAAACATGATTGACACCTCGATGAAGGCCACGGAGGACAGTGACATGAATGAAAATGACCAGGAAGAAACCATCCACATCGTCCAAGCATTTGAGCCATGCCAGAAACAAGCTGAATTGACCTCTAAGTATCGAATCCTTATACAAGGACAACTACAGACAGCCCCAATTGATACAGGAGCATTCATCATCCTCATATCACAGGAACTATATCAAACCTTACCAGGACCACCAAGGCTGAAGAAGACCAGAGTCTGAGTTTATGGTTTCGGAAACCGCACTCCCCTTCCGCCAGCTGGAGTCTTCATGGCAGACATCCACCACCAAGATCACGCGACAAGTGCCAGAGTATACGTCACAAGGGAAGGGGCTGGGTTTCTACACTATTGCCACACAGCGGAAGAACTCCACATGGTTCAATTCTCCCTCTGCATCTACACGACAATGGTAGAAGCACTGATGGCAGAGTTCACACAGTTTTTCCATGAAATAGGATGCCTAAAAGAGAAGATGGTGCACCACATTGAACCGTCAATTAAACCCCTTGTCCTTCGACACCGACATGTTGCATCCCATCTCCGCCCAAAGGTGGACCAGAAGCTGAGGAAACTGGAAGATGCTAACATCATTGAGAGGGTCAATGGACCCACACCCTGGGTGTCCCCAATCATAGTAGCAAGGAAGCCAAAGCAACCTGGAGAAGTCAGGATCTCTGTGGACTAGCATATCCTGTACCTCACCATCAAAGGTGAGTGTCAACTAACCCCAGCAGTGAACAATATAGTGAATGAGTTGGCAGGGTCAATGTTCTTCTCAAAAATGGACCGAAAGTCGGGGTCTCATCAGATTTTACTCGACCTGAGTCACGGCATCTCACAACATTCTCAACACATGTTGGACTATTATGCGATAAGTGGCTCAAATTTGGTATCTCCAGTGCCACAAATGTCTTCCAAGGTATCATCTGGGAGATGCTGGCCAGCCTACCAGGAGTCCTGAATGTCAGTGAAGACATCCTGGTGCACGCCTCATCCCTTGTACTTCTTAGGCCCGTAATCCACAGACTTCTAGACAATGGACTAACAGTAGATCAAGAGAAGTGCGAGTTCCTAAACCAGGACATCAGTTTCTTTGGATACCAGTTCTCCACACTGGGAGTTGTGTCTGATCCAGCCAAGGTAAAAGACTTACAATCTGCTCCTGCCCCAACCTCAGTGACAGAGGTCCGAAGGTTTATCAGTATGGTCACCTACAGTGGGAGATTCATTCAGAACCTGACCACGTTTACGGCACCACTGCATGGCCTCATGAAAATATCCATGCAGTAGGTCTGGTGGAACAAGCCAGAACAAGAATTCCAAGACACAAAGAAGGCTTTGTTGGAAGAGCCGACATTAGCATACTTTGACCCCAGAAAGTACTCAGAATTGTCTGTAGATGCCAGCTCCACAGAATTCGGAGTTATGCTGTCACAAAAACAAACATGCGGAGAATGGGCATCTGTAGTGTTCACAAACCATGCAGTCACATCCACAGAACAGAAGTACTCCCACATAGAGAAGGAAGCAATTGCACCCACTTGAGGTACAGGCACCTCCACCTATACTTGTACGTCCATCTCTTTTACAGTGCATGCGGACTATAAGCCGCTTATTACACTGTTCCGAGGGTCGGCTTCTAAACCTTCCCCCTCAGATCGAGAAGTGGATTGTACAACTTTAAGACTACCAATTTACAATAGAGTACAAGCCAGGTTCATACAGCCCATCAGATTACCTCTTGAGGCATGCCCAACCAGCCACCTGCGAAGAGGAGGAGACCGTACGACACACTGGAGAGTACGTGCAAACAATCATGGACCACGTAGACTCCTACCAATGTGATTGTCTGACTTTGTAGAAGCCACAAAGTTTGATGACTGCATCCAACTGGCCATCGGCGCAGGCATGTCTGGTAACTGGAAACATCTCACGCTGCATGCTGCCCGAAGAACAGAAGAAGTCCGACAGACACTGCACTTGCTATACCATGTGAAACATAAACTCACCATCACCGGAGAAGTGTGTCGATGTGGTGAATGGGGCGATTGGTCCCTCAGAGGTTCACACTACAGGCAGTACAGGTGGCTCACAACTCACACCAATGGATGGTCAAAACTAAATGCAGACTGCTAAGCAAAGTGTGGTTCCCCGAACTAGACGACCTTGTGAAGACTTCCATCAGAGGCTGTGAATCATGTCAGGTAATGTTGAACCCCGAACCCTCAGCCCCAAGGATTACAGAATAGATTTCCAACACCACATGGCCCTGGGCAAGTGCTAACTTCGGGGGCTTCCTGGACGCTAGGCACATTCTCATTGTCATCAACAACGACTCCAATTATCCTAAAGTCAAGATCATGTCACACTGCCAATGAGACCCCGTTCAAGAGGCAGGAGTGGTCTGAATACCTCAATCTCGATGCACCAAACCCTCTGGATTACACCACGGTGGCCTCAGGCAAACATGGAGGCAGAAGGGTTCATGAGAATTCCAGCAAAGGTGATTCGCATTGCAGAGGCATTAGCAAAGAGTGCAGAAGGGGCTATATAAATGTTCCTCAGATAGTACAGGGTGACTCCTCATGTAGCCACAGGGGTGGCACCCAGCTGGTTCTGCCTAGGCTGAGCCGCAACCGACAGCATCCCGCACCACCCAGTGTGGGTCTAGATCCCAGTCCTGGACAATTTCCCTCTATCCAGGTGAACTCACCAGAATGCCTCAGTCAGCCGGCGTGCTAAACAACAACATCTGCAGTTTGGAGACCAGGTGCTTATAAAATACCATCACCTTGGTGGCAAATTCAGACTAACATATGAGCAAGGCCAATGGATCATCACCCGAATGAAAGGCACAGTGATAACTGTCCAGAGAGGAGGGGAAGTGGTTACCAGAACCATCTCCTTTTTAAGCAGTTCTGGGATCCAACTAGCAGCTGACTGCCCATGACTGACAAACTCAGTCTCACTGGAGAGGAGGGCAAGAAAGACAGTTGACTTGATCACCCAAATGAACTCCCTAGCCTCGAACCACTATCCACCACTAAAGTAAGAGAACCACCACTAGCTAGACACAGCGCTGAGCCAACCCAAAGCACAACAGGAAAGAGTCCCTCACCGCCATCAATCCAGAAAAGTGGTCCTATGAGGTACATGCTGTGATTCACCCCAACAACCTTGCTGCAGTTCTGAGACTTGGTGTAGGATTAATGTGCATTAAGTCCGGCCTGAGAACTCCAGCAGACTTATGTGTGTGTCTGTCCATCAGTGTTTGATGTCATGATTTGCATTTTCTGTTTTCTGTTTTGTTTTGTTTACAGTTGAGGGAAAGGTAGTGTTGTGGGAAGTTTAGCCCATCTGGATTAGGACAGGAGGTGAGATCTGGGTCACACACTTGCACCGCGGGCCAAATGGTATGGTCCCACGTGAAGTAAGGGAGAATATGAAATGTCGGTCAGCCGAGAGCCAGACAGGCAAAAAGTCACTACCTTGATCCTGAGTGTTTTGCTTTTGGCACCACCTGCTGCACTGTAGACACTAGAGGGAGCGCTGTCATAAACCGGCGGTGCTCCCTCCCTGCCAAACATATGGTTCCTCCTCTCTAATTAGAGTCAAGGTTTACACCAGTGGAGACCCTGTAGCCTTTCTGCCGTAATCATTTCAGCTGGTGGCTCGTCTGCAATTGGGCCACCTGGTCATGGTGAGAATCACTCAGCGCTATTTCAGGCATGCAAGGAAATCATTCAGTGACCACCATGCACAGGGAGAAATCTCCCTGTGCATCAGGATAGGGATGGGTGAGCCAATAAATTAACAGGGAGAGCAGAGTCAGAGCTGAGCCAAGGGTCCGGCTCAGATCTTAGAGCCCGTATATGAGCCGAGCCCCGAAAATGTTTGCTATGTAAAAAATACAAAAAATATCACATAGATTATGATAGTCTCTTCAAAGTTCAACAAGCATTGGCATAGCCAATAGGTCTTGCCTTTGGGACCTTATAAGTATTTCATTATGCAGCACAATATCCTTGGTGCAACATCAACTGTTGCATGGTTAAACACTTATAATGTCCCAAAGGCGAGACCTATTGGATATGCCAATGCTTGTTCTTTTTTTTTTTTTTTTTTTTTTTTTTTTGAAAAACCTTTATTGATGTTTCAATCATTTACACGTATGGGCCTACAACCCCCCGGGGCCGGCCGCTAAATAATCAGGATAATAAAAGCGAATGTCAACACAGGCGGCACCTCGGAGAGCGAAGTCGTAAGTCCAATATAGTCCGGCCAATAAGCCGCGCAGGTAGGGCACCAGGAGAGAGAAGGTTTTTCATTTTATGATGAAACGAAAGAATAGGATCAGGTGCCAGACAATTTACTAACAGCGAGAAGGGCCAGGATAAGAGACCAACAATAAGCAGCAATACAGTTAGGCGATGGTGCAGGCGCGAGAAAATACGGATGGGGAAAGACATCAAAGGGAGTTGCGCCTACTGGTCCCCGTACCTAAAGCCCAGCGAACCCCCCAGAAACTGTGGCACACATGAAGAGCAAGCGATTCACAATCAGGGTGGTGTATCGCACTGATCCCAGAAAAAGAAAGCAAAAAGAGACAGTGGAGAAAAAGGAGGCCATGGAAAAGAAGATAAAGACGAAAGAGTCCCCTCCCCCATCCCCCCACCCTGCACCTCTGCAAATGAGTATGGCCCCACCCCCCAGCAGTGTGCCTGTCGCCCTGGAACTAGACCCGAAATATAGAAGAGACAGGGAAAAAGAGAGTGAAAAAGGGCCCACCCAGACGGGTGGGCGGAGAGAATATAATAAGTTGGAGGAGGGCCATCAAAACATATCCCCGGCTTCTCCCTCCCGCACGGTGAGGTCTCCCCCCAACAAACAAGTAGCGGTACCAAGCCGATCATATCAACAAAAATAGGGGGGGGGGGGGGGGGGATGGGAAGCATTACACACCAACTGTTCGAATGACCCCGGGAGTGCACAGCTATAAGTCCGCCTATCAATGAAGTGACCACCCTCGAAGGATCAGCCTCAGCCTTGACCGCTTTTTGCGATTCTGCCCATACCTGCCCCTTGACCCAGCACCATGTCCAATGTCCCAAGGTATAGGAGTGTCCAAAAACAGTTGGGAAACGCCGCACACAGGTGGGGTGGAAGTCTCTGGGCATCCGAACAGACCGCTGCATGGAGGGGCGTCTTTTCCAGTGCTGCCCCAGGATCTGCACTGCCCACAAGGACCTGAGAGGCCGGAGCAGCCAAATGAGATACACGTTGCTGGAAGTGTCCCTGGGCCGCCGGAGACCGCGCACGGGACAAGGCCACCATCTTCCGCGCAGGTCCAATACCTCCGGAACAGATCAAGTTCACAGTTGGCCGACCACACGGTAGCATACCGTCCGAAGTGTCCGGCTGTACACTAAGCGCGGGGGGGGCCACAACATCTTTCTCTTGTGGGCAGTGTGGAAAGCCACTGCGTATCTGTGGACCAGCATGCCGCCACTGTCCCAACGCTGTTACAACACCATCTAGCTTCCCCCCCAGGACCCCGGCGCCATGAGCAAAGGAGTAATGAAGGGCACCCAGGGCCTCCAGGAGGTCGCCATATCCCAGAGCGGCTCCCTCCGATCGCTCCGCCACACTCCCAAAAGTCACACACCCCCAGTCCCGCTGCGTCCCAGCGGACAGGATGGCCGGCTGCATCATGACAAAATGGCCGCTGGGAAGGCCCGACTCGTGTAGGGGCCAGGACCAAGGGAACAACGCCTCGAGGGCCACGTCGCTGAAGACAAAGATCCCGGGACAGGCACAGATCCAGCCGTTGCGCGGTCACAGGCAACAGTCGCCTCCGCCACGGACCATCTCCCGCAAAGAGCCGGGAGCAGCCCGCAAGGATCAAGGCGGGCCAGGGACGGCGCCCAGGCAGCTCACCAACAAAGGCAGGGGCAAACGCCACAGAATCCGGAAATCGTACACCCGGGCATGCCCTCAGTCCGCAGCGCTCAGTAGAGGGGAGCGGCCACGGCAAAATGCAGGCCGAGGGGGGCTCCACTCCGGTGGACCGGCTCCACCCAGGCACCACAGGCCGCTGTTGTTCAACTGCCACCCGGCCAAGGTGCCCACTCGAGGTCCCGGCTTCGGGACCGCACGGGCCGCAAAGTTCGATCGCTGATTTCTCCGGTTGTATAGCAGTCAGAAACCTCGGAGTCACACGATCGGTTGCCACTTTCACTTACGAACACTTTCTCGTGGTGCAGAATAAGGATCTCTTGCAGGATATCCGTGCGGGGTGCGGAGGCTCACGGAGCCGGGAATCTACGCTGCCGTCTCGATCGCCATCTTGGCTCCTCCCTCACCAATGCTTGTTCTTATCTTGGTCCTTACATTCTCTTAAGATGACTTTGGTGACATGGTGACTAGGTAGAGCCAAAGCTGGAGTTTGCTTAAACTGTCTTAACACAAGCTCTGCAGAAGCGCTAGGAGATTCTGTGTCTTTTCTAAGGGGCAGAATGTGAAAAAAAATCAAGAGGAAGAGGCCTCCTCAAAATGGTGGTTTTTTCTTCTGTGCTTGTCCATAATAAATCAGGAAGATCACCGCCAAAAATGCCCAGCAATCTCTGCCCCCAAGCACATAAAACAGCTTCCTTGCTTTTAACAGGAAAAAGAAAGGTTCTGCATGCACACTACAGAACATTTTACAGCGCAGGCACGAAAGAAGGATGCTATTAAGACATCGAGCATGGGCAAATACACAGCACTTGCTCACCTTATCTTTTACATGACTTGAATTCCCTATTCCTGTCCCAGTCATAGACAGGAGAAAAACAGGAAGTTGTATGGTTTCCATGACCCTTAAGATGTCCTGGGTATGAGCAGAGCTGTAATTTACTTCAAATTTCTCTCTGCTGACATCTTTTTAGGTCTCGCGCCTAGCGTTGCAGTGCGCAACCCTGCTCGCGCAGCGCGAGACCTCTTGTAAAGGGGTTCTGAAAGCTTTCGCCGCCCGCCATTGGCTTTAGACTGTTTTTTTTTTTTAAACGGCACAGGATTGGGCAAAGGCGGGCACATGTCCCGCCTTTGCTCCACCCATTCCCACCGGTGGCCAGCATGGGCAGCAGCGCGCGTGCTGGCCACCGGGGTATATGGGCGTGCCTTTGCCTCCGCGCCTCTGTGGTGCGCATGCAGCACTGTTTTTGGATGACAATAGCGATCGTGACGCGATCGCTTTCAGTGCCGTTTGTTCTTTACTTTATACCGCGCTTTACTTTTAATGTTATAAATAAAGCGCGGGTGCCGCGATGATACCAAAAGTAAAGAAATAGAAAAAAAAATCTATGTCTTTACTTTTGCTATAATCACGGCACCCTCGCTTCAATGTTAAAAGTAAAGCACGGGTGCCGCGATTATAGCAAAGAGTCATTAAGTTTGGTTCATCTCAAGGAGCCTGAAAGCTTGAATCCAGCTGCAATGCCCTGAAGATATCAAAGACAAAAGAACTTCAGTAAGTGCTAGTACCTTGCAGTAGCACTTTTGCGCACTAACCCACAATACTACCGAAGCACTTAACAGGCACAAGACTTTATGCTGTAAAAAGAGAACAATTTAAAGCTTACTCTGACAAATCGCTTTCTCTAAAACACTAACAGTGCAATACTGCTAACAGCGCTTTATGAAAAAGATTCAAGGCAAGCTAATTAGTGCATCTTGAGAGTGTAAAACAAAACTCCAAACCCCCCTGTATCTTCAAGAAAGTAGACCTTTGGAGGAAGTAGAGTATGTGTGTCATGCGCTAGTGAGTTGTGAATATTGACTTTACACGGAGGTACTAAAAACCTGTAGAAAAAAGCTAAAGACTCCAAGCAAGTGCGGTACATTGGGGCTCTTAGCTCTGGTTGGTGAATTGCCTAAACCCCTCCTACAACCTGGCTGAGAGAACCAGGGAAATCAAAGCTCAACCTTGTGAGAGGGTGAGAGAAACTGAATGTGAGTGAAAGGTGTGAATGAGCATATCATTTGTAGTGAACGCAAATGGGTTATTCCCACATCACATGTGAAACACGAAACACACAAGAAGAGTTCAGTCATCTCCACTGAGAGACCCGAACCAGAGTGCTAGTGTGACAACGCGTAGTCAACAGTTGGCCAGTTTTCTTATTTTATCTCAATCCCCCATTCCCTTTGGTGCTCCTTGGAGTGACCGAGCTGTTGGGTGGCCTCGGGGAAAGCTGAGGGGAGTGATAGGACACGCCTCGTACATCGCTTCTGCTGGGCCGGGTCTCACAGGTTAGTGCCTACAAATAACAATGATGTGACAGATTGCTTAACCCCCAATTTCTCCTCAGCATGAGCGATGAATACCAACCGTGTGTGGACCTCTATCATACAATCGATAACCAGTTTACAAGTGCAGGCGAGCGCTAGGAAAATTGCACCTGATGAAAACCTACACCGTGGGGTTCAGATATCATTGTGTGCAAAAAATCACACCTATTCTGAGTTTTTGGGGAATAATATGCAGATTTTGATGTTATTTTGTTATGTTATGTCATGTTATGTTAAAACTATTTATAAAGCGCACGTACACCAGCCAGTTTCTTGCCACTGAGTAACAGGAACATAACCTACTGTTTACCATTTCACTCATCTGCTTGTATGAAGAGCCATGTTTTCAGAAGTTGTCTGAATCTAGAGTCGCATTACAATGCAATAGGTCTCGCATTTGCGAGAGTTTATGCTATTGGCATTGTAAATGACAATGCCTTTTATTTATTTATTTTTTGTTTAAAAAACCAACACATTAATAAAAGGCATTATAATCTACAATGCCAATAGCTCAAACTCTAGTAAATGCAAGACCTATTGCATTGCAAATGCTTGTTTGTAATGACTGGGGCAACGACAAGGGGCTCCTATACCTGGGAAACGTATGAGCTTGTAACACTAGAGGTGTCAGGTTTCAATCACTGAGAGAGCATGGGTTTAGCTCACATAACACATTAAATCTCACACCTGCTGAGAAGGGCTAGAAGTTAAACTATAAATGTGGCTTCAGTCAGAGCTCTTTCATGTGCAGAACTGCTACTGTGAGCTCAGAAGGCGTCGGGAAGAAATCCTACCACGTAGTGTGCCTTTCTATAGACCTCTTCAATTGAATGGGAGTGCCCCTTGGACACACCACAGTGCTGCGCCACTACTTTTGTAAACCATCAGTCTGCTTTAGTGAAGCTTTGATGCAATCTTTATTTTACACTTTTTCTGATTTTAATATAATTTTACTGCTGTCTCTTTTCATGTTGTTGATTTGAAAGAGTAATGCCACTTCCTGAAATGTCATTTTATATATACGGCCTGGGCGAAATTTAAAGAACGTCGGTGTAATTCATGTAATTTCATTAAGGATTGTTATGCGAAATTCCCATAATTCCACTTGCAACACACCGCGTAATTACGCTCCAGTTGGGGCAAAATTTTACAGTGAGCGTACATCAGATCCCGAGCGCCTGTTGCTCTCGCCATTTGTCTTTTTTGCGTCCTCATGCCACAAATTGACATTTCACTGAATAAATTTTATAATTACGCAATAGCAAGTTATGCGAATTTCACAATCCTAATTACTATGTGCAGATCAGTTCTCACTCTTAAGTATTCTCTAAAATTGAGAACTCTGCAACACATTACACAAATGTATTACCATTACAGCAGTAATAGCAACTGGTGCTGCAGTGCAAATTAGAACCAGGAAATTGTTTAAGACTATGGCGGCAAACCGCTCTTTTTCGAGATCTACTACTTGAAAACAAATTTCTTGCGGGCTTATCTACATTTTGGAAACGTTAAAACCCCTCCCTTTTTGTTAGTTACAGAATGTGTGGTAATAACCCCGGGGATAGTGACAGCACCGCCGTTAGGACACAACTGCAGTGAGAAGAGGAGTCCTGCGTGGTTGCTCCTCAGTAAATGTAACTTGACATATTTAAAACTGTGGTGCTTGTCTGCTATCAAATGCTTTATAAAGTTCCCGCCCTGTTTGCCGCCTCTTCCTTGTATGAAAGCGACGAGGTCACGTGACGGCCAGTTCCAATGATGACTGCCTTCCATTGGCTGGGGGTTCGGCTGAAGCCTGCGGGTTGTTTCCGTCAAGTTGCGTCTACTCTTCATTAACTCCCTAAACCCTTCTACCGGCAGAGGCCTCTCGAGTGTACTTAGAGGGCTGAAGGTTTGCATTAGATAGCGCTTTACCACAAGCTGTTTACTGCTCGCGGGCGTACATGGTTAGCATGCTATGCAAGCATAATGGAAGGGGATGGGATGTTCTGTGCGGCCGCGACCAAGAGTTGTGTGCGCGCGCAAAAATAAAATAAACAAGCACTGGCAGCGCGACGCGGGAAGCTTGTAGTAATGTTAAAAAAAGGAAAAAAACATGCTGGTGATGCGCGCGCGCGCAGAAGCACGTGAAAGTGATTGCGCTGGAGGCAGATGGCAGCTACGCACGTGAACGCAAGCGCTAGGCCTCCAAAAGCCTGTGGCAGCACTTTGGAAACCCGTATACTAAATGTCTCGCAGAGCAGTGCATGCGCTGGCTCAGCGAGACCTAAAAAAGTGTATTTCTTTAACAAGTGGAACCTTTGTCATTAATACCTCATAATATAGCACTGAACTGAGAAGTACTTATTAAAAGTGATAGTTTCTAAACATGAACCATCAGGGAACTAAGGGCCAGATGTACGACCATTAGATTTTGTGACTCGAGTCACAATTTGCGAGTCGCAAAATCCAATGAACAACAATGTCTCAGACACTGTTTGCGATTCCCAATGGGGTCGCAAATTGTATGCCTCATGAATATTAACAAGGCTGTTACCATTTGCGGCCCCATTGGGAATGGCTAGCACTTCCAGGGGTGGTGGCCTGCTGGGGTCAGCAGACCACCATGTCTGGGACTGCTTTGTCAATAAAGCAGTTTTGTTTTTTAAAGGCGGCCTTTAAAAAATAAAAATGAAACATTTCAGTTTAATTTTTTAAGGGCAGGCAGTGGTCCCTGGGAAAACATTTGCGCATCCATTCCCAAAGGGGAAGGTGACCCTGGGGGCAATAAACATCTATACATAGGTTTTGGACTCGCTATTTTGATAAAGGACGCCCTTGGCACGCCCCTTCCTAATAGGGAGTCGCTAACCCTATTTTGTGAGTCACTATCAAATTAGCGACTTGTAAAATAGGGATGGTACATTGGGCTGACCCAGGAAGGGAGGGAGCTCTAAACTGAGTGGGCGGGGCTTTGTGAGCAGGGTCGAACTAAGACAGAAATAGTTGCCCACCATTAGTGAATTAATTAGTTACAAAAGTGGCCCATGTTTGGAAACTGGGGCCGTTTAGGAAATGTAAATACAGCTGTTTAAGTGTTTTGCAAGGTATGGAAGACTGAATGGATTTGAGCTTGCGGCAGACAATGTTGTTTTAATATCAGGAAGTCAATGGTAAAACCCGACCCAGCAGACCATAAAACAGGCCCTCAAACAGCCACATATCTGGCCCGATGAACAATTTGAACGGAACAACTTCTTGGTTCAGTCAGTGTAATAATACTGACACTTAATGGCACAGGGTCTGTGTTACACGTTGCCTGCTTCAAAGCTGGCTTATCAAAACACAAAAGATGATGGACGGAATGTTGCACATTGGCAAAACATTCACCCCCAGTCACAGATCTGGGTTTAATCCATCGTTATTTTGCTCACCACGCCACCCCAGTTCAGACATGGCCATATGCAAATCAGTCTTGACCCTGTGCCTCATGGGAACAGTCCAGCCCGAACTGCCAAGCCATGTCTTCCCTGGACCGGAATCAAGCATCCTAGGACCGGTTTCGGGGTTTCACCCCTCTTTAGCCATGATAGCTTGACTCCAGTGGCGTAGTGAGCACGGGACCCACGTCTGGGCATACCTTTCCCACATAGGGCGAACAGCAAAACACACAAGATGATGGACGGAATGTTGCACATTGGCTTATCAAAATGGCATTTCTTTCTGCTATGGCCAACAATGAACGCTGTAGATACAGATGCAAAATTAGCTAATTTCCATTGCTGGAGCATAACATGTTCATCCCTCTCTTGTTCAGGCAATCGTAAAGGCTGGACTCTCAGTCACCAGCTCTTAATATATCTTCAAAAGGATTTGGCAAAATCATACCTAGATATCACTGACAGAGGAAAGGAACTTTGATAAGTCCCCGGACTGGTCATTTTCAGGAATTATAGGCCCACCACTAGTTTGCATTGACCTTAGCATGGGGCATGCTCGGGAAATAATCTTTACCCTGCAGCCACAACAACCACCTGCCTTTACAACGCAGTCACTACCCCGACTGCGATGTTACCACGCGTTCCTTTAATCTGTAAGTTGTTACAGCGACTTTCTTTAGATTTGTTGGACTGGTGTTGGATTTTTAAGTCCAACACTTTCCATACTGTTACATAGACACCCCCTAAAGTAAACCATTGTAACAACTTGCATGGTAAAGTAGCATGTGGTAACATCGGGTAGTTACTGCTTTGCAAAGGCATGCGGGGTAAATGCATGTGGGGTTCCGTCATACAATTGGCATGCTCTGAAGAGAGGTTGTTCTGATTCCACTGTGTAATGGTGACAAGTGTCACTCCCCTGTTCGTGTCAGTACAGATGGCTACTACAGGAAGATTCAGGTGGTTGTTTAGAAACAATCATTGTACATCCAACAGCTGAAGTGAAAGCTTACCATCTGCATGTTCTGCACGGAGAGTTCCGCAACAAAAAGCATGCATATAGTGGATTACTCCCTGTGGGTACCAGGAGTGACGGTCTGAATAAAGACACAGATGCATGTGGCCCCCAGTGTTCAGAGGGAGGGATGGGGTTTTGGGCTGGACTCTGGAGGCCATGGGTTACTCCTCTGGTGTGGGACAGGAGTGTAGTTGGGGAGTTATCAGAGGCAGAGACTCTTGGTTCTCCCTGATACCCCTAGCTCCTAAAAGCTCCCACCCATTGCTTTCCACCTTAGTCATGTTCCAGCAACCAATGTTTGGAGGCCATAGTGTTGTCCAGAGCTACCTGTCAGTGGGAGTTGTGATGACTTCTCCAGCAGGTAGGCACTGCCTGCAGGTACTCACGGAGCTTGGAAGGCAGTGACACGCTGCATACCACGAATACAACTATAGGGGCGATTGGTGCTGGAGAGCATTACAGAGGCTACAGCCCTAAATGGAAGCCCATGTGAAAGGGCTTGGCAATGTCTCTCGCCCTCACCCACACCTCTCAAAACATCTTCATGGGGGACTGCATCAGGCAATGTCCAGAGAGGAGGACTTAGTCTTGCATCGCTTGCATCTCCGTGTGGCTTCGAACAAATGTTCTACAATCAAATGGCTATAGGTACGAGGAAGAACTCCATACATCATGCCTGATACTTACAACAAGCCAGTATGCCAGACGAAAATAGCATCATCTTTAGTAATTAAGCAATGGGGGGCAGTTATTTGAATTGTAAAACATTTCCATACTGTACCTTGGTCCATTTTCCTGGTCCAGCTCTGCTTGGCAGTGATGACTGAAACCAATCCTGACATTTGCCATGTCAAAGGGCACTTCACAATGGTAATTTTTTATCTTTGGGTTAAAATCAGGATTTAAGTGCAACTTTGGAATGGTACAGATCTGCCAGATATGAGATAAGGCCTCTTGGTCTGTTTCAAGAAAAAATGAAATAAAGCAAGCTGTTAAATGGATAAATAAGTGGCACAGTGTGTACGGTGTGTACACACTTCACAACACATGTTGTACAATACATGACATAAAGCACATGCCATATTGTGAAGACCGCGCAGTTAAGCTGCACAGTACACAGTGCAGAGAACATCCTGTAGAGTATGTGCTGCACAAGACTGCTGTACATTGCATACTGCACAGAATATATAGTGCAGCGGGCATTTTTTTAATGTATTTGTGTATTTTTAGATGTGTTGCATAGGACACCAGTGGCATGTAGTTCTAGGCAAACTGCCAAAGCAGAAAGAACCTTAGCAAGATGCCAAATTATGTGGGCGGGTTTATTAAATTAAGTTATCTCGTCACTTTTACTCGTGTTAATGTGGTAGTAACTTATGATTTGTTTGAGCTAGAAACAATTTTTTTTAAAGTCTACAGATTATGCAGCAGATAATGGATTATATGACAAATGTGGCAAATCCATAGTTATGTGGAAAATGCCACAGCCGCAAAATTACATAATTCTTGTGGCCCTGCTTATAGTTTTCCGCCTTTGACAAATCCTAGGGATAGAAAATTTGCACTTTGATAATCCTTGCTAGTACCGTTCAGAAGGGCCTAGCAGATTTAGTTGTCTGCCAGTCACATATCATTAATAAATATCATTATATATATATAAATATTCACAAAAACCAAAGGTTACAGGGACATTATAGATAGGCTCAGATTTCTCTTATACAAAACCATAGAAATTCAGTAGTTATAGTTACCTGACCTAACCATAACTTACGCCCTTGCAATGCATTGCTTATGATGTCATATATTACATCACTCATGACATGGTCAGTGACATCACTGATAACATCATCCAGTGATTGTGAGTGTTTTATAAAGGGTTCTGAGTGTTAAACATACATACTAAGATATCTCAGTGCATTGCGGGGGCGCAAGTTATAGTTAGCTCAACTAACTATAACAGCCGAATTTCTCTGGTTTTGTACGAGTGAAAGGTCCAACTAACTATAACGTCCCTGAAACCTGTGTTTTTTCAGTGAATTTCTAAGGTTTTTTAAATGTTAATTTCTAACTATAATGTCCCTGAAACCTATGTTTTTTCAGTGAATTTCTAAGGTTTTTTAAATGCTAATTTCTAACTATAACGTCCCTGAAACGTATGGTTTTTCAGTGAATTTCTAAGATTTTTTAAATGCTAATTTCTAACTATAACATACCTGAAACCTATGTTTTTTTCAGTGAATTTCTAAGGTTTTTTACAGGCCACGCTCCCTTTCTCCACCACTATGCAAATGCGCCTCTTGGTGCGTTCTAAGTTGGGGGAATAAGTCCCCTTGAATACTGAGGGTCCCTGGGGGCCAACTAGCCCACCAAGGTACCTCCAGTAAGCCCCACACAGCTGGATTGCTGAGAGTGGTACGGGGCAACGTCCCCTTTTTACACCACTCTGCAAACACGCCTCATGGTGCACTGCTGCTTGGGGGAGGAAGTCCACTTCAGTCCTGAGGTCCGCAGGACACAAGGGGACTTCATCACCGCACTAGCAGTGCCCCACAAGGTGCGTTTGCAGAGTGGTGTCAAAAGGGAGCATGGTCTTGTACCACCTCTCAGCAATCCCACTGTGTGGGGCTTACTGGAGGTTTCTGGTGGCCTAGTTGGCCCCCAGGGACCCTCACTAGCAATAGGGATTTAATCCCCCAATGCAGAGCTCATCAAGAGGCGCGTTTGCAAAGTCATGCAGGGAGGGGGAGGGGCCTCCGACGAGTTGCCGTTTTTAAAAAAATGTTATGGGAGGGGGGCCATGTGGTCCCCCTTCCCTTGGCCACTTCTGGCCATGGGGCCTGGCCAGCCTTGTGTTTTTTTTTTTTTAAATTGGAAGGTGGCCGCGTGGCCCCCCTCCAGAGGCCAATTATGGCCCTGGTGACCCCATCCCCTGGGGCCTGGCCAGCCTTTTTTTTAAAAATAAATTGTAAGGGAGGGGGGCCGTGTGGCCCCCCTCCGGGGACCCCATCCGCGGGGCATGGTCTCTTTTTTTTAACTATAGGGAAGAGGGGTCACGTGGCACCCCTTCCCTGGGCCACTATTGGAGCCCATCCCCCAGGGCTTGGCCATTGTTTTTTTCCTCAAAGGAGGAGGACCGCGCGATCCCCCTCCCCAGGCCGATTTTGGCCCCGGGGACCCCATCCCCTGGGGTCCGGCCATTTTTTTTTTAAATAAAGGGAGGGGGCCGCCTGGCCCCCCTCCGGGCCACGTCTGGCCTCGGCCCTAAACTTGGGGACTGTGGGGGGAGCCCCATTGCCCCCATGGTCCCAGCCAGCTCCCCACCTCCTGCGGGAGCCAGCATTGCTTTGGGGCAAGGGGAGCTGCTAACATGCAGCTCCCCTTGCCCAAAAGCAATTCTGCTTCGCTTAAAGGAAGCAAGAGCAGGTTTCCTGCTCTCGCTTCCATGAAGCGAAGCAGAGTTTGCTATGACAGGGTGGGAGCCGCACGGTTCCCGCCCTTTCATAGCAAACAGCAATGTCTCGGGGTGGGCACCCCGGGACATTGCAGGAGCCAGCCTTGGGGGGTGGCGGTCCCCAGGGCCATCGAGGGCTCCAGGAGGGGGACAGCGCGGCCCCCCTCCCTTCATTTGCATAGCCCCGGGGAGGTGGTGGTCTCCAGGGCCGGGGGTCAGCAACAGACCTCCATATTTAAATAAAGTTTGCCCCGGGGAGGTGGTGGTCCCCAGAGCAGTGTGGGGAGGGGCAGGAGCCCCCCCACACTTTTTAATTTTATTTAAGCTCCCCCGAACATAATTTACAATGCCCCAGGGAGGTGGCGGTCTCCGGGGTGCCCCCCACCCATAAATAGTAAAGCCCCGGGAAGGTGGCGGTCCCCAGGGCTGCAGAGGGGCCATGTGCCTCCGCACATAAATATTAAATCAGGATTGCCCCCGGGACCTGGGCCACCCGGGGGCTTTAAAAAACAATGCGCGGGCTTCGTTTTGTTTTTTTAATGTTCTTCTGGAGTCGCGCCGGGTGCGCAAATCCGGTGTTTTTTTTTTAAAAAAATGCTTTTTTGGGCCCTGGGAGTCTCTGTGGGACCCCCAGACCAGGCCTAGGGAGTCAGGGTGTTTTACCCTGCGCCCTTTTCTTCTTTTTAATGTTCCTCTCACTTTTTCCTTCACCCTCGGTACCGAGTCACAAGATGGCTGCCAACACTCCCTGGTTTGAAGTGTTGGCAGCCAATCAGAGGCAAGCTCGTGCTCGGGAGGGCTCAGCCAATCAGATCTCACAATTCTCAAATATCGATATCTGTGAATCTTTAAATATCTCAAAAACTACTGAACGGATTTACACCATTTAATAAAAAGCGTGCTTTCTGGACCAAGAGCTATCTCCCTGCAAAATTTGGTGTAATTCCGTTCAGCAGCTCAGGCTGTAGCCGTGTCTAAAGTTTCCTATTAAAATTAACATGGAGAAAACATGTCTTGGGTCCCCCCTTTTTTCTCAGCCCCCGCTTGACGAATCACCCCGAAACTTTCAAGACAGGAGTTGACCTGAGGGAACAATTCGTTTTTGAAAATTTCATGAAGATTCGTTAAACTGCACCATAGTTATTGGCAAATCAAAAAACGCTTTTCCTATGGAAACAAGGTTCTAACTATAACTATCTATTGGCTACCGCACGTGTGTGTGTGTGTGTGTGGGGGTGGGTGTGTGTGTGTGTGTGTATATATTATATACACAATTACTCATGTGTGTGAGTATATATGTTATTGCTCAAAATGCAGTGGTATGGGAATATGGGAATACATATTTCATCATAATGATTGCCCCCAAACCACTCTGCAGAGCTTTAATATTGTCATGGTTACTAGGATTTGAAAGACCAAATGGGCCAAAGTTATCTAAATGATGCAGCAAAAAATGTGAATTATGCAGCATGTTCTAA
The DNA here is from genome assembly GCF_964204655.1 of Triturus cristatus. Taxonomy (NCBI): domain Eukaryota; kingdom Metazoa; phylum Chordata; class Amphibia; order Caudata; family Salamandridae; genus Triturus; species Triturus cristatus. The sequence goes on along the minus strand of NC_140585.1, from coordinate 1,121,190,704 downwards.
GTCGGTATTATTTTAACTATTTGAGATAGAATTTCTTTCGTAAAATCTGCAAATTCTGCCAATTATGTGGCAAATTATATAGCAAATGCAGTAAATCCATAATTATGTGGTAAGTGCTGAAGCTAGAAAACCCACTGACTGTCACCATTGCAACTTAATTTATCAGCAATGCGTTGAAGAAAGGTAAACAAAGTCCAAACATTCTAATTCCAATCAGTGCTAACTGCCCCAAAATAAACATATAATATAGAAAACACATAACAAGTAACCAGTATAAAATAGCCCGAAATTGCCATCTAGGGGTTCTGACGACATTTATAATACACTCGGCATTCAACCTCATGGTTTGTAAATGTCACCAGAACCCCTCAATGCCAATTTTGAGCCATATTACACAGTTACTCATAATGTATTCTCACCCCTCTTCCAGCCATAAGCTAGTTGATTGTCATTCACTTTCTGTTTCCTCCCATGACAGCATACGATAGTGGGGCATTAGGTCAGCCACTTCAGCCACTGGTTCTATTTCACTGTGAGTGACTGCATTTTTCCCGACGGCATGTGTTGACCTGCATGAAAATGAATGGGTTTCGGTGCGCATAATGGTAGGACAAGGCACTCGTTTTTCATAGTCATCTTTTATGTCAACTTTTTTTTTTTTTTTTTTTTTAGATCTACAAGGCTGCTCACTTGCTGCTCATTTCACCTGCCTTGCGCCACATCCCACTTTAGAAGCCATCTCAGAATGGTATTGCCCATAGTGCGTCATCCGCTTCAAGTTGGCCAATATACTGCCTCTAAATGTGGTGGCTATTTTGAAATTTTAAAACAATGATATACTGTGTACAATAACACTGCACGATGGTTGCTGGCTGCTAGATTTCATTTGACTTTTTATTGCAAGCATACGCCGACCATGTTTAGGTACAGGCATGTTTTCTTTTGTTCTCCTTTCTTTTAATGTATCTTGCATGTGCCTGTTGAGTGAGAAAAAGAGAGAGAGAGAGAGAGAGAGAGAGAGAGAGAGAGAGTGTGTGTGTGTGTGTGTGTGTGTGTTTATGTGTGACAACCAGACAAATACTATCTTTGTGAGGACCGGTGCATTAGGAGGACCAGACCCAGTAGTGTGTTTAGGTACTTTTGAGCGACTGTATCAAAAACTAAAAGTGCAGTTGTATTTGCCTCGGTCTGCTTTATAACCTACCCTACTATCAAAGTGTGGGTGGAGTTAGAATAGTAAATACACACTTCATTACAGTCAATGACCGGTCCTCATATAATAGGTATGTTATTATGTGTGCACGTGTGTGTGTGTGAGAGGGAGCATGTATAACCCAGACTGTAAGAACCAGATCAGTCCTCATAGTGTAGGTAAGCCTCAGTCAGTGGGTAGGTGAATGAATATATAAGTGCATGAATGAGTGACAGAGTCCATGTATGAAGAGTCAATGAATCCCTAAAATCACCAGTGACTGAAGAGATGCTCTCGCCTATAAGGCTGTTGCCATTTCCAATTTGTTAAACTGCACCATAGTTATATAATTAATATAATTTATAGATCTGGCTTGAGAGTGCAGCTCTCTGCAAGATATAATGTTACCAATTCTTTAAACTACACAAAGATTGGGCTTTGGATTCACCCACAGAAGTATTACTCTCTCACCTTATGCTATTGTCAATTTGATGTATGATTCCACCTTCCCTAAAGGGGTTTTATTTGAATGTATGAGGGACTGTTTTACATCTGATACGTACACTCAGTCATCACTATGTTTGCCACATTCATTTCCGAATCTCCTATATGCATTCTATACAGAGTGCAATGCTTTTTTGCATCCTTTTTCCAGCATTGGCAAAGCCAACTGGGCAGGTTTCAGTGTGATAAAAAAAAAACAGAAATATGAGGAAAGTGTATGATTTTGAGGTTTGCAAGGCATTCTGGGAAGGAAAACATAGTGGGATTCACATAAGTCACACCACACTATATTCCCCCCTTGGTTGTATAGTATTTAGAAATACCTGGGCTTTGTAGGTTTCTATGGGTGGCGACTAAGCGCAAGCCCAAATACCGCAGCTTCCTATATCTCCAAAATGGGTTGATTTTGATAGGGAACATGTTATGTCTCCAAATTGCATTTGGGGCCTTTCATTTTGCAAGCACTAAGCCTACCAACAAAAGTCAGGTACCATTTTTATTCAGCGCAGTGTGGGAACACATAATTATCATCAATTTAATTTTCTCCATTCTTGGCTTCTAAACTTAAGCCATTCTGCAAGAAAGAACATGTTGTGCAAAAGGCCTTCTGAATCACATGATAATATGGGTAACCCCGAATTCAGAGTTGTACAAATCACCACTATTCCTAAACTAACTATCTTGGGAACATTTCAAAAGTGTATACGCTTCCTACACACCTATTTACCATTCATTCGATTTTACCATATGAATTGAAGCATAGCCAGAACACAATGAAAAATCATTACAAGCTGCAGCTCAGTTGTTTGTCTCTGGGTATTCTGTGTTTTGGAAAACCAACAAATACTATGTATCTCTGTATTCCTATAGAAGTGTCTAAGCGACATAACAGTACATTACTTTTGTAAATCGGTCACAAGGGCCAAAAAGTACAGATGAAAATGTTGTCATCTATTTCTATTTTTCCTATTCTTTTCCATTGTTTTTTATTTCAATGATTAGTTTCTTTGAGTGAATCAGAAACGATTGACACACATAATCCCTTGCTGAATTCTGACTTTTGTCTCGTTTGGACATGTATAGCTTTCCAGGGTCACCAGTGGGCATCACAGCTGTTTCCACCACAAACTTCAAGTAAGTTGAGACCACAAAAGATTGGAAGAAGGACTACCACAAACTGCAAGTAAGCTGAAACCACAAAAAATAGGAACAAGCATTGGCATAGCCAATCGGTCTCACATTTGGGACCTTATAAGTGTTTAGCCATGCAACAGTTGCTTAACTAAATACTTATAAGGTCCCAAAAGCGAGACCTATTGGCTATACAAAGCGGCCGTGCGGCCGCGAAAGTAAAAGTGATCGCGATCACGATCAAACATCAAAGCGGCCGCTAAAGTGAAAGTAATTGCGGTAAAGCGCGGCGCACGCGCCCGCTCACATGCACTGTAGCTCCAGGCTGGCCTGGTAGCACTTTTTGGAGCCCTCTCAATAAGTCTCGCCAGACCAGCGCATGCGCTGGGTCAGTCGAGACCTAAAAAGGACTACTAATTAGAGAAATGCAAAGCTCTGGTAAAAATAGTGGGTTTTTTACAAGTCCGCAAGTCTGGTTTGTTCTGAAAGCTAGGAGAATGATATTAGCACAACAAAGCTTTTGTTGATGCCATTTTTAGAAGAAAAACTATTCTCTCTTGCATATCACTTTCCCATTTTTCTAGAAAACAAAATGTTGCTATATTTTGAGTATATTCTTCATCCCCCTCCAGCTGAATCCACAAACTCTCTGTACCAATATAATGCTCAACATATGGCGAAAAATTAGGTAAATTTGGTATGGATACCTTTAGTGGCAAAAGTTTTGAAAGGTTAAGTGCAAAGCGCGCCAAATATCAAAACAGGCATTGGCAAAGCCAATCCAATTGGCATTAGTTACCAGCATTTTGGCTTTGCCAGTCCTTGTTTTGTTTTCATCACTGCTTTTGCAACAGTTTATTAATGGTGGAACTGCTGGGACCACACCAATATATAAAAATAATTACCTGAAAGCAAAAATATTTGAAGTCTTAAAAAGCACACATTGCGATAGTAGCCTCTGGCGCACAGGGTACTACTTGGTGATGTTTGAATGTGCCTCTTGAGAAACAGCAGCATGCCATCAGTCACAGGGAAGTTTACCAATGACCAATTGCTGTATTCTGAAGGAAAACAATACAACAAAGCAATGGAGATAGATAGATAGATAGATAGATAGATAGATAGATAGATAGATAGATAGATAGATAGATAGATAGATAGATAGATAGAGATAGAGATAGATAGATAGATAGATAGATAGATAGATAGATAGATAGATAGATAGATAGATAGATAGATAGATAGATAGATAGATAGATAGATAGATAGATAGATAGATAGATAGATAGATAGATAGATAGATAGATAGATAGATAGATAGATAGATAGATAGATAGATAGATAGATAGATAGATCAGGCTAAAATGACAACACTGAAGCAGGAAATGTTTCAGTGGCTAAGGTGTTAAAGCCCAACGTATTGGCTTTGCCAAAGCTTGTTGTATGTTGTGGTGATGGCAACTGGAATTACGCCGCAAGGGAGCACCAAATTACGTGGCAGGTTCACTAGATTATGAGACATGGAACGGCAGATTATGTAGCATAATGCAGCACATTTTGTGATAGATTTCACCTCAGCACCACTGTAGTAATCAAATACAGCAATAAAGAACTGAGAGATGACCAGTCAACAACCTTTTCGAGGGGCCTTCCACTGTGCATAAATACGAGTTCCCACATTTCAGAAACTTGTAATCCTTATTCAGCTAGAATCAGGTTTTTGGTGTTTGTTGTTGGTGTTAAAATATGCAAAATATCCAGCAGGGGATGGATTAAGTGGCAAATGCGGCAAATCCAAAATTATGCGGAAAACACCGCCGCCGCACAATAACATAATTCAGTTGCATGGTTGTTGTGGTCAATAAGCTATTTTATTATGGCGGGAGGTTCTGGAAAGGACCAGGAGATGGAGCCAAAGCATGCTACAAACATAACCCAACTAACAACAAGGCCCCATGGTCTTGGAAGAAGACCATTTCGTGCGGCCATTTAGCGAACCAGCCCCAGAGAATTGTCCCGTGCAGTCCAGACGGTGGCGCGGGCCACAAGTCATTTTTTACGGAGGGAAGTTACGCTTTCACTTCCCCCAAGGCAAATGCAGCCGATGTGCAAATAAAATGTTAGGTGATTTAAAATATATCATTACAGAGAAAGATTTTCTCCCGGAAATGCAGCTTGTAGAATGGCTTGTAGTGTCCCTTTGGAAATGTAAACAGTCTGCAACCAAACTTGCATGTCTGCATTTTTATCGTATTTCTTTCCACCTTCAGTGTTCAGCCCTCATTCTCTCTGTACATTTAGCATCTGTCCTAGTCCTTTAACACTAAGCTAATGACGCAATCCACCCTCCCCCATCGCAAGAAAGCAGTCATCCAGAGAGGAGCCTCGTATGCCCTGGGAAAGTGTTAAAAAAAGCCCAGCGATGCATTCACGCCTGAGCTAGAAACGTATTCTTAGCAAAATGTTTCCAGGTCACCGTGTGAATGTGCCTCTTCTTCAGGTTGCCGTGTGGGCGAGGTGTGAAACCGTGTGTCACAGCCTGCCACCTGGCCACTGTGAAACCCACGCTTCCTAAATAGGCAGAGCTGCCAAGTTTCATATTGTTCCATCTCCTGTGCAGAGTCCAGTGCTTGAAGCCCTTTTGTCCACCCCCTAAATTCTATCCTTTCCCTTTCCCTGTCTACTAGCCTGGTGCAAAGCTCTCTGACCACTACTGCGTAATACCTCCTTAATGCCTGGATTACTTACCAGTAATGCCTTGATTACTTACCGATAATCTTCATTACTCTGAGTTGTGCTCTTTGCCCAATCCTGTATTCCACACCCTCCCTGAGAGATGCATTATTGAAAATGTTCTTTTTTTTGCAGTTTTATATAAGGCAAGTCGATCCAAAGGTATTGGAGCGATTTACATGAGCACGAGTTACATTACACAAGGATACATTTTTGCTTTCTTAGAGACGGGGATATTAATTAATTTGCCCAGAATCACAACGATGTTGAGCCGGCGCCGAGACTTGAACCTGTTTCCCCAGTTCCGAAGTCGGCAGCTCTGGCTGTTACGCCACATCCTCTCGGTATGTACAAGAAGTGTGCTGAGAAGGGGCCACATATTTTAAACATCCCTTTGAGGGAAAGGGGTGAAGTTTTATTTAAACAGTGTATATTTAAGTTAGGTTTTACTGGAGCCTTTGTCTGGGTGTGGGTCACCCTCACAGATTAAGACCTGGACAAGAAAAAGGGTCAATACTGTAATCAGGATTACCAGTCAGCAGACTGGGGTCCAGGGTCTCAAGGACAGGAAGCACAATACAATCGACAAGATTGTTTGGGTAAAAAATACAGTTAGGCCCCATCCAATAAAACAGCGATGACAACCATTTTGTAAACACAAGAAAGGTAGATAAGACTATTAAAGCACATGTTTTGGAAATGCTTCACAGGGTGATTCTCTTACTGTTTTTTGTCTTCTCGCTTTTCAGAAATATGAATGCTACCTAGGGGGTTACCTTCTTTGGTTGAGTCCTTTCCTTGGAAAATATCTCTATGAATAGAAAAAAAGTTTGATGAATTAATTACATGAAGGTTAGCTCATGAAAGATGCTATTGTACAATTTTGTAATTAAAGTTGATAGCATAATGAACCAACTGCAAACATTTCCAGTGCCACTAAAAGAGAAATCTATACCCTGCCCTCTGTCAACCTTTATATGGAGGCCTCACAAAGAAAACTATCTTAGGCCCTGAGTAAGCTCAGCTCAGAGAAGGGTGTGACATTTATCGCACCTGATATGTTATGTTATGTTAATTAATTTTCTAACGCGCACAGCTACTCCGAGGAGTGTCCCGGCGCAGGTGCTGGAATTTATCGATGCAATTACTGCCAGCAACATGGGGTATACAATTCAGCTTTTGGTGTTAATGCACCAAAACCCCCATGTCCAGTTATTTACCAGGAGTGTTTACATGTTCCATTTTGGTAGGACTGATGTGTCTGAAGCATGGTGGTGCTGTGCTACTCGCAGTACTCATAGTTGCGACACATGTCGTAACTAGAGGCTTGCGCACATATCACAATTAATAAGAATATCTGTAATGTAGACGTAGAACGGGATTTGCCTTACAATGCACCTTATACTGAGCTGCATTAAACTATATGACCCATAGCATGTCTAAAATGGCGCCCATCCAAGTACGAAATTTAGATTGTATTTGATTAAAGTACTATTGCACTGGCTGGGCTTTTTTCCCAGTAATTCTTCCATTATAAACATGACTTTGTTAGCCAAATTCAGACTTTCATACCTGAAGTTGGGAGTTCCCAATGGAAATCTGCACCCCGCTGCCCAAACAACTAAACATAGCATTTGTCCCACACTTTTCTAGCACAGCCCCAGCTGAACATGGTGTCAGGCGAGCATGTTAGGGTAGCCGTTTATAGGGCCGAATCTGCTTACCCCTTGTGCGTATTTGGTCCTGATTCTGAGGGATGCATCTTGCTGACTCTCTCTGCAGCCACCAGAAGTTTGAGTAGTACCCTTTCCAAGTTAGCAAAGGTCTGCCTCATGGAACCATCTTTGAAGACACTTGCAAGCAATAATGGCAGCTGTAAAGAGATAGATTTTATTCCCAAACATACAATGTTGTCATTGATTGTATATTAAAGATTGAAGATTAAAGATTGAATCAGTCCTAATCAGTTTCTTGTAGCAGCATGAGTTATCACACGTGGAACACATGTTTAAATTTTGAAACACTTAAAGAAAGATAAAAATAGACTAGCACCCTCTAGAAAACCAAGGGAGGGAGGGTGTGGGCAATCCAGAACAGACAACAACTGGAGAGAGGGAGGTGGGCAAGCCAGAACAGACAACAAATGGAGTGAGGGAGGGAGACCTCGTCATGGCCTCCACACAAATGGACTAAACACCGAGGCTCCTACCTTCTATTCTTCTATTCCTCACCCTTAACACCCCTCCACCCACACCGGACTCCCTGGACTGGCACTTCGAGCTTACTCTAGCGAGACTAGGGGTGCTCCCCCACCACCCTCCCCCCTGGCTCACCCACCATGACATTAACTTTGGGATCTTCCTCCGACCGCTGAGACCTATCTAGCTGACCGATGCCCGGTGGAGCTACCTGTTAGCTAAAGAGGAGTTGGGTTGTGGATTTCCCCCTCGACCATAACCTACCAAGCCAGCCATTGGGCAGACTTTCCTTTGTCTCACTGTCGTTTTCTCCCCCTACCCTTTTTCCCTTCCCCCTACCCTTCTACACCGCTTTTTTCGTCTTCCTATGCTCTTTAAAATGTTTTGCTTTTTAACCGAGACCTAGCTATTTGGCCTTGGCCCGGTGAAGCTACCTGATAGCTAAAGAGGAGATGGGCCTTGGACTTCCCCTTAGGCCGTCACCTACCCAGCCGGACTTGGGGATGATTTACTTTCGTCTCACCGTCGTTTCTCCCTCTTACCCTTTCACACTTCCCTTCTACGCTCCATTTATCTCATCTCCTATGCTCTTTAAATTTTTTACTAGTAACTTATGTAACCTGTTAACTGATGTAATTTTGTAACTTTGTGGTGCTTCATGTAAAGCGCTCTGATACCTCCGGGTCTAGCCAGCGCTATATAAAACTCAATAAATAAATAAAATAAATAAGGGCAGGGCAAGCCAGAACAGACAACAAATGGAGTGAGGGAGGGCAGGGCAAGCCAGAACAGACAACAAATGTAGGGAGGGAGGGTGCGGGCAAGACAGAACAGCCAACAATGGAGGGAGGGAGGGCGGGGCAAGCCGGAACAGACAACAATGGAGGGAGGGAGAGTGGGGCAAGCCAGAACAGACAACAATGGAGGGAGGGAGGGCGGGGTAAGCCAGAACAGACAACAAATGGAGGGAACGAGGGCAGGGCAAGCCAACACAGACAACAATGGAGGGATGGAGGGCGAGGAAACCCAGAACAGACAACAATGGAGGGAGGGAAGGCGGGGCAAGCCAGCACAGACAACAATGGAGGGAGGGAGGGAGGGCGTGGCAAGCCAGCACAGACAACAAATAATGGAGGGAGGGTGCGGGCAAGCCAGAACAGACAACAATAGAGGGAGGGAGGGCGGGGCAAGCCAGAACAGACAACAAATGGAGGGAGGGAGGGCAGGGAAAGCCAGAACAGACAACAATGGAGGGAGGGAGGGCGGGGCAAGCCAGAACAGACAACAATGGAGGGAGGGAGGGCGGGACAAGCCAGAACAGACAACAATGGAGTGAGGGAGGACGGGGCAAGCCAGAACAGATAATAATGGAGGGAGGGAGGGTGGGGCAAGCCAGAACAGACAATAATGGAGGGAGGGAGGGCGGGGCAAGCCAGAACAGATAACGAATGTAGAGAAGGAGAGCGGGGCAAGCCAGAACAGACAACAATGGAGTGAGGGAGGGCGGGCGGGGCAAAGCAGAACAGACAATAACGGAGGGAGGATGGGGCAAGCCAGAACAGACAACAATAGAGGGAGGGAGGTCGGGGCAAGCCAGAACAGACAATGACTGGAGGGAAGGTGGGCGGGGCAAGCCAGCACTGGCAACAATGGAGGGAAGGAGGGTGGGGCAAGCCAGCACAGACAATGAATGGAGGGAAGGAGGGCAGGGCAAGCCAGCACAGACAACGAATGGTGAGAAGGTGGGCGGGGCAAGCCAGCACAGACAACAATGGAGGGAAGGAGGGAAGGGTAAGCCAGCACAGACACTGAATGGAGGGAAGGAGGGCGGGGCTAGCCAGAACAGACAACAAATGGAGTGAGGGTGGGCAGGGCAAGCCAGAATAGACAACAAATGGAGGGAGGGAGGGTGCGGGCAAGCCAGAACAGACAACAAATGGAGTGAGGGAGGGTGCGGGCAAGACAGAACAGACAACAAATGGAGTGAGGGAGGGCGGGACAAGCAAGAATAGACAACAACTGGAGGGAGGGAGGGCAGGGCAAGACAGAACAGACAACACTGGAGGGAGGGAGGGCAGGGCAAGCCAGAACAGACAATAAATGGAGTGAGGGAGGGCAGGGCAAGCCAGAATAGACAACAACCGGAGGGAGGGAGGGCAGAGCAAGCCAGAACAGACAACAAATGGAGTGAGGGAGGGCAGGGCAAGCCAGAACAGACAACAAATGAAGTGAGGGAGGGCGGGACAAGCCAGCACAGACAACAATGGAGGGAAGAGGGCAGGGCAAGCCAACCAAGACAACGAACAGAGGGAGGGAAGGGGTATGCCAAGATGGACAACAAATGGAGGGAATGTGGGAGGGTGGTGGAAGCCAACACGGATAACAAATGGAGGGAAGGACGGTGAAGGCAAAACAACAAGGTCAACAAACGGCCGAAGGAAGAGAGGATGGGGGCAAGCCACCATGAACAGCGAGAAGAGGGAGCGTAGTTTGCGGCAAGCAGACTGGCAGGGAAAGAACAAGGCGGGGGAGATATAAACGCGACTGCCAGCTAAAAGACACACTCTGGTAGAGTGTTTAAATCCAACTGGACCAGAAACCCGGCCTGGAACTGACTGTGGAGCATTAGAGAATGGAATCACATAATGATACTGAATCATTTTCTTGAAGGTTTTCTCAGATGATATTGTCTCCCTTGGACAAAAGTAGCCCTTATGGTAAATATACCCTCGGAGGTGCATTCTCTAAGGCCGAAAGTCCACTCGTGGCTAGGACTTGGAGAGCTGTGCCCCTCTCGCTAGGACTTGGAGAGCTGTGCCCCTCTCGCCCTGTTTGTCGTTTTATGGCCTTCCCCTACACCAATCTATGAGTCCACTGGAGCTAATGATGACATTCTCAAAGTGCAACCAGATATATAGTTCAGGTGAAATACTACCTCTGCATAACAAGCTATGCAGACACTGACCTTAGGTGGCAGCTGATTGTAGTGCAGGGCTCACAAAACTGTTGGCCTTACTTTCCTCTGCTTCTCCAGGTATGAGCGAGAGAGAGAGTGTGTGTGTGTGTGTGTGTGTGTATGTGTGCGTGTGCGTGTGTGTGCTGTATGACTGGAACACTGTGTGCCGCACGAATGGTGACCTGCTACCTGCATGCACAAAACGTCGATTCCCGTTCAGGTTAAAAACAGATAAATCCTGTTTATTTTTTCAAGTATGATACCAGGGTGCTGAAGCTTTTTTTGTTGTGGTTCTCTAAAGTTGCTGATGCATGTGCAGTCCTGAAAGGGTATGCATTTTTGGAAAATTGTATTATTTGTTTAACAATTTCTGACAAGTTCCTGTATAATCTTATCTTTGTAAATCTGCTTGTTTTCTGTTTCTAGATTTAGGCATATTTTGAACTATGGGAAATATGTTTTAGGAGAGCTTGTGTTTCGTTCGATGAAAACACACGCATCTTTACTCTAATGCAAGAGGAATCGTTTAAGATCAAAGCAAATCATGTGTATACCTTCTCGTAAAGCTGCAGTTGTGTGAGGTTTTCTTTGCTTATGCAATTCATATTATGCTTCCTATGTTGCACAAAAATCAGATCCCACAGCTTATCCGCACCTGTAATATAAAAAAAATGTTTTATTCGGAAGTTTATTAACATATCAGGTATGAAAATATAGTTAAAGACTGGGGACAAATTAGATGATGGGAGTGGCCTCAAAGCTTTTAAAGCTGGGAAAAGCGACATAAATTATAAGGGAGACATACTTTGCTAAAGCTAATAGGTATTGAATGAAAAACCTACTAGGCTTTGCCAATGCTTTTTTTGTCCTAGATAGCTTACAAAAATGTGTGTGCATCCACAGTGAGCATGTTAAACAGGTTTGTAAAGCCTAACTAAAGATGGCCACCAGCGCTTAAATTGCACACAAAAAAAAATGCGTCAGCGCTCACATCACGAAGCCACTGCAGCTTCCAGCCACATTGCCCCTGTCATTGGGCCAGTGATAGTAATAACACAACTACTAACCATCACACTCCCACAAGTGTCACAATTTGGACTATTACAGGCACCCAAAGCTATAAGAGTGGCTTGGGCAGCAGATAATAGTCATTTCTAATGTATATTGAATAAATAATTAACTGTTGTTTTGGTCATCTCTAAATTAGCTACACAGCGCCACCTTGTGGAAGACTGTCAAAAGCGCCAGTGTTGACAATTAAGTGCCGGTGCTGAGCACTGGAAACCACTGGCTCAAATTAAGCACAGATGGCCACTAGGGTAGCTATTTTGGAGTGGTCAGAAAAACATTTTAAGATGCTGCTCAATCACAACTCCATAGGCAGCAAAAATAAAATAAACAACTGGGATGGGGCAGCAGGGCAAACTGTGTAGGGGCAAAAATGGGGGGCAGGCATGAGATTCGGAGAAGGATAGGCAGGGAGAGGGAGAGCAAGAAATAGAGAGAGAGAGAGAGAGAGAGACAGAGAAGAAGCAGTCCCTGCCATGCACTGAAAAGCTATCTACTCAGGATCAGGGAAGTGGGACGGACATCAATGCTATCAATATGTGACCAAGGTGCTGACCCAAAACTCGCTATAAGTATACAATATGTATTAGCCAGTACCTAAACATATAATGACTGGGTGTTTCTATGATATTGTATTGTGGGCCTGCCAATGACCAAAAAACGGATTGGCTAGAACTTCTCTTTAATTTCCTAAATCTATGTATATACACCAGGAGAATTAGAATTTTAGGTATAGGATAGCTTCTTTAATAGATTTCAAAGTCCTAATAACTATGACACGCGTAGGTTGCACATATAGAACCAAGAATGTTTTGTCAATTAGCAAAATAGTGTGAATTTAAACCTTTTTTGTGAACCAGGCCTAGTAGATTTACTATTAAACATGCGGTTCTGTATTTCAGGATCTTCTTAACATGGACAAAGGTAAACCCACAGAATTGATTATATCACTAAATATTTCAGCCCTGTAGCAGAGCAGCCTAAGGTTTTTTGAGCCTTTTAATCACACTGTTGCCCAGATATACTATAGCTTTGTTACAGCGCTAGTACAACACAAAGCAGTGCAAAGATGCAGCAGTGGCTTGCTTCTGGCGCACAAGTTGTTTTGCATGGGAAAGGCACCCATTTTACAGCATCAAGTTCACTTTGCATTGCTTTGCACAAAGAGAGCATTAGTGGTGGCGGGTCAGTATAAATCCCTATAGGAATTGACACAAAGCCCAATCAACTAAGATTGTCTCACCCAACTTTGTGTCCAAAACTAATGCCTAGTGGAAGCACACACAAGCAAGGGGGAATGTGTTGATGTCCCTGAGAACTGGCACATTGCATCTGTGCTGCAGTGCCCAAAACATTCAAATGCGCCTGATCCCTTTGCAGGTGTCTATGCATAGGAAACTGTCCTGGAACAGAATGCCTCATGTACAAATCCTAATTACGACCATAACCTCTGTGCTGTGGCACACAGCTGTGCTTTGGGCAAGGCAAAGGGTTTGTATGTCAAACAGGGGGAAATACAAGCAGCAGGCCAATCTTTGAAGATATGGGGCTGTACTGTGTTTCCCCTTTGCTCAAAACAGCACCGTTAATTTGAATGCTGCAATGCATTGCATAAAATCTTAGTAAATCTGGGATTAATTCCCCCCTGAGCAAGTATGTGGGGGCTAAACACACATTAAGGAACTCTATTTATTTCTAAAAATGAATTACAGTGCACATTAATGTAGATGTGTCACGACTCAGTCAATTATGGCCATAGCAGTGTTAAGGCTACTTTGGATTTGGTTTTATGAGCCTTTTGGTGGCTAGCTATTCATTTTGATGTTGAAAGAATATGTATTTACCTGCCATGTTTGTGCTTGGCATAAACCTTTACATTCTAAGCCTTTGGATTTTTGCAGCTTTTTAGGTGGGCATTGAACCATGGCATACAATCTCGACATTTGTTTTACTGATCTTCCCCCTACTGAAGAATATTGTGTGAAAATGGTGGTGGTAGATACTTTTGTAATGGTGGCCAGTTTTTCTTTATTCAAAAAGCTATCAAAAGCTGAAGAAATGGCTCAGTTTTTTGACAAAAATATTTTTCATCTTCGTGGTTTACCTCATAAAATCATTTATGATAGAGGTACTCAGTATCTATTACACTTCTAGAAGACAATATGAAATACGTTGGGAATAGAATAAGTTCTGTCCTCTGGTTATCATCCTCAACACAACGGACAGACAGAGTGAACTAATCAAAGGCTGCAGTAATATTTGCAATGTTACTGTATTGCCACTCAGAATTATTGGTTTTCACAACAACCAATGACGAGTTTTATTATACCAATGCTCATCTTAGTACTACTAAGGTATCACCTTTCTGTTGCATGCAAGGTTTCTATCCAGGGTTTTTTGCATCACCTCGTCAAATAGATCCTTTAATTCTAGCTAGTACAGAATGTTTGGTGCAATTAAAGGACATAGACAACTTATTTCAAAAAGCTTTACATCATTCTAAAATAATGCCGAAGAAGGATTCTGACTTCTTATTATATTGGGAAGAAGGTTTGGTTGTCTTCTTCATTTGTTCTGGTTCATACATTGTCAGTTATGTTTCACCCATGATGCAATAACATATTAAGTTATTCCTTCTGTTTGTTGTAGTCACTCCATTTCCGCTGCACCTGTGAGAAGGTCCCGTCGTGGGTAGAGGATGATTCCAAGCCTGTGCTGCAGTAGCCGACTACCAGATTACCGAATGGCACACAGAATGTCAAACCTGGCTTCTTCTTTGTTGGATCATGGACACCGTGTGTTCCTGGGGGAAGGCAGAGCTGTGCCGTATAAAGTGCTTAATCCAAGAAAGTAGTCTCTTCAGTGGCAATCCTAGGAACTTCCCAATCCACGATATGACAGAGTTTCTTCATCTGCAGTTAGTTTTTGTTTACCGATATAAAAGGCAGCACTTTGAAAGTGGGGATCCATTGCATTCATCGAGCTCAACGCCCCCTTGCTATTCATTTTTGTCCTTGATTTTTCCCAGCAGATTTGGACTACCTGGGAATTTTTCTTTCTCTGTTGCCCTATTAGCTTTTGCTATTTGTACTGTTAATTTTCTTCCAAGCAATTTTAGACCAACTCAATTTTGGATCATATAAATCTGAAACCTTTATTGTGCGTGGGCATTTTCTCCTTCTAGATGTCAGAGGGAGTTTAGTGCCTTGCTATTTATCAGTCATCATCAACCAAGATTTACATAAATTGCTGAAGTAGGTTTTTTCTATTGTGTATAATATTCCGTGCAAGGTGGCACCATGACTACTGTGAAGAGTCACCCTTTCTTCAGGCATTTTCAAAGGACACTCAACAGACCTAAATCGCATCCAGCTCTTGACACCATGTCAGACTTAGAAGTAATAGGAAAGATGTGAGTTGGAAGTAATCACTCAATGCAAAGGATCAATTGCCATTGTCAGGGATTATTTTCTACAAGAAGAGTGAAAGCATCTTTGGGAGTGTGTATCATAGTATGGATACCGTTACAAGACTTGAGGAATGAGAGTGTAGTGATTTGCCAGGCACATGGTTGCCATATGACTGGCCTGAAACAATGAATGGGAGTAATTCAGATGATAATTTTGGATGTATGAAGTTAGAACACAAACTATTACAACGCATACCTTTACAACGTGGTTTTTTTTTTTTGATAAACAAGTTTTATTGTTTTAAACAGCACAATAACAACAACGTGGTTTTTACAACGCAACTTCCAGTATAACGCATGCCAGCACAACACAAGACATTACAACGCATGTTCCATTACAGCGAAAATTACTATTCTAACACCACTGGGTGCTTACCTCAGGGAAGGTGCTGGTCAGTGAGGGATATGTGTGTAATGGCATGCGGTGTAATGGAACTTGTGTTGTATTAACTGTGTTGCAAAGGCATTGCGTTGTAATGCCTGAGTTGTAATGGATGTTTCCCAATAATTTTGCATACCTTCAGCATTTGCCCCTGCTAGAGAAACAAAGCTTGGGGTAAACATAAAGTGTGTTCCCCTAGTTTATCTGTTTGTAGGTATGTGTATGTTAGTTTGCTGGCAGGGAGAAGTAGAGAGGTGAACAGAGATACAATTGATAATAAACATGGAGAAATATTAAATTACCAGAAAAATAAGTATAAGGTAAATGCTGATGCATTATATATGTAACGTACATAGTCGCTTATGGGGGTAACTAAGATAAAGTTTAAAAGGAATGTCCGGAACTGTACATTTTCCTAGTCAATACTTGCATTCAAGGGGATACCTCAAATGCATTTCACAAGAGGAGCAGAGCATTATTCAGTTTCCTGGAAAATATTAACAAAGTTAATTCATGTGTTTTCGAAAATAGACAGTTCTCCACTTTCTAGGAATAAAGTTATAAAGTCAACACAGATGCAATTGAACAAGATTGCTCATACCTGGGATAACAACACAGGGAAGCCTGGGGTGCATGCTAAGAGTTGCTAAATTAGATAGTTGTAGTAAAATTTGAGCCTTTGATGAATACAGGTTTGATTTAAAAGGCACACAGCAATTGACCTTGCGTTGCTGACGGTGCCTGAAAAGAAAATCCTTTGTGTTTTAAAAAAGCTCCCATATAGATATATGTTCCAAGAAGTGAAAGTCCCTTGTAAGATTTGTAAAATGTCAGAGGACAAAATAACTACCCTAAGCCCCTGCAATGACGAAGGTCTTTGGTTTGCTTACTCGCTAAACTTACTTGGAAATAATGGAGAAGCAAATTTAAAATGGTGAGACCTTATCAACCAATTAATGCCTGACATCGCCATTTCCCCATGGTGCATCAGCCAATGATATATATTTTCAAACGTTTTACCATTTACCTCAGACACCATTACCTGGAGGATGCCTTGGCAATGGGACCCCTAGGATGACTGGGACACAGTGGACAAATGCAGAATTAATGGAGCCAAGGAATCAGAGAGGGGTAGGGTGGCCAACTGGCATGGGTGCAAATTCAGGACGGTGAGTGTAAAAATTCAGGCCAAAGGGTCAACATTCAGGAAAAGAATTCAGGACAGGAGGTCAAAATTCAGGATAAAACATCGGGACAAAAGGTACGTTTTACAGACACATCAGAGGAGGTCATGGAATAGTATATAAGTAAGCCCATCCCTATCCAAACATATTCAACCATTTGCAAACCTATCCATCATGTATCCTTTCATCCATCATTTCACTCATCCATCCCTCCATCCACCCTTTCACTCATCCATCCCTCCATCCACCCTTTCACCCTATCCATCTGTACACTCATCCATCAACTCTTCCACCCATCCATCCACTCCATCCAGCCATTTACCCTTTCACCCATCCAACCATCCTTTCACTTACTCATCCATCCACCCAGTCATTCATCTTTCCACCCACTCACCCTTTCTGTCATCCATCCATCCTCCCTTTCTCTCTCCATCGACCCTTTCACTTAGCTATCCTTCCTTCCATCCATCCACCCACCCATCCATCCATCTACTCATCCACTCATGAATCCATCCATTGACCCTATCACTCATCCACCCTTTCACTCCTTCACTCATCTATCCATCCTTTTGTGCATCTACCCTCCCTTTCACTCACTCATCCATCCTTACATCCACCCCTTTTACTCATCCATCAACACATTCACCTGCCCATCAGCCACCCTTTCACTCATCCATCCATCCTTTCACTTATCCATCCACTCTTTTACCCATCCATCTACCCTTCCACCCATACATCCATCTATTTACCTTTTCTCTCACCCATCCTTCCACTCACTCATCCATCCATATATCCTTTCTCACATTATCCATCCATTCACCCTTTCATTCATCCATTCACCCTTTCACTAATCCATCCAGCCATCTATCTATCCCTTCACTTACTCACTTGCCCAGCTTTTCATATTAATTATGAGATGAGCCTTTCTCTGCAGAATTGCAGACAGAAGAGGCCCATCAATAATTTCACCCTTGCTGTAGATCCTAAAGTAAGGGGTGGGGGTAGGGTTCACTATGCCCCTGCACATAGGCAATCTGAAAAAGAGGAAGTCATAAGTCATGCATGATGCACAGTGCCAGGCCATGTGGTGACTGTGACATGGTGGTGTTTCCAGGGCTTTAAGAGGAATGAAAAAAAGTGGGGGGGGGGAGGGGGGGGGGGGTTCGCGCCAAAGAGGGTGTTTGATGTAATTAAGGGTGTGACTTAAAACACCCAAGCCAAAAATCTGCGCTTAGTACAGTGTGCCTCCCTACTGGTATTTTGCCTCTCCTGTCATTGTATCCAGATATATAGCACAACAAGTAAAGTTACACCTACAACAAGCGAGAACTATTGGCTTTGTCAATGGTTGTTAGTTGCATAAAATAAAACAGCAGCAACTATGTTTTTTTTAAATATAATATTGAAAATGCATCAGTTCTAAGATGATGAGACTGTGAAAGAACTCTAGCCCCATCTTTTTAACTTGTTTCACCGTCTTCCATCTGACAGAATGCCCTGCCCTAGGCCGAGGCTGGGGGAGACCCACCCAGGGGCGTAACTCAGGCCCACACAGCCCCCGCAGTGCGGGGGCCCCCAAGCTCCAGGGGACCACTCAGCACAGCACTTCGGCCAGAGAGCTCCTGAAAGAGTCCGGAGAGGGCCCCTCCACGTACCTTGCAGGGGGGCCCCCTCAATTATCGTTACGCCACTGGGCCCACCACATGCTTTGCAGCCCACACTGGGCCATTGTCATTCTGTATGTGGCATAAAGAATGATATAGGGTGGGGTGGGGCTGCTCTTGTGCTACGAGGATGAGTGCAGGCGGCCCCATCAAGGAGTTGAGGCTTCATGCTGTGGAACAGTGCTGTTCCCTGCAATGCCTAAAATGATGGACAAAAGGCATCGGTAAAAGGGACCCTCACGGACAACGGACGTGAAGTTCAAATTACGGACGGTCCGTGAAATTTACGGACGGTTGGTCACCCTAGAGAGGGGCATAGATAGGTAGGTCAAATGTGGGCTTGATGGTAAGTGGGGACAGGAAAGGTGGGGCAGGCTGACGCAGTTGCAAATGATGCTGGGGAGTTTCTCCAGGGCAATCAAAGACTGAGCCAAAGGACGCATTCCAAAGCATGGCCGGAAGTCAGGGGCTCCTGACCCTACTAGCCAGTCCCCACACGGGTTCATAGCAATGATCCATGCAAACATTGGGGGATGAGGGAAGGGCAAGCCGGAACAGAGCCAATCAAAATGAGGGGGCATATCGATGAGTAGGGAAACTGCAAGGTTCAGGTCAGTATGGTTAGAGGGGGGCGGGTGCATATGGGACAAGTGAGACGGGGGAATGGAAGGGTGAATAGGCAGTTGTCCAACCCCATTGGAACAGGGGGCAACAGACGCGCAGAGCAAACGGAGGGGATCACATGTGTCGGCCACCATCTCTTGACATCCAATGCTACAACATGTAATGAGGTCCCTATCTCTAGACAGCACTGCACCCATGGACAACAAGGGCAGAGAGGACTTCCTGCAAAACTGGAATATTGCAAGGTCGTATGTCGTCACTGAAAGGCAAGGACAAAGAAACATAAACATGAACAGTTCCAAACCTCTCGCAAATTAAGACGAAACTTTTGTATTGAGGGAAAATAACTATTTATGAAAACAAAGGCAGCCAATGCGGTTTCCGTAGAAACCGCGGAGAGTGCACCAGCGGAATTCTT
Source organism: Triturus cristatus (assembly GCF_964204655.1). Taxonomy (NCBI): domain Eukaryota; kingdom Metazoa; phylum Chordata; class Amphibia; order Caudata; family Salamandridae; genus Triturus; species Triturus cristatus. The sequence goes on along the minus strand of NC_140585.1, from coordinate 1,121,171,181 downwards.
CCACCCGACTCGCCTGGAGCAGGAAGCTCACATGCTGAACAGCGAGAAGAACATCTGCTTCGCATCTCCAAGCAGGAAGAGGAGCCCTCGTGAAAGCAATTTAGTTTCCTTGGCCCAACAGTGAGACAATTAGGTGTTTGTTCTCCTTTTCAGAGCAAAACAACACACTAGAGGGGCAAAGAGATCATCAGACGCCAAGATGCTTTTATACACTTTATTCAAAACTGTGATGAAACAAAGACAGACCTCATATACCATAAAATGGTTGCTCTCACCGTGTTGTCTATATGTTTTAAAGGATATGTTTAAGTCCGACCCAGTAATAGCGCCAAGCACTGCGAACCACATTTAAACCATATCGCTCTTTTCATATAGTGAGGGTCTTACTGGCTTCCCCCTCAGTGCCTGGTGCTATGTGAGGGTCAGAAACCTCAATCTGTACCAAATGACTGAAGTATTAAGGAAGATTTGTGGGATGGATATTCCGCAGCGTGCGCGCATGCAGGTGTGTCAATCACTGTGAGAGGGTGAAGGTGTTTGAGGAATCTTCAATGGCACACCACGAAGCTTAGCTTTATTTAAATGCTTAAGGATCGTCATCTACAAAAGGGAAACCCAAAACTAGCTGGCAACAAATCAGGGATGCAGGAGCTCAACCCACCCCAGCCGGGCGAGCTTCCCTGCAGGGCCTTCTAGCCGTTCCACATCCCTTCCACCTTTGTCAACACAGGACACCACAGACCTTCTTTGGTGTGGAACTGGCCGCAGTTTATTGTATTTCTTTCACCATGCTGGGTCAGAAATGATCACAAAGTCATCAGTCATTAATGTGCACCAAGCATGCAGATATCCTGAACATCAAAAGATTAGCATATTCTAAACTGGTCATTCAGTAGTCATTCATCATCTTACAGTCATAAATCGCTCCTTGGTGGATCATAAATCACTTTGTCCATCACCATAATTCATCGTATATCACAGCACTTTTCTCAGTGTTGAGCACCATAGCTTCTAGGCTTCCGTTGCTACCGATGTCTGGCGTTCGCGGCCCTCTGGCCGAGCCTGGGCTACAAGTGCTGTGTCCACCGTCTCTTGGCCCTTTGTTTGTCCTCCGTTGTCCCTGCTGGGAGGCATCCCAAGGACTCTGTCCGGCAGTTCCTCTTTCTAACCTACTGTGTTCTTATTGGCATTTATAGTTGCTGTCTCCGCTACGCTACCAGCGGTTCCACGACTGTCGTCAGCTCTCCCAGTCACTATGTATAACTGCTCCTAAGAAAAACCTACCAGCTTGAGCCTCCCTACGATGTTCAGAAGGAATATATCCATCCTGGCCCCGAATAAGTGAACCTTGTCCTCTGCGTAGTAACCCTTAAGGAACGTCATCTACAAAAGGGAACTGAAAAACATGCTGGCCACAATTCCGCAGTGCAGGAGCTTTACGGAGCTGTCTGCTCTCCTTATAGTTCGGTAGATGTCTGCGTTACCCCACCCTCAAACCAACAGAAACATGTGCAAGATGCTCCTTTTACATGATATCTTTCGGTCCATGACAGCGATGAGTTTTAAAGTGTGTTTAATGGGATGACAGTATTTCGGACACTTGCAGCTCAGGAGGGTGATCTATGACAGGTGATGAACGATGGGGCACAGGACTTTATGCATAAAATCCTTGACAGGGGGACAGCCCGCAACTTTCTGACATCAGTTGATGTCAGAAGGGATCTCACATTGCGCTCCATTGATGATTCTGAAGAAAGAGGTGGTCCTTGTTAGGAACTGATCATTTGCCTGGGGTTGTATTACACAACCAGGCATTCATTTTCCACGCGTGTCCTTAAAAACGCGGGCGGAACAAAGAATGCGTCTGAAGCACGCTTTCCATTTACAACGCAAGTCGTTACAAAAACTTGCCATAGTGGGGTGCTGGACTTTGGAATAGTATAATTTATTATTCCAACTACAGTCACCGTAACAGTAGGGAAAGAGTTGGACTATAAAGTCGAACGCCGCTTGACCTAATGCATGTCGTTGTAACGACTTGCGTTGTAAATGTAATGCGTGGTTCAGACACATTCGTTATTGCGCCCACGCTGTAAAGGAAACACATTGTTTGGCCATCATTGTATTTGCTGTTTCCGTTTGCCTAAAGCATGGACCCATAGATGTTAGTCACAATGTAAGACTGAGGAGCTATTGAGTTCTTTCGTCTGGTTAAAAAAAGTCTAACTGACTCAGATGAGTTGAAGGATCCTGGCTCTCCTCCTGTCAGCATAAGAATTCATCTTTCTTTCAGTGAAACTCACACCTCCTGATATGGCGAGATCAATGACTCACTTCTTTGTGGAGTATATGTTTTTATCTTCCTCCCAAAAAGCGTTTCCGCCAAGGATTTCCCAGTTGTTCTGCAAAGTGTGCTTCTGCAACCTTCCAGGGTTTGACAGAGGACCTGACATATATTTTTACATAAGGAGCTAGTGGTGTCCCTGAGGCAAGATGTTACAGAATTGTTCTAAATTCTAAATGAACACCCAGTCTCATTGACAGTCATAAAATGGGAGGCGTTCAAGCCACTGACATGGGGGAAGTTTAGGTTTAATTTATTTGCATAGTTACCAAAAGCAATTGCAATACAAAAAATCAATTCATAAAATCATTAATACACATAGTAATAAAATTACACTGCACGTTCATATCTGCTAAAAAAGGGTCCTTTTCGAATTCTGAGTCCTAAGAAATACCTCTCATAAAACATTCCATTGATACTTCACTTAGAGGCGGCTACATAGTCTATTCCGCCGCTCCTTACTCAGGCATTTTTTTCCACTTGTCTCAGAAACTTCACCAGACAACAGTTCAACTGTGGATCTACGGGTGCAAACAGGGCCAACACTGCTTGTCTGATAGTGCATATCCCTCGTTGGTTAAAATGAGGTTTTAATAGTTTTTTCCTGTCTTCCAAGTGTGCTTTACGTGAGCGTAAGAGATGCAACAGATCTTGTGCTGTGCCCCATAAGCGGCAGTTGGAGCCCGCTTTCTCCCTGAGTGAGTAAGGGAGGTGCTGAATTCAGGGTTAAAGTCCTAATCGATACCTTAAAAACGTAATTTTAGTTCTTTAACGCACCCCAAATCAAAATAATTCTGAGCAACCGGCTCTATGTAAGTACCTAGAGTCATCATTCTTTAGCTCACTTCACCATCCCAGTTCAGACACAGCTTTATACAAATCAGTCTTGACCCTGTGCCTCATGGGAACGGTCCAGCCCGAATTGCCAAGCCATGTCTTCCTTGGACCGGAAACAAGCATCCTGGGACCGGTTTCAGGGTAACACCCCTCATCAGCCAGGCTAGCTTGAATCCATTGGCAAAGTGAGCAAGGGACCCATGTCTGGGCATACCCTGCCAACTTAGGGTGAACAAAGCAAACACAATGATATATGCCCCTGTCTTGCCAAGGTCTGTTTCTGTATGCCAAATTCTAGCCTGATCTGTGCAGGTGAGGTGTATTTGGGCAGGCTGAAAATAATCCTATAAACTGTTGTAAACGTGTTGTCTAATGCTTTCGAATCCCTACCCCTCTGTGCTTCACAGCCGTAGGTAATTGTTGGAATGAGTTTGGCACATATCACCTGAACCAATGGCATTATCAATAGGCCGCTCAGTTTGGAATTAAGGTCCTTTAACGATACTGCCAGGGCGAGGCCTTTACGTCGGATGCTATTTTCTGAGCAGTAAACTGGCCATTTTTGTCGACAACCTTGCCTAGATATTTATATTTCTATGTTGATTCAATATGTGTGCTGCCTCAGAATCAGGTTGGGGGTTTCTTTAAGTTTTTCTTGATCATCATAGTCCTTGTTTTTTCCAGGTTGATAATTAGGTCATTTGCTTCGGAATATTTCTGCCTGGTGGTAAGAAGATGTTGTAGACCTACCTGTGTATGACTGATCGAGACTATGTCATCCGCATAGAGGAGGCCTGGTAATACCAGGCCACCTAACGGTGCATGTGAGTTGCAGGCATTTATTGCCGGAACAGGATCTGCTAAAAACAGATTACCATGACATGGGGGAGGGTCATGACTAATGATAAGGGCGAGAAGAGGGTGAGAGAAGCTGAAATAGTTGCTCTAGTGGCACTGCTAACATAGCTGGAGTACAGGGTGCTGCACTCAGGGGAGTTGCCCCTCCTCCAGGAACTGGAGGCAGCAAAGGCTTAGTAGAATAGCCTTGCAGTGAATATGGCCAGACACATTTGGATGGCCTTGCAGAGTAGACTTTATGCATCAAGGGACAAAATGGGCCAGCTAGTAAACTGGTTGACAAGCAAACAGCAACCCTCCAGAATAATTGAGTGGATAAAGGGCCTAGATATGGTGTGGTAACTGAGGCTAAGGACATTGTAAACACTTTCATGGCATATTATAAAGCCCTGTATGCCCGTCAACCTGTTCCAGAAGTAGAATGTTCAAACCTACTTATTACTGACCTCCCTGTTAGAACGCAACATGCTTTAGACCGAGAATCCTTTGGACCAGCCAACCACACCAGAGAAACTCAGTGAGGCAATCACAGAGATGCACTCAGGATAAATGCCAGGACCAAATGGCTTTCCAGTAAGTTCTACAAACAATTTAAATCTGTTGTGACTTCCCCACTTGCTGACCCTATTTAATGAGGCAATCCAAACAGCTGGTTGCTCTGGGACATGTGGGATGCCACAATGGAAATCCCAAAACCGGGGAGATCCCTGGGGGACTGCTCCTTCTATCGAACCATATCACTCCTCAATATCGAGACCAAAATTCACGCAAGCAGGTTGATAAAGATATTTTTACCCAGTACTGCCTCAGATGCTTTCAGTGGCCTTTGACCAAGCACCTGGACCTTGAAGGCTCACTAGTGGTAGTCCTCCGCGACTTTAAGAAAGTACTTGACACTATCAAGTGGGAATTCCTATTGCAGGTCATGTTCAAGATGAATTTGATCCTCGGTACCTGGCATGCATCAGGACCCTCTACTCAGAGCCCTAGAATAAAGTGAGGGTTAATGGAGCGATGCCCAACCTCTTTCCCATTGAAAGGGGCACGGGTCCGGGCTGCTCCCTTACCCCTTCCCTCCTGTTCGGCCGGCACCAGACCCAACTCCACATGCTGTTCAAATATAGTAGGCACATTCACTAATGGTCCCATATTAAACGGTCACTGGCAGTAATTCTGGGTTAGCCTCTTCACCTTACTCCCAAAATGACCTTTCTAGCCTCACTGGAAAAGTGAGGAGGCTTCTGTAGCAGTTGTACATTCCTGGGTCTGGGCTGTGTACAGCCAATAGGCACATAGCGCCCAGATGGAGGTGCAAAGAAGCACCAACTTGACATGAGTGACCACGGGCATGGATCACTGCACCCTCTTGTGGAAAGAAGTGTACAAGGCTATGGATTGCACCTGGAAATTTTAAAAGGTATGGGGGCAGCCCAGGATCCAGATCTCTGAAACATAAATATATTACCTTGCCAGGTCCCACCAAGCACTTACAGTTGATAATATAGGGACCCTCTCTCCCCTCTTCATCCACCCAGAGAAACAATATATGACGAGTATGATGAATAACTGTGGAACGTGTCATTAACCTTCCCTCTTGGACTCGATGAGGTGAGCCATTTCGGAGTGGGCACTGAACAAATAGGAGTCAGATAACACTGCCCTTACCAAGGGCCTGATTTATATCTTGGAGGTATGCATACTCCATTGCGACGGAGTATGCATACCTCCAAGATAATAGTTCATCCACCAAATTTAAAAGTGGGAGAAACTTAGTTTTAATTACAGCGGAGACTTCTTTGTCTCCACCGTGATTAAACCCCTCTGAGGGCCCGGTAGAGTGTGGGCCATGAAAGGCAAACCTCACCTAATGAGGTTTGCCTTTGATGCCCACCTAATTTAGATGGGTGGAATTGGTAGTCAATTTTCACCGCCTGTCACCGCCAGGAAAACCCTAGCAGTAAGGGGCAGTGAAAACTGCTAAACAGACTGGTTATGGGAGCATTTTCTTTTTTTTTTTTCAAAAAGAAAATTCAGCTTCAAGATTTTCTTTTTGAAATAAAAAAGGAAAGTATGGCTGACGAAGCCCTGCACCAAACTGTAAATATCATTGACAGAAAGAGCTGTGACAGTAGTACCTGCCAATGCTTTAGAAATGATCGCCAGATGGACGGTCATTTCTAAATTTGGTGGACAGCACCTCCATCACGGTGATGGAGAAATTTACTCTGTCTCCCCGACAGAGAAAGGGCACCCCGGCGCCCTACCATCATATAAATTAGGCTCCTAGACATCACATAAGCGCTTGCTCATGATTATGCCCTCTCAAATAGCTACTGTTTCATGTAATCAGTTAAAAAAATGATAGTCTTGTAATGGATTGACATAGATGCAATATGTGCTTGTTCTGCGCTCTTGTTTTTGTTTGGAAAATTTAAATAATTTTTGGGGGATAAAAGGTGTATATGAATCATTCTAATAAGCCTTTCACTTGGGGTCAAAGGGGTGTGATCTTCTGGGACTGACTTATTTATCAGGCAAAACTCTTAAATTCTTTAACAATAAATGGAGGTGCATTTCTGAGATTTGAAAATCTCTGCTTTCCACATATGGAGAAGATCTTGTTCAAAGCAGGAGTGACAGCATCGACTGAGTTGCTGAGAATGACCATGAGGTTGGTAAACCTTAAGCATTCCTACACAAGACTAGTAAGATGTTTCAGGGAATCAGCAGAGAAACAAAGGTTTGCCAACCTCCTCCCAAGTTTCTTGTTGCACGGGGACATTTGTCACATTTCACAGGCTCAGGTGGACCGCTTTAAGTCATGCTCTGGTAGCGACGTGGCAGGTGCCTAGAATGTCTTCAACTTGCTTGCCCAAAAATGGGAACCAGGCCTGTTGCCTCAGCAGTCGTTTGATGGCCACAGCTCACCAGTTCCTTCCTACCAATGACACATTTCCTCAAGACTTTGGTATGAGTAGTCGAGTCCTGCAAGCAGCAACCCTTTCTCTTGGCATGCTAGTTCTCCTTGGATGTGATGAAGTGTCTTTAGATCTTCTAAGCTTTTGCATTTGTGGATCCTAATCGTGCGATACAAGTCTCCACGGCACTGAGTGTGGAAGAGTTTAGTCTTGGCTATCAGGGTGGGATCCGCTCAAGTTGCCTTAATATATCAGTTTAGTGTCATGGGCGCTTGCTGTATGATGCAGAACTTGTAGTCTTTGCTACGGATGGTCGTGATTTCATGTGAAATAAAAAAACATTTAAAAAAGAAAGCAGAACAATATAGTGTGTTCCAGGTGTGTGAATCACGTGGAATCTATAATCCGGCAGCCTTTCAATATGGAGTGGCATCTTGAGTTTGGGCTTCAAAAGACAGTGGGCCATATTTATGAAGAAATTACGAAGCGCAGCAAGTCAGATTATTGCGCTGCTTGACAGGAAAAGGCCAGGAATGCGCTGTATATAACACGATAATGCACATTTCTGCCTCTTCCCGGCACTGGCGCACATTGTGCAGCCTAGCGCCAACACAGGCACTCTTCCATCATGGTGCAAGGGTACCTGTGTTGTAAGCAGGATTGTTTTTGTGCAGGGAGGGGCACTGTCCGGCACAAAAATAACCCTCTGAGCCATTTTACTCTGTCACTGTGTGCTGCAACACGCAGCTCACATAGAAAGAGGAAAAAGGAGTAGAAATTAAGACATTTTTCCTCATTGCGCCTCCCCTAGGCAGGCGTAGCATTTCGGAGTATTACCAGCAATGGTAAATCTCGGAATGCGTAAAAATCCATGGGTTTTGCGTGGGAACACCCACACACCACCCATGGAATGCCTCCCTGGGGCAGAGTAACTCTGAATTTGTCAAGCCACTCAGGGCCACACAAGGTGGCCTTGCGTGGTTTCATAAATTGCATCATGAGGGTTGCGTCGCTTTTGCACCCCGTTGATAAATATAGCCCTCTGTTCCGTAATTTCGCCCACTCTGTACTTCAATCCCAATTGAAGTGCAAACCCATGTTTGTGCCAAATTGAGATTGCCCGCCAGAGAAGATCCAGGGCTTCTTTTTAATCAAACTGTGAACTTTTTAGGGGCAGCTAGTGTTTCCATTTGCTCTGCACACATTCTTAATTTTTACATCTGCAACGCCCAGTTTGAAGAATTTAAAATTAGCCACAGACGCGCAGGGGAATTTTACATAAGGGATATTGTGAAATAACACATTTCCCTGATTTAAAAAAAGAATTTCTTTCTCCCAGAGGAAAACGTTTTCCACCGAGTTTTGGAAACTCTTTGGAGACCCATCTGAGTTGGGATGTTCTGCTATTCCTTAACTGATATATAATTTAATGTTTAAATAAACAAACTGATATATTTCCGAACTGTGAGCAACGTTTTATCGCAGAAAATGTTCCAGCAAAGGATGGCTGAAGCAAGATTTTCCCCAAAAATGACATTTCTTCATGCAGATGGCTTGTGGCCATCATAAACATATTCACCTTAGAAACAGACAATGTACAGTAGACACAGAGGCATAATAACACACATTTCAATCTTAGAAGGAAGAAGTGATCAGAAGCTGTCAGTCTATCTAGCTCAGAGTCAGCCATGGGATGAGAGATCTAAGAACCTTGGCTCCCTCCACCAACCATGGTGTCAAGGATTCCTCGTTGACCTCCAGGTTCATCTGATGAGTGATGTGCAGCTGCCTAGCCTTGCTCCTTACCAGATATTACTTTGCCTGTGAAGATAATGTCCAGCCATGTTACCAGCCAGGTCCTTTGTTCCGCATGAAGACACGGAAGTGGCCGCCAGCGCGCGGTTCAAGAGAGGCCAATGCTCAGAGGACTCTCCTGGACCAAGCAAGAGAGCCCTAGGATAGGCCAGGTCAATAAGATGGAACAGGCTGATCATGCTCCTCCCTTCCCAGACAGACAATGGGTCTATCATGGCTGGCTCATACCTGAAGATTCTGTAGCCGCCAACGCATATAAAAAAAGTCCCATGTTAAATATGACTTACAAAGAAAAACCCAAAGCCTCTGGGGAATAGGCAGGCCAGTTCCAGCCCACCAACCAAGCACCAGGAGATCATGGCATACAGTCACTCTGTGTTTGTTAATTCTGATGAAACAAACTTAGAGAGTAAAGTAGACCAGGTTTATGCAGCTCCTGCCCTCCCAGCAACTAACTGGTCTCCATAAGTTAGGCTCCTACCTGCTGACTGGCAGGCATCAAGGCTCTGCGAGAGTGAGAACGAAGGCACGTATGAGTAGTTTGAATAAAAGAGCAGAGTCGGAAACATTTTGTGGGTTGAGACCAAGTGACCTTCTCTTCTCTCATAGCAGCCCTTGTAGATCTGGGCTCCTCTGCTCCTTAGAACCAATCAGTTCAGTGTGGTAAAAATCAACCCACATTTCAGCGTATGACTAGCCCCCTAAAGGCAGCCTTACTCCCTGCAGCGGGGTAGTCATTCTAGTACAGACGAATAAGAGGTTACTCATGAAGAACGCAAGTGATGTCATCAGCTCAGTGGCTCTTGCTGGTAGAGCCTCATCCGCTTCTGAACTTCATCACCTAGACTGGTGACTACGGGGTCCCAGAGTCCACCAGAAATCGAATGAGTTTGATGGAGAAAGTCAATCTTGCTTTCCCTCTCCCAGGCATGGACTGGACCTCCCTTTGAGAATTCCAACAAGATTTTTCAGTGAACTACGGTCCTTGCTGGGCACCCTGATTTGGGGAGGCAAAAGACATAGACTTGTGATGGGGAAAATCATCAGACTACTTGATTTGGGAGGATTGGCTGCTCCTCATTATGAGAGTTATTATATCACTGTGCAGTTGCGGTGGCTTATGTGCTGGATATGGGACGTTACATCTGTGGAGAATGTGGAGATATGGTGTAATATTGGGCAGCACGCAGCGTTGGAAGTATTGTGGGGGCGAGTGTCGCTGTCCTCTGAGTGCCCCAGGACTCTGCATACTGTTATTCAATGCTGGGAAAATATCTGAAGGAAGTGGGCATTAAAATCCTGTACTCCCCTGAGATACTCTTGTGGCCTTGCTTGGAGTAAAAAACAAATGCTTTTCCATATAATTGGACAGTATGGATGGAGGTCAGAATTGTAATGATTGGAAACTTGTATACAGAGGGTGTCTTGTCCTCCCCATTGAGGAGTTATGAGCAGATATGGGTTTAGACATTGGCTCGTTTCTTATGTTTGGGGCACTGGCAATTCGTCAAAAGACACTTGAAGCATGAGGAGCGGTGAGACACCCAGAAATGATGCTTTAATGTTGCTGTTGACCCTTGGGGATGGTGAAAAGACAGACACTGTGCATGTCACTTACCCTGTTTTTGTATTCTAGCCTCAAGAAATTAAAGCAACAATGGGAGACTAGTCTTAATCTGGAAAGAAGGAATCAACAACTTAAATCTACATCAGACTTATTTAGCCCCGGCTAGGTTTGCAAGAATCTTCAGAGGAGCTTCAGATCATTGTCAGAGATGCAGCTCTCCCAGGGCAGACTTCTTCCACATGGTGTAGAAGTGTAGAGTGATAACTCAATGCTGGGGTCAAGTTCTTACAATACTTAATCACCTGATGGGTACAACTTTGAAGAAATCCCCTAAGCTTTGCTTGCTGGGATGACTGACCTAAAATAAAGGCATCAAACAAATTTGTATATTTAGAGATCTGGCCCCGGTGCTGGCAAAGCGTAACATTGCAATGTATTGGAAGGCTGTGATGATTACCGCTTGGTTGCACAATGTGCGTATATGGACTGGGGCAGAGATTGCAGCAATCCACGCGCAGAAAGAATTCTGGGTAAACCCATACCGCATGACGATTAGGATGTGTTCTTGACTAAACCTGAAGCCAAATCTAACGAGATGCCACCATGAAGGATGTACAAGTATTACACATAAGCTAAGGAAGGAATGTCTGCTCTATTCTAAAGAGTAGTAGGTACCCCATTACGCCGACAGATGTGTGGAAAATGTGTCTGGGAAATTCTAAATGGGGATGTGCACAGAAACGTAACTATATATCTTGTTGGATCTGTCTGCGGCCTTTGATACGGTCCATCATGGTATCTTGATGGACCGTCTAAAGGAGTGCGGGATCCAATCCAAAGCCTGGGCTTTGCTAAATTCCTTTCTATCCGGCAGAGGACATACTGTTGCACTGGGTGGATATCAATCTAAACCCTTTTCGCTACCCTGTGGGGTCCTCCCTTAGCCCCACTCTATTTAATGTTTATGTTTCATCCTTGGCCCCCATTATTAGAGGATTTGGATTTGGTCTAACCTCCTATGCGGATGATACCCAAATTGTGGTGTCTCTACGACCAGGTCAGGAAACGGGTATAGATCAACATTTCCAAGTCTGTATGCAATCAGTTGGGAAATGGATGGCAGAGAATTGTCTGAAGCTTAATTCAGGCAAAACTGAAGTCCTACTGTTTGGAAAGGATATTAATTTTTGGACTCCAAGTTGGTGGCCAGATTCGATGGGCTCTCTCCCTCTGCCTTCAAAAAAGGTGAAGAATTTGGGGGAAATTGTGGATGAGAGACTCACCTTTGGGGATCAGGTTAATGCAGTAACATCATCAACTGCATATGAACGATCAGGAAAGTAATTTCATTCCTACCCCTAGGTAGTCGCCAAACAGTGGTCACAGCTCTGGTGCTGTCGAGGCTGGACTACTGTAACAGCCTGTATTTGAATATTCAACAAAAAAGTCTGAATAAACTTCAGCTGCTGCAAAATGCAGCGGCGAGACATCCAAATTCTCCTCCATCTCCAAGGAAATAAGGAAGCTGCACTGGCTCTCAGTAAGGAGTCGAGTGTGTTTCAAATCACTTTGCATTGTCTTCAAAGCTCTGCATGGCAAAGGCCCAGACTACTTGAACCAGCTGTTCCAGTGGTACATTCCGAAAAGAGCATTTCGCTCGTGCTAAGCTGGTTTCTGTACCGCCCAAGAGCAAAGCTTTGTGGGGGGGACAGAAGCTTTGCTGTGTGCACGGTGAAAGCCTGGAATGACCTTCCGTTTCACCTAAGAAACGCTACTGATCTGTTAGACTTTAGGAAGGGTTTGAAGACCTGGCTTTTTGCTGAATAAACTCCGTTCCTCCTTGCTCGCTGCCTCAGGATAGATATGCTAGCGCCAGGAAACCCTTGGGTAATTGCTGCGCTTTATAAAAGTTATTAACATAACATAACATATATATGATTTCCAATTTGTACCTGATACTGTCTCTGATGTGGTACTGTTACAATAAGTGATGTTGAAATGTCTTTCTCCCCTCAAAGACTTGGCACTTGTTAGGTTCCTTTTCTTCCTTTTCGTTTTTTAGGTCCCACCTAGCGACGCAGCGCGAAGAGCTGTCGCTAGCGAGATCTATTGTCGTCGACTTGCTTTGAAAGTGGGACAGGAGATGTGCACTTTCCCAGACGGCCGATGTGCACGCTCACGGCGTGTCTATCAGCTTGGTCCGGGACAGCACATGGGCACGCGCACGGCGTGTTCTCTTGAAAAATATTCACTTGGGTAATGTTCTCTTGAGTCGGGTGAATAAGGAAATTGACTGAGCCCTTCTGCTTGGAGGACTACTGCTCCTAGCACGTGGAAAGGTATTTCAAAACTAAGGTGTCTGAGACACTTTTCACAAATGCCCCTGCTGTACTCGTGCAGGCAGAGAATCACCCAAAGTAGCGCTTTCCCAATCACTAAAGTAGCGCTTTCCCAATCACCAAAGTAGCGCTTTCTCAATCACCCCCGTGATTGCAGTAGTCAAGTCACCAAGATTTAATCACCCCTGCGGCGGCCCGCTGGTAGCGCGATTGATCACAATCGCCCCCCCTGTGTAAACTACAGTCACGGGTTGCAGCCGGTTACCTTAGGATGTGAAGGGGGCTCTGCGTTCATCGCGCTGATCTCCGGTGAAGCTGCTTTCGCCGATGGTACGAGCCTCAGCCTCAGGTTCAGCTCCTTTCCTCGATGACGAGTTTCCCAGACGGCCTAAGTGCACGCTCATGGCGTGTCTATCAGCTTGCTCCCAGACAGAACATGGAAACGTGCACGGCGTGTCTTTGAGCGTGCGCCCAGACAGCCGAGGTGCGCGCTCGCACGCTCACGGCGTCTCTTGTAGGTTGCGGCTGGACAGCCAATGTGCACGCTCATGGCATTTTTTTTTATCCTTCGCTTGGTGGAACCGGGAATGTGCAGGGCCTCTTCGATGCTGCCAGGTACTTGTTATAGGGGTGTGAACCTTCTGTGTTCTTTTAGTGCTTGGCTTCGGTCTGTTGTGTTCTTTCCTTCGCACCCTACCTCCATTTTTAGGAAGCGTTGTACCGCTGCTGTGGCCCTCCTGGGTCAGCACCAGCCACATAGTTCCATACATCTCCACCTCATAGTTGCATGTAGTAATACACCACCCCCACATTTGTCTTTGGCTCTAGTCTTGTATCCCTCTTCGTGGGTCAGATGGACAGAGTGGGGGTTTCGAACCCAGCAGGTTGCCCCACTCTTGGTATAGCAGTTGCTGCTCCACTTTTGTAAGCCATGCTGGCTACTTATTTAGTGGGCGGCTCATTGTTCATTCTTCCTTCGACTGCCACTGCTTCACATTCTACCTCGGGGGCAAACACCCAGGCTTGCCCCAATGGCGACCCACCACCTAATACAGGCTTCTATTGGCCTCATGTCCTTTTGACTCCACTGCTATCTTGTCTTCAACATGCAGTGTTATTGGGTTCTCCTTTTCCTTTTTTGCAACAAATATTGCTTCTTTGTTGGCAAACATATATTCACGTTGATGACGCCTTGTCCCCACGGTGGGTGAATACAATACCGGGCATTAATGGTCTGTTGTCTGGATGGTTGTTGATGCAGCCAGCTGTCCAGAAGCTCAGGAAAACTCATATTGCTCCATGGGCTGTTAGCCACACCCCCTCAGTAACCCCGTAATTCCGATGAACCTTGTGTGGCCTTCAAGAGAAGCTGGGGAGACCTGCTAATCGTAGGCGTATGTTATTTTTTGTTCATTTGTTTTGCAGTGTTATATAGTGCAAACCAGACCCGATATGTGCCAAAGTGCTTTACATTAGCACTGATCGTGTACAAAGAAAATGTAGGTTTTGTTACATAAGATATTTTAGTGGGGTTACACTAAGCGTAAGAACAGTTACAAGTATCATGGACGGAATTTAAAGAAGAGAAACCTGTGGGCCTGGGTGGGAAACATCTACCTGCATTGCCAGATGTCTGTGGAGGAGCGAGGGCCTCTACACATATAGTCATAAAGGGGGATACTTTTCCAATCCTCTGGAGCCACAGTCAGATGTCCGTGTTACATCCAGCAAGTTAGAAAAGTACAAACAAGGTGATCATACTTCTTTTTCAGAACTGACTTTGTATAAGGTGCAAACTCAAAAAGTCCAGTGAACAAATACACACAAAACAAGCATTGGCAATGCAATAGGTCCCGCATTCGCGAGATTTTGAGCTATTGGCATTGTAAATTACAATGCCTTTTATTTATGGGTTTAAAAAACCTGCATTTATAAAAGGCATTTTCATTTACAATACCAATAGGTGAAAGTTTAAAAAATGCGAGACCTAGTGCAATCCAAATGCTTGTTCCTCAGGTTCATGTTTCAATTTAATTGTACTACTTTGGAAAATGTTATATTTTTTTATATAAGAAATCTCAGATGTGGATTATTGTGCAAGTATCATGTGTAAGGTACTATTATAAAATACAAGAGTTTGTTTATCGTGAGTCAATGACGTTTCACCATTCTTTACGAATCCTGATACCTGCTATGCCAATGTAAATTCCTATTGCTTGTTTCTATATTTTATAAAGAAAGATTTAAAGCAATACAAACCACTGTAAAGTACTACAGTCTTTCAAATTAGCTAAGTACATTCGCCTCAGTGGTTTTTATTTGTTGGTTTTTGGAGTTTCCAACATTGGCTTGTTCGAGAGCCACCACAGCGTTGCTGCCAACCAGTTGTCTAGGACTTCCGATCCAAAATCATCTAGCTATATAAAAAAAAAAAAACTGTACAGTACTACAGATTTTAAATTACACTACGTAAATGAGCCTCAGTGGTTTTTATATGTCTGATTTTTTGGTTTTTGCAGGTTCCACCATTGGCTTGTTCAAGAGCCACCACATCGCTGGTGCCAACCAGATGCCTGAAATTATCCATCCAAAATCATCTAGCAGTCCACGCGGCAAGAACGAAAATGGTTTGTTGACATATTATTCCCTCCTTAGACCTCATTTCTCTGGAACCTACTCTCTTCATTCTTCAGTTTGGAAGACATTTTCCAGCAAATTACTCAATGCGTGCCTCTTCTGATGGACTTTCACATATCCCTCTACTGATATTCAGATATTGGTTGATTCAGTGCTTGATTTGTTGTTGTGGGTGCAGGTGGTGGGCAGCGGAACTCATTTTAGGAGACCAGGACCTATATTTTTTGTCAACAGACTCACCCAGAGTAAGAGTAGGAAATATAGAAAAGGGACACAGAAGGAGGAAGAGAACGATAAGAAATAGTGGAAATGGAGACAAAAGGGATGAAACAAGAGTCAGATAAAGGGACAGAAAGTGCTGTGTGCTGCAATAAAGAGGTATGAGATGGGATCAAGATTAGGCATTGGTTATCTGACTTTCATCTCACTGTTGAGCATTCTACTCCCTTTTCGCAAAACTGCTCTTAGAAGACCTGATTAACAAAGGGCCGTGGCACTTGGGGTGGAGACTCGCAGTCATGGGGGAGTCTGCGCACTTGGGGCGGAGGCCCCGCAGTCATGGGGGAGTCTGCGCACTTGTGGCGGAGGCCCCGCAGTCGTGGGGGAGTCTGTGCACTTAGGGCAGAGGCCCCGCAGTCGTGGGGGAGTCTGCGCACTTGGGGCGGAGGCCCCGCAGTCGTGGGGGAGTCTGCGCACTTCGGGCAGAGGCCCCGCAGTCGTGGGGGAGTCTGCGCACTTGGGGCGGAGGCCCCGCAGTTGTGGTGGAGTCTGCGCAGCGGGGGCAGAATCTCCACAATGAGAATTCTCATTGCGGAGATTCCGCCTCAAGCGCAGAGACTTCCCCACGAGAGCGGGGTGTCCGCCCCAAGTGCGGAGGGCATTTGTGATTCATGTCCAGAATGTTCTGAAGCAACAGCCGGGCTGCCCCAGCACCATAAAATAAAAATAAAATAAAACACAAAAATATGCAGGTGGAGACATAAGTGCAGTTCTGAAATTATTGTGACTACAAGCATGTCCTCAATGACTTCTCCTCTAGGTGTGTTTATACACTCCGATACAAACATTGTGTACACAACAGCATCTGCTGGTTCTTACCTTGGTGTTGCTTCTTAAGTTGAAGGTCGTTCCTGAAGTCATTTTCTTCTGGCGGCAAGGTAGCATATCCCATCTTCCTGAGGATGTGTTTATAGAGCTTCATTGCTGTAAGGCCAATAAAGGGGGACGCAGACAACTTTCCACTTTCCACACTGTATTCATCAAGATACCTCAAAATGGCTTCCTCCAACTAGAATAAATAAATAAATAGAATAAAGAGCAAAGATGGTAAATGAGTGTCAAGGCATGGCGCTTCATCAAGATACCTCAAAAGGGCGTCCTCCAACTAGAATAACTAAATAAATAAATAGAATAAAGAGCAATGATGGTAAATGAGTGTCAAGGCATGGCGCTTCATCAAGATACCTCAAAATGGCGTCATCCAACATAGAATAAATAAATAAATAGAATAAAGAGCAATGATGGTAAATGAGTGTCAAGGCATGACGCTTCATCAAGATACCTCAAAATGGCGTCCTCCAACTAGAATAAATAAATAAATAATAAATAAATAGAATAAAGAGTAATGATGGTAAATGAGTGTCAAGGCATGGCGCTTTATCAAGATACCTCAAAATGGCGTCATCCAACTACAATAAATGAATAGAATAAAGAGCAATGATGGTAAATGAATGTCAAGGCATGGTGCTTCATCAAGATACCTCAAAATGGCGTCCTCCAACTAAAATAAATAAATAAATAGAATAAAGAGCAATGATGGTAAATGAGTGTCAAGGCATGGCGCTTCATCAAGATACCTCAAAATGGCGTCATCCAACTACAATAAATGAATAGAATAAAGAGCAATGATGGTAAATGAATGTCAAGGCATGGTGCTTCATCAAGATACCTCAAAATGGCGTCCTCTAACTAGAATGAATAAATAAATAAATAAATAAATAGAATAAAGAGCAATGATGGTAAATGAGTGTCAAGGCATGGAACTTCATCAAGATACCTCAAAATGGCGTCCTCCAACTAGAATAAATAAATAAATAAATAAAGAGCAATGACGGTAAATGAGTGATAAGGCATGGCGCTTCATTTACAGTTCAGCGGACGGATTATGTACAGTCTGCATAGAGGACTACTTTACTACCACCATTTCAGGGGCACTCCACCTGTCGATTGTAGACCTGTCCGAAGGCCCATGAGACATCTCTTGCAGTGGCAGGAACCGCGTCACATCGATTCCAGTCAATAGTAGGCAAACCTTCAATTATTTTTTATTTTCAAAAACAAAATCCCTAAGTTGGGATTTTCTTTGTGAAAATAAAAAAAACACAATGATTCCCTCACCATGGTAGATTTCCCCCATGGCATGAGGGTCATTTATAGGTTTTCTCTTCCCCTTACCGCCAGGTTTTACCTGGTGGTGACAGACAGTGAAAGTGGCCATTTGACCGCCCACCCTACATCGGGCAGGCAGTCAAATGGCCAAACCTCAGGCAGCATTTACTCTGTCGGGCCATCAGTGGTGTATGCCAGTGGCGGAGACGGAGTAATAAAAACAAACGAACTAATATCGTGATTGCACCACTCTCATTCAATATAGCCGAATAGTCCACATTGAGTCCATCTAATGATTAATATCCATCTTTATTGGTGATTCATGTTCTTCTTTCTCTTGATATACAACAGAATAAACAGCCAACGCGTTTCGTTCTCCACCGAGAACTTCTTCAGGGCATTCTAGATTTCCACAAACAAACAGAATGAGTGTTTATGACCGTGTTGTCCTGGTGTGAGTAGGTCTGTCCGCCCAATGGTTGTCAATCAGCTTATAGGTTGAAATGCACGCTGTTACTGTATTTCGGTATTCTATTAGAATCATCAAGTGGTGATATAATAGTCACCGTATGTTCCATGGTTCATGCTTTTTTGAAGCCATAGCGGGATTGCGCGAGGTACGAGATCGATGGTTACCATGCCACTTTAACAAAGGGCAATGCTGTGATATTTCTACTTAAAGCATGAACCATGGAACATTGCTTCATGCTGTATTGTATTGTATGCTCTCAGCTCTGTATGCAGTGCACCTCCCACTCCGCACTGTATGCTCAGCTCTGTATAGACCTCAGAACTTACGTTGTGCTGTCAGCTCTGTATGCACCTCAGACTCTGCGCTGTATGCTTTCAGCTCTGTATGCTCTCACTCTGCACTGTATGCTCTCCGCTCCGTATGCACCTCACACTGCTCATCGTACACTGCCAGCACCATATGTGCGTCTCCTGCCATAGTTATGAATGGAGATGTTACCATACAATTGCCTGTACCGGTGACCCATCAGTCTGGCGACTTGCCTTGCATCAGCCAGCAGCTGTGCTGTACTCAAGCTGACAGTTATAAGTAATAAAAAGTAAACGAACTGCTAATTTTTTTTTGCCATCCTGGTGGAATAAACAGGACTTTTGTACATAGGCTGGTGGAGATCAGAAGTGGGAAGGGAAGGTATGGAATAAGTGTGTGAAAAATGAGTGAGGGCAGATGGAGCAGGGGGGTGTCAGAAAGGGTCTGTTCAAGAGAAGAAAGTGTAAGATGAAACGAGGGTGTGTTTAAGTAGCACGTAGTGATAGAGATGGGGAAAGCGGGCGTGAAAAGGCAGGATATCCGAAAGAGGTCTTGAAAGTGTCACATCACATGCGTTTTGTGTAGCATATCGTCTGCCCCTTCACGCTGGTCAATGCCACGGAGAGCCGTGCCAGCTTGAGATGCATAGACGTCAGCTGTCCCTATGAAACGGCCATGACTTTTTGCCAGCCCTCTTTATCCAACTAATTTCACTTAACATGCTGGGACTAGGGGCGAAAAACACCCCCACCCCTGCCAACCTTTCAGGGGCCACTCAACCCTTCAGTGGGGGGCATTTCGCCCAAGACCAACATATGTTTGTGAGATATGGGAGACTAGGGGCCCCTTTCCACATACTGCAAGTGGGCCCTATCATTTTGTGTGACGCCACTAGCTGGGGCATGTTTGTAATGGGGAAGTGAAAGCATGAGCCCTTATGCTAAGTGAGCTCTCACTCTTGCCGTATGCTGGCACCGCACCCGGTTCTTGCATTTCCGTTTCTGCCTTTCTAAGCAGACGGAGCTCTCAGTGTATGTTACTGCAGGTTAATTAAGCATATACAGTATACGATAAACCCGGAAATGATGCATTCCATTAATCGCACACTGTAGTGCTACCTCATTTAATAACAAAAGGTTGACTATCTGCAGCAAAGGAAGAATTAATGCACATTAGTCTTGCGCTTTCTATTTAATACAAAATCCGTAAAGGGGTTGTCACATCCCAGGTTTGGTAGCATAGCGCAGATTGTCGCATAAAGTCCTCCTCTACATCTTCAAGCAGAAGTAAATTGGCTACATGCTGGCTCTGGTTACAGAAGCTAAAACAATCTTATTATTTACCCCAAGGGCTACAAAATAAGCATTTGCCTTACAGGGATATATATGTGCAGCGGGCGAGGGGGGAACCCCCAATACCAGAGTACCGTGTTTCTAACCAAAAGGCTTCAAATTTGCTAAGAGTCTATGTTTTATTACAACTACAGCCTGCAAGATGGGGGAGAAAGACTGTATGTGAACTAAGTGCACCCATGCAGATTAAAAACAGATGATTCCTGTGGGCCGCTGCTGGCTCCAGAGAGCAAAACGCTCTGGGAGTAAACCTTTTAAAAGAAGCTGAGACATCGACACGCCTTTGACCAGTTGCGTACTGAAGCCAGACGCAAAGGCCAATAGCGTGTGAGCACAACATGCACGGGCTTTGAAGAAAGCTGAAGTTATTCCGAGAGGTTGATTTCCTATGCAGTGCATACGCGCTGCCATAGGCTTGACCTAAAAAGGTTCTCCAATGTAACAGGCCAGCAAGTGCCTGTATTTTTATTTTCTATATCTATTTTACAGTATTAATTGATGTCCTCAATATTCTGTCATACAACCCCACATGGATTGGTCATTTTTCTAAGTTATAAGACAATGGTGTTCCTGGGGGAGCTGGTTTAGAGATCAGATGTAGAATCCATGCTGCAGTAAGCGTTAGCAGGTTGTGAAAGCCATTAGAGTACAGAAGCAGAGAAAATCCTTGGGGTCTTATTTGGTCACCACATTATTCTTGACTATGAAGTTGACATTTGGGCAGCTCCACTGGGCAAGCTATTTAATAAATCATTCAAATGGGACTGACCCTTTCATCATGGCAAATGGGCGTTTTTTTTTTTAAAAGGGCAATCACGTTATCAAATAATTATAAGCAGATCTTCCTTTTAGACCCAGTAGGCAAAATATTTCGGAAAGTTCTGTCCCTCGGCATTTTTTGTGTGCAACAACATTATTAACGATTACAGGCGTGATTCGGGTCCTCTCTAGGGACAATGGAGCAAGAGTTTAATTTGTTATGTTTTATAATGAAGCATGTCGCTCTGAATAAGAGGTGTTTTTTCAGGCATCCTTAACTTCAGACTAGCATCTGGCAACATAAATGGAGGAAAATTCAGCTCCTCAAATGAGGCATGTTACCCCGCTACCTCATCTTAAACTGAGGTATTTTCCTGCTGCAAGCCCATAATGGGGCTGGGGTGCCTTTTGGTATATAAGAGAAGTGTTTAGACTCCTTCCCGGACACTAAAGAGGTAAGGAATGGCCTTTTGCCTGCATGTCATTTAACATCTTAATAATGCTATGCATGATTGTCTAAGGAAATGCGATGAGGCTTGCCTTATAAGTAATGGAGTTCGGTTCCATGTTTATTTTATGCGGACAATGGTATTTTGCTAGCAACAAACAGAAAACGCTTTTCATAAACCGCTTGCAGCTTTTGCAAAGTGCCTTTTAAAAGGATCTGGAAGCCAAGGCCCCAGAAGATAGTTGCTAACAAGAGTGACACAAATAGATTCTCTATGTTGAATAAAGATAAGTTAGAGTTTGTTGAAGAATTTGATTACTTAGGATTCTGCTTTTATACGAAAAGATATTCTACCCCCCAAGTAAAAAGATTTACAGGGATCCTGAAAAA
Source organism: Triturus cristatus (assembly GCF_964204655.1). Taxonomy (NCBI): domain Eukaryota; kingdom Metazoa; phylum Chordata; class Amphibia; order Caudata; family Salamandridae; genus Triturus; species Triturus cristatus. The sequence continues at coordinate 1,121,149,748 of NC_140585.1, read as the reverse complement.
CTTTGGACGTGTTGAATCTATATTATGTTAGCATCCAATCAATTGTCTGCCCCATTAGTTATTTAGGGCTAGGCCATGGACAGGGGCTCTTTATGATAACAAATTAGGGGGCTATTCGAAGTCGTCATTGTTGGCTCAGGATGCCTCTCTGGAAAATTGTGTATCATTCCACAGTCAACCTGATTAATTTGTTAAGGATTGGCGCGAGGGATTAAGAATATTCCGCATTTGGGGGCAGTCACCCTTGTGCTTATGTGGCCTGGGGCTCGGGTAAACGAGTCTGCAGGTGTAAACCACAACAGTATATGAGATCTGTTGACATTACCCAGGGCTCAGTTCAATGTGAACGGAGCCCAATGCTTGGGTAAAATCAACAATATTAATGAAGGCATGTTTCTAGATTAAAATATGGAACACCATTAATTCCATCGTCAGCTGGATGCTAGTGCTTAATTATATCAAACACTTCTCCAGGCTGCTAGAATTACCTAGATTCTATGTTTCCCCTTCTCCTGATCTCTGTATGTACATTTCCGTCTGGGAATCCTGCTGTTACTTTGTTTCACAGCCAGATGGCATTAGGCGGATAGAGTCTGTGGTGGCTCTGATGATCGTGTGGAAGATGAAATGCACTATAGGTTTGCTACAAAGTAACAATGAACTCAGGAATATTGGGTGAAACCACTGCTTGTTGATTAGGATATTTACAAGGGAAAGGACGAATTGAGGTTCTGTAAAGCACAGGGCAGGAGAAGGCTCAATATTGCCTTGGTAATAGGTCCACACAGCACAGAGCAAAAGGACATTGGGCATAACTCTATGATGTGTTTCATCTAGAGTCTGGTCAAAGCATGCAAGGGTTTAGAGTGCCCAGTGTTTTTATATTATATGATGAAGGGATTTGGTATATATATTGCTGATGAAAACTATTATTCAGAACAAGTACATAAAGTGACAATGTAGGACGCAAAATAACCGAGAGGCAGAGGTCATCAGTTTTAGAAATATCATCAAACTCAAATAAAGCAATAGAATAGAAACTGTAGAGTAGTCACAGTCCAGATAAATATATGTATCCTCTTCTATAGAAAGTAAAATATAATGGGAAAGAACATATTACACCAGTAGGGTTCACTGTTTATGATTTTTCTAACATCTAGTTGATGGTGTTCTGACCACAGTTTCACCTCAGCATTCTTTTGGTTTTAAGGGAGAGTCTAACCCTCTGATTATCAAGTGACCCAAAGTCTGGAAGCAGTGGGTTTTAAGGACAGATCTAGATGCTCAATGGAAATGTACTGCCCATATGCATGCGTGTGCATGTGTGTGTGGTGTGTATGTGTGTGTTTCTGCGTGTGTGTCTGTGTGTGTGTATGACTGCATGCCAGTGTTTGGTATGAAAAGTAGATTTTTGATCTGACAACCTAGGTGTCCTTGAAGTTTAATAGAATTACATAGTTTGTTTAATTATATAGCAGGCAGCATGTGCACAGTAAGCACAGGAATTTCACATTTTCTGCAACTGCGCTAGTTTGGAGTGCAGGATTGCGTGGATTTCTGGACATGATCTTTCCATTTTAATACATCTATTGAACAAACACTCACATTCTCCCCCTTCATGGTTCAGAAATATTTTTCTTTGCTCTGGTTAAAAAAAAGTATCTTACTACAATCTGTCTTGGAATCCATAATGATGATGATCCGGGACTTTTTAGGCAGATGAGCTTGTGGAAGATGTGTTTAGCAATAAAGACCCTCTGTGGGCCATCAAAAGTGTGAGGCATAAGGATAAATTCCAACAGTTTCAATTTTTTAAGTCACTCACTGATTAAAAACTTGGGGATCGGCCTACAGAGAACTTCTTAAGCATCCTGTGATTATCTTCTGAAGACGATTACTTTGGTTTTAGCAGAATTTGGCTACATCCAGCACTCTCTTATTCAGGACCTGATTTCCCTAAGGCAGGTGTCCAGATTATGGTAGTAAGTAGAACTCCCAGAAACTTTAAGAAGGTTTGCAGTACTTATAAACACAGTTGGATTATGTATGGAAAACACGGGGGACACTAAACCATGAAGCCTCTTAAATACCAGGTAGAGTAGCTTAAAATTCCCCTTCTGCTATGGTGGTAGCTGCCTTAGGTAACGCTGAACTACAATATAGGGATGCTGCTCTTCAAATCAAAGATCAGGTGCTCTAAACTAACTATATCACCAAGTTTGATAGACAGGCATGCCTAACTTAGAGGCAATGAGTAAAGTATGTATGGCACACTGGAAACAGTAATAAAGTGAAAACACAACACAAGAAAATTCCACACCAATTTAGAAAGATAGAGTAAAATTTGAGGCCAAACAACGCTAAATAATCAGTAGAACCAGAGACATGCAATTGTAAAGTTTTAGGGGGAAAAAAATACTGTATAAAAGCATTAAATTAAATATTTGGTGGTGCCAGACCGGGACAAAGGCACAAGTTCAGGTCGACCATGAAGGAGGGTGGGCCAGCTACAGGGACACAGTTAGGCCCATTGAACAAAGTACTTTGAATCTTGACGTGTGGCCTACGCGGTGTCACATTGAGAGGCTTTGCATCATCCGACGTCTGTTCCAAGGAGCTGCAAGGTCTCCAATGCAAGGTCATGTGTCGGGTTGCATTGGACTGTAGCTTGTAGCTGTGTGGCAAGGCTTTGCAGAGCTTCACATCAGATTTGGTGAAAACCAGAGCTGCACTGGCTACGCAACTTTAGCACACCTTCCAAGGGTCTAGGACTGGAGGGACACCACTTGAGGAGTTAGGACTCACAGCAGGCAGAGTCCAGTTGCAGGGTCCAAGATTGTTGAAGATTTTCTGTTTCTGAGGCTCTAATTAGGAGGCCAGCCAACTAGCCCTTGGAGTCACTCTGGTGGGCCTGGGTTTAAGATACAGGTTCAGTCGTTCCCGCTCAGGAAGCAGGGAATCACAGTAACAAGACAGCAGTGTTGTATCCTTCTTAAAGCTGAGTAGCACATCAGTTACACTTCTAAGTCTTCAACAGGTCCAGATATGTACTACAGAGTTGAGTCTGTAAGTCCAACATTTATACCTAGTGGCCACTTCGAAGTAGGAGATGTTTCTAGAGGATTCCACCCCTCAGATATGTTTGGAATTTCCTGCCTCCCTGCCCTGGCACCAGCCTTTCTGTGAGCACACAAGACTAGTGTCAAAACTATTTGTGAGTTTGCTGAGGCAGAGTCTTTGTGATATGCAAGTAGGGTAGGGAACAGAGCCGCCCCTCTATCAAGTCAGAGATGACCCATTCTGCCAACACATATTCCCCCTTTGTCTCACTGTCTGGGAGTAATACACAAAGATCAACTGGCAGCTACACATAGTCATGTGACGCAGGATACAGGCTGCAGGCATTGTGACTGAAAATTCAACTTTACCATTAAAGAAGGTTTTAGATTAGAATTCTTTAGATACCAAACTTGATATTCTACCTGCTCCCTATTGAAAGTTAGCACTTAAGTAAATGTAATGAGGTAACCCAATGTTATCCTATAGGAGAGGTAGGCCTTGCAGTAGTGGAAAACAAATGGAGTTTTTCACTACGAGGACATGTAAAACATAAAAATACATGTCCAGCTTTTTAAATACAATGCACCCTGCCCTCTCAGCTGTTTAGGGACTACCCCAACTTATATGCATTAACTAGCATTTGCAATCCAATAGATTTCGCATTTACGTACGTTTGAGCTATTGACATTACAAATAACAATGCCTTTTATTTTTGTTTTCGTTTTTTTTTTTTTTTTAAACCTTTATTACAGAATGCAAAGATATACAAAGATGGGCCTACAACCTTCAGGCCGGCCGCTAGCAAACAGTGAGAGCATAAAATACAGTCATTAAACACAAGCGGCAAGTGATAAAGGTCCCAGAAGTCGAGGGAAGCGTTGGCGGCCACACCGGCCGGACCCCCCAAATGGCGGTTCCATTTTTTATAAGAAACCACAAACAAATCCACAAGGCAGCAAAAGTCAAAGCAGCATTATGAGCTCCCCTGGGGAGGACCCTACCGATCCACAGGAATAGGGGGGGGGGACAGGCCGGGGCAGAAACAAAGTAGACACAATGCCCAGAACCAAGGTGACAAGCAGACTAGGGAGACTGGGCCACTGCCAAGTCAGGCGTCAGCAGCGGGGTACAAATCCCGCCACGATAGGAGTTTCAGGGGCCCCACACCTTCACCCATTTCCCAGGCTTACCTCTCGCCACATACACTACCTTCTCCTGAAACATACACCAATCCATGTTGTCCTTCCACACCGAAACCGTTGGTGACCTCTGGGAGCCCCACAATTGTGCTATGTCACGCTTGGCCACCATATATCCCAGAGTCACCCACCACGTCTGCGGCACCGTATAATCAGTTGGCTCCCACACATTTAGCAGACATCTCCTAGCCTCGGGAAACAGCGCCACATGCGTGACCGCTTGCAACACCGCATGTACACCACGCCAGAATCGCGCCACCTCCGGACATTCCCACAAAATATGGATAAAGGTCCCTAACAAACCACACCCACGCTTACACAGTCCATCCACGGCATATCCCATACGCATCAGACCCGGCCCCGAAACATAGACCCTGTGGAGTATTTTGAGCTGGACGAAGCGAAGGCGGGCCGGTATGGCCACCTCTTTCGGGGAGGCCACCGCAGACACCCAGTCCTCGTCATCCAGCTCCAATCCATCGGCGACCCATGCCTCACGAAGGCCAGTCAGCAGTCCGGAGCGATCGTTGATGAGCTTCTTATAAATCAATGAGATAGTGCCATCCGGTACATGCCCATCTAGCACTCTATCTTCCAGAGGGGAGCACTCCGGTATGGAGGCAACATCCGGGAATACAGAACACAGCGCGTGACGAACCTGTACATATCGGAAGTACTCCCTGTCCTGCAACTGGAATTCCTTCTGCAGCACATCGAACGTTTTGAATCCCCCCCTCGTCCAGAGATCGCCCACCCTGCTGATGCCTATCATGTCCCACTTCTCAAAGCCTTTCGAGGTCCACAAGCAGCCCAGTCGCTCAGATGCATACAGTGGCATCGCCCGGGTCAACCGATCCTTCCACCCCATAGCCAAGTTTGCCGCGTGCCACACCCGTACCGCGACCCGCGTAGGACCCGCCAAAAGTGCGTCGAGCGATGTAGAGTAAAGCGCACGATTATAGTCACCACCCGGCAGTCACAGTTTGTCCATTTCAAAAGCCGGGTTAAGGGCGGGCCCATAAAGGCCCTGGTTTATCGCAGCCAGCTGGGAGGCCCAGTAATACCGTTTGATGTCTGGGAGGGCGACCCCCCCGTCATACCACGGGAGCGTCAGCTTCGCGAGGGCGATACGCGGCCTCCCATCCCAAAACAGGTGGCGCTGCAGACCCTCAACCTACCGAAAGTAGCGCGCCGGGACGACGTCCATCGTGTTTTGTAAAGCGTATAAGAAACGTGGCAACGACATCATCTTAAACAGTGCCGCACGGCCGAGCGGCGAGAGCGGCAAGCGCCTCCAACGCGCCACATCCTCCTTCAGGCGCTGGAGGGGGGGGAGTAAGTTCTGTTTATATCAGGCCGCAGCGTCCAGGGTAATAAAGATACCCAGATACTTAAATCCCTGCGGAGCAACCTGGATAGGAACACCCCGCGGAAGGATAGGAGCCTCCCCCGAGAGGACATACACACAGGATTTAGCCCAGTTGATAACTAAGCCGGAGTTGCGGCCGAATGAACGCAACACATCCACTAACACAATCAGTGATTTGCGCGGGGAAGCAAGGTACAAAAGAATATCGTCCGCGTAAAGGGATACACGATCCTCATACTCGGGGGTCCATCGGAGACCACGAATCGAAGGGTGCCACCGCAGCCACTCCGCCAGGGGCTCCAAGGCAAGCGCAAAAAGGAGCGGCGACAGCGGGAAGCCCTGCCGCGTGCCCCTGCCCAGCTCAAACGGCGCCGATACTCTACCATTCACCGCCACCTGTGCCAGCGGTCCGGAATACAACAGTTTCACCCAGCCAATGAATCCCGGGCCAAACCCAAACTTAGCCAGCGTCGCCCAAATATATGGCCACTCACGCGTGTCGAACGCCATAGTGGCGTCCAAGGACGCCAAAATGGCTGGTTCTCGTATGAACGGGACCCTCGCGAGCACCCCGTGTAGACGCCGCAAGTTAAGCGCGGTGTTGCGATGAGGGATAAAGCCGGACTGGTCCTGGTGGATCAGATCGCACACCACGCCAACCAGCCGATTAGCCAGCACCTTGGCGAGAATTTTCAGCTCCGCATTCAACAGCGAAATGGGCCTGTAAGACGTGACCCGATCCCGCGGCCTCCCCTCCTTATGAATAACCACAATAGTGGCAAGACGCTGGTCCAGCGGGAGGGAACCCGCCGACCGGGCCGCGAGGAACATAGCGCGGAGATGCGGAGCCAGTGTATCCGGTCGTAATTTGTACAATTCAATGGGAAGGCCATTAGGACCCATGGCCTTGCCAGAGGCGACCGAACGTATGGCGAGGGCAATCTCCTCAGATGTCGGGGCCGCGTCCAACGACAATTTATCCTCCTCCGAAAGGGAAGGCAGCGCAATGTCTTTAAGCAGGTCATGGGAATCCTCTTCCGAGCGGGAAGATACCGGGGAATACACCCCACGGAAATACTCAGCGAAACATTCAACAATTTCCTCCGGCTCAGTGACACACACACCATCCAGTCTCTCAATCGACGGGACCACTCGACTCGCTCTCTCCTTTTTATCCAGCCACGCAATCAATTTACCAGCCTTATCACCCACATCATACAGTCGCCCCTGTTGCTCTCTACTCAGGCCCCTGGCTGCCTCCGTGACTAGGGCCTTGTAGTCCGCCTGTTTGAGTCGGAGAGCATGCAGTTTATCATCCGTTACCCCACACTCCAGACCACCCTCCAACTCAGTTATCTCAGATTCGATACGGGTCACCTCCTCCCGCTCGCGCCTCCGGGAATGGGAAATGAGGGACAGGGCCTCCCCCCGGAGTACCGTCTTAAACGCCTCCCACAAAGAAACCGCAGACGACACAGACCTCACATTGTCTTCAAAATATCGCTCAAGAGATTTAACCAAATCAGCGAGAATTGTGGGGTCACGCAGGTACCAGGAATTAATCGGGACCACCCTCCCCTCCCCCCTCGGGACAATGTCGAAGTACAACAGGAGCGGGGAGTAATCTGAAATACCCCGAGCCAGATGTCGTACCTCCCCGACCCTCCCTGCCTGTGCTGCTGGCATCAGAACATAATCAAGCCTCGAAAGACTACCATGAGCCCTGGAATGAAAGGTGTATTGTATCAGAGTAGGGTGTTTCAGCCGCCAACAATCCACCAGCCCCAGGGTATCCAAGAGGCCAGATAACCAAGCTTGGGCACGGGGGAGATCCCTGGGAGGGTGACGATCCTCAGTTCCGGAAATTACAGCGTTAAAATCCCCCCCAACCACTAGAATCCCCTCCGGCAGGCCAAGAAGAAGGCGCCCCAAATCAGCAAAAGTAGTTGTCTGCAACCCTGGCGGGACATAAACAGAAACCAAAACAATCACTTTACCCTCCAATCTACCCACCAGAGCCGTATATCGTCCCCTATCATCATGGAGCACCTCATCAACCTCCAACGGGAGCGAGGTTTTAACCATAATGCCCACACCCCTCGAACCAGATGTGAAGCCCGAGTGGGCTGCAAGGCGATAGCCCCGTCTGTTCATGGCACGAAAGGAGTTTCCAATAAGGTGTGTTTCCTGCAGAAATACTATAGCGGGTGAAATTCGTTTTAAGAACTGCAGGACCACTCTCCGTTTTATCCTGTCCCCCAGTCCATTGACATTCCAGGACAAAAGGCTCAGTCCCCTACCCCCCATCATAGCCAAAACCAATCAATCTCCCCCCAGAGAGCACTTTAGCGATAGCACAACAATACTTCTGCCTTGTGGTACAAATAAACAATACCCAACCCCAACCCAACATCCCAAACAAAACTCCCCCCTCCCTGCACCCCTGCATGAGCCCAAATAGCCCCCCCAACTTGCAGTGTGCCTGTCGCCCCTGTGTAAACTAAACTACAAAGACCCCCTAGAGGAGGAAAGAGAACCCCCTCGAGACACAGCACCACCTCCAACGGAGGGGAAACAAGACACAACAGTCAAGAGACCCTAAGCCTGGCCGAAAGGTGGCATCATCAGGAATGAGCCCCAGTGTCAATACCTCATACCCGGTCCGGTGGGCACTCTCCTCCCGCCGCCCCCATCCCATCCCGATCATGTCCCCCAGACAAAGTGTCCAACCAGTCCCCGGCCACCTCGGGACGGTCAAAAAAGTGAGTGCGACCATCAGCCTCCACACGCAGCCTGGCCGGGAAAAGCATGGCGTATTTTAAGTTCATGTCTCGAAGCCGCCGCTTGACGCCCATGAAACTCAGTCTCTGCTTCTGGACCGCCTGCGTGAAATCAGGATAAAAGTTCACCTCCATGTTCTCCAGCTTAAGCGGCCCTTGCAGTCTGGAAGCTTGCAAAATCGCATCCCTATCCCGAAAGTTGAAGATACGGGCAATAAGAGGCCGCGGAGGAGCTCCGACCTTCGGTCTGCCGCCAGGAACTCTATGGGCCCTCTCCACCGCGAAGAATTTACTCAGTCCTCGAGGCTGGAGATGGGTAGAAATCAGGTCCTCCACAAAGAGATCCGCCGCCGAGTCCTCCCGTCCCTCGGGCACTCCGATAATGCGAATGTTATTCCTCCGGGCCCTGCTCTCGGAGTCCTCCAGGCGCCGATCCGTGAGCGCACTTGCCTGCGGGAGCCGGCGCACCTCCGTCTGAAGGGCCGCTACCTCAGTCGTGAGGCCCGACGCGGTATGGGCCAAGGAGTCAACCCGGTCATTTGTCTTAGATAGATCAGCTCTAACAAGGTTGACATCGATGAGGACCGCATCGAGTTTGTGCGCCAAGGTGTCGAATTGTTGGCCTACTGAGGTCTTCATCTCAGCAATGGCGCCCATGACGTCCTGCAAAGTCAGATCCGTAGGCAAATCCGGGGCATCCGGGGGACACTCGGAAGACTTGTGCGATCCGCCGGGAGACCCCTTCGGGAGGGTGTAGCGATCCATAATGTTGACTTGAGGCGCGGTGCCATGCCGGGTCGATTTGGCCTTCAGCCGATCTCCATCCTGCTTCGTGGCCATCGTCGCGTATCTCGCACCCCCGCCATTCACGCAGTGGAGAGCAAGCAATCAAGGCCGTGAGCCCCGGGGGTCACCTCAGGAAGGCGGAGCTGGTCCCCGCAGGCAGGCAGGGTCCCCCAGCGAGGCCACCACCACACAAAGAGCGCCGTAATCCCACTCGCGATGACGGCGAGGGGACTCAAGAGCAAAAGTGAAAGTGTGGGGTACGCGACTCGCCAGGCCCGGCCCGCCGTTGTTATTCACTTCGCCACTGGGTCACCCCCAAACTCGAGTCCGGGGTCAGGAGAGAAGAAGGCCGCAAACTTCAGTCGATGCTCACCCCGGCCCCCGGGGTCCGATTCAAAAACGGAAAACAGGTACCACCTCGGCTCAGGTTCACCGACACAGTCCCCTCAACCGATTCAGGAAGAAGACAGGATAAATGTAGGAGGTTGCGCGCTAGGCTCCTCCCTTCTTGTTTTCGTTTTTAACACATAAATAAAAGGCATTGTCATTACAATGCCAATAGCTTAAACTCGCTTCTCTTCAGGTATTGTTACGTTTTCTGAAATACTCAGAATACGTCCAAACTTTGGGATCTCTACACCCGCTGTCAGCACAGATTTAGTCAATCATACCAACAGTAGACAAACGACCCTGTGGTCTGTAACTCATAACCTCCTGCACATTGCATGAGTAAGATACATGTTGGGCAACGATCTGTCCTGTAGAACTTACAGGTGTGCTTGTGATTAGTAGGTTCCAAACCTCTTTTCACCATGTATACACACATTCAAGAATATGCACTAGGAACATACCTTTATAAATTGTATTCAAATTAAAATCCTATTCTAGTGTAAATAATGTGCATAGTTGCTACAATAAAATAAACAAAATAGTGACAATAATAGCAGCAAGCAGACAGAATAAAAAACTGCAACTTTATAACAATATTTTAGAGTATCTCTGCACCCCTAATCCTCGCCTCTATCTAAACTAATCTCAGCGTCAAAAGGAGCCTATTTGAGTTTCTTAGCTGGACTTGCCTTTCTCTGTGTACCTTAGTGGAACAAGAGAGTTCCAGTTCAATATGAAGAAAGATGTCATCTCTCTCTCTGCACTTAACAGCTGTGGGTTTCAAAGACAAGCCGATAAAGCCTATTTGACAACCTGGTTTGCTGCCTTTGGTCTTCGAAAAAGAAAAGGCGTTTACAGCTATCATCTGAGCAGTCCCTCTTCTCTCAGCTTCCTGAAAATGTGGGTTCCGTTATGCATAACCTTTATATATATGGATCTTAAATACTCCTTGTAGCTTTTTGAATGTTATCAGAAACAGCAATCTATATTTGAGCCTTAAGGCACTTTCACCTACTAGTACTTATGCTTCTCAGAAAGATAGTTGACTGTTTAAATTACATGCATCAATGATTACTGAAGCACTTGAAACAAATATTAAGCATTGTGAAACCATTTTGAATGTTTGAGAAAACAATTGCCGAACTATCAAAATGTCAACAGATGCATCCTTGCACAACTGAGCTATCAGATTGTTCTGAAACCAATATTAAATTATGTATACATGAAGGCTGAGTTATCAACCTGTAATGAAACAAATATTAGACAATGCTAAGTGCTATGCATTTGTATTTGTAAAATATACTCTTAAATACATGAATATATGATATAAGAGAAGTACCTAAGTAAGAAAAATATGAAGATAACATCAGTCAATAAAGCAGATTTCAAAGCCTCACTGTTGGGAGTGTTTTGGTATGCCCACTATGTATCACGCAGCACCTCATTGAGGTACATTTTCTGAATAATTACTCTTTGAACACAGGACTTCACAACCCCATTCATGCATTTGGTTAGGTCATTAGCTTGAGGAGAATAAAGGGCAGTATTTTGATGAACTACTGACAAACTCATCAGAAGCTTTCATATCTACAAGGAAACCAATTTGAAAACTATGTAGCTGGGAATACCCTTCTGAACAAACTTGTCCTTTAAGAACTCTATCACCAATTTAGTGTTGATTGAACTCATACATTTGGTCACCACCCATTTAGAGATGCAATCCACCAACAATATTACACATCATTTAGAAGGAGGCAACAACTTGAACCCATGAAGTCAAGACCCAATTTCTTCTTCCTTTGGTACCTCTACAGGTAACAGTGGGGGTGGTGTGTGTCACCCTACTCATGTCCTTTCTTGCTCAAAGAATGTTGTTTCAACCATTTTCTAAATTTGCTGATGTACCCCAAGCCGCCAGCAGAGCTCTCTCACCCTGGATTTGGTGAGGTTCCTTCCGAAATGGACGTCATGTGCCACATTAATCACCCTATCTCTTAACTGACTGTGGGGCATAATCTTAGAACTCCTCAAAAGTTAGCCTCCTCACAAGCGTAATACTTCATGTACATCCCAAAAACCCTCTACTGCCTGAGAAGGGTACTTATGATCTAGCCATCCAATGATCACAAATTCTCTGATACTCCGTGAAATCTGATCACTTTCTCTGGCTCGTCTCTACTTATCTTCCCTAAAATCATGCTCCAAATTCACAGGGAACTATTTTTGCACACCACTACCACAATCAATGCTCTAACGTGACAAACAGTGTGCTGCCTTATTGCTGGCACTCAAAAGGTACTCAACTTGGAGAATGTATTAACTCATCCTTTCTGTCCACCTCGCTATCCTTGGGGTTATATTTTCACCCTTCCTAGTAGAGAAGATATGGATGAGAGGTTGATGGTCTGTCCTTACAACAAAGGGCAGGGCCCACAAAAAACCTTGCTGTACTGGCTAGGTGCTTGCCAAAGTTTTCCTCTCAATGACCGAAAAATGTTACTCTGCCCCCTTGAGAGAGCGTCAAGCGAATGTAACAACTCTCTCTTCTCCTTCGATGAACTGAGAATGGGCAGCACCAAGACCTCGAAGACTGCCATCTGTCATTGTAGGAAAGGGCCCTTTATTGACATGGTCACCCCCATTTTTTGCCTGGTATCTGATGCAATTTTGAAAGAAGTGCACTGGATTCCTAATATCCAAGTTCCCAGTGCCAGATCTCTTTCCATAAAAGTGAACAATTGTTCCCCCAACTGGCAATACCTTCAGCATCCCCTGTAAGTCTCTAGTAGCTGGTACCCCTGGTAACTAGGGCAGGAAGGCTAAAGAGGGTCCCTAGGGGCTGAAACCTGTATTGTGCCACTCTAAGAGATCCCTGTGCACCATCATGCAAACTGCCATTGCAGGTTGTGTGCCATGGTGCAGAGAAAAGTGAAGACACAACATAGCACACCTCCTGTGCACCATGCTTGTAGACACTGCATGCAGTATGGGTAAGTCACCCCTACAGCAGACCTTACAGTCCTTAGGCAGGATGCACTATACTACATGTGTGGACATACCTACATGAGCAGATTTGCCCCCTTGAGGTTTAAGTCGATTCTAAGATATTACAAGTGAACAGGCTAGCCATTTTAAATACATGTGCTGAACAATGGTAATTACAAGTTCCCAATCTACATGATGGCCTCACTGAAAGTAGAGATGTTGGTATCAAACATCTCATATTGATAAGCCCACACTGATTCAGGTGGTAGATTTATTAATACATGCACCTAGAGGGCACCTTAAAGGTGCCCCCTGAAAACCTACTGACTACTAGTGTATTGGCTGTCGGGTGTAGACCAGTCTGCCACCACAGATAGGTTTCTAACACCCAGCAGGGGAAAGCCTGCGCTCTCTAAGGGCAGAAACAATTCCTGCTCTGGCCAGAGGTGTTGCCGCTTCCTCCAAGCAGAATGGTTAAGTAATCAGCACATCAAGGCAGGAGGCTTCAAAGGCCTCTGCTTCCTTTGATATGTGAACCAAGGCTTCCCCAGACAGGGGAAATGCCACCCCCTGCCCTGGGCTCATTTGACACCAGGACAGTTGGAAAACATTTGCTAGTCAGGAGGCGTGTTCCCCCATCAGGCCAGTACCACCCCTAAGGTGGGCTGCCTGATGTGAACACAAAACTTAGAATTCCACCATCTAGGTTTTGGTGGGATTAGGCTCACTAGGCCAAGGTTATGCCCACTTCCCACAGGAAGTGGTCATATAAAGGGTGTAGTCACCCTAAAGGTGAGTAGCCCATTGGCTACTACCTGTCCCTCCCCTTAATGCCCTTAAATCGAGTATTTAGGGGCATCCCTAAAGCCAGGAATTTAGATTCAATGGATCCAGAAGAAGAAAAGCAGTGAGGCAATGATACATGAAAACTGCTGTGGACTTTTGGTGTCAAACCCTGCCTGCCTGCACCAGTCTCAACAATCATGACCGAGTGACTCGTCCTGCAGCTGAGCAACTACCAAGAACCCCAGTAGACTGCCAGCCCTTCGCAAATTGCTAGCAATCTCCTTTGGCGTAGAGGGGCTACTCCCCTGCTGTCCGCAGGCACTGAAGAAGCAGGGTCCGGATTACTGTGTTGCCGCACCCCGGCCAGCCTGGCACAGCAGCCCCCTGATGAAGAGGTATCTGTGCTCCTGTAAGTTGGATCTGTCCCCCCACAGAGTGAGAGGACACCAGGACCAACCAGGGCAGCACAGGACCAATACCCTGGGTACCAGACCCCTTGCAGCAGCCAAGGCTTGTTTAAGTCCAGTCGGAACTCTAACAGCACCGAGACTGAGCAGCCATCGAGGAACATTAGCACCACAGAGACCCACTTTCAGAGTGGTCCAGCAGTCCTGATATTGGTACCATCAACCGACGAGACCGACAACCGCAAGGCCCTCTGCCGCACAGAGCCCAGCCGACCTTTCCACTCTGTGCCCAAGCGCTTCCAGCCCAGATACTGACGAATGGCTGTGCCCCTTGTTCCCAGGACCCTTGTGACCCGAGCTCTCTGTTGGGAGATTCCGGACTTGTCCCCAAGTCCCCCTCTGCAGCCTGTTTCTAAGTGGCCCACCTTTGTTCTACTGGCATAGTGCCCATAGCTACCAACCCGACCAGCACTTCTGCACCTGGACGCCCCAAGGCAGGTAATGAGTAACTGCTAGTGGTACTTTGGACCTTGGCACCCTACGACCCTAAGTCCCAAAAGTGATCCCCCCCCAGAAACTGACCATAAATTACTGTATGCAACATATGCCTTTTCTCCCAGACCAAAGCATTGCTGCGTGAAGACGCATTTATGTAAATTGTTTACATACCTGTGAAATTCAACATTTTAAAAAGTCCTTACTTGATAATGAAGTTCTTGGTATCAAAATTAATACAAAAATACGATTTATTTTTCTAAATTGGCCTCAGATTTATTCTTGAGTGTGTGTCTCATGTATTGCCTCTGTGAGTACAACAAATGCTTAGCACTACCCTCTGATAAACCTAAAATGCTCACCCACACTACCACAAAAGAGAGCATTTAATGTTACCATTTCTGCATCTGTAAACCAAAAAGGGCTGCCTGGACTCTTTACACAGTGTACCTTTTATAGGTCAACTATATAAAGAACCAGCTTCCTACAGCCATTAACACTGTTTTCTTGTAGACATCAAAATGACCAGTGGTAGGCTTATTGCTAATACTCATTTTGACAGACTTAAAAGCTACATCACAATCACCAGTTCACTTAGATCTCATTCCTTTTCAAGCAATGATCTCAGAGGTTGTACAACACTGGCAAATTGAGCAATGAACTTAGAGAAAACTCTGCATGACCAAGAAATGACCTTACTTGGTCCTTATCACAAAGCATGAAAGCCTTCACAATACAATTAACCAATTCTAGTTTAGGACTGCTAACATAACAGGAATGGTATTCCCTACGTAAGTTACACTACCGACAAGGAATTCACATTTCTTCATTTTTAATGTGAGGCCTGCCTCCTTCAACTACCTCAAAACCACTCTAAGGGTGCTATTGTGGTCTTCACTTTTTTTTCAAAAACGAATGTGTCATCGTGAAAAAATAGGACATGGATAATTCCCTTTAGCACGACTTCCATCACCCTTTGAAAACATGCTGTGGCCGATGCTAAATCAAAGGGCATCCTGATCTAACAGAAGGTTCTCAATTGTGTAATGAAAGACGTCAGATGTTTTGATTCACTATGCAGCATGACCTTGTAATACACAGATGGCAGGCCCATGAAGTTAAATCCTCTAGCATCTCTAGCATTGCCAGCATTTCTGAGAATTAGGTAACAACTGGCAGTTCACCCATATGTACTTGTTCAGATCTCTGAGATTGACACACATTGTTATGTGTTTGCCACCCTCTTTGGATACCAAAACAACTGGCGCAAGTGACTCAGAGGACTCAGTTTCCTCTATCACACCTAGCCTCAACAGTTTTTGAAGCGCCCTTCTAAGTGGTTCTAAATTCTGAAGGAGATTCTGAACCCTCCTAAATCTATGTGCTCATGGCACTGTGTTGTTTTTGAGAATTATGTTGTGCCTAAATTTCTTAGGCGGCCAGGGCCTTTGCTCAAAGCCCACCGGATGGCCAACCCCGCCCCCCTTTTTTGGTCGTGCCACGGATTCTACTGCGATTCTCCAGGGGGCTGCACTGAGACCAAAAACATTTCTTTTTAATTTGATCCAAGGTGGGTCCCTCTCAGACCCTTGCCTTGCCCCTTATATCTTATTTTATTTTACTTTGAAGGACTTGGGTACTGAGTCCCCAACTCGTAACACGGTGGATGCGACTTTTCCTTTATGTTGCGGCCAGCCAATTACAACACATACTTGAGCTTGCATGTCCTCCGTCGTGGATCCACAGTGGAACCGCGATGTGTAATATACATTGTATTGTATTGTAATTGCATTTATATAGCACTTACTACCCCTGACGAGGCGTCAAATGCTTTTTCAGCGAGTAGCACGCTACTCCGGGACCCATAAAGGATTAGTGTTGAATTAGTATAGTGAAATATGAAAGTAATTAAGTGGTGGATAGGTTCGTCAGTTATTTGAATGCGGAAGGATAGAAGAGGAAAAAAGGTTAGTATTTATATAGCGCTTGTTACCCCTGATGGGGTGTTGAAGCGCCTTTTTTATTTTTTTGGGGGCAGTAGCACGCTACTCTGGAAACCCATAAAGGTTAAGTGGTGAATTGGTATGGTGAAATATGAAAGTAATTTGAGTGGTCGACATTAGTCAGTTATTTGGAGTGAGAAGGATAGTGGAGGAATAGAAGGGTGGGCAAGGTTTGCATTGATATAGCGCTTGTTACCCCTGAAGGGGTGTTGAAGCGCTTTTCTGGCGAGTAGCACGCTACTCCGGAACCCATAAAGGAATAGTGTTGAAAATTAGTATCGTGAAATATGAAGTCATTTGAGTGATGGATATGTTATTCAGTTATTTGGATAGAGAAGGGTAGCGGCAGGATAGAAGAGGGAGAGGTTTGTATTTATATAGCGCTTGCTACCCCTGATGGGGTTTGAAGCGCTTTTTTGGTGAGTAGCACGCTAGTCTGGAACCCATAAGCATTGGTGTTGAATTAGTATAGTGAAATACGAAAGTAATTTGAGTGGTGGATATGTATGATAGTCAGTTATTTGAATTTTGAGTTTCAATCTCTCAAAAACTACTGAACGGATTTACACCAAATCACAAAAAGCACACTTTCTGGATCAAGATCAAGCTTTCTCACAAATTTGGAGTCATTGCGTACAGCAGTTTTTGCAGTATCGCTTTTAAATTTTGCTACGGAAAATTCCATGGGAAAAATGCGTTTTGGGACCCCCCTTGTTCGAAGCCCCCACTTAACGGATGATCAAAAAACTTTCCAGGAAGAAAACAAAGTGTGTGAGATTCTTGGGGGGTTAGTTTTGCGATGATTCCTCAAATGGCGACAAAATAATTAGCATCCCAAAAATCCATTTCATATGGAAATGTGGTCCAAACTACAGCTACCCAGTGGAGACCACTACTGGGTGAGATATATACATTTATATAAATTGCTTTGTACTGGAGCAGCGTGTTGTTCAGCGTGAAGCGCTTCAATGCCTTGTCAGGGGTAGCATACGCTTTATAAATGGAATTACAATACAATACAATCAAAGTGCACTGGGTGCTCAAAAGGCAGGGCAAACCCAGGTTTTTGCACCGACCCGCTTTTCCCTGAAAGTTGCACTTTCACTGGTGATTTTTTGTGCAAGAATGAAAACTGCTCGAAGTTCTATAAACAGCAATCTTAGGAAATAGGTCACAGTTGGGAACAGAGAGGTTTCTTCATTCACGGGACATAAAAACTGTGTTTCGAAAGGAGCTGCCGAGTTACAAAGACGAGAGGAATGTTTTCAGATAAACAAGTGTCATTTAAATGGATTCATAAGCCCTCGGATATGGATACCTCTCCTGGCCTGCCTGCACCCAGCCACCGGAAGTGGCTCTGTGTTGCTTGGCCCAAGGCCACATTCTTAGCCGCAGAGGGAGGCTGCAGCTATTTTGGTCCTTTGAACAAGGAATACGTGACCCTCTTTTAGCACAGCTCCTGGCGGCCGCCTCCTGAACAAGAGAGGAGAAAATGGTGCCCTGTGCTTCCCTTTCCTGTTCCCCTTTCAGCAGCCATGTAAAAGTCAGCTGATGCACCGTTGTTTTCTAGGGTGGCCTAAGTTTGGGAACTCATTCATTCCTTAGCCACAATGATATTTGATTAAAAGTTTATTATTTATCAATCCTAATGTCACCTGTATGTGGGAACATGGAAATACAAAATAAAAGGTTTCCACAAAAATGAGTTTAAAAAAAATTCAAATCACATAAAAAAAAAGGATTTTATTGCATTTTTATAAACAAAAGAATACGCTTACATAAAAAAAATGAGCCATACAATGTGGTACAATCCATCTTAATCTGTGGTGCCGGGCATTTGCCATTAGTATAAATACATGTCACATTTTGCTCCCTTTGTTAACTTATTGAGACATGTACTTGCTTGTTCTGTTTTTACCTTGAACAACTGCTTTTCTTGACTCCTTTTTCTCATGTAAAGCACTCTGATACTCCTGGGTCTAGCCAGCGCTATATAAAACCTTTCAAATAAATAAATAAATAAACATCAGGCTGCTCATGGTCGAGGTTTTATACAATAACCACTCGTATGCAAATAAGATAATCAAACTAAAAGAAAAAAGGAATAAACACCAAAAATCATCGAAACTCCCTCCCTCCACCCTTACCCCAAACTTGCCATCTGCAATCCACGTCTCTGAGAAACTGTAGCACAGTGAGTAGGAGCATCTTACACCTTTATAAGGCTAAAGGGGGATGCTATGTGTTGTGTGCATTTATCTTTAGGGTCAGACAGGTGGCAGAGTCATGGCGGCATTAGCGCCAACACGTGGATGGAGGTCATTGTTCATCAGTATCCTGGGATTAGAACTGCTCCAGTGGGTCGTCCCACACAATCACTATAGGTCTCTTACGAAGACCGTGATATTCCTCCCTATGTAATGCATAGCTTTTGGCTGTGCTCCACCGTATAGTGTTCTCCTTCCAGCATAAGACGAGGTCGGCTCTACAGGATTTCCAACATCTCATAATCTGTCGTTTAGCTAGAAGGAACGCCAGGTCTATAAACCTTGCCCCAGTCTTGGAAGTTCTTAGGCCTCGGATACAGGCCCAAGATGCAGTGTTCGGCAGTATCCCACTGAGTAACCCTTTAAATGCTGAAAGGGTGTTTTTTATGTCCCCCCAATAAGATGTCAGTGAGGGACATATGTAGCAAGTCTGCGTTATCTTCCTGACATTTAGGGCAAGTAGGTGACACTGTGGGAAAGATCTTACAAAGTTTCAAGGGTGTCAAATATGCTCTATCTAATAGTGAAAATTGAATACATTTTATATGGAAATTGTGGAAAATTGTGCTTGGGTATTCGAGGAGAAATTGCCATTCCTGATCATGTAAATCTACTTCCCAGTGAGCCCGCAAAGGGCCCAAAGAGGTATGTAAATGGGCACGTAGAACCCTGTAGAGCCACTTGACTAGGTACCTACCAGCCCCATTTCAAAGAACGCTTGTATCAGTGTATGCGTTTCTGGTTCAAACCCAGCCTGTGCCCAGTGTCTGCTGATACAGCTTAGTATACTGCAGGGGCGGCTCCTTCACTATGGCTGAGGGTCGTCGCCACACAGAAACATTAAATGATAATAAAACGGTTTTATTATCATTTTATTTTTCTTACCTTATTGCCAGCTGAGGTTAAGGCTGGGGCAGGAGTGGTAGGCATTTATAAGTGCGCATATCAGTTTGGCCGGCCATCAAGACAGAGAGACCCTGTGGGCTGACTTCCATCTTCAACCACTGCTCAATAAACAACGTGGCGTTGGACCCCTCCGCACCCTCAGGTATTCCAATGATATGCACATTATTGCAGAGTGCCCCGCATTTGGCATCCTCTGCTCTGTCTTGTAGGAAGGTGGGTTGTTGGCTGTGGACATCTATAGTGGCAGACTATGATGCCTGTTGGGGGGTTAACGTAGTTAAGGTTGTTTCAGCAGACTTAACCCTATTTGGTAACTTACGTGATCATCTCTTAGCAGACCTAAGTCCTTCGCTAGTGTACCAATGCAGTGCTGAATGCCCAATCTGGAGTTACGTATTTCTAGAAGGATGATGTCCAGTTTATCAATGTCGAGGGTGGGATACAATCTTCCATGTATGAGGGCACTTCTGGGCAGCTGGAGAAGATACCCACAAAGTCAATGGTCCACCCAGGAGGAGATCAAGGTAGGCCCAAAATTACGGCTGTCTGCAGGCCTCAGGTCGGAAGAGACCACAATCGTGGCAATACCCAGATCTCATTAAGAATAGGAATAAGCTCTTCAGCAGGGACGTTTTCAGCAAGGATCACTAAGGTGGAGGAGAGGAACAAGGTCAGGGAAGGCCACACAACACTATGGATCTTAACCATTCAAGCCCGCTCAGTCGGGCTTGCCTGGATATTCTGAGCCGCTATTGGCAGGAGCATGTTCAAGTAGCACCGCCACTCAGGCAGGGGGAAGGTGGTCCGTGAGTTCAATATGCCGCCTCCAGCACTGCTGTGGCTCTCGGCAAGCCCATCTCCAAGCAAGGTAAATTCCCCTGGTCAGCTCCTCATACCAGTTTGAGTTCCCAGAGTTCCACCCACACTGGATGCTGCGTATGAGCTCCCAATGGTTTGCTCTGTCACACACAGTCTAAGACAGCTCGGGGGGGGACAGAAAAGGCCCTCTATGTGCAACTTTGCTCCTGGTCTCCCATTAGCGCTGGCCAGGTCAGGGAGACAGGAGGGCAGAAATCACTCAAACCGTGCCAGGCAGCTGCTGGGCCCTCCTCCATGCAGTTCAGTCGGACTGTGTTCTTGCGCCGGCTCCTGCTGTAATCCATTCAGTCACAAATGCCCTTGCCGGCGTATGGAGAGTGTCCCCACACAGGGGTAGTGGTATAGCCACCTTTTTGACATTGATGATGTCAGATGGTGCATGGTTTTCATGCACCTGGCGGAAGCACCAGGGATGTGCATTCGCAATCTTTGGCGGTAGGCCACGCCCCTTCTAAATTCAAATTACATAACTTTTTCCAAAGTGACTAATGAACTGTTGCGTTCATTATTCCATAAGCATTTTAACGAGTGTGTACAATGCCTGTTAAATCTCCTGAATGCTGAGGAAGCTGAGCAACGGTTCAATGACTGGTACCATGATTTAATGCCTTCTCCCGCTTCACTGTTAAGTGCGGTGGTGTGGGAGGCCCTAGCCGCTGACCTACGGAGGCAAAGAAGAAGGTGTGCATTGAGTGGAAGATGCTGCCTGGATATGGATGGTGCCTGAGAGAGGAGCACATATGTCTCCCCATGTGGTGGAAAACTAGCAGAACTAGGCTAGAGAGGACAAGGTTTTCTGGCACATGTAGTTGAGGTCAGCATAAATCAAGCTGCCCAGATCGTTGTGACCCGAGATGCCTGGGTAGAAAGAGGACAGACCCAGGATCACACTACCCGGAAGGTGTGAAGCTCAACATATTCGATGATCACCTGGTGCATATCCCTTCCAAGTGACAGCAGAGGTGGAGAACACATGAGTGGATATGACGGAGAGGCAATCTAAGAGAGATAAACAGGATTTTTTTAGACCCTCTCACCCCAGCCTTATAGAAATGATGAGGATAGAGCGGGAGACAATGTGACTAGAGATGTGCTTAAGGGACAAAAGTAGTTGCTCACAATGCTGGGGGTACCATTCAGTGGAGAAGGCTGTAACAGTGGTGGAATCAAGGTTGGCTACATAGGAGACCAGGCTGACTTACATCGAGTCTTTGGAAGCAACAATGGACACAAGGCTGCGGAAAGTAGAGCCATGTATTGACAAGTCTGATAGGGAGGACCCAGGACTGATGGACTGGCAGAAGCGAACCCAAGCATTGCATGCATTTGGTCAGATCTTCCCAACTCTCATCTTAGACCCTAGTTCGGAGAAACCACTTAGTTCCAGTGCAGCTCAAAACTGCAGTTACCTGTCTGAATTATGCGATCCGGGGGGAACATCAAGGACTTTTTTACATTCACTCAGAAATGTTGGCTAAGAGTCTAATAACTCATAGAAAAAAATGACAGAGTATAATGGTATTTCAGTGGAGGTTAGAGATAGTCTAATATCTGGGGGTATAAACTGCCAGAGACTGGTAATATTTTAGTGGAGGTACAGACTAATAGTCTAATATCCCTGACGTATAACCAGAGAGAGAGAGAGAATATCTCTTTTGAGGTACAAATTGTCTAATCCCTCACAGACATATAAACAGAGTGAGGGATATATTCTTTCAGTGGTGGTAAAGACACATTAATATCTCACACATATAACTGAGAGAGTGAGATAATATTTCAGCAGCGCTAGAGACATTTAGTCTGAGATTACAACACACTGAGGGCGATAATATTTAGCTGCGTTTCACACTGTGCCTCTAGTATCTCTGACTATAAACTGACAGAGGGTGATACATTCCAGTAGTAGTCCAATATCTTAGAATAGAAACCAGCGGAGGACCATAGTGATATAGTGGAGGTACAGACTGGAAGTCAAATATCTTTGGGCAATAAACCAACCGAAGGAAATATTATTTTAGTGGAGGTACAGACTGCTAGTCTAATATCTCAGACACTAAACAAACATAGGGCAATAATATTTTAGTGGAGGTACAGACTGCTAGTCTAATATCTCTGACTATAAACAAACGGAGGTCAATAATATTTTAGTGGAGGTACAGACTGCTAGTCTAATATCTCAGACTCTAAACAAACCGAGGGCAATAATATTTTAGTGGAGGTACAGACTGCTAGTCTAATATCTCTGACTATAAACAAACGGAGGTCAATAATATTTTAGTGGAGGTACAGACTGCTAGTCTAATATCTCAGACTCTAAACAAACCGAGGGCAATAATATTTTAGTGGAGGAACAGACTGCTAGTCTAATATCTCAGACTCTAAACAAACATAGGGCAATAATATTTTAGTGGAGGTACGGACTGCTAGTCTAATATCTCAGACTCTAAACAAACCGAGTGCAATAATATTTGAGTGGAGGTACAGACTGCTCAGACATGATAGAAGAGGGTGATATTTCAGTGGAGGTGTGGTTGTAGATTAAGCATTACATGAAAAGACATGCAGTTGAAATGACAAAATAGAGAATTAAATAAATACACTTATAATTGGCACAGGTTCGTTTCCCAATGGGAATGTTCTCAATTGAGCAGTTTGACAGACAAGAGCAAAGCTCGAAAGGACTCAATTGGCTAACACATGCACAGTTCTTTGTGTAGTGTACCTCCTGTACTGCCTTTTAGCTGGCTACATATACTTCCCGTTGGGGACCTCTAAACATCCATTGTGGATGGGGCAGCCATTTTCTTGTACCTCGCTTGGGAATCTCAACTTCAAGTATTAAGCCTTGTGTACCCTGTGCCCTGCGTCCATCTCTTAGCTTTTGTAGGACCTCTCACGCTACTGAAATATAAAAACAAGCATTTACAATGCAATGGTCTCGGCATTGTTTAAGTTAGAGCTATTGGCATTGCTCATGACATTATTTTTGTTTATGTTTTTAAAACATTTAAAGAAACGGCATTGTTATTTACAATGTCAATAGCTTAATCACTTTCAAATGCGAGACCTATTGCATTTGCACCCACACACAGAGCCACACACCCAAAGCCACCCACACACACAGAGCCACCCACACAGAGCCACTCACATAGAGCAACCCACACACAAATAGAGCCACCCATAGAGCCACCCACAGAGCCACCTACACACACACACAGAGTTACCCACACACAGACAGACCCACCACACATAGAGCCACCTACAAAAAAGCCACCCACACACACAGAGCCACCCACACAGAGCCACCCACACAGAGCCACCCACACACACACACAGACCCTCCCCCACACACACAGAGCCACCCACACACACAGCCACCCACACACACAGCCACCCACACACACAACCACCCACACAAACAACCACCCACACACACACACACAGAGCCACCCCCACACACAGCCACCCCCACACAGAGCTACATGGTGTGAGGTGAGGGTGGGAGGGGGGCTGGGGGATCGGTGTGTCGGGGGAGGGGGGCCGTTTAGCAGGGTGGCATAAAGGTGCGGACAGCTGCAGGGCCACGGTGGTGCATAAGAGCCGGGAGGGCGAGGGTGAAGCGCTCTCTGGGGAGGAATGTGGGTCGCGGTACAGGGAGCAATGCTGGAGAGGGCGGGGGGTGGTTGCACTTGGTGATAGCGGAGCTGCAGATTGCTGCTGCACCCCGGCTTCGCCCGTTGCATAGGGGACCCATGTGGCCTTTAGCGGGGGGTCGGTCGCGGTGGTGCTCAGGAGCAACAGGGGGAAGACCTGGGGGTAGGCAGGAGTTGCGTGGTATTTATCCCGAAGCCTTTCATCCTTCAGAGGCCGGTTGGGTGGGTAACAGTTTCAGCGGGGCGCCCAGGAGCCATTGGGCGGGGGGGGGTAGGTGATGGCCGGGAGGGGCCAAGAAGTGTATGGTAATGGAGGAGGCGGGAAGGGCCGAAGGAGACCAGTGCAAGTGGCGCCGATCAGACTGTCACCCAATGCCAGCCAAATGGTAAATGATTTAGCATTTTGTGGATGTAAAATGCATCACTTTGGAGAGCTATTGAGTGTCGTCGAAATGCACAGCCAAAACAAATGTAAAGAGATGTTGGGTTTACTACTCGGTCTTCATCCATGTGCACCTACATTATTTTTGTACCACACGGTTTCTCACGAAAAGAATGAACATAAAGAGATGTAATATGTCCGAAGTTGGTGATAGCCTGATCAGCCCCAAAGCCCTTGATGACGTGTACCTAGCGCCGAACACAACCCCATCGGTGAGCGCACTGTGTAAGAACTCCACACATAAAATTACGTGCACATCAGCCACCTCGTTTCTGATCACCACAAGCCTCAAGAATGTGAAGCCTCTACAGTCACTGCATCCTAAACCTTCCACCCATGCATTACCTAGACCAACATACTTCCTCTCCCATTCATCTGTCTGTGTGCTCTACCACAGTCACCAAGTATCCCGGGAAACTGTCTCACGGCCACTAAGTCCCTTTGTAACATCAAAACAAGCCCCCCTTGCTCCAGACCACTGTTTGCTGACATGTCGTTTTTTTAGCCATGTAGCGTCGCACCCAACTCCAGGGTAGGGTATTTGTGGAGCCAGGGTAGGGAAAGGGGCATCTGTGGAGCCAGGGTAGGGTATTTGTGGAGCCAGGGTAGGGAAAGGGCCCTCTGTGCAGTCAGTTCTCTGTTGGACCGGTCAGAGGGATGGAGCCTCCTAGAGATAGAGGCATGGCACGGGTCACTCACAGAGACAGAGGCAGGCTGTGCCGGAGTCCATTCATTGAATGGTCTCCGGCAGCACCAGGACCCCTCCCATCCTCCCCGCACTCACTTGTCCTTCTCGGTGCCGAAGATGGAGGCCAGGTACTCCACCATCTTCCTCCGCCCGCCCGGACAACTAGAGCACTCCTGGCGCCGCCGCGCGATCAGCTCGTCATCAACGGCGGCCCGTGCGCAGGGTCAGCGCGAATCGTGTACGTCACAAAGGGCAGCGGGTGAGTACGTCAGAGGAGCGCGCCCGGGAGCCGGCGATGTCACGAGGGGGCGGGAGCAGCTACGCATTGCCAGGAGCAAGGGTCCTGCCGAGGTAAGTTCAGCGACACAGAAGACGGACAAGGCACCGAGGAGGAAGCTTCCCGCGCCTCACTTACTTATCAATGCGCTTTTATAGCGCCCACGCGGACCTTACCCAGAGGTGCTATGGCGCTTTAAAAAAGAAATGTGTTACATTGTATTACTCGAGTATATATCGGGGCAGCTACGATACATAAAGAGTATTGAAGCACACCAGCCATGGTTTCAGTGTATGAATGAGTGACAATTTTCTGCTGTGTGAATACCTCGAGTTCCACTTCCTCCTGAGTAAATCAAAGCAATGATTAGTATGTGCGTGCCTGTGGGTTTTCATTTTATCGATCTGTCAGTGTGGAGGTCTATCTCAGATTGTCACCCATATAGCACATGCCAGGGCTCAAGCCCTGAACAAGCATTAACAAGCACACCACTGCCTAAGCACACCACTGCCTTTCTCCGAGGCAAAGCAGAAATGCCTCGGAGCAAGGCAGCGGCGTTTCCGGATTCGGGGGCGTGTTTTTCTTTTCTCTCCTCTTGCCATTGGCTGGAGGAGATAATTCGAAAAGTAGCAAAAAACACGCCCCCGAATCCAAAAAGGACGGGGCCTGTACGGAGAGACAAACCTCTTCTCCAATGGCTGGCCAGCATTCAAGAGGCCAGCCAATGGAGAAGAGGGGAGAAGAGGGGCGGGTTCAAGCCCCTCTTCTCCAAGTCATTAAATCTCGCGAGCGAGACTGCGCAGGCGCAGCCTTCGCTAGCCGAGACCTAATTACATGCCGTGTTTCCAGTCTCTCTGCCCAACCTCCCCCGTGGCTTTCTTACCCCTCCTAGGAAATTGAGGAGCTAGCGCACTCCTTTCCTACACTAACTACATGACTGTGAGGCACTACGCGGCTTCCGTCGGACGTCATCAAAGGCCTTTTCTTCAGATCTCACACATGCAGCAACAGACAAGGTGGAGATAAGGCAAAGCCGTAAGTTATTGTATGCCACAGCAGTCTCAGAGCCAACTGCAGTAATTTAGGCAGTAGAGTTCTGGATCCTGTCTCTTCTTGTAATAAATGTTGTGGGTAAAGTTGGAGGTTTTTCACATTTTATGTTACACATGAATGAATGTCTATGTACAGAACTTTCTTCCAACAGGAACACAAACTTTTAGGAACAATTCTAACGAAATTCCAGAACAATAGAAATAGGATGTGTAACACACCAGTAGATCAGTGCGAATAAATGCTAGCATAATGCTGCAGACCCTCAGGACTACTCCTTGACAGCAGCCAATGAGTGTCCTGTGCAAACTCATATGCCTGTTTTTTAGGTCTCGCCTGAGCAAGCGCATGCGCTGCTCTGGCGAGACTTTTAGTTAGTGGGCTTCAAAAAAGCCAACCACAGCTTTTTGTGAGGCATAGAGCGTGCAGTTACGCGCACAAGCGCGCGCCTCACTCCGCCTCTCCGTCTTGCTTGCTCACACTTCAACGCTCCTCCCCCTCCCCACCACAGAGCGCGTCTCGCGGCCGCGCGTCTTGTTCAGGTAGGAGCGGATCAGTGTCTTTCTGAGCACCGCCTGTATCACAAGCGTTTGCAGTAACCGGCTACTTTACCTTATCCTTTGCGTCGTTCTTTCTCTAATTCATCTCTGCTTCATACCCCCTCTCCGAGTCACTCCCTTCCTCTCTCCTTCACTCTCCCTGTCTTGTCTCCCCCTCTCTCCCATCTCGCAACCTCCTCCTGGCTCATCCACTGACACCCCCTTCCGCTTCTGAGCCTTAACTTAGCTGCCTTCTTTCTGCCCTCTCCTGTGTTCTCATCTGTGCTTCATTCCCGTTTCTTGCTCTCTACCACCCATCTTAAATCCACTACTACTCTCTCCCTGCATTCCTCCATCGCCTGACTGTTCCCCTTCTGCTACTACTTTCCTCTTCCTACATATCTCTTGCCTACTTAGTCCATGTTCTCGACTTTGGCGCCTACCTCTGCCTAGCGTTGCCTCTTCTTGCACCTCCTCTTCCTCTCTCTGCACGGCACCTCCTCTTCCCCCTCCCACTTTGTCTCTTCCTTCGATCTTGCTAGGTGTCTATCCTCTTCCTCTGCCATCGCTGTACTCACACTGGATGGCTGTTTTTCTCGTTTTATATATATATGATCATTACCACTACCTTCTGGTTGGCTTCCCCACTCTATGCTCTCTTTGGTGACTAGTGCAAGTCCTCGGTGTGTGTATCTTGGTGTAAGACGGCTGCTCTCTCCCCCTCCCGTTGCGAAACACTATGGAACAATTAATGCTCACTAGACTCCTCTGTGCGGGTTTCAATGAAGGTAACCATTGACGACACAGCCTTTATGCTCACGAGACGGTATACATTGTGCACTCGCCAACGTGCCCATTGACCGACGCAACATATTGAGCCTTGAGCGCGATGCCGGGCTACCAGCTGAACCGTCGGAATAAAGCGCTGTCTAGCTCTTTGAAGTTCTTAAAATATAGTGTAGTACAGCATTGAGTTAAATGGAAATGTGTTTTTTGAAAACGGACCCTGTAGCCAGCCAGAAACGTTCAACCAACTTAATTTTATCAACCTAATCAGTTTAATAGTTTCCTTTCCTGTAAACTCGCTGTTGTGACTGCATCAACTCAGGTAGTAGGTAACCTTACCTTGTTTCATCACTAACCACAAAATGGCAGCTACAAAGATAAGGAGTCTGGCATGTCTGTGTGCTGACGGTTATTAATCTGCTACTTACTTTCTCTATTACCATGTAAAAATCTGAGTGGTCTTTTGATTGCTTTTTGTTCTCAGATTGGCAGGTGGGTACTGATCTTTCATGCGCAGGATTCGGGTCTGTGGTTAGCAGTGTCTGTTGCTTCCCATCTGCATACCGCTAGAAGTATTGAGAACTGCAGCTTCTGCAACATGCAGCAAATGACAACTGTTTGTCAGTGCACTTCCTTCCGAGGTAATGTAACTACAAAACTTTCAGAGCAGATCCACAATCCTGCATTTTATTTATCCAACGCATATGCTATGCGTCACTTTGTTGATTTTATAGTTTTTAGGTCATGTGCAAGGTCTATTTCTTAATTATACATGAACAACTCCCGCAGGCACAAAAATAAGCAAAACTTTGCACTTATAAAGTCTCACAAAATTTAAAGTGATGTTAAATTCACATGATGTGAAATTTGCATATTTTGTGAGACTTTGTGGCCATACATTTTTTTACCTAGATACGTTCACATTTATCAATGCTGGATTTAGAAAAATGGATCATAAGAAGGAAAGCAAGCATTGGCATAGCCAATAGGTCTTGCCTTTGGGACCATATAAGTGTTTAGCCATGCAACAGTTGATGTTGTTGCACCAAGGGTATTGTGCTGGATAACTAAACACTTATATGGTCCCAAAAGCGAGACCTATTGGCTATGCCAATGCTTGCTTACCTTTAGATGTATAAAAGCCTACATCAATTTGGAGATGGACAGGAACAATAAGATATTTGGGTGCAGCAAGCGGAATCGCTAGCTTTTTGACTGGTTGAGCTACAGAGGTGTAAATGCATAATTTCGAGGGAATGAAAATGTGCTTTGATTTACAGTAATGTGACATCTGCTATTTCGCTAGGTGGGGCTCATAGACATAAAGTTCTGCCTTTAGAGAACCATTTTAGATTATACTTTTCCGGTTATAGCCTGTTTGATGCCTATAAATGCATCTTTGATTCGAAAGTGGCAGAGTGTCGTCTATACTAGAATGGTTTATTTCAGGAAGCCCATTTCCTTAAATCAAAGTAAATAACATTAATGGAGAAGTTTATTAGCCAGCATAGGGAGATCAATAAAAAAAATGCATGTCTTTATTTTTTATGTATTTTTCTGCAACATTCTAAAATCAGTTAAATTTCTCTGTAAACATGACAATAAAAATAGGTAATCTGCAACGCAACGACGACGGTTGCAACAACCGGCTCGCACCAACGTGCCAGCCGCAACGAAAAAGGTACTGTGACCAAGTCTGTCCACGCTTTCGCTCGCCCGTACCGATGCAGTCGGCTGGAACTGTTAGACTTTGTTGTTGTCAGCATCAAGGTAGCCCCGGACGGAGCTACCAACTCGTACGAACTGTGTTTTTGAGGCATTTCTGCAATTTTGAGGATATCTTGCAAAGTATATATTTGTAAGTACTGTATGTTGGATTCTGATCATTTTTGGTCTTGGTTTGGATATATAAAAATATTGAATATTTTTCTAAACTGGTGGGGTGTCCTTTTGTAGCATTTTCACTGTATTACTGTTGGTTATGTGCAAATGCTTTACACATTGCCTCTGAGATAAGCCTGACTGCTCGTGCCAAGCTACCAAGGGGGTGAGCAGGGGTTATTTTAGGAGTGTAACTCCCTTACCCTGACTAGAAAGAAGGGTCAATACTTGGACAAAGGTACCTACCACTCCCACCTAGAGACCCCCATTTCTACCACTGGTTGTCAGCGGTGGGATAGGACTTGCGTTTGCACTTGACTTATAGTGATTGGTGTGCACAACTACCATATCGCAGGCCATTACCTACCACATACTGGTTCTTTTTCTTTTTGGCATATTTTTGATCTTGCCAGTTTGAACATGCTACTTTATCGTGCCTGAATCAAGAACACCATCTGTTGCATCCTTGGAAGTGGCCATTGAGGAGGATAGGTTGGAATCCTACAACGTGAAGGAGTTGAAGGCTATTTGCAAAAACCTAAAGGTACAAGTCAGAGGCCTCACCAGGAAGGAGGAGCTATAAAAGGCGCTGAGGGCGTGGGTAGCAGCCAGACATGCCAGTGGGCTGTCTGGAGATCTCAGTGGAGAGGCGGAGGAGCCTATTTCTAGGGTGGATGTGCTTTTGGGAGGTAAGGAACCCTCCAGGCCAAGCAGCAGTTTCCTGTCCCCAAAGGAGTGGGAGGACAGGTGGGAAGCAAGGAAGTTCAAGTTGGAAAACATCAGGATGGAGAATGAAAGGGAAGCCATGTAGGAAAGGAAGCTGATCTTAGATCATGAATGAAGTCTTAAGGAGCTGGAGCTAAGGAGTAGGCCCAGCTCATATGGTGGCAGCAATTCATCAGTGCAGGCAGATAGAATGGTGCACATTCCCAAGAATGTAGGCAAGGAATTCAAGAAGGGGGATGACATACAAAGGTGATTTCAGGGTTATGAGGCATCGATCCACACAAATGGAGGTCCCTGAGAAGAATTGGGGGGCAGGATTGTGGCCTCTTTTACCAGAAGAAGCAAGGGATACCTTAGTGGCTTTGGGTAAGGGGTGTAACCTCACCTATGCTGACATGAAGGAGGCCCTTCTCACTAGGTATGGTCTCACTCCTGAAAAGTACAGGGATCAGTTTAGGTCCAGTAAGAAAACTGATGCCAACACTTGGTTGGAATGTGTGGATTTATTTTGCAGGTCGCTGAATGGCTGTGTCAAGGGCAGTACTGTGACAGATTTTCAGGGGCTCTACAGTTTGAGTGCGTGGGAGCACTTGTCTAGTCTATGTTTTGCAGAGTTGCGCTAGCACTTGGTTGATAGTAAGCAGACTGACCCCAGGAAGCTTGTTATGGAGGCGGACAGCTGAATGAGTACCAGGGACCACAAGAAAGCGTTTGGGGGATACTCAGCCAAAGGTGGGCAGCGTCCCCAGCAGAAGAGTGGGGGGACACGGGTAAAGCACAGGAGTTCTCTAAAGGGCCCCAAACGAATACCCAGGGTAAAGGTTCCCATCCACCAGGGGACAAGAAAGAGGTCTGTTCAGGAAAGCCTGTATAGACCGGCCCCCACAAATGCTATGCCTGTGAGTAGGTGGATCACTTGACGGGGGACCGCCGAGTGTCCCAAGAGGACACGGCCACCCACTGGTGGGCAGACCAAGGTGTTGGCTAGTGGTAGTGCTTGGGGAGGAGGGGTGCCACAGAAATGACCCTCGTCCACTAGAGGACAGTGAGATGGTCTCAGGAAACCAGGTGCCTGCTAACACTAAAAAGTCCAGTGCCTGGTTAACCATCGATGGGAAAAGGGTAGAGGCTCTCAGAGATCCTGGAGCCAGTGTGATCTCAGTCAGGTGGCACCTGGTCTCGGAGGCATTCCACCAAGTAGTTGCTGTGGACAACTCAGAGCGCCAGTGTATGGTGGCGCAGGTTCCCTTTGATTGGGTGGGTCTCAGGTCCCTTGAGGGTGGTTGTGAGCCCTACCATGCCTGTAGATTGTCTGCTAGGTAACGGACTGGAGCAGTCCTTGTGGAAGGATGTTGAGCTCAGGTCCCACTTGGAGATGCTTGGGTTGCCAGAGTGGGCATGTGTGACCACTCGATCAATGGCGGCCGGAAAGAATTGAGCCTGAAACAGTGGCCCAGGTTCCTGCCAAGAGAAAGGGCAGGGGGCGCGGGAAACCCACCCCTGAGGTTCCCATGGTCTGGGAAGAGGCTTACCTTGAGGGGGACACCCTGGTATCTACAGGGGAGCAGGTAGCTGAACTGGTGGACTTATCTGAGCTGACCCATTGGCAGCAAGAAGGTGGTCCCACCATGGAAGAATTCTGCAGGGAGCAAAAAGAATGCCCTTCTCTAGAGTGTTTGCGGCAGCAGGCTGCAAACCAGGCAGCTGGTGATCAGTGTGGATCACATTTGATGTACTGGGAGAATGGTCTCCTGAACAGCAAGCCTAAGGTCACTGAGCCTGGGTCAGCCCGTGTGGTGGTACCCCAGTGCTTCAGGGCCTTTCTACTGGGTCTGGCTCCCGACTTGCCTTTGGCATGACATCTGGGGTGGGACAAGACCTTTGACAGGCTTGTCACCCACTTCGTTTGGCACAATGCAAAGGTAGTCAGATGGACATTGCAGGTCTTGACAAACTTGCCAGGCAGGTGGTAAGAGTGGGAGGAAGTGTAAGGCTCTACTCCAACCTTTTCCAGTTGTTGGAACCGCTTTTGAAAGGGTTGGGATGGATATTGTGGGGCCACTGGATCCCAAGACAGCCATGGGCAACAGGTACATCCCGGTCTTGGTGGACAATGCCACCCGGTACCTGGAGGCAATCCCTCTCAGGACAACAACGGCGCCAGTGGTTGGCCAGGCATTAATGGGGATCTTTTCCCACGTGGGTTTCCCCAGAGAGGTGGTTTCTGACTGTGGAACTAATTTCATATCTAAGTATATGACATCCCTGTGGAAGGAGTGTGGTGTAACCTACAAGTTCACCACTCCTTACCACCCACAAGGTAATGGTTTGGTGGAGAGATTCAACCAAACCTTGAAGGGCATGATCAAGGGTCTACAGAACCCATGAGATGTAAAAGGGACATCCTCTTGCCATGCCTTCTCTTTGCATACAGGGAGGTACCACAGAAGTCTCTAGGGTTCAGACCCTTTGAGCTTCTGTATGGGCACTCTGTGAGAGAACCTCTAATGTGGTCATGGAAGGCTGGGAGGCAGCTCCCAGGAAAACTCCCCAGGATGTATTTAGCTACATGCTGACCTTCAGGAACCAAACTGCCCGCTTCAGGAAACTCGCTCAGGCGAACCTAGCTAGGAGGAGATGAAACGCTGGTACGACCAAAATGCCACTCTGGTAGTTTCAGCCTGGCCAGAAAGTGTGGGTAATGGCCCCAGTAGAACCTTGTGCCTTGCAGGACAGGTGGACTGGTCCTTTTGAAGTGGTGGAGCGCAAAAGTGATGTCACCTACATGGTGAATTTGCAGACTCCCAGAAACTCTTTACGGGTCCTCCATGTGAACTGCCTCAAGCCTCACTTTGAGAGGTCCGAAGTGAGCATGCTCTTGGCGACAGATGACGGGATGGAAGAGGAGAGTGAACCTCTCCCTGACTTCCTGTCTACCAAGGAGCATGATGGATCAGTATAAGGTGTGATCCTCTCCCCTACACTGACTCCAGAGCAGCAGAGTGACTGTCACCAGTTGTTGGGGACAGTTCGCCACACTGTTCTCCCCCAATGTTACTCACTGGTGTACTCATGACGTGGACACTGGTGACAGCCGTCCTGTAAAACACAAGATTTACAGATTGACTGACCGGGTCAGTGCCAGCATTAAAGAGAAGGTCTCTAAGATGTCTGCATTAGGGTGATAGAGCCCTCCAACAGTCCTTGGGTCAGCCAAGTGGTCTTGGTTCCAAAGGCTGCTGCGCCCGGTGCCACTCCAGAACTGCAGTTCTATGTGGGCTACCGTGGGCTCAATGCCATCACCAAGACTGGCATGTACCCCATCCCCAGAGCTGATGAGCTCATTGATCGGTTGAGAGCAGCCAAGTTCCTCAGCACATTTGATTTGGCGTCTGGGTACTGGCAGATTGCCTTAACCGATGGGGCCCAGGAGAGGTCAGCATTCTCAACCCCAGAGGGGCATTACCAATTCTGGGTGATGCCCTTTGGATTGAAGATTGCCCCTGGCACCTTTCAGAGATTGGTCAACCAGGTGTTGGCTGTACTGGAGGAGTTCAATGCCCCCTACCTGGATGACATTGCAGTGTTCAGTTCCAGCTGGGAAGAACACTTGCAGCACCTCAGGGAAGTGTTGGAGGGTCTGCAGAGGGCTGGCCTCATGGACAAGGCCAGTAAGGGCCAGATCAGGCAGGGCTCTGTGGTGTCCTTGGGAAACCAGCTAAGAAGCGGCCAGGTGACGCCTCTGCAGCCTAAGATTGACACCATTCTGGCTTGGGAGCCCCCCAAGACCCAGTTAGAGGTGAGAGCCTTTTTTAGGTCTCACCAGTTTCTACAAGAGGTTTGTTAAGGGTTATGGCACCATTGTTGCCCCCTTAACCTCTTCTGTGCCCATGACGAGATAGTCTCGTCATGGAGCACGGTCACGCTGTGCCCATGACGAGACTATCTTGTCATGAACCCCACCCACTAATGCAACGCCCGGCACAGGAGGGGGAAAGGGCGTGGCACTGAAGGGGTTCACAGAGCTGACTTCCAGGAAGCAGCCTAAGAAGGTAATATGGACTGAGTCCTGCCAGAAAGCTTTTGATGCCCCGAAGTCAGCCATGTGCACTGCGCCCATGCTCAAGGCACCCGCTTTCGCCAAGGAATTCGTCGTGCAGACTGACACTTCAGAGCATGGTGTGGGAGCAGTGCTCTCACAACTGAATGAAGAGGGCCTAGACCAGCCTGTAGTCTTCCTTAGCAGGAGAATACTCCCCAGGGAACAGAGGTGGAGTGCCATCGAAAGAGAAGCTTTTGCTGTGGTCTAGGCACTGAAGAAGCTAAGACCCTACCTGTTTGGGCCTCACTTCCGAGTTCAGGCAGACCACAGGCCCCTCAGATGGTTGATGCAAATGAGTGGTGAGAACCCAAAACTGTTGCGATGGTCCAGCTCCCTACAGGGAATGGACTTTATGGTGGAACACCACCCTGGCACTATATAGGCCAATGCAGATAGTCTGTCCAGGTTTTTCCGCCTTAGTGAAGAGAACTCCCAGAAGGTTGGGTAGTTCTCCCTACTTTCAGCTGGAGGGAACATGTGTTGGGCTTGCCATCTTTTGGCGTGTTTCCCATGTCTTTTTGCTTTCTGACCTCCTGGTGTTGACTCTGTTTTTGCTGGTTTAGTGTCTGCGTACTTTCTCACTGCTGTTCAGTGTTACAGCGCAAGTGCTCCTGTTGTAAATTGTTATTATGGGTTGGTGTTTCCATGGTTGGCATATTTGATTTACTGGTAAGCCCCTAGTAAAGTGCACTGAGTGTGCCAGAGCCTGTAAATCAAATGCTACTAGTGGGTCTGCAGCACTGATTGTGCCACCCACATGAATAGCCCTGAGACCTGCCACTCTCAGGTCTGTGCGCAGTTTGTAACTGCCATGTCGACCTGGCAAGTGCACCCCTTGCCAGGCCCCAACCATCCCTTTTTAGGTAGAGCCTACCGCAGCGCGCATGTGCTGCTCTATTGGAGGTTTCTTGTGATCACTTTAAACTTTTTCGTGTGGGCTAGACTCCTCCCACATATATCATTGGCCTTTGCGTGTGTCTTTCAATAATGAAAGCACGCAAATGGCCAAAGGCGGGTGCTTGTCCCACCTCCTTTTCAATGTTCACTCCCACGGCGTTTTGCTGTCAGGAGCAAGCAGCGGCGTGCAGGGTGGCATCTGAATTCCTGGTGGGTCAGGTTACATGCAAGGCACCGTGGTTTTGTACAGACTTCTGCAATTAGATCCGGTTTTTCACTTTCGATTTCCTTCGTACAGTTTTCAATTGAGGTTTAGTGGAGTGTTTGTTTCCTTTTTACAACCGCGCCTATGTTATTTATTTTAAATTACATTTCTCTGATATTTTTCCCTTCCAATATCCTTTACCCAATACGGCAGGCACCGATTTCATTTGTACATTGCTTCGATATTTTTCCCATCCGATTTATTTTTCCCTTCCAATTTACTTTGCCCAGTACGGCAGACACAGATTTCCTTTGTTGAGTTGTCAATTGATGTTTTAGTGGAGTGTGTCTTTCCTTTTTACAAATGCGCCTATGTTTTTTTTAATAAAATTACCTTGCTCTGATATTTCTTTCCTTTTAGTCGCTCGGCTTCGAGCTCCGTTGCGTGCAATATGTTATTAGAGCCCCTGCATCTCAACTCTGCCGATTGCTGGGAGAATTAGCCCCCCTGAACCCCTGATACATCACCCATACCGTTCCAGTACCGAGACTCGTATACAACTCTCCAATGCTCTTTAGTACTGACCGGCCGACTTGGGATATTGCAGTAATGCGGCATGGGCACACCTCTGCCAGTGCACCGCATTTGACCCACAGAAGTTGCTATTCCTGGACTCTCACAGTTAATAACCACAGAGCATGAGCTCAATGGCTGTAGGGGGCAGAGGGGACGGGTTAAATCAATTTATTTTATTCAGTTGTTCAGGAA
This sequence comes from Triturus cristatus, assembly GCF_964204655.1. Taxonomy (NCBI): domain Eukaryota; kingdom Metazoa; phylum Chordata; class Amphibia; order Caudata; family Salamandridae; genus Triturus; species Triturus cristatus. Next base: position 1,121,113,422 of record NC_140585.1, on the reverse strand, counting down.
TGTATACATTGTTGTTGTAATAACCTGTTCTTTGTACCTCCCAAACCGCAGATGACACACAGAGAGGTGCGCGTTAAACCGCGGGCTGAACGTCGTCGTCGATGCATTTCTACCTTTTTTCCGGGCGCCGTCCATTTCCTGTCCCACTCCCTACAGCCCCACCCCTCCCCCATCCCCGCATGTGTTTCTGAGGGATCTCACACACTATCTAAAGAGCTGTCCTGGGTGTTTGTTTACAACACACAAAGCCTTTGTTTGTCCTCAGAGTCTCAGGAGGGCAAAGGGGCGGAACAAGTGGGTGCTAAAATAGATCCAATTTCTAGGTCCTTGGCTGTGATCACACCTTCTCCTGGACTATCCCGTATTGTTTTTCCGAGCCCACGTCTCCCCTGAACCTCAGACAAAATACCTAGCACAAAAGGCCTGTTTCTCTTATTTTTCAGTTCTTCATGAAGCCACTTTAGGAATTGGATCTCGGGTTACCAGGTGACTCAGTGTTACCGTATACTATGTTTCCAGTGCCCAGTTTCCTTTCCCAAATCATTGCTTTTAGGTGTCAGTCACATTTAACTCAACCAACCCTGTAACTCTCAGAATGGAGTCTTTATTGAGGAAAGCGCAGGGCGAAAAACAGCCATCAAAGGAACATAGAATCGATTGCAAGGGAGTAGGAAGAAAAAAACAACACACTCCACCTTGAGCCATGTCCCAGCCAGCTCAGAGCAAGTAGATGAGACAAGCGAACCAGGCAGTGGTTCGGGAGATAGCCCCAATTAGGGGTTTCTAAACTTCTTTAATTTTCTTTCTTTTCAGCTGCTTTCTTTCCATCCTTTTTCTGTCTTTTTCCATCATGCTTTCTTTCCATCCTTCCTGTACATTTTGCCATTCATCCTCCTTTCAGTCTTTTCCATCTACCCTTCCTTCTCTTCATCTTTCTTTATATCCACCTTCCTTCCGGTGCATCCTTCTCCTCCCTTCCTTCCCTTTTCATCCCTCTTTCATCCACCCATCCATCATTCTTTCCATCCACACATCTCTGTATCCACCCATTCATCCTTCTGTCCATTCACCCTCCTCACCATCAACCATCAGCCATCCTTCTCCCCAAATAATCCTTTTCTCAATCCATCCCTTCATCCTTCTCTCCAGCCTCCCATCTCTCCATCCTTCCTTCTCTCCATCCTACCGTCTCTCCAGCCTTCCTCCCTTACACTGCAAGAGATTGTTTCTACGAACTTCCTGGAGACCAGAGTCTCCGACCAAAGTCAAAGAAGCCATAAAAAAGTACATTTTCATGTTACACAAAATGACCCTGTGATGGCCACCTACAGAGACGCCTCTCCACATGCAAGCACACGCTGCTCAACAGAGCAGCTCTGGGAAAACTCTCTATTGAAGAGTTCAGCTGCTATGAGGCTTCCTGTTCCTGTTAAGGATCTTGCGGCACACTTTCACTTTAAATATGGTAGCTGCCCCCATCCTAAACAGGCTGCAAAAACCTCTTCTCTGAGGCCCGTGTGTTTTTGACCAGGCGTTTTGAGCTGCAGTGTTTCTACAGTGACGTCTCTACGTGGGAAACATGCTCTGGCTAAACACTTATAAAAGTCCCAAAGGCAAGACCTATTGGCTATGCCAATGCTTGTTTTACATATAAGTCACCCCTAAGGTAGACCCAAGCTACCCCTGTGGGCTGGGCGCTGTCTATGTTAAAGGTAGGACATGTACTGGTGTGAGTGACATGTCCTGGCGGTGAATTACAATATATTTTGTTTTTCACCACTGCAAGGCTCTCTGTCCCATAGGAAAGAATGAGAGTTTTACTTATAACATCTTATAAGCATAACCTCTCATTGGGACAAGATAGGGAAATGGAGTTTAGTATGCCTGGACTCAGAATGTAAAAATGCATCTTTTAGTAACAATGATTTTTATGTTCTTTGTTTGAAAATACCACTTTTAGAAAGTAGATATTTTCTTGCTTAGACAAACCTGTGTGCCTCTGCTGGATTGACTGTCTGGCTTTGGAGTGACAGGGGCTGGGGATGTACAGTGGCTCCAGAGAGTCTGGATGAGTCAGGGCTGGGCTGAATAGACCTGGGCTGCATAAATTTCCTTGCACCTGAATGGGCCTGGTCTACCTTGAACAATGCTGTCTCCACCTCCTACCAGGAAGCTGGGCCAGAGAGGACCAAACTGGTTTGGACTAAGCACAGACACTCTCTGCCTGAGAGAACAAAGGGATTTTGAGTATAAATATTGGGGCCCAGAACCTAGAATTTTAGAACTCGCTGGGATAAAGGAATCTGCCAAGAAGAAGAGCTGGAAGAGCTGCCAGGAGGAGTACAGTCCCTTTGCTGTGTTGTTGCTTTGTTGGGTTGGCCTGCAGTTGCTGCCTCTGCCTTGGGCAGTGAAAGGAGTGGACTGAACTTTCATTACTTGTGCTGAGTATCTCCACGGGCTTGAAGTAGAACTTGCCTCCTGTTCTGAATTCTCAGGGATTGCAAAGACTTCACCAACCTCTGGGTCCTGCTTCTGGAATTGCTGTTTCAGTTGCCACAGAGAAGGGAAACACAACAGACTCGGTCACTGGCTCTGTGTCCTGATGGCACCACAGAAGGCCCCGTCCGAATCTCACACCGCAACCCTGGTCTCACCAATTACAACGACCAACGCCATTGCCACCAGGCCACTGCTTGCACTGTGACCTGTAGGCACCGCACTCCGCACCACCTCGCTTCACTTCGTCATTCTGGTCCCACCGACGCCGTCGCTGCTGCTGGCTTCGACACCCGTGACCGCATCATGGCTGGGGGACACCGCTCATAAGTTTCACGATGCACCGCTTTGTCCTACACAGCCGTCTGGGCTGGCTGATGGCAGCTCCCGCTAACCGGCTCTGTCGCTTGCACCGCAACCTGCTGGCACAACATCCAGCACCGCCTCGCCCCACACCGTAAGCCTTGGTCTCACTGATGACGTCTGGATGATCGCCACTGAGCCGCTGCCTGCACCGCATCGAGAGGTCACCGCACCCTGCACCATTTCCACTTAGCAACACAACCGCGACGGTTGCCATGACCGACTCGCACCAAAATGCCAGCCGCAACGAGAAAGGTACTGTGACTGTGTCTGTCCATGCTTTCACTGGCCCGTACCGACCCGGTCAGCTGGAACTGTTAAATTCTGTTGTTATCAGCATCGAGGTAGCCCCGGACAGAGCTACCAACTCGTACAAACTATGTTTTTGCGGTATGTCTGCAATTTTAAGGATATCTTGCAAAGTATATGCGTACTGTATGTTGGATGCTGAACGTTTTTGGTCTTGATTTGGATATATAAAGATATTGGATATTTTGCTAAACTGGTGTGGTGTCCTTTTGTAGTGTTTTCACTGTATTACTGTTGGTTATGTGCAAATGCTTTACACACTGCCTCTAATATAAGCCTGACTGCTCGTGCCAAGCTACCAAGGGGGCGAACAGGAGTTATTTTAGGAGTGTAACTCCCTTACCCTGACTAGGAAGAAGGGTACCTACTTGGACAAAGGCACCTACCCGTGCCAACTAGAGACCCCCATTTCTCACACAAAACACCGAGTGCTCCCCGATGCACAACAGCACCCGTTCCTCACGATTTACAGCACGCAGTGCTTGCCTTACGCGAAACACTCAATGCTCCTCAATGCATCCCTGAGATGCTCCAGCACATTATCCTGAGGTACCTGACCCTGTGTTGTACTCATGCACATCACTCTGCAGCACCTGATGTACCTAAACCTAAGCTACCCTGATGCCCATCACCAGGTACCTCTTGCTGAGCCATGGTTGTGTATGATTGTTGGTCCGCATGCATGAATGTCTGTGAAACTGACACTTATTTTGAAATGTATTAAACTGTTAGTGAGTACACAAAATTGAAGACATTTTTTTTAAAGGCAGTAGCAATTGTTCCCCCTTCTTGATATAAAAAAGTGTCATCATCTATAACAATATCATGTTTTGCAAGATTGTTTTCAAATGTAAGTGGCTAAATCTGAAAATCCAGCACAGTAAACTATAACATGGATTTCATCTTACAAATTTGCCAGACAAGTGATGAGGATTAGTTATTTCAAATTTGACTGCCACCTGACTCAACATTTATTTTAAAAAACATATTTTGGCTCGAGAATAGCATGCATTTAAAGTTGCATAAATGTTATTTACCCGCAGGGCATTCTTTGACAGTCTCACATCCTTCCATTGCTAGCCACCATAATGCCTTGTTCCAATCACTTCCAAAATGCTTAATGCTCCAAAAAACATTACAGAAAATATGGTGTAGAAAAATCCAGTTTCCCAGTTGGACATGCATGCAATTCTCGGGAAACAACCTTTACAACGCAGTCATTACATCGCACTACCTTTACATAGCAGTCATTACATTGCAACATCCTTTACATCGCATGTCATTACAATGCAGCCATTACATCGCATGTCACTACAATGCATGCCATTACAACGCATGTCACTACAACGCAGGCATTACATCGCAAGTCATTACAATGCATACCTTTACAACGCATAGTACCCTTACACTATCCAACACTTACCCTACTGTTGCACTCACTGGAGTTAGAATAGTAATTTTTACCCCTACACTATCCAACACTTACCCTACTGTTGCACTCACTGGAATTAGAATAGTAATGTTTACCCCTACACTATCCAACCCTTGCCCTACTGTTGCACTCACTGGAGTTAGAATAGTAATTATTACCCCTATACTATCCAACACTTACCTTAAATGCGATGTAATGGTATGCATTGTAATGGTATGTGTTGTAAAGGTATAATGCGATGTATTGGAATGCATTGCAAAGGTAGTTTCTGAAAATGCGATGTAATGGCATGCGATGTTAAAGAATGCATTGTAAAGGATGTTGCGATGTAAAAACTGCGTTGTAAAGGCATGCATTGTAAATGCATGCGTTGTAACTTCATCCATTCTTAATTCTCACCTAAGTCATTATGCCTTCCAGAGCATGAACAGTGATTGCCTTGCTCTCGTCCCTTCCTGTCTCCTTTGCCATCACCCAACCTTGTAAACTTTTCATCATGAATTCGCCCCCAGGTGGGTCATAGCCCTAAAATATAGCAGGACACTCCTGACAGTTTCCCACAATGGTCACTCGTGCTCCGCCCAACTCCACCATTGACACTGAAAACTGTACAGCACCGTCTTTTCTCTTTTCCATCCCCACCTCTTCAGGTGTCCTACTGTTCGTCCACTCTTCGCAGATTCAGTCCAGGCCTGTCTGTACAACTTCCATGTAGATGGAACCTTCTCTTGATTTCCACACTCTCATCTCTTCAAGCTCCACCAGTTCTTCTGACACTTCCTCCTTAAATCATTCTGCTTCTAGTGCAAGACCATGGAATCTCAACCACAGAAATTGAGATAAATTATCTGCTAACTTGTTTTCCAACCCAGATGCATGTCCCACTCTGAAAACCCTATTCCATTGCAGGCATCTCAACATAATCTCACTCAGCAGTCTCAACGCCTAATGGTCAGATTTAAGTGGGAAGGGTATGCCCAGATGTGGGTCCCGTGATCACTACACCACTGGATTCAAGCAAGCCTGGCTGATGAAGGGTGATGCCCTGAAACCGGTCCCAGGATACTTGTTTCTGGTCCAGAGAGGACCTGGCTTGGCAGTTCGGGCTGGACTCTTCCCACAAGGAAGAGGGTCAAGACTGATTTGCATATGGCAGGATCCAAACTGGGGTGGTGGGGTGAGCAAAAGAATGATGGATTTAACCCAGATCCTTGTGACTGGGGGTGAATGTTTGCATTGTCCACCATTCATCCATCAATTGTTTCTTTTTCATATGTCACCCTAAGTGGGAAGGGTATGCCCAGACGTGGGCCACTGGATTCAAGCTAGCCTGGCTGATGAAAGGGTGATACCCTGAAACCGGTCTAAGGAGGCTTGTTTCGTGTCCAGGGATGACCTGGCTTGGCAGTTCAGGCTGGACTCTTCCCACAAGGAACAGGGTCAAGACTGATTTGCATATGGCTTGGTCCAAAGTGGGGTGGTGAGCAAAAGAATGATGAATTTAACTCAGATCCTTGTGACTGGGGGGTGAATGTTTGCATTGTCCAGCATTCCAACCATCAATTGTTTCTTTTGCATACGTTGCCCTAAGTAAGAAGGGTATGCCCAGACGTGGGTCCCGTGCTCACTACACCACTGGATTCAAGCTGGCATGGCCGATGAATGTTGATGCCCTAAAACCGGTCACAGGATGCTTGTTTCGGGTCCAGGGACGACCTGGCTTGGCTGTTTGGGCTGGACTGTTCCCTCAAGGAACAGGCCCAAACTGGGGTGGTGTAGTGAGCAAAAGAATGATGAATTTAACTCAGATCCTTGTGACTGAGGGTGAATGTTTGCATTGTCCAGCATTTCGTCCATCAATTGTTTCTTGTGCATCCTGGAAATCACATGCACAATGTCCTCATTATCAGTTATGAACAACACACTCCTCTGTGCAAACTCATCACCCCAAAGCTCTATGGCCAGCAACGCTGGACATAACTCCAGAAATGCAAACTGTGTCTCCAATCTTCCGGCCAACTGTCGGCACAGCAACGCACCCCCCCCCCCCCCCCCCCCAGTACAATCCAGCTTTTTTTTCCGCTGAAGGACCAGGAAATATCCTGACATCCCATCGAGACTGTCTGGGGAGATCCACGTCATCACACCACTGTCCTCGTCAAGGAACCTCAACCAAATGTCCATGTCCTGCCTCATTCCTTCAGTTACCCGCACCCTGTGGTGTGATTTAGTTGCTCCTTCCATGGACAGGGCTATGCGCCTCCAGAAAGCCTGCCTTGGCACCACCACCCTGCATGTGAAGTTATGATGTCGCAAAATCTGCTGTGGTTTCCAAGGTTCAGATTTCTGTCTGGACAACACTTCCCACAACAAACTCTTCATGGTCATCAATTTGCCAGCTGGCAACTGGTACACCACTGCACTGGAATCTAGTTCTACCCTAGGAAGGTCAGAGTTGTGGCCGAGCCCTCCATTTTCTCCACCACAAGGGGCACACCAAGGGCATCTGCTATCTATTGCATAATTGCCATAAACTGTGAGCACTCCCTATGACAGTCTGCTCTGACCACAAACATAAAGTGATCTATGTAGTCAATAACTAGCTCAGAGCCTGCAGTTGTTCTTATCACCCATTCTAGAAGTGTACTAAAGTATTTAAAAGCCTTACAGGCCCCACAGCAGCCTATGGGCAGAACCTTATCTATGGAGTAATGCTCTCCAAACTGAACCCCAATAGGGAGATGTCTTCTGGGTTGACTGGCAGTAGGTGGAATGACGACTGTATGTCGGTCATTACCATCTCGCCTCCCTTGTCACAGCACCTAACCAGTGCGACAGCCTTATCCAACTCTGCATATGACACCGAGCACTCGTCCTTTGCAGTGTAACAGTTGACAGACCATCCACCCAGCCATGACAGGTGGTGAATGAGCAGGAACTCCCCAGCTATCTTCTATGAGACTATCCATAGAGGTGACACCGTCAGATTCTCCATAGAGAAGACTTATAAAGGGCCCACCACGTTAGCCGCGTTAACATCTTTCATCCATTTCACCTGCACTACCTCCTCTTTCCCTTTGGTAGATTTTAGGTTTTCTGCTCAGTGCTGTTCATGTGGCCTGTGATATTGTATGTGGAAACCTTCCAAGAAACCAAGCTCCAGTCCCTCCGCAGCTTCCCTGTTTGGGTACATTTTGAGCCATGGGCCATCTTCTCCATCCTTGTCAGAATATTTGCCCTTTCCCACAATTCCTTTCAGAACCCCTCTTCCTCTTCCAACCTGTCCATGTGGCAATTGTAGCGTACAGCGGTGCTCAAGCGGGTATTTTCCCCCATCATTCGGACCAGTCTTTCCTAAACCTGCGCATGGGCCTGTAACAGGAGCCCTTGTTGTAACCCAACGAGTTCCTCCCCTGACTGGTTTTGTTTGTGCCTCGTTCGAACGGGGGTATGTGGCAGGTGTAACCCACTGGCCATGTGGACTGTGGATATCAGTTTTGTTGGTGTCATTTACTGGTGCCATAACTTATTGTCTATTGCTCTCCAAGATTTTATTGGGTCCAAACCTCTACTGGCCTTGAATTACTCATCATATCTCATTCATGCTAGGTCTCCAAAACGTATGTGTGCCATCCTAATGGTGTCCAAGTATTTGAACAAGGCCATGCTGTGGTCACGGTATGTCTCACACATGATGCGGACATATACTATGAATGCCGCAGTCCATGAGTCAACTTCAATGGGTAACTTGGGACTTTTCGCCAATTCTCTATGTTCCCCTTTGGAACCCTCCATGCTACAGATCTGCCTAGGAAAGAGTTTGAATGTATCAACATATTAACTGGCCAATATCTTCTCTTTTGTTCTGCTTAGCCATTGGCTCCCCAATGGCGCCAGTATCCCCATCCATGGCAATTTAACTGGTGTCTCCTTCTGTTTGTCTTTGTTCCCACTGTTGCCTCCTCCCATTTGGTTCACTTCAGTCGTGCTTGGTTTCACTGTGTTTACTGAGCCACTTATCCATTTTGGTGCTCTAGCACCATTCCCAGTGCCTTCCTCAGTCTCTTCCTTCACCTTTTGCAAATATCCCTGCCCCACCTGGGTCACCATGTCTTGGGTCATGCACTCCTTTTCCATCCTCCTGCTCTTGGCGTCCACATTCTTCCCAACTCTGCCACCAATTTTCTTGTAACCTATCCATCACTTTCCTGAATCGTTCTCCCTGTCTCCTTCTCCTCCTGGACCTTTTGGACTCTTCATCCCTTCCAAAGCAGACCTCCATACGCCATGATCCTCACCCCCGACATTCCAGCTTCTACCCACCTCAACATTTTTTCCTTTGTGCTTTCTTTCTCCTATCATCCTAGGTATACCTGTCGTTTTGCCTTTCCAAGCTCTGATATGTGGCATCTGGAGCTGTATTCATTGACTCGCCTCCTTTGTCTTTCTGTTTTCCACAAGGTCTCCCTTCACTTGCGGCTCTCCCCCTTTTCGGATCTGCTGATTACCAATGTAAACCTCCTTCTGCATCCCTCTGTGGGTGTTCATTGTGTCTGGACTTTACCCCCTTCCTCCAGAACTCCCCTGAGGGTATGTCCACCAATTCCTCCAGAGTCTCTCGCTATGCACCCTCCTTCGACTGCCTTACAAGGGCAACTGCAGCCTTCCTACCTCTTTGCCCCGAATAATGCATCTCTGCAGTTGCCCTCACTATGCTGATCACTAGCTCATCCTGCCTATTTCTGGGCCCGGTACCATACCATTCTTCTCCAACTCTTTGGTGCCCTGGCGTGCTGCTCCGAGGATTGGGGGTGCTCCTTCACCTCCAAGCCCTTCCACCCTCTCTTGGACTATACCAGTCCTCTTCTCCTCCAGCCGTTCTTTCCAGGTGGGTATGCTAGATACCCAGTTGGCACGCTCTCTCCTCAATGTTCCCACTCAGCCCGAATGACTCTCACCTGCCATGGCTACCCATATGGTTGCTCCGCTGCAGTCTTTCTTCCTCCCACCTCTGCTGTTTATTACCAGGACCACGCCTGGGAATGACTCTGTGGCATCTTTCTGCACCTCAGCTCTAGGGTGGATGGGATATCCATAAAACTTGTGACAGAGTACCCATCCACCAAACTCTAAATCCAGCCTTAAATTCTTACATTATTGGGGTACTGTGTTTATTACCCCTTTTCTATAGTATCACTGTTGCTGGTGTCAATCTCTAGAAGCGAGGGCTCAGGTGAGCCATTGCCTAATGCGGGATTATTGCACAATAAACGTTATGATCTTCTGAAGATTGCGTCTGATTGCAATCGAGTCAATCTGCAAATTGTCCACACTATATCGGTTTGACTATACTATGTGTCACAGTGGTGTGTAACAACTGGTACACCACTGTCTGCGAGAGATGACTGGTGTCATCAGCAATGCTAGCTACTTTTTTGTTTGTTTGGTGGCCCAGGTTGTGAGATGGGGCAGGTGTTTGAGTCATTGTCGTGAGAAACAAAATAATACTAGTAAATGCTAACATAACACATTTCAAACAAGCGGACAGAATAGCTCATTATTTTCTAATATCAGAGTTTTCTATATATGTAGCATATTTAATCCAAAGTCCTTAACGAAGAACATTTGTGCATGCGAGTTTAAGTCCCCAATCCGAGTCGAAACTCATTTCATTGACTTCAGTCCGTGAAATAAAATACTGAGTTGACCAGGCTCGGATTTGAAGCCGTGATCTGTCTGTCACACACAGGTGTAAGCAGAATTTGTAAACCCACCAAGTTCATTAAAAGGTTTACGCCAGATTTGAACACTAAGGGGCAGATTTACAAGCCCCTTGCGACACTTTTGCATCACTTTTGCCATGTTAAAAGTGACGCAAAAAATGCGTCACTTTTCCCATGTTTAAAGTGACGCAAAAGTTGCGCAAGGGGCTTGTAAATCTGCCCCTAAGATCTGATAATAAGGCATATGAAGAACAGACATTTGCACAGCCAACAGGTTTGAAGTTTGCGCTAGATGCTGCCATACGAACGACAAAAGTATTGCACTACGAAACAATTCATAAAAAAGATTGCTTTGTGTATACTCTGCACAACGAGATAAAGAATTAAATGTGTGATGACAAAGTGTACTTTTCAGATGCCCTCAATGAATTTCAGTGGAGGCAGCAGGATGCTCCCAAAGAGCCAATACAAAGACATTGAAACTAAATAAAATACTCCAGTGGCGTGATGCAAGATGTGACTGACAATGTTTCAAGCCAGTTGTTGAAGGTTCCAGAGCCAAAGAAGGCAATATCAGACCTAAACCAAAACTGTATTTGAGCTGTGTACACCTGCTCCTACTTAGGTGAATGTACACAATGCTGGCTAGATGGAAGCATCGAACATTAGGCTCATGTCACTCAAAGCTGATTGGGCTGGTGATGTCTTTGAATACCTAAAACTAACATCCTTCATCAGGCTTTTGTGTAATACAAGAAAAAATTTACTTTCTCAAAGTTTTAAGGAAAAGGGGTGGGTTTGAGCCTTGATGGTCATTTAAAGCCGCTGCTTGCTGAGGAAGCGAGGGGACAGACCTGGCGTGGAGGGCTGGATTGTGCAGCTGAGGTACACAAACGGGCATAGGAACCATGGATGACAGAAGGGATATCCCGCCCACAAAAGCAGGATTTGGGGTGACGCAAAGCACAGTATGCTCCACCCACCACATTTTTTTATTGGAAACTGATTTTACATAGTGACAGACCATATTCCGTAGCCATGCCAGAGATCATGACAGTCTCCTTGGAAGAGCTGTAACCTGAGGTACCAACCCTGTGGGTCCAAATGACTTCCTTGGTTTGTTAATTATTTCATTGTGGTCAGTGAGCTGTTCAGCTTCCTCCATTCTGTTTGTCATGTTAGCCCAGCCAACAGAGTAGGAGAAGGCAGGAGATGCTATTTATTGTTATTGTTACTACCCATTCAACTGATTCGAGAAAAAACACTATTTTAGTTGAGACTTTACACCTCACTGACTACTATAAAATAGTCAGCAAAAACTAAGAGGTCTTAAAACCCCTGCAAAGTCTGCTCCTTAGGTTACAGCTCTTCAAGGAGACGCTTGCTAAAAGCAGCACGATTTCAGGCAGGCATGCTCTGTCACTATGTTTGATTTTCAGTGTCTGCTGAAACGACCAACCAGAAAAGCACACCTTTAAATTTCATGATTGCGCACATGTAAATAAATAGTGTCCATATTTTTTAAAGTGCGATAGGTGTAATTATTGAACTCGGGCCCACATTTACAAAGATTTTGCATCGGGGTTCTGACACTTTTTCAATGCTGCTCCAACATAAAATCGTTTTTGGTATTTAAAGAGCACGCAAATATTGATTTTCTTCTTTCCCTGGTAATACTTACAAAGAAGTGGCGCAACGCAGCATAGCAAGCAAAGTTGCAGTGCTGCGTTGCATTGCATGTTCTCTGTTCCCGACGGTACTGTGCTTTCCCTTATATGACGCTAGATATGAATGCATAGCGTCCCTCTTATTCCCTCGTCTCACTGCTGCTTCTGTCTCGTTCCACTCTCCGCTAGCGCCAAGATGCTCCTTGGAGTTAACGCAGCGCACTATAAATAAACTCATTCATTCATTCATTCATTGCCCTTAGAGAGCAGAACTGAACCACATCTTCAAAGAAATTGTGCATTTCTGTTCCCTCACGGACTGGCACTATTTGGGCTACTTAGTGTTAACTTGGGCACCCTTGGGCTATGGTGCGAGGGTGTCTGTGTTGTGGTCAGGATCGTTTTTGTGAAGAAAGGGGTAACTTCCTGCACAAAAACCATACCTTGAGGCTATTTCTTCTTTGCACATGCTGCAGAGTGCAGCACATGTTCAAAGTGGAAATATTGATGAACGGTAAAGATATTTCTCATCATTACGCCAGCCTCAGGCAGGCACACCATTTTGGCGCAAACACGTCTGTCTCACTTTGTAAATATGAGTTTGTGTCAAAAACCATTGGTAGAACCAAGGGAATGCCCATGCACCACCCATTGAACGCCAACGTGATGCAAAGTAACGCAAGGCACCACAATGCTCTGCAGTGGTGTAGCAAGGTCAGGGAGTACCCGGTGTAGAAACTTTCTTGTCACCCCCGGCTTGACAAAATGGCAAAAATTTGTGTTTAAAAGACATATATTTGCCATTTTGTCACCCCCCTCAGGGATTCCTTGTCACCTCCGGCTTGACAAAATAGCAAAAATATGTGTTTAAAAGACATATTTTTGCCATTTTGTCACCCCCCTCAGTGATGACACCTGGGGCGGCCCGCACCCACCGCACCCCCCTTTCTGCGCCACTGATGCTCTGCTTTGTGCTACTTTTTCTTACAAAGCAACGCAAATCGACATATGCATGGCTTTGTAAAAACCAAAAAAGATTTTGCATTGGGTCTTGTCAAACAACTGACACCACCACGACACAAAATCTTTGTAAACATGGGCCTAAACGAATAACATTAATTGCATAACTAAGCACAAAAGAATGACGTTTGGCGTTAAAAGGAAGAGAGAAGGATGTAACCTCACAGTCTCTGAACTGTACAATATGCTGTCCTTAACTCATAGCCCGGCTTCCACACTTGGCCAAACTGTGTGATCCATAGCCCATTGTTGTACTGGATTACTTTCAATAATTGTCACTAAACGCAACGATATAACCGTATGTTCTTGAAACACTGTCAAATGTTGATTTTATATATATATATATATATATATTACCTACTGGCGGTCGCCAGTAGGTAGTTATAGTTAGGACCCTGTTTCCATAGGAAATCCGCAACATTCTATTTGGAATAACTTTGGCGCCGGTTGACGAATCCTCGCGAAATTTTCAAAATAGGTGGGGCGCTACGCTCCGCTCCTACCCTGAAAGTCTCTGGGTGATTCGTCAAGCAGGGGCCGAGAAAAAAGGGGGGTCCCAAAACGCGTTTTTCCCATGCATTTTTCCATAGGACCTTTAGACACAGCTACAGCCCGAACGGCTGAACAGAATTACTTGAAATTTGGCAGAGAGGTAGCCATAAGGTCAAGGAAGTGCCTTTTGCAGGTCTGGTGTAAATCTGTTCAGTATTTCCTGAGAAAATAGCATTTAAAAGCATATATATATGTGGGCGGAGCCTAACCACACATCTCATCCTGAGATCTGATTGGCTGTCAGCACTTCATCCAAGAAGTGTTGGCAGCCATCTTGGGACCAATATACATGATAGCACCTCATTAAAAAGCATTGCAGTTAATAGAAGGTTTTAAGACTTTAGTTACATTATAAATCATTTGTTGATGGTACCATACTCATTTTAGGAATTGTGGTATGTTCTAAGGTGATTTCACCATGTGAAAAAGACTTCTGCTGGGATATCATGATTGAGAGAAAAATATTTTCTCATGCTTTTACCACAGAGGTTTGGAAGGTGATCTATAGGCTAAACTGAGAGCTTATTTTCTGTAAATTCACATTATCTTTCTCAGTCATGTGAGAATGAAGTCTGACATTCTCAGTAAAACATGTACATCCAACAAGGGCAGAGACTGTCAGTTGATTCCTTTGTGTTCTACTGCAGCTTCCCAGAGTGTTCCAAAGAACTACTAGAGCGCTAACAGTCCTACTTATGATAAACGTATGGCACACCTGAAGCCATCTTGCTTGGATTAAAGTGGTAACTCTTAAAACATTTAATTTAAAAAGGAACAAAATGAGGGGGTTCATTTTTCCATAAAAAGTATGATTAGTGCTGCAGAAAGAAAAATTAGGGCACATTTTGAGTGACTTCTCAAATCCTCTTCTATTTCATTAAAAAATTCTGACATGCAGACTGAAACATGCACTTTCAATACCAGCAGCAGTTTTCCCTGGTGAGCAGTAGCTTTACTACAGTGATCTAATGAGCAAAAAGAGTGCTAACATTCTGAATTTATGGCAAATGTGTGACACATATGAATGCCTTCTTGATGGAATCAAAGTAAAAAACTGAAAGTATTTCCTACTGAGGAGACTGCAGTAAATGAGGAAATTAGGAAACTTCATAACAAATAAGTCTCCCAAGATGGCCACCAGAGACAAAAGAGCCCAAATGTAGCCCAAATATCACCCAGATGTAGCCCAAGTATAGCCCAATGACAGAATGTCCCAGAATGTTCTTAAAAACAACTAGAGCGCTTACTGTCTTCATTATGACAAAAGTATGGCACACCTGAAGCCATCTTGATTGGAATAAACTGGTAACACTTAAAACATTTAATTTAAAAAGGAACACAATGAGGAGGTTCATTTTGCCATAGAAATTATGATTAATGCTGAAGAAAGAAAATGAGGGCACATTTTGAGTGACTTCTCAAATCCTCTTCTATTTCATTAAAAAATTCTGACATGCAGACTGAAACATGCACTTTTAATACCAGGAGCAGACTTCCATGGTGCAGTAGTTTTACTACAGTGATCTAATGAGCAACTAGAGTGCTAACATTCAGAATTTATGGCAAATGTGTGACATATCTGAATACCTTCATGATGGAATCAAAGTAAAAAACTGAAAGCATTTCCTACTGAGGAGACTGCAGTACATGAGGAAATTAGGAAACTTCATAACAAATAAATCTCCCAAGATGGCCACCGGAGACAAAAGAGCCCAAATGTAGCCCAAAATTACCCAGATGTAGCCCAAATATAGCCCAATGACAGAAGTGTGCAAAACACTTATTATTTTGTGTTTTTGCAGTGTTATATAGTGCAGACTTGTCAGGTATTGGAGTGCTTTACATGAGCATTGGTTACATCACACAAGAACAAATTCATTTTGGTTGTAGACATGGGGAGACTAAGTGATTTGACCAGAATCACAGAATGTCGAGCTGAAGCAGAAACTTCAACCTGGTTCCCCAGTTGCAAAGTCTGCAGTTCTGGAAGTAACACCACATCCTCTCCCCTAAGTGCAACATTTAATCAAGTGGTCAACTGGATAAAAAAACATAAAGATAACAAATAATTTAAAAGTGCTTTGTCGCTATTTGAAAACTCAGAAAATATGTCCTTATTTTAGTCTTTTAGAGCACTAACCATAATTTTGATGCCAATAAGACCCTCTCATATATGTAATTTCTAAAGGAAATGCTCTAGGTATTACAGTTTTGATTACATCAAGATGATGTCAGGCGTTCCACACTTTTGTAATAAATATAGAATGTTAGCAATCTAGTTGTTCATTAGGATACTGTTGAGAGGCAGAGGCCAGGGGCACGGACTCTGAAAATTGAAGGCAGGTAGGAGGGTGCAAAGGCAACAATTTAACCACACTGAGCAGGCAGGAAGGGCCGTGGAAGCACAACAGACTATGGAGGGCAGTGGAAAGGGGGGCAGGGGCAACAAACCAACAATACAGGACTTGCAAGAGAGGCTGTTGAAGGGAAGATCTATTACGGGTCAAGGAAGCTAGGGGCGGTCCCCAGATCCCCGGGAGCCACCACAGAACTGAGCAGGAGAGTGAGTCAGGGACAAAAGGGGCACCTTAATTTGAGCCGGGGTGCCTAGGAACGCTTGCTCCAAAAATGAAGAAAACAGACATATGAGACATGGAATTGGAGGCAGAATACAATGGCAGTTTAATGAGAAGATGCAACTTCAAAGAAACCGCAGAATAGAGACATAAAGTACAAAATACAGAATCCAGATAATCATACAGCTGTCATAATATTCTCTGTATCTCAATTAATGTACTGACAGAGAGAGAGAGAAAACACATCTATAAATGCATCATGAGAAACAAGTTACACCAAGGAAAATGTTACCTAGGAACACTCACGTTTACTCTTAGAGCAAGCATTCCTGCAATTACAATACAAAATCTTTTAAATGCAAAAGTAAAGAGAACAATGGTTAAACATAACATGACATTTCATATAGGTAAAATAGAATAAGATACTTCAAGCAAAGCAGAGCAAGACATTTTAAGCAAAGGAAGACAAGAGCTCCCAGCTCTTGGGGAAAACCTGCACTGCCTGTTAACCTGCATACAGACGGCGAGGTAGTCCGTCGATATCTGTGGGTGCTCCCTTTTTATATCATTTTGTGGGCTCCTTTGCACGCTACATCTACCTACGTATGCTACCCAAAAGCTTCGTCTGCAGATTTTACCAGACATTTCGTCATTTACCCACTTAATGCTGACAATGGACTGGGTGAAAAGGTCAGTCTCTCAGGCCAATCGCTTATCGTAAGTTCCATAGAGCAAGCAGAAAATAATGGGTATTGTACGGGAATTCAATATATTCATGTATAAAATCTCCTCAGTTCTCCTAACTTGACGCTCTGCGGTTGCCACTTCCTTAAAAGCGGGAAACCTGCCCAGGAAGCAAGTACCAGTCCAGGATGCAGCCTACTGTATGTCGACAGCTTCAGGGGGATGTTGAACTTTGATACCGAGCACGGAGCACTCGGGTAGGGTGGGGGCTACTAGTTTGGATCAGAAGGCCTCGCAGACCTGCCTTCAGACTGCTATACACTAAAATTGCAGAGCTATGGTCAATTTAACAAAGAGGCCTACATATTGAACAGAAGGGCCTACACAGGGGTTTTATGCTGGCTGAGTGGTAAGGATGTCTCAGGATAATTATATAGCAACACAGGACCCGCTGGTCAATTTAATACGGCCTACAAATGCAGCTGGCAGGGCAAGGACAAGGGTCTCATACTTCAGGTGTGGACAGAACGGGCCAGGGGCCCCCTGTGATACAAAATCTACCCTCCTTCAAGGCTGTGGCAATGTAATAGACCATTGTGGGCAGAAGGAAGAGGCAATGGTAGTACAACCATACATGCCAACAGACCCGATTCAGCCAGGAAACGTCCAATGTTTTTAAGATCAAATGGGCTTTATTTGATCTGTCTCCTGTCTACAATATCCTCTTTTTCAATGTAACTCAAAGGGGAAAATCAATACCCCAGTTTTTTTTCAAAATCTCCCTCTTACCAAGTTCAAAATGTTCGCAAGTATGGTACATTGGATCATGGAAGGAAATGGGATAGGGACATGGACTTGGATAACAGAGGACAGGAGGGACATGGAGAGGTGCACCAAACTGACCCTGCAGGGCAGGCATCAGGGTTTGCAGCAGCACAATACACCACACAGGGCATGCAGGACGGGAGTGCAGCACAACAATCCATAGAAAGCAAGAGGGAGGGGACAGGACCATGCACATGGACAACAGAGAACAGAGGGGCAAGAGGCAATGGTAGCTAGCTGACCATAATGGACAGACAGGAGAGAAAGCTGCAGCATAACAGACCATAAAGGGCAGGAGGGACGGATCAGGGGCATTACAATGGAACAGACAAGCCAGGAGGGAGGGAGTAGGGCTGGGGGCAAGGGGGCAGGGCAGGAGCAGCAAGATAGCCATGGAGGTCAGGCAGGATGGGCACTAGAAGCAAGACACACCATGAAGAGCAACAGTGAGACTGTGATGGCATACACACAGACCATGGAGGGAAGGTGGGAGGGGGTCAGGGGCAGCTAACTGACCACACAGGGAAGGTGGGAGGGGCCATGGCAGCACAGAAGACCATGCATGGCAAGTGGGAGGGTTAGTGGCAGCACAATGGCTATGATGGGCAAGAAGGAGGGTGGAGGGGCATGCACAAAGGACGATGGAGGATAGAAGGGAGGGTCAGGACCTGTGCACAGACAAGAAAGTTCAGGGGAAGGGACCTCACAACAGACCACACGGGGCAGGCAGGAGGAGCAGTTGCAGCACAACAGACCAGGGAGGGCAGAAGGGTGTGGCAGTACAATGGACCATGTAGGACAGGAGGAAGAGGATAGGGACATGGCATGTGGACAGGCAGGGTGAAGGTGACAGGGACAGGTTACAGTCATCTGACAATGCTAGGCAGGTGGGAGGGGAGTGGCAGCTCAACAGAACACTCAGAGTAGATAGGAGTGGCAGGTCCATGGGACATGGTGGGCAAAAAGGATGGAGCAGGGGCATGCACAAAGACATCGGAGGGCAGGGGGAAGGAGAATAGGGGCAGCAAGCTAAGCACAGAGTTTAAGCAGGAGGTCAATGATGGGGCATAGAATTGGGCAATGGAGGGCAGGAGGAGTGGACTGGTACATCATACTAAATTGAGGGCAGTGGCAGCACATCAGACCATGCATGGCAGGAGGGAGGAGGCTAGTCCATGGATTCACACAACAGAGGATAGGGAGGAAGGGGATGGAGCAGCAAGCTAACTGTTCAGAGAAGGCGGGTATTAGGAACTTTATTGTTTTTAAAACATTGTGTCTGTGCGAACTACTTAAAATATGAACAAGTATGCAGCATAATCTCACTTTTATTCAGGAAGAAGAGGACGTTTGTGACTGTGACTCCGGGCTCACTTGGCAGAAACACCCCCTGACCCTCCACCCCCTATCGCAAAATGTAATGCCCGTGAAAAGGGTAGGTGAACACAGTGTTATATAGAACATAGTCCTGAGAGCACGATTGAAAATGAAAACTAGATATAGTGTATGGTATAAACTATGCACCAAAAAGTGTGATATAAGATGAACCGGGCGTGAAATATAATATGCAATACATTGTGCGCAATGACAGATTCATTGGAGAGCGCGAGATAGCACAGGCACTAGCGCGTGCTATGCGATATGCGCCTTGGAGTGTAATATGCACAGGGCAGTGTTGTGTAACCTAACTAGTCTCTAAAGTTGTAATATAAAATATGTGCTGGGGAGTGTAACGTTGCATATGCACTGTGACAAAGATATGGATCCCAGATTGTAATATGTATGGCATAGCACTGTGCGTTATAACATAGGCATCGAGAAAGGCACGTTAGATGGGGCAATATAACCCGTGCGAAGACAAGTGTGGCATGACATATTCACGGGGTGGTGTTACAGTGCACATGGGCTAGAGAGTGTCATAGCATATGCACTAGCTAGTGGAATACAACACAGAGGTGTGTGGCACTCGGCAGGCAATGGTGGGTGTAACACAGCATTGGGCTCTGCCAGGAGCACGCTGTGACTCTCAAGTGATGTTCGTCCCCTTTCCAGAGAGTAAAATAAAAAGTATTACACATCCGGCAGTGGATGTGTGTTTTATTAACCGTGAGGGGGGTTTCTTGCATAGTTTTGGTCGAATTTTTGTTGAATCCCCTTTGAATGGCTTGGTGTGCATGTGTATTAAATGTGCCCGTCAATAGCTACCCATGTTTGTATAAATAAACGACAAGGGTGTCTACCAGGATTAGGCACGGTAGGGCATCAGACATGTCAGAGCTTCACTAGTGGTGTAAATACATTCCAAGTGGATTCATTGCATGCATAGTCGCCTTTTAATGAATATCACGCAAATCGTCATGGTGATAGGTACGTACGGTTTGTCCAGCATGTCCTAGGTGTGTCTATAAATATATATTTTTTAAAAATAATAAAAAACAGTGGCCGGCCCTGGGGATTGGGGTCAAAAAAATATAATTAGGAGACTGGCCCTGGGGGATGGGGTCATCAGGGCCAATAAATTAGAATAAGAAGGGGAACCAAACAGCCCCCCTTCCTAAAAACTAAAATAAATAAAAGACTGGCATCGTGCCGGAGGCCATGCCCCCTCCGTGCAGCACTCTGCAAACGCGCCCCCAACAGGCATCTCCAGTATGCGCCAGGGAGCTGCGCTGCAGCCAGGTGTTCTGAGGCCAAGCCCCTTTTTACACCTCTCTGCAACGCAGCTCTGTGGCGCTTACTGGAGGTACCTAGTGGTCTAGTTTGACCCTAGGGACCCTTAGGATTCAGGGGGACTTAATCTCTCAACTTAGAACAGCCACAGGGCGCGTTTACACAGTGGTGAAGGGAGGGGACGGGGCCTGAGGTGACGTGTGCAAACACGCACTATGGCACGCTTTAAATTGGGGATATAATTTCCCTTCAATACTGAGGGCCCCTGGGGGCTAACTAGCCCACCAAGTGCTTCCAGTAAGCGCCACTGAGCTGCATTGCAGAGAGGTGGTCCAGGCCGTGCCACTTTTTACACCTCTCTGCAATGCAGCTCTGTGGCACTTACTGGAGGTACCTAGTGGGCTAGTTGGACCCTAGGGACCCTCAGGATTCAAATGAACTTAATCTCCCAACTAAAAATGGACACAGGGCGTGTTTACACAGTGGTGAAGGGAGGGGACGGGGCCTGAGTTAACGTGTGCAAAAACGCCCTGTGGCCTGTTTTAAGAGGTAGTTTTAATCCCCATGCCCTATTATACACTAGGGGCTTACAGAGGAGGTCATGCTAATCACAGGGGGACCCCAACGCATAATGTTCCCTAGTGTATGTAGGTGTTTTCACTGTATTCTAAGTGTCTTTTAACATAGCACTGGCTCTAGGACTGGTTAGTCAGACTCAGTTACCACCAGTATCCGTCTGAAAAAGTTGAGGGTACAGGATGATTTTGCAACAAGGCTTCTTTCTGCTCTTCTTTTTGTTCTTTCTGCACGTTATCCTTCTTCCTGCACTTATCTTCGTATTTGAGGACTTCTGTTGCTTCTTTCTGCACTTCTTTTGTTTCTTTCTGTGCATTTTTTCTTCTTTCTTCACATGTCCTATCTCTGTAGGCATAGTTAGAAATTAGCATTTAAAAAACCTTTGAAATTCACAGAAAAAACCATAGGTTTCAGGCACGTTATAGTTAGGAATTAGCATTTAAAAAACCTCAGAAATTCACTGAAAAAACCATAGGTTTCAGGGGTGTTATAGTTAGCTGGACTTTTCACTTGTACAAAACCATTGAAATTCCCCCGTTATAGTTAGTTCAGCTAACTATAACTCGCGCGCCCGCAATGCACTGCTGATGACGTCACATATTACATCACTCATGACATGGTCAGTGACATCACTCATGACATCACTGATGACATCTCAAATGACATCACTGATGACATCACTGATGACATCATCCTTGTGATAGAGTGGCAGACCTCCTCTCACCCTAATATAACCTTTGATACACACATTCAAAAATAGAGACTAAAATTTTCAAAACAATGGACATACCAATACCAGTTACAACAACCTCTTCAGTAATTCTAAGATCCACATACACATCCACTCATTCACCAACAGTCCTATACAGTCACTCATACATGTACTCACTCATCATATGTACTCATACACCTATACATCCTGTTACACAATGCCACTCATCCATAGAGTTACTCACACACATAGTCACTCATGCTAATAAAGAATCAAACATACATTTACTTGCATATACAGTTATACACACACCACCATACTTACTTCTACGGAAACTTACACATACTTAGTCTTTTAAACAATCACTTATAGAAACACATACTTATTCATACAGGAACTCTTTCAATCTCTCACTCTCACATATACTCACATATATACACCAATAGTCACATATACTAGTTTAAAACATATGTAGTTACTCATAAAGACACTATTGAGACAGTCATTCACTCACTAACACACCCATACACACACTCATCCACCCATACAGTCCTGCACACATGCTGTGTTCAACACATACAAACAGTGAGTCACTCATTCATGCACCTATGCACTACGTAATACCCCCCACCGAACCATGCAGACACTCAGACTGATACTCAAAAAACCAACTAATAACCTATATAGACACCCATGTAGCTACTCACCAACCCATGCAGCCACTTATACACAAAGTGAGAGACTGATACAGATATTTACATATTTAAACATTACTCACTAAGCCATGTATTCACTATGATACACTTAATCAGTCAGTTACACAATCAATTTTTCAAAAACAAATCATCCATTTAGACACTTATATACCCATTTATTCTTCCATCGACCTTGAGATATACATATATAAAACATATTTAATTTTCAGAAAAACACACATTCACTGGATGATGTCATCAGTGATGTCATCAGTGATGTCATTTGAGATGTCATCAGTGATGTCATGAGTGATGTCACTGACCATGTCATGAGTGATGTAATATGTGACGTCATCAGCAGTGCATTGCGGGCGCGCGAGTTATAGTTAGCTGAACTAACTATAACGGGGGAATTTCAATGGTTTTTTACGAGTAAAATGTCCAGCTAACTATAACGTGTGTGAAACTTTTGGTTTTTTCATTGAATTTCTAAGGTTTTTTTAAATGCTAATTCCTAACTATAACGTGCCTGAAACCTATGGTTTTTTCTGTGAATTTTATATATATATATATATCATTTTAAAGTCTGATATAATTTTGTGACGTCTGTTGCCTGATTTATATCTTTTGATGGTTTGCATGTGATTTGTTTCTTGAAGCCGAACCAGACACCTGGCTTTGCTACCCCCATGTCTGTCATTGTCTCCCGCGTACCCTGGTGTCCCCTAAGTCTTTGGGGCACAGGGATCTCACAATATGCCGCCTGGCTCCGCTGGCCTCGAGGTAAGGTTGTGACTCCCGGAGCCGGGAAGTGAATTCAGATTTAGAAAGAAGTTGTTTAACTCGATTATTTCGCCCCAGGTTCTATGATCAATGAATAGATTAATGGGTGCATTTTTTAAAAGCTGTGCGCTTAGCTTTGGAAGGCGCTGTCACGTGGCCACGTGTTGGTGCAGTTGTGACTCGTTCCTTTCGAACGCGTCACGATGAGTTGATGCGTGCGGACTGCCGGTGAAGCGCTGCCAGTAAACAAGGACATGTTTGTAACCTTTCGTCCTCAGTCGTCTAGTATATCAGACGTGGCCGCTGCACCTGTGCTTTCTGCTTAGGCAGCTGAGAATGTAAAGAGATTTAAACATCCGCTCAGCGCTCTGAAGCAGCATCCTTGCGGTGTTGGCGCTATGGGGCAGGCCACAAATAAACAAAGTTTACCACCCATGCGTTTGAACGCGAGTGGGTTTGTTACTGGCAATTTACACGACGTCACAACATTTTTTTACTTTTAGTCTACAGCGCTGCAACAAGAAAGATTAACGTTGAGAAACTAATATAATGTTTAGACATTCACAATTGTATTTATAAATAAAAATCATGTTTGTGAAATAAAGTTGGGTTGGGTGTTTCGGTGACATGCTGTCAGAGACCGATTTTCTTTTGTCATGCTCAGAGCTCTGCTGGGGGGTTGGGGGGTCATGCACATCCTGGTGTCTGTCCAGTCGCTGGCATCAGCTCCAGGGAGAGGCATTCTGGGAAAGCGAGCATAATTTCTTATCAAAGGGCAGTCATCATGTCACATGCCTAACTGTCTTCAGAGGCGGCACTCGACGCGAGGGAGATGCCGTTAGTCGAAGACGCAGCTATGGCAAGTAACCCTGCCGCGTGCAGGGAGTGTCTTGTGAGCTGAGCACTTTGAGAAAACTCGGCGTCGCCGTTGCCCAAAGCTACTTGACAGCGAGTCCAGGGCAGAATCGTCGCCTACGGACTTGAGCGCTGTGCAAGTTGTGATGCAGGCCAGTGTATCTGGGCAGTAAACACGTCACTTGATTGATTGTCTTCAGAGTTGGACGCTCTGAGAGTCAGTTGAAGGGCAGTGGTTTGGGACAGTAATGATGTCATGCGTCTGAATGGCTTGAGTGCGACTCTCCAAGAGTTGATGTGCAGGGCAGTGCTTCTGTGCAGTAATCTGTCATTGGTCCAAATGTCTTTAAAATTAAACATTGAGAGCTGAGGTGCAGGGCAGTAGAAATGGGCAGTAATCATGTCACCATCTGACTACCTTGACCGTGACGCTCTGAGGATCAAGGTTCAAGGCAATGGTTTTGGGCTGTAATCTGTCATACATCTCAGAGTTGGGAGTTCTGAGAGCTGAGGTGCAGGGCAGTAGGAATCGGCATGAACCACGTCACAAGCATGCCTGCTAAACTCCCAGATCCACAGGGCCCTGGCCACACCTGCTCGCGCCAATACTCACGTCTATTAGACGCCCGGGCTCTGTACTCTTACCTGCTGGATTGCTTGCCGCTGGTCCCAGGATAGGCTGCAAGGAGCGGTGGAGGGCGCCCCTTCCTCGTGGTCCTGTGAGATGCTGGGAGCGGGGGGCAGGATCCATGGCTTAGTCCCATTCGTCATCAGAGTATAGAAGAGACAGGCAGCCACCCCAAGAGCCAGGAAGAGAGGCCGCCAGCACAAGCGTCGACGGCGTTGACGGCACCCCCAAACCTGCTGCCAGAACATGTCACAGACTTTTCCACATCGATATAAACCAGCCTGTCCTGCTCACTGTCCTCAAAGCGGTACTCTGTCCGTTTCTCAGAGTCAGACCCGTGGGGCCTGCCTGCGAAGTCCTTGGTCCCAAAATCCATCATTCCTTGAAAAAACCCCATCCATTGATGGTTGACGTGTACGGGACATGTGCAAAACGGAAGTCTCGTCCCCCCTGTGCTGACCTGTCCCGTCAGAACTTTTCGAACGCGGAGGCAGCACTCCGGCCTTCCTTCAGCAGCGCAGCATCCTGACTTGATTTAGTTACAGCACGAGAACGCGACAAGCTAAATAAAGGAAATCAAAATACCAGTCTGGAGCCTGTCCAGGCTTACTGGCAACCGCTCCCTACTTTTAAAAGCAGTGACTTGTCTAACTCAGCCGGTTTAAGGGACATTTCCTTTGCAAGGTTTGAACTGTTGTCTCGTGAGCTAAATTCTCCCCTCCGAGTTACAGGGCAGAGGCTGAGGCGGCTGGAATCTGCTTTTCATTTGCCTGGTCCAGATGTAAAAATGAACCTCCGCGCTGACTCCCAGCCCGCCAGCAACAGTTTCCCGTGGTCCCTCAATGGGGTCTGGGTTGCTGCAGCACAGCATCATATGGAGGCGCACACACACATCACACAGACAAAAGCCCCCCCTTTCGCAAAACACCATATGAGTTCAGTTAGATCACGTCACATGAATAAACACAAGGCTGGCCCGCTCGGTGGGTGGGGCTTCATTTAGCATGCACAGGCCAAGAACTGGAAATCTGTATCCAAAATGAGACCTGTTTTTCCTCGACTTTCACTTTGACGCATCTGTCTTTGCTCTTCTGCTAGGACTTCTCGCATGCTTTATCCAAACACCCCTGCGCGTGGCCCGCGAGGCTTCATTGGTGTATTGTTCATTGTTAGGAAGGGTTTGGGTCTTATGACTGGTTCATGTAGGCCTGTGTTTACGATGGTATAAACACCACTGTAGTACCAGAATGCAAAGTAAAAACCCTGGACTGGATGAGCTACATGCAGGGATCTGGGACAATTTAAGAACTCTCAATTGGCTGTAAAGATATCTATAATGCCAGGTATGCTCCCCAACCACTCCCACATGGATAATCAATATCTGCAGCCCACATTTTTCTGTGAAAAAAAGGGTCTTTAATTAGCTGCAGATTTAGATTTTACAAATAACGCACATTTTGCTGTCGACGTTAGAATTTTTCTCACAAATTTGAAATTTGTATTCCTGCCTGAATTTTCAGGTGAAGAGAAGGAGGAACATCAGAGTAGATATGACCGGAGCCGAGGAGGCGGAGTGGCAGTGGGGGCTACCAAGGGAGGCTGGCATCACACTGCACTGAATGGCATACTGATTGATTGGCAGCTCGGCTGAGTTGCAGGTTGGGCAGAGCAGTGGGCCCTTCACTGCAAACCTCTACCCAGAAGCTGCCCAGAGCCAGCCATTCAAATACCCAGTGCAAGATATATCATATCCACCCCATATCCCTCCCACTGAATGCGACAAGCATGTGTGTGTGCCCTTCCAATGGTGGGATGAGGTGAGGCAAGTGAGAGTGGAGAGATCTTAGCATCAGAGCATAAGCTGTGCAAAAACATCAGTGCAGCGACCCACATTTTGACATAGATACCGACTGCCAGCTGTGCCGAATGCCCAGTTGCACAATTCCATGGTTGCGTAGTTTTGGTTCTACCTCATGGCTTTTCCTTCAAACACCCAAAACTTTCTATCTCTGTATCTCTCTCTTCCCGGTTCTTTTTTATCCCTGTTTTCTCTCTTTGTCACTGTCTTCCTATATTTCTTTTATTCCTTCTTTCTACCATTATTGCCCCTCTTTTTCTCTCTTGCTCTAAATCAAAGCCACTGTTTGAAACATACATCCTGGTTTCCCCAAATAAGTACCAGTGCCCACCACCTGCATGAATTAAGCACAGCCTGGCACTGTCAAGACAGAGAGGCTAAGGAAGTGTATTTATAACAGTGACCTTTGCTGTGGGACATATAAAGTGGTAGGGAGGAGGGACATATGCAAAGATCAAAAGGCACCCTACACACTTCAATTAGCTTGCTTTCAAAGTATTCTAAACATTGGGGAATGTTGTGTGTGCAGTGAGTTCTCTTTGTAGTTTGTTTTATTATTTTTGCATTAAATCAACAAACATGAATGTGTATTTCTGCCGATGTCTTGGGTTGCTCTGCAGATATTTAGTCATTCTCACAGTCGTAACTTCCTGACACAAAAGGGCCAATTGATCCTCGGACATGCGATGGAGTGCTGGTGGCATGGAGGGAGGGGTAGACTCAAAGGGGAGGGAGTAGCCCCTTCGGACTATCTGCAAAACCCAACTGTCTGACGTGATGTTGTGCCAGTGGGGAAAGTGATGGCGGATTCTGCCTCCCACTGGCAACTGGTGGCCCTGAAAGGTCAGAATAGGAAGGTTTGGAGGCAGCTGCAGGGGGGACATTGGTGGACTGGCCCGCCCTCTGGCCCTCTGGCCCCAGGACCCACAACACTGTATCCCATGTCCCCGGCCGCGCAGAGGCTGGGTGACTTGTGCGGCCCTGTGGCCCTGGGTGAGACGTGGTAGGGCACTCCTTCCATGGCCACGAAAGGGGCGAAAGGCAAACTGCATGGGGCAAGAAGTCGCTGCAAGGCCCATGGACCTGGCCTTAGCTCTAGAGTCCTTGAAGCACTCGAGCGCGTTGTCTGCCTTGTCCCCTAACAGGTGACGGCCATCAAAGGGCCTGTCCAAAAGGGTAGATTGGACATCCCCAGAGAAGCCAGAGGTTCTCAGCTAGGTGTAACATCTCAGGGCTAATGACGTGGAAATCGTCCTACCCAGCGAGTCAGCAGTATTCAGTCCACACCAGATGGTGAACTTTGCTGCTTCTCGACCCTCAGCAACAGCACGGGCGAGCACGACATGGGCCTCCTCCGGGCACTGTGGCAGCACTTGCACAACTGTCTCCCACACTGAATGTGTGTAACGGCCCAACACACATGCGGCGTTCACCGACCGCATTCCTAAGCTGACGGAAGAAAACATCTTCTTCCCAAGATGGCCTAGCTTCTTGGATTCCCTATCTTGAGGAGCTGTAGGGAAAGCGCTTCTTTTCGAAGATGAGGCTCGGACCACCAAGCTCTCTAGGGTATGGTGTCGGGAGAGGAAAAGTGGGTGCCGGGCGGTGGCGTCGGGCGATCATCATTTCCACAGGAGCTCCTGTGCTGAGCTTGGACCAGGAGCCCAGAAGGACATCAGTAAGGGCCTCATTGAAAGGCAACAAGGGCTCCGAAGAGGCTGCTGCCGGCTGAAGCACCTCAGACAAGAGGTTATTCCT
Source organism: Triturus cristatus (assembly GCF_964204655.1). Taxonomy (NCBI): domain Eukaryota; kingdom Metazoa; phylum Chordata; class Amphibia; order Caudata; family Salamandridae; genus Triturus; species Triturus cristatus. The sequence goes on along the minus strand of NC_140585.1, from coordinate 1,121,085,240 downwards.
GACCGTAGGAAGCTCAAGGCTCAAGGCGTGGTGCGGCTGAGGCTCAAGGCCTCAGCCGCACCACGCAACACCACAGCGTAGGAAGCTCCCTCCTCCGTAGCCACAGTAGGGGAAGAAAGCATACCAATGTCTGGGGAAGTATCCAGACCACTGGCATCACCCAACTCCTCTCTCCAGTCTGGCTCTTCAAGCTGGTCTGCCAGAGGGTCCACAGACCCTTCCTCTGGCCACCACTCAGGACGATAAGGAACACCAGGGAAGAACAGCGGTACAAAAGTACCCTCCGGCGCCGGTACCGCCGTTGGTCGGCACCGGTCCGGCTCCGTGTCCAAGTCGAGGGGGAGGTTGGGGTTGACACCAGCTGGGGATGCAACTGGCGTCGGAGGTGGCAGAGGCGTCGTCAGAGGGATCAGCACTGGGGAAGGTACAGTGAGGTCGACTGGCACCAATCTGGATCCAGGCCTGAATCCGTGGGGGCCCTGCGGAGCAGAGGTTGGAGCCACCGGCATCGAAGGCCTAGAGCCCCCAGCCGAGTCTGCAGGGCCCGAAGGCGTGCCAGCAGATTCGGGCTGCCTAAAGATGGAATGGAGGGCTTCGTAAAGGCACAAAGCTGGGCAGGGGACGCTCCGGCTCCCAGGAAGGGAGGGAAGCTCGGAGCCCTCCCAGCAGGCTCCGAGGGTGGAGCCGGAGGACGACGACCCTCCACGTCCCACGTTGGTCAACGGATGGGGAGAAGGCGAAGAGCGACGATGCTTCTTCACCTTCTTCTTGTGCCTCGACTTACCCGATGACGAAAACTTCGATGAGGAATGATGGTGGTGACTCCGCGACCAGTCTCGGGACTTTCTTCTTGACCGGAACCTCGAGTGGCGTAGAGCCGACTGCCAGGCCACCTAACGACGTGCAGGTGTACTGCTGAGAAAAAAGTTCTCTGGATCCAGCCTGATGCCTGGGGGTTATTCTCTAACTAATTGTCTCTTCCAGATAGTGAAATTATAAGTTGGAGTGGATGGTAGTCCATCACAAGTAATGCTGTCATTGTTCTTGTTAGATCTAGTAATGGTAACCTAAGATCAACCCTGGTAGCTATACCTCAAAGTAGACTGGCTTAACTTAAGAAAATGTGTAAATCATTCAAAGTACCAAGACTGTTAAAAAGTCAAGAACACTACATCATAAAAATCCCACTCCAATTTAAATAATAGAGAATAATTTAGTGAACAAAATGAAGCCAAACAACAACAAGCATTTGCAATGCAATAGGTCTCGCATTTGCGCGAGTTTAAGCTATTGGCATTGTAAATGACAATGCCTTTTATTTATGTTTAAAAAAAAGGCATTGTCATTTACAATGCCAATAGCTTAAACTCGTGTAAATGCGAGACCTATTGCATTGGAAATGCTTGTTACAAAGAATCCTTGGGTAACACCTAGAAGCACCTAGCCCCACAACTTTCGGGGCGTAACAACATGTTAACATTGACACATCTGGAAATGGAACAATGTGTCTGAATGACTCAGGAACAAGGCAGTTCTTAGACTTTTCTGACTACTTTCTCAACAAAGCACTATTCATAAGCCAGTGCATTACAAAACATTTAAAAAAAAAAATACAATTGAAAAAATTGAATACATAAGTGTGTTTTCCTTAGCTAAATTTTTTTCTTTTTCTTCTTCCAAGTTTGGTGTGGCTTCCTCCACCTTCCCTTACTGCTTTACCAGGATTAAATCTCTGACCCTATTCAGGGTACAGGCCCGCTACATTTCCGCCATTATGTTGCCTGACATACATTGTCAAATATAAATTACATAAAATAGGTTAAGTGTGGGGATTAATAAAAAATCTAGATTGGGAGCATCCCACCACCGGAGATGAGGCAATGGTGGGTAATGTAGTGGAAGAGGTGTACTGTCAGGTGATATAGTGACAGGGGATGTAGTAACATACAGCTGTTTTCAGAGACTAGAACTACCTACGAAATTTTATGTATGTATATGAACTTGGAAATACGTAAGTCCTCATCACATTTTGCAGTTGATACCACCCAGAAACACTACCAGCAAGGATGTTAATAGCACAGATATTAAATCATGCTGGTGTAAGTCAGATCTATGTATAAATCCTTTGACGAGTAAAAATTCACATACATTTTGTGAAAAAACACTATTGATTTTGCACGTGCAAGTGCTGCCGTCTCTGCAGTGGTATCACTTATGTATACAGGATGCAAAAAGCTGTGTGAATCCGGCCCTGGTGTTGTACCTGGTGGGAGACTCGAGTCTCCCTTGTACGCAAAGCATAGTAGGTATGGCTCCCTTAAAGAAACAATACTAAACACTAGATAATGAAGAATATGGCCCTTATATAAGAAACAAATTTTAATTATAGAAATATATAAAACATTCTTTATAAAAATATAATATCATAAGGCTCAGACATATAAGATGGTACATATAACAATTACTAAACATACAAAACCAGACAGATGGCATACACAAAAGGAGGTTACATAAAAGTCGGAGTTCCAAATCAACACTGGAACTGCAACACACAAAACAATGTGTCCTCCATAAATTGTGGCCACAGTTACGTCGAAGGCGTTTCGACATTTGTCATAAGTACATGGTCATCATCAGGACAGATAAATAACTGAGCATCCCACCAGATACTATGTTTGTGTAGGATGAAGGTATACACAGCAGCTGCTCCCGATGATGCCACATTTGAATGAAAGTGTTATTGAGGTAGCACCTTCTATGCTTTTTCTCATAATCAGGTAGAGTGAAATAGTGATGTTCAATGGGGACAGGAGCAGTAGAGTAGTGGAAGAGGTGTGGCACCGCGGCCAGGGCGACTGACTCCAGAATCTGGGGATCACGGTTCGATACCCGGCGCCGGCGGCAGATTAGCCCAGCAACATGTGACTCTGGGCAATAGCTTGCTTAATCTTCCCGACGGCCCCCAGCGCCTAGAGACCCTTACGGGTGAGTGTTCGCGCTTTACAAATGTGGATTATTACAGCAGCAGTCAATAGATTTCAGACAGGAGCCTCTACAACCCAAGTTATTGTAGCGATGACACCAACAGTCAAAGGGAGTCCAGTAGCAATCATAGTTTGTTTATTACAGCTTCTCGCAGCAGCCGGTTTCTTCTCCTCAAGCATATTCATTCCATCGTCCAACAACAAAGCAGATGGGGCCCTAAAGTCCTGGGCAGGCGTTGATTTCTTCACTAACATTGGGACAAGTAGTCACTAATAGACTAACCCCCTTTGAAGTCAGTCTTAAACCACCCAGGACAGTGGCTCAAACAGTCTTTTTCAACAAAGTGTCTCTCCTCCTGGGTCGAAGCTGATATCGGGATGTACCAGGGATCGTGTGGTCGGGGAAAACTTACTCAGGTCCTTCAGTTGACGCAGCTCTTCCTTTCTCAGTGACCAGAATATCGCGGTGATCTGTCAGCGCAGCTGGGCTCACTAGATCCTGCAACACTTTTCTACAGGGTGTCGCATGGACCCAGTTCTTCCGATTGGTCACTCAAACTGCAGTCCTGGTAGCCAGTAGCACCTGCTCAGGGCCTCGCCATCTCGGTGCTAGGGAGTTGGTCCCCTGGAATGACTTTATGACCACAAAATCACCTGGACGCAAGCAGTGTCCTTCACCTTGCGACCTGTCTGGAAGGGTTTCCCGAACCTGTTGATAAATAGAAGACAAACTATCAGTCAACTGTGACAAATAATCATTCATCAACACATGTGGTACATCATGAATAAGGCGTGGCTTAGGAATCCCCAAAATATTCATAGGCCTTCCGAAAACCACCTCATACAGTGTGAAGCCAAATCATGAATGTGGCATCGATCTGATAGATAACAACGCCAGAGGCAGCACATCAGGCCATTTCAGTGACGTGGAGGCTTGTATCTTAGCCAATTTCAATTTCAGAGTGGAGTTATATCGCTCCACTAGCCCCACTGACTGTGTGTGAAAAGCAGCATTAAACTTCTGCTTAATCCTCAATCCTTTCATGACATATTTGACAACTTGCCCATTGAAATGGGGTCCATTGTCACTCCATAAAACTTGACAAATGCCGAAACGGGGGAAAAACTCCTTTAGGAGCACCTTTGCTGTCGTAAGAGCTGTATTATCCTTCGTAGCATATGCCTCCACCCATTTACCGAAGTCACAAACCACTACCAGGACATACTTTATATTGTTACAGCGCTCAAGCTGGATGCAATCCATTTGCAGGACCTCAAAAGGTGCAGTTGGTATCGCAAACCCTCCTGTTGGAGTTCGTGTTCCCTTTCCAGGATTATACTGGAGACAAATCAGACAGGACTGGACTATCTTATTAGCCATGCTGGCAATCGTTGGGTGATCCCAAACTTGCATAAGTTGCTTTGTTATTAAGAATGCTCCAACATGTGCCGGCCAATGTGCCATGTGAATCATGGGATGTAAATAGGCTGTGGGTAACTTCCATTTTGTCATTTCTTTATTCCTCTAACAACCCTCCTCATCCAATGTTCCCTCCTTGGACCATTGGTCTAATTCGTCAACAGAAGCAGATTGTTGTATGTCCAGCACCTCTTGCCTGGCATCATGCCAACGCTCAGCCTGTGACTTAACTACATACATAGATGTGGTACTCCACTGCATTGCAGTCTCACGAGCTGTGTAATCCGCAAAGGCATTGCCTGCTCCTATTTTATCGGTCACTTTCTTGTGTGCACGACACTCAACAATTGCTACTTTCTTAGGATAGGTCAAAGCAGTAAGAAGATTATGGACTAATTTCCCATGCATTATCTGTGTCCCATGTGAAGTAAGAAAGCCTCTTTCTTTTCAAAGTTTCCCAAAGTTATGCGCCACGCTGAAGGTGTATTGGCTATCAGTGTAAATGTTAACAAGCAAATCTGTACTAATCTCACATGCTCTCGTCAGTGCTATCAATTCGGCTGCTTGAGCGGACTTCTGTGGAATGCGAGCTGTCTCAACTACTGTCTGAAGTGTTGTAATCACATAAGCAGCAGATGTAGTGCCATCAGGCAACTTCAGGCAAGAACCATCAACCCATAGTTCTCCATCAACATTAGAGAGAGGCGTATCTTGCAGGTCAACACGACCCTTTGTTTGTTCTTCAGTAAGGGATATACAGTCATGTAACTCTTGTGACTGGGACTGAGTACCTGGAAGTGGCAATAATGTAGCAGGATTCAAAGTCAAACATCTTTTCAACGTGATATGAGGGGCCAAAAGTGTCAATTCACATCCTGTTAAGCGGGTACTAGTCAGATGCTGTGTTTTCGTTTGATTTAACAAGGCATCAACTGAATGAGGTACTAACACAAACAATCTATGTGACAAGACTATTCCCTTACTCTGACGTATGGACACAGCCGCTGCCACCAACGCTTGGAAACAAGCAGGCAGCGCACAAGCAACTGGATCAAGGACAGCCGAAAAATATACACAAGGACGTTGGTCATCACTGTGTGTCTGTGTTATAACCAAGAGGGCACAACCTTCCCTCTCGTGTACATAGAGTGTGAAAGTCTTAGTGTAGTCTGGAGTTCCTAATACTGGTGCAGAACAAAGAGCTTGACGTAGCTGTTGGAAGGCATTCTGGCACTCAGTAGTCCATGGGAGAGGCATCGGAGTGTCTTTAGTCAAAAGGGCCAACAAGGGTTTAATAATGTGCAAGAAGCTAGGGATCCACTGCCTACAGAAGTAAGTAAGGCCAATCAATGCACGGACTTCCTTCTAAGTACGGGGCACAGAAGTATCTAAAATGGTCTGAATGCGATCTGGTGTGAGTGCACGTCCCTCCTTAGACAGGAGGTGACCTAAATAGGTAACCTGCTGTCTACAATATTGCAATTTCTTCCAAGAGACTTTATGATGATGAGAGGCAAGGAATGATAACAACAACAGTGTTCCTTCTTCACACTGTTCAGGGGTACCAGCCGCCAACAAGATGTAGTCGACATATTGAATAAGAGCCACCCCTTTTGGTACAAGAAAGAAATCAAGCTGCCTTTTCAATGCCTGGCTATAGATGCTAGGACTCTCTGTATACCCTTGTGGAGCTCTACAGAACCTGAAAGATCTATTATTCAAGGTAAAGTCAAACAAATAACGGCTGTCAGGGTGACTAGGTATTGAAAAAAATGCGTTCTTTAAATCAATTACACTAAATGTAGTAGCAGAAGGAGGAACCATAGTAAGAAGTGTCATAATGTCAGAGACTACCGGGTATTGGGGCACCACAATTTTGTTAACCTCGCGTAAATCAATAATGAATCTGTAAATTTTATTATCAGTGTCTCTTTTCAAAATAGGAAGAATAGGGCTATTACAAATGTTATAAGGAACTTCTTCCACAACCTCCACCTTGATCAAATCCTGAACAATGTGTGTTAATGCTTCTTCGCCTTCCCGAGATATTTTGTATTGGGGCAATCGAGGCAATGAAGCAAATTCGTTCACTTGAATAAGCACTGGTGGAACAACCATTTGACCCACATCGTTATCTGATTTAGCCCACAAAGTACTAGGTAAGGATGCCAGAGCGATATCCTCTTTAATGAGACAAGACCTCTCAACCATTGGATAGTTATCATTTAAGATAACACGCACACCTTCTGGGGAACAACGTATTGTAGCAAGAAAATATTTGAGCATATCCATACCCACAATGTTATCCGGTGTGTTAGAGGAAAGCAAAAATGGACATGCTGCAGTGAATTTATCAAGACTAAATACAAGTGGCTGTGACAGTGGGCTAGGTGTAGGTGTGAAAATACAGAATGTGCGCACTCAAATTTTGAGTGAGTAAACTGTTAGGAAAATGGTGGTTGGTGCAGACGAGTATATCCCCCCGGGTTGGGAATTCAATCAAGCTAAGTAAGCACGCTCCTGTGAAGGACGTGTCACTCGTGGTGCACTCGTTGAGCAAAGGTGGAGTCTCTTTGTCTGTAAAACTATTTACACAAGGCGAAGTTTGTCCAAGGTCGAATTCATTTATTAAGTCAATTTCTTCTGTAGAATTGTAATCATTCTTAACAGATTAATTCGTTGTCCGAATGCCCAATGCATTTCGGGCTGTTCAAGCCCTTCATCAGGGGCAACACTCTGGGGGAGTGTTTCCCCTGATGAAGGGCTTGAACAGCTAGGCCTTTCTGACCTACTGGGACCTCAACCGGATCCTTACCCCATCCTAGGCATTCCTATGCGTAATCAGAATCTGCAAGACCGTCATCAGGAAAGTCAGACATTTGATATTGGTTTCGTCTATCAAAGGTATTAGAGTAATTTGGTCCGTGCTCAACTGTCTCAAATCTAGGACGAGTTCCTGTGCTGCCTCTGTTCCCAAAATTCCCTGGGCATCCTCTCATAGTTCCCCAATCCCGTTGATACTGCTGACCTCGCAAAATGGGGCATTCAGAACGCCAATGTCCAATTTCTTTACAATCAGCACACTGATCAGAAGACAAAGTTGATTGGGAGAAAGGGGATACTCCAGGGGTATATACTACACGTCCGCCTCAACCACCATCTCTGAATGGTGGACCATATACTTGAGCCAACATAACTTTAGTTTTTACATCCTTCACCTTCTTATCCTCTTTGCCTTTTGCTTCCAATTCCTGACGCTCATAATACTGGGTAATAGTCAAAAGGGAGACTGGGGAAGACGTAGTCCAAGAACTTTCGCTGGCATTTAGGCGACTAGCTATTTCTGGCAACATGTTAGCGACAAATTTGTCAACAAACAAATGCTTACCCATGTCATCTGTCAATGACTGCCCACTAAAGTCATGGAATGTCTCTTCAAATCGTATAAAGAAAGCGGAAACTGACTCATCCGCTTTCTGTTTACAAGACGCTAAAGTTGACCAATCTATTTTCTTAGTGGGTATGAGAATTTTTAACTTAGTTACAATAGCTTTGGGAAGATCTAATATCTCCTGTTGCGGCTTCTGTGCAGGCTCTCTCGCTGCATCTATTTCTTCTAAATGCACCCAAGTATCACCATATGCTACATTATCATCTATTTTCCAAATCATTCTTCACATATCAGGGGACAAAATAAGTCCAAAAAACATATCAATATCTGGCAAGGTCATAGTGCAGGAGCTAATGGTGCCTTCCATTTCTTCAATAGAAAGCGGCCGGATTTTTCCGCGGATCAGGCAAAGCAGCTTTAAGAGCTATAACGTCTGCTCTACTCCAAGGAGTATAGACCCAATTATAGACAAAATATCCCTTTGCATCATCTGAATCTTTATCAGCACTTGTTCCTGCACCCTTCGGAGGAATATACAAAGGCACAGCTTCACGCAGCGGTTTTACAGTAACTACAGTATCACTAGGGTCATTATCTGTCCCCGAAAGTTCTTCTTTCTGCACTGGGGCCTGAACTGTTTGTGCAGTTTTAACTTTACCGGCTGATTTTTGCTCCGCTTTTAAATGTAGTGTATCATGTCTTAATTTAACTACTCGCCTAATTAAATCAAGTATATTTGACAAAAGGAAAGTTCCATCATTTAATTGTTTATAATCAGAATTGATATCAGTGAGCTCTAAGTTTTTAGAAACGTTTCTAAAACCAAGAATCACTTCCCAGGGGAACTTTTCTGCAAAATATAGCTGCTCTAAATCTTTCCACTGCTGAACCATTGCTACAAGATCTGGAGCAGAGGTAATCCCACGGGCTTCTTTAGGAATAGTGGATCTGATAGTAGCTTTTTCGTCAATAGTTAGAGTAGAGCGAGTCTGCCGCCCATCTTGCTTATCTAAATCTTTATCGTCTGAAGAAAAATGTTCTCCTTCAGAATGATCATTCTCAGGGGCAGAGGGAAACTTATACGGGGCAGGGGTCGATCTAATAAAATGGAATCATCCTGAGGTTTATTAAGTATGGGATAAATGGGGCGCCTAATAGGGCACTGGCCAGTTACCTCTAAACGACGCACCCTGTCTTCTTTTTCTTTTATTACCTTTGCCTCCTTATTTTTTAATTCTAGTGCTTTTTGATATATCGTTTTTCGCTGTTCTTTTTCTGCTATAGCTGCTTCTCTCTTCACTCTCTCATGCACTTCTGCCTTAATCTTTTGCAAATAATAAATCAAACAAACAAAACCAGAATCTTGGCCAAGCAAATCCAGAGTGCCGCTTCAGCGACCTTACCAAACAAGAGTCTCCAACCTCCAACTGCCAATCTCTTGGTTGACCTAATGGTCACTGCAAACATAAGGATACCTCAGTTGGGACCGGGCAACACCTGGAGGGTCAAATTGAGAAAACCTGAAAAATCACTTCGGCTGCAAAGACAAGGGTCTCCTCATGCAGGATGTCTCCTCAGCAATATTCCACTATTCCGTCAAGACCACTCCTTCGGACGGCCGCGTCCTCGATGAGGCCCCACGTGTCGGGCACCAACTGTGGAATGTGCTTTTTAATGAGCACACCGGTGCAGGGGTCACCTTTTTCTGTCCACGGGTCCGTAGACCAACAAAATAGAGATTGGCACGGAAGCTGGAATTCAAATAACAAGTTTATTAATCACTCATGAGTGGGACCACGTCCACACAGCACTCTCAAGTGCTGCCTTAGGTAGTACATTAAATACACAGACCATGGTGCTTACATACAGAGTTTGTTGCAGAGTAAGCATGTAGTTACAAATATACACAGGAATAGTTACAGCCAGACATGGGCAGATGGGAAATCACTTAGTCAGCAAAGTGGGAGGGAGAACAGAACTGTTTACAACAGCACAAATGATTGACAGTTACATCTTTAACCAAGTGCATTTTAGCAGGTACATGCCTTTTCTCAGCACGTACATTGCTTTGACTCAGTACAGAAGGAGTTAACTAAAGCTGATGACACAAGCAAAATAGAAGGGCAAGCAACAGTGAAGACAGAAGAATTACATAGCTAACAAAATGGATGCCACAAACAAGATGACTTCAGCTTATGCTAAAGGAAATTATTTCAGATTTCCACACCACCACCTGCACACATTAAGCCCTGCGATATCTGGTACAGCACATGTTCGTCCATCTAGGAGCTCACCTCGCAAGCACCTCGCCAATAGGGCGGCCAGAAGCAAGGTACCTGGTACAGCACACGTTCATCCATCTAGGAGCTCACCTCGCACGCACCTCGCCAATAGGGTGGCCAGAAGCAGGGGTACCCCGGCAGACATGGTTGGTGTGAACCGAGGGCTGACGCTCCTCTCCTGCGCTCGCCTCAGCAGTAGTGACTGGGGACGCATGGCGAAACCGAGAGGCTGGGGTGGGCGGGGCTAATAACCCTGCTTGTATTTCTTTATCTGGTGTTTGCTGGCCATTCACCCTTGGGCAGGGGGCATTGTCCGCCCGACCACTGACAGGGAAAGGGGAAGAGTTTCTCCATAGGGACCACCTCCCCTCCTCGGGTCAAGCTAGAACTAACCATGTGCCGAAAATAGCGCAAATTCGCCAAGATTCTGCTAAACAAGTTTAAAATAGGAACTCAGAAAAAAAGAGGAGATTCATAGAAAGCAGAAGGTGCCGCGGTGAACGCCCTGCTGAGCAAAGCAACACAGGGGTTCGCTGAAACTGAAGATCAGGACCAGAGGGGTTCGGAGCTTGTCTTGTATGGGATCACAGCCTGGACACAGCAGACAGTTGGGCTGGAGTCAGACCAGATACACCATTAGAAGAAAAGATAAAGCATGGCACACGTTTATGAGCATCACGCTGAAAGTTAAAGTGTGAATTTAAGTGCGCCGTGCACAACAAAAGAAAGGCACGGACACTTTGTTTACAGATACTCCTTGGCATGTCACATTGGAATAATTAAAATAAAGCGTGGCGCCTGTTTCATGAGCGCCCTGCTGATCAAAGCGAGCCACAACACACAGAACAAAAGCAAGACCGGCCACTATATTTAAGGAATACAACGCAGGGTGCAGCAATGAGAGCTGGGCAAGCCTGCATCTATTTTATGATGGCATGAAGTGTTGTTGGGGGAAGGCACAGGAGATAAAATGAAGTGGATGGAAAGTGAAAGCAGGCATAGCGAGGATAACACTTTGTGACTGCAGTAGGAACAAGCTGTCGCCATTGTGAAAAATATAGTGCGTCCCGGCTAATGAAGGGGACCATCTCACGCCGCGAGTAAAGCATCCAGTCCCGGTGGGCAGGGCTAGAAAGGCTGCGATTAGCTTAAGCTATGACACAAGCCAATGGAAAGAAGGGGCGGGGCTTCAAGTCCCCTTCAGAATCCGTATTGATTCCAAGAGGCCCTCGCATGGTGATGGCAGCGCGTGCACGCTGCTAACGCCAGGCGAGACCTAAAAATCCAATAAAGGCAGCCAGAGATATGGATTGCCAAGGCCCCAACTGAAAATAGCACCAAAAAGCATTGAGCCCCAATGGCGATCATCTGACCATTACATGGGTGCAATTTAGGGCCAACCCAATGGAGAGCAGGTCAGGTGCAGAAATCAGGTTCATCCCCATTGGAAGTTTTACATTCTGACTTAGTCTTTGCAATGGGAATCAAAAATCCTCAGCAAGGCATCAGGCTGTTGCTTAGAAGTGCACCACGAGGCCAGATAGGCATTGGACGAGGGCCCCCTGAAGACGTTGACTTTTGGCTGGAATACTCACAGTGGGGGAAATTCAAAATTCACACCCAATATGGTCCCTTGCCAAATAGATACTTTTGGCACTTTCCCCCAGTGAAGGTTTCTACGTTCAGTCATAGTGACTTTTTTGGAGCTTGGGTTCCTCCAGCAGGGCAAGGCTGCAAGCTATAGCCAAACAGGGACCCACAAGATGAAATAACATCTCTGCAATGCCTTGCTGAAACAGATTTGTTGTGTGGAAACACCAGAGTGGGAGTAACCTGAATCTTTGGCTCTATGATTCATGATTCATGACTCTATGAGCAATGCACCATTGTCAGATTGACTTGTCAGGTTTGTCCTGGTCCTCCAGAGGTCTTTGTAGCCAAAATGTTGCAAAGTCCCAGGTTCTTCTGGGTGCTAGATTGAGTACACTTTGACACAGTCAAGGAAACCATGACCTCATGAACAGCACTTGGGGGTCAAGACTCACTCCAGCAGAAACCACCAGCAGTGTCCAGGGCAGTTGAAGCTGAAACTGGTCAGCTGGGATCTTCAGGAAAAAGGGCTTCTAGCAGCTTGTTGTGTTCCTGTGGCTTAACAAGAGGTCAGCCAACTGACCCTTGAAGCCCGCTTCTTTGTCCTGGGTACAAGTGGGAGCAGATTCAGCCTTTCAGATCCGCTCACAGGTCTCACCAGCAAGTGCAGTCCTTCTTCTATCTTCCACAGGACAAAAACTGCTCAGAAGGGTATCCAAAGGTGCCACATTTCTGCATTGTACTAGCCTGAGGGTGGTGGTGACTTCTAGCCCCTCCCTAACCAATAGAGAAAAATTCCTAGGGGTAACCCTACCCACCTTTGCAGCAGTTTGTATGCGATCTACTGCAGACAACGTCACAGTGCCCCTCTCTACCTAAATACAACAAGGCAGAAACTTTCTTCCTCTGTACAGAGCTTCTGTACCCACCCTAGAGGTGTGGCCAGGGATATGAGTAACCTCTTCTCTGTAGTCACTCAAACTGGTTCTGGGGGCACCTCCTCCCTCACTGGAATTGGTGCCTGGCTGACTAGAGGAACAAAGAAAGGGATAGGCCAGGTGTTAGCTACCTATGTCTGTGTCAGGATAGGCCCCATTGAAGTTCATTAAGTTTCCAGGCACTGCGCTGATGGTCATTCTGTCAGAGGAACAGAGCACCTTACTACACACAAGGCCTTTTTCTCAGCTCTGGGAGCAAGTTCACGCCTCACCAAAGGGACTATTCAGCTCCTGTGTGACCATTGGAAGCTCATGCAAATGGACTTCTAGAAGCATTAAGTTGGTAAAAGGTGACTTAAAAAAAAATATATTTATAAAGTTTTGTATAGCGCGAACATGACCCCGAAGGGTATCAGAGCGCTTCACATTTTGGAAGGGTAGGAAATAGTAAAGGGAAAATGGCAAAGGGGGAAACAAAGAATATCATATATGACTAATACCATAGTATACTAGGAGGAGAACAAACATTACTTAATAGGGTATATCAGACGACCCTGAGCTTCACAGTTCTTAGACCAATAAAGAACGTAGTCAGAGGGGCATTGAGAAAAACAGACGAGCCATGATCATTTAAGGCAAGAACATGTTCATTAGGATTATTTTTACTTCCTGTTTGAAGGCAGCCGTGGAGGAGATTCTGTGTACTTCCGGTGGGAGAGAGTTCCAGATCTTCAGGGCCGAGCCAGAGAAAGCTCTGTGCCTCGTTCTCTTTTTGTGAAAAGTCTGAGGTTTCAAGAGGAGAGAGTTTGCACTTCTTGATGGTCTACCCCCTCCAGATAATTCTAGCTTTTGAGCCAGGTAACCAGGGGTTTTGAAATGGAGGGCTTTGTGAGTCAAGCAGGCAATCTTTAGCTATATTCCTGTTTCGTAGGGCACTCAATTTAGAGATCTTACGGTTGGGGATATGTAAGCATTTCTTTTGGTACCCACAATCAATCTGGCAGCGGCATTCAAACAAGCCCTAAGTGGGGTCAAAGTATATTTGGGGAGGCCACAGAGCGTAGCGCTGCCATAGTCTAGCCTCGGCTAGACAAGTACTTGAACTACCTGCTTGAAGTCATTTTCAGGAAGGTACGGTTTGAGATTTCTAAGAATCCTCATCTGGTGGTTAGCACCCTTGCACACCTTACTAATATGATTCTTCATGTTCAGGTGCATGTCCAGGGTGATTCCAAGTGATTTAGCTGAATCAATGATGTGAGAAGAGCAGTTGAAGGCAGTGAGTTGTTTCATCCAGAAGTCTACTTTACGGGTGTGAAAAGGAGGAGATATGAGAAGGAATTCTGTTTTGGCAGTGTTGAGCAGGAGGTGGTTCTCAATTAGCCAGTTTTGGGTATTCGTCAGGGTAGAGTTGAGTGAGGTGAAGTCTTCAGAGGAGGTGATTTTCAGGAAAAGTTGTGTGTCATCCGCATACATATGAAAAAGAATGTTCATGGAGTTTAGTACATTTGCTAATGGTTCCAAGAATATATTAAAGAGTATGGGAGGGAGGAGCCAAGATGGCGACCGGGATGGCAGCGTAGGCTCCCGGCTCCGTGAACCTCCGCACCCCGCACAGATATCCTGCACGAGATCCTCAGCCTGCGCTATCCGCCCGTGTTGGTGAACGCGAGCGGCAACCGATCGTGTGACCCCGAAGTTTCTGGCAGCGGTACCGCCGGAGAAATGTCCGTCTGAAGTTTGCGGCCTGTGCAGCCCTGGAGCCGGGACCTCGAGTGGACGCCGTGGCCGGGCGGCAGTGCAACAACAGCGGCCTTCGGTGACTGAGTGGAGTCGGACTGCCGGAGTGGTGCGAATGTCGGCCTGCGTTTCGCCGTGGTCGTTCCTACCAGTAAGCGTAGCGGAACGAGTGCGTGCCCGAGGTGGCAACTCCAAGACTCTCCGGTGATTGCCTCAGCCTTCACTGGTGAGCTGCTCGGACGCCGCCCGAAACTCGCCCCGATTCTCGCGGGCTGCTCCCGGATTTTCGCGGGCGCTGGTCCGTGGTGGGGACGACTGTGGCCCGTGACCACACACCGGACACATCATTTGCCTGCCCCCGGAACCCTGTTTCCAGCGACATGGACCCCGAGGCGCTTGGGCCTGAGTCCCGGTCCCGATCTGGGTTGGATCTACCCAGCGGCCATTTTGTTAGGACAGTGTCCACCATCCTGTACACTGGCTTGCAGCAGGATTGGGAGGGTGCGACTCTGAGGAGCGTAGCGGAGCGAGCGCCGGGAGCTGTACTGGGGTACGGTGCCCTTCTCGAGGCTCTCGGTGCCCTTCATTCCACCTTGGTCCACGGCGCCTGGATGTTGGGGAGCAAGCTCGATGGAGTGACATCAGCGTTGGAACAGTTGCCGCCTGCCCATCCCCAGGTACACTGGGACTTCTTACACCGCGCACGGGGGGACGGTGTCGTGGCCGCCCCTGTGAATAGTGCACGCCTGGACTCTCCGGACAGTATATTAACGTGCGATCAGCTGGCTGTGGATCTGGTCTGTTCCGGAGGTTTCGGACCTGAGTGGGGGGTGGTGGCCTTGTCCCGTGCGCGGCCTCCGACGACTCAGGCAACACCCAAGCAACGGTCGCCTGCTCTGCCTGATTCCGCCTTCCTGGGCCTGGTGTGCAGTGTAAATCCTGGCTCAGCACTGGGAAAGACGACCCTCCATAGAGCTGATTGTCTCGATCCTCAGAGCCCTCTACCCTACCTGTGTGTGTCGTTTCCTGATCTTTATTGGACGCTTCTCTTCCTGGTAACATTGGACATGGCACTGGGACGAGGGGTATGCATGGGTGGGTTTGCAAAGAGTGGCCAAGGATGAGGCTGACCCTTCAGAGGTGGTCATCTACTAGGCGGGCGGGCTCGGGAGTTGTGTGCTCTCACGGCATAACTGTTAGTGTACCAAGTGTGTAATGCTCCTTACTTCACTTTGACAGGGTCGATTTCGTGTTCTGTATTGTATGCTTTGCGGGAAAACGTATGGTGCGGGAGGGAGAAGCCGGGGGCGTGTTTTACAGGCCCTCCTCCAGTTTATTAATACTCTTTCTACCCCCCCGTCTGGTGGGGGCTCTTTTCCTACTCTTTTTCTCTGTTTCTTCTATATTTCGGGTCTGGTTCAGGGGCGACAGGCACACTGCTGGGGGGGGGGGGGCCGTACTCATCTGCAGAGGTGCAGGGTGGGGGGTTGGGGGGGGGATTCTTTAGTCTTTAACCTCTTTTTTCTATGGCCTCCTTTTCTTCTCTTATTCTTCTTTGTCTTTTTCTGGGATCAGCATGGTAGAACTCCTTTGTTGTTAATCACTGCTGTTTCCGGAGTGCCATAATTTCCGTGGAGTTTCCTGGGTCTTGGAGCAGGGGGGTTGCAGGCGCAAATGGCCGTGTCATTCCTTCACATCCTGAACTTCCTGTTTCAGCGCCATTGCCTAGATAGACTGCTGTTTATTGTTTACGTTCATCATTCTGCCTGCCATTTTTCGCTGCTGGGAAACTGTTTGGCGCCTGATACTTCCATCCTCTTCTATTATAAAATGTAAACCTTTATTATCCTGGTCTCCTACTTGGGCTGTTCAGAGACTGAGAGTATGCTAGCGTCGAGATTTTGCACCCCGAGGTGCTGACTGTGATACACTTGCTTTCTGTTATTCTGACTGTTTAGCGGCCGGCCCCGGGGGTTGTAGGCCCATACGTGTAATTGATTGAAATATCAATAAAGGTTTTCAAAAAAAAAAAAAAAGAGAGTATGGGAGATAGGGCAGACCCTTGTGGGACCCCATGGAGACTGTAGAGGGCTAAGAAAGGGATTGATTCACCTGGACTCATTCGGATCTATTGTGAAGGAAGGACGAAACCCATTGCAATACCAAACCGGAAAGGCCCATCTTGTGTTCAAGAATGGATAAGAGGATGTCATGATTAACAGTGTTGAACGCAGAAGAAAGGTCAAGGAGGATTAGGAGGCAGGATTCGTTGTGGTCTAGCATTTTTAAAATGTCATCCATAATGTGAGTGAGCGCCGATTCCGTGCTGTGACTACTCTGAAAACCAGATAGATGTTGATCCAGGAGTTAGAAATTCTCTATGTGAGTGCAAAGTTGCGATTGCATGCATTTTTGTAGGTGCTTAGCCAGAGTGGGGATGTTGGAGATGGGACAAAAGTTGTTGAGATCATTTCGTCTGCATTAGGTTTTTGAAGAATGGGTGAGACCCGAGCTGCTTTTAGTCCTTCGGGGATCAAGCCTTCTGATAATGAAGCGTTGACAATCTTTGTCCAAAGGGGGATGAAGGCATCCTTGATTCCTTTCAAGACAGTCGGTGGCAGTGGGTCGCTGAAGTGAGGGGTTGATACTAAAAAGGGTTTTGTAAATGTCTCTTTCACTGAGGGGAGTAAAGGTACACCAGGTGGCCTTGTTCTTGGTGCTAAGACCAAGTGGCTCGAGCCTCTCAGAATCAGCAGGAGGAGACGCAATCTTGTATGATGGAAAAAGAGCCTTCTTCGATTCAAGGTCAATACTGATGAGTTTTGCTTTCTTCAAAAAGAAAGCAGCCAGTTCATTGCATGAAGGAGAGCCATCTCCTGGGTCAAGGTGATTGTTGTTTGACAATTTCAAAAAGTTTCTTGGGGCAATTTGACGCTTGAATAAGTTAGGATCTGAAGTAATCGGCCTCAGCACTCTTGGTTTTTTTATCATAGGAACTCCTTACCGGTCTAAGGACTTTTAGATGATCCGAGGAAGGTTTTACATTCAGATGCTAGAACTTCTGTGTTAATATTCCTGAGGTCCCTTTTCCATTGTTTAATTCTCTTCGGATGATCCCTCCTCAGGGACACCTCCCTGTTAATAAAGAAGATGCTGTAATGGTCGGACCAATCACAAGAGGTAATGGCATCCAATGTGATGGTATTTCCTTTTGATATGATGAGGTCCTGAATTTCTCCTTTGTTATGAGTTGGCTGGTCCCAGAATTGGGTCAACTCCAAATCTGATAAGAATGATTTTAGGCAGATTACCACTTGGTCCTTAGGGTTTGCCCAGTGAAGGTTGAAATCACTGAGGAAGATTTGGGACATTGAGGGGTCGTCATTGGAAGAGATGATTTTCATTATTTTTTCAATGAAGGGGAGGTTGTCTCCAGGGGGGCGGTAGAAAGTATGAAGTTTGCAAACCGGGAGGTGATTACTTGAAATGTTGAGGCAAAGGTATTCAACGGAGGATGAGATGGTGGTCTCTGTGTGGGAAACAGATGGTGTATTCCGGTGTATACAAGCTAATCCACTGTTCTGCTTCTTAGATCTGTCTAGACGGATTATGTCATGGCTAGGAGGAACTAAGAGGTCTAGGATAGGGGTGGAAGAGGGATTTAGCCATGTTTCCGTGAGGATGATGAAATCTAGCTCAATGTTTTTGGATGAGGTCAAAGATATCAGAGGCAAGTTTGCTGGCTGATCTGAAGTTGTACCTTTTGCAAAACGTATATGTGAGTGATCATGGGGCGTGGCCAAGCCGGCTACCATGGCGGCTGCAGCTTGCTAGGGCTCCACGATCGGGCCGGACAAGTGGTCAATTCCAGACGTTGCACCCCCCGGAAAACGCACCCCTGGCCGTCGGAGTGACCCGGGCCTCTGCTGCTCCGAGGAGGTGAAGCGCTGAAGGGGAGAAGCGGAGTGGCGGCGAAGTACAGCTCCGGACCGGGACTTGGGATCGCAAGATGGCGGCGAGCAGTCCCTGAGGTCCGCGATCGAGTGCCCGGAGGACTGCTGGAACGCGGTACAGCCGGCAACACTACCTTGTGAACCCCCACTGAGCCTAGACCGGTGCCTGAATGCCGCTGATGGGTGGTGGAGCTCCGGAGGCAGGTTGAGAGCGTGAGCGTCCCCTTACCTGCCCTGGCGCGAAGAGAGAGGGCGGCCATGACACCTGCAGTGCACGTCCCACGCAGCAATCAGCCCCGCGGCTGAGAGGACGAGGCACACCAGACAAGAGACGACGCATTCCCTGGGGGCGCCTGGAGGCTGCGACACCCGCGGTGAGTGCGGAGCTACGGAGGGAGCCCTGGTGGGTCTGGAGGCAGGGTCGGGACGCCTGACCCCAAGATGGCGCCCGACGGGACATTACCACATTAAGGCCTGGAGCCCGTAACTGAGAGCAGGGGACACCGATATTAGGGGAGAGCGGCCTCCATTCATACCCGGGACGCCCCACCCTGCAGGGAGGCATACACCTGGAAGGCACCCAGAATTCGGACATTGCCAATGAGAATGGCCATCCTGGGGATCTATTGAAGAGTACCGAGCGGTGGAGTATCCTGCGGGGGCCCGTTTCGAGAGAAGGCACGAGGCGAGACGACACCTCCCATATGCTTTGAATAACGGTCCCCGGGGTCGACGGACGGCGGCCTCCTCGTGGCGCACAGACGGGGGCAGGATAGCGGAGGATCTCGTGGAGCTGAGGCGGCCAGTGGCGGAGTACGAGGAGCCCCGGTGGGGACACAAATCATTGGTGAGAGCGAGATCGGCGACGAGACGAACCCCCCTGCCTCCTCGGGAAGAGAGGGAGCCCGCGTCCCCCAGCAGACGGGCGCGGAGGATCACGTGGAGCTGAGGAGGCCTGTGGCGGAGTACGAGGAGCCCCGGTGGGGACACAAATCATTGGTGAGAGCGAGACCGGCGTCGAGACGAACCCCCCTGCCTCCTCGGGAAGAGAGGGAGCCCGTGTCCCCCAGCAGACGTACCCCGACCGCAACCATGGGGAAGTCCCGGGGGACCCAACAGACGTCGGTTCCCGAGACGGCCCCAGAGAAGATGCCCAGGGCCCGGACATGGGTGGGCGCGGTGGAGCCGCCGCCTGACTCCTCGGTTTCCGTCAAGCTGGACCAGGTTCTGGCCGCCATAGAACACTCCAGAGTCTCAATGGAGGAGCGGCTCGGGACGCTAGCGACGGACATCAGCCTTATCCGTGACGACCATCGGAAGCTGGTGGATAGAGTGAAGGACGGAGAGAAGAAGATGGAAGACATACAGCCAACACTCGATAAACACCAGCAGACTCTCCAGGAGGTGCTACATCGCCTAACCATCATGGAGGAGCGGGCGGACGATTTAGAAGGGCGCTCAAGACGCTGCAACATTCGCGTAATAGGGCTACCTGAAGGAATAGAAGGCACAGACCCCCTGCAATACTTAGAGACTTGGGTGAAATCCTTCACTCCGGATAAGGATCGCTCCGCATTCTTCTCTATGGAACGAGCCCACAGGGTCCCGGCCCGCAGACCGCCCCCAGGGGCGCCCCCGAGGCCGCTGCTAGCAAAGTTCCTCCACTTCCGAGACAGAGATGCGGTGCTACGCGCGGCACGAGTGGCGGGCACCCTGCGGGTCGACAACCAGCGTGTTATGGTGTTCCCCGACTATGCAGGGCAGTTCAACAACAACGGGCCTCCTTTCTGAATGTAAAAAGACGGCTGCGCGAGAACAATATCCAATACTCCTTGCTTTTCCCGGCCCGTCTCAGGGTGGTCTACGCCGACTCTACTGTGTTTTTCACGAACGCCACGGAAGCTCAAGATTGGGCGGACCAGCACTACACACGACAATCTAGGGCGGAGATCGCAAGAGACCCGCATCCTAAGCCTCCACGATCCGGAAAACGATCGCAACGGCGCCCACACGAGGGCGTGAGTGGCAGAGCTCGTGCACGCACCCAGGACTCTCCTGACCTCAAGCAAATTGTGAAAGAACGGAGGGAGGCATTGCAAGCGGTGATCGACCTGCAGGCATCTCCCCTACCGGATGACATTGATCGGCCACCGCATATCTTTACCTCGGAGGAGGAGAATGACAGTGATGGAACAGGGACGGGGGAGGACTCCGTGACGCCCCCCGTGGTCACTCCGCAGACGGCGGACCTCATTCTAGATGAACAATCTGGCTCCCGTGCGAAATAAGAGGGGACTCTTGGAACTACCATTAAGACAAATGTACTTTCTTCCCCACCTATTGAACTCCGGCCCCAAACTCGTAGCCTGCTATAGCAGGTGCAACGTCCATTTTTCCTACTAATGGCCCGATTCGTTTCTGGCCCAGTACGCATGCACCGCCGCCCCCTTCTTATATTGTTGCATCCCCCTTAATTGGGTAAACAGGTTTGGACGCATCGTCCCTGATGATGGGTCCTAGGCATTGGGGATGTTCCCCGACCCCATTTGTTCAGTTGTATACCCCAGTTGAACACTTTTCCCACCCCCCAAATGGAATGAAACAGATCCAGCCATCTCCCACTTATGCTTATGCGGCGTCGGGGGATACAGACACCCAGAGCCAACCGGAGCGACCGAGTTATGCGCACCTCAATAGGCGTAGTCCCTGCGCTTGGCGAGCAGACACAGAACAGGACGCATCATACGCCACACACTGATGTTACCATCCTCACCCTGAATGTTAGGGGGCTTCACACTCAACGCAAACGATATGCAGTGTATTCCTACGCAAAGCGTCACAGCACCCCGATAGTCTTTTTACAAGAGACGCATCTCATTGCAAAGGAGGTCGGGAAACTGCAATTGAAATGGAGGGGTCTCATGTGTGCCACAACCTATTCTGCGTATGCACGCGGGGCGCTGGTCTGGGTGCGACCGGGAACTCCCTTCCAGGAGCTTCGGAGAGTAGTCGACAAAGAAGGTAGATATGCGCTACTGGAGGGTCTGCTAGACGGACAGGTAGTACTTCTTGGTAGCATTTACGCCCCTAATGTTGACCAAGACAAGTTTTGGGACCATCTCACAGGGGTCCTTGCCCCATTTGCTTCTATACCCTGGGTCCTGGGAGGAGACTATAATTGCTCACTTGACTTGAACCTTGACCGGTCGCACCCGCCTCCACTGCATTCCCCGGCGCATAAGCAAACTGATAGATTCCGGGCTTGGATTTCGCATTGGTCGCTCACTGATGCCTGGCGGATGCGCCACCCCCTGGTCCGCTTGTATTCCTTTCATTCCATCCCACATAACTTGCGCGTCCGACTTGACCGCTTCTTATGCAAGGCGACTATCTTGCCCAAGATCACCCACACAGACTACCTGGGCAGGGTCATATCCAATCATGATGCTCACATTCTCCAGTTACACTGGCGGCCCCCACACCCACCGGTCCCCACGTGGCGCTTACCGCGGGACTGTCTATCAGACCAGATCTTTCGTCACGATCAGGAAGGTAGCATCCAAGACTATTTCACACGCAATTCAGGGACAGCATCATCTAGGTTAGTGGAATGGGATGCGTTTAAGGTGGTGGCCCGGGGAGAGTGCTTGAAGCAAATAACGGGTGTTAAGCGCGTACTAGAACAGGCCCTCACCACCGCGGAACGCCGCCTGGCGACCCTCACCAAACGGGACGCTACGTCCGAAGAGGAGACGCGGCGTATAGCCGAAGCAAAAACGGCCTATCAAACGGCCTCCGCGGATCTGCGAAGGTACAACTTCCGATCATATGCTACACGGATGCATAGAGAGAGGGACAAGACGGGCACTCTACTGGCGTGGTTGGCCAGGCAAGACACGGAAGTCAAGCCCATCACCGAGATACTGGACACTGGGGGGGTGTTAGTGCGTTCCCAAACGGAGATCCTGGGGGCTTTCCGCGACTACTATGCCGAGACATATAGCGACCCCACCTCTACCCCGCAAGAGGTAGTGGATCGCTTTCTCGATCCTTTACCTCTCCCAACAATCACGAGGACAGAGAAGGAGGCCTTAGACGCCGTAATAGCCTCGGCGGATGTGACACGGGCCCTGCTTGCCCTGGCCCGAAATAAGGTTCCGGGGCTGGATGGGTTCCCCCTAGAATATTACACGACATTTTCGGTGCACCTAGTCCCTCGATTAGTGGAGGTGTTTGCGGCGGCGCTGAAAAAGGGAGAACTGCCGAAATCCATGCGAGAATCCGTAATCGTGACGTTCCTGAAACCACATAGGGACCCACAGCGAATGGCCTCCTACCGTCCAATATCGCTATTGTCAGCCGATTGCAAACTCTTCGGGAAGACATTGGCGGATAGATATGTCCAAATTATACGCTCTCTGATTCACCCGGATCAGTGCGGATTTATACCCAGCAGATGTACGTCCCAGAACATACGTCGAGTCTTCCACATTCAGGATCAGGTACGGGGGATATACCCTCGAGCGGCCTGTCTCATCTTAGATCTTGAGAAGGCCTTCGATTCCCTCACATGGCAGTTTCTGTTCTCGGTGCTGCAGCGAGTAGGCATTGGGCCCACCCTCCTAGCCTATACGCGCTTACTGTACACCGGACTGACCTCGCGGGTGCGCCTAGGCCGATACATATCGACGGAGTTTGCGGTTCAGAGGGGCACGCGACAGGGCTGCCCGCTGTCCCCTCTGCTTTTTGCCCTGGCGGTGGAGCCTCTGGCCATACGACTCCGGCGGGAAGGGGAGAGCTGGGGCATCCCGATAGCAGGCACGGTGCATAGTGTTTCCTTATACGCGGATGACCTGCTGATCTATGTGCGGGACATTACGGACGATCTGACACCCCTCTGGGAAACTTTGAAGGAATTTACTGCGGCCTCGGGACTACGGGTGAATTGGGATAAATCCACAATTTATCCGCTGCATCCGGAACTCCCTCCGCAGGAGGTTCACATAGGAGCTCAGCGAGTGCCTTGGAGCGCGGAGGCCCCCCGATACCTTGGTATTCGTCTCTACCACTCCTCCACAGATATGTTCGAGGGTAACCATTGCAGGGCACTGGCGAGTATTAGGGCTACGATCGGATTTTGGAAGAGCCTTCCATTGGCTCCAATTGGGAGAGTGGCGTTGGCCAAAATGATCATGGTTCCGAGATTGGTGTATTTCTTTACCAACCTGCCCGTAATCCCGCCCAGAACCTTTTTCCGGGACCTAGACTCCCTTCTTAGTGCGCTCATTTGGGGGTCCGCCAGGCACAGAATAGCCCTGACAAAACTACAACTGCCCACCACTCAGGGTGGCTTGGGAGCCCCATCATTCGAAGCCTACTTCTTGGCAGCACAACTGCAATGGCTGTCTCATTGGACAGCAGACAGGTATAATGTGGAAACTCATACCATCGCAGGACAGGTATCGGTTCCGGAGATCCGTCGCTTGCTCCTCCCTGGCACACACCCAAAGCCCACGTACCCTTTACAGGTGTTGGTCGCGCGTAAGTGCATGTTGCGGATACACCGCATGTCCCCGGGGACCCCGTTGTACTCCCCTCTACTCACTCTGGTAGGATGGCCCAATCGGGAACACTACTACACAAATAGCGCGCTTCGCACATGGACGAGGTGTGGCTTAACGGAGGCGGCGTCCCTTTTCGAGGACGGGCAACTAAGACCGTTCCTTAGTTTGGTGGAGGAGTACGAGCTCCCCCCAGGACAATTCCTGCTTCACCGCCAACTCCTAGATAGCTACCGACCGCATCAGGACCTAAGTAAAGGGGAACCACACACACACCCAGTGCTCCACACGATCCTACACATGGGAGCAGGACGCCATCTAACTACATGGCTTTATAAAGCCATACGAGAATTGACTAATAAACCATTGGAGACCCTCCGGGCCACCTGGGAGGCGGAGATCGGGCGGGTGCTCCATGAGGGGGAGTGGGAGAGAGCTTTGAGATACCCTAAGAAGGTCTCCAGAAACGCACGTTTTAAAAACATCCAATATTACATCCTACACAGGGCCTATCTAACACCTGCACGCCTCCAACGATTCTACCCTGACACTCAGTTCCTATGCCCCAGATGTCATGAGCAAAATGCAGACTTCCGGCATATGTTTTGGAGCTGCTCCGTCATTCAAATCTTCTGGCACCACATTCACACTGCTTTGGGTACCCTCACTGGGCTAACTTGCATGAACACTTGGGAGGCCAGTGCCATAGGCATCTTTCGCGTAAGTAAGCAGCACAAGGTGCAGACTCGCTTCCTCTCCTTAGCGGTGCTCTTGGCCAAACGCAGCATAGCCATGCATTGGCGTTCCCCCACCGGTCCTCCGGTGGCAGCGTGGGTGAGAGCTACGCACAAATGGGCGGCGGCGGAGGAGGAGAAACTACGGGAGGAGGAGGTGAAAGGGACCCGCAAGCATCCTATATCAATGGAATGGGCCATGTTATTGTACCAGTTTGGGCAACTCTCCCCGGGGGCGGACCCACCAGACGACGCATCTACACAACTAATCCAGAGTACACAGTTACAGGTCCTGCCCACCTGATTCCGTAGACTCCCAACCACGGGAGCTCTTGACAAGCCCTAGCTTCAGGCACACTATTACGATTCTCGGTCGCACCGACTAGGATAGGCAAACATAAGTATCAGAGGTGCCTCACCATCACGACGCTACATTCCCTCACTAGTGTAATTGGACATATTCTTCCATATCCATTCCCTAGTTTATGCCTATGTTAAACCCCAGTTCCTTTGCCATATATGGAACCCGAGATCGCAGGATATGAACGTCACGATATCTGTATGCATTGTTTATACTTCCTGGTGACGAATCATCAATCAGTACAGTTGTTAAGTACCATTGCAGGATGTATGATCGGATACGACCACTTGAAGAATATGAATGGTGTACAATGTATGAAATATGAAAATGGCAATAAAAATAAGTTAAAAAAAAAAAAAATGTGAGTGATCATGCAGAAAGATAAATTGTTTTACAATCTGTATCAAGCACTGGCAAAGCCATCAGGTCTGGCTTATAACAGGAACTGCCTAAATACTACTGTCTATGCGCTCAGTGGCTCACCGCCCATGCACATAGTTACCCACTGTTGCACTTATGCATTATTCACCCATTGGTTCATTCTTGCATCCACCACTCACCTATCCACAATACCAGAATCACAAACGCACCAATCAATGAAAAAGCACTTTCTGTTATCAGCCAATCCATTTGGCATTGCTGCTAGTTTGTGAGGGGTAAAATAGTGATAACACATGACTGCTAGTCCATGAGGGGTCAGTAATGCCTGACTACTACTCTGTAATTGTGTTTTCAGTAGTCAGTAACTACTTATTTGTTAGGGACGTGAGAGTACTTTTGGTCTTGTGACACTGGTACTCTGTGCTGTGAGTCTGTGAGGAGTCTGAGAGTGCTGCTGATAGTGTGTGACTGCTAGTCAATGAGGGGTGTCAGTGCTGTAAGTAGTGCAAGACTGCTGATGTGCAAGTAGTGTAAAAAGGGCTGTCAGAAGTGCTAAACAACCATAAACCTGTGTTTGAGTCTTCTTTTCTTCTGGCCAATGCAGCCCTAGAGCCAACCACACGGGATCACTACACTGCAGCTGAAGAAGATACTACAACTCAAACTCAGAGCACTTCAAAAATTTTAGACACATCTCCTGAGGTCATGTTTTCGATGCCCAGGGAGAGTTAGAATTCAAACTTATAAAACACTTCTGGGGGGCTATTGCACTCTCTGAATCCCCCCACAACACTTATGCTTTTCATTGGTAGTACCCCTGTACCTCTTTGTGACACCATGAGAAGTAAAATGTGAGCTATTAAGCCCATGGAAAGCATTATGGGACACACCCTGCCAGAGCCGTGAATATTCAATGACTCCCCGATCAGCTTATTGTATTGTGTGACCTCGCATTGTTGTGGGAGCCCCGGTCCCAATTGGGACACCCACAGCCTTCTTTCATTTTTTGTTTAATCATAGGCAGTGCGGGATGCCATAAATGCACTTCCGAGCCAATTTAGCAGACTCGCACCAGAATTTGTTTTATTTTTTGGTGCCCTGGTCCCACCCGTGGCACCCACAGCTTTCCTTATTTTATTTTTGGAGTAACAGCTTGACCAGCCCATCTGTCAGCACAGTTCCTCGCTGGCGCAGGAGCCGGCAGATGCATTGTGCAGCACACCACCATGCAGAGGTGAATAGCAGCCCCCCCCTTCTAATGGCCTCATAGCCCCAGGGATGGGGTTCAAGGACCCATTAAATGTGTGCCAGCCCCTGGAGAGATGCGAGCCCCCAAAGACATGTAGTACTTCGGGGAGGGGGCCAGACGCATGTCCCCTCCCCACAATCTTTTTTTTTTAAAACATGCGCCGATCCTCAGGTCCTGGCACACCACAGGGGTATTTAAATAAAATAACGCACCCTGCACACTTTTTTTTCATGCCAGCGGTACTACCAGGGTACAGCAAAACATGCAATACTTTGTTGAATTTTGGGCCCAGGCGATGTCTCTCATGAACCCCTGCACAAGGCCTACGGGGTCAGGGAATCCCTACACTTCCCCTTATGTTCTTTTTTCAAAAGATTTTCAGGATAAATGACGAAGTCCCAGAGTTCTGTAATGGCCACTGCAACATTTCTCTTCATGTTGCAGCCAGTCAACCAGAACACTCACTCCAAAAAAGCTCCCTCAGAAGGAGTACATTTTTTGAAATTTCGGTACTACTGTCAATATATCTCTAAAATATGAACCTTAATTTCTCTAAAACTACTGAATGGATCTGCACCAAATCGCAAAAAGTACACTTTCTGGATAAAAATCTAGTTTCCGGACAAATTTGCTGCAATTCTGTTCAACCATCTCAGCTGTAGTGCTTTGTGAAATTTCCTATGGAAACTGCATGGTGGAAAGCATTTCGAGACCCCACTTTTTCTTGGCCCCTGCTTGACAGATGACCACAAAACTTTCCAGGAAGGAGCTGAGGTACATGAACTTTTTTGGGAAAATTTCTTGGAGGTTCGTCAAACAGCGCTAAAGTTATTAGGGAAACAAAAAAGGCTCTTTCTTTGACCAGACTTTAAGTACACAGTGGCGACCAGCACTCTGTAATGTGCACACACATGCTTGCACACACATGCATGCACTCACAGTCATGTAAACATTTTAAGCAGACTATGAATTGAACATTATTACGGTCTGTGGAAAGGGTAGTGGACTTCAGAGTGTCTTGATTACTTCAGTCCTCTTTGACACTTGTACCCTTTTTCTCCAGATATCTTTCTCAAACCCTCCATCTGCATATCTAATGCCTCATCTCTTTCCTTGCCAGCCCCCCTCTTCACTTTCTTCTGCACATACTTCCTTGCATCTCCTTTCTCTCACCTCCCCCACACACAACACAAAGTCAACTGTAATTACGCATTGCCCCATCCTTATCTTTCACCATGGCTATATTTCGACAGTTGTCTTCCGCTTTCACACACTTTCACTTAGAATCACATTTACAAATTGCACACCTGACTGTTGCTCTGTGCGCTCTGCAGAGAAGCCAAGGATTGGATGGCCATGTATTGTGATCCCTTTATGACCCACTGACGAGCACTGTGAGAAATTTGCTCTGTCTTTAGACTGAAATCCACAGCACTCAATCATAACCCATTATAAACACAGAGAGGGTATTTCCACATCATTTTCAAACAATATAGTTAAAACATGTATGTGCAATAGTAACGTGCCATTTATATTGAACTGACGCACTGTTAACATGTGAAAAATGCACTACACAGTAATATTTACCAGTGCTAGGCCTTAGAAATATAGAACAAGCTTCATTATTTTAGCAGCAAATCTAAAATGTGTTGAGATGTGCACAAAATGCTTGATAGTTGACTTTACAATGAAATTGTTTTAAGCCTCACACCACACTGTGTTGAAGAATGCTTTTGAATAATAATATTACAATTTTGAAATATTGTACTATGAAACACCTTAATTCTGATCAGAATGGCTTCATATTGTTTCACACACTAAGTACAATGCAAGAATAGATAATGTTAATAGTTTACCATATTTCTTTTCCAATTTATAATGACAAACATGGAACTGAATAATATTCATCGGAGTCGATCAAACATAGTCTATTGTATAGCTTAATACAAAATACATTATTTAGAAGGGGATAAAGGTGCTCAGGCCCATGGGAAAGAAGGTAACAACCGAAACGCCTCATATGACCACATAGATAGACAGTGTTTAGTATTTACAGATAACTCTTTGAAAACTGCTTTGTTGGAACATGAGAGACAAGTTAGGTCTCAAGAAGAATCGAGAGGCCATTGGTTGGATGGAGCAGTAGCCGCAACATTAACTGCAATATGTATTTTTCGGTTGTTTATATTAGTGTGTGTTCCTAGAGTAGAAAATACATTGCTCACATACAAATCTATCCCACTCCATGCTATGCTTTCCACCAGATCCTGATGCCACATGGAGGCTGATTGCTGACTGCTACATGCTGAATGCTGATTTGCCATCCTACCCTACCTGATTGCTGATTGCAGTTGCCACTGTTACTGCATGATCATTTTTGCTTTATAAATGTCTCTTTATGGGGAGTTTAGCTGATGTTGACTGATTGAATTTTGCGCTTCATGCTCCTACTCTTTTGCTCCTACTTTCAAACTTGGACACTTTATGGGTTCATGTTAACGCCTTTTTGTCACCCCATTCCTTACAATAGGGATTCTTTCTTTTATGGAACACTCTGTATTGCATTATCTGATAGGATTTGTTCTAACCATATTTTTACTATTAATTCTGTAAACTGATCGAGATCATTTTGAACTAACTAAATATAAGAAAAAGAGAACTTACTAAACCTTTAATGAAAATAAAACCCTTAAAATCAAAAACTCTCATTACTGACTGAACTTAAAAATGGTATTGTGATGAAAATTGTCTTCTGATTTATAGCTCTTAGTCTCTTCATACACGGCGGCAAAGGTGTGTCGCAAGGAAGTGAGGCCCATATACGGAAGAGCGGTACATTTAATTAAATTCCGCTCCAGCAACACCATCCACAGCCTGAATGCACAAAGATATGTAGAGGTAGCTATTTTCATAGCATATAATATACATGAGTAATATGTTGCATAAAAAGAACAGCAGTAACTCAGCATCCTGAAAAAAATCAAATACTTTTAGGAAATTCAAGAGTAAGTGTAACGTGAAATGTAAACAGGAACTACATTGCTGTTCACAGGGTGAGAAGCCTGTGGCTATTTTTGCTGGCTGCAACTGTTGTCGCCTGGTGGGGCGGCATAAGCTATCATTAGGTGGGCCTCTATCTATGATTTCTACATCTCTCCCTTCTTTTTTCCCAATTAATTTACGCTAAAATGTGCTTCGTTTGGGGAAATCTGAAAAGCTACTCCACTCATCAAGATTTATGACTGTATTAAGGAATAATAATCAACCTCCATATATTTCGAAATTACTTTTTGCTTTCATACTAATTATGTTGCTACTTTCTATAGTGTTGCTTTCTCGAATTCCATGCTGTCTCAAAATCAAACTCAATATTTCTAAATCTGCCATGAAAACTGATCTTTACTTAAAACTTCTGATTGTCGCCTCTCCTCTTCTCTTTCAAATGGCCTCCCCTTCTCTTCCATCCTCTGCATGCCTCCACTCTCCGAGCGCGACCTTCACAAAGTCAAATGTGTGTTTGACCTAATCTCTATGGTTGTATTTCTGAAAACTGCCCACAAATCATAGGAAAGATCATAACTTCTCCTTCGCTGAGTCGTACCCCTGCAACCTAATAATGACCGGTTATTTACCGATAATAATCATTACCCCATGTCGTAGACCTCCCCGTCACAGTCATTACCATATAAGCAATAGCTCCTCCCCAGAACTTTCACGCACAACTCCTTAGCCTATCCCTACCCTCCAGGTCACTCCCACTTCCTGTGGCATATAACCCTTGACACAAGTAAGCACATCCTGTACCCCCAAGCACAAGAAGCCGCATAGGGAGGGAGGGATGGGAACCCCCACTGTGACGGGGAGGTCTACGGCTCGGAGTAATGAATATTACCGGTAAGTAACCGGTCATTACCTCCTCGTCAGACCTCCCCGTCACAGTCATTACCATATGAGCAGATACCAAAGCAAGAATCAACTTCAACAGAAAGCAGGAAACAGACTTTATTAACACAAGCAGAAAGTCACTCCACCTGAACAGAATGCAACACAGCATCTCCAAAACCAGCCGACCCGGTCCCACCCACCACCAAAGGATAATGGGACATAAAGATGTGAGGAACACTCCAGGTAGCCGCCTTGCAGATCTCAGCCACAAACGCCCCCTGAAAACAAGCCCATGAGGCAGCCATACCCCGAGTCTACCTCCCCTGTACCGACCCTGGGGCCACCACTCCACAAGCATCATAGGCCACCCCCACAGTCCACCTCAGCCACTGACTGAGAGTAGGGCTTCAGACCCTGCCCAGCCAGGCCAAAGGTCCCAAAAATCGAATTCACATTACGGAAAGGCAGAGTACGCACCAAGTACACCTCAAGAGCCCGTTTAACGTCCAAACAGTGCAGCCGCACCTCAACATTGTAAAGAGATTCAGGACAAAACACAGGCAAAACCAGATCCTCCTTGCAGTGAAATGAGGAAGCGACCTGGTCGACAAAGGAAGGATCAGGCCGGAGAACAACCGGATCCGGAAAAGAACGCAAAAAGGCCTCCAAACAGGGGCGTGGCTTGGTAGCCTAACATGGCGGACATGCCCTAGAGAAGCTCTTGCCTAAGCCAAGATCTGCCATTATCCACAGTTTCTCCTGGCACCAGTGCCCTAATTTTGCATCGCTGCTGGAGGAGAAGCCACCAGGCGTTGTTGAGGCCAGTTTTGCTGTACAGCGGTTCTGCGGCGGCGAGAAAGGATACGTCTGGCAGCGGCCCTTGAGACCGGCGCGCGAGGCATCATCTGAGCCAGGGCGCGAGGCAGGTGCTCGCAGCCACACTGCCTGCACTACCA
Source organism: Triturus cristatus (assembly GCF_964204655.1). Classification (NCBI taxonomy): domain Eukaryota; kingdom Metazoa; phylum Chordata; class Amphibia; order Caudata; family Salamandridae; genus Triturus; species Triturus cristatus. The sequence continues at coordinate 1,121,053,815 of NC_140585.1, read as the reverse complement.
TCAGCAGCGAGGGGCCCAGAGATCGGCAGAGTGGAACGAATGTGATCTCGCAATGTGGACACTTCCAGCGACCCCAAGGGCGGAGAGTTTGAAAGAGTGAGGGGGCCCCTGAGCCGAGAAGGAAATCGGCGTTCACCCTGGGCCTGGTGGCTGCCGAAGCCGGGCGTCCAGGGCTTTCGACAGCTGGGCCCGGGTGGGGACACTCTGCCGGCGCGGCTTGGGTCTCCCCCCCCCCTTGCAGTGGCCACATGGGCTGCCCTGGGGGGCCGGAACAGTGCGGTGCACGGGGGAATCGCCACCGTGCTCTGGGGTGAGCCAGGCCCCGGCGCTCGGCCCGACACATAGAAGTTATGCGGTGTCCGCGAGCGGCAGGATTGGCCAGGCGCATGGCCCCCATCTGGCTGGAAGGGTTATTCTGAGCCCCCCTCTTCAGACACATAGCGCATTAACCAATATCTGCGACATATTAAGAGAAGCTGCCCAGTGAGAGTCACGTAGGTTCTACCGGGGCCCAGTGGGAGGAAGTGGGCACTAAAGGCCCTAGGACCACCTTGGTGCGTGCCGGACAGAGACCGATTACACGCTCAGTTTGCCTCCGGCCATAGACTCCATCATGAAGAGGCAGCTGCAGAGTAATTGTGGTTCTCCACAGGCCAATGACAGGCTATGCCGTGATAATTTCCACCCAATCCCCAGGACTTGTGAGGTGGTGACCTCGGCTACAGAGTTGAAGCTGAAATCCACTGGAGTGGCTACTAGGCCAAGGGTCCGGCGAGCCCGGTCCCTATAGGAGGCCCACTTAGCCGACCGTCTCGGGCTGTAGAGGCGGCCAAGCCAGGCTTGGTGCGGCTTGCAGTCTGGGAGGCCGGATTCCGTAAGGCCCGGCCTGGGACCTCGCTCTGGTGAGGAAATTAGAGACCCAGGAAGAAGCAATATACAATTACTATAAAGACTGCGGCCCGGACCCAGCAACGTCATTTAGGAGGGAGACCATTTGCCATACCACCCGAACGTTACCTCCTTCTATACCTTCCCCTCTCCTCCACCATGGGCAAGAACAAGTCGGGAACAGCCGCCTCAAAGCAGAGCACCCTGGATCAGTACACTACATCATCCGGTGGCTCAGGAGGGGACGGATCAGGAGGCCCTGCCACAGACAATGCAACTCTACTTGCTGCAATCACCCAGTCATGAGAAGCACTGGTGTCGTGCGGTCCAATGTTTCCTTCCTGCGTCAAGATCTCCGCAAGGCAGTAGACCGCATCACTGAAGCTGAAACTCGAGTCTCAATGGTGGAGGACACAGTGTTGTCTCTCTAAAAGAAGGGGAATAAGCTCACGGTGGTGACGCAAGAACTGGCATCACGCATCGAAGAGGCAGAAGGCAGGGCTGGGCGAAATAACGTACGCCTGGTCGGCTTTCCGGAGGACTGTGAAGGCTCATCAATGAATAACTTCCTCCCGAAATGGCTCAAATCCCTGCTGCCGGAAGAATCTATTTCCACCTGCTTTGTGGTCGAGAGAGCCCACCGAAGAAGCCACCGCCCGGCGAACGCCTGTGAAGGGTGATAGCCAAACTACTTAATTATGCTGACGGAGATGCTCTACTCCAGTTCGCGAGAACCCACAAGAACCGATTGCTCCTCAACTCGCACCCAATCATGGTATTCCCTGATTATAACAGGCTCGTGCAACAACAACGACAATCCTTTGTAGCCGCAAAACGTAGACTCAGGGAACTGAACTTTTCCAATATGCTGCTGCATCCTGCCAGGATGAAAGTTATTTTTAATTCAAAGTCCTACTTTTTTGACTCTCTGGAGGTGGTGTTCTCCTGGGCTGAAGAAAAAATACACCTCAAGCCACATTCTCCACCGCCGATGGACTCGGACGCCTCCCAGGGCTCACACAGAGGCAGACAGAACAGAGGCAACTCGAAACGACGACACAGACCTCGTTCCAACTGGCGATCCTAAAACCAAGAAGAAGCAGCAGAATGATCACTAATCAAAAGGACTTAGAGGCTGGATGTTCGGCCAGATGCTTATATATGTTTTGTTTAATTTACAATTCTGGGGTCTATTAAATTGGCGTATGGTCACAAACGGAACGTCCTTGCCCCTGGACATTTGGTATTATGTTTTATAATGTTGGAATAGTTGCGCCAGATTGGTGGAGCTCCCTGGGTCTCCCCGGATGGGGTCCCTGCGAAGTCTCTGCTGCAACAGGTACTCCTTGTTTTTGGTAGGATTGGGGTGGGGGGTGGTGGGATGGGAATTGTGGATTTTATCTTGTTTGTAAAGTTATAGACACCGAACACACACTTAGATCATACACCGACACACCAGTAATTGCAGAAAATGACTCTTTGGTTGCTAGATGTCACACATTATACGCTTAGTCCTCCATTGGGGGAACTGATCATAATATCTTGGAATGTTAGGAGGCTTTTGAAAAAAATCAAGTGGGAGCTGTGCTTCGATTAGCAAAGTGCTACGAAGCGGATATACTCTTACTCCAAGAGACTCATCTTCTGGGCAACAAAACCCCAAGCATCAGCAGATTCGGATAAAGCACAGTGTACCACTCTGGGTTCGCATGCGGCTCTCGAGGTACGGTGGCCCTTATACATCGCTGCGTACCATTCACTATCTCTAAACATTGGCTAGACCCTGGGGGCGCTATACTGTTGTCATGGGCACAGTGGCTGGGGAGCAGCTAACTATAGGAAGAATTACGCCCCGCCCCCAATGTGACAAACAGTCGCACAGGTTGTCACGCAGCTATGGGGCTAGCTCCCCGAGGGCTTGACCATCCTAGGGGGGCATTGGAATGATGTGATGGCACTACAGGACCACTGGCGGGCCGAGAGACAGGACCCCCTCCGCCAACCCATCCCAATCGAATCTTCTGGCTAATACATTGGGGTGGTCAGATACATGGCGGGCTTTCCATCCCTTGACGAGTGGTTTCACATATACATCGGCGGTACATGACACATTATCCGGACTTGATTACATATTCCTTCCCCATAGTTATATCCATAGGGTGTCACATATATCTATCTTAACCCGGGGACTTTCAGATCATTCGTCGGTCCAGCTTAAGCTGCGCCTGAAAGCCCAACGGGCCTCGTACCAATGGCGCATGCCCCCCTGGCTTCTCAAGGACTCTTACTATCAAGAGGTTCTACAACAGGCCATCACAGATTACCTCCTGGCTAACTCAGACACAGCCCTGTCGAGAATCATCCTGTGGGAAGCTCTTAAGCCTTCGATCAAGGGAGTGGATATAAGCTTCCGAACTGGTGAAAAACGCAAACGCCTAGCCCAAATACTGGCCCTTGAAGCTTGCCAGCGATCATTAGAATCGCAGGTGATATCCGGGACTGCACCAGGATCGTGGTGTAACTTTCTGCTTATCCAGCAGCAAATCCACCAACTCCTCACAGATGAGGCTAAAGAGACCTGGTTGGCAATGCAACACAGGATATATAAATGGGGCAACAAGTCCAGCAAAATGTAGCACTGGTTATGCCAGGCCAAGGCAGCCCCTGTGGCAGAACCAGTACTACGGGATGCGGATGAAGCACTATGCGCCTCCCGAGAGTCGGTAGTTCAGGCTTACTCGACATTCTACGCCTCGCTAAACCAACAGCGGGAACTCATATCGGAGGCTCTGATCGACGAGTTCTTGTCAGATATTCCCCCCGCAAACTTTCTGATCAAGTCAGGGACGTATTAAATGCCCCATAACATTAGATATGCTGAGAGCAGCGCTGACCAACACCCACCTCGGTAAAGAGCAGGGACCCAATGGATTCCCCATGACTTTCTGTTGCCGCATAAGACAACGTTGGGCCCACATTTATTAGCAGCACTCCAAGAAGACCTTGAGCAATATATTCTACCCACCGACTGGCGACATGCAGAAATTATTGCTTTTCTTAAACCTGTCTGCCCTCCAGAAGATCCGGCCTCGTATCGCCCTGTTTCATTGCTTAATTTTGAGCCCAAAGTCCTGGGTAAAGTCCTCACGGATCGCCTTCGATCATGCCTCCAAGACATCATTCACACAGATCAGTCTGACTTTATGCCACAGCGTTTCACCAGGCACAACATTAGATGAGTCCACAATGCGATTGCCAGGGCCCACGCGCTTGGCCGCCCAGCGACTATTCTGCTTGCCGACATTGACAAGGCGTTTGACTCCTTATGTTGGACATACCTCTTCGCACCATTAACTTAGGTCCCCGCTTTTTATCATACACACAGTTGCTGTATACAGATCTCTCTCATCAGTGCGGGTAGCGGGACATTTGTCGACCCCCTTTTCCATCCATCGGGGCACATGACAGGGCTGCCCCTATCTCTGTTGCTCTTTGCCTTGGCCATAGAACCCCTGGCCGTATGGGTATGACAAGACCTGCTGATCCATGGGTTTGAATGGTCACATGAATATTCTGATAGAATTGCGCTTCGCGCCGCCGACGCCCTCTTTTTTCTAACAGATCCGTGGTCCTCAGGACCCCATATCCTTCAGATTTTTCGAGTATTTGGGGAAACTACTGGGCTAGGGACTAACCCCTCCAAATCTATATTATTTCCGCCAGAGACGTCAGGCCTGGACCTCACAACTATACCATGCCACGGATGGTTTTAAAAACTTAGGAGTATTCATATTGCCATGTCACTCGACCGCGTGGACACATAATATCACTCCATTGCTTCCTGTGGTTCGCAATGAAACTAAAGTATGGTCCCAATTGCTTCTATCTTTGTACGGGTGCTCAGCCATTTTAAAAATGGTGTCCCTACCATGTTTGTTATATCGGCTGCAGAACTTCCCATACAACATCCCCCATTCATGGTTCACACAACTAAATGCAATCCTAAATACGTTTTTATGGCAAGGAGGGGCGATTCGGGTAGCACTCCACATGTGTGCACAATCAACCTACTACGGCGGTATTGCGGCGGCAGATATATATGCATATTACTCTGCCTCTGGAAGAAGGTGACGTCCTGCCTGGACCCGGACCATCCCACTTGACTCCAGACTGCTGCTTCTTCATAGCACAGAAGAGATTGGAAGAAACTGGTATAAGCAACACCTCCTGTTATTGGGCCTAAACCTAGCTAAAAGGGACATATGCCAGAAATGGAAGGTGACTTGCCCGCCAAGCTAAGGGGGTTGGAAGAAGGCAATGCTTGATTCCAGTGGCACAGTGAGCCCAGCACCCAGTCTGGGCATACCTGGCGCACTTAGGGCGAGAAAGCAAAAGACACACAATTGATGGACAGAATGCAGAACAAATCAAAACATTCACCCCCAGTCAAGAGATCTGGGTTAAATCCATCATTCTTTTGGTCACCATGCCACCCCAGTTTAGACCTGGCCATATGCAAATCAGTCTTGACCCTGTGCCTCATGGGAACAGTCCAGCCCGAACTGCCAAGCCAGGTCCTCCCCGGACCGGAAACAAGCATCCTAGGACCGGTTTCACCCCTCTTCAGCCAGGATAGCTTGATTCCAGTGGCACAGTGAGCCCAGGACCCACGTCTGGGCATACCTGGCGCACTCAGGACGAGAAAGCAAAAGACACACAAATGGAACGGCATGGTGAGCAAAAAAACGATGGATTTAGACCCAGATCTCTGTACTGGGGTGAATGTATGACATTGTTCTGCATTCTGTCCATCAACTGTTGTTTTTACATACTCCACTCCAACATTCTTTTTGGTTTTACAGAATCTAGTGCCATTTAGTGCATTTTTAAACAGCACCCCTTACTCTGGTCTGCCGTGATACATTAAATACCCCAGTATGCGCGAGAGGGAACACCTCACGGAGCGTGTTTGTGTGTCAGTGGCCAGTGGGTCAGTCTGAAGCACATTTGGCCACCAGTAAAGTGTTACTAACTGACCCGCCTAAAGCCGTCATTTTTCAAGTTTGCAAAAACATCTCCCTGGGGATAGAAATACCAGAGCTAAGTTGAACTGTAGAAAGCGTTACAGAGGTACGTGTTGTGTTCTCCAGCGCTGTGCTACACACACAGGCTGGAACAATGGTTGTCACGAGCTGCGGGGCACGTGCAGCAAGAGCTGTGCCGGTGCTCAGGGCCGGCTCTAGGGCGGTGCGACCGGTGCCAGCGCACCGAGTGCTGACTCTTCGAGAGGGCGCCCTGTTTGGAAGTATTTTATGGTTTATAAAGCACCTGCTGCCTCCTTCCCGGCCTCCGGCAACTTTCACTTAACAATAAAAATGTCAAGATAACTCTAGTAATTAATGTTCTTCCTGGAGAGAGAAGGAGTTTTGTCTAGTAGAAGTTTTTCCTCATTTTATGGTAGCACAGAGGGTTAATATGCATGCTGCAAAGAATGTGTACCATGCAGAGCAGAAAGTGCATATAGTTGAAATAGGTCAGTGCTTTTGTCTGAGAGATACTTTTGTTACTAGCAGGGTAGTTGTTAAAATCCTAACATGGAACAGTGAGCTAATAACTGTCATCAAAGAGCTGCATGCAATCTGCATATATATATTAGAGCATTGTGATTTTTTCCTCCATCTTTCCTTATTCTAATGTTTCAAAGAGGGTTCATTTCGGTAAAAGAAATATCCTTATTATTAAGTATAACCTCCAACCATGGGGTTATGTTTTAAATTCTGAGTTTGTGCTTCTTCAGACCAATCACTCATAAACTATGGATGACATGTGACTCACCTTGTAGTCTTCTGGCTTATGTAACATTTCCTTTACACTGATTTACACAAATATGCTTGATTGTCTCTGTGTAATGTGTGAGATGAAAAGTGCTCTGACACCCTATACTGGTATAGGTGGCGCTATATAACAATTTAAATACATCTGAGAGAGAGTACTTATAGAGACTTGAGGGGGCACTGTTAAAGGGTGGTAGTGAGGGAATCCGTGGGGGGTGCCCATTGGGGGGGCACTAACAAACATTGTCGCACAGGGCACCACCAGTGCTAAAGCCGGCCCTGCCGGCGCTGGGCATGCACGGTACAGGCAGGGACGTGGGAGAGCTGTCCGAGGCATGCAATCAATCAATCACTGCATTTGTAAAGCGCGCTACATACCCGAGAGGGTCTCAAGGCGCTGGGGAGGGGGGGTGCTACTGGTCGAAGAGCCAGGTCTTGAGGAGTCTTCTGAAGGCCAGCAGGTCCTGGGTCTGTCGTAGGATGGTGGGGAGAGTGTTCCAGGTCTTGGCGGCGAGGTAGGAGAAGGATCTGCCGCCGGCGGTGGTTTTTTGGATGCGGGGGACTGTGGCGAGGGCGAGGTTGGCTGAGCGGAGGCTTCGGGTGGGGGTGTGGAGGCTGAGTCGGTTGTTGAGGTAGGTGGGTCCGGTGTTGTGCAGTGCTTGGTGTGCGTGGATCAGGAGCTTGAAGGTGATCCTTTTGTTGATGGGGAGCCAGTGCAGGCCTCTCAGGTGGAGTGTGATGTGGCTGCGGTGGGGGACGTCGAGGATGAGTCGGGCGGAGGCGTTCTGGATGCGTTGGAGTCGTCTCAGGAGCTTGTTTGTAGTTCCTGAGTAGAGGGCGTTCCCGTAGTCGAGTCTGTTGGTGATGAGGGCCTGGGTAACGGTTTTTCTCGTGTCGAGGGGGATCCATTTGAAGATCCTGCGGAGCATACGGAGGGTGTTGAAACAGGACGCGGAGACAGCGTTGACTTGCCTGGTCATGGAGAGAGTGGAGTCGAGGATGACCCACAGGTTGCGTGCGTGGTCTGTGGGTTCCGGGGCTGTGCCAAGTGACGTGGGCCACCAAGAGTCGTCCCAGGCTGATGGAGTGGGTCCGAGAATGAGGACCTCCGTCTTGTCTGAGTTCAGCTTCAGTCTGCTGTCCTTCATCCAGTCGGCTACGGCCTTCATTCCTCTGTGGAGGTTAGCTTTGGCGGTGTGGGGATCTTCGGTGAGGGATATGATCAGCTGGGTGTCGTCGGCGTAGGAGATGATGTTGAGGTTGTGTTGTCGTGCGACGTGGGCGAGGGGGGCCATGTAGATATTGAACAGCGTCGGGCTGAGGGAGGATCCCTGTGGGACGCCGCAGATGATCTCGGTGGTTTTGGAGCGGAAGGGTGGGAGGCGGACGCTCTGGGTTCTGCCGGAGAGGAAGGATGTGGTCCAGGCCAGGGCCTTCTCTTGGATACCGGCGTCATGGAGGCGTGCTGATAGGGTGCGGTGGCAGACCGTGTGAAAGGCTGCTGATAGGTCCAGGAGGATGAGGGCGGCTGTTTCTCCTTTGTCCATCAGGGTCCGGATGTCGTCAGTGGCGGCGATGAGGGCGGTCTCGGTGCTGTGGTTGCTGCGAAAACCGGATTTGGAAGGGTCCAGGATGTTGTTAACTTCGAGGTAGCGGGTCAACTGTTTGTTGACAATCTTCTCGGTCACTTTTGCCGGGAAAGGGAGCAGAGAGATGGGCCGGAAGTTCTTGAGGTCCTTGGGGTCCGCCTTGGGCTTCTTCAGAAGGGCCTTGATCTCTGCGTGCTTCCAGCTTTCTGGGAAGGTTGCTGTCTCGAAGGAACAGTTGATTGTTTTCCGGAGGTGGGGTCCGATGGGGATCCGGAGTGGATGGAGTTCATGGTTTTGATGGTGTCTTCGTCGCTGATGCTGGACCAGACGGTCAGGCGACTGGTGCGAGTTGTAGTCACAGGGGTGGTGGACTCGGTGGTGGGTGCAGGGGGGTCGGAGTTGAAGCTGTCGTGGATGTCGGTGATCTTGCGGTGGAAGAAGGTGGCCAGGGAGTCGCACAGGTCTTGAGATGACGGGATGTCGTTGGTGTTGGAACTGGGGTTGGAGAGTTTCTTCACGATGCTGAAGAGCTCTTTGGTGTTGTGTGCGTTGTTGTCTAGGCGGTCCTTGAAGGCGGTCTTCTTGGCGGTCCTGATGAGTTGGTGGTGTCTGTGGGTGGCGCTCTTGAGGGCCGTGTGGTTGTCTGGTGTTCGGTCGTGGAGCCATTTCTTCTCCAGCTTCCGACAGGTATGCTTGGAGATCCGGAGGTCCTCGGTGAACCAGGCGGCTTTCTTGTTGGTGTGGTTGGTTGTAGAGGTCTTGAGAGGGGCGAGGGTGTTCGCGCAGTCGTTGATCCACTGTGTGAGGTTGGTTGCGGCGGTGTCTGGGTCGGTGAGGTCGGTGGGTGGTCTCAGGGCGAGGGCGGTAGTCAGTTGGTCCTCGGTGACCTTGCCCCAGCAGCGGCGTGGTAGCTGTTGGGTGCGGTGGTGTGTGATGGTTTTTCTGAAGGTGAAGTGGACGCATCTGTGGTCGGTCCAGTGTGGTTCGGTGGTGTGGTTGAAGGAGACGTGGGGGCTTGCGGAGAAGATGGGGTCGAGCGTGTGTCCAGCGGCGTGAGTAGGTGTCGTTACGAGCTGTTTGAGTCCGAAGTTGTCGATCAGGGCGGTGGAGTTGGCGTCGTTGTTGTTCTCGAGGTGGAAGTTCAGGTCCCCGAGGAGGATGAAGTCAGACTGAGAACTGACTCTTGGATATTGGTGTGGAGGCTTCAGTGAAACTGAACCCCCAGAGTAACGCACACGACTGGATGCACAAGAAACATTTCTGAAGCTGAGGCTGAAGAAGCAGATAGCGACACAGGTGTCTGTGCTACTCCCAGCCCGTTCACGCCCACCTGACCCACACACCCCATTATTTCCCATCTATACTCCACCACCAGACACTGAATGTCATCACTGGTGCGTCATGAAGGGCGCCAAGCATGATCAATCACTCAATCTGGATTTATGAAGCACGGCTAATCACCCAATAGGGTATACAGGCGCTATATCTACTCCTTAGCTGAGTAGGAACCCACTACTATCAGTCCATGGCTGGGATGAGTCTTTCTGGGCATGGGATGTGGCAGCGGGGATAATGGTGCAGAGAAAGGGGTCGCTGCAGGGGAGGAAACCGAGTCAGGAGAGCGGCAGGGGGTGAGTGAACTGAGACCCTGGGGTAGCCATGACGGAGAGGCCAGATCCCTCAGGCTAGTGTCCTCCAGCAAGTTAATGACTTCAGATTCTCGTGATGGAAAAGAAGGATCTCGGTTCAGAGTATGCAAATAAAAATACTTTCCTGTCACAGATGGCCATCACTCAGCCCTGTGAGCCAAAAGACATTAGTGCCAATATCGGCAACACTCCCCATCCCTCCCACAGCAATAATTTGGAGAAATAATCAGACAAGACACATTCTTAGCGGAGAAAATTGCTGCAGGTTTATTTGCATAACAAATATGCCAACATGGTGGGTTATCTTACGGGCGATCCCAGGGCAGGCAGCCCCTCGCCGCCTGCCCGCCTGATGAGTCAAATTACACCGTGGCCCTAGCCAACCAGTGTTTGTCGATTTGGGGGAGGCGATAGCCCCTCCCACCGGTGGACCGCTAGTCCACCCCCTTACTCATGCCCCCTCAGCTAAGGGGGGGCGGAGCGTTGCAGGCAACCCCCGGTTGCTCGGGTCCACAACCGCCCGTAGGACTAACGGGGTGCTGTCGCTCCTCCAGGGTCCAACGCGAGGACCTCCCTGGGGATATTTGGCTTTAGCACCCTTACTTTGCTCCTGCAGAGGGTACCCTTCTGTACCTTACAGCCTCTGGATCACCCTGTAACTCCGCCTACAACACAAAATAATAAGTTAGTTAAACACACACCCCCGCCCTGCCTGTACGCCGGGTACGCGGTGGGGAGGGAAACGGCGTCAGGGCAGCATGAGAAAGAGTGCGAACAGTGGGCGGGAGAGGTACAAGTACTTCTCCCCCTGTCCCCTCCAGCCCGGAAGTGACGCGTGCATGGGGGACCCTTGAGGGTCCCCAACACTGGGAGGCTGACTTGTGTGCCATCCTGAGGCACTAAGGGGGGCCGCCCTCTTAAGAGGGCCCCCTTCGTGGGCCCGGGGCAGCCCTGCAGTCTTTTACTATGCATGCAGAGACGCAGGCCAAAGTTTGGGTCATCTTTATGCAAGCTTTTGACTTTGCCAACTCCAGGTTCACGTGTCAAGAGGCGAGAGGTTCAACTCTTTCCCTCCTGTCTGCTCATCGTGTGTCCCATCACTGTGTTTCCTCATCACATGGCGGACTAGACCTGTGTATGTTGCTCTAAAACAAACATGGAGCAGGGGATTTTCCTGTGGTGCTATGCGGGGTGTCTTGATAGACCGTCAGTCAGACACAGAATGTTGGTGACCAGATCCCAGGTCAGCTTCGTGCCGTGCATGGCCTTCTTAAGTGTGGCTATGGAATATTCAGCTGGCGATCACCCTGAATATCGACCCTTGAATATTGAGGAAACAGAATATCGAAAACAGAATCTAGACAGGTAAGTCTAGGTTTTGTATACTTAACTCTTCATATATATACCTATGCAGTACATAAAATTTCAAGGTACGTAGATGTAGAGGTAGGGATTGTAAATCTATACTTCCTTATTTGCACTTCCATTTCAATATTTTGACCATCAATATTCTTATATGACGATATCTAGCGGTTGATACACTGTAGTACAAATCATTCAACCATGATCCTTCCTCAGCATGGATCCATGCATGGATTACGCTTCGCGGAAAGGATGTCCATGATCACATTTGACAATGCTAGGTATCCCTCGATGTCAGGATGCCTCTGTTTAGCACGTGGTTGACCACCTCTACAGCAGCATTGAGTGCTGATCCAGTTTCACGGAATTTGGAGTATGAATCCATCACCACCAGTACATAATGGCCAGATGCTACTGAGTAACAAGCATTGGCATAGCCAATAGGTCTCGCTTTTGGGACCTTATAAGTTTTTAGCCATGCAACAGTTGATGTTATTGCACCAAGGATATTGTGCTGCATAACTAAATACTTATAAGGTCCCAAAAGCGAGACCTATTGGCTATGCCAATGCTTGTTTATCTTGTGATGGTTTTAAATAACTTGAAACAATAACAATGTATCTATGTTATCTATCTGTGGAGTGAGGAATAGGTAGGCCCATCGGGTGTTTAATACATTGATTGTCTTGTACAGCATTTTGCTTCAGTTGGTGCCTTCATTGATATTGTTACAAAAGGGGGTGGTGATGGACGGAGCATCAGAACCAATCAAACACTCACACCCAGTCAAGAGATCTGGGTTTAATCCATCACCATTCTTTAGCCCACTCTGCCACCCCAGTTCAGACATGGCCATATGCAAATCAGTCTGACCCTGGGCCTCATGGGAACAGACCAGCCCGAACTGCCAAGCCATGCCTTCCCTGGACCGGAAACAAGCTTCCTAGGACCAGTTTCTGCCATTTCAGCCGTCTTCAGCCAGGCTTGCTTGAATCCAGTGGCAAAGTGAGCAAGGGACTCATCGTCTGAGCATACCCTGCCAACTTATGGCGAACAAAGCGGTACAAAAGGGGGTGGTGATGGACGGAGCATCAGAGCCAATCAAACACTCACACCCAGTCAAGAGATCTGGGTTTAATCCATCACCATTCTTTAGCCCACTCTGCCACCCCAGTTCGGGTAGCACAGTGATGGATCAAACCCAGCTCTGTTGACTGGGTGTGAGTGTTTGATTGGTTCTGATGCTCCGTCCATTACCACCCCCTTTTGTACTTCATTGATATTGTTGGTATAGAACTGCAGTGGCTGGTGTGATGGGGTGTCTGCATGTCACACGGAGGGACTTAAAGTTCTGTTTTCCTCCATTTTCTTTCCTGTTTGCAGATGGATTGTTTATTGTTGGCAAGGTCTTTCGAGTACTAGGGTGGTGATGGCTTTGGCTTGCACTTGCATATTCCAGTTGGAGTATGGATGCTCATATCGATTCCCCAAAAATTGTTGCAGTTGTTTAGAAGGGCGTCGGAAGTGGAGTTCATGATTTCAAGCAATAGCATAGTTTATGGACAAGTCTCTTTTACAGGTGGATCTACAAAGACCAGCAGTATCAACATCTCCTCCTCCGATTACGTCCGTAGATACAGCAACCTAAGAAAAGATACGAGCACCATTCACACCAAAATGCTTCCCACACAGGCAATTTCAAGACTTTCCCAAGTGAGAACTCCCTCATGGGGTAGTGTGCTGTTTGCTTATGAGCTTCGTTGCCTTGTCAGGAGTGTGAATTGTTACCTAAATTCATCTATGATGCAACTGCAGCAGTATTTCTGTATCATGGCATGATCCATCACTTATATTACTATACGAATATTGCAATAATACCAGACTAGGGTGTGCTATGTCCAAAATGCTACTACAGGAATTCACAATAGTATCTAATCTTTGTGGAGTGAGAGGGTTGGGAAGGACGATTGAAGTTTGTATTGGTCCCAATAGTCACACTGGGATAAGGAGATGGGCTTAGGTTTCATTAAGAGCAGAAGAAGGTGGTTTAGAAGACATTTATATTGACTAATGAAAGAACCCTAACGGGGATGCTTAATTTAGACACCCCTGCACAGTGACACACTGTATTATCTTGTGCGGTTTTGTACTGCGTAGCATTTGCCAATAACGTGGCCTTTCATTGTTGTTAAGAAGTCAGTAAAGTCGTCTTTGTAGCTGGAAGACTACCAGCGAAGCAGCAGGTCAGTACTGAGGTGGTACTAGCAGACATGAACAGGCATGGTACACGTCTCTAGCTTCAGTTCTACATCATTAAATTGCTTGTGAGCCTTTTAGCCTACATTTCATTTGAGAATTAATGTTGGAAAGTCAACAGAAAACAAGAGAGAATATATTTGACTGTGCAAAAATTGCACGGCTTCCTTTCTACATCTGTGCCTTACAAGTTCTAGCCCCGAGGCAAGGGAACAGGAGATTTTAAGTAAAATTAAGAAGCCAGAAAGCAGGCAATCGCACCTCCCTCCCATGTTGAGAGCTCCCAGCAGCTTCCAACAAGCTGTCCCTCTGTGGAAGTACAACAGCATATGTCTCCAGAGGAGACAGCAAATTGTACCACAGGGCTCCCAGAGACAGTGCCAGCTGGAAGGGGGGAGCCCGCGAGGAAGTGAAATAGAGGGAGGAAGAGCAGGAAGCAGAAGTAGACAGGTGGAGGAAGAGGAGAGGTGCCAAGAGTATGGCGGAATAATGGCAGCAGGGAGGCGAGCGCAGACAGGATGGAGCGAACAGGAGGAGCCGTCATCGGGGAAGGTAGAGCAGGCTGGAAGCCGAGATGGAAGAGAGGAGTGCAAGGAGAACAGACAGGCGGGGTGAAGAGGTGGGAGAAAAGACGGGTGTAGTGAGCCACCCGGCCACATGACGTCCAGATGACGTAGCACGCAGCCCGACGTGATAAATAAAGAGCCTCGGCTCGCTCTATGTCAGAGTACGGTAAAAAGCAGAAAGCACACTTGGTGTTTGTCAGTGGGCCAGTCCTAATTCATGGGCCCCAGTGAGCAAGGGCCCTCGCCACAACGAAGAGTAGAGACAGTAGCGATTGGGAGCAAGACAGGGGGGAGAGGAAACAAAAACACATGAATTAAGTGGGAGGAGCAAAGACATTTGGGGAGGAAGCAATATGAGCAGGCAAACGGGAGTGTCAGAGGAGGGCAAGATAAGTGAACGGAGGTAAGGGGAACTCAAAGGGAGGGGAACAGATGCAGGGAGGCTGTGGAGACAATATAAAGTACGAGTTTAGGGAAACAGTGGGAGCAGAGAAAGATGGTACGACGTTTATAAATGGCAGGCGTGTGTGAACATATACTAAGGGGACTCAAAGAGGTAGGAGAAATAAGAAGGGTAGAAGACGAGGTGACTGGAAATTGAAAGGGAGGAGAGTAGATAAGACCGGTCACCAGGGAAGTAACGATAGGAGCAGAGACAGGAGGGGAGGGAAAAAGAGGACAGCAAGGGGCGAAGCATGAAAGAGCAGAAATTGCAGGGAAAGGAATAGCTGTATAGGAGACAAGAGAACAAAACTGGGAGAGGAGGGAAATGAAAGTGCCTAGAGACACGCGGGAAATGGGGAACAAGCATTGGCCGCGCGGCCATAAAAGTAATGCCGCGCGGCCATGAAAGCAAAAGTCATCGCGATCGTGGTGAAAGCAAAGTGATCACGATTACGCGCTCTGTGCAAAGCACGCGAGGGATGCGCGCACAGCAGTTATTGGAGAGGCAGAGCATGGCCGCTTTGGTAGCACTTCGAGAAGCCGCTTACTAAATGCCTCGCCAGAGCAGCGCATGCGCTGGCTCAGGCGAGACCTGAAAAAGTTACTATTACTTCTCATCCTCGACATTTAAAGAGCATCCGGAGCAATGTTTGTTATCAGGGTTTGACATACTGGACAGCTGCCAAATACATCTCCAGTGAACTAGTCCAGGAAATGAAACCACACCCTTTAGTTGCACCACTCTTTTCAAGCCTGCTCTGCCTCAGTGTCCATCATGTGCTAGGTCTACAACTTTCTTTATCATAACTTTGAGGATGATCACATGTGCTCCTCTTAGAAGGAACCATTTGCATAAGCATGTCTACGCATTCCGCCCAGTCAGCTATTTAGGAATACATGGTTGATGAGTTATTTTGACACATTCAAGATAGAGCTCTTCCCCTCTGGGGTTGTCTTTTGTATAGGGTGTACTGCCCTAATCTGTGCCGCGACACAGATTTAAATGTGCGAGCAGTATAGTAGAGCAGAGCTGGTCAGTGAGTCCTACAATCTATGTATTGCCCCCAACGCAGCTGCAAACTCCTGCGTGCCATGAAGGCTGCACATTAGTGAAAGGCTATTTGAAGCAGACAATTGATCTTTCACTCTGCAGGTAGGAAAGTGGCCTGCTTTTTAAAGGGGGGGGGGGGGGGGGGAGAGATCCCACTGCAGGCAAGTGTAGTGAGAGACTGGACCCACCTGCAGGGTGGTGTCAGGGGAGGCCCCAAAACAAGTCCTTTACCTCTGCACCCACATTTGTAATATGGCATGGGCGCACTGGTAAAGTGTACCCTCGTTTGCCTGGGGCCATGTGTGCATACTATCCTTGGAATCGAGGTAGAGCTATCTGTGCACCGGCATAATCTGTATTATAAAAGGGGCTGCGAAAGAGCCTGCAACTCCTGCAATAACAAAGTGACCCGGGGTGCTGAAAGCAAGCACACACGCTCGTAGCCCCCAACCCCCCCAAGGGCAATTTCCAGAATATCGCACCTCCAGTTCTGCCACTGCAGTGTGGGTTTGATCCTCAGTTATTGCTTCAGGGAGAACCCTTTTCACTTGATACCAACAATACCATTTACTACTGAAATACTTAAATGGTTCTGTGGGGCAAAACGGATAAAGAAGCCTTTATGGACCATCAACGCATGACAATTCTGAAGGCATAAACATCATCTTTCCCTTCTGAGTGGCATCTTTGCCTTGGACTTCCCAAATATGGTTGTGAGAAGCTGGTAGTTGGTAACAACAGTGAGAATCTTCCCACATACATATTTGTGGGAATGTTCAGAAGCCCCTACAACTGCTAGGATCTCCATATCTGCTTGGGTGTACACAGTTTGAAGTGTACTCAGACTTATGACGGCATAGTTAATCATATCAGCTGTGGCCTTTGGGTCGTCCTATCACTGGGAAAGATTAGCAGCAAGTCCAAAAGAGCTACTCTCCATGGTGATCGCAATGGGCACAAATGGGTCAAACAGAACATAATGGCGGCTTCTGCAATTCACATTTAAATGGCCACCAAACCTGGCTTGGCACTGTGAAGACGATTAGAAGTCATGTCTTTTCTTGTTCAGCTCTTGGAGGCAAAATCTTAAATGCATCTTGAATAGTAACTGCACGAAAATAGAAATAAGAAGAGAGAAATTTGAGAGCACTGGTGCAGATGTGCGAGTGACTTCCTTTTCAGGATTAGCTTTCATGTCCTCAGCTGCAAATACGTCTCCATAGTATTTCAGAGCTGTCTGGAACCACTTGCATTTGTCTGCATTCAGTGTGGGATTTTCCTCATACAATGCTGTGAAGATATTAACAGACACTTCATCGTGCTCTTGTTGAGACTTGTCAAATACTAGGATATCAATGTGATTAGAACACTTAAGAACAACATTAATTATCATGCATATGTCTTTCAGAAATTCTTTGGCCGACAACGGAAGACCTTAACTGAGTCACTTGTTCATTAAACAAACTCATTTGAGTTGCACGCTTAATATTATAATATGATGATTTCTCTAGTTTTTGCTGTAGGATACTAAAGCACAGAAACAGCCTCTGCAGGGTAGTGGTTGCATTGTATGTGTATTATACAGTGCAGAACCCCTAAGGTCCCTCACGGACTCCGTAGTCGAGTGATGTAAGTGATTGGGTGTGGTTAATAACATTCATGACACAGTACGTGCCAGTTACTGGTTACACTCTGAGAAATAAAGACGTGTAATATTGAACTCCGTGTCTGGGGCATAATTCATTTACAAGATACCGGGCTGGGGAGGACGCTATAGTGATGTCCGTGCAACTCATGCACAGATGCTAAAAACAACAGACTTGAGTAAAATGCCACAAGGAAATTTGGTAAAATCAGTGTCAATCAGTTATATTTATGGAGGCCCTGGTGTCAATCTGAACAGGGATTTTGGAGAAACATATGCCAATATTCAGCAGCAGCTCCATTATATCCTCCTCCTGTTTAATCAGGGGAGAGGATGTAGCCTTATGGCTAGAGCGGTCGACCTCGAAGCTGGGGAACCAGTTTCGAGTCTCGGCAACAACGCAAAAACAACCTGCAATTCTGGGCAAATCACTTAATCTCCCTGTGCCTAACAAAATGAATGTGTCCTTCTGTAACAAAACTGGTGCTCATGTAAAGCGCTCTGATACCCGATTTCTTGGGTCTAGTTTGTGCTATATAAAACTCCCCCCCCAAAAAATCACATTGTTGCAAAGTTGAATCACTTGTGACTTTTGTCTCAGTTGTGATCTCTTTTCCTCTATACCTTGATTTGTGCTTTTGACCACCAGGCATCAATGAAGTTTTCAGAGAGGTAGAGGAGGACCAATGAAAGCCTTACTTGGATCCTTCTCTGTACTTGCATACCTTCTAGAAATGTCTATTCATGCCAAGGCTCTGTATTAATTGATAAGTGCAGGACCATCACCCACATGAGGAAGTTTATATTCAGTCAATGTTTACTCTCCGATTTCCGTGAGGACTACTGGACACATGTAACCTGGAAAATATAAGTGTCTTGAGGATGCTTCTGGGGTCCATCACCTCCAGCTGCACGTTCGACCGCAAGACTGTCCTCAAGTTATAAGAATTTCTCAACTACTTGCAAAAACCACAGAGCTGACAACCAGCGATAGTTTGTGATGTCGGGGCTTCTTCAGCATTGTACTTTGTGAAACTTGCAGACCTTGACACACGCCTTTAGCCATGTGTTAATTGAATCCATTGATTCGCCAGGAACTTTTACACTTGGGCTGCATGATTTACCACTCTTGTTTCGGTCCAGGAAAGGTATTTTGTTTAGTCAGGCTGCCAAAGTGCGAGCAACGGTTTAATTACAGCATCAGAGCCTGCATAGTAAAGATGCTCATCTTTGACACCCGTGGGGACAATATGAATGACCGAATATGTAATCCATCTTGCCCACCTGAGACCTAGGCTTCTGCACTCAATCTAGTAAAAGTAAGGCACCATGCCAGTGCTATGCAATCAGACAATGCAGGGTTAATGGCACCATGTCTCAGTACTTTGGATTTCTCAGCAGTATCGTTGGAGAGGGAGGTGCTTCTTCAAGTCCACACCCCACAAACCCTAACCAGAGAAGGACATTCCATGGAAAAACACCAGATACCTGCGCCCAGCACCATATACTTGTTACAGATCTGTCAAACGGGCTATGTACAGTCCCAGGTTATCGCCTCATCATCAGCATACTGTCCAAATAACTGACACAATTAGATGTACAACAAAACATTTATTGAATTATTTACAAGTCATCTGTTAAAGACGACAGTAGCCAGAGTTCCTACAGATCAGCTCTCCACCAGAGCGTGCATTCAGGAAACTGGATGTCTATACTAACTATGATTACACTAAAGTATCCTGAAGGCAAGTGAACAAGTGTCTTACCCTCAGTAACTCTTTTACTGGTGGATAATTTATTTGACCACAGATTACTCACCTTATGAATTCCACCAGATTCCAGATTGGATCCAGAAACCTTTTCCAGTATTTGCTCCAGCGCACCATTAGGTGGTGCGGTGGGACTTCGCAGCAGCTGCTCCCTGCCACTGGAGGTGACAGCCCAGAGCCATATATAGGCGCCACCCCTGCACACTGACATCAGTTAACAGAGCATTCCGCACCCTTAGGCAGAGAGTAACAGATTAGAACAGTGACAGTGTGCAGAATCTAACACCTAGAAGCCCACACCACAGAACACAGAGGAGGGAGTGCAGGGAGGAATCAGTGGTTAAGGCATCCACCAGAAAGAGCGTAACTTGATGCTGTAATGTATAGTTCTAATAACAGATTCCTTACCTTTTGAATAGATACCAAAGCAGTATTTCCCAAAAGGTGAAGGGTCTGAGGAGTGGACCTCACACCAGAAAATCAAGGACCAATCAGGCAGAAAGGCCACTCCAGCAGACCTCTGTGTCACAGTAGTATAGCCTGATAAAAATGTGGATGGACAGCCATGTATCCAGAACCAGAACACCCCTGGCTATGTCCTTTATAACAACCTTATATCCGGTAGAATGAGCCTGAAGGACCTCAGGAGGCTTTTATAGCCAAGGCACAAGACATTCTTATATAGAATGATCCAGCTAGACAAGCTCCTTCTATGGACAGTCATTCCCTTCTTAACACCAGAGAACCAGACAAAAAAGTTATTCATCCACTCAGTGCTCTTTAGTTTAGTCGGTATAAAAGATAAATACCCCCTTGAGGTCCAAATAACTAAGCCTCTTCTCCCCTTCTTACAGGGAAGGGGTGAAGAGAGCCACACCGAGCATGATTGATTGCCCCACATGGAAGGGCAACACCACCTTAGGCAGAAAGGACTCAAACACCAGCTTGCCTGGAAAGGTGGTGGTAAATGGTGGTTGTAATGACAACGCCAGCAACTCACTGACAAGGCTCTCGGAAGTATCTGAACTTAAGGAGCCAGTCTTAAGGGTGAGTAACCCCAAAGAGCAATGGGTTTGAAAGGTGTACACATCACAAACCGTAAATACCAAATTAAAGTTTCACGGTGGCAGAGAAACGTATGTAAACCCATAAATAAATAAAAACACAACTGGTGACTTTGACAGGATGGGATGATCAGGTAAACGAAAGAAAGGTAAGAGGGCTGACAAACAGTATAATCGGAGTTTAACCTGCAGCAGATATGCCCAACGGTCCTCACACCAAGCCAAAAATGGTACCTATCCATCTGAATAGATCAACTCCATGGGCGGACGACAAACTGCGAAGATGAAATCCATTGCCTCCTCAGGCAGATAGATTCTGCTCAGCTGCTTCCATTCAGTCTCTACCTATAGAGGATTAGGTTGTGGAGGTTTGGGTGTAAAACTATGCTTTGTTGATTTGTATAGCAGGTCCCCCTGAAGACGCAGACAAAGCAGGGGGGTATATTTTCAGACTCAGTAGTTCAGAGTACCACACCTTCCGAGCCCAGTCAGGGGCTACCAGGACTTCCTGGGCCCTGTCCCTTGTGACTTACTTCAGGAACCCAGAATGAAACGGTAAAGGCAAAAATAGTCAGAAGAAGAAACATATCTCCCAGGGCACCTTGAGGCTGAAATTTTAGAGTGAAAAAGTCTCGACAAATAGCAATCTCAACGTTATCAAAAAGATGTACCCAAGGCACACCCCACTGGACGAAGAGGTCTTGAAATACCTCTGGGTGCAGATGCAGTTTGTGGTCTATTAGGTGATGTCTGCTGAAGTTGTCCACACTGGCATTCAGGAATCTCACCAGTGGTTGACAATCAAGTAAATCCCTTGAAGATCCAGTCAGCATCACAGGTCCAGGACCTCCTGTCACAGTATCTGTGACCTCCACACCACTCTGGTTGTTGAATACCATATTGTAGTCATGTTGCTCGTCAGAACCTGCACAGGGAGGCCCATGATGGACAGCAGAAAGGCCCAGAGAGCCAGCCAGATGACAGTCAGCTCCAGAAGGTTGATGTGCCTCATCTCTAGCAGAGATCAGAGGACTCTGCTCTGCACCTCAACAAGGTGGTCCTCTAGGTCCAGAGTTGAGGAATCTGTCACCACTGTGAGCTCTAGATGGGCCTTGGAGAACAGCCGGGTGCACCTCAGGTTGGTATCGACCATTGAAAGCTGTAAGGCACCCCCATTATTGAGCAAATTGAAGACAGAGTTTCCACTATAGAGCGCACATGTGCCAACAGGCATGAACCACCAACAGAATACATGAAGGCAGAAGACTAAGAAACTTCAGACCATCCAGCCCGGATCCTCAGACTGAGCACAAAACATTGTGATCATATACTGAATTTCCCAGACATGCTATAGGGGTGGAACAGCTTTGAATGCCAGTGTCCAAAACTGCCCCTATAAAGAGAATCCTCTGCACCAGCCTAGGATAAGACTGTGAATCGTTGATAAAGAACCTCAGGGAAGAAAGTAGCAAGATGGTCATTCAAAGGTGGTCCGTGATTGACTGTGGCAAGCGCACCCATTTTTGAGGTACAGGAAGACATGCACTCCATTTCTAGAAAGATGGGCCTTGAAAACCAGTTTTGCTATTTTTCTAGTGATTGAATAACACATTTATTAAACCGCCATGCTGATTAAACCCTAGTCATTTTGTATTTCAATATACTCATTTGCTTGAGTCCTCTAGCTTATAAAACACTCAGTGGCATTTCCATGCCTGGCACTAAGAAGCAAAAATTCTCAATTAAGGGAGCTCAGCATCATTTCAGTCTTTTTCGTTTTTCTCACGAGGTATAAAAGGTCTCTAAGGTAAATCAGAATTGATCACCAGCGGACATTTGCTAGCTCATTGAATGTATATGGGCCCAAATGAGTGTTGTATGTATAGAGCTGGTAAACTCCGCTGCATCATATCTAGTTTCAATTACTGTCTGTAAGTGACTCCCTAAGGAGGAATCATAGCTAGTTGGCGGTGGAAGCATCAGGGGTACAGGAAGATGACTGGCCATGCTGTTGGCCCTGTCCTCTGCAACCACCACACCCCCTGTAGCATCACAAGGGCTAGGCAGGCTGTCAAATCCGCCAAGAGGGCTGCCTCCGGCTTTAAGTTTAGCCCTGGGATTATCCTCTGAATATCAGATACGGTTAACCACCCCAAACCATAATCCACTTTGTTTTCAAACAGCCTGGAAACATTAAAATGCTGGTCCGTACATCCCCAGAGAAACCTGTGGAGCGCATTCAAACATGAGGGAGAATAATCAACTCAGAATCCGCAGGACAATGTACTCAGTGTGTGGTGTCCAGTCCAGCCTTGCCGCATCCCGTCTGTCGTGGACTGCCTAAGAAAAGGAATTTATGAATCTCCTTTATGGAGGGCGAGCTAAATTTTGCTCGCCCTGACCCAGAGGGTGTGGATGAATCTGCCCGAAAAGCAGACTGCATTATAAGATCGTAAAATCAAACCGACAGACAGCACAATAGGCCAGATGTACAATCAATAGGAACACCGATTTCCTGATTGCGATTCTCTCCAGATCGCAATGAGGAAATTGGTATTCCCAATGTATGAAACTCATTGAGTTTCATATAGAGATTCCCTGTGGGTCGCAAATCAACCTACCCCATGAATATTAATGAGATAGGTTGCAGTATGCGACCCATTAGGAATCACTGCAGTCACAGGGATGGTGGCCTCCTGGGGTCAGTAGATCATCATGTCTGCGATTGCTTTTTAATGTTTTTTTTTTAATGCAACCCGCTCTCCCTGAAGGAATGTTAAGTCTTGAGATAAGTCAATTGTGGATGAACTTTTTATATAACAAAGAAGTGTGTCGGTTGCTATTTTACATTTGCTATTGCATTTATTGCATGAGGTGATTTCTCCTTTAAAGTAAAAATGTTTTGAAATACCAATAAGAACAGTTGTTGCCGTTATAGAATCCCCCACAGACACCTGGAAAAGGCTGCACCTTGCTCCTCCTGGACAGACATGATTCTTGCAGGGTTGGAAGGCACGCTTCTAGGTGCTTCAGAACAGGTATACTATTCTGCCAGCAACAGACTAAGGCGCCGTCCCCTCACCTGAGACACCCACCATCCCTGGTTGCACAGTTATCCTCTGCAGAGCCCTCCCTTCATAGGCCATAGAGAATTTGGAACTGGCAGTGGCTCCCACTGCTATGTACCAAATATCAGATAGGATATGTAACAGTTTGCAACTGTAGGACCACTTTTACATGGCTCTCCTTTTCCACATGCCCTTTCCAGGCTGGTTTCCAGATACAGCCTTTGTGTAGTGTGATGATTCTCACAGCAGGGTAGTCTCCAACTTGGACCAGCCACATGACCGGCATAATGAGGTGTGAAGTTTCTGTATCAGGCTGTTATAAGCCAACCTAAAGAAGTAATCGGGTAAAAGCTAAAGGAGATGTTTCCTCACCTTGCACAACTTATTCTGCAATCCTACCTCACACCCAGGGATATCCTAAATAGGTCGCTCAGGTCTACATTACTCTGGCTTACTCACATACATGTACCACGCAAGCTACACAAACGGGCACACCACACACTGGAGATGTTAAGGCAAGGAACTGGGTAAGCACATAGAAGCAGCACTTTAGACATGATGGTCAGTAGGCTCCCACTCCAGGGACACACATAAAAATGTCTAGTCACATCTATGGATTTAGAAAGGATGGTATGCTGCAGCCATTGGGATGGCTAGAGATCTCTTTAAAAAAAAAAAAAGATTGGGACGCGGAGGTACGTTATACTAAAGAGTTCAAGGTCACTCAACAGTTTCCAATTCAGAGAGGGTCCGGATGGGTTGTATACAGGCTCCTTTCTTGTTTAATTTATATATTAACCTGGAGAAGGTACTAGTGGAGACCAAAGAGGACTTCTCCCAGGTGGGACGGCGTGGTCACGGACGACGCCATTCTCAAGGCCCGGACTGCGAGGGGGCTGCAAATGTCGCTCAGCTCCTTTGTTCAATTTATGGAAAATCAGGACCTGTTAGTTAACAACTCCAAATCACATGTGATGCAACTGGGACACAGTACAAGAAAGTCTTATATCTTTGAGGTTTGGTCCATCCTGGTTTCAAAGACCAGTGTTTTTTCCTACCTGGGGGTCAAGTTGCATGTAAACATGAACAGGGAGCCTTTAAAAAGCAGAAAGAAAGGGTGATATTCAACAGGCAACGCTGCTATCTTTAACTTTGGCTCTTGTTCGGGCAAGAGCCCTTTTGTACCCCCTTTTGCAGATTTATAGGGCCAAGTGCATTGCTATGGTGTCACATGGGATGGAAATCTGGGGTTATATGGCTCATGACCATTTACAAATAGCCGAGAACAACCTTTTGAGACGGCTATTAAGCGTATCCCAGGGCACTTCAACCTTCATAGTACATGAAAACCTTGGCATGGCCTATCTTTCTGACCTGTTGGCCTTCCGCCCCCTTTCACCACTTTAAATAAACAGATCTTAAAGGATTGCATTGCTCTTGACCATGCTCACCAGATCCCTTGGCTCAACTATATAAAGGAGTGTTTCATGAGCATGGGCAGAGCAGATTTCTTCTCTAACCCAGAATCAATTAGTAGGAAGAACTTGGGCTGGACCAAGAAGGCCGTTTATAGACCGCGGATACCAGATAAGGAAGATTGCAAGCTAAGGAAGTCCAGTATATGTAGGTTTGCCATTCTGAAACCAGTGCAATTCACAGAACTATGTCTCTTAAAGCTTTCTAGCTCTTACGATTGTTTACATTCTTTATCATTATCTCTCCCGTCTACACACGGAACAAGGGTCAGCGTCTGTCGCCCTGTGGCTGCGGAGGTAGGTCTCCACCGGATATGCTCCACTTTATAATGTTTTGTAGTTATTATGAACTACCGAAAAGACTTGCATCATCCCTATTTTTAAAAAAAGGCAAATTTTAGCCAGGTGTGTCCTGCTTTTACTTTTTTTTATTAATGCTTTCATGGAACATTGGATTTTATTTTCTTAGCTTTTTAAAGTCTGCTTGTAGTCTCGGATCCAGTGTGATTAATAGTTGAAGGTGTATCATGGCTGGACGGGACGTGATTATGGTAGCCCCTTTTTACCCTGTATTTATTTTTAATACTAAGTATTCTTATCAAAGCAGTGTCATATTCGTTAGATGTTTTATAGACATGGCGCATTTGTGTATATTTTATAAGCGTAACATTTATGTTTTTTTTTTTTTTGCACAAGCCGAACAAAGTATTGTTGTATGCTGCTACAACCGCTCAGTGTTAAAACCATGACAGAGAAAATAGTCCCCGGTCTCTCAATGAGGGCACACTTGGTGAGCTGCTCCAGATCAAAGGACAAGTCCATGACTTTACTCATGTCAAAGGACAGCAAAAGGTCTCTATAGACACTCGCCATTAGAGCAGTTCAGGGTCAAAATTAAAAGTCAGGCTGACCGTTACACACTGGTGGGCACTCTGGACAGGGGAACACAGCTGTACACTATGCAGAGGACATTCCCGTCCGAACACCATACTTACAAGCCCTAATAAATTAGGCAGCAGGATACCACTTTTTTTTTTTTTTTTTTTAACAGATTCCTACCGCCCTCCAACTACCCATGAAATACCTGCAACTTTTTCGATGCCTGCTGCTGGATCTCAATCAGTGTTACACTGGCATTCTCTTCTCTGGAAGCCGATGCATAAATAGTGTAATCTACTGTTCTAGTCTAAGACATGTAGGTCCAGTTTAAGGTTTAGTCTGCGCTAACAGAAGCGCACCAGGCTTTGAACCAATTGGGTCTGTCTCGGTCCTCTTATCAGCTTGTCTCCCATCCAACGGGCCTGTTGAGAGTGGAGTCGCCGATATGAGCTCTGTGGAGCAACAGCACATCTATTGCCTTACCAGGATTAAGCGCTAACACTACAATCAAAGCACAGTACGGGGTACTGGGCCCAGTTGCTGTATATAAGACACTGGTAAGAGACAGTTCTTCTGTGCTGTGACTTTATAATTAACGCTACCTGCCACACAATCATCTTCATTTTGTTTCTTTCTTTTGAGGAATGGGTCACCTAAACGTCATGCCATGCATTATATCTAGGGTGCACTGTCCCAGTTTGTGCTGAGGCACACCTTTAACTAGTTGCAACCTGTGCAAACATGGAGTGTGCCCAATTACAAATAATGCAGTGCCCCCAATGGCCGCTTCAGACGCACACCTGCCAGTCACTTTAACCACCTCCATGGGACTCCCTTTCCCCTCTTTCAATGTGCACCCGGTTGCACCGACTGTGTGCACCTCTTTCTGGAGTCAGTGTATTTCCTCTTAGACTCATGCCAGCGCTCTATGTGCATTATCTGTCTTACAGCAGAGGCAGCACACGCATCTGCAGCCCTTTCTTTATTATCAAAGTGGCACAGAAATCGGCAGGGAAGGAAAGTGAAATAGAGGCAGAGAGAGAAGCAATGAAGAACAGTGAAAAACCACCTGGAAATGAGAGACCAGAAGGGTAACTGAAGGTGCGCAACAGAGAAGCGAGGGACCCTCTGAGCAGAGGGAAGTCCTGGCAGGACTGAAGGTAGAGAATAAAGAGCAGGAGAACGGAAGACAGGCAGGACAGAACGAGAGGGGAGAGGCAGCACGGACAGAGACAGAAGGATCTAGGGAGGGAGAGAAAGAAATGAGGAGAGAAGTAAAGAAAATAGGCTAATGTAAATGAGAGGAGAGGTGAACAGCAAAAGATGGCATTCCAGGATACCACACCGCGCAGTCGTTCCTTCTCTTTTGATCCTATCCCATAACAGGTATTGTGACTGTGCTTCATGTCATCCTTGAGTCAACGTCATCACTAGACGTAACATCACATCACATCATTATGTTAATGAGTGGTTTCAGAACTTAAAGCCGTCCTCTTTTTGGTCGTTGAGAGTGGATTTGTCTGTTGAACATTGAAGATTCAGGAGCTGCAAAGGCAGCACATGACTAGACTTCTCGGATCTCAGTGGTAGCACTACCCTCGTCCTACCCAAAGATCTTGAGCTGATGAATGGTTTCATGACAGGATCTTTTCCCCTGGATAACCTGAATGTCAAGGTGTGCTACCGCAAGCCATGAAGCGTCAACACAAAATGACTACATTTTGGATGTCGAATTCTCACCTGAGAAATTTGCAACTAGAATTCAAAAAGAAGAATGCAAGCATGCCTTACTTTACAGAAACCGAGGCCACGTTTTAAAGGCGTGTTTAATGACAGCATGTTAGCAAAAGTACATGACCACTTAGGGTACAGGGGTAGTGGAAGCAAGGGCAAAATCTTAATCCTAAACACACAGTTTTACAGATATTTGGTCTTTCTATTTGATGGCTTCTTTTGTCTCGAGTGAAGCTTGTCTGGCTTTCACAGCACGGTTTAATTATTTTCAGAATATACAATTTAATGTTAAATATTTACATTAACAAGGAAAAACACATTCAGTAAATAAAACTAAAAAATTATTACAAACTACTTCTACTGAACACAACCAAAGACTAATGGCACATATTAGTTTTCCCCTACTTTACACAGAAAATATTAGTAAATCCCTCAATATGGGTGTCGGTAATGGGCCACAATATACAACTTATTTCTTCAGCCAGCTGAATTTTGTTTCGTAAGGAAACAAAGCAATGAAGGCCATCATATAAAACTCACTTCCAAAAAACATAAGTACACAATAATGTACACAAGCTAAATGCCCCTATGTACTGAAGGATACAAACACTTTACCTCCATTTAAACCAATATTAGGCATCCGCTCTTCCTGAAGAAATGATTGTTGAAGCACCAGCGGATGACTGAGTCTAAACCTGCGACTCCAGCAGGTTGAGTATTTAAGTGTAGTTAGACACTACGCATACAGCAAGCATTTACCGTTGAATGAACCATACAGGATTAAACTCGCTCACCAAGGATTCAAATCTTCTATGCGGACTTCTTCAAATGTTCCTGCCATCAGCGTAGGCCATGTCGTTTTAGTATGTGGCAACGAAAGCAGATGTTGAAAAGGGTGAAAAGTACCACTTGCTTCAATATGGCCCAACGAAGGGCTCTGGAAGGCGAGTGCGTTACAAAAACAACCAACTTTGCTTATTTTTGCCTGAGGAATTGTGTCCAGTACAGAGCGACACAAGTTTAAACATTTTCTTTTTTTACCATAGATGTATAGCTATCATTAATGGACAACTCTTTCTAACTGAAATGTTAGGACATCAAACGGCTGTGTTCATCAATTATTTAAAATGGTTGTCAAGAAACAGGAACATTTTTTTTTTCAGGTTCTTTACAAAACTTTTAATGTGTACATCTACAGAGTCCACTATGGCTCATTTGTGCCTGCTGCCTCTCCTCTTCATGGCAGCAGTACACTGGGGACAATACCACTTCCCTTTAGGAGCTTCAGACAATCCAACACAACCATAGTGAAACCACTCGATGGGGCACTGTAAAACAAAGCACAGCAATGAAGTACTGCAGTACAAACACTGTACTAAAACAATGAATGTTTGTTTTAATCAAACTTCGCATATAGAAAAACAGCAATGTACTTGAAATGCATGTAGAAAATGCTTTAAATGCAAGCCCCATATTAACAATGTTTCTAATGGATACCCTGTCCTCGCAAAACATTCATCGCTTCTATAGAATGACAAATATATACACATACAATAATACAATGTTGTCCTAGAAAGAAAGTAAGACGATGGTGCACCAACCTCGGAAGAAGCAACCTATGCCCACCAATCCTCAACCTTGAGCTTCCCAAAAGAGTGATCACTGAAAGACAAAAAATGCCCTAGCGGGGTCCTAGTGGACAGAATCTGAACGGTCCAGCACAGAAGGTGTTATCTGAAGGTGTATACCTTCTTCTAGCTTTAATCATTGACCGACTACTCATAGGGCAAGAGGATTCCAGAGAACATAGAAAAGAATAGGCACTGGCAAAGCCAGCAGGACTGGAGATGGCTGCCAACCGTTATCTTTGTAAAGGCTGGTTTTGTAATAGATTTTGAACAACTTTGTTGTTGGAAGAACTACTGGAGCCGCATCAATATATAAAAAAAAAACCTGTCTATAAGTAGAAATATTTATAAGCACAAAATGCCATAGAAGTCCCTGGCACTGAAGAACATTACTTGCGGATGTACACTTTGTGAAAAATTAGAATGCCATCACTTACAGTGAGGTTATACAATGGCTGAAGTACACTGACCCACTGCCCTATGTTCTACACTATAACAAGTGGAAGAAAACTGTGAAGGGCAACAACAGCAGAATAATGGATAAAGAGGGCCAGCTGACAGTCCAGATAAGTATCTATATATATATATATACATACATAACACACATATATATACATACATGTACATACATATACACACACAAAAAAAAGTTAGAACTAGAACTGCTGAATATCTATGGATTTGTGTGTGGAAAGTTGTGTTTGTGCAAATTGTGAACCTAACTATAACGTCCCTGTAACCTCTGTTTATTTCAGTGAATTTCTATATATTTTTTTAAATCCCGTGTAAGCCTGAACTCCGAGCCGAATTGTGGGACAGTAGACAAGCTAGAGAACCGGACTTTTACTGATAAGAGGCCCACTGAGGGTAATATAAAATGTTTTAATTGTGATGCATCACAGAATCAACTAAAGAGAAAAATTAAACTGAAAGGAACTACAAATCCCAGCAGACAATGCTGTTATTACACGTGTGAGAACCTACTAAAGGAAAAGGTAATAATGAATTGCAAAACGTTATGTCTTTTCAGTGAAACTGTGAGCTTTGTGAAGAGCCTTTATCAAGCAGCGAGCCTCCGAAACGCGCAAGACAAGAAAAAGACTCCAAAAGTCAAATGCCGGTTGCTGTGAATAAAAATAATTCCTTGAATTCCTCTACAGTGGAGTGTGTCTTCGAATTGGGGGTACTTTTGATGGATAATATGATTAAGGCAGGGCACCCTGCCGAAACACGTCATAGCCCTAGGTCTGCAATAAAAATTTGAAGGAATCAAACCCTGGATTGCTGTGTCGTGTTCTGGTGCTGAATATCTATGGATTTGTGAGTGTAAAGTTTTGTTTGTGCAAATTGTGAACCTAACTATAACGTCCCTGTAACCTTTGTTTTTTCCAGTGAATTTCTATATATATATTTTTTTTTTAATGCAGCGGGAGTGGGGGATCACAGCCTCCCTCCCCAGACCAATATATCTATATCTCCCTCTCTGTCTCTCTCGCTATCCTTCTCCCTCTCTCGCTATCCTTCTCCCTCTCTCGCTATCCTTCTCCCTCTCTCGCTATCCTTCTCCCTCTCTCGCTATCCTTCTCCCTCTCTCGCTATCCTTCTCCCTCTCTCGCTATCCTTCTCCATCTCTCCCTATCCATCTAAATATAGTACTTATCCAGTAAGCATCTGTTCTTGGCATGTAGAGCTATAGATTCACATGCTTTGCATACTCCTGCCATCTAGTGTTGGGTCTGGATGTTTGCAAGTTGTTTTTCTTCGAAGAAATCGTTCTTAGTTACAAAGTAAGTTGACTCCTCCTTTCAGTGATAGTGCGCATGGGCATCGACTCCATTGTTAGATTGTGTTTTCCCGCAAGAGGGTGAGAATGGAGTAAGTAAGTGTAGAATAGAGATGTCCATGTATATGTATAAAGGACAAGAAAGAACTGCAACAACTATATCTGCCAGGAGAGGCAGGTGTGCGCATGTGAATCTACAGCTCTACATGCCAAGAACAGATGCTTACTGGGTAAGTAACAATGCGTTTGAGGCATGTGTGCTGTAGATACACATGCTTTGCATAGACTACAAAGCAGTATACTCCCAAAGCGGTGGCTAACCTGTAGATGTTGCAGTTGTTTGAAACAGTGTTTAAAGTACTGCCTGGCCTACATTAACTTGTTTTCGTGCCAAGATATCTACACAATAGTGTTTGGTAAATGTGTGTGGCGTAGACCATGTAGCTGCCTTACCTATGTCAGCTAGAGGCATGTTCCCCAAGAAGGCTATACTAGACCCTATTTTGCACTCTAGGAGGTATGGATAAAGTTCTTTTAGCTTTAGCATTGCATGTTTGAATGCATTTAACAATCCATCTTGAGGTGCCAGATTTAGAGCGGAGATTACCTTTGTGAGATGGAGCAAATGCAACAAATAGTTGTTCTGTGAAAATCTTTTGTCCTTACTATGTAATACAATAAGGCCATTCTAAAATAAAGTGTGTGAAGAGCTCGTTCTGCTATTGAATCAGGTAGAGGAAAAAACACAGGTAATTCGACTGATTGGTTAATATGAAAAGCAGAAACTACTTGCTTCCATGAGAAATTGTAAATGACAATTATGTAAGGGTGCAAATGGCCCGTAAGTCTTGTAAGAACAATGTAAAGATTCCACACTGGTGCAGGGGGAATTTTGGTGGTATTACCCTTTTCAAGCCCTCAATGAAAGCTTTGATCACTGGAACTTTAAATAGGGATAGAGGCTGTCGGTTCTGCAAATAAGCAGCTACTGTTGCAAGGTGCAAACAAATAGATGTATATACCAGTCCAGTTTGCTGTAGGTGCAACAGGTAACAGATCATATTTTGTACAGAAGCATCTAGGAGGATTGATTTTGTTATTACAATATACAACATATCTTTTTCACTTTGCTGCATAACACGCTCTGGTAGTAGGTTTCCTTGCTTCTTTTAAAGTAGTCTAGCAGTAGATTTAACTAACCAAACTAGGACTTTAGGAGCCAGATAGCTAGGTTTAGTTCTTTGGGATTTGTGAAGAGCCTGGAGGCGAGATGCAGCTTTTGATGTGGAACTACTGACAGTTCCAACAGGGTGGTGTACCATGGTTGACAGGCCCATGTATGAGCTACTAGAATCAGTGAGGGATGTTTGCTTGAGCTTCCGAACCAGAAGGGGAATGAGTGGGAGAGGTGGAAAAGCATAAGCAAATATTCCTGGCCAGTTCATCCATAGGGTATTGCCTTTGGAGTGTGGATGTGGGAAACTGAAGGATAAGTTTGGGCATTTTGCGTTGTGGACTGTGGCAAGCAAATCTATTTGTGGGAATCCCCATTGTTGGAAGTATGTAAGGACAATTTGGGGATGAAGTTCCCACACATGAATTTGCTGCCCTTTTCTGCTGAAGAGGTCGGCAATTTGATGGTTTGCCCCTTGGAAGGTGTTCTGCCACAAGATAAATCTTGTGATGGATTGCCCAATTCCAAATGGCTTGAGAGGCGTGACAGTTGCAGAGGGTGCCACCCTCCACCCTGTTTTAGTACATTGAGGTCATGTTTTCCGTTCGGACTAGAACAGAGTTACCAATTGGGTGAATCTGAAAAGCTTTGAGGGCTAGAAAGACTGTTAGATGCTCTAGATAGTTGATGTGGAGACTTTTGTGCTTGTTGCTCCACAGGCCTTGTATTGCGATATCCTGCAGATGGGCACCCCAACCTGTTAGAGCAGCATCTTGTGTGAGCACAATCTGTGGAATAGGGTCGATGAAAGGACGTCCTTTTGATAAATAGTGGGTTCCACCACTGCAGGGAGCGATGGGTGGGGCCGTCTACCAACACTAGATCGGTTAGGTGACCCTGCGACTGATTCCACTGGCATGCTAAGCATTCTTGTGTGGCTCGCATGTGGAGTCTTGAATGAAGTACGATTGCGATGCAATACGCCATCATTCCCAGCAGTTGCATGAACACTCTTGCTGGTAATGATTGGTTGGATTGAAACTGTAGTATCATAGTCTGAATATTGTGAATTCTGGCTACATTGAGAGATGCTCGAGCTTTGATAGTGTCTAGCATGGTTCCTAGGTTAAATTGCGTCTGTAACGGATGGAGGTGAGATTTTTGAGCATTGATCGGAAAGCCCAGTTGATGAAGTAGTTTTATTGTGGTCAGAGTGTGGCTTAGACAGTTGTGGCAAGTGATGGCTTTGATCAGCCAGTCGTCTAGGTAGGGGAAGACGGGAACTTGTTGTCTTCGGAGATGAGCTGCGACTACTGCTAGGCATTTGGTAAATACTCTGGGAGCAGTAGTCCCTCCAAACGGGAGTACTTTGAATTGGTTACGTTTGCTTGATATCACAAATCTGAGATATTTGCGATGAACTGGATGAATTGGAACATGAAATTATGCGACTTTTATGTCTAGAGCAGACATACATCTCCCTTTTGTAAAAGTGGAAATACCAGTTGAAGGGTTACCATGTAAAAGTGCTCGGACAGAATATATTGGTTAAATTCTCTGAGATCCAGGATAGGTCTTTAGGAGCCACCCTTTTTGGGGATTAGAAAATAGAGAGTAAACCCCTGGACCCTGGTACTGTACTGAAACGGGTTCTATGGCTCCCTTTAATCAGAGAGATTGCACTTCCTGTTGTAGCTAAGATGTCTGGGGACAATTTGTGAGAGCGAGGTGAAACGTTTGGAGGATTGGTGGTAAGCTACAGGCAATAACCATGTTGGATAATTCCGATCACCCATTTGTCAGTTGTTATAGATTGCCAAATGGGGAGAAACTGTTGAAGGCTTCCCCAGACAGGTTAGGGAAGCATGGGAAAGACACTGCTTATTAGGGGAAGGGAAGTTACGGGGTGTGTTGCCCTTACCTCTACCCTTAGAGTAGATTTCTCTATATCCTCCCATAAAAAGCCTCTCGCGGAAGAAGACTGGTTATTACATTTGTAGTAGGAGGTACTCTGGTCTGAAGGTGTAGTTTTTGACCCTGCTAGGAAAAAAGAGTGACAAAATGAGCCTCTATTTGAAGGAGCTTGGAGCTTTCCCATGGACTTAGCCACTTCAGTATCTTTTTTCATTATCTCAAGTGCCTGATCGACCTCAGGACCAAAGATGTTTTTTACCAAATGGTGAATTCAAAATAAATTGTTGGACCTCTGGCTTAAATCCTACAAATTTTAACCAAGTAGGTCTTCTTAGTAAGATGCTAGTGTTGATCCCTCTAGCTGCCGTATCAGCAGCATCTAGAGCACATCTTATTGAAAAACTGGAAATAAGTTTCCTTTCTTTCACCTAGTCTTGTGCTTTTGCCTAGTGCTCATCTGGGAGATATTGGAGCTGCCTTATCTCATCCCAGTGTGCCCTGTCTTATCTGGCTAAAAGTCCATGCGTGTTTGAAATGCACCAATGGTTAGCAGCTTGAGCAGCTACGCGTTTGCCAGAAGCGTCTATCAATTTAGTTTTTTTGTCTGGGGGAGGAGCGTTCCCTGAGGTTTGAGAATTAGCTTGTTTGCGAGCATTAGACAGTACTAGGGAGTCTAGTGGCAACTGGCGCTCAATGAATCCTGGATCAGTTGGGGATGCTTTATATTTTTTGTCAACTCTAGGAGTTAAGATGCGTGCACGCACAGGAACTTTAAAAAAAGTGTCCATGTCTCATCATGCCTTTAAGCATGGGTAGTGTTTGTGACAACCTCTGTGTGGATCCTAATGTTTGGAACAAAAAACACTAAGGATTCTTCGTGTAACACCATTCCATGGTATTCTGCAGCCCTGGTTAATGAGTTCCTCATAAGATACATTGTCTTCAGGTGGAGATGGCTTGGCATGGTAAAGGTCAGGATCATTGTCCAATGGAGGGTCAATTGTGTAATCTGTCCATGGATCTACTGGTAGGTGTGTGTCCTCGTCATCAATATCATCCATGCCATGATGAGATTGTGGAGAATCCGGAGGTGGGAGAAGCTGGTGGTGGAGGGATGGTGGTGGTGGGTGAAAAGGAATGGCACCAACATTCCTCCATTTCAAGAGAATTTTGTAATGACTGTCCTCATCAGGCTGCTTGTGTTAGTGAGGCAGCTTGGACTTAATAGGACCAGTTTCTGGGTCGATATAAAGTCTCTTTTGCTTGGTATCCTCTTTTGGTCGGACAATGTCTATATATGACTCCGTCGAGATATCTTTTGGTTTCAGCGCAGACGTTTTCGTTGCCGAAATGGACTGGCCTTTGGGCGCGATAAGACAAACTGCCTTCGGAGCTGACATTTTTGTGCAGAAGATTTCGGCTAGGAGACCGGTTTGGACTTGGAACCAGATGGTTTTGGTTCCGAAGAGGATTTGTGTTGGCTCGGTCCAGAGCCGGGAGGCTTGACTGTGTGTTTCGGAGCCAAGCCTGAAGGTGGGGCGCTGGAAACGTTGTCTTGGTGCCGACCTTGGCCAGAGGTGGTGCCGAAGTCTTAGGTTTCTTGTGAGTGGGTGGATGGGGTAAGGGGTCTTCTGTACTCGCATCACCTTGTCCCTGCGGAAGTTCTTCAGCGTCGAGGTCTATCTCGAGCTCTGGGTCTGACTCGAGACACGGAAAAGGCCTCTTCCTCTCCCACCACAGATAGCCCCATTTTTTCTTGACTAGAGTCATCATAAAAGTTTTCTGGTGTGTCAGCCACACTTTGACGCTGCATTTCTCGACATCGAGCCCGACGATTGCAAAGAGTTTTCTGCGACCGAAACTATTTGCAAGCATGCAGTCTTCTTTGTGCTCCGGAGACAAGCACAAGTTACACACCTGGTGCGAGTCAGTGCGAGGACACTTTGCGTGGCAAAGAGGACAGAATTTAATTGGTGTCTGATCCATCAACGGAGAGCTGGACGGGCGCGGTTTGGCCCGAAGGCAGTCTGCGAAACTTTTGGATCTAAAGTAAATTCCGTTGACCAAAACGATACGCAGAGAGGTGGGAAACGCATCCGAAAACACAGTCGAGGGGATTGAGCACCGAGGGCAACCCGAAGAACGGTTTAGAACCGGAGGACAGCAAGACACGTCCGAACCCGCCGAAACAAAGTGAGTTGATGTACATGCGCACTATCATCGAAAGGAGCAGTCGCCTTAACTTGTGACTAAGAAAGACTTCTAAGAAAAACAACTTGCAAACATCCCAACACTAAATGCACTAAATGGCAGGAGAATACAGAAAAGTCAAAAGGGTATGATTTTGCAGATTCTTCTCCCCAGCCACGCTAGAAGAACCATTAACACTGACCGAGCTACATCAATCTCATGGGCAACACCATCTCCCAAAGTAACCATGCAATCTGCCTGTATCCACTGCCAGCTTAAGACTGGCCTCCATATCTTGTATCCTCAAAGGTTTCTGTAAAGGTTTCATCTTGCAAGATGGCCGGGTCGACGTGATCCACAACGGCTCTGCCGCCACAGCGCCTGTTTTTAAAGATAATTAGCGGCGAAAATTCAACTTAGAGGCAGGGAACGGAAGATTGACGGAGAGAGAGGAGAAGTGGCGACAAAGTCGGACCCCAATGCCAACGGCAGCCGAAAGATCCGAGCTCGGCGAGGAGACCGTGGCAACACGCAAGATGGTGGGGGCGGGTCACCTCATTGCAGTGTAACAGAGAGCACACGGGCAAAAGGATGCTAGCCCAGAGGCACACAGAGGGAAAGTGTAGGATCCCGGGTGGCACGGAGTCTCCTTCCACGAAGACGGACTCACCAGACTTAACGGCATGAAGCGAGGATCAGGGAGTGAGTGGCGAGCGGAGCCAGCAGGCAACGGAGAGTGGCTGTCTGGCCCCACGGCACCCAAACAGATAAGTGCTGCGTGCCAGTATGAAGGAGGGGTGCGGCAGCAGGGCAAGGAACTGTGCAGCGGCTGTCGCAGAGGAGATCGCTGTGTTGGCCTGAGGGTCTGGTCCAAGCGGTGAAGAGCACCAGGATTCACTCGATTGTGCCTGACCCTAAAATGGCATCCCCAGGATCGTAAGAGGGGCACAGCAGCAGCGGCAGGACAAATAAGTGTTAAGCGGGGCCCACGGAGGAGTTATATGTGCTAGCCTGAGGGTCTAAGCAAGACGGAAGCCTAACCCTAAAATAGCGGTCAAAGGAGTTCAGGCATTGCAGGCACCTTCGAGGGATGACACCACCCCCATCTCCACACTGTATTGAGAGAGCCTCTTGGGACAGAACTAGATCTATCCTACATCGAATATCAACGCAGCTGCTGCCTATGCTCGTGTCGGTGGTGGCTCATTGCTGCACCTGAACCTGTAATACAGATCCTGAAGGAAAGTGGCGATTGAGTACCGGAAAGCTGGAGATTGAGGCAGGCGTTTCCAAATATCACGGGACTGGTGCATGTGATGGAACTATGACGATGCCCTCCGGCGGAAACCTTATAATTTATACTGACCGCGGTGCTCGAGCAACATGGCCGATGCCCGGTGGAGCGGTTTTGGCAGCTATAGAGGATATTGACTTTGGTTTCACCCCCTTAGCCGTCACCTACCCAGCCAGGCATTGGACATTGTTTTATCTCATCTCTCGGCTGCGTTTCCTTTCCCTACGCCACCTCCTCCCTCCATGATCCTTGTGGCTGACTCCCCTTCCCAGCCCTACCTGACCTTGTTTTTTTTTCCCTACACCCCTGTCTCGAACCCTCACCACCCCCCCTCCCTCCTACCCTCCCTCATGCTCCAGGTAACTCTTATATGTTTTTCATTTTATGCTATAGTAACTGATGTAACTTTGTGCAACTTGTTCTTATGTAAAGCGCTCGGATATCTCCGGGTCTAGCCAGTGCTATAGAAAACTCTTCAAATAAATAAATAAAGCATGTGTATCTACAGCACACATGCATATCAGATATATATATATATATATATATATATATTATACACACACACACACACATATATTTCAGTGAAATCAAAAGGTGTTTTTAACAGAAGACCTTTATAAAAAAACAACATCGAAGACTCATATTCATATATCAGTCCTGAAAAATATACCAGCAAATATTTTTTGAGTACTCTAGGAAATATTGACGACTTTGTGCGGGGACCCCAGAGCAATCAAAATATCTCTTAAGCTGTCCTGCATTTGCAAACCTGCAAAGACACTTAAGAGACAGACAAAATAATACAGCCTAATAACAATAGGGCTGCACTGGCCAGCACTTCATCTGAAGTGAACACAAAAGCCAAAATAAAGTTTAAATGTCATTTTTATTCACATCTGACATGTTCCTTTATTGTATCACACTCCCTTCACCAAAATCCCTTCAAACAATAGAGAGGAAGGGGTGGACAGACAAGCCCTATAGGCTGTCATTATGTGTCTGCTAAAAGGATACCGTGCCTTTAAGGAACTCTCCAGAGACCCCCGGTATCCCACGATGCACAGCCAAAGCAAGTTTCTTTCAGTTCTTTTTGAAGGTGTATAACAACAGGCCTGATACTGTCAGTTTACTCCACCGGGGAGGAGGGAGGGTCGCTTATGACTATA
Organism: Triturus cristatus; assembly: GCF_964204655.1. NCBI lineage: Eukaryota > Metazoa > Chordata > Amphibia > Caudata > Salamandridae > Triturus > Triturus cristatus. The sequence continues at coordinate 1,121,015,393 of NC_140585.1, read as the reverse complement.
ACAGAGATACCCCTACTACAGAACTGGAGTTACAGGTAAGAAACTACTCCTTCTGTAGTAGGGGAACTCTGTGTATAGTCATAATCTATGAATAGAATGGCAAGCCCATCCCAACCAAGAAACAGCGGTGGAGTAAAAACCGAACACCAATAAATTACTGTGCAAACAAATTCCTCAGCGAAGCCTGTCCAACCTGCGCATCTGCCCTAGCATCAGAGTCCAGCAAGTAATGCTTTGTAAACGTATGGACCGACTTCCAGGTGGCAGCCTTACAAATGTCAGCGATTGGAACATTCCTAAGCAAAGCTGTAGTCGCTGCTTTGCCCCTAGTCGAATGCGCTGTAGGCTTACCCCCTAACGTCTTATTAGCTTTCTGATAACAGAGCTGAATACAGGACACGATCCATCTGGAGATGGACTGTTTCGAGGTAGCTAGACCAGTTCTTACCGAACCATAATTTACAAACAATTGATCCGACCTGCGGATGTCTTTTGTCTTATCTAGATAGAATTTCAACACTCTACGCACATCTAGTGAATGCAGAGACCTCTCCGCCGGAGAGGAGGGATGCTGTAAAAATGTAGGCAAAGTTATCATTTGATTTACATGGAAATCAGATATCACTTTAGGTAAAAACTTAGGATGAGTACGCATTACCACTTTAGAAGCATGGAATACAGTATACGGCTCTTGACAACACAGAGCCTGAATCTCACTTACCCTCCTGGCCGATGTAATGGCCACAAGGAAGGGAGCCTTCCAGGACAAATGCTGCAGAGAGGCCTTATGAATAGGCTCAAAAGGTTCCCTCATTAATCTGGACAACACCAAGTTCAATTCCCATGGTGGAGAAGGTGGTCTAACAGGGGGAAACACCTTACGCAAACCCTCCAAAAAACTTTAATCACAGGGATTTGAAAAAATGAGGTTTGGGAAGGGCCCTTTCTATACGCAGTCAAAGCTGCGAGATGAACCTTAATAGACTGAAAGTTAAGCCCAGATTGAGCTAACTGCAGCAGATGAGGCAGAATAATATCTTCTTTACAGGATGTAGGGTCAATGTCCGTTGCCGTGCACCATAAGCAGAATCTCTTCAACTTATAGGCGTACGAAGTCCTCGTAGACGGTCTCTTCGCCTCTTTCAAGATCTCCATACAGTCCTGAGGTAGGTTCAAGTGTCCATACTGTACTAGCTCAGGAGCCATGCTGCCAAACTCAAGGACGAGAGATTGGGGTGAACCATCTGTCCTCCGAATTTCATGAGAAGGTCCGGCCGACACGGCAGGCGCCGGTGTGGCAGAACAGACCGGTGAAGAAGGTCGGTGAACCACCATTGCCTCGGCCACTCCGGAGCAATCAGGATCATCCTGGCTCTGGATTGCGACAGCTTGATCAGCACCGCCGGAACCAGGGGAATGGGCGGAAAGGCGTAGAGAAAGCTGTTCGACCAGCTGATCCATAGTGCATTCCCCAGTGTCCCTGGTTGGTAGTACCTGGACGCGAAGTCGCGGCATTTGCTGTTTTCTGCCGTAGCGAACAGATCTATATCCGGAGTGCCCCATTCTGCGAAGACGTCTCTTAGCACGTCGTCGTTTAGCACCCACTCGTGATTTTCTTGAACGAGCCTGCTGAGCGCATCGGCTTGGGCATTCTGCACTCCCGGCAGATGGGTTGCCGTGATCGTTAGGTTCCTGGCCACCAGCCAATTCCAGATCGTCTGTGCCTCCCGAGACAGCGTGCGTGAACGGGAGCCCCCCTGCTTGTTGAGGTAATACATGGTAGTAGTATTGTCCGTCTGAACTAGCAGGGAGTTCGTCTTGAAGGAGGGATGGAACGCCTTCAGGGCCAAGTGTACTGCTCTGAGTTCCAAAAAGTTGATGTGGTAAGTCATCTCCGTCTGTGACCATATCCCCTGAATCTGAAGAGGGCCCGAATGCGCTCCCCAGCCCTGGAGAGACACATCGGTCACAATGGTCTGGACCGGAATATCCTTGTGAAAGGGAGTCCCCTTGCAGACATTCTCTGAGAAGCACCACCATTTCAGAGACAGTAGAGCGTGTGGGGACAGATGAATCGTGTCCTCCCAACGCCCCCGCCTCTGGTCCCATTGATCCTCCAGACATTCCTGCAGAGGCCTCATATGCAGACGTGCATTGGGGGTGAGAAAGATGCATGAAGCCATCGACCCCAGTAAAGAGGACACCGTCCTCACTGCAGGAGAGTGGGCTGAGAGGAGATGCAGGGCCTTCCCATGGATAGATAAGCGTCTCTCCTCCGAAGGACACACGCTTGCGTTCAAAGTATTGACTGAGGCCCCCCAAGTACTGGAGACACTGCACAGGGATCGGCACTGACTTCGTCATGTTGATGTGCAGTCCCAGGCGATGAAGCAAGGCAGCTGTCCTGTTGAAATGACACTGGGCTTCCTGGTACGTGGAAGCTTTGATCAGCCAATCGTCCAGGTATGGATACACAAACACTTTGTTCTTCCGCAAGTGTGCTGCCACCACTGCCATGCACTTGGAGAACGTCCTTGGTGCAGACTTCAGACCAAACGGGAGTACTGTATACTGGTAATGGTTGTTGCCTACCAGAAACCTCAGGAACTTGCGATGCTTTTGTGCGATCGGCACATGAAAGTAAGCGTCCTGCAGATCTATGGCGAACAGCCAGTCTCCTCGATGCAACTGAGGGTAAATCTGATGCAGGGACAACATACAGAACTTTTCTCTGCGGATCCACTTGTTTGCTTGACGCAGATCTAGAATAGGCCTGAACTCGTTCTTGTCCTTTTTTCTGACGAGAAAGAACCTTGAGTAAAGACCTTTTCCTTTTTGCCTCAAAGGAACAGTCTCTATCGCCTTCTTCTTTAACAGAACGTCCGCCTCCCACTGGAGCTCTCGCACCATGTAGGGAGGGCGCACTGGTGGGATCTGTGGAGGCGGGCTGGTGAAACGAAGACTGTACCCATTGCAAACAATATTCAGCACCCACTTGTCCTGAGTTATTGTTCTCCACTCTGCCAGGTAGTATTGAATACTCCCCCCACCCCACCGGAGCGGGTAACGGATGAGGGGGAAGTGACCTTTCAGGGCTTCGACCCGGCAGGGCCTTTGTTCCCCGACGAGGATTGCTGCTGTCCCCTGCCCCTCTGGCGCTTTTGAAAGGACTGCCTCGGGAACTGTTGTTGTTGCTGGTGTTGTTGTTGACCAGACTGACGCCCTTGGCCGCGTTGCTTAGAATAACGCCTGCCATAGGAACGGAATGATCTCTTCTGTTCCCTGGGTTTTTCCAACCCCACGGCCTTCAGGGTTTCTGCTTCGGCCTTCATGCGGGCCATTTCGTCATCCGCATGAGACCCGAACAACGTCGTGCCAGAGAAAGGTAAGTTAGCAATCTTTTGCTGCGCTTCAGGCTTTAGAGAAGTAAGTCTCAGCCAGGAATGTCTCCTCATGTGTACTCCATGACAGTACCCATGGGCCGCCAGCAATGACACATCCCCTGCTGCACTGATGATCTGGTTGGAGACCATCATGCCCTCATTCAACACCTCCTGGAAGTCTTCCCGTTTATCCCTAGGCAGGGAGTCAGCAAACTGTTGCAGGGAGTCCCATAATGATCGGTCATAGCGACCCAGCAGAGCGGAGGCGCTAGCAGCCTTCATAGTCGTGGCCAACGTAGAGCACATCCTCCTCCCCAAGGAGTCCATCTTGCGACTCTCCTTATTCGGAGGAGCTGTTGAAGAGGGCGACGTGGAATGTTGTTTCCTAGCCGCAACCACAATGACAGCGTCCGGGGGAGTGTCCACCCTGAGGAACGCCGGGTCCGAATCAGGGGCCCTGTACTTCTTCTGCAACCTTGAGGGAGCAGACTTCACCATGGCTGGCGTCAAGGAGACCTCCATGGCTGGTTCCTCCAGACCTGGAACCAAAGGGAGGAGGGGGCGTGATAGATGCGCCTTGTGTAATGTCTCGAATATCACAGAGGTAGGGGGAACTGGTACTGTCACTGAGATTCCCAATTTTGCCGCCCCTCTCATCAGTACATCTTGGAAAGCGGCAATATCATCCACTGGCGAGATTCTAGTAGGCGGCGTTTCCGACAACGTGGGGGAAAGCCGTCCAGTGCCAGAAGAGTCCGTATACCTTGTGTCTCTGGATCGAGATCTATACCTCAGTCGTCCATGCCTTTGAGTGGACGATCTGTGTCTGCTCCGTGACCTCCGGCGAGATCTAGAGCGCGATCTCAGTCTGCGTGGGGTCTTAGGAGCCACTGGTAGTCGAGGAGAAGGCGGGAGCTGTGGTACCGGAGGCGGTGGTAGCGCAGGTGGCGTAGGTGGCTTAGGAGGCGCCACTGGGAGCCGGGGGTCAGGTGGAGGAGGAGGCGTAGGAGGCTTCTGAGGCAGTGGCAGGGGGTCCACTGGAGACTCTCTCCGTCCATCACCCCTTGCAGGAGAACCCGGACTAGCTCTGTCCGGACTTCCGTCCACCCTTCCCTTCTTTGCGGGTTTACCCCGTGAGGAGGCTGAAGCGAACAAGGGAGAGCGTCCTCCTCTCCTAGATCCAAGACTGGATATCGTAATCACCGAAGAAGCGTCACCAGGTGATCTCGTCCCAGACGTCGAACTGTGCGTCGACCTCGTACGGCTTCTCCTCGCCGTTGAACGCAAACGGCGTCCCCTCGACGTCAAACGGCGACCCCTGTCTTTCCTCGACGTCGAGCGCCTTCGTCTCGACGGTGAGCCTCTCGACGTCGACGGTGAGCGATGTCGCCACGACGGCGCTCTCCTTTGCCTCAACGTCTATCTCCTTCGTCTCAACGGCCTTCGCCGGTGTCTCTGCGTCGATCTATGAGTCGACGGCGAAGGAGACGACCGGGCTCGCCTCGAAGGCGAGCGGCGCAGTCTGCGGGGCGCAGTACGACGTCGATGGTGTGTCGACGTCGACTGTGAAGTCTTCGATGGCGACCTAGTCCCAGGTCTCGCCGGCCCCTCTCTCGACGTCGAACGTCGAGGACGCCGAGATCCAGAGCCCTGGATCGACGGCGAACACACCGGTGCTGTACCTCTCGCCGTCGTCGTCCTCGACGTCGAACGGGATCTTCCGGCCGGTAGGTGTCGTTTCTGCTCCTTTTTCTGCCCGGAGGTCCCTCCAGTGGCTGAAGCATGGGCAGAGGATGGGGAAGGAGATCCTCCATGCCCAGAAGTCCCACCTGTTCTCTGCTTCTCCTGTCCCTGCAGGCGAATCTTCTCTCTGTCCCTTAGGGTCCTCTTGGAGAAGGTCTTGCAGATGTCATATGTAGCAGGGACATGTGAAGATGATAAGCAGAGAATACAGACATCATGTGGGTCCGTCTTGGCCATTTTCCTCCCACACTCAGGGCATTTATCAAATAAAGACATGTTAAGTAAAATAGAGTGGGTCAAACTGCACCCAACGACAGGAGGCAGCAGAGAAAGGCTCTAGACGTCGTATGAACAAACTTTTATCTTAAAAAAACCAATTTAATTTTTACCCAAAAGGGTAGAGCTCAATCCTCCCGGGTCCTTCTAGCAGGAGCCGGAAAAAAGAACTGAAAGTAACTTGCTTTGGCTGTGCATCCTGGGATACCAGGGGTCTCTGGAGAGTTCCTTAAAGGCACGGTATCCTTTTAGCAGACACATAATGACAACCTATAGGGCTTGTCTGTCCACCCCTTCCTCTCTATTGTTTAAAGGGATTTTGGTGAAGGGAGTGTGATACAATAAAGGAACATGTCAGATGTGAATAAAAATGACATTTAAACTTTATTTTGGCTTTTGTGTTCACTTCAGATGAAGTGCTGGCCAGTGCAGCCCTATTGTTATTAGGCTGTATTATTTTGTCTGTCTCTTAAGTGTCTTTGCAGGTTTGCAAATGCAGGACAGCTTAAGAGATATTTTGATTGCTCCGGGGTCCCCGCACATGGGCGGGACTATTCATAGATTATGACTATACACAGAGATCCCCTACTACAGAAACGAGATTAGCAAAAGAAATCCTAAAACAAGGTATTCTCCTACGGAGCCCACATCCATATGGAGCAAAAAGATTCCCCGTTGCTGCTGCCTCATGCTTAACTAACTGTGAAATTGCAATTCTTGTAGAAAGCCTGCTCCATATTCAGGGCCTTAAGGGCCTCTCCCTGGACGACCGCCCAGGGCAGCATCTCTGAGAAGAATAGCGATTGTTGAGAATCAAGCAGACACGAAGCACCAAAACCAAGGTCTAGAACCTTCAAAGCCTCTAAATTAGGCTCTACTGCCAAAACATTTGCTAATCCAAGGAATCCTACTAATTCACACCTTCTCCTCACCTAGGAGATAAAAGAATGCCCTTATATTAACGGAGAAGTGGATTCCTTGCACAAAACCAACCTCAATCCACTCTAACCAGAGGTTACCAATTCCCATACTAGGTCAGCTGCAATTCTATCATGCATAATAACTTATTTTTTTAACTCATTGTGCCGGCAAATACATCTCACCTGTTTCCTGAGAAGGTTAGTGAAATTCACTTCTGTGTCTCTCACCCAATTCCTGGACATTTTAGATTTCAACTGACCTCAAAGCCCAATTTTGATTTTGTTATTGAGTGACTAAAGAGAGCCCTCTTTAGCTCTTAGGATACTCTGTGTTTGTGTGTTACCATTTCTGGTTAGCGGTTATTCATCCCTGTGCCATTTTTATTTCTAGATTTGTAAGCAATATACTTGACGACAGGATGGTTTCTGCCTCGTATGGAAAAAAAAGGATGAAAACCCCATTTTTTAAGAAGAAAAAAATGTGCTTTTTAGATTTTGGTCTTGCAAAATGTATCCTTTAGAGTTGCGTTTATTTTATTTAGATTGTTGATGAGAGTGCATGAATAAAGGTTGTTTAAGATTATTTGAAAACATGACAAAATATGTCAAGTGGTGTTTATTTACAAAAGACTGTCCAAACGTTTTACTGTACAATCAGTTCTCCCGTTTACATTCAGCTACAACTATTTTGAATTCTTCCCAAGTCTAAAAAAGGAAAACAAACTAGGCATTCAATATAAGGATGCGTGATATAATGGTTCATGGTTCTTGGCTGGGAAAAAATATTTTGCTACAAAAATACTAAAATCTTTGTGTCTGCTAGAGCGAGCGAATACATATAACATATGATAGTTGCAATTCATTGCTATGTCCTTCAAAATTATACATTTATACTTACATCCTGATTATCACAGCCAACCATTTCTCCATATGACACCTATTAAAATAAATGTCACAATTAAAACACAACAACATTTTAGTACATGTGGGGATAAGATTTAAATATACATTTAAAAAATGGCTTAAGAAATAACTTGCTACCTCCTTACAACTAGAAAATGTACGCCCACATAGTAAGAAAGGTTACTTGTAACACATAGTCTGATCACCAACATGGATTATGCAAGTGTTCTACAGAATTTGGAGAGTATCTTCATTAAAAAGTAGAAAATACTCGCCAGTAACTCCTACTGCCATCCTTCAGAATCACTGAATGTCAGCTTCTGGACGAGAGGAGACTGGCGAACTATTGAGCCCCATAAGAAAAGCCAACTGAAGGCATATGCCACATACACCAGGTCCAACAGCCAACAACTTGCGCCGTATCCACTTTGTGTTTGTTACACTGTAGATATGTAGACCGAGGAGGAATGGCAACAACTACAAATTGTGTTTATTCCTACATCTCACCCGCATTTTTGACAGACTTGTGGAAATACTATAAAACATCAACAACTAAAAAGGAAGGATAGCACCTATTACAATACTCCAGAGATACAGTAGAAAAGGTTTCTGCAGCAATGGCTGGTATAAATGGATGACCCACTCAAAATGTCTGTCACTGAATTATGAGGTGAAAAATGCCTGTGCTTCTACTTGCCAAAGGCACTGCCACATAGGACCTTCACAGCTCAGCTTTATCATACAAAATTTTTGAGTTGTGACTAATGTACAAAGTAACTAATTAAATCATTTAAGCAGTTTGCTTTCATGGATTACATTTTGGCTGCATAGATCCGCAAGTTCTCTTGCGAAAGATTTAGAGAACTGAGTACACTCGGAATCCAGCCGGAATGGCCAGCCGGTTTCAGTTTCGACCGACTGCACTGTAATGCAGCGATTGAAACTGAAACCGCGATGAGGCTTCGAAAGCATCCGACCTGCGGTCAGAGGCTTTCCAACTCTCATCAATGTGGGCCTATCTCTTCAATAAAAGCCTTTCTCTGCTTTCCATCGAGGTTTCCTGCAAATTGAGGAACCAAGTTCAAAGGCATAGGAATCATTCACAAGGTCTTTCAGGCTAAAGATGGGAATCATAATAACACTAAACCACAAACCAAATAGGGTAATGACTGACCGTCACAACCCGCTTTTGTTTTGCCATGGTTAGCAGGATTCTCTTCCCCACCCACTTTCTATTTAGTGACCTGACCATCTTTTTGCTTGAATAGGCAACCAGATCCATATCCACCCTCATTAGCACTGCCTGTTACTATAAGAAATTTCATTCAGCATCCATGATGTTCGACTGCTCCAACTGGAATGTCTACAAGAAGCAATGCCATGCCTGCTTCCACTGACACTTTTCAGCCTCATTCTCCGTCAAAATCATGGCCCAGGGGACAACTAAAATTGCTTTAATTGTGGCAGAAAGGCTAAACGTTGAACTATATAGAACTATCTTGGAGCAATCAGTAATAAGGCATATGTTTATTAAGACAATGCTGAGAGAATTATTTGCTTACTTTTTAACGCTCATAAAGTTTACTACTCTGGAACAAAGACATGGCTTTTTCAAGCTTAAGACCCATCATTTCTGTAATCGGCAAATAACTTTAACAGACGAGGATGAAAAAGTCTGAGGCTCTTAATAAAGGTAACTTGCACTAAAAACCCAGAAAGGAAACTTACAATTTTTCATGTAAGCATTAACCACAAACATTCTAAATGTAGATTTTGATGCACAAGATGCAGTTGCGGTTCAGTTGAAGTTGGTAATGCTTGTATCCGAAAAGATACCACATAACAGGAAACCCGTTTTTTCGAATTTACCGTACCTGATTACAAATACAGTAACGTGGCTCATTTGGATCATATGTCCAGTCAACTTGGTTGTTGGAATCAGATTCTGCTATTGTTGCGGTCTGCTGAGACAGTTCATGTGCTAGAGCAGATGATGAAGAGCAAGAGGATAAAGAGGAGGAGGAGGAAGAAGAGGACGATTGCTGACTTGAAGACTTGTTGGTGTTTCTGAAAAACAAAACGGTTTCTTTATTATAAGCTTCAAAGTTATGTTATATATAGACAACACTCTAAAGTTACACAATACAACCAGATAAAATACTTGCCTGCATACTGGGAAATGGTGACTAGATGGAAAATAAACTAGATAGTTACAAATGACAATAATATTGCACTGCGAGTCCATTCTATAGGACCATGACCATCAAGCAGTCCGGTCAAACATTTCCCAACAATAAAGTTCACTTTTCGGTGTCGAACATAAGCAGCATACTTGACTATTGAGGACGTCAACTGTAAGCCCACAAATAGCCCATTATGTGACCACATTTTTAATTTTTTTTTCCTCCTAACAGATTTCATGTATGTACTTACTGTAATACCTACCTGAAAACTTTGGTGTGTAGGCTGTAGTGCTCTATGCTTAACCTGATTTTTCACAAATTTTGCAAATAGTAGAGAATTCCTTGAATCAATGCTTGATGAGGTTGTTTGTCTCTACTTAGAAGTGTACAGAGCTTAGCCATTTTGTGGCGCAACAAACTTACACTATGCCTACAAGCCTCCCGCCAAATGATCATACACTCTCAAAACATTGAACGCATTATGAGAACAAATTCCGGAGGACAATGATGATACAAAGGACTACGTTACATGTGAATTGGCTTGATGGGTATGATACATGGACTACTGTACAGCATATGGCACAGTTGGTTGTAAAGTTTAGGGGCTGATGTTCACAGACCTGAAAGTTTTTTTTTTCTGTATTATAAATGTCACATAGAAGTCACCTACCTGAATGCTATCTTATTGATCAGTCTGTATTGTACTTCTCCTGTCAGAAATGTGATAATTTTATCTGACTACTTAATAAAAATGGGTTTTTGAAAGAAAAAAAAAAAAAGTTGTACGCATAAAAACTAAGATCTCAGGTGCCAAACCGCAACATTCATTGCCTTGACGTTTGTGTGTTGTAGTTTCCCCTGATCTAGGGTTAAAAGGTCTGCTCTAGGAGTAACTTCTTGTGTGAGTGAATAGACATGTCGGGTAGCACTGAATATCACGGTTACCTCACCCATGTTACAGCAATTAGAATGAGTCTCAGATCCATGTCTCAAATTCTTCACTAAAATCAGAATTAGTGATGGAAAAGCATTGGCAAATTTTACTGACCAATTCATCCTTAAAAGATCGCCCATAGACAGCGTATGTGGCTTGGGATACCTGGAGGCACAATTTGGGGATTTTGTGTTTTATGGAGTGTTAAACCAACCAATTGTGGGGGTACCCAGTTTCCGAAAGCACTGCTGAAGAAAACAAGTTACTTACCTGTAACTACAGTTATCCAGTATTGGTATCTTGCATAGATTCACATGAATCATTCTCTGTCGCCGAGATGGGAGTCCCACGGTAAAATACAAAAGTAGTGCCATAAGTAATAAATAGGCCAAAAGAGGCCAAAGGCTATATCTTAGTAGCCTATCTATGTCCTTGTAGGAAAAGGACCAAAAGTCAGCTCCAACCAATCAGCACCCTCTAGAACACTCCCAACAGAAGCAGTTCTCCTGAGATTTTCCAAGCACAAGTGGGACGTAAATATTCCTAAAATCACTGAGAACCGGTTCCATGGGGAGGAGGGTGGGTGCATGTGAATCTATGAAAGATACTAATACTCGATAACTGTACTTACAGGTAAGTAACTTGTTTTCTTATCCAGTATTGGGGTATCTTTCATAGATTTACATGCCTGAATCAGAATAGCAAACAGTACCCCAATTGTACTGTTGTTAGAGGATGGTGGGAGACATGTAATTTAAAACTCCCAATATACATTCACAACCTTGAAACATTGCAATACCAAAGCATAAAAGCAATAATCATATTAAAAGATAGTTGATATCAGCATGAGAAACGTATAAATTGAGAAACATAGGAGCATGAACACTGTAAGCAATGTAACAGTAAAGAAAGCTAATAATAGACAAGCGTTAAAGAAATGTAAAGAATCTGACCTTAGTGAAAGATGGCGTAACACAGCTTGTCCAACTGCTGCATCCTCCTTTTGTGTAGATTGGAGGCAGTAGTGTCTTGTAAACGTGTGGACATTCTTCCATATCGCAGCAGGGCATATCTTGTCCAATGCAACTCCAGCAAACAAAGTTGTAGATGCAGCAACAGTTCTGGTGGAGTGTGCTTTAGCTTTCACCTTGAGAGGTTTGTTGCCTTTTTCGTGGCACAACTGAATGGCAGATGCGACCCATCTGGCTATTGTGGCTTTTGTTACAGCTGTTCCATGTTTTCCTCGACCGCAGGCCACTAACACTTGATCCGTCTTTCTAATATCCTTTATCTTTTGAAGATAAAACTTCAAACACCTTTTTACATCCAATGAACGCAAGGTCCTTTCAGCTGGACTGGATGGATTCGGGAAGAAAGTTTGTAGCATTACTGGTTCATTCAAGTGAAATTGTGTGGGCACCTTTGGGATGAATTTAGGATTCGTCTGCAGGATTACATAGTCCTGTGTAAAACGTAAGAATGGTTCTTTGATCGTAATAGCCTGAATCTCACTAACCCTCCTTGCAGAAGTAAGAGCCAGCAAGGGGGCTACTTTCCATGTGAGGTATTTGAGTTCTGCTTTATGGACCGGTTCAAATGGTCGTCACATCAGTTGTGCTAAAACCACATTGAGTTCCCACTCCGGAGGAGGCAAACGCACAGGAGGGAAAGTGCGAAAAAGTACTCATGAATCGTTTTACTAGCGAAGACGAACATAAAGAAGGAAGCTACGGAGATTTCCTGTACCTGGAAAGAGCAGCCAGGTGAACCTTGACTGACGAAAAAGTGAGTCCAGGCTTGGCCAGTGAGAGCAAATAAGGTAAAATCTGTTCAGCAGGGGCTTGAACTGGATGAACATTATTGGTTTCACACCAACAAAATCAACTATAAGTTTTGATAGTGCTCTCAGCAAGGGATTTAGACAGTATGTCCAGACAGTCCTGTGAAATATTGAGATCTTTGAACTCTAGGAATTCAGGAGCCATGCGTGCAAGTGCAGGGATTGCAGATACGGATGAACTACCTGACCCCTGTTTCGTGATGACATGTCGTTGTTGGATGAAGGCGAATGGGTCTGTCTTGTGACAACAGAAGAAGCTCCTGGAACCAATACTGTCTGGGCAGACGGGGTGCAATCAGAATCCGACATCAGCCTTCCAGTTTCAACTTTGACCACCCTGGGGATTAATGGATGGGGGGGGGGGGGGGGGGGGGGTGAGCATAGGCATAGATCCCGGACCATCTCATTGAAAGGGCATTCCCCCTTGAAACTGGCCGAGGGAAGCTGCTGGCGTAATATTGGCATTTCTTGTTCTCCTGCGATGCAAACAGATCAAGGGCTGGTTTGCCCCATGTCCGAAAGATCTTGTTCACCTGAGTTTGTTTTAACTCCCACTTGTGGCAGTCGGATTGAGACCGGCTTAATGAATCCGCTAGGGTATTGTGCAGACCCTTGACATGCTCAGCCTTCAAGGATATTCGTGGAACGTTGTCCATTCCCACAATTCTTGCGCTTCCTGGGAAGCGTCACGGACCTTGTTCCTCCTTCTTTGTTTATGTAGTGCATTCAGGTCGTATTTTCGGTACGGACCAGCACTGAGGAACCTGCTATCCTTGGAGGGAAAGCCTGAAGAGACAAAAATATGGCCTGAAGCGCCAAACTGTGGATGTGTTGCTGTTTTTGTATCTGAGTCCACTTTCGCTGGATTTGTAAATCCTGCAGATGACCTCCTTATCCTTCCATGGAGGCGTCTGTTGTCAATAAGAAGTCCGGGATGTTTTGCAGAAAGATGAGACCCTGGCCAAGATTTGCTGTTTGGGACCACCAAAGGAGTGAGTCCACCATACGTGCAGTTATTTGGATAACATCCTCGAAAGAACCCAATGCTTGTTGCCATTGTTTCTGTAACTCCTCTTGAAGAGGTTTCATTTTGAGCCGCGCTTAAGGGATCAAGTTGATTGCTGAGGAGCACATCCCTAGGAGCGATTTGAATGTTCGAACAGAAACGGACTTTCTTTTTTAAATGGTTGTCGCTAATTTTTGAATGCGCACTTGACGGTCTTGAGACAAGAATGCTTAGCACTGGACAGTGTCCAGGGATGCTCCTAGGAATAAAATGTTCTGAGTTGGAATCAAATTTGATTTGCCCTTGTTCAAAGTGAGTCCCAGCGTATTGAACAGATGGAGACTAGTTGTTGTGGCAATATTGGCTTCCTGCTCAGACGGAGCTTTGAGCAGCCAATCGTCGAGGTATGGGAAAACTTGGATCCCTGGGGATAGTAAAGCCGCTGCTACTGGTGCTAAGCACTTGGTGAAAATCCGTGGCGCTGCTTTTAGGCTAAACGGGAGCACCTTGAATTGATAGCGGGTGCCAGCCACTGTGAATCGTAGATATTTTCGATGGATAGGGATATGAAAGTACATGTCTTCCATGTCCAGAGAAGTCATGAAAATCCCTTTGTTTAAGCATCCCAGAATATCGGAAAGTGTTACCATCAGAATGTTTGCTTTTTGAGAAACTTGAGGTTTGCGGACATTCAGAACCGGTCGCCATTCACCTGACTTTTTGATTAGGAAGAAACAAGAATAGAAACCTGTTCCTCTCTGTGTGGATGGTACTTCTTCTATTGCTTCCTTGAGGAGCATGATCAAGACTAGTTTGCGCATTAAATGAAGACGAGGGGGAGGGGGAGTGTGTTCGCTTACGGCCTCCCGGGCGAGAGAAACCAGCCGTCGATGACTGACGGTAAGACGACTGGTATTAAGACTGGCGATATTGAGGCTGGTATAGACGATACTGTTGATTCGACTGATAGCCGCCCCGATATGTAGAGAATCCTCGCCCTCTGGCTCCTCCGAAAGGTATACGTCTATATTGCAGAGCACCTAAAGACTTTGCGGTGTCCGTGTAATTTTTAATTGCTAAAAGAGCATCATCAATATGTTTCCCGAACAGTGAATCACCATCGTACGCCATGTCCAGGATCTTCATCTGAACCTCTGGTCTGAAAGTAGTCACTTAAAACCAACCCTGGCACCGAAGAACTGCTGCCCCAGCCTATTGCCGAAGGCTCGTGTTGGCAATGTCCAACGCACAATCAATTGTCTCGGATCGCAGCTCGCTCACCCTCTAATAAAATCTTTCTGGCCTCCTCTCTTTGTGCCTCCGGGATAAGATCTACCAATCCCGCTATATCATACCACATTTGACGGTTATAACGGCCAATGATTGCCAAGGCATTAGCAGCTCTAAATGTTGCCGCTGCCATAGAAGAGAATTTCTTCCCCATAAGGTCCATGCGACGTCCCTCTTTGTCTGGAGGAGTGGTAATAGGTGTTGCAGGGCTTTTCAAACGCCTCTGTGCAGCCTGAGATCTGACCGAATCTGGCCTCGGGTGTCCTACGAGGCAAGATGGACTGTTCTCTGGAGCACAGTATTTTTTCTCTATACGAGGTAGCACCGCCGGTATGGATGCTGGCGTCTTCATGATTTTCACACCCTCCTGCCAGATGTAATCGATGATAGGAATAGAGCGTATGATTTTTCTAGTATCTTCCTTAAAATCAGCCAAAAAACTGTTTGTTTGACAGTAATAGGGAGCTGGAACCTGGTGGCCGCTCACTGCATCAAATTATGAAATCCTCCAATGTCTTCAGGAGGAGAATCAGAGGGTAAGTGCTGAGGCAGAGATGGTGTTTCGATTATATAATCGTGACAAGGATCTGGTGCATTCGCCTGTTTAGGCAATTCGCCTTCCTCAACTCCTCCATCCGAGGAGGAAGTGTCTTGGTGTCCAGTGTCAGGTGGACCTTGTGCATGACCTGGTGTACTAGGTAGAGTAGGCTCTGGAACAGGAACCTCTACTTGCGGAAGTGGGTTTCGGAATTTGGTGAGGAGGAAATCTGAAGATAATCCGGCAACATAGCCTGTAGGTCTTGAATAAGTGCTGGAGGAAGATGAGCCATTTCTCTATGACGTGATTCCTGCCTGTGATGGAACTGATAGGTATGACGTGGAGCCATCTATTGTTCATGATAATAATGCTCTTCCTGGTAATTATCGTCATAATCAGTGTCTTGGCATTTAACGTGGAGCTCAGATGGATTGTGATCTCGGTGCCGATCTTGGCCCGAAGGCAGAGGTGGGACTGGAGCCTTTTTCTTGGGCATATTTTGGGGCAGGGGAGTATCATTACTCACGGGACACTGACCCTGCGGAATTTCTTCTTCCATGTTGGAATCGGCTTCGGACACGGAGTTGTGTTCCTCTTCTTCCTCGGCTCCTTGTGCATCGAAGACCTTGTGGTCAGATTCTTCTCCGAAGAGATCCGGAGCGTAGCCCCTATAATGCTGGTGCATTTCGTGGCGTCGAGCCCGGCGGTCAAAGAGCGTCTTTTTGGATCTAAAAGATCAGCATACGTCGCAGTCTTGTTTGTCGTGTCCCGGGAACAGACACAAGTTGCACACTTTGTGCAAGTCAGTGCGCAGGACAGAATGTAAATAGAGTCCGTTCCATCGACTGCAAGCTGGACTGACACAGCTAGACCCAAGGGTCTTCGACGAAGCTTCCGATCGAAGATTTGAGTCAATATGATACGCAGAGAATGGGTAACGCGATCGAACAACAATACCGCCAGGGTAGTGGATTGCACACCAAGGGGAACCCTAAAAACTGTCGAACCAGAGCACTGCAATTCATGTCCGAAACCCGATGGCGGAAAAAACAAAAAAAACAATGGAGTCGATGCCCATGCGCACTATCACCGAAAGGAGGAGTCACCTACCTCGTGATGGAAAGACTTCTTCGAAGAAAAACAACTTGCAAGCATCCAGACCCACTATTAGATGGCAGGAGTTAGCAAAGCATGTGATCTACAGCTCACATGCCTCGAACACACGTCTGTTACCAATGTCAGATTAGTACAAAGTCTCAAGTCACTGAAGTACCAATATTAGTTCAGGACCTAACTGATTGGGATTTAGTTCAACTTGATAGACACAGCAGAAGGGCCAAGTTCACTTCAGAATCCAAAGTGTATGTAAACTATATTGGTCCCCTATCTCTTGATCTACCATTCACTGGCAGTTTTCTAGTGGAAAGGATATTTAAAGGAACAGGGGGTACTTAATAGCGTTGCTGGTTTCATCAGTTCCCACTGGAAACTGAATTTAAAATTAAGGCTGAAGAACAAATGAAACAAATTATTAATAAAATAATATTATCGGTCCATAGATTTGGGATATCCTTAGGGGGTGTGAAGGGAGACTGCCCCCAATCCTTCAAGGACTCGTCTGTGGGGAGACGAGCACCATACAGATGTGTGGTGCGGCAAGCATAGTGCAGTCTCACCCTCTCAGATAGGTGACCTACAGCTCCACAGCCCACAGAAATATCTTGTGTCATCCTTCTCCTAGGCAGCTGGGCTAGAAGGATCTCATATCTCCAGAGCAACCTCAGTCAGCAGATATCCTCCATAACTCTCCAAAGAGCTGTGCTTTGTGCAGGACTTCCTGAAAGCAGGCGGACTTGACTAATCAGTATGGAGCAACCCAGCAGATATTTCACTCTTAAGCAGATGTACTTTTCTACACTGGTGCGGAGGCCTCTTTTTCCAGATGATATGCCGAGTATTCACCAAGAAAGGCATTTCTTTTTCTCCTCTGAAGGACAACTCTGGAAGCCAGAGCCAATCAGAGGGCCCCTATTTCAGCTCTTTCAGCAAAGAAGTGAATCTTCACATTGATGTCCTGCTTTCTTGGGGTCTGAAACTCAGTCACAGGTCAGAGCAGTTTAGGTCAGTCCAGGAGATTTGTGGACTGCAGTTTAGACAGAGCTCTATTTCGGTCTGTCCTGCATGGGGAACGTGCGACAACACAAGAGGCTGGCTGGGTAGACTTAGGCTGGGGAGAACCTACACTGAACAAAGCAATATGCTGGCGACCTCTCTCCATTTCCCATGTTTAAAGGAGTGGGACCTATCTAGGTTTTAGGCAAGCAAGTATATTCAATATAGAGAAAGTTAGTCTTCTCAAAAGATGATTACTACTTTGTGCAGCATGCAATTAGATCTAAATGGACCCCGCCATTCAACACCACACACACTTTTAGTACAAGTTCCCACTTGATGAAATCAAGGGGACCAATTATTGGAACCGGACAGACATGTGGCAAGGAAGTGTGTGATAAAATGGGGTTCCGTTGCAGTACTCCCCTCCCTCCACACACACATTTTGCCTGGCTTTTGATGCAGCTTTGATTGTAGAGTACTAGGTCCCTGTTGTCCAGGTTCCCAGTACCAGTGTTCTTTCCTTAAAACCCTGCCCGCCACCCCATGTAAGCCTAGAGTAAGTGGTACCCTGGGTACCTAGGGCCTGGAGGCTGAAGAGGGTCCACTGGGACCATGCAACTGCCCCTGCAGCTTGCATGCCCCTGTGAGGTGAAAAAAATTAGCAAGTCGACATGGCACATTGCCTGTGTGCCATGCCAGCTAGCACTGCCTAATAAATAGGTAAGTCACACCTTTAGCAGGGCTTAGCAGCCTTAACGCTGGGTGCACTATATGCCAGGTGTGGGTACATCTGCATGAGCAGACATGCCCCTACAGTATTAGGGCCGATTCATTAATGTTGTAAGTGCCAGGGAAGCCACAAAGGGGAACTTGTTCCACAGCACCATGAAAGCTTCACTGAACACAGGAGTGTTTGGCCACAAACCGCTCCTTGTAATAAACTCACACTGATGTCAGTGTGAGATTTATTAAACCATGTACTCACAGGGCACCTCAAAGGCGCCCCCTGAAAACCAACCAACCCTGGTGTGGTCTGTAAGCGGCTGTAGGCAGCCAGCCACCACTAGACAGGTTTCTGGACCCCTGAGTGGAGAGCCCCTGATCTCTGGGACCAGAAACATTGCACATCCTGGGCAGAGGCATCACACATCTTCCCACAGGATGGGCCAGTGCTCGAATGGGGAAGCTTCAAAGGCCTGCTACCTTTGTAATGTGACCCCCCAGCCTCTGCTACTAGCAGCAGATGGCAGCCCCCAGTTTACACCTCCACTTTGGGCGGGAAAATATACAGGAACACTTACAAGAATAGGAGGTGTACCCACATCGGCCAACTCCACCACTAAGGTGGGAGGGGCGAGGTGAAGCACTTTTTTCAGTCCCCACACTCTTGAAGATTGGGGGGGACCCCTCCAATCAAGGATAGGCCTATGCCCCATCCCACAGGAGGGTGGCATAATAGAGGGTGTAGTCCTCCCTGGTAAGGTGCCCATTGGCCCTACCTGCTACTCCCCTAAATCTAGTATTTAGATGGCTCCCACAGACCTGGAACTCAGATCTGCGATGACCTAAGACAAAAGAAGACAACCCAGCAGAGAAGGCTGAAGACGACGACTGCCTTGGCCTCAGCCCTACCAGTCTGTCTCCAGCTTCTGCGAACCTGCAAACTGTCTTTCAGCCAGCGGCCTCTGAAACCCTGGGACGAGTGCTGCTTTCGAAAAAGACTCCAATCTCCCGTGGGCAGCAGACCTGTCCAAAAGAAAACTACACCAAGGGTTCCGGATCCAGCTGGAACCACGATCCCTGCCCACTATGCATTCGACTCCCATAGCCCGAGTCTAAGTGGCTCACCTGTGTAGTGAAGTCTCCCTAGTGATCTAAACCTTGTGTACAGCGTTGTCTGACATCTCCTGATGAACAAGTTACTTACCTTCGGTAACGATGTATCTGTAAGAAACATTAGTTAGTTAGATTCCTCTCCTTAGAATATCCCCAGGCGTCAGGCTGGATCCGGAAACATTTTTGTAGCAATACCCCTTGCGTGTCGCTAGGCGTCGTCTGCGGCTCCACGTCCGTTGTTGGCGACGTGCGCCGGAATGACGGAGTACTTAGACGCCGCCCTCGCGCGCTGACGTCAGTTCTTGTACATAGCTTTCCGCGCCAGGAACGCAGAGCCATGCAACAGACCGACACTGGTGCCAAAAAGTCTAGGGCCCTGAACAGGAGGACCTTAACCCTAGATGTCGGTTCGCAGAGCGGGGAGGATGGGTGGGTCGGTGAGGAATCTAACTAACTAATGTTTCTTACAGATACATCGTTACCGAAGGTAAGTAACTTGTTCATCTGAAAGAAACACGTTAGTTAGATTCCTCACCTTAGAATAGATACCCCAGCAATACCAACCCCGGTGGAGGGTCTGCGAACCAAGATCACACCAGAAAGTCCTGGAGATCAGAACGGCCAAAGAAGCCATCTCTCCGGACTTGGCTGTCCAGGCAATAGTGCTTAGCGAACGTGTGCAGTGAGGCCCACGTCGCCGCCTGACAGATGTCCTGCAAGGGAACTCTCCGTCCCAGGGCAGTAGTCCCCGCTGTGGCCCGGGTGGAATGGGCTCTCAGCCCAACAGGAGGGTCCTTTTTCGCCAAAGAGTAACAAACCTTTATACACAAGACGACCCACCGTGAGATGGTCCGCTTGTGTACAGCCCTCCCCTTCTTAGCACCTACGTATCCAACAAAAAGTTGGTCGTCCACCCGGAACGGTCTGGTGCGGTCCAAATAAAAGGACAGCGCACGTTTGGGGTCCAGACGGTGGAGCCTCTCTTCCTCTTTCGAAGGATGCGGAGGCGGAAAGAAGGTGGGCAATGTGACCGTTTGCCCGATGTGAAAGGGGGTCACCACTTTCGGAAGAAAAGAAGGACGAGTCCGGAGGACTACCTTGTCCGGATGAACAGAAAGAAAGGGAGGCTTAGATGACAGAGCCTGGAGCTCACTCACCCGTCTAGCCGAGTTGATCGCTACCAGGAAAGCAGTCTTAAGAGTCAGAAGACGAAGGGGACAATTGTGAAGAGGCTCAAAGGGAGTGCACATCAGAAAGGTCAAGACAAGATTCAAATCCCACTGAGGCATTACGAAGGGGACAGGAGGAAACATGTGAGTAATGCCCTTAAGGAAACGCGAAACAGGGGACTTTAAAAGAGAAGGCTGATCAGGAAGCCGTAAGAAAGCAAAGATTGCAGAAAGATAACCTTTCAAGGTGCCCAGAGCAGAGCCCTGCTGGGCCAAAGAAAGAAGAAAGAGTAGAACCTCAGAAAGAGGGGCGGAAAGGGGATCCACAGCCTTTGCTGTGCACCATGCCACAAATTTGTTCCACCTGCAGGCGTATACCGATTTTGTGGCGGGACGCCTGGCTGCCAGAATCACATCACAGACTTCAGGAGGCAAGTCAAATGGCATCAACTGTCGCCGCTCAATCTCCACGCATGGAGGTGGAGACTGGACAGGTTCGGGTGGAGGACCGTCCCCTGCTGCTGCGACAGAAGGTCCTCCTGAAGAGGCAGTCGTACCGGAGGATCGATTGACATACTGAGTAGCTCGGGATACCAGTACCTTTGTGCCCAATCCGGAGCCGCTAAGATGACTTGGGCCCGGTCGCGCCAGAACTTCTTCAGCACTCTGGGCAGAAGTGGTATAGGCGGAAAGGCGTACAACAGACCGCAACTCCACTCGCGACGAAAAGAGTCTCCGAGCGAGTGCCGCCTTGGAAATTCCAACGAGCAGAACTGCTGACATTGCGCGTTCTCTTCGGTGGCGAATAGATCTAACCAAAGCTCTCCCCACTGCAGAAAGAGACCTTGCGCCACCTTGGAGTTCAGACGCCATTCGTGATCCATCACGCACCGGCGGCTGAGTTCGTCTGCTCTGGCGTTCAGAGAGCCCACCAGATGATGAACCACCAGGATGATGCCCTGATGTTCCAGCCATGTCCAGAGGCGCAGAGCCTCCTGACAAAGGGTCCACGACCCCACCCCGCCCTGTTTGTTGCAATACCACATGGCGGTGGTGTTGTCCGTGAACACCTGCACGACACTTCTCCAGACAGTGCAAGCCGGATCGCTCTCCGCTCCAACAAGTTGATATGGAGTTGAGACTCCGCCAGAGACCAGAGGCCTCTGATCTCTGCCTCTCCCATATGGCCCCCCCATCCCAGGAGGGACGCGTCCGTCACTACTACGTGCTCCGGTTGGGGTAGGGAGAGGCATCTGCCCCTGACCCAATCGTGGTCCGTGAGCCACCACTGCAACTGTTTCGCAGTGCCCTCCGAGATCAAGACATGGTCGGACAGGTTGCCTCGATGCTGGGCCCACTGAAACTTCAGGTCCAACTGCAGAGCCCGCATTCGCCACCTGGCGTAATGCACCAACAGGATGCAGGAGGCCATCAGCCCCAGAAGCCGCAGCACCAACCTGACCGAAACCCAGGATAGAGGCCGAAAGATGGGAATCCGAGCCTGAATATCCCGGACCCGCTGTTCCGGAGGATAAGCCCGGAACTGCGCCGAATCGAGAACCGCTCCGATGAAGAGGAGCGTCTGGGAGGGTCTCAGATGTGACTTCGGCACGTTGATGGAGAACCCCAGCAAATGCAGGAGGTCGGCCGTAGTCTGGGGTGGTGGAGTGAGCTAAAGAATGATGGATTAAACCCAGATCAGTTGACTGGGGGCGAGTGTTTGATTTGCTCAAACGCTCCGTCCATCATCCCCTTTGGTATCAGTCCTAACCCACAAAGCTTGGCCCCAGGAACAGATCCACTTACCTAAAAGTAGTGTGGCTCCAGGCACCCCCAGTCTCAATTGAAAAGCATTGGGCCAAACTCTGACTTTGACCTCTGCACCCAGCCGCCCCAGTGCCGCCAGTGGTGCAGTTTCGGTACTCAACTGACCCTTGCTCCTTGCTGACCTTTGGGCCTGAAGACTGGATTTGTAAGTGTAGTACTTTACCTGTTAAAACAGCATTATTGTTTCCATATAGGATAACATTGAACTGCTTCAAAAATATTGTGTTAACTTTTTAAAGTGAAAAGTATTTTATTTAAAAACGTACTTACCTTATTGTGAAGATTTTAGTCTTAAAATAAAATACAAAACAAGTATATTATCGGCGGACGGCGACAGTTGCCGGACGGGACGTCCATGCTGGTGCTGCTTGCCGGCTCCGATCCTCGGAGACTCAGAGGCTGATTGGGAGAGCTAGGGTCCGAGGATTCCCTTCGTTTCCGGCAACACCTGCGGTGCCTTGGCTGTGAGGGGCCTATAGGCCTGCTGACAACTGTATGGGCTGAACGGGCGGGGAGCCCTCTCCTGCATTCCTCCGGGCCGGGGGGCAGTGGAGACGGGGGTCGAGCTGCCGCCTGCACAGTGTGCCGGCTCTACGACTTTGCAGGAATAGCGAAGAGAAAAGCAAAGGGCAAAGCTCATTCATAGACCTGGGGGTAACCGGGCGTCACTGAGGGTGCACTGTCTTGCGAAGAGCTGTCTGCCCCGGGCCCACGCCATCTGCCCGGAGAACAGGCGAAACCTGCTGACCTTCCCCTTCCTGGTCCTCCCCTCCCTTGAAGCCTGCATAGTCGGCGCTTTCCCATCGCTGTGGTACAGCTTTAGTGTTTGCGGCAAACCAATGCACAGACGTTCAATTTCAGGCTCTGTGCCAGCGGAGCCGCGATGAGGCCTAAGGGCAGTGCAGCGGTGCAGACTAAAAAACTTGATAAGTATGCGGTCCCAAAACACACTCCCACAGAGGATGCAGCCCAGGGTGGAGACACTGCAGAAAATGAACCCTCTCTCACTTCCATCATGGCGGCCATTCAGGTGCTGGGTGCCACACTCGAGACTAAAATAGACAGTCTCCATCGAAATGAACCTGATGAGGGCAGATATGAATAAAACTACAGAAAGAGTCAAAATAAACTAAACGAATGTTCATGACCTTCAGACCTCCACGAAGAAACTTGAAGAGCAGGTACAACAGTTAATACACCAGCACCGTCAGATGGCACTCAAGATTGAGGACCAGGAAGGGAGAGCCCGCTGAAACATCATCAGGGTAGTACGAGTCCCAGAGGGGCTGGAAGGGCCAAGTGTGGACCTCTTCCTGGAGGACCTAATCCTGAACCACCTTAAACCGAAGCGGCTCTCCTCCCTATTCACAATTGAACAGCGACAATCCCCAAGCCCAAGCCAGGAGCTGCACCCAGGACTATAATTGCTAAAATACTCAACTATAGAGACCGTGACGCGATCCTACAGGCAGCCCGAACACAAGGAGATCTACAATACGAAAATGCGACAGTGCGATTCTTTCCTGACTTCACACTTAGGGTCCAGCAGGAACGGCGTTCCTTCGACGGGGTCAAGAGGGAGCTTAGAGAAAGAGGAATACAATACATGATGTTTTTCCCTGCAAAGCTCAAAGTCCTGGCAGATGGCAAGTCCCTTTTCTTCACAGCCCCATCGGAGGTGCAGGATTGATTAGACAGGGTGGCCACCCGGAAGTCAACGGCGGCTGCCAGTGACAAATGGGACGCCTGCGTCCCCTCGCTGGGCTCGACGGATGGCAAGTCAGACGCCGACAAACTGAGTCAGCGCTCCTGGAGATCAAGGTCTAGTAGCCCAGGGTTACTAAGATCTCAAAGAGACTGATAGTTCTGAACTCTACCCTGGTGACCCAGCGGACCCACCTCAACGGACAGTAATGTAGATCCTTCTTTGCAGGGGGTGGGTGGGAGAGGATTAATGAGACGTGGGGTGGACTTCTTTGGTAACTGTTCGCTGTTTCCCTCAAGTCTTTTCTAGGGGTGGGGGCACTCCTCAGGCTACCAGAGTCGGTGCTAGCCCTTTCTTTCCCCCACTTATTGCTTGGCACTGTTCTTTGGGCGATAGGCACTCTGCTTGTTGGGGATGTGGGTAGTTACCTACCTGGCAGGGAGGGGGGGGCGGTTTTGGGTTATGCAAGTAATTCTTTTGCATAGTGTATTTTCTTTTTGTTACAGGGGGAGGGGGGAGGATTTGAGGGTGGATTTATGGTCAAGCAGGAAATGTCATTGCCTGTTCAGGTTGTGTCACATGTTGCGCGGGCATACTACTGCCCTGTTTTCTACAGTGAATATGAGGTGGGATAAGAGCTTAAAACTTCTCAGTTGGAACGTCAATCGGCTTGGGGACAAGGCGAAAAGATGCATAGTGCATCAAGCGTCATGCCCCTGATGTCGCACTGCTCCAAGAAACGCATCTAATTGGTAACTCTTGTAAGGCCCTAAACAGGTGGGGCTACACAATGGTGGCACACGCTGGCTTCACTTCTGGTTCACGTGGGGTGGGCATCCTGACTAGGCGTACATTCCCGCTCAGCATCCATCAAACATGGGCAGATCCACTCAGGCGCCTCGTGGGGATCTCAGGGCAATGGGAGGGGCAAACTCTTACTCTCCTAGCGGTATACATCCCACCAGGTCTTCAGACACAATCATACAAAGATTTGGGGACGTTCCTTCTCTCCCTTCCCGAAGGACAACTCGTATTGGGTGGGGACTTCAATGCGGTGGTGTCGGGAGATCGTGATCGGCATCCACCCAGAGTCATTAATGCGGGACACAACTGGCTTTCCAACTTTGCGGAGGCTTTCAGCCTCACCGACCTCTGGGGAATGCAACAACCAGACCTTAAACAGTATACTTTCCTCTCGGGGTCCCACCACACGTTCTCCAGAATAGATTACATTCTTATGCCCGTACAACACAACACTACCATTCAGGAAATCAGGCACCTAGCGAGAGGTATCTCCGATCATTCTCCCCTGTGGACACACCTCACACTAGGTGACAAAAGGGTGGGGTGCACAGCGCCTATCAACCCATGGTACCTCCGCATTCCGGAAATTCGAACAGCACTCACCCAGAATATTGATCACTATTTTCAAGAGAACGACGGCTCAGTGCACTCTCCCTCTACCCTATGGGAAGCGTTTAAAACAGTGATTAGGGGTCACGCTCTCAGCCATTGCTGGACTGCGTAAAGAAAACGCTAAGCAGATAGTGACGTGTGAACACTACCTTCTTCGCCTCGAGGAAGCAGCAAAAGACGGTGGCGACCAAGCCACCTCCATAGAATGCAGCTCAAGGAAGCCGAATACAGAGTGCTAGCGACGGATGCTGCCAAAACGTTAGCAAGGAACTGGGACTGGGACAGTCGCTTGTACGACCAGGGAGACAAAGCAGGCAAACTTATTGCCTGGTTGGACAAAAAAGAAAGGGCAAATAGATTAGTACCGGAACTTACGAGTGGTTCAGGCGCCAAACTCGCAGATCCGCATATCGTACGCGAGTTCGCCATCCATTTTGCACACGTATACCGGAGCTCCACAGCTCTCCTAGCAGACATCCAATTACCCACTCTCTCAGACTCTGAGATTAAGGTGTTGGAGAGCCCATTTACAACTGATGATAGCCACGGCAATTAGAGCTTTGAAACCAGGAAATGCGCTGGGCTCTAATGGTCTGTCCATTGAGTTGTATAAACTCAGACCTGATAAATTGCGCCCCCCCCCCCCCCCCTCTTAAGGAGCATGTTCGAGGATAGTAAAGAAATGGGCAAGCTCCCGCGGGACCAACGTATCGCCACAATGATGGCTATACCCAAAGAAGGGAAACCGAAACACGAATGCGCTTCCTATAGACCCATCTCCTTGCTGAACGCCAAGCCCAAAATCCTTGCGAAACTGCTGGCAATCCTGCTGCAGAAGGTCATAGGTAAATTAGTCCATCCAAACCAATCGGGCTTTATGCCACACCGAAACACCGCACTTATTCTTCGCAGGCTTCACCGTGTGTTGGGGCGACGCATCACTATCCTGGAGGACGCCATTGTGGTTTCATTGGACGCTACGATTGCCTTTGACACTCTTGAATGGGCATATCTAATGGCAGTCCTGCAAAAGCTGGGCTTTGGGCCAATTTCAACCGTCTTTGCACTCGAAAGGGGGACTAGGCAGGGGTGTCCTCTCTCACCACTACTTTTTGCACTCTCCCTCAAGCCACTGGCAGCCTGGATACGGCGAGACCCTTCCATTAGGGGACTCAGGTGGGCAGCGGAATGGGAAGACCGAATCTAATTGTACGCAGACGACATCCTCATATACGTGGCTTCCCCTAGGAAGTCACTGAGAGTGGTCCTAGATATTTTTACAAGTTTCGGTAGAAACTCTGGTTATAGAATTAACTGGAGCAAATCGCTGCTAGACGTCCTACACGGCGACCCACCCATGGTCACGACTGACTGCCCAATCCAAACGGTAACTGACGGATTCAAATACTTCGGTATGTTTCGTCTCCGCTGATGCCAAGCTCCACTATGAACGCAACCTCCTCCTACCTTTACAGAGGTTCAGACGGGACACCGATGCCTGGAAAACGCTTCCATTAACGTTGTTGGTTCGGGCAGCCCTCTTTAAAATGATGACGCTGCCTCGTTTCCTCTACGCCCTCCAGAATTTCCCAGACCCAGTCCCCTAAAGATTTTTCAAAGAGGTCGAATCTATCCAAAGAGACCTTCTCTGGGGTGGTACTCTGCGTATATCACTTCCAAAATTAACACTTGGCAGGTACGATGGAGGCATAGCTCTTCCAGATATTAAAAAATATTATTGGACAGCACACTTCTCAGCCATAAACCAGTGCTTATATCGTGGTGGTGAAGAACCCGGATACCAGATGGACAGGTGGATACTCCCGGGTGGTAACTATACAAGGGCACTCTATTCCAGGCCAAACAAATTCCCCCGGACAGGCCCCACCCAGCTCTCAGTGCAAGTCTGGCATACAGTAAACCGCACTCTCGGGTGGGAGAAACGACTCACACTTGCCACCCCGCTTTGGGACTCTGAATCCCTGGGCACGCTGGGTCGCACTAAGGGATTTGACAAGTGGGACATTATTTGAATTTCACAAATAGGTGATCTCTGGGGACACAACGGAATGACCACATTTGCTTCACTACAACAGACACACGAATTAGCTGCATCCGAATATTTCAGATACATGCAAGTTAGACATTCCCTTCTGGCTAACATCCTGGCTGGGTCTCAACTGCCAGAATCATCCCCGCTCGAGGACAGACTGCTGGACGGGCATCTCTCCGAAAAAGCCATCTCACTCACATACAAAAAATTAATCCATAACATCCCAGATCCTCTTTCAGCATTGAAAGACAAGTGGGGGCGGGACGGCTTGGAATTGGACGAGGAGGAATGGCAGGAAGCTCTCTCCTCGCAGAGGGAGGTTACCATCTCAGCAAAATTTAGACTGGTCCAATTAAAAATGTTGCACAGAGTATCTTTCGGGTCCTAAAATGGGCAGGAGTAAGGAGGGGCTGTGTAGAAGAAATTGTGGCCTAGAGGGATCCTTTATGCATATTATCTGGAAATGTCCTCTAATTTACACCTATTGGAAGGAGGTGCATAAATGTATGAGTGACGTATGGGGAGTTGAACTACGGCTCGAAGCCAAAAGGTGTCTTCTTAATGTATGGGAGCCCACTGACCTCAGCACTAAAGGCAAACTCTGGGTAACGCTCGGCCAGATGGTAGCTAAGCGGAATATCGCTCGCCTGTGGGGGGCACCGACACTCACTGCATGAAAAAGTGACATGGACTGGTGTATGGTACGGGAAAAAACTGTCTATGTGTCATGTGGCTGTCCCCGGAAGTAGATAGCGCTATGGACAAGATAGAATGCTTATCGTGGCAACATATGTGAACCCCCCCCTATGTTCCCCCCACTGATGAACCCCTGACTCCATGATAAACAATGCTGTTATCCTGAAGGTTCTTCCTCATTGTCCTGATGTAAGTTATGACCTACATTTTGATAAATGTGATGCACCTGTACTAAGATCCACTGTATGCTTTGACCATTCCAAAGGTATTGTTTAATAAAAAGATTTTTTTTTAAAAGTATATTTTTCTGTGTGTCCATGATTAGTCAATGTTGTGCAGTAACTGTCTTACACGCCTCTGTGTTAGGCCTAAGGCTGTTCGCCCACACTACCACTAATAGAGCACTTTGGGTTTTACATTGAGCCCTGTACACTTTTGGGGATCCCTTGGCCTCTGTGCATGGTATAACTACCTAGTGGGCATACCATATACAGAGCCAGCTTCCTACAAAAAGCATGTAAAGAATTACAGGATGAGAATGCCTGCCCAGGATTACAAAGCCAATACAGATTTGGACTGTTACTTACCAGTAGCTATTTTTCTGCAGCATTGCAATCTTTTCCCATTGTCAGGTTGGGAATTCTTTGAACAAAAATTGTAAATTTTTTGCGTTTAATGCACTCCTAGCCACAGCTCATGCAAAGCATTGTTCAGAGGTCTCCCTCAGAGAATCTTAAAATAGCCATCTTCTCAAAATCATCCTCCCATTCCCCTTTCTGTACCCTCTCGAATCTTAATTTTTATGGAATGTACCAATTATCCCAATGCTTTTACTATGGTTGGCTATGAAGCCCTACCATACTATAGATTTTTCTACCAAACAGCAAGCACTTTCTACTCATAAAACAAGATTTGGAGTAAAACGTCAAGATTTTGTGCTGCTGGCTTGCGTATTCATACACTTCATTGGTTCCTTTCCTAGCTACAGCTTTTTGGTGTAATCAAGAGACTTGATTGCTAAGGAATTGTACTGCGCAGCTTGCACTGAAACAGAATGGGGATAGAGATAATGGAGCAGCTGGATACCATAAAGGATGTTTATCAAAATTCTTGCACATAAAGGGTGAAGTCACTGGGCCACACATTACAAAAAGGGGGGTATGGGGAGCAATTACAGAAAAAGGAAAGAAGGTCCAGTACCGATGCTCCCAAGAGTAAATGTACACACACTGAGTGGTAGCTGTTCCTAAACAAGGAGAGATTTCTACTACTATTTGGTGAGAAAGAGTGTGTCTAAAGCTAGAGTGAGTAAAAGATAAATATGAATTGGGATAGGGGATTTCCTCCTTTAGACAATGGTGCCCTCACACACCCTTGCGGGTGTCATGCTTCATCATCGGGCGTTGCTCCTCGTGGGGGTGGCGCTGCAGTCCCCCACGAGCCCTGCGAGGGGGCTCTTTATCGGAGATCTTTTTTAGGAGGTGCCGCAGTTGTGCATATGTGTCTGAGGACCTTGTGAAAAAAAAGTGTGTGAGTGACAATAAAATTACCTCGTTGGTGCCCCAATATAATTTTATTCAGGGGTCCGGAAGGTAAATTAAAATCGAAGGGACTGGAGCCTATCCTTGAAAAAAATGTGTAGGGGGGTAAATATGGTCCCAATGTTCAGTCCGTGGGTGTGATGTGGAAGTGTGATATGGACAACATGTTTCGCACATCAAATCGAGGACTGTGAAAGTGAAGTAAAAAAAAAAAACTTGAGTCTGGGAAGAACACACAGTACTCTCACCATACCCAAATGTAGGGTCAGATGTGTATGAAGCACTTAGAAAACTCTTTTTGTTCGTAGTCTCGTTTTTACCCAACCTAGTGAAGACACGAACAAAAAGACAACAGGGAGAGCAAAGTACATGACAGAGAGAATATCAATACGATCATACAAAGCACTTGCCATGTCATAATATTGAACAACAAGTCACACAAAACTACAACGTATGCTCGATGTAGCAAGCGTTGGAGTATAGAACCAAGCTGTGTTATGCGTGAAAAGAACAGTATCCATAAGAAGGATAGGAGAAATATGGGCACCATTTCTCGACTTAATTTATTTTTTGGTTATTGCCAAATTGGGATTTTTACCAAAGATTTTTCTCAAGTGTTAAACTACAGTGCTAACTGGCAATGCAAAAATCAAGACAAAAGATGATGACTCCTATTTGCATATTGGAATGTGTTCTAGGACCCTCCATGTAGGTAAATATGGTTTCTAAACCGAAATTCCCATGATATGGATTTAGTTTACTATTTATCCAAACGAGTTATCAACAGTAATTATACAGTTGTGACATCTGGAACAAAGCTGTGTATGGAGTAAACAATATTTCACAA
This sequence comes from Triturus cristatus, assembly GCF_964204655.1. Classification (NCBI taxonomy): domain Eukaryota; kingdom Metazoa; phylum Chordata; class Amphibia; order Caudata; family Salamandridae; genus Triturus; species Triturus cristatus. The sequence goes on along the minus strand of NC_140585.1, from coordinate 1,120,985,172 downwards.
ATATACTAAGTTTGGTTTCCTTACAAGTGAGTTCCCCGATATTACTTCTGTAACTCTTTGGTAATTCAAAAAAGGGGAATTATACTGGGTTCAACTTAAACTGGACATGAGAATTAATAAGCAAATGGATACACTAAATGATTTAAACTATGATGAAAAAACTCACTTGCTTTTGCGACCACCTCTTGAATCAGTTGTAGCTGACGAAGTTAATGTCTGTGTTAATGTTGAAGCCAATGCAGACGACGAATATCCTGTAGTGTCTCTGGATAGTGAGAACTCTCTTCCGAGCTGGAAATCATTATTTTTGAAGGCTTCGTAACTAGCTTTTAAACTTGAGGTCCTTCGCCCTTCTTTCATCTATAAAATAAAACATTTTTTTTAAAAAACACAAAGGAGAGAAATTATCAGTCAAACATTCTGCACACTCATTCGCAATAGTTTACATTTATTTCCCAAGCACTCGGAGGATTCCATCTCAGATGTCCCTCCATTGAAGGCCTAATTTTCGCATATTGTTTTCTGAATAGCAGCGATTGTTTGAAAACATGATGACTGGTACTCTGAAAACGGTATGCTGAAAATGGCAGTAAAGACCGCTTGATTTGCCGGCCACCAGTCACTTTCCACTTTGGTTCATAGCAGCATCTCAGGACGTTTTTATTTTTGCACCATTAAGCCACAATGAGCTGATCTACTACACCAAAAACAATATTGATAAATCATCAAGAAATCCCATTTTGTGCATTACTTCATACATTATACTTGCCAATGGAAATTTTAGCATTGGTCTATCTCAATCCAAATCCTGGTACCTTGTATAGAAGCTGCTGTAGAGCTGTATGGCAGTAGGAGGCTGAAAACTCGTTAGGTCCTTATGCTCATTAATTTTGGTATAAACAGACACGGATATTAAAGGAAGGACTAGAAAAATAATTTCTGAATTAATTTTTGAAAAGTGAATTTAGTGTGTTGCATAAAAGACATCTTTTCTAATAAAAACTCTTTTCAATATGGATTGATCAGTCTACTTTGAAAAAACGCCAAAAGAAATAACTTGGCTAAAAAAGTAAAGCTGCCAAGCTTCCCCCTTTAATTGGTGTAATGGGCAGTAATTCTCCTGGGTGCTGGACTATTGTGTTCTGTAAAACATACCCTTTGTTCTTGCTAACACTAGTTAGGAGAGTCACGTTTTGCTCACAAAAAAGCTCAAAAACAAGAGGAAGCTTCTAGTGGGGATTGCATTGCTATCAACCTAAGCTTGAGTTGAGAGCGATACCAGATTGTAATACACAGGATGGGCAGTCCCAACTCATCAGCCAAGGGCTTTAAAGTTGCAAAAATTATTTTGCCCAATTTCCACATAAGGTGCCTAGGAAAGATGCTCTAAAAACAATTATCACCTCATAGTACTGATAGCTGGCCCATTTATTTGCAAACCAAAAGAATATAGTATACCAGCAGTTAGATAGCCTATGACCTACTTCTCTATATATTAAGACACTCCTGTTGCTTTACGAGACTTGACTAGTGTCAACATCAGAATGTATATAGAAATATCAGCAGACAAAAAGTTTCTTTGCTATATAGTTTGCAAAAATATTGCCTAGTTGGGTTTAGATTTTCTATTGTAAACTTCAGTGGGGCTATAAATTTGTAGACAATATTTTGGGTACCATATTTCGGTTCAAGGATTTTTGCTACCTTCGTGGAGCACTTGCTGAATATGAAGAACCAACTAACAAAACCCACCATGACAATCTGATGAGCATGCAAGCTTAATATGTGGACCAAAGGCAACTTCTCACATTGTAGGGTTTGAGAATTTTAGGTTCAAGTCAGAGTTTCAGGGAACGCCAACCAAGTATTTCCAAGATACTGAACCTTGAGCCAGTGTCAAGTGATATTGATCCTTTCAAGAGCTTCCAAAACAAAACTGCCCAAATCACCATCAGATGGAAGATCCAAGCCTGCCTCACCTACATTGATGCAATGCGGCTCCTAGTTAGATTAATTAGTCTCCCAACAGGACACAGTGTGTGAAGTAATAGGGGAGAAGCATATTCAAATACCCTGTAGGATCACGTATAGCAGTGTATTCACCTTGGTCTTCGGCAGATGACTAGATGCTTCCATGAGCCATATGACATTTTATCTTGCAAACAGAGCTGTTTGGCAACCCCTTCAGCCCAAAAAATACGACCTGGTCTAGCACTTTCTGATTAATTCTAAGAGGTGAGGGGATTTTGTACCATGTTGTGCTTGCATTTTCCATTTAAATTACCATCTTGCTTGTAACTGAATGTGGGAAGCCTTTAAGGCCCTACCTGAGGCTCCAATACACCTATATGTCAGGTGGAGTCCTACTCACTCCCTTTTCCCTGAATAGTCCATTTATGTACCTTGTCCTGCAACCTTTATCATTAATACCTTGTGGGACTGGCTCTTCGAAGATTTGAACCTTAACATATTTCTGGGTGTTCACCTTGGAAGAAGACACTGAACTCTTGCTTCAACAACCAATAGAACGTCCCATGCCGTAGACCGTGCCCATAGATGGCTGAACCGGTGTTAAAGTGCCATCAAATTTAGTCTGGCATTTTGAACCATTTGAATGCATGCCAATAGTTCAAATTAATCTCATCACTGTTCCACCACCAGGCAGATGTGCGTTACGGCAAAGCCCACCTTCTGAATAGTCACCACATCTCTGGAGTGAGGGCCGGACAACGAAATCTGGGAATCTACTTTGGCTCCTAAAATGCTGACCAGAAAGAGAGCTTGAGTTTGAGATTCGAAGAGAACTATAACTGAATCGTTCACATTGTGCTGCACATTGTTGAAATGACTACCCATATCCAGCCATTTGTGAAGATTATGGATACACCTGTGCTCTTTATCTGCATAAATATACAGTAACCAGAACTGAACATTCTCTCATGAACTGAAGTGAATCATTGATTGTGAAAGGCAGTGGAGGGGTTCCCATTGATCTCTTCTCCATGGCTTCCTGTCATGGAAAGAAACATCTTTTTGGTTTGATAAACTGGATGCAGACTGGTTTATAAAACTGCCCAAAGAGAATTCTATCTTCATCTGATCTAGGCTCGTTGAACCCTAAATTTTAATTAGTATCATAAACCCCAAAATATTTTGTTCAACACCGCAGCACTTACAAAATGCAACAGTCTGCCAGATCTGCCCCTCTGGCCATAACTTACTAGTTTTGACAGCATTACATTACAGTGGCTGAAAGTCTAGGAAATAAACTGAAATGCTTTTGAAGGCCTGGGCTTCCATTATACAGAAAAGTATATGTGCTAACAACTTGCATGTCAACTAAGTTTAGTCATCATTAAATTGCTTGTATCCACAAATACAAACATTGGCAAATACATCCTACAGTATACTGAAATGGAGCTTGCAAGCTTGAGATCGAGCAGGACAGAATACGTATCCTCGCACAAAGGGGTAGGGAAGCTTGTGCTATCAAGTAGTAGGGCAAAGCCCATGGTTTGAGAGCATGGCAGTGGCAATCTCGCAGCAATAGTAGCACCCTTAGGCAGCTCCCAGGATGCTGCCCTGAGCAGGAAAGAAAATGTCCAGCCCAGAGCCACAGTTGAGGGGGGACAGAGCACAAAGTGACTAGGGGATAGGAGAGAATTTGTGAGGCAGTAATAGCCCTGGTGTCCCTCAGCAGAAATCCCACGACAGTGGCAAATATAAGACTCGTTTTCCAGTTAGAACTATACCATCTTGGGATGGAACTACTAACCAGTACCGATCCTGTTCTCTCTGACAGTTGACAGCATTAGTTCAGCTCAGAGGAAAATGGACAAAAGAGCAAGTATCAAGCTGGGCTAGAAGTATCCGAGGACAGGGCCAGAATAAATGCTTTCTGTTTCAATATGGAGTTGCGCATTTGTACAAACAAATCACACCATGATGCACTGCATATCAATAGTAGAACTACTCTGCAGGAAGACTTCATTCACAGAGGAACAGGAAACAAGTGTGGAAGGAGACAGCAATAGAGACTACTTATGTGCCAAGGGCCCCTTATGAACAAGCATCAGTCTAAGTTTCCATAGTGGTTGTACCATCAAATCTCTAAATCTAAAAAACAGAGCCAGAGGAGACGTCTTCTCCATTGGAAAGATAAAACTGTGCAGTGTACCTCTATGGTAGTGCTAGCAAAACATGTTGTTCCTAATCCATAGCCCCAACTTCCTTGGTAATGAAACGAGCTATTTGGTTTTCCATCCATGCGCATATGACTTTGGCAAAAACTGCTCTTTACGCTAAACCTCAACATAACCTTAACAACAAACATTAAATAACATATCAAAATAAATCCTTTATCTGCCAAGTGAACAGATCAAGTCTCACACCTGCCATTAAAATCTATGGTGCTTCAGGCAATTTCCATGTCAATGGACATATAGGTGTGAGGGAGAAATTCACAAAACTCCTCTGGTGGTGGAGGGGATGGGAGGAGCAGAAACTCACTCATTTTGCTCACACATTGCAAATCAACAGGGCTATTAGCCTACACCCACAAACCCAAGCACTAACCAAAGGTGACAGAAAGCAACCAAATGTTGATTTCGTACATAAAATAAACAAATACATCTGTTAGTTTGGTTTCTTACATCAAATGCAACTATTGTGGCAAAGCCATGCATTTTTTAAGCAGAAAACAAATTATTTTCTGTAAGATCCACACAAAGGAAAAGCTACACCTGTTGCAAAGACAGGGTGGGTGTCCCGTATGGAATGGTACACAAAAAGGTTTCTTAAAAACACAATGCTACATTGTTTCACCAAAAAAACAAAAGATGACTCTGGTCTGTTCTCCTTAAGGACTTACGGAGTGCAAAAGTACACACATCTTCCTCAGTAACTGGTGCCTCAAAATGACGTTTCAAATCAGCTTGCTAATTTTAGCCATTAAATTACTGCCCTTTAAATCTCCAAATCTCATTTATTTCTCATGGGCCATGTGAGCTGTTGTGAGTTCTTTAACATCACAACTGATTCCGAGAGGACATTAAAATTAGCTACAATATATTTCTGGTCTGCCACACGACTAAACATACTATTCATATGAACACCAGAGGAATAGTAGTGTAGCAAAAGTTCAATGCTATTACCCTGCAAATTTGTCTTTAATGTTGAACTGAAAGAAGCGCATTGGAAAGCCAATCTTAATTCTCTTTCAATGCCGACACCGAAATGTAAAACTTTAAAGCACCACTGGTCGCAATCAAATGTAGAGCTATTTCCAAACACTAGAAAATATATAGAACCTACTAGATTAGGAATCTTATCCAGTGCTAAGCCCAAATTGAATGTCGATTGTCTTCGATCACACCCAAAAAAACCTCATAAAAATGAAAAATAAAATATGTAAATGTAGTAGTTGCAACGGTTTGTCAAGAACAGTTCAAAATCTCAGAAGGTACTTCGTCTGTAAATCATCAAGGTAATGATGCTTGCAATTCTAGTTCATCGTAGGTACCTTTGTTGACATCGTAAGAACTAAATAGTTCCTGCTTGCATGCAGTTTTCAGAGGCCAGCACCCAGACAACATTTATTCGGCCCTCATGACTTCCACAAAAATACCTATGATGCAGAACCCCTGATTACATGTGTGTGTCATCTGGCCACATGTCAAACGTGATATCAGGAACACACATGCTGGACAATATATGGGGCCAAACTTGCAATAGGGAAACTACAGCTACAAATTCCAGCATGTTTGTGATTTTACAACAAAACACGGACTAGATTAAATTAATACAGATGGAATCAACTTGCTGCCAGGTATGCTACAGAAAAATAACTTGCAATGCCTTACCTGTGCTGTTGCTTGCACGGCTTGAGCTGCTGCCATAGTAATAGCGCCTGCTCCAGCGCCAGTAGAAAGTGAGCCTAGGTTGTATGAAGGCAGTGGCTGAGAGGAGTTTGTGTTGTAAGCATTGTTGGAAGCTGTTGAGATATTGTTTCGAGCTCCTGTAGAAATAATAATGTATACATTTTTGTGTATTTTACAAATACTACATACATCACAAGCACCAAAGCACTGTTTTGCAATATAATGATAATCTGTACGAAACAAATATGGAAAACCACACTTCAGCCTGTTAATATACTGATTTGTTCAATGTCAACATAGCACTTGGATGTTCAAAAATGAACATTCAAGTGCTAATCATTAACAGGGGGTCATTTTCAGATGACCCCCAGTTTTCAATTTAGTCATCCTGAAAGGGCATCAGTCAATGTGGTTCTCACAATGAACATCTGCATTAGTCCTCAAAATACACCCAAAGCGTACTTGTGCATCCAGGGTTGCAAATGTGCTGACAAGTGTTTCGGGGTTCCTGCCACTCAAACAAAAGTATTGATATCATCTGTAGGCAGGTGCTTACATGCAAGTTTAAATAGCTGTTGAGAAACGCCAAACAAAGCATCGGGTGTGCAACTGGCTCGTACAACCAACTATTATCCTCCTGCTCAAAATGAACCCTTCAAACATATCATAGGTGTGATATGATGTTTGCAAGGTTTGCCTCCTACTGTGAGCGACCACTACCATGACTTAGGGGAGCAATCTGGAGGAAGTGTTAGTCCGAAAAAACACTAACCGATTTGATGACTCCAACTAAAGCCCCACCACCCAAAAATAGCAATACTTCCTGTGGTATTTGATTGGTCTGTGAAAATGGCTATCTTGGAGGTCTGGAGACCCCAGTCAAACCAGAGTGTCTAAAGATGAAGAATATGTGTACATAGCAATATTTCAATTTTTGCTTCCATAAACATCTTGCAAGGAATAAAAATCGAAAATAGAACTAATTCTCCCCCCCCATCCTTCAGAACAAAAATACCTTGTGTAATATACTTTTGCAGACAGTGGGAAGGCAGAGAATTTCGCTCGGATGAATATGGAGGAAGACAAGGTGGCCTAAAAGGATGAAGAGAAGGGTTGCAAACATGGAGGAGTTTCCTTCGAGAAGGGTTGCAGTTTAATCATCTGGAGGACACAGTGGGTAAATGCAATTTTACTTCAGTTTGAATGTTAGAGTGACACTCTTGCCCCACCCCAATTGTGGTGCTGTGGGTCTAGAGCAACGGTAAAGTGGTTTTGAAGCTGAAGGAGAGGCTAATAGATTATTAACGTTATTGCTAAAGCTGTACTAAGTACTGGCACTTCTTTCCTCAATGGTTGTGGTGGCTATTGCCAAGTAAGTTGTGGGCACGTAAAGGCAAAGCAGATGCACAAGCTTTCATAGCACTTAAAACCCGAGAAGCTTGCACTCATGAATGACTGTTGATTGTGACAAACATACCCACGGACAGGACTATCACGTCAACGACATCTAGGTTTGACTAATATTTGTTTTGATGCATCCATGCAATCCTTGATAAGCTGAAAAAAGGACCCTCTCACTTCACCTATTGTGAACGTTGATCTGATTCTAGAGTCATGTAAATGATCCTTCTAGCTTCTACAATTGTGAGGACAGCAAACTTTGAACCTGCAGTTGGTTGCAATCCATAAATGCTATTTCTCCACTGAGATTGGAGACGTCTATGACCAGCAAGTTCTCTTGCCGACACACAATTATGATCAGTCCTTTAAGCTACAAGTTAGCAGTCACATAAGGCATCAGAATCCACTTAAAAAAAAAATAGACAGCTGGGGCTAGGACTATTCTCAAATAAATTGTGTCTGCACTAAAAGGCTGTGGGTTTCACAGTAGATCCATGGAACTCAACACCAATGGCCTTGGCACCCAGAAATGCACCATGATTTACAATGGGTGGAACAAATGTTTTTGAGGGTCGTGGATGGATAGCTTTTGGGGGGGATAAACGGGGCTACGTTTACCATCTGACTGTAAAGTCAGTCACTCATCTGAAAGCAACCACATTATCCGGTCCACATCCAGAGTTAGAGACTATTCAAATAGGTGGCCATTTATTTAACAGCAAACCTGTATTCTTAAGTCTGTTAAATCCACTGACTGAACTGTGTTTGCTAAAGGTTGCAGTGTAACAGTCAGAGTAAAAGCAAGTCGATTTAACATGTGCTCTTGATCAGTACTTGCTGTGCCTCAGAAAATCAGTTTTTTATGCAAGGACAACGATTTTCTGTGCTTACTATGCTCTTGTGTCTTGCTTGATGACAGGGCAAAGGGAGGCCTGTCTCCAGAATACAGGAGGCAGTCTTCAGGAGAAATACAGATGATCATCTCTTTCCTAGGCAACACGACGCTAAAAATAATTTAGCTTCCCTTTTATTGAGGGCTTTCGGGTGCTTCAAGGCACAGGGGTCATATGCCTCTGTTGTAAAGGTCCATGCACTTCCTACTCTAGTACACCCCTAGAGGATTCCTGTATACTTATTTACCAGTGGGCTACAGAGGAGATGGCGCTCTGACTAACAAAATTGGACAAAAATGTGTGTGGATTCAGGAGTTTGTGGTGTGCAGAACAAACAAAAAAAACGAAGTGATTGTGCCTTTATGAAGCGGTTATACCTCTTTACATTAGTGACTTTAACAACTGACCCATTGAACATTCAGGGTCTACTTACACTGGTTGAGGACACTGTTGAAAAATCATCCTGATCAATCTGCCAAACGGGCATACTTTAAAAGCGAGTACGGTAAGAAAAACAAATCTAGCATTAAAAAGGTTCAGTGTGGTAAAATCTACCTATTATTCTAGTGCTTGTAAGATACACAGACCATAAGCATGTTTTGTGGGAGCGATATGGTGATCTTTAAACTCAAAATGTGGCAAATATATATATATACACACATATACACACATATACACAGAAAAAAAACTGATTAAAGTTATAGTTATGAATTGTAACTATTAAACTGTAAATGACAAAAATACCTCAGAAATTCACTACAAAAACAAAGGTTAAACGGACGGTATAGTTTGGTGAAAATGTCAGTTAAAACATTCAGTTTTAAACAAAACAAACCACTGAAAGTCACCAGTTCTCGTTATCTTAACAAATTATAACTTGTGCCCTCAAGCAACTAAAACTCAAGCCCCAGCCATGCACAGTGTTATCAATGATGCAATTTCCTTATCAATGCACTAGCTATACCCTTGCAAATGACATTACTTACACCATCTGAAATAATACGAAACTTTTGACATCTGAAAAATCATCTCAGTTGAGAACATGGATCATGGTAGAGTCGTGAGTTATACTTAGTGTAGTATGACAAGTGAGGTTAGAACACTGTGTACGAAGCTCCGTGACTTATAGTAAGTAATTTCAAAGTGGTGTGTTAAGTTAAAATGTAAGTTGCAAGTTACACTGTGTAAGTAGGTGGGTGACTTATAGTAATGTGAAGATAATGTGCAAATTAAAGTTATAACAACTTTAGAGTTTCTAACGTTTGTGTAGTTTAATTATGGTTTGTATTAAAGAATAAATAACGTTTTTCCAACTAGAACTTATCTGTTACCTTTGTTTTTTTAATGGAATGTCAACGGTTATGTTTTTAATGAAAACGTGTTTCAAATTGTAGTATTGAGTGTTATTTATTGAAGTATAGATCATTGGAGTGTAGTAGAGTAAAAGGAAGGTGAGCATCATACAGTCGAGTGTCAGAGTGGAGTATTGTATAGGCGGAATTGAGTGAATTGTAGTAGAATGTAGTGGGATAGATGTGGAAACAGTGTAGTAGTGTTGTAGCGCGGAGTTGTATAGATTACAGCAGTGTAATGTACAGTGGAGCTGCGTAGAGAATGATTGGACAGGGGCGTTGAGCGAGGTAAAGTCTCATACAGAAGAGTGGAGTTGAGTTTAGTGGGGTTACGTAGCAGTGTGGAGTAAAGTATTGTTATATGTCCACTAGGGTCATTGTCACCATTGCTAAGTTAGCATGAGCTTTGCTGCCATGATGCTGCTTTTGCGCACATTACTATAGGACTATTTTTTTTAGACTCTTTATGCCTTTCACATGAGAACTGTCTGCTTTTCGCGTTCTCTGCTAAGTTCCTGGAGTTTAGTCTGAACACGATGTGCAAGGTAGATAAACAATGCCCCTTTTTATTCTGTTCAATCCCTAGCACCTAGACAAAACATGCTAAACACAGCTGCACTGCGGGGGACTCATGCTTTGATATTACAGGGATGCATGTTGTTTTAACACCCATTTGGAGAGAACCCTTTCCAAGGAGCAGAGCTATGCTGTTCCTATGATGTAAACCTTCCATCTAGGCTTTAAGGTATGGGGTCTGCTGACAAAGCCCAGAGATCTTCTTTTATATAATAAACTTCTTCCAGTCAAGGGGAGGGTGGCTAGGCCTTATGGTACTTTTTCCCACTGTCTGTATATAATGACATCCCTCTTCATATTCTAAGGTATTGTAACAATGCTAATTGTTCTCAGTTTATGCATTTTGCTGCTGGTAGTGGCCCGTATACTGCATTATAGAGCACAATAGTTAAAATAAAAATTTTGAACTATTACAGTGACTCTGCCAAATCTTATTGTGGACAAGTACGAGTGAGCGAAAGAAAGGGTATGTCTTGCTACTGCTATTCCTGAGAGAGTCGGGAGTGTTGTGTTCTGGGTTGTCTAATCATTTGTAGAATCATGATTTTGGAGAGGAACAAGTAAAACACTATAGCTAGTCGGTTTTGGGATTTTGGGTACTAAAATACATTTAGGCCCTTTATCGATAGAAGGGGCAACGTGGCCCGTTTTGGCTGGGTATACCCCACACCCATGTTATCGGAGAACTGCAACAATTGCAGAACTCTGCATATTACATACTTCCTTGATAAGTGTGCAAAGGGCTGTTATAGAGTTCATGTCGCGCAACTTTCAGGTGGGACCACCTGGCGTTGCTGCACAACCAGCTGGACCTGGTGGTGTAACCACAAGTCCTCTTATGGTTAATTCGGTGATGGGCAAGCGCCCTCAGAATAAGGATGAATTCCCTTATTGGCTTGCTGAAAAATTTGGACAAAATCGAGGCAGTTTTTCAAATACCACTCCTGTAGAGAAACCGAGAATCTTAACCATAAGTTTGCCTAAAGACTTAGTTCCTGAATTAGCTGATTGTAACACTTGGGTAAGGTGTTTGCAGCGGTATGTTCGATGTGTTTCGGCACCCCCTCCATGACCGTACTCCCTTCTGGGATAAAACGTGTTCAGGATGAGCACGGAGCCGAAGCGGCTCTGGAATTGGGAATGAGACTGGTGGGGGTGTTTGACGTAGCTGCTGTTATGAGCCTTGCTAATGTTAAGGGTGAGGCTGCAAGATTACAAGTGGCTAACTGCTTGGAGGCTGAGGCAGACACACACAAGCTGTGCAAATTACCGAAGATTATTGCAAAGGCTTATAAAACCATAGGCCGCAATAGTCTGGGAGTTAAGCATTTTACTCAAACGCAGACGGAATCTCAAACGGAACGAAGAGCCCAGCCTGATAAAGACGGGCGCCCGTTCTTTCCTAAAAAGAACTGGAAAAATAAAAACGGGGGCAGGAACAGCAGAAGCAAGGTTTGCGTCCTGGGTCACCGACACCCAAGTCTTCCAAGCGTACTTATCACTTGTACGACAGCGCGAAAATTAAGACCCCTGATAGGTTTCAGGTCCCTGATCAGCACTCTCCTCGTTCTTTACAGGACACATCGGACTCTCAAGTCGGTGGAGGGGAGCACCAGGATCGTGGTAAAGGTCCAACTATTCAACAGGGACGAGATCTACCTCGAAGGTTTGACATTAAAGCAAAACCAGAGGATCTGCCTCGTTTTCGGCCCCCGTATCAGAAGAAAAAGGTTGCCACTTTGACAGCGAAGGATGCCTCAGACAGTGAGAACAATACTCCTAGCCTGGACATGGGCAGTGACTGCTCGACAGCGCAGCAGAGGTTACCATAGTGCGGGAGGCACTGCGTCCCTGTCTGGAGGCAGCAGCAACTGATGCATTAATTACAGTAGAAACTGCAGATACCCAGATTGCCCCACCGGATAGGTTCCATGAGATTGTCTTCCAAATTGAAAGTGATATACAATGTCCAATCAGAGCGTTTTTCAGGGAAAATCTCACCTCCTCATACGACATTTTGCTGGCGGAGGCAGATTGGCCTCCACCCTTTGTGCTAGCCGCTTCCAGAGGGGAGGACGTGATACTACAAAGTTTTCTGCGTTACGTCCCTGAGGAACATGCAAAGGCTTAAGCAGCTGAGTGAGCTTTGGCCCTTGCCCTAGCGGTGTACCATAATCCGGTAGGCTGGGATATTGATCCACCAACACAAGAGATACCTTTACGGTCTATGCCACAGCCACATCCGCAATATTCAATCAGACGTGAAGCTAAGGCTCATGTTTGTGACATTTTAACACAGTTAAAGTATCAAGGAGTGATTGAATCCTTTGTATCACCGATGAATAATCCTTTTTTACCGGTATCAAAACCTTACAGTTCATATCGCATTGTATGGATTACCTAAATTTGAATAGTCATTGTTGCACTTTTGCAGTACAAAACACGCACAGCCCTGCTCTGGTTAACAACCTTGTTCGTAAAAAAATACAAAACTAGGCTGGACATTTCCAATGGTTTCTACAGTCATAATCTGGCTCCTGAGAGTCGTGACTTGACAGCATTTACCACCGTCGGAAATCAGAAAAAATGTACACGTTGGTCTACGAGGTATAAAACATTCCATGGCATTTGCTGCACGTGTTGGGTCTTTGTTGAACGACATAGATCCAGATGCGTTCTCGTACCTTGATGACATTTATCTAACGGACGACGAACTTATGCCGCACCTTGTCCGAGTCGACCTCATCATATTATTGTTTGCCAACTATGGATATAAATTCAATTTTGCAAAACCACACCGCTCATTTGGCAGTCCGCTTTATGGGTTATGAGATCAATAATGAAGTTAAGGGGTTAGCCCCCACTTCCTAGAGGAATGTGCACAATTGCAGCCACCCTCTACGCTGAAGAAACTTCAGTCTTTGCTGGGATTTTTAAATTTCAGACGGACATACATTCCCGATTATGCCCATTGTATCAAACCACTTTATGCGTTGATACGACCAACATATTCTTCTGCCAGCTGGCTTCAGGAACATACCACTATCCTACAATCTTTGCAATCTGACATGGTTGCAACTAACTGATTGTTGACGTGTGATAACACCACGAACCTGGTGATACGTATAGTGCCAGGGAGGGTGGGTTTCACTTACTTAACGTTCAATGATGGGGACACAGTAGCTATTGCCTACAAATCACATTTGTACACTGCAGCTAAAATGTGTTTTTCGAATGTTGGTAACATTTTGACAGCGGTCCAAATGGAGATTCTGAAAGATCGCTCACTGGCGGAAGGTAAACACATTCTTATGGTCATGCCTTTCCCTGCTTTGGAGGCAGTGAGTAACGCAAATGTACCCAACTCTAAGGCACTACATCCGCGTTGGATACAATGGGCTACTTCTTTGACATCGTCTGATGTCACGTGTATCTTTGATCCTGCACTTCAGACAGGCGTTTTTACAGCATGAACACGTTCATCCGCCACCGCTGTTGTTGCTTTCTTTACATGAGTAAAAATGTATCATTTATACCGATGGCTCGGCTCCACATGGAGAATTTAAGTCTTCCACAGTGCATACTCAGGCACTTGGGGACTGTACGGCACAATTAGCGGAGCTGCATGCTCTTGTTCTAGCCCTTTTTGCAGACCCTAATGTGAATACTCTCATTGTATGCGATTCTTATTACTGTGTTCAATGTTTTAATGACAACTTATTCTTTTGGTCTCAAAATGACTATCGAGACTCTAAAGGCAGCGCAATTAAGCATAAAACACTTTGGGTTCGAGTGGCAGACCTTAAACAACGTCTGCCCCTCACACAAGTTATACATACTCTTGGCCATCAGCGTGTGGGAGCACATGCTCTTGGTAATTCTTAGGCTGACGAAGCGGCCAAATCTGCAGTAGCCATATGTTCCGTAGCAGCAGTTACAAGGTCCATGACTAAAATAGATAATGATATTTTGGCAGCGGTAGATGCTACGAGGGAGGGAACTGCGTATCCTCAGTTTCCCTACGAAATACTGTTATCATAGATCGCCGAACAAGTTCCTTATGCTAAGATTAAACCTGTTGAGGATTGGCTGATTCGCAAAATGGACCGCAGGCTTGCTTTGATCAAAGTCACGCACGAGGGCATGGCATCTGCATGTCTTAGTGTCAGCGACAGTCTCGATTTCACATCAACCTTATTGGTGGAGTGGTTTATATAAACAAACCCGTAATTATGTACTTTCTTGTAACATTTGTCAACAAAGTAAACCGTATACAGTCACACACCCACCTCAAACACAGCTATGCATTTTTAATCAACCATTTGGCTGTGTATTTCTTTATCACTGCGGTCCATTCTCTTCTGATACTGCGTATAAATATACATTTGTTGCAGTAGATTTGTGCACTAGATTCCTTTGGGTTTGGCCACAACGCAGTGCTGACGCTGGATAGGTCATCAGGGATGTGCATGTTTTTGTCGGGATGTTTGCCTGTGGCACCTTCCATTCAGACCAAGGTCCAGCGTTCGCCTCTAAGGCATACAAGGAAGCGATGAAGGCAATGGGGGTGCTGGTGCAGTTTTCGTCTCCATACAGGCCTGAGGGCAATTCTATTGTGGAACGAATGAACCAGGACTTAAAGCAATCTTGGACAGCTAGGCTTTTAGGTACTGGCAGGAACTGACTGGCCCATTTGTGTGGTGTTCAACGTGCACTCAATCTCCCTAGAGGATCTCTGGGTGGGCGGACCCCATACGAAATGCTCTTTGGCATTTAAATGTTTGTGCCAGACCTTGATGGTCTAGACGTTGTGGCGGCAACCTTTGACGTAGATAATCATTCTAGTGTGTTACAGGATCTACAAAATACCTGTGACAGCTACGCAACTGAACATTTACCCTCTTCCAATGATGCAGCACTGCGGATTCCGGTTGCCGGCTGGCTTCCCAAGATTGGAGATCTGGTACAAGAAAAACTAGAGAACAAAAAAATAATTTTGTCCCTCTTATCGTGCACCAGTTCCAGTACTTGGATTGAAGGGTACTCATACAGTAATTTTACCACCTTTACCTGGTCGTAAAGACAACAAATACATCTCAGTGGACAATGTCAAGTTACACCGTCAGGCTGATTTTGAATAGTCTAACACCTGCAGTTTTGTGCAACGCTACCTCTTTGAATCCGTAACCTCAACCTCTACGACTAATACCCGTACCGGTGAAGGGGAGATGGAAACTACTATTGACCTATCGCCTGTTCTGCCTCCATCCTCTTCCACCGCAGATGTCGAGTATACATATCCCACGAGTCCCAAAGGGAAGTGCCGAGCAATCCTCGACAACACCACGCTGATACATCCCACCCACCTCGAATACTGATGTATGCAAGCGGTCATTTTGGGGACCATGCCAGCTTCTCTTATGACTCATCCTCCTAGTCTTCCAGTTTGGCACTTCCAACGACAACATTAAGCATTTTCGTCTCTTGGTTCACAAAAACTTACCTGGTCCCCCCATGGACCTACATCTGGTTGGTGCTTATCCTAATATTCCTCTTCATGTCGATTGGATTTGTGACAGTGTTCTTCTTACTCATCAATGGTCATTATTTGCCAGAACGCTCTGCTGTGAACTTGGTCGATGGAATTCTGGCCCCACACACATCCCATATCCTGAAACGTGATCAGACACTTGTGAACATTTCAGCATTCCCAGTTGCAGATGGCATCGTTTGGGATAAAGTGGCCTTCGAAATTCACGACCCCACGGAGGTGCTCAGGGTGCCTATACGTGTTTCGCGTCTCATTAGGAGATGTGGTAAAACGGGACATACATTCTGATGATTGGAATGTGCAAGCAGTACATTCATTGTTTTCTGATTTAAAGTATTATGCTGCTTTTGATGCAGAGGATTTGTATTTAAATTCTGCCAATCATGCCGATTCATCCTGTTAACACTATGGGCATAATTTCTTGCATTAAACTAGCACGTTAAGACATGTTTTTAATTACACTCAATGGGAACATTGTCCTACTCCCATACAGGAGAGTTCTAAAACCCTTAGAGATAAATTCACCTTTTTCACAGATTATGACTCGTCCAATCCGGAATCCTATTTTATAAAAATTGCACTTGTCACCTCACTCCACATTTATTTAGACCCACACCAAATTGATCTATTCAAAAAATTTTTAGAACTAAATTGGGGACACAGGGTTTTGATCACTGGAAAGAGACCATTGATTTAAAATCAGTCTGGGGCACTAAACAGTGGCAGGTTCAGGGAACTGACGCATTACATCGTGCCTGCCTGATCCAGACTCAAATTTTATTTTTAAATAATACAGTGCACCAGACCACTTGCTCTGGCCTGGCAACTGTAAAACATCCCATCCATTCTGTCCTTAGTGGAATATAACAATTGGCGTGCTCACACGAATTATACGTTCGATATATTACAGGCTTTGTTTCAAAACAACATTTTCAGTGTCTCTGAAACTGATTCATTCGGATGGTTGGTGTGGCAAATGAATTCAAATGCATGTCAATTGTGTTTTTATAATGTAACACCTGGTTTCACACAGAATAGACCGGATCCCCGTTATCCATATTCACATGCGGTCACCACATACTCGGTGGGTAAAGTATGCCAACAATGGTTGGAACATTCCACCTTATCAGTGAAACAACACTTCACTCTTGTCCAGTGACATCAATTTGGCGGATTTTATCTTAGGACCTAGAATTCCTAGATCTGAGAGGTTTATCTATGCAGCTTACAATGAAGTTTGGAAACTTTCGCAGATTGAAGCAGCACTTCGTCTGCGCCAAATTGATCAAGCAAATTTAGAAAAAGTCCTTGCCGTGGTCGACAATAGCATCAACACACTTTCTTCACGCATTTATGCATTGGATAATATTGTTTCTTCTGTTATCGATATTGTTCAGAATGATTTATCTGTGTTACATCATGGTCAAAGTCAGTTACGATCAGTTATGCAGTTTGCATGGACGTTACGGACCCTCAAAATGGTAAAAGTCCCTTGGGATTATTTGAATGCTTCTGCGTTATTCTTACCATTTAATCTGACTGATAAACAGATTTATGTGTGTGAAAGATGCTACATATACACTGTTGCATATTGAACAATTGGAGCCCTTGCAGTTCTGTGGTGGAGACTGATTCTGCTGTTTGGTTAATTCATGGGGTTATCTCTCTCCCATTTTCACTGTTTCAATTGAAATCATGCATGCAACATTTTCCGATTGGCCGTTTTGAACCACTGGGTAGTGCATTTCTACATGAATTATGGTCCCTACCTTTCATTTATGTATGTCTGCGGGAGGATAAAGAAGTCTTCTTAACAGGGGAGGACTGCGATTCTTCAGTAGGACATTCCCTGGTTTGTAAACACATTAAGTTGCACGGCGCTTGTAATGTATCTGGGCCTACTCTTGCTTGTTTTTTTAAAGGAACCCCAGTCCCATCAATAATTCCCGCTTTTACCTTGCTTACTAACGGCAGTTATCTTATTTTGAACAACCAAGACTGCTGTGGTTTACGGGCAGGAAGTCCGTATTTAGTAACAGTTTCACAACACGTTACTTGTTGTAGCAATGTGCTATTTCCGCCCCGCATGGGAATGTAGATCGTTCCATTTGGCCTTCCATTCAGACTTTGAAAACAGATTTCAACAAATTAAGCAGGCTCAAAGCGCTATTGTTCGATTCCCTGAGATGGGACTTTTTACTGGCAGTAATGGAGAAGATGGAGATGGGAGATGGCTGATCAAAATAGGTCCGCCTTTTGTATAAGAGTCCTAGGGCTAGAGTGCGTACGGGTAACACGGTATCTGCCCAATATTGCATAAATAGAGGAACCCACCAGGGATGTCCCCTATCACCATTGCTTTCCGCTCTAGCCATGGAACCTCTGTCAGGGCGACTCAGGCAGGAGGGTGAGAGGCTGGGTGTGGCTCTAGATGGGACTCACCATGTTGTATCACTATATGCGGACGACATACTGATCTATCTATGCAATGGACCTAGCGAGATCCTGACAGTGTTGCGTGTCTTAGACGAGTTTGCTAAGTTCTCGGGACTACGCATAAATAAAAGGAAAACATATGTGTTCCCGTTGAATCCTGCCCTTGCCAGACCACCAAACTTCCCCTTGGGCCTGGAATGGGAGTCAACATCTTTCAGTTACCTAGGCATACAGGTTTACCATCGTCAGGTGGAACTGCTTGAGGGAAATCTTGGAGGTCCCCTAAGAACATTGCGGGCAAATGTGTCCTTCTGGCGTTCACTCAAATTGTCGGTAATGGATAGAGTGGCGTGGTCTAAGATGGTGGTACTACCACGGCTCTTATATTTCTTCGTCAACCTGCCGGTGGTGATCCTGAAAAGTTGGTTTAAGACCCTAGACACATTATGGAGAGATCTGGTGTGGGATGGCGGACATAACAGGGTATCTCTGCAGACGATGCGACTTCCACTCATGGGGGAGGACTGGGTGCTCCCGATTTTGAAGCCTAATACTTCGAGCACAGCTCCAGTGGTTGGCTAGGTGGCTCGATGGAAGGGGGCTAAACACATTATCATTGCCGGCTGGCACAGCTCCGGTGGCCCTGCTGCCAAGAATGCTCAACCGTCGCCAGAAGATTAGACATATGGGGACATTACTCTCAGTGGCGGTAACGTGCTAGGATAGGTGTATGGCAAGAGCCAAAGATCGGCCGCCTTAAGCACCAAATATTCCACTCATGGGCTTACCACAGGTGGGGATACGTCCACCTCTTACACAGCGCCAGTTGCAGGGCTGGGACTAAGCAGGAGTGTTGTCGGTTGGGGATTGTTACAGAGGGTGAACTGCTTCCGTTACCCAAGTTCCTGGAATATCATGACCTGCCACTGGGGCAGTTTTTGAATGATCATAAGATACGGGGGTGATGACTGAGTTGTGGGAAGGTGACATGAAAGAACCTGTCACTCATACGGCCCTTCAGGCACTGGTGACTTTGGGGTCAGCAGGAAACCTGGTAAAGTGGCTCTACCTGGCAATAACGGAGATGACCCATCGGCCTTTGCCCCGAGTACAGGAACAATGGGAGGGCACTCTGAATCAGCAATTAACCAAGAAGGATTGGAAGAAGGCCCTAGGAAGTCCCAAAAACGTGTCCAGGAAAGCAGCCTTGAAACTCATACAGTTTAATATACTCCAAAGAACTTACCTTACCCCACACAGGTTAAATGTAGTGTATGGCAGCGGTGACCAGGCCTGCTCCAGATGCTCAAAGAGAGACCCCGACTTTGATCATATGGTATGGTACTGTCCTGGGCTTATTGATTACTGAACAAGGATCGTAGACACAGCAAACAGGGTTTTGGCTCGTAATAGGACGTGCTCCCCAGAGGTATACCTTCTGGGATTATTCCCGAGACCCAAATCCAAGAGAATGGGTCATAGGTTTGTAGACCTGGCCTTCCTCTTGGCCAAAAGGAGGGTAGCTCTCAGACGTCAGGTGACCATCGCAGACCTATGCGATTCTGGGACATAGAGGAGAGGGTTGGATCAGCCTTATATCAGGCCACTATTTGTGTGGCCTGACCCCCCCCCCCCCCTTCGGGGCCACGAACTAAATTGATTCTGATATATTTATTTATTTATGCATTTTTGGTGGTAGAGGGCAGCGTGCGTGGCTGATGTGAATAGGGATTTCTACCTGCGAGGGGTGGGCTGGTTGCTGCGGAAATCTGGAGACTTCTCAAGAGGCCGATGAACCTCGGTCAGACGCAGTGACGTGTCCAAGTCGCCAGTGACTGGCAGAGCATGGGAACTATTAGTAGGAATAGCAGGGCAGATTCTGAGACATGTCGCTCTCCCTGGGGTCTGCAGGCACGAGGCACAGTAGTAGTAAAGTACCTGTAGAGCAGTCACCGAATGTCCCATATGGCTGTGGCAATAAGGCACGTTCAGTTCTGAAAGCCGTGAGGAGAGAGGTCAGTCACATGTGCAGGCTTCACGGTGAAAGAAAGTCCCGAATGACATCGGTAGAGTCAGTGGCCTGTTAGCCGGTGAACAGTTCAGTGTTTATCTGCTGTCTCTCGGGGCCGTGGCAGCCAGCCATGTGTGGTCCAAAAACATGGATGCCTGGTAAAACAAGACAAGTACGGCGGAGCATGGCGCGCCCGCTTGGAAGGGGCGGGGGAGCGCATTCCAGGCAGGGGAGCGGACCCTTTGAAGTGCTCCCCCGCTGATCTCACTGCAGGCATCTAAGCTTGGTTTGCTAACGTGAGGAGTAAACAAAAACAAATACAATGGCGGGATGCATATTAAACTCAGTCCTGCCAGCCATTAACAGTGGGGCGCTCGTGGAGGAAAGGCCGTGTCCCGTGCCGGGGTAGAATGTATTATGAAAGAACCGTAATTGCCTTTGATCCAAAATGAAGGAATGTCTTTTAAAATTTAAAGACCAGTATGAAATAGTGAATGCATGCTGTTCTCATTTTGTGTTTGGCATGAGATCGTTTTATGGTTTGCAAATAAAGCCGAGTAAACCCATTTAAGTATGCAAAAAAATGAGAAAAGTAGCTCATCACAACACACAAAACCACAAAATTTAAATTGAATGGGGGAAATGCTAAAATAAAGCTAATCCGTAAAAACGCATTAGTGCACTCTATATAATGTCTCTAGATAATTCAAACACCCGACATGAATCAACGATATGTGTCCTAACTAAATAAAACAAGTGCGAAGCGAAACCAACCGCCGCAATTGAGAAGGAGGGTATGGGGGGTTGAGGAAAGCAACATAGACAAAGCGGCCGTGCGGGCCGCGAAAGTGAAAGGAAACGAGTGCTTTCAGGCCTCCAAATGGTGCGCGCGCCCAGCCGACGCACATGCACTGTATTTGGAGGCCTGAAAAGCCACTGTTTGCACTTCCAAAACTCGCTTACTATAAGTCTCGCCAGAGCAGCGCTAAAGCGCTGTCTCAGGCGAGACCTAAAAATAGCAGGACACAGAATCAAACACAGCAGGCAAGAGGAACACAATATCTAACACAGCAAGCAAGGAATGTACAAAAAATAAATAAATATAACACATTTACAATGACTAACAAACTTCCTGGCGGGGTCTGAGAATGAAGGAATTAGTTCTGAAAGGGTCTTTGGAATAGAAGAGATTTGAGGCCTGCTTTGAAGATCCGGATGGAGGTGGTGGCACGGAGCAAAGGAGGAAGTGAGTTCCAGATTCTCACCGCATTACCTGAGAACGATTGAGCCATCAATTTTTCCCTTTTGAAGGAGGGGGGCTCAAGCAGGAACTTTTCCGCATTCCGAGAAGGTCTCAAGCCTCCGGACAATTTAAATTTATTCGCCAGATAGCGAGGGGAGGAAGAGTGCAAGGCTTTATGGGTGATGCAAGCCGTTTTGTAAATAGCGCTAGCCTTGATGGGAAGCCATCGGAGAGAAGACAGGATAGGATTGATGTGGTCACTTCATTTGGACCCTGAAATGAGTTGTGCAGGTAATTTATGGATGCACTGAGTTATATCCTTCTTTCTTTCTTTTTCCATTTTCTGAGTTTCTGTATGGCAACTGAATATACCTTTTCAATACATGCATGTACGAGATGGTTCCTGCAGATGGCAACCTAACCACTCCCTATCCCACACTCTCATAGCGGGGGTTTTACTAATTAATATTGTTAAACTAGTAGACGATTGAAACCCTAGAGCAGAATAGTCCAGAGACAAACGAGGTGGGGCAACAATGTTTTGACTCCGTGGCATATCAACACTGTAATATGGAAAAAAAAAGTCTGATAATGTCTCACGGATTATCTTGCTGCTGTGAATAAGAAACTGTATGGATTGTCAAAAAGTTAATTTTACAAATGCCAATAGAAACAATATTTTTTATTTTAAAAAAAAGCGCTATTGTTCCAACAAGAGGTGGCTCTCACTTCGGCTCGGGAGACCTGTGAGTTAGAGGTGGCTAGAAAATCTAGAGAGATTCAGTTACTTCTGAACACTAACCTCCCACTTCACTTTGGATGCTTATACATCAAATATTTAATGCGTCTCGACACTAAAGGCCTTGCACATTTTTTTATGTGAAATATTTTAGAAATGTTTTCGATTGCAAGACAACAGCAATGGGTATCAGTAGGATATGTGTACATTTTAAAATAGATGGCAGCAGCGTATCCAATCGGCAGTAAGGGAGAGTCAAACAATATTATTATGCACCATGGCATCTTTGTGGGCCGCATCTTCCCCTCCCAACCATACACCCAGTCATCTACAATCATTTTTTTTATTTATTTCTTTTTATTTCTTTTTAATGGTTTATTACAAACTTTTTTTTTATTTATTTCTTTTTATTTCTTTTTAATGGTTTATTACAAACAGTAGCATCATCAGAAATGTCACATAAGTACACAATGCATCGGCAATACATCTATAGTGTCATCAGAAGCATAGTCATCATAGAGATATACATCATCAAAACATGGCATTAAGTCAGCGAAACCGTCGAAGGCCAGTTAGGATACGCTCTGCGTTAAGAGTCAACACCATCACAGACATCGTTAATTAGAACCATTTAGGTCAGTCTCCTAATATTCTACATGGTACACATTCCAGTCACCTGTCAACAGTGGGGAGCGATTGATACCAGAAACACAACAACCTCCCATCTCTGCGCTACAACAATCCTCCATTCCCATAACCATAGCCCCCAGCCTTCTAGTGTTACCCCCCCCCCCCTGCTTCCGGTCCCATTGCCGCCTGCGGATGCTCAAACCCAGTCATCTACAATCATTGTGAACAGGAGAGAGAGAGTCCATAGTGTGCAAGCCATGGCTTTCATATTTTCCAAAACGTTTTAGGGCAGCCCTGTGCTTTATATGTTGTCTTCTCTCCTAGCATATACATGTCCATGCTCTTTCTCCATTCAACAAGAGACAGATCTGCTGCTGCCCCCCATGCTCTTGCTATGTCTCGTTTCGCGAGCACCAGCCCTAGCTGCAGCAAGACCAGCTTGGGTGTAGGGAGGTCAATGTCCGTGGATATTTCCCAGCAAAACAAACGAGGGGCTGAGTGGAATAGTCTCCCCCAAAACACTCTCCATTTCCCCCAACAAAGCTGTCCAGTACCTTTGAATCTAAATACATTCCCAATACCGTATGATAAAATGTGCCTTTTGACCCTAAACCAAGCAAACAGGTGGACTTTTCTGCCCTTCCTATGCCGTGCAGTCGCAGTCTGTCATAGTATGTCCTATGCAAGTATTTGTATTGGATCAGCCTGAGGCGGGATCAGATGGCTACCTCTCGAGGATGCATCAACGCCATTTCCCAGTCCAGATTGTCCATCTCACCCAGCTCGGATTCCCATTTCATACACAGTTTCTGCAGTGTATCTGGCTTGTTATTTATGATTGTTTTATATAGAGCTTGGACAAACCACTGAAGCTGTTTTCGCGCCAAGTAGAGAAAACGATAGTCCAGGACAGGAGGATAGCCCAATTTGAGGCCCAGACTGATCATTTGGTTGATTGCACAAAACCTCTAAAGAAAACTCTGTTGTCCTGGAACATGGCAGGACTAGGTTCTAAACTGGGATCCCCAGAGTGGCATGCTGTCATTGGAGGTTTTGAGATCTGTATCTTTCAAGAGACTTGGGCAGAAGCCCCTCTCTTTTGTGTGGGATATCTAAAGTTTTATATCCCGGCCGCTAAAGGGGCAAAAGGGAGGCCATCAGGGGGCTTGACAATCTGGGTGAAGCAAGACCTAGAGCTAGACATCCAAGTACTCCCAACTTTTAACCAGGATATTCAGGCTCTCAGAGTGTGTAGGGGAACCTAAGGGATTATGGATATTTATAATATCTATGTGCGAGGTAACAGGGGAAAAAAGTCAGGAGTTTAGGCGGCTCTTGATGATCCCCTCGTTGGTACAGAGACAAACACAAAT
This sequence comes from Triturus cristatus, assembly GCF_964204655.1. Lineage (NCBI taxonomy): Eukaryota > Metazoa > Chordata > Amphibia > Caudata > Salamandridae > Triturus > Triturus cristatus. The sequence goes on along the minus strand of NC_140585.1, from coordinate 1,120,961,088 downwards.
ATTATTGTCGCGGGGGACCTAAACGCGACGTTTGACCCTCCATTGAGTGAGGAGGGTAACTTGTTAGAGGAAGAAGACACTAAGTGGGATGTCCCAAAGTTGGAACTAGACCAAATAAAAAAAGATGGACAGATGTGGTGATCCAAATTAACTCCTTGTGCATGGAGAAGGGATTACGGGCAGTTAATGGCCGTACACCGTCAGATAAAATGGGGTCTAAGACTTAACAATGGTTACAGCACTAGCAGGATAGACTATGTATTGGTTAGCCTACCTTTTTGGCATGCCGTTAAAGATATGCGGGTTCATGATAGGTTGGAAAGCGATCATAATCCACTATGTGTGTACCTGGACTTAAGGTTTAGGGCTCCCCATGAACAAAGACATTTACTCCACCGCCGAGGTTGTCCCATCAAATGAACTAAGGCACCTTAAATGGGTTAAGATAAGTGAGCTACCCGAAGTACTAGCCAGCATTGAAAAGGATATAGACCTTGCATTAACAGCTGCAGGACAGTGTAGAAAATCCAACGGCCCTATGTATTGCCTTGCCCACTTGCGTAATCTAAACTTACGCACACCACTTACTTACACAGAAACTCCAACACTCCTCTGGAGGTAAAATGAGCTTTATTAGTATTGTAGACAAGGGCAATAAGTCACTGAAGCTAGTAAGTTCTTAGGCACCAAGTGAAATAATGAATACACCACACTATATATATATACAGATATGAGATCTTGAATATAGATACATATATAAACAGTTAATGTACAAAACACCTCACCAGATGCATCTGCACCGGATTCTTCAACATCCCTGGCCAAGCACCGAAAACACCAAGTCGGGAACCCTGTAGAGACTGGGGCACAGGAAGTAATCTCTCCGGGCACCAAAGTCGTCCCGCGAGTGCGTCCACTCCAAGACTGAGTTCCTGAGCTCCACCTCACGGACACCGCTTTTTATAGTTAAATCAACACGCTCGAAAACCCTCTAGCAGGCGTTCTCGCCCATCTATCCATCATAGGTGCTGGCCGCATCTCTGCGTCAGACCCACCCATACAGACATGGCCAGATTCTGCTTGGGTGCGCCGAGGCAAAAGACATTCCTTTCCCTATCTCCGGCCTTGGAGAGCCTTGCACAGCGCATCCTCCCTATGTCCTAGAGATAAGCATAGAATGCACAAAAACAAGCTCAAGGCACAAAATAACCTCACGAGGTATGTCTTGCACCAGCTCGTACTGGTTTACGTGAAAAACATGTTTGTTACTGCTGAAGTGTAACTACAGGTCAAAGCAGCACAAAATGGAAATGCAATACAACAAAATGGAAGACCAGAGCATCACATGGAATCGAGGTCAATATACAGTTTAGCACGTGTAACGTGTAAAATGGCAAATGCAATACACCCTAAAGCAACTCATTTGCATACACAACAAATTCTTTGGACAGCTACGCAAGTATTTTATCAAAAGGGTTAAAACTAAAAAGGCAGCTATTCCTAAAATGCAGAAATGGTATAACAAAGACTGTAAAAAAGCTTGTGCACTATTAGGGGTAGCTATTAAAGAAGGTATCCCCACAGCAGTTCGAGCAGCAAGGGCTACCTATCGGGGGGTACAGGTAAAGGCAAAGAAAGAGTGGAACAATGAAAGGTGTGAGGAACTTAAGGAGGCGTGTGTTAGGAGAAACCCCAAACAGTTCTGGAATGTCCACAATTGGGATAGAGTTGGACAGGTCTGCCAGCCCCAAAATCATGTTTCTCAGTCGGAGTGGGTAAACTATTTTAAACCATAATATGCCGCAAACGGGTATGAAAAAGAGGGCGGGATTGCCAAAGTTTTTTACCAGAAGACAGTCTATAGAAAAGCAGACGGTGGCACTGAAAACTATTATGGCTGAGAAGGCGCCTGGCCAGGATGGAATACCAGGGGATGTATTCCTGTATGATAAAGAAAGATGGTTTAAGTATATCCATATATTGACAAACGCTATAGCTCAGGGTGCACCGGTCCAAGACTCCTGGATAGGAGCAGAAATCATGCCAGTTTTTAAGAAAGGGGACAAAGCATGCCCAGGAAATTATAGACCAATCAGCCTAATAGACTCTTTGCTACAGGTAATGGGCAGGTTGGTGCTCAACAAAGTTCAAGAATGGATTGATGAACTTAGCATACTATCGCCATTACAAGCAGGGTTTCGACCCTACACTAGTACAATCGACCAAGTATTTAGGTTCACTCTGCTTTATTGGAAAACAGTAACCCTGGGTAAGGGTAGCTTGTACGCCGTCTTTGTTGACCTTAGGTCGGCATTTGACCTTGTACCCAGAGCTAGTCTTTGGGTGACATTACAAGAAATGGGGCTGCCACTAGACTTGTTGACACTCATCATTAGGATGCATGAGGGCAATACGGCTAAGATCCGCTGGGGCATGCAGGGAATAGTTTACGGAATCTTTCCCGGTAGAGTGCGACAAGGATGTGTGATGGCCCCAACACAATTTTCCTTATACATCAATGGAATAGCGAACTGTATGAGGTCAACCCCCACGGACGCCTCATCACTAGCAGGTGAAAAAGTCCCCATACTAATGTTTGCAGATGACACATTGATCATTTCCAAGACACTGAGTGGAATCCAGAGAGCTTTAACAATTTGAGGAGTTCTGCTCGAGGAGTGGTATGGAGGTAAATGTGTCTAAAACAAAATTGATGACCTTTAAATCGGCATAGGGCCTTCAAGGGGGGCATAAAAATGAACAACCTTCTACTTGAGCAAGCCAAGGAGTTCACGTACCTAGGGGTAAACATCCAGCACACCAGGTCGATATAGCATCCCAAAAACACAGACAACTTGCAGGGGTATTGAAAAAGGAATAGAACACCTCATTCTCTAAGATAATTAACCCGGCAATAGAGATCTATAATATGAAAGTCATCAGCTCTTCTTTATATGGGTCAGAGATTTGGGGGCATGAGAATTTAGTTAAGCTCACACTATCTGAAAACAAGTTTTTTAGAAACATCGCCAAACTGCCACAGAGTAGCCCGACACGCCCAATATTGAACGATCTTGGTAGAAAGTCAATTGCAGACACTACTAAATTACGTCTTCTTTTATATTGGCATAGACTTTGGTCCACCCCAGAGCTCTGACTATGCGGCTTGATATAATAAGGATTGACACATCGAACCAAATAAAATGGTTAAGAGAGCTTAGAGCTATCATAGCGACTATTGGTATGTATGCTTTGTGGGTGGACCCAATGAACACAACTTTTCCACCCAAAAAGATTCTGAAAGGCCAGATATTGGGAATCGGTCCAGCTTAATATTTTGAGACGTTGTGAGTCTTCTTCTCTAACAGGGCTATTTCTGGACTGTAAACCTATTCCTAGGCTGGAAAAGTATTGGGATTTTATTACAAAGCCCCACAAGAGGAAACTTTACTTCCAGTTTAGAGTAGGTACATTGCTATTAAGAGTTTTTACAAGTAAATGGTCCAAACATAGCAATGACTTGTGCCTGGTATGTCAGTATGGCAAGGAATCACTGGCCCATCTAATGTTTAAATGTACAGGATACATTGCTCCACGCCGTGTCTGGTTGACAAAAATTTGTAGGCTCTTGGGAACAAAAAGGGCCAGTGAAGCCGAAAGAATCCTAAAAACAGACAACAGAAGTGATCGTTATAGCAATGGTGAAATTCCTGGGATGGGCGTGGGCAATGAGAGCACGTCACCAGGATTAGGTACTAGATTAAATGAGATTTTGTTATGCAGTACAGTATTTTTCTTTTGTGGGAATACTATGTGTTTTAATAACCACCTTGCTCCGAAATCTGAAGACCGTATTTTGAATTACCACTAAGTTTTATCATAATAACTTTTATTGGAATTTATATTTGTACATAGTGATTATATGATAATTGAATTTATACATCCATTTGGGCGTGTTCTACTTTTGACATGATGCTTAATGAAATGGTTTTAGATTTTTTATGAATGGTTGTTTATGTATTTTTGTGCGCTTTTATGACAACACGTCGAATAAAGCATTTTGGAATGGATTGTTTTATATGTCCAGTAGACCGCTTTTTCAGCTATTCCCACATCAAGAGTCATCCCTCGAAGTGTGCGTATTCGGAGATGTCGTCAGTGTTTAGGCCCTGCGCCCGCCAGGCATGTGTCAACTGCAAGTACTTGTAGTGTTGGGTTGTGTTCATGTCGTATTCCGTCTGCAGACGTGTACAAGTGACTAGCTCTTTGCAGTATAGTATATCTTTAAGTTGCGAAATGCCCAACAGGTCCCATTTCGCGAAACCTCGCAACTTCTTAATTTCTGGCAGGCGATTACCCACCCATAGCAGGGTCTCCCTGGTGACCCGGCCGCCCCATTTCATCTGTCTTGCCGCTTGTTTCCACGCTGTCAGAACGATCAGTGTCGCTGTGAGGAGCTGTGTGACCCCTTTCGCCCCATATATATAGTGCGTGTACGGGTGTTTAATGAATTGTGTGCGCTCTAGAACGTATGTGGTGTGATCCCGCTCTATATGTTCCCATTCATTCACTACTAATAAATGGGCTGCCCAGTACTACGCCCGAAGGTCTGGCAGGGAAATGCCACCATTGTATTGATTATGCTGCAACGTCGCCAGTGCTACTCTTGGCGGCCGTCCGTCCCAAAGGAATGTCCGCAGTGCGTCATCAATTCTAGTGAAGACCTCCACTGGTATTTACTGATAGGTGTTTTGTAGCACGTAATGAAATTTGGGGAGCACTATCATTTTGTACAGGGCTGCCCTGCCCAGTAGGGTCAGCGGCAGGGACTTCCATCTCTCCATATCCTCATGAACGCATTGGTTACGACAGATACCAAAATATTTAATGCCTTCTCTGGTAATCTGGAGCTGGCTTGGGCCCATGGTGTAACCATCATACCCACCCGCCTGATATAGATAGGACTTACCCCAGTTAATCTTATAACCAGCATGTGAACCGTATGTTTCACAACTTCTCATAATGTTTGGGAGTGTACTTTCCGGGTTAGTCACATACATTAATATATCATCCGCATATGATATGCATTCATCAGGCCCGGACGTCCCTTCCGTCCGAAAACCTGTTATGTCTGGGTGCGTTCGGATCACACAAACAAGTGGTTCAAATACCAGGGCAAAGAGCAGAGGGGATAAAGGACAGCCCTGGCGCGTGCCCCTACCTATGGGAAATTCCTTTGATAGCACCCCGTTGACTCTGACCCTTGCCACGGGTATGTCATATAGTACCGAGATCCATTGCCGGAACACCGGTCCAAAGCCAAATTCCTCCAATACGGACATGAGAAAGGGCCAATGTAATATCAAATGCCTTTTCGGCATCAAGAGACAAGACGAAGTGTGGATCATCCCTTTTGCCCACCACCTCCAGCCAGTTATGCAGCAGTCTCAGGTTAAGCCTTGTCGACCTTTTGGGCATGAAGCCCGACTGATCTCTATGAATGAGACCGAAGATTACAACTGTGAGCCTATTTGCTAATATCCTTGCTAGTATTTTGGTCTCCAAATTATTCAGTGAGATAGGAGGGTCGGTCTTTCTTCGGGATTACTGCTATTGTGGCAGTCAAGTCCCTAGGAAGGCTCCCCATCTCGAGCGCATGTTGCTTAAAAAACATGGGGGGTGTCCATTCGGCCCAGGAACATTCCCAGTTTTCAACTTGCTGATGGCTATCGAGATGTCTTCTTTTGTAATCTTACTGTCTAGGGACTGTGATTCCTCATCCTCCAACCCGGGAGCCGTAAATACTCATGTAGTTGCTCAGTTTCAGCCAGGGCGCTTGGCGTATAAAGAGCCTCTTAATAATCTGCGAAAGCGTTAGCTATTGCAACCGGGGTAACTCTGATCTGTCCATCCTCCTCCTGTATTTGGGTCACCCACCTACTATCTAGTTGTTTTTGCTGAGCCATTCGAGCAATCTGCCAGTCTTGTCTCCTGTGTCATACAGCCATCTGTGCAATGCATGTATTGCATGTTGCGCATCTTTTCTGGCCAGCGCGAGATATTCCTGTCTAAGAAGCTGTAGACTGCGGAGCAAAGAGGGATCATTGCCTGTATTCGCCCTTGTTTCGAGCTGCAGGAGTCTGGATTCAATCCCAGCGATCTCCTCTTGTTCCTTCCGCTTTTAATGGGCTATGATGTTTTGTGCCCTATCCCAGGGTACGGGTTTGTATGCCTCCCACAGTGTGACAGCAGAGTCTGCAGTCCCTACATTTTCTTTAAATTAGAGCTCTGTATCCGTCCTAAATTCTTTCGCAATCTGCATATCTTTTAAATCTCAAGCATTAAGTTTCCATTCCCTATTTCGGCATTGTGTATGGGTGCCCACGGTGAGCTGCAGGGGCGATAGGTTCGAGAGGCCTCTCACCAGAAATTCCACGCCATGTATCTCGCCTAGGTCCCCAGCCAGAGCAAATATGTAATCCATTCTTGAAAAGGTTTTATGGACCTCCCCCCCCCCCCCCCCCCCCCTCCCCTCCCCGAGTAGAAGAAATAAGCCATACTCTGGGAGTGGTGTCTGCGCCACAGGTCCGTAAGTGCTAGTGTGTTTGTGAATCGTTTCAGCAGTGTCTCTTTGGGATCTCTCATCGTGACAGTGGTACGGTCAATCATGGGGTCCATCACGTCGTTTAAGTCGCCCCCAATAATGTGTGTTAGAGCCAGCCTCCAACAGAGTTGCTGCGAGTTTGTCTAATGTTGGACGTTGGAGCCTAGGTGGTGCATACACACTAATAAAGGTGATGTGTTGTCTGTTCCATACCCCCTTAACCGCAACATAGGTACCATTGGGGTCGGTCCAGGTACGTTCTAGGTGCAAGGGTGGGCTCTTCCCAATTAATATTGCTACGCCTCGCGCACCGGTGGAGAACCCAGCGTGTGTCAGGGGGAGGGGGTCCGTCATTGGCAGCAGCTTGGCAAATGTATCCATCTTCCCCTGCCTCTGTGGTTTGGGATCTTTGTCCCTCACCACCTGTGGCCGCCACTCGTTCAGGCGAAGTAGGTGCGGTATCAATACCACGGGACACCCTGTCTCTAGTCGCCTTCTGCAGGTTTCCAGTCTTTTGACAGCTTAGTATCTCTCAAGAGCTGTCTCTCCCGGGGAGTTTCACAACTCTCACTTAGGCGTGGTGATGGAAGGGGTCTGCCAGCCGGTTGCCTGGCGTGAGGCCCACTCACCGTTCTGCCGTGTGCCGGATTTGCACCGAAATCTCCACAGCCGAGGTCACCCTTGTTGTGGGTCACCTGCCACCGCTTCTCTACTTCGGAGGGTGACGTACGTGGGGCACGACGACTCTTGCTACCCCGCGCGTCTCGTGCAATCCGTGGGGACTTGAACCCCACTGTTTGCGGGTGATGGGACTACACCCGTAGTGGTCCCTGCCCAAGTCTTGTGTCACACTGCCGGTCCCCACCTCATACCATATGGCCCTGCAGGTTCACTACTCACTTGCTGAGTGTCAGTAGGGAGCGCAGGGGCAGGGGGGGGTTCCCTTAGCGCCAACCTCGTGTGTTTAAGTCCCTTCTATGTTGCTGCTGCGCTTCCCGCATCAGCTCACCTTGCCGTTCTGGACGCCGCCGATCTGTCTCGCATTCAGCGATCTGCTCCACTTCTCCAGTCTTCTGACCGCCGGCCTCTATTGTCCGCGCTGGTCGGGGACTTCTTCCTGCGGCGATCCCTCGTTCCAGGGGCACTCTAGAAATGCCGACACTCCACCAAGGCTCCCGACTCCCGGCCTCTGCTGACTTCACACCTGTCGGAGTTGGCAGCTTCCTGGGGTAACAGCGGTCACGGCGATGCAGCCGGGTCTATGAGCCTCCGGTGTACACCGGCCACTGCCTCCGCCACCCACCGCACTGTCCCACCAGGGGCCAGGACAGCACCACCGGCACCTGTTCTCGACCTCCTGTACACAGCCGCTCTCCTCCGTATCGCCGCCTGCCCCACAGCTCAACACTGCGTCACACCAGTCCCAGCAAGTAGCGGGAGCAGACTGATGGCCCGGTAAGAGTCACAGGATAGGGGGGGGGGGGGGGGGGGGGGGAGAAGGAGGAGGAGAGCCGACGGAGTCCCAGCGGTGCCCGCTCCGCACTACTCCTGCAGTCTGAAACCCGGGAGCTGTCTGCAACCCTCCAGCGACGCCATCTTCACTGCGTTGCGCGGGCCACCGCCATTTTGTCCGCGACCCGTCTCCGCTCCTCTTCGTACTTTTCGCCGGTACGGAAGTATTTTCGGCAGTATGGACCCGTCAAGACATGCCCACTGACTTCTTGTGTTCTGACCATACATTTCAGATCAGGATGATGTCTGTGAGCATAGGATATATGCAGGATCACTTGTCAGCTATAGGAGCTCCGGTAGGACGCGTCTAGTCCGCCATGCTGCTGGCCACGCCCCCCGCATATATATATATATATATATATATATATATATATATATATATATATATATATTTTTTTTTTTTAAACATGTGGGATATGGCCTTGTGACTTCTTTCGGACGATATTTGGAGTAATACCGGCTTTTATTCATTCTATTTTTTCCAGCGTCTTCGGAGCATTCCCTTTCTTACTAGCGTTAGCTGGTGGAATCCTGCTTCATCTGTTCCTGCTGTGCAATGGCCGTTCATCTTCTGGTAATGCACAGACCAGGCCATTGAAACTGTACCGTGATTGAATGCAATAGGTTTTTGGATGCTTGGCGCGAGTTGTGGATTAACTTTCGCTTTACCTACTTTTCTTGCGTGCAACCAGTGTTCTACTGTCGATGGTGCCCCTACTACTGGGCTATGGATTTATGCCTCTCCAATACGTCATGTCTAGTCCCGGATTTTAACCAGCTAATGACCAGGCTTGTTCTGGGGATGGCCGTATGGCTCGTGCAGCAGCACTTGGGGTATTGGCTGAATGGGATATCTGCAAAAACAACAGTTGATGGACTGAATGCAGAACAATGCAATACAGTCACCCCAGTACAGAGATCTGGGCCTAAATCCATCGTTTTTTTGCTCCCCATGCCGTTCCAGTTTGAACCCAGTCATATGCAAATCAGTCTTGACCCTGTGCCTCATGGGAACAGTCCAGCCCGAACTGCCAAGTCATGTCCTCCTCTGGACTGGAAACAAGCATCCTAGGACCGGTTTCGGGGTTTCACCCCTCTTCAGCCAGGATAGCTTGATTCCAGTGGCATGGAGAGCAAGGGACACAGGGTCATGACTGATTTGCATATGGCCAGGTCTTAACTGGGGTGGCATGGTGAGCAAAAGAATGATGGATTTAACCCAGATCTCTTGGCTGGGGGTGAATGTTTTGATTTGTTCTGCATTCCATCCAACAATTGTGTGTCTTTTGAATGGGATATCTGTTCGGCTGCACAGAACTTCTTGCATCATCCTTTCATCAAATAACACGCAAGTTCTCCGGTTATGCGGGGGGAGCTAGAGGGCGCAGAGCAAGATGGCCGCACCTCTGTGAGGCTCCTGCTGCTCAGGAAACGAATCACCAGGCATCCTCCTCTGTTGCTGATCCACACGCCAACAAATGAGTACATGAGGTGGACATAACCCTGGTCAGCAACCATTCAGCCGAAATTTGCCAGAATCAACCCGGAATTGGCCTCCAACGCGATCGCACTGGGCTGCAACAAAATGGCGGCCGCGGTGCTCGCGCTCATTTCCAGATATCATCTGCAATGCTGGGACCTGCAAACCGTCGCCACTCACTGCTTCTGAGGGGCTGAGCCACGTATCTCACCTTGTTACCCTGGCGGATCGAAGCCTCTGTGGCGGCCCCCCCCGATGGGCTTCTGCCGCTGCCCTGACGGGCCTGAGCGGGCTGCGGTGACTTCCCAGCTCGTGGATACGAGGTCTGCTTTGTGGCGGAAAGGCGGAGGACTGCGCGGACGCTGCTCCAGGGGGTGAGGAGGGCGTTCCACCCTACTGCTGCTGTACCTTCAAGTGGGCCCCGCGGGAGCCGCGGCGAGGGGGGAGGCCGCTTGCCCATAGCACCGCCCATCCTGCGGGAGAGACGACCGGCATCCACTGCCTCCTGCCGGTACTGCTTTGGTGAGTTCGCGGAGGCGACTGACTATCCCCGATTGCTACCCGCATCCTGCTGCTGTCACCCGCAGGCGCCTGCTGGCCCACCACGCGTGGGCTGATCCCGCTGTACTACTGGTCTACGCGGTCCAAGGCGCGTGTCTGCTGCGGCTTCCTGGCTTGTGGCGCTGCCTGCAACGAACCCACCTCACCTCTACCCGGAGCGGGCTGCGGACTTTACTGGCTGCGAGGGCGACTGAGTGAAGGCCCCACAGCTCGCGACCTGTCACGAATGCTGGTACCATAACACCCTCACTCGCCCGATCCACTGCTGCCGCCCTGGGCAGACACGGACCTGGCTGGACCCTGTGGGGTCAGTGGCGTGGAAGTGGCGGCCATTGGCCTGTAGAGCTGGCTGCATGGACAGGGAGACGCCCCTCAGTCGCAAACTACATACTCTGCTGCCCCGTTGAGTCCGCAGCCCAATTACTGCCCCGCCTCTGGTGTCCACTGATATAATGTGGCTGGCCGGCTACCTTTCATAGTGTGCTACTCCTGGCCTATGCACCCCCTTGCTGCCCATCCCCCACTCGCACTCTGCTGGCGTAAACTGCGGAAATACGGATCCGCTATCCCTCTATGCGGCCCCAGACGCTGACCCCACTGACCACTTAGATCACTGGGGGGGGGGGGAGAGGGGGGGGGGGGGGGGGGGGGGGAGACGGCCCTACTAACCGGTTCATGTCCCTCAGACTACAAGTGACAACAATTGCTCGAGATACCGCGGCTGGCCATGATAACTTACTCCTTGGCCGCCACCACTGGACGCCCACCCTTCGCTAACCTTTGCTTAATGCTACCGGTGAGAGACTGGCCTACGAAGTGAGCTGACCCGGTTCATATTGCAGAACAGATACTTTAGAAGAGTCTGTCCACCACAAGCCAGGTTTACTACATATCGCTGAAATAAAGGCAGCAACTGTGCAGAAATTCCCTCTGCCTTCCTCCGTCTTGGCGGGGCCTGCAGCTCCCCCTTTCTCTAACCGATAATAAATCTCCTGTTTCCGACGCAGTTCGCACCCAGTCATGGGACGCACAGACACTAAACAACCCAAGTTGAACTTTGATGCCCGAAAATCTTCGCTATCCCAAACAGACATGGAGGGCGAACAATCCACTGCCTCTGAACAACCCACGTCCACTGACTATTTGAAAACCCTCCTTCTCGCTATCCAATCCAGCCTCGCCTCTATTGAAGCAAAAATGGACACTATAAATGTGCGCATTGACGCCCTTGCGCTTAAAAGTGATCAACACGACGAGCGGCTTAAGGAGAACAAACAGCGCATATCAGATTTAGAGGACGCCTCCACCACCACCATCGCGAAAACATCGGACATGGAAAAAGCCCTGAAACTGATAGACAAAAATGAACGCTTAGAATCGCGCTCTAGGCGCAACAACTTACGCATTCTAGGCGTCCCTGAATCTACCGCCACCGGAAAGATGGAAGAATATGTGGAGCGTATGCTGGTAGCCGCATTCGGAAGGGAAGCATTCTCCTCAGTGTTCATCGTGGAGAGAGCGCACCACCGCTGCCCCCCCCGTCCAATGCCCGGAGCCCCCCCGCCCCATCAACGCGAGGATTCTCAATTATCGGGACCAGGATGCCGTCCTCCGACTTGCTAGGGAACACAAGAAAGTACTTTTTGATGGCACAGAAGTATCCATATACCCGGACTTTACAATCTGTTCAAGAAGGACGCAGGAAATTCCTCCCTGTGAAAAAAAACCTCCAACAACTGAACATTGAATATGCCATGCTTTAACAGGCACGCCTTAAGATCAACCACCTGGGGAAGGAACATTTATTCACCAACCCTCAGCATGTTTACGACTTTCTGAAAACCCTACCTAAATCAGCGAGTGATCGGTCTTCCCCCCCCTCCAGGCGCCCACAAGCAGACGGCCATACATCGGACGTAGAATGATAATGACACCCGGGTCCGTGACCATTGTATCCATCTCCACCAAGACACCCTTCACGATGGAGGACCTCATTCCCCCTCTAATTACTTCCTGGTATCTGATGGCCTGCACATCGGAGGATGAATTGCGCCACTCGAAATGGACTGGAACAGACCACCACACCTACCTCCTGAGCACCCTTGCTGACGCAAGGGGTTTCTGGCTGCCCTCTTTCTTCCACCTGCTCAGGAGAACCCTACAAAATCTTGGTTCGAAATGTTTACTTTGCTGATCCCACTATCCCCCGTTGGGACTGTGGTACTTGGGGAATCCAAGGGAGGGGGTGGGCACATCGCGGCAGGATTTGGCTGCTGCTGTGGGTGGGGGGGGGGGGGGCATTGGGAATTTTCTCTACCACTGTATATTGCACTTATTTGCACACGAATGCATCTGCAGACTCAAATACACGCATTCTACCGCATTATCAAACAGCACCACCACTATGGCATCCCGACCTAGTCCACCCAAGTATAATTTTCTGACTTGGAATGTGCGCGGTCTGGGTAATCCCCGCAAATGAAGACCTGCTCCAGGAAACGCATCTTGCCTCTGTCGCACCCACCACATTTGCATCACGTTGGGCAGCCTTTAGATGTTTCTCATCCGACTCCTCATATGCTTGAGGTACTATCTTAGTGAAGCGTACACTCCCCTATACCCTCATGGGATCCTACGCAGATCCACAAGGTCGTTACAGCATTCTGTGGGGGAGGTTGTTTGCTCAATCCATTACCCTTGTCTCAGGCTATGGGCCTAACACCGATGATCTGGAATTTTTCCAAAACTTTTGGGGCAAAGTGCTCGATATTGGATCCACACACCTGGTATGGGGAGGGGACTTTAACGTCACACTAGACCCGGCAATGGACAGATCACACCCACAACCCCATCAATACTCTAACGCACACCATGCCCTCAACAGCATTAAGGACGAGCACGAACTGCTAGATGCCTGGCACACCCTTCACCCCCAAACTCGAGAGGGATCCTGCTTTTCCATTGCTCATTCCTCCTGGTCGCGTATAGATGGGTGGCTGATAACTAAGGGGTTAGCGCCCTGGCTGGTACATGTGTCCCATCTTCCACGCACATATACTGATCATTCACCTGTCATCCTCACCCTGGCGCCGCCTCATGAAGACTCACCCTATATCTCTTGGCGCCTCATCCCTCAGACACTGTTCGACCCAATCTTCAAGGAGGAACTATAACAAGACATAACAGATTTTTTCCCCCGCGATGACAACTCAGTTACACAGTATTCCACTGTGTGGGAGTCCTTTAAGGTCTACAAGAGTTTTACGGAGTTCCAAGAGACAGCGAACATGAATGTAAATTCAGTGGAAAATACCACCAAGCGCACCGCTACGGAGAGGGTAAGAGACCGGGCAGAGCGCTGGCTTTCGTGATTCGCCCCCCTAGATTCTCCAATACAGTTCCAGAAATAGAGGACGAAGACGGTCAAACACAAAAAAACACCTCGGATATAGTGGATGCCTTCAAACACTTTTACGAAAACGTATAGAAGACACATAGAACACAACTTGTGGATTTCACTCCTTTGTTCGAAGACCCATCCATTGCGTGGCTGGGGGACAACCAAAGGAAATCCCTCCTTGCGCATCATGAGGATGAGGAGATTATTTCTGCGATAATGCAACTACAATCTGGCAAGGCCCCAGGGCCTGACGGCATCCCAGCCGGATTTTACAAAACTTACCGCCATCTCCTCATTCCTGTGTTGCGCCATGTCTTTGAGGAGGCACGAGAATCTGGTATCCTACCCCAAAGAATGCGCAAAGCCCTCATTGTCTCCTTACCAAAACTGGGGAAACCCATGACGCAGTGCGATTTATACCGGCCCCTGTCCATCATCAATGTGGACGCCAAGATCCTCGCCAAGCTGATCGCAAATCGTATCGGCCCACTTATGCCCGTTTTGGTCCTTCCCCACCAGTCAGGGTTTGTACCAAGTAGAGGCACGTCCCACAACCTACGCACCGTGTTTGCGCTCCTCCATGACATCGACCCCGAAATGAACGCAGAAGCCATCTTCCTAAGGCGTTTGACTCCCTGGAATGGGACTACCTAGCCTTTGTCCTCAACCACATGGGATTCCCCCTGCCGTTTCTAGCATGGATAAGGAATATGCTACTTACCAGTATGCATCTGTTCTTGGCATGTAGAGCTGCAGATCTACACACTTTTGCATAGATCGCCATCTGGTGTTGGGCCCGGATGTTTGCAGTTTGTTTTTCCTCTTGGAAAGTCTTTGGAAGTCACGAGGTCGGTGACTCCTCCCTTGGATCGTATTGCGCATGGGCTTCGGCTCCATCCTCAGATTGTTTTTCGCCAGCAGGGAAAGATGGAGCGTAGTAATAACAGTGAAGAAACCCATGTGTGTTGTATCTAAATAAGATAAACTGGAACAGATACAGGTAGCCGGGGAGGCGGGAGGGAGTGTGTAGATCTGCAGCTCTACATGCCAAGAACAGATGCATACTGGTAAGTAGCATATTCCTTTCGAGGCATATGAGCTGCAGATTACACACTTTTGCATAGACTATATAGCAGTTCCCAACCCTAGCGGCGACCACCGGTATCTGTTGCAGTGGTTTGAAATAGTGTTTTTAGTACAGCCTGGCCCACACTAGCTTGTTGCTTGGTTTGCACATCTACACAGTAATGTTTAGTGAAAGTGTGCGGTGTTGACCATGAAGCTGCTTTGCAGATATCATCTAATGGGATGTTCCCTAGAAAAGCCATAGAAGCCCCTATCTTTCTTGTAGAGTGGGCTTTGGGGGGGAACAGATAGCGTGCGTTTTGCTTTGTGGTAACAAATTTGTATGCTTTTTACAATCCACCTAGCTATCCCTGATTTAGAGATGGGGTTGCCTTTATGTGGTGGAGAGAAGGAGACAAGCAGTTGTTTTGTCTTTCTGAAAGGTTGTGTTCTCTGGATATAGTAAAGTAACGCCCTTTTAACATCCAGTGTGTGTAGAGCCCTTTCTACAACAGTTTGAGGTTGCGAGAAAAAACCCGGTAATTCTACAGATTGGTTTAGATGAAAGGGTGAAATGACTTTGGGTTGGTACGGAGGACAACCTTGTTCGGGTGCATTTGGAGAAAAGGTTCTTGTATAGTAAGTGCTTGTATCTCACTGACCCTTCTAAGGGAAGTGATGGCTACAAGGAAAGCGGTTTTCCATGTGAGAAATTGCAGTTCGCAATTATGCAAAGGTTCGAAAGGCGGTCCCATTAGCCTTGTGAGAACTATATTTAAGTTCCACACAGATGAGGGTGGTACTCTGGGGGGAATTATCCGTTGGAGGCCTTCCATGAAGGCTTTAATGGCAGGCACTCTGAAAAGTGATAGGTGCTGTCTGTTTTGTAGGTAAGCGGCAATTGCTGCGAGGTGTAGCCGAATGGATGTATATGCTAGGTTACACCTTTGTAGATGGAGTAAGTAGCATATGATGTGCTGTATAGATGCGTCTAGAGGGTTGATTGTGTTGTTATGGCAATAAACAACAAATCTTTTCCACTTGGCAGCGTAGCAGGCTCTAGTGGTAGGGCGTCTAGCTTCTCTGATGACGTACATACAGTCGGGGGGAAGGTTAAGGTATCCGAATTCTAGGATCTCAGGAGCCAGATCGCAAGATTGAGCTGAGCTGGGTCCAGGTGTCTGATCTCTGCATGGTTCTGGGTTAGGAGGCATAGTGAGAGGTGTAACTTTTGGTGTGGCACTACCGAGAGATCCAGCAGCGTGGTGTACCACGGTTGTCTGGCCCATGTTGGAGCTACTAGAATCAGTGTGGGGGGAGTGCTGCTGTAGCTTTCGCACCACTAATGGAATTAGTGGGAGAGGTGGAAAGGCGTACACAAATTTGCCTGACCAGTTCATCCATATCGCATTGCCTTTGGTCAATGGGTGTGGGTATCTGGCGGTGAAGCTTGGACATTTTTTGTTTTCGTGGGTGGCGAATAGGTCTATCTGTGGATGCCCCCACATCTGAAAGAACGGGTGAAGAACCTGCGGGTGAAGTTCCCACTCGTGGATCTGCTGAGTCTGTCTGCTGAGCAGATCTGCCATGGTGTTTTGGACTCCTGGGACATGTTGGGCTAGGAGAAAGATTTTGTGTGGAATTGCCCATCTCCATATGCTCTGTGCTAGTTGAGAGAGCTGTGGAGAGTGTATGCCGCCTTGTTTTTGTAAGTAGTACATGGCCGTCATGTTGTCTGTGCGAATAAGGACTGCCTTGCCTAAAATCTGTGTCTGAAAGGATTTTAGGGCTAGAAAGAGTGCCAGTAACTCCAGATGGTTGATATGGAGTAACTTTTGTTGCGGCGTCCATGTGCCCTGCACTGTGAGGTGTAGTAGATGAGCTCCCCAGCCGGAGAGCGATGCGTCTGTTAGGATTATTTGTGGAACCGGGTCCAGGAACGGTCGACCTCTGGAAAAATTTGTGGTGTTCCACCACTGCAGAGAGCGATGGGTGCGACCGTCTACCAACACCAGATCTGTCAGTGTCCCCTGGGCCTGGTTCCATTGGCGCGCTAAGCACTCTTGGAGTGGACGCATCTGGAGTCTTGCATGAGGCACTATGAAAATGCAAGAGGCCATCATCCCTATGAGTTGCATAAACACTCTTGCTGGGAGAGAGAGTGTTGAGGTATGAATCTTTGACGCAAAGCCTGAATGCTTGCAATCCTGGCAGGATTGGGGTAGGCTATGGCTTTTGAGGTGTCTATGGTGGCACCGAGGTATTGCTTTGTGTGGGATGGTATTAGCTGGGTCTTTTGGTGGTTCACTGTGAAGCCTAGCTGGTGAAGTAGTTGGATTGTAGTGGCGGTGTGATGTACACATTGGTCGTAGGACGCAGCTTTTATTAGCCAGTCGTCCAAATATGGGAAGACGTGAATGTGCTGTCTTCTGAGGTGTGCCGCCACTACGGCTAGGCACTTGGTGAATACCCTTGGTGCTGTTGTGACCCCGAATGGGAGCACTTTGAACTGGTAGTGTTGCCTGTCCACTACAAATCTGGGATACTTTCTGTGAGCATGGTGTACCGGAATGTGAAAGTATGCGTCTTTCAAGTCCAGTGTGGTGAGAAAGTCGTTTTGGGAGAGGAGCGGAAGTACCTGCTGAAGTGTTACCATGTGAAAATGGTCCGAATGTATGTATGCGTTTAGAGGTCGGAGATCTAAGATAGGTCGTAGAGTCTCGTCTCTTTTTGGTATCAGAAAATATAGGGAGTAGACCCTAAATTTTGCTGATTGGCAGGGACTTGTTCTATCGCTTGTTTTTGTAGGAGGGAGATTATTTCCTGTTTTAGTAACGTGGAATGTTCTTGTGACATTGGGTGTTGCCTGGGTGGAATGTTGGGGGGGTAGATGTCAATTCTAGGCAGTACCCTGAACAAATAATTTGGGTCACCCATTTGTCTGATGTGATGGACTCCCAGACGTGAAGGAAATTTTGTAGCCTGCCCCCGACCGGAGTGGGATGGTCTGGAGGGAGCAGGGGGAAGTCATTGGGTAGGTGGTGTGGCAGAGCGGGCGGTATTTGTTTTGCCTCTGCCTTTATTGTTATTGCCTCTATAGCCGCCTCTTTGATAACCCCTTGTGAAGGTGGATTGAGCAGGTGATTTGTAGGAAGTGGACGCGCTATCTGAGGAGTAGCCTCTGCCCGTGCCCCGAAAGGAAGAGCGGCGAAAGGAGCGCCTAGGAGGGTGTGACTGCAGGGCTCCCATAGATTTTGCCGTGTCTGTGTCCTTCATCCTCGAGGGCCTCATCTACCTTTGGACCGATTAGATGTTCTTGATCAAATGGATGATTTAATATGGAGGCTTGTACCTCAGGGTTACAGCCTGAAACTCTCAGCCAAGCATGGCGACGGAGGAGGACGCTAGTGTTAATGGCCCTGGAGGCTGTGTCTGCTGCGTCTAAGGCACAGCGTATAGAGATGTTAGTTATGGTCTTACCCTCTTGAATTAATTCACTGGCCCTATTTCTGTATTTTTCTGGGAGATGGTGCATGATGGTTTCTAGTTCATCATAATGCGCTCTGTCGTATCTGGCCAATAGCGCTTGAGTGTTGGTGATACGCCATATATTGGCTGCCTGTGACGCAGTGCGATTTCCTGACGCGTCCAGTAGCTTTGACTCTTTGTCAGGTGGTGGTGCTTCGCCTGACGCCTGGGAGTTTGACCTCTTCCGTGCAGTGGATACCACTAGGGAATCCAGTGGCGCTGGCCCTTCGAGGTAGGCAGGATCTGTGGGGGTAGCTTTATACTTTCTCTATGCGTGGGTTAATGACCCTAGCCCTGACTGGGTCTTTAAAAACCTCTGGCGCATGTTTTATTACCCCTTTGAGCATAGGTAGTATAGAAGTAGACCTATGTGCGGTATCAAAGGTGTCGAGGAGGAGATCTTCCTCTACCGGGTCAGTGTGTAGCTCTACCCCGTGATAATGTGCCGCCCTCTGAAGTAGGTGGTGAAAACCTAATGAGTCTTCTGGTGGAGATGGCCTGGATGGATAAAGGTCATCTTGTGGGACATCTGGAATGTCTGGATTATTATAATTGTCCCATGGGTCTGGGGATCCTGTAGGGGTGGGGTCTTGCGGCACATCCCCTGGATCGTAGTATGGGTCTCCCTGATCATCATGGTCTGGAGACGGGGTCGGAGAGCGATGAGGCAGGGGTCCGACCACTTCTTAGTGCCTTTTATAATAAATATCTCTGCTAGCAATATCCAAAAGCATACCAACTCTAAATATATGAGCCGTAAATGGACTGCTTTTTCCAAAGCCAAGTTCGATACTGCTCTGACTAAAGGCGGCAGACCAGGAGGTGAGGATGCTGATACTGCATCGGATAGACTAGAAGGCCGCATTAATAATGCTTTAGATGACATAGCCCCTCTCTGTCATAAAAATCCCTGTAGTAGACCCCAGAGATCCGCCCCCTGGTACAGCGATAAACTTCGCCTAGCTAAAGCGGAATGCAAACAACTAGAAAGACAGTGGCTTACCTCGATCAAGCAAAACACAGGTATATAGACAAACGCAGAGAATATCATAGCTTGATCAGGCGTGCCAAAACAACTTACTTTTCAGGTAGGATAGGAGAAGCTAAAAACTCTACCAAGGAGCTATTCAAAATTTATAAGGAAATCTCTCTCTGTGGCTCTTCTGTTGACCCGTCCTCGGTCTCAGAGGAATCCTGTAGCCGCATTGCTGCTTTCTTTTCTGATAAAGTGGTTACCATCTACTCTACTTTTTCAGGGGGAAAGAAAAAAGGAACAGAGCTCAGTGAGAGTATATTGGTGGATGTGGGTGTTAATCGCCTGGACAACTTTTTCACCCCATCCCCTGACGAGCTCCAGCAGATATGCCGCTCCATTAAGTCAGGATCCCCCCGTGATCCGGCATCACCAAAACTTCTTGGAGAGAGTATTGAGATCCTTGAACCCTATATTAGGGATGTTCTGGATCTTTCCTTCAGATCCAGCACCGTACCCAAAAGTTGGAAGCAGGCTGTAGTACTCCCGCTTCAAAAAAAAAAAAAGAATCTTAGCTGGGACAGGCTGGACAATCTCCGTCTAACTCACTCCTCCCCTACCTGGCCAAAGTAGCAGAAAAGGTGGCAAATCTTCAACTTATGGCATTTGTGGAGAAAGCCAACCTGCTCCATCCAACTCAGTTTGGCTTTCGTGCACGCCACTCCACGGAGTCTGCGCTGCTTATGGCCACTGAGACCATCAGGCAAGGGGTAGATAAGGGGCATACTATGGCCGTCATTCTACTTGACCTAAGTGCAGCCTTTGACACTGTAGCACATTTCACCATGCTACAGTGTCTCAACAAAGGTGGAGTCACTGGGTCAGCGCTGAGGTGGATCCAATCTTTCCTGACCGATAGGGGTTTTCAGGTCAGACAGGGAGAACACTTCTCTCGTGTGTTCAATCTTGATCAAGGGGTTCCCCAGGGCTCCGCCCTGAGCCCCACCCTGTTTAACCTATATGCTTCCCCTGTAGCCACCATTGTGGAAAGTCATGGCATCCAACTAGTGTCATACGCTGACACACAACTGGTCATCTCGCTGTCACTGGCACCTGATGTTGCGGCATCCAGCTTCAGTGCTTGAATGCAGGAGCTTGCATCCTGGATGTCTAACAACTGCCTGAAGCTGAATGGGTCCAAAACTGAAGTGCTCGTGGTGGGAGGTGGTCCGTATGTGTGGTCCTCGGCATGGTGGCCAGCATGCCTGGGCTCCACTCCAGTGCCTTGTCAACAGGCCAAAAATCTTGGGGTGATGCTTGACTCCGACCTGTCATTTGCTCCCCAGATTAATCGGGTTGTCGGAAAGTGCTTCGGTATACTCAAGAGTCTAAGGAAGATCCTTGACCTACTTCCAGTTAGTGCCAGGCAGACTCTGGTGCATGCCTTGGTCACATCTAGACTCGATTACTCTAACCTCCTCTATCTGGGAATAACAGCTAGAAGCCTCAATCGTCTCCAGGTACTTCAAAATGCCACAGCCCGGCTGGTGCTGAGGCTTCCTAGGAGAATGGCCTCTAAAGCTGCTTTGAAGTCCCTACACTGGGTTCCAATCAGAGAAAGGATTACTTTCAAAGCACTATGCATGTGTCACCGCATTATCGGGGGCAGGGCGCCCGTTCCCCTACACAGCCTCATCACCCCCTACAGACCGGAGCGGATGCTCAGATCCTCTGGCACCGGACTGGTAGTCGTCCCCAAAATTCATAAAGCTCGAATGGGGGGCAGATCTTTTAGGCTTCTTGCAGCCAAGAGTTGGAATATGCTTCCGATGGAGCTGCGCCTTGAACCTTCTGAGGCCAAGTTCCGCAGAGCTCTAAAAAATCACCTCTTTCGCTCAGTACTGATGTAACCTCCCTGTTTCTGGCCACTTCATACTTCTCTCTCAGCGCGGGGACACGCCGGGGCGCATAACCATGCGCTTTACAAAATTCCATAATAATAATGGAGAAGGCGGAGGGGGCGTAGGTGGAGAGGGTGGAGGAGGTGGAGGAGGCACTCTGAAAGGGGAGGTAGCACAGTCTTTACTCTTTGGAGGTGGAGGCGGAGCTGGTTTGTCCAAATGTCTCTTTTTAGAAGAAAGTGCCAAATGTCCAGTTTTTGGATCCTTGGTAAGTGTCTTTTGCAAAGGATCCGGTGTAAACAGTTCTTGAGACAATTGTTGTTCGGTCGGCGCCGAAGGTATCGGGGCCGATGGCTTTTTAGGCTTGTCCGTGCCATGCTTTTTTGGAACCTCCGATTTTTTGGTCGGCCTTATGATGTTTGGTCGGTACCTAGAGGCTGGGTTTCGACACCGCGGGCTTTGGTGCGGAGCTCGGTGTCGAGGTAGAAGCCGGTCTCTTTTTCGGTGCCGAAGTGTGTTTATCGGCACCGCTGGCAGGCTGGCTCCAGCCCGAGCCACCGGAAGGCTTATTAGGCTTCTTCACCGGGCCCGAAGGTGGGGTGTTCGAAGCAGTGTCTTTGGTCTTGCTTAGGCCCGGAGGCGAAGGCGTGACCGTAGCCTTTTTGGGTGTCAGCGCGGGTGTGGGAGGGGGTATTTTACTCACGACCCTCTGCGCCGGGGTGATGTCCTCCCCATCCGAGTCATCGGCTTCGGAAGCACTGACGAGGTCCTCTTCGGTGTGCTGCTGTCCCGGAGCTTCGACGTCGTCCCCGAAGATGTCGACTGGAACGGAGGTCGAGGAGTGCGCCATATTTCGTCTGTCCCTTCGATCTCGAATAGTCTTTTTGGATCTGAAAGACTTGCAGGCGGGACAGTCTCGAGCCTCGTGTTCCGGGGAGAGGCAGAGGTTGCACCTTATGAAGATCAATGTGGGGGAATTTGGACCCACATCGAGGGCACTTCTTGAATGGAGTTCTTTCCATCAGCCGGGACCGGAGCCTGGATAGGCCCGAAGTCCGCCGTCGACGCCTGGAATCGAAGGTGTGTCGAAGAGAAGGTGATTGAGGAGATCAGGATCTGAACAATACCGCGAAGAGCGAGGATTCCGCTTCGATCGTCGAACTGGAAAATTTCGGAACCGGAGCGCGAAGTATTACATCTGAGCCCGATGGCGGAAAAAAACAATCTGAGGATGGAGCCAAAGCCCATGCGCAATACAATCCAAGGGAGGAGTCACCGACCTCGTGACTTCCAAAGACTTTCCAAGAGGAAAAACAAACTGCAAACATCCGGGCCCAACACCAGATGGCGATCTATGCAAAAGTATGTAATCTGCAGCTCATATGCCTCGAACATCTATTATACACTGGTCTGCGGGACACGCTGATGGTCAATGGAGCCCGATCTTCCCCTTTTAAAATAGCCTGAGGCACCCGACATGGCTGCCCCCTCTCGCCCATCCTATTCGCTCTGGCCATAGAACCTTTAGCAGCTAAGGTCCGACAACACTACCGAGATCACGCCCTCATTTACCCAGAGAGACAAATACGGATATCACTATACGCAGACGATATCACACTATCTGCAGAACCAGAGAGAGCCTCAACCCTATTCTCCGGCTATTTATCCTAGTCGGTCGCCTTTCCGGGGTCAATATTAACTGGGGGAAGTCCCAGATATATCCCCTCACTGACAACACTCCCCACTTTACACCTGACTATCCCCTCACGTGGTGTGACGGCACACTCACCTACCTCGGCATAGTCATCTCACGCAATCGCGAGGAGCTTATGAGAGATAACTATGGGCGCGTACTTGACCTCCTGACCGAGAAAATCCCCAGGTGGATCACCTTGCCCCTTTCCCTGGCTGTAAGAGCCGCCCTCATAAAAATGGTGGTCCTCCCCAAGCTTCTTAAATGGTGGGGGTGCGCAGTTCATAAAGTCCAAAGCATCAAGTAGTGAAGTGTAACATTTCTTTATTTATTAGTTTATGAAGTCTTTTTTTTTTTAAGTTTCAAAAACCTTTATTGCAACTTTCAGCAACCATACAACCACTCGCCTACAACCTTTCCGGCCGGCTCCAGTAGACACTGTATTGAGAGTTCAAACTTCGTGTACACAGCCAATCTGCCGACAACCCGGGGGTCCGGCGGCACATTTATAAATACCCCTCTGAGCAGAAATGGCGCGGAAGATAGATCAGCATCGAGGGACAGCATGAGGGAGCATCTAGGAGGACCTCCCGGACCATATACCATCCACATATCCCAAGCAGGGGGCACAACATGTCCACGCAGCTCGTCTAGGGTCATCCAAGCATCAATCGCTCTGGGCAAGCAAGCAGATCCCCCCGCCACTTATGTCCCCACTCTCCTCTTCTCCAACACGTCCAAGCTACAGTAAGCCCCACCGAGGCGGATGCCACACCTGTCCGCCCTACACTCCCCGGCACCTAACCGTCCCCCTCAGTGGAGCTAGTCTGTGCTGCTAGATATGCTTTAAACGGATCCCATATGTCTTTGGCCCTGCTCTTCAAAGGTTGCGTTTCGGCATATATCGCATTCTGGTCCTGGCAGTACAGAACATCCTCCAACCACTCCTTGAACTTTGGTGCACGACCCCTTCCCCATCTACAGGCAACACGCCGTTTCGCGAGCAACAACACGATATTAACAAATTTACGGTGCTCCTTAGGCACCGACGCTGTATAACCCAGCAGCATCACGAGCGGATCAAGCTTAACCACAGCTCCCACCATGGACGTAAGCGCAGCATGGACCTGCAACCAATAGTCAGCTACCACCGTACACAGCCAAGCCAGATGGAGAAAGTCAGCTCCCTCCGAACGGCACCTCTCACATCGATCAGAGTCCGACAACCGAAAGCGAAACTTCCTAACAGGAGTGTAGTACCAGCGCTGTAGAAACTTATAATGGATAATACGCAATCTGCAGCTGGAGGAGATCTGGGAGGTGAGCCCACAGCAATACGCCCACTGCGCCTCCGTAATGTCCCTACCCAACTCAACAGTCCAGCCATGAAGCGCTTTACCGCCTACATTCCCAACACCCTCTCGAATACTGCAATATAACTGAGAGACCAAGTGCCGACCGTCCGTAGACGCGAGCAAGACCTGCAACAGATTCACCACCTCGGGCTCCTCCGGATAATGCGGTATCACCAGTCGCATCCCTTGCCGCAACCGGAGATAATAAAAAACATCCAGTGGATTAGGCTGATATCCCGCGAAAAATTGTTCCTTCGTCTTGAACTGACCATTCTCAAAAAGATCTCCCCAGTATCGGACCTGTATCTTAGCACACAACACACGGAACCCGCCCTCCTGCAACAGAGAGAGGCCCGGATGATAAGCCAACGGCAGCCGCGGGGCATATAGTAGACTGGCCGTCAGCCTGCGCTTCAAGCGCTGCCAAGCATCAATCGTGCATGTCACGGTGGTGAGCGGTGTTTCGATCGCAGTGACGGGACCATGGATCAGTCCCTGTAACGGCAAAGGTCGTGCCAGCCAGTCCTCAACCGCCAGTTGCGGCATGTAGGGCGTAGGGACAAGCCAATGATAAGCAAAGTGTGCCTGCGCGCTCATATAGTACGCCTGAAAGTCGGGAACGTCAAATCCCCCTTGGCTGTATGGCAGGATAATAGTCAACCAGGCTAGTCTGGGCTGCTTACCAGCCCAGAACAATCGCAGCAGCTCAGAGCGCAGCGTCCGGAAGAAGAAGGTACCTGGGTAATACGGAATGTTCTGGAAGAAGTATAAAAAGCGAGGCAGCACTACCATTTTAATCAATGAGGCCCTACCGGCCATGGTCAACGGCAACGAGATCCAGCGCGACACATCGTCCGTTAGCTTGCTTATGGCCGTGCCATAATTCAGGCGTAAAGTCTCTTCCCGGTTCGTCGAGACTCGAACCCCCAGGTATCGGAGATCTGAGGCACACCACTCCAACAGGTAATCTAGTGCATATCGCCCGACCGCAGCTGTCAGGGGGAAAAACTGCTATTTCCTCCAGTTGATGTGGATCCCAGACAATCTCCCAAACACCACAAATTCGCGGAGCAGCAAATTCAGGTTATTCTGCGGGTTCCACCACATAGAGCGTTATGTCATCCGCATATAAGGACACATCAATCTGCCGTTGACAACACTGGAAGGCACTTTGCTTGTGGAGTTGTCGGATACGACATGCCAGAGGTTCAATTGCTATGGCGAACAACAGCGGGGACAGCGGGCACCCTTGTCTGGTACCCCTAGTTAACGGAATCGGATTCGATAGCTCCCCATTGATCAATACTCTAACCGTGGGGTTAGTATAAAGTAATTTTATCCAAGCGACAAAGATTTTGGGAAAACCCATCCGGTACAGGATAGTGAACAAGTAATTCCACTCAACTGAGTCGAACGCCTTAGTGGCGTCCAGGAATATAGCCGCGACAGGCAGTTCCGGCGCGATTGTTTGAATCAGGGAGAAAAGCGTACGCAGATTACTAGCGGTAGATCTACCTGGGACAAACCCTGCCTGGTCAGGGAGGGCAATTTTAGTCATCAATAGTGAGAGTCGCGTGGCCAACACCTTAGCCAAAATCTTGGCATCACAATTTATCAGGGAGAGTGGTCTATAGGAATCACAGTCCTCCGCAGCCTTATTTGGTTTTAACAGGGAGGTAATCACCACCTCTCTCATCGATCCCGGCATAACGCCTGCCTCTAGAGAGTCCTCATACACTTCCCGTAACACCGGAGCCATTATATCAATGTAGCTTTTATAAAATTCCGCCGGCAAGCCGTCCAACCCAGGCGCCTTGCCGTTACTCAAAGACATAATCGCTTCCCGTATCTCATCCAGCTCAAACGGGGCCCCCAGAAATTGCCTGTGTTCGTCACTCAACCAGCATAAAGCTACGTCGTCTAAGAAGCTCCCAAACTGGATATCGCCCACGTCGCGGGCCGTGTATAATCCCTCGTAATGCTTAGTAAATTGTCGTAATATCCCCTGTGTGTCATGATGAATATGCTACTTACCAGTATGCATCTGTTCTTGGCATTTAGGGCTGCTGACATTCATATCTGTGCATAGATCGCCGCCTAGTGTTGGGTCCGGATGTTTGCACGTTGTTGTCCTGGAAGAGTCTTCGAAGTATCCTTGGATAGGTGACTCCTCCCCTGGACTACAGTGCGCATGGGCATCCTCTCCATCCTCAGATTGTTTTTCGCCATTGTGGCAGTGATGGAGTAGATACAGAAAGTGATGACCATGCTATACAGTAATTCTGAGAGCTGCAGCTGCTACAGGCGCCGGGGAGAAGGGAGGGCGATATGAATGTCAGCAGCCCTACATGCCAAGAACAGATGCATACTGGTAAGTAGCATATTCAGTTCGAGGCATGTGGGCTGCTGAATTCATATCTGTGCATAGAATACATAGCAGTGCCCTCTATTAGCGGCGGCTACCAGTGCCAGCTGCAGCGGTCTGAAAAAGTGTTTGAGAACAGCCTGTCCTACAGCTGCCTGCTGTTTTGACTGCACGTCTACACAATAGTGTTTTGTAAATGTGTGTGTAGTGGACCATGTGGCTGCTCTGCATATATCATGCAGGGAAATATTTCCTAGAAAAGCCATGGAAGCCCCCAACTTGCGTGTTGAGTGGGCTCGTGGTGGAATAGTTAATGTGCGTTTTGCCTTTTGATAACAGATTTGAATACACTTAACTATCCATCTGGCTATCCCTGCTTTGGAGATGGCGTTACCTTTGTGGTGTGGGGCAAAGGCAACGAACAGTTGTTTTGTCTTCCTAAAGGGTTTAGTCCTGTCGATGTAGTACATGAGGGCCCTCCGTACATCTAGTGTATGTAGTGCCCTTTCTGCGACAGTTTGTGGGTTTTGGAAGAAAACGGGCAGTTCAATAGTTTGATTCATGTGGAACTGCGATATTACTTTGGGCATGAATTTGGGGTTGGTACGTAGTACGACCCTGTTGGCGTGAACCTGTATAAATGGCTCTTGAACGGTTAGTGCCTGGAGTTCACTAACTCTTCTTAAGGAAGTGATCGCTACCAGGAAGGCTACTTTCCAGGTAAGGAATTGAATCTCGCACGAGTGCAGAGGTTCAAAGGGTGGACCCATCAGGCGTGTGAGGACCAAGTTGAGGTTCCACATTGGAGCCGGTGGGTGGCTTGGTGGAATGACTCGTTTGAGTCCCTCCAAGAATGCTTTGATGGCAGGCACTCTGAATAGTGAGAGGTGCTGCCTGGTTTGCAGATAGGCTGATATTGCGGTCAAATGAACACGTATAGAGGTGTACGCCAGATTGCATCGGTATAGGTGTAAGAGGTAACAGATGATGTTTTGGATGGATGCGTCCAGCGGGTTAATGTCATTATTACCACAATAAATGACGAACCTTTTCCATTTGGCTGCATAGCAAGCTCTTGTAGTGGGTCTCCTGGCCTCCTTGATGATGTCCATACAGTCAGGTGGCAGGTTGAGATAGCCAAACTCTAGGACTTCAGGAGCCAGATCGCCAGGTTCAGCTATTGCGGATCTGGGTGCTGAATCTCTCCATGGTTCTGCGTCAAATGCGCGGGTTTGATCCGCAGCCTTTGATGCGGCACCACGGAAAGTTCGAGGAAGGTGGTGTACCACGGCTAGCGTGCCCACGTGGGAGCAACTAGGACGAGTGTCAGGGAGTGTTGTCTGAGTTTGCGGGCCACCAGCGGTATTAACGGCGCTGGGGGAAAAGCGTACGCAAATCTGCCGGACCAGTTCATCCATATCGCATTGCCCTGCGACTGCGGATGTGGGAATCTGGCGGCGAAGCTTTGGCATTTTGCGTTTTCGCTTGTCGCGAATAGGTCTATCTCCGGATGACCCCACTGCTGGAAGTACGGTTGGAGTACTGATGGGTGTAACTCCCACTCGTGCATCTGGTGGCTGTGTCTGCTGAGCAGATCCGCCATCTGGTTGTCCTTGCCAGGGAGGTGTTCCGCCATGAGGAACATGTTCCTCTGAATGGCCCACTTCCACATGCTCTGAGCCAGATGAGACAACTGTGGAGAGTGTGTTCCTCCCTGCTTCTGTATGTAGTACATTGCGGTCATGTTGTCCGTCCTGATCAACACGACCTTGTTGCATAGATGTACTTTGAATGCCTTCATGGCCAGGAAGATTGCCATCAGTTCTAGAAGGTTGATGTGCATCTTCTTTTGTTGTGTCGTCCATAGTCCCTGCACTGTGTAGTGCAGTACATGAGCTCCTCATCCCTGGAGAGACGCGTCCGCTGTCAGTACTATCTGTGGGACAGGCTCTTGGAATGGTCGGCCCTTGCAAAGGTTTTGTGGATTCCACCAATGCAGAGAGTTGTATGCCCGACCACTCACCAACACTAGGTCTTTCAACTGTCCTTGAGCCTGGTTCCACTGACGTGCTAGGCACTCCTGAAGCGGGCGCATATGTAATCTCGCGGGCGGGACTATGAAGATGCAGGAGGCCATCATGCCTATTAACTGCATAAACACTCGCGCTGGAAGTGAGTGATTGGGTTTGAACTTGGAGATCAGCAGTTGTATGCTGTTGATCCTCACTAAATTTGGCTGAGCTGTGGCCGCCAGATTGTCTATAGTCGCACCTAGGTACTGTTGTACGTGTGCGGGCTGGAGATGGGACTTTGGGTAATTTAGTGCGAATCCCAGACTGTGAAGAAGGTGAATGGTGCGGGACATGTGGCTGGCACATTGCTGGGCTGACTTCGCTTGAACGAGCCAGTCGTCTAGGTAGGGGTAGACGTGTATATGCTGCCTCCGTAGATGTGCTGCCACCGTAGCTAGGCACTTTGTGAAAACCCTGGGCGCTGTTGTCACGCCGAAGGGAAGGACTTTGAATTGATAGTGCTGCCCCTGAACAGTGAACCTGAGGTATTTTTTGTGTGAGGGGTGGATGGGTATGTGGAAATACGCATCCTTGAGGTCCAGTGTGGCTAGGAAGTCGCCCTGCTTGAGAAGCGGAAGGACTTGCTGTAGAGTGAGCATGTGAAAGTGCTCTGAAAGAATGTACTGGTTCAGGGGTCTCAGGTCTAATATAGGTCTGAGTGACCCGTCCTTTTTTTGGAATTAGGAAGTAGAGGGAGTACACCCCCGTACCCTGCTCGTGGATGGGTACGACCTCTATAGCGCCTTTTAGAAGCATACTTTGCACCTCTTTCTGTAAGAGCGTTAAGTGCTCTGAGGACATAGGACGGTTTCTTGGTGGTATTGTGGGTGGAGTGGAGGTTAACTCCAGACAGTAACCGTATTTTACAATATCTTTGACCCACCTGTCCGTGGTGATGGAGTTCCACGTGGACAGGAACCTTTGTAGCCTTCCCCCGACAGGTGTTATGTGGTCGGGAGGAAGGGAGAGGGCGTCACTGCTTGTTCTTGGGGGGAGGACCTGGTGTTGCCGTAGCCGCGTCCTCTGCCCTTTGTACTGGAGCCACGATATCCACCCCGGGTGTTTTTATCGTAGGTGGTCTGTGTATTGCCTTTGTTATATGTTTGTTGTGACCCCTGTCCTCTACCTGCTCCCTTGTTTCCGGGGCGACGAAAGGAGCCGCTCCGAAAGGACTGAGTTTGGAGAGCGCCCATGGACTTTGCAGTGTCCGTGTCCTTTTTTATCTTCTCAAGGGTGGTGTCAACCTCTGGCCCGAATAAATAGTCTGGGTTGACAGGCTGGTTGAGTATATTGTTTTGTACCTCAGGCTTGAATCCTGAGATTCGTAACCAGGCATGTCGTCGCAGCATGACGCTTGTGTTTATGGCCCTGGCGGCCGTGTCTGCAGCATCTAGTGCACACTTGATGGAAGCATTCGTGAGTAGCTGTCCTTCTCTGATGAGAATTTCTGCGCCTTCCTTGAACTGGTCAGGGAGATGCTGGAATAGTTGCTCCAGTGTGTCATAGTGCGCTCTATCATAGCGAGCAAGGAGCGCTTGAGTGTTGGCTATGCGCCATATGTTGGCAGCTTGGGCGGCAACTCGCTTGCCAGAGGTCTCTAACACCTTGGACTCTTTGTCCGGGGGAGGAGCGTCACCTGTCGTTTGCGAGTGTGCCCTCTTGCGAGCATTCGCGACGACAATGGAGTCTAGTGGCAATTGGCCTCTGATGTAAGTAGGGTCCCCAGGTGCTGATCGGTATTTCTTATCAATCCTGGGGTTTATCACTCGTGCCCTGGTGGGTTCCTTGAAAATGTCCTTGGCTGGTTTGAGGACTCCTTTCAACATGGGCAGAGTCTTTACATGCCGTTCTGAGGATGCGAAAGTGTCCATAAGAAAGTCATCTTCGACGGTGTCAGAGTGAAGCTGCACCCCATGGTTATTGGCAGCACGTTCAATAAGAGCGTTGAAGGCTGCAGTATCCTCTGTGGGAGATGTTTTTGCCCCATAGAGTTGTGGGTCCTGTGCATCGAGAGGTGCACCTGGGTCTGCAGGGTCGCCCCAAGTGTGATCAGGGTCTTGCTGGTCATCAGGGTCTGTGTCTCCATGGTAGGGGACTTGGTCATCCATGTAGTCCTCCAACGCATCCGTGTCGGAACGTGTGGGGGAGAATAGTTGTGGCTCCTGGTAGGATGAGTGGAAAGGTTCATAAAGGAGAGGTTCTGATTCTACAGGTAGCTTCCTTTTTAGTGGGATCCTGAAAGGGTCCAACGGTGGTTACGAAGTTATCCTTCGCTCGTGGAGAATCATCCTGCCAGTGTTGGCGTCGATGACACGTGACGGAGACGTCTCAGCAGGTGTAATCGTAGTCTGGGTGACCCGTGTCCTGAGTTGGAACATTTTCGGGATTGTTGACGGAGGCAAGCCAAAGGTAATGTTGGCTGGCACCGAAGAGGCTGCTGGAGCTTCGATCGGACCGGAACCCGACGGGTCCTGGAGGGCAGCCTTTGTTTTGCTGCTTTGTGTCGCACCAGGTCGTACTTGGGGCGCCTTTGAGGCTTTGGCACCGACCAGGTTCGTAGAGGCGGCCGTGGACTTTTTCGGCGCCGGTGGTTCATCGACTCGAGGTGCGGAGATGACCGTCGACTTCTTCGATGCGTGAGGCTTTGGTGTCGTCGAGGGAGCGATGCGAGACGCAGCAGGCGGTGCAGCCCTCGGTGTCAGTGGCGTCGGTGCCGGGAGTCGAGCAGGTTTGTCGGCGCCGAAGGCCTTTTTCCGTTTGTCGACTCCGACGTCGCCCGCTTCAAGTTCGGCACCGAAGTCTCTCTTGGTGCGGTCGGTGCAGACGCGTCGCGCTGGCGTCGAAGGCGTGGAAGGCCTCGATCCGACCAGCGCCACTTTCGGTTTCGTTGGAACCGGAGCAGCTTTCGGTTTCGGTTTTATGGAAGGGAAACCAGCTGGTTTAAGCGGTAATGGCTGCCGCTGAATGTCCGAGGCCGGGGCCGAGGGCGGGGCCGAAGAACTGCAGGATGGGTCTCGGGTAAGGCCCGAAGGCGATCCCTCGACCAGAGCCATAGGCCGTGGAACTGGGCCTTCTTCGGTCTGAACAGGTAGGCCTTGTTCATCATTGGAGCTACTCTCTTCGGCCCCTAAGGCCTCCTCGTCGTCTCCTACCTCGGTGTCGTCTTCACCTCTGTGGAAGAGTGATTCGTCGACTTCGTCCGATCCGGATTCGTGTTCGGAAACGGGACTGGAGGGTAAGACTTCCAATTCTTCGACGTCTTCGGCCTCGTTGAAGATGTCTGCTGGGGCCGGTGCCGCGTGCTGCGCCTCGAGTCTCGCCGCTCGTCGATTCCGTAGAGTCTTTTTGGAACGGAACCGGGCACAGGCCATGCATGTCGATTCGTCGTGGTCCGGCGAAAGGCATTTGTTGCACACCGGATGGACGTCGATGTGTGGGTACTTCGCATTGCATACCGGACACCTCTTGAACGGCGTCCTCGATTCCATCGTCGAAGTAGTCGATGAACAGGTAAATGCGAAAAAAGTCGGTGCTGAAAGTTAGTAAACTAACAAGGTTGTATCGAAAACCGATCGATAAACAGTACCGACGCGAACTAAAGGCCTTTTGGCCTCAACAAAATATTTTCCTAACTTGAGCTAAGATAGCACATCCGAACCCAATGGCGGAAAAAAACAATCTGAGGATGGAGAGGATGCCCATGCGCACTGTAGTCCAGGGGAGGAGTCACCTATCCAAGGATACTTCGAAGACTCTTCCAGGACAACAACGTGCAAACATCCGGACCCAACACTAGGCGGCGATCTATGCACAGATATGAATTCAGCAGCCCACATGCCTCGAACTGTAGAGTTCCGCCCTGCGTGCGTATCTCTAATATGTGCGAGGCGCCCCGTGACTGCCTAGTGATGCCCGCCTAGGTCTCTCCCCTTCACAATAACGCCGGGCCTGCCAATGTTTCCCCCTGAGGTGGGCCTCTCTCTCCGCCTCTCGCTCATATTGCGACAGCTTCTCTCTGAATTCCTTGTGGAGTGGACCCATCGGCTCTCAGGCCATGGCAGTCTCCAGCTCCTTAAGTTCAGCCTCTAGCCTGATGAGTGTGCCTCGTATAGCCCGTAATACTCCAAAGCTCTTAGAGATGCAGAAACCGCGGACCGTAACCTTAAACGCCTCCCAGATGGTCTCAACACTGGCCACCGACCCTTTGTTGCGTGGAAAAAATTCAGCAATCTCCTCCCCCAACTCTGCCTGGAATAGTGGATCCAACAGTGCCGTGGGTTGCAAGCGCCACCGCGACGTTGCACCGCCGTATCCCGGGATGGCCACCTGCATCAGCACCGGACAATGGTCCGAGTAGGACCGTGGCAAATGGGTCACCCTGCCCAGATCAACCGCTAGTCCACGGGACAGTAGGCAGTAGTCAAGTCTAGCCCAAGTGTTGGCATAAACCGTGAAATGCGTCCCCTCACAGACCCCAGCATGCGCAAACCTCCAACTGTCTATTAGATCGCCTTCCTTCATTATACCCTCCACCGCGTCTCCCGCTTTTCTGTTATATTGGGGGCTACCATCCGATCTATCTAGCCCAGGCGTCAATGTGATATTGAAATCTCCACCCCATATTAAATGCATGGACCCAATATTCAGTATCTCGCCCCACAATTTGGTGTAAAACTCAGGTGTATCCACATTAGGCCCATAGCAGTTGACAATAGTGACAGTATCAGTACCCAGTCTGCCCCACACCAATACAAATCTACCCTCACCATCCATGCGTTCACCCAGCCGTACAAACGGCACCGTTTTTTTAATCAGAATCGCCGTGCCTCTGGCATACCCAGAGTATGAGGAGAAACAACGCACCGCCGCCCATCTACTCGCGAAGGTATAATTGGCCCGAGGGCGAAGATGCGTTTCCTGCAGCAGAGCGATCTGCACCTGATGCTGGTCCAAATAGGCCACCACCCTCCGACATTTTCTCGCATCATTCAGCCCGCGGACATTCCAGGACAAAACCGTTAGTCTAGAGATACGACCCTGTTCAGCCATCCCCAGTCAGCCACCCATGAATCAGCCCGCAGCCCCCTCCCAACCTCGTCGACCACCCACGGGAGCAGCCATACCAGCCGTCACCCCGGCGACATCCATCCACTGCAGCCACAGGAACCCACGCAGCATCAGCTCTGTACAATGCAAGCTCACTTCTACTCCATAGCCAACCAACTCCGTACTTTTTAGTTGCATTCCTCTCAGTCTGCGATCTCCAAGCATACATACATCCACAACTACCCTTGTACCCACCCCCTCCCACTGAAGCAATCCCCAACCTGCCAGCAGCGTTCCCTCCCCGTCCCTCCCACACACATCCCAACAACTAGGACTAAAACAGCCCTCAACCCCACAAACATATGCTAGGGTAATTCCCATCGGGTAACATCTCTAGGCGGCACCACTATGACCTCCCCCATGAAAGCCCGCCCGAACCACAACACGTGTAGCCCAGCCCGGCAACCAGGAGGGGGTGTCCGGCGCTATAATCAGCGGCAACCTGGGGAGTACCGTCCGCCTCCAATGATATCCATAAACCTAGTGCATCAATACAGTCCTGCAGCGCAGGCTAGGAGGGATCCCATGCCAGAGGGACCCCGGCAACAAACGTCCAACCGGATAACCCTCTATCCCCCACTTCAAACTCACCCACCCGGAGGTCAGTGCAATGTCCATCAAAAATAAGTTCCAATCGCATCTTTTAAACCCCCCTCTGAGCTCACCAATGAGTCTATATGCAGATACAGTACTGGTCACTCATGGTTCCCCATCTTCCAGCGGCTCGCGACGAGGGGCCAGATCATCGTCCACTCCCGCTCCCAGCCCCCGATTCAGTTTATGCTGCTTGAGAAAATCCTCCACCTGCTGTGGGTTGGTGAAGAATTTCTGCCTCCCCTGGTACGTGACCCGCAGGCGAGCCGGGTAGAGTAGTGCATAGTCTATTTGCAGGTTGCGCAATTTAGTCTTAATTGCGAGGAATTTCCGACGCTCCTCTTGGACAAGCGGGGTGAAGTCCGGATACAACGTGAAGGAGTTGCCCTCATACGACAGCGACCTCGTAGTGCGTGCCGCTCGGAGGGCCGCATCGCGATCCCGGTAATTCAGCATCCGGGCTATAATCGGCCTAGGCGTCGCCCCCGGCTTTGGTCTGGGTCCCAGTGCCCGATGCGCCCGCTCCACTATAAAGTGTGTAGAGAAAATCTCCGAGCCCATCGCCGCCACCAACATCTTCTCAACATACTCCTCCATTTTGCCCACATGTGTTGTTTCCGGAATACCTACGATGCGTATGTTGTTCCGCCTACTCCTCGCTTCCAAATCCTCATTCTTAGCTGCGATGACACGTAGGAGATTGTCCATTCTGGATAACTGCGACGAGTGTTGGGTCACCACATCCTCGGAGTCCGATATGAGCTGCTCCGCCTCTTTCAAGCGACTCTCGTGCGCATCCAACTTGTGCACTACTGCATCCATACGCGACGACAGGCGGTCCACCTTGTCCGCGATTGTCGCGAACCGTTGGCGCACCTCGCATAGTACTGCCTGTATACTCGTTGCCGCATCCGCAGCGCCCCCCGACGCTTCAGCCGTCTCATCCGGGGGGCTCGACTTCTCCCCAGGCGCTATCACTTTCTTACTAGCCGCAAACGAGAGCTTGGGCTGTTTAGTGTCCGTCTTGCCCATCGCTGTCCCAGGGCAAAGCTCTCCAACACCACCAGCACGGGCACCGCAACTTCCCCCTCCGATCCTTTGCGGCTATTCAATTCGCCACTCCGAATGTCCAAGGGATCACCGTGCACGTCACTCTATGCTGGCAATCACTATCACACCCAGGCCACGAGTGAGGCGCCTTCTCTACTGCACCAGTGTCACTGCTGCCGCTCAGGCCATGTGCGGTCAAACTTCACTACCATGTGGGCAAGGGGGCACAAGCTGTGATCTTCAGGCCTGGGGGGACAGTACGCCAGCTCCGAGGATGTCCCTCCCGGCGCGGTCCGCTCCAACATCCAGCCACACCCCACCGGGCCCACTGCGAAGCCAGCACTGCCTCTGCTGCGTTCGGTACACCAGGGGGGGGGGGGGGGGGGGGGGGGGGGAGCAGAATAGACAGACGCCCCCGCTGCCCCTGCGTACAACAATGGTCTTGCCTCGAGGACCCTGTCCCAGCACCAGCCGGCGCAAGACCAATCTCGGGTGCGTAGGCCCTGCAATCACTTCGGGGGGGGGGGGGGGGGGGGGGGGGGGGATCCGCCCCCACGCACTCTCACCCGTCACTGTGTCCGTCCGATCCACTCCCCTCGGCCAGCCAGGTCACCACAAGCCCGGAGGGACCTCCCCGATCGTCTCCGCCGTCCGCGGCCTTGCACCTCGTCGCCAACCTCTGCCTCGCCTTCCGGCTCGATCCGGGACTTCAGCACGGCAGCCTCCAGCGTTTCTTCCGCCGCAACTTTCAAGCGGTCTCGCGACTATCTCCCAGCAGCTAGGGCCCTCTACTCCTGTCCGGTCACTCTCGATATCTATCTGGACCTGAGACTGCGAGGACAGCTCCCAGGTGTGCTCGTATAAGGATAAATTATCGGATTAATATCGCCGGACTGCGGGAGCCCTACAGGAAGGCGTCCATTCGCTAGCGCGCCACCTAGCGTCCCCCTTAGTTTATGAAGTCTCAGCAAACCAACAGACTTCAGCCAATGTATTTCATTCCCGTACCGGGAACTTCATCAGGGCAGTGTAAAAGTAACAATTGTATAAAGCCCTTTCAAACAACGGTCCGAAAGTCAACACTCCATGATGTCAGGATGTGCCCCAAAGGTGGTATGCTTCCAAGAAAGTCCCTCTCAATCAGAGGATTTCCTGATCTTCACTTAGTTAGATGGTCCAGGCCCGTATAATACACTGCAGCCAGTGGGAAGGTCAACAGGTATAATAACCTATGTCATTCAAGATCTGGGCGCCGTATACGCGGTCCTCCTTACTCATGCACGGGCTTTATACAATTGTTACTTTTACACTGCCCTGATGAAGTTCGCGGTACGGGAATGAAAAGCGTTGGCTGAAGTTTGTTGGTTTGCTGAGATTTTATAAACTAATAAATAAAGAAATGTTATACTTCACTACTTGATGCTTTGGACTTTATGAACTGGGCACCCCCACCATTTAAGAAATTTCTGTTTGATCTGGAACACAGCAGCGTTATTCATCGGCTGGCGGTGGGGTCATGCTTGCGCAGATTACGTATAAATTGGAACTAGCTTGAGGTGCAGGACTTGAAGGTCCACCGTTGTGCTTTTTGAAAAACGTCCTCCCCAAGATTCTTTACCTATTCATCAATATCCCATACGCCCCAAGCAGGCATTTCTTCAAAGCTATCAAAACTCAGCTTGTGCGTCTTACTTGGAGGGAGGGGGGGGGGGGGGGGGGGTTTAACTAGCCAGACTGCGCAGTCATTTGAAATACCGGACCTAGAGTTATACTACCTATGTACCCAAGCTCACTTCGCCTCATACTGGGTAAACCCCCCCCCCCTTTCCATGCCCCATCTTGCGATAGAGGATGGATATATGTCCCCGACCCTGTGCGCTGCCTACCTGAGCACCCCCGCAGTTCCGCGCCGCTCTGCCTCCACCACAGTACAATGCACTACCAGCACCTGCCACGAACTAGCTCTGAAGCTGCAATGTGCTATGCTATACCCCCCCCCTTGTATCCTCAGTAGACATGATATCCCAGCCACACAAGAGGGTGGATGTCGCCAGCTCCTCCGTAAACTGTCCGCTCAGACCTGGGGGCAACTTTACATTGGCGGCAAGTTCTGCACCTGTGATGAATTCTTTGGCACCGTATCTCCTACCCCATTAGAAAGGTTCTACTATATCAGCCAAGACGTGAGGGCCCTCACTCCCTGCTTCCCATAAGAACCTATCACCATGTATCCCCTGCATGCCCTTCTACAGCAAACTGCTCCCACACACGTCATATCACTGCTATACCACACAACACAAAGGGACAAGATATACAATCCCCCCTTTGGCAAGGAGATGGGGGGGGGGGATGGGGCTGTCCCTCACTGATGACCAATGGTCTTTTTGTTGCAGACAGACTGGATGCATATCCTCTAGCAGCAGACTACGAATTATCCATTATAAATACATCCACCGTCTTACCTGCACAACTGCACCGGCTGCGTCTCTGAGATAGTGACCGATGTGATCGCTGCGGGTGCGAGGGAGCCGACTTTAGGCACGTTGCCTGGGACTGCCGGTGCGTAGTTACGGGACTGAGGTGTTGACGGCACTGGACCATATGACAGGGCTACATATTCCCGCAGATCCCCTAACCACCCTTTTAGGGTACACCGAGAAGCTGGACATCAAAGCGCGATGATATGTTTCTCACGTTACTCCTCGCTAAGAGGCGGATCGCTTGTAAATGGGGAAGAGGAAGGGCACCCAAATTCAAACATTGGCTACAGGATCCCTTTTACTGTCAAGAACAACTCCACATCTATGCAGACCTCTTACCCCCCCTCCTCCCGACCCCATGACATATGGGCCCCCCTCCAAGCGTATCTATTGGAGCCAACCACTGATACAGATTTAGGCGCTAACCCCTGAGGCACTGAGATGGGTTTCACACTCCGTAGATGAATAAAGGCGAGAGATACTTTACCCTGACCAAGACACACTACCCTAGAGGAATGACAGGTCACCAGATACCATTACTCCATAACTCAATTAGAATACGTCAGCATACACAGGCACCTTCCACCTGCAAATATATACAAATGGTACTGTTATTTTGTTTACGGTTTAAACATGCCTGCTCATGAATGCATGCTGAAACTAATTTATCAGCTCCCAACTGATGCGGCTTGCCCGTAGTGGTTGTAGGCGGCTTGCTGTGTATTCCCTTTCCCGGTCATGATGGCTTGATACCGATTACCTCGCGATGCCGGCCCAGTATGGGATGTAGGCACCACGCTGTGGACAATATTTCGAATTCCTAATAAAGGTTTAAAAAAGTTTTGGAAGAATCAGACTACGAGGAGTACGTTTGTTACTTCAATCTACTTGATTCGATGGCATCCCTTTTTTCTACAAACGATAGGGATGACGTTTTGGAGGGAATTGCATTCTTAGGTTCACGTACTTTGATGGATTTACCACCTCCTTCATAATAACATTTTGCTGGACACGAAGGTCTTTTGTTCGTCCAAAATAAAAGGAATATGCTACTTACCAGTGTGCATCCGTTCTTGGCAGGTAGAGCTGCAGATCTACACACTGTGCATAGATCGCCATCTGGTGTTGGGCCCAGATGTTTGCAGTTGTTTTTCTCTTGGAAAGTCTTTGGAAGTCACGAGGTAGGAGACTCCTCCTTTGGATCATATTGCGCATGGGCTTCGGCTCCATCCTCAGATTGTTTTTCACCAGCGGGGAAATGATGGAGCTTTGTAAGAAAGAGGAAAGATACCCATGTGTGCTGTATCTAACTAAGATAAAACTGGAACAGATAAAGGTAGCCGGGGAGACGGGTAGGCGTGTGTAGATCTGCAGCTCTAAATGCCAAGAACAGATGCATACTGGTAAGTAGCATATTCCGTTCGAGGCATATGAGCTGCAGATTACACACTGTGCATAGATTATATAGCAGTACTCGCACCTAGCGGCAACCACCAGTATCTGTTGCAGTTGTTTGAAACAATGTTTTGAGGACAGCCTGGCCCACACTAGCTTGTTGCTTAGTTTGCACATCTACACAATAGTGTTTAGTGAAAGTGTGCGGTGTAGACCATGTAGCTGCTCTGCAGTGATCATCTAAGGGGTTGTTCCCTAAAAATGCCATCGAAGCCTCTATCTTACCTGTAGAGTGGGCTTTAGGGGGAACAGATAGCGTTCGTTTTGCTTTGTGGTAGCAAATCTGTATGCATTTAACAATCCACCTAGCTATCCCAGATTTGGAGATGGGGTTGCCTTTGTGTGGTGGTGAGAAAGACACGAATAGTTGTTTGGTCTTACGAAAAGGTTGTGTTCTCTCGATGTAGTAGAGTAAAGCTCTTTTGACATCAAGGGTGTGTAGAGCTCTTTCTGCGATGGTTTGTGGCTGCGAGAAGAATACGGGCAGTTCCACAGATCCATTGAGGTGAAAGGGAGAAATGACTTTAGGAAGGAATTTTGGATTAGTGCGGAGAACAACCTTATGATGCATTTGCAGAAAGGGTTCTTGAATGGTGAGTGCTTGCATCTCACTGACCCTTCTGAGCGAAGTAATTTCTACAAGGAAAGCAGTTTTCCATGTTAAAAATTGAAGCTCACATTTATGTAGAGGTTCAAATGGAGGCCCCCATTAGTCTTGTGAGAATGATGTTTAGGTTCCACACCGGTGAGGGTGGCACCCTGGGGAGAATTATTCTCTTAAGGCCTTCCATGAAGGCTTTTATGGCAGGTACTCTGAAGAGTGATAGATGCTGTCTAATTTGTAGATACACTGCTATGGCAGCAAGGTGTAGTCTAATAGACGTGTAGGCTAGGTTGC
Source organism: Triturus cristatus (assembly GCF_964204655.1). Lineage (NCBI taxonomy): Eukaryota > Metazoa > Chordata > Amphibia > Caudata > Salamandridae > Triturus > Triturus cristatus. The sequence continues at coordinate 1,120,920,996 of NC_140585.1, read as the reverse complement.
ATCTTTGTAGGTGTAGTAAGTATCCTATGATGTGTTGGATAGACACATCTAAGGGATTGACGTTATTGTTGTGACAATAGGTCACGAAACGTTTCCACTTGGCGGCGTAGCAAGCTCTAGTGGTAGGTCGTCTAGCTTCTTTAATGACGTTCATACAGTCAGGGGGAAGATTAAGGTAACCAAATTCTAGGATTTCAGGAGCCAGATCTCAAGGTTGAGCTGGGCTGGGTCCGGGTGTCTGATCTCTCCATGGTTCTGGGTTAAGAGGCGTGGAGAGAGGTGTAGTAACTTTTGGTGCTGGACTATGGAGAGTTCCAGCAATGTGGTGTACCACGGTTGTCTGGCTCAAGTCGGAGCAACTAGGATGAGAGTTAGGGAATGTTGCTGTAGTTTGCGCACCACTAATGGAATGAGTGGGAGAGGCGGAAAAGCGTACGCAAATCTGCCTGACCAGTTCATCCATATCGCATTGCCTTTGGACAATGGGTGTGGATATCTGGCGGCGAAGCTTTGGCATTTGGCGTTTTCGTGGGTGGCGAAGAGGTCTATCTGTGGTTGCCCCCACATTTGAAAGAATAGTTGAAGAACGTGGATGAAGTTCTCACTCGTGGATCTGTTGTGTGTGACGGCTCAACAGATCTGCAATGGTGTTTTGGACTCCTGGGACATGTTGGGCTAGAAGAAAAATGTTTTGAGGTATGGCCCACCTCCATATGCTCTGTGCTAGCTGAGAGAGCTGCAGAGAGTGTGTCCCGCCCTGTTTTTGGATGTAGTACATGGCTGTCATGTTGTCTGTGCGGACTAAGACAGCTTTGCCTGAGACGTGTTTGAAAGGCTTTTAGGGCTAGGAATATGGCCAGTAACTCCAGATGGTTCATGTGGAGTAACTTTTGTTGAGGTGTCCACCTGCCCTGCATGGTGTGATGTAGTAGGTGAGCTCCCCAGCCGGAGAGCGATGAGTCCGCAGTTAGAACAATTTGAGGAACCGGCTCTAGGAACGGTCGCCCTTTGGAAAGGTTTTTGGTGGTCCACCACTGCAGAGAGCGATGGGCACGGCCGTCTACCAACACCAGATCTGATAATTGACCCTGAGCCTGGTTCCATTGGCGTGCTAAGCACTCTTGGAGAGGACGCATCTGGAGTCTTGCATGAGGTACTATGAATATGCAAGAGGCCATCATCCCTATAAGTTGCTTAAACACTCGGGCAGGAAGAGAGTGTTGTGCTTGAAATTTGGCGCGAAGAGCCTGTATGCTTGCTACCCAGGCGGGACTGGGGTAGGCTAGCGCTCTTGAGGTGTCTATAGTGGCACCGAGGTATTGTTGTATGTGGGACAGATGCAGATGGGACTTGGCATAGTTTACTGTGAAGCCCAGTTCGTGAAGTAGTTGGATAGTGGCGTAAGTGTGTTGTACACACTGGTTGTATGAGCTGACTTTTATGAGCCAGTCGTCTAGGTATGGGAAGACGTGGATGTGTTACCTTCTCAGGTGTGCTGCCACTACCGCTAGGCACTTGGTAAACACTCGTGGTGCTGTGGTGACTCCGAATGGGAGTACTTTGAATTGTTAGTGCTGACCGTCCACTACGAATCGGAGAAACTGCCTGTGAGCGTTGTGAACGGGAATGTGGAAATAGGCGTCCTTGAGGTCTATGGTGGCAAGGAAGTCGTTCTGGGAGAGCAGAGGAAGTACCTGCTGGAGTGTGACCATGTGAAAGTGGTCTGAGTGTATGTATTGGTTTAGGGGTCTGAGGTCCAGAATGGGTCTTAGAGAGTCGTCCTTTTTTGGTACGAGAAAATATAGGGAGCCAACTCCCTTGTTTTATTGGTGGGTAGGAACTGGTTCTATTGCACTTTTTTGTAGGAGGGAGATCACCTCCTGCTTTAAAAGTGACAAATGTTCCTGTGACATTGGGCGCTGTTTGGGTGGAATGGTTGGGGGGTAGATGTTAGTTCTAGACAGTAGCCTGATTGAATTATCTGTTGCACCCATCTGTCTGAGGTGATGGTAGACCAGACAGGAAGGAAATTGTGGAGTCTGCCCCCAACTGGAGTGGAATAGTCTGAGGGGAGTGGAGAGAAGTCACTGGGTGGGGGTGGAGGAAGAGCGGGAGGTTCTGGAAGGGTAAATATCGTCCTGCGGGACGTCTGGGATGTTGTAGTCGTCCCATGGGTCTGGGGAGCCTGTAGGAGTAGGGTCCCCTATTGGTTGGTTGTCTGCTCCGTCCCTTGTGTCGTAGCTAATGTCATCATCATCCTCATCTGGAGATAGCGTGGGAGAATGATGGGGTGGGGGAGGTGGAGGAGGAGGTGAAGGAATCCTCAAAGGGGAGGTGGCAAAGTCGCTCCTTTTTGGTGGTGGAGCTGGTGCAGGCTTGTCCAGTGGTCTTTTTCTGGTGCTAAGCGTCAAATGCCCAGTCTTTGGATCCTTTACGAGGGTTTTTTGGTAAGGATCGGGTCCAAACAGTTGATCTGTAGGGGGCAGATCCTTCGGTGACGATGGTGTCGGAGCCGTGGGTTTTTTTAGGCGTCGATTCGGCACTGGTTCTTTGTTTGGAACCGTGGGGTTTAGAAATGTCTTTTGTCTTCCTCGGTTCCGAAGTGGGTTTCGGCTTCGAGGCTTGGGAGTCAAGGCTCTTCGGTTTCTTGCTCGGCTCCGAGGATGTTATCGGTGCAGAGGAGCCGGTGCCAGTCTTTGGCGCAGAGTGCTTCAGTGTCGAGCTCGGCGCGGACGAGGAAAGGGGCGTTTTCGTTTTTCGGTGCCGGTGTTGATGAGAGTTTTTCGGCACAGAGGGTAGGCTGGCTCGAGCCCGAGCCGCCTGAAGGCTTGGTAGGCTTCTTAACCGGGCCCGGAAGCGAGGTATGGGAAGCAGTCTCTCGGTGCATACCTAGGCCCGAAGGCGATGACCGAAGCCTTTTTCAATGGCGTGGAGGGGGGTTTGGGGTCGGGGTCGACGTCGACGTCTGTACTCACACCCCTCTGTGCCGGAGTGATGTCCTCGACGTCGGAGTCGTCAGCTTTGGAGGCGCTGACTAGGCCTTCAGTGTGCTGCTGTTCCGGAACATCGACCCCTTCTTCGAAGATGTCGTCGGGGATCAAAGTAGAGTGAGCCATAGTCCTCCTTGCTCGTCGGTCCCGAATCGTCTTCTTCGATCGGAAGGAGGCGCAAGCTGGACAGTCCCTTGCCTCGTGTTCTGGAGAGAGGCAGAGGTTGAACACCTCATGTAGATCGGTGTGGGGAAACTTCGACCCACATAGAGGACACTTTTTAAATGGCGTCCTTTCCATCAGCCAGGACAGGAGGCCCAGGTAGGCCCGAAGGCCTTAGTCGACGACCGGTATCGAAGACTTTGATCGTTGAGAGTCGCGTCGAGTGTGGAGAACGCGATCGAGACAATACCATCGAACGGGGAAGGATTGCGCGCTGAACAGGAAAACTGGAACGGTTCCGAACTGGAGCGCGAAGAACACATCCGAGCCCGATGGAGGAAAAAAACAATCTGAGGATGGAGCCGAAGCCCATGCGCAATATGATCCAAAGGAGGAGTCACATACCTCATGACTTAAGACTTTCAAAGAGAAAAACTACAAACATCCGGGCCCAACACCAGATGGCGATCTATGCACAGTGTATAATCTGCAGCTCATATGCCTCGAACATAAAAATTACCTTTTTTCTTCACTTTTTCCAATCTGGAATTTTTCAAACACCTTTGAACTCTGCTTAGATATTGAACTCTGTTTTGGTCCTTTGTCTATTATGACCTTACCAAGGGGTAGGGTGTTATATGGCCATTAGGGTCATTGTCGACATTGCTAAGTTAACATGAACTTTGCTGCCATGATGCCGCTTTTGCGCACGTTACTATATGACTATTTTGTAAGACTCTGTTTATGCCTTTCACATGAGAACTGTCTGCTTTTGCGTTCTCTGCTAAGTTCCTGGAGTTTAGTCTGAACACGAAGTGCAAGGTAGATAAACAATGCCCCTTGTTATTCTGTTCTGGTCAGTCCCTAGCAGCTAGACAAAACATGCTGAACACAGCTGCACTGCTGGAGACTGGTGCTTTAATTTTACGGGGATGCATGTTGTTTTAACACACATTTGAAGAGAGCCCTTTCCATGGAGAAGAGCTATGCTGTTCCTATGATGTAAACCTTCCATCTAGGCTGTAAGGTATGGGGTCTGCTAACAAAGCCCAGAGATGATCTTTTATATAATAAACTTCTTCCAGTCAAGGAGAGGGTAGCTAGGCCTTATGGTCCTTTTTCCACTGTCTGTATATAATGACATACCCCTTCATTTTCTATGGAATTGTAACAATATTAATTGTTCTGAGTTAATGCATTTTGCTGCTGGTAGTGGCTTGTATACTGCATTATAGAGCACGATAGTTAAAATAAACATTTTGAACTATTACAGTGACTCTGCCAATTCTTATTGTGGACAAGTACAAGTGAACGAGAGGGTAGGTCTTGCTACCGTGATTCCTGAGAGAGTCTGGAGTGTTGTGTTCTGGGTTGTCTAATCATTTGCAGCTTCGTGATTTGGAGAGGAACAAGTGAGGCACTATAGCTAGTTGATTTGGGGATTTTGGGTACTAAGGTGGTAGGTTGGTACACCCCTATACACCGTGGTTCTGTTTTCATGCGCATAGTTCTGTGTAGGTGCAGAATCCCCGCAACAGTATAATACACTGTATTAGCAGGTCGCAGAGTTGAGTGGTGTGGAGCGGTTTATAGTGTAGTTGCAGAACGTATAGTCAAGTAAACTTGAGCAGTGTCCTGTACAGAAGAGTGGAGGGCTGTATTGTACAGTATTGAAAATAGTTGTTTAGTGGAGTAGTCTGTTGTACAATGGAGTGTGCAGGCACAGATTATACTGTAGCGTTAGATAGTGGAGAATACATGGCTAGAGTGAAGTAGAGTCGTCTACAGTGCCATAAAGTGTAATATAGTTTTATAGAATGCAGTTCTAGAGTGGGAAGCAGCGTGTTGTACAGTGGAGATAGCTAAAGTGCAGTGGCATACGCTGTAGTGGCGTAAAGCGGAGTACCATATAGTATAATAGCGTACAGTGGAATACTGTACAGTCTAATGTACAGTGGAGTGTAGAAGAGTGGACTGGTAAAAAGCGTACACTGGAGTGTTGTGGAGTGCCATACACCAATAGCATAGTAGTGGAGTACAGTTTGTAATACAGTGTGTAGTAGTGCACCGTGGAGTGGCGCACAATGGAGTACCATATAGTATACAAAGGAGTGGCGTCCAATGCAATAGCGTAGAATGGAGTGTTGCAGTGTTTTACCGTATGTTAGAGTGGCATACAGTGGAATAGAGTGAAGTGGCGAGAGGTGGAGTGACGTGAGGTGGAGTGGCATACAGCTGAATAGTGGATCGTCCACTAGCATACAGTGGAGTTGGGTATAGTGAAGTGGAGTAGACTGGATTGCGTTCAGTATAGTGGCGCACAGTGAGGTGGGTGTAGAGTGGAAAAGCATATAGCGGAGTGTCGCAGAGTAGTGCGTCGACCAAGGGAATAGCATATAGTGGAGCAGCTTGCAATGGAATGCCATGCAGTGAAATAGCATGGAGTAGCAAAGTGGAATAGCACACAGTGGAGTGGGGTACAGATGTAGTCGAAATTTTTGAGAACTGTACATCATGGTGTGAAGTAACGCAAGGCAGCAACTTAAGCTGCATTGTGTTTCTGCACATGTACCAAGCAAAGCAGAGAAACATATTGCGGCTTTGCGTAGCTTTGTAAATGTTAAGTAATTATTGTGCTGCCCTTGCGACACTAGGCGTAATGCAAGCATAACAGAATCCCAAATTTGTTCCCTTGTGATATGCTGTGCCACAGTATACTGCGGTAAGTTAGTGATATACCGTGGTACATAGTGATAACAAGCACGTGTATAATTGGCTAGTGTCTGCCTTTACACATTAAAAATGCAGCCATTATCCTTTTAGTTTACTTTTAAATCGTTGTGGCTTAGGGCCTTCAACATAGGTAAGTAGTGGGTTTTATTATTCTTCCAAACCGATTACTATTATCTTAAAGTGGAAATAGGTATTGAAATGTTTTATATAATTTACAATATATTTAAGCAATTTACATAATACCGCAGTAGTACCTAGCACGTACTTTGTTTCCTTACAAAATGTACCTATTAGTAAATTTGAGGTATAACCGCGGTAATGCATAGACTGACTGTTTTTAAAAATGTTTACATTTTTAAAAACGCTGTAGTACACTACATTGGTGAAATATTGTCTATCAATGGATGTTCCATTTTTATACTTTAAGATACAGCGGTACTCCCTATGTAGTACCTCGATACACGGTTATATATATTTTTTAAATATATAGAAATTTATAATTACATTTCCCTACCTATTACCACTTAAGTGATAATAGGTTTGGAAACCATATCAAACCAAATATTTACCTATATTTAAGGCTTTAAGCTAGAGCACTAGTAAAGTGGCCTTAAAACATGGCTGCCTGCAATTTTTGTAAAGACATTCATTAACCAATCAGATAATGACTTGTCATTACCATGTACTGTGACAGTAACTCAAAACTACCGCGCTAACAGATACCACTAAGTTTAAAATGCTAATAACTATAAAAAATACTTACCCTTTTTAGATGCAAACACAAAAAGAATCAAAATCTTCAATCTTGTAGAATTTCATCCAAATCTAGCTGCACACATTGTGAAAAACAAAGGTCTATGTAAAATGCATTGGATTTCAAGTGTGTATAGGGCAGCCCCATTTTAATTTGCATCCTCTTGACAAAACGCCGCATAATTTTCAATCCTCGGACAATGTAACGGGTATGATAAATCAGCAAAGTTGTAGAGAGATACATGAAACTGTTGCAAAGTTATTAAGGGACAAAAATCCGAGCTATCCGCATCTCTAGTAACCCCAACTGTGACTACAGAGTGGCTATATATAATCTACTGGCGGTCGCCAGTAGATAGTTATAGTTACAACCTAGTTTCCATAGGAAATCTCAAAATTCTATTTTGAATAACTTTGGCGCCGGTTGACGAATCCTCGCAAAATTTTCAAAACTAATGGGGCGCTCCGTTCAGCTCCTACCCTGAAAGTCTCGGGGTGATTCGTCAAGCGGGGGCCGAGAAAAACGGGGGGTCCCAAAACGCGTTTTCCCCATGCATTTTTCCATAGGACCTTTAGTCGCAGCTACAGCCCGAACGGCTGAACAGAACTACGTGAAATTTGGCAGAGAGGTAGCCATAAGGTCAAGGAAGTGCCTTTTTCTGGTGTAAATCTGTTCGGTATTTCCTGAGAAAATAGCATTTAAAAGCATATCAATATCTATACGCGCGCACCGTGCGCGTACTGTGCGCGCACCGTGCGCGTACTGTGCGCGCACCCTGCCGTGCGCAATTCTGATTGGTTGTTAGATGTCGGTAAACATTCGAATCGGTCGAAACCAGGAAGTGTCGGCCGCCATTTTGTCTCTCGCAGTCTGAGGGGGTGAAAAAAAAAAGGTGGAGAACGTGAAAAGGGGGCAGAGTGGACAGTTCCTGACCCCCTAGCCTTGGTCAGGGGGTCACAGAAGGACCCCCAAGGGCGAAAAAAACAATTTTAAATTTAAAAAAAAAAAAAAAAAAGTCGCTCGGTGCGCGCACGGCGAACCGTGGGTGCTCGGTGCGCGAAGTGCACCGAGCGCCCACAGCGCGTGCACGGTGCGCCAAGCGTACCGTGCGCCCACGGTGAAAAACCTGAAAAAAAAAAATTCATAAATACATAACTTTAAAAAAAACGTACAAATTCACTGAAAAAACCATAGGTTTCACACACGTTATAGTTACGAATTAGCATTTAAAAAACCTTGCAAATTCACTTAAAAAAACCATAGGTTTCACACGTTATAGTTAGTTGGACATTTCACTCGTAAAAAAAACCAATGAAATTCCCCCCTTATAGTTAGTGCAGGCAACTATAACTCACGCGACCGCAATCCTCTGCTGATGACGTCAGATATTACATCACTGATGACATATGTGTTTTTATGAAAAATAAATATTTGTAATATATGTATAGCTAAAGATTAATGGAAGACGACCTGGGTAAATAAGTGTCTAAATACAGTGATGTAATATCTCACGTCATCAGCAGAGGATTGCGGTCGCGTGAGTTATAGTTATATACACACACACACTTTTTTTTAAACTAAAAAAACAACAGTTAAAGGGATGTTATGTGGGCATAGAAAATACACCTCAACTTACATTACAAAAAACAGAAATGCACTAGAAAAAATAATGGTTAAAACATTACAATTAGGTGACAAAATCTCACACAAACTAGCGTTTAAAAAAAACCATCTGAAATTCGCTAGTTATCATTCAGTGAGCCAAGTAGAACTAGTACCTCCATGCACTTCTTATGACCTCACATATTACTTTACTCATAATATGTTAAACAACATCACTTATGAGAACTCAAATTACATAACTGATGACATTATCAATTACATCATCCAATGAATGGGATGAATGTAACCGTTTGCAATACACTTTTCATACTGGAAAGTATTCACCATACTACACCTAAACCCAATTTTCTATCACCTTTGTAGTGCTAATGGGCAGAAAATTTAGCAAAATGCAGGGCATGAAGCACATCTGTGAAAGCACCTGCATTTCATGCAGATTAGGATTTTTTTTTACTGATATTCAGGTGCCTAAGAAACATCATGTCTCTATAGACATTACAGCAATCTGCGATTTATAAACCCTTGAATACCGTTATAAGAAGTTTAGTTTTTCTCACACATTTTGGCAACAGGACTTGGATTTAAACCTCAACCTATACGTAACGCATGTCTGCAACTCAAGTTGCGCTCAATCGCTTAATTATTTCAATGAAGTACTGATTCCACTTTTATATTAGCTAAATTGTGCAGCATATAACTTGTACCACAGTAAATCACACTTCTTTCCAGTACTGCAGTATTTCGATTATGTACATGCACACATGTACACGGTATCAATCTATCCTGTAAAGGTTTGTGGGCCCTTTACTAAAGCTAGCAGTAATTTGATGAGCAATCACTAGAATAATTTCAGGGATGGCAATGATGTAATTTGTGATATCATCAATGAGGTAATCAATGTAATTTAACAAGTCATGAGTGATATAATAGGAGAGGTCATAAGCAGTGTACAATGTAGAACAAGTTCTAGTTAGCTCACTGAACGATAACTGGCAAATTTCAGTGTTGTTTTGTTTTTGTTTTTAAACACTAGATTGTGAACAACGTAGTCACTTTGCTGTAACCTTATATATGTACACAATACATAATGACCTAACATCCACATTAGCTTGTAGACCCATGCTTTAAGTAGATCTATTTAATTAGCGACTAATAGGTGTAGGATTCTTGTATTTCCATCCCTCTTCATTCTAATCCAGTAACGTCAGTCACAGTGCTCCGATAGATAATTAGGCATGCTACAAAGAATTTCCTTTAGCTATACTGCACAAAAAAGGTTTGTTATAATCACTATGGCAGGATGCTTTTCCTTGTTTCTTTAGGGAAATATATACGGAAGAACTAGACGTTACAGAAAATAGGGTTTTAGAATGGCTAAATACTGATCCTCCTGTAAAACTTTCAGGCATTCAAGCAACAAACGCAAATTGGGTGGTTCACCAATACGAAGTAGCGGGCCCTGATGGGTTACCTATTCAGCTGTATAAGGCACTGGATGAACCCATTATACCAGTTTTAACTATATTATTCATTGAGATTTTCAATAAGGGGTTCGAGTTATCTCCCTCTTGGAGGCAAGCAATAATTACTTTTTTGCTCAAACTTGATAGGAACCCAACAAGATGAGAATCATATAGGCTTATATCCCTGCTGAATAAAGACTACAAAATAATTGCAAACAAACTAGCTCAGAGATTAAGCTAGCTAAGAGATAAAGTAATGTAGAAGGCTGCTTAATACACAAGGATCAAAAAGGATTCATGACTGGGAGGTACCTCCACTTTCAACCTCCCTCTAGCAGTATTAACACTGGATGCAACAAAAGCATTTGATCGGGTGAACTGGAATTTTCCGAGTACAGTGCTGAACCAAAATATGGGGGGTCTTTTTCTAGGACTATGCAGCAAATATATAAAGATCCTACTGCTAAAATCCTTTTGAATGGAATGGTTGCTTAACATTAGAGTTTAGATCCATGAGGCACAAGGGAAGGCTGCCCATTTGCCTTGCTGCTATTTAACCTCTACATAGAACATTAGCGAGAAAACTTGAGTCACCAACTTATCCATTTAGGAATAATGGATGGGAAAAAAGGTGTCTCTATGTTGATGATTTTATGGTATATATATATATAATATCTAACTTCAAATGGGCTTTGCCGATTATAATAAAAGTGATGCAGGATTTTGGGAGTATGATAGGATATCTGGTAAATTCTGCAAAAACAGAGATAAAGGCTTGGAATTGCCCAATTGAAAGCAAGCAAATCAAGAAGGAGGTGACATAGCTAGGGATAAGAATCACACAAAGCAGACAATATAGCAGAAATTAATTTTAAAACTGCTCTATTTGAGGCTGGCAAATTGTTAAGGCACTGGGCTCACTTTCCATTAATTATCATAGGCAGAACTAATCCGTTCAAAATGCCTGTTTTCCTATGGTTTACCCTTTTTTATTTTTTCAAACACAATACCCCTAACTTTGAAAAAGGTCTGGATAGATATACTCCAGGGGAAATTTTCATGCTTTATTTGGGCAGCAAAATGGGTAAGGATATCCTGGCTAAAACTATGTAGAAGGACAAGGGGGCTTATCTTTACCAGGTTTTCAACACCTTGGCTTTCCAACTAGAAAAACTGCAGAATACTTTGCAGTACACTGGACTCTTCTGAGATGGTTTTACGGTTTTCAGCAATGTTGAAAGACATTAGTCTGTGGAATCCATACTTTGTCTACAAGTTTGGCAACAAAAGGTTTTCTAAAAAGGTAAGGCAGAAAGTCGTGAGTGGCTGCCTTATTATAGGTTTAGATAAAGACAGTTATAAACGTGCCCTATTATAGTGATTATGCCCCAATATGGAAATCGCCAGGCACCCCAGAATGCCTGGAAGATAGTTTGGCTAGCCTCATTGAGAGAAGGTGCCTCTTTCGACATGGTTAGCGCCCCAATTTTTTACTGGAAAATGATGTGGTTTTGATTGAAAGTGCACAGAGTCTCTGCCAACCAGGTTCCCTGTACCAGAGCTCATTTCCTAAAATTGTTCCACATTGGCACTTCAGACCCCCCCTTTAAGTCCCTACTATACGTTACCCTCGCACCTAGGACATTGGGACTCAAGAGGGTCCCCAGGGACCCCTCACCAAGGCCATGCAAACTGCACAGCAGCCTGCATGCCTTGGCCCAGAAAAAAATAACAGTTGATATGGCACATTGCCAGTGTGCCATGCCAAGCAGCACTGCCTAAGGTATAGGCTTCCGAGCACGCCACAGTACAGAATCTGCTCTGTTTGTTGTGACAGAAGAAATCCGTGGGAGTTGATGCGGGTGATTCTGTGGCCTTAGTTCTTTTGGCCCTAAGTGCCGCTTTAGACACTGTCTCCCATGAGATACTGTTAAAGCGTTTACAGGATATTGGACTTAGGGGCCTGGCTTTGGCCTGGTGTCGGTCCTTCTTGGAGGGTAGATCTTTCCAGGTCCTGGTGCCACCTTTTCAATCACAGGAGTTTGCCTTGAAACAGGGGGTGCCTCAGGGCTCAATACCGAGCCCCATTCTGTTCAATATTTATATGCAACCCCTTGCGTTGGTGGCTAAGGGAAGAGGGATGTCACTGGTGTCGTATGCTGACGACACACAATTGGTGATCACTTTCTCTAAGAGAAGTAGTGTCAACCTGGGAAAGTTTAAAGAGGAACTGCTAGAGGTTGCGGACTGGATGGCCTGCTTGCAGCTGTATGCCAGTAAGTCCGAGGTTCTGCTATTCGGGGAGGATCGGGATATGTGGTCCGAGCAGTGTTGGCCAGATAGTCTTAAACCGGCTCCCTTGCCCAAAGAGGCAGTTAAGAATTTGGGTGTGTGGATCGATAGTGGTCTTACCTTCGATATTAGGCACCTGCAGAGAATTCAGAACGCTGCCACGCGTATTCTGGCGGCACTTCTGAAATCTTGTTCAGTTTCCCATGTTTTGCTTAAACTACATTGGTTGCCTGTTGAAAAGCAAATCCAGTTCAAGACCCTTTGTGTGTCGCACAGGATCCGGACTCAACAGGCTCCTTTGGGGCTGTCCAATTTGTTACAGTTCTATGTGCCGCGGCGTTCCCTAAGGTCTGCTGACCAAGCTTTGGTTAGCATCCCCCGTGTTTTGAGAGCTAGAGCCGAAGGCCGCTCTTTCCGCAGTCTCGCGGCGAAACTTTGGAATTTGATTCCGGTATCGATCAGAGGGATCCAGAACCACCTTGCTTTTCGCAAAGCCATAAAGAACTGGCTTTTCCCGGTCAATCTCTAAGTAAGATTTCCTCCCCGGTCACTCTCATTGTCTTTAGTGGCGATGGGACGCCCCGTTGCTGGGGCAGCCATGCGCAATACAAATCCGACAAATAAATAGGTAAGTCACCACTCTAGCAGGCTAAGCCCTAAGGCAGGGTGCACTCTCTCTCAGGTGTGGGTAGATCGGCATAAGCAGATATGCCCCTACAATATTTAAGTATATTCTTAATATTTAAGTGCCAGTGAAGCCACAGAGTGTACATGAGTTGAAAACTAGACAACTCGAGTTCCCCAGCACCATAATGGCTTCACTGAGCACAGGAGTGTTTGGTACCAAATAACTTCTCTCAAACCCACGCTGAGGCCAGTGTTGGATTTATTGAAACTTACTCAGAGGGCACCTCAGAGTTGCTTCCTGAAAATGTACCAACCCTGGTGTGGTCACTGACTGGCTTTAGGCAGGCTGCCACTACCAGACATGTTTCTGGACTCCCAGGGTCGAGAGCCCCTGCTCTCTGAGGCCAGAAACTAAGTCCAACCTGGGCAGAGGTGTCACACCTCCTCCCCCGGGATGAGCACAGTTCAAGAGGGAAGCTTCAAAGGCCTTGCCGCCTTTGTAATGTGACCCCAGCTTCTGCTACTAACAGCAGATGGCAGCCACCAGTTCAAACCATCATTTTTGGCGGGAGAACCGGCGTGAAAACCTAAGTGAGAACAGGAGGTGCGCCCCCCTTTGCCAACCCCACCCCTCAGGTGCTCAAGTCGAAGTGAAGCACGTTTTTTCGGGACCACCATTTTTTAGGATGGTGGGACTTATTCAGCCAGTGCAAGGGCTATGCCCCCTCCCACAGGAGGGTGGTTTAATAGTGTGCGTAGACACCCCAGGTGAGAACCATTGATATCTACCCGTCACTCCCCTGCAACACAACCTAATCTAGTATTTAGGTGGCATCACCAGACCTTGAAGTCAGATTCCTGACGACCGAAGAAGATCTGGACGCTACAGGGTGCACCAGCAGGGAAGACTGCAGACACCAACTGGCTTGACCCCAGCCCTACCGGCCTGTCTGCAGCCCTCGGCGATCCTGTGCCAAAAGACTATCTGTCCTGCAGCCCAGCGACCTCCAAAGTCTAGGGACGACTGCCTGCCTTCGACAAAGATAAAGACTTCCCTAGGACAGTGGACCTGTGCAGAAGAAACCCACTTTAGAGAACAAAGACCTCTGCCCTGAGGAACCGCAAACCTCCCAGCGGACCCACCTCTGCACACTATGCCCATCGCCCACCGGTTCAGTGAAGGTTTCCCCAGCGCTTCTGAGCAAGAGTCCACTGTGGGCTGACCCCTGCCAGACTCCAACTCAAAGCCTGCAGCATCAACTTGAAGACTTTGCCCCGACTGCAATCTGCCCTGTAAGGTTTTTCCAATGCCTAAGGACTCCCTGCACCCGAAGCCCCAGGGCCTTGGGGAGTGCGACCAACAGTGTCCCTACGTCCCCTATCATCTCTACCTACCTGGGCAGCTGTGGGTTTTCTTAGTACGGCCTCCTGGCTTCAGCCTGCAGCCCTTCTGCAAAACAGATCTCCCCCATTGACCTACATTGGGCACCCGACACGGTGATGGCACTCTGCAGCCGGCCGGCCCTGTGCCGCTAAATGTGCAAGATTGGTCCTGCCTTGTGCCCCCTGTGATGAGAAAGACGGTCTTCAGAATAATGTGTTTGAGGTCTGCTGTATGCAAGGGCTTGAAGGGTTTTGTCATAAGCTGTGATGGTACTGTGTTTAGGCTCCATGTACGTACTGGAGCTGCTCTTGGTAGAGAAATTCTTTTCGCCCCTTCTAGAAACTTTTAATCACTGGCTTTGTGAAAAAACTTTTACAAGTTTTCCTCTTGTGTATGCTACTATGAACACCAGGTGTACATTTATGCTTGAGTAGTTGATGTTACTATCTAGGCGTTAAATCAGGTATGTAATGGTTTCTTGAGAGTCTATTGAACCGATCTAATTGTTAGCGGTGCACCAGGAGGTATAGCGCTTCCATTTTGCTGTATAGCGTTTTCTTGTGGACTGCTTTCTTGCCTCTTTTAGAATTTCCATTGTTCGTAAAGGCAGGTTGAGGTGGCCAGATTCTATGTATTCAGGCCCCATGCTGCCAGATGCAGCGTTGCTGGTTCCGGGTTAAAGATTTGTCCTGGTTGCATTGTTAGCAGCTCTTTGTCTGCTTTGATCTTGAACCTCTCCCCTTTGGATAGTTCTAAGAGGGTTGAGTACCATTTTGTCTTGGCCATTGAGGGGCAATGAGGATCATGTCTGTTCTTGGATTTTTTTGCTTTTTCTAATACTTTACTAATACTTTTTTAATTTTTGTAAAGATGTAAGCAAATGTCCGTGATCAGTTGAGTGAAAGTGCATTTTTCTCAGACTGATGGTGTGGAAACCTCGAGGCAAAGTACTGGCATTTCTTGTTGTGCAGAGTTCTAAACAGATCTATCACTGGTGCCCCCCAGATCTTGAAAAGGTATTGTACTGTTTGTTGTTACAACTCCCATTCATGTGAGCAGTTCTGTCTGCTCAGCTGATCTGCTGTAATGTTGTCTACTCCTAGATGTACAATTTGTAGATTGATGTTGTGGACTACTGCCACTGCCAGATCTCCTGCACTAGTTTGCTGAGGGGAAAAAGGACTTTGCACCTCCATGCCCATTAGTTTTTATGACCTTCCTCACGGTCAGAGATTGACCCTTCTGGTAGAGTGTTGTCTCCTGATGGATAGCTTATATCCTGCTTTGTGTGGGATACGCTTTTGCCTTTGTTGAGTTCAATATTGCTCCCATTAATTTCTTTTCCTTTTCTGGTTTTGTAGATTTTTTGTGGTTTATTGAAAACCCCATGAAAACCCCAGTGTTTGTAGCATTTGGATCGCTGCTCGAACGTGTGTGTAGCAGGTTTGTTTTGAATGTGCTCTTATGAGCCAGTCATCCAGATAAGGGTAGATGGGGATTCCCTCTCTTCCGAGGTGTGCTGCTACTTCGGCTAGGCATTTTCTTAATACCCGTGGAGCTGATTTTATTCCGAAAGATAGGACCTTGAATTGGTAATGTGTTCCGTTGTGCAGGAATCTCAAGTACTTTTTGTGTCTTTTATTCATAGGGATATGTAAGTAGGCATCTGTGAGATCTATTATAGTCTCCTTTGGTATTTTTTCCTGAAGAGTACATATTTGAAGCGTTGTTTCAGTATGAATTAGTTTATGAACCTTAAGTCCACAAATGGTCTTAGAGTTGAGTCTGGTTTGGGTATTAGGAAATACGGGGACTAGTTTCCTTTGAACCATTCTTGTTTCGGTACCAATTCTATTGCTTGTTTTTGGTATAGTTCTTTGATTTCTACTTCTATCAGTATGCGCTCCGATTTCAGGAATCTTCTGGTTTTTGGGTGAGTTTGCAGGTGGTTTTCTTTTCAGCTCTATGCAATACCCATATTTTGCCAAATTTAAAATTCAATTGTCTGTTGTGATATTTTTCCATTGTTTGAGGAATAAGGAT
This sequence comes from Triturus cristatus, assembly GCF_964204655.1. Classification (NCBI taxonomy): domain Eukaryota; kingdom Metazoa; phylum Chordata; class Amphibia; order Caudata; family Salamandridae; genus Triturus; species Triturus cristatus. Next base: position 1,120,904,925 of record NC_140585.1, on the reverse strand, counting down.
ATTCTTCTTCCCACTGGTGTTTTGTGTGGATCCTTGCTTGTGAGTGAGTCAGTTGGATCCATTTCCTCTTCCTCTGCCATTGCCTCTTGAACGAAAGGGCTGCTTCTGTTGTTGCCATCATTGATAGGTAGACGGCTGACCCATTTGTTGACCTGGGTTCTGCCCTTGAGGTTGCTGTGACATTTGTTGTCCTTGTCCAAAAGGTGCCTCTACCTGTGGGCTTGGTTATGAACCCCCCCCCCCCTTTTAACCCCTTGAGTGCCCCGCCCTTTCCACGCCCTGAGCCGGGCGTTTCATTAGCGGGCGGGGCTCATGACGAGATAGTCTCGTCATGGGCACAGCGCAACCGCGGCCTATGACGAGACCATCTCGTCATGGGCACTCAAGGGGTTAAAGGAACCTCTCTGCTGTAGGGCCCCCACTGCCCTTGCTGTCTTGTTGTCCTTTTTTTATCTGTTGAAGGAATTAATCTACCACCTTTCCAAACAGTGCTTCTCCATTGACTGGTCTATTAATGATGGAGGTTTGAACTTCCCGTTTGAACCCCAATATTCTGAGCCATGCATGTCTTCTCAGGAGGGTTCCTGTGCACATCTGCCTACTAGCAGTATCTTCTGCACCCAAAGCCGACTTAAGGCAAGTGTTTGCCACATTCTTTCCCTCCTGGACAATAGATCTTGGCCTTTTCTTGTCCTCCTCAGGGAGTTTAAGAATTTCCTCAATCTCATCCCACTGTGGCCATATCTATTTAGTAGTGCATATGAATCTGCAATACGCCACTGTGTTGCGGACTCCTTTTCCATTCTTCTCCCCACCATATTCATGCTCTTACTCTCCTTCTCTGGTGGAGGTCTGGTGATGGAGACTGCATTAGCTCTCCTTCTGGCTGTGGTGATCATTATTGAGTCAGGTACTGCATTTTCCTGAATATATTTAGGGTCTTTTCAGGAGGCTTTATACTTCTTTTCTACTCAGGAGGTTATTCCCTTGTTTGAAGCTGGTTCTTTGAAGGCTTCTTTGCCTTGGTCCAGAATACAGGGCAGCATAGGAAGGTATGGAGTTACTTTTGTAGCTGGTGCTAGGGTTTCTAGTAAGAAACATTTGACCCCTTTTTCTTCCTCTAGGGCTACTCCAATTTGTTTTGCTTCCCTTTTAATGAGGTCACTGTAGAAAGCTATGTCATCTGAAGGCGAAGCTTTCGAAGGGTAACTGCAGATCTCTTCTTCCGGGCTTTTGGTGTCGAGATTGTTCAACGCATCTTCAAAATTTTCGGAGATTTCCTCTTCTTCAGGTACGTCTCTGTATTCCTCTGGTTCTTCGTCTCGAGCTTTAGGGGTTGGAGGGGAGTTGAAGATACCTTCTTCTCCCGCGGGGTCTTCTACCACTTCGGCGTTGACGTTCTCCTGTTCAGCAATCGGTGCCTTTGGGAAGTGAACATTTTTCAGCGAGGCATCAAACTCCTTTTTCTTTTGTAGGAGCGTCGCCATTTCTTCCTCTGGTCTTTTCCCTTGGACTTAGAGGGCCCTTTCGGTGTCGGAGACAAGAGATTTTCTCTTTTTCCCGGCGTCAAAGTTAGTCTTCGACGGTGTTATGCCCTTTTTCGTGGGTTTGTGCTCACTCATTTTTGGGGCGTTTTCGGCGATTTTCCCTCCTCAGTAACCTTTGGTTGGGTTACATGGGGTTCTTTTAATCGTGGCTGACCCTCGATCGCTTTTTTGCATGGCTTCGGAGCGGCTTTGGGCACCTTCTGTTCGTTGCCCTTTGGTTCAGACGGATTTATATAGTGTCTTACCTTTTCCGTCCTTTTTTTGGATCACTCTCAGCGTGGATTTTTTCGGAGTCTCCTTCTTAGATCTCGAAGTCCGATCCCTCGTGCGACGACTACACTGATGTTCCATGTTTTTCCTCATTGCTAGAGAAACCCAGGTCTCTGAGAGAAGTTTTCTTTATTGTCTGCGACATTGTGGTGTAGTGGGCCGGTCCTTGCTTAAGAAGTGTTCCTCATGTCTTCGACATGAACGCTGCGCAGGCCTAACAGTCCTGGTCCTGTTGAGGCAGAGGTTGCAGACATTGTGTGGGTCGCGTTGGGCATACTTGTGGTGGCACTTGGGGCAGAACTTGAAAGGGGTATTCTCCATGATCCCTACCTCGCCATTTTTGGACAGAAGTGGTCCTCTGTGGTGTTAACACCGAAGCTCCGCTTCGGTCTCTGTTACCGACGTCGATGATATTGCTCGGCGATCTTTTTTTAAAAGTCTTTATAGTAAAATCGAAAATTTCTTAGGAGCTCCCATATCTTGCTTCCAGACCCAATGGCGGAAAAAAGAATCTGAAGATGGCTACCACGCACGTCGACCTCCAGGATGCCGTCTGATCTCACAGAGGGGACGTACCTGGCACCAAATAGTGGTAGACAGCAACCAAAAAAAGGAAAAAAATAAAACACTAAGACAATTCCGGACCCAACTACTAGATGGCGGAATAATGCACAGCATATAAATCCAGAAGAGGATTCATGCTACAAAAGCAGTCGATACGCGTTTCAACAGTAAAACTGTCTTGATCACACAGACTGACAAGTGTAGTTGCATTACATAGAGGTGTGCCAACATAGACTATGGACTCAAAAATCAGAAGTCCTGCACAGTATCAGAGAAGTGGTGGCCATCTTAGAAAAGTTGAAATACATTGAAAGTATCGTGAAACCCCCTGTACAACTGAATACATCCATGAAAAACAAGTATTGCCAAAGGAAAATAACGTCATGCTTGTATACAGACAAATGGGTTGTCCTTCGCATCATCAATACAGCTGTATCCCCAAGTGTGAAAGCTAGCGCGTGCTACTAGATACAAAACCACAGTGGTAAATGAAACAATAATAAGCACAATGGCGTGGAAAGGACCAATCCTGGCATATGTCTACAGGGTACCTAAATGGGGAAAACAAAATATGGGCACCAAGTGGCTGGCCGAAACCAAAGCAGCAATATTGCAGCAAAATCTAATCGCCAAGTGACCTAACACAATAACATTTTGTCTCGAGTACAGTGTCCACCTAAATTAATGCATCAACGGATAAAAATCAAATTCTACAAAAGTGATTATCTAGAAACCCGAGCCAGAGGAAGAAAAGGGTAGGGAACCCGTGTGGAAGTGTCCATCTGCATACAGTGGGTCCCTTCCTTTCCTCCTGTGAGAAGAATCAGACAAACAAATAGTAATTGAAATGCATATGTTGGAAACACATTTGCAAAAAGTAACAGTGCAAATGAAAAAATAACAGACTATACATAGCACAGAAAAAGAGGTCGAAATAACGTCATGATGCATTGCTGAACGACATATTAATCATCATGCAAATGGGTGGCTAGTTCTTCGTCCAAATTGTGTACCCCAGGGAATTTGGTCTCAAGCTCTAATATCCACTTGGATTCGCTCTTGCGTAGCCCAAGCACCCTGTTGCCACCCCTGGGGCCAATGTGTACCTGCTCAATGGCAAAGAAAAGCAGCAGGGATTTATTGGACAGATGGTACTCTTGGAAGTGCCTGGCTATGGGATAATGCAGGTCCCTGTTGGTGGCCCGCAAATGTTCCAATATCATTTTCCTAACCATGAGAGTTGTGCTACCGATGTATCTCAACTGACATGGACACTCAAGTGCGTAGATGACAAAATTCGAGCTACATGTAAGAAATTGTGTAATGTTTCTGGTCTTGTTGGTGCCTGTTTCTGCAAACTCCTTAACCATGTGGCTGTTGCGGCAGACTTTGCAATGGCCGCAGGGGAAAAAGCCATTGAGATTATGTGCCACCTGTTTGTGAGTTTGGGATATATATTACTATGTATGAGAATGTCTCGTACGCTCTGGCCTCTCCTATATGTGACCCTCGGTCTGTCATGGAGGTATGTCCCACAGTTGGATCGCTCTTAAGAATATCCCAACTCTGAGCCAGAATCTTGTGCTTCTGTTGAGAGTTCTTATTGCAGGCGAGGATGACCCTCGTGTCAGTAGTATCAGACTCTCTATTCTGTGCACTAAGTGTTTGTTGTCTACTGACTGTACTCATCTTGGAAAAGGCGCGGTTAAGAACACATTCAGTATAACCACTGGATCTGAATATCATGATGCCTTGTTCAATGATATACGCTTCATCAGTACTGCAATTCCATCTTGCCCTCAGTAGCACCCCATATGGAATACTCCATTTGAGTGTGTCAGGGTGGCTGCTGAGGGCACGAAGGAGGCTGTGCCTGCCGTGTCTTAGCGAAACAGGCTGGTTTGTAGCATGCCTTGACAGATTTCAATCCGGGCATCGAGAAACTCAATGCACTCCCTGCTCATATTGTGTGTAAGTGTTATGTTGTATGGGTTGCCGTTCAATTTTTCAATGAATGTAATTGCTTCCTGTTCACTCCCCCTTCATACAACAAACAAATCATCGATATAGCACAACCACATAACTACTTTCTGAAAATCAAGAGAGAAAAAAATGTAATCTTTGTGAATTTCTTCTTCCCATGGGCCCATGAATATAGCAAAGTTGGGGCGCAGCACATTCCCATGGCTGTGCCCAGTACTGGCTTGTAAAGATCTGTCAAAATGAAGATGTTATGGTGACATAGGTTCATCATCTCCACTAGCATGTTTGTGTGTTCAAGATAACTTGAATGTTTATTTTCAGGAAACGTGAACATGCCTTAATCCCTTGATTGTCCTCTATTATAGTGTACAAAGAGTTCACATCAAGGGTGATGAGAATATAGTTCTCATCCCAGGAGCTACCCCCTAATTTGCAGAGAAAGTCCTTAGTGTCTTTGACATGAGAGGGATGAGAGGTAACATACTCCCTCAAAAAGTGGTCAACGTACTTCGAAATGTTTTCAAATACACTACCCTGAGAAGATACAATGGGTCTACCAGGTGGAACCAAGGGATTCTTATGTACTTTAGGAAGAAGATACAGAATGGGTAGCTTGGGATAGTCTTTTTTCAGGAAGCAGTATTCTCCCTATGTGATAAAGCCTTGTTGTTGCCACTCTAAGTTTCTTCCATATAGTCAATGCTTTCATTGTAGGTCACGGTGTTACATTTACAGTAAAATCTGGAATCACCAAGTTGTCTTAATGCCTCTGAAGTATACATTTGCCTGCTCATGAGCACGATTTTGCCGCCTTTGTCGGCAGGTCGAATCACAATCTGTGTCTTCAGCTAAAGATGTGATGATATTCTTCTGTCTAATGATCAGAGTGGGATTGAAACCTTTTGGAAACATGCTGATAACATTTAAGAAGGCCTTGGGTGACTACTTTGTGAAAAGTATCAATGTTATTGTGCGGAAGGTTAAGGTAAAAAAGAGAGCGTGGCCTGATATTGGTAGAGGAGACTGATACAAATCACGGTTGGTGACAGTCACACCATCAACGCCCACATCCGTGGTCAATTGGAGTTCATGCATAGCTAAAAGTGTGTCGGCATCGCCAACCGTGAGATTGGAAAAGACAGTTATATTCTAAGTAGTGCTTGTGTCAAAGGGGGTCTACTGTTCCTGAAACTATGCCAGTTTTTTTAAATTTAAGTTTCCTAATAAACTTAAAAATGTCAATTTCGTGTTTCATAGGAGATGAACAGTTCAGTAGGACAGAAGGTGAGCCCTAAACACAATGTTTTCTTTTCTTGGAGACAGAGCAAGCAGGCTGTGAGATTGATGATTGTTTTATTTACCTTCGTCTTATCCATTAGTTTCTTCTTGGAGCCTCCACTTTTGCTTCCCCTGGGCTCTTTTACCTTTTTGGTTCCTTTGTTTCGGTCTTCCTCTCCTTTGCTGATCCTCCCCTGCCTCTTCCTCTGCCATGTTGTCCCCTTTCCCTCACTGAGATGTCAGTGCAGTGGTTGTTCTGCCCATTTGCCAGCCCCTCCTCAGGAGCCGGTATTCATCTAAAAAAGTCGCTGGCTTTATTATGATGTCAATATCCGATGATGTACTGGCTGTATTGACTGAGGTGTCAGTATCCGAGTCACTGATCATCGCAGGAGGGAGAGGAATATGTTTGGTATTCGTTGACATTCTAGTTTCAGGTTCCAGTGGTTGTATGTTGTAGAGGTGATCATATTTGTGGCAGTATGTTAGAATGCGTCCACTTTCATAATCAACACAGTCACGGTGTAATTTTCTCTGTTTACGCAATAGTCTTCTTTGTGTTGCTGTAATCTCGGTTTTAGGTCATCTTTGAACTTTCTGATTTGCTGGTCACTATTCTGCTTGAATTTTTCATTCAATAGTAGCAATTTCCTTCAGAATTGCATCCCTGTCTTCCCACGCGTACTTGACCGGTATAATGAGCATGTTCTTTGAACTGGTGGCAGAGTTTTCTGCCCATTCTTCCAACATGCGGGGATTGGGTGACTCGTAGGATGGTGTGGTATATATCTTGAGTTCCCGTGGTACCATCTTTTTATCCACATAATCCTCGAGGGAGATTGCCTCCCACCACTTTGATGTCTCAGATTTCCTTAGTTTTTCGTAATGTTTGAATTTCGTGTTGAGTGATGTGTATTGGTTTTGGACCACCACCGTGCTTTCTCCTTTGCCTGGTGCACGCGCCAATAACATCTGCGCTGCCACTCGTCGTTCTGATTCTTCCTTCATAAGTACTCAGTAACTTATGGCAAGATGGGAGTTTTTGTAATGACAAGGAGCTGCCTGGACCCTCGTCAGGTGCTCCCTTGCTGCTGCACTATAGACAAAATACTCCCTCCCCCCCCCCTAGATGGGAGGTTCCTGATGCGGCTATAGATGGAACTACACACTGTGCAGAACCAGGTCACTATCGCAGATCAAACAATGGCCCGTTCTGGACGTAGATACATTAGTACATAATTGCTATTCTCACCCTTATACGGCAATTGCCCGTAATTTGGAACCAGTTTCTAGGTTTTTGAGTAGGGCAGGAGAGTCTTATGCCAGCAGTCAACTGCCTTTGTATCTTTTGAGCTCCAGAAATCGCGAATGCCAACCAGAGACACAATACCCAACCACCGGCATCGCATCCAAAGAGGGGGACCCAACACGCGTCAAAGACCTGCACAAGACACCCTCCTACACATCCCCAAGGGCTAAGCTTCCCTCTGGGACGGATTCCAGTGCGTATGCGATATTCATAAACCATCCAACTCTTAGGTTAAATTCAGTGGCCTGCCTTGGGTCCCTCGATACAGTCCAAAACAAGTTCCTGCTGTGATCCCTGGCCCATAGTCTGGTGGTGCTCTAAGCTGATGGAACAAAACCAGACATACCACACAATGAAGCGCACACTCAGGAGATGTTGCTTAGTGCAGATTTAATAACCAGTTATTACGCGTTTCAACAGTAAAACGGTCTTGATCACACACAGACTGACAAGTGGAGTTGCATTACATAGAGGTGTGGCAACAAAGACGAGGGACTCAGTGAATCAGTAGTCTTGCAAAGTATTAGAAAAGTGGCGGCCATGTTAGAACATGTTTAAATACATTGAAAGTATCGTGAAACCCCCTGTACAACTGAATACATCCATGAAATACAAGTATTGCCAAAGGAAAATAACGTCATGCTTATATACAGACAAACGGTTTGTCCTGCACATCATCAATACTGCTGTATCCCCAAGTGTGAAAGCCAGCACATGCTACTAGATACAAAACCACAGTTGTAAATGGAACAATAATATGCACAATGGCGTGGAAAGGGGCAAACCTGGCATATGTATACAGGGTACCTTGATGGGGAAAACAAAATATGGGCATCAAGTGGCTGGCGAAATCAAAGAAGCAATAATTGCTGCAATATTGCTTCTTTGGTTTCGGCCAGCCACTTGGTGCCCATATTTTAGGTTTTCCCCATCTAGGTACCCTGTATACTTATGCCAGGATTGCTCTATTTACCACTGTGGTTTTGTATCTAGTAGCATGCGCTGGCTTTCACACTTGGGGATACAGCTGTATTGATGTGCAGGACAACCTGTTTGACTGTATACAAGCATGACGTTATTTTCCTTTGGCAATACTTGTTTTTCCATTGATGTATTTAGTTGTACAGGGGGTTTCACGAAACTTTCAATGTATTTAAACATGTTCTAACATGGCTGCCACTTTTCTGATACTTTGCAGGACTACTGATTCACTGAGTCCCTCGTCTGTGTTGCCACACCTCTATGCAATGCAACTCCACTTGTCAGTCTGTGTGTGATCAAGATCGTTTCTGTTGAAACACGTAACAACTGGTTATTAAATCTGCACTTAGCAACAACTCCTGAGTGTGCGCTTCATTGGGCTTCATTGTGTGGTATTATGTCTGGTTTTGTTCCACCAGCTTAGCGCACCACACGACTACGGACCAGGGATACCATCAGGAACTTGTTTTGGACTGTTATCCTATCGAGGGATCCGAGGCCGGCCGCTACATTTCACCGAAGAGTTTGATAGTTTTCGATTATCTAATACGCACTGGACTACGTCCCAGAGGTAAGCTTAGCCCCTGGAGGTGTGTCGGAGGCTATCTTGCGCGTGTCTTTTACACGTGTTGGGTTCCCCTCCTTGGATGCAACGCCGGGGTTGGGTATTAAGTCTTTGGTCGGCAGTTGTGATTTCTGGAGCTCAAAAGATACAAAGGCAGTTGGCTGCTCTCCCGCCCTACTAAAAAAACAAGAAACTGGTTCCAAATTACGGGCAATTGCCGTATAAGGGTGAGAATAGCAATTATGTACCAATGTATCTACGTCCAGAACGGGTCATTGTTTGATCTGCGATAGTGCCCCGGTTCTGCACCGTGTGCAGTTTAATCTATAGCGGCTTCAGGAACCTCCCATCTGGGTAGGGGGGCGGGGGGGGGGGGGGGGGGGAGTATTTTGCGTATGGTGTGGCAGCAAGGGAGCACCTGGCGAGGGTCCAGGCAGCTCCTTGTCATTACATAAAAGCTCATCTTGCCATAAGTTACTGAGTACTTATGGAGGAAGAATCAGAACAACGAATGGCAGCGCAGATGTTATTGGCGTGTGCACCAGGCAACAGACAATGAACAGTGGTGGTCCAAAACCAGGACACATCACTCAACACGAAATTCAAACATTACAAAAAACAGAATAAATCTGAGACAAAGTGGTAGGAGGCAATCGCCCTGCAGGATTATGTGGACAAAAATATGGTACCACAGGGCTCAGGATATATACCACACCATCCTACGAGTCACCCAATCCCCGCATGTTGGAAGAATGGGCAGAAAACTCGGCCACCAGTTCAAAGAACATGTTCATTATACCGGTCGAGTATGCGTGGGAAGACAGGGAGGCAATTCTGAAGGAAATTGCTACCATCGAAGAAGAATTCAAGCAGAGTAGTGACCAGGAAGTAATTCGAAAGTTCAAAGATAACCTAAAAGGGAGATTACAGCAACACGAGGAAGACATTAAATTGCATAAACAGAGTAAATTACACCTTGACTGTGTTGATTATTAAAGTGGATGCATTCTAACATACAGCCACAAATATGATCACCTCTACAACATACAACCACTGGAACCTGAAACTAGAATGTCAACGAATACTTAACATATTCCTCTCCCTCCTGCGATGACCAGTGACTCGGATACGGACACCCCAGTCAATACAGCCAGTACATCATCGGATATTGACATCATAACGAAACCAGCGACCTTTTTAGACGAATACCGGCTCCTGAGGAGGGGCTGCATAACGGGAAGAACAACCACTGCACCGACCACCCCAGTGAAGGGAAGGGGACAACGTGGAAGAGCCAACAAAGGAGCAAAAGACTAAAACAGAGGAACCAAAAAGGGAAAGGGAAAAGAGCCCATGGGAAGTAAAAGTCGAGGCTCCAAGAAGAAACAATAATGGATAATGAGACGGTAAATAAAGCCATCAATCTCACAGACCATTTGCTCTCTCTACCAAGAAAAGAAAACATTGTGTTTAGGGCTCACCTTCTGTCCTACTGAACTGTTCAACTACTCTGAAACACAAATTGACATTTTTAAGTTTATTACGAAACTTAAATTTAAAAAGTGGCATAGTCTCAAGGACAGTAGACCCCCCCCCCCCCTCTTTGACACAAGTACTACTCAGAATATACCCCCCTTTCCAATCTCACAGTTGGCGACGCTGACACTTTTAGCTATGCAAGAACTTCAATTGACCACGGATGTTGGGAGTTGATGGTGTGACGGTCACCAACCGTGATTTGGATATCATCACCGATTCAGCTGCCTCTACCAATTTCAGGCCACGCTCTATTTTTTACCCTAACCTTCTGCACAATAACATTGACACTTTTCACTAAGTAGTCACCAAAACCCTTCATAAATGTAAACATCAGGATGATTCCAAAGGGTTTCAATCACACAATCTGTCCGTTAGACAGAAGAATATCATCACATCTCTAGCTGAAGAGACAGATTGTGATTCGACCTGTCGACAAAGGCGGCAATATCGTGCTCACGAGCAGACAAATGAATACTACAGAGGCATTTAGACAACTTGGTGATTCCAGATTTTACTGTTAAAATGTAACACCGTGACCTACAATGACAGCATTATGACTACATGGAAGAAAATTAGAGAATGGCAACAACAAGGCATAATCACATGGGAAGAATACTGCTTCCTGAAAAAAAGACTATCCCAAGCTACCCATTCTGTATCTTCTTCCTAAAGTACATAAGAATCCCTTGGTTCCATCTGGTAGACCCAGTGTATCCTCTCAGGGTAGTGTATCTGAATACATTTGCAAGTATTTTGACCACTTTGAGGGAATATGTTACCTCTCTTCCCTCTCATGACAAAGACACTAAGGACTTTCTTTGGAAATAGGAGGGTACCACATGTGATGAGAACTATATTCTCATCACCCTTGATGTGAACTCCTTGTACGCTATAATAGAGCAAGATCAAGAGATTAAGGCATGTTCACATTTCCTGAAAAATAAACATACAAGTTATCTTGAACACACAAACATGCTAGTGGAGATGATGAACCTATGTCTCCATAATAACATCTTCATGTTTCACGGCGATCTTTACAAGCAAGTACAGGGCACGGTCATGGGCATGTGCTTCGCCCCAAGCTTTGCCTATGGGAGGAAGAAATTCACAAAGATTACATTTTTTGTCTTGATTTTCAAAAAGTAGTTCTGTGGTTGTGCTATATTGATGATTTGTTTGTTGTATGGAGGGGGAGTGAGCAGGAAGCAACTGCATTTATTGAAAAATTGAACTGCAACCCATACAACATTACACTTTCACACAATATGAGCAGGGAGTGCATTGAGTTTCTCGATGTTAGGATTGAAATCTGTCAAGACAAGCTACAAACCAGCCTGTTTCGCAAAGACAGCAGGCAACAGCCTCCTTCATGCCCTCAGCAGCCACCCTGACACTCAAATGGAGTATTCCATACGGGGAGCTACTGAGAGCAAGAAGGAATTGCAGTACTGATGCAGCGTATAACATCAAACAAGCCATCATGAGCTCCAGATTCAGAGCCCATGGTTATCCTGAATGGTTTCTTAACCGTGCCATTTCCAAGATTAGTACAGTTAGTAGACAACAAACCCTTAGTGCACAGAATAGGGAGTCTAATACTACTGACACAAGGGTCATCGTCACCTACAACAAGAACTCTCAACAGATACACAAGATTCTGGCTCAGAGTTGGGATATCCTCATGAGCGATCCAACTGTGGGACATTCTCCATGACAGACTGAAGGTCACATATAGGAGACGCCGGAGTCTAAGAGACATTCTAGTGCATAGTGATATATCCCAAAGTCACAAACAAGGGGCCCATAATCTCAAAGGCTTTTCCCCCTGCAGCCATTGCAAAGCCTGACACATGGTTAAGGAGTGTGCAACACCAGGCACAAACAAGGCCAGAAACATTACACAATTTCTTACATGTAGCTCAAATTTTGTCATCTACGCACTGGAGTGTCCATGTCAGTTGAGATACATCAGTAGAACAACTCTCATTATTTGCGGGCCATTACCAACAGGGACCCGCATTATCCCATGGCCAGGCACTTCCAAGAGTACCATCTGTCCAATAATTCCCTGCTACGTTTCTTCGCCATTGAACAAGTACACATTGGCCACAGGGGTGGCAACAGGGTGTTTTAGCGGATATTAGAGCTTGAGACCAAATTCCCTGGGGGACACAATTTGGGCTAAGAATGAGCCACTCATTTGCATGATGATTAATATGTTGTTCAGCAATGCATCATTCTCTGTCTTCCTCTTTTTCTGTACTATGTACAGTCTGAATTTATTTAATTTGCACAGTTACTTTTTGCGAACGTGTTTCCAACATATGCATTTTAATTACTATGTGTATGTCTGATTTTTCGTCACAGGAGGAAAGGAAGGGGCTCACCGTATGCAGATGGACACTTCCACACAGGTTCCCTACCCTTTTCATCCCTGGGCTCAGGTGCGGACTTCGTTAAGAGAAGAGTTTTTTTTTCTAGTTTTTCACTTTTGTATAATTTGATTTTTATGCGTTGATGCATTAATTTAAGTGGACACTGTACTTGAGACAAAATGTTATCGTGTTAGGGCACTTGGCGATTAGATTTTGCTGCAATATATCTTCTTTCGTTTCGGCCAGCCACTTGGCGCCCATATTTTATGTTTTTCCCTTCTAGGTACCCAGTATGCATATGCCAGGATTGCATCTTTCCACACCATTGTGCATATTATTGTAACATTTACCATTGTGGTTTTGTATCTAGTAGCATGCGCTGGATTTCACACTTGGGGATGCAGCTATATTGATGATGCGCAGGACAACCGGTTTGTCTGAATATAAGAATGACATTATTTTCCTTTGGTAATTCTTGTTTTCATGGATGTATTCAGTTGTACGGGGGTTTCACGATACTTTCAATGTATTTAAACATGTTCTAAGATGGCCGCCACTTTTGTCTGATACTTTTGCAGGACTTCTGATTTGAGACCATTGTCTATGTTGCCACACCCCTATGTAATGCAACGCCACTTGTCAGTCTGTGTGTGATCAAGACCGTTTTACTGCCTAAACGCGTAATGACCGGTTATTAATTCTGCACTAAGCAACATCTCCTGAGTGTGCGCTTCATTTGACTTCATTGTGATATATATGTATATATGATCTAGATATATATCTATATATCTATACAAGTCAATTCACTAAAACGTGACCAAACACGACATTATACTAAAATTGAGTAACCTTGATTAGTTGACAATAGCATTCCTAGATACCCTCTAGAAATACGGATTTCAGGGTTCAAGGTGAACCTTGATAAATTAGAAATGTTATGATTAGGTTTCCAACAGAATACCTATGGGAAGTTGGGGGCTATATCCCCCTTTCGCTGGACCAAAAGTAATATATATTACCTGGGCATCCATAAAACCACAACGAAACATATGTCTCTTTAAGGTTAACTACTTGCCACAACCGGCAGAAATTAAAAAGGACTTAAATAGGTGGAAACCATTGTTTAGAACAGCTGTTGGAATAACATTAAAAATGAATATACCGCCAAGACTATTATACATTTATCAAGAACTTCCAAATCCTATCTACAAAAGCAATATGTAACAGTTACAGATTTTATATGAGATTGTAAGAAAAAAAAAAACACAGAATGGCACAGAAAATACTGCGAGAAATGAGATGCTGGTTTTGGATTTTCCAACTTTAAAGCTCACTATAAAGTAGACCAGCTATGGCTATCAATTGATTGGTCTCCACAGGAGTCTCAAAACCAATGTGTCTACTTGGAAATGGCAGTATTGGGTAGCACGATCTGCAATGTGTTGTGGCTACCTAAAAAAAAACATAAGAATTAACAGCGCCATAGAGATTTAACATTGAGAACTGTGACATGAATAGGAGGAATGCCCCTCCAATAACACCTTAGGGAGGGACTATAAATTGTTTGAAACTAAGATACGTTCTGACACAGATCTCTAGTTGAGGTAGTGCCAGAGAGGCCTTAATTGTCTTCAATCCAATATATATATATATTTTTTTTTTTTTAAGTATTTAGGTTGCATGTGAAATAACATTTTTTATTTTAAAAGTGAAAACACTGCATATTGATTAATTAGGAATTATTGTGCAATTTCTTTAACTTGTATTTAACTTCTTTAGTTGCTTTAATTCATTCTTTTGTCTTTACTTTTTTTTTTTTAAAAAGAACACAGTTACTATGAGATTTTTTAACGGACATTCCCCTTGATCTTGGATGAATCGTGCTTCAGTCACACATTTAAATGCCAAATTTGATTAAATTATGGTGTTTAAGGAAATCATCCGTAGACCTGGACCTCAATTTGATAGTCAGTGGATCTCGGCCCACTCCCAAGAGCTTAAGCGCAATTCTTCTTGCCATTGATTCATAAGAAGATTGGCGATCCTGGCAGATATCTCATCATATTTGAATTACAGGCGTGCAGTCTTTCTTGGCTTTCCTAAATATTTTATCTGAGGTCTTCAGATTTCGCCAAGTACAGCTACCATTCGGTTACTGAAATTACCTCAGAGCGCTTCTGTTATATCCCAGTTAAACTTCAGCCACAATTTACCAGTAAAAAAGCAAATCTTTTTTTAAGACATTATGCATGGTGCACAAGGCACTTGCTGCCACTTGCCCTGAGCATCTGAGCTCTCAGCCTCAGTCTTACATACACTTCATTCCCCTTCTTCTCTAGTTTTAGTTGTGCTAATGTTCCAAGGAGCCAGTGCAGACAGACCTTCTTTCTTGGTTCTTACTAATGCTCCCGGTACACCAGAGTACCCATGTGAGTGAAGGGTGAGCGGTGTACATGTGGGACTGAAGGGTGCAGCATATTAATGTCAACCCACTAGCATTGCCAATGCTTGTAAAAATATTCTCTTAATGGTGTTCTTTGAGAACCCTACGATAAAAGCGAGGAACATCAGCAAATTGTTATTTCTACAAGACACTTTTGAAGTGATTGAGTGCCTCAGTCTTCCTTCGTGCCTCAGCCTTATGGCCCCAGGATATCACTGTGTTCCCCACTGCAAAAGGCAAGAGGGTCCCCCACAGTGTGGTGATCACTTATCTATATGGATACTAGTAAAAGGCTATTACAACGAATATCAAAGAGCCTACTGAAGTGTACGATAATTATATTTTTGTTCTGGCCTCGCCTGATCAAATATTAAACTGAGTGACTAAAATAAAACATGTTGTAACCAGAGACATGGCACATTGTAAAAAATGTACACACACTGTATAATCTGATGCTGTCAATATCTTTGTTTAAAGACTGTATACAAATTTAAAATAAATTACTTCTCATAACTTGCAGTATTTTCCACATGATTTAATCATGCCAAGATGGTTTCTCTATTTGCCTGGTGGAAGACGGAGAAGTTTTGTGTGCTGCATCTCGCTTTCCCAGTGTTACATGTATCTCTGATACACCGTGATAATCATCAAAATTCTGCTGTGTCACATAGTGTTTACCCAGCACTTGTGCAAGTTGGGATCAGATGGTGGGCAGGGAAATGTTGTGCTCCTAGTGGGAGCATGCTAGTTCTTGAACCTATCGTGGCGAGCAAGTCGAGAAGCTACCCGTCTGATCACGGACTGCAAGAGACTTTTCTACACATCCTTGAATGATAACGAGAAAGGGAGTGATAACTTTTCCCTATGGCGTTGATAAACCAAGACTCCTTGTCTAGGAGAGGGGTAAGGACAACAGAAACTATTCACAGCAGCCATTTGTTAATGCTTACTGCTGTTAAAACACTTAAAACAGTGAGATGAAAAGGGCACAAAAAGGCCCAGGCATTGCAAGACTTGTGCAGACTTTAAGACAATTGCAGCAGAGTGAGACATGTGTAAAATCTTCTTTGCCATATTAATCGGAACTTCTAGTAAGAGTGTGAAGGATCTCCATGCATTACAGAGAAAAAGAGTAGGACCTAGAGGAGTCTTCTTTACCACCATGATTTGGCTTGTTTTCCCCCCCTTAGACCATGGTTTCACTCAGGAGGGCAAAAAAGCCTCAACTAATGGTTAGGTCCCCTCATACCCTTCCCTAAGAGTCTGTCCCCTAATCAAGGCACGTGCTTATGATGCCTCCTTGAGGTTCCATTTTGAAATGCAGTTGACATTAGGATGTATAAAAGTGGGTGAAAGGCTGTCAAGTTAACTAAAGAATATGCTCAGATCCATGCAGAGTCAGCACTCAAAGAACGCACAACAGAGATGACACAAAGCATCTCGACGTGAGCGGTCTAAGGACAGATTTTATTAAGGGCTCAAAATCCACATTCAAAAGGAATTAATCCATGACTGATTCAAGAAAGAAAAAAAGACAGCTAAACATTTTGGCAAATCAAAATTTCTATGCATTATCCCAGCAGACAGCAAGCAGTGGACTGGTAGGGTCAGCGGTGTCTAAACTTGGTCTTTAGTTTTTTTTTTTAAAGTAACCGATCTATATTACACCAAAGAGCTCCATTTTCATCCTGATGGACATATCCTATAGGTATGGATGAAGGGGGAATGGCTAGATAAGTACAAACTATACACATCATGTAATCATGAGACCCAGGTTAAAATAACTGCCTTGGCACAAGACTCATCAACGGATTCTGGACAAATCGCTTAATCTCCCTGTGCATTAAAATGCCTATACAACCCCACTTGATTTACACAATCTTGTAAATTGTCTACCTAACCTTCAGGTTATGTGCAGCGCTCTTTTCACACCTAGGTTCATGCTACATAAATACCAATACATGCATGCATACATAACTAAATACAAAGTTAGATATAGAATTCCACTTACCTGGAATGTTCTCTTTGGAAGCATCTGAGGTTAGAGTAGATAAGAGCGCTTCAGACTTGAACTTCTTTTCAGGAACGTGGTCGGTGACAGCTTGATGAGAAACAGGATTATGCTTCCTTTCTGTACATACAATACGAGGCATTTTTCATTATTATTTTTATTCAACTCACTTGATACACTACACAAAAGTTGCAAGTCATGAATACCTACTATCTACTGGAGTGTGGGTGTGTGCGTGGTGATTGTTCACAGGCTCCGAAGGAGTATCCATCTCAAGAGAACCTGCAAGGTAAAAATAAAATGTCATAAGTGATGAGGAAGACATGCCAATTTGATCAGAAACAGAAATTTGACCAAAAAAGGGACGCAAACATTCCCATGTTCATAATTTCTGTAGCGCAAAAAAAAAAAAAAAAAAGGAACACCGATATTCATACATCTTTCCTTTCATTGTGTGATTAATTAAAACCATTACAATTCTGTACAAAAATGCATATTATTATTATAGAACCTTCTACTCAGAGTTTATATACTTTACAAAGCAATCAATTAATCGATCTTGAATTACCTATACTTCATGCCTGTTTTCCAATACACCAATTTCGAAAGAATTCTGTTTGAATTTTGAAGATCATCAAAATAGTGAATTTTACGTTGGGAATATAGTTTTTGCCAATTTTTTTTCAAATTCTAAATTCCGAGTTTAAAAAAAAAAACTATCGGAAACCATATTTAACAAACCGAAGATTTAAAATCCCTCAAAAATGAATCATCCAACTTTGAGCCTTAAGAATCTTAAGATCTTTGTGTTATTTGTCCCCATAGGTTTTGTGATCCATATGTAAAAGCTAGGTAGAATTTTGCTTTAAACACCTTAAAATATAAGATCCTACTTGATCCCTTTATTTGGTACCGGAAGTGCCGAATCCTATATCTCTAGGCCTGAGGCCAGCAGCTTTGTCACATACTGTTAGTTTGTCAGACATCCACATAGTTTTTTTTCTCCTACGTTTCACATGTTGCTATACTTTTTTTTTTTTTTTAAAGTCTTTTTTTTTTTTTTTTACACATTTAGTGTCAGGTCATTACTGATGTTCTACTCATTTAAGTTATCAAGTAACTGCTGAAGCTCCATGGGAGTATGGTAAAACAGTATTATATGATTGGCGTATTATTATGCCTGTGGGTGCATATCACTTTTTGGAGAAAAGGCTCTGGCAGCATAATAGTTGGTATCAAGGCAACTGTAGATAAGTTGAAGAAAGAGGGGCCAATGCAGAACCTAGCTTTAGGACGTGAATTTTGCAAACTTTCCTATGAAGTGATGATCATTTTCTAAGTTTTATCCTAACCCAAGTATTGGTGAGCAAAAGATGTATTGCAGTTAGTAAGGTAGGTAGTATGGGATACAGCCTTTACAACACTGTCTTTATAACGGGATGCATTTACCACACACCCTTTCTCATGCAATGCCTTTACTACACATATACATTTACCACGGATGCCTTTACAACAAAAGGTAAGTATATTTAAGGTAAGTGTTGTAGGAAGCTGCCTATTTATGTTGTGCACCAATTTAGGGACACACCATGCAAATAGTCCAGATGACACTTATTGGTTTAAAAGGGTTAAATTAATAATCCCAAGTACCATTATTATGGTAGTGTGGTCGAGCAGTTTAGACTTACCAAAGGGTAGTGTTAAACATTTGTTGTGCACACAGAGTGAAAAAAATGAGACAAACACTAGAGACCCATTTAGAAAAAAATAATTTTTTTTATATTAATTTAGACACCAAGATCACCTGAATCAGATGAGTTCTTTCAGCGTGATCATTTTGACAGAAAAACAGTAAAATGCAGAAATAAAGGTTTTGAGGTATGATCCTCGAACGCCGTAATGTTATCCTAATGTTATCCTCGGAAGAGGCGAGATCAGCCACCAACTCACCTCTATCCTCAACACATCGATAACCACAGCCACCTTTCCTGGAAACACACGGAGGTCAGATCCCTCCGAGAAATTCTCTGCAGAACCCAGTGAGCTACAGAACTACTGCCCATTCTCTCTGCTCCCTTTCCCCGCCAAATTCCTGCAGAAGGCCATCAACCTCCAACTCACATAACACCTGGAGAGAACCAACCTACTGTACACATCCCAATCAGGCTTTAGAACCAACCACAGCACCAAGACAGCTCTGATTGCCACGACAGACTACATCCGCACCTTACCCGATAGAGGAGAATCGGCCACCCTGATTCTTCTGGACCTCTCCGCAGTCTGCGACAGTCTACCACCACACACCCATCTACCGCCTACGCCAGATCGGAAATCAGACGATGCGCTCAGATTGATGGCATCCTCTCACAGGACGCATCCAAAGAGTCCGCGTCCCTCCCTTCACATAACAAGCCAAGCACACCATCTGCGGAGTACTCCAAGGCACATACCTCACCCCAACACTCTTCAACATCTACATGACACCACTCACAGACATCAGATTGCGTGACATAACATCATCTCCTACGCCAACTACACCCAGCTCATCCTCTCACTCTCAGCTGACTCCACCGCAACAAAGATAGACTTCCACAACTGTATGAAGAGTGTCTTAGCATGGAGGAAGGACAACTGCCTGAAGCTCAACACTGACCAAACTGAAGTTCTGATCTTCTGCAAACACATCGCCCTCTGGAATGACTCCTGGTGGCTGTAGGAACTCAGACCCACTCCCAAGCCGAAATACAACGCCCGCAACCTCTGCATCATCCTTGACAACAAACTCTCCATGAAACGTCTGGTCAACACAGTCTCCTCAGCCTGCTTTCACACCCTGCAAAAAATCTTCAAGTGGCTTCCCACCAGCACCAGGAAGACAGTAGCGCAGGCCCTCATCATCAGCCGACTCGACTATGGCAGTGCACACTATGCAGGAACCACCGGTGAACTCATGCAAATTCTTCCAACCATCCAGAACCCAGCCACCAGACTGATCCTCAACCTGCCAGAGAGAACCCACATCATCCAGCACTTGAAAGACCTCCACTGGCTCCCGGTCCAGAAGAGATACCATATCAAGGTCCTGACCTACATAGCCCTCCACGGTTAAGGACCTGCCTACATGAACAACTGCCTACATTTCCTCCGAAGGAACCTCCACTTTGCGCACCTCGCCCAAGACGCAGCCACAACGGAGGACCCTTCTTCTCTTATCTCGCTGCCAAAGCCTGGAACTCCCTCCCCCTCCACACCCCTCCCTCGCTGACCCACTTCAGAAAGGGGCTCAAGCCCTGCCTTTTCGACTGAGGCCTGCTGCAAGTGCCTGGATACCCTCTCGGTGACAAGCCATGCTCTACAAGTACAACCTGATTGATTGAACGATGGGAGAAACATACACTGCATAGGTATACTTGCAAACGGTTGTTTGAGCTGATCGCTTGTGCTTAAGGTGTTTAGGGGCCAAGGTCCATGGAAAAACAAGCAGTTTGGTTTTACCTGCCCTGGCGTGTCGGGGTGCAGAGGTGGTGGTAGCCTTAAGCGCTACGTGGTAAAGTCAATGGGGAAAACCTGTAACAAGATAACACTGCCAGTGGGGACTTGGGGACAAGTCTGGCAGAACCCATAGGGGTGCTCAGCTTTTGAGGGTCTCTGGATCACAGGGATACAGTCCATTTCTGTGAACTCGGGCTGGTGGAAATCGGGTGCAGAGGCGTTTTGGCCAGCAGGTCGCAGTGGTTCGAGGCTCTCAACTGGCTTTGGTTACCGGGCGAGGAAGAGAAAACAGGACAGCAAGGACACTCTTTGTGTTGGCGTCGGTGATCCTGAAGTGACTCGTGGGCAGGTTGGCTTCAGTGTCCTTAGTGTCCGGACTCGACACACAAGCCTTGGTTGGGGCAAATGCACTGGTACCCAGGGTATTGGCACTGAGCCACTCCTGGAGGGCCCGGCGTCTCCAAACTTGGCAGGGAGACCGTCTGACCTCCTAGAGCAGCAAAGACGTCTTCCAGGCGAGATGCTCCTTCGGTGGACCCGATGGTTGGCACTTCGAGGTACAGGGCAAGTGCCGCCAGTAGCTGCAGGGGGGATGGTTCCTCCATCCCAAGGAAGATGCTTCCTGGCTGTTTAAGCGATGGACCGTCCTCCACAGGCTTGGGAAGATGTACAGCTTTTGGACGAGCTTGGTCTGTGCAAATGTGATGGTACCAGCAGCAAGGCAGAGTTTGGCGCCAAGTTCAGTAATTGTTTTTTGTTGTTTTTTTAAAAACATTTTTGGACCCCACAGCGGCCTATGTGGGACCCCATCACCAGCAAAACAAATAAATGATGGACGGAATGCTGAACAAAGCAAACACTGACCTCTAGTTACATATCTGGGTTTAAACCACTGTTTTATTTGCTCACCACACCACCCCACTTTGGACCCAGCCATATGCATTTCAGTCTTGACCCTGCCACCCATGCGAACAGTCCAGCCTGAACTGCCAGACCAGGTCCTCCCTGTAAAGGAAACAAGCATCATGGGACCGGTTTTGGAGTATTAACCCTCATAAGTCAGGCTACCTTGAATTCAGTGGCACAGTGAGAAACCACCATGCCTAGGGGATCAGGGTTTTCCCACCCTGCTCCTTTGTCTATCTTTTTATTTTTTTATCTTGAGTGCGAGCGCGAGCGAGTGAGAGTGCGAGCGCGAGAGCGAGCGCGAGAGAGAGAGAGCGCGAGAGAGAGAGAGAGCGCGAGAGAGAGAGAGAGCGCGAGAGAGAGAGAGAGCGCGAGAGAGAGAGAGCGCGAGAGAGAGAGCGAGCGCGAGCGAGAGAGAGAGCGAGCGCGAGAGAGAGAGAGCGCGAGCGAGAGCGAGCGCGAGAGCGAGCGCGAGAGCGAGCGCGAGAGAGAGCGCGAGAGAGAGAGAGCGCGCGCGAGAGAGAGAGGCGCGAGAGAGAGCGCGCGCGAGAGAGAGAGAGAGCGAGAGAGAGAGAGCGCGAGAGAGAGAGAGCGCGAGAGAGAGAGAGCGCGAGAGAGAGAGAGCGCGAGAGAGAGAGAGCGCGAGAGAGAGAGAGCGCGAGAGAGAGAGAGGCGCGCGAGAGTGAGCGCGAGAGTGACCACCACCTCCCCGGGGCACTAAATATTTAAATTTGGGGATCCGTTACGCAGCCCCAAGGACCACCACCTCCCCGAGGTTTTGCAAACGTTGGGCGGGGGGCCACGCGGCCCCCCTCCTGGAGCCCTTGATGGTCCTGGTCCAGCAGTGTCCTTGGGTGCCCACCCCTGGGACACTGCTGTTTGATATGGAAGGGCAGGAGCCGTGCGGTTCCCGCCCTGCCATAGCAAACTCTGCTTCGCTTCGTTGAAGCGAGAACAGGAAAACTTGCTCTCGCTTCAATGAAGCAATGCTGGCATCCCTCAATAAAATGAAAAAATGTTTTTAAAGGAGGCACAGCCCCGGGGGATGGGGTGCCTGGGTTTAATATAGGCCTCGGAACGGGGGCCATGCAGCCCCACTAAAATGTTTTTAAAGAAATAAATATGTGGCCATGCCCCGGGAGATGGGGTCCCCGTGGCCGAAATAGGTCTCGGGAGGGGGGGGGGGCCACGTGGCCCCCTTCCAGTTTATTTTTCAAAAAAATAGGGGTCAGGCTCTGGGGGATGGGGTCCCCAGGGCACAAAAAAAAATGGAAAAAGAAGGGGGGGCCACAGAGCCCCCTTCTAAAAAATAATAAAAAAAAAAAAGCTGGCATCACGCCTCAGTCCCCGGCCCCTTCCTGCAGCACTCTGCAAACGCACCCCCCAACTTACAACGCGCCAGGAGGCGCGTTTGCAGAGTGCTGCAGGGAGGGGACGGGGCCTGATGATAAGTGTGCCAACACGCCCTATGGCGCATTTTAAGTTGGGGGATTAAGTCTCCTTGAATCCAGAGGGTCCTGGGGGCCAAATAGCCCACCAGGTATGTCCAGTAGGCACCACAGAGCTGCGTTGCAGAAAAGTGGTCCAAAGCCACGACCCTTTTTACTCCTCTCTGCTAACGCGGCTTCTGGTGCACTGCTGGTGAGACAATGAGGTCCTCTTGTGTCCTGGGGACCTCAGGACACAAGTGGACTCATCGTCCGAGCAGCAGTACACCAGAAGCCGCATTTGGAGCGTGGTGTAAACAGGGGCATGACCTAGAAACTCCTCTCTGCAACGCAGCTCTGTGGCGCTTACTGGAGGTCCCTGGTGGCAAAGTAGCCCACCAGGTACCTCCAGGATTCAAGGAGACTTAATAGGGATTTTATAGTTAGAAATTAGCATTTATAAAACCTTAGAATTGAACTAAAAAAAACATAGGATTGAGGCATATTATACTTCGAAATTCTCATTTAAAAAATCATTGAAATTCCCTGAAAAAAAACCATAGGTTTCAGGCACGTTATAGTTAGAAATTAGCATTTAAAAAACCTTAGAAATTCATAGGTTTGAGACACGTTTTAGTTAGTTGGACATTTCACTCGTACATAACCATAGAAATTCAGCAGTTACAGTTATCTGAGCTAACTATACGTTACGCACCCACAATGCACTGCTTATGACTTCACATATTACATCACTTATGACATGGTTAGTGACCTCACTGATGACATCTCAAGTGAAATCACTGATGACCTCATCCAGCGAGTGTGTTTTTTAAGAGTGTTAAAGATATATACAAACTTACCACAAAAGTTAGATTAGTATTCTAGTGCACTACTAATAAGTGTGACTGTGTATCCGAATCTGAGTGGGTGTGTGAGTGGCTGTATGAGTGTGCGAGAGGCTGTGTGGTGTGAGATTATATGTATGGGTGAGTGACTGGCTGTGTGATTGGGTGCATTTGTGAGTTTGTGGGTATGTGAGTGACTGTATGGATAGGTGAGTGCTTGTGTCAGATACTGTATGTATGGGTGGGTGAGTGTGTGTGTCAGTGGCTGCAGGGGGGGAATGAGTGGCTGTGTGGTAGCTCTATGAGTGAGTGACTGAGTGTGTAAGTCGGCCTATGAGTGAGTGGCTGTTTGAATTGGTGTACGAGTAAGTGGGTGTGTCAGTGGATGGACTGCACAATCAGTGTGTGTGAGTAGCTTTATGGGTGAGCGAGTGGGTGTGTGAGTGGTGCATGGATTTGTGAATATGTATGTAAGTGGTTGTGTGGGTGAGTGAATGGGATTGTGATTGGTTGCATGGGTGTGCGAGTTGGTGTGTAAGTGGCTGTAAGGGTGTCTGTGTGAGTGGCTGGGTGAGTGGCTGGGTGAGTGGGTGTTTAAGTGATTGTGTGGATGTGTGTGTTAGTAGCTGTATGGGTGAGTGAATTAAGATGTTGAGAGGCTGGATCGGTGAGTAACTGGCTGTGAGTTGTATCGGTGAGTGGTTGTGTGAGTAGCTGTATGTGTGAGTCAGTGGGTGTGCGAGTTGTTGTATGGAATGTGAATGGGTGTGTGTTTGTTGATGATGCCATTTGAGATGTCATCAGTGATGTAATATTTGAGGCGGCACAAGATATAGTAAGCTCAGGTAACTAGAACTGATTAATATCTATGGTTTTGATGAGTGAAATAAGAGCCTAACAATAACGTCCCTGTAGCCTTTGATTTTTTCAGTGAGTTACTAAGGTTTTTTTTAACCCAATTTACTAACTACAACATTCCTGTAACCTTTGTTTTTTTAATTGAATTTCCAAGGCTTTTTAAAATTTATTTCCTCAACTATAACGTCTAACATTTGGTTTTTTAAGTATATTATATATATATATATATATATATTTTTTTTTTTTAATAGATATTATCTCCTGTCTCTTGTAACCTTAAGAGAGCGAGTGTGCGATTGCAAGAGGATCTCACTGGGTCTGTGAGTTGGTGTGGCTGCATAAGTCTCTCACTGAGTCTGTCCGTGAGTGTCTGAGTGCGTTTGCAAGTGCCTCCATGAGAGTCATTCTATAAGTGGGTGGGGTCTCTCAGTGGGACTGTGGGGGGGCGGGGGGGGGAGGGTCGGGGAGGGGAAAGGGAGTGAGTGAGTGTGTGTGTCTTTTTGAGTGACTGTGTCACAAAGGAACTGCACCTCCACAGTTTTTAACAAAATATCTATCTAAGTAGAGTACTTACTACTGATTTATTTCTAACTGCTATCTCCTTGGGTAAATGTACAGTACATATTCTACACTACAGCTGCGTAATTCAATATGAGGAAATGCCACCAGTGACCTGGAGTGCTTTCTGGCAATGTGATTGTTCCTGGTCCATCTCGATCCACAAATATGTGATTACATAAATCATCCTATAGAGAAGACAACAAGACTACAAATAGGTAAATCTTCCCTAAACAAAAGGGTCTTTCTATATGAAAGAAGGACTTATTTGTTTGGTTTATTATATTCTTTAGCATAAAGAACATCCCGCTAAAAATAGATGGGGAATGCACTCGGGGGGGGGGGGGGGGGGGGGGGGTTTGTTAAGCTGTCCATCATCCTGTCAAAAGGCAGAAAGATCTTTGCATACTACTAAGGTGGGCGTGGCTGAACGGCAAAGATTCCAAGTGCTTTGTACATTTGAATACTCAGAAATATAAAGGGAGAACTATGGCCTCTGCTCTCACAAGGTAAAGACAAGAAAGTACCCACTCATCATGGTCACTACAGATTGCTTACAATAGCTCAACAATGCATTCACCTCCACAAAGCCTTTCAGATTGTCTTTCAATATGGAACTGCAGAGAAAACACACTTGCTCTGCCTTCGCCAACTCAAGTGTTAGATTAATTTGTCCTTCACAGAAATAGAGTTGCAGCCGGGGGCACTTGTTTATATTTGTAAGTGCTTCCTGTTGAGGTTTAATTTCTTTGAAATTAGCATCCGGGCCAGAGCAGGCACAGGGACCCTGCCAAAAATCAATGGGGGAAAGGGGGGTGGGGGGGGGGGGGTGGGAGGGGAACAGCGTATCACCCCTCCCCAGGCCGATTTCAGCCCCGGGGACCCCATCACCTGGTTCCCGGCCATCTCTTTTTGGGTACCCTGGAGCCCATCAGGGCATCTAGTAGGCTATGGGACTGCAGGGGAGCCTCAAGGCACTCGTAACCCTGGCCTGCTCCCTGCCTCCTGTAGGAGCTGGTACTGCTCTCACACACAGGGAGCTGCTGGAAATGCTCCTGCGTGTGAGAGCAATAGTTCTATCTCTTTCCCTGCCTGCATGACTGCGGGCAGGGAAAGAGATGAAAACGTTGCCTCTAGCAAGCGGGAGCACTTTGACATAGGAGAATAATTCACCAACATTAGAAAATGAGTTAAGTTCCTGGTTCACACTCAACTAGTGTTTATGGGATAATTCCAGGATGTAGAGTATTCATTTCATATCTGAATCAGCCTTTAATGTGAGAATGTGCTGTAATCAACTAAACATGAAATTCCTGAAGCGCCACCATGTACAGAGGAAGTAGAGGCAGCAACGCATGAAACGTGCTTTCAATAAAACTCAGTTGCATTTTGGTATCACTATAAGTAGATGATTCATACCCGGTTCATTGGCAACGTGAGTGTGTTGTATTCTACTAAGCACGAAATTCCTGAATCAGCATGCAGTGAGGCAGTAGAGACATGCGCATTTGACGTACATTCACGAGAACTAAGTTGCATAATGGAATTACAAAAAGTACTTGCTGTGAGTTCTTGCTTGTCTGGCGAGAAAAACCTGCTGAGCACGTGGAAATCCTTAATGAAATAAATAGTAGAAAGGGTAGGGATTGGATGATCGCGACAATGTGAGTTGCAAAATGTTGGGAGGTGAACGAGGATTATTGGTACTTCCTGTTACTTGAGAAGTTCGGATTGACTGAATCCACACGGACCAGAGAGGAAACAGAGTTTATTTTGGATAGATTTTAAAGGCAGAAAGAGCGTTCATGAATGTTAAAATGTGCCACCCCATAAAGTTAAACGGTAGAAGCAACTACGCATCAATGTACATTTAACAGAGCACATTGTAGAATCGTTAAGAAGAGTTTGGATTGATATCAAGTGTCGGCGGTAGCATAATTTGGGGAGGCGGACGATTACCTTCCGCACTTCCTGTTTTTCGAAGCAGCATTCGTATTGGTGGAATCCGCACGGACCAGAGAGAAACACTCTGTGTTGACTTGGACGGATATTTTAAATTAGAATGTACAGTGATTGTCTGAATAGTAGAACGTGCAAGCGCAATGCAGTGTGATGACGGAGGTTTGGAACTACTGCCACGTATATAGGCATTAACTTTTTTGATTGGTTAAATTCAGGTGGACCAGAGAGGAAAACTCTTGGGAAGGAATATTGAACGCTATGGAAGATCGAGAACACCAGGGGATATGTAGAATACAAGGATGCCTGGGACATATTGCAAGCCGATTGGTTGACTTTTTCTTTAGTGTCAGGGACCGATAACCTGGTTTGTAGGTGTTAGTCGTGACATTCTGCCTTGACACACGGAAGAGAAATGTCAGTAGAGATATGGGATGAGTGATACATGTACTTAAGGAAATAAGGATTTGGGATGATTGATGCAATAATTAAATATAGGGGATGTGTGCAATAATCCTAAATTGAAGATGCACTTAAAAAGATACCCCTCTTGATCAAGCCCTTCATGCTATAGGATACAGTCCACTAGAAGGGCACACAATGAAGATTGCCTTGTTGGGAACCCAGATAGGGAGGTTCCCTTTTAGGTGTGGTTGATATTTTTCCTCTTATGTTAGGAGAATTAAATAGAGGTTAGAGAGGAAGATCAGTTCCCAGGTGCTTATTGTTTGTTATCTTTGATTTATAGATAAACTAGGGGTACTTCACTACCAACGGAAAGGAGATTAATTCCCCAAGAAGATATTGAACAAGAAGTCACAAGACACGTCGTTCCAAGTACACATTACTGGAATGCTGAAGCGAGTGCAATCTGTGTAACAACTAAATGTGGAAAAAATTTGGGGGAATTTTAAGGTTAAGATGAAAGGTGCATTTTTATCAGATATCAAGAGGAGAATTTCCAATAGGGATTATATACAGTATGGGATGCCATTATAGGAATTTGAAAATGCAATTGGAGTTCATGATGTAAGGCACAGTCCAATAGTATAGTAACATCATCCTACATGGAGTATGTAGGACATGAGATTGAATTGTCGAATATTGAACTAATGTAAACAGTAAATAAGAAATCGTTTTTATTAGGATTTAATGTGGTTTTAAGGTTGTATATAGGCAGGAAATTGTGGTGTATCAGGAATGCATTTTTCTAAAATATTTTGAACACTCTGCAGTATTGGGGATACCAATTTATACTGTATGTATTGATTAAGTAGATTATCGATAGGCATAGAGTCTTGAGGTGTGGGGTCAAGGAGTGTATTTGTAAATTATTTTTTAATAAATTATTCTTATAGATAATTTATACAGTACACGACTGATGTATTTTTTTCTAATTTACAGCCCTGACAAAGTCCTATTGGACGAAATGCGTTGGCTGGGCTGATTGAAAAGTGTTGTTTGGAAAAAGTATAAAAGTTGGATTCTGAAATGCAATCACAAAGACTATTGAGAATTGAATATTACTGAATTGTATCAGATTGGATATGTTTCTGGACTTTTTGATGGCTTGAATTCCGGCTGAAAATAGATTTATAAAGGTTATATATATTTTTCCATTCAGGGTTAAGGGGAGGGTAAGGGTGCCAAGTGTTTTTTATTTTTAAGGTTTAGGGGTTGGTAAGTGGTAAGGGTGTCTTTAGGGTTGGCTGGGGCATAGGGTGGAACACGTTTTAGGATAGTGAAAGTGTTTTAGGAGTCGAGGGGTGAGTATGGGTATTGGGCGGCAAGGATGTTTTTAGGGTTGTGGGGTGGGCAAGGGTATTGGGTGGTATGGGTGTTTTTAGGGTTTAGGAGTGGGTAAGGAAATAGGGTGGTAAGGTTACAAAAAACTGGGGTGTTTGGGGGTTCTCCCCCATTAAGAAAATATGTAAAAGTACAATAATTACTAAATTGAGGGTCTCCCAATAACAAAAATTATATTTATTTTTAAGTAGGGGTTTTACTTACCTTATATATACTTATCTTGCATTGTAAATACATGCGTGGTAAAAGTATGTGTGGGTGGTAAAGGAATGCGTTTTAAAGGTATATTTGTGATTAAGACATGCGTGTTAAAGGCTTTAAAGGATGCATAGTAAAAGGCACGAATTTTTGCATGAAACATGTTCTTAATTTTCTACTGAGCAGCAATCTGTTAACCATTGAATGCAGCACTACAGTCTAAGTAGCATGCCTATATCGAGACAACATCAGCAGTTGCAGTCTGTGCTATAAGTTGATGGTCAAGATGTCATCTGCTGTCTCACAGCCATTTTTCTTAAACCAGTTTGTTGTAAAGGTAGTATCTTGGATTGATCAAGTCAGTCCTCAAGCTCCCAAAGGAGAACACATGCAAATATTTTTGTATCACTGTCAAGCAGCGCTATTGTTCTAAAATTCAGAGGGTCATTTAAACTCCCCCCTTTTGCGTATCAGGTGTAAAATTGACCCTTTCCAAGATTCGGGGACAGTCCACTTGGAATATTACTTTGGACAATGTGCATAATGGTCAGTACCAAAACTTGTTTTAAATAACGGATATGGGTATACCATTTGGCCCGAGGGCACTGATGGCTCTAGACTGGTGAAGCACACTTTTAATAATTTTTCCTTAATACAAAAAGAAATTGGATGTTTCCGATTCTGTGTTTGCTAAAGAGATATTGGTATATCTACAATAAAAGGTTGTTTTGTTTTCAACTATCATAGTAAAGAGCAGATAGGTGTCTGTGCCCATATTAAACACCAGAATTTCTTGGAATCACAGGCAGTAGCTCATTTTGTGATGTTTTACCATCGTTTTATTTCTAATGATACCATAAGAATATCATTTTTAATGTTCACACACAATAAAAAGTCTTGCACCAATCGATGTCCTCCCACGAAAGGATTATCCAGGAATGTTCAAGTTTATTTGGTTATAATGTAAGCATCATGAGATCTTAGTAAGACGCCACCCTCAGAATCGTTTATCCAATCTTTTAAGTGAATTTCCTCTGTATTTACCACCAGGGCACGGCTTGCAGCCATGCCATATAGGTAGTGAACACACAGTATGGCCTGCGTTCATGCCCTGCATGCAGAACTATTTCTAGGAAGTCTCCACTGAAGGAGGTGGGGGGGGCTTTACAAATAACAGAACATACACAGCCACATATAGAAATGAAGAGCAGGGAGAACTGAAAGAAATAATCATAGAGATTATCCAAATAATGAGTCTTAAGGAAGGCAAGGAAAGATATTTAAATGTTCTCAGGTAGAACATTCCATAGCTTTACTGTAAAGCAGATTGTGTTTTGTTGCTTTGGTGAATTTGGGGATTTTATTAATCATTCAGGATGTTTTCCTTGTGGATCAGGTGGATCCAGCTAAGGAGATGGAAGGTAGGCAATACAATAGAATTACACACAATGCAGATTATTATGAAGGTAATCCTGAACTTCAAGCTTGCAGGTGCATGACTACCACATGCAGGCCTACATTAACCAGAGTACACATTTCCTGCAAGTCGAAACCCTGTCCAATTTACAAACTTAGTAGTCCACGCCCAACAAATTCCTTATAGGAAAGTCCATGCAACAGTTTCTTGCAAGCTCTGGTGGGAAAATGATTGCATTTCATCAGGAAAACAGAGAAATATTTTTGGAGGCTGACTTTGGGCATCTGGTTAGCCAATATAGTATTAGAGTAGGCACGTCGAAAAGTGCACCATTGTACAAGGACACATGTCCAAGGCATGAAGTTTTGAATTTAAACCCCTGCCTTGTTGGGGTGATCAGTAGGACATCAGTGAGGATGAAAAATGATATGCATGCTTCAGTCCAGAATTTGCAGAGTGGGATGATTTGATACCTTTAGCAGTTTAGATTCCATCTATTGGGTAGCCCTCCGCAAATTCCCTTTTGAGATAAATATCGAACGGAGATGCAGCACAGGTATGATTTTTTTATGAAGAAGCACTTTTGGTAGATGTCTTTGCTGAAGTTCACCAGTGATAGATCTGCATCCAGAGTAACTCATTTTAGAGCCTTTATAAAGAAGCAGTGACAGGCACAAAGACAGGGGCCGATGGGATGACGCGAGTCAGCTGCAACTGAGCAGAAATACCTCCTAGAGGTAATTAGGTACAACCAGTTCTGAGGCTTCGTTAGGGACTGGTGTAAGGCAATACATTTTCAGCGCAGTGCCTTTAACTACTTTTCACTCTGGAATCTTTTTTATATACAGGGTGTTGTTCGAACACAAAGAATTAGGCACCAGGCGTGGGTGTAGTCTGCGTACTGTAGTGGCCAAAGACTGCTGTGCTGTTGAGAACCACCAAGAATGTTGTAGGCCGGAACTAGTACATGTATTAGCACAAGTTAAAAGACACCAGGTTCCTGGACCAGGTCAGAGGCAATGTAATTGCAAGAGGTAACAACTAAGGAGAAGCACCACCAGCAGTTATGCGAGGATACTCGTGGAGAAAATGGTAAACATACACAGTATTCTGAAACCTTTAACGAAAACTGTTCTATTATGAACTTTTGAGACCACACAAACTGTACACTGGAAGCTTTCAAACAGGGAGCTTCTGGTGTCAGGACGGCACAGATCTTGGAATTACAAAAATCCTTCCTTGTACGCTACATGCAGCACCTGCGTTCCTGGCTTTTTCCACCAGTTGTGAAGTTTAGCAGATTAGTAACACAGAAGAGGGAGTACCTGCCTGAGGGTGCCTGAGGGTGTCCCTCAGTAGAAATGATCAGTAGCATGCTGGAGGTATACGGTGCTACTGATTGACTGCCACATCTATAAAAGGAAGAAAATCTATTTTTTTATTTTTTTTATTTGCTGTGGTTTTATATTTGATTTTTTTACGAATTTTGCTTTCATATACAAACAAGTAATATAATAGCACTGCAGATATCCTGCGGTCTGGGGACAATGGAGGGGTGGGGGGCTTAACGACTGCTTAGAAAGTTAAATAGTATTAACAGATTAATAACGTGTCTGTAAATGAAAAAGAAAAATGTAAAAGTAAATATTTTAAAGTGTTCTGTAAATATGAAAGAATTTGAGGCTAAAAATGATGTTGGTATCCCGAGATTGATGCACCTGCGCTGCGCGCAGGAGTCAAACAGAATATAATATAGCGATGGGTGGGCTCAATTGATTAAGAATAACTTCAACCTTTCCATTTAAAGTTACATTTTTTATTATTATGAAATAAAATATTTGATCATTTGTATATCTGTTTGATGAAAGCTGGTTCAAGTAATTTTGAGAATTATTGGGCCAGTCAAATAACCAAAATTGTTTAGGCTGGAAACCTCGGATTCCAATGACTGCTCAGTGGGGGTCCCCGGATTCCAATAACGACTCACTGGGGGTCCACACATTCTAGTAATGATTAACTGGTGGTCCACAGGAATCTGTTAAGAACCACTGTAACAGCATATTCTGCAGAGCTTCCTAGCCGACTGTGTCCAATAAAAGAAGACTATTTTCTTGATATGAGAAACCGTGAATGCTCATGATCATTACTTTGAGTCGAGGTTTAGAGTGCTAGCAGACATCAAACCTGCCCACTGGCTGTAACCCTGGCACGTTTTACAGAACACAAATTTCAGTTTTTGCTTTGTTGACGCATTCCACAAGTCTTATGAGGAAACTCTGTTTACATGCCATAGGAATCAGAGCTTGCATTTTGGAAGTACTGCCCTTTATGGCATACTTTAGTTGGGTGAACAATCGGTGCAGAAATCTACCTGTAAAAAACAAATTACTTGCCTTATCTGGTAGAGACAATCTAGCCGCAGATTCCTTACCTTTGAATTTCCCATGTGTCAGACTGGATCCGGAAGACTTTTCTCCGAGTAATACCCCTGCCTGCCTGCAGGTGGTGTCACGTGGCTCTGTATTGCGTTGTTGCCATTGCCCACGCCGGAAGGGACGTCACCTATATAGGCACCACCGCAGCGCACTGATGTCGATTACCGTTACAAGACTTACCACGCCAGAAGTGCAGAGACATGAAGTAAATGGACATTAGTGTGTTTGAAAACGAAGGCCCAGAAAGGGACCAGCCAGGACTCTAGAAACTTGCCTGCAGAGCCGGGAAGATGGATGGGTCGGTAAGAAATCTGTGGCTAGATCACGTCTCTACCAGCAATCGTGTTGCCGAAGGAAAGTAACTTGTTCATCTGACAGACATCTAGCCACAGGTTCCTTACCTTTGAATAGTTACCCAAGCAATACCATCCCCGGAGGAGGGACTTAAGACAAATTTCAGACTATGAAGTCCTGCAGGAACGAAAGGGCAAAATGGCTGTCCCTGCAGACTGGACTATTCATGCAGTAATGTTTGGAAAACGGGTGCAGAGATGCCCATGTTGCTGCCTGACAGATGTCCAGGACTGGGACTCCACGCAGTGGTAGCAGCCTTAGCTATGGTGGAATCAGCCCTTAAATCTTCAGGAGGCTGCTTCTTTGCCAGAGCATAGACAATTTTGATGTAGAGAACGACCCTTCGTGAGATGGTCCGCTCCTGCCCCGCCTGACCTTTCTTCGCACCAGCAAACCCCATGAAGAGTTGGCCATCCACCCGTAACTCTTTTGTGCGATCAAGTCAGAACAGCAATGCTCTTTTTGGGTCCAGATGGTGGAGTCGCTCCTCTTCCTTAGAGGGATGTGAAGGAGCGCAGAAAATGGGCAAGGTGACCAATTGTCCCACACAGAGCGATGTTACCACTTACCGAAGGAAAGAGGCCCTAGTGTGAAGCACAAAGTTGTCAGGGAAGATTGTCAAGAAGGTAGACTTGGATGATGAGGCCTGCAGCTCACTCACCCTCATGGCAAATGTAATGGTCACTAAAAATGCCTTTTTGATGGTGAGCAGCCAGAGGGACCAATTACTCAGAGGCTCGATGAGAGCACACATGAAGAAGATGAGAACCAAAATTAAGGTCCCATTGAGGCATAATGAAAGGGGCAGGTAGGAACATATGTACAGGGCCTTTCAGGAATCTATGTAAAATGGGTGACGTAAATAAGGAGGGTTGATCTGGCAGCCTCAGGAAGGCAGACAAACCAGAAAGATACCCTTTCAGGGTGCCCAGACTAAAGCCCTGCTGGGCAAGACTAAAAAAGTAAATCACAAAGGAAAGCAGAAAGAGGGTCAATAGACCTTTCAGTACAATATATTACTAATTTCTTCCATCTGCAGGCGTACACCGTTTTGGTGGAGAGACGCCTGGCTGCCAGAACAACATTACAGACTTTAGGAGGAAGGTAGAGAGCCATCTACTGCTGTCGATCAATCTCCACGCAAGAAGGCGTAGAGTTGATAGGTTTGGGCTGAGAACCCTTCCCTGCTGCTGTGACAGAAGATCCTCCCAAAGAGGCAGCCTGATCGGAGGATCAATACTCATTTGTAGGAGCTCAGGATACCAGACTCTCCGTGCCCAGTCCAGAGCTACAAGGATGACTTGAGCCCGATCGTTCCTGATCTTCTTGAGAACTCTGGGCAGGAGTAGTATTGGCGGAAAGGCGTACAGGAGGCATGAGCTCCACTCGAGACAAAAAGAGTCTCTGAGCAACAGCCAACTTGGAAACTCCAACGCAAAAAACTGCTTACATTGCGCATACTCTAAGGAGGCAAACTGATCTAACCAAGGCTCTCTCCACTGATAAAGTAACCAGGCGCCACCTCCAGATGGAGATGCCACACGTGATCCGCTAGGCATCAACAGCTGAGATTTCAGAGGTTTTGGTGACTGTCAGCCTCGTGCTGACTGTCTGTGATGGACAACTGCAAGTCTCTGAAGGAAAGTTTCTTGGGCAGAGGCAAGAATAAAGTCGGGCAAGCTAGAGGTCAGTTGTGTACTCTGAAGTCAAGTGGTGGGCTGAGGGTAGTTTAACTATTTCTGTGTAAAGATGGAGGCTCTGCTAGAGTTATTGGGGGATGGGGAGACTGAAAGATTTTTAACCAACAGCAAGGCGAGTCTGTGTCAGGCCACCTGAGCATATCTTAACAATGTTAAATAGTCTTTGAGGACTAGCTTATTCCAC
Source organism: Triturus cristatus (assembly GCF_964204655.1). Taxonomy (NCBI): domain Eukaryota; kingdom Metazoa; phylum Chordata; class Amphibia; order Caudata; family Salamandridae; genus Triturus; species Triturus cristatus. The sequence goes on along the minus strand of NC_140585.1, from coordinate 1,120,869,921 downwards.
TCATCACCTGTGTGGATTTCCCAGTGAGATAGATATGCCCAGACGTGGGTCCAGTGCTCACCATGCCAACAGAAATAAGTTACATCTCACTGAAAAAGCTCAAACAGGCCAAACCAGTTTGAGGTTGCTAGCTTCCAGAATGAATCTGGCTTGGCAGATAGACTGCTCTGTTCCGAATGGAGCAGGAACAAGGCTGATTTGTATGTAGCTGATCTGTCTGGAGTTGCATAGTAAGTGAAAACCAATGGACTGGATTGCATCCCAGATTGCTATTGGCTGCGATGATCTGCATGTACTACACAAATCACATTTGTGTTTTCTCTGACGCAGTGGATTAGGTCATTTGATTACCATGCGGAGTCTAATGCAGATGACAATCCGTGTTTAGGGTCCCATCTGCTGAACGATCTTGTTACCATCAAGCACTGGATCAGCTCAAAGTTTTTTGTTTTTTTTTTAAATGCCAATAAGCGAGAACTCCTCCTAAAACAAGGAGGGCTGGCTAAATTCTCATTTCCATAGCAACTGGATCGCCAACCTCTACAGTGTCCAGGAGTAAATCACTGGGTATGTACCTTAAAGAAGATCACTCAAGCCAATAAATATGAGTACTTCAGCCTACGTCTATGTTCTACACCTTCTGAATAGGATCCTTCCAGATTTCTTTATACGGGGCATGATCCAAATTGATGCCAGCTTGCACTTTTGTCACACATTGGGTGTTGGATCCCAAGTGTTCTTGTATACAGGTTAATGATGTCCCAGCTCTTTTTGCCCAGCTGCTTTGTCTTGCTGCAGGTACCTATGACTCATTCTGAGGGCTGATCATTGGCATTTTAGGAGCCTACATTATGTAACAAACTCCAATTTTAATTGTGAGTACCTTCTGATCACCAACACTTCGGAAAGGCTTTTAAATCTTCGTTGTTCTGTTGAACGTTTTTAGGATTCTCAACCTTTGACCCTGCCCCTCCACCTCTCAGAAAGGGGCCTGGCCTTCGGCCAAGTTTTATGATGAACACCACTCCCCCTTGAGACCACCAAGCTTGACATTTGGCTAAGCACAACAGACTGCTGGTACAGGGCCTGGCATTTGGCCAAGCCCTGCCATCAGCACCACTCGCTGCAAAACCCACAGCCTTTGGCAGAACAGGCCTGGAAAAAAAAATAATCATACAACAGGGTACACTGTACACCAACTTCTACCTCCACGTAATACTCAGCTTTCTATGCAATATTAACTTTTATATAAACTAGAGTGCATATCAACACACATTTCTAGAATTTGATGTGTATTCTAAATTTTCAATATACTTAAAACACAATGTGCACTTACGCCTTTCCAACACTTCAGTAATTCCTGCATTATCTGCTTCCAGCTCCATTTTGAATTTCGCCAATTCCTGATCCAACTTTCTTAAATGACGATCAACCTGCATTAAAGTTTTATAAATGTAATCAATTTGAAAAATTAAAGAAATTAACATACACTTTGCTTTTCTCATCACCATTGAGTGAATGAATAAAGTGGAAGACATGCACTGGCAAAATATACATCTGAACAATGCTTATTAGATTTAATAATTGGATCCAATTCGGTGAACATACTTCTGAAGACACACTGAACATGTGAACCTTCACAAACAGAAGGGAAAACAATGTTATTACTTCATTCACCCAAGTAATGCCATTAGTGAATTTTTAAAAACAACAAAGACCAAATGCTGGAAACAATAGGAAATTATTTTCTATGAAAGTAGAAATTCTTCTTCTCTTAGTTTACAAAAAAGGAGTAATGCTGGAGATAGGACCATGGAGGTAGCAGAGGACATGTAAAGAAACATTTAGATAAATTTGAAGTTAATCTCACTCAACTAACTCGAAATTCGGATTAAGAAGAGAAAAAAAAAAAGAAAAAAAAACCGTTGAAAGCTCTGGTCTCCTCAATACTCGTTTTCAAATGTCTGAAGTCAGAAAATACATCTCAAAATGGCATCAGGTTATTGCATTTTTGATTTCATGTAAAACTCACCGAGGCATTATGACTAATGGCCTTTTAAAAACGGATGTTTTACCAGTGCACAAGATGCTTTGGTGAAATGTGAAAAATTGTGACTTTAGAAAGGTTTCACACTGCATGAATTGACAGTTGGTGAGAAGAGCCGAGATGAGCATGGCAAGTGGTCAAGGAGTAGGCGTTCATCTCTAAGCTCCCCAACCAATGGATGATTTCTATCTTCATATTATACTCTGGCTGCTAGGGCGCTAGCAAGGATACCAATCCGCAACACTGATGGGAATGCCCGAAAAAAAAAAAAAAAAAAAGAAAAAAAGGAAAATTAATAAATAACGTGGAAACAGAACATTTGCCCTGAGTAATCTCAGGGCAGAACACTGGCTTTGCAAAACTGTTCTGACAGTTTTTTTCATGGTCATAAAATTCTTCTAATGTCTGATGGGAAGGGCTGCCTAACAGGGGATCTTAGTGTTTAAGTGTGTAGAAACCATGCTTCTGTCCAGAGGCAGTAGAAACAAAGGAGCCTATATGGCTGACCGCTATTGTGAGAAGGTGGGTTGGTATATGCGGTCCACTAATTAAAGTGGGTACCTTGTACCAGGCCACACGACCCTTACGATGTACGAGGTCGAATAACCTTATTGAAAGTAATCCTAGTGGTAGCTATGAAGAGCAGCCTTCAGGCTTAATCTTGAAGGAGTGTAAAGCAGCTTGCTTAATCAGAATATCACCTCCTAAATGATTAAATGAAAGGAAAACCACACAGTGTTTATATAAAAATATGTATTTATTAATATAACACACTCTACTAGTCTCTACACGAGACTAGGGCATAAAGCACACAATACTAAATCAACAGAACATTCGTAAAAAGTGAAATACACAGCGGTCTCCAGGGGGAGACCGAACCATATATTAAAAAAATTGTATAACTACGACGACTTCAATAGACACCGTGCCTAGAGCACGTAGAATCACTGGGACCCCAAGGAACCACCCAGAGGAGTAACACAGAAAGCCCACGGAGGACGGGTGCAGTGAGGAAACACAGATGCGTGTGTTAAATGGTAGCGGCAGTTTCAGTCGATAACCTTTCAAGTATTGCCCGGCGGTAATCGCCTCTTATACCATTCGATGATTAACCAACAAAAGAGGCAGGCGCCGGAGACTGGAAGGCAGGAAACAAAGTTTTATTCCGTCGGAGCAGAACACATCAGATCGGACAGCAAGGTATCGTCTCGAGGTGCTCTCCCTGCATCTCTGAGACCTGGTCTCTTATACACACATTTTTGACTTTATTACCGGTTTATTGTACATGGCACATTCTTGAGATTGCTTTGATACATGAAAGAACATCCTCGGAATCCCCGGCTCAGATCCGCTCCCACACATAACTACAGTGGAAGTCCCCACCCCACCCACAGTAGGAGATGGCTATCACACAGCTGGACATTCCGCCAATTCCCGGGGGTGTGTGCGGCTGGTCGGGTCTCAGGGGGTGGGGGTCTTGATCTACTGTAATCCCTTTGATGTGAGGTGTTTCCCTTACAGTAGGGGCAATAAACTGCATCCGCAGGGCTAGGTGATGGCCTGGGATCGGTTCGGACAATCGGGCGCAGAGGAAGGGGGTTATCAAAAGGATGTATGACCATGTATGGGATGAAAGGAGGTGTTCGTCAGGCGCGGGATGTGGTTCCATGGCAGGGTCGCGCAGAAGGAGAGGGTTTATGGCCCATGTATGAGAGAGCGGGGGGGGGGGGTGGCCGGCGCGCGGGGGATGTTTGTAGTGCCTGAAGGACGCGCTGGCGATCGGCAATGAGACCATGGTGCCTAAAATGGCCGTCGCGCGTTCTGCGTGTGGCGCTTGGGGAGAGACAAGATGGCGCAGATACGAACTAAATTTTCACAGTCCTCCCTTTTAACATATCTCGCCAGCTTGTTTAGTTCGGATCTATCCCCATAATACCACGTACTTCTACTTCGTACAGGGCTTTCATTCGTTCTGCTTCAAAGTTCAGAGTCTTAGGGCAGATGTAGTTCGTGAAAAGTGAACATAAAGGTGGCAAGCACTGAATCCCCAGACAGCACCCACACAGTATCACAATTGGTATGATAAATGTAAACAACCTCCACCCCCAACTTTTAATAGTGTCCCAAAACCAACTCCCAAGCGACCATCCTTCTTGCTCCTGATGAACCTCTGCGGAAAGTCTGTGGAGGTGTTCAATCGCCTAGTAGACTGAGGGTGAGTTATCCGGTACGTAGGTACAACAGCTGGACCCAATGATGCGGCATGCTCCTCCACGATCAGCCAGAACCACGTCTAGAACGAGGCGGTTCTGAAGAGCTACCAGGCGGACGGCCTGAAGCTCAGCGGTGTTGTTGGTGAGGATGCCGGCTGTAATGTTCATTGTGGTTTCAACTGCCTGGGTTAGGTGCCGGATGGCACGGCTGTTTGCCATTGGACCCCACAGTGGAACAAGTCCCTTTACTGAATCCATGAACTGTGCTCCAGTGGAGTCGGCTTGTACAATGTCCTTTGCACGTTTCTGCCGGTGATGGTTTGCTGGAGCCACATATGTTGGAGGAAGGATAAAAGCGATGTAGCAGGTGCCTCCCCAACCTTTCGGAAGCCAGGTGCAGGCCTTAGTACCACAGACGAAGTACATATTTGGGGAGGTAACAAAAGGAGGGTGGGTCAACTGAGTCCAATGTTCGGGTGATGAAACAGGAACTGTGGCCTACCGGCTGTGTTCCTAGGCCTTTGAGGCACACCAGACCTGTGATGTTGACGACGGATAGGGCCACTGTTAGGGTGGCGGCCGTTCGTTTCCTGAGGTAAGAGAAGGTGGGTCTGGCTGGGTTGTTCAACACCTGCATTTCAACTCGCTCCTTGGCAGGGATGTCCATATGGAAAGAGGTGTTTGATCTCAGGAGGACAAAAGGGGGCAGAGGTTTTTCCAGTTTGGTTCAGCCAGAACCCATGATAGAAGTGCGACACAGTTTTGCCGGAAGTGGCATTGTCCTTGTAACTTTCTTGCAGGAGGATTAGCCAAGCGAGGCAGGAGCCATGGACAGAGAAGGGCGAAGGGATGAAAGGGATAGAATGTCCAGTGGCATGTGGTAGCAATCCACAGATCCAGCAGTTAGTGGCATTGGCGGCAAGATTGTGTTGGTGGAGCAGTTGCACAAAAGAGTTATTCCAGAACTCCTTACGTCTTTCTCGGAGTTGGGGTGAAAGTGAAATCAGATGGTGTTCTTTCATGGTGGTGGGTTGAGCAGTGGTCAGCAATGTCTTATGAGCGGGTGCTTTTTCTTCCATGATCCAGAAAGTGACCATGAGAAGGAGGCAAAGGAGAAGGGTAATAAAAAGTGCAATAGTCTTTGAGCTGTGCATTTTGTCAGTCTTTGGGTTTTTGTAGTGGATCTTCGGACGTCCGGTTGCTTCCATCATCTTCATGTCGGGCGCTTCCATCACCTTCAAGGGACTCGGTAGCGGGCAGAACCACAGACTTTGTTTAGTTTCTCTCCTGGAGGCCTTTGAGGTGACTAGGCTACCGCTCTGAGATTTCAACTTAGTTCGTGGTCTGCTTAGCCGAAGTTCCCTCCTTTCGTCGTAGGTTATACCCTTCTTTGGATGGCACAGTGGGATCGGGATATTCAGTCAATTCAAGTGTCTCTGTATTCGGGTAGCAGCTCAGGGATGGTCGGTCTTTGTCCAGAAGTTCCTCTTGGGCGGTGATGTTGTCGGTGGTCGTCGGGGTCGATGATACCTTCTTGCAGTGGTGTGCATGCAGCCAATTACGTTTCCCCTCCACTCGAAGAGCTGTTCGGGTGGTGATGAGGACTTGCAGGGGGCCCGTCCACCGGGGCTCCAGACTCTTGGTGCACTGGAAGTTGCGCACTAGGACAAAGTCACCGGGTTGGATGTCGTGTCCGGGGCCCCTGGAAGCATCGGGAATGGCTTGCAGCACCTGCTGACGGATAACAGACAACGTTTTAGTTAGATTGTACAGATAGTCAGACATGAGGACGTCCGGGACGTCGTGAATGGATGCTGGTTTTGGTGCAGTCCAAAGGTTCATGGGTCGCCCGAAGACGACCTCGTAGGGGGTTAAGTGGTGTTTGGTAGGAGTGGAACACATTGATAGCAATGCTAGTGGGAGGGCGTCTGGCCATTTCAGTCCTGTGGTGGCAACTATTTTGGCTAGTTTGAGTTTCAATGTGGCATTATGTCGCTCAACCAAGCCTGCAGATTGGGGGTGGAAGACCGCATGAAACTTCTGTTTTACACCCAACCCTTTTAAGATGAGTTGGATAACTTCGGCTACGAAGTGGGGGCCGTTGTCGCTCCACAAAATTCGACAAAGGCCGTAACGGGGGAAGAATTCTTTCAGTAGTACTTTTGCGGTAGTCATAGCAGTGTTGTCGCGGGTTGGGTAGGCTTCCACCCATTTGCTGAAGGCGCACACAACGACAAGCACGTACTTCAGGGTTTGGCACCTTTCTAACTGAATGTAGTCCATCTGTAGGACCTCAAAGGGGTGACTAGGAACCCCAAACCCTCCCCGGGGTACAGCAGTTCCTTTACCAGGGTTGTGTTGGAGGCATATCAGACATTGTTGGACTAGGCGTTTAGCGGAGTCTGGGATTTTGTCGTTGTGCCAGACTTTGGAGATGAGTTCAATCATGGGGGCAGACCCTATGTGTGCGGGGGAGTGTGTCATGGTCAGCATGGGAATCAGGTATGAGTCAGGTAGCAACCATTTGTTCGTGTCTAGTTCGCCAGCAGCCTTCATCGTCTTTCAATCCCACCTGTGCCCATTCAGTCAATTTGTGTGGTGAGCTGGCCAATTGTATGTCTCTAATGGTTTCCCTAGCATCCTTCCATTTTTCAGTTTGTGACCTGGTCACGTACATGCGTGTTGTTGACCTATTCTCGGCTGTGGTTCGGGCAGTGATGTCAGCCAGCGCATTTCCCTGTCCTATAATGTCCGTCCCCTTTTGTGTGCCTGGCATTTGATCACAGCTAGCCGTGTGGGGAGGAGGACTGCTTCGGTCAGAGCGGAGACTAGATCTCCATGTAGGATGGGTGTGCCATGGGAAGTCAGGAATCCCCTCTCCTTCCATAGGAGCCCAAAGTGGTGAACCACCCCGAAGGCGTACTGGCTGTCGGTGTAAATGTTTGCGGTTGTCCCCTCTGCTAGGATGCATGCTCGTGTTCAGCCGCCTGTGCGGATCGGTGTGTGATGCGGGCTGTCTCAACAACTGTCAAGGCCGTGGTGACTGCATAGGCGGCTGAGGTGGTGCCGTCGGGGAGCTTGATGCATAAGCCATCTACCCACAGCTCTCCGTCAGGATCTGGGAAGGCAGTATCTCGGAGGTCAACCCTACTCTTGGTCTCTTCGTCGGTGAGGGTCACACAGTCATGTATAGGGGACGCATTGGGGTCATTGTCAGGGAGAGGTAGCAGAGTGGCTGGGTCCAGAGTGGTGCATCGTTTCAACGTGATGTGGGGTGCAAGCAGAGTCAGTTCATTACCAGTCAGTCGTGCGCTAGTCAGGTGTTGAGTCTTAGTCTGGTTCAGGAGGGTGTCAACTGCATGGGGTACTAGCACGGTGAGGGGGTTTGAAAGCACGATCCCCTCACTTTGTCGGATAGAGACAGCAGCGGCGGCTACCGCTGGAAGGCAGGCGGGCAAAGCTCTGGCTACAGGGTCAAGAGTGGCAGAGAAGTAGGCACAAGGGCGTTGCTTGGGACCTATGGACTGGATTAGAACAGACAACGCGCATCCCTCCCTTTCGTGGGTGAAGAGGGAGAAAGGTTTAGTGTAGTCTGGGGTTCCTAGGACTGGTGCTGAGCAAAGGGCATCTCGTCATTCTTTGAAGGAGGATTGGCATTCGGGTGTCCAGGGGAGGGGGAAGGGGACATCTTTAGCCAACAGGGAAAGCAGAGGTTTTACAATAAGACTGAAGTTTGGCAACCACTGTCGACAGAAGGAGGCGAGGCCTACCAGAGACCGCACTTGCTTCTGAGTTTTGGGAACAGGGGTTTCTAGGATGGTCTGAATTCGGTCAGGTGTAAGCTTCCTCCCATCTTTGGATAGGAGGTGGCCTAGGTATGTCACTTGGGGTTGGCAGAATTGCAACTTCTTCCTGGAGACCTTGTGACCGTTCTCCGCGAGGAAGTGGAGGAGGTGGATGGTGGCTGTGACTGCAAGCGGAGTGGTGTCGGCCGCCAAAAGAATATCATCGACGTACTGTATTAACACCACTCCGTCCGGTAGTTGAACTGCATCCAGTTGTCTCTTGAGGGCTTGGCTATATATGCTGGGACTCTCAGTGTAGCCTTGTGGTGCCCTACAAAATCTGTACGAACGGGCTTTTAAGGTGAAGCCGAAAAGGTAGCTGCTGTCTGGGTGGTAGCGGCTGTCTGGGTGGATGGGGATGGAAAAGAATGCGTTCTTGAGATCAATAACGGTAAAGGTAGTGGCAGTGGACGGAATCAGGGTGAGGATGGTGGTGATATCTGAGACTACGGGGTACTGAGGTATGACTACTTTGTTAACCTTTCGTAAGTCGACAATGAAGCGGTATGCTTTCTCATCTCCCTCGCCTTGCTTCTTAACAATGGGTAGGATAGGGCTGTTGCAAACATTACTAACTACTTCTTCTACCACTCCTGCATCGACTAGGGACTGGATGATCTCCACCAACGCCTTCTCGCCTTCGGGCGATATCCGATACTGTGGAAGCTTTGGGAGCACTGCGTCCGGTCGGACAGTTATGTGTACAGGGTCGATCACCATGCGTCCTACGTCTGAGTCGGTTTTAGCCCATAGATGTGTGGGTAACGTGTCAAGTAGGGACAGGTTAGCATCGGTTATGGAGAACATACGTCGTGCGAGACAAGGCCTGAACAGATCTGGGTTATCGTGCAGTATGACTCGAACTCCGTCTGGGGAACATCTGATGGTAGCCCGGAAATGTTTTAGTAAATCAAGACCCATAATGGCGTCGGGGGTGTTGGAGGAGAGCAGAAATGTCGTGTCAGTGGTGTTATTTTCCAAGTCAAAGGAGATTGGTGCGGACAAGGGATTAGTGGAGGGCGTTCCATCAAAGCCTATTGAGGTTACATGTGAGCCAGACAATGGTGCCCTTGGGATCAGCCGTTTCGATAGCGCACTACATGTCGCCCCAGTATCTACCAAAAATGGAGACTTTGTGCCCAGGACCTTAGCAGTGACGTAAGGACCTTGCTGGTCAACACGGAGTTCGACTGGATCCCTCCCTTGCCCCTGGCGGTCCTATGCAAAGTCATGGGTGTTTTCGTAGTCGGACTGCTAGCACTGGTTCTGTCGGGGGCGGTCGAAGGCGTTTGGTCTGTCTGGCCTGTCGTTGGTGGTGTCGTTCGTGTACCCTCGTCCCTGTCCTCTATTTCTGGGGCTGTTTTCTATGTCTCTTGTGTCCCTATTCTTGTTCATATCCAGAAGGACCGGGTACTGATTCTCGTCCAAGTCCCTGCGTCCAGCGTAGGGTGTGGGTGCATGGTCTCTAGGGGGTAGTTTTCTAAGAGCAGTCGGTTGGTAGTTTCCCTTGGGAGTTTCCCTTCCTATGGTCACCCCTTGCAACTGTGCGATCATTACCCTTTCCTTCAGCTCCTTTTTCTTTCTCTCGGACGCCCTATCGTTCTCATTCTTTTGGTGTTCGTAGTACTGGGCCATCTGGAGGATAGCCGCGGGTTTGGAGGCGGCCCAACTACTCTCGCTGGTCTGTAACTACTGGGAGACTTCCTGTGACAGACCCTTCACATAATTCTGGACAAAGAGGTGATGTCCGGTTGCAGTGGTCATGTCCTGGCCACTATAATCGGAAAACACTGTCTCGAATCGAGAGAAGTATTCGGATACATCCTCCTGGGGTTTCTGGCGGCAAGCCTTCACTATCGACCAGTCTACCTTCCTTTCTGGGATTAGGGTCTTTAATTTCTGAACAATCTTGTCTGGGAGTTCCAATATGGCCTTTAGAGGTTTCTGTCCAGGTTCTCGCTGCTTGTCTATGGTATCGAGTTGTACCCAGGTATATCCGAACGGCTCAGCGTGGTCGACTTTCCGGATTTGCTTCCACACATCAGCCGGCAGACATAACCCGAAGAACAAATCGATATCCGCCAAGGTCATTATAGTTGAACCTAAGGCCGTACCTAGTTCTGTGTAAAAGGCAGTCGGGTTCTTTCTTAAGTCGGGTAGGGTTTTTCTAAAGGTCAGGATGTCTTGTCGGTCCCATGGCTGATAGACCCAGTTATATACAACCCTTCCCATCGCATCTTGGTGGTTGATGTCCTAGTGTGTTCCCTGACCTCGTGGGGGGACCCAGTAAGGAGCGGCTTCCTTGATGGGCATCATGGTATCAGCTTTTCCTGCCTGGGGTTCAGTTGCTATGGGGGTTTCTGTCTTGATCATCTGTGTTCTTTAAGATGTCGGAAGACTTCGAGTGTACGTGTGAAGAGGTCCGTCACATCGCCCTCACCCTCTTCCCCAATATCAACCTTTCTATACAAGGTTGCTAAGCCTTCAGGACCTCTATCCTGGTACCTATCCTCATAGGCATTCAGAGTGTGATAAAGTCGTACGACAAAGTGTCGTCTGTGGTTGTCGGCATACGAGTTATACATATCTGTCACATATTCCTCACTTTCCTTCCGTTCTACTAGTGTTCTCACTACCTTATCGATTCCGGCTCTTTCACCCTTTGTTAGCCGATTCATTCTGGCGGAATCTTTCTTTCTCGCCTCGGGGTCATCTAACGTTATTGCTAACGTTGTGTTCAGTACAAGAGGCTCGGCCGGCGCGGAGGCCGTGAGGACCGAGGCCCTGGTACTGCTTTCGCTTGCGTTCGGGGGTTGTGGGTGCTGCACTATAGGTTGGGAGGGAGCGTATGGAGGGGGCATGTAGATGATCGGAGGACCTAATAGCAATTAATCGTTCGCCCGTTGCTTGGAAGGCAACTCAGGGTAGAGCGTAGAGGGTGTCCTAACAGGGCACTGGCCTGACGTTTCAGATTCTTGTTTTTGTTTAGCTTCCTTTCTCTTCTTTATTTCTTCCTCTAACTTTCTAGCGACAAGGTGAGCTGCCTTTCGTAGTTCTTTTTCTGCCTTTACTTCTTCTCTCTTTTTCCGTTGCGTTGTTTCTTTGCGCCACATGCCGATACTATCGGGCATAGTGGGCGTCTTTTTATTGCTACGTAGAGCTATTTCTAGCGTTTCTATTTTATGGTCATCAAAGGATCCCATCAGTGGCCACTGACTTTCGGAGTCCTTCTTTGTATATTTATGCCATAGTTTGCTATAAGCTACAGCGACTAGTCCATATTTAGTAAACATGTCCTTATTAGGGGTGCCTTCCAGTGGAGCCGGATGGTTCATCTCTAATAAGCGGTCCGGGCAGAACCAACTACCAATCAGTGGGGAGAAGATAGGCATGACAGGTTACAAAGGGGGACAAAAGTCCGCACTACCTATCCTTCACTATCTGCAAAGACTAGACAGAATATTTCTATTCTACGTTATTTGCAAACAGAGAATATCTCAAAAAGCACTATTCGTCAAAAACAATCAATGTTCGGACAATCAATCAGTGGGGAGAAAAATAGGCACGACAGGTTACAAAGGGGGACAAAAGTCCGCGTTACCTACCCTTCACTATCTGCAAAGGGAGAGAGAGTATTTCTACTCTTCCCCGTTTGTAGGCAGCGAATATCTCAAAAAGAACAATCAAATAAGCAATGCTAGTATTTTCAATCAATCAATCGTTTCGCAATTTGTCGTGTTACACGACCTTACCCGGACCGCATGGACAGTTTCTCGTCTTCCGCCTCCAGCGCCCGATCGTCCTCTACTCTCCATATTTGCCGCGGCACTCCTGATGGTTCCCAGTCAGGACCGTAGATCACTCGAGAGAGGTCTGCTCGGAACCAGTGAAGTTCCGATGATCGGCTGCCAGACGAGGGTCTATCGGGCAGGAGCTCTTCCCGATCGTTGCAGTCGTTCACTCTGTCGTCGGGACCTCTCCCGTTGGATCCACGTGTCGCTGATGGGCCCCACATTGGGCGCCAATTGTTAAATGGTAGCGGCAGTTTCAGTCGATAACCTTTCAAGTATTGCCCGGCAGTAATCGCCTCTTAAACCATTCGATGATTAACCAACAAAAGAGGCAGGCGCCGGAGACTGGAAGGCAGGAAACAAAGTTTTATTCCGTCGGAGCAGAACACATCAGATCGGACAGCAAGGTATCGTCTCGAGGTGCTCTCCCTGCATCTCTGAGACCTGGTCTCTTATACACACATTTTTTACTTTATTACCGGTTTATTGTACATGGCACATTCTTGAGATTGCTTTGATACATGAAAGAACATCCTCGGAATCCCCGGCTCGGATCCGCTCCCACACATAACTACAGTGGAAGTCCCCACCCCACCCACAGTAGGAGATGGCTATCACACAGCTGGACATTCCGCCAATTCCCGGGGGTGTGTGCGACTGGTCGGGTCTCAGGGGGTGGGGGCCTTGATCTACTGTAATCCCTTTGATGTGAGGTGTTTCCCTTACAGTAGGGGCAATAAACTGCATCCGCAGGGCTAGGTGATGGCCTGGGATCGGTTCGGACAATCGGGCGCAGAGGAAGGGGGTTATCAAAAGGATGTATGACCATGTATGGGATGAAAGGAGGTGTTGGTCAGGCGCGGGATGTGGTTCCATGGCAGGGTCGCGCAGAAGGAGAGGGTTTATGGCCCATGTATGAGAGAGCGGGGGGTGGCCGGCGCGCGGGGGATGTTTGCAGCGCCTGAGGGACGCGCTGGCGATCAGCAATGAGACCATGGTGCCTAAAATGGCCGTCGCGCGTTTTCTGCGTGTGGCGCTTGGGGAGAGACAAGATGGCGCAGATAATGTTCAGATACGAACTAAATTTCCACACGTGCACTGTACAACTCTATGGGAAAGTCGCTGTTGTAAATTTATAAGTTAAAGACACTTCTAAGAGGACCTCTAACAAACCGTTTGGAACTTAGGAGGTTCTAAGTCCAACCCACCAGTGAGTACCGAAGTGCCAGTGTTACCTATCCCAGAGGAGAGGGCAAAGAATGTCCGGTGGAATCCAAGCCTGGATTTGAGGTGAGAAGAACCTGAAAGCAGAGCGGACAGAGTCTGGGTTACTTCAGGTGACCAGGGACTCGATAGTCGAATGCCCACAGATGTCGGGTGCTTCAGGGATGAAGAAGGGTTGTTGGACTCTGCAGCCACGGGGGACCAGGAGACGCCAATGACGACCAAAGTCCGGAGGTGAGCTATCCCACGAAGGATGTCGGGGCGGAGGGGTCGATGTCCAGCTGGAGCACCAACAAGTCTAGGTAACAGCAACCCACGCGGTCAGAGGAAACAGGTTACGGTGTGGACCAGCAAGGTCCAGGGGATTCCCCAAGCAATGGAGAGTCGGGGCACGTCTGGAGCAACCAGGTAAACCCAAGAATCAGCAAGGTGACCCTCGCCAGGACCCACAGGCCAACAGACCAGGGATCGTGGAGACTTAAAGCAAGTCTGCAAAAGCACCAGCCCCTGGATACTCGGGGAGTGGAAGCTGGAAATCTTCGGTGTATATACTGCTCGCGGTCAGGACTACACGGCGTCCAAAGCACAGGCTCAGGATTCGTCACTAAGCACATGTACATGCAAAAATACGCGGTGCACAGGGGTTCGGGTTGTACGGTCCCCACGAGGGATGCAAGTCTCAGAATCGCTGAGAGAGCAGATCGACCTCAGGGACCTTCGGGAACCCCACCTCCTTTGTTGCTGAAATCTTCGGAGTCCTCAGGAACAGCAAACCGGTCAGATGCGTTTAGGTGCCTGCTTCTGCAGGGGAGTAACCTCTTTACTCCAAGGGAGATTCTTCAGTCGCTCAGCGTCGGGCAGGCAGTCAAAGTACTTGGTTTCTTCTTAGCAGAATCTTGTCCAGGTAACATCCAAAGTCCTGTAGTCGGGTAACCCACTTTATACCCATGGGAAGGGGTAGGAAAGATTCTGTGGACCCTCCTAGGGGAGGGGCAGGACAGAGGGGTGGCTACACCCATGTCCTTTGTCCAGTTTCAAGCCAGAGCAGGAGCAAATGGCTCTTGGAACTGGTTAGAGCTGGACTATGCACGGGGGGACACCAAATGTGCTCCCAGTGCAGATTTTCTGGAACTTGAAAAGTGCACCCACCCAGCCCCAATACACTAAATACTGTCTGCGAGGTGGTTACACCTCCCTGTGTCAGGATGCCTATTGTCATGCCTTCCTCTGCGCGAGCTTGGCTCAGCAGCAGGAGAACAGAATTGTGTCTGTGGCTGGCAGCATCCATTTTGTGCTGCCCAGGTCGAAAAGCTGGTACCAGGTATACCGGTGACCCACATTTGTCCCTTTAGAAGGGTGGAATCATACCTCCCCCGCCAGTTACTGGCGGGGAGGTATGATTCCAAGGTGTTAGAAACATGCCGTGTTTGGTGTCAAAGCAGCCGTTTTAAAATTTGAATTTACCGTGAGGTTATAATGTACTCAAACATATATGTCTGGCTGCATCACAGACAACCCCAGAGAATGGTCTCTGAAGGCTGTAGTGGGGCTCTGCTCATGCAGGGGCACCCTCTCACGTAAAACCCAGCACCCTGCCGTCAGGATTGTTAAGGCCTGCCATAGGGGTGACTGATCGGTATTTAAGCGTAGTGATTTAGATAGATATAGTGAACCTATATCTTAAGTAAATGGTGCAAGCACCAGCTTATACAGTCTGCAGCAGCAGGCTTGTCGTGTCAATTTGAATGGCTTCTCAGGGGTGGCACAATACATGCTTCAGCCCATGGGACGCCTCTGGGGTACCTATGCCGTGGGTAAATGGTGGACCATATACTAGGGACTGATAAGGTTACCCCAGAATCCAATCTGGAGTGTACCTAAAGTACATGCATATCAATTTACAGGGGAAAGCAGATAGACTGGCGTCCTGGATAGCAGGATCCCAGTCAGACTAGGCCAAAAACAGTGTGAAATCAGCATAAAGTGGGGGTAACCATAAGAGTCAGATACTACTTTCCTACAGCTATAAACACTGAGATATTGAGACGCCTGCAGCTACTCTCACCGGCCCTCTATCCCCACCACCCCACTTTGGCTCAGGGATTGCAAAGATATACAGAGATGACCCCAGAGGCCACCAAGCCTCCAAAAAACTGCCTGAAACGCGATAGTTTCTGCTGCAATGAAAATGGTAATTCATAAATACCTTCTGCATGCTGACCTGTGCATTCTCCGACTGATTTATTTACTTTACCAGGTCTTGACGTACCTTAGAGGGCTCCTTCAGTGACCAGCCACGTGGGAAGTAATGCGTTCTCTACCCACCACAGATCAACTTCAGCAGCTCCTGCACAGACTGAAAACCCAATGGGAGGCTTACCCCTCAATGTAGCAGGCTGAAACAACGGCTAGACTCCTAACTACGATATATGGCAGCATTATAATGGCTTCCTGATTCTTCTCTGATGATGCTTTGATACTACTTTCGAAGTACCCAACATGGGCAGCCCCCTTTTAAGCTGCCCCATACTACTACACACTGCTGCAACTTCTGCTTGTACAACAAAGGCAGTTTAGCACAGTTTGAATACCTTGTATACGATACTACACTCATTGCCTACCCTCTTAAAATAGCGTGCCATAAAATCACTGTGCCACAAGTAATAAAAACAACATACCTGCTCGACAGGAGTATCAATATGCTAATTTTTTGGGCTGAAAACCGATCACTTGGTCTTTCATTCTAGTGATTCTTATTCGCAAAGCAGTGAAACCCTCTCTCTCACGTCCTACCTTTTGCGGATCAGATAATTGCGGACACCAAAGAAAAGGATCATAGGGGGCAAAAGATGAAAGCATACAAAAGACAGGTCAAATGTGTTACACATATGGCCCTCCTATACCAGCTTCTCCAATAAAGGGTAAGCAAGACCTTCAATAACATGGACATTGTTTTATGGCTTTGCATGACTTGACACAGTCGACAAATACAGAATGCCTCCAAACAAATGATGGCTCGGCAACAATATGTTAAAGATCTGATTAACTGCCTGGAGGAGGCGGAATCAAGAATTTGGAAAGTGAAAGATATCAAAAACGCACTACTGGAAAAATAAATGGACTTCATGGCAGAAAGATAGAATCCCTCCAAAGAGGAATATGCAAATTGGAAGACAGGAACAGGAAAGGTAATTTAGAGATTTTTGATATTCCCGAAAACACAGACAGCAACACTTAAATCGTGTGTTGATTTCCTTAAAACCTGGCTCCCTCAAGTGATAGAAATCTGGTTTGTCAAAGACTTTGAGATAGAGACCGCTCATAGAATGCCACTGAAATCAACAGACAGAACTGATTCTGGAAAGAACGAGGAAGAATAAAGCCATTGACAGAAAAGGTCATAAAATCAGGATTTACCATGAATATGTGAAACCCACGGTGAACCACAGGATAAGATTCCTGGCCTTGCGTTCGGATTGGAGATCCCTGAACATCCTGTTCTCCTTTGTTGGCTCAGCAAAACTTGGCATCACACACAAGGGCACTGATACAATCTATAATGACCCTAAGCACCTAGAGACCTTCCTGAAAGATTTGATTAATCTCACTCGGCTAGCATATTTTTACTGATTTTTTTTTCCTCAAGATATGAACCCATCCTCGCCTGACTCCATTTTGTCTCAGACACTCGTTTTACTCAGAGTGGGTTTAATTACTGGTTTGTCTTTAAACAGGGTATTCTGTAGACATTCTACAAAGGCTCCCACATTATATAGATTATGCTGTACAGGTTTAATACATATCTGCTCCTTGTTGTCCTGCGTCAGATTTCAGCCATTTACGGTGTTTCCCTATTCACTAGTCGCCAGTCTGGTTTGTCTTTCTCCAGAAAGGGGACTCAATTTATGTGAATGTTCCTGTCTCAGTTCTTTAAGCTAGCGCTTGCACTCTATACGGGGGTTCTCTCATTTGATCTATACCTTCAAAGATGGCAGTTTGTATAAGCTCAACTTCAATGTTTTACACAGATACTCAGAATTCTAACTGACTGCAAGTTATCTGTCTTGCACCCACCCAGCATTTTGATTGTTTCTTGCTCAGGTTTGTTCCTCATATTTTGATCAAATAGCCCTTTGAGGCCTACATGGCTCCTGTTTTTCACTTCAGGGTGTGGGGGGGGGGGGGGGGGGTTATTCTTCAGAGCGCACGGGGAGTGAGTGTTGAGGATTATGGTTTTTATTGTGTGACAGTTTACAGCAGACTGTGTAGATGATATAGTTTAGGCATTTTCTCTTCCTTCTATCATCTCTCTCCTGTTTATTTCTCTTCCCTACCTTTTGCTTTTACCCCATATCGCATTCTTGCCATTTTGCACTCCTCTTCCAACAACGTGTGCTCCAATGTTGGTTACCACGCTGGTTGTGTATATCCTAATAACCCTTCCCTGTAGCTCACGCCTTCTTGAGCTATAGCTACCTCAATTCTCCTCCCTCTCGATGTCTTTGTCATCTCTTAAGATCTTATTCCTCAACACAAAAGGTCTCAATCACCCAATGAAATGGAAAACGTTCTAGACTGTCACAAATTAAAAGGGATATCATCTTACTTCAGGAAACCAGAGTGGGACCCATGGAGGCTCACCGTATACAACCACAGTTGGATTCACAAAAGCACGTTGGCAAACGAAAAACAAGAAAAATGATTGATTGATTGATTGATTGATGTGAAACTTTTATAGCGCGGCTATCGCCCTACGGGCATCTTGGCGCTTTAGACTGAAGGACATCATCAAATGGTGACAGAGGGAGAGTCAGAGAGAGAAACCTACTAAAGTTAAACTGTAGGATATAGCCAGGTCTTAAGTCCCTTGCGAAATTCAAGTAGAGAGTTACACTGTCGCAGGTTCGCGGGGAGCTTGTTCCACAGGCCGGATGCTACTATACTGAAAGATCTTCCGCCTACCCTAGTACGCTTGAATCTCGGGATCGCCAAGAGACCAGCTGAAGAGGAGCGGAGCTGCCTAGTTGGTAAATAGCGAGCAAACCTGTCCCGAAGAGGGACTGGGCCAAGCCCATGTATTGCTCTAAAAGTTATGCACAAAGACTTAAAGACAACCCTTTCCCTCACAGGCAGCCAGTGTAAGTCCTTTAGTGCTGTGGCCGACGAAGAACGACGACACCTATCAAGCACTAGCTTAGCTGCGGCTGACTGAATCCTCAGCAAACCTTGGAGGATATACTGCGGAGCGCCCAGATAGAGGGAGTTGCAGTAATCAAGTCTGCTCAAAACCGTGCTGCGGACCACCGTAGCTCGCGACTCCCTGGGGAGCAGAGGAAGAATACTCCGAAGTACCCGCAGCAAGGCAAAGCAGACGTTGGCAGTCTTACTAGCCTGGGATACCATCTGAAGATCGTCGTCGAAGATCACCCCAAGGTTGCGAACCTTGACTGGTGTGAGAGGTCCTTCCTCCGGTGTAAGACAAAAATCAGGAGGGAGGTGTTTGGGGATCCTGAATGGCGAACAGAAGACCACCTCAGTTTTGCCGCTATTAAACTGAAGAGAATTCCTTCTGAGCCAATTCGTGGTCTGGTTCATGCACTGATGGAAGCAGTCCATGGATATTGCATCGGCCCCTTCCAAAGAGAAGGCCAGTTGCGTATCGTCAGCGTAGTTCACCACGCTGACTCCGAAAGATTTAATTAACGGGAACAGGGGCCGCAGGTAGATGTTAAAAAGAATGGGACTGATAGCGGACCCCTGCGGCACCCCGTACGCAACTGGAGACCTGCTGGAGGAGAACGGTGGTAGGGTAACAACCTGCTGTCTGTCTTCTAGATAGGAATGAAACCATTGTAGTGCTCTACCCTTTACGCCTAGCTGTCTCAGCCTCTCTAACAGGACTGGATGGCTCACCGTATCGAATGCTGCCGACATATCAAAAAGCACCAAAATCATGGCGTTCCCGTTGTCAGCACGCATTCGGAGGTGGTCCAGCATGGTGGTTGGCGCTGTTTCAGTTCCGTGGCCAGAGCGGAAACCAAACTGATCCTTATCTAGCAAGGAATTCTCCTCCAAAAATTGAGACAAAGTCTTACTTACAGACTTTTCCAGTACTTTCACCGGATAAGGCAGGAGAGAAATGGGCCTGAAGTTAGCTGGCACCAGAGGGTCCAGATTTGGCTTTTTTATCAGAGGGGTTACTACTGCAAGCTTCCAGCAGACAGTAACGGATCCGGCCAGCAGGGATTGGTTACAGATCATCCTTAACCAGGGAAAAGTGTTATGTCCATACAGCTTCCATATTTTATGAGGAAGAGGATCTAAAGGAGAACCAGACGACACGCTTTTAGTCAGGATGTCAAAGTCTTCAAGAGAAAGAGGTTGAAAACTGTCTAGGACAGCAGTTGGTTCTTGATCTCCATCAGCCAGGCTGGTTATATCCTCCGGACTGTTCTGAGTGTTGTCCTGCAATTTGTTCACAATATTAGAAATCTTTTCCTGAAAAAAGGAGGCGATTTCACTACACAAGGTTTGCGAGGGGGCGACTCTGTTGTTCATGCAGTCTGGGTTGGAGAGGTCCCTAACGATCTTAAAGAGGGCCTTAGATCCATTAGAAGCCTGAGTGATGGAGTTGGCATAGAAGTCTGCCTTAGATCTCAGAATAAGAGCTTTATATTGCAATTGTATTAGTCTAAGATCTTTTTTATCTTCTTCCGAATAATTTCTTCTCCACTTCCTCTCTGCTTGTCTGCGAGAGAGTCTAAGATGATGTAATTTCTCATTGTACCAGGGCGCAGATCTTTTCCTTGCCCTCTTTAAAGGTTTTATAGGGATACAATGGTCTAAAAGCTTAGTGATATGTTCCGTGAAGGACCTATAATTATCCTCCACGGACTTATCGGGGGAGAAGAGATTAACATCAAAAGATGTAGTTATAGAATCAGCCCTTGCCAATTTGTCCCATTCTCTGTCCATCCTGTGGAAATTTCGCTGGCTAGGCAGATTCCTGTGGCTGGGCAGCACCATACTTAGGAGGACAAGATAATGATCAGTCCAGTTCAGGGGCATTATATTAAAGACTTTTGTGGTGACTGGATTGGCAAAAACCAAGTCCAGAATGCGTCCCTTCTGATGGGTAGGGCTGGACACCAATTGACAGAGGTTCAGAGTGGAGCACGTGTACAGGAGGTCTCTCAGCTGACTGCAGTGGCCTCCGTCTTCACTGAGATTGAAGTCCCCGAGAATGACCATGTTGGTATGAGTGAGTTTTAAGTTAGTGATAGTTTCGGCGAAAAGATGGAATTCAGTGGTTGCGCCCGGTGGTCTGTAGCAGAGCATCCCCGTGAGTAGATTTCCGCTAGGGGCCAGAAGTGAAAAGTAGGCCTGGGCGAAGCACTACGCTACGCTCGCGTAGTTTGCGAAGTTCGCGCTACTTCGCACTACGCGAACTGCACGTAGCACAGTGCTAACACGCGTAGCGTAGTGTTGCGTAGTGCTGCGGTCATTTTTTGCTTGCTCGCGGTCCTCAACGTCAAGTTGGCGACCGCGAGCAAGCAAAATGACATCCTGGCGAGACTTTTTCCTTGTTCGCGATCGCGAGCATGGAAAATAAACCTCCCGGCGAGATTCACAACGCGAGAAGGTCAGGTTTCTCATTGCGAGGGGTCGCGTATGCTCGCGACCGCTCGCGATGAGAAACTACCAGTTCGCGTTGAGAAAGCTGCAGCTCGAGGAAAAATCTACTCGAGCAGCAGAAAACTACAGCTCGCACTGTGCAAGATGCCATTTTCAATGATTGCACAGTGCCGGTTGCTTGTCCGCACTGTGCAATCATTGAAAACAACATCTTGCACAGTGCGAACATGTTACTTCGCGAAGTGCTACGCGTAGCTCGCGTAGTGCGAACTTCACTTTGCGTAGCTTCGCGAAGTGCTACTTCGCGAACTACGCCCACCCTTAGTGAAAAGCCCAGGATTTCAATGCCACCAACCTCGTCAATCTGACATGGTCTAAAGTCCAAAGTATCCCTGAAGATCAGACCCACTCCTCCCCCCCTGCCCGAATTGCGATGCTTGTGAAGGATTTTATATCCACTAGGACAAGCCTCACTCAGGCCAACGGCAGACTCCGCGGTGGCCCAGGTTTCTGTTACAAAGAGAGCGTCCAGTTCCATATCTTCCAACAAGCTGAACACTTCAGTAGAGTGCTTAACAAGCGAGCGACTGTTAATTAGACCACAAGAGAGGTCAGCACTAACTGACTTGTGACCCTTTAAAGGATTTAGAAGTAAAAGTTGTGCTCTGCTGTATGTCACTCTTTCTGGTTGGCGAATAGTAGTGCTGGCGCTGGGAGCGTCCGGGGCGCGGACGGGCGCAGACGGGCTTGCCTCATCGGGCTTGCCTCATCGGCGCGCCCGCTGCGCGCGCGCTTGCATCAGGTGGGTTTAAGTAGGTGCTCCCAACTGCTAGAGCGCCTCACAAGATGGCGGCGAGTAGTGGCACAATAGAGAGGATCACACACTCAAGATGGCGGCAATGTAGGAAGCAGAGGACTATCACGCTAAAATAGCGTGTGCAAAAGATTTTTAAAGTGCGGGTAAGTGAAATGCTATAGGACAACAAACTTTGAGGTACAATTGCAGAATATTAAAAACCAAAAAGTATACACGAGTAAAAAGATAAAAGCAACACCACACGGCGCCCAAAAACAATGTTTTAAACAGCAATCGCTCATTCACCCACTCGATAAGAGCCTTAGTCGGTGTATTCACTCTGTAAACATGCTAAATGCACTAATGACACGATCGCTCATGAGGACTGTGGCAGGTGGCTGAATTTTAAAGTTACACAAGATGTGTCGCTTTTCGTGGTTAACATTTATGCCCCCATGGCAGATGGTCCGTCCTTTTGGGTCCTTCAAACAGAAAATTACATTAACTACTCGGGGACAGCAGGGTTATCCTACGAGGGGATTTCAATCTTCCATATGACACAGCTCTAGATAGAATCTTATGTTGCCCTTATAAACCCACCTGTTCACATATTCAAATGTGTAAAACTTTGTGAAGACAATGATCTGGTTGACATATGGTGACTGCATAACGCAACCAGCAGCGACTTTACCTTTTACTCTCATCCTCACAACACTTTGTCCAGAACTGGCTATGTGCTAACCGGAAAGGAATTTAGTCCAACTGGCTTCAGATCATACAACAGAATCAATCCTCGTATCTGATCATATCTGTACCATCTAAAACATTAAACTCTCCAAACCGATTGCCTAAAACAGTTCGTAGAGAATTGATGCCATCATTCTTGCGGCCCCAGAAACCAGGGAGCAAATTTCCCACTGTAGTACTCCATTTTTTCAAACCAACAAAACACCAGATATTGCTATTGAGACGATCTGGGATGGGATGAAGACAACTATTGGTGGTGAAATGCTCAGTATTACGGTGACTAAGAAGAAAAATATGAACACCAGGTCGAACCACTTAGAAACACAGATCAAAAATCTGGAAAATGAAACCATGCAATCACTGGACTTCAATATTACAGCTAAGATAAAACAACAAATACAAACAACAAAATCCTCAGTGAGAGCTCATGTCTGGTCTAATAAAATGAAGGGTAAAAACCACCTAGAGCCCAACAAGGCCTGTTAACTTCTAGCTCTAACTCTTAAAGAGTCAATAAACTGGATGTATATTCTGGCCATTAGAGACAAACCTGGCTCACTAGGTGTAGACCATAACAAATTGTAGAAGTTTTCCAATCCTTCTACACCGACTTGTATAACCCATCCCAACCTGACAGTAGGAATAGCCCCAAAGCTTGCCAATTGTATCTGGATTCAATGCAGTTCTCTCAACTATCAGACAAGGAGTTCACTGATCTTAAACAGATTGATACAAGGGAGGTAATCAAAACTCTCTAAAACCAAATAAAGCACCGGGCCGGACAACTTCTCAGTCTCCTTTTACCAATGCTACCAAAACAGAATTACCTCATTTAGCTTACCTTTTCTACAAATTTGAATCATCAGGCGGTCAGTTTCAGAAGATCACATGGTAGTGATGGGAAACAACCTCTACAACGAAGTATTAACCACGATATGCTTTTACCACGAAGCCTTAACCATGTTTGCGACTTTACCACACATGCCTTTACGACGCAAACCTAAGTATTTTGCAGGTAAGTATAAAGCCATTATATCAATATATACATATACATATGGGCAGAGGCGTTATTAGGGTTTATGGTGGGTAAGCCTATTTAAGTGGCAAGGGTAATTTTGTGGTGGGTATGGGTTTTAGGGTGGCAAGGGTATTTTTAGGGTTTTTGGCGGGTATGGGTTTGGGATAGCAAAGATATTTTTAGGGTGGGTAGTGTTTTTCGATTGGCAAGGGTATTTTTAAGGATTAGGGTGGGTATGGGTTTTTGGGGTGGCAAGGGTATTTTTAGGATAGATATAGATATATATATATATATATATATATATATATTATATATACACACACAGATCTAGATACACATTTTCACGGACAAGCAGCTCCCTGTGTGTAAAAAGCGAAGTGTGATCCGGTTTTAACAAGCGAGAGCATGTCATTTGCTATGGCTATAGCAAACTGCAATGTCCTGGGGGGCAGGGGGGGGCACCCCAGGACATTGCTGGGGAGGGGGGGGGTTGAAATTCTCTTGCCTCCTGAGGGCCTCAGGGCTAAAGTGGACTTCTTACCACAAGCACTAGGGGGCCTGGAGGTGCATTTGCAGAGTCGTGGAGAAAGGGGACGCAGCCTCTAACCACCTCTCGGTGATACAGCTGTGTGGGTCTTACTGGAGGTAACAGGAGGACTAGTTAACCCCAAAAGACCCTCAAGAGCCAAGGGGACTTCATCTGCCAACTAGTAGTGTGCCAGGAGGCGCGACTGCAAAGGTGACAGATATCCCGTCTGCCCTATTACAAGTTCAATATGATGTAATGTACTTGTAATAAGACGGGTGGGATCGCCATCACATTTTTAACGTAGTAACTGGTTCGCCAAACTCTAAATCAGGCTCTAATCATTTATCCGGCAAGTCAATTCATTTTAAAGGGAGATTGAGACAAAGACTTAACAGCTCACCTGGGGAGCGGTATTTCAGAACACTTACAATTTGCACACCCACACTTTTCTCCAGCTTATAGTAAGAACCATGTATGTGCCAGTGCTTTTTGCTACGACCCATACTATAAAATGAGCACATTTATGGCCATTGTCTGATAAGCGGGGACTGCATGTGCTATGCTTTCAACTGTCTCTGCAAGTTCTATGCTTTTTATTTCATGTTAATTCAGGTCCAAAATACATTTTGGTGATGTTGCATCTTAGTAACAGGTTCTGCTCTTTTAACAAGAACTTAAAAAAAGAGCTGATGAAGTGTATTTCACTGTGTTTCTTACAGGGTAGAAACTTTCTTTGGGAATGCAATAAATTGTTAGAGAAACAAATGCATCTCCCCTTTGAAACTATGCACATGGGTGATAAGTGTCTTTCTTTGAAGACCGCATTGTTCTTGGCCCTATCGTCTTCGAGGCAGTTTGGCGAATTGCAAGCATTTACCATAAATGAATTTCTTTTCATGTGAATTAGATAGCACCATGTTCTAGTCTTGGTTTCATAAAAAGGTTACTTCAAATTGTCACCCTTATGAACCTATGACAACATACATGTTTTTTTCAAATACATCCACATCGGCTGAAAAAATACACGGTTTGCTCCTTAGATAATGTTGCCTCATTCTGTTTGCATGATCTTTGGACACACAAATTGTTGCTTTTGTGGGAGTGGTGTATCCCTAAAATCTAACACCCCAAAAAGACACCTCATTAGTATGCCCATGGGTGGGTGGATCAAGGATGGTGTTAGCCTCAATTTCATAAGGCAATGTGTTCCAAACGAAGGTGCAAATCAGCATTAAAAAAAAGTCAATTAAGAAAGCACTAACTCAAGTCAACTATATGGCATAATGAATCATTCACAAAGATTTATTACAAAACTCATAAGTACATTATAGAAAAATTAAAAGCATTAATAGCTAGGTTGCATACGAATCAATTGCCATAAAGGCCATCAGTACATACGACAAAATCAAAGAAAAATGATAAGTCCCAAATATGCCACAAAATCAGTATCAGACAGCATCCCTAATAGCACCCAAAAGATGATGGCTCCGCTCCTAATTTGAGGGTTCATATAGGGAATCTTCTCATAGGCTAGTATTGAAACTGCTAATTCATCATTGTGTTAGCAAAACAATACAATTTCAGCAAATCTAAACACAGAATTATAGAATGTGATAAAATGAGGAGGCTGGAAGCACTAACCAAATACATGAATATAAGTTCAACTAGCTCTGATCTAATGTTATCCAGAGATGTCAGAACAGATGATTTACAAAAACAGTAGACTATTCTGAATGAATGCGAAAACAGACTGCTAACGGAAGGACTTTGAAGCAAGATAAAATACTGAGCCCACGCTACAGGGCTTTCTTTGGAAACAATATCAATAGGGAATGAACAAACGTGACTTTGCTTGACTGTGTGCAGCAGTAATAAACGATTAATGTGATAACCTTTTCGAACATGTTGGTGTTGAGTCCTAGCTGAGGCCTAGCTAGCATAAGCCAAGAAAATGCACTTTAACAGGTCACAACAAAATCATTTCAAAGGAAATGGCATTGTATTACTTTATACATGAGAATTAGAGTATAAATCCATATTTTGTACATTGTTAATAATGCACAAATAACACAAAATGCACAAACAAGTCTAAACTTTCACCAGCCTGATTTCACAAAGTTCAAAGCAAGATGGCTCTCTGCTTGAGAGATACAGATAGTAAAGCCTGAGACACACAGATTGATGTCAAATACATCAATGGCATATGTAATATTTCCTTCAACATCTGTGCGTGGTGGTGAAGACACTGCACCCATTTCCTTATTCAGCTTAATTCATAAGTGGCATTACACGGCAATCTCCAACACTTTTGGTTACTGCAGATAAAGGCTGTCCATCAGGACTCTGAGCCTCTAAAACTCAGATTGCTTCTCACAACTAGATATGGCTAGATCTCCCTTTTTTTCCAGTTTCCGTGCATAGTTGGTAAAATCCACAAGACCTTTTTGGAGAGCAATACAAAAACAAAAGCGCTCACAGTACAGCAAGTTTTTCTTCAGTCTATTCATGGTAGCATTATTAGGATTTCTTATTTCAACGAAAAATGTGTTTCGTCATTGTTAATAACCACAGTGTCAGTTATCTCACTATCCAAATGGTATGGATAAGATCAGGGGTAGAACCAAAAGGAGAATGTATTTAACTGGAAAGGCAATCTTTGAAAGCATATGGAGTAACAGATAGAACATTTATTATTTTTTTATATTTATTTTTATACACAATTTAGACTGGAAATACGTTTATTCTACATGGAGTCCATTAATAATCTATTAATTGGTACATGCTTTAAAATGTAACAACTCTAAGATACACATTTACTACAACCTCATATACAGAAAACAGATTCTGAAACAGGCTGGGTAGAAAGGACTTACCAAATCATAAATCTGATTGGCCAACTGCACCTTTTCATCAGCATCCTCTAAAGCTTTAAAATAATCCTGCACACAAAAATTGCAAAACATTTATCAAAAGAACACAAATTTGAGGATTCATCTTTATTAGCTTTCACAGTAGAAAGTTTGAGATAGCAGAATTATATTCTATCATTAAAACATGTATTACTGGAAAATGTAGGACTCCCCACACATCTCCACTACCAGCGAAGATGGAGGCACAGTAGTGATTAATGCATGCGATTTCGATGGAGTGTCAAACCTGTTCTTGGTGCTCCATATGTGTTGGAGAGAGATTCACCAGATAGTTGCTAGGAGAGTCAGACAGTGGAGTGAGAGATAGTGGCACTCTATCGGAGGGCCACTTACTGCTGACTCAGCAAGTGAAGGGGCAGCATGAATGAATCGGGTAGGCTAGAAGAAGCACATCAGACATCATTGTGCAGATACATGATGGGATGAAAGTTTCTGCAGTGCTTGGAAAAGCTGTGTCGCCCTGTACGCTCCATGTGTTCTAGACTGCCCCACATTTTAACTTCAGTCATCTCAACAATCTGCAGGTACACTGGCAGTGCTACACATTATTGAATGTACTGTTTATGATCTAAAGTGAATTGTCGGGGGCGAGACTAAGATAGCGGCCGAGTGAGACGTGTTTCTCCGTCTCCGCCGAGTATCGCATGCGGTATCCAGGCCCCTGATGCCCATCTGCTCCTGCTCTGGCCTAGCTTCGGGTGGGACGCGCACCTGCTGGCCCTGGTGCCCCCCCGTTTGGAGACTCGGCGATACCTTATGCTACGGGCGAGCGTGCCCGGCCTCGCTGCGGCCTAGCTGGTGTGACGGTGGAGGAGGAGAGCCGGCGCTGCAACACCCCGGGGCACTGCCTGACGGCACCTGCAGAGTGACGGCGCTATCGCCCTTGTGGAGAGGGGAGTGAAAGCAGCGGCTTACGGGAGACGTGGCTCCTCGCGGTGGCGGCCGCCATTTGCTGCCTGAGGAGCTGGTGAGACGTCTAAGGCGGTGAGAGGCTTGCGCGTGGGGGTGCTGTGCTTGGCGGACCCTGGGGCCTGGGGGATCCGCTCCTGTGTGGAGAGACGCTGCTCTGTGGTTCCAAGGGGGCCCTCCGGTCCCGGCATTGCTGCGACCCAGCGGCCCCTTGGATCCCTTTGGTGCTATTGCTGGGCCCGGGATAGTCGGCGGTGTTGCCTGGGGGGGTCCCCGCACAGGCACGAGAGAAGAGGAGGCCAGCTGCAGGACTTGCCGATTTCTTGGCGGGGCTTCGCGCCTTGTTGGCCACATCGCTTCTGCACGCCCTTGGTGGGTCCGGGCTGCTGGGGGGGTTCTGTTCGGTCCGCATTTCGGCAGACTGAGGTGTTGACGCTGCTGGGGTGTGCCAGGGAGCTGGTTGGGGCCCTGTACTCTCCCACGCGCCTTCCGTGCTGGCTGTGCCCTTGAGCAGTGGTGCGCTGGGGGCTGCTGGAAAGTTCACTGCCCTTACCTGAGTGCTGGCAGGTCTGGTTAGCGGCGCAGGGGGCCTGCGACCTTAGCCCCTGGGCCTGCTTTTTGGTCCGCAGTTCGGCGGACGGTGCCCCCTGCCCGAGGCCCTGCGGTGAGAGTCTGGGGGCGGGCCCTGATCAGTCCGCATTTCGGCAGATGGGGAGCTGACCGCTATTGGGGCGTGCCGGGGTCCTGACTGGTGCAAATACAACAATTGATGGACAGAATGCAGAACAATGTCATACATTCACCCCAGTACAGAGATCTGGGCCTAAATCCATCGTTTTTTTGCTCACCATGCCATTCCAGTTTGAACCCAGCCATATGCAAATCAGTCTTGACTCTGTGCCTCATGGGAACAGTCTAGCCCGAACTGCCAAGCCAGGTCCTCCCTGGACTGGAAACAAGCCTCCTAGGATTGGTCCGCATTTCGGCAGACGGGGAGCTGACCGCTATTGGGGCGTGCCGGGGTCCTGACTGGGTCCCTATTATCGGCCACTGGTGGTTGTGGTCGGCGTGGTCCTGTGCTGGCAGTGGTCTTGCGTGCCGGAGGGCTGGACCCCCCTGTCTGTTCCCTGCCATTGGTTCGGTGTGGTGGAGCTGTCTGACGGAGTGGAGACTGGCGGCTCTGGCTTCTGGGACCACTTTCGGCCCGCAGTTCGGCGGGCGGTACGCCTTGCCCAGTGTGCTCCAAGCGAGGGTCAGCGGCTGGGCCCGGGGGGCTGGTACTCTTCTTCTGCTGCTGCCGGGGGGGGGGCTGCATACTGCCCAGCGGTTGAGGGGTGCTGGCGGATGGAGTGGTGACAGTGCTCGGGCCGCGCGTCGGCGGCCAGTGGGGGGGCTGGTTGCCTCGGTGTCCTGGAGTTGCTCGGAGGTGGTGTGCGGGTCTGCTCCTTCAGCCTCCGGGGGCCTTGCTGCTTGGGCTGTGTAGTGGGGGGCCCGGATTACAGTCATGTCTTCCGTCAAGGCCCGGCGTGATAAGACCATGAAAGACGCTCAGCAGCGGTCGGCGGGACTGTCTTCCTCTCAATTGTCTCCTCCTACGCCATCCTCGGAAGACAGCGACCAGCCGGCCACTAAGGACTTTATGCTTGACCTCTTTTTTCTGCCATTAAGGAGGACATCTTAGAACTTCGCTCCCAGCTCTCTTCTGACCGAAGTGCGGCGTGACGTGGATGCACTCTGGGACCGCGTCGCCACTGTGGAAGAGCATGACTTAGGGCGTGAAGATGATATGCATCAGCTCCAGCAGGATGTCCTCCGTCTCCGGGAGCAAAACCTTGACTTTCAGGCCCACGTCGAGGACCTTTAAAACTGCTCCCGACGTAATAACATTAGAATTCGTGCGGTGCCCTGGAAGGGTGAGGGGGACAATCTCCGAGGCTATGTGCTGCAGCTATTCCGGCAGATTTTCGGGGAGGAGACAGAGCGGGACATACAGATGGATCGCGTGCATCGGGTTGGTTTGCCAAGGGGGCCGAGGGCTCCACCACCAGACATATTGGTTTGCGTGCACGATTTTCAGCTTAAGGAGCGGATTCTGCGCAAAGCCCGGGAGCTTAATCCAATACAGTTCCGTGGTCATCAGCCAGTCCTTTTTCAGGATTTAGCTGCCTCTACCCTGGTGAAGCGTAGGGAGTTTAAGCCCATCACTACTCACCTACGCGAGAAAAACATTCCTTACTCGTGGGGCCACCCCTTCCGTCTTATTTTTAAACACCAGGGCAAACTACTTCAATTACGCTCGTTGACTGCAGCTTATGAGGCTCTGGGGCTGGAGCGGCCCTCCTCCCCAATGGGGGTAGCTGGCGCGCCTGCGCGGCGGCGTAGACGCTCGGATGGCTGGCAGCAGGTGGGCCGCTGCCCCCCCGACCCTCGGGGACGGACGTGTCCGCTAGTCTGCTGGAGCGGGAGGCGGCGGTCACTTCGGTGGCACAGGTGACGGACAGTAACGGTACTCCATGAACTGTGATAGCTGGCATCAGGTGGATTTTCACTTGCGGCGCCGGAGGGGGGGGAGGTCCTTGGCTGGGGGTGCTTGTCGTCAACTACCCTGTGGGGGTTGGATGGCTGGTGCCCTTCGTGCCGGGATGTCGTCTTACTGGATTCCACGTTCCCCACATCGTTTGTTCTATAGGTCAGACTGTTGTTCCCCTACGGGGCCTCTGGGTTCTGTGTTTGGCTGTGACTTTTCCATGTTTGCCGCGTTTTTTTGCTTTTGGGGTTTGGGGATGTGTTGGGGCTCTGCATCAGGCCTCTTGGGGGTGGGTTTTTTTTGTCCCCGAGTCCTTGTCGGTGGGTCGGCCTGCTGGCTTTGGGTTCTTGCGCTTGATCATCGACTATCTCTCCCTTGTCTTCTATGAGTAGAGGTCTTAAAGTGGTGAGTTTGAATGTTTGCGGCTTAAATAATCCGGTTAAACGCTCAGCTATCCTATCCCTCCTGGAGGGCGCCGGGGGTGATGTGTGTTTATTACAGGAGACCCACCTTCTCTCTAAAGACGTTAAGCGGATGAGGGATCAGCGGTTTCCACTGCAGGTGTGGTCTTCTGGGGCGGCCAAGAAACATGGGATGGCAGTACTTTTTAGTGCGCGTGCTCATTGTAAGGTTCTCGCCCAGGTTGCTGACTTGAAGGGGAGACTTTTGGCGCTTTGTGTGCAATGGGGGGACATGTGCTTCACTGTAGGGTTGTAGGGTCAATCTACGCCCCGAATGAGCAGCAGGAGTCTTTCCTAAAGAGGGCCTTTTCTGAGGAGCTGGCCTCGCCTGATTCTCTGATATTGATGGGGGGGGGGTGGGGGGGGGGGGGGGAAGACGGGTACCTGAATGTGGTGATGGATGCGGGTCTGGATAGGTCAGGGCAGCGATCGAACCAGGCAGGTGATCTCTCACAGGGGGGCAGACAGTGGTTGAGGGATGGCGGTCTGCATGATGTCTGGCGCATACAACACCCTACCGAACGCGATTATACCTTCTACTCAGCAGCGCACAAAACTTATGCCCGCCTTGACCATTTCTTTGCCTCCACCTCCCTTTTGTCGTGCCTGTCAGACTCTACCATCTCTCCCCGCTCCCTGTCCGACCATGCCCTCATCTCTGTGCAGCTTAATTCTCCGGCGGCCCGTCCCTCTCCGTCTGGATGGCGCCTACGCGACTCTTTGCTCGGTTCCGACGACACGGTGGCTCGGATTTGCGATGTGATCATTGCTTACCTGGCGGTTAATGATCAGGGCGCTATGACGGTGGCGGCGGTGTGGGAGGCCCTTAAGTCGGTGGTACGGGGGGAGTTCATAGCGCTGGCGGCTATATTTGCGCGTCTTCGTAAGGATAAGCGCACGGAGTTGGAGCGTGACGTAGGGGCCCTGGAGCCCATTCATAAGTGCACCGGAGCGCCCAGGGTGTGGAGAGAACTCAAACGAAGCGGCGTATGCTGAAGCACCTGGATCTTGACATGGCCGAATATGCGCTGTTGCGACTGCGGCATAAATTTTACCTTAGCGGGGATAAAAGGGGGGCGGTTATTAGCCCATAGGGTCCGCGCGAGCGCTCAGCGCGTGGCGGTCCAGTCCATTCGGGACGCTCGGGCGGTGGAGCAGACTACTGACGCCCTCTGCTGATGCGTTGGAGTCTGCCATCCGAATAGAGGAAGTCATTTCGGCGATTGCCCGCCTCAAGGTCGCCAAATCGCATGGCCCTGACGGCTATTCCGCCTTGTTTTTTAAGACCTTTTGTGCTGAGCTGGCTCCACTTTTAACGCGTCTTTTAAATTCTTTTTTGGAGACGGGGGAGGTGACTCCTATGTCTAAAGCTGCGTCTACGGTGATCCTTAAACCTGGGAAGGATCCGAGGGACTGTGGCTCATATAGGCCCACATCCCTCTTAAATATCGATGCCAAATTGTTCACGGGCATTCTGGCGGCGCGTCTCAGTCCACTGATGGATGGCATCATAGACCCGGATCAGTCCGGGTTTATTGCTACGTGTCAGGGAGGGGACAACACCAAGCGTCTTCTCCATCTTATTGACTTGGTCCAGCGTTCTCGGACCCAAGCTTGTCTCCTCTCCATGGACGCTGAGAAGGCCTTTCACCGGGTGGACTGGGGTTACATGTTCGAGGTCTTACGTACTTTTGGCTTCAAGCAACGCTTCCTGCGCTGGGTGCACTGCCTCTATGTCGCCCCTAAGGCGTTGGTGAGGGTGAATGGGTGCCGGTCCTCTCTTTCCCATCTCTAGAGGGACGAGACAGGGGTTCCCCCAGTCTCCACTGTTATTCACGCTCTATATGGAGCCCTTTGCCCAGCGCATACGTTCGAATCCGGATGTTGGTGGCGTTAAATTCGGCACTGACATACACAAAATCAGTCTATACGCGGACGATGTTATTCTCTCTTACCCATCCGCGCACCTCTTTGCGGTGCTTGATGCGAGAGCTCCGCGATTTTGGATTGGTTGCAGGATTTAAAGTTAATTTTTCAAAATCGCTGGTGCTTAACCTTTCTCTCCCTGAAGAGGAAGTCTGTGATTTGCAGCGGGACTTTGCCTTCCAGTGGGTGCACTCTGATATCCCCTACCTGGGGATTCGTTTGGCCCCATCAGTTGTCAAAACAGCTTGTCTAAATTACAAATTATTGGTGGAGCACACCACTAAAGCGCTATCTGACTGGTCTCGCCTTGGCCTGGTATGGGCGGCTTGCGGCGGTCAAGATGACAGTGTTGCAGAGGGTCCTTTGCTTGTTCCAGATCCTCCCCACGCAGCCGCCCCCGGGTACCATCCGTAAGTTGCAGGACCTGCTTAATAAGTTTTTATGGCACAATAAGAGGCCAAGGCTCGCGTTATCGCTCGCTACTGTGCCGAAGGCTGCCGGTGGGTTGGGCTTCCCCCTGTTGGGGGCGTATTATCAGGCCTCTTGCCTCCGATATATCACGGAGTGGAATCGGCCTTCCTCTAGCAAGTATTGGCTTTTTATGGATCAGACAGTCGTGGGATGTAATATCTGGCGGGAGCTCTGGCTTCCGCGGAAGCACAGGGCCTGGGGTCTTTACTCATCCCCGGTGACTTCTCCAACTCTTAAAGCGTGGGATCAACTAGTGCGCGCGCGGGGGTGGACCACGTTCCCCTCCCCTATGACGCCTATTGTGGACAACCCCGATTTTCCGCCGGGCTGCGTGTCGCCTGTTTTTCAACGTTGGCGCGAGGAAGGCTGTAAGCGAGTGGGTTCTTTATTGGATCAGGATGGAGTGATCCCTTTCGCCCAAATGCGCAAAGATTATTTTGACCTGCCGTCCACCGATGTCTATCACCATGCAGAGCTTGCTCATTGGGTGTCCCTTCCTCGCAACTTCGCCTTGATGTCCCGTCCCTTGACCGCTTTTGAACGCTGGTTGATCTACAAGAAAGATGATCGGAAGCTCATTTCGGAACTCTATGCCCTGATAATGGCGCGTCCTACGCAGCAGAGGTCGAAGGCGCAAGTTCGCTGGGAGACTGAGCTGGGGCGCCCATTAACGAGCAAGGAGTGGGGGCAAGTTTTCTATCGTGTCCACCATACGGCGTCCGACACAGCAGGGGCTGAATCAGCCTATAAAGTGGCGTCATACTGGTACTATACTCCGGCGCGCATTCGATCTTGGGACCCTACTGCATCCGATCTTTGTTGGCAGGGGTGTGGGCAATCTGGTACTCTAGTGCACTTGTTGTGGCGCTGCCCGAAGCTCGTGCGGTACTGGGCGGCGATCTTGGATGACCTTGATGAGGAACCTGCGCACACATTGTTAGGCCTTCCGCATCACAAGTGCTTTCCCCTGCGCACAATACGGGGCAGGCAGCTGGCATTGGCGCTACATGCGGCGCGGCATGTTCTGTTGGCGCAGTGGGGCTCCCCGACTGAGCCGGATCCGCGGGACTGGCTCCGGAGGCTCTGGCATCTATTGGCGATGGAGCGCCTATCGCTCAGCATCGATGGGAGGGGATCGGAATATGAGAAGCTTTGGGCTCCCTTTATGCGGCTCCTATCCAAGGAGGTGCGGGAAGTTACGTGCCCTAAATATTTGCAAATTCTTCAGCTTATCCCGCTGATGCGGAGAGGGAGGGGAGTTTATATGTTTTGTTGTGGACTTTATTTTTCAAACTTTGTGATCTGCGAACGCATGCCTGGCAGGCCTGACCTGTGTTTCATCCTTTTTGCGGGCTCGCCCTCCGGGCTGTAGACCTGGGTGCTGTGTATGACATTTTGTTTCGCTCTGCCGGCCCATGGATGTAGGCAGTCGAGCTGTGTACTTTGCAGGTGTATCACTTAATAAAAAAAGATTGATTCTAAAGTGAATTGTCGATCTGTGATTAAAGCTTCTGACTTCAGCACAGGCTATGAGGATATCAAAGGTTAGGCAGTGATTTGACAACAGGGTACAGGTCTTTTTACCACCATGAATGACCTACAGGTTTTCCTCTGTAGTGATCCATCCACTATCCCCATAACCTGTGTCCCTATCCTTTTCTCATTTGCAGGACATGGGTAGGCAGCAAGTGTTTGTGTTAAAGTCCTTCATTGAGCAAGAATGAATTTGAGGTGTTCATTTGGGTCACCAAGTACATGGCTGCACAATGTGATCTCCCTGCAGGCAGGCCTTTGTCCAGTATTATCCAACTGCAAAATCCCAGTGTGGAGAGAAAAAAGTAACCTGCTGGAGCTAGAGTTTCACTAGTCGGGTACATGTAGCACTTACTGGTCGACCCCGCACACCCAGAATCCATTTGAACTGTTATGACTGATTTTAGTTTATTATGGTAAGGATAGAAAAGGGAAACCGGTTAACATGGCAGCCTAGATCAGAGGCGTTATCACTAAACGATTTAATATTTTACCAAGACTCTGAGGGGGACCATATATTAGCTACACCACATTAAAACCCCAATGCAAGTGAATCGAAACGTTGGCAAACATCAGGGGATACACAAAGCATCTCCACAAATTAATTCTCATGCCATCCAGGGTGGGGGTTGAGGAGGGTTGCACTATAGTTTTGATACTTGGTAGTAAATGTAAATTATACAGAAGTTCATTCAACCACCCACCATGGTGTATTCTCCCTTGGATTCTACCACAGAATAAGCAAGCAGTGGTCCATCTAGAATAAAAGCACATTTTAACCTTTTGCAGTAGATTTTTTATTAATTTAATACAGTACCTGTTGGGACAAGTCCTCTGCATGGCTTAGACAAGCTGCCCGATCAGTTTTCTAGGGGGCCTTGTGTGTTTTCCAAGAGCAAAGTTGATATACAGCAAGCCCACTGGAGGTATTCATTGTACAATCTTGTTGATCTAACCAATGGGCTCCAATGTCTGTGGCCATCCAAAGTGCCATGGTCACTTGCTTTGTTTACCATTACCTGTATGAAGAGACTGCCTACTGGCTTCCTATGTAAAAAATATAATGTCATAACTGGTTTCTTGGCCTTCGCTAGGACAGGTCATGTATGAAGGATGTGTGCAACACATGTACACTATGTGGGAGTCTGCACTTGTGTATACTGACTGAGTGCAGGAGCCCATTAGACTCTACATGTGCTACAATGAAAATATTCACCTCAGACATTGCTCCCTGCTTGCACACTCTCCTGCTTCCCCTTCTCAACACAAGGTATAGCAGGTGGGTGAAGAAGGTGCTCCATCACCTTTCGACATGGATAAAGGTGAGCCTATGCCGCTCCCACCCAGTCCTCACCACCCTTAATCTCCATAATTATTTTAGGAAATTTGGACTTTAACCACAAATGTGAGGAATAGTTGCAATGGCTGGTGAAGAGTTTCCAGCTCCCTAAAATTATCATTCTATGAGCTATGACCATTCCAGACATACCACCAGTGAAAGGCCAGGTGACCTGGAAGAGTTACCGGGGATGTTTCAGACAGCACAGTCCAAAAGTACACAAGAAATAAATCTTGAGAGATGACATCAACTAAGTTCCAGTGTACTGGGAAAGTATTTGCCATCAGGGCATCTCTCATATAAAAGGTGACCACTCACGAAAACCCCCTTGCAGAGATTTCTGATATGAAGCAATAAATACAGCAGTTGTGGTACAAGAGCACAATACATACTATATCAGTTAATTGATCCAAAAATAGTTGATTTAACTCATCTCAAAGCCATTTGAAATTAAAAATGTTTGGACAGATTGCCTGTCTTGTACACTGTGGACTCTGTCTTACAGGAATCCTTCATATCCAGTAGCAATTGTAGTAGCTTATTGGAATGCCAGGAAAGCAGTTATTCTTTCAAGCAATGTGCAAGAGTGTTATAAAAGTATGATAGTTGAGTAAAATAAAGCATGCTAACTTGTAAACACAAGTTTGCAGCTCCTTGGCCGTAGATAGCCCTACTGTTCCCTCCTCAAACATTTAGTATTGGGTTCAAACTATAACAATTTCTGTTTGTTTTCAAAGCCTTTTGCGTTGAGATTGCGTAGAAGGACTCCCAAGTGCATTCCCTGAACTCTACAATGCACACATACTCATCCACAGAGATATTAATTTAATATCCATCGTAATATACATCAGTACGTGTGTGCGGAAACTTCCACTCAACTTGCAAACTGGTACTTCCATATGAGTAAGCTTTTGTCTGAAGAAAGTTTTGTAAAGAGGTACCCATTCTTGAATCCAAAACAGTGGTTAGCATAAATTGGCCAAAGACTGTGCAATCAACATTTTAAAAACTATCTAACCAACTAGAGCTTCTCTTCAAGCATGTAAACTGTCACTGTGATAATTAGTTATTGTGTCCAAGTCCTCATGACTGCCCACAAAACTCAGGTGAACGAAGGTTTCCCAAAATGCTACTATAGAACCATTCTTGTGTGGACTGAGGGCACTGCATCCTTACAACAGTAGGATTGAGCCACGATTGACAAATCTCTCTGAATTTAACAATCGATATTGCAATACCAGTATTAGAAATGTTCTTTACCTGGTGTGTTGTGTAAAAGTGCCTCAAAGCTAAAATATCTTCTGTATTGGCCTGGTGTGTTCAAAGTAGTACATGAGAACCTTCTAGTATATCTGGAGATCTTTCTGGGATATGCTGTGGATTTGGAAAACAGCACGTAACTCAATGGATTCATTCATATGAAAAACTAAAAGATCCTTGGGCAAAAGCATAGCATGTTTACATAAGGTGATTAAACATTATGAACTGGGAAAGACTCCAGACAGAGATAGGTTTCAGAAGAAACTCCTTCCATGAAAGTTTGCTTGAAGGGCACAAATGCATTGGCACACCAAAAGTATCACATTTATAAACCATAAGGAAACTAAAAACCGGCAGGATCATTAAGCCCTTTCATTGAAGCACGAATGGCTAGAACTGTAAAAAAACAATGTATGTTGTTTATTTTTAATTAGGCAGCAGTAGTGGCCAAATGTCTTCATACTGATAACTTACCCTTTTGTTTGCAAACTTAGAGGTTCTTTTGCAACATTCTGCACGGACGTTTAAAGAGTCGACTCTCAACATACCAGTATTGGTAAACTGTTTCCATTTTGCAACAAGCCTTTTTCTGTACAACCTGCTTCCTGGCCGGCTTCCCTCTGGTAACTGAAAGTAGATGAATTCTAATACTTCAAGTGCCAAACTGCTAGATTTACAAACTGTAGACTAAGATACCTGCCTTTATTTAGCAAACTAATACACTCTATACAGCAACTACTGGGTAATTATTTCATGAATTTTAAACACTGTTTTAGAAGAAGTTGTATTGCGGACAATTTTACTCCGATTGTGAACTGTAAGGGACAGGAAACTTTAAACTGGGGAGCATGGTTCCAGGGTAATCCGTTTTAGTCTATTGGCAAACTGAAATTAAAGAGAAATGTAGATTCAAATTCATCAAGGAGACATCTTGAGATGCCCTCTTGATGGTGCTCTAGTGGTTCTCCCGGCCATTACTATAAACTATAAATGAAGGCAGGGGCATAGATGCACAGTGGATACGCCAAAGTCAAGCCCATCTGCAGCCAGGTGCCAAAAACCCTGGTCTTTTCACCAAAAAGGTGGTACCGTACTCCTCTGAACAGCTGTATGCACTAAAGGCAAGTACTAAGGGTAGCTGCTTGCATTCAATCAATCCTAACGACTACATTTTGCGATGCATTACATGCAACTCTAATTTAGGTATTGGCTCTTCCTCTTAGGTTCCTACTTTTAAGAAAGAGGAAATGCAGCAACTGTTTTTACTCAATTTAAGATCACTAGCAGAGTCCAAATTGGACTGGTTTTTACTGATTAGCGAGAAGCAGCTAGATGTGTTATTCCTTACAGAAAACTGAATTCGCGATGGCTCTATGCCGGAAACTACACAGGCCCTACTACCAGATTATTTTACTGTTCGGAATGAGCAACAGGATAAGAAGGGCGGTGGAATTGCCATAATTTATAAAGACACTGTAGTGTGTGCTGACCCATTTAATTCTACCAAATTGTGAAAGTGTTTCCTTTTCTAATGAACTTTCTGCTACTTTCAATATCTATGGGGCTTTGGTATATTGGCCTCCGGGTCCAATTATACAGTTTGTATAGGCCCATCGTAAGGTGAATGCCGGACTGGCACTGGAAAAAGCTAACTTTACCCTTTTGGGGTACCTCAATATCCATCTGGAGGACCCCAACTGAACAATGGCTACTAACCTATTTCAGGATATAGCATGTTTATAACCGATGCAACCCACTCAGGAGCCCTACATTATAAAAAAGGATATTGGCTTGATCCAGTATTTAGCAACCTCCCTAATATACTTCCAGTTATTTGGTCTGAACAGTATTTGATATCGATCATCCTTCCATCTCAGTTTAACAACACACCTGCTCTCTTCTTTTAGGAGAGCTGGACCCTCTCCCTCGGTGACACGGTGTAATGATTGGGCTAACTTCTTTCAAAAGAAAATTTGGGGTATTTATGGATCTCTCTCTGTTACAGCAAAACAGAAAAAGATCTGTTTCTTCTTGGCAACTAAATGTACCCAAGGAAGCACTTCCATCCTTGCCTTCAGATTTTTCCCTCTAATCAAAGGAAATACTTAATATGGGGCTTAAGTCAGCCTCACTGCTTGATACTGTTACTCTGCATATTCTGAAGCAAGGGGCCAATGCCATCTACTCGGTGCAACTAGAGTTGTTAAATCTCTCCTTACGCCATAGAGAAGTACCGTCCTCCTGGAAACATGCAGTGGTAAAGCCACTGCTAAAGAAATCTTCCTTAGACCAGACCAGTATCCCCGTTATCAGGTATCGGAAAAAACACGTCAACCAACATCCATCATCATTCCTGGAAATTAATTATATTTTGTACCCCACGCAAACAAGAATTAGGCCAGGACACAGTACAGTACTGAAACCGTGCTTCCCATAGCGATGGAGGAACTTAAGCAGATCCTTAACCAAGGGGGTTCAGCAGTTATTTTACTT
This sequence comes from Triturus cristatus, assembly GCF_964204655.1. NCBI lineage: Eukaryota > Metazoa > Chordata > Amphibia > Caudata > Salamandridae > Triturus > Triturus cristatus. The sequence goes on along the minus strand of NC_140585.1, from coordinate 1,120,830,227 downwards.
GAACTAAGTGTGGCTTTCGATACTGTAACCCAATCTTGATACAGAGACTTAAAAGTGCAGCCATAACGAACCTTACTCTATAGTGGCACTGGTCCTTTAAGGACAGGAGCTTTCAGGTATACGACTGTCTCCCTCCCGACTCACAGCAGGAAGGTAGATTCCAACAATTCGCCATTCTATCTCTGGTCTAAAACTAATTTTGACATTCTGGAACAACATCTGTCCCAGGAAACATTCCCCCAGTTGCTAGACTCAAGTCAGGCCACAGCTGTGTATACCGATTGGCTCAACTTTGCCATCTCACAAGCGGTTCCAAAAAATGAGGTAGTAAACACAAACTTAAACAATCCACACCTTGGTACACAGATGCTCTGTGTCTTCAAAAACAGAAATGTAGAAAACTGGAAAGAATATAGAGATTAATCTACAACCCTTCTGACAAACTAATATATAATCAGTCCCGGACCAACTATAAAGCAGCCATCATTAAGGAAAAGTGGCCCTTTTTTACACAGCAAATAGAAGCATCCAAGAACTCTGCCAGGTCATAAACAAACTTAAAGTCCCTGACACTAAAGGTAGCAAAATTAGTCAATCTTTCTGTGAAGAAATAGCTTCTCATTTTCGCAATAAAGTTGCACAAATCTATAACCAGTTATCTGCCTACTGTGACATCAACATTAGCACTAGTCCCACGACAGCCCAAGTGTCGATTCGTTTAAGTCCTCCATCCAACTTCACCCAATTTTCATTTACCACTACTTCAGATGTTCTTTTTTTATTTAATTCTACAAAGTCAGGATCACCTTTTGACCCTTGTCCCCCCCCCTCCATATTAAAACAGATTCAGGTTCCAATTGCTTCATCTCTAGTTAACATCTTCAACAGGATGTTTAGCACCGGTACCTTTCCCGATCGGTGGAAAAAGGCCTCCAATTCTGCCACTTCTTGAGAAGCCCAACCTAGATCCTGTTAATCCAGCCAGCTACCATCCTATTTCTAGGTTACCATTCCCAGCCAAAATAGTGGAAAAACTGATCAACACACAACTTGAACAGTTCATTCAGGAAAACCATCTGTTGGATCCTGCTCAGTTCGGCTTTAGGGCCGAACTTAGTACTGAGGCAGCATTAATAAAAACCACAGCTGAATTAAGAACTATCTTGGAAAAAGGAGGCTCTGCAGCACTTATGCTCCTTGACCTGTCGGCGGCCTTCGACACGGTCTATCACGTCACCCTTGTCAGCCTTCTCAGCAAATTGGACATTGCTGATAAAGCCCTTGCCCTACTCCAATTATTTCTAACAGACAGAAGTCATTTAGTTATCTTGGAATTTTTTTATCCAGCTCCTTCTCTCCTCCATGCAGGGTCCCTCAGGGATCTTCCCTAAGCCCTCTACTCTTTAATATTTATGTTTCAGAGTTGGCCTACCTAATTAGATTTTTGGATTTTCCCCCACATCTTATGCAGACGATACTCAAATCATGGTATCGGCCTCCAACAATACAGAATTCACCATCTCTTAGTTTCATAACTGTATGAGAGCGGTCAGTGACTGGATGGGAATGCATTGCCTCAAACTAAACTCCGAGAAAACACAGGTGATACTCTTTGGTAATAAAACCCAGTTTTGGAGCCCAGCATGCTGGCCAGCAGAGTTGGGAGCTCTCCCAATCCCAGTCCAAAAAGCTAAAATGTAGGCATAACAGTTGATGACAAACTGAACTATAATAAGGATATTAGCTCATTTGTCTCGTCCAGCTTCAACACTGAGAATTATAAGTAAGATCTTTCCTTTTATTCCTCTCCATTCCAGCAAAACAGTCATTTCCTTATTAATACTTACGAAATTTGATTATTGCAACTAACTTTTTGTTAAACTTCAAAAACAATACGTGAAGAAACTCCAAAGCGTGCAGAATGCGGTGGCTAGGCTTATTTTTTAATCTTCCCAAGTTCCAGCCGGTTTCAGCCTCCATTAAGGAACTTCACTGGCTTTCAGTAAAGAACTTTATTAAATTCAAGCCAATATGTCTCACCTAAAAAGCCTTGCATGATCTAGGTCTTAGTTTCCTTAAACAGTCCCTTTCTTGGTACATACACAATAGAGACCTGCGAGCTAAAAACTCAGACGGTCTCACGCCTCATTTTTAAGAGACTCAAATGGGGAGGTGGCAATTATATCTCTGAAGCTCTGTTTCTCTGGAACAGTCTGCCTTTAAACATTAAAGCAGCTCCCACATTACTGAGCTTTAGGAAACTAACAAAAACCTGGGTTTTTAACCTCTAGTCTTCCTCTGATCTCACCTTCACTGCTATTCCCAACAAGTGCCAAGACACTCATGGGTATTCAAGCTCTTTAGCAACATTTTAACATAACATACCAGGTTATTCCAAGGTATGCCTGCTGAAGTGTGGTGAGCCCCAAGCTCTTCATTAAACCCTACATCACTTAATCTTCGCCAGTCCATTGGCTGAGATCGTGAAAACTTGCAGTCTTTCATAAGTATCATATGCGGACGATACACAAATAGTTATTTTTCTTGCTCCAAAAATTAGATAAAAAACACATCAACTCTGACCTGGTCTGAAGGATGTAGCTGACTGGATGGCAAACTGTCGCTTGAAATCTAACGCAGACAAAACCGAAGTGATGGTAGTCGGTAATGACTTCGACCATTGGTTTTCATTTAGTTGGCCAATTTCCCTAGAAAGTCTTCCAACAGCTAAACCTGCAGTGAAGAGCCTGGGTATTTGGATAGATAAAATAATTTGAGCCACAGGTCAGGAAGGTAGCAGTCAACTGTTATGGCATGCTGAAAATGCTTAGGAAGATATTAGATTCGCTTCCTTTTTCGGCCCAGAGGCCTGTTGTCCAGGAGCATATTTTATCGCACCTTGACTATGGGAACTCCTTTTACCTGGTTATCCACTATATGTGGAAAAGAGATTACAGGTAGTACAGAATGACGCAGCCCGGCTGTTGTTAAAGATCCCAAAACATTGTTTAAAACAAAAGGACACCATTTAAGGTCTTTACATAGCCATTTAAAAGGTACCATAAAAAAAGGCGCTTAGTTGACACAGCATTATTAAGTTCAGCCCGATAATCCAAGAAAGACACTGAGATCCACTACGTCATGTAGCATGGTAATTCCACAAATCAAGAAACTTATAAGTGAAGACCGCTATTTTGTATATCAGTCCCCAAAACTCTGAAAAGCCTTGCCTATTAAAAGATTTGCAGGCTAGAAAATTAATCCAAGTTCAGGAATGAGTTGAAAATGTTGTTTGCATAAAATTAGTGGAATAAACATGTACTGTTGTCTTAAGCGTTGGGATGCCTTACGTGTGGCCATGCACTCTACAAATGCCCAGAATAGTATAGAACTCACGTACTCAATGCCTACTGGCAAAGCCTTTGTAAACAAATGAGGCTTTTAGAGCCCTGCGAAGTTTCAAGATAATTTCTCTCTAGGCATAACTTGGGCGGCAGTCTGCTCCATTCTTGAGCTGAAACCACAGAAAAACTCCATTCTACCAACCTTGCTCTCAAGTATTTAGGTACCATGAACACACAGGGGGAGGTCAAGCAAAGCCATCTGCAAGGGACGTAACTTTTAAACATTTCAGATATATCCAAAGACCACACTACTATGTAAAGGGCCTGATGAAACCTACAAAGGGTCTTGAACTGGCATCTCATATGAACAGGGAGCCAGTGTAACTGGCCAATTAAAGACGAGAGGCTGTCAAACTTACTCCTCCCAAAAATCAACCTAGTTCCCACATTGTGTATAAGTTGTAACATCTTTATAAGGTAATCTGGAAGTACAACATACAGAGAGCATTACAATAGTACAGTCTGCTTAAAATCAGGGTGTGCACCAACACCTATTGAGAATGTTGAGGAATAAAAAGGGAGGATCTTCTTTATTTGCCTTATTAGCAGGCAGCACATGGACATTAACTTATGAATCCAATACTCCAACTGACAGTTTGCTACCAAATAGCGCGCCCAGATTGTAGGCAATGGATGCTGGTTCTGGACATTCTCCTAACAATTGGGGCCCCCACACAGAGAACCAATTCGAGGGATTACCAGATATCAAAACCTCGGTTGTAACCGAATTTAGCCAGAGGGAACTGGCATTCATTCACTTAGCTGCCTTGATCATACAGCCTTTGAACTTCTCCTGGAGTTGGGAAATTTTGCCCTCCATGTGGACGATTATATGGGCATCATCTGCATAGCCATAAAAATGAAAGCCAAGAGGGGCAATCAATTCTGCAAGGGGAGCAACATATATCCTAAAGTGAGACTGAGAGCAGACCCCTGAGAAGCACCACAGGCAAGATCTTTAAAATCCAAACAAAACATTGCCATCTAGACCGAGTTCCATTTTCTAGAAAGGATTCAACCCATCTGATTGGCTTGTCTCTCGGGCCAATAGCAAATAACAGTTTCAGTAAAATAGCATGAGAAACCATATCGAAGGCGGCGGATAAATCAAGGAGGTTGAGTGCCTCAGAACTTCCTTCATTCAAGATCATATGGATGTCACTGGTAGCCGCCATAAGTATGGTTTCAGTGCTAAGGCAGGATCTCAATCCAGATTGGTGCTTAAATACACCATGTTCCTTACTGTAAGAAGCTAGCTGTGTATTTACCTAGCTCGTTAGAAATGTTGCTAAGAATGGAAGATGATAAATAGGTTGATATTTAGAGGAAATACTAGTTTTTGTTTTTTTAAAGAGTGAAGTAACTCATGTTGATATACAAAAAGCAGTTACCACACCCCTCTCTAAGGAGTTATTACACATAATAGTTATCAAAGGAATTAAAAAGAACTAGCTCTTGAAAAATACTCCCTGGACATTTCTGTGTCACCCACTCTTCAATTGCTTTTCCTAAACAAAACACACAAAAAGCGGCAACCCTTCACCCACACATAGTGGCATGCTATGCTTCATCCATGGGGCGCTCCTTCGCCAGCAACTACTGTGCTTGTCCATCAGACTTCTGTGCTAAACCCTTGTTACCAACTCAAGATCCCCACAGGAGCCAGTCACTTGAGACCATTCACTTTCCAACCATTCCTGGAGCGGTCACATCTGTAATCTTGCATTGAGAACAGCTGCTGTCCATAATGTCATTATGCTCAATTGTCTCAAACTCGCTGTCAGAGACGGGCCCATTTAGCAAAAAGGAACAATTTTCAGGAAAGCATGAATTTGCTTGAGAGCCACAAGCTTTGGCTGTTATAGAATCGATAGCTGATCCAGAACATTCTAAGTCTGAAGCAGTTTTTGTTTGGACTTTGGCACATTGATGTTGAAAGCAAAGTTGTACAGCAACTGAATCATTTGATGTGTTTCCGTCTGGTATTTCTTAACAGTCTGAGCCACCCCTACTGACAAGACATTTATGAAGCATTCTTGGAGCTGACTTTGCAACAAATGGGAGAACTGTGAACCTAGGATTTCCAGTCACCTCAAATTTAGTCATTGACAATGTGCTGGATTAATCAGGATGTGGAACTAGCCATCCTTCAATCCCTAAGTTGTTATATAGTGAGTGGGATGACCTCCTGTCGAATCATCATTTTGAAGTGAATTGTGCAGGCCCATCAATTCAAAATCTGAACACAGGGCATAGTTTGTCATCGTTCTTGGGGATGAAAAGTAAACTGAATACACCCCTCACCCTCCGCTGTGCCAAAGGTACTTCCTCCATCACTCTTTCGGTAAGGAATAGCACCACATGACCCGACAAGCATGGCAAAGGAACCTTGTTGGTTCTATATGAAGTCAGTGGGTGATGATGTGGAGACAGCATGAATATGATGTAGTCCCCATCTAAGACAGTTGGGGAGTACCCACTGAACCGAGCTGCCACTGTTGAGGGAAGAAAACTCAGTTGGCACCAAGCAGGTGTGATGTGGCCAGGAGAAGGAATTCATTGTGTGATGACAGACTGCCCTCTTCTTTGTTATGTTATGTTATGTTAAAAGAAATTTGTACCGCGCACTATCACCATTGGTTTCTTGGCGCTCAAATGACCAATAGCGTGATTCAGGAGAGAGGGTTAGACATATGCAGAACGAAAGAGCAGAGTTTTTAAGAGTCTGCGAAATGAATCGTACTGAGGACAGAGGCGGAGTGAAAGTGGCAGAGAGTTCCAGGTAGAGGGAGCCTGGACTGAAAAACTCAAGCCACCGTGTTTCTTCCTGATGAATTTGGGGACCTCAAGAAGATTGAGAGAAGCTGAGCGAAGGGCCCTAGAGGGAGTGTAGCGAGTCAGGCACGAAAAGATGAACGCAGGGGCTGCATTCGAGAGGGCCTTGAAGGTGGAACATGCCAATTTGTAAGTGCAGCGCTTAGAGATGGGAAGCCAGTGCAGACTAAAAAGGAGGGGAGTAACATGCTGATATTTAGGCTGGTGGAAGATCAGACGGGCAGCTTGATTCTGAACCAGCTGAAGTCGATGAAGGAGACCGACTGAAATACCCGCATACAGCATATTGGCATAGTCAAGCCTTGAGGTAATGAGTGCGATAACAACTTGGGTCAGAGCATCCTTAGTAAGAAACCTGCTAATCTTACGGATCCGTCTGAGATGGAAAAAACAGGCTGAAGTGACCGAATTGATTTGCGGTTTCATTGAAAGATCCTCTGAAATAATTACCCCGAGGCTTTTGACTGAGCGCACGGGAGTCGGTGCGGCCCCCAAGGATGTTGGCCAGTAGGTGGAATTCCATGGATGGTTAGGGCCGCCTACCAAGACAAGCTCGGTCTTAGTAGGGTTCAGTTTTAAGTGGCTGTGATACATCCACTCAGCGATAGTCAGCATAATGGTCTGAAAATTAACACGAGAGGAGGGAGAAAGGTCAATAGGAAAGATTAACTGGAGGTCGTCCGCATAATTAAAAATTGTAACTGGGGAGTTACGGAGGGAGGCTAGTAAGGGTTGGAGATACAAGTTAAAAAGAAGCGGGGATAGTGCCGAGCCTTGTGGGACCCCGCAAGGGAGGGAAACAAAAGGCGCGGACAAAGTGGAAAGATGGACGGACTGAGATCGCTGATGGAGAAAAGATCTGACCCAGTCGAGGGCCACTCCCTGGATGCCGGCATTGTGGACACGGTCGATCAAGATGGTATGATCGACCGTGTCGAACGCTGCTGAGAGATCTAATAGGACAAGGGCCTGAGATAAATTATTGTCAGCGCCCTTCCTGAGGGAGTCCAGGACTGCTACTATGACCGCCTCGGTGGAATGGAGGGGTCTGAATCCCGCTTGTTGAGGATCCAGATAAGAAGAATTCTCTATGAAAGAGCTCAAACAGCGGGTAACATAAGTCTCCAAAATTTTTCCTAAGTAGGGGAGGAGAGAGATCGGTCTATAATTGCTAAGAATGGTAGGATCAGCGTTAGACTTCTTCAGGATGGGTAGGATGGCAGCTTGCTTGAAAGAAAGAGGGACCTCCCCCTTTGCAAGAGAGTTGTTTAATAGAGCAAGGGGGGGGCCCGGACAAGCAAGGAAGGCCTCTCTCAGAATCTGTGGGGGGCAGCAATCGTTAGGGGAACCTGACTTAACTTTGAGGAGGAGTGAGGTGAATTCCTGAAGGGAGATAGGTGGAAATTCCGTCAAGATGCTGGTGTTTCTGGGAGGAAGAGGAGGGGGGACAGGAGATGCTGGGTTAGGGATATTGTTCCTAATGGTTGTTATTTTCTCTATGAAATAAGAGTTGAGTGCGTTACAGAGGGTTTGGGTCGGCTGGGGCTGAGGGGTAACCCTGTCCGGCAAAGAAAGCTCATTTACTATCGAAAAGATGTCTTTCGATTTGTTGTTGGAGACCAAAATTAATTGGGAAAAGTATGCCGTCTTGGCTGCTAAGATCGCTTGTTTATAGGTTTTTAGAGCCCCGATATAAACAAGTTTTAACTGGGGGTCATAGTGGAGACGCCAACGACGTTCAGCTTGCCGCAAGGCAAGTTTATCTGCTTTAAGTTGGTCAGTATACCATCGTTGCGCGTCATGGGGGCGCTTAGTTTTTATCTTATTTAGCGCGGCTACTTTGTCACTAGCCTGGCGTATCCATTCTTCAAAGTTAGCTGCCTGAGCCTCAAGAGAGGTCAGAGATATGGGAGCAGAAGAGGCGAGGATGTCATGGAATTCGGACAGGTTAGCACTTTTCCAGTTACGGGCCATGAGATTCTTGATGCGGGGGGGGGAGGACACGGAATGTGCAGATGAAGATAGAACAAGATGAAATAGTGGTCCGACCAGGGACAAGGGGAGACTAAAGGGGACGAGATATCAAGATCCGATGTCCAGACTTGATCAAGAATATGACCCTTAAAGTGAGTGGGGGTGTGAATGTGTTGAGAAAGGTTCATGCCTTTCAAAAGGTCGGAAAACTCGACCGATAGTTGACTTTCATGAGCATCTGAAGGCCAGTAATTAAAATCGCCGATCACCACAAGGTTAGCGTGGTCTATAGCTAGTTGGGCGATGGAGTCGCTAAAGAGTTTGGGGAAAAGAGGCATATAGTCAGGCGGTCGATATACAAGAACGCAAACGAAAGATGATTTAGAGGAAATAAATTTCAGGACCAGAAGATCTGACGTGGGGATCGAAATTGCCGTAACCTCGGAGAAGGTGTGCGTCGAGCGGATGATAGCCGCCACTGCACCACCAGACTTTCCCGCAGGCCGGTTAGTGTGTATGATATAGTAACCGGAAGGGATAGCTGCCAGAATATCCGGAGCTGAATCTTCAGTGATCCAGGTTTCTGCTAAAAGAAGGATATCTATGTTGCTTTGATGCAGCAATTGGAAAATCTCAAGCTGATGGCGAATGAGGGAGCGGGTATTGAGATAGTAGATCAGCAGAGAGGCAGAAATCTGTGATGGCAAAGGAGAAGAGTCATACACAGAGTCCTGTGCCGAGGGGTCAGAGGAGATGAGTATGCCACATGCTAGGGCCGCTCTGACAGCACGGGCAGGGATAGGACCTGAGGATCGTAATCTCATAAGCTCGGTAGAGGAATAAGAATAGAATTGGGCATTACGGCAGGGCCCTGGGCCTGATCGGCCGCGGACGGGCGCAGACGGGCTTGACTTGTGCGCGACTTCGGCGCGAAGTCGGCGCTCCCGCTGCGCTCGTCCGCTGCGCTTCCTCCACACTGCCATTAAGTACCAGAGGCGAGGGAACACTAGACCGCTAACCTGCAAAGATGGCGTGCAGGGCGGAAGTGGTGTCGCGAGCAGGGAGTAGGAATCCTCGAGCTGACCCTCCGCACAAACGGCACAAAGCCGGGACGGAACGGGGTCACGAGGGAGTGCAAGCAGGTAAGAACAAAGTGCAATACAGTATTTAAAAACGAAGCTTATTTTTAAGCATAATCCTTAAAATCATTCAAGCTGTATGATTCAATAGGCATAGACAGCGTTCGCATCAGCATGCCACACGCAGCCTCAATCGCCGCGTTTGGTCAGTGAACTGAGCTGTTATGAATATTAAATACCCTTCACTCTTGTTCATTGTCACAAGTGGAATTTGAAGTTGGAAAGTATAAGGAGACTGATGCCCTGGTCAAGCCAGTAGGCTAACCTATGCCCTTAAAACATCTAACATAATGAATGATGCTGATGTAGGGCATCCAGAGACATATCCGTCCCAGTGTTATGTCAACCTTCAGTCGTGAACAGATAATCTGTCAAATGTCAGGGCAAGCAGAAGCATCTGTACTTCTTGTCTGAATCCAAATAATCAAAGGCGTGTGGCTGTGAATCAAAGTAATGTTAAACCGTCTAAAGGTGGTAACGGCTGCATGCTGAGCATATCAAATGCCCAAACTAGATATCATCTTGCCCTTTTGAAAGATCTCTTGGGTTCTCTTTTTATGAGGCTCATATAGTCAACAAGCACTGGAGATTTAGCAAAGTCCCAATTCATGGTAGCCTCTAATTCTCCACATCCAAATTCTTACTTTCCTTGTCCAATGGTAAGCCATTTCTTTCCCCAAGATTAAGAGCACACCAGCATGCAATGTGGCTAACTTTGGAATACAGATAACAGGTCCACAAATATAAATGAGATCCGCAGTTAAGATATTTTAACTCTGTGCAGACAGTGACTGGCTGTGGCTTCATCATAGTGAAATGGTCATTTGATGATTGTAGGACTGTTCAAGATTCACTGGTACTGGTTAGTTTTTCAATGATTAAGTTCTCAGCCGCTTGTTGGGCCTTGGCTGTTACATAATGATGGACCGGAGCAAGATGAATAACGGTGCGGTATGAGGATATTTCCTCAGTGGTTGGGGCATTATTCTGATAAGCATTCTGACCAACTTTCTAAGGGGCAATCAAGTTGATAATGGTTTCAGAGTTCCCTTTTCTCCCTTCTCTGTCTGCTTCTCGTTTTCCTCTTTGCCATCAGGCTCTTCCTATGTGTATCAGTGCTGCAGTGACTGGAATTAGGATGAAGGCTCCGAAAAATGTTCTGTAGAAGACTTCCTACTTTTTCTTTGCAAGGGGAAATTCATAAGAACTGGCCCCTCATAGATTAGCTGTCTTCAATATGGACAGTTCACTGCCTCATATTCTACCATAGAGAGACAGTGGCAATGTCAACATGTGGCATCTCATTTAAATCCTCAGCTAGTTTTGGGTGACGAATTCTGTCTAGATCAAGCAATATATGCTGCCTAGCTCAAAACTATTTTGATTCTCGACTTTATACCAAATCTAGGTTCAAGGTTTCATATTAGTGATTTGAAGGTAGAATTCTGGTTACGTAGCAATCGTGCTGGTCAACTTTCTCAAATGCAAAAAGAACATTTGATGGCCAGTATGCTGAACAATGTCAGACACTCAACCCCAATCAGAGATCTGGGCCTAAATCAATCTTATTTTTTGCTCACCATGCCATTCCAGTTTGGACCCAGCCACATGCAAATCGGTCTTGACCCTGTTCACCATGGGAACAGTCCATCTGGAACTGCCAGTCCAGTTCCTCCCTGGACCAGAAACAAGCATCCTAGAATTGGTTTCTGGATATCACCGCTATTGATGGACTGAATAGTCGGGTGCAACCTGGAATAGTGTAGTGAGCAAAAAAAACATGGAATGGGGCCCAGATCTCAGACTGGGAATGGGTGTTTGACATTGTTCAGCATTCAGTCCATCAATTGTTCTTAATGCATTTGTCACCCCAAGTGGGACAGGCATGTCAAGACATGGGTCCCTTGCTCGCCATGCAACTGGATTCAGGCAATTCTAGCGGATGAAGGGTGATACCCCGAACCCGGTCCTAGGATGCTAGCTTCCGTTCCAGAGAGGACCTGGCCCGGCAGTTCTGGCTGGACTGTTCCCATGGGGAGCAGGGTCAAGACTGATTTGTATATGGCTGGGTCCAAACTGGAATGGCATGGTGAGCAAAATCAAAAATAGATTTGAGCCCAGATCTCTAAAAAGGGAAGCAAGTGTTCGACATTGTTTAGCATTCAGTCCATCAATTGTTCTTTTTGAGGTCAACTTTCAGAAGGTCAAGGCATTCAAGTGTCCTCCGTCAACCTTCCAGAACAATTCACATTAGGCCTGAATGGTTTCTGGTCTGCCCAAGGCTGAAATGCACTAAGTTTACTGATCAAGACGTCCATGCACAAAAGTGAAAGGTGCTGTTTCCCAGAGATAAGTGAGGTATTGACCTGTGCAAAATTATCCATTGAGGATTGTCCCTGCCGGTGATTTGGAAACAGACACCAGCAGTACATACTGGTTCAGCATTGTATCGATTTCTGCATCTGCTGCTGTATGCCACTGAACACTTTGCATTAAGTTGGTGAATTGTTTATTCTATCCAAAAATGCTTATCAAGTGAGCACTTTTTCTGTAACCTGGCTCAATCTAGGCAGTTTCTTTTTTCTTTTTTTTTTTTTTAGTGAGTTTTATATAGCACGAACTTGACCCGAATCGGGTATCAGAGCGCTTTACATAGCACCAGTTGCATTACATGAGGACATATTAATTTTTGTTAGGCACGGGGAGATTAAGTGATTCGCCCAGAATCACAGGATGTTCAGCGTTATTGCTGAGACTCAAACCCAGTTCCCCAGATTTGAGGTCAGCCACCCTAGCTGTTAGGCAAACTCCTTTCCTCTTTTTCTTAACAGCAAGTCCCTGACTATCACGGTCATCGTCAAATGGGGAACTGAATGCCTGGATACCCCTCATGTGATAAGTTGCGCTTTAAAAATCCAGATAACATAGCATAAGACAGTGGAAGTTGTTCTCTTTACTGGTCATTTCTTATTTAGCTCTCTTGGCCCATTTTAGGTGTATGGATCTCCACGCGGTGGAGGTTACGCTGCAATCTCAGGCATCCACTTGGCATGGTTATCAAACAACTCACACAGCACATATACAGGCAATGTTCCTTTTGATTTCATGCGGTTACCAAATTAGACCTTTACTGTAAACACTTCCCAAGGCTCATCTCTTGCCCAAAGATCCCCATTGCAAAGCAAATGAAAAATACTTCAGATATCAATTATCTTGAAGGTCTGGTGCCTGCATATAGTAAATTAACACCTTAAAACAATGATAAACTAATGCAAAATTAGGGTGATACCGAAGGAGCTTGGACCTTTTGAGGAACTCTAATCCTTCACCAGTAGGTTCCACAAGAAGGAAAGTTATGGCTAGTTGCCCCCATCCCTCCCCCCCCCCCCGTCCCCCCCAAAAAAATAAAAAATCGATGTATATGAATTATTCATTAACATCTTCAGCATGGAAATCCACATGGTACTAATAGAGTACAGAGCTCCTACATAATCCAAAGTCTGGATAGTGATACAAGATTGTCTTCAGTGTCAAACTACATCTCACAATCCAGCGTCCAGGTATCTTCCCCGGACTAAGTCTCACTAAATGTGCAGAAGAGGCATAACCAGTCTCCCGGTATCTGAACCAGACTAACCCTCACACAATGTACAGGAGATCAGGCATGTTCATCCTACAGGTCCTTATCGCCTACTAGGATCTAGGTAACATGGAAGAGAGCAAGCAGGTCCAGCCTGCAGGTGCCTGCCCCTGACCAATTCTCATGTAAAAAGAGATGAGCAGAAAATGATACAGCCAATTTAGTGATTAATGAAAACTCTATTAAAAACAAGCACCTTTTCTTACTGATTTAACCATGTATCGATGTTGTTCTTACCTTCTTAATAGAAGTCATTTGTTCTTCTCTCCACTCAGGTTTGTTTTTCTTTGCATTTACAAAAAACTCGTTCACTCTTTGCTCCAACTGATCCATAGCATCTACAAAAAAGAAATAGTGTGTTAAAGTGATTTGGAACACGATAAAGCAAAATAAACTGGTGTACGTTAATACATAGATTGTAAACTGTCCAATGTGCAAAGGTCATTAGTCTATGGCCACTTTTCATCACAGCATTGTAGAAACCGGGGCGAGCTTCACGAAGATAAAAACTGACCTCTTTAGACACAAAGCAAACGTACAGGAAGAGGATTCACCCTTTTACTTCCGTATTTCATTTTTTTCCTTAATTTTATAATTTGTTTTCAGACAACAAACCAGCTGACAATATATATATATTTTTTTTAAGTGTCGATAAGCTGTGAATGAAAAAGGAAATCATTTGTTTTAAAAAGGTAAATAAAATGTGTTTTATTGCATCTCTTCAGAACAAAATTAAATCTAGGTAAATGTAGCATATTCATACTACATAAACCATGAGAACAGACCTCAACGTATGTGTCATGCTGTAGATCAGAACCTTTTTTTCTATGGGAGTTTACAGAATTTGGCTTACAAAGAAACTGGTCGTTTGGTCCTGAAATGACTTGCATAAGCACCACATTCCAGTCATGCTTTTCAATACCCAATTGAAAACAACAACGATACAACGTACCTTGCCCACATGCTTGGGGCATGAGAAAAACAATTCTTGTTAATTCGAGGGAGATAAACCAGAGTGTTGGTATACAGGCACAAAGGTCAGTCAAGGACGAAAAGGACATCAGTGAGCTTTGGGATCGAACTAGCATGCTGAATCTATTGAGCAACAGACCATTGTGCAGATACTGCATCAGCAATAATGCCTTCCATCGATGTGCCACAAACTACTGAGTGCAGAGGCTAGTTTAGAGTTTCCCATGTCCTACACTACCAATGCTACTCCCAAAGTACACTAGATTAGGAGTTTGGGAAGTTCCTTGAGATAAGGAGTCCAGCAAATTCAACCTAAAAAGATTAAAATACAGGTAAATTCTATAGATCAAAGAAAACTGGGCATGACAGAATAGCTGGCAAAGCCATCTTGTGTGCAGTGTGGGTGTCCTGAAAAAAATAGAAACAAAAGGATGCATCAGGATTTAAGTTTCAACAATGAAACTATACAATGGGGAGCATCACCCAGAGACCCTGTAGTTTAATGAAACAATAACAGTAACTGGGGGATGAGGATATTTGAAAATAAAACAGAAATAAGAACATTTTTGAAATACATACTAAGGAAAATGTTCAGAAATACATTTTTTCAATGTGTTGTACAGAGAAACATACGATTAGAAATGTTATGATTGTCCTTCATTTTTAATGTGCTATACCTTTATCTTATTTCTGTGCATTTGTTGCAACTATGAAGACGTAGTAAAACCAAATGAGTTTGTCAGAAAGGTGAGCTTAAAAAAAAACCTGATAATTATCGTGGGTTGGTTAGTGGTGTCTGGGGGAAAATGGCAGAAAATGGATTCACAAATAGTAGTGGGAATTTAAAAAAATAATATTAAAGAAAACGTCTTCTTGAATCGTAAGAGTGACCTCTACAAGGCCATATTTTTCTAAATTGAGGCTTTTCCAGCAGACAGACTTGCACCCAGTTACATACTGTGATCAATATAAACTGATTTAAATATTTGGACAGAACGTGAAAAAGGTGCTGCAAACTCAATTTAAAAAAAGACTTTTATTCTTGCTCTAGTTAGCCACCCTCAAAAGCAATCGCCCGATCGAAAAATACACACAAAAAAGGAGTTCTTATGAACAACGTAATCTAAAACTTTAACTATACCATAACATCACAGATAAAGCCCATCATGTGCTCAATATGTGCACTTCCCTCTCCTTTCTATATTACCACCGTTCATACAAACGAATCAAATTAATTACACCGTAACAAACATCTTCATGCGGGATAAATAATGGTTCAGGAATATGGGGAATATGTAGACTTCTGGCTGTTTCCTTATCAGTCTGGCTCTATTGAGGAACACTCCATAAAAATGATTTTGAGTCAAAGTACTCGCAAGGCAAAAAGTAGAGGCCAACATGCTGAAGATAAAATCGGTCTTTAAAAAAGGTTGTTTCAGCCACTGTAGCCTGTTAGAAATGGGGTAGGAGAACAACAAGCATTAGAAATGCAATAGGTCTCACATTTTTGGCGTTATAAATGGCAATGTGTTTTACCCTTGTGTAATGGAGTGGATGTAAGTGATTTGAGTAGAATTATGTGGGTTGGATTAGAATTATTAGTTGTGGAATTGTGAGACGTGGAATTGTTGGTGTGGAGTGGAAATATTTGGCATGGTGTGCAGTGGAAATATGTGTCCAGCAATTATGTGGTATACGAAGCAAATTAGATTCATTAGTTGTATGTGAATCATTTTGTTTTTAATTGTAAACAAATAAACAAACATTTAAAGAGGTGACAGAATGGAGACAGACAGTGTGAATATGAAAAGGGTGAAAACTGTTGCAGCAGGGGGCTAGAAGTGCTTTTGTGTAACTTAAGTCAGAAGTTCACATGTTTTAATGGATGTAGCGACAGGAACCTGCGTCACCAGATAGGTCTGCAGCCGTACCTTCTTTTTTTTGTAAAATTGAAAAGCACATCAGTAATCTTGTTATTAAAACTACTATTGTGGTGTTTCAAAACTAAAGTGTCACGTACAATGAAGCAGGTTGTTTAACATCAATGTGTTTGAATAAGAGTGTGTCTGCAGTGACTGCGTTTCGTTTGCAAGTAAAAGACAGCACTTGTCTGCTTATACCCCAAATGTATTTCTGTAGGAAAAGCACAGTGATGTAAAACAAAAACATTTAAATTAACACAATTTAATTACTGTTATGTATATTTTAAAGTTCGTACCATATTTTTGAAAGTGTTGAAATGTAGGTTGTTTTGCAGTTTATGTGCACATATTTCCTTTAACAAAATACATAAACGTTAAGCACAACGGTTTGAAAAGCAAAAGAGAAAGCTTTCTAGTAATTACATTTCAATCCCACGGTCCGTTACAATTGAAACATAGTGAAAAGAGGGGTTTAAAGTTTTTTTTCGTTATATTAAAAATGATAAGCTTCGCCGCGGAAAAAAAAAAAAAATGATAAGCTTTCAGCTGTAAGGCAGTGTGTAGCTTGGTCGGAATGATGACATTTAAAGCAAAGCATCTGTAAAGTGGGTGCCACCCTGATCAAGTCAAGCGGAACATGAAGAATTGAAGGCAGTGCCCCAATTAGTGCTGGTGCATTTCCCACATCGCTGTCCATTTCCAAGCAATATAATTTGTGTTGCTGTACAAAACAAACACGATACTTGTGTTTGTATTATTCTTAAAGCAATAGAGTAAATAAATAGAACCTTGGATATTGAAATAGCCACTGTGACCAGAAGTGAACCCAGGGGAAACAAATTCAGGTTCACAAGCAACATGGCCAGATGTTTTTTTTGTTTATTGCGTACTAACAAATATTGTAAAATTTACTAAAACTGCATATTAGCTGGTTATCATGAGGAATACTTTCAAAAGGTATTCCTGGCCACACTTACCTTGTGACCTTTAAAGAAGATTGATACATCCTAGTTTGCGTTCAAGACTTCTGCACTAAGGAGATTCTGCGTAAGGCCAGAACCCTTCACCCGATCACATTCAGAGATCAGACACAGGTCATCTATCAAGATCTAGCTGCCCTCACGCTACAGAAGCGTTAGACCTTCCGGCCTATCACAGCGGCCTTACGCCAACGCAATATCTCGTACTCCTGGGGTCATCCATTTCGCCTCATCTTTCGGCATGACGGCAAGTTCGATCAACTTCGCTCCTTGTCAGAAGCAAGCAGACTAATAGGGATTGACATTCCGGAGGATAACAAAAGGTAGCAACCCACCGGAGCGTGGGACGGACGACAGACGACCACAATGGAGGCAGCAGAGGAGGAGACGCCACACTAATCATCTGGACCCCGCCGAAATGAGGAAGGAACAACAGGCGACCCTAGATGCCTTGCCAGAGGCCCTTGCCAAGACATCTACATCATGTTAGGGCCTGGAACACGTATCTTTTCATTTATATTGTACCTTGGAGGGGGGGGGGGGTGCACTTGGCCACACTGTTCCCCTGTAGACTTATTCTGATCATCCATGGATGATGGACTGATAACCGAACTTCAGACTCTTTTAGGCACCCTTTGGTTTTCATTTGCGGGTTCTTTGCTTTCCTTTCACCCTCTTCTCTTCTTTTTGGGGCCCTCTGTTTAGTGAATCCAGCTACCTACATCTCCGCAATGGCTATGTTGGGTGTTCCCTGCAGTTGCCCTGGACCATCATACACAGCTTCCAGTTCAGCGTACCTCATAGCCCACCCGGTCCCTTGACCTGGATGACGCCAACCACTCTTAAAGTCCTCACACAATGGGAGAGGGCTCAATAATCCCATCAAGCACAGGGCGATTCTTTCCTACTTAGATAGCACGGGCACCGACATTTGCCTCCTACAGTAGACACACTTACTTCGGAGAGACTGTCACAGGCCTAGGTCCCGCGCCTTTTCCAACACAATATTTTTCCTCTTGACCCTCCAAGACTGCAGGGGTGGCTATATTGGTCTCTCAAACTTTTAAGGGGAAGGTGATACAGAAGGAGGCCGAAATAAAAGGCAGACTGCTTACCCACCAATTCATGATAGGGGGTCACACAATAATCATAGGGTCAATCTATGCACCTAACGACGGCCTGGAACGCATTTTACATGAAGCCCTTAGCGAAGCCATGGCGACCCCAGAGCGCAAGATATTGCTGGGTGGCACCCTCAACTTAGTTTTCGACAATGAGCTAGGCAGATCGGCGCAGGGAACAGGCCAGGTCGGTGCTCTCTCGCACGTAGGGCTCTTTAGACTAGACGACCTAGGTTTAGTGGACTTATGGAGACACCACCATCCCCAGCTCAGGGACTTCTCATTCTATTCTAATGTCCATAAAACCTATGCCCGTTTGGATTATTTCATGGGCTCTACAACACTTTGGGACATCACAACGTCCACAGACATCCTGGTTGCAGCTTTGTCCGATCACGCCCGAGTAACACCTACCCTGGAATTTCCACCGGCCCGACAGCCGTCGCAGCAGTGTCACCTCCGCGACACCCATCTCCACCAAGCGGATACGGTCACCCAGATACAGTGTACACTGGACGACTACTTACTACACAATGACAACCCCGATACACCCATGTCCATTAGGTGAGCAGCCCTAAAAGCTGTCGTCAGGGGCAAAATAATCGCTATATCCTCCGCAGATAATGCAGAGCGCAAGCGGAAGAGAGAGGACCTCACTCAGAAAGTGCGCGAACTAGAACAGATGCATTGACATACTGGTGCCCCATGCATCTGGCGTCAATTGATAGCGGCTATCGACCGTGACAGGGCGGAATATGCTGCGTTGCGCTTGCTACACTCTTTATGTGGGGGGGGGGGGGGAAGACAAATGCGGGCAACTGTTAGCACACAAACTCAGGGAGGCTAGACTGCGCAAGGGAGTCCGGGAAATTAAGGACCAGACAGGGGCAGTGCTCACAGAAGATGCAGCTATTGATGAGGCATTTCGCACTTTTTACACTCTTCTTTATGATAAGCAACCCCTGGAGATGGGGGGCATAGATGCATATCTGTCACAGGCTCACCTCCCCACATTGAACCCGGAGCAGGCGAAACAGAGAGGGAGATACGACCAGAAGTAGACATATCAGCCATTGCTCGTTTGAAGCTAGCCAAATCTCCTGGCCCCGATGGTTACACGGCAGCCTTTTACAAACAATTCTGCTCCACGCTTGCTCCCTTAGATTTTAACTCTTTTGCGTCCCCGGAGGCGATTCCCCCCATCTATGTTGGAGGCTGCAATTGCAGTTATCCCTAAACCAGGGAAAGACAAGACAAGTTGCGGGGCTTACAGGCCTATCTCGCTTTTGAACGTAGACCTGAAGCTGTACACCGGGATTCTGGCAGCAAGGCTAGCACCTTACATACCGGGGATCATAGACCCTGATCAAGCCGCGTTTATACCTCAAAGGTAGACGATCGATAATACGAAGAGAGTTCTGCACCTCATAGAGAAGGCATCTCATATCCCAGGGGATTTTATGCTCCTCAGTATACATGCCGAAAAGGCCTTTGATCAGGTTCACTGGCCCTACCTAGAGCAAGCAATGGTCCGCTTTGACCTGGGGGAAAAGAGAAGGACACACATCCTCAATTGTTATCGCTCTCCCTCAGCTACGATGAGAGTAAAAGGCCACACTTCCACCCCTTTCCCTATCAGCAGAGGTACGAGGCAGGGCTGCCCTTTGTCGCCCCTACTCTTTGCCCTCTACATGAAACCCATGGAATAGAGGGTCAGGGACCACACCCACATCACAGGCAGTCGCTCCGGCAATGATACACCTACCATAAGCCTGTATGAGGAGGATGTTTTGGTCACCTTGGCGGATCAGACGACCGCTCTAGGAGTCTTTCTGGGAGTGCTAGACTCCTTTGCGAAGGCGTCCAGGTTCAAAGTTAATATCACAAAATCCACAGCCTTGAATCTCTCGCTGTCACCACAGACGCCGGCGGATCTCCAGGACCGGCACCCCCTGCAATGGTCTGACGAGACAATCCCATACTTAGAAATTCAGCTGGCCCCTACTCTACAGGCCATGAGAACAGTCAACTATTCCAAGCTGCATACTCAAATTCGCAAGGATCTGCAGCGATGGAAACACGATCAGATCTCATGGCTAGGGCGTATTGCAGCTATCAAAATGACGATCCGCCATAAAATTCTGTACCTCTTTCAGACGCTCCCTTTGCAGCTTTCTACTGGCTGGCTGCATCGGGTACAGGCGGAGCTTTACCTCTTCATTTGGCAAGGGCGCAAGCCGAGGATGACAAGGGCAGTCCGTTTCCTGCCACCTAATGAAGGAGGACTCAGGATTCCTGACCTCACACTATTACAAAGCCGCACAGCTCCGAAACCTGCTTGAGTGGAGTCGCGCTGAATCGGAGAAGCACTGGCTCTTCCAGGACCACGGGGTAGCGGGCAACTCTCATGAATATCCCCTTCCTTAGGAAACCACAACGACCGCTAACCTCTATGCCCCACAAGTGACACGCACCACTCTTTTGGTCTGGGATCCGACCAGCAAACGCCACGGGCTGACTACCTTCCCCTCTCCGCTCACACCACTCTTGAACAACACTGACTTTATTCCTGGGATGGGTGCAACATCCTTTCCATTGTGGAGAGCCGCCGGTTGTTGCACACTAGGCCTTCTATTTGATTAAGAGGGCATCACTGCCTTCCCACAGCTCCGAGCAGACTACGGCCTCCCTGAATCTGAACGCCTGCATTACTTACAATTGGAGCATTGGGCCATGCACCCAGACAATAAATCCCAGGCACATAGACGTCTCACTATGTACGAACGAAGGCTAATCACGCGGTCCTCAGATAAAAAAAACTGACCTCGGACTTGTACAAAATGCTTTTGTCTCGCTACATGCACTCATATCACGCAGGCTGTGCGCGTTGGAAGAAAGACCTTGGTTGCCTCCTTAGCAGCTAAGAGTGGGAGGGAGCATGCTATAGGGCGTGTCACATCGAGTCATATAGGCCTCACCGAAACACTCAGCAAGTTAGCATACTATTGGCACTACACTCCTGAGAGGCTTCATCAGGCCGATCCTACACAAAGTCCAGACTGTTGGAGAGAGTGTTTTGAAAACGAGCACATTAATCCACCTTTTAACTGAATGTGAACACTTACAACCTTACTGGACGCAAATCTTAGACGAAATTGACGGGTATCTTGACACGGAACTCCCCCAGCTCCCAGAATATGTCCTCCTGGGTGTTCCGAACCCGCTTACTTACCCATTAAGTCCAGGAGAGGGAAGCATACAGCAATAGCGCTCAGCAACGCCACTCAGAACATACTGTTGCACTGGAGGTCCCCTCGAATTCCTGCTTACGCAGGGTGGAACATATTAGGTATGGAAAAGATCTCACAGTTGCCAGGAAAGGTTCGACATTCGAAAAGCCCTGGCAGCCATTTCTGTTCTTTCTTGCTCAAGATTTTCAGGAGCCGACATGCCCCAGATATCTTCGCCTCCTGCGACTACCCTCACTAGATCCCTCTACCCAGCAGGACCAAACTTAGGGATGTCACTTAATACCACGCTGCGCAACACTGAGTTCGACGAACTTGGCAGGCAGTTTTTAGGGCCTTTTCCCATTTTTTTCTCTCCTGCTTCCCCCTTTTTCTTTGGGTGGGGGGTGAGATTGTTCCAGTTACTTATTGTGTTTTTTTCCGTAACTGTCAGTGCCAATGCATATTCCTGGGCTCTGCGCAGCCCATCTCAGCGCCTTCTTGCTTCCTGCACTATTTCAATAAAAAGATTTTAAACCTAAAGAAGATGGATGCCAACTTTTATTTTTATAGTAAATGCATTTGAAATCTGTAGTCCTTCTGAACTTTAAAGGAAATTAAAGATGTGGCACATGTGTTTTTTAATAGCACTAGTGAGAATTTAGCCTTTACAGAACCTATAGTAGTTTTAAAGAATTTCGCAGTCTCTCCCCTTCTTTGTCTGAAGTGCCAGGATGCAGTCACATATGGCCTAGGAAAGTAGAGAATGTACCTTCTTTCATTTGAAATGAGTCAGCTGGAACAGTTCAGCCAAAAGAGTAATATAGCCATCAAAATTGTTACCTCCTTTACTTTAAGAGCAAAGAAAGGCAGCAAGGCACAAATAACTGCACCACCTACTATAGTCACTCGTGTCACAACTCGTGTACTGCCCACCTCAAACAACCAGCTGCCACATGGTCATAAATGAAATACAAGTTTAACAGAAAGCTGAGAGAATACAATCTTAAGAGACGTTTCAATGTTCAATGATCTTCCATTCACTCTGTTTCCGTGTAAGCAGAAAGATTCTTTATTTAGTTATCAAAACAAGTAAGCACAGCCAACGCGTTTCGCCCTACAAGGGCTTCTTCGGGGCTTCAACTGTTGAGTTATATCCGAATCAATAGTCACCACCCATACAGCTCCAAACGTTCGATTTCCTGTGTTGGCTAAAGTGTTCGTATCGGGTTTGTCCCAATCACAAGAGTCATCGTTTACTAGCTGTATTTTGTTTGTCACAGAGCCATTAAGTAAATTACCCCAAAACACAGGATGAGACACTGGCAAACGAGACAAGAACCCTGGTTACCCAGACTAAAAGTTTACAGAGCAGCAATAAAGGCACATCTGTTTGTTTCTTTGTAACTTAAACTATATGCATATTTACAATGTGCTATCACACCAGGAAACCGCATTGTGTAATTGATGTATTCAACTATGTATTGCATGGGTCTCACAGGTGCATTGATTGTGCCCGTTCCGCATCTTTTACTTTCAACACATTTCACAACTGTACCTTGCTAGGCCAGCAGCCATCAGCCGATGTGGTATAAAAACTTAATAAGCCCCCAAAATGTGCGATGTTAAAAGTGTCTGCTGATCAAACTGCCCCAAAAAACAAACACTTGGAGGGAAGTGCACGATTAATTGCATAAAGTGTCACTCATTCGGGAATACTCAACAGCCAGCTCACAAGACATACGGAAAAGTCAAAGAAAGTGAAATACCTGCTGCCTCATACTACTGCGGAAGTAATCAGTGCTCTGTTGGAAGAAGCAGACAATGGCAAGCCCTTTGCATTCTTTAAAACACCAATACTTGCAAAAGAAACAACATACACGCCAGATGTGGTGTGGGGAGGGAGCCCGGCTCACCGTCTAACATTGTAATTGTAATTGTATATACATATAGCGCTTATTACCCCTGACAAGGCGTCCAAGTGCTTTTTCGGCGAGTAGCATGCTACTCTGGAACCCATTAAGGATTAGTGATGAAATAAGTATAGTAGAATATTAAATTAATTTGAGCGGTGGGTATGTTAATCTATTATTTGGATTGTGATGGACAGTGAAGGGGCAGAGGAGGGAAAAGGTTTGCATTTATGTAGCGCTTGCCAGCCCCGATGAGGCATCAAAGCGCTTCTAGGCAGCAGCACGCTACTCCAGAACCAAAAAGGATGAAGGAGCCAAAGCTGCCACCATTGTTAAACATGAAGCACGTCGCATTGCTTTAAAAAAAAAAAAAAAAAAAAGCCGTGTTAACCTCTTCTGTGCCCATGACGAGATAGTCTCGTCATGAAACCCACCCGTGTGGGGAAACGCCCGGCACAGGAGGGGGGAAGGGCGTGGCACCGAAGGGGTTAAGGAGGGACTACTGAGCCTATTAACCAATGAAAAGCCACCATTTACAAAGGACAGCAACAGGAGCCAATTAAAAAGATGGGCGGAAAGTGGGCTGAGCTTAATGCCTCTATCTTGAATAACACAACAAGAATTCTAGCTACCATTTTATGTGCTGCTATCTATTTAAACAGGCGAAGGGCCAATTTTGGGGATTTCATTGGTCCTGGTTATTTATTTAAACCATTACTTCACATATTATGTCATTTCATCATTTAGGTTTGTTCCCAATGACTAACATTTAAGAACCGTTGAATTTCACACAAAGCGATTGCCATATGTTTGAAAATTCAGAACTAACTGATGCATTGTTTTTTGCCGAATTTAATGTTAAATGTCCTTTACGTATTATTTGTTTAATGGTTTGTGTAGTATGTTATGTGTCATGTACAACACAATAAATCATGTACTTGTCTGAAACAAATAGTGTATATCCCATTTCTGACGTGAATGAAATAACAATGATATGTGAAGTAATGGCTCAATAAATAGCCAGGACCAATGAAATACAAAAAATTGGTCCTTCGTCTGTTTAAATAGATCGCAGCACATACAATGGTAGCTAAGTTTCTTGTTGTGTTACTTGATTAGGCCCAATCTAGCTACAGGTTCTGGTCCCACCCCTTTCATACGCTCTATCTTGAATACAGCAGGTCTCGAAGAGACAGCGCAAGCACTGCCTAGGAGCGACCTAACAAGCTTGCCAAAGATTCTAACTGTGACAGAACAAACGCTGTTGCATGACACTCACTGAGTATTCACTGCCAATGCATTTCTGTAGAGGATACAGATAAACGTAACTTAAATCTCATATATAAATTTCAGATATAAAATATTTATTGAGGAATTGTATCCAATGAAAGCATTAATCTGAAACAGAATATTCAATGGTACATTGCTTAAGAACTTCAACTTACTCAACTATTGTTAATTGTAGTTCTAACAAAATTCTGAACGCCCATTAAACTCCACTTGTGACACCAAAAACGACTTGCAATAAGAAGTCAATATTGTACGCGAACTACAAGTAATATCCAACTTCACTCTGTACTGTGCAGGTTCTCATCCAAAGTAAGAGCAGGTCTTCCCTCATTGTGTGTTAGGAAAGGAGGCGGACTGGCACCCACTCACTTTGTGTGCGCTCAACGAAATATGCTTCCTTTCACTTCTTCCAGAAGAGCACAGTGTAACATGCCACATGGCGCCAACCCATTATATTCATAAAGAAAGATTGATTAAAGGGAAGACAGTCATCCAATGGAGGGATATGCGTTGCCGTCCGCAAAGATTGAGGTACAGCGCAGACAAGTTAGGAGCACACCTCGAATAATGAAAATTCCACGCACTAGAACACATGTATGAACGTGGAGATAAAGCTAGGGAGCAAAGCAGGATAAGGATCAGAAGAGCACATACCACTTGGCCAGATGGCCTCAGTTGAAAGCAGCTACAAATGTGGATATCATCTGTTTGTACCAGAATGCGCCACAACCTGAGCCTCTGCTCCTCAGGTAAGCCAATTAATTACACAGCAGGACTGTGCATACTCCCCTTCACACCAAGACCACACAAACACCCTACCTTTACGTCCAACACCAATGACCTCAACCACATATCCCTTACCAAACCATACATATATCACCAACACCACAAACACTATGATTCGTGCACATTAACACACTGTAGTCACATATGCTACTGACATCATTACACAACTGGTATGGACAGTACATCGCAGAAATATGATGAATGTTCACCTCCGCTTACACTCCCAACACATTCATTCCTGCAGGCAACAGGTTTCAATTCATGCCCGGCCACAAAATATATATTTTACTAGGCTGGGTGGCTAAGCGTGCTGTGTCAGGAAGACTTGTGGATCACTAAGTGAGATGACATATACATACATATATACAAACACACACACACACAGAAATATAGCACTTAGTGATCCACAAGTCTTTCGGTCACAGCACGCTTAGCCACTCAGCCAAGAATCATTCCAGAAACCCTCCGGACTGGACAGATATTACCCTCTACTGAAGAAAAGATGTTTGATCAAGATACGGCCTCCAATTTCTGCCCCATGACCCCATAACCCTTGAAAAGAAAATCACTGAAAAGAGTTTTGATCCAGCTATAGAAGCAAATATGCAAAAGTAAAATAACCTTTATTGTTCGGTTATTACCTTCTTGTTCCAAAGTTATAAGCTTAACTTAAACCCCAAATACCCTTCTTTAAGTCAGCATGGCATTCTAAACCAAAGTAACATTATGAGGTTATTACTAAGCATTAAGGAGCTACCTCCAACTAAATAGGCAAGTAAAGTGCTGATAAACTTTTAAGGGATAGACAATACAACCTAATAAAAACAAACCTTGGTCTGAAGCGATCAATGATCATGAAGAAGTCTTTCAGGAGTTGGATCTTTTATTAACAAGAGCAGAGGTTGAAAACTATGCTACTGTATTTATTATTAACTTGTCAAAGTTATATGCATCAGTAACTCCACAATTTTATTGGCTGCCTTAGGCACAGAGCTAGCCAACACCACATACCAAAACGATTTTGTGATTTCCTATGTTAACAGTAAGGAAAGGCACAGTACAATGACGGCAAATAAGGAGAACACACAAGCCTGAGATTGGGGGTGGGTGGCCAAGATTCTAGCAAGTCACAGACCTATTCATGCACTGACTTTAAAGTGAATATGATAGGTTTAGAATACAAGATCCATTTGCATGGACGTTAAACCTCCTCAGGAAGCATAAGACACACAGCTGATGGACGGTATGCAGAACAAATGAAAATATTCACCCCCAGTCAAGAGATCTGGGTTAAATCCATCATTCTTTTGCTCAACATGGCACCCCAGTTTAGACCTGGCCATCCTTAGAAAGCATGACATTTACGGTCCCAAGGAAACCTGTAGTCTTAGTTTACAAACCCAATGAGGATTTCCAGGAATTTCCCGCCCAAGAGGTAAAAATATGAAATACTAGCTGGCAACCAAGCGTTTTACACATTTATAGCGTTAAAGTGAAAGAATTCATGGAGTTGAAATGGTTCTTGCCCATGAAATTTGTCACTGCAATAACGTACAGATGTTCTGGCGTTTTATTAAGTTTGCCAGGATCCAACTTTCTAATCGGGTCAACATAGTGGAATCAGCTGCATAGGTATCATACATATAAGAACTATACTCGCACTCAACTAAAGAGGGCGTCAGGCACTGAAATACTTTAATAACTAATAATCTAACTTCTCCCGATAATGCCAGCTATAAACCTTAATCTGCTTGTTCAGTTGTCTCAGTTTGAGGATGGCAAATCCAGTAGATGCTCAAGGGCCAAACAACACGCCTGCTGCTCTTTTTAGGTCTCGCCTGAGACAGCGCTTTAGCGCTGCTCTGGCGAGACTTATAGTAAGCACTTTTGGAAGTGCAAACGAGTGCTTTCAGGCCGCCAACTACTGTGCATGTGTGCCGGGCGCGCGCACCATTTGGCAGCCTGAAAGCACTCGTCTTTCACTTTCGCCTGTCACACAGCCGATCACTTACATTTCGAGGGTGCTTTGATGTTTTCAGTGAGCCGCGCGGCCACTGAGGACATCAAAGCGCCCGTGAACACCATTTGCCACCCCCACCTCTTCAGCCAACTTACTCGCCATGTCTGCTCTGGATTCTTGTGCCTCTTTTTGTAACTCAGGAGCAGTAACATTGTCGTGGTGTCACTAGGGCTTCAAGTGGATGCTTTTTCAATATTATATACAAGCCACAGTTACTGCTAATTTATCTTATGCAACTAACAACGATTGACAAAGCCAATAGTCCTAACTTGTTGTAGGTATCATGTTACTTGTTGTGTGTAGCTGTAAACACGTAGCTACAGCCGCCCACCTAGTGCTTAATTTGTAACAAATAAGTGCTGGTGTTTTAATGAGGCAGAAGCTTTACACTTTATACTTTTTTTTTTTTTTGCGTAACACAGAGGACATCAACTGAAATTTAATAGTGGCTTGGCTACAGCCACTTTCCCAGTGCTTAATTTGTAACAGAGGAGGTGCCGGGGCTCTGATTAGGTGGCAACTTTACACAGCATGTTGTTTTGTTTAGCCTGCCTAACACAGAGCACACAAACCGGAAAAATGGGGAGGGGATGTTCTTTAAAGGCCACTACTGCTAACTTACGAGTTTTGAAACCAGGTTTTAATGTCTGAATATGCTTAATAGCCTGTGATTGTGGACAAATTAGTTGATATTTCTATAGACACAAACATAAATATGACCTAAAGTGGAGCTACGTTATTATTTTATTTGTGTGTAGCTGCAAACACGTAGCTACAGCCACCCTCCTAGTGCTTAATTTGTAACAAAGGAAGTGCCGGTGTTTTGATGAGGCAGCAGCTTTACACTGTATATGTCTTTATTTAGTTTGCGTAACACAGAGCATATAAACTAAAATTCAATAGTGTCTTGGCTACAGCCACTTTCCTAGTGCTTAATTTGTAACCAAAGAGGTGCCGGGGCTTTTATCATGTTGAAGCTTTACAAAGCATGTTTGAATGGTTAGCCTGCCTAACACAGAGCACAGAAACCCTACAAATGGGGAGGACATGTTGTTTAAAGGCCAAAACTGCTACATGCCACACACTGATGCACGCCACACACTGCTGCACGCCACACACTGTTGCATGCCGCTGCACACCACACACTGCTGCACGCCACACACTGCTGCACGCCACACACTGCTGCACGCCACACACTGCTGCCCGCCACACACTGCTGCCCGCCACACACTGCTGCATGCCGCCACACACTGCTGCATGCCGCCACACACTGCTGCATGCCGCCACACACTGCTGCATGCCGCCACACACTGCTGCATGCCGCCACACACTGCTGCATGCCGCCACACACTGCTGCATGCCGCCACACACTGCTGCATGCCGCCACACACTGCTGCATGCCGCCACACACTGCTGCATGCCGCCACACACTGCTGCATGCCGCCACACACTGCTGCATGCCGCCACACACTGCTGCATGCCGCCACACACTGCTGCACGCCGCCACACACTGCTGCACGCCGCCACACACTGCTGCACGCCGCCACACACTGCTGCACGCCACACACTGCTGCACGCCACACACTGCTGCACGCCACACACTGCTGCAACCGTGACACTGCTACATGCCACACACTGCTGCACGCCACACACTGCTGCACGCCACACACTGCTGCACGCCACACACTGCTGCACGCCACACACTGCTGCACGCCACACACTGCTGCACGCCACACACTGCTGCACGCCACACACTGCTGCACGCCACACACTGCTGCACGCCACACACTGCTGCACGCCACACACTGCTGCACGCCACACACTGCTGCACGCCACACACTGCTGCACGCCACACACTGCTGCACGCCACACACTGCTGCACGCCACACACTGCTGCACGCCACACACTGCTGCACGCCACACACTGCTGCACGCCACACACTGCTGCACGCCACACACTGCTGCATGCCGCCACACACTGCTGCATGCCGCCACACACTGCTGCATGCCGCCACACACTGCTGCACGCCACACACTGCTGCACGCCACACACTGCTGCACGCCACACACTGCTGCACGCCACACACTGCTGCAACCGTGACACTGCTACATGCCACACACTGATGCACGCCACACACTGCTGCACGCCATACTTTTTTTTTATTGTGCGTAACACAGAGGACATAAACTGTAATTTAATAGTGGCTTGGCTACAGCCACTTTCCCAGTGCTTAATTTGTAACAGAGGAGGTGCCGGGGCTCTGATTAGGTGGCAACTTTACACAGCATGTTGTTTTGTTTAGCCTGCCTTACACAGAGCACACAAACCGGAAAAATGGGGAGGGGATGTTCTTTAAAGTCCACTACTGCTAACCTACAAGTTTTGAAACCAGGTTTTAATGTCTGAATATGCTTAATAGCCTGTGATTGTGGACAAATTAGTTGATATTTCTATAGACACAAACATAAATATGACCTAAAGTGGATCTACGTTATTATTTTTATTTGTGTGTAGCTGCAAACACGTAGCTACAGCCACCCTCCTAGTGCTTAATTTGTAACAAAGGAAGTGCCGGTGTTTTGATGAGGCAGCAGCTTTACACTGTATATGTCTTTATTTAGTTTGCGTAACACAGAGCATATAAACTAAAATTCAATAGTGTCTTGGCTACAGCCACTTTCCTAGTGCTTAATTTGTAACCAAAGAGGTGCCGGGGGCTTTTATCATGTTGAAGCTTTACAGAGCAGGTTTGAATGGTTAGCCTGCCTAACACAGAGCACAGAAACCCTACAAATGGGGAGGACATGTTGTTTAAAGGCCAAAACTGCTACACGCCACACACTGATGCACGCCACACACTGCTGCATGCCGCTGCACGCCACACACTGCTGCATGCCGCTGCACACCACACACTGCTGCACGCCACACACTGATGCACGCGTAACACTGCTGCACGCCACACACTGCTGCACGCCACACACTGCTGCACGCCACACACTGCTGCACGCCACACACTGCTGCACGCCACACACTGCTGCACGCCACACACTGCTGCACGCCACACACTGCTGCACGCCACACACTGCTGCACGCCACACACTGCTGCATGCCGCCACACACTGCTGCATGCCGCCACACACTGCTGCATGCCGCCACACACTGCTGCATGCCGCCACACACTGCTGCATGCCGCCACACACTGCTGCACGCCACACACTGCTGCACGCCACACACTGCTGCACGCCACATACTGCTACATGCCACACACTGCTGCACGCCACACACTGCTGCATGCCGCTGCACGCCACACACTGCTGCACGCCACACACTGATGCACGCCACACACTGATGCACGCCACACACTGATGCACGCCACACACTGATGCACGCCACACACTGATGCACGCCACACACTGATGCACGCCACACACTGATGCACGCCACACACTGATGCACGCCACACACTGATGCACGCCACACACTGCTGCATGCCGCTGCACGCCACACACTGCTGCACGCCGCACACTGCTGCACGCCGCACACTGCTGCACGCCGCACACTGCTGCACGCCGCACACTGCTGCACGCCGCACACTGCTGCACGCCGCACACTGCTACACGAAACACTGCTGCAGGCCACACACTGCAGCACGCCACACACTGCTGCACGCCACACACTGCTGCACGCCACACACTGCTGCATGCCGCTGCACGTCTCACACTGCTGCACGCCACACACTGCTGCACGCCACACACTGCTGCACGCCACACACTGCAGCACGCCACACACTGCAGCACGCCACACACTGCAGCACGCCACACACTGCAGCACGCCACACACTGCAGCACGCCACACACTGCAGCACGCCACACACTGCAGCACGCCACACACTGCAGCACGCCACACACTGCAGCACGCCACACACTGCAGCACGCCACACACTGCTGCATGACGCTGCACGCCACACACTGCTGCCCGCCGCACACTGCTGCCCACCGCACACTGCTGCACGCCGCACACTGCCCCCATCTGCTGCACGCCACACAATGCTGCACGCCGCACACTGCTGCACTCCCCACACTGCTTTTATGCGAGTTTATGCTACTGACATTGTAAATGACAATGCCTTTTGTTTGTTTTAAGACCAAAACATAAATAAAAGGAATTGTAATTTTACAATGCCAATAGCTCAAACTCTTATAATTGCGAGACCTATTGCATTGCAAATGCTTGTTTTTGTTTTTTACTTGGATCGTTTAGTTTGGGAAATATGGTTAAGGCCTTAGTTTCGATTTTTTTAGATTCGTCCTTAATACTGAACTCCTTGAAAAAGTAAGTTTTACATCTTTATGTAAAAAGAGAGACCACTAAAAACCTTAAGCTATTTTAAGATGTGGATGTGAAAATGTAGGCAAGGGAGTCATTAAAAGCTGGTGGTATGGTTATCAGACAATGAGATTATTCCCTTCTACCAGATGGGTTTCAAACCCAATATGACACAGGTACTAACTTGATAACTATTGTTTCGAATATATCAAGAAAAACAAGTTCTTGGTTTGTTTAGCAGTTGCTGGGGTCCAACATGGTCTACTTAGAAGAAAATTAAGAGAATGTGGCATACCAAATTACCCAGAGCTACTGAAGCTCCAGACATTGACCTGCGCAAGTGTAAAGCACAATCAGATTTCTGAGTGCATTGCAATAAAAAGAGGGTTTAAAAAGGGTGGATATTGGGTCCCTAGTGTTTACTTTTCATAGCTGACCTTAATAAGGCCTGAATAGTGTAAAAGCCTGCCTCACCAACCCATTCCCCCCCTCTCGAAAGACAGGAAAGAAAGCTTTACAAACACTAATATTCCGATGACATTCTATTCCATTTGGAACCCGCATTCTCTTCTGCATGCCCTAAGAGCTCTAAACCAGTACATTGCTGCCAATATGCTCAGGGCAAATATGAATAAAACAAATATAATTATCTTTGGCAAAAAACCTAAATTAACCTCAAAGTGGTACATAGGTAAGACAACTTTCTTACACCGTTTCCTACAACTGCCTTGGGTTCTGGTTCGAAGCTGCAGGTTCGTCTCACTATAACTGTGAAAAGCAAGAGAGCGTCATTATTTTATTCAATTAAATGACACTCAAAATTACTCAATATTAAAAATGGTCACAAGAACAAAGTTGTTACCATTGTTAACCTATGGACTGGAGGCTATTCCAACTAGGGTCTTCTCAACTCAAAGTAATACAGTGCTCTGCATTCAGGAGACTCTTCAACCAGCCCAAGTGTTCAAATTCCAACCGATTGTGGTGTTAATTTGGTCTTATCAGACAAGATTTGACTTCTTTTGCAAAGCTATGATGTTATATCAAGACCGCAGAGCGGAGTATTTGAAAGAATGTTTATGGAACATTATATTTAGCCAACACACAACTAACCCAAAGACTTGGGCACAATATTTTAATACAGCTTTAACAGCAAGGGAATTGGTTGAACAATGACAACAGATTCTTTAGTGCATCAGATCAGAACCCAGTTGATGATGAAATCAAGGGGCATTAATCACCTAGAATAAAAATAAAAAAATAAAAAGGACAACAAGCTTATTGGGTTAGTGATCATGTGTTCGGGGCAAGTAATGCTTTCTCTCAGCTCTGATTAATGAATTTAGGAATAACTAAGTAGGTAACATCTCATAGTGACAAATGCAGGTTATGATGCTATAAAAAAAAAAAGAAACCTCGATTCATGTTCACTACCTGTTACCAGAAAGAAAACAAGCATTGGCTAAGCCAATAGGTCTAATCTATGGGCAAGCTATTGGCTTTGGTATAGTGTGGGGGGTGGAGAATAGATGGAGAACGGGAGGGCGGGTGGAAATGGAGAACAGGAGGGTGCATGCATTAAGTTCCTCCCTTGCCCTTGTGCTACTCATAAACCAACCCCACAACCATGGAGCGTAGCGTGACTGCAGCCAATGAGGCTGCCATCTTGGATTAGTATTGCATCATAATAGCATCCCTTTGTGTTACAATCAAAATTTCTGGAAATTACACTGCTGAACATAGAACTGAACTCTCCTGCTCAATATCAATGAGTTCTACGTAAAGTACAACACATAATTCAGAAATAACCTGAATTCATGTTTAAGTGAGTTTTTTTTAAATTTAAATTAAGTAATCACTTTAGAAGAGGCATTCGCCTATGACAAGTGAAACGTTTGCCTGATATGCCCTTATCCAGTAACACAGGAAGGGTGCTTAGAATGGTTTTGCGATGGCAGCTATGGGTGGAAGAGAAGGCGGAGCCCTGCTGCTGAATGCTGGGATTGGACTGCTACACAGCCTCTACTTATTCTGCCGGGAGATGTCACTGCATCCTGTGCAGACAACCGCGGGGGGCTCCATTTTGCTTCTGGACACCCAAGGCACAACTATCCCCAACTGCTTTGTGAAGGTGAGGGGAAGGAAGGCTAGCATGCCAGATGAAACAGGCGCTGCCACATACCAGAGAGGAAGCACTCGCTGCTAGGGGATGAAACTACTGCAGACCAAAAGTTTTAATGTCTGAGAAACTACAGTTGTGTACTGCTCGAGTAGACAGGCTTTTCCCCAAGTATGCATAGTACCTGCCACGTTGGTTGCAAGAGCTGCAACGAGCAACAACAAAAGGATAGATGCAGTCTACAGCAAAAATAGGTAGGGTGGGGACGGGCACCAACCAAATGAGGCTGGGGGGAGTTCGTGGGTAGGGGAAAGAAACAATAGGATACCAAGGGAGGGAGGGACAATGGGGGGGGGGGGTGGGGGGGGAGGTGACACTGAAGACGGAGGGAAGAGCGAGGGAGTGGCACTGGAGGTGGGTGGGAGAAGTACACAAAACGACCGAGCCAATAGAATAAGACATACTAAAATAGAGTGCTGAAACAGAAAGAAAAAAGTAAGATTTAAAATAAAAAGCAGTAGAGGGTTGCAAGTAATGCGCCCACGTTCCAGGCAAGCGACAAACACGTGGAAAAGGAGGGAAGCCTGGTGCATCTGACCAACAAATAGCAAGGGAATGAGAATGAGAACCGATGGTAAGTAATGGGTGCTCCAAGCCCACTGATTGAGAACAAAATGTCTTGAAGAGACAGTGCAGGCGCTGTGGAAGCGCGACCTAAAAAGATTGCTTTTAACTCATTTTCTAAAAGTTGCAATTAGGAATTACAGAGAATAAATTAATTTCTGTTTAAACAAAAAAGACAACAATTTTAGGTAGTACAGTTAGGTTCTTCCAATCAGCATCCTTGATCTTAGCAAAAGAGAAACAGCATAAACAGACATACAAATAGTTCTTAAGCAAATACTGCCAATTGTATTAAAGGAAGAAGGAAGGATAATTTGAATTACACTATCAAACTGGTCTTCACACATTTTCATAAGTGTTATTTTTCAATTTACATAAACAATCTCTGTAATTTTTAGAAATTCTGCTCCAGTTCTAAGACAAATATGCTAATTGTACTGTATATCATATGATTTTATTAAATCAAACAATATTGATTTTTCTACTTGGAGTACAAAAAAAGGGGGGAGAGAGCAGCAAGAAACGTTTCTAAACTATCAATATGGCACCAGACAACGCTGTAGCACAGAGTAAGTTAATCAAGTGTCAAATGATGGCCTCCTATTCAATTGCAGAATCAACCCCGATATTCTAATCCTGGTCCACCTCTCGGCAACCTTCGACACAGTCGACCATCAAGCTCTCATCCACATCCTAAAAATTCATAAGGGCTTCTGTGACAGTCCTGCATGGGTTCACCTCATTCTTCGTGAACAACCCATTCATACAGACTGGAGGCTAAAACTACCCAGAAGCTTCAAGTCTTCTACAGAACACTACAGGGTTCCATCTCCCCCATCAATTTCAAGCTCCACATTGAAACACTTGAATCTATATTCATGGATAAGGCAGCGATCCCTATACATGGAAACAGCACATAGATCCTTCAATGCACAGACAACACTTAGCTCTATCTGAAGATCTCCTTTGGCAAAAACATTCAGTGTTTCAAAGGCTGCCTCATGTTCATCCAGAATGAATATTAAGCACATACCAGAAATTCAATCTGAAGACGACGGAATGCCTCCTACTTGCCACCAGACTCAAGCCTGGCTACCCAACAGGAATCCAATTTGAATCAACCCCCCCTCCACTGCCTGACAATGCAAAATCACTTGTACTGGTAATGTCAATCTTAATTTTTTCTAAACAAAGAACACACAACCTATTCTACAATCATGAGTGAATAAATTAACCACATTTGTACTTTAATAAACAAAGCCACGTAGCAGACTTTTATCCACCGACACCACGGGAAAGACTGGTTTGTCATAAAAAGGAATTGTTGCGGTCATCCTTAGAAAGGGGCAAGGCAATTGACAAGTTTAGTCTGCAAACTAGTGTATCTATATGTGAGAAGTAAAACGTTAAGTGTGCACTCTCATTACCGTGTATTTTTTCTAAAACAGGAGTAAAACTCCAACCTCAAATCCTATAGCTGCTCTTTGTTGTTAACGAGCAGCTAGGTAGCTTTACAAGAAGACACATTTTAGTCCAGGCATAGTGCATATTGAGCATGGTCTCCCACAGCCAGCCAGAAATCAACTTACTGGAAATGGAATTCCACACTTCAAAAACAAGAGAGCATGGCATTCTGAAATATTCTAAACTATGCTTTAAAGGCATGACATATTTTCTATCATTCAATGCTCAATAGTAGTCTCACAAAAAGAATAAAGGAGCTTGAGATAACTGGGAAACTACACGATAACAATAGGGCAAACACTACCACAACAATAAATGAACATCAAGATAACAAAGGCAAACTAAATATTTACACTTGCTAACAATTAACATAGTCCGAATAAGAATGCTCTTTATTTATATAAAGGCATGCAGGATATGTGCAAAATAGCAATGAAATACATACAAATTATTAAAAGCACGCAAATAAAATACATTAAATCCTCAGGTTTTGGAAAATGAATAACCAACAATCCAAGTAAAACAGGCTGGGATGAACAAAACCAAAATTGAAACGGACGGGTTTTAATTCACCACTCTACTAAAATTAATCTAAAAGCATCGACCTCCTGGAGCAGACTGCAGCTTTAAGAAACAGAATCACATGTCCACATGTTTCGTCGTCTGGTAATGCCAGTAAAAGATTATATGCTTGTATACAAAGTCGTAGATTCCTAAAGCCTTAAAAATAGTATGAGGAATTTTTTGGTATACATTTTATAATAATCACCAAAAAGATAAAATGTACCATAGTTTGTTTGTGCAAGTGTTCTGCCAGAAATCAAAGAAAATATTTCACTATACCTGCCCGGAAGCTAAACAGTAAAAGCCTTTCCCAGCTCTTATTAGTATTCTGAAAATAGATGGTAGAAATTGCCCTAGAATTAAGATATAAATAATGCTTAACACTTGATATTTGTCTTTCAGCCCTCAACCTCTCCTCTTTAGCTCGCTCTAGCAGCAAGACTTGCACTTGCTTTCTGACAGGGGTTGCCAGCCTCGTTTTGTCTAAAATCATATCAGCCAATCCAATGGCTTCCAAGGATTTCTTGAAGTACGCTATCCAGGTTCATCAAAAGACCCTTATCACATGCCAAACAGTCTAAAACTAATCTCTCTAGTTAATTTTGCTTCTTCTGAGCTGGAGATAGATAGCTACAAGAGAATTGGCCGACCACAAATAAAAAAATTAAAAAATAAATAAATAAATAGCTCAGAATGTCTAATCCTAGTTCGTTGTGGCAAATAAAGCTAGAGGTTGAATGCAGTGGGGCTGACAATACTCTACAACAGAAACGATTTTCCTCCCTTTGGAGGGTGGTGAAGTCACCCCAACCCCTTATGCCTGCCCCAGAAGTTGCTATAGGACCATATTGTGTCAAATATATTTGCAAAAGAAGTGTAAGAACACTCTCTCCCTTGTGTGACAGAAGACTTAGCAGGGACCCAACAGCCCTGGAGAACTTGGTTCTACTCTGTGCGATATGCGCAGACCATGTCCCAGACCTGCGGAGAGTAACCCCCAGGTAAAATAAGGAAATAAGGAACTAGTGCTTAATACCCCTTGCTTACCCACCATAATACTTAAGGGTCGGGTGCGCTTTGGGCCACAGGTCATTCTAAACAACTTCGCAAAATTAGTTAATAAATCCAGCCTGACCATAAAATTGATAAAAAAGATGCACTAGATGACGCAAAGCTTTGAGGGTACGAGTGATTAACTGCCTCATTTGCGTGCAATAATGTTGGAAAGGGGGAGCCGCTCACCATTGGCCCATTTGGCGTGCACTTACTAAGCTCCCTACTGAGATCGTTAATACACAAAATTAAAAGGAGTGGGGCTAAAACGCACCCCTGGTAACCCCCTGACCAATACTAAATACATCAGTGACTTCTCCTTTGTTTCCAAACCGGACTCGAGCCTTAGTGTCGGTATGCAGGCCAACCAACAGGTGTACAAGGGATGGGATCATTTTACAGATTAATAAGGGATTAGCCAGATTAACACAGTCGAAGGCCATTGACAAGTCCATAAAGGCTAGATAAAGTACAGACTGCTCAGCCACTGTGTATTACCCAATGGTCAGGTTTAAGTGTAGGCATTGATCAATTGTTCCTATGCAACTTTGTAATCTATATTGGCATTTATTTAACAGGTTATTTTTAGTGATCCATTATACTACACTATTGTACAAAATCCTGGCTAAGATTTTGGCTGGTATGTCTAACGGGGAGCTCGGGCGGTAACATTTAGGCTCCACCCTATTGCCCTTTTTAAAAATCGGGACAATCAATGAGAAAGCCCAAGAGTGGGAGATCAACGACCTGTTCAGGCGGTTATAAACATACGTAAACAATGGGGCCCAAAGATCTAAGTTGAACTTAATGTCAATCAGGGCACCATCCGGCCCAGGTGCTTTCCCTCCCGCACTCTCGGAATGGCGGCCTTCACTTCCTGTAATAAATTTGATGGGAATGATTGAGCGCCTCCAGGCCATAGCTGCACACTGACCGGACTAGCATCAGAATAAATTGTTCTTAAGTGTGCCGCCCAGTCCTGCCCATTTATGTGACAAATGACTGCTGATCCACGTTGATCTAGAGTGCCTACAGGAAACAGCCTTCAAGGATGACTTGCTATCCTTTGTGCAGGCAGTGTCACTTAAAAGAGGACACTGCTGGGGAAAACGTAATTCCTCCTCTTATAAATATTTAATTTATAGGCTTTACGATGAGAGGCCACTAACATTGCATCAGTGGGCTGTGTATTTAAAGCC
Organism: Triturus cristatus; assembly: GCF_964204655.1. Taxonomy (NCBI): domain Eukaryota; kingdom Metazoa; phylum Chordata; class Amphibia; order Caudata; family Salamandridae; genus Triturus; species Triturus cristatus. Next base: position 1,120,791,654 of record NC_140585.1, on the reverse strand, counting down.
TTTCGAAGGAGTTGGTTTGCCCGTGAACAGCTGTGATCAAACAATCAAGGGCACCTGGACTGTGGTTTGAGAGAGTCTTATTCTTGCACAGAAGACAACAAACGAGGTAACAATTGCTTCACTAGTATCATTCTCTCATAAGCAGTCTAGAACCATCTGCAAGTTTGCAGCTACTAACCTATGAAGGAACTTAGATGGATCGGGCAGCTTCCAACATAGCCTTAGGATGTCAAGGGATACAGTTACATTCTCTAAGGCTGGCATCTCTTTGTAAGTCTCCCTATACGGTGTCATCTGTATTATTTTGATTGGATTAGGATCCCATAATCAGCTGGAACAATTGCACCATCCAGCAGAATTTCCCTCACAATATGAGAAATAAAGAGGTTGTCAATAATTGAGGGTCTATTCCCACCTCTAAAAGTGCACAGACTCTTTTGTGTCCTCGCCGGCCTCCTCCATAACATTATACAGATCGGCAGATGAGATTAAAGCCAATAGTTCTTATCACCGTTTCATTGGGTTGAGGGACGACGGCTAAAACACCCCCTGGCTCCTGGTGTGGCAACCTAACATTAAAATCACCCCCTAGGAAGAGATATAGTTGCTGGACTTGTTGAGATTTGACCTCCACTAGTGTAGAGCTGTACGAGAATAAGTAGATACATTTTTGATTGGGCACACTCACAAAGTCATTATTGTAAAAATTAATAAAAAAATAGCGCCAATGTCCCCTTGTAAGCAACAGTTTGGAAATCAGAGCCCAGGGTGCTTACAGACTGAGTGGCCGCCTATCAAAAGATGAATTCATATAGACAACCCACCATAGGCTCTGCGAGATGGAATGGGAGGAAGAGAAAAACACACAAAATTCAAAGTCATACACTTTTACAAACTTTTGCTAATGAGGCATTAATAACTTAGTGCGAAGGCCCACAATGTTCCAACTTAATATTTTCAGTCCACAAGTCTTGGCGAACAGAGTTGAGGCAGTATGGGTTGAGGCAAAGCTTTTGTGGGCTGGGCAGGGGAAACTGAGCAAGACATTGGCTGGGCAATGAACTTCATACTGGGCAGCAGCACTATCAGAATCCCCATCCGTACTGGTTAATGTTTCTCCCTCCATCGCCAGGAGAAACCGGTTCCTCGATCTAAAAATAACAGACCTCCCCCTCCAAAACAGACAGAGCGCATTCTCCAGAATTCATGGGGCCCAGTCAATCCACCTCATTACAATCTGACAGGGGAGCGTATCTGTTTCAGCACTGCAGACTCCAACCCGCCTGCTGAATGTGTTAATTCGGATAGTAATGAGGCACTTGTGTGATTGGTTTGTAAAAATACACTAAGGAAAGAGTGCCAATCTTTGATTTTTTTAAACTTTCAATAAATGGACTTTCAATAGCTTCCTCACCATAACAGGGTACCTGAAATGGACTACAACACAATCCCCATAAATATCTTTCCTTGATGGCTTCACCCAGCCTACACTTCGTACCATTAGAATGTCACAACTATCCTCTAGGTCAAAAAACTTAAGTATGCTCAACCAGTTGACAACCTTATTTCGAATTTACCCCCATGATTGTTTGATTTACTTGCAATGGGAGCACCCCCACCATAACCAGGACATAAGGGCATGAATCAAGCGGCAGATTTCGTTTCAGTACTAGGAACTCTTTCCACGGCCGTGCCTCCCCGCATTGTGTGACTGGGGTATTTCAATCCTTAAAGACTCCCATGTCATGAGCAAGGCCCATTGGACCCCTGGTGGCATGTTTCCCGACACTATGGGAGGGGGGGGGGGGGGGGGGGGGGTGAGTAGGTTGGGATTCCCGAGTCTTTGGGATAGCATCCCCATTCAGAGCTGTACTACCTAGGCGTTGTGAGGGCCTATCTTATGTTGTAGTTTTGGGTGCCTCTCCATCACAGGAGACTCCAGTGTGTTATAGTGCATGCCTGTGTGATATTGTGCGTGCTTGTAGACACACTGTTGGTCTATGGCTCCTTTGACCAGAACTCGTGCATTAACTGCATGCATTTTACAAGACACCATCTCTAAAAGAGGTACTTGTACTCAAGAAATCCCCTCCACCAATTGCTAATCTATTATGCAATGCATGAGTGGGTTTGAATCTGATCCTGGTCGCCATAAACTGTTGTAAAGGAGCAAAACTTTACCTGAAGATACATTTTATCACATTCAAGAGAGAGTCAACCCAAGTCATCTAAGGTGGGTCCTCCGGATGTAGGGGAAAGACTTTTCTTCCCTCTCTCGCCTGATTTTTACAAATATATACTTTATTCCATAGCACAATAGCCAAGCATTCTCACTCCTGTCCAGCCAGGAGTCTACTTACTGGACAGGGAATTCTACATTCAAACAAGAGAAAATTGAATGAAACAATGTGAACTATGGCTTAAAGGTATAACATAGTTCAAACGAGAGCCGCAAGTATTGTGATGGTTGGAAGTCAGGAAATAATAAGAAGACTGTTTAAGCTGAACATGCATCTCTTGTGAGCCCTTGTATTGAAATACGGGTCTAGAACATGGCAACCACAGTGTGGAAGGCAGATAATGGAAGACAATGAATGACCCAGAAGGGGCAAGTAACAGATCCAAGGCGTAGGACTCACCAGAGTATAATGGATGATGAGCCAAATAGGAGAGCTCAACTGGAGAACACTATTGGGAAGAACACCGACAAACACCTGAAGGTTGGTGGTTAAATTTGAAAAATGTGGGATCATTCTAGACAATGGAGGGTAGCAGAAACCGGCTACAATGGAAGCTCCTACAATCAATCACCGACCTAGCTCATGAGGTGGCATACAAGCAACAGCAATGAATCGACAAGCATTTAGAGTGAGTAAGGCAATCCTTCATTGCTGGAGAGATCCTTGCAGATGTGAGCGCTTGAAACGAACGGAACATGCAAGTATAAGAAACAGGGGTACAGACAAAGTACTTTCTTGCAACCCAAGCAATAATGGTCAGGTCATCATGGTGAGAGATAGCCTGGAGTCAATAATAGTGCTAGAGCCTGGCCTAGCTTTGGTGAAAGCATCAAAACTAGGTCAACAAGACTCTAGAGATGGAGAGAAGGATGGGCTAGGAGATGTACCGATACCCCTAAATTGAACTTCTACCTCCATGATTCCCTCAGTGGACCTGAGGGAGGAAGCAGATTTGTTGGAACTCTACTGAGCTACATAACTATTTGTAAGAGGGCATCCTAGAACAGAAATTAATTCATCCTTAGATAAACGTACTTCATACTCTGCATATCATCAATCTGTCGCTTCTGCCGCCCACACCTACTACACACTTTCTGTTTTCACTCATTCTCCCCTCAGACCACCCTGTCCAATCCGAAAGGCCACAACGCTCCCTCCTCTTTTGATTCAATCCGCCTCTTTCATCACATCTTTGCCTTTCCTTCAACCACCCCAGCATGAAGCAGTGATCCAAAGGACCTTAGTCCAGCTTTCTTTTGGAAAACTGTCCTCCCACATACGCTTCATTAAAGTTGCCTTGAGCAGGTTTTCCTGGGGGAATCAGGCTACATCTCCTGGCATGATCACACCTGCACGGTCCGTTAAATTCCCCTACTCCCCAGGTTATCCGAGACTTGAGCCCAATCGTGTAGGAAGGTAGCAATCCAGCAGAGACTCTGCCCCTTGTCTACTGCCTTACTCCTACACTAGGGAGCAAGCTACTTAGAAGACAACACAGACAAGCCAATTTTTGGCTGAGGAGTCCCGTGCACATACCTCTCTGGTGGTCAAGGCAGGATGCCAAAGCCAACAAGAGAGTCAGCAACATTTAATGGTTTGCAAGTTCTTCTGATCCTAGAAGAGAATATTTTCCTTCTTGCATAATTTGCCCTTGAGCCCCCAATCAGAAGTGTTTTGACCGCTCAATGTGTTATGTGTATTGGCGTCCAACTAAGGGTTCCATCTTCTCCAGTTGCATTGAGAGATGGTCAAATCAGAAATCGGGATGGTGGCAAGTTCCACCCAGGGCAGGGGAACCAATACTGAACAGAGGGAAAGGAATGTACAACATCCACCAGGTACACATTTTTCAAAGACTGGAAGGGTGTACATGTGGACAAGGACGTCCTCCTTCAACATCACCAGCTCGCCCTCCCCCCCCCAAATAAAAAAAAAAAAAATTAAAAAAAAAGAAAAAAAAAGGTACCATCCTTCTGTGCAGCACACGACTGGCTCCAATCATATCACATACACCCATACACACTTCAAACATTTCCCAAACATTAGTAAGGCAAAGGACAAATTATGGGGACTAATCAGACCTTTACTGGAGAGAGCCAGTAGCCAGGCAACCCACAGACAGACAACACTGACACTCACTACATGTGGGTCACAAGGGCAGTAGCCTCTGCCTCTCAGATCGGGAGTACGCTTTAGGCGCTGCCCTAACAAAACCAGAAATGACAGGGAGCCCTGTAAAGGGTTCTGCATCTTTATCAAGATCGCTGGAGGGGGAAAAACTGCTTTCCAGAAAAACATGCAAGGGTGTGTTGCACAGCTTTCTGAAGCCATGAAGAAGAATTTTCCTTTGAACACGACAGGAAAGACTTATTTTTCCTGCAAATTAGATGTTGCAGTCATCCTTTACATGGGGGGGAGAGAAATGAACAGGTTTATTTTACACCAGAGCATCCCTCAGTAGGGCTTCTTGATTGGGGTACAAAAATGGATGAAAGCACATTATGTCACAGATGAACCCAACAATTTTTGACAATGCTTTCAGAATAAGACCATTGTGTACTTGCCAGCCCACTATATGCAAACCATGTTTGAGTTAGTAGCAGGAGTTTGGCTTTGGTCATCCGGGTATTTGTCAGAGGAGCACCTTTACTATGATCTGTAAGGGGTGATCAAAGAGTTAACATCGCAAACAGCCTCAGGTTTGATACACTAAAGGCATTATCACTTTTTAAAACATGAATAAACAGTGACTCTTTGCAAATGCACAAGACCTTGCTAATAAATACATAACAAGGGGTGCAAAGTTAAAAACAGGGATATACAATGAAAAAGAGAAACTGGTATTGCCATTCCATCAGCCGAACAGATAAAAAGAATGATCTGAACTGAAAAAAGGAGCCTACATTGTTTATATTGAAATTATTTTATTGAGCAGGAAGTAAATGTGTTTTGTAGAACCCAAAGCACGATGAACCTACTTGAGGGGTATCAAACTTAAGCTTTAAACTTTGGCTCAAATTTAAAAAACCCGACAAGACACTGGTGTTTGGTGCAAGTTGTAGCTGCCTCAATAGAATGTTGAGGAGGCAATAGTTTGATCTTCGCCCAGAGCAGACATTAAGAAGGGTCTACTGAATTCAAATGTTTATAAAGTAATGAAAGAGTAGATGGCTAGAAAAATAAATGAGCAAACAAGACTAGCTAAAAAAGATACCTTCTTGTTCACTTCAACTTGGCTTGTCTCTACATCAAACCCAATGTTGACGAGTTCTTCTCCGATCGCTAAAATATCATCCACTAACTAAACTGAGGCAGGTTCCTGGCTATCATTCAAAAAGAACACCTTTCACATTCAAATGTGTACACTAGTTTCCACCCATCCACATACCATTACGTCACATATCTTATCAAAGATAAAAACGTTACAGACTACCTTGTTCCCTCCATCTCCAGCACTGTCATTATCTATGTTGCTGACTTCCACCTCACTATTTCTCACAACACCAAAGCCATGACGCTTCCTCATGAATCACTTTCAAACTAGTCTCCCACTTATTCACACTACCCACAAATTTTGCTTGCCAATAACCTGCACCCCATATCTGATACACCACCCGTGATACTTCCAACCTCCAAACTACCACGTACAACCCTTTCACAGCACACCTAATCCCACAAGAAAGGAAAATAAAAACCCTTGATCATCACCTCCAAATCCTTCACAACCACACCTTCATTTCTTTAACCAAATCTCAACCAAAAATGGACACCGTTTATGCCCTCATTTTTATTGTACACTTTTATTTTATTGTACACTCACCCCTAGAACTCTTGCAAACTCCAGCCCTGTCAACTTTGAAATGAATTCGACTGTGTAAGGAGCATTTTGAGCAGAGGCAGTCCTGGCTCTTTCCGGGTTTGACATCAGAAACGTGCATCTGTGCAATAGTGGGTGGCGCCAAAGGTCACAATCGCCTAATGGCAGCCCTTGTGTATGAGAAGCAGGGACAGTTGAGGAGCACGAGATTAAATTTGGCCTGGTGGGGGAGAGGTGCTGGGCAATGATAGAGCATACTGTCTACGAGAACAACATTAAAGATGGGTGTGACCAGACAAGAATGAGGAGCGTCTCATTCAAGATGGGCTGACAGAGGCAGGCTTCCTGGCCCACGGAGGCAGCAGAGACTGCTGTAAGTGGCCCTTTGGGAGTTCTGACACTTTTGGACCCTACCTGGCAATCCTAGCTGATGCTGCAAGCAGTGATTAGAGGGGAAGCTCTTGTGGTTCGAACTCAGCGAGGTAAATCTTTCTAGTTTTCTTCTTCTGCTGAACACTTAAGGCTAGAAAATTACTACAAATTATTTATTTTCTCACTGGGTATTGCCCTCTAGAAGTGGTAAAAGAAGCTTTGCTGGAAATGACCTGAATGAGGTTAAATTTTCACGGAGGGTGAAAAATCTCTTCTGGGCTCCATTAACATACAGACCCGATGCAGAAAATCTCTTTGGTGGGAGCAGTAGTGAAAGATAGGGAAGAAAAGCTGGAAGTCTTCTTGGGCATAATCTTAGCCAACAGGTACGCAGCAAGACAAAGTCCTAAAAAGTTGCATGGCTGCGACTGCCATGGAGGTGAGAGAAGTACAGAATCACAGAAGAACTGCAGTAGACATCCTGGCGAAACTAGAGGACAAAATGAAGTACTTTGATTACCTGAGAAGTAAAGTTCTGGGAGAACTTGAAGTCCTGTCTGTGGTGACAACTGAGACTCTGTGGACCAGGTCAGCCACTGCTGTGGAGGAACTGGTGTCTCTTTAGCCGGGTAAGGTGGATGGGCTCGTGAAAAGAGCCGAAAGACTTCCATCTAGAATGAAGAAAGAGTGGTGCAACTCGAGGCACAGTGATGGTAGTGCCGTTTTCACCTTAACAGAAAGGTTCGACTCTGCCTGAAGCCATCCAAAACGCAAAGAGGTGAAAACGGGAGAGTAGAGACTGGTTTTCCCGGACCTACATCCAGCCACTCTGGTAAAGGAGAGAAAGGTGCAAGAGATCAAGCATGAACAGGAGTGAAGGGGGCTCAAAGCTTCAGTGGGCTTCCACACTAAACTAAAAGTACACCATGATGAGGAGTATGTGCTCTCACAGTGATGCGGCAAGGGCTTTCCTAAAAATTCTGAACCAGGACAATAAGAGAATTGCTGACTTACAGTGTGAGAGAACCCTAGTTTCTGCCTGTTGGGTGGGGTGTTTAGACTATCTTAAAAGAGGGTGCGGAGGGCAGCTCTTCAAAAAAAAAAAAAAAAAACAGCAGGGACTAATCGGATTCTTGATATTGTATTCTGATTGTCTCTCTGCTTTTACCTTCCTCTACAAGACTCCTTTACTCAGAGTGATTACTAGGACGAGCATCACCTCCGATGATCGTTCTATCCGAAATAGGCAGAGGCAGTTTGTAGTTTTATCAACTAAGAGTTCTGCCACTGGTCATGATGACTTGTAGGTGCTTTTTCGCATTTGTTTTCACATCAATAAACTATAAAGGTTCACACGCCAATCACAAACGGCCCCATCAGCAAAACCAAATCCAACTGTGTTAAATTAATCTTAAAAGTTGAAAATAAAAACAAATTACTCAAAGCAGGTAAATAAGTAAATCCTCCTTGGCCAACTGCTGTTCACATTCTATCAAATTCATGAAAAAGGAAAAACTAAATTAATTACAAAAAATAAAGCGGAACCTGTCGGCCACTAAACACTTGTTCATGAAAGATGAATACAACATTGACTTTTCAAAAGACCACATCATCACTTTGACTCTCCCACACATTCCATCTCCATTATTCACCTTCAACTACTCGGACCACAGCCTGGTCAACATAATACAATCCCTCAAAGCTAAACTTTAACATACTCTCCACGTCCAGCATCATCATATGTCCCAACCCACACCCCCGAGTTATCTACTTTCATCACATGTACCATAAATGCCTCTCCTCTACATCTGTATTTTTCTCAAAAGACAAATCCTCCAATCTAAATTAGGCCCCCTCTAGACCCAAGCGACTGGGACAACTACAGTCTTTTTCCCAAACTCCAGACTGCTAGCAACATCCCTAAAAAGTAGTGGCAATTCAACTTCAAAATCACAAAGAATATCATCAACTTAGAAAAGGATGCCATGCAAGCTTTTATCCTTACTACGTTACCCAAACCACAATACTGCAGGATTGTCTCAACATAAAAATTACACGATCACCACCTTTTTGTTCTTGCTGACTTCTGACAAACACCATAAATCACCAGGTCTTTCTGTCATCTTCTCCACTAACATGGCCATCTGAAACAGTTCTTACAAAGTAAGTGACACTATACCTCCTTTTTGATCAGCTGGGCTCAGCGAAAACACTCACTCGCTCAGTCAATCAGTGATGCCTCCCAGCCCACTACTTGCACGTATAATTCTCAACATATTCAGTTACTCTCAAACTCCTAATGTAAACACATTAGTATGTTGACAGCACCCAATGTATATCTGGTCAGCAACTAAACTCGTGGCCAAGACACAGCTTAGATATCATTCAAACCTGGATGTCAGCCTGCACAGGATGCATTATCAACAGTCACAAGTGCTCTCACTGGAGCCGATTAATATTCTGACCTGCAGAAGGTGTTAAACTGAATCTGGTGCATTCCTACAATAACTGTGGTGGTGCAAGATTTTTGGACAGAGTTTAACAGTGAGGTGATGAGAGCATTGCAGGACTCAGATAGAACTAGCACTACTGGGAATAAAGGATAAAATAATACTACACAGCTACAAATTGACCTTTCATGCCATAGGCTTGGTGGTGGCATGTAGAAACATCGCCATTGAATGAGGTAGCATAACAGCAGACATGAATAAAAAGCATGACCACTGGGAAATCAACCTGTGAAGGTTAAGGATGCCCAAGAAAATTAGAAAATATAGGGCTCAAAGGTATGCTGCCGTTACTTAATGTTTGCCTAGGCCGATACGTCTTTTTTTTTTTTTAAAGCGCTCTCTATTCAGTTTTCACAGAGAAAAAACAAATACAACATATCCCCCCCCCCCCCCCTCCAATCTCCCGAAGGCAGGTGAGCAAGCATAAAAAAGTCATTGTACAAGTCTTCCCAAAAGCTGGACTGTAACACAACAGATCGCAATAGCCAGAGCATTTCACATCAACACCAAAGCCCAACACTTAGTATTGTGGCTTGAGCCAGTCCTGCCCTCGCCCCCCCTCCCCCCCAGCAGTGGATCTCCCACGTTGTCTCACTCTCCCTCGTCCCTCACCTCCAACTAAGGGGCACAGACCTTCTCAAATTTGCGTCAGCAGGCTCTCACTTGGTACATCAATTTCTCCGCCCCATACACCAAACCATACCTTCTTCCCACTCCCATATGGCAGGCAAAGTTTGAGCCCTCCAGTATTTCAGTAGATCCCTACGTGCCACCATCATGTCTAGGTTGCTAAATAGCAAGGCGTAACAGTCCATGGTTTGTTCACCCCAGATGCCCAGTGAGACAAGCTGGGGTGTAAGTTGCGCCTTGTAGCCCAGGACCTTTGATATTCCGTCACCCACCTGCTTCCAGTAGGCCCCAACCCTCTGGAATTCCCACAAGGTACGCAATAGGGTGCCTTATATCCGACAGCCTCAGAAGCAGCACTCGTCAGTTGCTGTACCCATACGGAACAGACGTGTCCGTGTATAGTATGCCCTGTGAAGGATTTTTTCGGCTAATACATTCTTAATGGTAAAGTTGAAGTAATGGAACGGATGTTACAGCAGTTTTGGCTTCCCTCTGAACCGTGACTAGAAGACACTAAGCAGAGGAAGATTGTGTGGGGATTAAATCATACAGAAAAGCCATAAAAGTGTACCCTGTTTTATTTCTTTACACACATGAATAGATTATTGTTTAAAACAACTTACAATACATTTTTTTCCTGTAATGTGCTCCCTTTATCCTACAAAATGTCTAGTATACTTGTATACCTTAGTAATGTATATATAGCTACTGCAACATTTTTCACCCTCGATCTCAAATTTAAAGCTCCAATGCTCTCCGACTTCTGATGCGAACTGCGCTCTACAAAACTTAAAGTAAGCAATCATAAATGAGAGCAAGTTTCAGCTACAGACCAAATAGATTCACTTCATGCTTCCCAACTGCATACATCTCTTCCCAACAAAGCAACGTCCCTGGGTTTCCACATTGATCCTGTCCTCTCCTTTGAAGAGCATGTAAAAGGACAAGTCACAGAAAGCTACATTGCCTTATGCCTAAATGTACCCACCAGCAAGCACATTCCAACCACAATATAGCTGCCTTCTCGATTTCACCCTTAGTCCATTCAAAAACATATTCCTTGCAGCTGGATGCCTAAACCTCAGAGAGCACATATCCAATCACATTAACCATTCTCGCCCATCCAAGGAATGGCAAGAGACTCTCCTCCCAGCATGCTTTTATTTCAGTGCACTTTACATGTAACAATATTGTGGGTGAGAATGTCTAACACGAAGACCGGCCTTTAAAAAGGTACAGCCAGTTTGTGAGATACTACTTCAAGGGAGCATTATTCAAATAATACGAGTGCCACTTTAGACCAAGATGTGAGGCTCGCCCCAATAAGTGAGACGATGCTTCAAGATAGCAAACTCGCTCAGCGAATAGCAGTGTGCACCAAGTTGTGAAACTAGGATCCAATCAGTGAGACCGTGTGCCATGGTGTAAAACAACAAATCCGATAAGAGATTGCACCACGTGATGGGACTCGCAGCAAACAAAGGAAGCTAAGTTCCAGAAAGAGGGACCCGCAAACAGTTATTAAGGCTGTTCTACAAGAAGTGAGATTTACAGTGAATGAGATTGTGATCCAAAAAACAAAACAAAAACTATATAGATATATAGTGGAAAGTGCGTTTCGGGATGCCTCCATTGAGCATTTGGTGATATTGTTCAGCCCTTTATAACCGTATAAATAAATAGGGATAAGAGGATTTCTGGTATAAAGTAACCTTCGTAAGGTATTATTCTTAGCCACAAACTTGATTTTTTAGCTCCACCTAATAATAAAAAGTAATCTCTGCAATATACATAAACGAAGCGAGAGGTCATAAGGAGAAATTTCAGTAAATCTGCAGGCAAAGGGGTTGGTTTACAGTACTTTCTTAAAATGATCAATGCACGTGATAGAGGTCCAAAATATTTAACAGGGAAAGTTGTTTTCATTATCCAGGGAAAGTTGTTTTCATTATCGAAAGAAAGCACGGAGCTTGAATGAGAATGCCGAAATGAAGGTATTTTTTGACGGGAAAGCAATTTGTGTTTAACGTACAATTATATGTCCTGGCTTACTACAAGATATACGAACTTTGGAACGCAATCACTTCAAGGAAAGCAGTGAAAGTATGCTTTAAACGCCTCTAACGGATACGCCAAATGTGTATAAACCAAGTGTGGTCCCACATGATTTAAAAGTCTTCATAACTTTGAGGATGCCTCCTGCGTCAAAATTTTGTTTTACGTAAAGACACATAATACAGAGCAAATGTAGACACAGGCGGTGGAGTGCTGCAGTTTATGAAGGAGTGCACTACTCTATGAAACGAAGCAGTAGCACATGTGAGAACTGCACAACACAAGCATGCAGAAACAAGTCGTGAAGTGCTGCTGAAAGAAATAAAGTAGGGTACAAGTCAGAGGTGTGTGGATTGTCGCTGATATTCAGCAGTAACCAATTACATGCGGTGCTGCGGTATGATACAAAGCGTATAGGGAAATGCGTTGGGTGCTAATCTATAAAGAACAACGGGCAAGCACAAAGTGCTTGGTAAGGCTTCTGGAAGCTAGGCGCTTATTCTCCATGGAGTCAACCCATGCTCTGGGAAACTGGGCGCAAAATCAAGCAGCCTCCGAGATGCTACCACTACAGTGAGCCGACTGAAACTTTTCCATGATATGGAGCAGGGAACCTACTCAGATAATTAAGCATGCTCATTCTGTATGATCCACAGCAGAATGCTGCTCGGTAAAATTAAAAATGCCCGCTGCTACCAGTCAACTGGCGCAGCACTGTGGTAACATGCAGAGCATGATGTCGTCATATACAGGGATAATATGTTGTATGATTCACAGCAGGAGTGAATGCTTCTCACTGTGTGTAGCTCTACTGTACGGTACATAGCAGAATGGTTGTTGTCACGAACAGAGCATGGATCTGTTGCCAAATAAAGGGGGCATGCTGCTCCTATGTGATTTAGCAGTATACTGCTCTGTGATATGAAGGAGGACCATTGCTGCAGATAAAGAGAAAACTGTGGTGCTGTAAAATACAATAATTTGTTTAATGGAAGCGACAAAGGAGAATGCAGCTCTTTAATGACGTAGCTTAGTGCTGTTGTAAGCAACAAAGCAGGGCATTGGTCTGTTCTATGGAACTAGAGGCTGCTGTCAACATAAACGAAACATGGTGCTGCTGTGTGACAGAAAGGATGTGTTGTGATGGGAGGAATTTGCATGCAGTAGGCGGACTCTATGTCCCTTGAGCTCCTCCCCCAGGTTGCACGTCTGGCTGCTGCGGGTATGGAGGAAGCACGTACTTTGAACTTGCAAGTCCATCTCCCTCATTTCCGTGAACCTGTCGCGCAGATCCATGGGCAACTGCTCGATCACTGCAGAAAGGGAGAGAGAGAGAAGACATGGCGGTCAGGTTGCGCTGGTCGTGACAATGCGTCCCGCAACCCTCCTCCCTCCCGGGCCCTTACTTACTCTCGAGGTAATCTTCTAAGTACAACATCCTTGCTCCGAGAGGACTTTAGCAGTAGCCAACGTTTGATTGCTTCCAATATGGCGTCACCTCCAGCAGCAAAGAATCTCTCCCTGACGGCGCGCGCAGCCTTTACTGTGCAGCCTTCAACAAGCTTCGGAGCTCTTGATTGGTCGGCTTCCAGGAAATGAAAGGGACGTGTGTTCGACCGGTCTTCTGAAAAACGTATCTTACGTGCTGGCGTCACTCAATTCAATTCAGTTGAACTTTATTGGAATTTCAAGCTCTTACTGTGTTATTAAAACAATTTAGGAAATTAACTTAAAGGCCAAATAGCAGGATAGATACTTTGTTACTTTTTTTTTATTTTGACCTAAAGTATATCAGAAACATGATTATAGTTCGGAAATTATACTTCAAAGGAAGGCTCCTGGTATTGAAAAAATGTATACAATTAATTGCATGTGACTTAGAAGTAATTTCCTTTTTTTAAAAACTGTAATGACTTATTTTCCTATTATTTTTGAAGGAGATAGAGTAAAGTAAAAAGTAAATGATTTCCTCCACTACAAACAAGCATTTGCATAGCCAATAGGTCTCGCTTTTAGGACCTTAAAAGTATTTAGTTATCCAGCACAATATCCTTGGTGCAACAACATCAACTGTTGCATGGCTAAACACTTATAAGGTCCCAAAGGTGAGACCTATTGGTTGTGCCAATGCTTGTTTTTTTGTTACACTTGTTCGTCTCTAGTCTGATGGTTTACTTTCCGCAGGTGTGAGCCACCAGGAGTCATATAGGAGGGGTACCAGCCGTGATAGCTTGAGCATCACAGCACTGTCTAAAGCCTCCGCAGACCTACTCATACGTTTGCAACTTATGCAGATGTCCCCCTCCAAACACTCTATCCAGAATCCCCATGCACACACCCAGTAAATGTGTGATTGTCACAGACTGCCTGTTAGATGCACATAGTCCACAACACTGCTAGCGTGAAACGCCATCAAGGAAAATCTATGGTGTAGCCTTAAGTTAAATCCCTTTTTTTCCTTAAATAGAACACAATTTACATGGTAAGACGTATTTTTCTCAGACCCACTTACAATAGGTGTGAGCTTTGTTCCTGCCCCACTTGTGATTGGAGTGAACTCAGTACAATGCAAGAGAGTGGGAAAGACATAGCACATATTGGTGAATACCAGCAAAAGTGCAGCTGGGAACCGGCACTTCTCGTGCACTCAGTGCCACTACTGGCAGCATTTCAAACACGTAGTTAATACTGTACAGCCACAGAGTACATCTCTGTACCGAAACCTCTGCAAATTCAGACTTTGTGGCTAGGGATCCTGAGAGCACATTTTGCAAGTTTCCCACAAGTGACCCAGATTTATGTGTGGAAAAGGTTTAAAGGAACGGACCCTGTGAATTTTGCCAAGTTTCTGATGAAAAATCCAACAACACATATAGGACTCGCGCAGAGCAAAAGAAAGTTCACGTCGTCACACAAACAGAAGCACAAGAATGCACACACACACAGAAACTGGCACACACAGAAGCAAGGAAGCAAGCAGGGGGGTAGTGGAACGTATAAATAAGCACACACAATGACAGACACACAGGAACGGACACAAGAACACATGTAGACACAAACGGGGAAAGAACACAGGAAAATAAACTTACATTCATAAACAGGGACACATCCACACACAAATAGGAACAAAGTCATAGATGTAAACGCACAAACATAAACAAGCAAGGACAATTACACAGGGGCAAACAACACTGCAGAGACGCTCGCAAGCACAAGCAAATGAGACAATAATAGGGACATCAGTAAATACACAAACACATGGCAGGCAAATAGGGATGGACAAAAAAAAGAAACAGCCACACACAGGATGGACACGGACAAATAAGGGTACCAGCAAACAGGAAATCAGACAATGGCACATACCTACAAACACAGACAGGTGCATCGAAGGAGACACGCAATGAATGCACACAGAGACTAGAACACACACAATAAGAGCGACACAGAGGGATGCACACATGCACACACAGGGACAGGCTTGTGCACATAAAGAAAATATATAAGGATCAATGCATATAGAAACGCACGCACGGACATGCAAAGACGAAAAAAAATGCACACAGGGACAAGAACACACACACAGTAACAGTCACACAGGA
Organism: Triturus cristatus; assembly: GCF_964204655.1. Taxonomy (NCBI): domain Eukaryota; kingdom Metazoa; phylum Chordata; class Amphibia; order Caudata; family Salamandridae; genus Triturus; species Triturus cristatus. The sequence continues at coordinate 1,120,776,431 of NC_140585.1, read as the reverse complement.
GGATGCACTCAGTAACACCCAGGGACAGATGCACACAGAGTAAAGAAAATACAAAAGGACCAGTGCATAGAGGAATGCGCACAGGGACACGCAAACACAAACAAATTCACACAGAGACAATAACACGCACAATAACAGTCGCACGCAGAGTGAAGAACACAGAAGGACAGAGGGCCACGCTTGAAAATTGAAAAGCGTTCCTTTTCAGAGAAGAATGTTTGAGGCTTGAAGAAGTAAACAAGTGGGAGGGGTGGACTTACTCATTCACAGGGGTGTCACAGACTGGGAACTTGTAGCACTAAAAATACACAAGTCACTATTCTCCACTGCACCAACCAGGATTTCATTCTGTGGCCCTTTGGTTACAGACACAGACCTTTGTAGTGCATTAACTTATAGAGGTTTCATAATGTACAATAGTGCATTTCCCACTGATTAACTTAGCTTGCAGTTATTTTTCATTTAAGATGTGCCTTCTATTATATGTAGTTACCTGAAGGTGAAAGACAGAAAAAATCAACAAATATTTTTTTACCCACGCCGTTGACCCCACCCCCACGCTCACTCACCCCACCCTCATTGCACGCAGCATCACAGTCCCCATACTTTTCTTAATGCACTCAGACTACTGCATGCTCATAATACTGCTCAGAATCATCGAACAAAGGTAGTACTACGTGAAATAAACCTCAAACACAGGAAAAACTTTTGGAATAAAACTCATGGGGAGTAAGATTCGGAACCAGGTTTGTTTTCAAACAAGAATACTAACTGGAATCAGTCTCACAGACAATAACACTGCTAAGAATCAGCAGCACACACAAAATCATTAACGGAAGCCCACCGTCCAACACAAAAAGATGCACTAATACATCACTAGTGAAATTAGTCTTCCATACAATAATACAGGAATCAGCTTCATATGTAAGACTGTCAACAAGTCTTGTGGGTAACCCCAAAGATCTTTATTTTATAGTTCTTCGTTGTTTTTACCTCATTTCATAGAAGCCTTTGCCCAAACATGTGAGCTGTTACACAGAGAGCAGTTGGAGTGCTCACACCAATCACAAGCTGCCCACCGTGTTCCTGACCCTTGTGGGTCATGTTTTTTGCAAGCTGCTCTTGCACCAGACGTGCCCAGCACTCGCCGGGTTGAAGGGTGTGAATATTTACCTTCTGTGCACTGTCCCTGTGCACATCAACACTGTGCTAATGTAGACAGCAGTTTCCGACTGGAAGGTAGCCAGTGACCTATTGGGGCCTCTGGCGGAATGGGGATGGGGGCGGGGGGAGGGGAGGGTAGACCTTCCAGGTACTCTCCTTCCCATGTCTTCTTGTGCGCCCCCCTGGAGATGAAGCCGATTACAGATGTGCCGCCTTGCTGGCAGTTTCAAATTGACCCTCCAACCAGGGTTGCTTTATTTAAACAAACATGGACTCTGTGTGTGAAGGGGTGTGATAGAGATCAGGGTATCTAAAATATGCCCACTACCACGGATAGAGTAATCACACAGTTACACGCACATACATTCATCATACGCTAGGGCCCATTTCACTAACATACGCTCAAATACTCTACCAGCAATAAACCTGTGGAAAGAAAACACCTAAACACCCTGCATCTTTATCTAGGACGATAGGACCTGATTATAGTGGTTGTCCTTAAACATACTCTATACAAACTATTCAATAATGATCAAAATGTACACAATAATTGACAAGAAAGGAAATTCAACACCATGTTTTAAAGTTATATTGCTTTATCTAAAATTAGTCAAAGTAAATCAATCAGAATAAATCATTTCTCATAGTTACCTATTCTAACTAAGTGTCAGAACGGGTCAGGACAAGTCTCCCGGTAAAGTCTCTCAGGACGAAGTCCCTCAGCATCGATCCTCAGCAACGCAAGTTCACGCAGCAAAGGTAAAATGGCAAGTGGCAAAAGCCCTCCCTAAGCTAACAATTCTTATAATGAAAATTACAATGGAAACACACATAAAGTTGGCAGAATAAACTGTATCACTGAGCAGAGCGAGAAGGAAGGGATGTAACATTGCTACATCTGAAAATCTTCGCTCAGGAAAAGTCACAAGACTTGAACTACGGAACAGGAACCAAGAAACTATCAAAGTATCCAATTTGTTCAACTTCCCTCGGCAGCCGGGCCACAGTACATTGTTCATTTCTGAAGCTCCTTTGTTTGCCAAGGACGTTCCATTTCTTTGGAGATCCTCCAAACTGCTGATGTCCTCATGGAAATTTACAATAAGGACCATGGTCAGTTGTCTTCGACCTTTTTCCAGCAGGGGTCTCCCTTGCCACATCACAGAATATGCCACAGCCAGGCTTCGAAATACTGTCAGCTCGATTAAGGCCTTCATAGGCCACAATAGACCATCTTAATTAAAGAGACAAAATAAACGTTACTACAGCATAATGATTAAACAGTGTTAACCCCACTAATACCCTTATGTGTATGTATTTATCTAGCTTCGCGACATAAAAAGCATTAATTCAGACAGCGTTTTGTGCTCAAAATAAATAGCACACAGCAACGTTTAAACATGAAAACTTGCACGTCATTATTAAACAGGAACAGCACAAATAAGCTAACCCTCGTATAACTCTCTCTTATGTTAGAACAAACGGATTGATTAATAGAATCACACTTGCACAAGACAAATAATTAATTGTTAATTATTAATAAATTAATAAAACACATAGACATGCCAGAACTTCAAAAGCCCATGAATTTTCTAAAAGAAAACTCCGCTCCAGCAATCCCCCCTTTGGTGATTTTATCACCAAATAAACCCAAAAAAAAAATTTGTGAAAATTTAGTCCCATTTTAGGAGAAATCAGAAATGTTTTTTCCCCTTACACAACATTAAACACTAGTCACTCTTTCATCATCTCTCTTTGTCTCTAAGTAAACACTCTCCCTCAATTCTTCTAGTTCAATTTCTTGAGGTTCTCTTTTCAACTTCTTATTTTTCTTTTCCTTATTCAATTTCTTCTTCCCTCCCCTGTTTTTACAACACACACACACCAATCTTATTATTAATAAAGCCACAATTATACAAGACAAGGGAAACAATATTCTACCTATAATTGTACTACCTATTTTTGCAATAAAATCTTTAACAGCTATCATTTTATTAGCTATTTTAGTCCACAAACTCCCAGCTTCAAGTGGTACTAATTCTTCATGTAAATCAGTAATATTTTTCATATAGACCTTCAGGTCTTTGCTTTCATCAGGAATGTAAGTGCAACAATGTTGAACTTTCAAAATTCCACAAACTCCACCCTCCTTGGCCAAAAGAATATCAAGGGCAAGTCGATTTTGCATTGACATGGCACGTACGGCACTTAATTCCGTATTCACCAAAAGAAACCCTCCTGCGGTATTTGTCGATAAGCGATCAACCACTGTGGACAGTTTCCGAATTCCATAAGCATTTAAAGAAATTCCCACTGCTGGAATCAAAACCCCAAAAATGTCACCCACAATTTCAGACCAAGTTTCTCTCTTAAAACGTGTTAATAAGTTAATATCTTCTACATCTCTTATTTTATCTGTATGAAAAATCTTAGGAAAAACCAGGCCCACATAACACGTGCCATACCAATGGTCAGGCAACTTGTAATAAGCCTTGTTCCCACAAACATAGTACACTCCTGGAAAAATCGTATCTTCTCCACCTCTGAAACCCCAACCTGTCGCAATGAAGTATGTATCATGGCACTCACTAGTTCCCACAAAATATGTATCATATTGGGATTTCCTTCTGGTAATGCAAAGTTTACCCTTCTGCGGCGCATCTAGAGCTAAAGCTGGACTAGCCCCATTCTTCAACTCTTTTCCCATCTCAATGTCCCAAATTGTCTCACTCACTTCATATTTTCCCCCTTTCTCATGCATGTTCATTCTCCTTTCTTCTACCATATCCAGGAAAGCTCTCTCCTCTTCTTTCAAACTGCAAGTTAAATTATTCTTAAAAATATAATCTAATGTTAATCCTTTTTCTTCAATAAAAATCTCACCAAAAGTGTTAGCTTCTTTAGCTGGATTCAGCTCTTCATTCATTGGCAAGTGCCCAAAAATACTATCTCTGTTAGACATCTTATAATCTATTTTTCCTAACAAATAAAAAACACTACTTAAAATACTACAAGAAATACCATATGTAGCTGGTAAATGGTGATAAGTAACACCCTCTGAAACAGATGCAGGTAATTGCATACAGACGTAGCAATCCCTTACTTCCATTGTCTTCACATATTCATATAACAGTTTAGAAAGAACATTACTAGAAAAATTATTAATTGACCTATCTTTGTGTATGTAACTACTACTTCTAATTGGAACTACTTTTTGTGAATTCTTCTCTACATTAGTCACATTTTCTATATTCATTCCAAACTCTACTCTAAAAGTAACTAATAAAACTAAAACACCCCATAGAAGCATTAATAATCCAGTACAACAGCAGCACATCCTACACCACCTCTTAAAGAAGGCACATCTATTACTATTATTCTCTATGTTAGCCATTTTAGTTTAGCCTCTACTACTCCACTACTGTTTGAACTTCTTCAATTCTTCAGCAATTCTTCAGCTTTCAGTTTATCCAAATGATCTCCTCGTTCACTTAATCCAAGTGAATCCTCCTTTCACTCAGTTTGGATACTTGTCATTCTTCACTTCAATTTCTTCAACATCAAATTGTATCAGATCTCCAACGTCAGAATCCTCAGTACTCGACTCTTCTCCAATGTCAGTCAAGAGTACTTTCAGAATTTCACCAGTATCTTCCTCAACCACTTCTCTCAAGACCACTTCCGGATTATCTCGAGTCACTGTTTCTTCTTTTCCTTCTTCAGACAGTGTCACATAAGACCATTCCGGTGATCTGTACTTTTGGTTGGGTCTTTTAACTCTTTTTATTTCTACTGGTTCTTTCGATCTCCTTGATTCTTCTCCTTCAGCCTTTGAAGTTTGACTTGATATTTCATTTACTTGTTCAGCTTTCGATGAATTTGCTCTTATTACTCTGTATCTCACCCTTTTAACTCGGTTGTTAGGCCAACGATCTCCTTTCACAACCTTTTTCGGCCTTAATTCTTTAACACTCTTCTCTCCAATCGAAGTTCTCTTTCTCAGAACTCGACCCTCTGTTTGTTCATCCTCATCATCTGTTTCAAGAGCCTCTTGTTTCCGTTTCCCAGCAGTTTTCTTTTCCTCCACAGATTTTTTCACCACTGTTTGAGACTTCCCTACTTCTGTCCCTCCTCGGGTCTCCGACACGCAATCTTCTTGCTGTCTACTTGTCCCTTCACCTAGCTCCTCATCAATGTTCCCTACGCCTCCTCGGGGGTCTTCCGCAATCTGTCCCTCTCTTTCTTCTTCTGACCCTGTTTCTTCAAGAATAATCTCAAGTGGTTCTTCAATCTCCTCCTCTTCTGATTCAGGAGTAATCTCTGTGTAATTTCTTTTTTCTTTTCTTTTCCCTCCACTGCTACTTGAAACTTCCGGCTCTACAACAGAATCTGATCTTTTCTCTGATACTCGCAGTGATTCTCTTGAAGCTCTCTGTGCTTCTTTTCTCACTGATTCCGTATCTTCAGTATCTTCTTCATCACTGGAATCTGACTCTTCAAAATACTCTTTACCAGTTCCTTCTTTTGGGTTTGGAACTCTCAGAGTATGACTTGCATGTACCCAGTGCTTCACTCCAGCACACTTTATTGCAGTCGTCGTAATCAGAATGACTTGTCTCGGCCTTCCCCACCTTGGAATCAAGCAATTTCTTCTCCTGTGAACTTTTATCCTCACCCAATCTCCTGGACTCAGATCATGGGCTTGCTTCTTCTCAAGTGTGGTAGCTTCTTCTCCAACCTGGTGAAACACAGAATGAACTGCGTCAGCCAGGCCTTTACAGTAATCCAAAATCATGTCATCAGTTATTGACACCAACTTATTCACAGGCACGAATGCATGGCGCATAGCACGTCCCATGATTATTTCATGCGGGCTCAAACCAGTAGTTCTATCTGGAGTAGATCTCATAGTCATCAGAACTAGAGGCAAAACATCTGGCCATTTCATGCCAGTGGCTAAACACATCTTTCCAATCCTATTCTTGATTGTGCCATTAATCTGCTCAACCACACCAGAAGCCTCTGGTCGGTATGCACAATGTAGCTTCTGCTGAATTTTCAATGCTTCACAAATCAAACCTATGAGTTCATTTTGAAAGTGTCTACCTCTGTCAGACTCAACTGTAACTGGAAACCCGTACCTAGGAATCAACTCCCTCAACAGTAACTTTGCCACTGTTAATCCATCATTTCTTCTAGTCGGGTAAGCTTCCACCCACCTTGAAAACAAACAGACTACCACTAGAACATACCTCAATCTGTTCACTTGGGGCATTTCAATGAAATCAATCTGCATTCTTGTAAAAGGACCTCCTTCTCTGCCTATTGTTCCCAGACTCACCACTGTCTTTTTCCCAGTGTTAAATTGCTGACAAATTAAACACCTTTGACAGATGCTCTCTGCAATTGTCCTGAACTTTGCATTGTACCAGGTCTGCTTGAACGACCTCACCATCGCATCCCTCCCCAGATGTCCCTGGCCATGATACATCCTTGCCATTGACAACAAGATAGAGTTAGGCATCACTGGTCTGCCATCTCTGTAGACCCAAACATGGTCTGTTTCTCTTGGAGCACATCCTGCTTTAACCCAATCTTGTTTCTCTTCTTCTCCTGCCTCATCTTGTAACTGCTTTACTTCATCCCACGTTTCTAGGACATTAGTAAACATCACAGAAAGAAAAGACATTTCCTCCATTCTGTCCCGATTAATTGACTGATTTGTCTTAGCACAATATTGCGCCACATCGTTGGCGTAACGGTTTCCAACCGTGATAAAATCATCCCCTGGACCATGGGCAGCACATTTTACAACTGCTAACTCCTTAGGCAGCTGTATCGCCTCAAGCAATTTTCCAATCAATTCAGCATTCTTTATCGGAGTTCCACCCGATGTCAAGAAACCTCTTTGCAGCCACAACTGGCCAAAGTCATGCACCACTCCAAATCCATACTGACTATCAGTCAACACGGTTGTTCTCAAATCTTTCCCAATTTCGCAAGCTTTTGTCAATGCCACTAATTCAGCAACTTGCGCAGATTTCACTCCTTTCAATGGTGATGCTTCCATGACCTCTGAAACTTTGCACACTGCATATGCTGCACATAGCACACCATCATCATTCCTCAGGCATGATCCATCCACAAACAACACATGGTCATTCTCAGGTAAGGGAATATCCCTTATGTCTGGTCTCGGTTTTGTACAATACTCAAGCACATCCAAACAATCATGATCATCTTCCATCTTTATACCCACATTTTCAATATCCGGCAAGAGTGTCGCTGGATTCACATTCACACATCTCTCAAGAGTCACATTTGATGCTCCCAGAATCACTTTTTCGTACTTAGTCAGCCGACTATGTGACATATGCTGAGTTCTGCTTCTTGTCAAAAGAATTGCCACATTGTGAGGTACGAATACCCTTACAGGATATCCCATTATGATCCCCTCACTCTGTTCCAGGCTTCTGCATGTTGCAGCCACAGATTTTAGACAACCTGGTAAACCCACAGCTACAGGGTCAAGTGTCGATGAGAAGTATGCAATAGGCCTTCTCAATTGTCCATGTTTCTGGATTAACACTGAAAGTGCACATCCATTTCTCTCACTGCAGTACAGCTCGAATTCTTTCTCATAGTCAGGCATACCCAAAGCTGGAGCCTCACACATTTTACTTTTGAGCTCTTCAAATGCTGCCAATTGTTCTGCATCCAGATCTAATGGATCTTTCATTTCACTTTTCGTCAATTTAATCAATGGCTTTGCTATCAGGGAAAAATTAATTATCCACTGACGACAATATCCCACCATACCCAGGAACATTCTCACTTCTCTCTGGGTCTTTGGAGCTTTCATTTCTCTGATTATTCTAATCCTGTCAGTAGTCACTTTTCTCAGACCTTTTTCAATATTGTGTCCAAGATAATGCACCTCTTTTTTGCAAAACTGCAATTTGGCTGGAGATACCTTTAACCCTCCATCTGCCAGATGATTCAGTAAAGCTATGGTATCTACTTCACAAGCTTCACGTGTCTTTGATGCCACAAGTAGGTCATCAATGTACTGCACTAACACTGAGTTTTCAGGCATGATCAAACTCTCCAACGATTTCTTCAATAACTGATTGAATATCGAAGGACTCTCTGTATACCCCTGTGGGATTCGACACCATGCTAAGATACGCTGGCCAAACCTAAATGCAAAAATCGGCTGGCTGTCATGATGCAATGGAATTGAAAAGAACGCATGACACAAATCAATCACTGTATACCACTCAGCATCATGTGGAATTTGATACAGAATCACTGATGGATTTGGCACAATAGGACAACATGCCACCACAATTTGATTAACTTTTCTCAGATCCTGTACGATCCTAAATTTGCCATTGGGCTTTTTCAGTCCCATTATTGGTGAATTACACGGACTACTCAGTAGTTCTCTCAGAACTCCTTGCTGAATCATTTTCTCAATTATAGGAGTTATCCCTTCAATTATTTCTGGTGTCATTTTGTACTGAGGAATGTTAGGATATGTAATTCCCTCTTTTACTGCAATTTTCACTGGATCTACATTATTCATCAATCCCACATCCTCTCCTGTAAAATCCCAAACTGCTCTTTTCACTGTGTCTCTCAGCTCTTGAGGCAAATCCTCCGGATTGAACACAGCAAATGCACCAATTAACTCACTTTCTCTATTTTCTAGAGTCATTCGGTAGAAAACATCATCATGTGGTGTCTCAAAAGCTATTCCATCTGGTGTACAAAAAATTGTGCAATTCATCTTACATAATAGGTCCCTACCTAACAGGTTCACTGGACTCGTGTCACAGACAATAAATCTGTGCATGTCTGAAAATTTCCCTATCTGTACTCTTACAGGTTCAGTAAGACGTGTTCTGATTTGTGTATTGGCTACACCAACTACTTGGATTGCTTCATCCGAGAGAGGAAGATTTCTAACATCTGTTGACCTGACAGTTGATCTTGTCGCACCTGTGTCTACCAAAAAAGTAACACTCTCCTCATTTATTTTCCCATCCACAAATGGTCCTGCCTGGTCTATTTCTAGAGTTGCACCAAGTATGCACTCTTCCTCCTCTCTTCGGCACCGTCAATAATCACCCTCAGACTCACTCCCTTCATTCTTTAACAAGTACTGCTGTACTTTGTTAGAACGTCTTGGTTTGTTTACCTGCTCATCATTGAAGAATCCCGAGTCCTGATTGTACTTTTGTACCCCTCTATTCTGCGGCAAGGGCGGTTTTGGCTCCTGACTCTGCTGTCTCACAACTTTCTGTTGCTGTGGCTGCTGGTTATTCCCTTCATTCTGCACCTGTTGATTTAAGGATTTACCCTCATTATTCACTAATGGTGGATTAGGACATTCAGATCTCCAATGTCCCAGCTGGCCACAGTTGTGACAAGGGAACTTTTTCTTTGCTTCCTCAAGACTTCCTTTCCCCTTTCCTGCATATCTGGGTCTATTTCCTGCATTATTTCCTGGATTATTCGCCTGTTCCACTAACTGTGCTTCCTGTCTTTCTGCAACTTTCACCTGTGCCCACATTGCTTTCTCTTTCAGCTTTCTTTGTTTTGCTTCAATTTCATCACTGAAGTATTTTGCATGTCTCAGAATCTCATCTACTTTCTTGCTTTGCCAATCCACCGTGTGCTCACGAATTCTCTCACCAATTTCAGGTCTTAAACCATATACAAATCTGTATACAAAATGACTCAAATCCTTGTCACCCAGGTGTTCATCTCCACTGAATTGTTTAAAAGCCAGTATCAACCTTTCGTAAAAAGCATGAACTGATTCTTTTGCTTCCTGTTGTGTTCGATCTATCTTAACCCAGTCTGTCTCTTTTGGAGGAACTTTACTCTTCAGGTATACCATCACCTGATCATACTTCCTCATTACTTCTGGATCTGGTGCCCCTGTTCTTGGATCTCTTGGATATTCCTCAGTAGGCCAACTCACAACTATTTTACACTCAGTCCACAAGTCTGCTGGAACAATTATATCAAACAGACTATTCAGGTCAACCCACAGCACTTTTGACAATTTCACAAACCTATCTACCTGCCTATACCACTCGACGGGCTTTTCTCTCAATCGAGGGAAATCATTCGTAAATGATAAAATATCCTGTCTGGTCCATGGAACATGTACATATCCTCCTCCAGGTATTTCTCTCATAGGATAATGCTCCACTGGTTTCTCCTTTTCTCTCACTGGAAATGCTGAATAAGCTGTTCTGTCTTCAGATTCCTCTCTTTTCTTATACCACCTATCCTTCCACTTTTCTACATCACCCCATCTTCGCAATAATGCCACCATTTCTTTAATCTGTCCTGTTCTACCAGAAGTATTCAAATTTTCTATGTCTTTCTCTGTGAAATCCATCCTGTAAGTTTTCTGCAAAACCTTTACTTTATCAATGTCAACTCCTTGCTCATTTGCTATCGCTCTTAGTCTATCATGAGTATTTCTTGCTCTCCATGTTATGCTTTTACACATAAACATTAATTCACCATCATGATGACTCTTCAGAATTTCTGTTGGAACTGTTCCTGTCACAAGCTCTTCTAATTCTATACGTAACTTAACCACATCAATAACTTGTGAATCCTTATCCTTTTTCTGAAGAACCTTCATCCAATCATTCAAATCATCAACTGTTATTTCTGCAGTTTTTCTCACTGGAACCACTTTTTTCTGCGGTTCTAAAATTGGCATCCCTGAACAACTAGGTTCACTAGTATCCAATAGTTCACTACATGTGTCATGTCTTGTTTGTCTCAGGTCACTTCTTTCTGCTCTTTTATCTGAATCTCCTGAAGGACCAACTGAATTCGTTAGGTTATTCCCAACATATGGAATCACTAATCCATTCTCACCTGCTCTCTGTTTGTCAAACACAGGCATAACCGGACCTATTGTTACAGGCACCGTAACAGCTTCCAGATTCTTCGTTAACTCCCTAATTTTCTCAGTCAGTTCTGTTGTCGTTTTTGCTAATTTTCTGGCATTTTCCTCACTACTTCGATTCTCTCTTTCCCTGAAAGAACTATTACTTCTTTATTCAGGTGTCATTTTTTCTTTTTCAATAATACAGACTGTATCTCTTATCGGAGAAACAACTGGTGTACTCTCATCTTGTTCTGGTCTATATGGAGGTGGTCTCTTGTAAATCATGTCATTTAAGACCTCATCCTCATACTCTCCATATCTTCTCATATCTGACTCAGGAACCCTTTCTACAGAAGGAGCAGAAACTTCAACTGTTCTCATTGGATATAATCCCTCCGTCATATTAACATCTCGCCATCTTTTCATCCGATCATGATGTGTTTCACGATCATGTCTCCTCCCAAACATGTTCCTGTAATACCCTCCAGATCTTTGCTTTTCTCGCTCATGAATTTCCTCTTCCCATTCCACTAAAGCCTCGAACTGTGTAGGTCTCGGCTTCGGGTCCAAACGTACCATCTTTTCCCGTAAATTTCTCAACACGGCCAAATTAAATGAACCATGTTCTGGAAATGCTAGAACACCATCTTCTTTAGTATACCTAACCCAATTCTGCAACCATATACAGGTATGTAATCCATATTTCGCAACCATGAAGGATGCAGGTGTTTTCGCTGGAGGTAGCAACTCACCCTCTCTCGTTTTAACCTCTTTATCCTTGGTAAACCACTTTTTAACTTTCCCAAAGAATGTTTTTTTCTTTTTCTCCTCTTGATAATACATTTTAGCGCTTACTAAAACTCTCTACTCTCTCCGTATTATAAATATACAATACGAGTTTCTCAACCAATAGCAGCGCGACTCACACTAACGCACCAATCCTGGAGCGTCTACGTCACTAAACAGCTCTTCCAATCCCTGCGCGACTCACACTAACGCACTAATCCTAGCGCTATCCAATCAGAGCGCGGACCTTCTGACGTCAACAGCCGCTGCAGTCTCTGTCTCCTGTCTCTGTCACTCGTCTACCCCTCCTTTACAAAAACTCTCAGTAGACTTCGTGTCAAAATTTCTACAAAATCTATTAGTTACAACATAAAAACATCTCCATTGTCTGCTTCGCTAACCACAGGATAGTAAAAAAGAGTCTATTTCTCAAGAATCAACAAACTTACATACATCTCATAACTGTTTCCTCTAGGACGTATCCAAAGAGTCTTACAATCAATAAATGTATATGCATTCACGCACATTCATACAAGAAAAATATAGTACATGCACACAGAATCCTGCTTCCCGAGAACAGCGCACAATCTGTCCCACTACAGAATTATAACTCACAACAACTAACAAGCTCAGAGAATACCTATTACTCCTCCCGCAATAAGCTTTAACGGCAATCCTTACAGATCCCTGGGACTTAAGACCAGAGTTTCACAGATAACCTTCACTACGATACACACTCCTTACATGCCAGAAATGTTTTCTAATAGTAACATACAATAATGTCACTGATTCCGAACCCAGACAATGTGAACGCGCAACTTCAATTGTCACACGTTATTCCTTACAATCCCGTCTTTCCCGAGAGCAGCATATACACCTTCCTCTGCCCTACTACGGAACTGCTACCAGCTTCCAAATTCCAGAAGCACTACATATAACTCAACATGACGACTCCAACATATAGTATTAGTACATATACCAACATTAACCAAAATAAATCAATAATCAATAAGCTAATATACAAGTAATCTTATCTTATCAGATCAAGACAACCATCTATAACCATCCTCTGCTACCAGAGAAATTGATAGAGATCAGGGTATCTAAAATATGCCCACTACCACGGATAGAGTAATCACACAGTTACACGCACATACATTCATCATACGCTAGGGCCCATTTCACTAACATACGCTCAAATACTCTACCAGCAATAAACCTGTGGAAAGAAAACACCTAAACACCCTGCATCTTTATCTAGGACGATAGGACCTGATTATAGTGGTTGTCCTTAAACATACTCTATACAAACTATTCAATAATGATCAAAATGTACACAATAATTGACAAGAAAGGAAATTCAACACCATGTTTTAAAGTTATATTGCTTTATCTAAAATTAGTCAAAGTAAATCAATCAGAATAAATCATTTCTCATAGTTACCTATTCTAACTAAGTGTCAGAACGGGTCAGGACAAGTCTCCCGGTAAAGTCTCTCAGGACGAAGTCCCTCAGCATCGATCCTCAGCAACGCAAGTTCACGCAGCAAAGGTAAAATGGCAAGTGGCAAAAGCCCTCCCTAAGCTAACAATTCTTATAATGAAAATTACAATGGAAACACACATAAAGTTGGCAGAATAAACTGTATCACTGAGCAGAGCGAGAAGGAAGGGATGTAACATTGCTACATCTGAAAATCTTCGCTCAGGAAAAGTCACAAGACATGAACTACGGAACAGGAACCAAGAAACTATCAAAGTATCCAATTTGTTCAACTTCCCTCGGCAGCCGGGCCACAGTACATTGTTCATTTCTGAAGCTCCTTTGTTTGCCAAGGACGTTCCATTTCTTTGGAGATCCTCCAAACTGCTGATGTCCTCATGGAAATTTACAATAAGGACCATGGTCAGTTGTCTTCGACCTTTTTCCAGCAGGGGTCTCCCTTGCCACATCACAGAATATGCCACAGCCAGGCTTCGAAATACTGTCAGCTCGATTAAGGCCTTCATAGGCCACAATAGACCATCTTAATTAAAGAGACAAAATAAACGTTACTACAGCATAATGATTAAACAGTGTTAACCCCACTAATACCCTTATGTGTATGTATTTATCTAGCTTCGCGACATAAAAAGCATTAATTCAGACAGCGTTTTGTGCTCAAAATAAATAGCACACAGCAACATTTAAACATGAAAACTTGCACGTCATTATTAAACAGGAACAGCACAAATAAGCTAACCCTCGTATAACTCTCTCTTATGTTAGAACAAACGGATTGATTAATAGAATCACACTTGCACAAGACAAATAATTAATTGTTAATTATTAATAAATTAATAAAACACATAGACATGCCAGAACTTCAAAAGCCCATGAATTTTCTAAAAGAAAACTCCGCTCCAGCAGGTGCAACTCTCATAATACGGGCCCTAGACTTGAGGGAGTGGGGCAGAGACTGTGCGGCAGTCAGGAAACTAACAAATACGAGATTAGGGAATTATCTCACACTCTGCATCTGTGAACAGCAGCACTGGCTAGTTTTTTGTGCCTTCAGCCCCAGTGACCATGTGAAAATGCAGCTGAAATAGCAATGCGTATCTGCAGGCATTTCCTGTTAATTGTTAGCTTTGCCTGGGGCTCGGTTTATTGTAAAGATGGCTAGAGAGCAGGTGGAGTGTGTTTAAAGGGCAAGAAACTGTAGCTTCCTGCGATTAAAACCAGCTGCCATACAGACACTGTGATTGTGGGGCATCCTGAAGGGCAATCACCATTTGATTATCAGCCCTTTCACACACAGAACTGTATCCCGAAAGAGACAGCAGCAAAGCCCCGACACCTGCAGCTAACCAGAAGTAAGCAGCAAGAAACAGCAGTGTGCTTCACACACAAAAACCAACCTAAGTTAAAGAAAAGAAGGGAAAAACCTACAATGTCTGTACGGCTGCTACTGCTGCAGCGTGGAATACAAATCCCTCCTTCCGTCACAGACCAAAGATCTCACAAACACACACTAACCATACATTCGCTGGTGGGGCCCATAACACCAACATTCACTCACCATCAATCTGTGTTTCTCGGAAGGCGATTATCTTCCAAACACTGACATGAAAGGAATTACCTCTTTACCCTAATGAGCAACAAATCTACACAACCTTCTGATACTCATTAGGCCCTGAACTTCACCCTTATTATTCCTCTCTTAAATCGGGATGGATCAGTTAGTTGCTGGTTTAGGTTGACTTCCAATTCTCTAATTTATCTTTAAATTAATACATTTTCAATGAATAAACAACCCAACTCATTCTGTAGTTAATCAATTCAATCTTTATCTAATTAATGCAAATTAAATCATTCATTTATTCAAGTCGCCAATCATCATATTTACCTATTCTGGCTAATTGTCGTCCTCTAAGTCAAATCCGGTAGTCTCGCAAATCTATGCCCATCAAATTTAGTGATTTCAGTTTATCAGGAGTTTGGGCATTAATTCAGTCCGTCAAAGATTCAGGGAAACAGCTGTCCTGCAGCGTCACCGTCCTCTCCGTCAGCATAACGTCAGGAAATCGAGAAAATCCAAAAACGAACCAGCAGCAACCTCTCTATTCTACCATAATTTATAGTAAAATCATTGACATAATGTAACAAATATTGGTTTCCATCTCCTCTGATTGGACAATCGAAGATCGTCTGACAGGGTTCTCATGAAGTAATGTCTCTTAGATCATCAGTCTTGCTGGTTCCGGTTTTAAGAGGCGTCTTATTGTTCTTCTGAAAAGCTGGCTTGCTTCCCAGGGCGACCTTTGTGGGTACAGTCTGGTTAGGGTCATGACGAGGCCACTGTAGCTGGCGTTAGCGCAGGCGCACTTCACCCAAAACCTCGTGTAGTGTCGACAGGCAAGTTAGGTACCGGAGGCAGCCATTTTGTGGCAGGCCCAAATGGTCAACTTAAGCAAAAGAAACACAAAACGCAGTTAATACATAGAAATAACTAATAAAATGTTATTCCCTCGCTAATACCCATATGTGTATGTATTTATCTAGCAATAAGCAATACTCAAGCGGTTTATACTTACTGAATAAAGCACAAATACATCACAAAAGCCACATATATCATGCAATATTCTAATTGTCTATCATTAGTATGCGTACATAATTTAGTTTACGAATTAATTAAGTCATGCAAAGCAATCCCACGTGTATTTCAATTATTAATAAGATTGATTAATAATTTCCACTTCAATCCATTAGTTCGATTATAATTAATTAATTAATTTAATTAGCATAAACATGCAAAATGGGGAGGGTATACAAAAATTGTTGAATTACCTGCTCCAGCAATCCCCCCTTTGGTGATTTTATCACCAATCCAACCAACCAAAATTTTGTTCTGTCTTTTACGGATTTTTAAAATGTTTTCTTGCTCTTAATCATAATTCAGTCTCACCCACGTCTCCTCTTTTTGCTGATTCATACATACTCTCCTTCCACTCCTCTAATTCTATCTCCTCAAATTCTCTTTCTTGTTTTTTGTCTTTTCTTCTTAATTTTTCGCTTTTTACTCTTTTCTTGTTTTTATTATTTCTACAACAAATACAACCTAATCTAATCACTAATATTATAAAAATCACACATGTTAATGGAAACAATATTTTACCTATAAATGTACTACCAAGCTTTACTAGGAAATTTTTAATAGCAGATATTTTCTTTCCGATCTTTTCCCAAACACCTTCAACCTCCAGTGGTACAATTTCATCATGCAATTCAGTAATATTCCTAATATAAATGTTCAGATCTTTACTTTCGTCAGGAATGTAAGTGCAACAATGTTGAACCTTCAGCATTCCACAGACTCCATCCTCTTTTGCCAATAATATATCAAGGGCAAGTCGATTTTGCATTACCATAGCACGCATGGCAACCATTTCAGTGTCTACCAATAAAAATCCTCCAGCGGTGCTTGTTGACAAGCGATCCACTACTGTTGAAAGTCTTCTAACTTTGTTTGCATTCAGAGATATTCCCACTGCTGGTATCAATGCTCCAAAAATGTCACCTACAATTTCTGTCCAAGATTCTCTCTTACTACGCACTAAATGATTACTTACACTATGTACACCGTCTTCTCCTCTATCCATATGAAAAACTTTCGGAAAAACCAGGCCTACATAACATGTGCCATACCAATGGTCTGGCAAACGATAATATGCCCTGTTCCCACAAATAAAATATAATCCAGGAAAGACTGGATCTTTTCCGCCTTTAATTCCCCATCCACCCATGATTCGGTATGTATCCTGGCACTCACTATTACCTAGAAAATAATTATCATACACAATTTGATTCCTTCGAATACAAAATTTCCCTTTCTGAGGCCAATCTAAAGCTATAGTTGGACTAGCTTCTCCTTTCAAGTGTTTTTCCCTTTCTACATCCCAGACTGTTTTCTCCACTTTCCCTTCTGCTGCCTTTCTTTGCATTTTCAGTCTACTTTCTTCAACCATGTCTAAGAATGTCCTTTCCTCTTTCTTCAAACTGCACGTCAAATTGTTTCTAAAAATATATTATAATGTTAGTTCTTTAGTGTCTAAGAAAAATTCACCTAATACCCTAGCAGGTTTTACCTTGTTTAGTTTGTTAAAGGCAGGCACTTGCGCAAAAATGTTATCTACATCTGAAAAATAATATTCTAATTTTCCTGTCTGGTAAAATAAACTAGCTATTACACAACATGTTACTCCATACATTGCTGGGAGGTGATGATAAGTCACTCCTTCAGAAACAGAGGCAGGTAACTGCATTCATACGTAGCAGTCCCTTACATCCATTGTCTTTACATATTCATACAATAATTTTGAAAAAACATTATTAGAAATATCTGTTATTGACCTGTCTTTATGTAAATAATTGTTTTCTATTCTAGTTGGAACTACCTTTTGAATCTTCCCTATATTAGTTTTGTTCTCACTATGTCCTTCTAATGTATCTATAGTGACTTTCAAAGAAATAAGAAGAGCAAGGATGCTCCATAAAAGCATTAATAATCCTGTACAACAACAACAACACATTTTACACCATCTTTTCATGAATGTACATCTACCTTTGCTACTATCTATGTTAGCCATCTTTGTTAAAAATGGACCGTGTCTTTTGACTTAGCCTCTTTCACTTCACAACTAGTTTTCTAACCTAAGGCTCTAAACACCTATTTGGTTCTACCAGTATCTATCTTTGACTTAATTTCTTATTTTCTTCATCAACGGCTTTCTTGATCCATTCAGTTTGGCATCTCATCGTTCTTCACTTTCCTCTCGTCATCCAAATACAGAATTTCCTGAACTTCCGTTTCTTCTTCTCCAATGTCGGACAAGAGAATTCTCAGGATTTCCGATTCTTCCTCTTCTTCGACCACTTTCAGTACAGCCTCCTCTGGATTTCCTTGACTATCTGCCTCTTCTCCCTTTTCAGGCAGAGCCACGTACGTCCATTCCGGTGACTTATACTTCTGGTTAGGTTTCCTTGTTCTTTTACTTTCTTTATTCTCAGTTGTTTCGTCCTCTTTTGATTTTTCTTGACTTGTTACTTCATTCACCTGTTCAGCTCTTGGTGAATTCACTTGTGTCAGTCGATATCTCAATTTCTTTATTTTATTGGGCCAAATGTCATCCTTTGCAACTCTTTTTACTTTACTTCCTTTGTCGTTCTTTTCATTCCTCCAAGCTCTCTTTCTTAGAACTCGACCTTCAGGTATTTCATTTTCACTCTCTTCAGACTCTGTCTCAACTTGCTTTGTCTTTTCAACAATTTCCTCTTCCACCACTTGTTTTGTTTTCCCTACTTCTGTCCCTCCTCGGGTCTCCGACACGCAATCTTCCTGCTGGCTACTTGTGCCTTCACCTAACTGGATGTTGCAGTTCCCTACACCTCTTCGGGGGCTTCCGCAGAAATCTGTCCCTCTCTCTCTGTACCTGTCCCTTGTTCACTTAAATTTTTTATTTCCGGTGGAATTTCTCTCAGTCTCTCATCTGGTACTTCCTTTTCACGAATTTCTTTTATTGTTTCTTCAGTATCTTTCCCTCTTTTCTTTCTGTGTTCTTTTCTAGAACATTGCGTTTCTTGTTCGTTTCCAGAATCGCTGGATTCAGAAATCTGCAATCTTCTTCTCAGAGAGCTACTTCTGGGGACTAAAGTTAGACTTGGTTCTGTTTCCCCCCTTTCAGAGTTTTCTCGTGTTTTTGACTCTTCATCATCTGACTCAGTACTTGATTCCAATTCATCAAAATATTCTTTTTCTGTGCTGCCCACTGGATTTGGAATTCTCAATGTGTGACTTGCATGAATCCAGTTTTTCAGACCAGCACACTTCACAGCTGTTGTCGTGGTCAGAATGACTTGTCTTGGCTTTCCCCACCTTGGAACCAAACAATTTCTTCTTCTGTGGACCTTTATCCTTACACAGTCTCCTGGGCTCAGATCATGGGCTGGCTTCTTTTCAAGAGTGGTGGCCTCCGCTCCAACCTGATGAAACACAGAATAAACTGCGTTACCAAGTTTTTACAGTATTCCAACACCATGTCATCAGTTATAGTCATCAGCTTGTTGACTGGTATAAATACGTGTCTCATGGTGCGTCCCATGATTATTTCATGAGGACTTAATCCTGTAGTTCTGTCTGGAATTGATCTAATAGTCATGAGTACTAGAGGCAAGACATCAGGCCATTTCATACCTGTGGCTAAACACATTTTCCCTATTCTATTTTTGATAGTACCATTCATCTGTTCAACCACACCAGAAGCCTCTGGTCGGTAGGCACAATGTAGTTTCAGTTGTACATTCAATGCTTCACAAATTAATTTTACAATCTCATTATGAAAATGTCCCTGGGAACCCGAACCTAGGGATGAACTCTCTCAGCAGTAGCTTGGCTACTGTCATCCCATCATTCCTCCTTGTTGGAAAGGCTTCCACCCACCTAGAGAATAGGCAGACCACAACCAAAACATACCTCAGTCTGTTACAGGGAGGCATCTCAATGAAATCTACTTGCATTCTGGTGAAAGGCCCTCCTTCTCGACCTATTGTTCCCAGACTCACTACTGTCTTTCTCCCAGGATTGTATTGCTGACATATTAGGCATCTTTGACAAAGACTTTCTGCTACAAGTCTGAATTTTGCATTGTACCAGGTCTGCTTAAATGACCTGATCATGGCGTCTCTACCTATGTGTCCCTGGCCATGATACATCAGTGCCATGGTAGACATCATGCTATCAGGCATAACTGGTCTTCCATCTCGATAGACCCACACATGATCCTTCTCTCTTGGGGCACATCCTGCTTTTACCCACTGTTTAATTTCCTCATCTCCTGCCTCTTCTTGCAACTGTCTTACCTCTTCCCAAGTTCCTACAATGTTAGTAAACATCAATGAGCAAGAAGACATTTCTCTTTCCTTAGCCCGATTGACCGAATTCTGATTACGTGCACAATACTGTGCCATGTCATTGGCATATCTGTTTCCTGTGGCGATATAATCACCACCTTGACTATGAGCAGCACATTTTACAACAGCCAATTGTCTAGGCAGCTGTATCGCATCAAGCAACTTTCCAACCACTTCAGCATTCTTAATAGGAGTTCCACTCGAGGTTAGGAAACCTCTTTGTAGCCATAGTTGGCCAAAGTCGTGGACAACTCCAAAGCCATACTGGCTGTCAGTTATCACAGTCACTCTCACACTTTTCCCAATCTTGCATGCTCTAGACAAAGCCACAAGCTCTGCTACTTGGGCCGATTTTACTCCTTTCAGATAAGATGCTTCTATTACTGCTGCGACTGTGCACACTGCATACGCTGCACTCAGCACTCCTTCATTTGTTCTCAAACATGACCAATCAATGAACATCACAAAATCACTTTCTGGCAAAGGTATATCTTTTATATCCGGTCGTGGTTTTGTACAAAAATCAAGCACATCCAAACAATCATGATCTGCTTCATCTCTTACTTCCACATTCTCAGCATCAGGCAACAATGTTGCAGGATTCACATTCAAACATCTTGCAAGACTCACATTAGTTGCGCCTAATATGACCTTTTCATACTTAGTCAGCCGACTGTGTGTCATATACTGAGTACGACTCCTTGTTAACAGGATCGCCACATCATGAGGTACAAACACTTTCAATGGATATCCCATCACAATTCCTTCACTCTGCTCCAAACTTCAGCAAGTTGCTGCTACCGCTTTCAAACATCCAGGTAAAGCTACAGCTACTGGATCAAGCATTGATGAAAAATATGCAATTGGTCTCCTCAGTTTTCCATGCTTCTGTATCAACACAGAGAGTGCACATCCATTTCTCTCACTGCAATACAACTCATAGTCAGGCATACCCAATGCAGGTGCTTCACACAAACCATCTCTCAATTTTCTAAATGCTGCCAATTCCTCCTTGTTCAACTCAATGGGATCTTTCACATCACTTCTCGTCAGTCGTACCAAAGGTTTTGCAATCAAAGAGAAATTGCTGATCCACTGACGACAGTATCCAACCATTCCCAAGAACATTCTCACCTCTCTTTGAGTCATGGGAGCTCTCATTCCTTTTATAATTCTGATTCTGTCTATTGTTATTTTTCTTAGTCCTTTCTCAATGTTATGTCCTAAGTACTTTACTTCCTTTTTGCAAAACTGTAACTTTGATGGGGACACTTTAAGTCCTCCATCTGCCAAATGATTTAGCAAGGCTATCGTGTCTACCTCACAAGCTTCACGTGTTTTTGACACCACCAAAAGGTCGTCAATGTATTGAACTAATACTGAATTTTCAGGCATTTCTAGACTCTCCAAAGACTTCTTCAATAACTGATTAAATATTGAGGGGCTTTCTGTATACCGCTGTGGGATTCGGCACCATGCCAAAATACGTTCGCCAAGACGAAACGCAAAAATTTGCTGACTGTCGTGATGCAATGGGATGGAAAAGAAAGCATGACACAGATCAATCACTGTATACCATTCTGCATCATGGGGAATCTGATATAAGATCACTGATGGATTCGGTACAATGCTGCAACATGATACCACAATTTTATTCACCTTTCTCGAGATCTTGCACTATCCTGAATTTCCCATTAGGCTTTTTCAGTCCCATTATTGGTGAATTACATGGACTACTCATTATTTATCTCAAAATTCCTTGCCTGATCATTTTCTCTATTACAGGAGTTACTCCTTCAATTATCTCAGGTGTCAATTTATATTGCGGGACATTTGGGTATGTTACTCCTTCCTTTACTGTTATTTTTATTAGATCTACATTTCTCATTAGTCCTACATCTTCTCCAGTGAAATCCCAAACTTCCACTTTTACAGACTGTTTCAATTCTTTAGGTAATTCATCAGGGTTGAATACAGCATATGTTTCAGTAACCTAATTTTCTCTGTTAGCTATGGTCATCTTATACAGTACATCATCGTCTGGTGTTTCAAAAGCTATTCCATCCGGAGTACAGAATATAGTGCAATTCATTTTGCACAACAGGTCCCTACCTAATTGTCACGAGGAGCCCGGCCTAAGAGGGGGTGATGGCCTACCTATACTAACTGTCCGTGTGAATCCCCTCCTCTCCCCTCTTTGTCCCCAGCAACCCGAAGTACGAGCCAGAGAGGATAGCTCGCTGCATGCGAGCAGACCAGAGGACGCGTGTTTCTTTAATTGGG
Organism: Triturus cristatus; assembly: GCF_964204655.1. Taxonomy (NCBI): domain Eukaryota; kingdom Metazoa; phylum Chordata; class Amphibia; order Caudata; family Salamandridae; genus Triturus; species Triturus cristatus. Next base: position 1,120,753,824 of record NC_140585.1, on the reverse strand, counting down.
CTGAGCTGGACACGCACCCCGCCCACACGGATGACGAGGATAAAAGGAGGAGTCCCGAACCAGGAAGAGGTCAGCAACCGGGAGTGGAGAGAGCGGACGGAGCAGACGAAGAGTGGAGAGCGTGCGTAGAGGAAAGACGAGACCGAGAAGAAGACGAGAGACCAGAGACCGGGACGACGGAGCCTGGAGGCCTACGACCCCACGACTCGCCCCGCCACGTTTCCGGAGAAGCGTGGCACCTACAGGTACGGGACCGTATCTATGGTTGGGCGGGACGACGGAGGCTAAAGAAACCTTAGTAATCGCACTTCCCAGTTCCCATACCCTCACCTCACCGCCACTTGAGGGACCTAAAGAGCACTGTGTGTATTCCTCACTCCCGACCCTTCACCGTAGTTGTTCCCCAGCACACCTGCCTGACATCGGTGTTTCTTGTTTTCTTTTGGGGACGCCGACACCGGGGACCGGAGAAAGCCGCACCGGCCCGAAGAAGCCGACATCCTGGACGGGAGCCGATACCGAGCGAAGAGTCCTCACCAGCGACCAACCCTTAAGCAGGAAGCCGAAGTCCCCCTTCCCTATTATAGGCCCAGGACTCACAGGAAAAAGGTGTTACAACCAATAAACCCTACCGTAACTGCACACTCTGACTCCGTGCCTCCTTTGCACCCGCTACAAGTGGTGGAGAATGCGGGCATAGGAGCACCCATCTGTACGGCAAAGATGGACGAACTAATTCAACATTTGGTCAAGGGGCAGGAACAGCTGGGATGGGCCGTAGAGCAACAGCTGCACGCCGCTCAAGCGGACCGGGATTCCTTAAAATCAACGTTGACCGCCCACCTCAAAGGCCTACGGACGACGTTCAGGGACCCGAGTTCAGACAACCCTCCACCCCCTCGTCCCGTTAACCCCGGACCCTCCGGGATCTCGTTGCAGAAGTATGTGGCAGGCGAGGACCCTGATGCCTTTCTGCTGAATTTCGAAAGGGCCGCGTTAGCATGTGGGTGGCCTGTGGAGAAATGGCCTTTCTTTCTGGCTCCGTTGCTGACGAGCGAGGCTCAGGCAGCCTATCAGGTTGCCAATGCGACTGGCAATGTACCCTATGCCACCATTAAAACGGTGATCCTAGATCATCTGGGGATGGATGCGGAGGCATATCGGGTACGCTTCCGGAAGGAGAGAGGCGCCATGGGGGAGAATCCCAAAACGCTATTTCTACGCCTCAAACTGGCTGCAGACAAGTGGCTGACCCCGGCCTCCAGCACAAAAGACGAGATAATGGACAAGATCTATTTAGAACAGTTCCTGGAGTCCGTACCATTCGCCACCCAGAAATGGTTACGGCAACACTCTCACTTGACCACCGCACAAGCCATTGAAATGGCCTCTTCCTATGCCAGAGCGCAACCTCGCGCAAACCCTGGGGACTATGAGAAACTCTCCCGGCTCATGCCGCATAAAGGAGAAAGGAAAACCCGACCGACAGGGGAAGCCTATCCGCATAAACCCGTGAGAGCTGAGCCCATCCCCTTCAAGGGACCTCAATGCTTTGAGTGCGGAGCTTGGGGACACATTGCCCGATTGTGTCCCCACCGGAGGCCCTTGGAAGAACCCATGGAAGTGGGATACGTCCCCAAACCGGTTCTCTACACAGCGGAGCTGGGCAGTTCCTTCTACGTGAGTGTAAGGGTGAATGGGAGACCAGTCCGGGCCCTACTAGACTCTGGGTGTAGACAGTCCGTGATAAGAGGGGTGTTCATAGAAGCCCGACAAGTGGTTCCCCAAACACGGGTTTGCATTAAATGTGTACACGGGGACACGAAGCCCTATCCGGTAGCTCACGTCTCCCTAGAAACCCCGGAGGGTGGACAACACCACGTGAAGGTAGGGGTACTAGACACGCTACCAGAGGAACTGATCATAGGAACGGACAATCCCAACTTCCTGGACCTGTTCACACGTTCCACACATATACAAACCCCCCCCCTCGAGGACAAGGCGAGAGTAGAGACGTCCCGTCCAGCATACATCACACCAGAGCCATGGGCAGGGGATAGGAACTTCAAGTTCGCACAGGCCAATGATCGCTCCCTATATAATGCCTGGGAACAGGCTCACTACACCCAGGGAGACGCCTCTCCAGTCTTTCCCCGTTTCCTTATCCACAATGACTTGCTGTATCGCCAGGGGAAAAAGGAGGAGCCCTTACAGCTGTTAGTGCCGCTCTCCTTTAGGGAACAAATCCTGTTCTATTCTCATTCTCATCTCCTCGCTGGCCACATTGGTACGGAAAAAACGACACAAAACGTCCTGCGACATTTCTACTGGCCAGGCATTTACGCAGACATCAAACAACACTGCAGGGCATGCGAGCTCTGCCAGAAAAAAAACACCCACAGGCCCCCTGGAGTTCCATTACGACCCCTTCCCGTCATAGGGACCCCGTTCGAGAGGGTAGGCCTAGACCTGATAGGCCCATTGCCCAAAACCAGAAGAGGGAACCAGTATGCACTGGTTATGGTGGATTATGCAACCCGCTTCCCAGAAGCCTTTCCCTTGAGAGCCCCAACATCACGAGCCATAGCGGAGAGAATGATTGACCTCTTCTCCAGAGTGGGCTTCCCGAAGGAGATATTGACGGACCAAGGGACCCCCTTCGTGTCCCGGTTGATAAAAGAGGTATGCAGCCTGGTGGACCTACGGCATATCAAGACATCGGTCTACCACCCCCAGACCGACGGACTGGTAGAGCGGTATAACGGGACGCTCAAGGCCACGATAAAGAAGATGCTGGCTGTGAGTGGAAAAGAATGGGACAATCTTCTACCTCTGGCCTTATACGTCATTAGGGGACAAACGCAGAGTAGCCTTGGCTGTTCTGCGTTTGAGATGTTGTATGGGCGACAACCCCGAACACTGCTTGAGATGACAAAGGAGGTCTGGGAGAAGGAAGCAGGGGAGAGCCAAGGTCTGCTGGAGTATACTCAGGACCTAAAAACCAAGTTGGGGAAAATACGTGACTTGGCCTACATCAATCTGGAACGGAGTCAACAACGACAAAAGACTGCATATGACAAAGGGAAGAAATGGAGGAGGATGGAGGTGGACGACTGGGCCTTGGTGTTGTTACCATCCGCGACCCACAAGTTCCAGACCGAATGGAGGGGACCCTACAAAGTAATCGCCACCGTAGGCAAGACCAGCTACAAATTGCAGATGGCCCCCCGAAAGACCCAACTCTATCACATAAATCTACTTAAAAAATGGATTGGGCCCCCCCCTCAAGATATACATCTAGCCCTACCGACAACCGGCTCCTCCTTGTCCACGTTACAGGAGTTGGTCATCAGCGAAGACCTCATACAAAACGAGAAAAGGAGCCTACACGACACATTGGAACAGTTCTCCTCTGTGTTTTCCGATGTCCCCGGGAAAACCACAGTAATAGAACATCGCATCGAGACTACCCCAGGAGTGGTCGTCGCAAAACGACCGTATCGGATACCCGCTGCACGGCGACCTGCCATACAGAAGGAGGTCCAGGAAATGCTACATATGGGGATAATCAGGCCTTCCCGTAGCGAATGGTCATCACCTATCGTGATGGTCCCGAAACCGGATGGCAGCTCCCGGTTCTGTATGGACTTCCGGGCCCTAAATCAAGTTTCTTCCTTTGACACATATCCGATACCACGCATAGATGAGCTGATCGAGCGCCTCGGAAAAGCCAAATATATCAGCACGCTAGACCTGACGAAGGGCTACTGGCAAGTTCCACTGAGAGAGGAAGACCGTAAGAAGACTGCCTTTTCCACCCCAAGCGGGTTGTTCGAATTTAACGTCCTGCCCTTCGGCCTACATGGAGCTCCCGCGACGTTCCAACGACTGATGAACGAGGTACTACGGGACCACCAAGACTACACGTCCGCATATCTTGACGACATAATCATTTTTAGTCCCTCATGGGAGAGCCACCTCAACCACCTAACCCTAGTCCTTCATGCCCTAAAGAAAGCGGGCCTGCGGGTGAATGCAAAAAAATCGAGAGTAGGATTCCACAAGGTGAAATATCTGGGGTATGTGTTGGGCCATGGGGTCATCGAACCCCAAATAGAGAAAGTCCGGGCCATTTCAGATACCCCGTTTCCCTCAAACCAAAAAGACATGAGAGCGTTTTTGGGACTCGTCGGATATTACAGGAGATTCATACCCTCGTTTTCAGAAATAGCCACCCCTCTCACTGATACCCTTAAGAAAGGGACAAGTACCCAGCTCTTTCATTCCCCCACGCCAGCCATGTGGAACGCGTTCTCCACCTTGAAAAGGGTGATAACCACCAACCCCGTGCTGGCCTCACCAGATTACACCCGACCCTTCATATTACACACTGACGCTTCCGACTGTGGAATAGGGGCGGTATTGTCTCAGACATCCGTGGAGGGAATAGAACACCCCATTCTCTACATAAGCAGGAAGTTGTTCCCCAGGGAGGTGAAGTACCCCACGATCGAGAAGGAATGCTTGGCGATAAAGTGGGCCGTTGATAAGCTTAGATACTACTTGGAGGGCCACCCATTCACCCTTTTCACGGATCATGCCCCGCTGCAGTGGATGAGCCAGACCATGTCCCACAATCCCCGGGTATTGCGGTGGTTCCTTACACTCCAACCCTTCTCGTTCACGGTACACCATCTGAAAGGCATAGAGAACAACAGTGCGGACTACCTATCAAGGCATCCTCTCCCCGAGCGGGAGAATCCAAGGGGGGTGGTGTGTCACGAGGAGCCCGGCCTAAGAGGGGGTGATGGCCTACCTATACTAACTGTCCGTGTGAATCCCCTCCTCTCCCCTCTTTGTCCCCAGCAACTCGAAGTACGAGCCAGAGAGGATAGCTCGCTGCATGCGAGCAGACCAGAGGACGCGTGTTTCTTTAATTGGGCTGAGCTGGACACGCACCCCGCCCACACGGATGACGAGGATAAAAGGAGGAGTCCCGAACCAGGAAGAGGTCAGCAACCGGGAGTGGAGAGAGCGGACGGAGCAGACGAAGAGTGGAGAGCGTGCGTAGAGGAAAGACGAGACCGAGAAGAAGACGAGAGACCAGAGACCGGGACGACGGAGCCTGGAGGCCTACGACCCCACGACTCGCCCCGCCACGTTTCCGGAGAAGCGTGGCACCTACAGGTACGGGACCGTATCTATGGTTGGGCGGGACGACGGAGGCTAAAGAAACCTTAGTAATCGCACTTCCCAGTTCCCATACCCTCACCTCACCGCCACTTGAGGGACCTAAAGAGCACTGTGTGTATTCCTCACTCCCGACCCTTCACCGTAGTTGTTCCCCAGCACACCTGCCTGACATCGGTGTTTCTTGTTTTCTTTTGGGGACGCCGACACCGGGGACCGGAGAAAGCCGCACCGGCCCGAAGAAGCCGACATCCTGGACGGGAGCCGATACCGAGCGAAGAGTCCTCACCAGCGACCAACCCTTAAGCAGGAAGCCGAAGTCCCCCTTCCCTATTATAGGCCCAGGACTCACAGGAAAAAGGTGTTACAACCAATAAACCCTACCGTAACTGCACACTCTGACTCCGTGCCTCCTTTGCACCCGCTACACTAATAAATTCACAGGACTGGTGTCGCACACAACAAAGCGGTGCATTTCTGAAAATTTCCCTATACTAACTTTCACTGGTTCTGTAAGGTACGTTTTAATCTGTCTGTTGGACACACCAACTACTTGGATCGTTTCATCCGAGAGAGGAAGATTCTTAATATCAGCTGATCTAACAGTTGATCGAGTAGCACCAGTATCCACTAGGAAAGTAATATTTTCATTATTAACCTTCCCATCTACAAATGGTCCTGTCTGGTCTACTTCTAGAGTTGCGCCAAGTACGCACTCTCCTTCCTCCCTTCGGCACCATCAATAGCTTTCTTCTGAGTCACTTTCATCGAATTGCAGCCAATACTGCGAAACAGCGCTAGCGCGTGGCAGCTTATTTACCTGTTCTACATTGTAGAATCCCGATTCACTACTATACTTCTGTGAGTTTCTGCTCTGTGGAAAAGGCGGTTTTGGCACCTGATTCCGTGGGGTAACAACTTGCTGCTGTTGCTGCAGTTGACCACTCACCTCATGCTGCACCTGTGGGTTCAATGATGGATTTTCATTGTTAGTACTTGGGGGAAATTTACACTCGGATTTCCAATGCCCTATCCTACCGCAATTATGACACGGAAATTTCTTTTTAGCTTCCTCAATATTCCCTTTATTTCGCCCAGGATAAAATTTCGGCTTTGACCCTGCTTGTTCAACTAATTGTGCTTTTTGTATCTCTGCTACTTTTACCTGTGCCCACATTGCCTTCTCTTTTAGTTTCCGCTGTTTTGCTTCAATTTCATCACTGAAATATTTAGCCTGTCTCAATACTTCGTCTATTTTCTTGTTTTGCCAATCTACCGTATGCTGTTTAATCATTTCACCAATTTCTGGACGTAAACCATATACAAATCTGTATACAAAATGACTCAAATCCTTTTCACTTAGATTCTCATCTCTGCTAAACTGCTTAAAAGCTAGTATTAGCCTCTCATAATATGCATGTACTGACTCTTTACTTTCTTGATGTGTTCGATCAATTTTTACCCAATCTGTCTCTTTAGGGGGCACTTTGTTTTTCAAAAATACCATAACCTGTTCATATTTCTTCATTACCTCTGGGGTCTGGAGCTCCTATTTTAGGATCCCTAGGCTATTCCTGGGTTGGCCAATTTATCATGAGCTTACACTCTGTCCATAAATCTGCTGGTACAATTATGTCAAATAGACTATTCAAATCAATCCATAGTACTTTAGACAATTTTAGAAATCTGTCTACCTGCCTGTACCACTCGACGGGCTTCTCGCGCAGTCGAGGGAAATCATTTGTAAAAGACAAAATATCCTGCCTCGTCCATGGGACATGTACATATCCTCCTCCTGGAATCTCTCTCATAGGGCATTCTGTCACTACCTTTTCCTTTTCTCTTGCAGGAAATGCTGAAAATGTCTTATCTGAGGCATCATCACGTTTTCTATACCACCTGCTTCTCCATTTATCCACATCTCCCCATTTTCTCAATAAAATGATTATGTCCTTAATCTGTCCTATTCGTCCTGTGGTGTTCATGTTTTCAATATCTTTTTCGGTGAAATCTACTCGATATGGTTTCTGTAAGGCTTTTACCTTTTCAATACCAATACCCATCTCATTTGCCACTTCTTTTAACCTTTCAGGTAGGGCTTTCGCTCTCCATGTCACACTTTTGCACAAAAATAGTAATTCTTCATCCTGATAAGTTTTCAATTTTTCTGTTGGGATAGTCCCTACTATTAATTCTTCCAATAACATTCGTAACTTGGCCACATCAATTGATTGGGATTCTTTGTCTTTTCTCTGCAAGCTTCTTAACCATTCACTTAACTCCTCTGTCGATGGTCCTACTGGCTTCTCTACATTTCCTTGTCCAAAATCTTTTTTTGTTTCTGACATTGTCTCTATCATTGTCATACGTCTCTCTACACAGTTCTGACCTACAACCGTGTTATTTGAAAAATTCGGTTCAACTATACTCATAGTCTGTCTCCATGGATTCTCTTTCTGACTCACTCTTGGTTGTTCAACCGGTTTATTACTTTTATAAGGGACTGTCAAACAATGCTCACTGTCTTTTTGTTTGTAAAAAATAGGCATTACTGGACCTATCGTTACTGGAACAGTTACCGCTTCTAGATTCTTAGTCAATTCTCTTATTTTCTCAGTTAATTCTAGGGTCGTTTTTGCTAATTCTGCAGAATTTTCTCCATCTATTTTCCCTTCAGACTTCTTTTCTACCTCTCTCTAATGGCATTGTTTTTACCCAAACTTTGGAACTCTGGTTCCGATTTTATAATTCGTACTGTTTCTTTCATTGGGGCACTTGGGGTTAATATTTCTGGTTCTGGTCGATACGGTGGTGGATTCTTATAGAACATATCATCAAGAACATCCTCCTCAGACTCATTCCCTCGCTATCCTCTCTCCTGCAGTTCTTACAGGGAACAAACCCTCAGTCATACTCGCATCCCGCCATATTCTCATTCGATCATTATGCGTTTCATGTCCATATGATCTGCCAAACAGGTACCTATATCCTCTACCATTTCTTTGTCTCTCTCATTCATGCATTTCGTCTTCCAATTCCGTCAAAGCCTCAAACTGTGTCGGTCTAGGTCTTGGTTCTAAATTCATCATTTTCTCTCTCAAATTTCTCAAAACAGCCAAATTAAATGAACCATGTTCTGGAAAAGCTAATACTCCGTCCTCTTTTGTGTATTCCACCCAATTGTCTAACCAAATACAAGTATGATACCCATATTTCGCAATCATAAAGGATGCGGGGGTTTTCGGTGGAGGAAGTAACTGTCCTTCCCTAGTTTTGACCGGTTTGTCCTTCTTAAACCACTTCTTGATTCTTCCGAACCATGACTTTTTCTCCTTTTCTGGTGGATCGTAATACATTTTCTTGTCTTTCGTGTATCACTAATCTCTCTTTACAACTGTACTGTTATTCTATCCAATCACAGCGCGACTCACACTAATGCACCAATTCAGAGCGTCTACGTCACTGTCACAATCCTCAAATCCCAGCGCGACTCACACTAACGCACCAATAAGGAGCGTCTACGTCACCCTGTATTTCTCCACTCCTAGCGCGGCGTACATTAACGCACCAATCCGGAGCGTTTCACAGTTCTGACCAACTGTCCAATCCCAGCGCGGTCGTTCTGACGTCAGCAGCCGCTGCGGCAGCTCTTGCTCCTGTCTACCCCTCCTTTACAAATCTGCTCAGTAAGTTTTTGTTTCAATTTCTACACTTCTGTTAGTAACAACATAGAAACGTCTCCATTGTCCGCTTCGCTAACTAAAGAACAGCAAAAGACCTTTCTCACGAGAATTCCGTCTTTCCCGAGAGCAGCGCTTACCTCTGCCCTACTACGGAATCGTTACTTCCGTTGATAAAGTAGCACATCCCTCTACTTCACCCTTCTAACAAGCATTAGCTAATTGTTTCTCTAGTATTTAAGACACATAGTTGGAGACCCAATGCTCCTGAGAAATAAACCCAGAGTTTCACAATTAACCCGAATGCCTTTACATTCATGCACGTTCACACAAGAAAAATGTTGTACATTCACACAGAATCCTGTCTTTCCCGAGAACAGCGAACAGTCTGTCCTACTACAGAATTATGACATACGTTAACAAAGCAGCGCTTCCCTCTACTTTGTCCTTTTAGCAAGCTCAGAGAATACCTATTACCTTTCCAGTGATAAGCGTTATCGGAATGCCAGTTGGATCCCTGATACCTAAGACCAGAACTTCACAGGTAACCTTCGTTATCATGCACTCTTCTCTCACACTATAAATGTCTCTAATGGCAACACACGACGATGCTACCGAATCGAGCCCAGACAATGCGTCATGCAACTTCAATCGTTACACGTTTTCTCCTGTGTACCTACAGGATAACAACAATTCCGTCTTTCCCGAGAACAGCGCTTACCCCTGCTCTACTACGGAACCGTTACAAACTTCCGACTTCCTACATCCCAGAAGCTGTGCAAACAACATAAAACTCAACACGACTCACGATAGAGTGTTAGTACATAAACCAATATCAATAACCAATAATCAATAAGCTATTTATAAGCAATAATCACCAAACCAAAACAATAAAAACCATCGTCTTGCTACCAGAAAAACTGCTGCCGCGTGGAATACAAATCCCTCCTTCCGTCACAGACCAAAGATCTCACAAACACACACTAACCATACATTCGCTGGCGGGGGCCCATAACACCAACATTCAATCACCATCAATCTGTGTTTCTCGGGAGGCGATAATCTTCCAAACAGAATAGGGCAGCTGTGGACTATTTGTTGTTAAAACACAACCACGGTTGCGAGGACTTTGGTGGACTCTGATCATTCTACATCTATCCATGCGCATATTAATGCTTTAAAAGATTTAGTGAAAGGGGTTACCCAAAACGTTGATCAAGGATGGTGGGATTGGTTGTTTGGGTGGTTACCTAATTTTGGACAGCATCTTTATATCTTGGGTGTTATTGTAGTGATGATTTGCATTTCTATCTCACTATGTTGTTGTATTCAATGCATTCCTAATCTTCTCTCCCTTCTTCGTCCCAGATCCATGGTATTTAGGCCAATGGGGTATGATGGGGGAATCGAGGGTCAAGGGGTGGAATGTACTGCATTTGTCATTTTCACGTGCTAAACTGCATGTTGACCTCGATTCCATGTGATGCTCTGATCCTCCATTTTGTTGCACTGCATTTCCATTTTGTGCTGCTTTGACCTGTAGTTACACTTCAGCAGTAACACAAACATGTTTTTCACGTAAACCAGTACGAGCTGGTGCAAGACATACCTCGTGAGGTTATTTTGTACCTTGAGCTTGTTTTTGTGCATTCTATGCTTATCCCTAGGACAGAGGGAGGATGCGCTGTGCAAGGCTCTCCAAGGCCGGAGACAGGGAAAGGAATGTCTTTTGCCTACGCGCACCCAAGCAGAATCTGGCCAGCTGTAACGCCCTGAACGTCTCAGGATCGTTTAACAGACACGACAATGAGGACGCAACCACTTGTGAAGGGTTAGTTCTTTTAATGAAGGCAAATAAAATACAAAGAACAAACAAAAGTTATAGTCACTGGAATCCTCCAGGCTAAGTACGTTACCAGCCCACAGCACGGATGGTCCTAACCGTCCTCTGCATATACGCCGATCCCGGCGTATGCCAACAGAGGGCAGAAATGAAATGGCCGACAATGCCAATCGGTAGGCTGTGAGGAGCACGAAGAGTGTTGGGGAGAATCGAGGAGTCAGGGAAACACCCAGCCGGGGTCTCTACCTGAAGGGAGCAACCGCTCAACCTCTTCCTCAGACTGCACCGGGACGCGGAGTCACCTCCTGGTGATGCGTCACCGATACCCCAATCACAAGCAAGAAGACTGAACCGAGAGCAGCCGCTCGATCGATCCTGTGGACTTCCGAGTCTGTAACGCGGCAAACACCTCCTGGTGTGCGTTACAGCTGGCAGTCCCTGTGTCTCTGGTCGGGCTGGGAGTTACGACTCCAACCAGCAAAAGCGCCACTGCGCTTGGACTCAGCCGAGTCAAAAAGCGAAGCTCAATGGTTGACCGGTAGAGCTTCCGGGTCCTTCACAGGTGACGATGGGGCAAGACACGGCCCAGGGAGTAACGACTCGACCTACCTCCGTTCTTGCCTTACTGGAGCACCACTCCGGAACACTGCTCTTCACGAAGCAGGTACGTCGGTGTAAACACAATATCCGACAGCCTTGTACCTCCCGGTTCCTCCCTTTATAGGGCGTGTTTTCCTTGAGTTATGTAACAGCTCTCCTGTTTACATAAGGGCGTGTTTCCCTTGAGTTATGTAACAGCTCTCCTGTTTACATAAGGGCGTGTTTCCCTTGAGTTATGTAACAGCTCTCCTGTTTACATAAGGGCGTGTTTCCCTTGAGTTATGTAACAGCTCTCCTGTTTACATAAGGGCGTGTTTCCCTTGAGTTATGTAACAGCTCTCCTGTTTACATAAGGGCGTGTTTCCCTTGTATGACAGGAATTCTTGACACAGCTCCCCATTAGCCTTCGGGATGAAGAAGAGTGGCGAGGCGGCCGGAGACTTGGACGGGCGGATGAATCCTAGCTTGAGGAGTTTATCCAGGTACCCCCGGAGATGCACGTTTTCAGGCTCCGTCAGGGCATACAGCCTGCCGCTGGGAACGCTGGCCCCTGGCACCAGGTCGATCTGGCAGTCAAACTGTCTATGTGGTGGTAGCACTTCCGCCTTCACCTCATCAAATACATCCTCAAAACTGTGATAAGCCTGGGGGAGAGCCACATCTTTTTCTGCCGCTGTAGCCACCGTCTGACTCCCGCTCTCATCTGCGTCAAGGGATTCCGTTCTTATTCCACAATGCAGGATGCAATACGGTGACGTCATTTCGATGCGATGTGTTGGCCAATCCACAAAGGGGTTGTGTTTCTGTAGCCACGGCAATCCCAATATGACGCCATATTGGGGCGCTCGGATGATGTTAAAATCGATTTGTTCCAAATGGTTCCTCCCATATCTCATCGGAAGGACCCCCGTGTGCTGTCCGATGGGCCCCGTCACCAATCGCCTTCCGTCTACCGCATAGACGTCTTCGGGTACTGCTTTGGGAAGAAGCACTAGCCCTAGCCTGCATGCCTCGTTGTGGTCCATAAACATGCCAGTGGCCCCTGAATCCACCATGGCCACAACGGGTATCCACTGGTCATGCACTCCCACGTGCACCGTGATAAACAGGTGTCGTTGTCCCTTAGTGACCGAGTTGGAAAGTGAAGGGATGGATGAGTGACTCCGAGATGCCCCTTCTCTGGTCTTGGAGTCCTCTAGTTTTCCGCCGGTATGTCCACCACGGCTGTTACCGACCGGTTGGCCCGATAACGTGACGTCTTCGGTTTGGCAGGGCATTCACGTACGTAGTGGCCTTTTTTGCCACAATATAGGCACAATCCTTGTTTACGGCGTGACTCTTTCTCCGTGGCTGTGAGGCTCGCTCGTATTGCGCTGATGTCCATGGGTTCTCCCTTGGATGCGGTGGAAGTTTCAGGACTTCCCACCGTCACATAGGATGGAAGGGATTTTCCTTTTCTCCCATGATCCCCCTTTCTTTCACTTAGCCTATGTTCCAGCCGTAATACCAGGTTGATAAGGCCCTCACATGTCTTGGGTTGAGGGTCAATATGAGCCACAGCGTCCTTGAGCTCATCGCACAGCCCTTGATGGAAGAGCGCCGTCTGTTTAGCAACAGGCCACTTGGTTTCCGCAACCAGCCTTCGGAACGCGTTGAGATACTGCACCAGGTCGTTGGATCCCTGTCTCAACTCAAGCATTTCACGGTCCGCCGTGTACGAGTCAGCCCTTCTGTCGAATACCTTCAGGAATTCCTCGCGAAAAGCACCCCAATCACATAAGAGGGGGTCGTCCCTGCTCACCAGAGGTACGGCCCATTGTGCCGCGTTTCCAGCCAAATAGGATATAAGGAAAGCCACACGAGCTTGACTCGTGGGGAACGCCTTTGGTTTGCACGATAAATGTAGCGCCACTTGTGTGAGGAATACCTGCACTGTGTTCGGATCCCCACTGTACCTCTCTGGTGTTGCCAAGGGGATAGCTACCGGCATTTCCACTACTACCGCAGGGGTCTGGTTCGTGAGGGAGGTGCTGGGCGTGAGCGGGTCCAATTGGATAGCATCCAGTCTGGCTTTTACATCGGCTGTTTCTTGCCTAGAGGCAGCCACTTCAACTTGCATGGCCGCTAAAGCAGCCAGCACATCATCAAGTGTTGCCATGTCTGTTATCGACCGGGAGACAGTTAGTGTTATTAAGGTCGGATATTTTGTAACGCCCTGAACGTCTCAGGATCGTTTAACAGACACGACAATGAGGACGCAACCACTTGTGAAGGGTTAGTTCTTTTAATGAAGGCAAATAAAATACAAAGAACAAACAAAAGTTATAGTCACTGGAATCCTCCAGGATAAGTACGTTACCAGCCCACAGCACGGATGGTCCTAACCGTCCTCTGCATATACGCCGATCCCGGCGTATGCCAACAGAGGGCAGAAATGAAATGGCCGACAATGCCAATCGGTAGGCTGTGAGGGGCACGAAGAGTGTTGGGGAGAATCGAGGAGTCAGGGAAACACCCAGCCGGGGTCTCTACCTGAAGGGAGCAGCCGCTCAACCTCTTCCTCAGACTGCACCGGGACGCGGAGTCACCTCCTGGTGATGTGTCACCGATACCCCAATCACAAGCAAGAAGACTGAACCGAGAGCAGCCGCTCGATCGATCCTGTGGACTTCCGAGTCTGTAACGCGGCAAACACCTCCTGGTGTGCGTTACAGCTGGCAGTCCCTGTGTCTCTGGTCGGGCTGGGAGTTACGACTCCAACCAGCAAAAGCGCCACTGCGCTTGGACTCAGCCGAGTCAAAAAGCGAAGCTCAATGGTTGACCGGTAGAGCTTCCGGGTCCTTCACAGGTGACGATGGGGCAAGACACGGCCCAGGGAGTAACGACTCAACCTACCTCCGTTCTTGCCTTACTGGAGCACCACTCCGGAACACTGCTCTTCACGAAGCAGGTACGTCGGTGTAAACACAATATCCGACAGCCTTGTACCTCCCGGTTCCTCCCTTTATAGGGAGTGTTTTCCTTGAGTTATGTAACAGCTCTCCTGTTTGCATAAGGGCGTGTTTTCCTTGAGTTATGTAACAGCTCTCCTGTTCACAAAAGGGCGTGTTTCCCTTGAGTTATGTAACAGCTCTCCTGTTTACATAAGGGCGTGTTTCCCTTGAGTTATGTAACAGCTCTCCTGTTTACATAAGGGCGTGTTTCCCTTGAGTTATGTAACAGCTCTCCTGTTTACATAACCTCTCAACCGCTAAGCATCCTGGGAGATGTAGTCCGTTTTCGCTGGTTACCGTTTTCCTCCCCTCGTATGACAGGAATTCTTGACACCAGGTCTGTATGGGTGGATCTGACGCAGAGATGCGGCCAGCACCCATGATGGATAGATGGGCGAGAACGCCTGCTAGAGGGTTCTCGAACGTGTTGATTTAACTATAAAAAGCGGTGTCTGTGGAGTGGAGCTCAGGAACTCAGTCTTGGAGTGGACGCACTCGCGGGACGACTTTGGTGCCTGGAGAGATTACTTCCTGTGCCCCAGTCTCTACAGGGTTCCTGACTTGGTGTTTTCGGTGCTTGGCCAGGGACGTTGAAGACTCCGGTGCAGACGCATCTGGTGAGGTGCTTTGTACATTACCTGTTTATATATCTATATTCAAGATCTCATATTTGTATATATATATAGTGTGGTGTATTCATTGTTTCACTTGGAGCCTAAGAACTTACTAGCTTCAGTGACTTGTTGCCCTTATCTACGATACTAATAAAGCTCATTTTACCTCCAGAGGAGTGTTGGAGTTTCTGTGTAAGTAAGTGGTGTGCGTAAGTTTAGATTACGCAAGTGGGCAAGGCAATACACCAATCAATAAGAATAAATCTTTGTCGTCGTAAAGCTTTAAGTGATTTGATCAATTAAAGCCAGCCCCAATCAACCTTTACATTTGCAGATTACCCTTTACATTTGCAAATTAATTTGTTGCGCACATTTGCTTTTTTTTAGGCACCCCGGCAGGAAGGCTCATTTGTTTAGCTGTCTGCCTTGTTTTAGTTTCACAGCACAGGAGGCTCATTGAATGACATTTCAGCTGAAGCATTTAAACAATACCGTCCCAGGAAGGTTGCCTTTTTACAAAAATTAGAGGAATGGTTTTTCATAAATCTAACCAGTATTGGCACGTCATGCCCCCGCCCTCGATCCCACCCATTTCGACCTCTGGTCACCATACATACCAATAGTCCTGATTCAGGTAGATTGTATCTGCTGCAGTATAAGTCAGTGGGAAAAATACATTCTTCTGACTATTTTAAAACAATCTTCCACTTGCCTACTCTACAATGTTGGCGTGTATGCTAAACAGAGCACTTGTGTCGGACTGCCTGCTGGCAGTTTTACTATCAAAGATGAGTGTAGCATGCCAGAAGTCATGTATTAAAACAATACAAAAAAACACAACCTCATGGTAGAATTGTTGTTTATTCTGTGCTTTAAATTAACACAATAGTAACATGTAAAAAATCTTTGTCAAAGGCTAGCGTGCTTTAAATAAAGGGCTTCCAGTATGCTCAAAAAGATAAAATAATGTAATTTTGGGGTTAAAACAATTTTGGAGTCTCATGCTTAAAGTGATTTTTCCATGGATGAAACTACTTCCTGAAATCTCACTCGCCAAGTTGCTGGAAAAGCTTGAGATATATTCTCACACACACAGACAGAAAGACATTATGTTATGTTGATTCCATGTATAGCATTGTATGCTGCATTAAGACCACCTCAAAGTGCAAGATGTGACAAGAGAAGAAAACGAGATAATAATTGCAGAAATGATTAAGAAGTCTTGTGAATTGCTTGTTTTTAACCAAAAATGAAACCTAGTCAGTAGCTAACTGTATAATCCTGTGTCCTCCCCATTCCCTGTATGTACGATCTCATGTCTGGAATGCAAAGAGAGACTGATGAATTATAATGCTGGTGTGTGTGAAGCTGAAGCTGGGGGCCGTAGGGTAGAGAATGGAGTCCTAAGAGGATCTTCCTGCTGACTGTAACCTGAGGGCCTAGCATAGAATAAATAACTTTTCTCCTTCCTGAGTGGCTCCAGACTCAAAGTAATGCTGGCACAGCAAGAGCGCACTGGACCCCAATGCAAGCAAGGCAGGATAGTAAAACAGCCATACTTGGGTTTTAGTTAATCCTTCATATCCCTGGGCCCTGGTGCCACCACACCTGCAGCCCTAATGATACCTGTCTCCTCTGCCCACTTCACTGCATCATCGCTTCTAGGCCAGAGGCTAAAGCAGGGTGCCTGCCCCTTAGTTTGCACATATCGCTTCCCTATTGCTTGGGTTCTGCTCAACAAGATTGACCTGGGCCCCAATGCTAGCAAGGAAAATGGGCCCAACTCATTGGTTGGTAGTAAGAGAGCCATAATTGAGGTGCAGTGCAGTGGTCACTCATTCCCGTGGACCCAGTGCTAGTGCATCTTCTGCATTAATGGTAGAGATGGTCCTTTAAAATGAGCCCCCATATGTACCCCCTTTCATGGGATCTCTCTCACAGGAAGCTCTACTGTCATTTGTAAACAGAAAAATGCTCCCTAGATAGCAACCCCTCCTCTGGGCCATCTCTTTGACGCTATTCACGGATCTTGCTTCCTTCCACTGTCTCTTGGGCCATCACTCTGAGGCCTCAAGGGCCCAGACTATCTGGGCTCTGCATCTGAATGTGACTTTGCTGGTCTCTTCCTTACCACCTTCATCCTGTGCACCTTTCTTTGTCACTTCTAAAAATGTGTACTAGATATAGTAAGATTACTAATTACTATAATACACATTTTGCAAAACACTTGTTTTATTGAAACACTAAAACATTTTCATATATATTTTGAAAGCCCTTGTTTTACCTTAACTACTGAATTATTTAGCAACAACCTATCTTATACTGTGTGTAAAACAATTCTAAAATTGCTTACATATTCACAATGCTTTCTGTCACAGGTTGGGACTGCGTAGCTCCATACATTCACAAGTCACAATTCCCCAGTGCGCCAACCAACATTCAACTCAATGGCTTTCTGGTGACACACAGACAACTGCAGGGGCTGCATTAACCAACTGAGATTTCATAATGGAAATGAGTGCATTTGCCTCCAATTAGTTTAATTTGCATTTATTTTTCTTTTAAGGTGTGTGTGTTATTTTTTTGCAGGTACCTGAAGGTAAAATAAAACAATAACATAGTTACAGAATATTTTGTTCTTTTGAGTCACATCTTTGGCCTTGCCCACACACTCATGGATCCCTCCCCAGGCGCTCAGGATCACACTTCCCATACTTTTGTATGTACTTCAACCATAGCATGAAAACGTGCAAAATAAAGCAGGTCGCGCTTCCAGATCATCCTCATTTACAAGTACTTTCTCAGGCATTTGCACCCCCTAAGAATACAGTGATTGATCCCCCAGGGTGGGCACTCCCAATAGTTTGAAGCCCTCTGTCCTACAGGCATGATATTCCAGAGAGACTAATGCAAGGCCCCGTTGAAAGACACAGTAGAGAAACCAGTGTGTGGATCCCCTGAGGTGAATGAACCCACAGCTCGTTCTATTTGGCATGTGCTTGACAATAGTAGTGTTGAGCATTGGCGACGCGAAATCCTATTCCTTCTGTGTTCTCTGAAGACAGGCTCCAACACAAGACCCAGCCACCTCCCCTAACCAATCCTGGCACTGCTCTCACTAGCATGAGAGCAGCGCCAGGATTGGAGGGTGCAGCCTCACTCAGTGCTCCCAAGAGCAGCACTGGAGGCCTGTGCTTTCTCTAACAGAAGTTTAAAAAGCACATGTTTGGCTAGCCATTGCAAGATGGCTAGTCAAAGAGACATGAGCATTTTAAAATGCACAGCTACCTGCTGCCTCTCGGCAGCACTGGCCCCGCCCCGTCCTGTCACTCAGTTCTGGACAGGTCGGTTGCTGAAAAATAAAATGGTAATAAATAAAATTAATGACCATTTAATTTTTCAGCTCTGGCCTGGGGCTTTTCTTTGTGGGACGGTGCTCCTCCGCTCAAACGGAGGAGCCGCCCCTGCACCTTGTGCAGTATGGGAGGGGCTGTCAGTGTTGAAGGAATAACGCAATCACTGCAGAGATCCTGCAGGGTGGGGTTAGTGCTTAATTTGTAAAAGAATGAGTGCTGGTGCCCAAAGTTCTGCTCCCATGATGCAATAAAAAAAATTGTCGCGGTGAATACCAAGGCACGTAGTCTTGAATTCACCTCAGGCCTCTATAATCCACTACCAGATACTGCTGCCCATTTATCTCACTCTTGCCGATCCCTGCTTTCTCGCTTTGTGCCTTTTTTTCCTGTGTTTCTCTTCTCTCCCATGTGTGCGTTTTTCCTTCTCTTTCTTGCAGTCAATCCCTGATGAGGAAAAATAAGTGCCGG
This sequence comes from Triturus cristatus, assembly GCF_964204655.1. Classification (NCBI taxonomy): domain Eukaryota; kingdom Metazoa; phylum Chordata; class Amphibia; order Caudata; family Salamandridae; genus Triturus; species Triturus cristatus. The sequence continues at coordinate 1,120,735,080 of NC_140585.1, read as the reverse complement.
TCCCAAAAATGAGTGCCGGTGACCCCATCGGCAATCACTGACTCAAATTAAGCACCGGGGATGACTGGAGCAAATACGGTGTTCATATCTCCGATGCGTCCTATGCAGTTGGCAGCTTGGCTTCTGTGAGGGTGTGGAAGAGCCCTGGCCAGGTGTGGGAAACAGTGCACTGCTCCTGGAAGAAAGTGTGGTGTACCGGCCTCTGCAGAATTTGTTGTCTACTGATGAGCATGTGACAATAGAATGAAAACTAGGCAATACATGTGCAAATGAAGAAGAAGTCTTGTGAAATAATTGATTTTCATCAAAACTGGGTCATAGTCAACTGACCATACTCATCTGGAAATCAAAGAATATGGGGGGAAGGAGATTGAATTTAGGGGAGGCGTACACAGTGTGAGGAATTGAGGCCTGGTGGAATCGTGAGACTGTTAGAGAGAGATGCCAGGACACACCAGTGAAAGCCAGGTATACATATACACAAACCAACACACAGAAGCCAACACACAGTTAACATATAGGTAAACAGACTGTCCCACAAAACACAGACATGCTCAGACAGCACTCAAGCAGTCAAATGTAAAGTGACAGGGGGAAACAGGCAGAAATAATAGGGATGTATAGATGCATATTTTATTTCCGCTTAATATTAAGACCCTATCTTGATTAAATCAAATCTGAGTTAGCCAAAATATTGATGTCAACTCCTAATAAATCCTTGTTCTCTATTTACAGAAGTAACCTTTAATGAACTGTATGTGCCAGCGACCTGAACAGTTGCTGCTGAAACTTGCCTTGGTCTTCAGGTTGTGAGTCAGAAACCCAGAAAAGACAACTTAGTCCTCCATTCTACCAAGGAGTAAATGTAGTACTTTAAATTGGGTATAGGAAAACATGTTATTTCCAGTGCTCAAAAACATCATACATGTAGTAAGAATGGCTATATAACACGTTATGATTATCCAGTCTCCTTGTCCATTCATTCACTGCCCTTAATAACAATGCAGTATTCTCTGCATGATCATTTTACCCTTTACCTCTGTGTTATAATCATACACATGTAGCACTGCAATGTAATAACTTCACTTGTGTCCTATTAACATATGACACTCGTAGATTTATAAAATAGCTCCATCTACATTGTGTATCTAGTCATGGACTTTCCCTTTACAAATCCTTTCTATTAAACGAGTTGGTTAATTAAAGCAAATGAATACAACGACTTCAAGAATGCACTAGTTTGTTAATTGTAAACCCAGAACCAAAAACATGGTGCTGAGCTTGCATAGAGCAAAGTAGCTAAAAATGGACATATTGTGAAATGTGCAAAGCATTTATTTGTTTATTTTTATTTATGTTAAGGAACTCCGAAGAGGTCCACATAAAATCTCAAAATTTCATATGCACAAGTGAGATAAAGTTACAAATGTATACACATAAGAATGCAATTCACCCCTCTAAAATATCCAGCAATCGTAAGAAATTTCCTAGGTTCTAAAACTATTGTTTAAAACAGTTTCCCCTTAAACAGCAGCATATTATACCTAAAAGTACATAAAGTGCGCTTTGTGCCATCAGTGCAAAATATACAACGCTTATGTTTACATAATGAAAAACAAACTATCCCGTCAATTGATCAATCAATAGTAAAAAATATCGAAGGTTTTAAGGCTTTCTTTAAAACAAATTTCCCTAAGCAGCAGAATATTATACCAAAAGTAAATAAGTGTCTTTTGTGTCGTAAATGCAGAATGTGCAAAACTTATCAGGCAATTTCTTTTATATACAAAAAAGTAACGACAACAAAATTCAAATGTTTCAGTACATAAAGGACAAAATGCCCACTTTAAAAAACATTAACAGCATTATTAGCATACTAACTAATACGCCATTAATATAATTTGAGAAAACTCTTAAAAAAGTAAAGAATTCTATTACTGAATATTTAATTCAGAGGTACATAAAGTGACCAAAACACAGCTGAGGCACATAAAGTGACTGTAACACAGCTGAGGCTGACGAAATGGAGAATTGCAAACATATCGGCCTAAACCAATTCCGCCAGCATAATAGAAGAGCAGGGCAAACAAATAAGATGTGGTTGAGATATTCAAGGCCATTTTGGCACAGATTACAAACTGCTGATGACCCATACCATTTAGCCAGAAGGGGATTTAATGCCATGCCTCAAAAGTATCCAGAAAGGTTGCGCTCCATGTGGCAGATTCCAAGAAATATATGTCTGAGCTTTATTTATTAAGCAGGAATCAATAGCCGGATGGTGAACCCTCTTTAAAAAAAATATAGGCCTCCCTATCCATATGAAAACTCAAAGCCCAAGTGGCTTGTTTTAGGCTAGCTTTCAATTGCTGCTTAGTCAAATTGAAAATCAGTGAAAGCTCTAATTGCAGCAACACTGCTGCTGCCACAAAAATTCTATAATTTAGAGAGTTTTCTTTTAGACCATCTAAAATGTATTTTCTTAACCAGAACCTTAGTGATCCATGATCACTCTTTGCTAGGCACACAACCCAGAGCACCACCCCTGCAAGACCCTGCGCAAAATCACTTTTCAGTCCAAATTCTAACCTTAAAGCTGCAACTGAGAGAGATGGATTAACTGAGACCAAGCTTCTAAGGACCCGACCTTACGTTCTATTTAAAAAAAAAACTCAGAACATAATTTCTATGCCATACAATAAATAGACAGGAATCTTAGCAAAACAGACCTCCAATAAAGGTGCAAAAAAGCCTTCTTCCAGAGGCCCTATAAAGAGAGTCCAAACATTTAGCCTGGGAGATGGTTTTAGTCATATTATTTTCCATATGGACTTGTCATTTAAATTCCCCCACACTATCTTTCCCAGGGAGGAATTTGATTTTACAATTTTACAATTTTGACCACCCAAACACCATACAAAATTTCCATATTTCCATATTTCAGCTTTTTCCTTCCATGGACACATAACTTTGCTTTTAGATACATTAATCTTCAGATGATGTGCATCAGTGAATTCTAGTAGTGCCTGCAGACAGCTATTTAAAATTAACATGTCGTCTGCATACACTAAGCACACAACCAGGTTTTCCCAGACTATCAGAGCAATACCCTCACTCTGAGCCAAATGAACAGGGAGGTCAAAAATATATAGGGAAAAAAGGAGCGGGGCAATCAAACACCCTTGTTTTAACCCATTTGGAGTGGGAATTGCTTGTGATTAACCCCTATCCCCCCCAGCACAACTCTACACCAGCTGTCAATATTGATGGCACAAACTAATTCTGAAAGGGTACCCGGCATACCTAGACTAAAAAGCTTTCTCCACAGCAAAAGACGATCTACCTTGTCAAATGCTGTGGAGAAGTCTATAAAAGCCTTATATACCATTCCCCCTCTAACTTTAACATATTTTCCATTTATTACCTGAAGGGCAGTCATATTGTCAGTCGTTCCATGCTTACTCCTAAATCCATTTTGCTCCATTGGGATAATTTCATGATCTTCCGCCCACTGATTAATCTGGGTCAACAGGCATTTAGCAAAGACTCTACCCACCGCATCGAGAAGAGCAATCTGACCGTAATTTTCTGATAGGTTGCAGTCTCCCTTCTTAAAGAGTGGAACTATGACACTCCCCTTCAAAGAGTGGGGGACGACTATTTTTTGTCTCAAAGCAACTTTTAAATACCGGGCAAAGAATTTACTCCAGAGACATCCATTTTGTTTTATAATGGCAATTTGAATTTCATGAGGGCCCATTTATGCAGAAGAGTGCATTCTCCTAATTACTAGTTCTATCTATACAGGGTAGACTCTGCCTTTACTCTTCATTTCTTTGCGGCTCCCTCATCAGCCGCATAGAGGCCTTGGATGAAATTAACCCATCTCAAATCTTCAATAGCAAAAGGGAATGATCTGGCTCTTGTTCCACAACCGTCCGTGACGAGTGCCCATAAAATCCTTCTTTGGCCTTTTAATATTGCATCTCTAAGTTTTATCCAAAACCTATCCCGCCTCTTCTTTTAAATGAGTCTTCAACCGACTCTTCCTCCTTTTTAGTAACAGCACCTTAATATATCTTTCAGGAACATAATCTAAATATTGCTCCCTAACTAGAACATCTATCTCTCGGTTTAATAGGAGGAGGGGATGGGGAATCCCCTTCGATCCCTTCACTGGATTCACTTATTTAACTGCTTTAACTAGCTGCTGCATGAAAGAATTAAAGCTTTCTATTTCTTTCCCAATCCAACTAGACAACTTAATGAGGAGGGCCTCTAAAGTGCCTCTAAGGTCTGTGGTTGCCCTATAATCCCAATGAGTTCTCCCTGTTTTCCTATTAAACCTAGCAATTTGCCCCTCAAACCTCCAAGAACTAGTAGAGTATGTATTAAAATTTACAGACAGTGAAGTGATTATGGTCACTAAGAAGGTAGTCAGTGACCTTTAAATCACTCAATAAAAAGATGAAGGCACATCCCACCACATAATCCAATATTGATGCCCCCCCGTAGTGGTAAATGTACTGATGTAATTGTATTCTTTGTGAGTCATACAACGTGCGGGCAGCGTGCGATGTATCACTCGCATTATATTGTACTCGCGCATCGGATTGATGCTTTGTTTGTACTTTTGTTTATGTTCGAAATATATGGCTCACACATGGGGCATCCGTTGTTGGAGACTCGGGCGTTACTTCTGAGTTGCCGTTCGAGTCTCTATTGAAGGGGATGTTCCGTGTGCTGGGTGGAGTTGTTCTTCAATAAACCTACTTCTTCAATCTATTTCGTTTCTCCTGGATATCTTACCACACCCCCCAGTGCTTTATGTGTATATGCTGCTGGGGTATCAGAGGGTAACCTCCCATCCACTATAAGACCGTCAACTTTTTTCAGCTGAGCCGCCAAAACGTTTCCTCTCTTATTAGATCTTATTTTAGGAGGATAAAGTGCAAGGCAAATCTGCATAGCTTCATAATTTTCTATCCCCTGCAGTTGGTAAAAAAATTAGATATTTTGCAATTCAAGTCCCCGACCATAATTATATGTGGGGTAAAGTAATTGTCAGACACTTTCTTAATATAGGAAAATACGTCACTTAGGAGTGAATCATAAAAGGCCTCTGGGGAATATAAGCATTTATCAACAAATGTTGAGGAATTCTCTGATTTCCACCAAGATTAAACAGGCTTATTGCCATATATAGGTTACTTGGATCTTTGTAGCATTCTGTTGTAATGGGTAAATAAAGTCCATGTAGCTGTGGAGTAGGTTTGTAGAAGATGAATTTACTATACTTAGTCACAAGGTAAGTTCCAGGTAAGTAAGTAGATGATAGTGGATAGACCCACCAGGAGCAGCCTCCCTGCTGCTCAGCCTGCACACTCCAACTGACACTCAGCACATCGCCAGGCACCTGTGCATTCTGTGACGTCACCAAGCATTCAGCATTCCACTCATCACCAAGCACTTCAGCACTCACCCTGGTTGAGCAGTAGGGAAGGTGAGCTAAGGAAAAGGTATGGCAACATGTAAGTCACAACATATCTCCTTTCCTTAGGGAAGCTATTGACAAAATAATGTGAAAACCAAAGGCTTGCATATTCACCAAAATGAAGACAATAGGAGATAAAATGACATTGCTAAATCATTAAATACATTAAATTCACAAATAATTGATTGAACATTCCTAAAGCATAAATGCATTAAAATCACGAAAATAATTGATAGAATATTCCTAAAGCAAACAATACTTCCTAAAGCAATCAACACTTTCTAAAGCAATAAATACATTAAAGTCTGACCTATCCCCTTTCCTTAGGGAACATACAGATACAAGCATACCGTGACCAGAAAGGACATAGAGTCACATGCAACACACATTATACCTCTGACCCAACAAGAATCTCAGGCAATACACTTCACACTGTAACAGAATACACAAACCTGCAACACATCTCTCAGGCAGTCCAACTCAGCACTGGGGTACATCCAAGCCCACGACTCAGTACTAGGGTACTCATCCTACACACCGTACTAAGGTAAACAACCGTACAACTTAGCACTGGGGTACGTCCAACCCCACAACTCAGTCCTAGGGTACGTCCAACCCTCCAACTCGGTACTAGGGTACTCACAACCCTACAACTCTGTACTAGGGCACACACAACCCTACAACTTGGCACTAGGGTACTCCCAAACTTACAACTCTACACTAGGGTAAACACAACCCTACAACTAAATACCAGAATATGACACATCACCACACACAATTATTAAACACACAAGACTGCAAAACAGAGTACAAGACTCTATAATCATTGAGAAAGAGTAAATTCAAACTTGCATTTAACATAAACGTAAGCAGGCAAAACAGAGAAGGATACTCTCCATACACCACCACATAGGGTAAACAATGAACATCCACACCAAATAATCAGATCAGCACACATCAACATAAACTAGAACTGCTTATAGCATGAAATAAGCATTGCAGCATAACAACCAGAGAAATAAAAATAAACTTAATAGAACATCATAAAAAATCAACATTACAATTTCCCCTGGTGAGGGATCCCTCATCTGACATTCTTCTAATATCGCCGGCAACAGGAGAGACATTATAGCATGGCAACTAAAATGAGCATAAATGAAATTTCCCCTCAGTATTACATACAGACACGAAATGAACAGCGAAACACTTTTGTAATAGTTTTCCTTGTAGTGCACACAGCTTCAAAACCACATGGCCTGGAATGCCAAAAATGGTATGACCTCACCGGTACCCACACATGGCTAACCAAAACTGAAGGCAAGTGAATCAGTTAAGATATTCGCGTGCACTGCTGGGATATCCTTAAAAGCATTGCGACACAAGGAATCCTGCTGTGCTCCGCACCGGTCATCGTTGAATGCTTAAGCCACACGTCGCGTCACATGATGTTTGAACAGCATTGCAAATGCATACAGAAACCAAAGAAACCTCCTAAAAACCTCCTGAGCATGCATGTCGGTCAGCGCGCTAGTCATTTACTTGCAAACACTTGGAATATGCAGCCTCCACTGTGACTTCACGGAGTCACGTACCAGCATTCAGGATGGAACCTGTGAGAACGTGGCCTGGTAAACGCTGTCCACTAATTAAAGTGGGCACCCTGTACCAGTCCACACGACCCTTATGATGTATGAGGTCAAAGATAACCTTTAGAAAGCTATCCTAGTGGTAGCTGTGGAGAGCAGCCTTCAGGCTTAATTTTGAAGGAATGCAAAGCAGCTTGTTGTACCAGAATATCACCTCCTAAATGACTAAATGAAAGGAGAACCACACAGTGTTTATATAAAAATATGTATTATTAATATAACACTCTCTACTAGTCTCTATACGAGACTAGAGCACAAAGTACACAATAATGAATCAATAGAACATTCGTAAATAGCACAATACACAGCGGGCTCCAGGGGGAGACCGAACCATATAGTAAAACAAGCATTGAAAATGCAATAGGTCTCGCCCTAGATTAAGTTAAAGCCATTTGCTTTGCTAATGGTATTGTATAGCAAAGCAAATTACTTTAACTTAATAAAAGGGAAGACTTATTGCATTTTTAATGCTTGTTATGTTTGGACTGGATGTGAGCATTTGGTCATTCACTTTACTATGCAATATTTCGTTTAAATGAAAAATACAACTTCTATACATTGCACTGGAAAGATATACATTAAAACACACACTATTGTGTGATTTGTAATGATTGTCTTATTCTCCAAATGTAAGTGCTCATGGTGCAGAATACCTGAATACAGAAACTTAAAGAAGCATTGGTAAAGCAAATAGGTCTGGCGTTGGCCACAAGCCTTTGAGCTTTGTCAATTCCTGTGTTTTATCATGGTTTTAGCAAAATATTACTGTTGGGGAAGCTGTTGGGCCCTCATAAATCTAAAAAAATGCATTGGCTAAAAGCAAAACTATTCTTCAAAAGACACATTGCCGTAGTACTCCTTGGCACAAAAGAGAATGACTTTGTATGTGGATGCGTCCCTTGTGGAAGGGAAGAATGCGGTCAGTTACAGTGAATTCAGCCAATGGCGGAAGTAAGATGACCCACTGCCTCTTGAATGCTGTAGTGGATAGAAGACAAATGTGAGTAACATACCTATAAGCCTGGCTGAACTCTCCTATATATTTATAGAAAATTCAAAAAGTCATGGCTAACACCAGTACTAAACGTATGAGTACAGTAGCGATGAAGTGTTGCATCTATAAATCTAATAGTGACTCAGTCCCTATGGTGTAGGCCTCCAAGGCATTATCAAAGTGTGGCGCAGTGGCCAGAACGGTTGACTTCGGAGAGTGGGGCTCACAGTTAGAGCGCTAGCGACAGCTCAGCTCACCATCATATCACTCTGGGCAATAGCTCACTTAGTCTCCCCGACGGCCCCCAGTGCATGGATAACCTTAGGGGGGATAAGTCACGCTTTAAAAATGCAGAATTACCATTTTTAGGTCTCGGGACCATCCGGTCGGCAGACCGGAAGTCCGGAGATTTAATGACTTGGGAGAAGGGGGGCTTGAACCCGCCCCTCTTCTGCCCTGTTCTCCATTGGCTGGCCTCGTAAATGCTGGCCAGCCATTGGAGAAGAGGTCCCGTCACTCCAATCATGCCCCGTCCTTTTCGGATCGGGGGGCGTGTTTTTTGCGAAAAGTCTCAGGGAGGAGACTACAGCAAAACACGCCCCCGAATCCGAAAAGGACCCTGCGTTTCTCCGAGGCATTTTTGTGCCTCGGAGAAAGGCGGCGGTGTTCCTGGCATCCTCTCCCCCGGCTGTCGGGTCTCCAACCCTTTTTTCTTGCCCTTTTCATTCCCTCGATGCCTCACTCTTCTCGTGGGTTTTCCATCCCGTTAGTCACTCACCCTGCTGTCTCGAGCCTTCTATACCATCAACATCTCACTCTTTTATCCATGCTCCCTTCCAAATCACGGGGCCCGGACTTGGTGACGCAGCTTGATAACGGCTATCTCCCCTCCGGCCTGAGCTTGTATCCGGGTCCGTCTTCTCTGGCGGGTGCCACCTTCCCATCGACACACCGCACATGCTCGCTTATTTCAAATAACCCGTCCTGAATCCGACATGCTGGAGTGAAAGAATCATTCTCACTCTTCGCGGTGAAAAATAGCCTGTTTCGTTCGTTTTCATTTCGGTCTGTAAGGGCGCAAAATTATTATGACTGCAGTCCAGAGCCCGCCTGACCTCCTGTGCTACAGAGGAACTGGGGGAGGGGTGATAGACTCGGGCCCCTGGCGTCGTCTTTCCAACACTGCCGACAGTGTTGGAAAGACTGCGCTTAACTCAGCGACACTCACTGCCTGCACCGCGAGGATGCTCAGTTGACATTTAGACTCGAGAGGGGAAGCTGTTTTTTTTTTAATTTACTGGCAAAATATTGTGGTATTCTATATTTTCTTCCACAGGGGTCTAGTTTATTTTTGGCATTATTTCAATAGTATTTATTATTTGTACCTGGACTTGTGACCTGTATTTTATTTTTTATTGTTCGCTGTTGGATTTTTAGGCATTCTGCTTTTTGAAAGGATGGGTCTTCGTGGGATATTTATATATCGGCCATCATTTGGGTGCAATGAGACCCTGATACCCCTTAGCTCCGGTGCCGCTGTACCTGCTGCACTGACGTCTGCAGACCGCGGCTACGTGAAGTCGTGCAGCGCAGAACGCACAAGGTGACCCTCCCAGCACCAGGCTAACTGTGAACTGGAAGTGAAAGCAGAGGTCGGGTCATTATTTTAATGAGGTACAGTATAAACCCAGGGGGCGTGTCCGGGGACAATGCACAGAGGTCAGACCTTCCTGAAAAGACCTGTTACCATGGTAACCGGTCTTGACTCCTCTGGAAGCATCAGAAGGATGGCATTTTTTATTCAATTTCCTAATCTAAAGGTTTGAAGGGATGGAAGGCCTGTGGCAACGATCGCGCCCCCTATGGGTCTCGGTGCCCCCCCTCTAACGGTGCTCATTGAATGGTGTTACAATCGGAGCTTTGGGTCTTAACCCAGGGATGGCCTGTTGGACAGCTCTGTGGGTTAACGCGCTAACTGCATAAAAGTGTGTGCACAAGCGGTGGGTTACAGAGCGCAGAGGTTTCTATCAGAGTTTTGGCGCTTAATCCACTAATTGTTTAAAATGTCTAACTCCGGAGACGGTGTAAGGGTCTGTAATTACTACTATTGTAGGCAGAGCTCTACCTCACAACATCCCTCTCCCTCACTACATCACTGTTTCACTACCTCACTCTCTCTCACTACATAACTCTCTCACAACCTCACAACTTCACTCACTACCTCAATCACTATCTCACTACCTCACTCTTTCTAACTCACTCTCACTCTCTTTCACTACCTCTCTCTATCTCACTACATCACAACATCACTCTATGCTTATATATCTACTACGCTCTCCTTTCCGCAACTGAAGCAAACTCCGGCTAGCTGATTTCGATGTTCATTTAGACTGAGTATCGTTTTTTGGGAAATCCTCATTGAGAAAGACGAGTTTCCTTAATATTGTCTGCATACTGGCCGCGTCCTCTGTTGCTCATGCCATGTTTAAAATGGCAAGCACCACAGTGTTATTAGACTCTGCTGTGCACAGTGGAAACTGAGCTTTGATTTCTGATCGTTCACAAGCCGGTGATAGTGTGGTTTGTACAGCACACGCCTGAAAAGACTAGTGTGGGCATTACCTTCAGCAAACACAATCTTGTGACACTAGGAGTTTATATACGTCAATTCACAACCATGTGCCATTTCCATATCTGTGCACGCTGTAACATTCCAAAAAGTGACCGTGCCCCTTATACCAATAATTTTCCTAGCATTGTTTTATCACGGAAAGTGCATACCACCCGGTGGAAGAAAATCCGAAAGCCCCGGATTGAACACCACAGTTCAAAAGCTCTAGCTTAACATGAACATGTAGGGATTACATCAGGAGTTCAGTGAGGCTCATGTGCGGACCAGCATCAACTGCACTGACTGCAGCCGGTTCAGCTCTCCCCGTTCTGAGTCTGCCTCCCTCCTCCTCTACTCTTACCACTCTTCTCCTTTCTTTCTCTTCCTTCTCTTTTCTCGCACTCCTCTTGCTGTCCCTTTTCCTCCTTTCATTCCCTTTTCTGCCCTCCTCGTTCTTCCATCCTCTAGCCTTTCTCTCACTTGCCGCTCTATCCACTTTTCCTGCTTCCCTTTTCTTCTCTCCCCTTCATTCTGTCTTTTTCCCATGTTATGCACTCTCATCCTTACCAGCTTTTCCTTCTCTCTGTCGCCTCTCTCTTGCATTCCTTCCAACCGAGCCATCATGCCACATAACTCCTATCAGCATGATTTCATTCAGCGCCACAGTTCCACGCAACACCATTCCATTCCGCACACTACCATTCTACACTACACAATTCGACAACACACCTCATAATTCAACTCAACAACACATATACACAACACACCACATGCATCCAATCCCCGCCACAGAATACCACATAATCCTATCAAATTCAACAACACACCACGTAGTTAAACTCCACCATACCACTACACAACACAAAATACCATTCCACATAATTCCACTCCATAACACAGAATCCCAGGCAAGGTTTTAAAAACAAAAACAAACAAAAAAAAGCATTTAGAATGCAATGGTCTCGGCATTGTTAAAGTTAGAGCTATTGGCATTGCTCATGACATTATTTTTGTTTATGTTTTTAAAACATGTAAAGAAACGGCATTGTTATTTACAATGTCAATAGCTTAATCTGTGTGTGGATGCAAATGCAATAGGTCTCGCATTTGAGAGTGATTAAGCTATTGACATTGTAAATAACAATGCCGTTTCTTTCAATGTTTTAAAAACAAAAACATAAACAAAAATAATGTCATGAGCAATGCCAATAACTCTAACTTTACCAATGCCGAGACCATTGCATTGTAAATGCTTGTTTATTTATCAGTGAGCACTGGTATATTACTCTACTACCTACCAGTGAATGAAGGGAAAGTGTTTCAGTGAGGAATGAACCCTTCCAGTGGCCAGTGATCATTAACCTGATGTTCCAGGTTGCCGCAGCACCCCATGCCAGCGGGTTACCATGTATCCGGTCCTGGCATCTCATTTGGCAATCCAATGAACTGTGGGAATTGTGGCCTTGAGCCCTCATTAAGAACATTCCAGTAAATAAACAATCATTTCCTACAGTGGGAATAGCATTACTGAAAGCAATAGTGCTGTACGTAGAGGATTTTCAGAAAAAACGAGGAATAAACAGCTCTAACCTGGTAGCTGCCAGTAAATTCTGACTCTTTTCCAAGGTGTGCTGCGCTCCTGGCGATAACTGCTGGTAATTCTCATGAGGTTTGCGTTTACCCAATCATGGCACATTTCCACTCCATTCCTTTTGAAAAGTTTAGTCCAATTTTCTGGCTTTTTTGGCAGGGTTGAACAACCTGCTCTACTTAACGTCCATCCTAAAATGCAATCTGTTTAATTCTGAAATGTCAGTGCATATTTTACCAGTGCAATCCATGACATCCAGCAACGCCATTACAAAATGCTTGCAGTACCACCTATACTGTCTGAAACGTCAGCGTGACATTATTTCAGAGCAATAGCTCATGTGGCGCTTGATTAATGCCCAGTGTCATATTTCTTTTCTAGTGCACATTACATCTAAATTTCAGCTGCACCTATTCCAACGTTCATAGCACCGACATCATCCAGTCAGTGGTACTTCTTTAGAAATGGACACGGAGAATGATAGGCCGAGCTGGCCCCGTTTGGATTGAAACCAATGAACCACAGTTTGCATAGAGATACCTGTGACAGGAGCCCCACCCACTCATCTCTTGTACTGCTTGTTACGCTTCAGCTGTCGGTACAGAGAAACCAGGCTTTGTTCTTATAGTAGCAAAGTGCAAATTAAGCAATTCACTTGTTACTGCAAGTCTAACAAGTCGGGCGGCACACTATGCGAAGCACAGACTTTTAGCGTACGTGTTTTTAAGCAACGCCCTTAATAACATTGGCCACGGCCCTTTGAGAGACCCCCCAGTTTTTTCATCCCACTTAAAGCCCTGAGCGTGAGGTCTCGGGTTCTCTGTGTTAGCACGGTGTATAGTGAACAGATTTGTTTTTAACATTAGAGGTTGTGCTGTGGATGTAATCTGCTGTGCATGGCTGTTTTTTAGGTCTCGGCTGAGCCAGCGCATGCGCTGTCTCTGTGATACATTTAGTAAGGGGCTTTTTTGGAAGTGCTCCCAAAGGCTTTTGCTGGCCTAGCGCTTGCGTACATGCGCGCGGGCACGCGCGCAGCCGCCATCTGTCTTTCCTCCGTCACGGGTCATTAAGTGCATCGCGATCACTTTCGCGGCCGGTGAAAAGTGATCGCGATCGCGATGCACTTATACCTCTAATGTTACTTCTAAACGTAATAGAATTCTCTTTATAGGAGAGCCAGTTCCCATCTCCCCCCTACACATGTTTTGGTGATTTAGATTTAATGGGGTTCCCCACAGCTCGGCGTGCAGTTGTCTGCTCTGTTGCTCTTGGCCCCACCGCTCATGTCCTTCCCCCGCGCATTTTCAGAGATGATCTGAAGGCCGTCTGGTCCGGGTGCCTGCACCTCCTTAACTAATCGTCTTGTACTAACAACTTAAAGGGTGACGACGTGAGCATCACTTTTAACTTCTGAGCTCTTCCCGCTGTCAGCGCTTACGAAGTTTGTTTAATTGTTAATGGGCAGTTGCTTTTCTCAGAGTCGGCTTTGCTGGGTTTGTTACGATGCAGCAGCGCGAAGAGACAGCGCGTGAAAATTACTGTGTGCAATTTGCAAGCACACCGTTATTCCATCTGCACAGATTACTCTTGCTCAGCACCCGTGCTGACACCCTCCTTGGCAGAGAGAGCTCCTTTTAAAAAAAAATTTGTTTTAACTTTGTGTGGTGTGTGTACATGGTCGAGGAAATGTGTGTACTATGCCATTGTTGTGGTCGTGATTGATTTTATGTGGTTTCTTGCCTGAAATGGATGGGGTAGAACGCACATTACCGTGTTTATGGTACTCTTTAGCATGCGTTAACCCTGACAGGCGCCAGGACCAATGTATTCTCAGTGAATTCCTTCTCCTCTTTCACCATCACTCTTCTTGGCTTGCTAGCCTGAGAGGAAACGTTCCACGCTTCCCTCTGAGATCTCCACTGCTCATCTGTCACTGTTCTTCAGAGCCAAGTTGATGTATCTGCTTTTGCTTATCCTCCTGCCTTTCATGAATTCCTAAAGGAGTCACTTAAAGGTTTATTGAGGACAGTAGTGATGATTAGGTGGTTTGTGGTCAAGTACTCCAGGCAAGGTACAAGATTTAGAGCTGGTTAGCTTTATAGTCCCGTTTGCAGTCAAATAAGAGAATTAGTCGGGATCGGTACCACCGTGGGGTGACAGCTTACAAAATAACTCAATCTCATTTAAATATCTGCTCTCCTCCCTCTGTAGATGAGGGATACCAGTCAAAAAGGCAGTATATTTTACAATAATGTGAACTCAAAGGCCCTCCGATGTCTCCCATCACACCCCACTCCTTTGAGAAGTCTGTGCCTTCATAATGCAAAGGACAAGACACATATACTAAAAATAAAATCAAACAGATTTATTTCTCATGCCTTCACAATCGACACTGTGTGATGTTTATATATTGGTGCAGTTTTCTGTAGCATAGCCCAAGAACGTTGCATATACCACAAATATATTACAGAAACTACAGTTGACAAACATTTTTATAATGCAGTTTCAAGAAGAGCAATTACAAGCATTGGCAGACTATATACCAAACAAGCATTTGCAATGCAATAGGTCTCGCATTTGCGAGAGTTTAAGCTATTGGCATTGTAAATGACAATGCCTTTTATTTATGTTTTAAAAAACCAACACGTAAATAAAAGGCATTGCCATTTACAATGCCAATAGCTCAAAAACTCACAACTGCAAGACCTATTGCATTGCAAATGCTTGTTTGCAGTGTGGTAGCCCCCCAGGCTCGCCATCCTGCGGTGATCGTGATGTGGCAGCTGTTCCAAGTGATTTGTCTGCTGTGTGCACTTCACCATGGTTTATTTTTCTGTGTTAGTTTTTGTCAGAACAATGGTAACGTGTATGGTTTGAGAGCTTTGTTGCAAATCGCATCGTGGCTGCTTGTTGATGGGTGTGTCTTTGCAGGGGCGCAACTAGGTCTTAACTTCGGGGAGAGCTAACATGGCAAAGGAAGGGGCGTGGCTAACATGTTAATCAATGGGGCGGGGCTAAAATGGCAGACAATCGGGATCGGGTAATGCTCAGGCCAAGCTAAGAAAAAGAAGTGGCAAATTCTGCATTCGAAACTGGACAACAATTAGTTTTATGAGAAATGTATTGGAGAACAGAGGGTAATTTCAACCATTTATATAATAACAGACATAAGGGATTTGTTCATCTTGCAATATAGTGTCACTCAAATGCATTATATTGTCACACAACGATATCATGTAAATGGTTAAAATTACACCTTTCTTTCTAATGAAATGCTCATGAAACTGGTTCAAAAGGCAGAGAGTCGAGGTAGAGGATATATTGAGAGCGGTATAGGGTTAGAAATAGGGTAGTCCATTAGAGTAAGTAGTAGAGTGAGGTTTGAGATGAGGCAGAGAGTTGAGGTAGAGGATATATTGAGAGTGGTATACGGTGAGAAACAGGATATATTGCAAGAGATATAGGGTGAAATCAAGGGTAGTGCATTGGATAAGCTGAAATAGAAGCAAAGTAATAAATATAAAGATACAGAAGTACATGGAAGGTATATATATATATATATATATATATATATATATATATATATACACACATGTAGAGTAAAGTTGCATTTCATACTCTTAGACTTTCAAGTGTTTTTGTACTTGTGTGTTTGTGCTAGGTGTTAGATCATTTCATACCATTACAGACTGCAGACCACTATCCCACCTGAAATAACGGAAAAAACAAAAAACCTGTATTTTCACACTATAATGCCTTCCACCAAGCTGAATCTGTTATCTGTTTCATATCTATCACGCCAAGAGGCTCTCAGCGAGTGAACATCCATGTTTAACAAATGGGCAAATAATACTAAAGACTGAAGAAAATAACAAAATGAGACCAAACACAAGCCAATTTGCATAGTAAACGAATAATTAAATGAAACTAAGAAAAAGTAGTTATCTTAGGCTGGCCAAATGACCTGGGAACAGGCTTGGTGTTATAAATCAGCTTAACACATTGGGGCCTGGCTTCAGATGGAGGAAATTCTTACAAAGAATTGCCAGTTACTCGCAAGAGGCATCTTAAAATGTGCATTTTGATGGTTTAACAAATGAATTACAGCACAGTGAATGTTTTAGATTGGCAGGTTTTATCGTTCTTCATTGAGATAGATGATGAATCGAAGAAAAACTTGAAAATAAACTAAAAATCCACAAATAAACTAAGGAACCTGTCTGCAATACACATACTACCAATCCAAACTTAGGATGTGGTAGACATATTCAGCGATCATCTACTACTTTAGAAAGACAAACCTACCCTTTGACTTTATGTATTAGAAATGACTTTATGTATTAGAAATGACTTTATGTATTAGAAATTGGCCCCATATGCTTCAATCGACATACATCACAGGCAGGAAGCCCACCCACCATTGGCACCACTGGCCATGGCCACTCAAGAGATATGGGGGGGCTTGTTCTGCTTCACATGAGCATCTCTTGCAAGGACATGCCAGGGGCACCACTACCTCAAGGCCCCTTGCTGGAAGTGAGACCACGATCTGCTTCGCAACAGCATCACTTGAAAGTACCGCCCTTCCATGGCACCAATGTCAGGACCACTAAGCAGACACAGAGGCAGGTACCCGTAGCATCGCTGCCCCAAGCCCACTCAGCTGAACTGGGACCTAGCATGTGCCCCTGACAATCAGCTTCATCACACTCATGGTGTACGGTCAGGACACACCAGGTGTCGCACAACTTCACAGCCATCATCCTCAACGCAGGATCCCTGCTCTCACTTCACCGTGTAACCCTACAGCATACCCAGGAGTGCAGAAACTGAATCTAAACACCTACAAGCATTGTGGGCCTAAAATGTTATTTCCAACCAAGTAAGGCCCTTCAGTGGCAAGATTTGTTAAAAATTATAAAAACGGATTGAACAAAGAAAGGACTAGTTGGGCAATAAATTAAATAGTTGCTTTACACATGGCTGCTAAAGCCTTCCTATTAGAAGTTGGGCCACTGTTGCCTGCTTCTGGCGACAGAGCCACTCCAGGCACCAACTGTAGGTGCCTCCTGCTTTCTACCTCAATGTGCCACTTTCATTGCCAGCACGGTCGCCAGTGCGAAAAACCTACTAGGTGCTATAACCGTGCTTATGCACATTCATAGCCCCTCTCCCCCCCCAACAACCACTTACAACCAATGAAGGAGCCATAGGAGGCGATGGGAAGCACTCATTCGCGGCCCCCATTCACTGTGTTAAGTCAGGAAACTGATCATGCGTGGAAACCTGAGTCTTATTTGCGGGGGTCACACAAAGAATGCCCATACAGTACCCACAGGACGCCCGTGCGGGGCTCTTGACACAGTCCTCTAACCTCAAAGTACCATCGTAATGTGTCTCCTCCCCTCGTGCAGCTCTGCGGGTTGAGCGCGTGCTGCATCAATCTTGTGTGTACATATAAAGAATATAAAGAATAAAGACCAGTGATCACACATCTGGGAGTCCTACAGAAGAACCAATTGCCAACACATTGAATAGAATTCTCTTTGAATGTTCAATTTAGATTCTTAAAATATTATGGACAGAAACTTACTAGTAGGATCCCATTATAGATGTGTATTTTATTGTATTTTTTGTGTGGTTTGATTGATGGTATGTATGAGTAGAATGAAAGGTGAGAATGAAAGGATGATGGTACTATATGGTGGTTTTTCAAAACTAAGTTTTTCAAAATTGTATTCTCAAAACTAAGAAGCTGTGCTATTCCATTTGTTTTTCAATTTATATGTTCTTTTGAAATTGTTTCTATGTGTAAATGTTTTTATGAAAATACATAAAAATGATATATATTTAATATAAAAAATATAAATGTTTTGATAAATAAAAAGATTAAAAAGAAATAAGGTTTTGTAATGAAATTTTGTCTATGGGGAATGTTTAGTTTTGAGTAATCACCAGTGTGAAATTAGAAAGGTCAGATAAGAGGTTTCTTTATATGTATTTACCCTTCTCCCCCTCCTCTTAGGCCTCAAACTAATTGGGGGATACCTTCTTGCGCATATCGATCTCGTGTGTAGCCTCTACATCACAAGCTTGATTCCCAGCTCAGTCACTCATCCTCTTTTGTCCGCCCAACATCAAAATGACGAGCACCAAATCTAACGACACTCCAAAGACACAGACTGGATACAAGTAATGACGGCTCCTGATAAAAATTCGGTTGAGGTGTTCCTTGAAATGCTGTGTCCAAAACGCCCAGGGCAGACAGGGCCTCACTTGAAATGTCAGTCACAAAACCCAATGTCTCATAACACAACTCTAGGGGCAGGGAGCAGTGGCAGCTGGTGATTGAAAATCATGGTGAGGCTCAAATACAAACATAGAATTGCACCGTACGATTGAACCTCACTACCCACTTACTTTCATTCACTACTCATCCACCTGCATTCAACAATTCAGTCAACCACTGCCTTCTGTCACCTACCCATTCACTCATCCACATTACACTATCCACTGCATTCACCCAACTCGCATACCCAGCCACCCACATTTACTCAACATCTAAGTCAACTCCTGCAATCATTGTCTCATCCATTCACACAAATGCACACAGCCTCACCGTCAAGTATCCAACAGTTTCAGTGATTAAAAGCTATACATAGAGCCTTTGTTAATGTTTGTATTATTTAGCCTGCAGATTGTTTAATATGTGTTTAATATGATATATCACATGTAGTCATTAATCTAGAGAAGAAATAAAACAAACATCACTAGCCATGATAAATTACTGAAACCAACACCACCACTTAGAGATGTGGGGGGGATGGGAGAGCTGAGAGAATGTCACATACTCCTAATAAAATGTGACTATAAAGTATGTGCAGACTTCCAGTAGCATGCTTCTGAAACCCACTCTTTCCCATTTTGTCATAGAATGGGGTATGGTCAGTAAGGCTTGCTGACCACAACCGACATGTGAGGAGATAAGAACGGGTCAAGTAATAGCAGCTGAGTGAAGTTCTGAGAAGACATAAGGGCTGTTCATGGGCAAGCCGTGTTAGCACTGCTGTATACAGTGTCAGCCACATGCTCACAAAGGCACAATGGCAAAGGCACTTGTGAAAGTGCAGGAATTTCACAGGGAGTAAGTCTCAACAAAACGGTTTATTTTTAAAATGTATTTGAATAACTGGTTCAATAAAAAGGCCACAAAGGGGGAGGGGCACTGCCCTTTAGCCCTTGAACAACAGCCGCCCATGGCAGGGCGTGGGAAGATGTGCACAACAGGGGAAGGGATGACTAGTGCAGGTGACGCTTTTCCTTTGTAAAGGAATTCCTGCTGGTGTCATATCCCCCTGCTGAGCACATCTTCACACTTCCACCCCATGCTGCACAGCACATCAACCGTGCTCAGGTGAAATCCTTGCCTACAGACAAGGATATCACCTCGGTGTCACCCTGTCTCAAAGAAAACAAAAGGGCAGGTTGCTGAAACCTTCAGAGGCTGGCTGGCTCCTTGGGGCCTCTCAGAAATGATCACTAAAATGAAATTCTAGGATGCGAAAGTTTCTGATAATAAAAACGCTACCCGTGGAGCCTTAATACAAATGAAACAGACTAAGAACCGTTTGCATACTTCAATTATATTAGTGCATGTAAATCCGTCATCGGAACCTTTGCAGCCCGGCTGAAGACGACGACGGGGGGGGGGCTGAAGCCTGTTAAGCCCAATGGGCGTTGCGCGCCTGTGTCTTTGTGGGTAGAATTTTGTTGAGCTTTGCCATAAATGTTTGATTGCAGTGTTTACTATGGTAGAAAAACATGGGGAACGTTCTACCATCCGTTTTCGCAAAGGTAGTGCACGTGGCAGCGCCTAGGCCCTAGACTATCTGCCGATCTTTGCTTTACTTCCTCTTGACGAAAATGCAGAATTGCTTATGTATGTTCGATATGTTGATTCTGTCAATGATCGCTACTTTCGGCAACATACCCTTTGTCCTTGTGGGTGCCATATTGCCTACTATGGTCTGTTGGTCTAGCGGTAAGGTGATATACACCCATGATACAGAAAATTCTAAATACAATTAAATAAAAACACATTCTAGCGCACAGCCGCGTCATCGTGTTGAAATCTGAGTCTCTTACAGCTACAAAATATATTACAGTCTGTGCCTGCAGTTTCCACATCTAAAGTAAGTGAGAAGTGGGAAGGCACCATTGATCCACCACTCAACCTTGGGTGTTCAATAAATATATCTGAACGCTGTGTTCGACTTTGGCTGAAAGAGGATCTATAATGAAAAGCGTGTCCTCGCGTGGCGCCTCACAAACGTTCTTTCTGTCGGTCACGCGGCAGACAAGCAGCGAGACGTTCCAGGCGCCTTGTAAAGGCGATGATAGCTTTTTTAGTAGGTTACAAGATAATTCAATTAAAACTCTCTCAAGGGTGTCTGTGTTTCTCTGAAATATATTATGTTGCCCAAGGTTGATGAATTGTGCAAAATATAAATATATATATATATGCGGAGGAAAATGTTGTCGGCTCTAGTAATAGAGGCAAAAACAGTCCCTAGGGCTTCAGTGTACTGCCTGCAGGAATGAGGGCTCGCTTGCTCCTTGGATGTGTTTACTTTCCGTTGCACCAAACGTTGTCACGTTTCATGGTTGCGATACAGAAGGCAGAGTCTGAACACAGGAAAACCCCGTAAGTACGAAACATGTCGGTATCTGAGGCGACACAAACCCAGATCTGTGAGGGGCAAAGAGACAAAAGAAACTCACCAGATAAACAAGCATTTGAAATGCGATATGACTGGCATCCGGAGGAGCAGGCAACGCGGCGCAGCTTCGGAGCTCAGTCCAGAGCCCCAGAGCGACCTAGTGCACGGGAAGTCCATGAAACAAGTTAATGTGGAAAATGCGAGGCTCTTCTGTGCAGCTACGGAGGAGTAACAAATAACAAGCATCAATCTCTTAGATTTATGGGGCCATGTGTTTCTAATTAGCGTGGAGGCACGCACTGCCCCCGCTCCTCCACGCTAATTAGAAACGCATGGCCCCATAAAGATAAGAAAGTGCTTTGCGACAGCAGCAAATCAGGCGACCCATTCCGGATCGGAGGCGAAAGGGCGTCAACAAAAAACCCTCATTTCCAATGGCAGGCCACCGTTTAGCATAAACGGTGATGCCAGCCAATGAAAATGAGGGGCGGGGCTTCAAGTCCCCTTCTGAAATCTACTCTCCTACAAAATATCTCGCCCAGCAAGCAGCGCTTTGCGCTGCAACACCAGGCAAGACCTAAAAATAGTATAACAACAACGACTTGGCTTGACAGAGGGCCTAGAGCACGTAGAATCGATTGGACCCCAAGGAACCACCCAGAGGAGTGACACAGGGAGCCCACGGAGGATGGGTGCAGTGTGGAAACACGAACGCGTGCCCCGTACAACTCTATGGGAAAGTAACGGTTGTAAAACTACAAGTTAAGGACACTTCTAAGAGGACCTCGAGCAAACCCTTTTGAACATAGGAGGTTCTAAGGCCAACCCATCAGTGAGTACAGAAGTACCCGTGTTACCTATCCCAGAGGAGCCGGGTGCATAGGGGTCAAGTGGTGTCGGAAACCTTCGTCGTTTTCAATGGAGAGTTGCAAATAAGTACTGCTGCCAGGAGGTCGAAGAGTGTCCGGTGGAATCCAAGCCTGGATTCGAGGTGAGAAGAACCTGAAAGCAGAGGGGACAGAGTCTGGGTCACTTCTAGTGACCAGGGGCTCGGTAGTCGAATGCCCACCGATGTCAAGTGCTTCAGGAGTAAAGAAGGGTTGCTTGAATCTGCAGCCACGGGGACCAGGAGATGTCGAGGACGACCAGAGTCTGGAGGTGAGCTGTCCCACGAAGGATGTCGAGAGCTGAGGGGTCGATGTCCAGCTGGAGCACCAACAAGCCTTGGCAAATGCAACCCACGCGGTCAGAGGAAACAGAATATGGTGTGGACCAGCAAGGTCCAGGGGACTCTTCAAGCACTGGAGAGTCAGGACACATCTGGAGCAACCAGGTAAGCCCAAGAACAAACAAGGTGACCCTCGCCAGGATCCGCTGGCCAACGGACCAGGGCTCGCAAGGAGACCTCAAGCAAGTTTGCAAAGTACCAGCCGACAGGACACTCGAGGAGTGGAGGCCAGAAATCTTCAATGCAAATACTGCTCGGGGTCAGGACTACACGGAGTCCAATGCACAAGCTCGGGAATCGTCAACAAGCATATGCAACTGTAAATGTACTCGGTGCACAGGGGTTCGGGTTGCACGGTCCCCACGAGGGATACGGGTCTCAGAATCACTGAGAGGGCAGATCGACCTCAAGGACCTTCAGGAACCCACCTCCTGTGTTGCTGAAATCTTCGCAGTCCTCAGGAGCTTGGGAAAAGCAAACCGGTCAGTCGCATTTAGGTGCCTGCTTTTGCAGGGGAGTAACTCCTTTACTCAAAGGGAGATTCTTCAGTCATCCAGCTTCGTGCAGGCAGTCAAAGTACTTGGTTTCCTCTTAGCAAAATCTTGTCCAGGTAAAATCGAAAGTCCTGTAGCCAGGTAACCCACTTTATACCCATGGGAAAGGGTAGAAATATTCTGTGGACCCTCCTTGGGGAGGGGCAGGACAGAAGGGTGGCTACACCCATGTCCTTTGTCCAGTTTCGCGCCAGAGCAGGAGCAAATGGCTCTCAGAACTGGTTTGAGCTGGACTATGCACAGGGACACCAAATATGCCCCAAGTGCAGACTTTCTGGCACTCTCAGAGTGCACCCACCCAGCCCCAATACACTAAATCCTGTCTGGGAGGTGGTCACACCTCCCTGTGACAGGATGCCTATTGTCATGCCTTCCTCTGCTAGAGCTTGGCTCAGCAGCAGGAGAGCAGAATTGTGTCTGTGGCTGGCAGCTTCCATTTTGTGCTGACAAGGTCGAGAAAGCGGGTACCGGGTAGATCGGTGACCCATGTATGTCCCTTTGGAAGGGTAGAATCATACCTCCCACACCAGTTACTGCTGTGGAGGTATGATTCCAGGGTGTTTGACACCAAACACAATATGTTTCTAAGCAGCTGTTTTAAAGTTAGCATTTACTGCAAGGTTATAATGCACTTAAACATATATGTCTTGCTGCATCACAGACAACCCCAGAGAATGGTCTCCGAAGGCTGCAGAGGGGCTCTGCTCATGCAGGGGCACCCTCTCACGTAAAACCCAACACCCTACCTTCAGGATTGATAAGGCCTGCCATAGGGGTGACTGATAGGTATTTAAGTGTAGTGATCTAGATAGCTATAGTGAACCAATATCTTAAGTAAGTGGTGCAGGCACCAGCTTACACAGTCTGCTGTAGCAGGCTTGTCGTGTCAATTTGAATGGCCTCTCATGGGTGGCATAATACATGCTTCAGCCCAAGGGAGGCCTCTGGGGTACCTATGCCCTGGGTACATGGTGTACCATATACTAGGGACTGATAAGGGTACCCCAGAATCCAATCTGGAGTTTACCTAAAGTACATACTTAGCCAATTTAGGGAGAAAGCAGATAAACTGGGGTCCTGATTAGCAGGATCCCAGTCAGACTAGTCAAAAACCAGGAAAGAAGTTGGGGTAACCATGCAGTCAGATCCTATCTTCCTACAGAGCCTTGCAGAGAGCAGTGCTTTTCACCACCATGACGTGGACGGCATGGAAACGAGGTTGGTGCAGCGGCTCGTGCCCTCCTGAGCTCACAGGTACACGCTCGAGCTGTAAATCAATAGGCAGAGTCAAAGCTCACACAGATTTTTTGCAGAAAAAAAACAGTTACATCAAAGGCTTTGCAGGTCGAAGGTATTGTAAATATATAAAAAGAACATAGACAACGCGACGTCTCCTTATGACCAAGTCCTGCCAATGACTACGTAGTTTTTCTGCGATATGCTTCCGCCAACTGCCAGTCCAGATAAAAAAATAACGAACATACACAACCAATTAGATGCCTTTGACTCACAAGAATAGTAGAAAATAAACAGCAGAGATGCCTTATCCAATTTTTCTTTAGTAAGCACGAAGCAGAAGAAACTCACAGGCTGTCGGGTAATAACAAAACACTGCCCATATCTTTAGAAATGAATGCTGCCAGTTCCTCTTGCTGGCTCAGGAAGCAGGTTCTGAGTACAAATGCAGCAACTCCAAGTGCTTCACCACTTGTGGAAATCTTTTCAGCACATCAGGACACGCAGCATCACCACTTATAGAAATCTTTTCAGCACATCAGAGCGCTCAGCTTTACCACCTGTAGAAATCTTTTACAGCACATCAGGGCACATAGGTAAGGAGGCTGGTTGGCATTACTGCAAATAGCTCATTGATATCAAGAAGGTCAAACGCCCCAGGCTGCAGGCTGTCCAGGTGATGAGGGACACTGGTGGGGCTGACAAGGGCTTTTCTTTTCCTTCAAGCTTGAGGTTGCTTAGTTCCAGTTTCTTCAATTGGAGATTCCTTAGTTCCAGTTTTTTTGGTAGATTCATATACAGTTTATCTTCCCCAACACGTAGGTTCTTTCCTCAAATCGTCGCCAGTGTTGTAATGGGTAAAAGAAGGGAAAGTAGGGAAGGTGAGCTAAGGAAAAGGTATGGCATCTCAAGAAGCGAAAGAATTCAGAGCTAAGAATACATTTTGCGCTCCAGTGTCGCCTAAAACTATTGATGCGTTTGAAAGAGTGATTTAAACTGAAATAAATAAAATCAATTTCACTAGTGGTACTCATTGTAACTTTTCAAAAAAAGAATGGAGTACCTTACAAGGATTGTTGGATGATCCAGACCTTACTTTCCAAAAAGCTGACAAGGGAGGTGCTCTAATTGTGATGGACACTGAGTATTATGAAACCAGTGTTACAAATCATTTACAAGATGAAGGGACATATATGAAATTGGAGCAAGATCCCATGAATGCTTTCCAAACAATACATTTTGGATCATGCTTTACAAATGAGATGGATTACAGAAAAGACATACAAGTATCTAGACATCAAAAACCCTTGACGGTCTCAATTCTACATGCTCCCGAAGGTGCGTAAGAATGCAAAGACACCACCATTCAGGCCAATAGTTTCAGCATGCGGTTCTATATCCGAACCCATCGGAAAATATCTAGATTGGTTTTTGCAACCTTTGGTCCAAACTGGGAAACCTATATTAAAGACACTGCAGCTTTTTAAAACATGTTAAAAGTAGTGGATACGGAGAACATAGGAGACTGGTGGTTATGTACAGTGGATGTCACCGCTCTATACACCTCGATCCCTCACAATGAAGGTTTGGAAGCTATGGAATGGTGCTTGTTAAGAAACAACATGGATGATGTGAACAAAGGTTTTTTGCTAGAACTCATGCATTTCGCATTATACCACAGTTATTTTCAATGGCAAAGCACGTTCTTTGGAGAATGCAATGGTACATCCATGGGATTCGTGGGGGCACCATCCTACGCAAATATTTTCATGTCGAAGTTTGAATCTGAACATATTCTGCAGAATCCAGATTGGATAGATGGATTGATTTTATTTAAAAGATACATCGATTACATATTTATTATCTGGAAAGGAGAGAGGAATGCATTACAAAACAACATTACACGCCTAAATTCATGCCATGAACGTATCAAATTCACCTATCAAATAGAGAAATGGCAAATAGCATTCCTGGATGTTTTAGTATCGATTGATAACAACACAATCAAAACCAATGTGTACATTAAAGCGACGGATTGCAACAATTGTTTGCACTTTAAAAGCTTTCACCAAGACTCTTTAAACAAGCATTGGCATAGCCAATAGGTCTCGCTTTTGGGACCTTCTAAGTATTTAGTTATGCAGCACAATATCCTTGGTGCAACAACAACTGTTGCATGGCTAAATACGTATAAGGTCCCAAAGGCGTGACCTATTGGCTATGCCAATGCTTGTTTGTTGTTAATTGCGCCCTGCATGAGGTTATAAGTCTAGCACACACTGCTACCTAGAACAGCACTTGGACTTCCAGAGAAAGATAGATTAGGAAGATAAACAGGGAGGCGGTATCCGCTCCCACTGCAGCCCGGGCCACACTCAGGAAGGAAGCTGAAAGGGGTTGTAATTTCATCTTGAATCCTGAAAAACGTAACTTTTCTATCTTATATTAACCTAAAATACCCCTTAGTAGCAACGTTTCTTTAAGTTTTCTTTCACAGCTGTTTATTACTGATATGGCTTAGCACTTTGATGCACACTTGGGTCACGCCAATTCACATCCCAAAATGAACAAATAAATAGAGACATGAAGGGTGAGAGAGGGCTACAGAAAGCAAGAGATTGATACAAGATATATCTAGGAAAATAGAGAAAGTTCGAGAGAAGAGTGTGAGAAAATGGGAAATAGAACGAGTGAAAAAAACCTGAGAGATACGAAGGGCGAATTGCAGGAGAGGGGAGAGAAAAAGAGCGCATCGAAAGAAGACAGATGTAGGGACAGAGATGGAGTGATAGATAAGAACACAGAATGGGTGCATAAATGAGTAGAGGGAAAGTAAGGAAAATAAGATAGAAAGAAAAGAGAAGAAAAGCGATGGAGTGTGACAAACCGGGAGCACGAAAGGGAAAAGGAGAGTGAGTGAATGCGGAATATAGCCTTAGAAGAAGGAAATGGTTACCTTTATGTAGAACGATAGAAAGGAAGGCAGATTAAGGGGGGCGTCAAGGTGGGGAAGACGGGGCAAAAAGAAAAGAGAGCGGGGAGTCGCGGGTGAAAGAAATAGATTAACGGATATCCCGAACTGAATGAGATGCCAAATATATCGGAAACGTTCGGCTTACTTCGGAGAAGTTCCCGCATTGGCTTCGTATGGTTCCTCTGGGTTGCCGTCTCTTTTCGACATATTGTCCGCAGGACGTAGGGAACACACCGGGGAAAGGAAAGAACCCCGGCAGAGATGGGCGAGTGTTGATAGGGTACCTGGGTCGCTTGTATGCATGGAGGAGTCGGGAGAGAAGCGGGAGGTAATACATTAGATAATACATTCTGCACTCATCTTACAGAGAAAAAAGCGTGTAGAAATAGTGCCGGAGCATAGAGTAACTCCTGCCACCTGAAAGTCAACAGATGTTTGGACGCCCCATTGTTAATTGGGCGCCGCGAGTAAACAACATTAGAGACAGGCTGCCCGAGTGTAAAGAGTGACTCCAGGCACCTGTAGGCCACCAAAATAAAATGTGCGATGTGAAAGAATTCAGCAGCGGGAAAATCGCGCTGGGAGAAACGCTTGTAGACCAGACCCCGGAAAACCTATGCAGCAGCAGAGATGAGTTCACAACCATATGTGAGGGATCACATGCACAGACAGCAAAGGAATTGAATCAAAAAGAATGCACAGTGGGTTGCTAACGCGTCTTTCCTCTCTCGGCGCGGCTCTCAGAATGAAACGCGAGCGCCCTAGGGGGAGGCAGGTATTTAGGAGCTGCACGTGATAACAAGGCAGGTACTTAATTAGTAATGCACGATTAGCACCTGTGGGCTAATTAGCTGGTCCGGGTGTACTGGAGCCCAGTGGCGGAGAAACCTATTACCCTCAATGCGTGGCGACTTGAGAAGCACCGATCACATGGAATGTATTGATTTGTAGTCCAATTAGGGTTATGCCAAAGACAATCCATCTATTGCCCAAAATTGGGGTTTTTAAAAGAACAAGCATTGGACGCACGCGCGCCTCGCGCATGAAGTTTAAAAAAAAAAAGAAAAACAAGCCCGGCGGAGCGTGGCGCGCGCGCGCGCTTGGGGGCGGGGGAGCGGACCCTTTGAAGTGCTCCCAAAAGGCGGATTGCATGGCGGCACGATGCGCGTGATTGTGCGCGTGCTAGCCATGCAATCCGCTTTTTGGGAGCACTTTTGAAACCCGTATTCTATAGTCTCGCTTTGCGATCGCTTACGCGATAGCAAGGCGAGACCTAAAAAGCATTTGCCTTTGTCACAGTTCATTAGACTAAAGCGCATCACTTCTAACCCTACAGATGTATCAGCAACGCTCAACAACCAGGCCATGAGATACATGAGGAGAGGATATCCGAGGAACATAATTGAGGAATCCATTACGAAAGTGAGAAATTTGAATAGAGAAACTTTACTCACAGCTAAAGTACCCAAATATTCTACGCAAGCCAAAAAAATCAAAAATATTATTAAGAAACAGTGGGTATTAATTCAATTGGAACCAGATTTGAAACCTTTGTTTGATGAGAAATTCGTGTTCGCTTTTCAAAAGGTCAAAGAATATCAAAGAATATTTATCCAATAAAAAAAAGAAAGAGAAACACGTGTTTAAAGGTATGCGGAAATGTGAGAACTGCATTCATTGCAATAACATAATCTCAGGGAATGAAATTACACATCCCACGAAAGGTACCAAGATATCATTACTGCATTCCAGTACATGTGACACTGAGAACGTTGTATACTCTATCAAATGCCCATGTGGCAAAATATTTGTAGGGCAGACGGAACGAAAGGTTAAGATCAGAATGACGGAACATAAAAGTCAACAGTAGCCCACATTGGCATGAAGCTGGTCATCAAATAGTGCAAGTTAGATTTACAATCTTGGAAGCTATTCAACAACGTTGTGATATGGACCCATACAAACAATTACCGAGAGCAGGATTTTTTTGGATCAGAAAATGAAATTCCATGCAACCGCATGGAATGAATGACCATGTCCAATTAGCGTGCTTTTTATGAATGGAGGCCACAATGTATTTATCTTTGATCATGTTTTTTTCTTGCTTTATTGTAGACTGCCTGACATGTTTATTTTGATGTGTTATACTTAACAAATACAGTCATTCATGATGTAGACATCACTCAACAATGGGAACTCATGAATAGATCGCGGTAGATCCAATGCAGATTCTACTTGAAATATTTATCACAGGAATGGGTTAATGTGTATACTGACTGATTCAGTGCATAAAATAGGCATTAAGTTACGAGCGCGGGGTAACGAGCTAAGACCAGAGAACAGGAAAAGAACACAACAATGTTGATAGGATAGAGTCCATGGCTGCACTGTATCACGTGCAGAGGGAGCGCGCGTTTATGCGGGATGATTGGATAGGATAATCACACGAGGGAGATGGATGTCGTGACTGCTCTCTCATGTGAGGAGTGAATGTGAGAGAAAGAGTAATGATTGGTGGATGTTGGGCTTTGAAATTGTGAACACGGAAGAATCGCTTGACAACACTTCACCAGGCTCGACCGGTGCTGACAGTTACGCTTTGAAGTAAGTGTGGCGAGGAAAGTCAGGGGAGACACGGGGACTAAGAGCAGTGGGGTCGGTTTCAGTCACGTTTCAGTATGCACGGCAGTTAAACGTAGCGTACAGCCACGAAATTTAATTGAATTGAAATAGAATAAACATCATGCAGTACTAAGTTGAAAAGTCATGGATTTTAGAGCCGCTCATGAGAGCGCACTAGAAATATCGAACACATGTAATACCCAGGTTTTCATGTGAGTTTGTTTTCCTGATTATTATGGTGATGAGCCTTAATTTGCATTTCCTGTTTGGTGTACACTTGTAGTGATGTCTATGAATTACAATGACACTCTAGATGAAGGTAATGATACATCAGAGTCTGATCTGGTTTCTTGTATTTTTCTTCTAGACCCCTGAGGAAGGGTCTGTGTGTGACCCGAAATGCATTGGGTTTTATAAAAAAGCATTTAGTTCTGCTAAAAATGATGGAATCATGAATCAATTAATTATAATTTGACAGATGAATGAATAAATTCATGAAGTAATTCAAAAACAACATGTATTGGAATTTTTGTTTGTGGAAGATGGAATCAAGATAAGAAACATATTGTTTCATTGAAGGTGCACACATCTATAGGGACTGGTTTGCCTGACCCATGTAGTTTTGTATGATTTATGGGCATTGCCGGACACAGTGCAACGGATGTAGTAGCACACAATGAAAAGGTAAAGGTTGGAATTATTAACGAAATTTGAGTGCACTAAGAAACAAAACTGTGATAACACTTAAGTCACAACATATTTGTATCTCCACTGTTGTTTTTTTTTTACAAAAGGCATGCCACTCTTCCTTCGCATGTCCCCTCCTTGACAGGGTTGCTTTACAATCTAAAATAATATAATCACCGCACACCAGTTCCTCAGTACACCAAGTCTCTTGGAAACAAACCACATTGGCCTCTAACAAATTCAAATAATACAACTTCTCCCTACTATTCTTTATTCCTGCAGCGTTCTAGGATATAATTATTAGCTCATTGCTAGTAAAAAGGCCATTGCAGGTAACTACTTTTTGAGACACTGGATAATGCGCCAGGTAATCAATTCCATTCGGGGGCTCATCTTTGAGAATTCCTTGAGCATAAAATGCAGAGAATTTCCTAATGGACACTTGTCTACCATGTTTATCTAAGTAGAATTTTATCCCCCTTTAATCAGGCACAAACCCCCCCAGCAAGAGAAGAGGGTGGGAGAGGCAAAGACCTTTCATCCTCAGCACACAACCCATTCTCTTCTAATATTGCAATTACATCAATCCCCCTACATTGTAGGCATTCAGAAAATATTAATATCAAATTTGCCGTAAGTTTAGAATAAAAAATTACCCTTGATTTAAAACCAGCTTCAGAGGGTAAAAGGAAAACCAGATTAATATCACTACCTTGAATATGCTTCAAATTCTCATTCTCAGAAAAGCATTTAAGCGACGAAGCCCTATTTAAAATTAGATCTGCATCAAACAGAGGAATAAAATCCAACATAAGAATATCCACATTGCACCATAAGAGCCATTCTCGCACTGGGGGGCCCCTCTTTATATCAGTATCTAGAAAAGGAGCAGCCATTGGATTTAATATAGATGGTATATGAGAGGGTAACGCCCCATGCTCTACTGCTAGCACTACCGCAGGTCCCTCGGCCAACAGGGCCGGACTGGGAACTGAAATCAGCCCTGGCAAAATTTTGCAGACCAGCCCCCGTCAAATTTGGCAGACCAGCCCCCGTCCAGCGCGTAGCGAGCGCAGCGAGCCCGACCGCTACTAGGGGGGTTTGGGGGGGTTCTCCCCCCAAGAAAATTTTGGAAAACAACCGACCAAAATGGTGAATTTTACAGCACATTTTTCATTACATATTCAATTGTATCAACTTTCAAACCACAGTAAATAGTAGATGATGACCTTCAAGAGCACCAGGTTACCCACCCAGTCATATGTACCATAGACATTCTTTCAGAGAGTACCAAAAATAGTCACTTTTCTACAACCCCTCTACATTACACCTTATCTCACAGCTGACCTTGGGACCCAGCCCCATATCAGCCACCATTCAGTTCCACTTTCATTATTTCCAGTAAAAAACAAAAGTAAAATCACCTTCAAATTTGAAACATTGAATATAGCAGTAAATGTAATCAGCATGCATGTTAAAGTATGCTCTACAGTTGTCCTAATCACATGACTGTTAATTCAATAAACAAAAACAGAAAGGCCCTGACAGGGCCGGCTTTAGTGCTGGTACAAAAGTCTTTTTGACCTCTTTCTCTGTAGATAACTTACCAACCACCCTCCAACAGTGCTCTTCATCTCTCCGTAGCCACTCCCCCTCATGGGCTCCTCCTCAGACTCCCTAACTACCACCCTCCACCAGTGCCCCTCATCTTTCCGTAGCTCCCACACCCCATGACCTCCTCCTCAGATTCCCTCACTGCCAACCTTCACCAGCACCCCTCATCACTCCGTAGTTTCCCCCCACCCCATGACCCCCTCATCGGATTCCCTCACTGCCATCCTCCACTAGTGCCCCTCATTTCTCTGTAGCCCCCCCACCCCATGACCTCCTCCTCAGATTCCCTCACTGCCACCCTCCACTATTGCCCCTCATCGCTCTGTAGTTCCCCCTGCCCCATGACATCCTCGTTGGCTTCCCTCACTGCCACCCTCCATTAGTACCCCTCATCTCTCCTGTAGTTCCCCCACCTCATGACCTCCACCTCGGTTTCCCTCACTGCCACTCTCCACTAGTGCCCATCAGCTCTCTGTAGTTCCCCCCCACCCCGTGACCTCCTCCTCTGACTCCCTCACTGCCACCCTCCCTCACTGTCTGCCACCCAGACCCTTCATCTCTCCGTAGCTCCCCCACCCCATGACCTCTTTCTGGTATTCCCTCACTGCCACACTCCACTAGTGCCCCTTATCTCTCCGTTGCCCCTCTCTCATACCCATTCCATTCGTTGTATAGCACTACGCATATCAGTGTAAGGTGTCACAGTACTTTACATAACAGCAGCACACATTATACAGAGACAATAAATCAAAATCAGTTTACGCGAAATGTCACATAAACTAATGAGGATTACAAGGTGTAGAAATCACTTCATCCATTGTGGTGGGCAGTATATTTTACGGGGGTTTGGTCGGGACTCGGAGAAGCACAAAGTCAGGATTTAAAGAGTACTCCAGTGGTCAGGGTTGGCTTTACTGATAAAAATGTATAACTGCCCAAACAAACTCTTATTAGTAACATTAGAATAATGAAAGAATGGAGAAGTTCTAACTACATCACAACACAAAAAAGCGAAGTTTGTATGCAGTTTTTTGATGACAGTTCATTGGTCACTGTCTTATGTTAACTTCTGAACTGCAAGTAACACAAGGATATCTGTGACAGAGGTAGTAACCCACTGAGCTATTCCCATAAAATTCAGTTTATCTGCATTTACGAACTACCAACCGACAAATGGTTGCTCTGCAGCAGGATCGTAAATCACAAGTTAACAGCTTTTATTGTTGTTGTATATCGGTGGCAGATTCACTGCGACTGCGAGGGCTAAGGAGGCTCATGTTTGGTGGGCCTGGCCAACCCTCTAGAACCGGGCCCGCCTGGTAGGTAGTGGTGCAGCCTGCTAGCATAGCCGGAGTCTTGCTCGCAGCCTCAGGCACAGGCAGGCCTGGCAGCCTGTGCCTGAGGCTGCGAGCAAGACTTGAGTCCGGCTATGATAAACAGTACATCTATTGGTATGGTCCATCTAATGATAATAACAAGTGTAAAAGCAAAACTAGACATAGAGCAAAAGTAGAAATAGTGTGCCAACGCGCGTTTCGCCGAAAAGCATGCACTTGGGTGAATTATAACACCCTCATCAGGGCGCTAAACGAAATGAAAATCAAGTGGCATACGCCATCAAGTTGAACAAGAAAGGAATGGAGGTAGCTCACATCCGGATCCTTAAATGGTCTGAAACATGAATTAAAAAATTATTAACTATAACATAACCATAAGCTAAGCAACAGCACAAATCAGTGGGTAAAGCAGTTATCCCAACAATGATCCAAGTACCCAAATCATACTGTAGAACATAAGAGTGTATTTATACAAGATATTAGTGGAAAAAGATAAAGATAAGGCAATAAAAGTGGAAAGGGCAACTGGGGAGATGTCAAGATGTACCTGTTGGGTCAATGAGTAACCCTGGCAGGCTGCACCACACTACCTACCAGGCAATGGCATCGCCGCTGTGTTGTCCGCCCCCTGGCCCCTGCTCACGTCACGAACAGCAAGGACTGGAGGCCTGCCTGCAGTGCAGTGCTCAGTGATCTAAATGCCTTGCCTGGCTGGCTCTAATCTAAGTCCCCTGGCCGGAGTCTGGATTGTGGATTTACTTAGATTAGAGCCAGCCAGGCAAGGCATTTAGATCACTGAAGCGCTTTCCTTCCTCTCTCGGTGAGTCCCCCGGGGGCCGCCCGTGAGAGGGTCCAGGGGGTCGACAAAAGCAGACGGGGGCTTAAGGTGCAGACCAGCGTCCCTTGTGTGGTGAAGCCTCCCAGCTGTCTCTCTAGGCGCTGTTGAGGAAGTCTGTTTCCCCCTCTAGGCGCTGTTGGGGAAGTCTGTTTTCCGCTCTTGGCGCTGTGTTGAGGAAATCTTTCTCACCAGGCGCTGTTGAGGGAGTCTAATTGCCTCTCTTCTCTGGCGCTATGGCAGAAGTCTCTTAACTCCCACTCTGGGCGCTATGAGCACTGTCTGCAGGCAGGCCTCCAGTCCTTGCTGTTGCTGTCCGTGAGCAGGGGCCAGGGGGCGGGGGTGCTAGTGCGCAGCGCTGCGCTGACCGGCCGGGCGGGCATCAATGAAAAATAAGGGATAGGCCAAGGAAGGCCCTGGGCCGGGCGGGAAAGCAAGGCCTAATACGCTGCTATACGGTACCCTTGGTTTAATCCGATCCGATTCCCGGCCCCGCGGCGCCGGCCCGGCCAAACAAATACCACCAGATTCAATTTGCCAACCAACCAATGCCATCGCCATCGCCATGCATCATGCCATATAGACACTGTCAGGTGTCAGTCTCACAGACTGTCACTGACTCACCTCGGCGGGTGGGGTCAGGGTGGCGGGCGACGAGTCGACGGCGGACCGGACAGTCGGTGTGTACTAGTGGAGGGACAGGTGTCACACAGCAGTCTCAGTCTGGAATGGATTCTGGAATGCTCCTTGGTCGGGCCGGGGTCACGCGCACTTTTTATTGTTTAACGGCGCCAATGCGCATGTCAGCAGGGCCCAGGCCGCCCCACCCTAAGGTGGGGGTGGGTTAACTGACACCGCGGTCTGCGTACACGCGCGGGCTGGCGCAGGAGGAGATTTCGGCGACTGCGCGCTGTGCGCCCGAGTGACGAGTGAGTGTGACGACCCCCCCACCCACCCCCTAATGCATTCAGGCAGGTCAGGTCAGGTCAGGTGATATAAATAATAATTAATATTGCAGCAGGCGAAGGCGAGTGAACTCTGACTGGTGATGGTGGTGATGCTGATGAATAAAATTGTAGTAACGCCGTCGGCGGCGTCGCGTCGTCACTCGTCACCAAAAAATCGGCCCCAGCATTGAAACCGGCCCCCTGTCAAAAAACCGGCCCCCACCCCTGGCAGCCTACCGGGGGATTGCCCGGTGCCCGGCATTGCCAGTCCGGGCCTGTCGGCCAATACAATAACTGGGCCATGGTCAGGTCCATGGCTTGATGAGTTACTTGCAGAGATCGTGTTGTACCCTCTGCACTGTGTATGGCATTCATACCCTCTCTAAAACACAACCTCCTTTGACTTTTTTAGGCAAATCTGCAGAGAGGTTTTTTTTATCTTCCCTCTTCAATTTTCCTTCTTCTTCCCAGCCTTTGCCAATGGAGCCTTTGATTCACCATCACTTACTTCCGGTATAGGCCGAGATTTGAACACATCCTGTTCAACACCCTGCAAGTTTCCATCCAGACTCTTCGTATTAGAAGCAAAATTAAAAGTAAATTTTATAGACTCTAGTTGACTCTCCATATGTGTACCGTTTTTAGTAAGCTTCTTGCATTAAGGTTTACCAGTCTGAGAGCAAAAATCCATTTACCAGCCTGGGACCACTGCTTCACCGGGACCTATATCCTTTTCCTTTTCATTGCTTACCAGCTCCCTTGGTATTTTTGTTACAGTATCAAGAACACAATCAGAACCACCAAAACATTTTTCTAACAGCTTTAAAGTTGAAGACAAAAGCCTTTCGGAAGGCTGACAACGTTGAATACCATTTACATCGAGGTCAGGAGTTACAAAGAGTTGAGATATCAATGAAAACATATTTGAAGGAGCACTACTGTAAAGCTGCAATCCTGTAGGAACGCTCACAGAAGGTCCCACAGTCTCACTATTGTCATGTAGACAGTGTCTCCTACATGAATCTATTTCCAAATCTGGTAAAGTAAAATATTCCTGAACATGCGTCACTTTAGAAGGATGAGCATCTTCTTGAGGGATTATGTGGGGATTATCAATTACCGTCATAGAAACTGATAAGGAGGGTCCTAAAGGGGCGGTGGGTGGGGTTAAACCAATGAGGGATGCATTGGTAACACCCCCAGCATACTGTAGAGTATCCTTCTGCAGAGTGGGCAACTCTTCCCCCTTACAACCAGACTCCACAGAAACAATGGGGTACAGATTCCCCATTCAGTTCCAGAATTGAAATCGGCTCCTCTTACGATGGTTTATCCTTCTCCCACAAGCTGAATAACTGATTTTTCCCTTTCAGCATCGTCACAGAGGCATTTTGTTCAGGAGCAGGTTTGGTTTAGTCTTTGCACAGGCTCCCCACTGAAGCAGACGACCCGATCTCAGCCTTCTTGCAGTCATTATTAACTTTAGTATCTTTAAACTTCACGCTCTGGGATCTCCGCCTCATTATTATTAGCGTCTCCGTAAACTTTATATCTACTAGGATCCCCACAATGGCTCAAGATGGCTAAGCATTCAAACACCAAAGCAGCTGGAGCTAAATAACTAGAAATGCTCTTTTGCCTCCCTTCTTCTGTAACTCTTTTCCCTCAGGATTAGGTTTCAGAATCTAAGAAGGAAAGATTTTCAAATTTCAGGAGTGCTCTGCAAACGCCCCCACAAGCCGCACCTGGCCAGGCAGGCAGGCTCCGCAGAGGCAAGCCTCTCCCTCTATGGCACGGCACCTAATACAGGGCACTCGCGTCAGCCTTATTCCCGCTCCAATTTTTACAGACCCAGCAGCACCACAGAGCTTCCAGGGCGACTTAGGGTCACTCCCATCAGTTATTGTTTGCTTCGGTCAGCCACTTCAGCTTTTGCATTATGACTGTCATTCAC
The DNA here is from genome assembly GCF_964204655.1 of Triturus cristatus. Lineage (NCBI taxonomy): Eukaryota > Metazoa > Chordata > Amphibia > Caudata > Salamandridae > Triturus > Triturus cristatus. The sequence goes on along the minus strand of NC_140585.1, from coordinate 1,120,698,036 downwards.
ATCTTGGATGAGCCCAGAACGGGAAACGACCTTTACATCGTGGTGATTACACCGCGATGCCATTACAACGCGGTTGTTACAACGACCGCACTGTTAGCACGCAATGCCATTACTACGCAAGTCATTACATCGACTTGCCACAGTATTCCTTTCTCACCATCTCGTGACTGGCCTTTACCAGTATTATTATTATTATATTAAGTATTAGTATGCACATGGCTATCCTGCGTTTGGCCAGAACTAATGACAAATCAAGGAATTTATTGAGGGGCTTGCGTGTTGCAAACGGACTGTGATACCGAGCAAGCAATGCAGTCCCTCCCTCTGGATGGGGGAGCGCAAGTCCTCTGGGAGAAACTCCATAATCTCATTCCAGAAGGAGTCTAGTTGTGGGCATGACCAGACCATGTGTATAAAATCCGCTGCGGAAGCCTGACAACGTGGGCAGGTATCTGCCAGCCCCAGGTACATATGCACCAACCGTTCTGGGGTAAGGTAGGTATGATGGAGGTAAATAAATTGTGTATATTTGAGTCTGGCATTGGCAGAAATTAGGTTTGGCACCCCCACATGTTGTGACCATTGTTTATCTTTGATGGTAGTGGCAAGAACACTGTCCCATTAGGCCCGAAAGGAGTGGAGGTGTTCCTCCCTGTCAGTGCAAAGGGAGCTATAAAGTCATGTAACAGCCCGACGGCCACCTCCATGTGTCAATAATGTCTGGAAGAACAATGCTGTCTCCGGCTCGTCGTGTGTTTTGCGCCAAGCCTTATTCAGCTGTTTCATGAGTGCGGCATAAATAAGGAAAGAGCCCGGGGGTATAACACAGTCTTCCACCAAGCTCTCAAACATGTTAAGAATCTTGTCTGTGAAGAGGTCGCCCTATGTAGTAAGGCTAGCCTCCAACCAGGAAGACACATCCAGCATCAATCGTAGTTCGGCGCAACTCAGTTTTGCCCAAAGGGGCAGCTCAGGCACATATGGGGTGTAGGTGCGATTCTTGATCCTATATTTTGTCCAGCACACATTAGCCACATGAACAAAAGCATTCCCGCCCCCTCTGGGGACCTTCTTGTCAGAGCCCAGCAACCAACGTAGATGGCCTGGAACATTCTTAATACTTTTAACAATCCCTGTTAAAATGATCTCCCTAGTTGTGTTTGAATTTCACTATCATCAAGATATATAGAATTATTGTAAAAGTGCTTAGCCTACCTAGTTGTTCTGTTTATAATGAGAACATTAATATCAAATGTTACAATATTAACGCTGTACAATTACAAAATGCAAATAAAATACATTTTTAGAAAGTCAGTACCTGGTGTGGGACCAAAGCAATATATGGCCCTTTGACACTTCTTCAGTTTTTGGCAGTTGTTATAAGTATCTGTCTTAAGTATTAAGAAAGAGAAAACATGTCATTGCCATATAGTGGTCTGTAAGCTGTCTCTCTATTAATAAAGATGGCAGGCTTGCTTTCAATTATAAAAGTATATATGAATGGACTGAAAGATCACCGAGCCCTAGAAATAATGGGGACCAGGGAATACTGACTCCACCCCTTCTTGTGACCACCCTGTTGGTAAATGCAGTTCTTAAGTCAGAGCTTGTGTCCTAAGGGAATGGTGACAAGGTTTCATGATTCTTGAAGGTCCAGCATTAGGTTCCTCTGTGGCTGCGGGGTTCAGTGCATTCTTCCATGCATTTGCCAGACGGCGCTTGCTGTCCCCACAACCACAATCCTCTGGATCAGTGCATGCTGACCATTCTTTGGTTAAGGCATCTGAGTGCTGTGTGATCTGTGCAGTAAAAAGAGCAGACACAGGACCTACCTTTGGTTAGGAAGAGCTTGCATCACATTAATCCTGTCCCTGAACCCATCCGATTGTGTCTCAGTTATCTGTGACAGACAGATCTGCAAAACAAAGAGATCCCAAAGATTGTCTTTCATGAAAGCCCACAAGCTGAGAGAACAGGCTCCCAAGGAGTATTTTTTCAGAAGAAGACATGTATGTAGCCTGAAACAATCAAAGTCAAATCCAGAACACTCCACCACCAGCTGACATTGGATATGTGCAACTATTGCTCTGAATGGCAAATATTATTCAAGATACTTAAAGGAATTCGCAATTATAAGTACCCCAATGAGATGGGTGACTCGTCAGAACATAAGGTACAAGCTGTCCAACAACTGCCACGAATAAAGAAAGAAGTGTCAGGAACCTTGAACTTGACCTACAACTGTCAACTAAATTTGTTGTGGATGCCATTCTCAAATGGGGAGTAAGTCTTTCTAATTCAGCACAAGCCTGCACGAGTCACCATGAATGATCATATCTTATGCTAATAGTAGCCTGACAGATGTGGTAGGCAACTTTTTCCAAAAGGAGAGACTGCTTATAGAATAAATCTAGAAATATTATCACATATTCTTATTTGCAATGCCTTTCATCATAGTCACTGATCATGAGGCCTTCTTACCATATTTGACATCCCAAAAGCTAGGATGCCTTGAGAGGTGTGGCATTCACCAGATAATATAGCATTACAAAATAGTAGCAAGCTGGGAAAATAATTCAATCCCATAGGTTTCATGTCCCAGCACTCACTATGTACCATGATGTCTATGCAACCCATGGCAGAAAAATATATGAATTTCCTCATTAAACATTCTCCACCAAATGATATGTTTACATGTCAGCCAAAAGAGGAAACAGCCAGTGACTATCCAGTGTGACTAGCGAAAGAGAGCATGCTCCAAAAGAGATGGAAGCATGTGAACATCACCAGATTCTACTTGTTCAGCATGCATATTGAAGAAATCATGACCAGAAAGGAATTCAGTGAATACTCAATGAGCACATCAAATCTCAGTGACACAGCTGATCCGTCAAGTGTTCAGGTTAAACTGAAAAACATTTCATAGTTCCTTGGAGCATCATCAGTCAGAACTGATATTTGGGATAATAATCACCAATAAACTTCCGCAAGTACCTTCAACTTCACAGAAAGACCACGTGAACATAAAAGAAACTGACAAATGATTGAAAGGCACGATGAAAGCTCATACACACAAAAAGAGGTTCACTTAGCAGGTACACCTGTATAAGTTGAAGTGCTAAAGAAGAGATTCAAGATGAACTAGAAAACAGACTCAGCCTTTGAACCTGCACTGTAACGAAGCATGGCGTTTGTACCCTTGAGTGATCACTTGAAAATGCATAACAAAATGTATTTCAGATAATAGCATGCAAAAATTATCAGATCTCACCACCGTCTGGGGGTTCACACATCAAGCAGGGACTTAAGGGGTTTACCAAAGTAAACATTTCTGAGCCTGCCAACAACAACATCTGCAGGTCTTGCAGATCAATTACCAAAGATCGTCTGCGTATCAATGAAATAGGGCCATGCAATACCTCAAGTAGAAGGAGGGGGGTGTTATTTCCTGTAGCACATATTGAAGCACACATGCTGAACACTGTTATCATTCTACTTGTTCTTTCTCCTCCCATTTTCTTGTTCTCCCTCTTTGTTCCCAAATGATGTAAGAAAGGAGAAGATAACTATAGCAAAGATAGTGCATAGTTCCAAATGTTTGTGCCCAGAATGAGACATGGCTACAGAAGACCTCTGTCCTAAATAGGTCTATCTGTAGTTAGAAAGGGCTGGTTTTAATAACACTCACTGCCTTCTGATAAATGGCGCCATTTATTACATTCAGAGAAAGTACATTATATGACAAGCAGAACCAGCGAGAGCAGAACAATAAAGCGCAGCACAGTTCAAATGAGCAAAAGTTACATAAGTGCAATGGACTTGAAAACCATGGCTCATTCAAAGTGGACAGAGTTAGAGGATCACAATTCTGAGCCCGCATTTTCAAAGCATCATAATGTGGATGCTGGTGATCTTTGAAAGAAGTAGTAGTAACATTTGTCCTGAACTGCTGAGACCAATCACATGAGGGAAGTGAAGCCAACTTCCTGAAGAGGGGGTGGTGATTCTCCTTCAAGTCTGAAAAAGTAGATCAAATTGTACATCCTACAGCACAGCATTTTGTAAAAAGCGACAGTCTGAAAGGAAATTCATGAAACATTCCTTTTACGTGGTGTGCTAAGCAAGCACGGCCCTTTCCAAGAGTGATACATGTTCACCTACTCTAAAATAAGTTGATAAAATGTTGGAAAAATGTTTAAGTACTGTTTCTCAGGTGACAGCAGACGAGTTACACTACTCATACAGATAAAGATTCAAATTGCATTAGTGATTGCCATTCAAACACCTCATTAAAATGCAATCCATTTGTCCCAAATACCAGTTGCCCATCTGCTGACAAGAGCATAATTTTCACCTAAATTTTCAAAATATTGTGATGTATAGTAAATAAATGCTTGGTGCCCAAACATCAATTTATCATTTGCAACCAATACTCACATGTATTACTGTGGAAATGTACCTTTTTTGGGGTACACTGGTGCAGGGTCACCCTTTTGTCCACGGGTTCAAAGACCAACAACGTAGAGATCAACAGTGGAGTAGGAAATAAATAACAAGTTTATTAATCACTCATGAGTGGGACCACCTTCACACAGCACTCTCAAGTGCTGCCTGAGGTAGTACAAAGAAGTCACAGAACACAGGGCTTTTATACAGGTTTTCTGCAGTGTAAGCATGTGAACAGAAATAGGAAGAACACGTTTTTTAGAAATAGTTTTCAGCAAACAAGGGCAGATGAATAACCACTTGGTCAGCAAAGTGGGGGAGGGAGCAGGAGTGCTTATGGCAGCAGTAAATGGTTGACAGTTAACATCTGAGACCAGGTGCTCTGGCAGCTACAAACCCTCAGCACGTACATTGCTTTTAGCTGAGTCAGGAAGTCAACTAAAATAGATAGCACAGGCAGAGTGAAATTACGAAGGAAACTTAAATGGACACCACAGCCAAAATGGCTGTCGTTTATGCCAAGTAAAATATTACACGTTTTCCACATTACTACCACAAACTGATAGATTCTTCCTTGCATGCCCATGTATCCCAATACCATGCCCAGGATTCCCACAATAGGCCAGGAATTCGAAAAATTGTGTTTAACACTCTTAGGCTACCACATAAAGATACACAACACTTAGCAAAAACAATTACATACAAATAAATGAGCCATTATTCTAGGGCCAGCACAAAAAATGCCTAGACACGCCATGATGACAACTAAGCCCCCTTGTAACATATGTTAGAGGAGGGTGCCCACCAGAAGCGCTATCTTCAGATTTCATTAATGAGGAGATTGTCCATGTATAAAATGATTGCTCTGCCTAGTTTCACATATATCCTACAAAATAGTCCATTCAGGCCAGTGTCTATCATGTGTAATTATTTCAGCAATGCCTATGGTTCCCCTTGTACAGAGTATTTGAATGTGATATACCCCGAATTTAAGAGAACGCTGTATGTAGAATACAGGCTGGGTATCCTGCTGACCAGGGATTATCTAATCCAAATACAAAGCCTCGCCGATGGATCTGACCACTGAGACTGGAGCTTTGGAAGGATAGATAACCCATTTTATTCTGTTCTGAAACAAATACGATCCTGCTCGTGGCGAAGGCTCTGTCTCCTTTTAAAATTGTATGGGGTCAGATGTGCTAAATCGGCATTGGTGCTGTGCATTAGGCTGGATGATATGTATGTGGTTAATTCTGTAGCGTGATATTTATGGGCTGCGTGGCCTTGCATGAGAGAACTGTCCACAATCTAGGTATCAGCTTAACCAGATAATCCATGTGGATTTATACATATCCCATCACGTATTGTGCTGCTAACTACATGACTCCCCAATGTTCCGCTGCTCTTGCACTTTTAAATACTTGGTGCATTGATTGATTGTTTTTACTGGGATGGAATATAGTGCCTAAATGCTTCTATGTTGTTCATTTGATACTACTGTATATGCCTTTTAGGCAATAATCCTTCATCTGAATTGTATACCTTTTCAACGTTTATCTGTACATGTACTTTTACATATTTGAGAAATTTGAAAAAATGTTCTATTGGAATGGAATATAGTGCCTAAATGTTAGTGTGTCGCCCAGTAGATTGTACCGTATATGTTTTTAGATGCACGTTTTGTACTCTTAGTGGTTTTTAAATTACAGTTTTAATTATTGTAAGGCTGACAGCTGAAACAATAAAGAAAATATGAAATGACCATTCTGGCCTTAGGTGGGCACTCGGGATGAGGACTGTGGAGTGGGGCCATAAGTGTGGCGAAAAAAGAGGAAGATTTGCAACTGTTGTACTGGCCTTTCACCTTCGAGTAACTCCACATCAATTATTTGGTCCAACTGCACATATAACATCATTAAACTTTTTTATTGGATTTCTAAAGCATGGACTGCTGACATTTACAAATATCTATAGATTATGAGGAGCTTGTAGGTTTTAACCACAGTCACAGAACGTTTCACACAGTCAGTGCATTGCTAGGATGGCGCTCTCGTACTATTATTAGATCCTGAAATGAACTTTACACACAGATGTTTGTTGTAAGTGTGTTGATCCACTGCTCAAGCTCACTATGATTAGAACCTGGGACCAATTTGTCATACACACACTCCTCTCAGCAGGTGCATCCGCATTGGGATTAAACTCTCTGGCTTGCAGGATACACATATCTCTTTAAGAGGTGCATTTATATATGGAATAAAGTACCCTGTGTTGTATGTTTCAAAGCTATTGCATGATACTAAGGAGTTCCATGACCATATTAAGGAACGAGGCTAAAGGCCGAGTGCCGTTATAAAGTCATGGGACTCCTCGGCGACTTACAACAAAAATGACAGAGCTGTTCCTGTAAGTAGAAAGAGGGGAGGAATGTGTTCACGGACAATTGAAATATTGGATTTTGAGGCCCTCACACAAACTAAGGGGTATCGTAATTCACGTTCCCCTTCGAATGTATTGCATCATCATCGGGCTGCTCCTGCGTCGAGTCGGCTGGTGCAATACCCGACGGGCTCTTTTTTATGGAGCACTTTTATGGAGATCTTTTAAATCCAATGAAGCCGGTGGTTGCATGGGTGTGTGGGGCTCTAAGGTGATGTAGATGAAATGTGTTGATTGTTAAAAATAGGGGTCGAAGTACTTACTCAACTAATTTATTAGGAAGTCTTCTCCCCTAATTAAAAAACTCTGAGGTTGAGTGTTGTTAACTTAGGGTTATCGACTAGGTTATATACACTGACTCAGTCAGGTCGACATGTTTCTCGCTCCATTAGAGAAATACTCTGGCGATTCCTCAGGACCAAAAGATGTTTTCTATCTACATCTAGAATTCAACATTATATCTAAATAACCAGTGAGCATTCTCAGTCACAGTTGTAGAGTTACCTGCAGCTCGGTCTACCCTAACAATTCATAAGGATAGTCCACTGCAGTTCCTGGTAGATAAACGCAAGGAGTTCCTCGCGTTTGACACGCCGAGTCCGTGTCTCGTAAACACCTACCCCGTTCTACCAGGACTGGGTGGCGCAACTGTTGTACTGGCCTTTCACCTTCGAGTAACTCCACATCAATTATTTGGTCCAACTGCACATATAACATCATTAAACTTTTTTATTGGATTTCTAAAGGATGGACTGCTGACATTTACAAATATCTATAGATTATGAGGAGCTTGTAGGTTTTAACCACAGTCACAGAACGTTTCACACAGTCAGTGCATTGCTAGGATGGCGCTCTCGTACTATTATTAGATCCTGAAATGAACTTTACACACAGATGTTTGTTGTAAGTGTGTTGATCCACTGCTCAAGCTCACTATGATTAGAACCTGGGACCAATTTGTCATACACACACTCCTCTCAGCAGGTGCATCCGCATTGGGATTAAACTCTCTGGCTTGCAGGATACACATATCTCTTTAAGAGGTGCATTTATATATGGAATAAAGTACCCTGTGTTGTATGTTTCAAAGCTATTGCATGATACTAAGGAGTTCCATGACCATATTAAGGAACGAGGCTAAAGGCCGAGTGCCGTTATAAAGTCATGGGACTCCTCGGCGACTTGCCATATTCTTTTAACGTACAACACAGGGTACTTTATTTCTTAGAAACATGATCATACCATTGTCATTTCTCCTATGTCTAGTTTATTCAATTCCTGATCACAAACAACGCATCCTTCTGTCACTATGTTGTACGAAGACATTTCCCATTTAACCGATAATAGAGCTGCTTCACATCTGAAGAGACACAACGAATATACTCTTTGATTGAAGAACCTGATATTACTACAACAACCACTGGGGCTATTCAAAACAACATAAAGCAACTACTTTACATTACCAAAAAGGAAATCAACTAGTGATTACATGCCAGTACATTAATCAGATATAACAAAGTTCAACGCATCCCTAGGGGATTACGGATTCCACTTAAGTCTACCTTATGTAAGAACAACCCTAAATTCACTGAGCGTTGGTACGCAAAATCGAATAAATGTTCTTTGGATCTAATACTTCTCATTGTTGAGGAATTGTCAAATATATTGAAAGAGTTAAACAAAGAAATTAGTCAACTAAAATTGGAGCTCTCTAACAAATTGACTAAGGATGAGTGGGCCAAAACATTGACGTCAATTTACACCTTGAACAATACACAAAATACATTATTGAGAGAAAATCTTGTAAATTCAAGAGAGATATGAATGACTACAAAATGAGTGAGGTATACAGTCGGGCAGAAATTTGTGTGTGAAGACACCAACAAAAACCATTCTCTTCTAGGCTCACTGAAGGGGAGACTTTTTCGTCAAAGCGATCCCTTAGCAGAACACGATCATAGGCAGATAAAGTTACACAATTGGTAGACGTTAATGGAAGCAGTCTATCAACCTCCAAGAGATCCACTAGGGAGAAACCTTTTTTAGGTAGAGGCCCAAACGTGGTCGTTGAACCAGGAGGGGAGCTGGCCACAAAAACAAAAGATCAACCAGTTGCAAAGTCAACCAGGAGCCAGAAACCCTAGAGATTAATATTTCAAAATATCAACCATCATCCACTCAAATCAAGACATTGGAAAAAGGATTGTCATTTGTTCCGACATATCATTCAAATGAACTAGAAATACAAATAAGTGTCTTTAAATTTATGAGGAACTTGAGATTAAGACACTTTTTTAACAACATTGTTAATTCTTGACCTGTCTGACGCTGTTTACCTCTACCTCTTCACTTACCCGGTTTGCTTGCCCCCTGCCTCGATTTCCTGATTTGTTTGTCTGACCTCCTCCCGGTGTTCTCTTCCCCTGTACGCAGAGATCAGGGCTGTTGCCCCGCTGCTGTTTTTAGCGCTACTACCAGTGCTGCTACTGCTGCTGGGGCTGACTGTAACTTTGCCCCGGAAGGATACCCGGGCGGCTGTCTTACTGTTTTTCCAGTGGACTGTCACTGCTTCGGCCCACACTGTGTTCACCGGGATGCCGGAACCTGGTGACCCCGGGCGGTTCTCCTGTTCACCGCCAGTATCGCCCGTCTCGCCACTATCTTTCGAATTTGCTGCTGAAGGAGGGGAATTTACCGAGCAATTCACAGTACCGTGCGACATCCTTTACTTTAATGTATCATGGCTTCTTCCGATCCATGCGCTTCGTGCTGTATACTCAAGTTTCTGCCTAGACAGCGCGAGCGCTCCCGACCGGACTCCTCAGCCGGCCGCCATGTTCTCTACCCTAGAACATATACCCTGAAGGAGAGAATTCTAAGTGAGGCAATAAGAGCCGGATCCCACACAAAGGGTGCTTGGGCCTTCAGAATAAGATCGGACATCTAGAAAGCAACACAGGATAGGCAGTGGGAACTAGGACAATACATGGAGGAGTTGAGATCTCTGGGGGAGTCAGTTCAGATGCATTTTCCCGCATACCTGAGAATAATGTGCGGAAATCAGATGCATAATCTGAGGGACACCAAGGAAGTAGAATCCTAATAAATAAGATCAAGGCGCAACGAGTGTAAGGAATTTCTAGAGAGCAGGGGCCTTGAAAAGCTGAGAATGTTTTGCCAAAAAAAAAAAGGGAGGGTCCTCCATGGGAGGGTGAGGGTTAGGGAGGGGTCTTGAAAAGGGTTTTGCAAGAATGATTTATTAAGGGTGTGGGAACATATAGGCAAAAAAGGGGAAAAGAAGTTTGTCCGACTGCAAAAAATAAGAGAAACAGGACTAAAAGCGGGGTGGGGGGAGGTAACCAGGACGCCCTCTTTCTTAGACCATGGGAGTTACAATGGTTTGAGGGTCAGAAATAGAAGGCAAAAAATCTTTGTAGTATTTAAAATGTATAAAAGGTGAAATAATAATCTTACAACAAATGCATCTCCTAAAAGCAGAGTAGAGAGCTGAGTAGGGAAGAAGCAAAGTTGGGTGGACTCTTACATCTGTACGGATTAGGCCTTCTGCATGAAGGGGGTTATTATCCTGTTCAAGAAAACAGCAAAAGCAACAATAGAGGCTGCCAGCAGTGATCCAAAAGGCAGATGGGCCGTAGCGAAAGCACGCATGTATGGAAGAACGTATGCATTAGCAGGGTACTACGGTCCCAATGTGGACGATCCTGTTGCAATGCAGGCTGTGTATACGCATCCCTTGGATGTTTCAGCCCAAGTGATACTTGGTGGAGATTTCAATCTGATAATAGATCCAAGGAAAGCCAGAATGCCAGCTAGGAACACCTCAATCTTGCCTAGAATGAAGAGATGGCTAAAACACTATTTTAAAGACTTAGGATTGGTAGATATATGGAAAGAGAAAGGAGCAAAAACACAAAAATTCACCTTTATGAACAAGAAACACGGTCACTCTTCTAGGATAGACTTCTTTCTAGTGGATAAGTCACTGTGCAGTAACGTAAAGAAAGTGGAGCATCTGCCGGCACACCTATTCGATCACTCAGCAGTGCAGATGTAAGTATGTTTTGAGAAGGCCCAGGGTATACCGAGATGGACATTGGATAGATCTATGCTCCTCGACCCAGAGGTAATAGAAAGTTTGAGAATAGATACCAACCTATTTTGTTTAACAAACACAAACGAGACTTCATGTCAGGTTATGTGGGATTCATATAAGGCAGTAATAAGTTGGAAACTAATCAGTTTAGCTGCCTTTCGGCATAAGAGAGCCAAGAACAAGATCAGTAATCTGGAGAAGGAAATACAATCTCTAGAGAGGAGAACGGAGGAGGAGAACATACCATAGGAAAGAGACAAAATAGAATTGGAAAGAAACGATAAAAAGTGAGAATTATCCAATATCTTAGATGCAATAACCAAGGGTAAATGGGAGGCAAGTAAGCTTGCACACTACAAATACGGGAAGGGCTGTGGTAAAATGTTAGCCTGGAAGATCAAGACAGACCAAAGTCGTAATAAGATTCTATATATTCAGGAGGAAAACCAGACAGAACCCATTATGGAAGATACAGTAATTGGGAGCCCGTTTAATAGATTCTTTAAAGACTTTTACACAGAGGACCCAATGGTCAGTGAAGAACAAATAGAGGGTTATCTCAAAAACTTGGTAAAGAAGACTTTATCGGAAGAGCAAAGATATGACTTAAACAAGAAAATAACAGAGAAATAAGTAATGGGGTGATAAAAGGGTTAAAAAAGGCAAAAGCAGCAGGTCAGGTCAATCAATCAATCAGGAGAATTGTAAGCGCGCTACTCACCCTTGAGGGTCTCAAGGCGCTGGGGGGGTAAGCAGCTCCGTTCAGTTGAGGAGCCAGGTCTTGAGCGTCTTCCCAAAGATGTTCAGGAAGGGGGCGCGTCTGATGTTGAGTGGGAGCTTGTTCCAGGTCTTGGCAGCAATGTAGGAGAAGGTTCTTCCACCTGTTCTGGCTCTGCGGATGCGCGGGATTTCAGCAAAGGCGAGGTCGGCAGATTGGAGGTTTCTCTTGGATACGTGGAGGGAGATTCTCTTGTTGAGGTATTGGGGTCTGGTGTTGTGGATGCATCTGTAGGCGTGGGTGAGTATCTTGAAAGTGACTCTCTTCTCGACAGGGAGGCATCGGATGGTTCCGTAGATGTTGGGTGGTGTGCTTGTGTCGAGGAATTCGAGGATGAGTCTGGCTGCGGTGTACTGTAAGGTCTGGAGCTTGCGGATCAGAGACTTGTTGATCCCGTTGTAGAGGGTGTTTCTGTAGTCCAGTCTGCTGGTGATGAGCGCGTGGGGGACAGCATTCCTTGATTCGTGAGGGATCCACATGAAGGTCTTTCAGAGGATTCGGAGGGTGTTGAAGCAGCTGGAGGCGACAGCGTTGATTTGTCGGACATGGAGAGGGGGGAGTCGAGTACGATGCCGAGGTTTCGGGCATGGTTTGTGGCAGGGGTGTGGAATTTATTAAAATATCTACTCGTCCATCGAGCAGCTTGCTTCATGAATCTACTTGTCCTGTAACAAAATCCACTTGTCCCTTTGGTGCCATGTTGTGCGGCGACAGCTAATGGCAGCAATATCATTATATAAGAGCTCTTATATAGCCTCTCTGATTATGCCAGGGCTCATACCATAGTAGTGTTTGAATACTAGCAATCCCTTTATGTTTCTACGTTTCCGCAGATCTACATACTGGGACTGAAGGTAGTGGTTAACAATAGTTCCAGGCTTGGAATGTCCTTTTGAGTCTGCAAACCTACTAACTTGCATGTTTTAAGGGTTTTCAACAACTCTTCTCTAATCATTTCCAATACTGAGAAATGTTTTACATTTACTCCTGACAATGGCAGAAGTAAACCTTCTTCCAGAGTTGGGAAAAAAGTGGTTGAAGGGAAAATAAACTTGCAAACACTCAGGTTTACGCATGAGCAAATCTACACATGCATATATGCTCATGCTAAAATGTAGTTCACAAATATTTTCTAGGAGTACTATCTCTCGCCCTGCTGCTGTAAATTCTTGTGAATTCACGAAAACCATATTGCTGCCCTTAAAGCAAGGACCTATACCAAGGGTGCACTTTTGAGACTTTCTTTAATAATTGGGCCCCTAATTTGGTCTTGCGTTAACCATCACCTTTTGTGTTTATTAAAATTCTCTCCCTCTCTTTGTATAGGCTGACTTCACGGTGAGTGACAGCATTCTGCTCTTTCACAAGGAGCATATCGGCACACAAATTAGTTTTGTTCAGTGCCAGTAACTAATGTGGCAGTGTGTGCTTTTTTGAGACCAAAAACAATTTTTGCTTTAGCCAATGTTTGTTATAATGGTGAGGGTCCGGCAGCTCTCACATCAATAAGGTTTTACAAAAACCATGCAAAAATAAGTCACACATTGCCAAAACTAAAAAGCTGACCACCATTTCAGACCTATTGGCTTTGCCAATGCTTGTTTATTTTTATGTTTCCCAAAATGTTATTGAAACTGGTTACACTGATTTTCTAATATGAATATTTTGGGGAAATACTAACATGCATCAACACATTTTACTAAATGATTCTGCAAAGAAATGGTACCTGAAATTTTACAGTAGTTTAGCAAAAAAAAATGTTCCCTACTTTCATTTTTTAGTAACATTTTATATTGAAAGCAAAAAATCACTAATCTTGCTTTCAAGCTTCTGCAGAAATTTACATCCAATCAGAGAGCATTCTGGGAGCATTATGCATAGCCTCTTATTGCTAAACTTTGAAACCGTTAGTACACATTTTTATACTGGAACCACTGTCAGTAGTGCAGTCAGAACTTATATTTACTGAGAGCGCTCACCCTAATAATAAAGGCTTTCAATTAATGAACCATAAATACAAGTTTGAACAGCATTAACATATGCACACAAATATTAACTTAACTGCAGGCAGTGCCCTTCCCTGATCCTTAATGGGGTACTGCAAACTGGCAGCCAGAGGGTTTGTACTGCAGGGGTTTGAGCCAGCTTGTCCCAAGGACAAAATGCACATTAAAACTTGTTGCCCTTGACCCCAAACAATATGTCCTGGGCGTTGGGCTATAAGAATTCCACATCCCTGTTGTGGGTGTGGGTGTGGGTGGGGGGGGGGCCTGCCGAGGGCAGTAGGACACCAGGTGTTGTCCCATGCCGAGGGGGAGGGTGCCGAGGGGGAGGGTCTGAAGATGAGGACTTCTGTCTTCTCTGAGTTGAGCTTCAGGCAGTTTCTGCTCATCCAGGATGCAACGTCCTTCATTCCTTCCTGGAAGTTGAGTCTGGTAGTGATTGGGTCCTTGGTGATAAAGAGGATGAGCTGGGTGTCGTCGGCGTAGGATACTATGCTGAGTCAGTGCTGTCTGACGATGGTGGCGAGGGAGGCCATGTAGATGTTGAAGAGTGTTGGGCTGAGTGATGATCTTTGGGGCACTCCGCAGTTGATTTCCGTGTGTTCGGAGAGGAAGAGTAGTCTGATTCTTTGGGTTCTGCCGGTGAGGAACTAACGGATCCAGTTGAGGGCGGTTCCTTGTATGCCGGCATCGTGGAGTCTGGCAGTGAGTGTGCAGTGGGAGATGGTGTTGAATGCTGCAGAGAGGTCGAGTAGGATCAGGGCCGCAGTGTGTCTTTGGTCGAGGAGGGTGCGGATGTTGTCTGTGCTGGCGAGTAGGGTGGTTTCGGTGCTGTGGTTGCTGCGGAATCCGGATTGGGAGGGGTCGAGGAAGGAGTTTTCTTCTATGAATTTGGTATGTTGTGCATTGACGGTCCTGATGCATTACCAAACAAAATATATATATATATCTTTGAAAGAAGAGCTGGCGCCCCGGCTGACGGATTTATTTAATGCGTTATTCTTAAGGGGACAGGATCTACCTAAGTCCTGGGAAGAGGCAACAATATGCATTTTTCTAAAACCAGGGAAAAACCTAAAGAGGTGCGAATCACATACGCCAATATCAATGCTAAACAGCGATTATAAAATTTACACTCAAATCTTGGCGATGAGACTGGGCAAGGTTGCTGGTAATTTAATCCATGAGGACAGGATTGGTTTTATAAGGGGCAGACAGATTCAGGAGTTAACGCACAAACTTGTGGGAGCAATAGATGTGGCTACTCAGGAAAAGATCACCCTGTCTGTGATCACTTTTGATGCCTGAAAGGCCTTTGACAGGGTCAGTTGGCCTTTTTTACACAAAGCAATCGAAATATACAAGATAGGGACTACCTTTGCAGGGGCAGTAAAACCTAGATATAAAAATCCTTCTGCTCGAGTATTAGTAAACGTGAGCCTCACGGATAAGATAACCATCGGAGGAGGTACCAGACAGGGGTGTCCACTTTAATATATAGGTTATTTAACCTATATATTAAGCCTCTAGCAAACGCCCTCAGGTCAAATCACCTGATAACCTCTTTCAAGTATAGGGAATGAGATAAGAAGGTAGCCCTTTACGCGGATGGCTTAATGCTATTTACGGATGACCTGACGGGCTCACTTCCGAAAATAACAGAGTCACTTGAGCAGTTTGTGAAAATCTCACGGTATCAGATAAATCAACAGAAAACCAAGATTATGCAGTGGAACACCCAGAGCAACAACCCTGTGTTAAAGGAGGAATATAAGATACCTGGGCATCCAGATAGTGGGAGAGATAAGTAAAATCGCCCACTTAAAGTTCAACAAAGTTCTAACGGAAACTAGAAAGCTCCTTAATGCATGGACAAGCCTTCTGTTATCCTTCCTGGGCCGCTCCAATATTGTAAGGATGATGATTCTCCCTAAATTTACATATATTTTTAACACCATACCTTTAGAATTTAGGAGAGAGTGGTTTAACAGATTACAGGGAGACATAAGCAGCTTTATCTGAGCCTCAAAATGGGTCAGAATAGCTTGGAAGAAGATAAGAAGGAAGAAAGAACTTGGTAGTTTCGGCAGCCCAGATCTGTTCCAGTACTAATGAGCTTTTCATTTTAACAATATCAGAGCACTATTTAAAGAACATCGGTCCTATCCACTGTACCTGCAAGCCATGACAAATTTGGAAGGAAGTTATTTTCTTTACAAATTTGGTCACCCACATTTTTTCCAAAAAGTGAAATTAAAGATATTAGGGTCCGCCGCTAGGTTTTGGTATAAAATCAGGCGCCTATGGAAAATTCCCTAATACAGTGAACATGGCCCAGTTTGGAACTCACCAGGAATGCCGGAATGTTTGAAAGACACTTTATCAACACCTATGAGGGATGGAGGGATAACGAAGTGGGGTCAGCTAATATCAGAAAATACAACAACTGGATGGGACCAACTGGCAGTATTGACCAATGGGGCACTTTCTAAGTTTAAGTACTATCAACTGATGAGTTGGACAAAGACATTAGGGAAGGATGGTACAGAAAATAGAGATTTAGAAAGGAAAATACAAGGGGAAATAGCAATGAAGAAAGAAATAGTGACTTGGTATTGGTCATTTACATCAGCAGGAGAGGAGGATTTCACCTTACCCACAGAGATTTGGGGAAAATATCTGCCGATGCTGAAAGTACAGAATTTATGGCAAGTATCAATGTCTTCATGTTAGTATATTAAACTGCACCGCTCAAAAAAACCCATTTGTTTACAATGCGTAGAGCATACTGGACGCCGAAGAAACTGTCAAAATTGAACAAAGGAGAGGCGAAAAGCTGCCCCAAGTGTGGAGAGGAAAGGGCGGACGACATTCATATGTTCCGGCAGTGGCCCCAAATACAGGCATTTTGGAACAATGTGGGTAGGATCCTCTCAGAAGTATTACACCAGAACATAGAGGTAAGCCTAGAATTAGTTATGTTTGGGGTGAAAAATGGTAATGGTAACTTGGGAGGACCTAGATTAATTTAAAAACAGAGTAACTTACTTTGTGTACTAATGTTAATGGCTAGACGGGAGATCTGCATTAAATGGATATGCCATAAGCCGCCAACACAAGCAGAATGGCTGGTATCAGTTCAATGGGTAAACAATTTAGATCGGGCGGGAATACAAAGCAAGAGGATAGGGTTCTGGGATATATGGGAACAATATTGGAGGACATGAGACGGTGGAATAGAAGATGCTCAGGAAAACCAGGAGAGTCCAATGATTAAGCAAAAGAGCAATACGAGAAAGTGGGAACTTTGATGGCGCAGGTATAATACCCCACAAAGGAAGAGTGGGACGAGGTGCGTAAGGGGGGCCAAGTGGCCGATAGGATACCCCCATACACTAAAAACACCCCATTCGAAGGTGATGTCCTGGGGCAGGGCCAAGTCGGAACAGAATGGTAGACACGGCTCCCAAACTGCGAGAACCCATTATCTCATCTCAATCTGTTTATTGCACAATGAGGACAAATAAAAAAAATATATATATATATGTAGAGCACATAGTTATTTTGATATTATAAGTGGCTAAAAACATCATTAGTCTACTGTAATTAGATTTGTATGTTTATAAAAGGAGCAGGGCTTTAAGTGGGCCGGGTCTCACGGCTGCGGAGCAGTTTTTAGGTCTCGCCTGAGCCAGCGCTCTAGCGCTGCTCTGGCGAGAGCGATAGAAGGCGGGGATTTGGAAGTGGAAACGAGTGCTTTTCAGGCCCCCAACTACAGTGCATGTGCACCGGGAGTGCGCACCATTTGTCAGCCAGCTGATCGCGGCCGCTTTGATGTTCTCAGTGAGCCGCGCGGCCACTGAGAACATCAAAGCGGCCGCGATAGTGCTCACCATATGCCAGCCTTCCCTGTGTTGCTTTAGCACTGACCGCCCCCCCCTCCATGTTACCCGTGTGGCTCATTCTCTTTCATGGCCGTGCGGCGTTAATTTCACAGCCGCGCGGCCAATGCTTGTTGCACTTTCTTGGTATGGCATCTTTCTGTCCCTTATAAGCCCCGTGTGTTTTTCCT
The DNA here is from genome assembly GCF_964204655.1 of Triturus cristatus. Taxonomy (NCBI): domain Eukaryota; kingdom Metazoa; phylum Chordata; class Amphibia; order Caudata; family Salamandridae; genus Triturus; species Triturus cristatus. The sequence goes on along the minus strand of NC_140585.1, from coordinate 1,120,680,184 downwards.
TTTGGCGGCATTTCCCTTTATATCCTCTGGGTCTGCTACTTCAAAATAGCCTGTCCGACGAGGACCTCTGTACCTTAAAGACTTCTTTTCCGTCCTCGATTCTCAATCCAGAGTGAACCAGAGGAAGGGCATTGCAGCGACTTTCCTATTCCGTTTATGCTGCTGTGCCTTGCGCCGAGCCGAGTTTCCAAAGCTTCAAGGCTCGATGGGGCACACCAACCTACATCGGCAAGCCGCACCCAGCTCTAGCCAGGCTGCTCTGGCAGGGGAGCAGGGCATGCACTTTGTGGCAGCAGACTACAATTTCCGCCAGAGAAGTTGGGAATTTGGTGGCACCGGATACTTACGGACGCTTCACGGGAGGCTCTTCTAGGTTACCCTGGTGCTATGACAGCAGATAGACCCACGGCAGGGATTGCAGATGCAGAGATTCACGGGGTAGGGACGGTTTCTCACTGCTGCTCTACTTGCGAAGTGCTGACCCTTTAATTGCTGGAGTACTAGCGTACTTGCCCTCCTCTCTGGTATTTCGGTCTTCTGTATTCAAGAACAATCAGCAGACAATGTCTGTCTGCTCTCCAAGGCAGCCGCGCCCCCGCTGTAGCCTCTCTTCCATGCGCCATTACCCGGCCTCCTCTGCCGTTTCCCTACTGAGGTCTCCGTGGTGCTAATTGATTGGTAATCCCAAATTATATGCAGTCTCCAGTTTCCAGTAATGTGCATAAAGTCCTTACTGTCAATACTGTTGTTGCAGGTATAAAGCCGAAGTATGGCTGGAGTATGGGAAAACAAAAACGCTGAAAAAGCCTCTAGAGCTGGAGCTGCACTGAGGATTTATTTATTTATTTACATATGTATATTTTTTCTTTCCTCTTTTTGTAAAAGCTGGTTTAAAATGTCCTGGCCCCTTTGCCTTGTGCCACTGAGTTGCTGGATGAGTGGGGCGCACCCGGCGAGTCCACAGGCTGCCCCGATCCTAGTCGGGCCTACTCTGTGGGCCACCGGTGGCCCTTATTCTGCAGCTGCCAGCTATCGGCAGCCACACTCTTCCTGAAACCCCATGAGCTGAACCTAATTGTTGGCTAAAATAAGCTGCAACGTGACCTGTAGCCGGCATGTCGTGCGGGGTACTGGTCAGGGGTTCATGGGACTCAGGCTGCGGGGGGGGGGGAGCAGAAGACTCGAGCATGCCGTTCGCCTCAGCTTGCTCCGCCCCTCACGTATTACGTCTGCATCTGTCTGTAATCTGGGCTCGACATCAGTTACTGGCTTTGCCACTGCTTATTTTTCTGTCTGAATCAATCCTAGTCTCTCCCTGCATCCAGTCTCAACATATCCCCATCTGCTTTGATACAAACAACAAATTGTCTTAGTGGCAAGTATAACAAGCATTTTCAATGCATTAGGTCTCGCATTTATGAGAGTTTGAGCTATTGGCATTGTAAATGACAATGCCTTTTATTTATATGTTGTTTTTAAAACGGGTAAATGAAAGGCATTGTCATTTACAATGACAATAACTTAAAATCTTGCAAATGCAAGACGTATTACACTGCAAATGCGTGCTATAAAAATTAAATAAGCTATTAGCATTGTAAAGGACAATGCCTTTTATTTATGTTTTGGGTTTTAAAACATAAATAAAAGGTATTGTCAATTACAATACTAATAGCTTAAACTCGCGTGAATGCGAGACCTATTGCATTGCAAATGCTTGTTTAAAAGAGGCCTTGAAACGGGTCCCTATCGGCTCTGTTTTACGCCCTGGTACAGGCGGTACGTCCCCCCCAGACTGCAGTGACAGCAGGCACAACGATGTGCGCGCGCTCACACTTCTCACTAGTAGAGAAGGTATGGATGGCATGCCCTCATGCCAGGAGAGCATTGTAGGTGAAGGGAAGTCCTTTAAAGAGAGTTATTTTCTCTCTGGATTTCTCTTCTCTTTTTGAAACTCAGTAGCAGCAACATTGTCGTGGTGTCACCAGGGCTTTAAGTGGAAGCTTTTTCAATATTATATACAACGAAGCCATAGTTACTACTTATTTATCTTATGCAACTACGAACCATTGACAAAAGCCAATAGTCCTGACTATGATGTTACTTGTTGCATCATATATCTGGATGCAATGACAGAAACAGCAAAATACAAGTCGGGCGGCACACTAGGCTAAGCACAGCTTTTCAGTTTTTGTGTTTTTAAGCCACGCCCTTAATAAGAAGCGGTCCATGCAGGTAACAGCGTGAAGCCGCAGGGGGGGGCGATTCTAGGGACCAGGCCGAGTGAAAACTAATTATATATTCAATTTTCCCTCGGCATTGTCCCTCACTCGGCATCGTCCCTCGAAATCCCTCCCCCAGCTGCCTCACCGCTGTTACCTGCACAGACCGGACCGGACATTGGCCACGCCCCTTTGAGAGTCCCCCCCCCACTTAGTTTTTTTCCATCCCACTTCAAGCCCTGAAAAAGAGTGCAGCCTCCATGTATTATAAACTTCAGAACAGAGTAGATCTCACATCGTGTCCAACGGATGACGATACAGATGTAGCACACTTCCCGCCGGTATTACACAAAATCAAACGAAGCCAACCGAAAAGTTGCTCCTGCAGCGGAGACAGTTAACGGCAAACGCATGCGTGACTAGCACGGTTGTAGTTTTACTTGAAGCCTCCCCTCCCGCCTGCTGCCCTGGAAGCGCTGAAGGTTAGAGAGAGTGCAGCTGCGGCGCAGGCCGCTGACGGAAAGTTATTTCCAGTGTCCGGCGCACGTGCTCTAGGACCCCCGAGCTGAGGGTCGGGCCCGGTGTGAGCATGCGTGCTGCGCTGCCTGCCCCAGGACCGCGGCGGTCCAAGGAGCGGCTGTCGAAGTCCCGGGCGGAGAGGGGTTTTTCGGGGCGGTGTTACACACTAGAGTGCGTGCCACCGCCTCAGGGCACTACGCCGTGGCTAGAGTGAGTTTAATCCGAGTCTACTGTGCGTCACTGCCGCCCCTGCACCCGCTGATAGCCTGGCCCTGTGCAGGTCCTGGCGTCTTGAGGACAAGTCCTTTCACCCGTGCTAACACCCCTTCTTGCTGCCACAACCTGCAGGTAAGGTATGACCACGTAGGACTGTGTGCGACGTAGGTCGAAGTGAATGGGAACTAACGGACCCACGTACTGTTAAATAGTACTATTTTCTATAAGTGGGACCCTTTACGACACTTTTATTTCCTCTTGCCTCTTTATTGTTCTGTTTCCACTTCTCTCTTGGCTGTTAGTTGTAAATACGTGATTTATTGTTTGCTGTATCTCTTCTAGGTGGGCTCACACTTTCCCTCTGGGTGCTTGTAAACCACAGTGTGCCGTGTGTACTGGTAACCTACCGAATCCAACAGGTTAATAAGGGGTGGGGGTCCAGACCACAGCTAAGGGTATGATTTAAACCTAAGATCACGAGCTTATATCTCAAAAAAATTTCCATGTAAATCATGCAGCAACGGTCAGGTGGAAACCGTTTGTTTCTTCGAAATCGAGGACAGTGTATTTTTTTAACACTTGGTAGTGTTTCACTTCAGTACACTAAATGGCGTCGCTGCTTTTAGTATCATTAATTAGAACTGATAGTTGCTAAAAATGAATTTAGAAACATTCATGAACCGCCCCCTCTACCCTGATGATGCTATTAGTGAATTAAAAGGCAAATCCTTTGCCACCTGCCACCCATACTTGAACTGTAATGTTATTGCAGATGGAGCAGCATAGGTTTAAACCACATGCTGCAGAGCCCTAAGCAGAAGTATTTCAAAGTACTTCGTGTCGTGATCATAGAAAAGGAGGGGCAGGAAGGTAATTACTTAGGATCACACAATGTGGTCAGACGAGGTAACGTATTCATCCAAAGGTGTTTTTTTTTTTTTTTTTAAAGAATAACCTGTGCAAATCAGCCCCTCGATGGATATCTCCACTCTCCTGTTTAGCACCAACGAGCAATGCCTGCGTTTGATTATTTAGGTTACTAAACCGCTACACTCTGGTAAAAGATGTACTACTTGCATGTGAAATCAAAGTAACTCAATTCTTTCTAGAATAAGCACAAAGTTAAGGGAAGGCAGGGCAATCTGTTTTTATATTGATTTTACCAACTTCCCCCGAGTTGAGAAAGAGCCCCCACTTAAGTTTTCAATGATCCACAAGTGAAGACCGGTTTTCACGTGCATGTTGTGCATTTGAATTAAGAGTGGAATGACCCAACTCACTCCAGGTCATTACGGACAAGGTCTCCAGTCCTGAACTTTAAGCTTACAAATAATTGATCTCAGGTGTTTGTCTAATTAGTTCAATGGAAGCAAAACAAGATTAAGCCTAAGATTAGGTTGGTGGACACACAAGTCTTGGACTGGAAACAGTATTCTCATGGCCTGCAGGGGGTGGTCATGTTTACTCCTGAAAAAAAGTTGAAGTAGAAAAGCCCGATTTCAGATTTGATGAATACGTTCATCTGTCCTGCGCTTATATATTTTTGCTTTGAAAAACGAAATCAGCCTGGCTTGCCCACCTATATTTGCGTTTCTAACACAGGGGCACCAGCAGCCACTCCATCGCTCAGTGCAGAGTTCACACTGTCACTTGTGAAACCAAGGATCATCAGCTGCCTGTTCCAGAAAAGGAAGTAGACTGAGCAAGTGTTTGATAGAATAACCAGTGCTGATAAGGGTGAGGTGTGTGTGTGCGCGCGCGCGCGCGGAGGTGGTAGGGAGTGTCTTTATCGTACCATTACTTTCATGTTATTTATCGGTGCAATTTTATGTCCCAGAGCCCACTTTTGAGAGATGAGGCACAGAGTAGCTCCTGACAGCACTAGTGTACACTATGGGCCACCATGAGACATTTAGATTCACCTAACTATGAACGATGATTCGTACTTCAATTTTTTCTGTGCTTCTGCTAAGACACCTTTCATAGGTGTACCACATGCATAGATGTGGTCTATTTGTACGTGGAAATCATAAAACAGCACAGCAGCAGAGGAGATGCCGTTCTTCTCTGTGCCACTAGCCTTTTTGATAATCCCATAAGAGCAGATCATGAAGAAACAGTGTAGTGGTGTCAAAATGCTTGTATAAGGAGATGAGTTTCTCACCTTTGTGGTGGCACAGGACCAGTGTGATGTACCCCGGAGGCAGTTTTCACAATATGCAAATCTGCCAGAGATTTGGCTGGAGTTCCAGAGTGCCCCATCTACTACAGCAACATTGGACATGTTGCTGGAAATGGGACAGTGTTGTAGATTAATGACACATATTTATAGAGCCCTGAAAAGAGATAGATGTAAAATTCCATTGAAAGCATGCCAGTTGTGGGAGACAGACTTAGGGTGCTGCTCACAGACACCGAATGGAAGACGGGATGTTTACTGGTTCTTGGAGTATCCAGTAATGCATGGTTTAAATTGACATTTAAATTTCCTCCTCTACATTTACAAGAAGCCCCTTAAATTACATACATTTTATCTGGACAGATCCCCTCTGTCCCCCCCAAGTGCAAGTAATATTAGGCCACATTTGCACATAGGACGTGAGAAGGTCACTGAATACTGACTTTGGGTGTCAGCCAGGCAGAGGACGATAACAATAACAAACAAAGCTGTGTATGTTGGGGTTTACACCAGATCCAAGAGAGTGAGACTACAGCATAGATGCACTCTGCTGGGGTTAGCATTGGAGAAAAGATGCAGAGCAATCGGATGGATCCAAGCAGAAGGACCAACAGTGGCTACCTGGGAAAGAGAGCTGCTGGAATGGTCACTGGCAGAGGAACTTAGGGTCACAACAGCGATGGGATACCCTATCTGCCAAATATATTCACTGGATTTAGAGAAGGGCTGACCATCAGGCTTACATTGACAGAGTAACATTTACTCCATAATCCTAAACCTTCAGTTGACAGTCTGTAGAGTGCAGGTCTTCAGAGGTAAGCAGCTGACCATCTACCCTAATTGGAGTGGGTGGTCGGATGTCTTTCTCTTACTGTCCGTCACCGTCAGGAATATCTTGGCAGCGAGGGGCAGTCAAAATAATCTAAATTACCTGCTACACCATGAGAAAATACTCCCATATTATCTGGGCCATTAGCTTTTTATTTTCCAACTACAAACGTACACTTTGGGAGTCTGTTTTGGGAAATTTTTTAACAAGTTTTTGGTGCAAGCAACTGCCACAATGACAAATGTATACCAAACGTTTTAAATGACTTTGTATGAGCCGCTGTGATGGTGGTTCAAACAAACTTAGAGAGTTCACCGCAGGGCAATGGCGAACTCTAAATTTGGTGAGCGGGGTACAGGCATGGTGACCGCCATGACTGCCTTTACTCCACCCGCCAAAGTCTAAATTGTAGCCTTAGAATGACAGAAGTTAGGACGGAAGATAAGGTTTTAGTAGATCTGCTGCTGCAGTCTTGGATGATGCATGCAGTGGCTGGAGGGTGGGGAGGATGAAAGAGATGCACCTGTAGTGCCCAATGAGCAGTAAATGGCGCTGCGGCCAGGGCGACTGACACCGGAATCTGGGGATCACGGTTTGATCGCCGGCGGCAGATTAGCCCAGCACCATGTGACTCTGGGCAATAGCTTGCTTAATCTTCCCGACGGCCCACAGCGCCTAGAGACCCTTACGGGTGATTGTTCGCGCTTTACAAATGTGGATTATAGATAGAAGTCAGCAGACAGGGAACTATACATTAGCTGGATGGGAATAGCTGGAAGATGAACAGATTGATGAGTAGTGATAGGTCTAGGATCGTAGCCGATTGTGCCACCTGATGAATAGAGCAGAACATATGTTTATATAATGTATTTTGTAATTTCATATTTTGTTTGACACAGGTAAAAAGGAAACCTGTACAGGCCCTCCTCCCAGAACACTTGATACCTTCCAGTCTATTTTTTTTCTAGTACATAATTCAAAGTTCCCTGACAGAAATATATTGAAGAACAACATCAATCTCGCGGCTTCGGATAAAAAATATTTTATTCAATTGTCTAATTTTTAATACAATTTCACTTTCTGCTAGTATTTTTTTCCATCGTTTTCACAAATCTTGTATGACTCAAAAAACTAAACATTCACCCAATACATGTTTCGCGATATAATCGCTTCTTCAGGGCTGTCAATCAACATAAAAAATTGAAACATTTCAAACTAAATCCATTGTAAAAAAAATAAAATATGGTTTCCTTCACATACATTTCAACTCCCAACATCTTAATTACCATTAATCTCCACATTACACAAAAATGTATATTTCCTATTGACGTCTCACACCTTCAAGAGAAAAAACTTATTTGACATTAATAGTTATTCTGTTTTACAAAAATATATATTTTCACATGTTTATTCTATCACAGTGGTTTTAGCCGACCTTGTGCTTAAAATCCTGTACACAAATAACTGACAACAATAAAATATGTTGAAAACTTCCTTAAATTTGACAATCTCATAATATGGGTGAATCCCATTGTGTTACAAATCCGAAAACTATTCCATGATATTTCAATGCATAATGATACTCCTAATTGTGAAACAGCATTTACTCCGAAGTTTCTACTTCATATTACATTTTTTACATCCTTTACAACACACGACAAAAAAACCACGCGTTTCTGGGTAATTAAAAAAGGGGGTTTGGGGGCCTCCACCCAAAATGATAAAATGTTCAAACTGTGCCAAACCAGTAAACAACAAAGGCATTTAATTAAATATATTAATTTTTAATGTATACGTTTTCAACAGTAGGTGGCAGTGTTAGACTGTGACAAGACTTTTCAGGACCAGTAAGCGTGTTAAACGTATGCGTGGTAATGGAATGCGTGGTGAAGGTGTTTCTAATGTGAGTAAATGTAAATGCGTGGTAGTGGAATGTGTTGTAAATGCGTGGTGAAGGGGTTTCTAATATGAGTAAATGTAAATGCGTGGTAGTGGAATGTGTTTTAAAATCCGCGATGTAAAGATGTGCGTGATGAAGTTAGGCGTGGTAATGTCATACAGCCATTCTAATTGAGGTGCCTAAAGATGCCCAATCAAATATACAAATTGTTTGCACCTCATAATTCTGATCCTAGTTTAAACTCACTATCTATAACTCTAACTAATCCTATCATTTAAGGCATCTACTCAATATGCTAATTAGATATCAAGTTAATCTAATAATGTGTTCCGCATATTGTATTACAAACAGGAGGTTGGTAGCACACTGCTTCACATCCCAGCACTCAGTTTGCCCCCAATCCATAATGCTAAATAAAGTGCATGATACACTTACTTCCTTAGTAGTTTTAATTATTTCGCCCTTGTTGGCACAGCCTGTGCTGCGTAACTCTAGACACGTGTTCTGAGTTCATTCCTTCATCAGTAGAGAGCAACAAGTAATTTTGGGGTGCTAGAAATGCCGCCCAAAGTTTTCTTGGGTATCTGTACTATCATTGGATGCAGGTACATCCACACAAGCTCCTCAGCTCAGTAGCTCAAGGGAGTCTTTTCAAACAGAACGCGTGTGGGAGCACATTGCCTCGCATTCCAAGACTCAATTTGTCCCAAAGTATCATGGTAAATGGAGTGCATGATAACACTTTCTTCCAGGGTTGGCTTGGGGCCACAGTGAGGGCAGCCAAATAAGTCGCCCACATTCGCAGATTGCAACCTTTCGCAATGCACTGCTTGGTTAGGATCACAGAGCTAAATTATGTCAAATATTTGCGGTAGTAGAAGTATTTTAAAGCTTAAAGGGCCAGTACTTAAATAGGAAAGTAACATTCCAATTGAAAAAAATATACTTTGGAGACGCAGAATATCAAAAATACGATGAACTCACTTTTATTTCTTTTTATGCACAAGTTCGCTGTGGATGTTTTGATTAATATCCCCTGGGAAACAGGGCATTGTGTTGACCTAGACTGCATTTAGCACTCACCCTGGGCTTTTTAGACATTATTTTTTTTTACAGTACTTAAGAGAAGCCCTCCAATGCTCGGAGACTAGTGAAATGTGCATCTGTTTTTCTTTTTCAAGTTGCTGCTAGCATCATGTGCACGTTCCGACAAAGGTAATGTTGCTAGTGTGTAAATGGAAAAAGTGTCACTTTCCTCACATTCATGCAGTTTTATATAACACACATTTGTTCCAGGTGCATTGGAACACTTTTACATGAGCACCAGATAACATTAGAGAAGGTCATATACATTTTTGTAGGCTTATATAGATTACGTGATTTGTTCAGAATCATGTGCTATTGAGCTGACGCTGCCACTTGAACCTGGATTTCCAGTTTCAGAGTCGGCTAAGAACACAATCTCTCCCTGTTGATTGCAGGAATTGATATTTGGCAGATAGAGGAGACTGATTTATTCCTCCTGTTCCATGGAGGGGAGGGGGGACAAACATAAACTGAGAAGCTCCCTCGCTGACCCTCACCAACCCCCCCACTCCCCCTCCAGTCCTGTCGCCTGCAAAGCAAGTGCTAATGGTTATCATCAGCAGCTCCTTGAGGCCTTTGTCACACATGGGGGGAGCCAGGGTGGGGGCAGCCGGGGGGGGCACACACACCTCATGCTGTGATAGATGGAGCAGCTCAATATCATTCTGACACTGCCAATTAGCTGGCCGGCCTCACTTCACTTGCATGGGGTCAGGCTTGGTATACGCACGGAAAGGCTGTAACAGCATTCTTGGTGTGTACTTGTGGTGGAGTCTGAGACGCCTTAGTCTCCTTAGTAGACTAAATACCGGCCCAATAACTGACCCCATTTGGAGGCCCATCAGCCAGTGGTCAATTACACACCTTGCCAATCCGCGACTGCTTTCTTCCGTATTAGTCTTTAATTTTTCACCCTTGTTGGTGCAGCCTGTACTGTGTAACAAGACGTTTTTCTGGATTCATTCCTTAATCTGCAGAGAGTAACAAGTCATTTTTGGGGGTGCTGGAAATGCTGCCCAAAGTCTTCTCAAGCCCTTGTACCATCACTGGGTGCAGGTGCATAAACACAAGCTTGTCAGCTCTGTGTAGGTCCTATAAACATATATTGGATCTGCGCATCTAGACAACGTACACAGTAGGATTGTTGTCTAGACTGATTCTAGATACCCCCAGCTAGTAGGTTAGCCTGTACACCGGCTAGCTCACAGTGCCACTAGAAACCCCTCTTACCAAGGAGAGAATAGTTCTTGGCAACTATCGAACATGACAACCCTGATCCCTCAGGATCATGGAAACAGTGCGATTCTTTTCACTCAGTCACACGTGCTTACTTTCTCAGAGAGATGCACAGAATAAAGGGTGGGGACGTTTTTAAATGAGCATTTATTGAACCAGCGTCATTCTAGTGTAAAATAGATGTGCTGAAACAACCATTAGACAGAAACATATATAAATGATTAGAAGCACTAACAGAGTAAAAGGATGGTAGATTTCTACCATTGTGCTAAAACAATGAATACAGGCAGTCATAAAATACATGACAGTAATAAATGCGTACTCCTACGATGCGACCCTAACTAGATGTACGCAAGTGTACCTAGCGTATATGTAGGTGTAAAAGCCAAGAATCCCTCTAGGATAAAGTCAACCCCATTACCTAAAGTGAGAGACTGTGGGACCCCGTCTTGGTCTCGCAATGGACAACCCACAAGGGATGCGTCAGACCACTGCGAGCTGGAGTGTCTGCGTGCAGGAACCTCAGCGTCTCGCGTCAGTGTGTCGGCATGGAAGTCCTTTCCTCCTCTCACCATCTCAGCAAGAGATGGTGTGTGTGTGTGTGTATATACACACCCAAAGTGGTACCCCCAGGGTATATACCTTGCTGTGTCATGTCGGACTGGGATGACGGAAGGAATGACCCTTATACATAGTTATTATGCAGGAGATGGTAGGCCTGCTGTGATTCCAAGAATACTCGTACACAATAAATTAAGCTTTTCAGAGGAAACCCGATGTCATTTTTGGACATTATCGTAACTAGGTAAAAGGTCAGTACTAAGAACCGTTATGTAGTGTAATGGTAGGGAGAATATAGGTGAAAGGTTAGGTGACTACCTGAGCCTTTATTAGGGTACCTATATGGAACATAACTAGGGCTCCCGGTTTTATGGTATTTATTTTTTGACATTTCAGTCTGTATTTACCCATATCTATTTTTTTGCTAATTTGATCTGTATTTATCCTTATTTATTTTGGGTTTTGTGGGAAAATGAAGCTGAAATTTGTATATTTCCGCATTTATTTAACCAGTAAATATACACTAATGCTTGAATGCCCACTAGGTTTCAATGTTGTAAACACCCACAGAAGGTAAATCAATGCACTTATAAGAAAATATGCAAATTTCAATTACAACTTTGTGCATATCTTCTGCTGTTGAAGCTTTTTTACAAAAATTCCTTTAATTTGTAGCCGCCTTACCTATCAATCCACACAGCTATTGGCCTGGCAGTCATGGCAGACCGTATTTAGAATTACTCAAAAAGCAACCCAATTTTCGTTTTTATCCAAATTTAAAAATAAATACAGACAAGAAAAGACATATTTTCTGTATGTATGTATGTTTTATTAACTGTTCAATTAATTAAAATCTTTATAGTAAAAAAAGGTCAGTACAAAAAGGCTAAAAACTGATTCAAAACCTTAATACTGGTTAAAATTTTGACGCCCCTCCCCGAGACCCGTATGGTCTTTCCCCAGCGTGTGAGCATGTGTACTTGACGCCCCATTTGTGCAGTGAAGATCTGGTTTGCGGGGCTCTTAGACTTCCCTTTATGGCGCACTAAGTGTGTCTCATTGGGCACTGTTGATGCAACACTGGTTCGCCGTTGAGAAAACCCATTAGCTTTCCTCCACGGAGATTACCATGCTCTTCCCCAGGGTATCGATACTTTCGTCATTTCGCCAGTCTCGCTAGTGTCATAGTGTTAGTAGTTGAAAAACACAGGGCTGATGCTTCGCTGCACGACTTTATACCATTTCTTTTTTTTTTTTTTTTTTTTTTTGAAACCGTTTATTACAAGACTCAAAAATATACAGATATGGGCCTACAACCTTCCGGCCGGCCGCTAGCAATGAAAGGAGCATATGATATACATTTATAAAACACATGGTGCTGCGGATGAGCATGCACAGGAGTTAACATCGTTGAGAGCCACACCATCCAGACCCCACTATACGGTTCCATTTTAAACTTAAAGAACAACAAATACAAACAAACCCACAAGGCAATCCTCAATCGGAAATAGCAACACGTGCTCCCCTAGAGGGGGATCCTAGCCATCCATAGGAATCTCAAGAGGGGGGGAGAGATCAAAACTAGGGCTGGGTGAACCCAGTGCCCGGTACCGGGGGGATGAGTTGGCTAAGGGGACGGGGCCGGCGACGGATCGGGCAATAACAGTGGAGCACAGATTCCCCCGCGGTAGGCGTTCCAGGGGCCCATACTTTCACCCATGTCCCAGGCTTACCTCTCGCCACATACACCACCTTTTCCCGAAACATGCACCAATCCATGTGTTCCTTCCAGGCCGAGACAGTCGGGGGCCTCTGGGATCCCCACAGTTGAGCAATATCACGCTTGGCAATCATATACCCCAGAGTCACCCACCACGTCTGCGGCACCGAGTAATCGGTAGGCTCCCACACATTCAACAGGCATCTCCTCGCTTCGGGCAACAGCGCCACATGCGTAACCACTCGCAGCACCTCATGCACACCACGCCAGAACCCCTCCACCTCCGGGCACTCCCACAAGATATGGAGAAAGGTCCCCAACGCACCACACCCACGCTTACACAAACCGTCCTCAGCATAGCCCATACGCAGGAGCTTTGGCCCCGTCAGGTAGACCCTGTGGAGTATCTTGAGCTGGACGAAACGAAGGCGAGCCGGTATGGCCACCTCTTTCGGGGAAGCCACCGCGGAGATCCAGTCCTCGTCGTCCAGCTCCAGCCCATCGGCTACCCAAGCCTCACGAAGGGCAGTCAACAAGCCTGAGCGGTCGTTGATCAGTGAGATCGTGCTGTCAGGGACATGTCCATCCAGCACTCTATCCTCCAGGGGGGAACACTCCGGGATGGAGGCAACGTCCGGAAAGACGGAGCCCAGTGCATGACGGACCTGCAAATACCGAAAGTACTCGCTGCCCTGTAACTGAAATTCCGTCTGCAGCATCTCGAACGTTTTAAATCCTCCCCTCGTCCAGAGATCCCCCACTTTGCTAATGCCTATTATGTCCCACTTCTCAAAGCCCTTCGAGGTCCACAAGGAGCCCAACCGCTCAGACGCGTAAAGTGGTGACGCCCGGGTCAAACGGTCCTTCCACCCCATAGCTGCATTGGCCGCGTGCCACACTCGCACCATGACACGCGTGGGGCCCGTTAGGCGAGCGTCGGGCGCGCTAGAGTAGAGCGCTCGATTATAGTCACCACCTGGAAGTAGCATCCTATCCATTTCAAATGCCGGGTTTAAGGCGGGCCCATATAGGCCCTGATTAATCGCAGCTAGCTGGGAGGCCCAATAGTACCGTTTAATATCCGGGAGGGCAATCCCCCCGTCATACCATGGGAGCGTCAGCTTCGCCAGGGCAATACGTGGCCTCCCGTCCCAGAACAGGCGGCGCTGCAAACTCTCCACCTCGCGGAAGTAGCGCGCTGGGACGAGGTCCATAGTGTTCTGCAACGCGTACAGGAAACGCGGCAGCGACATCATTTCAAACAATGCCGCCCGGCCGAGCGGCGAAAGCGGCAAGCGCCGCCAGCGCGCGACATCCTCTTTCAGACGCTGGAGGGGGGGAAGCAAGTTCCGATCATACCGGGCCTCCGGGTCCAGAGTAATGAAGATACCCAGGTACCTAAATCCCTGCGGGGCGACCTGAATCGGACAGCCCCGCGGGAGGATAGGAGCCTCCCCAGAGAGAACATACACACACGATTTAGCCCAGTTGATGACGAGACCGGAATTACGACCGAATGAATGCAAAACATCAACCAGTACTATGAGTGATTTACGTGGGGAAGCTAGATACAAGAGGATGTCATCAGCGTATAGGGATACGCGGTCCTCATACTCGGGGGTCCAGCGGAGACCACGGATGGAAGGCTCCCACCGCAGCCACTCCGCCAGGGGCTCCAAGGCAAGTGCAAAGAGGAGCGGCGATAAGGGGCAGCCCTGCCGTGTGCCCCGGCCCAGCTCGAACGGAGCTGATACTCTTCCGTTCACCACCACCTGCGCCAATGGGCCCGAATACAGCAATTTGACCCAACTGATGAACCCTGGGCCAAATCCAAACTTCGCAAGCATCGCCCAGATGTATGGCCATTCAAGCGTGTCAAACGCCATAGTGGCGTCTAAGGACGCCAGAATGGCCGGCTCCCGTATGAACGGGACACGTGCGAGCACACCGTGCAAACGCCGCAGATTAAGGGCTGTGCTGCGATGGGGAATAAAGCCGGACTGGTCCTGATGAACCAAATCGCCCACCACGCCGACCAGCCGATTGGCCAGTACCTTGGCGAGAATCTTGGGCTCCGCATTCAGTAGCGAAATGGGCCGATAGGATGTAACCCGGTCCCGAGGTCTCCCCTCCTAGTGGATGACCACGATTGTAGCCAGACGCTGGTCCAACGGGAGGGAGCCCACCGAGTGTGCCGCCAGGAACATAGCCCGGAGGTGGGGCGCCAGCGTATCCGGTCGCAACTTGTACAACTCGATAGGGAGACCATTCGGACCCATGGCCTTGCCGGAAGCGACCGAGCGTATGGCGAGGGCAATTTCGTCGGAGGTGGGAGCGGCGTCCAGCAACACCCGGCATCCCCCGAAAGGGACGGCAGCGCGATATCCCTGAGCAGGGCACGGGAATCCTCTTCCGAGCAGGGAGACACCGGGGAATACACCCCACGGAAATAATCCGCGAAACAGGAGACAATTTCTTCTGGCTCAGTTACACACACACCATCCGTTTTCTCAATCAGCGGGACCACACGATTCGTTCTCTCTTTTTTCTCCAACCACGCTATCAGTTTACCAGCCTTATCAGCCACATCATACAGTCGCCCCTGTTGCTCTCTACTGAGGCCCCTGGCCGCCTCCGTGACGAGGGCCCTATAGGCCGCTTGCTTGAGTTGGAGGACATGTAATGCGGCATCCGTCACCCCACCTTCTAGACTACCCTCCAACTCGGCTATTTCAGCCTCCATCCGGGTCACCTCCTCCCGCTCGTGCCTCCGGGCGTGGGAAATAAGGGATAGGACCTCCCCTCGGAGTACTGTCTTGAAGGCCTCCCACAGTGGTACAGCCGAAGGCACGGACCCCACATTCTCATCAAAATATCGCTGAAGGGATTTAATCAATTCAGCGCGAATGGTGGGGTCGCGCAGGTACCAAGGATTGATTGGGACCACCCTACCCTCACCCCTCGGAAAGACATCAAAGTGTAGCAGGAGCGGGGAGTGGTCCGAAATACCCCGTGGCAAATGGCGCACCTCTCCCACCCTCCCAACATAGGCCGCCGGGACAAGGACATAGTCTAGTCGTGAAAGACTACCATGGGCTCCCGAGTGGAAAGTGTACTGCAGCTGCGTGGGGTGTTTTAAACGCCAGCAGTCCACTAATCCAAATGTATCCAAGAGGCCGGATATCCACGCCGGTGCCCGGGGGAGGTCCCTAGGGGGGTGACGATCCACAGTCCCAGATACCACTGCATTGAAATCCCCCCCACAACTAAAAGCCCCCCCGGAAGGCGAAGGAGAAGGCGCCCCAGGTCTGCAAAGGTGGTCGACTGCAGCCCCGGTGGGATGTATACTGACACAAAAACAACCACTTTGCCCTCCAGTCTTCCCACCAAGACCGTGTAACGTCCCCTGTCATCGTGGAGCACCTCATCAATCTCCAACGGGAGCGAGTTCTTCACCATGATGCCCACACCCCTTGAGCCAGACGTGAAGCCCGAGTGGGCCACTAGGCGATAGCCACGCCGATTCATGGCGCAAAAAGAGTTGCCAATGAGGTGTGTCTCCTGCAGAAAGACTACATCGGGCGAGATTCGCTTCAAAAACTGCAGGACCACACCTCGTTTGATCCTGTCCCCCAGTCCATTCACATTCCAAGAACACAAAGTTAATTCCCTACCCCCCATCATGTACAAAAGCCATCATTCGTCCCCCGGAGAGCACTTTAGAACTAACACAAAAATACGTTTGCCTTGTGAGAAAAACGAACAACACCCCATCCCTACCCACCCACCCCAACAGAACTCCCCCCTCCCTGCACCCCTGCATGAGCTCGAACAGCCCCCCCCAACGTGCAGTGTGCCTGTCGCCCCATATATAGTTAAACTAACTAGACCCCCTA
Organism: Triturus cristatus; assembly: GCF_964204655.1. NCBI lineage: Eukaryota > Metazoa > Chordata > Amphibia > Caudata > Salamandridae > Triturus > Triturus cristatus. Next base: position 1,120,663,823 of record NC_140585.1, on the reverse strand, counting down.
GAGGAGGAGGGAGAACCCCCAATAGACCCAACACAACCTCCATAGGAGGGGAACTTACAAAAACTGACGCAGAATCGAAAGTGGCATCATTTTCGTCCAGAGTGAGGCCCAATATTAAACCCTCAGTCCCGGTCCAGCGTGCCGTCTTCCCCCCGCCGCCCCCCACCCCCCGGATCACGATCCCGGGACAGAGTATCCAGCCAGTCCCCGGCCGCTTCGGGACGATCAAAGAAGTGTGTGCGACCGTCCACCTCCACTCGCAGCTTGGCTGGGAAGAGCATGGCGTATTTGAGGTTTAGGTCCCGAAGACGGCGTTTGACGCCTAGGAAGCTCAGTCTCTGCTTCTGGACCGCTGGGGTGAAATCAGGGTAAAAATTTACCTCCATATTGTCAAACTTGACCGGTCCATGCAGTCTGGAGGTTTGCAGGATAGTGTCTCTGTCCCGAAAATTGAAAATCCGGGCGATGAGGCCTCGGAGGGGCTCCGACCTTCGACCTTCCCCCGGGAACCCTGTGGGCCCTCTCCACGGCGAAGAATTTACTCAGCCCCCGTGGCTGGAGATGGGTAGCAATCAGGTCCTCCACAAAGAGATCCGCCGCCGCCTCCTTGCGTGAACCAAAGAAAAGAAGATTTTATATAAAGTTTTTTCGTAAATTTAGCAACACTTAATCTGAATATATATTCTTGTTGTTTTATTATTTGTACCTTTGTGAAAAGATTTTTTTCTCTCAATATGATATCCGTTTAAAAACACTTTACATTACAAATCATTGTGTGCATTTTATAGACAAACATTTGAAGATGATATCTTCTACAGTAATTCTTTATGCAATTGTTAACATTAATCCAATACATTTTTCATATAGCTCCAAACATGTCATCATATTAAAAACAAATTATTATTAAAACAAATTCACTGTGTCCGCTTCTCGACGCGTTTCTGTGTGTCTTGTAATTAAATACACCTTCTTCTGGACCCACAACATAAAAACAAAGTGCTCTTAAGATCAGACCAATAGATCTAAAAGTAAAAATACATACAATTAGGTACCAAACGTGTGCCAAAAAGAAAGTGAAATTTCTTTGGTTCAATGGAATTCCTATTAATAAGAATATAACATACAAGTACATATAGGCCTCCTTTGTCGAAACTCAGAAGCAATTATGTAAATACGTTCCTATGACAAGACTTAGCAACAAATATTATGTTAATATAACTCGACCCTCTTTGACCAGTGCATTAATTTAGTCATCAGAGGTATAATCTACTATAACAGTTCATAATAAAAAAATATGCCAATGGCTAACCCTCATTGAAAATTTAAAGAAAAGTATAATTAAGTACTGTAGTCCTGTGCTGTAGTGCTATTATGTCGTTCATATTAGACAACCCTCTTCGAGCACATGCAGGGTTGAATTCCGCAATCCCTAGCATGGTCATCCTCGTGAATACAATTTTGCTTCGGGCCTATGTGCTTCGGGCCTCGCTTGGGTAAGGTTGTGCTTTACCTGCCGCGTAGGAGTTGTTCAACGGGTCTAAGTGAGCGCTTCGGCAGAGAGAATTAAAATCTCGTTTGAAGGAGATTACACACACTTGTTTGTTGATTGCTCTCTTCCAGGCATTCAGTGGGATATCCGGCTGCTTGATGCTTTCTGCCTCGATCTTCAAAGCTTTAATTGCGTTAGCAAGGCTGGAGTGCCAGGCCGAGCCTGGCTCCTCAAAGATTGGTTTCAGCTGATTTTTTTTAGGGAGTTAGCCGGTGCCCTTAAAATCCTTAAATATGACTTTATAATCTCCCCCTGGCACATCAGGTCTGGGCTTGCCAGACCTGACTCCAATCTTAGCCTTGTTTTTCTGGCTGTCCTCGGAATCGAAAGCACTGCCTTATGCGCCTTAGCTTGGGCTGTGTTAAGGAGGGCGTCCAATTTCCCAGGAAAGGCAAGATGACCATAATTAATTGCTGGAAGCAGCTTCGCTCTTAAGACTGTGGGAATTGGGCTGGCGGGCGGGCTGATCAGATGCAGGCGTAGTTGTTTTAGTAGTTGTATAACATTGCTGGCCTTGGCACTCTGCTGTTTTAGGTGTACGTTCGCCTGAGCCCGTTCCGTCAGCCAAACCCCCAAGTAGTTGTATGAGGCCGCCGAGTTGATTTGCACGTTTCCCAGTTGCCACTGTGCATTCTTTTTCAGGTGGTAGGATCCAAAAATGATGACCTTGGTTTTTCCTTGGTTAACTGTCAAGTTATTGATGATGTTAAAATTGTTTAGTGCGTTTAGGGCTCTTTGTAGGCCCACCTTCGTGTGGTCCATTATGACTGTCATCAGCATACTGTAACACTGGGAGCCTCTCACTTCCTAGTCTTGGGGCTACTAAACTGGCTCCTTTTAAGGCCTCTCCCAAATCCGCCGTATACAGGTTGAAGAGGATGGGGACCAGCACGCATCCTTGCTTCAGCCCGTTCTCCGTGCTTATTTTGGGAGATACTATGCTGGCACTTGTTTTAACCCGCACCCAGGTGTCCTCATATAATTATCTTATTGCCCTCAGAAGATTTAGTGGTATACCCCAGTTGTCTAATTTCCACCATAGTCTTTTTCTAACTACTTTGTCGAAAGCTGTACTGTAGTCCACAAAGCAGCAGGGTGATTCTTCAGGCTTGTCTGGGTTGAAAGGTACGCTATCGCCAGAACGTTGTCCATGGTTGATGCCTCTGGCCTGAAGCCAGTCTGGTGCAAAGGTATTATGTTTCTCTCTTCAACCCACTTCTCCAGGTCTGTCAGTAGTAGACGGGCGTATGCCTTAGCTTCCAAGTCGAGCAGGGCAATGAGCCTATAATTAGACGGCTTTAGGCGGTCCCCTTTTTTGAAAATGGGGACCAGTATGGAACTCCTCCAGGACTCCGGAGTTGAGGCAGTCCAGTAGATGTGATTGAAGAGCGGGGTTAGGAGTGACGTCCAGAATTCTGGTGCCAGTTTGAAGACCGGTGCAGGAATCCTGTTAGGTCCAGGGGCCCCATCGTTTTTCATGCTCTTGATGGTTTCGATGACCTGTTGGACTTTTATCTGGGCTGATGAAGGGCCATGGGCCTTGGCCGGAGGTCTATTATCCATAGAGACCTTGCCTGGGCTTAGGATCATGACTCTTGACTTTGTTAGCTGGATCGGCTTGCCCGGCAGGGTCCCCCCTGCCACATGATAAATCTCTATTTGAAGGCGCTGTTACGTATAGCTGTTTGACCTGTAGCAACCAATCTTTTTCAGATACTCCATTTTCTCTTGAGGGTCCTCGCTTGCTCCGATGGTTTATGTATTTCCAGAGTTGTGCTGTATTCCTTTGTTTAAGAAGGGAGAAGACTTTGAACCATTCGTTTTCCATAGTGGCTTTTTTATGTTCTCATAGTTTCTTCCTAAAAAATGACCTCAGCGATGCGATTGATGGTCCCTCTATTTGACTACCCCCTCTTTTCTTTTCTACGAGGGCCTTGCGCAGAAGCCTTTTACTTTCTCGTATGTCGTTGTTTGGGCAGGTACTTCCTGGTCTCCGTTGCCCATTCTGTCTCGGGTTTTGGGTCTTGAGGTTCCCGCACTTGATTTGTAGATCCTCGACAATGATCTCCCATCCTTTTATGGGTGAAGGGTTGGCGGGCGGACTCCCTGTTTCTGAGCCAACCAAGCTTGAAATAAATTCCCGGTCTTGTTTGACCACTTGATCCTCCTCAAGACGCTATGTGTTTCCTCCCCACTGGTCTCCCCAATAGGTTGGTAGATGATGGCGGGCGGAACTTCTAGCTGAAATGCTGCTTAGTGGCCTATGATCGCTTTCCTTCCGGTCTGTGACTTCGAAGTCTTCCATTCTAGCCGCCAGCTCTTCGCTGGCCATGATGTATTCAATTATTGACGTGTCCCGGAAGGTGGGCTGAGGATGCCAGGAGGCAGAGCAAGCTTTTTTCAGTACATGGGTTGATGTCAGCTTGTAATTGTTGAGGAAGTCGTGCAAAGGGGCTGCCCTGCCTGAACCCCGAGGGGGGGGGGGGATTTAATTTTGTCAAGGTTCTTCAGGTTGAAATTCCCCGCTAAGATGAGCTGGTGTGATTTATATAGGTTTAACAACTCTTCGAGGTTCTGTACCATTGACTCTAGCTGGTCTTTCATGAGGGTATGTGCTGGGTTGATGTAGCAGTTAATTATTAACAGGCGCATTGGATGTTTGAGATTCAGGCCTCTGATCTGTAGGGCTTGTAGTCCAGGAGAATTAGAGTTGATTTGGTGTAGCTGCAAGGGCACATTCGTGTTTTATAAAGACTGATAAACCACCTGCTGGGCGGCCAAAGAGGTTCTGTTTGGTGCCAGGGACTTGATGTTCATAGTACCCTGCCAGAGGAGTGCTGGACAGGGCCCATGTTTCCTGGAAGCAGATTATATCCCCGCTTTCCAGGAACTGCTTCAGATTTTCGTTTTTACAGATTTTGCTAATCCCTGTTATATTCCAGGAGATTATGGTTAATTGCTTCTTATGGTTTAGACCTGGCCCAGCCTCCCTCTGACCGGCTGGCTTTTGTCGTGGTTAGGAATACTGTGGCCTCCTTCTTGCAAGTCCCTTTTGGTCTATATTGGGGGAGGTGGTACGTATAACCCGATGATTATTTTGACAAGAGATCCTAATGCCCATTAGGTCCCTTTGGCCAGTCTGGCTTCTATCCGAGGGTCCTGAGCTTTTTGTCCCTTGTAGGACCGACCAGGTGGCCTTGCCCCCTGGGTCTGGGGCCAAGACGTGTGGGTTTTTTTTGGTGCGGTAACACCGGAACTTCGATGCCGCACTCAGCGAGTTGGGTGGAGTTATTCATGACAACTTGTGGTATTTCTTTATTCTTCAATCCAACCACTGATGAGTCGCCATGTGTCTCCCTCTATGCTCAGGAATTTCCCCCATTCTAGGTCTCCTGTTTGTATCTTATCTAGGGTATCCAGATGTTTGAAGAGACGTAGAATGTTGATTCGATTCAGGATGTTATGCCGTCCCGTGCTAAGGAATCTCGGTGTGAGGACCACCTCTTGTACAACTGCTAGTGCACCCACAGTTAGAATCCTTTCTGTGACTGTCTCTGCTGGTATGCTGGTGCTTCCTTGGTGAGTTGGAGCAGGTCCTGGTTGAAGCTGCTTGTTTTGGCCATGATTGCTCCTGGTGGCAGGCTGAAGCCCCTGACTTAATTGTGGTAGATTTAAAGTGGCCGGCTGTGGTGACTGTGTTGCCGAGGCTGTCTGGGTAAGGGATTCTGTAGTAGATGGACTTATTCCGGTCGTTGTCTTTTGGGTGATTCGCCCTTTCTGATGACATTTGGCCCTTCACACTGAAGGTGCTTGGTGGTAGGGTTGACTTGTGCTGGATTTCCAAAGACATGGGGGCTGAAAGGGCATTTTTGCCCCAGTTTTTGTCAGTAAAGATTGGGTAAAGCTGAGTGACTTTTGTGTCCCCCTTGAAGGGGCGGTTGGATGATCTTTGACTGCAATCGTCTCACTTTTAGCTTTGAATTTTTCTGTTGCTTCCTCAGGGTTTTTTTTTTTGCTCCTCGATAGAGAGGGTTCGTGTGTGTGTGTGTGTGTTAAGAGTGAGGTATGTTCCTGCAAGTCTGTTCCAACAGCGTCGCTAGCCCTAAAGTTAGGGCTTTGTGTGTCTTTAGGTGTTTCGGGGGTGCTGACCGGAATGATGGTCGTGTGCACTGCAATTTTGATGTCACCTGTGATCTTTTGTTCTGTTGAAGCCCCTACTGGCTGTGTTGCCGATGGAGTGTGACTGTTGGGCTTCGCCCGATCGTCTGTGTTATTTAAAGTTGGTCCCTCCGTGCACCCTTTTGCTATCTTAACTATATCCGCTAGAACCTCTGGAAGGGAGGCCCACTTCTCAATGAGATTTGAGCAGCTACAGGAGCATTCGCCCCGGTTGGAAGCCACTTGCTGGGAGATCCTTTTCTCTAGGTCCTCCACCTTAGAGCTTATGTTAACTAGACGCCCTGCGATTGCTTGTAGGATATGTATTTGCACTTCCATCTTGGTTGATTGCCACAAAAGGGCTTCATTTGTGGCGCTGTTTGTCTCAGACGAGATTGATCTCTCTAAATCCACTTCAGCACTGAAATTGTGTGACAGATATTCGACTTTTGAGTGGGAGACCCATGGGGACACTGAAGGCCATAGCAAGTTTGGGGTTAAATCGAGAGTTCTTTCAATCTTTTATTCTAGATTAGAAAGGAACGAGGATGTGAGCACCCCTACCACTGGAGACACTGGGGCCGAGGGAGCTGATTGAGACCGGGAGATCATTGGTTTTGGCACTTGGGGCTCACTGATCTGTGGTCAAAAGATCTAGACCGAAGGCATTGGGTTGGTGGATTTGTGCGGTCGTCGTTGCTGTAGAGCTGCCTTTGGGTGGGTCTGTAGCAAGGATTTTGCTAATTGTGGTGTCCTGCCCATTATCTTCAATAAGAAGTCAGTCAATAGGGTTCCGCCCCCGGATGGGCCTTTTAGTTGCTTTGGAGGGGTATACTTGTGTGCTATCCTGGTCGTTTCTTGCTTTGTCCTGAGTTCCTCACAGGGGGAGATCTTGTCCTTCAGTGTGCAGATGTGATCGGACGATCGTCGACTATGTTCAATGGTACTACTGACTTGAGCTAGGCTTGGGCCAAAGGGAGGAGTGTCCAGTGATATACCATTGTCACTGCTGGGCGGGATCGTTTTTCTTAATGAGAAAGTTTATAATCTAGCCCCTTTGATCTCCCTCTTGTGGCATTTCTTTTAAGTGATAAGTTAATGATTTGCTCCTCGTAATCCTGTGGCCGCACTTGCCGCTGCTGTTAGACCCTTCTGTGCAGATACCTGTCGTGGTTGCTAAGGCTCGCTCGCCGGTGGCCCCCACTCCGACCCTTACTCTGAGGTTATGGGTATTAGATGTTGCTGTGGGCTTAATCTCCCCAGGCGCCGATACTGAGGGGGCTACAGGGGGGGCCCAGCTTACAGCGTGTTGGCCTTGAGCTGGTCCAGGTGCAGGCAATGAGGGCGGCCGTTGAATGCTAGGGCTTTGCTAGCCCACCATAGCTTGGAGGCTTGAAGGCTGCGCTCTGTGAGGGGCGGAAGCGCAAGCTTCCTCGACTGTGCTTTGTTCCCCGGCCAGCCGCCCTTTGCTTGCAGATCGTTTTTGATGAAATTCTCACGGTATGGAGATCAGCCGGGTACCATGGATTGGAATGCACTGCGATGACCACAAGCCGAGGCTGCCGATTACTGCCGCCTCAGGTAATACCCTTGCGGCTCCTGCTGTGTTTGGAAATGCCCTTGCAGCTCCTGCTGCGTTACAGAAATGCCTTTGCAGCTCCTGCCGCGTCACAAGGATGCCCCCCGCGGCTCCGGACACGTTTCAGAAATGCCCTCTGGGCTCCTGCCGCGGTGCAATGATGCCCCTGCGGCTCCTGCCGCGGTACAAGGATGCCCCTGCGGCTCCTGCCGTGTTTTGAAATGCTCGCGGCTCCTGCCGTGTTGCAAAAAACGCCCTTGTGGCTCCTGCCGCGTTTTGGAAATGCTCCGGCTGCGATTTTAAAGTGCTCGCGGCCCCACCACTGTCTGGACTCCTCGGCGGACTGAACGGTCACGGCTGTCTGAACTCCGAAAGCTGCTTGCTTGCTGTCTGTACTTCCGTCTGACACTGGGCCTTGGCCCGCTGTAAAAGCGTCCAGGAAACGCTCCTCCTCCACCGGATAGCAGCAACTTTCTACTAGCTGCGATCATGGAAGTGCTGTCTGGAATGAGGAATACCTCCACAGAAAGACACGCAGCAGAGGGCGGAGAATGGGAAACAACCTTACATGTAAACAATTGGAGGCTTTGGCGGCGAAAGATAATGAGGAGTAATTCTGTCTGTATTTATCTGTAAAAATCAGTAAAAACTGAAATTGGGGAGCCTTAACCATAACACCCACTCCTCATCCGACTGGACAACATGCTAAAACTTCTACGTACTGCTAAACGTGGTACGCAAGTCTATTAAAAATAATACTTAAAGTAACATTTAAAAAAAAATGCTAAAAAAAGAAAAATAGTGCATGCGATAGAAGTCTGTACTAAATAAGTTTGTATGTGTGTGTGTATATGTGTGTATGTGTATATATATATATATGTGTGTATGTATATATATTTTCCGAACAATGAGACCGAAAGCCATGCAGTTTAGACAGTGTCTTGTTTAAAATTCCAAAATTGGTTGATTTGAAAAAGACCAAATTTTCTCAGCAAACGATGAGCCTAATGTTTGTGTCCTGGCTGGGAGACGCAACATTACTGTCTGCAATCACAGATGACGGTCCCTCCAACATCTCGCAGATCAGATCAATCGAGCACAGCTGCTCCTCTCTATTTACCACAGCCGCTGCTGGGGATGTACTAGTGTCATCCAAGGCCTGAGTACTTGTTGGGGAGCCGGTATCTTTCGCGACAGGAGCTGAAGCATCCTGTGGTGGCTCTAAGAATGCAGACGTCAATATTGGAATACGCTGAGGCCACTGCAGAACATGGGCTGTTATCGGGTCCAGTATAGCATTAACGTCCGGTGGTGCAATTGTTGGAAGTGTTAGAAAGAGAACTAAAACGCATTCTTGTCCACAGAACTGGCATTGGAGGACAGGCAGAATACAGTCGATCCAGACTGGTGTAAATGACAAGAACCAAGACTCCCTCAGTTCTCGAAGACTAGGTGTGCCCAGATGGGGTACCATGTGATCACGGTATCGGCGCTCCAAGAGCCTGCGTTCATCTCCTTAGTGACTGAGATGTCCATTGCGTAGCAGAAAAAGGACAATCAGGATACATACTATTAGAAACAGGATCAGCGGAAACCCTCCAAAAATACTTTCGAATACAGAGTGTATGAAGTTTGGAACAACTCCGAGGATTGTCTGAAAGGTGCTGAACAGTCCAGAACCTATGGTCTTAAATAGGTGTACAATACCCGTCGTATCAGACATGTTAAAGATATGTTGTGCCATTTCTGTGAAATGGAAGGGGCAGTTTGTTCGTATCGGAGCCTGTATCTCAGCCGAGGACCTTACAACCTGGCGATCGTAAGTTTATCTGGCGGAGGGTAAGGGCACGGTTTGCTGGAAAAGCATGGCTTTCATTTGGCTCAGAGTATTAAACTGCATAAAGGAAACTTTTACGATGGCCATAACGGCGCCACCCTGACTGTATGGGTCAGTGGAAACAATATTTGCATACATCAAGTAACCCTGGAGCCTACACTGAAAGATATGCGATGCCCGGGAACATCCCACATTCAGCATCAAGTAACTCCCATTGGAAAGTAACCAGAATACTGGATTGATCACAGCAGCTGGGGAACCTTTCAAGTGGCAGGATAAGTTAGCAACTTCTCAGTTGCTTCTCAGTCAATGCTGCCAAATTATAGAACCATCTACCCACTAATGTCCGCCTGAAACCTAACTACCTGACTTTTAGAAAGCAACTCAAAACTTATTTATTCCCCTAAACTGTGTTTAGTCGGAACTGCAACGCTATTAGCGTTGAGATGCTCCCCAATAGCCAAGCGCTCTATAAATGTCCATTCATTCATTCATTCATTACAGGCCCCATGAACCATTCTCCCAGTTGGTACCGCAAAGGAAGACTTCCATGTCCCCATTCCTACTTTGAAATCTGTATGGCAATTTCCAAGATTCCTTGATGAATTCCCTACCCATCGCTTCATATCTACCTGCCTGGTGTTGCTCTAGGCAATACTGAAACTGGAAAGTTGTGACCGGTAGTGTTATATTGCCATGAATTAACCATTCCGTGGATGGTGACTCTGCCACAGTAAAAGGTAATTTGTCATTTTTTTTTTTAATACGCAGCATTGTATATTTTGCTCCCCTTTGTACCGTTGTACCGTTGTAATCTGTTTTTCTGTTAAATTATATGCAGGAAAGTGACGTACTATTGATAAACCGCCAAGGCACATAACCAGCGCGCAATGATTGCAGCATCCAGTTTAATAACATAATAGAAAGTAGTTGAGATTGTCGCACATGGGGGGAGCCAGGGTGGGGGCAGCCGGGGGGGGGCACACACACCTCATGCTGTGATAGATGGAGCAGCTCAATATCATTCTGACACTGCCAATTGGCTGGCCGGCCTCACTTCCATGGGGTCAGGCTTGGTATACGCACGGAAAGGCTGTAACAGCATTCTTGGTGTGTACTTGTGGTGGAGTCTGAGACGCCTTAGTCTCCTTAGTAGACTAAATACCGGCCCAATAACTGACCCCATTTGGAGGCCCATCAGCCAGTGGTCAATTACACACCTTGCCAATCCGCGACTGCTTTCTTCCGTATTAGTCTTTAATTTTTCACCCTTGTTGGTGCAGCCTGTACTGTGTAACAAGACGTTTTTCTGGATTCATTCCTTAATCTGCAGAGAGTAACAAGTCATTTTTGGGGGTGCTGGAAATGCTGCCCAAAGTCTTCTCAAGCCCTTGTACCATCACTGGGTGCAGGTGCATAAACACAAGCTTGTCAGCTCTGTGTAGGTCCTATAAACATATATTGGATCTGCGCATCTAGACAACGTACACAGTAGGATTGTTGTCTAGACTGATTCTAGATACCCCCAGCTAGTAGGTTAGCCTGTACACCGGCTAGCTCACAGTGCCACTAGAAACCCCTCTTACCAAGGAGAGAATAGTTCTTGGCAACTATCGAACATGACAACCCTGATCCCTCAGGATCATGGAAACAGTACGATTCTTTTCACTCAGTCACACGTGCTCACTTTCTCAGAGAGATGCACAGAATAAAGGGTGGGGACGTTTTTAAATGAGCATTTATTGAACCAGCGTCATTCTAGTGTAAAATAGATGTGCTGAAACAACCATTAGACAGAAACATATATAAATGATTAGAAGCACTAACAGAGTAAAAGGATGGTAGATTTCTACCATTGTGCTAAAACAATGAATACAGGCAGTCCTAAAATACATGACAGTAATAAATGCGTACTCCTACGATGCGACCCTAACTAGATGTACGCAAGTGTACCTAGCGTATATGTAGGTGTAAAAGCCAAGAATCCCTCTAGGATAAAGTCAACCCCATTACCTAAAGTGAGAGACTGTGGGACCCCGTCTTGGTCTCGCAATGGACAACCCACAAGGGATGCGTCAGACCACTGCGAGCTGGAGTGTCTGCGTGCAGGAACCTCAGCGTCTCGCGTCACTGTGTCGGCATGGAAGTCCTTTCCTCCTCTCCCTATCTCAGCAAGAGATGGTGTGTGTGTGTGTGTGTGTGTATATACACACCCAAAGTGGTACCCCCAGGGTATATACCTTGCTGTGTCATGTCGGACTGGGATGACGGAAGGAATGACCCTTATACATAGTTATTATGCAGGAGATGGTAGGCCTGCTGTGATTCCAAGAATACTCATACACAATAAATTAAGCTTTTCAGAGGAAACCCGATGTCATTTTTGGACATTATCGTAACTAGGTAAAAGGTCAGTACTAAGAACCGTTATGTAGTGTAATGGTAGGGAGAATATAGGTGAAAGGTTAGGTGACTACCTGAGCCTTTATTAGGGTACCTATATGGAACATAACTAGGGCTCCCGGTTTTATGGTATTTATTTTTTGACATTTCAGTCTGTATTTACCCATATCTATTTTTTTGCTAATTTGATCTGTATTTATCCTTATTTATTTTGGGTTTTGTGGGAAAATGAAGCTGAAATTTGTATATTTCCGCATTTATTTAACCAGTAAATATACACTAATGCTTGAATGCCCACTAGGTTTCAATGTTGTAAACACCCACAGAAGGTAAATCAATGCACTTATAAGAAAATATGCAAATTTCAATTACAACTTTGTGCATATCTTCTGCTGTTGAAGCATTTTTACAAAAATTCCTTTAATTTGTAGCCGCCTTACCTATCAATCCACACAGCTATTGGCCTGGCAGTCATGGCAGACCGTATTTAGAATTACTCAAAAAGCAACCCAATTTTCGTTTTTATCCAAATTTAAAAATAAATACAGACAAGAAAAGACATATTTTCTGTATGTATGTATGTTTTATTAACTGTTCAATTAATTAAAATCTTTATAGTAAAAAAAGGTCAGTACAAAAAGGCTAAAAACTGATTCAAAACCTTAATACTGGTTAAAATTTTGACGCCCCTCCCCGAGACCCGTATGGTCTTTCCCCAGCGTGTGAGCATGTGTACTTGACGCCCCATTTGTGCAGTGAAGATCTGGTTTGCGGGGCTCTTAGACTTCCCTTTATGGCGCACTAAGTGTGTCTCATTGGGCACTGTTGATGCAACACTGGTTCGCCGTTGAGAAAACCCATTAGCTTTCCTCCACGGAGATTACCATGCTCTTCCCCAGGGTATCGATACTTTTGTCATTTCGCCAGTCTCGCTAGTGTCATAGTGTTAGTAGTTGAAAAACACAGGGCTGATGCTTCGCTGCACGACTTTATACCATTTCTTTTTTTTTTTTTTTTTTTTTTGAAACCGTTTATTACAAGACTCAAAAATATACAGATATGGGCCTACAACCTTCCGGCCGGCCGCTAGCAATGAAAGGAGCATATGATATACATTTATAAAACACATGGTGCTGCGGATGAGCATGCACAGGAGTTAACATCGTTGAGAGCCACACCATCCAGACCCCACTATACGGTTCCATTTTAAACTTAAAGAACAACAAATACAAACAAACCCACAAGGCAATCCTCAATCGGAAATAGCAACACGTGCTCCCCTAGAGGGGGATCCTAGCCATCCATAGGAATCTCAAGAGGGGGGGAGAGATCAAAACTAGGGCTGGGTGAACCCAGTGCCCGGTACCGGGGGGATGAGTTGGCTAAGGGGACGGGGCCGGCGACGGATCGGGCAATAACAGTGGAGCACAGATTCCCCCGCGGTAGGCGTTCCAGGGGCCCATACTTTCACCCATGTCCCAGGCTTACCTCTCGCCACATACACCACCTTTTCCCGAAACATGCACCAATCCATGTGTTCCTTCCAGGCCGAGACAGTCGGGGGCCTCTGGGATCCCCACAGTTGAGCAATATCACGCTTGGCAATCATATACCCCAGAGTCACCCACCACGTCTGCGGCACCGAGTAATCGGTAGGCTCCCACACATTCAACAGGCATCTCCTCGCTTCGGGCAACAGCGCCACATGCGTAACCACTCGCAGCACCTCATGCACACCACGCCAGAACCCCTCCACCTCCGGGCACTCCCACAAGATATGGAGAAAGGTCCCCAACGCACCACACCCACGCTTACACAAACCGTCCTCAGCATAGCCCATACGCAGGAGCTTTGGCCCCGTCAGGTAGACCCTGTGGAGTATCTTGAGCTGGACGAAACGAAGGCGAGCCGGTATGGCCACCTCTTTCGGGGAAGCCACCGCGGAGATCCAGTCCTCGTCGTCCAGCTCCAGCCCATCGGCTACCCAAGCCTCACGAAGGGCAGTCAACAAGCCTGAGCGGTCGTTGATCAGTGAGATCGTGCTGTCAGGGACATGTCCATCCAGCACTCTATCCTCCAGGGGGGAACACTCCGGGATGGAGGCAACGTCCGGAAAGACGGAGCCCAGTGCATGACGGACCTGCAAATACCGAAAGTACTCGCTGCCCTGTAACTGAAATTCCGTCTGCAGCATCTCAAACGTTTTAAATCCTCCCCTCGTCCAGAGATCCCCCACTTTGCTAATGCCTATTATGTCCCACTTCTCAAAGCCCTTCGAGGTCCACAAGGAGCCCAACCGCTCAGACGCGTAAAGTGGTGACGCCCGGGTCAAACGGTCCTTCCACCCCATAGCTGCATTGGCCGCGTGCCACACTCGCACCATGACACGCGTGGGGCCCGTTAGGCGAGCGTCGGGCGCGCTAGAGTAGAGCGCTCGATTATAGTCACCACCTGGAAGTAGCATCCTATCCATTTCAAATGCCGGGTTTAAGGCGGGCCCATATAGGCCCTGATTAATCGCAGCTAGCTGGGAGGCCCAATAGTACCGTTTAATATCCGGGAGGGCAATCCCCCCGTCATACCATGGGAGCGTCAGCTTCGCCAGGGCAATACGTGGCCTCCCGTCCCAGAACAGGCGGCGCTGCAAACTCTCCACCTCGCGGAAGTAGCGCGCTGGGACGAGGTCCATAGTGTTCTGCAACGCGTACAGGAAACGCGGCAGCGACATCATTTCAAACAATGCCGCCCGGCCGAGCGGCGAAAGCGGCAAGCGCCGCCAGCGCGCGACATCCTCTTTCAGACGCTGGAGGGGGGGAAGCAAGTTCCGATCATACCGGGCCTCCGGGTCCAGAGTAATGAAGACACCCAGGTACCTAAATCCCTGCGGGGCGACCTGAATCGGACAGCCCCGCGGGAGGATAGGAGCCTCCCCAGAGAGAACATACACACACGATTTAGCCCAGTTGATGACGAGACCGGAATTACGACCGAATGAATGCAAAACATCAACCAGTACTATGAGTGATTTACGTGGGGAAGCTAGATACAAGAGGATGTCATCAGCGTATAGGGATACGCGGTCCTCATACTCGGGGGGTCCAGCGGAGACCACGGATGGAAGGCTCCCACCGCAGCCACTCCGCCAGGGGCTCCAAGGCAAGTGCAAAGAGGAGCGGCGATAAGGGGCAGCCCTGCCGTGTGCCCCGGCCCAGCTCGAACGGAGCTGATACTCTTCCGTTCACCACCACCTGCGCCAATGGGCCCGAATACAGCAATTTGACCCAACTGATGAACCCTGGGCCAAATCCAAACTTCGCAAGCATCGCCCAGATGTATGGCCATTCAAGCGTGTCAAACGCCATAGTGGCGTCTAAGGACGCCAGAATGGCCGGCTCCCGTATGAACGGGACACGTGCGAGCACACCGTGCAAACGCCGCAGATTAAGGGCTGTGCTGCGATGGGGAATAAAGCCGGACTGGTCCTGATGAACCAAATCGCCCACCACGCCGACCAGCCGATTGGCCAGTACCTTGGCGAGAATCTTGGGCTCCGCATTCAGTAGCGAAATGGGCCGATAGGATGTAACCCGGTCCCGAGGTCTCCCCTCCTAGTGGATGACCACGATTGTAGCCAGACGCTGGTCCAACGGGAGGGAGCCCACCGAGTGTGCCGCCAGGAACATAGCCCGGAGGTGGGGCGCCAGCGTATCCGGTCGCAACTTGTACAACTCGATAGGGAGACCATTCGGACCCATGGCCTTGCCGGAAGCGACCGAGCGTATGGCGAGGGCAATTTCGTCGGAGGTGGGAGCGGCGTCCAGCAACACCCGGCATCCCCCGAAAGGGACGGCAGCGCGATATCCCTGAGCAGGGCACGGGAATCCTCTTCCGAGCAGGGAGACACCGGGGAATACACCCCACGGAAATAATCCGCGAAACAGGAGACCATTTCTTCTGGCTCAGTTACACACACACCATCCGTTTTCTCAATCAGCGGGACCACACGATTCGTTCTCTCTTTTTTCTCCAACCACGCTATCAGTTTACCAGCCTTATCAGCCACATCATACAGTCGCCCCTGTTGCTCTCTACTGAGGCCCCTGGCCGCCTCCGTGACGAGGGCCCTATAGGCCGCTTGCTTGAGTTGGAGGACATGTAATGCGGCATCCGTCACCCCACCTTCTAGACTACCCTCCAACTCGGCTATTTCAGCCTCCATCCGGGTCACCTCCTCCCGCTCGCGCCTCCGGGCGTGGGAAATAAGGGATAGGACCTCCCCTCGGAGTACTGTCTTGAAGGCCTCCCACAGTGGTACAGCCGAAGGCACGGACCCCACATTCTCATCAAAATATCGCTGAAGGGATTTAATCAATTCAGCGCGAATGGTGGGGTCGCGCAGGTACCAAGGATTGATTGGGACCACCCTACCCTCACCTCTCGGAAAGACATCAAAGTGTAGCAGGAGCGGGGAGTGGTCCGAAATACCCCGTGGCAAATGGCGCACCTCTCCCACCCTCCCAACATAGGCCGCCGGGACAAGGACATAGTCTAGTCGTGAAAGACTACCATGGGCTCCCGAGTGGAAAGTGTACTGCAGCTGCGTGGGGTGTTTTAAACGCCAGCAGTCCACTAATCCAAATGTATCCAAGAGGCCGGATATCCACGCCGGTGCCCGGGGGAGGTCCCTAGGGGGGTGACGATCCACAGTCCCAGATACCACTGCATTGAAATCCCCCCCACAACTAAAAGCCCCCCCGGAAGGCGAAGGAGAAGGCGCCCCAGGTCTGCAAAGGTGGTCGACTGCAGCCCCGGTGGGATGTATACTGACACAAAAACAACCACTTTGCCCTCCAGTCTTCCCACCAAGACCGTGTAACGTCCCCTGTCATCGTGGAGCACCTCATCAATCTCCAACGGGAGCGAGTTCTTCACCATGATGCCCACACCCCTTGAGCCAGACGTGAAGCCCGAGTGGGCCACTAGGCGATAGCCACGCCGATTCATGGCGCAAAAAGAGTTGCCAATGAGGTGTGTCTCCTGCAGAAAGACTACATCGGGCGAGATTCGCTTCAAAAACTGCAGGACCACACCTCGTTTGATCCTGTCCCCCAGTCCATTCACATTCCAAGAACACAAAGTTAATTCCCTACCCCCCATCATGTACAAAAGCCATCATTCGTCCCCCGGAGAGCACTTTAGAACTAACACAAAAATACGTTTGCCTTGTGAGAAAAACGAACAACACCCCATCCCTACCCACCCACCCCAACAGAACTCCCCCCTCCCTGCACCCCTGCATGAGCCCGAACAGCCCCCCCCAACGTACAGTGTGCCTGTCGCCCCATATATAGTTAAACTAACTAGACCCCCTAGAGGAGGAGGGAGAACCCCCAATAGACCCAACACAACCTCCATAGGAGGGGAACTTACAAAAACTGACGCAGAATCGAAAGTGGCATCATTTTCGTCCAGAGTGAGGCCCAATATTAAACCCTCAGTCCCGGTCCAGCGTGCCGTCTTCCCCCCCGCCGCCCCCCACCCCCCGGATCACGATCCCGGGACAGAGTATCCAGCCAGTCCCCGGCCGCTTCGGGACGATCAAAGAAGTGTGTGCGACCGTCCACCTCCACTCGCAGCTTGGCTGGGAAGAGCATGGCGTATTTGAGGTTTAGGTCCCGAAGACGGCGTTTGACGCCTAGGAAGCTCAGTCTCTGCTTCTGGACCGCTGGGGTGAAATCAGGGTAAAAATTTACCTCCATATTGTCAAACTTGACTGGTCCATGCAGTCTGGAGGTTTGCAGGATAGTGTCTCTGTCCCGAAAATTGAAAATCCGGGCGATGAGAGGCCTCTGAGGGGCTCCGACCTTCGGCCTTCCCCCGGGAACCCTGTGGGCCCTCTCCACGGCGAAGAATTTACTCAGCCCCCGTGGCTGGAGATGGGTAGCAATCAGGTCCTCCACAAAGAGATCCGCCGCCGCCTCCTCGCGTGAACCAAAGAAAAGAAGATTTTATATAAAGTTTTTTCGTAAATTTAGCAACACTTAATCTGAATATATATTCTTGTTGTTTTATTATTTGTACCTTTGTGAAAAGATTTTTTTCTCTCAATATGATATCCGTTTAAAAACACTTTACATTACAAATCATTGTGTGCATTTTATAGACAAACATTTGAAGATGATATCTTCTACAGTAATTCTTTATGCAATTGTTAACATTAATCCAATACATTTTTCATATAGCTCCAAACATGTCATCATATTAAAAACAAATTATTATTAAAACAAATTCACTGTGTCCGCTTCTCGACGCGTTTCTGTGTGTCTTGTAATTAAATACACCTTCTTCTGGACCCACAACATAAAAACAAAGTGCTCTTAAGATCAGACCAATAGATCTAAAAGTAAAAATACATACAATTAGGTTCCAAACGTGTGCCAAAAAGAAAGTGAAATTTCTTTGGTTCAATGGAATTCCTATTAATAAGAATATAACATACAAGTACATATAGGCCTCCTTTGTCGAAACTCAGAAGCAATTATGTAAATACGTTCCTATGACAAGACTTAGCAACAAATATTATGTTAATATAACTCGACCCTCTTTGACCAGTGCATTAATTCAGTCATCAGAGGTATAATCTACTATAACAGTTCATAATAAAAAAATATGCCAATGGCTAACCCTCATTGAAAATTTAAAGAAAAGTATAATTAAGTACTGTAGTCCTGTGCTGTAGTGCTATTATGTCGTTCATATTAGACAACCCTCTTCGAGCACATGCAGGGTTGAATTCCGCAATCCCTAGCATGGTCATCCTCGTGAATACAATTTTGCTTCGGGCCTATGTGCTTCGGGCCTCGCTTGGGTAAGGTTGTGCTTTACCTGCCGCGTAGGAGTTGTTCAACGGGTCTAAGTGAGCGCTTCGGCAGAGAGAATTAAAATCTCGTTTGAAGGAGATTACACACACTTGTTTGTTGATTGCTCTCTTCCAGGCATTCAGTGGGATATCCGGCTGCTTGATGCTTTCTGCCTCGATCTTCAAAGCTTTAATTGCGTTAGCAAGGCTGGAGTGCCAGGCCGAGCCTGGCTCCTCAAAGATTGGTTTCAGCTGATTTTTTTTTTAGGGAGTTAGCCGGTGCCCTTAAAATCCTTAAATATGACTTTATAATCTCCCCCTGGCACATCAGGTCTGGGCTTGCCAGACCTGACTCCAATCTTAGCCTTGTTTTTCTGGCTGTCCTCGGAATCGAAAGCACTGCCTTATGCGCCTTAGCTTGGGCTGTGTTAAGGAGGGCGTCCAATTTCCCAGGAAAGGCAAGATGACTATAATTAATTGCTGGAAGCAGCTTCGCTCTTAAGACTGTGGGAATTGGGCTGGCGGGCGGGCTGATCAGATGCAGGCGTAGTTGTTTTAGTAGTTGTATAACATTGCTGGCCTTGGCACTCTGCTGTTTTAGGTGTACGTTCGCCTGAGCCCGTTCCGTCAGCCAAACCCCCAAGTAGTTGTATGAGGCCGCCGAGTTGATTTGCACGTTTCCCAGTTGCCACTGTGCATTCTTTTTCAGGTGGTAGGATCCAAAAATGATGACCTTGGTTTTTCCTTGGTTAACTGTCAAGTTATTGATGATGTTAAAATTGTTTAGTGCGTTTAGGGCTCTTTGTAGGCCCACCTTCGTGTGGTCCATTATGACTGTCATCAGCATACTGTAACACTGGGAGCCTCTCACTTCCTAGTCTTGGGGCTACTAAACTGGCTCCTTTTAAGGCCTCTCCCAAATCCGCCGTATACAGGTTGAAGAGGATGGGGACCAGCACGCATCCTTGCTTCAGCCCGTTCTCCGTGCTTATTTTGGGAGATACTATGCTGGCACTTGTTTTAACCCGCACCCAGGTGTCCTCATATAATTATCTTATTGCCCTCAGAAGATTTAGTGGTATACCCCAGTTGTCTAATTTCCACCATAGTCTTTTTCTAACTACTTTGTCGAAAGCTGTACTGTAGTCCACAAAGCAGCAGGGTGATTCTTCAGGCTTGTCTGGGTTGAAAGGTACGCTATCGCCAGAACGTTGTCCATGGTTGATGCCTCTGGCCTGAAGCCAGTCTGGTGCAAAGGTATTATGTTTCTCTCTTCAACCCACTTCTCCAGGTCTGTCAGTAGTAGACGGGCGTATGCCTTAGCTTCCAAGTCGAGCAGGGCAATGAGCCTATAATTAGACGGCTTTAGGCGGTCCCCTTTTTTGAAAATGGGGACCAGTATGGAACTCCTCCAGGACTCCGGAGTTGAGGCAGTCCAGTAGATGTGATTGAAGAGCGGGGTTAGGAGTGACGTCCAGAATTCTGGTGCCAGTTTGAAGACCGGTGCAGGAATCCTGTTAGGTCCAGGGGCCCCATCGTTTTTCATGCTCTTGATGGTTTCGATGACCTGTTGGACTTTTATCTGGGCTGATGAAGGGCCATGGGCCTTGGCCGGAGGTCTATTATCCATAGAGACCTTGCCTGGGCTTAGGATCATGACTCTTGACTTTGTTAGCTGGATCGGCTTGCCCGGCAGGGTCCCCCCTGCCACATGATAAATCTCTATTGGAAGGCGCTGTTACGTATAGCTGTTTGACCTGTAGCAACCAATCTTTTTCAGATACTCCATTTTCTCTTGAGGGTCCTCGCTTGCTCCGATGGTTTATGTATTTCCAGAGTTGTGCTGTATTCCTTTGTTTAAGAAGGGAGAAGACTTTGAACCATTCGTTTTCCATAGTGGCTTTTTTATGTTCTCATAGTTTCTTCCTAAAAAATGACCTCAGCGATGCGATTGATGGTCCCTCTATTTGACTACCCCTCTTTTCTTTTCTACGAGGGCCTTGCGCAGAAGCCTTTTACTTTCTCGTATGTCGTTGTTTGGGCAGGTACTTCCTGGTCTCCGTTGCCCATTCTGTCTCGGGTTTTGGGTCTTGAGGTTCCCGCACTTGATTTGTAGATCCTCGACAATGATCTCCCATCCTTTTATGGGTGAAGGGTTGGCGGGCGGACTCCCTGTTTCTGAGCCAACCAAGCTTGAAATAAATTCCCGGTCTTGTTTGACCACTTGATCCTCCTCAAGACGCTATGTGTTTCCTCCCCACTGGTCTCCCCAATAGGTTGGTAGATGATGGCGGGCGGAACTTCTAGCTGAAATGCTGCTTAGTGGCCTATGATCGCTTTCCTTCCGGTCTGTGACTTCGAAGTCTTCCATTCTAGCCGCCAGCTCTTCGCTGGCCATGATGTATTCAATTATTGACGTGTCCCGGAAGGTGGGCTGAGGATGCCAGGAGGCAGAGCAAGCTTTTTTCAGTACATGGGTTGATGTCAGCTTGTAATTGTTGAGGAAGTCGTGCAAAGGGGCTGCCCTGCCTGAACCCCGAGGGGGGGGGGGGATTTAATTTTGTCAAGGTTCTTCAGGTTGAAATTCCCCGCTAAGATGAGCTGGTGTGATTTATATAGGTTTAACAACTCTTCGAGGTTCTGTACCATTGACTCTAGCTGGTCTTTCATGAGGGTATGTGCTGGGTTGATGTAGCAGTTAATTATTAACAGGCGCATTGGATGTTTGAGATTCAGGCCTCTGATCTGTAGGGCTTGTAGTCCAGGAGAATTAGAGTTGATTTGGTGTAGCTGCAAGGGCACATTCGTGTTTTATAAAGACTGATAAACCACCTGCTGGGCGGCCAAAGAGGTTCTGTTTGGTGCCAGGGACTTGATGTTCATAGTACCCTGCCAGAGGAGTGCTGGACAGGGCCCATGTTTCCTGGAAGCAGATTATATCCCCGCTTTCCAGGAACTGCTTCAGATTTTCGTTTTTACAGATTTTGCTAATCCCTGTTATATTCCAGGAGATTATGGTTAATTGCTTCTTATGGTTTAGACCTGGCCCAGCCTCCCTCTGACCGGCTGGCTTTTGTCGTGGTTAGGAATACTGTGGCCTCCTTCTTGCAAGTCCCTTTTGGTCTATATTGGGGGAGGTGGTACGTATAACCCGATGATTATTTTGACAAGAGATCCTAATGCCCATTAGGTCCCTTTGGCCAGTCTGGCTTCTATCCGAGGGTCCTGAGCTTTTTGTCCCTTGTAGGACCGACCAGGTGGCCTTGCCCCCTGGGTCTGGGTCCAAGACGTGTGGGTATTTTGGGTGCGGTAACACCGGAACTTCGATGCCGCACTCAGCGAGTTGGGTGGAGTTATTCATGACAACTTGTGGTATTTCTTTATTCTTCAATCCAACCACTGATGAGTCGCCATGTGTCTCCCTCTATGCTCAGGAATTTCCCCCATTCTAGGTCTCCTGTTTGTATCTTATCTAGGGTATCCAGATGTTTGAAGAGACGTAGAATGTTGATTCGATTCAGGATGTTATGCCGTCCCGTGCTAAGGAATCTCGGTGTGAGGACCACCTCTTGTACAACTGCTAGTGCACCCACAGTTAGAATCCTTTCTGTGACTGTCTCTGCTGGTATGCTGGTGCTTCCTTGGTGAGTTGGAGCAGGTCCTGGTTGAAGCCGCTTGTTTTGGCCATGATTGCTCCTGGTGGCAGGCTGAAGCCCCTGACTTAATTGTGGTAGATTTAAAGTGGCCGGCTGTGGTGACTGTGTTGCCGAGGCTGTCTGGGTAAGGGATTCTGTAGTAGATGGACTTATTCCGGTCGTTGTCTTTTGGGTGATTCGCCCTTTCTGATGACATTTGGCCCTTCACACTGAAGGTGCTTGGTGGTAGGGTTGACTTGTGCTGGATTTCCAAAGACATGGGGGCTGAAAGGGCATTTTTGCCCCAGTTTTTGTCAGTAAAGATTGGGTAAAGCTGAGTGACTTTTGTGTCCCCCTTGAAGGGGCGGTTGGATGATCTTTGACTGCAATCGTCTCACTTTTAGCTTTGAATTTTTCTGTTGCTTCCGCAGGTTTTTTTTTTTTGCTCCTCGATAGAGAGGGTTCGTGTGTGTGTGTGTGTGTTAAGAGTGAGGTATGTTCCTGCAAGTCTGTTCCAACAGCGTCGCTAGCCCTAAAGTTAGGGCTTTGTGTGTCTTTAGGTGTTTCGGGGGTGCTGACCGGAATGATGGTCGTGTGCACTGCAATTTTGATGTCACCTGTGATCTTTTGTTCTGTTGAAGCCCCTACTGGCTGTGTTGCCGATGGAGTGTGACTGTTGGGCTTCGCCCGATCGTCTGTGTTATTTAAAGTTGGTCCCTCCGTGCACCCTTTTGCTATCTTAACTATATCCGCTAGAACCTCTGGAAGGGAGGCCCACTTCTCAATGAGATTTGAGCAGCTACAGGAGCATTCGCCCCGGTTGGAAGCCACTTGCTGGGAGATCCTTTTCTCTAGGTCCTCCACCTTAGAGCTTATGTTAACTAGACGCCCTGCGATTGCTTGTAGGATATGTATTTGCACTTCCATCTTGGTTGATTGCCACAAAAGGGCTTCATTTGTGGCGCTGTTTGTCTCAGACGAGATTGATTTCTCTAAATCCACTTCAGCACTGAAATTGTGTGACAGATATTCGACTTTTGAGTGGGAGACCCATGGGGACACTGAAGGCCATAGCAAGTTTGGGGTTAAATCGAGAGTTCTTTCAATCTTTTATTCTAGATTAGAAAGGAACGAGGATGTGAGCACCCCCACCACTGGAGACACTGGGGCCGAGGGAGCTGATTGAGACCGGGAGATCATTGGTTTTGGCACTTGGGGCTCACTGATCTGTGGTCAAAAGATCTAGACCGAAGGCATTGGGTTGGTGGATTTGTGCGGTCGTCGTTGCTGTAGAGCTGCCTTTGGGTGGGGCTGTAGCAAGGATTTTGCTAATTGTGGTGTCCTGCCCATTATCTTCAATAAGAAGTCAATAGGGTTCCGCCCCCGGATGGGCCTTTTAGTTGCTTTGGAGGGGTATACTTGTGTGCTATCCTGGTCGTTTCCTGCTTTGTCCTGAGTTCCTCACAGGGGGAGATCTTGTCCTTCAGTGTGCAGATGTGATCGGACGATCGTCGACTATGTTCAATGGTACTGCTGACTTGAGCTAGGCTTGGGCCAAAGGGAGGAGTGTCCAGTGATATACCATTGTCACTGCTGGGTGGGATCGTTTTTCTTAATGAGAAAGTTTATAATCTAGCCCCTTTGATCTCCCTCTTGTGGCATTTTTTTTGTGATCAGTTAATGATTTGCTCCTCGTAATCCTGTGGCCGCACTTGCCGCTGCTGTTAGACCCTTCTGTGCAGATACCTGTCGTGGTTGCTAAGGCTCGCTCGCCGGTGGCCCCCACTCCGACCCTTACTCTGAGGTTATGGGTATTAGATGTTGCTGTGGGCTTAATCTCCCCAGGCGCCGATACTGAGGGGGCTACAGGGGGGGCCCAGCTTACAGCGTGTTGGCCTTGAGCTGGTCCAGGTGCAGGCAATGAGGGCGGCCGTTAAATGCTAGGGCTTTGCTAGCCCACCATAGCTTGGAGGCTTGAAGGCTGCGCTCTGTGAGGGGCGGAAGCGCAAGCTTCCTCGACTGTGCTTTGTTCCCCGGCCAGCCGCCCTTTGCTTGCAGATCGTTTTTGATGAAATTCTCGCGGTATGGAGATCAGCCTGGTACCATGGATTGGAATGCACTGCGATGACCACAAGCCGAGGCTGCCGATTACTGCCGCCTCAGGTAATACTCTTGCGGCTCCTGCTGTGTTTGGAAATGCCTTTGCAGCTCCTGCCGGGTCACAAGGATGCCCCCCGTGGCTCCGGACACGTTTCAGAAATGCCCTCTGGGCTCCTGCCGCGGTGCAATGATGCCCCTGCGGCTCCTGCCGCGGTACAAGGATGCCCCTGCGGCTCCTGCCGTGTTTTGAAATGCTCGCGGCTCCTGCCGTGTTGCAAAAAACGCCCTTGTGGCTCCTGCCGCGTTTTGGAAATGCTCCGGCTGCGATTTTAAAGTGCTCGCGGCCCCACCACTGTCTGGACTCCTCGGCGGACTGAATGGTCACGGCTGTCTGAACTCCGAAAGCTGCTTGCTTGCTGTCTGGACTTCCGTCTGACACTGGGCCTTGGCCCGCTGTAAAAGCGTCCAGGAAACGCGCCTCCTCCACCGGATAGCAGCAACTTTCTACTAGCTGTGATCATGGAAGTGCTGTCTGGAATGAGGAATACCTCCACAGAAAGACACGCAGCAGAGGGCGGAGAATGGGAAACAACCTTACATGTAAACAATTGGAGGCTTTGGCGGCGAAAGATAATGAGGAGTAATTCTGTCTGTATTTATCTGTAAAAATCAGTAAAAACTGAAATTGGGGAGCCTTAACCATAACACCCACTCCTCATCCGACTGGACAACATGCTAAAACTTCTACGTACTGCTAAACGTGGTACGCAAGTCTATTAAAAATAATACTTAAAGTAACATTTAAAAAAAAATGCTAAAAAAAGAAAAATAGTGCATGCGATAGAAGTCTGTACTAAATAAGTTTGTATGTGTGTGTGTATATGTGTGTATGTATATATATATTCACTGAAAAAACCATAGGTTTCACACATGTTATAGTTAGTGGAAATTTTACTGATAAAAAACCAATGAAATTGCCCCGTTATAGTTAGCGCAGGCAACTATAACTCACGCGACCACAATCCTCTGCTGATGCTAATACTGTATTTAGACACTTATTTGCCCATGTCTTCTTCCATACATTTTTAGCTATACATATATTACAAATATTTTATTTTCATAAAGACACATATGTCATCAGCAGAGGATTGCGGTCGCGTGAGTTATAGTTGCCTGCGCTAACTATAACGGGGCAATTTCATTGGTTTTTTATCAGTAAAATTTCCACTAACTATAACATGTGTGAAACCTATGGTTTTTTCAGTGAATTTGCAAGGTTTTTTAAATGCTAATTCCTAACTATAACGTGTGTGAAACCTATGGTTTTTTCAGTGAATTAGTACGGTTTTTTAAATGCTAAGTTTTTTTCCCTTATAATAAGCCCTGTACATTTGGTGGCCTACGGCCACCAAAAGCACAGGGGGTGGGGTAAGTGTGGATAGTGTTTTTTTCCATTGTAATAACCCCAGCACATTTGGTGGCCTTCGGCCACCAAAAGCACAGGGGGTGGGGTAAGTGTGGATAGTGTTTTTTTTATTTTTATTTTTTTACCGTACGCTTACCGTAAGCGTACGGTAAGCGTACCCCGCGAAATTGCCGAAAAAAAAATAAAACCGTTTTTGCACTTGGGATGTTTGGGGACTCCCTCAACATGACTATGTGGGAGGGAGTTGTCAAAACAGCCCCTTTACATGTTTTTGGGCTTCCGATTTTAAAAATCTCTCTCAGTGCGAGAGACAAAATGGCGGCCGCCGCTTCCTGGTTTCGGCCGATTAGAATGTTTACTAAGATCTAAGAGCCAATCAGAATCGCGCTCGCGCACGCCACCGTACGCTTACCGTAAGCGTACGGTAAGCGTACCGTAAGCTGGCTCAGATATATATATTGATTTAAAGGCTATTTTCTCAGAATCTACTGAACAGATTTACACCAAACCTACAAAAGGCACTTCCTTGACCTAGGGACTACCTCTCTGCCAAATTTTGAGTAATTCTGTTCAGCCATTCGGGCTGTAGCTCGTTCTAAAGGTCCTATGGAAAAATGCATGGGAAAAACGCGTTTTGGGACCCCCCTTTTATCTCAGCCCCCGCTTGACGAATCCCCCCGAGACTTTCAGGGTAGGAGCGGAGCGTAGCGCCCCACCTATTTTGAGAAATTCGCGAGGATTCGTCGACCGGCGCCAAAGTTATTCAAAATAGAATGTTGAGGTTTTCCTATGGAAACGTGGTCCTAACTATAACTACCTACTGGCTATCGCCAGTAGGTAATATATATATATGTGTGTATGTATATATATTTTCCGAACAATGAGACCGAAAGCCATGCAGTTTAGACAGTGTCTTGTTTAAAATTCCAAAATTGGTTGATTTGAAAAAGACCAAATTTTCTCAGCAAACGATGAGCCTAATGTTTGTGTCCTGGCTGGGAGACGCAACATCACTGTCTGCAATCGCAGATGACGGTCCCTCCAACATCTCGCAGATCAGATCAATCGAGCACAGCTGCTCCTCTCTATTTACCACAGCCGCTGCTGGGGATGTACTAGTGTCATCCAAGGCCTGAGTACTTGTTGGGGAGCCGGTATCTTTCGCGACAGGAGCTGAAGCATCCTGTGGTGGCTCTAAGAATGCAGACGTCAATATTGGAATACGCTGAGGCCACTGCAGAACATGGGCTGTTATCGGGTCCAGTATAGCATTAACGTCCGGTGGTGCAATTGTTGGAAGTGTTAGACAGAGATCCAACACTCATTCTTGTCCACAGAACTGGCATTGGAGGACAGGCAGAATACAGTCGATCCAGACTGGTGTAAATGACAAGAACCAAGACTCCCTCAGTTCTCGAAGACTAGGTGTGCCCAGATGGGGTACCATGTGATCACGGTATCGGCGCTCCAAGAGCCTGCGTTCATCTCCTTAGTGACTGAGATGTCCATTGCGTAGCAGAAAAAGGACAATCAGGATACATACTATTAGAAACAGGATCAGCGGAAACCCTCCAAAAATACTTTCGAATACAGAGTGTATGAAGTTTGGAACAACTCCGAGGATTGTCTGAAAGGTGCTGAACAGTCCAGAACCTATGGTCTTAAATAGGTGTACAATACCCGTCGTATCAGACATGTTAAAGATATGTTGTGCCATTTCTGTGAAATGGAAGGGGCAGTTTGTTCGTATCGGAGCCTGTATCTCAGCCGAGGACCTTACAACCTGGCGATCGTAAGTTTATCTGGCGGAGGGTAAGGGCACGGTTTGCTGGAAAAGCATGGCTTTCATTTGGCTCAGAGTATTAAACTGCATAAAGGAAACTTTTACGATGGCCATAACGGCGCCACCCTGACTGTATGGGTCAGTGGAAACAATATTTGCATACATCAAGTAACCCTGGAGCCTACACTGAAAGATATGCGATGCCCGGGAACATCCCACATTCAGCATTAAGTAACTCCCATTGGAAAGTAACCAGAATACTGGATTGATCACAGCAGCTGGGGAACCTTTCAAGTGGCAGGATAAGTTAGCAACTTCTCAGTTGCTTCTCAGTCAATGCTGCCAAACTATAGAACCATCTACCCACTAATGTCCGCCTGAAACCTAACTACCTGACTTTTAGAAAGCAACTCAAAACTTATTTATTCCCCTAAAAACTGTGTTTAGTCGGAACTGCAACGCTATTAGCGTTGAGATGCTCCCCAATAGCCAAGCGCTCTATAAATGTCCATTCATTAATTCATTCATTCATTACAGGCCCCATGAACCATTCTCCCAGTTGGTACCGCAAAGGAACACTTCCATGTCCCCATTCCTACTTTGAAATCTGTATGGCAATTTCCAAGATTCCTTGATGAATTCCCTATCCATCGCTTCATATCTACCTGCCTGGTGTTGCTCTAGGCAATACTGAAACTGGAAAGTTGTGACCGGTAGTGTTATATTGCCATGAATTAACCATTCCGTGGATGGTGACTCTGCCACAGTAAAAGGTAATTTGTCATTTTTTTTTAAATACGCAGCATTGTATATTTTGCTCCCCTTTGTACCGTTGTAATCTGTTTTTCTGTTAAATTATATGCAGGAAAGTGACGTACTATTGATAAACCGCCAAGGCACATAACCAGCGCGCAATGATTGCAGCATCCAGTTTAATAACATAATAGAAAGTAGTTGAGATTGTCCGTGTTGTAGTATGGGCAAGTCTTGTTCTAGTATATCTATAGCAGAAGATGCAATGTTGCCCAGTGAATAAATCCTGGATGTTAATGTGGTCAGACTGTTGTCAACTACTGCTAACGCCTTATCTAGGTTCATCTTCTCTATTTCACAAAGTCTCTCTGCAGGTTCTTGTTGAGAGATTTTCGTTATAGACCGCATAATAGAAACACTACCGACGTGGCTTTCGGGGACCTAGTAAAAAATCCCTTAAATCCATCTCATCTCAGAGTAAGGACAATTGCTGTTTCACTTGGGACAGTGTCATGGTATTTAGCCAATCGAGGTACAACTTCCCAACACTGTATGATGTCACTACCCCGGATGTTCTCTTTGTACAGGTCAGGCCTATTGATAATTAACCCTTCAGTTGTACCCTTGAATCTTGACTGACATCTGTGTCTGTGGGCCGAACTAACCATCCCTTCCAATTGAGGTCTGATGTATTGTTCTGCATGGTATCCTCTATTGCATCCCCTCCACTTGATGTAAAATTGATGTGAAGGTGTGGGAAACTGTGGTGTGTTCAAGTGCTTATTCTTGGCTAGTCCTAGACAGGAAGTCTGTTGCACAGTTTCTTTCAGAATTATCATTTGTTGTGGAATGAGACACTCTAAATAGTGCTTCAGTTCCTGAACTTGCCATTCTTTAGAACCCCAGACTGATTTTGTGTCTATAGTGTCCTTCCAAAAGTCGAAACCCTGTTCAGACAGTTGGGCAATAAAGGATGTAAAATAAATCTGTTTGGTGTTAGGCAGCATATTTTTCTGTGCATGTGTAGGTGCAACCTTATAATATAATGAGGTCTGGTCAGAAGTGTTAAACCCTGAAAAATATGAAAATTTCTGTGCAAACATTTTTGAACTACCTTTTGGTGGTGTTGGGCAATGTTCCCATTGGTGGTATGTGAAAACATTACGTGGGATACTGGATTGTGTAAAAAAAAAAAAAAAGTGATGACCATAATGATGGTAACCATGCATGCTATCAGTCAAATGCGTCTTCTAACATTCCATTGCTTGAAAATGCAGCAGAGTTTTCTAAATCACACGTTTACAATTTCAAAATCGCAATCATCAGAAAATGTACAGGAGGTAATGATATCAAGAGAAATTTTAAATAAAAGTGGTAGTTTTAAAAGTTCAGTAGGGCCAAATACATCATAATCAACTTTGTCCTAAACTATACCATCAGGAATTAGAACAGCTGCATTGTTCACGGAAAACAAGTCTTTGTTCACAATGAGATGATGTATGAGCACAATGTGAAAGGGTTAGAAAGGGATAAAGGAAGATGGCGCTCAAGCGTGTGCACTAAGAGTTTTCACTAGCAAAAAATTGTTTGTATACGGTGCTGACAGGTCAGGGGTACTAACCCAGAAAAGGCCCCTGCGAACAAGTGGGTCTGACCCACTTAAGGAAACAGAAAAAGAGGTCCTGTGCACACGTTTCTGGATAATACTTTCATTAGAAATGATAGAGGAATGAAAAGGCTCAAAGTTTGTAGGATTTTGAAATGACGAAGGTCGACATAAAAAGTCTCAGTGCAAAGTATTTTTTATGTATGTCGATATCTGACCAATACATAATACAAAACAAATCAGCCGACACGTGTTTCGTCACACCGTGTAAAGATGTGACTCTTCAGGGCTAAGAAGGACATAAAGCAAAAGCTCAAATGAGTAAAAATGTAAATGCCAAACAAATATATAAAAAAAAACACATAAGCTGGTTCGAAAACGTGGAAAATGATCACATTGCAAAGTGCAACATACGTATAACAGAGTGAGCCAAAAAAGAGAAGAAAAACATGGAAGACAGAAATCCTAGAACCAGGAAAGCACCCTGGAGTAATTGGCGTCTCCTAGGAATAATCCAAAAGTGAAAAGAGAGAAACGGAATAATAATAAAAGACCCGTTAGGAAATGTGTGTCAGTAAAAGGGTGCGAGTTGCGTGAAAAATCCACCAAAAGGTAGGTATAGAAAAGACAATAATCGGCAAAATGCAAACAGTGGTTGGCCAGGCAAGCGCATGGAGGTCAACAAGAAAGACAGAATAATATAGAAGGAAAAGGCAGACAGCAAAGGACGTGACAGTACTAACAAGAGCATGAGAGAGCAATGATCAGCAAAAGTATGATGCATTTCCAAAGTGCATTAAAGAAACAAACAAGCACACAAGAAAGCACTGTTCGGAAAACGAAATCTTGCAATATTTCAAGGAGTAGGAAAAGCCACTAGATGAATAAATGGAGTAAAAACAAGAACATAGTCACAAAAGCATAAGGAATAATGTAAGTACATGGGGTAGGAAAAGACACGTGATAAATACAAAATGAAAAATGCAAGAACATGGTATCAAATGATTAAGTGGTGCAACGAGCAAAATGACAGCGTGATGCCTGTAGACACCGAGAACCCGGCATAGCATAATGTCTGTTGCATACAAAGTGGTAAAATAGTATTGCAAAGATACAAGATCAAAATTGAAATTTCGACAAGCAGAAGGAAAACAAAATAAGGGAGCAAGCGTTTGAAGAATGACAAAATGATAGAAGCAATCATGCGATAGAGAAGACACAAAACACATGCAACAATAAAATAGCCGTTCGGTGAATGTCGGCGGGGTTAGGGGGAGCGGGGCCCGAGCTTACAGTAAATGGAGCAGCGAGAAAGGGTGGTGAGAAAGATCCACAGGGAACAAAACGCGTAAATGGAACAAGTACCTGGTTAAGTAGTAGAGTATGTGCATAAAGACCGATCCTGGGCGTGAGAAACAAGGGTGCGGTACGAAGGATCGACCTCACAGCGTGGTGAAGTAGGGGGCGAAGAGTACCAACCACAAGGGTAAAATGGCTGTACAATCTATGGAAGCAAAATACAGAGTCAGCCTAGTGCTTGTCTGGTATGCAGGAATGGGTGTATTAAGGAAGGGGCTTACCGGGTATGCAGAGGATCGCAGAGTAAAGGATCCACCGTTCTCCAGGATGTGGGAACAGCACGGTGAAGGAACCGGAAGTATAAATAGGAGGTGCGCGTATGCAGGGGCCTTTTCTGAGTTAGTACCCCTGACCTGTCAGCACCGTATACAAACAATTTTTTGCTAGTGAAAACTTAGTGCACACGCTTGAGCGCCATCTTCCTTTATCCCTTTCTAACCCTTTCACATTGTGTTTTCCGGACAATATAGGAAGGGCAGCCGCATTGCACGTAGTATACCTGTTCATTTCCAGAAACTTTGTTCATCCTCCTCGTTATGGATAGAGATAAGGTGGCATCAGATCTCTTTGAGAATTTAGCCAACCATGGCAGAGGTTATGTCCAGAGTTAAAGAAAGGGCAAACATGTAATATTTAATTTTTTCATTTAATTCAACATTTCTTAATATTTCGACCTTTGAGCATCAGTAGGAGCAAGGACGGGTTTAACTCTTAGCAAGATGGCTTCTCCCTCCTGTCCTGTTAAATAGAACTGGTTCCCAGCACAGCCCCAGTAGTGCAGACTGTATGTGTGATCGTGTGTGCTTCACCTGCAGCTGCCTGCAGTGTTCAGTCTGCTAGGTGGAACTTCAATGTGCATGCAAGGGCTGGGTCCCGGCCGGCTGTGCCACCACACTTGAAGCGACTGTAGCAGCTGGAGGCCGGCCTCTGCTCTGCAGCTGACCTGTGGTTGCACACTGCTCCAAGTGACATACCTGTGACTGGCCCCCAGAGGCTTGTGGTGCGTGTGCTGGGCACTCTGTGACGTTTCACTCCCTGAGAGAGAAAACTGCTCGGATGGGGTTGGGAGCAGAGTGCTATGTTTTTTTTGGGTGGAAGAGGCCATTGAATGAAGGTGTAACGCACATACTTCTCTGAGCCTCCGCGGTGGTGCTGTGCAGTGTCTTTCACCGATGCAAGCTTCCTCTCATTAGGACCTATAAACCCCAAACCGCACTGGGGGTACAGGGAGAGCCCTAGCAGCAGTAGCTGCAACCCTCTTGGGGTGCTCTGCACAGCACCCCAAGAACAAGATAACCCCCTGTGCCCCAGGTGAACCAGTCCTCTCCATCCAAGGGTTCCCGCCTGCACTTTCCAAGTCTATTGTTCCTCTTCTCCCAGCCTAATGACGTCCCATCACAAGGAATATCCTAGAGGACATTTGCATTGATGGCCATGGGGAATAACTGTGACAAACATCTGCAAGCCTCCTGCTGCTTCGTTTGACGTTGACCAAGAGGTCTCTGGGCCTTTCTGGTAACCACTGGCGCACACCTGTGCTGGCCCACACATGCGTGGGTACACACATGCTGGTGTACTCATGCGCAGGTGCACACAGCCTTGCCATAGGTATATTAATTCCCCTTGTATCCGGATGATCTTTCTACTGTACCTTAATGGGTAGTATAATACATGTAAATGTAATATACATATTATAACCATAATGTAATATGTTTTCTCTTCCAATGGCTTTCCTTATGCCAAGGAATGGCTTTCCCTCCTCCTGTCCTGATAAAAGCTGCCTGAGGAGGGCTTCCTATTTTGAGGAGACTTATTTCCACCTAACTTAGTGAGCCCCTTCCTCTCGGAGCCCAATTAGGAGCTCACACCCACCCACCCGAAAGGAAGGACCTCCCACCCCATCCCTTCATGACAGCTCCCCCTCTCTAAAGAGAGAGCAGTTTGCTGGGGAATCATGTCTTCCTTCTTGATTCGAAGATTGCAATCACCTCAACTGAGAAAAGATTCCTTACTCTGCCAACACAAGTAGAAGTGGTCATTCCTATCCGATCTTAACCTTGTCAACATTTTAATGCGGTAACGACCTACGAATCTTTCTCAGACACGACAGTGAATCCGTCATTTCCAGTAGTTATTCCTTACATTAAATTATTTTACAAGGGTCATATGAGGAGGTTGTCCAATTCTAAGGAAAAACTGAACTAAGATTAAGCCCAAACTCTCCAAATCGATATAGTATTGCTTATCCTTGGTTAGGGCTGTTGCCGAATACTGAGAAGACTGCCCAGTTTCCAATTACGTGCTCACGCCCCTTTTTGGTTTACGAGTTACGACTATTCCTTCTCTGAATGCTTCTCACCATCCTATGATGCATTGCAACCCCCAGCCTGATGGCCCCTAAAATGTTGCTTGGGGGATTTGCCCTTAAATCCCTAGGGGCAGTGCTTTAAATGGGTTGGTACTGTCTGGTACTTTTTTATTTTTAGAGAGTACCGGCACTTCTGAAGAGAAATGCTAAACTTTTAATTGGAGAGTACTGGCACTTCTCAGAAACAAGCAGGTACTCTGGTACAGAGTACCTGCACTTCTATTTTTCCATTTCAAGCACTGCCCAGGTGCACACCGCCCCCTTATTTTCTGGATGAATTACCTTCTTAATCAGACCCATTGCCCTACCACAACGTGAAATCTCCCTTTGCTACGCGCTCATGGGCTTTCCTCCTTGAAGGCGGCCCGAGCTACAATTTCCCCCTTTCCCCCACGCAACCCCCTCCTTAGGTCAGATGTATGATGGAAGGGGCAGTGTGGATGTAAAATTTCAGCCCTACAGTAGTTCGTTTCCTCAGATCAGCTTACCCTTTCCTACTTGAGAATGCCTGCCCACCTATCCTGAGACGAGCTCCGCGTTACCTTTCCCAACCTAGTCCATTCGCGGGGGTATTAATGTTGTACATTTTACAACACGTGTGTTGGGACTTTATAAGTGTTTAGTTATCCAGCACAATATCCTTGGTGCAACATCAACTGTTGCATGGCTAAACACTAATAAGGTCCCAAAGGCGAGACCTATTGGCTATGCCAATGCTTGTCCTCTTGCTGGCAAAAAACGAAGAAGTACTGTTCTTGTTCCTTCAACAGCCAGGACCGGTACTGGCTTTCTGTAGGATGGCCCAAATTCTTATTTGTCCTCTATCTTTTCTCTGACCAAATCCCGACTTTTGGGACCCAAATAGGCCTTGCTGTGACTGATTTGGCTTCCTCAGTGGCAGTGGCTTTTACCTGCATGTTGCTTAGTAGGGCTCTGGATTCGTTCAGATCCTGTAAAACAGCCAAGTGTTTATTGATGTCAAAAAGTTTGTCATCTGCCACTGTGCCATCACAATCGAGATCAGGTACCCACATTCGCGTCCCAAATAGGACTTCATAAGGAGTGACACCCCCTAGAGAACTTCTTGACATGTTATTGAGGGCACCCTGTACCCCATATAGGTGATTGACCCAACTACCACCCGAACCTAATACTCTTGCTGCTAAAGACTGCTTTAAGTCCTGTTTTTTCCTCTCTACAAACAAATTTCCCTCGGGATGGTATGGAGAGGAGTACCGGAATGCTACACCCAAACCTTCCATGCCTTCCTTGTAAGCCCTAGAGCTAAACGCGGAACCATGGTCAGAATGTAATGAGCCAACTGCGTATGTCCCTATGAAGACTCACAAATCTTTTAGAACAGTTCGAGCGTCAGCCGAGCGCTGAGGCCATACCCATAGGAATCTTGAGCATGAATCCACTGCCACCAAGATATACTTGTAAGCCCCATCTGAATGTAAGGAGCTGCAGTGGTCCAAATAGATACAAGCCAATGGTCTATCGGATATTAATAAATGTGTCTGCGCTGGACCTGCTACGGTTGGGCCCTTCATCTGCTGACAGATGTGGCATTTTAAGACCATTCTTCGTCTGCTTAGTTGAACCTGGCCACCAATAGTGTTGTTTCAATCGTGAAACCATCGTAATCCTTGCGTGTGCAGAACCTAGACCCTCGTGTGCAGCTACTATTAAACTCAATCTGCGATCCATGTTTAGTATTACTCTGTCCCCACTCCTGGAATCTGAGTTTACAGAATATTGTTTGCATCTAACTTGTAGGAGTATTTGAGTTGAAACCCTTTTGGTAAGCCTGTGCTGTTTTTGTGTGAAGCAATGACTGCTACCATTATCTGTCCGTCTATTCCCGTTTTTGAACGGGTGATTGCAGTTACGGAAGCAGTACGTACTGCCTCCTTCACAGCTCCATCAGCCAATGAATTCCCTTCAACGTGAACGCCATCACGTTGATTACTGCTTGTGTATCACGTGAGCTCGTGGTAGTTCGTTGTTCAACTGTTACCTGTTTCCATAGCAACGTTTGCTTAATTGTGCTACCTTTAGAGTCTCTAAACCCATTCTGACCCCAGTAGTGAAGATATTCATTGCATGACTGGACACAGTAAAATGAATCGCCCACTACGAGTGTGGGGAACTTCCGATCCGTGTTTATTAGTGCCAGTATTGGGGCTTTTAATTCTGCCTGCTGAGCCATGCAGTGTCCTAGAGACTGTCTTCATATTGCTCGGATGGAACTTACCTTTCGCGTACAACCTTTTACAATCTCACAAGCGGCGCTATATTGTTTACTTCCACTGGCCGGCTGAGCAGATCCGTCGTTGTACATAATGTATTCATACTGATCTAGAGGCATTATTTCATTTGGGAGTGGATATTCTTGTTCATATTGCAGAAATGCATGTGTTTTTAATCTTGGGTCATATCTGTATTCTACATCAGTTGCAGTGAGAAATAGCCCATTGTATCAATCTTGGATGCAAGGCTATAGCATTAGGAACACTAGCCTTCGTGGCAGTCTCTAAGGCTGGTACTGGGGTTACGACTATTTGTTTCCCCTGAGCTAGTGCTCTTTCTCTTACTACAGCGGTCTGTACTCCTGTTAGTA
Organism: Triturus cristatus; assembly: GCF_964204655.1. Lineage (NCBI taxonomy): Eukaryota > Metazoa > Chordata > Amphibia > Caudata > Salamandridae > Triturus > Triturus cristatus. Next base: position 1,120,627,785 of record NC_140585.1, on the reverse strand, counting down.
TCTTCCCTGCAGAAGCAAACCGCATTTCAGCGTTTGTGTACAAATGTGATTTGTATGCAATGGGTACCGTTTTGCCTTCATTGAAGGTTGAGTATACCCAGATTGACACGCTACAACGCTAATCATCAGACTGCTTAGGTTTACGCGTGTCTGCAAGTATTTTGAAGCTATGTCAGCTTGTAGGGAACGAAGGATATCTGTGTGCTCCTGTGTCCAATGCCTAACTGAGAAATCAGGTCTTAAGTCGTAGAAAGATTTTACTCTTTCTGCGTAATCCAAAATGTATGTATTGCCAAAATTTAAAAATCCCAATATGGATTGTATGTTTTTCAGTGATTTAGGCGGTTGGAGCAGCACACACTTTTCTAAAAAGTTAGCTGCGAAGGTTTTTCCTTCACTTGATAACTATTATCCTAAAAATAGGACATTGAGGTAGGCTATTTTTTTTTGTTTTTTTGTTAAGGTTGAATTGTAGCCCTCAGAGGCGAATCCCAAAATTATGGTGCTCACCCTAGTTAAGTGATCCTGTAAATCATCATCCGTCAGATAATTATCTACATCGGACAATGCTTCTTCACCCAAATTTCTGAAGTAATTCTGTTACTCTAGCGCTGAACAACCTGGGACTATTCTTATACCCTTGGAGTCGACAAAATTGACTATGAGAACCTAGCGCTGAGAATGCTGTTAAATACCTGCCTTCATGCAATGTATTTTGGCAGAAAAATCCATTTGGGATATACATTGCTGTGTCACGTCAGACTGGGTATGATGGAAGGAATGACCCTTGTGCATAGTTATTATGCAGGAGATGATCGGCCTGCTGTGATTCCAAGAATCCTCATGCATAATGAATCAGGCTTAAGCTTTTCGGAGAAAACCCCATGTCATCGTTGGACATTATCGTAACTAGGTAAAAGGTCAGTACTAAGAACCGTTATGTAGTTTAATGGTAGGGAGAATATAGGTGAAGGGTTAGGTGACTACCTGAGCCTATATTAGGGTATCTATATGGAACATAACAGCTCAGTAGCTCAAGGAAGCCTTTTCAAACAGAAGGGAGGTGGGAGCACACTGCTTCACATCCCAGCACATAATTTGCCCCAATGCATCATGGTGAATGCAGTGTATGAGGACTCTTCCATAGTAGTCTTTAATTCTTCACCCTTGTTGGTGCAGCCCGTGCTATGTAACACTAGACATATGTTTCTGGATTCATTCCTTTATCGGTAGAAAGCAACACATCATTTGGTGGTGCTGGAAATGCTTCTCAGTCTTCTCAGGGCTCTGTGCCATGTTATATTACAAAGTATTTGTTTAGAGTAAGTTAAAACAAATTCCTTAGTGTGCGAGAATCTTAGTGTTGTTCAGTTTTCACTATGCTTACCTTTTATATAATTGGCACTGCTCCCAATCTGTTTCTTAATAGATTTTGCATAGATCACAATTTTTTTCACATCCATCATTGATGTATAAATCCTCATAGTCTAGCATACAATGGTCACAATTTTTATTTCGAGCCTAGAGCAGCGCGCATGCGCTGCTTTAGGAGATGGTCTTTAGAAATCGGCCAGCTCTTTTCAAGCACTCGTGCTGGCATCCACCTTGAGGGAGCGAGCAGCGGCGCGCGGGTGCCATCTGTTTTGAATTAGCGTGGCCGCGTGCGCGTCTGCACTTTTCAAGCACTCGCTCCCTTGTCTCACCCTCTTCCCTCCCTTGTTTTTTATTTATTTCCACTTACTTGCCTCCCAGCTTATTCCACTTCATGCTGCTGTTTTTACTTTCACTTTTAGCCGATCTTGGGTCGGCGTTCTTTGAACTCAGCACTTTCATAGCTCGGTGGGCGTCTTTCCAATGCATGTTGCCATACGAACACATTACTGCCTGGCTGTTCGTTTGTCGATTTAACCCTTTCCCAAACAAGCATTTTGTCTGTTTGGTTGCTGTTGAGTACAGGTGTGCTTTGGTTGATTTACCCGTGAACTCGCTCGGTTCGCTTCAAAGTGCAGTCTGTCAGCCTGCTCCATGAATTGATGGTCGCTTCACTCTCCGAGGCTGCCTTTGTTCAGTGACTCCTATAAAAAGAATGTTCCCTCCTGAATGGCTTTAACATGTTGGCTGCAGCCTCCGTGACGTTTGGTTTTCATTGCTGACTCTGGGCTGTCACCACACCTTCGGAATCAGTCTTGTGAATCCCACATTCTGCCTTGTGACCCTGCGTGTTTGCTTTCCCGCTCCCTGCTGCTCTCAATCTGGTGTGCTACTTTTTCCACAGTACATTTTGATTTTGAGAGTCTAAATTCTGCTTGATATATGCGTGTTTTTTGTTGTTTTTAGCGAATTACGCAAACTTTCTTTCATCCTGGTAAGCCCCTTTGTTATTTGCACTTAACACCTGAGCGCTTCTTAGCTGTCCTATTTAGACTATGGCTGCTTTCGGATATTTCTTTTTGACTTATTAAGTCACGCTTAAACTACCCACTCCCTGTCCAAACATCTTAATAGTCATTGCGAGTCCCAGTTTTTAGGTGTGGCTAGAATAAGCTTTAGCTGTTTGCCAGTAGGTCTGGCAAAACACTTATATGGTCCCAAAGGCGAGACCTATTAGCTATGCCAATGCTTGTTATTATTTGATAGCATTTGTTCATCACTCGGCTAATGAGGATTATCATCTTCTGGAATTCCAAACCCAATAAACTTGCCAGTAATGTTGCTACAATTAGACCTACCTAACCATCACTCCAACCTCATGAGTATCTTTGAGTAATTTTCCTTCTTGGCCATCGTCGCAAGGAAAAGCACCTAAGCTAGGTGTTCCCTGAAAAGTGCTGTCTTGCTCCTTATCCTTGTAATTAAAAATTGTTAGCAAACCCTTGGGGAACCAGTGCTGGTCGCTGTCTATAACCTAGTACAATCCCGGGGCTCGGATTTGGAATTTGCTCCTTGGTCCTGTGCTATTTTAATTTAAATATAGAAAGGAGTATTGGTTTGTCTCAAGAACTTTCATTGTGTATACAATCTCATAGTAAAATACTGAGGTAAACGTACACCTGACTGTTTATGTAATTGTTTAAAAGGAGGACACATTCATTCATACAAGTTGGCATGTTTCTGCTAGTTAAGTGGTACAACAATTCTTCACATTCATCAGGACTTAAAACATAGCACCTGGCACCTTACCAACTGTGTAAAATAACCCTAGATCATTAATCAGTTACAAATGTATCTGCGGACGCCAAAATACATAGCGGTAGTGACACTGCAGAAATAAACAGTATCTACCCAATTGTACTTGCAACAAACATTTTAAAGCTCATGTAAAATTGAGTTTCACAACAGTTATCTATCACCCTTGAGGGCTGCTCTCTGCTAAATAAAAGTACAAACAATATTCTCAAGCAGACATCTAAAACATGCCTTAAATGAAGGCCACCTAAAACGTTCAAAAATGATTCCACAATGATAATCAAGAGGATAACCGTGCAGGGATTGCAAACAAAACGAAGAAAAAGAAGAGTCCATTGCGACATCTGTATCGAGCAGCAGAACAAAGGAAATTCAGTTGATTAAATAACAATACAAACTGAAATCAATAAACTGCATCAGAGTCCGAAGACATGTCACCAGATACAACTAGTATAAACTGGAATTTTCTCCATAGCAGTTCAGTAGATGTTCTAAAAGAAAATTATATGTGGAGAAGTGTGGCTCAATGGTTAGAGCGGCAGATCTTGATGCAGAGCACTGGTCCGGGACCAGGGTTCGATTCCTGCCGCGGCAGGGTCTCGGGCTATAAATTCCTCGGACCGGATAGTCTCGCCTCAGTGCCTATTCTAATCATGGGTCCCACGCTGCAACTCTGGGCAATAGCTTGCTTAATCTCCACAACGGCCCCAACAGCGCTGGGATGCCTGGCTTCACCATGGGGGTGCCCAGGAGTGGACACTTCACAAGGAAAGCCAGGAAGGGTTCCTTCAGCGATATGAGTACAGCGCTGAGATACCCCTAGGGGTCATTCGGCGCTATATAAGTACATATACATTTACATATTACACCTTAACTTATAAAAAAAACAAGTTTACTTGCCCATTATGCATTAATACGGCTTCCTGATAATTCCACCCAGGCATTAAGAGTTAAAAGCTGGTGTGATGGCAAGGTGGAAACTGGCTTAAAAAATACGAAATTACTGCTGGAATTTGCATAGTATTCCCACAGTAATTCCCTATTCGTCAGAGAGACGCTGGGGGTACGAGGGACTTGAATTACCGAACTATTCAAACAGCAGTGGTGAGGGTGCCAATGGTGTGAGAAATGGACTTGTTCCTAAGGTGTGCTCCACAAGAGTATCAAAGTTTATGGGTCCATATGACAATGTCTGGTCATGGTTGTGGTTTCAGTCTTTGGTAGAGTATCCAGGGAACCTGGGACTCTGCCGGATTCACTGGGTTTTATTGTGAACTGGTATTCTGTAACCAGGAATTGAAATCTCAATATATCCTGAAGTGTATCTCATATGATGAGGGTTCAAACGGTTCACAAGTCAGAGCAAACATCCTGATTCGACCAGACACGCCCATAGTCTTTAGAATGAAATGTAGTCTCCTTGGATAAGCAATGTTGCTTTTTGCTCCCACATATTTGGACAGGTCAAGGGCACAGCATGTTCAGATGAGCCTATGATGTCCAAAACCCATGGTGTAGTTGCTTGTTCATTTCATGCACAGTCATCTGGGCTGAACATCTTACAGGGAAGACTTCTCTAAAGTCACCTGCAGTGCAGTTTTTATCTGGGCATCATAGTTGACTTTTTTTCTGCCGCTGTTAGGACAAGTTTCTCTCCTACAGCAGTTCGTCTTCAAGCTAGGACACAACAACAGAACTTTTCCAGTCTCTCAGATTAGACCCCTCCGTCTGGAAAGTGATGGTAAGAACTGCAGTTTAATCCTAATCGGATATCTCTTACAGCAGCAGGGCTTCTTCTGAAGATCAAACAATTATGCAGTATTAGCTCTGGGGAAGGGGGGGGGGGGTGTTGATTTGTTGGCCAACTCAGGACAAAGGTGGAGAGCCACAGCCGATTATAAGGTATATCATGATCTATATCCATACTCCAGACCGCTGTTATGCAGCATAGCTTCCACACTGTATAGGAGAAGCACAAACCTATCCGAGACAGGTCGGAATTCCTAGGTGGATTCTTTCTTGCAAATCAGCTGCCAGAAATAAACAAAAGATGAGTAATGTTATCTTTGTTGGGAATATGACGGGGCAGGCAGTCTGAATGTTTAAGCTACTGCGGTTTCCTTCGGACTGCCTGCACGTGTCGTATTTGAATAAAAGCTTCACAGTTTCACAACTAGAAGTAGAAGCTAGTTTGAGAGGTGATTTCAATTTGACAACCATGGGTGTGAGAACTATCATACTAACGTTGCCTTAGTTGATTGTAGAAACCTCTGAAATGGAGTTCAAGAGATCCAACCAAAAATGAAGACCAGGGTGTTAGATCAGTAAGCGGAAAGCATCCAGGCATGAACTAGAAACTGCTACAATTGAGACACACTAGAAACTGATCCAGAGTCGTCTTAAAGGGAACAGCTGAAGTAATGAACCCAAAAGGACTAGCATCTGCAGGAAGGTGTGGCTTTTCGAATTGTAACCCATTCAGGATTTTTTGATTCACTAGTTGGCATATTTTGATTCTGCGTAACAGAAGACTGACAAATAATCTCCCTCTGCATGCGCACTACCTCTAAAAGTGTGAGGTGACATACATTTAAAAAGATGGATGTTCTGTGGCTTGACACATCCATGTGTTGAATTGTAAAAAAAAAACATTACTCCAGGTCCTTCAAATGCATTTGTAGTCCTGCTGCTGACAGACTAAAACTAATTTGGTGTGTGAGAAGCCTTTTCTAACTTTAAACAACTCTGCTGTAAAGTGAACTTTCCCACCCACAGGTCTAGATTCATAATGTTTATAGGGGAAGCCTGTGACTTGTGTGGAGCTTGCATGTAGTAATCGCACACGTATTCTCTGCAAGGCTGACAGCTGCCTTCAATTGACAGTGAGTTTTAAATAGCATGCTTGTGTTTCTTGGCCCTAGGAAGAAAGTACATCAAAATCAGCACATTTCTAATAGACTGAGAAACCTAGAGTTGAAGAACCAGCCTCCTAAATTATTTCTTGAAAAGGTGCTAAATTCCATATTATATTAAATGGGGGTTATTTGTTTTGCTTAAACAACCCAGATCCTCTGTCAGTGAGTCGGGCTTCCACTGAACCCAGAGATCTGGTCATAAAAAGAGCTCAGCAGCCAAGATAAGAATCCTTCTGGGAGAGAAGGGGGAGGAGAGTATTGTGGACAGCAGTCACACAAAGATCAGATGTATGGCCCATTATCTGTGCTCATATTCTCCAGGCCTTGGCTCTACATCTATATTCTACTGACCAGGTCCAGCATGAAAGGTCCCATGATGGTAGCCACTCTGAAGCCACCCTTGCACTGAAAAGAGTTTAACAGAGGGGTGCCTGAGTTGAGGGGCCATTTTGCTTCGAAATGGAGAGGGAGGCCCATATAAGAACGGGTAAGACCATGGGTGGGGCCTACGGAACTGAGAGAGACTGCATGCCTGAGACTCTTTTGAACCATCATGGACCCTTTGGCTGTAAAACAAGGAAAAGGCTGAAGAGCCGATGATAGATGAGTGGGAACCCAGCCAGGATAGACTTAGTATTTTACATCACCACTGATGAGTACAAATGTAAAGTAGACTGCCCATCTGTCACTGAAACACTGCTGGATTTTGCAGATGTCAAGAAGACGACTGATGTTGTATCCCTGTTGCCCGAGGAAGGGCCAAGTACTTAAATCCCGCTTTCTCTTTGTCCCCGAGCTCAATATCTTGTTCTTGCGGGTGAGCAAAGATAGCCTCCTGAAGTTTGTTGGGAGATTAAAGGCAAAGGGCAGATTCGAAAAGGAACCCGCAAGCCATGTTGGGATGTGATTTTTGGCTTTGGCCCTGCAGAAAAGGTGTAGAGAACTGAGTCCTTAAATCCATGGTTGTGTCTGCCATAAGAGCGCCTGAATATTTGTAGCATTCAAAACGAACTTAGTAAACTTTTGGTAAAGTTGGGGCTTCTACATTTGTTGGCCTTCAAAGGACCGCAACAAGGTGCCAAGCTTACCTGAAAAAGATGTGATCTCGGTGGCCATTTTTTTTTGCCAGGTTTACCCCTCATGTACATTTTGTACATAGTTTGAGGCAGCTGTGGGGCCCCAAATATATGCTATCCGACCTTGTGATGCCCTACTCCGCCACAGCACCCCACCCGGCCCCATTGAAGGTTTTTGAGCTCTGAAAAAGTTATATGTCGAAGGTAAAACTGTTGACCTAGATGTATTCCTCACTCATACGTGATCGTAGCTCCATTAACTACTGGTCCTCCATAGTTCTCCACCAAACACTATATTGCAACACAGAAATCCTCTTAGAATCCAGCCCCTGGCCCAAAATAACTGGGCCCTATTCGCAAAGGTAAATATACATTGTAATTGTATTATATTGTAATTGTATTTATATAGCACTTAACTACCCTGATGAGGCGCCGAAGCACTTTTTCGGCGAGTAGCATGCTACTCCAGAACCCAAAAAGGATTATTGTTGAATTAGTATAGTGAAATGTGCAAGTAATTTGAGTGGTGGATATTAGTTGGTTTTTGGGTGATGAAGGATAAGAGTGGGAAAAAAGGTTTCCATTTATATAGCGTTTGTTGCCCCTGATGGGGTGTTGAAAGGTTTTTGGCGAGTAGCACACTTCTCCGGAACCCATAAAGGATTAGTGTTAAATTAGTATAGTGAAATATGAAATTTGAGAAGTGGACATGTTAGTTTGTTGTTTGAATTGAAAGGATAGTGGAGGGAGAGAAGAGTGAAGGATTAGCATTTTTTTTTTGTTCGTTTTGGAGGTCATAGCAGTAGGTGGAGGCTTGGCATGAGTTAAAAGGGATGTGGAGGGGAAGAGTCGGATGGAAGAGTTTAGAAAGGCTTGTTTAGGTAAAGAGGTATCGGATGATGCAAGGCGGGGTAGGGGAGAGTCTAGAAAGGGTAATTTTGGGGATCATAGTAGCGGTATGGGGTTGTGATGAATGAGTGGATGTAGAGGATATATCGATGGAGGTATAGTGCATTGGAAAGAGTAGTAGAAAAGTTTAAGATGAGTCAAAGTTGGGGTAGAAGATATATTGAGAGAGGTATAAGGTGAGAATTGGGTAGTGTATATGATTTGCTGAATTAGAAGAAAGTAATCAATATATAGATCTATAAGTACATGGAAAGTATATAGATGCATAAAGAAAATATATTTAGATTGAAGATATTGATAAAGGTGTACGGTGAGAAATAGGGTTGTGCATTGGAAAGAGTAGTAGAGGTTTGAGATGAGTTAAGGTAGAGGATCTAGTGAGAGAGGTATAGGGTGAGAAATAGAGTATTGCATTTGATGCTTTTTTTTTTTTTTTTTTTTTTTTTAGGAGAAAAGTAATAAATATATAGATCCAAGTACATGGAAGGTGTGTAGATGCATAAATTAGGTAATTGTATGTAGTTTGAAGATCCATTAGATAAACTCTGGTTTTTAAGTTTTCTACTTAAACATTTATTTATTTTAAACCTAATTATTCTACATGCTTATACAAAGCAATACATATATACAGGTACATATCTATAATACAAATAAATGCCTATATACAGAGTGATATGCTGTATATTTCTGTTTGTGTATGGTGATTATATGGAGAAGAGCCAATTCTTGAGTAGTTTTCTGAAGATAAGGTGGTTGTCCGTGGATCTTACGTTGGGGGAGGGGCGGGGGGGGGAAGAGATCCATAGTTTGGCTTCTCGAACGGAGAAGGATGTGCCACCCATGTTTTTTTCTTGTATCTTGGGATTTTGTGGCGAGGTGCCACTCTAGAGCAGGGGTTCCTTTGTTGAATGTGTTTGGTGATTTTATTCCTGATGAAGGCGGTCCTATTCCATGTATCGCTTTGTGGGTGATACAAAGCAGCTTGAAGTTGGATCTTCTGGTAACCGGTAACCAATGCAGGGCTTTCAAGACAGGGGAGATGCGGTCTCGCGATTTGATATGCAAGAGTAGTCTTGCAGCTGAGTTTTGAATCAGTTGTAGGCTTTTCATGGTCGTTCAAGGTGATCCGTGGTAGAGGCTATTGGTGTAATAGAGTTTGGATAGAACAAGGGAAATGGTAGCTTGGACCTTGTGTGGAAATCCCAAATGGGGAAAGATTTTTGCATTGTTTTTATAGTAACAAAGCTTGATCTTGCTAGTTTTCCCACTTGGGAATTTATCAATAGCTTGGAGTCCATGCTCATTCCAAGGTTTCTTTCTTCCTTTGATACTTTAGGCGGTGATCCCAGTTCATCAGGCCAGGTGTAAAGCGGGTCATAATGTTTCCAATCTCCCCAGGTGAGTATTTACATAGTGGAAGCATTCAATTTGAGATTGCTCCAAGTCATCCATTCATCCACGGCTTTGAGTCAACTGAAAATTGGTGAGTTTCCAATTTCTTTGGGGCATTCCAGTTGAAGGAGTGTTTGCGTGTCATCGGAATAGTTATAGCACGTGAGGTGAAACTGATTGATCAGTACCGGTAATAACTTCATGTAGTTGTTGAAAAGCATGGGTGAGATGATAGAACCTTGAGGGACCCCTGTTTTTGTGTTGTACGGTTTGGACGAGAAAGTATGGATGACATTAGTTCTGTTTTGAAGGTAAGACGTGATCCAGTCTAGAGCAGTCCCCTCTATGCTATAGTCTTTGTATCAGAGTCATGGACAACCGTGTCAAAGGCAACCAAGAGGTCCAAAAGGAGTAACACAGCCACCTCGTTGTGGTCCACTGTATTCTTCAGGTCATCCCAGATGGCATGGTGGGTAGATCCCCGGATGGAATTCTGTTTGGAAGTCTGAAAGTATGACATTCTCTTCTATGAATTGTGACATCTGGGCGAATGCTGCTCTTTCTATCACTTTTAAAGGTCCATTTGTAAAGGGTCTGAAGTTGTCAGGGTTCAGCGGATCCAAGTTTTTCTTCAGTAAAGGACGTATGTGTGTCTTTTTGAGTTCTTCTAGAAATATTCTGGTAGTTAAGGAATCATTGATGATTCTCCTTACTGGAGTGGCTGCAGAAGTTGTTAGAAGAATTGTCTTGAAAGTTTGCGGTGGACACTGGTCAGAAGGGCTGCCGGCAGGCCTGCTTGCTTTGACCAAGTCCATAAATTCATCGTTTGAAATGTGTTGGAAGGAACGGAGAGGCTGGGTTAGAATATTCTTGGGTTGTTTTGTAAAAGGGTTAGTACTGGTATTTTGTCTCTGTTTTAAGTATGAGTCCAACGTGTCTGCTTTGTCTGTGTAATGATTTGCTAGTTTCTGTGAAATCTTGAGTAACTGGATGAGTTTCTTCCAGGCAATTTGGTTTACGAAATTCATTGAGTATTTTATAGAATTCTTTTATTTGCATAGTTTTAGCAAAACAAAGCAATTGGTGCACCACCTTATAAACAATGTCACACAATTATAGACTACAAGGTTGTTCTTTATATCCTCCTTTTTATTTATTTAACAATTTAATCAAGCATATCAAAGAGAACTGTGTTCAGCAGACCAGCTGGTGGTGCACCGATTGCTTTGTTTTTCTAAAACTTTAACTAGTTAACCGCGGCTTAAAATCCGCTGCAGTGCGGACGTTCCGTGCGCAGGCAGGGCCGTGTCGGCCAACGGACGTGCGCAGCACTACGGAGGTATTGCTCGTGACGGCCGTTGGCCGACGCACGCAGCAAACTGGTTAAGTCCAGTTGTTGACTGCACCGTGATACTGGATGTTTAGATACTTCCCACCATCCATATATACCTGGGGATAGCACGTTGGGTGCTAGTTTCTGCAGGGTGTCACTGTCAACGATTGCCTGTTTCTTTATGTGCATTTTTAGTATTTTGAATTCTGTCTGAATAGTACCTTTTCTTTGCTCTTTTGACTTGTATAAACTGTTAAATTTCTGTAGGGGAAGTTTGTCTTGTTTGGTGTTTGTTTTGAGCCAGTCACGTTGCATTTTTCTAATTTGTTGTTTTAGGTCTTTTATCTCTGTATTTCTCCAAGATGCTTGTTTTGTTCTGTTCTGTGGTTTTGAGTGGTATCGGGATATCAAAAGCTTCCTCTAGCCACTCATCTAGATTTTTTTTTTAACAGAATTTGTTTCCGCATGTGTATATTTAATCATTTGTATATTTACTCTTACACTTTGTAGTAACTTTACTACTTTTGGATATTCATCATTTGAGAGTGTAAGGTAGCTATAAGGTGTAAACATACATGTTCTCACCCCTTGAAATTAGGGACTGAAGTCAAATTGACGAATGTGAAGATACTACTAGAAGCTCTTCACACGTAGATGGAGGTCTCCATCACTGTGGCATTGATCTCTCTATGGTGAAAGTGTAGGGAGGAGTGATAAAAGTTCATGAAACGTTATAACATTTTAGTAAAAATTTTAATGTTAAATATTACATGTAAAATCTATTTTTTTTAAACCTATACCAAATTAAAAAAGCACTATCTTTATAGTATTTTAAAAATCTAATTTCAATACATTTAATTAGTTTAGCGGGGGCAAATCTCTTACCAAGTGTCTAGTGGCGTGGAGACCTGTGCGTGGACTCTGTCTTCCAGCGGTGACCTTTGCTTTTCCCGCTTGGCTTGCTTGTGTCTCCCTCCCGCCGCCGTGTTTGTCATCCTCGCGGCTGCGGTCTGGAGGGAGACTACATTTCCCAGGTACATCTACTACTGAGGCCGGAAGCTACCGCCCACCACCCGCACCTGGAGGTGATATAAAACAAACCCCTTATCCCCCGCGTAGCTGGACTGCGCGCGGGCGGCGCCGGGCTAAGCCCGGGCAAGGGGCGGGCCCTCTGAGGCACGAGGAGACTGGGCTGGGCCATTCCTCTTGGCTGGAAATCCAGGTATCGTGGAACTCTTGTATGTAAAAAACATTCTTCCTACCTTCCAATTGTGATTGATGGACATTGCACACTATTTGTATAAATCGGACAATGGACTACTCACGCAGGGGATTGCTAATGATCTAATTTATGTGTCCTACAACGTTGGGCTGTTAAATATTTTCTAGCAACATTGTTGTGAGCATATCGGGAGTCAAGGGAATATTGATACAAACTGTAGTATGGCCACTAAACCAAAAACACGCTCCACTAAGAGGAAAGCATGTATTCCGCTTATTACCACACAAACAGGGCCTGACACTAATACGCTAGTAGGACACACAGCACCACCAACTGCAATAGATTTAATGTTAAGGAAGGTTATTGGGGCGGTAAATGGGGAGATTGAACGTACCCAGAGACGCTTATCAATGACCCCTACAAACATTTCCCATACACAAACACAAATTAGACCTCTTCAAACACCAAACATAAATCTTGGTGAAAGTTCACAAAATGATAGCCCTGACGTCACTTGGAGCTGTCCCTTGTGGTCAACAGGCAGCAGATGCTGGGTCACCTCCTGGTAGGGTGGAAAAAAGATCAAATAGAATAAAAAATAGATCGCATAAACGGGGTGGAAAGTATACATATGCCAGGAAGCTGAAAACAACTAGCGGGGGTGGGAAGACACATTTAATAGAGGATGAGGTTTTGGAAACAGAAGCACAAAGCCCGTTAATCCCCCCAGGGTGGCTTCACCCTGTAATTATTGACCTCCAAAAACACCTTGAGACCTTCATTACTTCCCAAATAAAACCACTAATTAGCAAATTAGATAAAATTGCTAATGAATTACAAAAACAGGCTAGGATGAAGGAAACTATAAATCCCAACCCTATTGGAAACCCAACATCATTAGTGACTTCCCCGACAGGGCCAAACCCTGCAAATAACAACTGTATAAGTAATGAGTCGTGTACCATTCCACAAGTAAACTTACCCCCTCAAGCAAGCCCCTATGTCGTGGTGTTTGCCGGGGTACCCGAACTTAGGACAGGGCAGAAGGAGTCATATACGGAATTAAAAAATAAGATTATCAACTGGCTAAATATACACAGGCCATTACAAGGGCAGGAAACTGGAGAAATTATACATGTGAGGAGAGTACCTTGGTTGGGAAGTAGAGAGAAAGCTATTGAAGGGGATTCTATCATTGCAAATTTCAGGAATCCGAAGCTAGTAGAGTATATATTGGGAAATTACAATAAAAACATAACCAGCACCATACGAACTATGCCACTAGGCTATTTCTATCCTAGAAATGGTGTTATTCATCCCCAAATTTATACTCCGGGAAGAAAGGAAGGAGGAGTAGATGGACACAGGGTAAGGAATCTTGAATATAGCGGTACACCGTTACTAAATCAGGGTGGCCTGCAGTGGACGAACAGATTCAGTCCCCTTCAATTTTTGGATGAAAATGACTGACTACATAATTTAGAGACACAACTTGAGGGGAAGGAAAGAAGGATGCCAATAGATATTATTGAATTACCACCTGAGGGAAGGCATACATTGAATTCCCTGAAAGATACCCCGTTAAAACGGGATGGGGAGATGCAAGATATTCTGCCAGAGGGGAGGGGGGTAGATAAGCCAAATGCCCAGGGTTTAAGTAAGATAGGGGTCCTGGGGGGGTAGGGTGAAAATAACATCCTGGAATATAGCAGGTCTAGCTGGAAAATTCGAAAATGTTGACTGGAGGAACCAACTAAGGGGCTTTCATATACTAGCCTTACAAGAGACCTGGGCGGTCGAGCCGGACCTCTACCATCTGGAGGGCTATAAGTCTTTCTTTGTCCCAGCCCAGGAGAGTAGGGCAGGAAGGGCAAAAGGAGGCCTAATACTGTATGTTGATATTAACCTTAAGGGGAGATGGACATTGCCATCTTGGACCTCATATAACCTGCAAGCAGTTTCATTCCAAGGACAAGGGCTGAGGGTACAAATATTTAACATTTATAATTCTGGTTCCGTAAATGGCAGGAATGCCGTTTTAGAGGAACTAGATGCTAGACTGAACCAGGAAACTGATCTAAGGAGAGGGGGGGGGGGGGGAGACCCATTTGTGTTATTAATGGGTGATTTAAATTGTCACCTTTGTTCAAATCTAATACCGGTAACTGCAGATTGGGATCTTTGCCCAGTTATGAAGGGGCCACATTTTGAGCACAGTATTGAGGGCACATCACTAACTAAACTAATAGGTACTCCTTCATTAGTACATACCATTGATTTGGTAATTCCAGGGGCAGAGGGTACTCTTGTACCAACTTTTAAAGGAAGAGGATGTTCGTCCATTATAGACTATATATTGATATCCCCCTTTACAAAACAATGGATTATGGAGGTTAGTACCAAATGGAGTACCTTCAGTGATCATAATCCCCTGATTATAGTATTACCCTATAATGATCATTCCGAAATGAACAAGCAAGTGGATAATATTTTACGGCCAACAGACCAGGGAAGACGCTTAAAGTGGGCGAAAATCAATGCCCCCGAATTTTATACCACACTGCTTGTTAAGGGGATAAAGTGTGTTGAGGACTGCTTAGATTTTAAGATAGAGGGAGCTGACCTAGTTGCTGCTTTCAGGGAATTAACTAAATTACCCGAAAAATTATTAGAAGCAAAAGGTACCAGAAAGTCAGGGACACAGCCAAGATGGTTTGACACCAACTGTTCCCGAGCATTAAGAAATTTGAAATCAAGTCTCAAGGCTAACCCAAGGGATAAGGCGGAAGTGGCAAAGCAAAGACAAATCTATAAAACTAAGATTAAAGGAAGGCCACCTTACAAGCAGAAGTCTGGGCCGATTTAAGAGAGGCAGGAGAAAACGGGGATCTGACAGAATTTTGGAGGATTTTAAATAGGCCCTGTTTTCATGATAGCAATGCCCCGGTCCTTAGTACAAACATCCTCCCGCAGCAATGGGTGACCCATTTTGAGAGTCTCTATAATCACTCTAAAGACTCAAAGCAAGAAGGGGGCTGGGATGGTATAAGGAGTCTGGTACCAGTTTTTACACTTACTGAGATTATACAGGCAATTAAAGGGTTGACACCAAATAAAGCTCCAGGGCCCGATGGTACTCCCCCAGATTTGTATCATCGATCTATGGGCGCCAATTTTAACGAGGGTGCTAAATGCGGCTATTAAAACAGGACTCCCGAGATCGTGGTCTACTGCTTTGATTGTGCCCATTTTTAAGAAAGGAAATAGGGATAATCCCCAATGCTATAGACCAATATCGCTGATAGATGTTTCAGCCAAAATACTTGGGCGGGTGGTTCTGAATCGTCTTATGACCTGGACTGAAGAGCACCATACAATAGCCGATACACAGTATGGTTTTAGAGCCGGAAAATCGACCAGTGACCAATGCCTAAATCTATATTTATTGGTTGCCAAGTATATTAAGGCAAGCAATGGCACAATCTATATGGGTTTTATTGACCTGGCGGCAGCCTTTGACAATGTGAACAGAAATAAATTGTGGGTAAGGATGAATACCTTGGGTATAGACCCGGGCCTTATAAACATCTTGAGAGAGCTGCATTGGAACACCACAGCTAGGGTACGCTTTAGCACGGAGGGGGGGGGCAAACTGATTCTTCCCATGCACTAGTGGAGTAAGGCAGGGGTGCATCCTTGCTCCTTTTTTGTTCTCATTATACATTAACGATCTGGAGACAAGTCTCATCTCCCAGGCTGTAGATTGCCCCAAAGTAGGGAAGCGTCAAATACCGGTACTTTTGTACGCGGATGACGCGGTCCTGCTTGCACGGACCCCGAGAAGCCTCCAATCACTAATCAATGGATTTGTTGAATTTATGAAAAATTTAGATTTGTCCGTAAATCTGAGCATATCCTTTACGCTGATTGCTGGCAAAAAACCCATTAAGAAATCTGTGTTTAAAATTGGGACACACACAACGGGCACTGTAAGTACCTTTCCCTATTTAGGCCTTCTGTTTGATGGTAAAATTCAGTTTGATGCATTGATCGAGGAACATTGTATTAAACTGGTTTCCTCATGTGGTGCAATCATAAATTTTGCCCAAAGGTTGGGACGTTGGTCACCAGAACAAATAATGAGCTTATATAGCTCAATAAGTACCGCCAAGGCATTATATGGAGCCGAGGTGTGGGGCTTTAGGGATGCTAAACATCTACAGCAAGAGGAAGATAAATTTCTCAGTAGAATCCTAAAGATCCCACAGTCAATACCAGCAGAAATTGCACATTCAGAATTCGGGATCGCATATATTACAGATCAGGTGAAAATTAGACCGGTTATGGCTTGGCTCAGTATCTGGGTCAACCCTGAGGCGGAACTAAGTAGAGAAATTCTCACTGACTGTATACAAAGGGATAAAGGGATGCAAATCCCCTGGCTGAAATATGTCAAAACAACTTTAGAGGCTATAGATCAGCATATCCTCTTTATCACTCCGGCTCTAATCTCCAGGAACAGCAAACCACAAATTAAAAAATTGCTGCTGGAAAAACTGGAAATGGCCAGAGAAACCAAAGCATTAACATTAAAACGGTCAGTAGTAGCGCATTGTTTAGTCAAAGATGTAGAGGGTATGGAACCCTATCTATTTTTGATGTATAATCAGCAGGATAGGTTTTTAATGTGTCGTTTTAGGCTCAATTGGTTACCTAATATTGTATCTTATCCATCTGGTTTTACTGTAACTATCGAGCAGAAGGGTGCCTGCGGCTGCGACAATAAGTCTCCGCAGGACACCCTTCATTTTGTATTATTGTGTCCATTTTACCGTTCTCCTAGGCGCATGTTTTTGGTTGACATTTTAAAAGAAGGAAAATTTCGCCACGCCAAATCAGCTCTGTTGTTCCTTCAAAGGGCAAGTGCCATGCACACTTTATGCTCAGTAATGTTTTTTAAAAGTAGCAGTAAGAGTAAGGAACACAAGAGATTAAGTAATTATGTATGTAACATTGCACCTTACATGAATTGTATCAGTTTGGTTGATGGTTGTTTTTTTATGCTAATTTAATGTAAGATTGTGTGTTGAATGTTTTTTATAATATGGATTTTTTATGATGATTTTTAACCATCGAAATAAAGAAGAACTCAACTGAATTAAAGTTTAATCATGTATTTACAGGTTTACTTAAAAAAAATCCCACCTATAGTAACTTTTTCTTTTAATGAATGAAAAATTGCTAAGATTTATATAAATAATCTCTCCTCATACTAAAGTGTAAGAAGTAAAAATGTTTAGCTTTACAAAATACTAGTAGAAATATTTTAAATTTAAATATTAATATAAAATAAGTTCATGTATTTTTTAAACCTAGAACATTTTAAAAAAAAGTTACTGCAGTATAATCTTAAAAGTATATTGCTAAATTAATTTGAATGTTAGTCTAATTATTCTTTACACGTTATAAAAAAACACTCCAGTTATTAGTTTTACGTTTTTAAAAGTTTAATAAAATTACAATAAAATATTTTTTTTACCTAACATGTACATGTTTTAAAATTAAATACAATTTAAATGTATTTTTCAAAAGTTGAAATAAGTCAATTTTTTTTAACATTATCTCCTTCCTCCATTATTTTCAATGGAGACAGGTGTTGATTAAGTACCTTGCGTGGGCATGGGTGGGGCTGTATTTGCTCCAGTGCTTAATTTAAGTACATTTATGACTCTTAGGGGCCCTTTTTTGGCCAGAGTCTTATCCTTTTGTGGGTAGGTTTTTGTCCCTTCCTGAACCCCCGTTACTCCTCCCATTTTGTAGAAATTGCTATAATAATGAGATGGTGGGGGGGGGGGGTGGTTCTTAATATCAACAATTTCCACCTTAATGGCCACTTTCATGTAAGAAAACATTGGTTTGTTGTAGCTTCATATTCCTAATAAAGTAGGTAAAGCCCCTATCCCACAAAATAAAAGAATAGCATTTAGGAATGACTCCACCATGATATTATTGACCTGATAATAGGTTACGTTCGAGACTGAGTTATACAGATTCAAATAAAGGTGAGACGAGAGACGGTAGGTTTTGAAAGATGCTTTGTTTATTCTTCTCTTTCGGTTTTTGAAGGGTGACAAGAGTTAGTCAACCTATGCATCTCCCTTTATCGCACACAAGCCTCTGACTTTGCCAAGGCAAAAATTTCATGGGGAAGTATAGGTAGATTGTATGGCAAGGTGGTTAAAAAGTTAGCTAAACTCAAAATGGTTCTCTTAGTTAAAATACTTGGTTTCATGTGGCAACTTTCACCTTCTTGGTGCTGCTTGACTCTGCTAGCTCAACTCACCCTCCCTTTGTAATCCCTGTCCGCTGCAGATTCTTTCTTCGTGGGAGCGCTTTAAATATGGTACACAGATGTAACTGAGAAAGTAATCTCTTTTTTCACTAGAATCCAGTTGCATACGAGTTTCTCTTGTGCTAGGGGTTGCCCCTAGAATTTTAGCTGGAATGGGTTTCTTTTGTGTTCTCAGTTAGATGATAATAGAAAAGCTTTTTAATGTAGTGCTTCATATCCCGGTTCTGCTGTTTGCAATCCGCATTCTAGTCTGTTGATGACCTTGGAGAACTGGATTGATGAATTGTACATGCCAGGATCTAAACTTGTTAGACATATCACAGCGGATGGCAGCGGCAAGTGCCTAGCTCACTGTGTCGCCCCACCAGCCTAGCTACATTCTTACTTCAGCTCAGGTGCCCCATTCCTACTTGATGTTACAGTGAAAAGCTGCTTCCAACCGATGACAAACCTAACCATCTGGCTCAGGAATGGATGGATCACTTTATAATGATTTGAAGTTGCCAGAAATCCATATGTGCCTCTTAACTGTCTATGACCTGCAATAACAGTGAGTACTCTTTCCTCTATTCTTCAATTACTTAAAGGCCAAGACAATGGGGTAATGCTGTGGAAAAGACTGAAGCTCCTATCTTGAAGAAACTATTGTGAGGTTAGGCCTTGCTGTGGAGAGGACCTGCTTTGATCCAACAGAACAGACCTGGACTTCAGCAGCTGCAAACTACTGTGATGACTGATAGATGCCATTCCCATCCCCCCAACCTGTATAGAGAAGATTAAGTTGCCAAGACTAGGGGACTTATGACTATTCCTCTCAGAAATGTTCCACATTTCCATTTTTTTAATTACTCCCCCCAAAGAGTGCTAGGCTAAGTTGGAGAAAGGGTAGGGGGCACACGCAAGATGTACCCCGACCTTTAATGGAGGGAAGCTACTGCCCTGTTAGACCTCATTGCGGGGAGATTGATGGCGGTTTCAATCAATTAGAGGGGTGCAGGTTTTTTTCTGTACACTAAATCTTCCTTGTCTTGTCAAATGCTGACCATCTCAAGCCCTGCTACTGAGACTGTTAATGTGTATGTTAAGTCCACACTTGACCATACATACACCCTAGCCGAAAAAGTTCTTCAATGCAGCTCATTGATGTGAACCTCATTATTGTTGGAAAAGGTACATGTTTCTCAATATTGTTATATAACGGAGCAGAGTATCTTTTGGAAGAACACAGGAAATGCAGCCAAACATGATGGGTCCCATTGGGAAAAATAAATAGGCCTTGCATGGCTGTTCTCTCTCCCCCTTGCTCTGTCTTGTTAGGATCAAGAGGTAGAGGACTATCCTCATCTCTATGAGGAATCCCTGTGGTTTAGCCCACATCATATCGGCATTTATC
The DNA here is from genome assembly GCF_964204655.1 of Triturus cristatus. Lineage (NCBI taxonomy): Eukaryota > Metazoa > Chordata > Amphibia > Caudata > Salamandridae > Triturus > Triturus cristatus. The sequence continues at coordinate 1,120,608,007 of NC_140585.1, read as the reverse complement.
CGATGCACAGAAGTTTAGTGCACACTACTGAAATGTAGACTTGCTGGTCACCCTTGGTGCCTGCCACATTCAAGCAAACTGGTTGAACATAGAGGATACAGCATTCTCCCGACTACTCAAATGGACGTTACCTTCTCAATAATCAAAATTAAATTTTCGGAAAGGATCTTAATCCTTTCTCTTCTCGCTTTATGGGGAATATGAAATGTTTGCTTGCTGTTTCCAGCAGAGGATATCTGTAAGGCAGAAGGCATGGTGTAGTCCCAGGACTATCAAATAAGCCTAGCTATGTTGCTGCAGCACAAGCATTGGTCATATTGCTGAAGGATGTACAACAGAGGCATACTGAGTTCCATTAGTCTGTGATTATCACATACCCGAATGGTTATGCAATATTAATCACACTCCAAAAAGATCCTACAGAGGGTTTCAAAATTGATTGGATTTGTTAAATTCTGGCTTCAGGAGTTGTCATAATAATGGGACGAACCATGTAGGTTTTAGTACATTCTGTAATAATATCTACATGTCCCAGTATTTAACCTACCTTTTTACCCTGATATATTTTGGCATGTTTGACAGGGCGCAACATACCTGGGGAAAATTGTGGAATGCACTTTTATTCCCAGTGAGGTAAATTCCACATTTTAATTCCAATTATCATGCAAACGGGTTTGTGAAGGGATCTGAACAAGCTGAGACACTCCTTATCGGCCACATAGAATCGGTCTTACGCAATCACTGCCAAGCAAGGCACACGGGTACAATGTTTTCCAAAAGAGAACCTGTCATCTGACAATCTCTGAGATTGCAAATTGTTGTCAGATTATGAAGTCTTGCATGGAACACCGCAGTCTCCTCATCGCGGCGTTGGCTGACCAGTCAAATTAGCAGTGCTGCTCTTGGAGCATTAGGAAGTGCTTGGTCACATTGTGATGAGATGTCCTAAAAAGAGTGGTGAAATTGTTCCATTACTTATTGGAGTAATAATGAAAACGTGAGGTGCAGAGCTGCAAAATGTATTGTGGAGTATGCACTGAAGATTCCCATTACCAGCAACCTGTCTACCTTCCAAAATAAAAGCCTGTATTTAATGACACTAAGTTTTCAACAAATACTTTGTTTTTAAATAGTTAGTGATGGATGCGCAAGATAAGGAACATACATTTGGCCAGCTATTGACAAAGGTATTTTACTAGTGGTATCTCTCAGACTGTGGAGTCCCCGCTCATAAAAAGATAGGACTGTCGTATTGTGTGGAGATTCTGCAGTCAAAAAGATACTACTACTAAAATAACTTGTGAATAGCAAACAATCGTAAAACTACACAAGTGCAAGTTTACCTCTGTGAAAAGACCCCTAGTGACCTGTACGACTGACCAAAACCACTTAACAGGCATATTGCAGCTTTCCCCATGATAAAGCTTTAGAAACATACTGAAAGATACTGCATTTTAAAGGGCACTGGCCCAGTATAATTTGTAAAAAAGGTGATTGGATTCAATGTCAAGGTGTAGCTAATTGGGTAGCCCCTCAAATAGCAGTTGGGTCGAAGAACCATAAAATCTTCTGAAGGCTAGCAGGCCATGGCTACTAGGAACCCACACGGGATGAACCCCATTAGCTACCTGGATCAATAACCTTAAGTAGGAATATGGTGTTCCACTTGAGCATGAGGTAAGGACTAGTGTTTTATTCCACATGGAATGTCCTGGGTTGATCTAGTGCCAGTGGAATGTGATGCTGATTATAATACCTCTTTAAAAGGGCTAGTTAGCAGTGTAAGACCTCTGCTGCTTTGAAGCCTGATGGCATCATTATAATTTAGTTTTCAAAACGAAATCTTGCTTTTGGGTTTTTCTGCTAAAGGTGGTCTTTAAGGCAATAGGTAGCACTGTCAGTCACTTGATGATTTGTTGGCAGTATATCTGATACTGATTTCTAAAAAGGTTAAGCTTGAAGATCCAAAGACATACATCTGCTCATGTTGTGCTTTCTGTAAAACCCTAACACCATTTATTGGCTAAGTATCTGTTACTTTTGGTTAAGGAACCAAGAGAATCGTCCTGACAAAGACTTGTTCCAGAAAGACCCTATCCATTCTGTGCAGTTCAATGGCACTTATGTTTTTGCCTGTATGAGCCCGGATGAGGTGTGCTGTTTCAATGCATTGCGCATTTGTGAATTATAGTAGAGCCTTTGATGATGCTGACCGATCACAGCTATGGCTGAAACTCCAGAAATGTGGTGCCCGAATCAGACTGGTCATCCGGGTCAGCATGTTATATCTGCATATGTGTGGCCATGAAGAATTGGACAGTGTCCAAAGTCTGGTAAGGGAGTGAACTGTGAAAGCAATGTCTCTTTGCTCTTCTGCCTATTTATTTGCAACAGTAATCTCATTAACCAGGAGTCCCCTTAAGATTAGTGATAGGGTTGTTGTTTCAAGTGAAATGTATTACTTTGTGGGGAACGTTTTGGTGATATTTTGTAATCTTTATTCTCACTGGCTGTATGTCCCACAATTGGATCCTGTAATAGTGAAGTCTAATAATGTACAGTATGACTGCTTCTGGGGGCTCGTTTTTATATCTAATCATATGAGCAATCTGGGCAGTATTTGGATGAAAATGCTTGCCCTGAATTGGGGCTGGAATCACCTTTGGCTACAACCTGGGGTCTCTCGATCATATTTTTAATCGATCATTTCAAGGCTGTTGGCGTAAGAAATTCTGCATCTGACAGCAAGCTGTCTTTAAGCTTAAATATAGTACATATAGCAGAAGTTGGTGTTCAGCGTTTACAACTATATCTATAGTTAATTTGGAGAAAATGGTCTTACTGTAAAGCTTATATAGGGAACAATTCAAATATGTAATTAGGCTCCAGAAAAATGATCCTACATTCTAATTAACTGCACTTTAGTTTTTAATTTGTTAATGATTTGCCAAATATTGACATCTGGTTAAAGCATTAAATAAAATAAGAGCTCTGTTCCCTTTTAGCATTAGTTTATGTAGAACCTGAACCCCTGTTTCTCTCCCGGTCTTTTTAACATTTTCTCTGCCTGTACCTGTCCAGTGTATATTCCTGGGAGATGGGTGGGCGCACACTGCCTAACACCCTAGCACTCAGTTTGCCCCGATGCATCATTGTAAATGCAGTACATGATAACACTTCTGTAGTAGTCTTTAACTTTTCCACCCTTGTTGGTGAAGCCTGTGCTTTGTAACTTTAGACGTGTTTCTGCATTAATTCCTTCATCCGTAGAAAGCACCAATCATTTTGGGGGTGCTGGAAATGCGGTCCAAAGCCTTACCAGGTCTCTGTACCATCACTGGATGCAGGTGCTTCAACACAAACTCGTCAGCTTAGTAGTTCAAGGGAGCCTTTTCAAACCGAAGCAGGTGGGGGAGCATACTGCCTCACATCACAGCACTCAATTTGCCCCAATGCATCATGGTAAATGCAGTGCATGATAGCACTTACTTTAGTAGTAGTAGTCTTAAGTTTTTCAGGGAATGTGAGGTAGTGTGCCCCCACCTTCCATCAGTGTATAGCCCCCCCAGTTAATTGCTTGTGGACTAGTCACTGGGAAGAAGGTGGTAGTGATTTCATGTATTTCCTAGTTTGTCAGATTCAAGTTACCACTAACCTGTAGACCTGAATGTTTCTGTAGGAACAACATGGTACCCACCATTCTCCTTCCCAATTCCCTGTGCCGAACAGGTCCATACTCCATATTGACAACAAAGTATTGTGCTAGATTCGGACATCTAAGCGGGGGGTAAGGAGATGGGGTTATGAGAGAAGGCACAAAAGAGGCATTACTAGGTGGTAGTTAAACCGATTGTATTGTCAGCTGCAGTCTTTCTTGGGGACTCTGCTGTCTCTCACAAGTGGCGGCTCTTTTTTACTAAACAGAACTCAAGACTACTGTTACTTTCTGCTCTTACATCAATTTCCATAGCATGTAGTTTAGTTTGTTTTCTGTTACTTGCATTTCACATGAATAGTGACATTCTACAGAAACTCACAAAATACCCAATGATCACTTGCAACAGGTGCGTTGTAGTAAACCTTAAATGTATCAGTGGCACGGTAACTTTTTCTTGCTAGAGCCAAAGTAATGGTTGTGAGACTAGTCCTGTTCTGATGCTCTATACAGTCGCTAAAGCTCCACAACTTTTTGTGGGGTCGGAACAATACCAGGAAGGGGAAACGTTTTAAATTATCTGCAGCGCCTTAAGGCTGACATTGTATTTTTACAGCAAAAACACCTTTGTCCCCTACCATGTTTGCCTCTAGCTGGGGTGTGCACCGCTACTTCGGGAACTACAGTACTGCCATACTGCACAAACGGTTGCCCTTTCGACTATACAACGTACATACCAATGGAGCAGGCCGTTTCACTTTGACTAGGAATCGTATGGGTTCTAGCATCGCTCTAATGTGTTTCTATGCGCCAAATGTGGATGACCCTGATTTCTTCCACTCTGCATACCCTGTTGCTTCCCTTAGGCGCTGACTACATTTGCTTAAAGGGGACTTTAACGTTCTTCTGCAGCCTAACAAAGATAGCACGGCAGATTCCCCCGCCACTAAACCCCGAGTCAGCAAGGTACATGGAGACATTTGTGACTCGATCGGGCTAGTGGACATATGGCGTGCACGATGCCCCACTGACAATGCATATACTCACTATTCGGCCCGCCACAGCACTTGGACACGTCTGGACTTCTGGTTAATCTTGCATACAATGGTTCCCTGGTTCCGATATATGACCCATTTGCCTAGAACGTACTCTGACCACTCACCGGTTATCTTGCATAGCCGACTCCCCAGGACAGAGGGCTGTGAAAGACAGAGGAAGTTCCCGGGCAGGCTTTAAACGATGCAGTATTCGCTGCAGAAATTTGGGAGTCAATAACGACATACTTTGATCTAAATGTGGGCTCAGTCAGTACATGGGCGACTGTGGGGGAGGCATTCAAGGCGTACATAAGGTGGGAAATGCATTGCCAAACACGCTGGGGTACTGAAATCCCTGAGAGGTACAATTGCTCGCATAGAAGACCGTCTGAAGGTCTTGGACAAAGAACAAGTCAAACACCCGGACCCAGCTAAGCAGGCTAGTCGCTTGTTGCTACTGACCGAATTCAGGGCAGTGCCATAGATGCCTTAAATGGTACTCGTGCCAGGGCTCGATTTGCTTCACAGGCATATTTTACAAACATGTACTTGCCCCGTACCTTCTTGAGGTCTATAACGAAGCCCTGGAAAATAAATTGTTACCTCCCACACTCCGTGAGGCAGTAATTGTCTTACTGCCCAAGCCTGGCAAGGACCCAATGAGCTGCTGCTCTTATAGGCCGCTATCACTTTTGAATCTAGAATATAAAATCTTAGCTAAAATGATTGCGTTGAGGCTGGCATTGCTCTTGGACCACATCATATCCCCAGTGCAGTCTGGCTTTGTTCCCCACAGGTGCACAGTGCTAAATTTGCGCACATTGTTCGCAGTGTTGCACAGAATTGCACCAGACGTTCCGGCGGCGCTAGTCCTGCTAGATTCAGGAAAGGCGTTCGATTCCTTGGAATGGCCTTTTATATGGGCCATGGTGAGGAAACTAGGCATCCCGTATTTATTTATAGAGTTTTATATAGCGCAAACATGACCCAGGGGTATCGGAGCGCTTCACAGTTACATGAGGTAGATAGTTAATAATATAACGTGTATAGCACAACTAATATATATAGGTTCCGGTACATGCCTTTCTTATCAGTTTCAACAATAACAAGATTAGGATCGGTATGGTGTACACAAGGTAAAACATTAGTATTATACATATGGTTCCGATGTGTACATTTCGTATCTTTTACATCAATACTACAAAGATCTATTAATTGTAGTAATGTACAGTCTAAGAAGTCTTCGCAGCTAACTGGTGAGTTTCATCTTGGCATTCGTTGTTGACCTGTTGAAGTACCACCTACAACAGATCTAGTTGGCATCAGTATTTGGTTAGTTTTGGAGTCTTTGTGGTCTTTTTGTGCAGGATGTATCCATATCTGACAAGGCTATGCGACGTCCTGCTATTAACGACGATGCAGATGATTTGTGGTCATTGTCTAGGATAGGAACTTGCTCATTAGGAAGATCTTCGCTTCCCTCTTGAATGTTGCCGTGTTTGGAATTTTTCTAATGTTTGGAGGGAGTGAATTCCAGATTCTGGGGGCCGCTCCGGAGAATGCTCTGTCATAAGTTTTCTTCTGAAAGATGGGAGGTTTCAGCAACAGGTCTCTGGCATTCCGGGATGGTCTGCTTCCCCCTGATAGCTCAATTTTCTGGGCTAAGTACAATGGTGTTTTGTACTGGAGCGCTTTGTGGGTAATAAATGCCAGTTTAAGTTGGATTCTGGCTTCATATGGTAGCCAGTTTAATGCCTTCAGATGTGGGGAAATGTGGTCGAATATTCTAGAACCTATAATGAGCCATGCTGCCGCATTGAGACAGGCTTTTAGTGGTGCTGTAGAGATTTTAGATAGACCTGTTAGTGTTGTACAGCCATATTCAATCCTTCATATAACTAAGGACTTAACTGCCATTTTGAGGTCCGGCGTAATAAGTGGTTTCACTTTTCTAATATAGTTCAGGTGAAACGGGGCACTTTTTGCCACTGATTTGATGTGGGCTTTCATGTCTAGGTTCTTATCGAGCGTGATTCCTAGTGATTTGGTAGTGTCAGCTAGGATAGGGCTGCAGTTTAGCGCTGTAATCAGTTTGGTCCATTCCTTCACATTTGCGGGGTTCTTTGGAGGTGATAATAGGAATTTCGGTTTTTGTGCATTTAATTTCAGATGATTGCTAGTTAACCATCCCTTAAGGTTTTATAGACCTCACGGCATTGCTTTACGCCTTTCCCACAGCGAGACTCTGCGTGAATGCCACACTATCCATCCCGTTAGCTCTTACACGTGGTACCAGACAAGGTTTCCCTTTATCTTCTTTACTCTTCATACTGGCCCTTGACCCTCTGGTTTTCAGGAGAAACCTCTTCACAGAGGTAACCAGTTCAATACAGGCCCCCTCCTCATCTCGCTATATGCAGACGACATCGTGTTGTATGTTCGCCGCCCGCAGGACAATCTAGATCCACTTATCTAAGATATTCTTTGCGTTGGTGGATATTGGGGATTGGGTATAAACTAGAGCAAGTCTGAGTTACTTCCTTTAACGATGGGCACTACCGAATGGGAGTGCAAATTCCCACTGAAATGCCAGGACTCGGTCAGGTATTTAGGTATCCAGATTCATAGAGGCGGACCAGATGGTGAAGCTGAATTAAGCTTCAGCTGTACACAACCTTGCAGCACAGGTCGAACGTTGGATAAGGCTCCCGCTTTCTATGTTCGGCAGAATTGCGCTGATGAAGATGATAGTTCTTCTGAAGTTTCTATACATGTTTAACAATATCCCCATCCCGCTAACAGTTCTTTTAAGCCCCTCCGATCACACCTTAACCGGCTCGCATGGGGTGGCAAAAGACCTCGGATACGATGGGAAACCATGACTTTGCCATATGAAGGGGAGGGGCTGGGGGCCCCAGACGTCAGAATGTATTACCTAGTAGCACAGGGCAGCTTTGCCCATTCATGGTACCATCCAGTTGCGCGTATCCCCGACAGCAAGCCTGAATCTGACCTAGTGCTCCCGACTCTGCTCCATGCCATTTTGCCTCCGGTATTGCCTCGCGACCCTAGGGACATTCAGACGTGTCCACCTCGAGCTGGGTGTGGTGTACACTATCGCGAGTAACTGGGAGTGGTTCCCTGTACTCTTCATAAATTCCCATAGAACACAACCCATGACTCCCTATCACAGAAGAGGAATTAGTTTTACGAGTGCTTAGATCTCATTCCATGATAGTTTGGTGACCTGTTCCCGGGCAGGCACGTGTTTGATAGCGCGGGGGAGGGGGGCAAGGGAGCCCATAAGACCTTTATGGATCAGTATATTTTCAGCAGGGTTGGCAGGGCTCTGGGTGCTAAAATACCGGAATATCCCCTTGAGCCGCAGTCTTTCGTACCCTTTCAATATCTAACTGACGGGAATCAATTGATTTCAAGGTTATACAAGGCCAGCATGACTCTGGTCCCGTGCTAAGATACCAAGATTCAAGCGGCCTGGGAGCGAGACCTGGGACATCCCATCCTGGATGACCAGTGGGCTTTCTGCGGCTCACAAATTAGGGAAATCTCCCTTAACAGCAGGCATAAGCCGATACATTTTAAATACCTATGGAGGGTGTACATGACGCCAGCGAAACTTCACACTGTTGTCCCGGCCACACAATTGCCGAAAGTGTGGTTGCCCTCGTGCTGATTTTTCACATATGACATTACCTTGCCCCAAGATTGGGGAGTTCTGGTCAGCCATTTTCGGAATAATTTCTCAGATGACATTGTTGGACGGGTGCTTTTGTGTCCACAGAACACTGTACTATTCAGTGTAATTGTTTAGCTCCTGCTCGCTGGAACGAGACGCCCTGAACTCCAGGGTGAGTTGTTTGTTTCTTCAAGTTTTTACACATTTTGGCATATTTTTACGATATCGGTTCTGCAACAGCCCTTGCCTGACCTAACTAATAGGTCAATCTAGTCACTAAGAAGTTTTGTTTAACATTCCGTATCATGCTATGTACCTACACATCACTGATTCTGCATGACACTTTGTTTGGGTGCAGTTTATGAGGCGATTTGACTTTACAGTGTTTTAAAGCAAATTTATCTATATGATTTGTATGTTTGTCCTTTTACCTTTTCTTTCACAGGCATCACTAATTTTTAAGTAACCACTTATTAGGGTGCTGTACCGGTGGTAAGTAGTAGTAGTTGCTGCCACCACCAATAAGTGTGTGTACTCCTCTGGTCCTGAAGAATTGCGGTCTAGTTGACCATTGCAAGAAACATGTTGACCACTTGAGCGTAACTCAGACACCCTCACTGGATGATTACGCATGTTTTTGTTTTTAATTAAGAGTGGGACCGTTCTTATTAAAACTGGTTATCTAGGATCTCCACTACTTATTTTTAACACACCTAATCTCACACGCACTTCACTACAGGGCCCTCACTTGCACTCCTCAACCGGCAAAGAATGGAATAAAGATCTCCACTAAAAGGCGCCTTGCAGGTCGCCGATCGGGGATTGCAGCGCCGCCCCGATTCGGAGCAGACCTGATGATGATACTTGACATCTGGGCCACCTGCTGACGATACATGACAGCGAGTCTGCCGGATGTGTGAGGTTCTTTTTCCTTAGGGAGGAACCACCTCCTGACTCATACAAATTTCATAACCCTTGACAGCCTCTGTAGGAACAGCATACATTTCTTTATTTAGATTTATACCTGGGCTGAGTATGCTGGACCTTTCCTAAATAGCCCCTTTGTTCCTCCTTGTTTTGTATTGTTGGAAATAGACCTTACCCCTGAGGTTGCTCTCCTGGGATATGTATATAATATGCCCAAGAAACTACGCAAGTTTATTGCGCTGGCGCTGCTTTTGGCTAAGCACAAGATGGCTATTAGATGAGGTAGCAAACTTCTCCCTACAACAGGCGCATGGCGTGCTATTCTTACATTTTGCAACAGGAACTGTATGCCACATTGCTCCCACCCAAGTCCCGACCGAAAGATGTATGAGGTCCACTTAAGACATATTTGCCGAACCTGGAGCCGTCTCTCCTAGCCATACTCCTGATGAAATAGTTCCGACGTGTGGGTTGAAATGCAAGGTGTTCTACAGCATTGTTTACAGATTTCAGGTGAATACTGAGGATGGGTTCATGCATACTCTCGGATGGTGTGTCATAAGAAGACTAACATGCACTGGTCGGACATTTTATATTTTTGTATTGCTCTGCCACATATTTTGTGTATATATGGCACTGTGGTACCATACTGTTAAACTGTTAAATGACTGTGAAGGAACAACTGTACAGTTGGCATTTGATATGTATATGTCGGAAAATGATAAAGTGAAAAAAAAAAAGCAAGCTATAACTTTAGGAACCGAACGGTAACAAAGGTTCATACAGGATTTGCTATTGCTGTCAAATCCCAAGCGACAGTTGTTGCAGCACAACTAAGAAGGCGAGCAGAGTTCTAATATGTTGGCGCAAGGGGCAGTTCTAGAATCGCACAATAGTTTTAACAATCCAAACTGTCCCTAGGTATTCATTAACCTGATGCCTCTGAAGACCCCACTGGAATTGGTCAAAGCGTTCAAAGGATGCAAGGATATTCCTTGAAGAGTTCCAAGGATATTTTGAAATTTTTTAAGTGACTAATGAAGTTCCAAAATGTGCAACAAGCAAAAAACTTCAGAGAAGAGGAATCCAGCATCTGGCTAGGCGTGGGGGCGTGCCTAGCAGCCGATGGAGTAGGAGCCTTGCTCGCGAGGCTCCGCTAGCCGATCCCCATTCAGTGCCACCCTGCAAATAGAACTGTCAGTGAGGGCATCCAGCTACCCCTCCCCATGATCCCCAGTGCATTGGGAGCCCGAAAAAGCTGTTCCCTGCAGTGCGGCGAGCAGCCAAGCCAGACATCTGAGCCCGGACTCCCGTCCCTTCCCCAAAATGGTGCCGGCCCTGGCCGGATGAGCTCTGGAGAATATCCACCCGTTAAATGAGGGACGTAGTGCGATCGGAGGCTGGAAAAGAGCAGATCGCCCCCACTGTCCAACTGGGCAGGACTGGGGGAACCAGACGGGGGGACGACTCCAGTAGAGAGCCCGGCGCTGTGAGCCTCGGAGGTAGGGGAGAGAGAGGAGGCTTCTGATGGCCTAGATGGAGGACTAGGAACCCTGAGCCTCATTCCCAAGACAGCGGCACTTGCAATTGACTCAGGCAGCACCGCACCTACTGGATGAGAAAGCCTGCAGGCATGCAGAGTGCGGTGAGGTAATCCTCCTCCTCCTCCTCATCGGCGGCTGTCTGGATGGCTGTGTTGCCCGGGCCTCGATCTGCTGGAGTGAGGCAGACTAACACGAGAAGGCCTGAATCCGTGGATGGCGGACATACAGCACAACGAGGTGAGCGTATGCCGGCTATACTATGGGTGTTTGGATCTCCCCCTTTAGCAGGTGTGAGGTGGGGGGGAGAAGCGGGCTGAGAGCCCTAACCTTACTGCTAAGGAAGAAACAGAAGAGTAAACAACCCTGGCTGATATTGTGGCCAGACACAGAATGGAGGTAAGCGGAGTATGAGCTGAAACCTCGGCAGCAATATATGTAAGTCTGAGGATGCATTCAAAGTAGGTACTGCACTCCATGGTGAACATCGTGGGCCGATTACGGGAACCCAGAAAAGGCCTATTCACTTGGTGATACGCCTTCTACGTCTCAGAGCCTGAATTACATGCTGGTTACTAGCCCCTACTGAGGCTCTCGTAGGATCTAATGCTCTGACAGGCTGATAAGCACAGAAGTCTGATTTGAAGCTGTGGCGGACCTCACACTTTTATGGTGAGGATTGAGGAGTGGGGAACAACTCCTCCTGGACTCTGAGCCTGCTTGAGAGGGGGGAAGGGATGAACACCAGAAGATGAGGGGATTTTTCCTGGGAGTGGTGTGAGCTAATTGGGGAAGGGGCTCACAGGTGGGCACGCACAACTGCCTCCTACATATCCCCTAGGCTAAGGAAGGGGAGACAATTGCTCAGTTTGATACTTCTGAAACACTGGTCCTCCACACCCGAGAAGAAGATGGGGAAAACGAGCAGACGGAGGGAGGCAGATCTCCCAACACAAAGCCTGACTGACTCTGAGGATAGTTCGACCCGACCCCCCTCACACGTGACGCAGGAAGATGTGTCAACCGTGCCAACGCTCCAAGATATTCTCCAGGCAATAACAGGCCCGAGGTTGGCTGTGGAGAATAAGATTGACACAGTTCGAGAAGAAATGGGCCTATTGTGAGCTGAACATCAGCGATTGGCTGAGAGAGTGACCGCAACTGAGACAGATATCGAGGACTTGAAACCAGTTATTAATATGACCACAGACCTGTTGAAAGCGGTGGCGGCCCAAGTGAAGATCCTGACAATGAGGGCCGAAGACGCGGAAAATCTGTCGGGGTGCAACAATGTGCGTCTTACTGGCCCACCAGAGAAAATTGAGGGTAGAGACCTGGTGGCTTTCCCGGAGAATTGGTTCAGGAGGAGGTGGCACTATCTCCCTATTTTGCGCTCTAGAGAGCACTTAAAGTGCCTGCGAGGCTTCCTCTTCCTGGAGGGCCGATGTGTCCTGTAGTGGCACGATTCTTATTTTACAAGGACAGAGACCATATACCCGCACAGGCCCGTAAAAAGGACCCACTGGTGGTCGATAACGGTTCGGTCAGACTTTTTCCGACTTTTCTGGCAGGTCCAATGTCAAAGATCATCCTACTTGGTGGTCAAGAAGAAGTTGCGTTAGATGGAGGTCCAGTACTCTTATGTTCTTTCCGGCCCGATTGAGAGTTGTGGCCCCATTGGGTCCTGCTGTGGATTTTGAATTGCTCTGTAGCCTGCCACTCGGGGTGTACAGTCACACCTTTAGGGTGCACGTATGGTGACTGGACTGCTGTGCTGGTGATAAAGGTGTTGCCACTGGGCAGCACACGTATGGCAGCAACAACCCTGGGTGGCAAAACTTCTGACACACTAGTGCTGGCGAGATCCTAAGGGCAATACCCTTAACAAAAGGTAGAATGGGGGGGTGCAGGGGGGGGGGCAGGGGGGGTGCAATAATGCCCAGGACAGAGGTGGATGGGAGTGGGGCCGGGCAACTATGGCAACCCATGATAGTTTACATATGCCTAGTAACAGATGGTGCCGGTTTCCTATGTTCTGTAACTCCAATTCTATTTTCTTTTTCTGATCGTACTGTAGGCAATTGGGGAAAATAGTTGATTGAAGGTGCTATTTACCTTCTGTTTCAATATTTTCCATAACTGGTATTATCTGTTCCTATAACTAGTAACAGATTTCCCAGCTTCTGAAACCCAGGTAGCAGCTTTGCCCATTTTTCACATGCACAAGAGTTTGAGTTGCCACAGCGGAAAGCAGCTGAACCTCAGGGACTTACCAGAATTATCTGACCACTAGATAGTGGCCACACCACCCTGTCCCCAAACGTCACAGTGGTGAGTATTTTGTGACTCAAGTGGATAGTGATGTCACTTTACCACTTTAGAGGTGCAGTGGCTTAGTGTCGACCATCTGCTCACCCTGCTGGAAATACCTAGTGATGGCCCTTGTCAGGACCAGGCCACTGAGTAGGAAATACAATGTTGAGATTTCATGAGGGCAAGCAATAGGCATTCTTGCTGTAGCCTAGACTGCCAGTCTGTCCACATTTGAGGTAATCAAGGAGTCCAAAGGTATTTAAGCTGGTCCGCTGGGTGGAGACAGACTCGTTGCTCCAGCTGGATTTTGATACTTACCATCTCATGGGATTGCTCCCCAAGTTCATCTTTATCCTGTGTGCTGGCTGGGCATCTGTAGTGTACCTTACCTACCAAGAGAAAATGGAAAAATGTTAAGTGCAATATTGAGTCACCTCATCATAGTATGCCCAGCCAGCACAGTTATTCGTTATACTTAGGAGAGCACCCACTCAGCTCAGCACATCAAAGATAATGAAATCCTTTCAGCAATGCAGTGGCCAACATTACACATCATATAAATCTGTATTGCTTTATTTTTCCAGCTTTCCCTCAAAATATTACAAGAGCTGCTTATTTTTGTAATGTCTGTTTTCCTGTCTTTTTATTGTTACATTGTCTCTATTGGTCTACCTGTTTTGTACATGAGCGATGGTTTACTTTTTATGCATTCTTTTTTTTTTTTTTCTTTTTTTTTTACACAGGGGTCTAAATTTCCAATGAATTTTGGAAGAATGTTCTGAAAGAATGGAGATGCTCACCTTTGACAGCTTACAATGGCCAGAGAGGACTCTGTAAGGTGCCTACGCTGTTTGCTCTATGCTCTTAATTTACTTTTCTGGGTAAGTTAAGTAATTTACTTCAAGTAGGTGGGTAGATCCTGGCTTCTGTACTGCGTTTCCAGGTTCTGAGTGATTGACAGCCTGGACCTGTATCCTGCCCTGTTCCATAGGTGGAATAGTATTTCCAAGCCAAGTCTCCCCTTCTTTCCAAGAGAGCTGAATAAAACAAAAATACTTGGAAATTCCTGGTGAGTGATGTATCAATTATTTTCATTTTACTTCCTCACATAGCACACATCACCTCTATCTCAGTGATATATTATGGAGAAAGGGGCAAGTCATTACCCTCCTGAATACCCATGAAACCTGAGGCACACAAGGACAGAAAAATATTAACAAACCGACATACAGGGTCCTAACAAACCCTCTTTTATTTAAGTCTGTAAAAGGGAGGGTCCAATATAAAAGCGATTTTTCCTACTAGTGCAAACATTTGTGCTATGTATGATTGTTGTGACCAAAAGAGCCACAAGTTGAGGAGATGTTGTAGACACTCTACGTACGACAATAAAAAACAGGAAGTCCTTTAATGTTGAGACCGATTTCATCTTTAAAAATCTGCTAAAGTTCTCTGGTGTAGCCTACCATAAACACAGGTTTCTGCCTGCTGTGTGGATTGGACCCCATGATGGTGCATGCCACCTTCTGTGGGTGAGGGTCTGACACTTTCGCTAAAGCCAGTTGAGTAGACCAGCAAACCAGTGTCTGCGACCACTGTCCAATTGAAAGACATATATTTCCTTCTACATTTGCGGGCTTACAGTATCGCTTTCTGGTCTGTGTACACATAACGCGAAGAAAAGGTGTTCTATATCCTCTGGCACCACCTTAGTTGTAGAGAAATCTATTCTACAGTGTCAAAGAGCACAGTATGGCATTCAGGGCTGCACTGTATTTTTCACACACTTGTATACTATCTCCCTGTACAGGGCAGCTTTCAATCACATGAGGTGGACATTAACCTAAATTATCTGGATGCAACTTTCACTTCTAAATGCATATAACCAGATAGTGATTACTAGTAAATACACATTTTACAACTTGGAACTTACATAAGATTATCGAAAAATGGTGACTATAAATCATGACCATTGACATGTATATTATACTGCACAAGTCAGCTGCTGTGTCACTGGATAGCTCACCAAGGATTTCTAATAACTTTCACATTTCTAATGCCCCCTAATAGTCTAAGAATTTCCTAGCGATTACCCTCATTTGAGTGGTAATTGCAAGGAAATTTAGATGTTTTGTTGCTGCAGCTGGGGTCCCGCGATTGGAAACCCATGTCAACTTGAGGACAGTTGTTTACACAGACTCCTCACATTCTGGAACCCCTCACTATGTTCAGAGTATTATTGTTACAATTATAAATATGTATGTCTAAATTTAGATGCAGTATATATATATTTGGGCACAAAGTCTTTTTTTTTTTTCCCAACATTTTTTTACGGTTTATAAGCAGTACAGTGAGAGAATGTCTCAGATTAATGTAAGTGACTCATGTAACCTGCCAAGATCCCAATCGAAAGGTATCGGACAATTGCTGGTATCTCTAAGGAATGCGGATGGTGTAGGGTGTGTATCCCCTCATTTTCCCATCGCACCCTGTATAACTGTCTCCAAGGCCACTGCAGTGAATCATCACCATATGGTTTAACTCCCCTCCCTCCCAACAATGTAACTGGCAAACAGTACTGAGCCCCACATATCCAAAGAGGTGGTGGATGTGCATGTGGCCGCCTCTCTTCCTCAGTTGGGCCTCTGTTCCATTGAGCCCGGGGGACCCATGTGTAATGTGCACCCTAGATGGCCACAAGGACTCCTACCCCTCAGCATCTGAGGGATGATCCTGCTCCTCCCGGCCCCTCTCCCTGAAAGAAGCAAGGAGGGATGCCCAATCAACAGAGATCAGGTGCCAGTGGAGGCCCCTGCTCTCTTCCGCCCTCAAGGCACTCTTCTGCCCAGTGCTCCACCTTCGATCTCCATTTGCAGTGTGGTGGTCCCTCACAGGACTTCCAGTGCATGGCTAGGCCGCGTCGGGCCAACATCTGAAAGAAACATGTTAGTTAGATTCCTTACCTTAGAATATCCCAGGCGTCAGACTGGATCCGGAAAGAAGTTTCGTCTGCAGTACCCCTGCGCCTCGGTAGGCATAGTCTGCGGCTCCGCGTCCGTTGTTGGCTTCGTGATCGCCAGGATGACGTCACTGGAGTACTTGGACGTCGCCCTCGCGCGCTGACGTCAGTTCTTCTTTTTTCCACGCCAGCAAGCGCAGATCCGGGAAGAAGCGTACCCTTAGTCATTTTTTGACTAACTTTTCGTACTATTTTGGTCTATTCTTTCGTGTCGACTCCGACTCCTGGTGCCAGTAGGGATGCCTGGATTCGAGCCGTGTGACGACTGTCACCGCCTGATGTAGGTTACCGACCCCCACCACTGGTGTCTCTGCTGTCTCTGGGCCGACCACGATGACAAGTCGTGCCCCAACTGCCGGGCCTTGACGTCGAAAGCTAGGCGGGAGCAGTCCCGCAAGCTCCTTGAGATCCGGCAGTCTGCTCTGCACCACTCGAGGTCCCGGTCGAGGAGGAAGTGGAGGGACCGATCGCGGAGCCGCGGTCATCACCGCTCGGCGGGTTCCAAGTCCTCGCATTCAGGTAAGTCGAGGCTCAGCAAAAAGAAGTCAAAGAAGCGACATCGCTCTTCCGACTCCCCTCGCCTGTCGTGCGACTCGGCCGAGGGTTCGGGTGGCACCACCCGCGTGGCTCCGCTGGAGCCGCGGGAGTCTCATCCGGCCCCGCAACCTCCTGTCCCTGGGCTTAATGCGACTCCGGGTGAGATTCGAGACTTCCTTGTGGCCATGAGGACTCTATTCCCGGACCCCCAGTTTCAGGTCCGACTCGGGGGCCCTAGCGAGCCGGCGGCTTCGGTGCCGTTGACTACTTCGGTCCTGACGCCGCAGACCCCCGTGGGATCCAGGCCTGGATCCCGGTCGACGCTAGTTGACCTCATGACTCCTCCGCTGGTGCCAACACCCCCTGGTGTCGCTCCCGGCGCCGTCCTCTGACGACGACGCCCCCAGTTTCAGTCCGGGTCCGGCGTCGGAGCGGCGCCGCTCTGTGCCGTCTCGATGGGTGGGGAATTCACCTATGACCCGGCTCTGTCATTTCTGCCTGTTTATCAGGACACGGATGAAGGCGAGAACTGGGTGGGGTCTGAGGACCCTCAGGCACAGCAGTGCCAGTTAAGTCAGAACTGGGCAGATGAGCGAGGGGAGGCCAGTGGTTTAGACACTTCGCCTGACACTGGTTTTCTCTCCTCCTTCCATGGCTATGGAAGAGGGTGCTACTTATGCTGTGGTGCTGAGCAAGGCAGCCAAGGCCTTGCGCCTTGAGCTCCCTGCAGTGGACGTGAGGGCTAACCACCTCACAGAGGTGCTTCAACCGCCAGTAAGCTCTTCAGAGCCTCTGCTACAGTTTAATGAGGCCCTCACTGACGTTCTGATGGGCACTTGGTCCAAGCCCACCACAGTCTCTCCTGTGGATCGGAACGTGGCCCAGTGCCACTGCCCAGCTCCGGGCGACCCCTGCTTTCTGTCTGTCTGCACCCCACCCCTGAGAGTCTGGTTATCCAGGCATCAACGTCCCACACCGCCTTCCCGTTCGCTCCTCCGGACCGGGAATCCAAAAGGATGGAACAGTTTGGTAAGAAACTGTTTTCCTCACTCAGCCTTGGGTTGCGGGCCATTAATACCGCATGCCTTTTGGACAGTTACACCCACTCTCTGTGGGATACGGAGGCAGAAGTGCTTCCCCATTGTCCTGAGGAGGCCAGGACACGGCTCGCCCAGGCTCTTGCTGAGGGGCAAGATGCAGCACGGTATTCCATTCGGTGTTTGACTTGACACCACGGACTCGCTGGGTAGAGCGATTGCAACGACGGTGGCGATTCGTCGTCCTGCCTGGCTGAGGTCCACAAATTTTTCAGGGGATGTCCAGAGCACTCTCATGGACATGCCCTTTGATGGCCGTCGCCTTTTTGGCGACAAAGCAGATAGCACGCTACGGCCAAGTCCTTGGGCCTGTCGGCCCAGCGCCAGCAGACTTCTACTTTTCGCCCCTTTCGTGGCCAAGGAAGGGCCGCCCCGCACGTTCGTCCAGCCACGGACCGCAGAACCCTCAACGCGGACGTGGATTCTGCCGTGGCGGAACAGGTAGACGGAGAGCCGGTCAGTCCACTTCCGCCCCTGCAGCATCTGCCTCAAAGCCTTCCTAAGCAAAAGACACACAATTGATGGACGGAATGCAGAACAAATCCAAACATTCACCCCCAGTCAAGAGCTCTGGGTTAAATCCATCATTCTTTTGTTCACCATGCCTCCCCAGTTTAGACCTGGCCATATGCAAATCAGTCTTGACCCTGTGGTTCATGGGAACAGTCCAGCCCGAACTGCCAAGCCCTCCTCGTCCGCACTTTTAGGCCCATTCCACGCCAGTGGGAGGCAAAGTTCGCCATCACCTGCTCCACTGGCGTTGTATCACTTCGGACAGGTGGGTGCTGCAAATCGTCCGAAGGGGCTACTCCCTCCCCTTCGCGACGACCTCTTCAGCCATGCCACCGCAGTACCACCGTATGTCGGGGGATCACTTGCAGCTTCTGCAGGAGGAAGTTATGGCCCTTCTGGCCAAGGGGGCCATCGAGCGCGTTCCTGGCCCAGAAGTAGGACGGGGTTGTTACTCCCACTACTTTCTGGTTCCCAAGAAGGGCAAAGGGGGCCTACGACCTATCTTGGACCTCAGGAGCATCAACGTCTTCTTCCGGAAGGAGAAGTTCAAGATACTGACGTTAGCTCAGGTTTTGGCTACCCTGGAGACTGGATGGTAGCGTTGGACCTGTAGGATGCTTATTTCCATATTCCTGTTCTGCCGGCCCACCGACGGTTCACGGTGGGCCACGAGCACTTTCAGTTCACCGTGCTCCCCTTCGGCCTTACCAGTGCCCCTCGGGTGTTCACGAATGTGATGGCGGTGGTCGCAGCTCATCTGTGCAGATTAGGGGTTCCAGTCTTCCCCTATCTCGACGACTGGTTGTTGAAGGCGGGCTCGCCCCAAGCAGTCGTCTCCCACCTCCAGACTACGGCCGACCTCCTGCACTCGCTGGGGTTCTCCATCAACGTGCCGAAGTCACATCTGAGTCCCTCCCAGAAGCTCCTCTTCATAGCGGTTCTGGACTCTGCGCAGTTTCGGGTTTATCCTCCCAAACAGCGGGTTTGGGATATTCAGGCTCTGATTCTGATCTTTCAGGCTTTATCCCGAGTTTCGGTCAGGTTGACCCTACGGCTGCTGGGTCTGATGGCCTCCTGCATCCTGATGGTGCATCATGCCAGGTGGCGGATGCGGGCTCTGCAGTGGGACCTGAAGTTCCAGTGGGCTCAACATCGGGGCAACCTGTCCAACCACGTCCTCATCTCGGAGGGCACTGCAAGACCGTTGCAGTGGTCGCTCGCGGACCGCGATTGGGTCAGCGGCAGATCCTTCTCCCTACTCCAACCGGAGCACACAGTGGTGACGGATGCATCCCTCCTGGGAGGGGGGGGCCACATGGGAGTGGCGGAGATCAGAGGCCTCTGGTCTCCGGCGGAGTCCTGGGTCCATATCAACCTTCTGGAACTGCGGGCGTTCTGACTTGCACTGAAGACATTCCTTCCCTCTGTCCGGGGAAGTGTAGTGCAGGTGTTCACGAACACCACCACCGCCATGTGGTATTGCAACAAACAGGGCGGGGTGGGGTCGTGGACCGTTTGTCAGGAGGCTCTGCGCCTCTAGACTTGGCTGGAACATCAAGGCATTACCTTGGTGGTTCAACACCTGGCAGGTTCTCTGAACGCCAGGGCAGACAGACTCAGCCGCCGGTGCATGATCGATCACGAGTGGCGTCTGAACTCGGACGTGGTGCAGGCCTCTTTCGGCAGTGGGGAGAGCTTTGGTTAGATCTATTCGCCACGAAGAGAACGTGCAATGTCATCAGTTTGCGCATTGGAATTTCCAAGGCACCACTTGCTCGGAGACGCTTTTCGTCACGAGTGGAGTTGCGGTCTGTTATACGCCCATACCACTTCTGCCCAGAGTGCTGAAGATCAGGCGCGACCGCGCCCAAGTCATCCTTGTGGCTCCGGATTGGGCATGAAGGTACTGGTATCCTGAGCTACTCAGTCTATCACTCGATCCCTCGATTCGACTGCCTCTTCAGGAGGACCTTCTGTTGCAGCACCAGGGGACGGTCCTCCACCCGAACCTGTCCAGCCTCCACGCATAGAGTTTGAGCAGCGACAGTTGATGCCTTTTGACTTGCCTCCTGAAGTCTGCGATGTTGTTCTGGCAGCCAGGCGTCCCTCCACAAAGACTGTATACGCCTGCAGGTGGAACAAGTTTGTGGCATGGTGCACAGCAAAGGCTGTGGATCCTCTTTCCGCCCCTCTTACTGAGGTTCTCCTTTTTCTTCTTTACCTGGCCCAGCAGGGCTCTGCTCTGGGCACCATCAAGGGATATCTTTCAGCTGTGTCAGCCTTCTGGAGGCTTCCTGATCAGCCTTCTGGAGGCTTCCTGATCAGCCTTCTGGAGGCTTCCTGATCAGCCTTCTGGAGGCTTCCTGATCAGCCTTCTGGAGGCTTCCTGATCAGCCGTTCGGAGGCTTCCTGATCAGCCTTCCCTCTTCAAGTCCCTTGTTGTCAATAGATTCTTGAAAGGCATCACGCACATGTTTCCTCCAGTTCCTTTCGTGATGCCTCAGTGGGACTTGAATCTGGTTCTTACTTTCCTGATGTGCACTCCCTTTGAGCCACTTCATAATTGCCCTCTCCGTCTTCTGACTCTTAAAACCGCTTTCCTGGTTGCCATCACCTCTGCCAGAAGAGTGAGTGAGCTCCAGGCTCTTTCCTCTAAACCTCCTTTCCTTTCTGTCCATCCGGACAAGGTTGTTCTGGGGACTCGTCCTTCTTTTCTTCCTAAGGTGGTTACTGTTTTCACATCGGGCAGTCAAGTATCTTGCCCACCTTCTTTCTGCCTCCGCATCCCTCGAAAGAGGAAGAGAGGCTCCACCGTCTGGACCCAAAACGTGCGCTCTCCTTTTATCTGGACCGCACAAAACAGTTCCGGGTGGATGTCCAACTCTTTGTTGGCTACGTGGGCGTTAAGAAGGGACGGGCGGTGCACAAGCGAACCATCTCTCGGTGGGTCGTTTTGTGCATTAATGTCTGTTATTCCTTGGCTAAAAAGTATCCTCCTGTGGGGCTGCACGCCCATTCCACTCTGGCCACAGCGGCTACTACTGCCTTGGGGCAGGGAGTCCCTTTGCAGGACATTTGTCAGGCAGCTACGTGGGCCTCGCTGCACACGTTTGCCAAGCATTACTGCCTGGTAATCTAACATGTTTCTTTCAGACGCATAAGTTACTTACCTTCGTTAACGATATATCTGTAGGAAACATTAGTTAGATTCCTTACCGCCCACCCATCCTCCCCATTCTGCGAACTGATATCTAGGGTTAAGGTATTTCCCTTTGAGGGCCCTAGTTTCATGGCACCAATGTCTGTTTCTTGCATAGCTCTGCGTTCCTGGCGCGGAAAGCTATGTACAGACCTGACGTCAGCGTGCGAGGGCGGCGTTTAAGTACTCCAGCAACATCAACCCGGCGATACGGACACTGAGCCGCAGACGACGCCTACCGACACAGGGGTACTGCTGACGAAAAAATCTTTCCGGATCCAGTCTGACGCCTGGGGATATTCTGAGGTAAGGAATCTAACTAACTAACGTTTCTTACAGATATATAGTTACCGCAGGTAGGTAACTTATGCACCAGAGACAAGTGTAGGAATCTTGTGTCCACTCTTGGCAATTTTGGAGACGGTTGATAATCCCACAAGCAGATCTCCAGCCCTTACTGGTCAGCGTGGTCCAGGGCATGCCCCAGATCATATTTCACTCCCTGACAAAACCTCAGTACCCCGGGCATGACAAGGTCATGTGTTTAAAGTCAGCATTGGGATCCTGACAGCGAGGATATTGCTGAGCGTAGGGACCAGGATAGTATTGAGGCGCAGTGGTGTCAGGTTTGTCGTGTGCAGGTAATTGAACTGTGTGTAACGGAAGCAGGTGTTCCAGGAAACTGTGTGAATCCTCTCCAGGGCCCGAGTTCATTCACCTTCCTTTAAATCTTGGGCCATCGCTGTCTCCCACCTGACCCAGAGTCGCACCAAATCCAGGAGTGTCTGAAGTAGTGTTGATCTTTACAGCCAGGAGACTACCTTCGGCCCTTCCCGAAAATCAGGATAATGTGAAGATCCTTGTGCGCCAACGGTTCAGTTTGTCCCCGATGCCATAACTCATGGATCGCCCCCTTATCTCAGCATATGTAAGGATCTGCGAATTGGGCAGTCCTGTGTCTGCCACCAGGTCCTCTATAGTATGTAATCTACTCTCCGTGTAACAGTCCCTGACTGCGAGCACGCCTGCCGCAGTCTAATCGGGCATCATGCGGTCCGTAAACAGGTCACCGGTAATTGTTGTGAGATGCACCAGTGGTAGGACTGGGGAGTAGGTGCGAGGTTAGCCTAAGAAATTAGTGACCTTCACCCAACATTGTAGCGAGATCCACAGCCATTTTGCGGTTAATCCTCTAGTAGAGCGCTCCCCTAGCATGAGTGGCACTAGCCAGCCACGGTCCTGGGCCACTCTGGGGCTGCCTGCCAACCACCGAGCCAGCCATTGTACTTGCGCTTCAACATGGTATAACTCAAGGTTTGGGACGCCCAACCCTCTCTTCCTGGTCAGACTCTGGATTGTGCGCAGCGATGCCCTGCAGAGCCACCCGTCCCAAATCAGTTTGAGGCATGTGGGCTGCTGAATTCATATCTGTGCATAAATCGCCGCTTAGTGTTGGGTCCGGATGATTGCACATTGTTGTCCTGGCAGAGTCTTCGAAGTATCACGAGATAGGTGGGTCCTCCCCTGGACTACAGTGCGCATGGGCATCCTCTCCATCCTTAGATTGTTTTTTTTCCGCCATTGGGTTTGGATGTGCTTATCTTAGCTCAAGTTAGGAAAATTTTGTTTAAGGCCAAAAGGCCTTTAGTTCTCGTCGGTACTGTTCCCGTTCGGTATCGACTACTTTCTTTAGTGCGTTAGCACCTTCTTCCAGCTTATCGGATCCGCTTGGTCCGAACATCGAACTTCGATCGACGATGGAATCGAGGACTCCCTTCAAGAGATGTCCTTTATGCCACGCGAAATACCCACACATCGACGTCCACCCGGTATGCAACAAATGTCTCTCACCGGATCACGATGAGTCGAAATGTATGGCCTGCGCCCGGTTCCGCTCGAAGAAGACTCTCCGGAATCGACGGGCAGCGAGATTGGAGGCGCAGCAATCGGCGCCTACCCCGGCCAACATCTTTAGCACCGAGGACGAAGACGCCGAGAGCGTAGAACACGTAGACTCCAGCCCCGCTTCCGAACACGACTCACGATCGGAAGACGACGATGAGGTGATCTTTCAGGGAGAAGAAGTCGTCGAACAGGTAGGAGACTACGATGAGGCCCTTGGGGCCGAGGAAGATAGCTCCAGCGAAGAGCTAGGCCAACCCGTCGATACGGAGGCCGAAAAAATAAATCGTCATAAGGCTCAGGTCGAGGGATCGCCTACGGGCCTTACCCAAGATCGATCTCGCTGTTCTTCGGCCCCGCCTCCAGGCCCGGCCTCGAACATTTCACAGGAGCCATTATCATCGAAGACGACTGGTTTCCCTTCAGCGAAACCGTCCATCGCACCGGTTCCATCGAAACCGAAAGTGAAAATGGTTGCGATCGGCTCGAAGGCCTCTAAGCCCTCCACTCCTTCGACGCCGGCAAAGGTCATCGGCTCCGACCGCCCCAAAAGAGATTTCGGTGCCGAGCTCACCGCAGCGGATTCGGGCGCCGAGCCGAAGAAGGCCCTCGGTCCCCACGCGGCTCCTCGGCCTCTGGCACCGAAGATTTCGGCCCAAACCACCAAAGTCAGAGTGGCCGACCCGTCTGCGTCGACATCGAAGATGGCGGCGCCTGCCAAGTCATCGACTCCGACGAGCGTCGATACCTCCCTTCGGATCGACGACCCAAACACTGCAAAGAAGTCGGATGCCGCTTTGACGCCTACCTCCAAGGTGCCGATCGGTTCCAAGGCGCCATCTGCGTTCACCGTGCAACAGGTCTCAGCATCGTTGCAACGCATCAGAGACCGGGCAACCCTCCACTCTACGTCGGGTCCCGACACGCACAAGGCCGCAAAATCACACTCTGCGCCAGCGAACATCACGTTTTGGTTGCCGCCACCCACGGCGCCGAAACTGTTCGAGATTCGGACACGTGTCCGCCAAACACAGTCCCCATCCACTGGACAAACGGATATCGAGCTTTCACAGGCACAATTTATCGACGCCGACACTGGTAGGTTGATGTTCCGCAAGCAAAATCACGCCAGAGAGGGGATTGGACTCCTGCAAAATTCCTCTCAAACACAAATTGCCGGCAGGATCAGAACCAGTGCTTCATGACCACTTTCAATCCTTCCATCAGGATCCACCGTCCTTTTCTCCTACGCATTCAGAGGCAGACTCAGGAGAGGACTGTAGGGGATGATACCACCTACCCTGGGGATATCGATCCTGATGATCACTTGCAAGACCCAGATCAGGCATGGGATGACCCCACCGACCAGGGTAACGCACCAGATACTCCTGACACGCAGCTTTACAATATAAAGACATCTCCCACAGAGGACACTGCTGCCTTTAATGCCCTCATAGAACGGGCTGCTGCCAATCATGGAGTGGAACTCCATTCTGACACTGTAGAAGAAGACTTCTTAGTGGACACTTTCGCCTCCTCTGAAAAAACTGTCAAAACTCTGCCAATGTTAAAAGGCGTTCTAAAACCTGCAAAGGACATTTTTAAAGAAACAACCAGGGCACGGGTGCTGAACCCCAGAATCGAAAATAAATACAAGCCTGCACCCGGAGACCCTATGTACATTAGGGGTCAGTTACCTTTAGACTCCATGGTTGTTGCTAATGCTCGCAAAAGAGCCCACTCACAAACAACGGGTGATGCTCCTCCCCCAGACAAGGAGTCCAAAGTGCTGGAGACATCAGGCAAACGGATTGCAGCGCAAGCGGCAAATATCTGGCGCATTGCCAACACACAGGCACTCCTGGCCCGTTATGATAGGACCCACTACGACACACTAGAATCACTGCTACAACATTTGCCAGATGAATATAAAGAGGCAGCGGAGCTCCTTATCAGAGAGGGACAACTCCTTACCAATGCGTCCATCAAATGCGCACTGGATGCAGCCGACACTGCGGCGAGGGCAATCAACACAAGCATCATGTTGAGGAGGCACGCATGGTTGAGAATCTCAGGCTTCAAGCCTGAGATTCAGAACAATATCTTAAATCAACCGGTCAACACAGACTAGTTTCGTAGTGGCTCCTTTCGTCGCCCCGGGAATAGAGGAGCAGCTAGAGGTCAGGGGTCACAGCAGCAGTACAATAAAGGGGGCACACAAAGTAGCTATGATAAAACCACCAGAGGTGGATATCGTGGATCCAGCACCAAAGGCAGAGGACGTGGGTACGGCAACACCAGGTCCTCCCCCAAAAACAAACAGTGACGCCCTCCCCCTGCCCCCCGACCACATCACACCTGTCGGGGGGAGACTCCAACAGTTCCTGTCAGTCTGGAAAACCATCACCACAGACAGGTGGGTCAGGGACATTATCCAGCACGGTTACTGTCTCGAATTAACGTCAACTCCACCCAACATACCGCCAAAGCACCGTCCTATGTCCGTAGAGCACTTGGCATTATTGCAGCAGGAAGTGCTAAGTATGCTGCAAAAAGGTGCAATAGAGGTCGTGCCCGTCAACCAGCAGGGGACAGGGGTGTACTCTCTGTACTTCTTAATCCCAAAAAAGGACGGTTCGCTCAGACCTATACTAGACCGGAGACCCCTCAACCACTACATTCTCTCAGAGCATTTCCATATGCTCACCCTACAGCAGGTTCTACCGCTACTCAGTCAGGGAGACTTCCTAGCCACACTAGACTTGAAAGATGCGCATTTCCACATACCCATACACCCATCACACAGGAAATATCTCCGGTTCACTATTCAGGGGCATCACTACCAGTTCAAAGTTCTCCCCTTCGGAGTAACAACAGCACCCAGGGTCTTTACCAAGTGCCTAGCAACAGTGGCTGCACATCTACGGAGACAACACATTCACGTCTTCCATTACCTGGACGTATGGCTTGTTCAGGCAAAGTCAGCCCAGCAATGTGCCAGCCACATGTCCCTCACCATTAACCTTCTTCACAGTCTGGGATTCTCACTAAATTACACAAAATCACATCTCAAACCCGCACACGTTAGACAGTACCTGGGCGTGACCATAAACACTCTGGCAGCCACAGCTCAGCCAAATTTAGTGAGGATCAACAGCATGCAACTGCTGATCTCAAAGTTCAAATCTCACCACTCCCTTCCTGCGCGAGTGTTCATGCAGTTGATAGGCATGATGGCCTCCTGCATTTTCATAGTCCCGCACGCGAGACTACATATGCGCCCGCTTCAGGAGTGCTTGGCACGTCAATGGAATCAGGCTCACGGACAATTAAAAGACCTAGTGTTGGTGAGCGGTCGGGCATACAACTCTCTGCATTGGTGGAATCCACAAAACCTTTGCAAGGGCCGACCGTTCCAAGAGCCCGTTCCACAAATAATACTGACAGCGGACGCCTCTCTCCAGGGTTGGGGCGCTCATGTACTCCATTACACAGTGCAGGGACTATGGACGACTCAGCAAAAGAAGATGCACATCAACGTTCTGGAACTGATGGGAATCTTCCTAGCCATGAAGGCATTCAAAGTACACTTGTGCAACAAAGTCGTGTTGATCCGGACAGACAACATGACTGCCATTTACTACATACAGAAGCAGGGAGGAACACACTCTCCACAGTTGTCTCATCTGGCTCAGAGCATGTGGAAGTGGGCCATTCAGAGGAACATATTCCTCATGGCGGAACACCTCCCCGGCAAGGACAACCAGATGGCGGATCTGCTCAGCAGACACAACCACCAGATGCACGAGTGGGAGCTACATCCGTCAGTACTCCAACCGTACTTCCAACAGTGGGGTCATCCAGAGATAGACCTATTCGCCACAAACGAAAACGCAAAATGCCAAAGCTTTGCCGCTAGGTTCCCACATCCGCAGTCAAAGGGCAATGCGATATGGATGAACTGGTCTGGCAGATTTGCGTACGCTTTTCCCCCAGCGCCATTGATACCGCTAGTGGCACGCAAACTGCGACAACACTCACTAACACTCATCCTGGTTGCTCCCACATGGGCACGCCAACCATGGTACACCACCTTTCTAGAACTTTCCGTGGTGCCGCATCAAAGACTGCGGATCAAACCCGCACTTTTAACGCAGAACCATGGCGAAATTCTGCACCCAGATCCGCAACAGCTGAACCTGGCAATCTGGCTCCTGAAGTCTTAGAGTTTGGCTACCTAAACCTGCCACCTGAATGTATGGACATCATCAAGGAGGCCAGAAGACCCACTACCAGAGCTTGCTACACGGCTAAATGGAAGAGGTTTGTCATTTACTGCAATAACAATGACATTAACCCGCTGGACGCATCCATTCAAAACATCATCTGTTACCTCTTACACTTATACCGATGCAATCTGGCATACAACTCCATACGTATCCATTTAACCGCGATAGCAGCCTATCTTCAAAACAGGCAGCACCTCTCTTTATTCAGAGTGCCTGCCATCAAAGCCTTCTTGGAGGGACTCAAACGAGTAATTCCCCCACGACACCCACCGGCACTAGTGTGGAACCTCAATGTGGTCCTCACCAGATTAATGGGTCCACCCTTTGAACCTCTCCATTCATGTGAGATTCAATTCCTCACCTGGAAAGTAGCTTTCTTAGTGGCAATCACTTCGTTAAGAAGAGTTAGTGAACTCCAGGCACTAACCATTCAAGAGCCATTCATACAAGTTCACGCAAACAGAGTTGTACTACGTAACCACCCCAAATTCATGCCCAAAGTGATATCGCAGTTCCATATGAACCAAACTATTGAACTGCCTGTTTTCTTTCCGAGTCCACAAAATGTCGCAGAGAGAATGCTCCATACACTAGATGTAAAAAGGGCCCTCATGTACTATATAGACAGAACTAAGGACTTTAGGAAAACAAAACAACTTTTCGTTGCCTTTTCCCCACAACACAAGGGCAACGCCATTTCCAAAGCAGGGATAGCCAGATGGATCGTTAAATATATTCAAATTTGCTATCAAAAACCTAAACGCACATTAACGATTCCACCACGAGCCCACTCAACACGAAAGTTAGGGGCGTCCATGGCTTTCCTAGGAAACATTCTTTACAGGAAATCTGTAGAGCAGCCACATGGTCCACTATACATACATTTACCAAACACTACTGCGTAGATGTACACTCAAAAAAGCAGGCAGCTGTAGGACAGGCGGTTCTCAAAACTCTTTTTCAGACTGCTGCAGCTGGCACGGGCAGCCGCCGCTAATGGAGGGACTGCTATATAATCTATGCACAGATAATAATTCAGCAGCCCACATGCCTCGAACTGAATATGCTACTTACCAGTATGCATCTGTTCTTGGCATGTAGGGCTGCTGACATTTATATCGCCCACCCTCCTCCCCGGCGCCTGTAGCGGCTGCAGCACTCAGAATTACTGTATAGCATGGTCATCACTTACTGCATCTACTCCATCACTGCCACAATGGCGAAAAACAATCTAAGGATGGAGAGGATGCCCATGCGCACTGTAGTCCAGGGGAGGAGCCACCTATCTCGTGATACTTCGAAGACTCTTCCAGGACAACAATGTGCAATCATCCGGACCCAACACTAGGCGGCGATCTATGCACAGATATGAATGTCAGCAGCCCTACATGCCAAGAACAGATGCATACTGGTAAGTAGCATATTCAATTCCCTCACCAAGGCATTCAGGGTGCGAAAGCGAGATTGAGGTATCCAGAGGGGACTGTTCCCGAAATAATAAAGTAATGTAGGTAAGATGATCATTTTCGTGAGCGCTACTTGTGCCATCATGGGGCGCCTCAGCCATGCCTCAAATCTACTTACCCACTCAATGGTCAGTCAGATTTTCAGGTTGAGCTATTCTTAGCACCGGTCTGTTCTGGCTAGTAAACTTAGGCTGGAAAGGGACAAGTTTTCTTTTCATTCAGAAAAGGAATAAGCAATACGGATGCCTTTAAATATTGTATTTATCTTGACACATTTGCTATCTGTTCAAGGAAAGAGGTCAAATGTCAGTTTCTTTTTACTAGTTGCTGCATATCTTATCCTGGAAAATAGTTTTCTTTCTTTCTCTTACTACAGTTAGAAGTTTTTGTCAAGTGAGCTGTCTGACAATCATTGTGAAACAAAAGGCTGTAAGATGTCAGTTTTTTTCTAACACAACATTTAAAAAGCTTGTAAATTAATAGTACAAATATTTCAAAGCACATTTTTTGTGAAGTTGTTCAAGTAGACCGACCATATGGGAAACCCTCCTAAGACAACACATTCGTGGAATGTCCTTAGATTGAGTCAAAACAAAAAATCATAAAACAGTGCATGTCATTTGAAAAAACACAGGAGTTTCCCACGTAATTTCATCTTCTTGTGTGTCTTGCGTGTGTGAGTGTTCTGATTGGTGAGTGACTGCTTGATGGTTGAGAGTGAGGTTACAGCTAATTTTTATGATATTTATTGATTCTTGTGTCAGTTTTCTTTTCTCTATAGGAAAAACCTCTATACAGACATTTTTGTTTTTGCATTTGTGAAATGTTATGTTTACCTTTTTTACATAAAAGGTAATCTAATTTACAATTCTGTTAAGAACGAATTGGTATGAACGAAAAAGCTATATAAAATCAATTTAAAAAGGACTGAAAAGTATTAAATAAAAATAAAATGTATTTTTGAATAATTTGTTGTTTAGTTCTGTGCTGGTGATCTGCCTGAGTGTGAGCCTATTGGAGGCAGTTTATAAAGGGATCTAGGACTGACGAGTTTTCTTTGATAGTTGTCTTTCCCCCTCACTCTTGGACCTTGGAGTTCATATAGGGGGTAACTTTCCTCATATGAGAAGAAGTTCATTGCAAACAATGATTTAAATAGGAGCAAAACAAATCAGATCACTTTACTTGGTGATGTGCAAATGACAAATATTTGCAGAAACTATATTTCCAAACATTGTGTGTACACTATGTAGTTTTATCAGTAAAACTATGTAGTTTTATCAGTAAAACCGCTTGTCAGCAGGAAATCTTGTGGCAATTTCAATGGAAAATCTGATGATTGCAAATGACAGTGTGCTACCACTTAATGCTTCAGGGCATGATTTAGATCTTGGCGGACAAGTTACTCCGTCACAACAGTGATGGTTATACTGTCTGCCGAAATATAAATCCAATTATCTCCATGGGATTTATATTTTGGTGGACGGGATATCCGCCACCGTTGTTATGGAGTAACCCATCCACCAAGATCTTTATCAGGCCCTTCGTTATGTATTTATTAAGTGATGACAAGGCTGGTAATGAACTAAGAGGCAAGTTGGGGGTCATGCATATCCTATATGTGACTAGATTTGTATATGTGGATCAAAAGTTTAGTCTAATAAATCAAACAAGTTTTTTTTTTTTTTGTACACCTGACATGCTGAACTAGCATATTTGAAGGTGCTCTCATAGGTGATGAAGAAAATAGCAGCTCAGTGAATTAAAATATTTGCCCAGGATCACATCCGTTGAAACCAGTTTATTGGTCAAGAGCATTACAATTAGATCAAGTAGGTTATTTGAAGTCACTAGACCTGCCGGTCTAGTAAACGTTTTATGATTATTTTTTTAAAAGGTCTTCGTCAGAATGGCATGCTTACTCTTAAAGATCTAAGCACACCCCTCTACATCCCTGTGGAAAATTGGAACCCTGAGGTATTGGAACGTTCGAGGCTCCCAAAGCAGATTGCTATCTCGGATTACCTGGAGTGGATCCATGGCGTCCTCTCTAACTGGGAAGACACCTTATTTCCCACAGCTGGTACAGAAGTACGTTGTTTCTCCTAGCCGTCGATGCATCAAGACCCACCCCCAGGGAACCCTAGTGCAGGTATCGCAGACAAAGAGCAGCCGGTCATCCGCGAACAGGGGAAGATATTTTGTTCCCCGTCATGGAGCCGTATGCCCTTGCCCTGCCCCCGAACAGCGCTAGCAAACGGCTCAATAGCCAACTCAAACAGGGGCCGAGAGGGCATCCCAGTCTTGAGCCTGTGCACATTTCAAGGGGGATGAGATTTTCTGCTCAGTTTTTACCCAGGCACGAGCTCCAGTATATAAGTGTTATCCACTTGGCCCAGTCAGGGCCCATATTCATACAGTTCATGACCGTCTGCATGTACCGTCACTGTAGGGTATCGGAGGCCTTAAGCAAGTATACTAACAATACTCCTGCCATCGGAGCAGTCTTTCGGGGCTCTTGTCTAGCAACCTATAGAGGCGCCAAATGAAGTTACGATGTGGGATAATATGGTGTATGTGGGGCTGCAGACAGGTAGCTTGGACCTTGCTGTGGCTTTTGTAGTCCATGGTGAGCTTTGACAAAGGGTGGTATGAGGCGGTGTCCTCTGGGTCCTTCCCTGGTTTCAGTAGAGAAATCGGCAGTGCATCTCAGCATGTGGGTGGTAGGGCGCCGGTCTTGCACACTGCCTTTTATAGAGTCGCCAGTTAGTGCAACAGTAGCGAGCTGAGCGCCTGGTAGAACTCTATGGGAAGTCCATCCACCCTGGGGGCTTATCCAGGTCCAAGTCCTTGATGGCCTTCCAAATTCCACGTTCCGAAATGGGTTGGGCCAGGTCCTGGCGAACTGCATCTGGGAGGCATGGCAGGATCATCCCTGCCAGTAATCAGTCAATCTTGTTGTCGGTGGCACGGTCTGGATCCCATACAAGGCTGTGTAATGTGTCTCAAACTCCCAGTGCATGCCGCATTTGGTATTCAACAATGTACTACCAGTGGCCCAGAGCGTATGTGTGACTGGTGCACTGTGGAGACAAGCTCAGAAAAGGTCCAAACTGTGTGTGGCATCCGCATGGGACACTTGCGCCTCTAAGAGTTCCAAAAGTCAGGAGAGGTCTAACAGAGATGCAGCCTCCAGGGCTTTCATCCTAGTCTCCAGGCTATGGAGCTCGGTTTCTAGAGTCTTGCGCACCCCAGACTATACATCCATGCGATTGGGCCATGCAATGACCCCTAATCATTACCTTAAATGCCTTCCAGACCACTGCCACTGATCACCTCCCGCAGAGAATCACAGAAAAGCGTGTGGAGCAGGAGTTCTGGGCGAAGCACCACGTATGTACCCAGGTGTGGTGTACGGGAATCCAGGATTGTGGACTGATTAATATTGGGGCAGTAAATGCAACCCAGCCAAAAAGGCCTCCCGCCTAGGGTTCCACCAAGGAGCATGTATTGCACTTCCTTGTCAATGCGTAGGAACTTGCAGTGTAATGGAACCCCGGCTCAGATCCCCTGGCAAAGGAATAATACCCGGTGGTGAATAGCTGGATTTGCTATCTCCTACGAATGTCAGTTTGGGCCTCGTCAAGTGAGTTTTCAGGAGGAATGCAATGTCCACCCCCCCTTTACTAGATGCGTGTTTATCAGATGTAGTTTGTGGGCACCATGCATCCCATGCACATTGCAGGTGAGGAGCTTGTGGCAAGGGATCTGTGTCGCCATCATAGAGCGTGTGTGAGTGACTGGAAATCCTCTGGCTCCCCAGCCCAGCCCTGCTCAAGGCACCAAGCTGTGTGGGCAACATAGTGCGGCTCAGTGCTGCCCAGGCATGGGTGAGTGGTCCCTAGTAGGATATATGTGAGGAGCTCCGTGCACCCAACGTGCTTTAACAAGCAAACCACTTTTCCCACCTATGCCGTCAATGATCAGGCACCCAACAAACCAACAACTTGAATGTCACCAGGTGTCTGGGGCCAAGGTTCACCTAGCAGCTGCCATGAGGGGGCTAGTCAGCCCTGGGTGATGAGGAACAACTTTGCCTTCCGCCAACCTCCGCCACTGATGAAAGTTTAGCAGGCCCAACCAGTAGAACCAGTTCAGCTATGGCCCCAGCGGGCTGCCTTGTCTGTGGGCCCCACCCTCCGGAGCTCCCTGTAGCAATCACATACTCTGGTGCTGTAATGAAAGGTGTCTGTAATGAAAGGTGTCGGATCTCCCCTGGACCGAGGTATGTACCGTCACTTTCCCAGGGAGAGAATATCCGTTCCAAACTTATGGAATGTAACATATACACAGCACTTCCTAAGGTGGGCAAACTTTCAACACTCCCCCAAAGGCAAGGCAAGAAAACAATATCATGAGTCTCCTCTAGACCAAGGTAACGCACACAACACTACTGTAGAGCGAAATATACTTTGCACATCACTTGCCAGGAGTAGAACAACTTCCTATAACACAATTACCTGCTAGAAGGGAATTCACCCATCCTTCTACAACAGAATACTTGGGCCAAGAAGAGTCCACACCTCCTGCTACAAGGAAAAGACGAATTGGTATATCTGGGATGTATTTATTACTAAATAGCACCACACGGTAAGCCAAATGCACCTATCATAGCAGACTCTAACATATCAATAGTACAACTGAAACACAATCAAGGCAAACATATATGTAGAAATATATATGTATGGATAGAAGAATCAGAAAATAAGAAGGAACGGAAAGAATCCGTAAAGAATCAAGAGACAGTAGCAGAGACACCTCACCTACTGCTTCATCATTTCACCCCACTTTGCTCAAGGGGAGTCCATTGCTTGAACCGGGTGAAAGCTCAGAGGTGACCCCACTCTTCCGTGACAACACGTCTGCTCCACGGCGTGATCTTCCACCAGGCCAGTGTAGGCTCCCCTTTTTAATACAAATTCAAACACAACGAAGCTTCTAGCAAGCCTCGCCCCCTCGTTCTCATGAGAGCCCGTACCAGCCTGCTCCAAGGCCACTGCATCGGTTGATCAGGCCTTTGCTATGGCTCCGAGACAGACCATGTACATTCCTCTGATAAGAACCAGTTCTCTCTAGTCAGTAAAGTGTGAAAAACAGGAAAAGAGCAAAACCTGCCCTCCCCACCTTTGCAGCTTCGTGCAGGCACAGAAAATAGCTTCAGTCATGAAAATGGAGTTACTTAAGCCATGCACACAAAGGTCTAAAGCAAGATGGAATCAGAAAATCAAGGATGACATGAAACCATGTCAAAGGCAATAGTCAGCACTGCCATAAAGCAAGGTAAAGTCAGAAATCAGAATGACATGAAGCCATGTCAAAGGCAATAGTTCAATACATAATTCACATAACCCAAATAACACTATAGACTTTATCCCTCAGTATGCAACATTGAGCACATGTGTGCACCACCACCCACAAGACAGCACCTCAACATACCATACCTTCTATTTTTGGCAAGCCTATTCTACTAAAAGACAGCAAGATTACAGGACAGAAGAGAAGCAGGCATATGCAAACCAATCCTACATTAAGGCTAGGGTAACATAACACACTTAATTCAGTACAAAATGGTGATGGTTGAGGGTCATCATAGGGTGTCAGACCACAAAAGTGGCTCATTCACTACAGGTGCAAGCTGGCTGCTGCATTAGGAGCGCCCTCCCTGCCCAGGTCCATTTGTTTAGCCAAGCACACTTCCAAGGAGCATGCCCCAAGCCTCCGTTTGCGGCGCTGGGGTGAGATGGCAAGCCCTGTGGTTGTCCCCCCTCTCGTGCGGTGACTCAATCCTGTATCACGCCTCTGTTGGCTTTTCACAGCAGCATATAGTGCAGACCAAAGTCCCAGAGGGAGCTTTTGACCTCGGAGTACGAGGCTCTTTCGCTGGACTGGCAGGGTGTAGACTGGGAAGAGGGCGATTTTTTTTTTTTTTTTTTTTTTTTTAATTTATTTATTTTTCTTTCATTTTTTTGGTGATCCCAATTCGTAAAGGGCCTTTCTTTCAGTCCACACAACAGTGTGCCTCTGTAATTAAGTAGGCGCGTTACTCCTGGGTGTAGCTGTGCCGGTGGGGGATGTCACCATGGCACTCGGTGGGCCCTTTCCAGCAAGGAGTACTGGGAAAGGCCTTGAGGCGGTTTCACTGTACGGACCCCTTGCTCAAGAAAGGCCACCATATTGGGCCCCTCTGAGCCCTCGGGGAGACCAACCAGCCTGATGTTAATGTCTGCTGCGGCCCTCCTTGTGCGCAGCTTGCTGATCCAGTAATGCAGCCTCTATGATGAGGGGCGCCACTTGTTTTTGGAGCTCATCTACGATAGGGTGCACCACTTGAACAGTCTCGCTAGTTTTCACCCTGTCTGCTAATTTGTGATGGTCGTCACGTAGGAGATTCATGTCGATCGCCACCGTTTCGATCTTGGTCTCTAAAGTCTCTTGCGTACCCATGATGTTGTCCAGTTTCTCACTAGGCAGACTATGGGTGAAGGGCTGCAGGATCAGCAAGAGTGGAGGCCAGTCACTCCTGTGGGCCGGTTAACAGTGTCTCCTGGAGACCTCTGTTGTACCTCCCTGATGTAAAGCACCGAGACAAACACAATGGTTATAGGTTTGTTGTATCCCTGTTAGATACAGTACCTACGGGTGGGTGCAGCCTTCACCTGCCCCATACTCCGCCGTGACTCCCCCTTCGGGGGCATTTGGTCCTGCCTCTGTTAAGGAGGGGGAGGGGGGGGTCAGAAGGTGGACTGTCATGAAGTGCAGTCCTCCGCTCTTGTAGGCAATTTCACGCGCTGTTCTTGATCGCAAAAGGGCCTCAGCTTAGGGTCCAGCACTGCAGGCAGTCGGGGTGGGGGGGCACTGTGTCTTGGACCTCATTGTGGGGGTTACATGAGGTACAGCAAGGGCCCCGAGATTAAGTCCTCCCCCTCAGTGAGACGTGCCCACCAGGGACTCGCCACGTGAGTGATACACAGAGCCATCAGTTCTCTCTCGTACAGGCCTTGTTTTGTAGTTTGCCAAAATTCCCTGTAAGCGGTTCTCAGGTGGCGGTGCCCCCAATATGACTGTGCCCCACGGGTGTATTGAAGTGGGGAGCATCCACCAGGGTCACAGAGCAAAGCCATGAGCAAGCCTCCGCACGTCTTGTGTCTGTCACTAAGCAGGATCACAACCACGTCCCCAGTCAAGCTTTTCTGCGCCATGCTGTTGCTTTCGATGTATAGAGGCGGGTCATAGTGAGTTGTTGCAACCCCAAGTCTGTGGATGCCCCTCTGGTGTCTATCTTGGGCAGGAAAACAGCAGAGCCAGCAGCTCTGCGCTTCTGTGATGCCCACCCCAGTGCTCTAGGCCATGCCAGTGTTGCCAGATTTTAGGACCCGTCCCAAGCCCGAAGCCGCTCAATATAAGCCCAACGCATGCCAGTGTCAGCCCAAAGACAAGCCCAAAGTAGCAAGACTAAAATTCTGCAGAAATAGTAATCAGAAACCATTACAAAGGAAAAATATGCATTCTATTCAATATACAGAGATTGGGAGGGAGTTAACTGGACATCTGTCTTAATACTAATCCTTTTTAAGACCAGTCCTCACTGTGACTCTGCAACGTGAAACAGGCACTGCTCAAATTAAAATTGTAGAAAATAAAGATTAAGAAAGGCAGCGATAGTGTTATGTGCAAATTACTGCTCCCTCTACATTGTATTTTAAGAGTGTGTAGAAATCAGTGCCTTAATTATTCCTTACATTACACATAAAAAATATACATTGAAAAATGGTAGCTCACTTCTCATGATGAGCTGCAATTTTCTCAAACTTCTGTGTTTTTGGATTTGAGGTGTAGCAGCGTTTGGCTGGATATCGCTTTCAGCTAGCAAGTGCGCATCAGTCCTCTGACACACCTGCTCACATTAAAGCCCTCAGCAGGAGCCAGTTGGGTTTCTTCCAGTTCAAGACAGTAAGCAAAGTCAGTAGGCACATATTCTTCCTTTCACACGTTTCAAGGGGTGAGGCAAGTCCCTGTAAACATGGACGGCACAGGGGAAACTACAAATTGCTCATTAACTCAATTCTTTTTTTGTATTTCAAGTTTGGCAGCTGTTGGCTGGACGTCTATTTCATTTAGCAAGTGCGCTTCAGTCTTCTGACACTATGCACCTGTAAAGTAGACAGCTGGTAAAATGAAGCTCTGAATGGTTCAGTCAATCACACTCAGTTTGCTGCAGGTTGCTTTAAATCATTATAATGGGTATGCAGTTCTATAGGGCAGTACTTGCATGCTGCCTTGGTATTTCACTTTATTGGGCAATCCATCCTTTGAATTAAAAGATCACTACCACTGCTTTTTATATAATGAACTCACTTGCCCATGTTGCACTCTTTAAACTGCAATCGTTAGGCTGCTGGGATAAGATGCTCAATGATGAACTGTGTCTTGATGAGAGGGCAGGGGACTACCTGAAAATGCAAGAGACAAATGATCATATCTCCATATCTGGCTTAACTGTGGTAATCCGAGAGCTAATACATGACAATGGCACCTTCTCCCATCAAAGTAGGGGAAAAATAGGTGTGGCTGATCTTGATAAATTGTGTGGAGCATTCCTGATGCATAGCAGTGTTATAGAAAGGACGTCACGCAATGTGAAATTGCAATTTTAAGACCTCGTTGCTCTAATATACATACACATGCGTGTTTGGCAATTAGTCTCCATCAAGGTCATACCCTTTCACCTGTAGATAGGAAGCACCTCCAGTATACATATTAGGCGTATACCTGTAAGTAGACAAGGCTGATAAGAGGAAACTTAATGACTCATTGCGGAAGTGAAGGATTTGGGACTTGCATGTGGCAAGATAGCGTTGTACTGCATTTGCTACATTTTTTGTACAGGCCTACTTTAATTCCATCAAGCCATGGTAGTTGCTTGCTAGCAGGTCTTGCTTTTGACTCTAGTAGTTTAGGTGCGTGCACAGTTTTGTAACCACCACAACCGCTGAGCCATCAATCAATAAAGACTATTCAGATTTCCAAATTCTTGTTGCAGCCTATATTTGAAATGTAGGCTTCAATCTCTAAATCTCTTACCGCCATAACTGTGGCTATTCTACAGTTAATACAGGACAATGGCACAGGATAAATTACAGTAATCTTGTGAAAACAATGGTTACCTGCAGCATCCGTTTAGTTATACACTTCCATCCAGAAGTATACCAGGTTTGGCGTCTCCCAGCAAATGAACATGAAGACTTTCAACTCCAACTTTCGTAATTTGTTTAGCATGCTCAGTGAATCTGGAAGACAAGATGGATATTTCACAGGCCAATACTTTCATGAACAACATTTTCACAATGTAACTCTTAAGAGGGGTGGTTACTTTCTTTCAGTTTCTTATCCACACCCTGATGTGAAATATAAAACACTTGCATTTGTTAATCTAGGCTGAGCAATTTCTCTTGAATACAGGTGAAAATATTTGAAGTATCCTTTTCAGTTAGGTCAAGCACAGAGTATATAGGACGCGGTAGATGTGGAGTGCCTCGCCAGATTCTAGCTGAAAGATTTTAGAACAGGCTTTAAGAATAAGTAAAGCAGGTTTCTCTCACCTGGAAGACCCAAATGATCACCTCTCCATCCGTACTGGAATAACTGTGGTAATCCTAACGCTAATACATGCCAATAGCAGTCTATCAATTTTCAGCAGCGTCATTTTGGAAAATACTCTTTCCACATGAGCATTCGATATCGTGAGAGTTTACATTTTTCAGCTCCCATTGCAAGCACGTGAAAACAATGGTTGCCAGCAGCATCTGTGCACTTATACACTTCCATCCCAAAGGATATTATGTTTGAAGTGTCCGGAAATTAGCATGAGGATACACTTCTGCACTGGGACTCCAGTACTTCCAATGAGTATGTGGAAAATGTATCTGGTTAGTCAGTTACAGGATGTTTGGAATCTGCAAGTACTTTTTGGGGACTCAAACGTCAATTTTATTTTTTAACCATGCTGAAAGACTCCGGAAGGAGAGCCGGATATTCACCCTCCAATTCTTTAAGTATAGACAATAACAGAGTATATAGGTCACAGAAGATGTGGAGTGCATCCCTAGATTCTAGCTTAAAGATTTTAGCTACCTTTATTTCTTGGACCACTGGCTTTAAGAAAGTGAGGTAAAGTAGACTAGTCATCACAAAACAGTTCTTGGAGCATCCTTGCTGCATAGCAGAGTTCCACTTAGGATGCTGTGCAGAAGTGTAATTTTAAAGCATTCTATTCTAGAAAACGCTCTACACAATCTGCCATCACTAGCCACCGTGTTTCGCTAGCGGAAATTAATTTCAGGGGTATTCCTCCATCCAATGTGAGATACAAATCAGTATAGTCAGCCTGGCGTTTTGGTAGGTGGGAAAAACCAGTTGGGAGTTTCTCTGATCATGAATTCTATATTGCTAGGAATGCTCCATATTGCTTTCTTAGCAATGATTCAAGGGAGTGGCAAACGCAGCACACAAGTTGTGAGGAAGGTTGCTTATCTCGCAACAAGGTGAATGAGTGGTGCTTTCCACACATGACGCTCGCCCCATCTGTGCCAATGCCAGTTACATTTGTAATCTCAAGGTTACAAGTTTCAAGCAAGTTTACGACTGCATTTGCTACATCTTCAGAACAAGCCTGATCTAATTCTACCACGGCAAGGAAAGTGCTTACGAAATTGTTAAGCTTTTTGCTGAAATATTCAACGCAAATGCATAGGAGTTTTATTTACTTCAGTGTGGGTTGCTTAAAGTAGGAGAATGGTGCTCTTCTGGGTTGGCAACAGCAGGAGCGGCATGCAGTGCTCTGGAGTTCACTGTGGCAAGAGCAGGTCTAACAAAGGCTCTTCTGGTCCTGTCAGTAGCAGGCAGGCATGTGCCTCCTTCTGCAGTTGATGAGCAGTTCTGAGAAAGTATTCTTCTACCCCAGGCAACATACACGAGCTGCATGCATCCCCGAGGTGGTGGCGCGGACTATTGAAAGTTTAATCATATATGCCGCTGTTAAATTTTGAAATCAATTGGGGGTGGCACAAATAAATGACTTGATTGCAATGCATTTCAGTCCAAACTTAAGATAGCGAATATTTGATGGCAGTTGTAGACCTTTCTGTTCCGTCTTTCATTTTTCAACAGCGTCTTCCGGGAAAATACTCATTACACATGAGCATTGGATATCGTGAGACTCAGCATCTTTATAGCACCCATTGAAAGCTTGTGAAAACAATGGTTGCCAGCAGCATCAGTTTAGTTATACACTTCCATCCAGAAGGATTCTATGTTTGATGTGTTCGGAAATAAGGATACAGTTCTCCATGGTGACTCCAGAACCGCCAGTGGATAAGTAAAAAGGGCTTCTGGCAAGTCCGTTACAGGTGGTTTGGGATCTACAAGTACTTTTTGGGGACTCAAAACTTCTAACTTTTCGGGAAGACGAGCCTGATATTCACACACCAATACTTTCATGAACTCCAGGCACCTTGTCACAATGCCATCCTATGAGACAGAGGGGAGTTTAATTACTTCCAGCTTGTTGCGGAAAGCGAGTCCAAGATCTGCATCATCTTGTGAAAGATAAATGGCAGAACTTTGTAAATCTAGGCTCTGCAACTGCTTTCGATTATTACAGGTGAAAACACTTGGTTTTAGTATCCTTTCAAGTGTGGACAAATACAGAGTTTAGGTTACAAGTTTCAAGCTAGTTTAGGACTGTATTTGCTATATCTGCAGAACAGGCCCGATCTAATTATTCCATGGCAAGGAAGGTGCTCACAAATTTGTTAAGCTTTTGGCTGAAATTTTTACGCAAATGCACAGCAGTTTTTTTCACTTCAATGTCCGTTCATTCATCAATAAAGAACAGGGTGATGCTCCAATATCTTTCAACTATTCCTCTTAGAAATATAGGCCCTAAACCGAATTAATTAGTGCTGTACA
The DNA here is from genome assembly GCF_964204655.1 of Triturus cristatus. NCBI lineage: Eukaryota > Metazoa > Chordata > Amphibia > Caudata > Salamandridae > Triturus > Triturus cristatus. Next base: position 1,120,566,788 of record NC_140585.1, on the reverse strand, counting down.
TTTGGTGCGGTGCATTCGGAAGGCAGGGAATTCATCTTTCAAAATTTCACCATAAGCATCTATATTATTAATGTATGTGCGACAAGCAGTTTGTATGGCAAACCTGATTTTCTCTTTTTTTCTGGTCTAGGCTGTAGAAAGGATGCCATAGCTGTGCTTGCTGCATTACAGCGTGAGCCGTGTTTCGTGGTTGCTGCTTATTGCTACAAATCATTATAATGGGCACGGAGGTCTGTGTGGCATTACTTGCATGCTGCTTTGCTAGTATGTGTTTTAGAAGGGCAATCCATCTTTTTAGTTCAGGATCCAACTCCCACTCTTTTCTGTAATTTTTTTTTATATTGTGCCCACTTGCTCATCTTGCAATAATTAAACTGCCAAGTCAGCTGGGAACAGATCTATTATCAACTGTCAGGATGAGGCCGGACGACTTCCTGAAATTGCAAGAGAGAAAATGCAATCAGTCCCTAGCTCACTGCCAATAATGTACTAAGCAATAACAAAATACTATCTAGAAATGCCTACTTGCAATGGATACTGTAGCATACAGGAGCAGCCCGTGCAGGTAAGAGGGGGTCGTGGGGGGATTCGACAGACAAGAGAATTATTTATTAAATGTTCCCTCTGGGTTGTCGATCGAATCCTCCCAGCCCACCACCCTTCCCCAATACTCTTACCTGTATGGGCCGCTCCTGGCAGCATACCTCTACATTGTGCATGTCCAAGGGTGTCATTTCGTTACTTTGGTGTACACCACCAGTAAAATCCAAGGAGACACTAAATGTTGTTGACTGAGCTGGGGCAAGTAATTTTTTCTAGGGCTGACAATTGAGTCAGAGTGGGATTTGTCATGTTTTGAAATGGAGGGTGGGCCAAAGGGTGGCGACTCCCTCTTGTTCAGGGAGTAAGAAGAGGTATGCTCTAGCTTTTAATCTGTTTATAATAAACAAGGACAGCTTATTGATCACAGCAAAACTGAATACATCCTAATGGAATACCCCTCGTACTTATTCAACTTTCCATGTCGGACTCAAGTTTGTGACAAGCAAATAAGCTTTACCCTTTGCATTTTACACTAAAAGTACTGTTAATCCCAATAAAATGTCACTCCCAACATGCAAAGTTAACATTTGCTATATCATTAACCTACAGTAATCAACAGCCCTATCTAATGGATTGTAATTCATTTTTCATTGAAACCGTGCATAACACAAAATTAATCCTACGCCATTTGTTGCCCAAACCACATTCCAGAACAACATTTGAATACTTGGCGCTCTGGGTGCATGCACCCGACAGAACAGGTCAGAGTTAGTCCTCCGCCTCATTCCTTTAGAATTCCATGTATCTCATATGACTGCGCGTTATGCATGATGTATTGATTCAAAATGCATATTCACTTGTAAAAAGAAAAATCACATTTAACATCCAGAATGCTCTTTTTCCTTGCACATTTGCCCCTGGTAAGAAAACTCTGGAGGATAATGTGTTTGCTGGATGGATCCATGTCTTGTCTAGTCCCAGTTTTTCATTCATAGATACAGGCCACGTTTAGTGGCCATCAGGCCTACTTTTGATCAAATGACCTGGAACCTCACACTTAAATGTAAATGCAATGGAGGGAAACAAAAGTACACAGCTCATCTCTTCACAGGTACTTGAGAGGCATGCTTGTCTTTTTTTCAGTTCCTTTATGCAAGTGCATGAAATGTAAGAATGTCAGATGTGTTGGTCTGTCCCAGTATTTACACACAATTTAAATGGTGCTATTTTATTTCTTTTATAGCACTACTCAACGCAATGCGGTGTTGGAGTGCTTTACATAACATACACATTGACAAATCATGCAATTGGGTAAATCAATGTAGAAGATGTGTTGAATGACTCAGTGAGGCTTAAGATGTAGTAGTGACATATCCTACATAGCTCACTGTGCAATATTAAAGCTTACTAATTATGAACTGCAACACAAGGATCTGTGTTCAAAGCAGTAGCCCACTAACCTAGCTACATTAGAAAAGAATTCTGTCATCTGCATATTACATGATGTGCTTTGCAGGAGACACATTAACCTTCTAAACTACTTTGATTCAGATCTGGGACTACCCAAAACCGAGATCTATCCAACCAATACTTTAAACTCCAGAGTTCTCACCAATTCTTATTTCCAGAGCACCTCTGCAGAAGATGTCTTAACCCCATAAAATATTAGAAAACGCAGACTTTGCAACCAACTAAGCAGAACAGATGCCATCTCCTTATTGCCAATTTCTTTATGGTAGCGTTAAAAAAAAAAAAAGAAATAGTAAAATTAGTTGTGGACACAAAATGTGGGCCTCACCGGGCTACTTTTTCAGCACAAGCCTAAAGCAAAATTTGATAATGCGCTTAATGCACTCATGATATACCTAATTAAAACAAATGTGTGGGATCTTATCTGATGTTAATTGATGCGATGTCACTTACTGTGATGAGACACATTGACATCATGGGCTGGGACGGCACACGCCATGATGTCACTTGCATTCTGCCTAATTCTATTCCCCCCCCCCCCCCATGTGCTGAAGCTGCAAGAAACTCCATAACTTGAAGGCCTTCCATTTTAGGAAGGAATAACTATACCTGAACACAAAACCTGCTTTGACAACTTTTCCCCAAAACTACCTCCCATTAATTTCAAGAGTAAAAAATATACAATTTACATATTTTTCCCTTTAATGTATTGGCAAACGGAACTCACTGCGTCCCATGGAAAAATGCACTATAAAACACACAAGGAAGGCAGTTCCATGCATTCCACAGGCCTGCTCCTCTCCTTCGGGTAACTTTGCATGCGGTGTCTTTCCAACTTTCACCCATATCGAACAACGGGACCAGAGAGATACCTTAAACAGTCACCCTGAAGTTAATTTAACAAATATGAGGTTGGCTACGCCTGCACCCGGCCAGGAAAGCACTGGCATGTGCACACACCCTCTATGGTCTAAATATCAACCCACCAGTTCCTACTGCTGCTGCATTGCCTGGACGGAGAGGTAAAAATTAAATTTGACTTACTTGGATTAGGGCAGCAGTGTTGGGTCTCTCTCCTCCACTCCATCAGATTCAAGTTGAAAGTAGGCTGGGGGCAGGCCATGCCTGCAGGGCCACAGCAGCACACAGGCCAGGCCCAGTGCACGCACACAAGCTGTCTCAAAGCCTGACTCAGCGAGGTGACCCACCACTGCTGGTGAAAAGCACACCCCCTGCCCTAATCGGAGTACGTGAGATTTTATTTTGACCTCTCCGTCCAGGCTAGGGAGCAGCAGTAGGAACTGGTAGCTTGAAATTTATGCCACAGAGGGTGTGTGCACTGACCAAGGCGTTCCTGGCCCGGTGCAGGTGTAGCCAACCTCATGTTTGTTATATTAACTTCAGGGTCGCTGCTTAAGGTATCGCTCTGGTCCCGTTTTTCGATATGGGTGAAAGTTGGAAGGACATCACATGCAAAGTTTCCCGAAGGCAAGAGGCACGCCTGTGGGATGCATGGAACTGCCTTCCCTGTGTGTTTTATAGTGCCTTTTTCCATGGGACGCGATGTGTTACTTTTGCCGATGCATTAAAGGGAAAAGTTTGTAAATTGTATTGTTTTTTACTCTTGAAATTAATGGGTGGTAGCTTTTGGAAAATTGTCAAAGCAGGTTTCATTTTCAGTTAGTTATTCCTTCCTAAAAGGGAAGGCCTTGAAATTATGGAGTTTCTTGCAGCTTCAGCACGTGAGGGGGGGGTGGGGGAGGAGATATAGTTTGTCAGTATGCAAGTGACATCATGGCGTGTGCCGTCATAGCACATGATGTCAATGTGTCGCATCGCAGTAAGTGACATCACACGAAGTAACATTAGATAAGATCCCACACATTTGTTTTTATTAGGTGTATCATGAGTGCATTAAGCGCATTATGAGATTTAACAAATTTTGCTTTAGGCTTGTGCTGAAAAAGTGGCACAATCCAGATACACAATGTGGGACTCAACTAATTTTACTATTGTCTGCGTTTTCTAATATTTTATGGGGTTAAGACATTTTCTGCAGAGGTGCTCAGTAAATATCAGGGAATATCAATTGGTGAGAACTCTGGAAGTTAAAGGATTTGTTGGAGAGATCTTGGCTTTGTGGAGTCCCAGATCTGAATCAAAGTAGTTTAGAAGGTTAATGTGTCTCCTGCAAAGCGCATCATGTAATATGCAGATGAGTTTTTTTTTTTGTGTGTAGCTAGGTTAGTGGGCTACTGCTTTGAACACAGATCCTTTTGTTGCAGTTCATAGTTAGTAAGCCTTTTAATATTGCACAGTGAGCTATGTAGGATATGTGACTACTACATCTTTTAACCCTCACGGAGTCATTCAACACATCTTGTACATTGATTTACACAATTGCATGATTTGTCAATGTGTATGTTATGTAAAGCACTCCCAACACCCTGCATTGCGATGAGTAGCGCTATAAAAGAAATAAAATGGTGCTATTTAAATTGTGTGTAAATACTGGGACAGACCAACACATCTGATATTCTAACATTTCATGCACTTGCATAAAGGGACTGAAAAGTCAAGCATGCCTCTCTTAAGTACCTGTGAAGAGATAAGCTGTGTACTTTAGTTTCCCTGCGGTGCATTTACATTTAAGTGTGAGGTTCCAGGCCACTCGATCAAAAGGAGGCCTGATGGCCACTTAACTTGGCCTGTATCTATGAATGGAAAAACTGGGACTAGACAAAACATTGATTATCCTCCAGAGTTTTCTTACCAGGGGCATATGTGCAAGGAAAAAGAGCATTCTGGCTGTTAAAGTAGATGTTTTTTTATAAGTGTAATATGCATTTTGAATCAATACATCATGCATAAAGAGCAGTCATATGAGATGCCTGGAATTCTAAGGGAGTGATGCTGAATGGACTAACTCTGACCTGTTCTGTCGGGTGCATGCTCCCAGCGTGCCAAGTATTCAAATATTGTACTGGAATGTGGTTTGGGCAACAAATGGTGTAGGATTAATTTTGTGTTCTGTACTGTTTCAATAAAAAGTGAATTACAATCCATTAGATAGGGCTGTTGATTACTGTAGGTTAATGCTGTAGCAAATGTTCACTTTGCATGTTGGGAGTGACATTTTATTGGGTTTAACCGTACTTGTAGTGTAAAATGCAAAGGGTAAAGCTTGTCTGCTTGTCACAAACTTGAGTCCGACATGGAAAGTTGAATAAGTATGAGGGGTATTCCATTAGGATGTATTCATTTTTGCTGTGATCAATAAGCTGTCCTTGTTTATTATAAACCGATTAAAAGCTAGAGCATACCCCTTCTTACTCCCTGAACAAGAGGGAGTCGCCACCCTTTGGCCCACCCTCCATTTCAAAACATGACAAATCCCACTCTGACTCAATTGTCAGCCCTAGAAAAAATTACTTGCCCCAGCTCAGTCAATAACACTTAGTGTCTCCTTGGATTTTACTGGTGGTGTACACCAAAGTAACGAAATGACACCCTTGGACATGCACAATGTAGAGGTATGCTGCCAGGAGCGGCCCGTACAGGTAAGAGTATTGGGGTAGGGTGGTGGGCTGAGAGGATTCGATCGACAACCCAGAGGGAACATTTAATAAATAATTTTCTCTTGTCTGTCAAATCCCCCCCCCACGACCACCTCTTACCTGCACAGGCTGCTCCTGTATGCTACAGTATCCATTGCAAGTAGGCATTTCTAGATAGTAATTTGTTATTGCTTAGTACATTATTGGCAGTGAGCTAGGGACTGATTGCATTTTCTCTCTTGCAATTTCAGGAAGTCGTCCGGCCTCATCCTGACATAGTTGATCATTGATCTGTTCCCAGCTGACTTGGCAGTTTAATTATTGCACGATGGGCAAGTGGGCACAATATAAAAAAATATACAGAAAAGAGTGGGAGTTGGATCCTGAACTAAAAAGATGGATTGCCCTTCTAAAACACATACTAGCAAAGCAGCATGCAAGTAATGCCATACAGACCTCCGTGCCCATTATAATGATTTGTAGCAATATGCAGCAACCACGATAAACGGCTCGCGCTGTAATGCAGCAAGCACAGCTATGGCATCCATTGTACAGCCTATCCCTAGGATAGCTAACGACCAGAAAAGAAGAGAAATCAGGTTTGCCATACAAACTGCTTGTTGCACATCCATTAATATAGATGGGTATGGTGAAATTTTGAAAGATGAATTCCCTGCCTTCCGAATGCACCGCACCAAATGTACAGGACTAATTAATTCGGTTTAGGGCCTATATTTCAAAGAGGAATAGTTGAAAGATATTGGAGCATCAACCTGTTCTTTATTGATTGATGAATCAACTGATATGGAAGTGAAATAACTGCTTTGCATTTGCGTAAAAATTTCAGACAAAAGCTTAAGAAAATTGTGAGCACCTTCCTTGCCATGGTATAATTAGATCCGGCCTGTACTGCAGATCTAGCAAATGCAGTCCTAAACTTGCTTGAAACTTGTAACCTTGAGATTAGAAATTTAATTGGCATAGGCTCAGATGGGGCAAGTGTAATGTGTGGGAAGCACCACTCCACATTCACCTTGTTACGAGATAAGCAACCTTCCTTGCAACTTGTGCGCAGCATTTGCCACTTCCTTGACAACATTGCTTAGAAAGCAATAAGGAGCATTCCTAGTGATATAGAATTTATGATCAGAGAAACTTGCAACTGGTTTTCCCACTCACCAAAATGCCAGACTGACATGAGGAGTTGCATCTCACATCAGACGGAGGCATGCCCCTGAAATTACTATCGCCTTGCGAAACACTGGGGCGAGTGATGGCCGATTGTGTTGAGCATTTACCAGAACAATATGATGCCTTAAAATTACAGTTTTGCATATCATCCTGTGTGGAACACTGCTATGCAGCAAGGATGCTCCATGATATGTATCCTGATGAGACAAACTTTACCTCACTTTCTCAAAGCCAGTACTCCAAGAAATAAAGGTAATTAACATCTTTACGCTAGAATCTGGGGATGCACTCCACATCTTCCGTGATCTAGATACTCTGTACTTGTCCACACTTGAAAGGATACTAAAACCAAGTGTTTTCACCTGTAATAATCGAAAGCAGTTGCAGAGCCTAGATTTACAAAGTTCTGCCAATTATCTTTCACAGGATGATGCAGATCTTGGACTCTCTTTCCGTAACAAGCTGGAAGAAAGTAAGAGCCCACACCACCTGTAACGGACTTGCCAGAAGCCCTTTTCACTAATCCACAGGCGGTTCTGGAGTCACAATAGAGAACTGTATCCTCATGCTCATTTCCTAACACTTCAAACATAGAATCCTTCTGGATGGAAGTGTATAACTACACTGACGCTGCTGGGAAACATTGTTTTCACAAGCTTTCAATGGGTGCTATAAAGATGTCGAGTCTCCAGATATCCAATGCTCATGTGCAAAGAGTATTTTCCCAGACAACGCTGTTATAAAATGATAGACACAACAGAAGGGCCTACAACTGCTATCAAATATTCTCTATATTAAGTTTGAACTGAAACGCATTACAATTAAGTCCTATTCATTTGTGCCACCCCCAGTTGCTTGCAAAATTTAACAGCAGAATGTATGATTAAACTTTCAATAGTCAGTGCCACCACCTCGGGGATGCATGCAGCTCGTGTATGTTGCCTGGGGTAGAAGAATACTTTCTCAGACCTGCTCATCAACTGCAGAAGGAGGCACATGCCTGCCTGCTACTGACAGGACCAGAAGAGCCTTTGTTAGACCTGCTCTTGCCACTGTGAACTCCAGAGCACTGCATGCCGCTCCTGCTGGTGCCAACCCAGAAGAGCACTATTCTCCACATTCTCCTACTTTAAGCAACCCACATTGAAGTAAATAAAACTCCTATGCATTTGCGTTGAATATTTCAGCAAAAAGCTTAACAATTTTGTAAGCACTTTCCTTGCCGTGGTAGAATTAGATCAGGCCTGTTTTGAAGATGTAGCAAATGCAGTCGTAAACTTGCTTGAAGCTTGTAACCTTGAGATTACAAATGTAATTGGCATTGGCACAGATGGGCCAAGCGTCATGCGTGGGAAGCACCACTCAACATTCACCTTGTTGCGAGATAAGCAACCTTCCTCACAACTTGTGTGCTGCATTTGCCACTCCCTTGAATCATTGTTAAGAAAGCAATAAGGAGCATTCCTAGCAATATTGAATTCATGATCAGAGAAAATTACAACTGGTTTTTCCCGCCTACCGAAACGCCAGGCTGACTATCGATTTGTATCTCGCATCGAATGGAGGCATGCCCCTGAAATTAATTTCCGCTAGCAAAACACAGTGGCTAGTGATGGCAGATAGTGTAGAGCGTTTACCAGAACAATATAATGCCTTAAAATTACACTTTTGCACAGCATCCTAAGTGGAACACTGCTATGCAGCAAGGATGCTCTAAGAAATGTATCGCGATGAGACAAATCTACTTTACCTCACTTTCATAACGCCAGTGCTCCAAGAAATAAAGGTAGTTAAAATCTTTCAGCTAGAATCTGGGGGATGCACTCCACATCTTCTGTGACCTATATACTCTGTTATTGTCTATACTTAAAGTATTGGTAGGTGAATATACGGCTCGCCTTCCTGAGTGTCTCAGCATGGCTAAAAAATAAAATTGACGTTTGAGTCCCCAAAAAGTACTTGCAGATTCCAAACATCCTGTAACCGACTTACCAGATACATTTTCCACATACCCATTGGAAGTACTGGAGTCCCAGTGCAGAAGTGTATCCTCATGCTCATTTCCGGACACTTCAAACATAATATCCCTTGGGATGGAAGTGTATAAGTACACAGATGCTGCTGGCAACCATTGTTTTCACGTGCTTGCAATGGGTGCTGAAAAATGTAAACTCTCACAATATAGAATGCTCATGTGGAAAGAGTATTTTCCAAAATGACGCTGCTGAAAAATGATAGACTGCTATTGGCATGTATTAGCGTAGGATTACCACAGTTATGCCAGTATGGATGGAGAGGTGATCATTTGTGTCTTCCAGGTGAGACAAACCTGCTTTACTTAACTTTCTTAAAGTCTGTTCTTCAAGAAGTAAGGGTAGTTAAAATCTTTCAGCTAGAATCTGGTGAGGCACTCCACATCTTCCGCGTCCAATATACTCTGTGCTTGTCCTAACTGAAAAGGATACTTCAAATGTTTTCACCTGTATTCGAGAGAAATTGCTCAGACTAAATTTTCAAATGCAAGTGATTTATATTTCACATCAGGGTGTGGATCATAGACTAACTTTCATTAAGAAACTGGAAGAAAGTAACCACCCCTCTGTCTAAGAGTTACATTGTGAAAATGTTGTTCATGAAAGTATTGGCCTGTGAAATATCCATCATGTCTTCCAGATTCACTGGGCATGCTAAACAAATTACGAAAGTTGGAGTTGAAAGTCTTCATGTTCATTTGCTGGGAGATGCCAAACCTGGTATACTTCTGGATGGAAGTGTATAAGTAAACTGATGCTGCAGGTAACCATTGTTTTCACAAGATTACTGTAATTTATCCTGTGCCATTGTCATGTATTAACTGTAGAATAGCCACAGTTATGGTGGTAAGAGATTTAGAGATTGAAACCTACATTTCAAATAAAGGCTGCAACAAGAATTTGGAAAATCTGAATAGTCTTTGATAGATGGCTCAGCAGATGTGGTGGTTATAAAACTCTGTGCATGTACCTAAACTACTAGAGCCAAAACCAAGACCTGCTAGCAAGCAACTGCCATGGCTTGATGGAATTAAAGTAGGCCTGTACAATAAATTTCGCAAATGCAGTACTTCTCTATCTTGCCATTTGCAAACCCTTCACTGCCGCAATGAGTCACTAAGTTTCCTCTTTTCAGCCTTGTCTACTTACCGGTATACGCCTTAATAAATACAGGAGGTGCTTCCTGTCTGCAGGTGAAAGGGTATGTCCTTCTTGATTGAGACTTATGATTGCCGAACACGCATGGGTATGTATATTAGAGCAACATGAGGTCTTAAAATTGCAATTTCACATTGCTTGACGTCCTTTCTATAACACTGCAATGCATCAGGAATGCTCAACGCAATTGATCAAGATCAGCCACACCTATGTTGTCCCTACTTTGATGGAGAAGGTGCCATTGTCATGTATTAGCTCTAGGATTACCACCGTTAAGCCAGATATGGAGATATAATTTGTCTCTTGCATTTTCAGGTAGTCCCCTGCCCTCTCATCAAGACACAGTTCATCATTGAGCATCGTATCCCAGCAGCCTAACGATTGCAGTTTAAAGAGTGCAACATGGGCAAGTGAGTTCATTATATAAAAAGCAGTGGTAGTGGTTTCTGAATTCAAAGGATGGATTGCCCAATAAAATGAGATACCAATGCAGCATGCAAGTACTGCCCTATAGAACTGCATGCCCATTATGATTTGAAGCAACCTGCAGCAAACTTTGAGTGCAAGTAATTGACTGAACCATTCGGAGCTTCACTTTACCAGCTGTCTACTTTACAGGTGCATGGGGTCAGAGGACTGATGTGCACTTGCTAGATGAAAGTGCCGTCCAGCCAAAAGCTGCCAAACTTAAAATACAAAAAAAGAAGGGATTTAATGAGGAATTTGTCGTTGCCCTGTGTCGGCCATGTTTACAGGGACTTGCCTTACCCCCTGTAACGAGTGTATAGAGGCATAGGATGTGCCTATTGGCCTTGCTTACTCTCTTGAAGTGGAACAAACCCAACCTACTCCTGCTGAGGGCTTTAATGTCCGAGGACTGATGCGCACTTGCTAGCTGAAAGCGACGTCCAGCTAAAAGCTCTCACACCTGAAATGCAAAAACTAGACGTTTGACAAAATTGCTGCTCATCATGAGAAGTGAGTGACCATTTTTGAATGTATATTTTTAATGTGTAATGTAAAAATTAAGGCACTGAGTTCTACAGAGTTTCGTAAAATACAATTTAGAGGGAGCAGTAACTTGCACATAACACTATTGCTGCCTTTCTTAATCTTTATTTGTATTGTCATTTGAGCAGTGCCTGTTTCACGTTGCAAAGTCAGTGAGGGCTGATCTTAAAAATGAGTAGCATTAAAGCGGTGCCCAGTTAACTCCCTCCCACTATCTGTATATTGAATAGAATCTATATTTGTCCTTAATATGGTTTCTGATGATTCTCTGCATGATTTGAGGCTTGCTACTTTGGGCTTGTTTATAGGCGGACACTGGTCTGCATTGGGCTGAATTTCGGCTTAAACTTTAGCAACTGTGGGCTTGGGACGGATCTCGAAATCTAGCAACACTCGACTGACAGTGACTACACCACTCTGTCCAGAGAGTGAGACTCCTGTCGGGGGTCTGATAGAGGGACTCTGAGTAAATGAAGGACAGGAGCACTGTGTCGCAGGCAGCAAGCAGTAATCAATTCACCAGGGCCACCAGAGGAGCAAGTCTGCCCGCGGCCCCGTGCCATGACATCACAGTCCTGTCCGACTGACGCGTCCGTCCCCCGCGTGCAGAAAGCGAAAGAGCGCATGGTCACTGTGCATTAAAAAGCACCACGTGGGGGCTGGCAAAAAAAGTGATGTCCAGGGCAGTCATTGGTATTGCTTTCGTGCGCTACAAGATTGACGGCCCTGGGGACCCACATACATTGTACCGCCAACTGGCTCCACAGTACTAGTAAGCTAGGGTTGGTGCGCGCGCTGCACATGTGCAAGCAGGTGCCCTTGTACTTGCATATACATGTGTGCTGCTGCCTGTGGGCCTCTGCCCACTGTGTATGTGTGTGGGGGGGACTGGGGGGACTGGGGGTGTGTCGTGTGTGTATAGGCTAGGAAGGCATATATGGACATACATCATCATGAGCGACACGGTTGGTCACGCGCAGCACTGTGCGCACAGGCTGGCCTGGTTGGGGTCCTTCTCCAATCATACCTCGGCAATCTCAGTGCACTGCATGCTCATTCTCCAATCTGCAAAAGACACGCAATTGATGGACGGAATGCAGAACAAATCAAAACATTCACCCCCAGTCAAGAGATCTGGGTTAAATCCATCATTCTTTGGCACACCATGCCACCGCAGTTTAGACCTGGCCATATGCAAATCGGTCTTGACCCTATGCCTCATGGGAACAGTCCAGCCCGAACTGCCAAGCCAGGTCCATCAACTGTTTTTGCATTTGTCACCCCGAGTGGGACGGGTATGCTCAGACGTGAGTCCCGTGCTCTCCATGCCACTGGAATCAAGCTATCCTGGCTGAAGAGGGGTGAAACCCCAAAACCAGTCCTAGGATGCTTGGTTCCAGTCCAGGGAGGACCTGGCTTGGCAGTTCGGGCTGGACTGTTCCTATGAGGCACAGGGTCAAGACTGATTTGTATATGGCTGGGTTCAAACTGGAATGGCATGGTGATCAAAAAAACGATGGATTTAGGCCCAGATCTCTGTACTGGTGTGGTAAATATTTCATTACCGGTACTATTTTTTATGCGGTAAAGTCTAGTAAGAATAACTCAGTAAAAATAAGAGGCAGAATCCGTGGTATTAGAGGTTCTGAAAGGCTTTATTCCTCTACAAAGGAATTATGGTTCGAACCATAGGCTTCAAATTCCATCACCACGAGGGTTCAGGAAGGGAAGGCAATACATTATTGACAAGTAAAGATATTTATATGAAAAGCATTACATTAAGACAGATGCAGGAGGCGTAACAGCTGATAATACAGATAATAATACACATACGTAATGAAAAAAGGCGTACATATAGGCGTAACTGGAAACGTCATTAAACATGATGTCACAAGTGGGTGGATCCATAAGAGAATCCTGCAATGTCAGCAGAAATATTTGGCAGAGATGCGCGCGCAGCCATATGACGTGTGATTGACGTGCAACTAGAGGGTAAAGGGGACTTGACATTTAGCTCTACATGTGGAGACAGAAGTCTGAGGGGTCATGTCAACCTAATCCCAAATCATATCTAATATCTTATGTTTAAAGAACTGTATTATCCAAAAGGAAAGGTCTCTAGGATGGAATCTATTCTATACTGACTGTTAGTGCGTGTACAAGCGTCTAAGTGTCTACATGAGATGCGAGGGGGCAGGAATCTTCCATGGTATCAGGGGCTATGAATTACTTGCATGAGGACAGTGAGGCCTGGCCCTTTGCTCGGTAGCTGGAAGAATGTTTACCTAAACTACTAGACAGGAATGCATCGGATGAGGAGCGGAGCAGATAATCTTGAAGGTGAAATACAGTTTTTGGCAGGCAACGGCCGGATCAGGCACCGTTAGCCGCGCAGGGAGTAGGACAAAGTTCATGGATACAGATGCGGGCCCGACTGGAGCTTTCAGAGGCAGAAGGCAGAAAAAGGCTTGATGACAGAATTCAGGGCCTACTCGCCTGAATCTGTAAAATGTGGAAAGTGAACCACAAAGTCGGTGGCCTTTCAAACTTAGAAATGGAATATCTGACCCATTCATGGCGGATCTGAAAGAGGACATGTTGACGGTGGACGCACATGTATTTGCGTCTTCATAACTGGAACTGGAGGGAACATACATGTACTTGTAGCATGTACATGGAGCCGTTGGGGTCTACGATAGGGGACATAACTGATCATAAAATTCATATTTCCTCATTCCCTCCTTGTCCCCTACGGACCCTCAGGAGATATCGATCTTCATCAATCCATCGATCTGTTCATATAGCATCATTTGTTCTTCTTTCTTCTTCCGGGATCTTGAACGAAAACTTGGATGCGGGATACACGATGTGGCACACAGACCACAAATCGCTGGCCCACATTGTAGACATAAGCAGCAACTGAATAGTATGAGAAAGCCAATACCTAGGAAGGATAGGATCCTCCATCCCCAGGCTGACAACACGCTCCAGAACCAACCGGACCAAGTCCAGGAGGTGCCTGGACTCTGGTGTATCTGGCTTATAATCTTATGAAGGCGAGTTATGGCTTTATATACTGACGGCGAGTTTTCTGGTATGAAAACACAGCAACTTGATCCGATGACCCTACAAGCTCCGCCCCTATCGGCCAGGATGACGTCAAGGACAAGACGATTTTGAAGCACAACAATCCGCATCGCAGACTGCTCTTCTGTTAAGTTGCCTAGGGCGGAAGTAGTTTCATTCACTACTGCTTCAAGGGTTCTAGTTAATCTACGTATCAGCTTACTATTAGTGACCGTACCTATATAGGGAAAGAAACCTTTATTGAAATCTGTGTATTGCTCCCATGCCGTTTCAGTGTAATCGACAATCGGGAGATCTCTCTGCTGTCTATTGTGTACTAAATGGGTATTTCTGTGATAATCAGGAGGGGCTAGGAAAACCGGTGGCAGAAGGAATGCTATGTAACAGGTACCATCCCAATCTAGAGGTAAACGTATATATGCGGTCTGGCCACATATGAAGTAGGAATGACGAGAGGCTCTGAATGTAGACTTGCCTTGATCACTGAATTTTATTACAGTGGTGCATTTACTATGGCCCATGTGTATGGAACCATTCTTTCTTACACATAATTCACCTTTAACTGGAAATACTGACATAGCGGGCAAGATCGGTGTATCTTCGGATTCAACATTCAGAATCATGAGGTTAAGTGTAAAATTACCTAATCCATATACTTCATTTTCTAGATCGGTTCCTGTTCTTTTGGGAAGTCCCTCCTTGTTAGGGTAGCAGACTTTAAGCAAAACTAGGTTCAGGTTTCCCCATACCCAGTTGTTTTGATAGACTACGGAATTTGAATCTAGGGAATTAATCAAACTAAACCATGCTCCACAGGAGCCATTGTGTGTGAACGGATACGGAAAGAGAGGCAAAACTCCCTTATAGTTCTGATAGGGAGGGAGTCGGCCACATATCCAACAATTGGTAGCATTGCTGGTCTGATGGGAATGATGTAACATACTAATAAATGTGTTGTTGCGCAGCGCAAATCTATAAGACAACTCATGCGGAGGTAATTCGCTAAAAGAATGTTCAGCAGTAGCATTGTAAGCACGCTTAGAAATAGGGTAATACATATGTAGTAATACACTAGAAATGATGATCAGAAGACTTAGAAAAAACAAAATTAATAATGTCACTATGCAATGACTACGAAGTGATTTACAGTACGCATGTTTTTTAAGCTGTATCTGTCTATTTCTCTCTCTATTTCGGTCTAGAGGATACATGTCAGAGACAAATTCAACCGATTCACCTTGGAGAGGACTTAAACAATCAAATTGTCTGACTTGCTAGACCTTAGTTTCAGTTTATAGAGTTCGTTCTTTGTCTGTTCAACCAAGGTTAGCTTTGAGTCTGTCTGTGAGGGAATGCAGGGCTGAGTGTTCACATCGGACGGTAGTCCATAAAATTTCTTGATATGACTCGAGTGCAACCACCCTTTACGTCCCTCAATCTTCACGGCTGTCCTTGTTGTCAGCAAGAAGAGTTTGGGCGACTTCCACCTGGGCTCCAACTGGTTCTTCCGGTCGAAATTCCTTACAAGAACCAGGTCACCTGGAACCACGTCATGGGGCTTTACCTCAGTGTTATCGGGAAAAGCTGCAGCTACCTGTGAACGACAAGATTGTAGTGCAGACATCAAGGAAGCCAGGTAATCTGTCAGCATATTACAGTCCACATCAGTGATTTTACGAGGTATAGGCGTCCCCCACATATTTGGTGGTCTACCGAAGATCACCTCATACGGGGATAGCCCTGTTCGAGAATGTGCTACCATTCTCATGTAAAAGAGCGCAACTGGTAAGGCTACTATCCAATCGACACCTTTTTCTCTACATATTTTGGACAATCTAATTTTCAGAGTTTGATTATGACGTTCCACGAGACCTGCTGCCTCGGGATGTCGGACACAGTGGAATTTCCATTGGTAACCTAACAGAAGTGAAACGTGTTTCATGAGTTCGGATGAGAACGGCTGGCCGTTATCTGAGTATACAACACGTGGCAAACCGTACCGTGTGAAGAATTCTCGAACTAACTGTTTGGCAGTAGTCGGGGCTGTGTAATCTGAAACCGGGTAGGCTTCTGTCCAACGGGAAAGAGCACAGACCACTACGAGAACATATTTGAATCCTCGACATCGTTCCATCTGGATATAATCCATCTGGAGGACTTCAAAAGGGTGATCGGGAGGTTGAAATCCAGCCTGCTCTACGGGGATGCTTTTACCTGGATTAAACTGACAACATATCGTACAGGTACGCACTTTCTGTTTGGCTGCTGCTCGCAAGTGCTTGTTGAACCAAATGTGTTGAATGCTGTCTAGCATAGCTTTTTCTCCTAGGTGCGCTGGACTATGTATTGTGTTAATGATGACTTGAACCATGGAGTCGGGAAGAAACCATATAGATTTTTCCTTCGTCATCCATCCTTGATCCGTTTGGATCCCTCCTAATTCAGTCCATTTCTTTATTTCTTCTGGTGTAGCATGTGTCTGTATGTCAATTACATCAAGGGCGGGATCCTTAACTGTCATGCAATGTGTTGGTGTCGGAACTATTGTCTTTGTCGTGTCAGTTGTGAGTCTGGTTCTGAGCAGTCTGTTTAGCTGTTCTGTCAGCTAGGTCGTTACCCTGAGAAATGATATCGGTAACTTTTGTATGGGCTTTGCATTTCATAATCGATATTGCAGTAGGTAGATGAATCGTGTCTAATAGAGCTTGAATGAGGGGTCCGTGTTGGATGTGGGCACCGTGAGAAGTTAAATAACCTCTCTCTCGCCACAGTACGCCGAAGTCATGGACGACTCCGAATGCATAACGTGAATCTGTGTATATGTTGACTCTCTTATTTTTGGCTTGAATACAGGCTTGTGTCAGAGCGATGAGCTCGGCTGCTTGAGCTGACAAAGTGTTAATGCAATTTGTTTCAATGACTTCAGTGTCTGTTGTGACTGCGTAAGCGGCCACTAACTCTCCTGTACTTGTTCTCCTACATGAACCATCTACATACAATGTTAGGTCCGTATCTGATAAAGGGATATCTGTCAAGTCTTGTCTGGGTTTCGTCGTGATAGTAATGACTTCAATACAATCATGTGCTAATGGCTCTGTTCCGTTTACTGGCAAAAGTGTGGCAGGATTTAATGTATTACAGCGTCTGATTTCTATGTGTGGCTGAAACAATGTTAATTCATAACCGGTGAGTCTTGCTATAGTCAAGTGTTGTGTTTGTGTGCGGTTCAAGAGAACCTCTACTGCGTGTGGTACTTGTACTGTCAATTGATGTCCTAACACTATGACATCGCTTTGTCTGATTGCTAAAGCTGTTGCTGCCACTGATTTCAGGCACGCAGGAAGAGCCTGAGCTACGGGATCTAATGTACTAGAGAAATAAGCACATGGTTTGTGTGATCCTGCTTGTTCCTGAGTGAGTACCGACAAGGCAGTACCTTCGCGTTCTGTAACAAAGAGTGTAAAAGGCTTACTGTAACATGGTGTCGCTAAAACAGGTGCTTGGCATAAAGCTTTCTTTAAGCTTTCAAAGGCATGTGTATGTTCTTGAGTCCAAGGGAGGACAGTCGATGTGGCTGCCTCCTGTGTTGTCAACTGAATGAGTGGTTTTGCTAGAAATGCATATTGAGGGATCCACTGCCTACAGTATGAAGTGAGACCTATAAAAGCCCGCACCTCCTTTTGTGTCTTGGGTGGTGGCATGTTAGCAATTAACTGGATGCGGTTGGGTGTAAGCTGTCTTCCCTCCTTGGACAGCAAGTGCCCAAGGTAAACAACTTGCTGGACACAGAATTGCAGCTTAGAAGGGGACACCTTGTGCCCCTTGTCGGCCAGAAATTGTAAAACCGTCAGTGACGCTTTTTCACATTCAGGTTCGCTTCGGGCGGTGATCAGCAGATCATCGACATATTGAAGCAAGGCAGTGTTAACTGGCATGTGGATACTGTCAAGTTCTCGTTTCAGTGCTTGGCTATAGATGCTGGGGCTTTCTGTGAATCCTTGAGGTGCGCGTGTGAATTTAAAACTTCGTCCATTTAAACTGAATCCGAACAAATATTGACTTTCCGGATCTATTGGGACGCTAAAGAAGGCATTCTTGAGATCAATTACAGTAAAGAACGTTGCTTCTGAATCAATAGCTGTTAGTAATGAAGAGATATCTGGGACCACAGGGTATTGTGGTACAATACATTTATTTAATTCGCGCAGATCAATAACTAATCGATATACTGGTGGTGCCTTTGGATCCGTTCTTTTAAGAATCGGAATTATCGGGGAATTACATACATTGGAGTCGGTTTCTACAACCACTCCTTGTGAAATGAGCTCGTCAATGATTTGCAGTAAAGCCACAACAGCATCTGGTGGTAACTTGTATTGTCGCATTCGTGGTAGTACTACTCCTGTTTTTAGTGTGACTCGATATGGTGTAATGTTCATGCAACCAACATCAGTGGGGCCTTGTGCCCATAAATGTGTAGGTAAATCCTGCAGCCGGTGATCCATGTCTCTGGACACGTAGTGACCTTTAAAGTCACGTAAAAATAATCGTACTCCTTCCGGAGAACAACATATTATGGCTCCTAGAGCTTTCAATGTTTTTATACTTAACAAGTTTTCTGGACATGATTTAGTAAGCAATAAATCTGTAGTTCGTGTCAATGGACCAACCGTAAGTGGTAGGGGTTGCGATACTTCATTAATGATAGGCTTTCCTGAGAATCCAAGGGAAATATTCTGTGAGCCTGAGAGGGGTGCCCCTGGAACTTCACTGCGTCGTATTGTTGTTCTGCTTGCCCCTGTATCAAGTAAAAACTTTCTGTCTTCCCCTAATAGTTCACTATGTACATAAGGTCCCTCTTGATCTACAGGAACCTCGATAAGGGGTAAGCCAACTTCCCTCTCTAGGCTATTTCATGTGTAGCGCTGATAATCGGGATAGTCAGTTTGTGCATACTGGTACATCTGTTGTGTCGTTGCTTGTGTGGCAGCAATAGGCTGCTGCTGTGGTGTTGCTACGGTCTGTTGTGGAGCTGCCTGTTGCGGAGCTGGCCTAGATTGTGCATGCTGAGGGATTTGTTGTTGATTCTGATCCTGTCTAGGTGGACGTGGTCTTTCCTGGGTTCTACCCGTGGCGATATTATGTTTCAGAACTGGACAATCGTGTATATAATGACCTTGTTGTTTACAATAGTTGCATGTCCCTTTCGTCGGACCTGCGGAATCACCCTTTTTATGACCATCAGCTGGAACTGACTGAGCAACAAGCATTTTCATTTTCGTATCTTTCATACGTCTTTGTTCATGTTCTTGTTCTTCTCTAATTCTATTGTGGTGATATTGTAACATCTGTAACATCTGTGACGGGGTGTTACCTTGCCAGGTACTCTCGAATTTCAATACTCTATTCTTAACTTGCGGTAGGGAATTTTCAACTAATTTTGTCACAAACAGATGTGGATATGACTCGCTACTTGCTTTTATGCCACTATTAATACCAAAACATTTTTCAAATCGGGAATAGAAATCACTAGTGTCTTCATCTTGCTTTTGTTTACAGGCTGAGATTGCACCCCAGTCTTCTTTTTTCGTAGTTAATAAACGTGGCAGTACCTGCACTAGTAATCCTGGTAGTGCTGTAGTCTTTTCCCCAAGCCCTGATCCTGCAGCTCGGGCCTTTTCTTCGTTTTCTAATGCTGTCCATTCTATCTTTTGGTCTCCCACCTCCCATTCCTTTTCTTTGAGTTTCTCGTAAATACCGGCAGGCATTAATACTTTTAATATTTTCATAATGTCGGGATAGGTATACTCTCCCATGAGTAACATGTCTTTTATCTCACGGTGGAAACCTGCTGGATCCTTGTCATGGCTGGGTACTACTTTCTTCATTTCTAATAATTCAATTTTAGTTATAGGCGTGTACACAAACACGCGTTTAAAGGTATTATCTTCACCTCTGATTGGGTGTACTTCGCGTAACGGATTCTGTCTATCTATGTGATACATTTTTCTTCCCATAGTGGGAACTGGAACATGTTCTGGGCATACGAAAACTATATACTGGTTTCGAAATTCTAGAATTTCTTTAATTAAATCAGTACCTGAACCTCTCCATTTATTCGTGAGTAATTCGGTCAATATGTCAGGTAGGGGTCCAGGATCGGAGTGTTGGCTTTTATATAATATAAGGAGGTGTTGAATCATGTATATACCAGCTAAACGTTGTTCGTCTGGGGCAAGGTTCAGAAACATGTGTGCTAGTGCATCATCACTGTATTTGCTGGGACTGTCAGCCCATTGTACTGCTGACCTGGCTAATTCTTGTTCATCCATGGAATCGAGCATATGGTACCCCCTTCGGTCTCGGAGTAATTTATCAGCGGCTTGGAATAGGTGTTCAGGAGACCTTGTATTTAACATAGGGGCTTGAAAATGTCTATTACATTCTGGACGTATCGGATCATTAAAGCATCTGGTATTATTAAAAGATCTTCCTTTACCTACATAAGCCATCGTTTCTAATTGTCCTGTAGGCATTTCGTCCTCCTCTCCCTCTGATTCATGTTGATCTGACTCTAATCTTTCTGTATGTATTCGTTCTACTTCTTTGCGAATCTTACGGCACATAACTACTATACATGTCTGTTTATCAGGTTTCCCTTCTGATATATTCTGGCCCCATCTGGTAAGTACTTGCATTTCCTCCTGATCTACCCCAGGCCTATCTCTGTTTCTGATCACACAGTTTATGAAGAAGCGTAACAGTTGTCTCTGTACATCCACTTTCTGGTATTCCATAGCTTCGTCAATACTTTCAGGGCCTCGCCCTGATTGGACAAAGTGATATATATTGTCTAAATGTGCCACCATTCCTGGTAGCGTCGCTAAATACCTTGAAGCTCGTCGTATACGTAGTGATGACAGCAGTATACCGTCCCGTCTACCGGGCACAGGATCATATCTACAATCCACTAGATGCTCTTTAAACAAGTCGGAAGTTGCTAGTTGGGGTGTACGTTCGTATGCTAAATCTCTAAGGGATAATTTACTTCCTTGGGGTGGCGTGGCAAAAATTTCTGTCGTACCTCCTGTCGCACCGTCTGAGGTGCTAGGCACGAAAGGATTTGTTGGATGTAAGATAGAAACTGTAGATGTAGGAAAAGCGGTAGAAACAGATTGACCTGTGGGAATGTGCGTAGGAGTTTGTTGTTGCGGGGATACAGACGGATGATCTTGGCGTTGAGCACCATCGGTGGGCGGTGTGTGTGGCGGAACATTAGCATATTCGGGAGCTACATCATCTAAATAGGAAGAAAGGAAAATATCTTTTGCTGTTTTGGGATGTGCTTTTATCGGGAGTAATGGAGGTGTCAAGTTTTTCGGTATTTCCGGGGTGGCCTGAGGTAACCCTTCGGCCAGAAGAGGATACATACCATTCATAAGAGTGTTTCGTTGTCTGTCTACTTGTTCTGCTTTTACTCGGGTACCTTCCTCAATTAATTTTCTCGGGCTTTACTCGAATTCTCCCTACTTTTCTCTTCCTGTCTGAGCGCTTTTTCTGTACGTCTATATGATTCTTTACGCCATAATTCAATGGCATCTTTCTGTGACTGTCTGGCTTTCTTTTTCCATAATTCTTCTTCTACTCTCATGATGCAATCTGCATCCCAGGTCCCAGCTGCGGGCCATCTCTGACTTTCTGGTAAATCTTTGGTGTAGTCCACCCATAAATCAAGAAATAATACGGCATCTAGGCCATGTTTATGATACATAAAGTACCCTGGAGTGTCCCTAGGTGGAATGGGAACAGCTTCTTCGAGTACCCCTTTTCTGGTTTTGATCTGTCTTAATTTTGAAAAGAGCGGCATTTTTAGACCTTATTACTTGAACACACTTAATACAATAAACACAATAATAAACAATCATTCACACCACAATATGTAGAACGTATTAAAACATTTAACATTTAACAGTTTAACGAACGATGATAACTAATAGAAAACTAGTTACTGACATAATACTAACACTAGATAATACTGAATTATATGCAAGACATACTAGATATACTGCTAAACAGTACAGATACACTGCTGAAACAGTGCAGACCGGATTTGTGTACCCAAACCCGTCTTGACCGCACAACCTATGTGCACGTCTAAATGCCTCCCCGGCAACGGTACTCACCGGGTAGCACGGAACGGAAGGCCTCGGAACTGAACTGGACTGGACCGGACTGGACTCTACTCGACTGGACTCGGAACTTCGGAACCTGGTGGGCCTCTGTATACCTCGGATCTTGCTCTCTCAGCTAGGCTCTGGTCGGGATACTTCGCACTTCTCACCGCCTCGTCTGGGTGTTGATCGCAGCCTCAGTCGCCCCCGCTTGGCCGGAGGGAGATACAGGAAATCCTGCGGGTACGCGTTTTTGTCCGTTCAGCTGTGGCAGGAGACCGGGCCTGCAACGCACCTCCGGCGCGTGAGATGAGAAAGTGTCCCTGTTCGGGCGCCAATTTATGTGGTAAATATTTCATTACCGGTACTATTTTTTATGCGGTCAAGTCTAGTAAGAATAACTCAGTAAAAATAAGAGGCAGAATCCGTGGTATTAGAGGTTCTGAAAGGCTTTATTCCTCTACAAAGGAATTATGGTTCGAACCATAGGCTTCAAATTCCATCACCACGAGGGTTCAGGAAGGGAAGGCAATACATTATTGACAAGTAAAGATATTTATATGAAAAGCATTACATTAAGACAGATGCAGGAGGCGTAACAGCTGTTAATACAGATAATAATACACATACGTAATGAAAAAAGGCGTACATATAGGCGTAACTGGAAACGTCATTAAACATGTCACAAGTGGGTGGATCCATAAGAGAATCCTGCAATGTCAGCAGAAATATTTGGCAGAGATGCGCGCGCAGCCATATGACGTGTGATTGACGTGCAACTAGAGGGTAAAGGGGACTTGACATTTAGCTCTACATGTGGAGACAGAAGTCTGAGGGGTCATGTCAACCTAATCCCAAATCATATCTAATATCTTATGTTTAAAGAACTGTATTATCCAAAAGGAAAGGTCTCTAGGATGGAATCTATTCTATACTGACTGTTAGTGCGTGTACAAGCGTCTAAGTGTCTACATGAGATGCGAGGGGGCAGGAATCTTCCATGGTAACAGGGGCTATGAATTACTTGCATGAGGACAGTGAGGCCTGGCCCTTTGCTCGGGGGCAGGAAGAATGTTTACCTAAACTACTAGACAGGAATGCATCGGATGAGGAGCGGAGCAGATAATCTTGAAGGTGAAATACAGTTTTTGGCAGGCAACTGCCGGATCAGGCACCGTTAGCCGTGCAGGGAGTAGGACAAAGTTCATGGATACAGATGTGGGCTCGGACTGGAGCTTTCAGAGGCAGAAGGCAGAAAAAGGCTTGATGACAGAATTCAGGGCCTACTCGCCTGAATCTGTAAAATGTGGAAAGTGAACCACATAAAGTCGGTGGCCTTTCAAACTTAGAAATGGAATATCTGACCCATTCATGGCGGATCTGAAAGAGGACATGTTGACGGTGGACGCACATGTATTTGCGTCTTCATAACTGGAACTGGAGGGAACATACATGTACTTGTAGCATGTACATGGAGCCGTTGGGGTCTACGATAGGGGACATAACTGATCATAAAATTCATATTTCCTCACTGGGGTGAATGTATGACATTGCTCTGCTTTCCGTCCATCAACTGTTGTTTTTGCATTCTCCAATCTGGACCTTGCCAACACAGTGCGCCACTTTGATAGGCCCGCCACGGGCTCGTCATGGTCGGCACCGCCCCAGCCAGTATATTGCGCACAGTGGGCTTGTATCCGCCCAAAAAGTAGCCCTTCGCCAGGTATGGGTTTTCCCCACACAAATGGCAAGTGTTGTCCATTTGTGCGGGAAATAGCCTAATCTGGCAACACTGAGCCACGCCTATGGCAGTCATGACACCTAAACTAGTTGCGCCCTGCTCTGCCTCCACACGTTGGAGAGACTCTGGATGGGGCCTCAAGGCCCACGCCTACAGTGTCGGATCTCCAGACAAGGTCGCCCCCCTAAATGTGCCGGGACTTGATGTGGCAGGATTCAGGTCCATAATAGCCGCCAGAGCGCACATAGTGTGGCCATCTTCATGCACGTCTTGGCCACGCCACTTGGGCACTAAAAGTCTTACCTATTTTAGATAACCAATGTGACCAGTTGAAGTTCATGCCCAGGACAGAGAGGTGATCCGGAGTGTCACTGTTTTCTCTCTCATCCCATTCTCCTTCACCAGGTCAATTTGCAGCTAAAATATTGTAACTGTGTTGGGTTAGTAGTGGATATGGTGTGGTATACATTGCCTTTGTTACTGAATACAACATGTATAAATGTACACACACATGAACTAATCTATGAATAGTATGAGGGGCACATTGGAAAAAACACACTCCACTTCACTCCCTGATTGATGGGCAACAGTTCTAGTGAATATATATGTATATACAACTATGTGCATTGATAAAGGACAAATCTAAGCAAAAACCTTAAGCCAAATTCTACCATGCGGCATAGTAAAAAAAGATTATAAAACTCCAAAAGTGATTATAAAGTAAAAAAGCTGGCATCAGATAACTATACAAATACCAGCCACTGATCTCCCTGCTCCATGTTTACTAAGTTTATTTCATTCTGAAACTGACCTGTTTAGCCAATGTAAAGGTAATATAAATATAAACATGTCGAGGTGAAACGTCCTCACGTTAGCAAGGCATCAGGATAGGATTCAAAGGTGAAGGCAAAGATTCTATTGCCATGTCAAGATGGACATGTGAAGTGAAACTCGACACAAGAATGGTGAGTACTGCTGCCTAAACCATAGGTTGTGCCACATGTCAGTACCACTGGTGACTCAAAACAGCTATCTTAAATGATGGGCCATTGCATTGCAAAATACTTGATGCCTAACTGGCTGAATAAAGTTTCAACTAGCTACAGTAAGCACAGCATGATGTTGCGATGGAAATGTACTGGATCGCAGTTTGAAAACAGTTCAAGCATGGAAACACAAGCCTCACTTAAAGAGGTTGAAGTTTGAGAAAGTTGGAAAGCAGGGCTTCTCCCAAATAGAAGTGATAGCTTGTTGACAGTGCTGCTGAGTTGGATATGTTGTTGTTCATGTTCATTGACTTTGAAAGACGGTGATTACGATGACAAAGCCCTCAATCGAGTTCATGATATATCACGAAAATAAAGCGCTGAAAAAGGCAGGAATGGTTCCAAAAAACAGTGTTGAAGACAGGGTCGTAGCTTGGCCAATAAGTTTAGGGGAGTGTGAGCTTTAGATTTTCTGACGATCACACAGGCTTATAATGTCAAAATACTTTATTGGACAATCATGGCACATGAGGTGATAAAGGGGTGGTGGAAAAGGAGACAAATGCGGATTGGTAGGGGTAATAAATGAGCGAAAACACAATATTTTGCAAAATGAGCAACATTTTTTAAGACTTTCAAAGCCGAGGGGGAGAGTGTGTACTTTTTTGTCTGTGTTTAGGTCAAAATTCCTTGTGAAATCCAAAAGACACCTCACCATACCCGACTGAAAGAACCTGTATCCTACCATTTCTCTGAAAATACATTTATTAGGGAGGCAAACACCCTAAACACCCCCTCTGAAGCTATGCCCTTGGGTGAAGTCAGTTAACAATCCAGAAGCAATATTTTTAAAAACCTGCACATGCCAGTGGTGGTTGAGGTAAGGAACACTGTGCAATATATCATAAAAATTAGTCGGAAACTAAGTGTACTACAGTTGATGTACGAAGCCTGGTTAGAGTATTGTCTTCCAAAGTTGAAGCCGCATACAGTGCAAGACAATAAGCAAGCACACCTTTTAAAGGGCTGAAGTTGTTGCCCTGTACAATTTGCACATTACAGTAACTGTTGAACTTCTTAATACAGTAAGATATGGGGCAGTTTTTAATGTGTTTAATATTTCAATACTATAATTTCCCTCTGCTTTACAAGCCTTGCTTTATTACTAAATTTGTTTGCTTTAAAATTTGACATTTGCTACTTTGACATTTTTCTTCAATTTTGTCTCTGGAGGAGGACCTACCCCAGATCCCAAGTTTCTTCCTTAAGGTTGCTCACGTCGCTCGGTACATGAAAGTCCATTTCCCCCCTACTTTTGTGGCACACCACTTTCAAATGTCACCAGCCGCTACTGATTACCAATCTGCATTACCTTGAAAGACTGCATCACCTTCAAAGATATTCACTGGGCGCACCCCACCATAGCTGTTGATCTTCATTGGGCAAAGAAACAAACGCCCACAAGATCAAATTTGCAAGAATGAAGGAAAAAACACAGATCTCCTCCTACGGCACTCCAAAAATCTCAAACGCCTTTCCTACCAAGACTTTGCAATGTCTGACTCTTGTACTGAAGGAACTGAAGAACCTCCACTTCAAACAGAACCTCACCCAAGTGTAACACTAGGATGGAAAACCCAGCTGAGTCATCCCACTACCCTGCATCTATCCTGTCAACATCCTCCCCTCCTTTGTACAGTGATACATACGCAAGCTGTGTAGTAAAGTATGCCCAGAGTGATGCGCCTATTTTACTAATGTGGTAGGTGTGTGCATTAGTGTTTCAAATTATGCTTGATCTCTGCAATATTCACAGACCCGTTTTATCCAGGCATTCTGAATGGTATTCAGTGTTATTTAACTCTTATGTTGTTGAGTAGAAGGTGCTCCATTACTGCGCTCTCAGAATGCCTACATACATAAGTAACCAAAAAATATACTTGGCTATTGGCTCCCTGAATTTTTCTTTGACATCTGTTGGGGACCTTAGACCAGCAAACATCCCCCTCCTCTTCCTCATTCTACCCGGACTCCAAACCCAGCACCCCTCCCATCACCCTGAGACTGTTACCAAGGAGACGGCCATCCGAGAATAGGACCCAGAGAGAGCGAGGGACCACCAGGCATAGGGTACCTGGGAGAGACAGACATCCCAGATACGCCCAGGACACGAACAGACGTCCAAATTACACTGACCCGGGAGGCAGACATCCGGAGAACGGCAACCAAGAGACAGACTAGCAATCTCTGAGACAGTACCACAGGCGACCGGCAGAGATCACGGATACGGTAAACAGGGAGACAGACATCCGGGGTACGGTAACCAGGAGGCAGACAGACATCCCCCATACGGTATCCAAGGAAATAGTCAGTCCGTCTAAGAGACACACTAGGGAGAGGCCGCCAGGTGCTTGGGGACTGGCTCAGTGACCGGTGCTCCATTACTGCGCTCTCAGAATGCCTACATACATAAGTAACCAAAAAATATACTTGGCTATTGGCTCCCTGAATTTTTCTTTGACATCTGTTGGACTGACAGTGTTAGCATATGTTTTAAAGCTCTTGAACCCTGTACACCGTGCCATGGTTTCTAGTTGATACATGCCCTTACTTTTTAATTGCAAACTACTTGATTTGTTCCATTGTGGGCAGTTGGAAACTGTAAAAACTAGTTCAACTGTACAAGGACCCTATTGAACAGTGCCTAATGAAATCCCTTTTTTAGGTCTAGCCTAGCGACGCAGCACATGCGTTGCTCGCCTTGGCGAGATCTATTGTCGCTTTTTGGGCAGAAGGGAGACAGGAGATGTGCACGCGTACGGATAGGAGATGTGCACTCTGTACGTGTGCACATCTCCTGTCCTCGTGTAGGGCTGGCGTTTCACCACAGCACGCGCATGGCACGCTTTCACTTTCCCTCCCTCCCCCTGTCTGCTCCACATCATATCGGAAGCTCCCAGGGAAATCGTTTTGTTCACTAGAGTGCGATATTAGTCGTCCGATTAGAAAAATCCTAACACATGATAATACTCGCCGTTCCCTTGTTTTAAATTCTGGGCAGCATCCTAAGCGGGGACCTTAGACCAGCAAACATCCCCCTCCTCTTCCTCATTCTACCCGGACTCCAAACCCAGCACCCCTCCCATCACCCTGAGACTGTTACCAAGGAGACGGCCATCCGAGAATAGGACCCAGAGAGAGCGAGGGACCACCAGGCATAGGGTACCTGGGAGAGACAGACATCCCAGTTACGCCCAGGACACGAACAGACGTCCAAATTACACTGACCCGGGAGGCAGACATCCGGAGAACGGCAACCAAGAGACAGACTAGCTATCTCTGAGACAGTACCACAGGCGACAGGCAGAGATCACGGATACGGTAAACAGGGAGACAGACATCCGGGGTACGGTAACCAGGAGGCAGACAGACATCCCCCATACGGTATCCAAGGAAATAGTCAGTCCGTCTAAGAGACACACTAGGGAGAGGCCGCCAGGTGCTTGGGGACTGGCTCAGTGACCGGCGACGGACGCGGCCCTACCTCACTCTTGCACTGAGCACCAACGGAACCAGAAGCGGCCATGGGGACCCCCGAGTCCTGCGCCTGTGCTCCTGCTCCACGGGGGACTCTGCTACAAAGGTGGGTCCCGGGAGTGTGCGGTGCGTGCGCCTCGACGTGGGTGTCAGTGTGTGCAGCTATATATAACATATGTCATATGAGTGCTCAGTATATGATCTGTGCACGCTCGCGCATGCCCTATTATTTCTAATGCACGTGTGTATTTAGATGCAGGCTTCATTCGGGAAAAGCCCCCCTCACTACAAGAGTTATTTGCTGCTCGCGAGCTTTGGAAAATTAGAAGTGTGGCCACAATT
Organism: Triturus cristatus; assembly: GCF_964204655.1. NCBI lineage: Eukaryota > Metazoa > Chordata > Amphibia > Caudata > Salamandridae > Triturus > Triturus cristatus. The sequence goes on along the minus strand of NC_140585.1, from coordinate 1,120,537,961 downwards.
GTTTTAGAGGGGGCAGAGTTATAGGCCTCCCAAAATGGCCTGGGAGCATGGGGCTGTCACGTGACCTTTAGCAAGGAGTTGCAATCTCTGAATCGCGTGTGCATACATCTAGCTACTCATAAAAACGAGAGAATAATTACCTAACCACATGTATCTATACATACACACACACACACCCCCACACCAATAACTGTGTGTGTGTATATGTGTATATATATATATATATATATATATGTGTGTGTGTAGTGCGGCGCAGAGTATTATATGCTGTTTACGTATTGTATAGTAAACCGAATAATTTTCTCGGAAATATTTGTTGCAATGTAGTTGTGTACATGCATGATTATGTAGGTGTACATCTTTTTACACCAATATTCGTTGTCGTTTATCACCAAGTGCCCACATCGAGAACATGCATTTGTAATGCAATAGGTCTCGCATTTGCGAGAGATTGAGCTATTGGCATTGTAAATGATAATGCCTTTTATCCATGTGTTTACAAAACCTGCAAGCGGTGCGTAAACACTGCTTGCATGTTTTGTCAACACATAAATAAAAGGCATTATCATTTACAATAACAATTGCTCAAACTCTTGTAAATGCGAGACCTATTGCATTGCAAATGCTTATTTTCATTTGTGATTGTATATTCTGTGAATTTGTTTTTGAATGCCTCTGTTAAGTCTTTTTTTTTTTTGTCCTTGCTGTGTGCTATCCTCATGACTTCTGTTCAGTGTTTGGCGCCAAGAGGGCCTAGTGATTGTTTTATTGTTACCTGTGTAAAATTTCATGTCTTATCCTATGTTAGTAAACCATTGGACACAGTGGCAGAAGCTTTATGATTTGACAGTCTACACTGGATACGATTGACTTTGTATTTACTTGTGACCTTATTTCATGCGAGCCTGCCTTCACGGAGCTTCACAGGCAAAGCTAATTACAGCATAGACATCTTGAATGAAAGTACAATTGGTAGACATTATGCAAGGATTACAGTTTTAATACATAAGCCAAAAAGGGGTTATGTCTCATTTGTGACCGCATGTACAGTCACATACACTAAAAATGCTGAGTAGCAGATGGAAAAAACATTTGTAAATGTGGAGTACCTATTTCAAAGCTACTTTGAAATCAGTGAACAAGGAAGTGAGAAATTCATCAAAGAATGTAGTGAGAGAGAGTGGGTCTGGGGGTCGGGGGGAGAGTTCCAGGCCACCAGAGCACATCTCAAGGCCATTGAGATGAATATTGATGCTTTCTAAAGCAATAGGTGCTCCTACCTTGGTGTGGTAATATGCTGTGTTATTAACTTTCGCTCTTTCTTTATTTAGTTTCATTTACCTGTCTTTTTTTTTTTTTTTTTATCGCTCGTCCAAGCCAGCGCATGTGCTGGTCTGTCGACATTTAGTGAGGGGCTTCAGAAATCCGACCACAAGCTTTTGCTTGTGGCCCAAAGCTTGCGGTTAGGCGCGGTCACGCGCACAGCCGCCATCTGGCTGTGCCATCTGGCTTTCCTCTCTCGCTCACGAGCACCCTTACACTCGCAGGACGCTGCAGCTCCTTTCATTTTTGCCGCCCCTTTTAGCGCGCGCTCACAACTCCCGGGCTTAGTGCTTTCACCTGATATTGTCCGATTACATTAGGCCATACCCGCTTGCCTGTCCTGCATAATTATAGCGCAAACTTGAGCCAAGGGCATTATAGCTTCCCCTAACACAACAGTTTTTAAGCACAGCGCCACCACAGCATCACTCGGCTACATCACTCGGCGCCCCCACTGCATCACTCGGCGCCCCCACTGCATCACTCGGCGCCCCCACTGCATCACTCGGCGCCCCCACTGCATCACTCGGCGCCCCCACTGCATCACTCGGCGCCCCCACTGCATCACTCAGAAAGACTTTAGTATCATTCAGCATCACCTCAGCATTGTCTCCGCACCAGCCACCACCACTACCACCTCAGCATCTCTCAGCACCACCTCCGCCTGCTCTTGGAATCTGCCATCTGTTGATTCTCCCCTAGTGTCTGGCCGGTGCTAGTGTTATAATACAGGTACTAGTTCCCAACCATCACCCTCCGATTGTTCATGCCCCCTCAAAAAAAAATCTTTAACAACCATTGGAATAGGCAGAAACAAGTTGCCAGCATTGCAAGAACAAAAGAAAACTGAGGACCGTTTTTATTGTAAATACTTTTTAGGTCTAGCACCTAGCGTTGCAGTGCGTAGAACTGCTCACGCAGCGAGAGACCTCCGTAGGGGTTTTGAAAACGGACCTAGGAATCGCACCCGCTCGTGCGTGTGCTTTTCCTTTTGTCCCACGCTATTGGGCTTTGCGTGCGTCTTTTTATTAAAGACAGCACGCAGTTGTCCAAAGGCGGACGCTTTGCTCCGCCAATGGCCTATTGGTGTTTATTACGCGCACCGCTGCCATGTGGTTTCACTTATCGTGCCCAGACACGGGATCGATAATGGAAACCACATGTCTGTCTGTGGCGCGTGCACCACTCGCAAGCTTATTTGTTTTACAATAGCGATCACTTTTGTGATTGCTTTTACTGCCGCTTGTTCCGTTTCCTTTCCTTCGCCTGAACTGACTGTTTGCTTTTAACCTACATGCCTTTATAAATTCTCTTTTTCACTGATGACCGCATTAATTCTTTTCATCACCTTATCTTACCGGTTTGATAAACATATAGTAACTCTTCTGTTCGAGGCATATGAGCTGCAGATTACACACTTTTGCATAGATCGCCATCTGGTGTTGGGCCCAGATGTTTGCAGTTTGTTTTTCCTCTTGGAAAGTCTTTGGAAGTCACGAGGTTGGTGACTCCTCCTTTGGATCGTATTGCGCATGGGCTTCGGCTCCATCCTCAGATTGTTTTTTCCCGCCATCGGGCTCGGATGCGATCTTCGTGCTCTGGTTCCCAACATTTCCATTTCGACAATCGAAGCGGAATCCTCCCCTCACATCGCGGTATTGTTTCGATCGCGATCTCCTCAAATCAACGCACCTTCTCATCGACAAATCTTCGGTTCCAGTCGTCGACGGCGGCCTTCAGGCCTACCCAAGCTCCGGTCCTGGCTGATGGAAAGAACTCCATTCATGAAGTGACCTCGATGTGGGTCCAAATTCCCCCACACCGATCTTCATGAGGTATGCAACCTCTGCCTCTCCCCTGAATACAAGGCTCGAGACTGTCCGGCCTGTAAGTCTTTCCGATCGAAAAAGACTATTCGGGACCGAAGAGCCAGAAGAAACATGGCACACTCCTCGACCTCCGTTCCAGTCGATATCTTCGGAGACGGCATCGAAGATCCGGGACAGCAGCGCACTGAAGAGGACCTCGTCAGTGCTCCCGAAGCCGACGACTCAGATGTGGAAGACATCACTACGGCGCAGAGGGTCGTGAGTACTATACCCCCCCCCCCCCCACACCTGCGCCAACACCCAAAAAGGCTTCGGTCACGCCTTCGGGCCTAAGCAAGATGATAGACACTGCTTCACACACCCCACCTTCGGGCCCGGTGAAGAAGCCAACTAAGCCTTCCGGCGGCTCGGGCTCGAGCCAGCCTGCCAGCGGTGCCGAGAAACACACTTCGGCACCGAAAAAGAAACCAGCCTCTACCTCGACACCGAGCTCCGCACAGAAGCCCTCTGGGTCGAAACCCAGCGCTTCCGTACCGACGCCATCTTCGGTACCAACCAAACCCCATAAGGCCCTCGGCACCGACACTTCCAAGCCAAAGCCTATCTTGGCGCCGATCAAGAAATCGGAGGTTCCCAAGCCCAGTGCTAAGCAAACTGGCACGGACAAGCCTAAAAAGTCATCTGCCCCGAAAACTTCGGCGCTGACGGACCAAACATTGTCACAGGAACGATTTACACCGGATCCCTTACAAAAAACTCACCAGGGATCCAAAAACTGGACATCTGACACTCTCTTCCAAAAAGAGACATTTGGACAAACCAGCTCCGCCTCCACCTCCAAAGAGGAAGGACTCTGCTACCTTTCCTTTCAGAATACCTTCCCCACCTCTTCAAGCTCCCCCACCCTCTCCACCTCCGCCTTCTCCACCCCCACCTCATCGCTCTCCGACCCAGTCTCCAGACGATGATGATCAGGGGTACCCATATCACGATATAGGGGATGTGCCCCAAGACCCCACCCCTACAGGATCCCCAGACCCATGGGACGACTACAATAACCCAGATATTCCCGACGTCCCACAAGATGACCTTTACCCTTCCAGGCCATCTCCACCGGAAGACTCATTAGGTTTCCACCACCTACTTCAGAGGGCGTACATTATCACGGGGTAGAGCTACACACTGACCCAGTAGAGGAGGATTTCCTCCTCGACACATTTGATACCACACATAGGTCTACATCCATACTACCTATGCTTAAGGGGGTGGTAAAGCATGTGCCAGAGGTTTTTAAGGACCCAGTCAGGGCTAGGGTCATTAACCCGCGCATAGAAAAAAAATACAAAGCTGCCCCCACAGATCCCGCCTATATCAAAGGGCCAGCGCCACTAGATTCCCTAGTGGTTTCCACTGCACGAAAAAAAACAAATTCCCAGGCGTCAGGTGAAGCACCACCACCTGACAAAGAGTCAAAGCTACTGGACGCATCAGGAAAGCGCACTGCGTCACAGGCAGCCAATATATGGCGTATCGCCAACACCCAAGCGCTATTGGCCATATACGATAGGGCACAATATGATGAATTGGAAAACATAATGCACCACCTCCCTGAAAGATATAAAACTAGGGCCAATGAATTAATTCAAGAGGGTAAGACAATCACTAACACCTCTATACGCTGTGCCTTAGATGCAGCAGACACAGCCTCCAGGGCCATTATTACTAGCATCCTCCTCCGTCGCCATGCTTGGCTAAGAATATCAGGATTTAAACCAGAGGTACAAGCCTCCATCCTGAATCATCCCTTTGACCAGGAACACCTATTCGGCCCAAAGGTAGATGAGGCCCTCGAAAAAATGAAGGACACCGATACGGCGAAGTCCATGGGAGCCCTACAGTCACACCCTCCTAGGCGCTCTTTTCGCCGCTCTTCCTTTCGGAGTACATCTAGAGGCTACTCCTCAGATAACGCGTCCACTTCCTAAAAATCCCCCACTCAGTCCACCTTCACAAGGGGTTATCAAAGAGGCGGCTATAGGGGCAACAATAATAAAGGCAGAGGCAAAACAAATACCGCCCGCTCTGCCACACCGCCTACCCAATGACTTTCCCCCGCTCCCTCCAGACCATCCCACTCCGGTCGGGGGCAGACTTCAAAATTTCCTTCATGTCTGAGAGACCATCACCTCAGACAAATGGGTGACCCAAATTATTCGGTCAGGATACTGCCTGGAATTAACATCTACCCCCCCCCCCCCAAACATTCCACCCAGGCAACGCCCAATGTCATAAGAACATTCCACTTTACTAAAGCAGGAGGTAATCTCCCTCCTACAAAAACAAGCAATAGAACACGTTCCCGTCAATCAGCAAAATTTAGGGGTCTACTCCCTATATTTTCTAATACCAAAAAGGGACGAGACTCTACGACCTATTCTAGATCTCCGGCCCCTAAACACATACATACACTCAGACCATTTCACATGGTAACGCTTCAGCGGGTGCTTCCGCTCCTCTCCCAAAACGACTTTCTCACAACACTGGACGTGAAAAACGCATACTTTCACATTCCGGTACACCATGCTCACAGAAAGTACCTCAGATTTGTAGTGGACGGACAACACTACCAGTTCAAGGTGCTTCCATTCGGAGTCACAACAGCACCACGGGTATTCACCAAGTGCCTAGCGGTAGTGGCGGCACACTTCAGAAGACAGCACATTCACGTCTTCCCATACTTGGACGACTGGCTGATAAACGCCACTTCATACAACCAATGTGTACACCACACCGCCACTACAATCCAACTACTTCACCGACTAGGCTTCACGGTGAACCACCAAAAGTCCCAGCTAACACCATCCCACATAAAACAATACATCGGTGCCACCATAGACACCTCAAAAGCAATAGCCTAACCCAATCCGGCCAGGATTGCAAGCATTCAGGCTTTGCGACAAAAATTCGTACTTTAACACTCCCTTCCAGCAAGAGTGTTTAAGCAACTGATAGGGATGATGGCCTCTTGCATTTTCATAGTGCCTCACGCAAGACTCCAGTTGCGTCCATTCCAAGAGTGCTTAGCGCGCCAATGGAACCAGGCCCAGGGGCAACTGACATATCTGGTGTTGGTGGACGGTCGCACCCATCGCTCTCTGCAGTGGTGGAACACCACAAACCTTTCCAAAGGTCGACCGTTCCTGGACCTGGTTCTACAAATAATACTAACAGACGCATCGCTCTCCGGCTGGGGAGCTCACCTATTACATCTCACAGTGCAGGGCACATGGACGCCTCAACAAAAGTTACTCCATATCATCAACCATCTGGAGTTACTAGTAATCTTTCTAGCCCTGAAGTCCTTTCAACCACGGATTTCAGGCAAGGCAGTCCTCATTCGCACAGACAACATGACGGCCATGTATTATATTCAAAAACAAGGCGGCACACACTCTCCACAACTCTCTCAATTAGCACAGAGCATATGGAGATGGGCAATTCCACACAAAATCTTTCTCCTAGCCCAACATGTCCCAGGAGTCCAAAACACCATGGCAGATCTGCTCAGCAGACAGACCCAACAGATCCACGAGTGGGAACTTCACCCACAGGTTCTTCATCCGTTCTTTCAAATGTGGGGGCATCCACAGATAGACCTCTTCGCCACCCACGAAAACAAAAAATGCCCAAGCTTCGCCGCCAGATACCCACACCCATTGTCCAAAGGAAATGCGATATCGATGAACTGGTCTGGCAAATTGGCGTACGCTTTTCCACCTCTCCCACTAATTCCATTAGTGGTGCAAAAGCTACAACAGCATTCCCTCACACTGATCCTAGTAGCTCCAACATGGGGCAGACAACCGTGGTACACCACGCTGCTGGATCTCTCGGTAGTACCACACCAAAAGCTACACCTCTCACCATGCCTCCTAACCCAGAACCATGGAGAGATCAGACACCCGGACCCAACTCAGCTCAACCTTGCGATCTGGCTCCTGAAATCCTAGAATTCGGATACCTAAACCTTCCCCCTGACTGTATGAACATCATCCGAGAAGCTAGATGCCCTACCACTAGAGCCTGCTACGCTGCCAAGTGGAAAAGATTTGTGGTTTATTGCCATAACACAATCAATCCTCTAGACGTGTCGGTACAACACATCATATGCTACTTACTCCACCTACGCCCCCTTGCACCCCATTGGCCGCCCCGCTCCCACCTCCCAGCTGCTCCTCCCTCTTCCCCTCATATGGAGGCTGCGCAGCAGTAGAGAGAGCGACCTCTGACCCTGGTTCCCAGGCAGGTCGCTCCCCTCACTGCCACACAGCCCCCAGTGTGACCGCTTCTCGCTGCCGTGCCCTGACTGCCTGTGCCTGCCTTCTGTGACCGAGTGCCAGTGTCCTCTTCTCTGATTTTGTGCCCCGAGTGCCTGTGTCCGCTTTTTCATTCTGTGCCCCGAGTGCCTGTGTCCTTGGTATTGTTGCCCTGATTTGTGCTCCCTTTACTTTTGTTGCCCTGATTGTGCTCCCTTTTACTTTTTGTTTCCCTCGTCTCGCCGTGTCACCCCCTCGCCGCCCGTTTTCCCGCCGCCGCGTCCCGGTAGCTCCGCCCCCTTGCACCCCATTGGCCGCCCCGCTCCCACCTCCCAGCTGCTCCTCCCTCCCTCTTCCCCTCATGGATGCCGCGCGCAACGGGCTCGCCGAAGGCACGCTAAAGGCAAGCCCGTCTGCGCCTGGACCGCGCCCAGCGCCAGACCCCCTGGCCCCCGCAGTCGCCAGCCCACCCGCCAGACCTACGACGCTGCCACCCTCCTCACACTTAACACCAGCCGAATCCCCGGTTGCTGCCGAGCCGCCCCAAGACGCACCCACGGACCCTTCACCTGCCAATCCTGCAAGATCTCCTGCATCCGGACCCGTACCGCACTTGCCAAGCACCAGCAGCAACCACCTGAAGTGCATCCTGCTCAACACCCGCTCCATCCACAGACACGCCGTGGAACTCTGGAACCTGCTCGACACCACATCTCCAGACGTCGCCTTCCTCACAGAAACCTGGATGAACGCCTCCTCAGCACCCGCCATCGCCATCCCGGACGGATACAAGATCACCCGGAGGGACTGAGTCAACCAGACAGGAGGAGGCATCGCCATCGTCCACAAGAACACCATCCGCATCACGACCAACTCCGACGACACCCTCACAGCGGCAGAACATCTTCACTTCCAGATACACACCGACCCCAAGACCACACTCAGAGGCACCCTCCTCTACAGACCCCCAGGACCCGCACACAATTCAGCGAAGACATCGCAGACTTAATCAGTCCACACGCCCTCCCCTCCGCTGACTACATCCTCCTAGGGGACCTCAACTTCCACCTGGAGAACAACAACGACAACACCACAACCACCACCCTGCTGTACAACCTCGCCAACCTCGGACTCAAGCAACTGGTGAACACCCCCACCCACTATGCCGGACACACGCTTGACCCAGTCTTCTCCTCCAGCAAGTACATCTCCTTCAGCCACTCCACCGGAGTCCACTGGACAGACCACAGCTGCGTCCACTTCAGCTTCAGAAGAACCACGACTCACCACCACCTGCAACAGGCTCCCCGCAGGAGCTGGAGCAAGATCACCACCGACCAGCTCTCCACATCACTGAGCCAGAACCCTCTCGCCAGCTCAGCGGACCCCAACCAAGCAGCCAACAACCTCACACAGTGGATCACCAACTGTGCTGACGACCTCGCACCTCTGAAAAACCATCCCATCAGGCCCAACAGCAAGAAAGCCTCCTGGTTCAACAACGACCTCAAGAACTCCAAGAAGAACTGCCGCACCCTCGAGAAAGCCTGGCGAAAAAACCCGACTACAGACAACATGACCGTCCTCAAGCACGCCTCCCGCAAACACCACCAGCTGATCCACACCACCAAGAAGACAGCATTCAAAGAACGATTAGACGACAACGCACACAACAGCAAGGAACTCTTCAGCATCGCCAAAGAGCTCTCCAACCCCAGCGCCGGAAACTACCTCACTCCCTCACAAGACCTCTGCGACTCACTCGCCTCGTTCTTTCACCGCAAGATCTCCGACATACACAACAGCTTCGGCGCACAGACCACGCACCCAACCACCGAACCAACACCACCCTCCGCGCCTGGGCCCCGGTCAGCACCGAAGACACCATCCACGCGATGAACACCATCCACTCCGGATCACCAACCGATCCATGCCCCCACCACGTCTTCAATAAGGCTGACTCCGTCATCGCACCCCAACTCCGGGACATCATCAACTGCTCCTTCAACACCGCCACCTTCCCGGAGAGCTGGAAGCATGCCGAACTCAGCGCCCTCCTGAAGAAACCATCAGCAGACCCCACCGACCTCAAGAACTACCGCCCCATCTCGCTCCTCCCGTTTCCTGCCAAAGTCATCGAGAAGACCGTCAACAGACAGCTAGCCGCCTTCCTCGAGACCAACTGATCCCTCGACCACTCAGTCCGGCTTCCGAGCCAACCACAGCACCGAGACTGCCCTCATCGCAGCCACTGACGACATCCGAGCCCTGCTCGACAACGGGGAAACAGCGGTCCTCATCCTCCTGGACCTCTCCGCAGCGTTGGATACCGTCTGCCACCGCACCCTAGTGCAGCGCCTCAGCTACATCGGAATCCAAGAGAAGGCACTAGAGTGGATCATCTCGTTCCTCGCCGGAAGATCCCAGAGAGTCCGCCTCCCCCCGTTCAGATCCGAGGCCACCGAAGTCATCTGCGGCGTACCACAAGGATCATCACTCAGCCCCACCCTCTTCAACGTCTACATGAGCCCCCTTGCAGCGATCGCACGCCAACACAACCTCAACATCATCTCCTACGCCGACGACACCCAGCTGATCCTCTCCCTCACCAACGACCCAGCCACCGCCAGAACCAACCTACACGAAGGGATGAAAGACGTAGTCTAGTGGATGATGAACAGCCGCCTGAAACTGAACTCTGACAAGACGGAAGTCCTCATCCTTGGATCATCACCCTCTGCCTGGGGCGACTCCTGGTGGCCCCCTTCCCTGGGCAGCGCACCCAAACCAACGGACCACGCACGCAACCTGGGCTTCATCCTGGACTCCTCCCTCTCGATGACCAGACAAGTCAATGCCGTCTCATCATCATGCTTCAACATCCTACGCATGCTCCGAAAGATCTTCCGATGGATCCCCACCGAAACCAGGAAGACGGTCACCCAGGCACTCGTCACCAGCCGACTGGACTACGGAAACACCCTCTACACCGGAACCACAGCCAAACTACAGAAAAGACTCCATCGCATCCAGAACGCCTCAGCACGACTCATCCTTGACATCCCCCGACACAGCCACATCTCCGGACACCTGAGAGACCTGCACTGGCTCCCAGTCAGCAAGAGAATCGCGTTCCGTCTCCTCACCCACGCACACAAGGCCCTCCACGACCTGGGCCCCAGGTACCTCAACAAACGCCTGACCTTCTACACTCCAACCCGCCAGCTACGATCGGTTAGCCACGCCCTCGCCACCGCATTCGAAGATCCTTCTCCTACCTGGCAGCCAAGACTTGGAACTCCCTCCCCATCCACCTCCATCTGACCCAAGACCACCTCTCCTTCAGGAAGCAACTCAAGACCTGGCTGTTCAAGCAGTAGCGGTCCCCCCTCCCCCAGCGCCTTGAGACCCTCCGGGTGAGTAGCGTGCTCTACAAATACCTCCATTCGGCTACACCTCGCAGCAATTGCAGCTTACTTGCAGAACAGGCAGCACCTATCACTTTTCAGAGTACCTGCCATTAAAGCCTTCATGCAAGGCCTAAAAAGAATAATTCCCCCCAGAGTACCACCCTCACCTGTGTGGAACTTAAATATCGTTCTCACAAGGCTGATGGGGCCTCCCTTCGAACCTTTGCATAAATGCGAATTGCAATTTCTCACATGGAAAACAGCTTTCCTTGTAGCCATCACTTCCCTTAGAAGGGTCAGTAAGATACAAGCACTTACCATACAAGAACCTTTTCTTCAAATGCACCAGAACAAGGTTGTTCTCCGTACCAACCCAAAATTCCTACCTAAAGTCATTTCCCCTTTTCACCTAAACCAATCTGTAGAATTACTAGTATTTTTCTCGCAACCTCAGACCGTTGCAGAAAGAGCTCTACACACGCTAGATGTCAAACGAGCCTTACTTTACTATATACAAAGAACACAACCTTTCAGAAAGACCAAACAACTGTTTGTCTCTTTCTCTCCACCACACAAGGGCAACCCCATCTCAAAATCAGGGATAGCTAGGTGGATTGTAAAATGCATCCAGATTTGCTACCACAAAGCAAAACGAACGCTATCTGTTCCCCCTAAAGCCCATTCTACACGGAAGATAGGGGCTTCTATGGCTTTTCTAGGGAACATCCCATTAGATGATATCTGCAAAGCAGCTACATGGTCAACACCGCACACTTTCACTAAACACTATTGTGTAGATATGCAAACCAAGCAACAAGCTAGTGTGGGCCAGGCTGTACTAAAAACATTATTTCAAACCACTGCAGCAGATACCGGTGGTCGCCGCTAAGGTTGGGAACTGCTATATAGTCTATGCAAAAGTGTGTAATCTGCAGCTCATATGCCTCGAACGGAATATGCTACTTACCAGTATGCATCTGTTCTTGGCATGTAGAGCTGCAGATCTACACACGCCCACCCGCCTCCCCGGCTACCTGTAACTGTTCCAGTCTATCTTATTTAGATACAACACACACAGGTTTCTTCACTATTATTACTACGCTCCATCTTTCCCTGCTGGCGAAAAACAATCTGAGGATGGAGCCAAAGCCCATGCGCAATACGATCCAAAGGAGGAGTCACCGACCTCGTGACTTCCAAAGACTTTCCAAGAGGAAAAACAAACTGCAAACATCCGGGCCCAACACCAGATGGTGATCTATGCAAAAGTGTGTAGATCTGCAGCTCTACATGCCAAGAACAGATGCATAGTGGTAAGTAGCATATTCCTTTTCATCTTTGGATGTCATCACTCGGATGATACCAGCCGCTTCTCACGTTAGGTTAGAGATCATTTATTCAAGCGCGGCCCGGCTCGGCTCGGAGTCTGAACTCTGTTTTTCCCAGGACCGCAGAGACCACGTCGCTTAGACTACTGGAAGGATGGAAGGAAGGAAGTAATTAGACCTTGCACGGCCCATTACTAGTTTTGCGTGCCACTCACTTGTCACCTTGAGCCTTAATTCACCGCCCGAACGTTACCTTTTATTATCCTTTGTAAATCTCAGCCGCAACTGGGAACGCGCTAACATGACCATCGGAGCACGAATCGGGAATGTTGTACATAGTCCCTTCCACTCTTAACTGAATTATAATGTTCAGCCAAATTAGTTCACACGTGCACATGACCCTCGGAGCACTGGTGAATAATGCGGTAATTTGTCACCTTGGTTTCACTTTTCACTTTCTTCGAGCTATCTAAGGAGATTTATTCTTGCTTAGCCCTTTACAGCCTGTTTTCCAGTCTAAACCTCAGTCCGCTCACAGTCCTCCGGCACATCGCGTGGTTCCACATTAATTCTGCCTTCAACACCGATACGCTATGCCTTTGTGAGCCTTTCATAGTCCAGCGGACTGCAAAGCCTTACCCACGGTACTTGGATGCTCTCATTATATATAATACCGACCTTCAATACACTACTGTTTTCAGACTATAGAATCACATTTCTAAAATTTCGGTAAGCGCATTTGACTTTTATTTTTAATAATATGTAGTGCATTTTTAAGTGTGATGGAGTACTTGGTCTGCTTACTCATGAGGCGCCCTACGGTATACCATTGCGATCTATTTGTTCTCAAAACATAATGTCTTATTTGCAGTTAGTTTAGATTAATGACGACCATATAGCCATATCTGGTTAGTGATGTTTCTCCTCTTTAGAAAATGTTCTTTATAAATACTGTACATACACGATGACTACAATTGTACATGCTGATAATAACTTCCTTGTTGAGTTACTGGATTACCGATGTCTCTCTCTCTCCTGGAATTTGTCCTGTGATTTAATTGCACACTAGATAACTCCCTGAGTAAGGACACTACTTTTGTGAATTGATTTGCGACGTGACGGATCTATTGAATAAGCTATGCCATTTCTTCTGGTGATTTGCAGATCATTTTTTAACTTTTGATAATTCTTTTTTCTTTGGTTTTTCTCATTTTTCCGATTTCTTAATATTCCTATTCTCTGTTTTACACACATCTTTCACTTATCTGATTTATTATATTTGGGTTTTCACTATCCTTTGTTTTATTATGCCCTTTTGTAAATATTTGACAATTTTGTTCTTTCTCTTTTTACCACTTAATTCTGTGGCCTTTTTTTAATAAAGTATCCAATATGGTTTTGCTCTTACATTAAATGTGAGGTAGGTAGGAATATAGAGAATTATTCTGAATCATGTTAAGGGTACTTCCAGATGCGCGTTCGTCACTGACGGCTTTAGTGATTCTTTATCCATATAATATGCAGTACATTTAAGTGCTAGTTCTTATTGCCATCTAGCGCACCTAGCCCCTGCTGAGGTGCTTATGCAGAGCGCATGCATCTTTGCCTGTTGTTCTGGGTGTGTTAATCTAAAACATGCTCGAATTGTAATCCATGGGCTCCCAGCTAGTAGATCGTCAAAAGTACTTGTCACTGTGTGAGTAAATGTGTAAAAAATTATTTGTGGTTACATCAAGCAGACAGGCTGTGCGGTGTACGAATGACACGTATTTTTCTGGTTCTTGCAGTAATCGCTCTGGTTTAGACGAGACTTTATTTGAGCCAGGGGCTGCAGGTGGGACCTGGTGGTTAATTTGAGCCGGTGGCTGCTGGGGTCCATCAGCTTTCGATTTTTCAGACCAGCTCTTATTTTCATTCAACAGATGCAGGAGAGGGAAAACAGAGTGGAAAGACGGAGTTCGAGAGACGAAAAACCGTCACAAAAATGGACCGGTTTCAGAGAGCGCGCTTAAGCACCATAGCTCTGTAGATCTGGGGCTTTCTGCTGAGAATTGTAAATCTATTTCTGTCAGGGTGCAGACTGCCTGTCAGTATGAGGTTAGTGTGCTTTAAAAAATAAAAACGAACTTATTTTTGTGTGTTGTTGTTGTGTGGGTCCGTGTTAACACACCCATCCCTTCTTCAGTACCAAGTCTGCAGAGCAACTTTGTCAGTGTGCTAGCCATCGACAAACCCCATGTCTTGACTATATCCAGGCATGAGTTTTCATGTAACACAAAGCATTCTGGTATTTGTAGTGCCCTAATGAAACTGCTCCCAAGGTGCTTGCTGCTGGAAAACCAGAACGGGATCAGACCGCATCATACTATGGCAGGTGTTCAACTTTACAATTGTTTTTCCTTTAGTTTACAATTTAATTGACCAACTACTTAAGGATTTCAGCAAGTGTTTACCTGACCTTGCCAACCCTTTGTTGCCTTAATAGTAGCCAGTTGATCAGAAAATCAAGGCCTAAAAATAGCAAATTAAGACCCCCCTCACCCCCGCCTTTGAAGTAGATGTGATCCGCAGAATGCCATCCCAGATAGGTCAGCAGTGGCAATGGTAATGCCTGTAATGTATGTTGTGAGCAAAGGCACAATGTAAGTGAGACACTTAACTGTCAGGCCAGACTTAAAACTACAGAATCCATGGTCTATGGCAGTGGCGCTCCTAGGAGGCTGGTAGGGTTCCTGAGCCCCCATTCGGACAGTCGTGCATGGGTTACTTTTGGAATAATTGCAGTGTTTAATCTGAAAGTGCATGTGCTCAAACGTTAGTTTAGGTGCCCATCTGGTGCTGTCGAATGGCAGGGATGATTAATACCACGGCTGCCTAGTCTACATTCCACTCATACCTCTTTCTTCTACCCCCCACACACTACATGTCTCTTATTCACATTTTTTAATACCTTTTTTGCATTCAAATTGGGTCAGACTTTGATTTTGTTTTTTTTTTAAACTGGTACAGCCAAAACCAATAGGCCTTGCCTTTATGAAAAGTTCAAAGCTATTGCATTTGCCAGGGTGTTTTTTTTTTTTTTTAAGTAGAAACCTTTCAAGATACTGGAGGAAGAGCATAGCTATATTTCAAAATAGTACATGGAATTCTTTATTTTCTAGCTTTATAAATTAGATGGATTAAGTTTCCAGATAGTTTCAATCTGCATACTGGCTGGACTTAAATAATTCTTTTCAGTTATAAGGAAAACACTTGCCAAGGCATGATTATTTTACACAGGGCTTGGCATTTGGTCTGCTGCAGTAGATTACAGCAGAGATTCTTAACATGACTTCCATGGGGCCCCGATTATTTATTAGTGAAATCCAGGGACCCGCACTGAGTCATTGCAGGAAACTGGGGACCCTGGTTTAAGCATTTTCAATGATTATAAACTCCAAACAAATAGATCGTTGTGGTCCTGTTCTGAGAGTGGGGAATCTCTGCTTCGTAACTCAACAAACAAAGCTGTGTTTGAGTTGGTAACATGCGGCGCTCTCTAGTTCATTAATGTGCTCTGAAAGTGGCTACGACTTGCTTCATCTATACAGATTGTTGTAACAACCCATTTGTGGTAGTCCTGGTCCAGGAGGGCTGACTTGGGTTCATGCCATCACTTACAGCCCATAAATCCTCATGAGGGCAGACCTCTCACCAATCGAATCGCCTCAGATTTGGTAGTTGGAGATTGAATTTTTGTGGAGGTTGTGATATAGTATTGAGGAAATACATTTTTAGGACAGATGTCTAAACAAGGATTGATTACACCGTGCTGAAGGCCACAATAACAAGCATTTGCAATGCAATTGGTCTAGCGAGAGTTTGAGCTATTGGCATTGTAAATGTCAATACCTTTTATGTGTTTTGAAAACCTGCTAGCGGTGCATAAACATGCACTTTGTACTTGTAGTCCTTGCTTACAAGAATCAAAGCTGACAGTAACTGCGCCTCTTTTACTGTCAGTCTTGCTTCTTGTAAGAATGGACTATAAGTATAAAGTGCGTGTTTACGCTCCACTTGCAGGTTTTCAAAACACCTAAAAAAAAGGCATTGTCATTTATGCCAATAGCTCAAACTCTTGCAAATGCGAGACCTATTGCTTTACAAATGCTTGTTTTTATATGGTCGTTCAGTTGTACATAATGCCTTCTTGGTCATAAGGTAACAAATGCTTCTGAAACTTTTTTTATTAACTTTTCAGCAAGCTGCACAGCAGCCACACTTCTCTACAGCGCAGCTTAAAGACATTGACAAAGTCCTAGCTCTGGCTAAACACTTATAAGGCCCCGAAGGCGAGACCTATTGGCCGTGCCAATGCTTGCTTTTCTTTTCTTCAAGTTGCTTTTACTGGTTTATTTGCAAAGGGAACCAAGATGGCCACTACGATTGTTTGATTACTTGGGGCTCTTATCGTTTTTGTGTGCGTACTTGTATGTTACGCTATTTTATCCCATGGCTTATGTTAGGAAAAAATGGGGGGAGGAGGGGGGGGGCAACAATGCCGCCTTTGATGACTGTTTAATTTGCCTGCTTCTAGTGGATTACTGTCACTGTTTAAATCCTCCTTCAGTAGTTTGATTTTTGCTATACCTGTCTTATGTGATCTTCTGCCAAAATGGCCATTATGCACTTCCATTAGGCTATAACACCCCTTCCAATAGGAAGGTAGTTCCTTTATTCCAATTATTGGGTGCCTCATTCATGATGGCTCTAATGGAGCGCTTAAACGTGTTTTTTGGCACAGGGTGTGGCAGAGGTGGTCCTCATCCTATCCTCCCCTGTTTCCTAGAGCTGTGGTACAATTTATGGGGCCCATGGTCTTCTAGAGAAAGGGAAGCTTTGATGCCCATCTCCCTTTTTTTGATCTTATAAAATGTATATTATATATGCAATCATGAACTGGGCAAAATCTTTTTGCATGTGGCTCTGTGAATACAATTGAGTCCAGAAAATCAAACTGCCCAGATAATGTCCAGTAGATGACTACTGCAGAGATCAGTGTTATGCTACATTTAGGCCCTCATTACGATGTTGGTCGGAAAGGCTCCAAACATTCGGTTTGTCCAAATCTGATTCGGAACTCACGTTTCCGATGACTCGAACACACCTGGTTGACCAATTACGATTGTCGGAAACTGTTCGGTCGTTCCGACTCTGTTCCAATCGGCATTCAGAGAAACCGAGTCTTTCGGAGCCGAATCGTAGAAGTCTATGAACTGCATTTCTGACATACACATTATGTTGTCGGATTGGAACAGCCTTTCCAAATCAGTTTGTCCAGCACGGATCGGCTGTCTGAATCGGACTGTGGGGGCACGTAGCAGGCCCCACTTCACCGGGAGATCTCCGGTTGGGGCCCTTGGGGGTACCCATGGGTCCCCTCTTTCCAACCATGCACGGTGTGGCAGTCACCAAGTGGTGCCAGCCACAGGGAGCAAGGTTTTCCGTGACTACCCATTTTTTCAATGGGAGCCTGTGTTGCTGTCGGTACACAGGCTCCCATTAAAATCAATGGTAGTTCGACCGAACCGTGTTTTGGAAACATTGTAATCGGTCAGTCGGTTGGAATGCTTTCTGACTGACATCGTAATGAGGCCCTTAGAGTCCACACTGCATTTAGTACACAACACTGCTTAAGACCGCAAAAAAGGATGGCCTTTCTTTTCAAATAAGTGTACTGACATTTTTAATGTTCAAGTTTTTGATTTCCATAATATGTTTGTTTATAGTAGGACAGGAGCTTTTCAAACTAAAGTGATTTACACAGTAAGGTTGTTTAATTGGCTATCCAGGATCTGAGTCATGATTGTTTGAACTCCCTTGAGTTCAACAAAAGTGCACAAAAATCTTGAGGGTCATCTCAAAACTAGGGAAGGTGAAGGGGTTGTCCCATTATCTGGGAAAGTTCAGAAAGCTGATCAGCAAAGTGTTAAACGCTCCCTATTTCATAAGTATGTGGTTATTTGCCAACGACTTGTAGGTAATATTCATTCCTGCAAATTCACACACATTTCTTCCTGTCGAGGGTGGAAACGGAGAGTACACTAAACCAAAATGAAAATGCCTTCAGAGAATTCTGGTGTTTACTACAACATATAATTTCTGTTTCAAGAACCAAAACAAATTGAAGATGTGACCTGGTACAATTCTGAATACTTAAATATTTATACATTGTAATACTCCTGGAAATATGTGACACTGACAGATTTTAATTGAATTCTTTGTGAAATCAGAAAATGTGATATATTTGCCCAGATAATAGGAGCAACGGTATGGAGAGTAAATATCCAAGTTTTTAAAATCTTTTTTTAAGGTGGGCTCACAAAAACATAAATGAAGTGTTGAAAAGTGGTAGATGAGACGAGAGGCACTAATAATGTACCATATAGGAGTATTGAGTTTTTATGTTTGAGAGGTTGCTGTGTGTGATGCTGCAAGAATGACTGGCGTCCGTGTTCCTCGAGAATGAATTGCCTGTGGCATGTTGGATAATTGAGTGCAAGCATGGATAGGATTACTTTTGAAGTGTCAGAGGGGCAACAATTGGGTGGAGGAAGTGGGGCAGGTGGATAATCTTTATTATCAAATTTGATAGAGAAAGAAGGAAGTAATGGTGAAACGGCACAATAAGAAAAGCGATGATGTCAAAGGCTGTGAGGTAAACGTTTATGAAGAAGGGTGAATTGGAGGGTGAATTGTAATATCAGTAGTTTGAGTTTAGGCTTTGTCATGCATTGTGTGCATAAGGCTTCATCTTGATTTTTCTAAAGATTGGATTTGGGTAGCTATCTTCCAACGTAACCCGGTTCCTTGGCCATTGTGCAGTTCTTACCGCAGCCTGCACCATCTTGGAATTTTGCTCACTCGCAGCCTCATCCTTCTCCCACCTGTGTAGCATGTTTTCCCATGGAGAATTCTGATTAAATTGAGCAAGTAACGTTAAAAATCTCATGTTCAAATTACTGAGCATTGTTCACTAGATACAAATATTTGCATTTCCTAATATGAAGATGCTCTCATATTCTGAAATCCATTTACTGTGTACAGTGTGGGTGAGTGCACATTGTAGAGTTGATCCTTTATTTGTGATCACTGAATAACATTGATTATGTCTCGATTTTTGCAGTTGATGTCCGTATGTGTTTTGGGAATTTCTGCTTGGATGCGAGACTATCTGAATAATGTTATCACTCTAACTGCAGAAACCAGGTAAGATTTTATTTTAAAAACAGGGGGCTTCCTCTTTAGTGAATCATCCTGCCATGAGTTATAATTTTTGCATAAATGCGTGTTTGTAATACCGGAAGAACTAACCTAAAGCACAACTAAATAACATCCGCTAATTCCACAGGACACTTTAGATTCCATTCATTTTACTATTTTGTATTAAAATAATGCAAGCAAGATCCTCTGGTCTCCTGTCCAATCTGCTTGTCCAGCCACTGAAAGAGCAAACTTCGCCCTGTTAATGAAAACAGCAGCGTATTTACCTTTACTTCTAATTTGAAACTTAGAAGAACGGGAAACCATTGTAATAGTTCTGCCAAAAGAGCTAGTCTTGAGAATGGTCCACCTCATGTAACCTTAGGATGCAGAGCTCCAAACAAGTTATCTGAAAGGAACCGTTATAAAATCCTTACCTTAGAATTACCCCCAGGCGTCAGACTGGATCTGGAAAGTTTTTCGTCAGCAGTACCCCTGCTTGTCAGAAGGTGGCATCGGTTGACTCGACGTTTGTCATTGGCGTTGTGGCCGCCGGGATGACGTCACAGTAGCTACATAGTTGCCGCCCTCTCGCGCTGACGTCAGTTCTTTCTTTTTCTGCGCCAGCCAGCGCAGATCCAGAGATTGTCGACATCATTCTTGAGTCTTCGACTCCTGGTGCATGTCCGGCATGGCCAGGTTCAAGTCTTGCGGTTCCTGTAGCCAGCTGATGTTGGTGACAGATCTGCACCGTGTGTGCCTCTTCTGCCTGACCCCAAGTCGTGCTCAGACTGCCGGACCATGAATGCGAAGTGTTTGCGAGAGCTGTCCCGAAAGCTTCTCGAGGGCCGGCTCCGCGCTGCTCGAGGTCCCGGTCACGTAAGAGGTCGAGGGTCCGGTCGCGGAGCCACCATCATTCTTCATCCAAGTCTTCACACTCCGGGTCAGGTAAGTTGAAACACAAGAAGTCAAAGAAGCACCGTCGCTCTTGGACTTCTCTCTGTCCGTCAGCCGACACGACGAGGGATGCTGGTGGTGCCACCCCGCGGCTCCGCATGTGGAGCACGAAGGGTCGACCTCTGGGTTTCCCTCCCTCTCCGGGACCTGGAGCGACCCCTGCCCAGCTTCGTCAATTTTGCGAAGCGATGCATGCTATCATTGGGCAGCTCGACTCTGCTGGCGCGCCTTCGGGCCCGTGGACTCGGCTGGGGGCCCTGGGCCTTCAAAGCTGGCGGCTTCAGCCTCGGCACTGCAGGGCCCCCTTGGATCCAGGCCTGGATCCGGATTGGCGCCAGTCTACCTAGTTACATCTCCCCCGGTGCTGCTTCCACCGGCACCACGTCCACAGCCAACGCCGGTTGTGTCCCCAGCCGGTGTTTACCTTGGCCTCCATCCCGATGTTGACTCGGAGCCGGACCGGCATCAACCGACTTTTGTGCCCCTATTCTACCCTGACTCTTTGAGACCAGATTGGCAGCCAGAGGAGGGTGAGTAGGACTGGGAGGGGTCTGGAGACCCTTTAACTGACCAGTTAGGTTATGAACCAGACTGGAGAGAGGAACTGGGGAAAGCTTTGGTCTGGATATCTCACCAGACCATGGCATGTTGTCTCCTCCTACCGTGGCTATGGAGGAGATGGCATCTTAAACAGTGGTGTTGCGTAGGGCGGCCGAGGTGCTCAGCCTCAAGCTACCTGCGGTGACAGTCCGGACCAACCTCCTGACAGAGGTGCTTCAACCGGCAGCGAGCTCTTCGGAGCCCCTGCTGCCATTTAATGAAGCCCTAACGGACATCCTTTTGGGCATCTGGTCCAGGCCCAACACAGGGGCTCATGTGGGTAGGATGATTGACCGACGCCACCACCCTGCCCCAGGCGACCCCACTTTCCCCTCCCAACATCCCACCCCTGAGAGCTTTGTGGTCCAAGGGCGCATTCCCTAACGCTCTACCTGGTAGGGAATCCAAGAAGCTGGACCATCTTGGGGAGATGTTTTCTTCCTCCAGCTTGGGACTGTGGTCAGTAAACACCGCATGTCTGTTGGGCCGTTACACCCACTCTGTGTGGAATACGGTTGTGCAAGTGCTGCCTCAGTTCCCGGAGGAGGCCCGGGCCATACTCTCTCGGGCGGTTGCCGAAGGGAGAGACGCAGCATAGTTTGCCATCCGCTGTGGGCTGGATACCGCCGACTCACTAGGCAGGATGATTTCCACATCTGTAGCCCTTCGACGCTACGCCTGGTTGAGGTCGATTGGTTTTTCAGGGGATGTCCAATCTACCCTTATAGACATTCCCTTTGATAGCAGTTGCCTATTCTGTGAAAAAGCAGACAAGGCGCTGGAGTGCTTAAAGGACTCTTGGGCTACGGCCAGGTCCTTGGGCCTCTCCACCACCCACCCTGCACTGTCTGGTTTTTGCCCCTTTCGTGGCTACGGAAGGGGTGCCCCACCATGTCCTGCCCAGAGCTACAGGCCAGTGCAAGCTCTTCAGCCCCAGCTTGGACGGGGACGTGGGAACCACCGCTGTGGTTCTGGGGGCCAGTGGGCGGGCCAGTCCAGTGCAGCCCCCTCTGCAGCAGCCTCCATACCCTCCAAGTCTGACCTTCCAGGGCCACCAATCGCCAGTGGGCGGCAGGATTCGCCATCACCTCTTCCACTGGCGCACCATCGCGTCAGACAGGTGGGTTTTGAGAATAGTCAGAAGGGGCTACTTCCTCCCCTTCGAGACTACCCCCTCCATCCATGCCACCACAGTACCATCGCATGTCGGAGGATCATCTGGCCCTCCTCCAACAGGAAGTTTTGGCAGTTTTGGCACTTATCATCGTGGTTCAACACCTGGCAGGTTCCCTGTACGCCAGGGCGTGATGGATCACAAATGGAGTCTTCACTCGGAGGTGGTGCAAGATCTCTTTCGACAGGGAGAGCCTTGGTTAGATCTATTCTCCACCGAAGAGAACGCGCAGCAATTCTGCACATTGGAATTTCCAAGGCGGCACTCGCTAGGCAACGCTTTTCGGAGCGAGTGGAATTGCTGTCTTCTATCCGCCTTTCTGCCTATACCACTCCTGCCCAGAGTGCTGAAGATCAAGCACGACCGCGCCCAAGTCATTTTTGTGTCTCCGGATTTGGCACGTAATTCTGGTATCCTGAGCTACTCAACATGGCCGCTGATCCTCCAATCAGTCTGCCTCTTCGGCAGGATCTTCTGTCGCAGCAGCAGGGGACGGTCCTCCACCTGAACCTGTCCAGCCGCCACCTCCTTGCGAGGAGATTGAGCGGCAGCAGTTGACGTCGTTTGACGTGCCTCCCGAAGTCTGTGATGTTATCTTGGCAGCCAGGCGTCCCTCCGCTAAGACGGTATACACCTGCAGATGCAACAAATTTGTGGCATTGTGCACAGCAAAGGCTGTGGATCCCCTTTCCGCCCCTCTTTCTGAGGTTCTCTTGTTTCTCCTTTCTTTGGCCCAGCAGGACTCTGCAATGGGCACTCTAAAAGGCTACCTCTCGGCCATTTCAGCCTTCCTTAGGTTTCCTGATCAGCCTTCTCTATTCAAGTCCCCTGTTGTAAATAGTTTCCTTAAGGCCATTACTCATCTTTTTCCTCCTGTTCCCTTCGTAATGCCCCAGTGGGACTTGAACTTGGTTCTTACAGATCTTATGTGCTCTAACTTTGAGCCGCTACATAACTGTCCTCTCAGGCTTCTAACTTTGAAAACTGCCTTTCAGATGGCCATCACCTCTGCGTGCAGGGTGAGTGAGCTACAATCTTTCTTCCAAGCCTCCCTTTCTGGCTGTGCATCCGGACAAGGTCGTCCTTAGAACTAGCCCTTCCTTTTTTCCCAAGGTGGTTACTTCTTTCCACATTGGCCAAACCATTACTTTGCCCACCTTCTTTCCGTCTCCACATCCTTCAGAAGAGGAAGAGAGGCTCCACCGCCTGGATCTAAAACGTGCGCTTTCCTTCTATTCGGATTGCACCGAACAATTCCGGGTGGATGACCAGCTCTTTGTTGGTTACCTGGGCGCCAAGAAAGGTCGGGCCGTGCACAAACGGACCATCTCCAGGTGGGTAATTTTGTACAACAAAGCTTGCTATTCCTGAGAAAAGAAGGAGCCTCCAGTGGGATTGCGCGCCCATTCCACCAGGGCAACGGCAGCTACCACTGCTTTGGGACGGGGAGTCTCCCTTAATGACATCTGTCAGGCAGCTACTTGGGCAACGCTGCACACTTTCACCAAACACAACTTTCTGGACAGCCAAGTTTGGAGAGACGGCTTCTCTGGCCGTGCTGTTCTCCAGGACTTTCTGGTGTGAACTTAGTTCACAGACCCACCTCCGGGATTGGTATTGCTGGGGTATCTATTCTAAGGTAAGAAATCTATAACTGTTTCTTTCAGATGAACAAGTTACTTACCTTTGGTAACGATATATCGGTAAGAAACTTAAGTTAGTTATAGATTCCTTACTGCCCCGCCCATTCTCCCTGTTCTGTGAACTGACTTTGGGGTTAAGGACTTCCTTTCAGGGCCCTAGTTTTGTGCACCAGTGGTTCGTGTCTTGCATGGCTTTGCGCACCTGGCGTGGAAAGTTGTGTACAGAACTGATGTCAGCGAGCAAGGGAGGCGTCTAAGTAGCTACCGTGACCTCATCCCGGCGGCCACGACGCCAACGACGAACGTGGAGTCGACCGACGCCACCTTCTGACGCGCAGGGGTACTGCTAGCAAACTTTACGGATCCAGTATGACGCCTGGGGGTAATTCCAAGGTAAGGAATCTATAAAAAACGTATTTTTCTTACAGATTTATCGTTGCCGAACGCAAGTAACTTGTTCGTTCAGCTGGGAGGATGCTACTTTGATCCAGCAAATAAAGTTTGAAAAGAGAAAAGAAATCTGAAAAATATACATTCATCATATTTTTAAATCCATTTTATTAAAATAATCTCCCCTCAACTCTTACCATTAGATGTGTTGCACCTGGAGTTTGGGGCTGAGATATATTGAAGAGAACATATAGGTGAATTTTGTGGACTGGAAATGCTGATACACACAGCACATGCTTTCTGGTCGCTTGAGTATTAATGGGGTAAAGGTACATGTGGTTTATGGTCATTGTAGTTATCGTGCACCATAGCTTAAGAGACCTTCTAGGGCTCTCCTACTGAACTTTCTACACAGTCTAGACCAGAATCCAGATTTTCTTATCCACTTGGCATTGTCCTTTAATTTTCTTAATTTCACCACACAGAAAGAGCGCCCCTCTTCGACCTATCCAGGGACAAGAGACTGTATATTGCTCTTTTCCACAGGCTGAAATCGGGACTAAGGCCCTCCGCATGAGTGGCCTTGCTGGGAATTTGTTATTTATCTCCATAATTGCCAATAACCCTGGGATTAGTATTTACCCTGGAGCTTCTTTTCATTTTTGCCCATTAAATTTCAGCAGGTTTGCCCTGTTCAAATTTAAATGTTGGTGTCTGGAAAACACCCACAAACTTGTAATTACAGCCCTTGCCGAGACAGATGTATGCAAAGGTGCCAATCCTAATGAGAACCATGGTTTCTGGATAAGGTTTGCAAGATGTTTGATTTCCAGAAGACATGCCAGGCCTGGCGAGATATGTCTCAGCCCCAGATGATCTTGGATTCTCTCCTTTTTAATTTAATTTTAAATTTTTTGATTTTTAAACTTATTCGATACAGTTAAACATCGGCAATAGTTTCAATCTTGAGGTACATTCATAGGTATACAAAGATATTGTAGGCTTGTCTGATGTACATTTATAGTTGCAGTCTCTCACAGTTGTGTTAATAGGTCAGTATAGTCCCTGCGTTGTGCATAGGCGATGATCTATTTGAGACTTGTGTGTTCTGAGTTCTGTTTGGTCATTAGAGCCTTGGTGACGGGGTTTTGTCTACTTTGTTACCATGAGTACTTTGAGCTTACTGTTCTAATGTGTGGCTGTGTGCTCAGTCCCTCTCTGGTGTTGGTTAGGTAACTGATTTGTATCTGGACTTAAACCTGGGTGCTGAACTGGGGTATTGATGTGGGATCAATAGGGTGGGGGGAATGAGCGCAGACGGGAGGGGGTCAGTGGGTCCTCCATGGCAACGTGCATTGTTGTTTGTGATGTGCAGTGCGGGGGGGGGGGGGGTGAAGAGACTTACTCAGCTAGTTTATATCGTGGGCTGGATTCTCTCCTTTTTAATTGTTTATAATTTTAACTGAAGTTTCAAATTCCTACATTATTTATGAAGAGTGCAGCTCTTATTGGGTAGCAGGTTAATTGTGTGTGATTACTGTGTTGTATATAAGTTCCAAACTTAGTACCACCTCCTTGAGTACCTTTTCATAGCTCCAGGTAATGAATGTGTAACATAGTGCCTTTTACTTAAATGTATCTAGTTGTCCCTTTAAGGGTTTTAGTTATTGTTCTTTCAGCACCATGGCAATGGAACGTATATGTTTGACCAGCAAGTCAGTTGCACCCGATTAGATCAAGCTGATGGATGGGACTTGTCCTTCTTCTGAATAAACTTATCTTTATTCATCCACCTGGAGATTATTCTTAATTTTACAGAAAGGAAATAACTTAGTTGCCAAGTTGGAGCACCCAAGGCTTTCTAACACCAGTAGTAAACAGCGGTACCAACTACAGACACTCTAGTAACAGTTGGTTGGGGTAACCCTCTCTTTCATGCCTTTGTCTGGGTCCTAGGGCAAAGTGGCTTGGCTGCTGTTTGAGGGGCTGTTAGCATAGGCATTGCTGAGTAATATGTGTCATTAATTGTGGGTTCAGATTTACAAGGTACTGCAGTGAAGGACTGACTCAAACAGTTTTAATAGGATTATTTGCAAGATATTTGTTTTTTGTTAAGGAGAAAAACAAATCTTTCTTTTAGAGATTATATTAAGCAAATTCTGTCAGGCATGAAATCTATCTTGACCTCTGACCATCGCGGCTGCACTTCAAGAGCCATTCTGTAGGCTATTTATCAGCATCTATAATATAATAATATAAAATATTGAGCTTCACAAATATCACAGCAAAAATATTGTGGTACTAAATAAAGTTTATATGCAATGTAAACTAAGATATCGTGGTACTAAATACTGAGAAATAGTTAAAAATATATTTAAAAGTATTTACAAAGGTGATAACATAAAAGAAATTAATGTTTTGTGTGAAGTAATACGAACATATGTAACTTAAGCGCATTGGTGCAGGACTGGATGAAATATTTGTTAGTCTGTTTGGTCACTAAATACATTATGTGACAACGAATGCCCACTTGGGTTGCACCATGATAGATCTACTCCCCAGGTTACTATGATGACGTAAGGTTTAAAAAATATATACATTTTAAAACTAATTCATCCATAATGAATGATGTTAAGTTGACTTTAAAATCAGATTTAATTTGTTCAATCAGGTGCCACACTCGCCCGAACAGGCGAATACCAAAAGCTGTAATTATTAGGACAGTAGCATTGAATTTGTAAACGCATTAAGAGTAACAGCTATGATGAAATGGGGAAGTCTGTTTACATTGTTCATTGCACCAATATGTCATGTTTATTTAAATCAACTTTGTTACTCGTGATTAAGGAGACTTGTTCTCCGAAATGCGTTGAGTTGCATTTGCCAGGAATAAAACCTGCTTAAAAGCATTTGGGGCTGTGGTGTGTTATTTCACGAAGGAGATGACTCGTATGTTGGATGTTAAGGGGCCTGCCACCCCACTACAGTGATCAAGAGGCTAGGGTCCAGTGCGATCTAAATTTACTTGGGGAAATATATATTCATATTCCCCCCCCGTAAATTTATAGAGAGAGCGAGTAAAAAATGCAGTCCATTTGAACAAGATATAATATTTAAGAATAAATAGAAGTAGCCAATAAATATTAAATGATCTAACTAAACTTGAATATTTGTTTGCAAAAATTAACAGTAATGCTAACTAAAACTTTAAGAACACTATTATATCGCGAAGCACTCTTTCACAGCCATACCATCTCGCTGGCAGTCGGATGAAAAGAGCACGGACCACTATATAGTCCCCAGGGAGGGATGAAACGCGTAATGGCTGCCGTTTGTTTGTGAGAAGAACTAAATAAACCAAGCGGTATTTTATGAGTCTTGTGGTCCGTGCTCTTTTCATCCGACTGCCAGCGAGAAGGTACGGCTGTGAAAGAGTGCTTCGCGATAGATATATATACACACAGCAGAGACTGGAGGCCCAATACTGTTAAGGATTGTTCTTTTAATCAACGCCTTACAACCTCATGCATCGCAGTAAACCTCTGCTGTATCTGTTTGATGAGCTCTCTCCGTGCTCATTGTTAAAAGGAGGCCGCCTTGAAGGGTCGGGGGCTCCGGTAACTGAGGACCTTTTCTTGAATTTTACTGAGGAGCATGACCCACTCACGCGCCCCAGCCTACTAAGGATTGCCAATGGGGAAAAAAGGTTGCACGTGTTGGAAAGGATTTGCGGTAATCAACCATTACCGACGATCGTGCTGGCAGGAAGACGCTTTGAGCACGCCATGTGGAAAGATATTGCAACCTGACGAATATACTCACCTGGCTACCTGGTATTATTTCCGCTATTATTGTTGCGCCGCCAAAAGAACATTTATAATGCACTTTGCCACAAATATGAGGATTGCCGTGATATATTAGATAAAAACGGTGCAGCATGGGAATTGTATTTTTCATCATGTATTAATCCATCTGTAGGCACGTGATTAAAAACTCTTAAAAGCACGCAGAAGCGCACTTGGCAGTTTGAATTAATTCCTTCCACCTGTGAACAAGGCAGACAGTGGCCGAAACGTTAGAACATTGGAAGGTTTACTGCGATGCATGAGGTTGCAAGGCGTTGATTAAAAAAACAATCCTGAACAGTATTGGGCCTCCAGTCTCTTCTGTATCTGTTTGATGGTCTCTCGCCGTGCTCATTGTTAAAAGGAGGCTGCTTTGAAGGGTCAGGGGCTCCGGTAACGGAGAACTTTTTCTTGGATGAAAAAAATACTCCATGGCGGAGTGAGGGGGATTAAATACACAAGGAGTTACAAAAGAACCTCGCAGAACTTCCACTAATATTTTGAATATAAAGCTCCACAGCAATGACAGCCGACGTGCTTAAAGATAGGGAAGCGACAGCACTTGAAATGTTTGACGATGCACGCTGTCCCAGAATGGACTCGGTCATTCAGAATGCATCAGTGGGAGGGAATACAATCAGCCTAAAGGAGAAATTAAGGCAATTGGAGAAGCTGATAAAAAATGAGCAAAGTAAGTGGTGGGAGGGTAAATCCCTCCAAAGGTATTTAGATGTGGGACGCATACCAAGAGGCTTACGTATTTTAATAGACACCAGTTATGAGGCTCCTGACCCCATGATGATGAAAGAATGGGCTGAGACTAATTTAGAGTCTTCTAGAAAACTGGTCATAATATTAGTAAAATACGCAGAACAAATTGATCGGCTAAATGAGGACATTAAAGGAGGAAGAGAGGAAATTGCGAGAAGAAATGAGTAAAAGACTGAAAAGAGAAGAAGATAAGAGAGCGTAAAACCTAGAACTTTCACAGAGACAAAATGGATTATGACTGTGGGCGTATATTTACCTTTGCAAGAAAATATGATTCCTTATCAAATATCAAAATACAGTGGGGCCAATGCAGCCAAAATACAAAATTACAAAGGGGCCCAGGCAAACTCTTCCAACATCTGATTTAAGCTCCGCCATGGAAAATGAAACAGAATCTGAAGCAAGGGGCGGCAGAGGTGCACCAGTACCATCAAAATTATCACTGGTACAGGAACTTGATTTTTTTCTGCGAAGAGCGCAGACAGTCCCTGAGACCGCGACCACAACAGAACAAATAAGGAAGAACGACAGTTAGGAGGGAAAGGAGACAAGCCAACGGATACAGAACAAACGCGACCAAACACACGAAAATGGAAACACAGACAATAACGGCGGCGAGTTCCAACAATACAGTGGTTAATCTAGCTAATACGGCACTAAGTGAAAAAGAGAAACAAATTCTGATGTTAGGCTTGTCCTACTGCCCTAGAAAGACCTTCAACTATGCATTGACAAGAACTGAAATATTTAAGGGAATATGCAAATTGAAACTTAAAAAATTCCATATGTTGAGGCGAACCATGAGTCAAACACAAAACGTTGTGACAATGGGAGACTCACAAACTTCACCTCCTTTTAACCTGACAGCCTCAGATTTACCGGTATTGAGAGATCTAGAAACACTGGTAAAAGAAAATTCAGAACCACATCTTATGCCAACGACATCGGCCGAAGAAATTGTCATCGCAGAGGAAATAGAGCCATTGACAAAGGCCAAGTTTAAACCAAAATCGACATTCACCCCGATCATGATCAGAGATTCGATAGACATCTTCCATGAGCAAGTTATTGCTGGAATTAAACAACTAAACTACAAAATTAGATCAGAGAAAAAAATAAAATACAACAAACAAAACGTTCTATATCATCAACTAATGGACAGACTGAAGAAAGATCCACAGTTGAATAAGAAATGCAGACAAAGGAGGCAATTTAGTCATCTGGGGAAAAAATGATTATGTGGAAGAAGCAAACGGGCAACTGTCAGTTCTGCGATAACAGTTGCGATCTGACACGATATCCCTAAAAGCAACATATATTCTGTTCTACAGCAAGCTTTTAGCATGGTAAAGTGCCCGTTTACTGACCATGGATGAATATAAATGTTTGAAAAATGAAACCCCGACAACACCAATAATATATTTCATCCCTAAACTACACAAGGACCCTATCAAGCCCCCTGGTCGGCCCATTATATCAGCTTGTAATAGTCTAACAGAAAAAACTTCACAATATATAGACTGTTACCTGCAGGAACATGTCCAGCAACTGCCATCATATATAAAAGACACTGGCAATTTTTTTTTTTTTTTAATCAAAAATTCAGAACTTGGAATGGCAAGAAAACTATCTTTTAATAAGAATGGACATCACTGCACTCTATACAAGCATCAATCACAGTGATGGCATAAGAGCAGTTCAATATTATTTAAGGAGAAGACCATCCATATATGAACAACATAACAAAATGCTGATCAACATAATTGAATTTTGCTTCAATAACAATATATTTTTATTTCAGAGTGCATTGTTCCAAGAACTGCGTGGAGTAGCTATGGGGGCCAGCTTCTCCCCCAGATATGCCCGTCTCCATATGGGCTGGTGGGAGGAGCTGGTCTTGCAGAAAGAACATTTGTCAGTTTTGAAATACAATGTCATAACATGGGTGAGATTTATTGATGATTTGTTTGTAATCTGGCACGGGACCATGTCACATGCAGAGAATTTTATTAGCAGTTTAAATAACAATGACCTGAACTTGGAATTTACTGCAACTATTAGCCCCAGTACAGTGTTTTTTTTAGATGTAGAGATATACATCAGAAATGGACAGATTGAGACTAGAGCACATAGAAAGCCCACAGCGGGCAATTCAGTTTTGCAGGCAACTAGTGCTCACCCTCAACATCTAATTCAAAGCATCCCGTACGGGGAAATGATAAGACTGAAACATATTTGCAGTGATCAAGAAGACCTGACATTAGCACAACAGGCAAGCAGAACTAGATTTTTGGAGAGGGGTTATACAAGCAAATGTATAGATGCAGCCATAGCTAAGAGCCACAAATTATCGAGGTTAGACTTCAATCTAATGACACACAGAAACCATGGACAAAGCAATTGACAAACATTGGTGAAATGGAAGGTGAGGACAAAGAGTTTAGATTAATAATGAGATTTAATGGACAACATAAGGAAATCTACCAAATCATACGTAGGAATTGGCCAATAATACTTAATGATCCCATCATAGGCCATATGTTGCCCACTAGACCAGCTATTACTTATAGCAAAGCCCCCGCCATGAAGGATGACTTGGCACAGAATAACCCCAATGGTAGAACACCATCAACATGGTTGGCTCAAAGAATGGGATTTTGGAAATGTAAATCGTGCAAGGCTTGTCAACAGGGAATTTCCAAATCATCGTATACTACATCTTTCAGCAAAGAGGAGAAACCCATTACAAAAGCTCTAACATGCAAAACCGATCATGTGGTATATGTTCTAGAGTGCCCCTGTGAGTTAAGATATGTGGGAAGTACCAAACTACAGGGGCACAAAATAATATTGCAACATTTACGAGCCATAAAAAACAAAGATATCCAGTGGCTCGACATTTCGGTGATAAACATGACTCGAATCCAAATCCCCTGAAGTATTTTCTAATCGATACAGTGCCCATCAATAAAAGGGGAGGCAACAGAGAAAAGGCTTTACACAGATTAGAAACCACATACATTCTGGAGTTAGATTCCAAACACCCCGGGGGTCTAAATATGACTGAGGATTTATATACATGCTTGTAAACAATTCCTAAGGGACAGTGTCAAAGTTAAGCAATAAGAATATTTAAAGATATTTATATCAGAATTTTATTTGAATAAGTGACAGGATCTAAAAGCCGCACAAAATACATCTATCAAATATTTGACATTTAGGTCCTTAATTGCACAATTGATCAATTTTATCCTTTTTTAATTTTTTAACACCTAGGTGATAATTCAGCACTTGGACTTTTTTAGGCTATACACTTTATTTATACTAGTGGTCAATGTTTACATGGAGACAAATAAAAGAACAATAGTGAAAGAAATCCCTTTATACAAGATCAAATGAGTGGAAATTTGATAAAAAAATCTTTATACTGTATTTTGCTTAATTTGCACGAATTGTATTTTGCACTTTATTAAGATTTTGTTTTTAATTGAATTGTATATATTTTAGATTTGCAATTTATAGAAATTATTTATTGTGAATAATATTAATTCAATGTTAATGATGGGTATTTAAACCAATATTACAAACACAAAATGAATCAAGTAGCGAAATACCAATGGTACAGGAATACCACAAACATGTATAATAGGATTGGCAGTGTAAAATTGCATTGCAACATTAACTGATAATATGTTGTCTGTTTATGGTTACCATGCTAGTAAAATATGCACTTGTCACTTTAAATCCACCATAAAATGGGATAAAATCACGTGCCAATTTAGAAGCGCGTCATGTGATCAAGGCCTTTCGGGGCTGAAACGCGTAATGGCTGTTTAGTGGAACAAAAATAAATTAATTATTCAGCGCAAATACCGTGGTGAGAAATATATATATATATATATATATTCCTAGTCGTTGATCCAATCTCGGATCATGAATGAGGCGCACTCCATGGGAAATATCTTCATAAGATTTATTCAGCAACAGAGCAAGAAAACACCCGACAGACGCGTTTCGGCTACACGCCTTTGTCAATGTCGGTAGGGTTTACATTTTTTTGTCATTTTAAATCAAACAAAGTTCCATCGACATCGAGAGAGGGGATCGCTCGCTGTCAATCAATGAAATAGAGGAGGGAAACATTGTATCACTCTTAGAGATCTCCTTTAGGGCAAAAAATAATCTATATATATCTACTGGCGGTCGCCAGTAGATAGTTATAGTTAGGACCGTGTTTCCATAGGAAATCCGCAACATTCTATTTGGAATAACTTTGGCGCCGATTGACGAATCCTCGCGAAATTCTCAAAATAGGTGGGGCGCTATGCTCCGCTCCTACCCTGAAAGTCTCGGGGGGATTCGTCAAGCGGGGGCTGAGAAAAAGGGGGGGGGGTCCCAAAACGCGTTTTCCCCATGCATTTTTCCATAGGACCTTTAGTCCGAGCTACAGCCCGAATGGCTGAACAGAATTACTTGAAATTTGGAAAAGAGAGGTAGCCCTCAGGTCAGGGATGTGCCTTTTGAAGGTCTCGTGTAAATCTGTTCAGTATTTCCTGAGAAAATAGCATTTAAATCAATATATATATCTATGGGCGCGCTCCGAGCGCGTACCGTAAGCTTACCGTACGCGCACGCTGCCGTGCGCGAGCGCGATTCTGATTGGTTGTTAGATCTCAGTAAACATTCGAATCGGTCGAAACCAGGAAGTGTCGGGCGCCATTTTGTCTCTCGCAGTCTGAGGGGGTGAAAAACAAAGGTGGATAACGTGAAAAGGGGGCAGGCTGGACAGTTCCTGACCCCCTAGCCTTTGTCAGGGGGTCCCAGAAGGACCCCCAAGGGCAAAAATTAATTGTAATTTTTTTTCGAAAAATCGCCGAATGCGCGTAGCGTACGCGCACGGCGTAAACGGAGAAATTCCGCGAACTTCAAGTAATTACGCGTACCGTGCGCGCGCGCGGCAAAAAAAAAATTTCAAAAAGGAAAGCTTAAAAAAAAAAAAAAATTGTGAGGTAAGGTTGGCTCTTAAAAGAGCCGTTGGGTTCATACAGGGATGGAGGAAAGAAAGAATGGGAATATTATGAGCGTCTACAAACGTGCTGGTCTATCTTATTGTTAATAAGGGAAACACTGGTCTCCCCAAAACAATAAGACCACCACCTTGTACACCTCATTGCAACCCTCGCAAATCGAGGGTTAACGTCCAGAGGAGCAGAAGAAGGTGATGCTCCCACCTCAGAGGAAGGGCTCCGCTGAGCTGCCGATGATGTACTCGGCTGAGCTTCTGAGGTTGGGCTCTGGTGACTTACTGAAGGGTTTTCTCCAGTATGTCGAGCAAAGATCCTGGGATGTCTATCCCTAAGGTGTCTCATCATAGAGTGATTTCCAAAGGAATACTTCTTCCTTGGATTTCCTCTAGATAAAACACGGTCACAAAGTGTGCAAGTGACCAATGGAGCATTGACCTTTTTCTCCCCCTCTGGAAAAGTAAAATACTCCCATACAAAAGAATTCTTCTGTTTCCTCCTTCTCTGGATGATGGTGGTGCTGCTAGCCTCACTCTCAGAAGAGGTCTGCTGTTCTGCCATTGTATCTCAATGTCAATTCAGCTCCTTCTCCTAGGGGATCTCAAGCAGTAATGAGGGGAATGGGTGTGGTGTGGGAAGTTTCTGGAACTGAAAGTAGTTTCGACCAATGAAAAGTGTTCTTTGTGGATCACATGACCTACCGTGCGCGCTCCGTAAGCTTACGGTACGCGCTCGGAAAAAAAGTACGCATGCGCGAACGTGACTCTTACGGAGCACTTACGGAGCGCGTACGTAAGACGCACTCGCGCATGCGCATTACACGCCCCTGCGTAACCGCGACGTTGCTTCCGCGTGTACGCGTACGTCACGTAAGGGCGCTGTACTTATGACGTGCGGAGCGCGTAGCGTCCGCTTACCGTACGCGCATCGTATCACGTAAGCGCACCGTACTTATGACGTACGGAGCGCGTAGCGTCAGCTTACCGTACGCGCACGGAAAAAAATGCATAAAAAAAAAAATTAACCAGTCCATAATGCAGGATATAGTACATATATTATTTTATACATAGGTTTACCAAAAATCTCAAAAAAAAAATTGCATTTAAAAAACCGTACAAATTCACTGAAAAAACCATAGGTTTCACACACGTTATAGTTAGGAATTAGCATTTAAAAAACCTTGCAAATTCACTGAAAAAACCATAGGTTTCACACATGTTATAGTTAGCTGGACATTTCACTCATAAAAAACCAATGAAATTCCCCGTTATAGTTAGTGCAGGCAACTATAACTCACGCGACCGCAATCCTCTGCTGATGATGTCAGATATTACATCACTGATGACATATGTGTCTTTATGAAAAATAAATATTTGTAATATATGTATAGCTAAAGATTAATGGAAGAAGACATGGGTAAATAGGTGTCTAAATACAGTGATGTAATATCTGACATCATCAGCAGAGGATTGCGGTCGCGTGAGTTATAGTTGCCTGCACTAACTATAACGGGGGAATTTCATTGGTTTTTTATGAGTGAAATGTCCAGCTAACTATAACATGTGTGAAACCTATGGTTTTTTCAGTGAATTTGCCAGGTTTTTTAAATGCTAATTCCTAACTATAACGTGTGTGAAACCTATGGTTTTTTCAGTGAAAATATATATATATATATATATATATATATATATATATCTACATACTACATACTACATACTACATAATTGCAATTGCATTCCAGGGAAGACATGGCTTGGCAGTTCAGGCTGGACTGTTCCCATGAGGCACAGGGTCAGGCTGATTTGCATATGGCCATTCCTGAACTGGGGTGGCGGAGTGAGCTTAAGAATGATGATGGATTAAACCCAGATCAGTTGACTGGGGGTAAGTGTTTGACTAGCTCAAACGCTTCATCCATCATCCCCATTGGTATTGCTTTGGCCTCGGACGGCTGCCTTAGTTTGCAGCCGTCGCCCACGGAGGAGCTGCTTTTTCCACCGCGGGGCCCTACGGAGGCGGGTGCAGCTCACGCGGTGTCCACGGCTGTGGGCATCCTGTGCATGGGTGACCCGGTGGCTCACTTTCCGGCGGACCATCTATTGGAGGTCCTCCACCAGGGCTCTGGTGGGAGGGAAGTCTTACTTCCCTTTGAAGGTTGGCTCCTTTCTTCCTTGACGGGGTGTTTGGAGGCGTCCTGCCTCAAAGGGCCCGGTACCTCAGCATCTTCTGCACCGGCACCTCCCGGTGCCACGTGACCCGGCGTGTCTTTCCCTTCACCCCTCAGCTGCCAGCCCCCTTTTTCGGACTGCTTTTCCCTCCCTGCCGCCACCATTGACTCCGCCGTCCCGAGAGGCCCGCTGGCTGGACTCTTGGGGGTGCAACATGTTCGCCTCGACTATCGTGGCCCTGTGGACCCTTAACACCTTGTGTCTGCTGGATAGGGCCTCCTCCTGTTTGTGGGACTCGGCTGAGTCTCTGGGATCTGCAGCGTCCCTGGAATCTGGTCAGGTTGGCTTACGGCATCATGCATTGGATGGCCGGGAGCTTGCGGCATTTATTCTCCGCTCCGCTCTGGACATCTCAGATGTGCTGGGCCGGGCCATGGCTTTCTCAGTCGCTCTCCGTCGCCATGCTTGGTTTCGGGACGGAGTATTCCCTGAGAATATTCGGGAGCGACTCGACCTTCCGTTTGGTGGCAGCCTGTTCCATGCCCCGGCCGACTCCACCATCCAAAGGCTCTTTGCGGGGCTCTGTCCGCCTTATTCTCCTCCTCCGTCCCCTCCTTAGTGACTTCTGAGTTTGGTTGATCCTGGGACGCCTTTGGCCAGTTGTTCTGGCTGTGGAGTGTGTTTTCTGGCTGTTTACGTCCTTTCTTGGGACTTTGGCATTGTTGGCTGCTGGACGGCCCTTGTGTTGATTGTGTGTGGGTTCTGCAGGAGGAGTTGCGTGAACTTGGCCCTGAGATTAGGCTTTCTGCTTTGCTTGGGCTGCTTATCACACCTTCAGCGGGGGTGTATTTTTCCCCGTGGCTCTTTAGTTTTTCCTCTGCTGGGGAAGTTCTTCCAAAGAGGGTTCCCATATCTTGGGACTTAATGTACCCTATATAGGGTAGTGGTAGCTGTCGTATAGCTTGCGCTCTGCTAGAGGGTTCTGGTCGCCTTCGGGTGCCTGTTCTCCATGGCGTTTAGGTAGGTTGCTTTTACTTCCTGAGGTCCTGTGCACGGCCACTTGTAGTGGTGTGCCCGGGCATCTCCTCCTCCCTGCTCCTGTACTGAGGTCTGGAATAATCCTGTGTTCTCCCTTGCCAGGTGTCGCCTAATCGGCCTTCCTAGGGCCTCGGGCTGTTCTTCTTGGGGCTTTGACTGCCGGCGCTGTTCGGGCTGGCAGGCTGCTCTCCATCTGGAGTGGGTTCGCCTTTTTCCCTCGTTTCCTTGGGCCCTCTAGGCTTCTTCCGCTTTTCCTGTCTTAGCATTGGGCAGAAGCTATGTTGCCTTGTGGGGGAGTGGGGTGTTCGGCCTCTCCGTCCTTGCCCTTGGTTCCTCTGCTGTGAGTGCACGAGCCTCTTCAGCCTTCTTTCCCTCCTACATCCCCTTGGGGTCGGTGGGCTTCTGCTTGTGGGGGTTTCCTTGGCCTAGCTGGGGCGAGGTTCTACCTGGTCCACAGATCTGGTCCCCTATGGGGCTCTCTGTTCTGCATTGGCTGGTGGGCGGTTCATTCCTCCTTTGGAGGATGGGGTTCCGGTGCCCTGCTGCTGTGGCTACTCCAGGTTCATGGGGGATTCCTTTCTATCCTTGTCCTCCCTCCCCTCCCTTCCTTCCATTGCTATCCTCTGATTAAGGGTCATCTGGCCTTTTCTTGCCCTTGTCCCTTGTGGGTGGTTGCCCTCTAGGTTGGGGTGACTTGGAGGTTTGTTGTCCCAGTCTGTTTTGGGACTGGTCCCATTCCTTGCTCAGGATGGGGGGGGGGTTTACTACGTGTGCCATCACTTTTACGCATTTTCTTTGCCTTCGGGGCACAGGGATGGGATGTTATCTATGTGCTGGCAGGGTGACTGCGCAGGTTTCTGCTTCATCTTTCCCTGCCCTTGGGTTATGTGGTGTTGGCACTACTCTGGTGGTGGTTAGTCAGTTTCTTTCCAATTTTTCTGCTCTTCGCACACTGTTGTCATGCTTCCACAGTTTATCTGGTGGTTCCGCGTTGTGGTGCGGAAAAGTTCTCCGAAGAGAACTGACGTAGGCGCGCCGGGGCGGGTCTTATGTGACCTTGCTGACGTCGTGGAGGCCTGGGCGGAGTAGTTTGATATCGCCCCGCCCCCTGGCGCACAGGGATGCTGTGGCAAAAAAGTTTTTGGATCCAGTCTCATGCCTGGGGATAATTCTATGTGAAGAAATATGCGGCTAGAATCGTCTCTAACAGATGCATTGTTACCGAAGGGAAGTAACGTGTACGTGTATATGTATGTATATGCGTGTGTGTGTGTATATATATATATATATATATATATATATATATATATATATATACTGAACACAACAAATATTAAAGTTATATAGGTAAGCGTTGA
Organism: Triturus cristatus; assembly: GCF_964204655.1. Lineage (NCBI taxonomy): Eukaryota > Metazoa > Chordata > Amphibia > Caudata > Salamandridae > Triturus > Triturus cristatus. Next base: position 1,120,499,545 of record NC_140585.1, on the reverse strand, counting down.
CTTAATACAAAAACTAATAGTTAAAAACAAACACTGAAATTAAACATTTCCCAGCTTTCGTAACAGAAATTTCAATTCTCTGAAGGACACAGTGGTGAGGATTAGGCTATTCTTTCTTTCTTTTACCAGCAGCCATTTTAAAACCAACAACAATCAACAGAAAGACTTCATCTCCCATGAAACCTGAGGGAAAAAACCATCAAGTTGAGAACAAAGTCTCTTATCCAAGCATATGTCTCCTGGCTCCATACCTGCTTATGACCCTGCTGGACTTTCCTCTTTCTTCCTGGGACAAAGCCAACTGTGGAAGTTTCTTAATCTTGTTTCACTGGATTCCGCACCTATGACAGAAAAAAGAAGTCATAACATCTGTGTTCAGTAAAGCTACCTCGCACAGCACACGTTGACACGTGAAAAACAGGAAACGCTTTACTTACATCTTAACGTATGCCTTATAACCAAGGTGGGTACAGAATCATCCTGTGGGAGTGCTAATCCTCGCCTCTGTGTCCTTAATAGAATTGAAATGTTCCGTTACGAAAGTTAGGAAATTTTTCACTAATGTCAGGACACGGAGGTGAGGATTAGGCTGGTTTAAAGCTTATCTACCACTAGTGCCACAATGGAGGAGACTGGTTTAAAGAAAAACCTCTTAAAGGTTGAGTCTGATGACCAGTCTGCAGAATTTAGAATAACCCTGGGTGTAGAAGCTACGCAAAGTGCACTTCGCGAGCTACGCGTAGCACTTCGCGAACGGCGTAGTACCTTGTTCGCACTGTGCCAGATGTTTTCAATGATTGCACAGTGCGGACAAGCAACCGGCACTGTGCAATCTTTGAAAATGGCATCTTGCACAGTGCGAGCTGTAGTTTTCTGCTGCTTGAGTAGATTTTTACTCGAGCGGCAGCTTTCTCAACGCGAACTGGTAGTTTCTCATCGCGAGCGGTCGCGAGCATACGCGACCACTCGCAATGAGAAACCTGACCTCCTCGCGTTGGGAATCTCGCCGGGAGGTTTATTTTCCATGCTCGCGATCGCCAACTTGATGTTGCTGAACGCGAACAAGGAAAGTCTCGCCGGGATGTCGTTTTGCTTGCTCGCGGTCGCCAACTTGACGTTGAGGACCGCGAGCAAGCAAACAATGACGGCAGCACTACGCTACGCGTGTTAGCACTGTGCTACGTGCAATTCGCGTAGTGCGAAGTAGCGCAAACTTCGCAAAGTACGCGAGCGTAGCATAGTGCTTTGCCCAGGCTTAATTTAGAAGGTCCTCCAAGCGAGGGCCTAGCTCAATGACTTTTGAAGCCATTGCTCCTCTTGCTGAATGAACTCCGAAGACCTTCGTATCAATGCCTGCCTCAAGGATCACCCAGCAAATCCATCTCGCAGTGGTTGGGGAGGAGACTGCCTTAAATGGTTTAATTAGGGCAATGGGTAATGGTCTCTCCCCGTGTGGGTGCACCTCCTCCGTCATGGACTCATGTTATGTTGTTTTAATTTATTCAGCGCACAGCTACTCGGAAGTGTCCCGGCGCTAACAACAGAAAGGCGGCCTAAAAACACAGACTTCCATTAAAACAGCAGAGTCTTCAGGGACTTCCTAAACAGACGAGGATCACAGATATCCCTCAAAGTCAGAGGAAGTGAATTCCAGGCAAGGCAGGCTCTACGGGCAAACGAGTTGCCCCCCAACCGTTGACGCTTAAATTTGGGGACCTGCATCAACAGCAAAGAGGACGACCTCAGCTGTCTCCTAGGAATGTAAAAGGAGAATCTGTCTTGCAAATACAAGGGGCCTAAACCATAAAGGGCCTGTTGCACGATAGACAGCATTTTGAATTTGAGTCGTGATTCCACGGGAAGCCAATGAAGTAGCCGAAGCTGTGCCCGAGCACTATGCCTGGGAGACAGCCCCCCTAGAAGTCTGGCAGCCGAATTTTGGACCACCTTCAATTTCTTTACAAGGTAGCCCGGGCTGCCCACCAGGAGGGCATTCACGTAATCCAGGCGGGAGAGAATCAGTGCATGCACCACCGTCTCTCTGTCCCTGTATGGCAGCAAGGGAAGAAACCTCTTCAGACTCCTCAGCAACCCAAAACATGTGCCGGCTAGTTTTTTTACATGCAATGCAAAGTTCAAGTTCTCGTCGAACCAGACGCCGAGATTTTTTACGGCCCCATTAATCACTGGGGGACATGGAAAGCCAGAGGGCCAGAGACTTGCTCTAAACTCAGCAGAAAAAGAGCCGAACAACAGGACCTCCGACTTTGCCTCATTGCATTTCAGCTGTGCATTAGCCAACCACTGAAAGACAGAGGACAGACACTGATGAGGTCTAGCCACCGAGTCGTCTTCCTTGTTCCAAGTGAACAGCAGCTGGGTATCCTCAGCATAGGCCATCACTTTAGCCCCCAGAGACTCCGCCAGAAAAATCAGCGGAGTCACATAGATGTTAAATAACAGAGGGCTAAGTGACGACCCTTGTGGTACCCCCGTGGTAACCCTCAAGGGTACCGAGGCACACGGAGGGAGCCAAACCTGCTGCATCCTTCCCTCCAAAAAGGAGCTGATCCAAAGCAGAGCTCTCCCAGATACACCAATATCCAAGAGGCGGTCAAGGATCATGGCATGGGGCACCGTGTCGAACGCCGCCGAGATCAAGCAGTATCAGTACAGCTCTCCCGCCGGCATCCAGACACTCCCGAATCGACTCCGAAACCTCCAACAGAGCAGATTCGGTACTGTAGGAGGCACGGAATCCAGATTGCGCCGGATGGAGCACACCTGCTCCCTCGACGAAATTAGTCAGTTGGGACGTGACCGCCTTCTCGCAAACTTTGGCCAAACTAGGCAGAAGCGAGATGGGACGATAGTTTTCTGGGAGCAAAGGATCAAGGGATAGTTTTTTAAGAAGAGGCAAAATTAAAGTATGTTTCCATGCCGTGGGCACATGCGCTTCCCTTAATGAATGATTAACCAGGAGATTAACCTCTAAGTTGATGGTATCCGCCACATCCGAAAGTAGTCTAGCAACGCACGGGTCTTTAGGCGAGCCAGACTTGAGGGCTTTAAGAATTCTGAGGGAGCCAGTCAAGTCAATGGGACAAACCTCAGAGAAGTTGGAAGTCAGAGAAGCCCTAGGCAGGAAAGGAGCCTGCTCCGGACTACCAGACCTCCTCGAGGGCCGAAATGTCTCCTGGATGCTAATAATTTTATCCCTAAAAAAAAGATGCCAAGGGGGGGCGTGGCTTGGCAGGCAGGCATGGCGGACGCGCCTTAGATCTGCTCAGTCCAGCCCGCCGTTCAATATCCTTCCATTGATCCAGTTGCCTGATCCAGGACTCTCCCCTGCTGCGGTGGGGGCTCGAGGGCATTGGCGGCTGACTCCGGTGACATCCTGGCATCGCTCGGGCCCGTGGGACGGTGCCGAGCGTGTAGGCGGGGCCTGGGCCTATCGAGCTTCTGAAGCCGCGGCCTGGATTTACTGCGGCGGCGGAGTGGATCGTCCCCGTCGGACGGAGCAGCGAAACGGAGGGCCGGAGCTGTGGACGGGGGCGGCGAGCGCTGGCCTTGGTGGACCCTGGGGGCCGAGGGCACGGAGACCGGAGATCGGAGCTCCCCGGGAGTGGCCCTGGAAGACAGCGCGAGTGGTGGCCCAGCGGATACCCGGGTGCCACAGGAGTAGCGGTGAGTGGACATTGGTGGCTGCTGTCTTCCCCCTCCCCCCCCCCCATCCGCTTCACGGCTGGTGGGGCCGGGCCACAGATGGACTAGTAGGGCTGGGACCATAACAGGGACGCTGGACTGGTCTTGTCTTTCCCCCCCTTCCGTTGGATGCCCCACTGGAGTGATTGGAGCGAGCGCCCGGGTGCTCGGCGGCCATTTCGGGCCGCGGTGGTCGGGGCGGGTTCTGCTGGTGGCGTGAGATGGTGGGGTAGCCGGCAGAGCGCTGCGTGCGGCGGACCCCTCTCCTGGGACTGCAGTGTGGATTATCCTTTGTCCGCTTCACTGGGGGCCTCCTTTCAGGACAGTGTGTCGGTGCCTGACAGACGTCTCTTGGTGCGCCTGGAGTGGGGGCAGCGGCCTCTTGGGCTTGACCCGGTCTCTGTGGCGGGAGCCCCCCCGGGGTGAGAGACGGCCGCACCATGACCAGGGATCGAGTCGGCGGGGCGTCAGCCAAACAAGGGCCTATTGACAAGTTCACGGGCCCGGCCGGGGGGGGGCGGCCTCGGCGTCCCCGGACAACGCGGCCCTGCTGGTGGCCATTACCCAGTCCAGGGACATGCTGGATGCGAAAATTGGTGCAGTGGGCTCCGACGTGACACTGCTGCGACAGGACTTGCGGAACGCAGTGGCTCGCATTACGGAGGCGGAGACCAGGGTCTCGGGGGTGGAGGACGACGTGACGACTCTAAAGAAACAGATGGCGGCCCTGGAATCCTCTCATAAGAACTTAAGAACTTAGTGGGCCGCGTTGAAGATGCGGAAGGGAGGGCCCGCCGCAACAACCTGCGCTTTGTAGGCTTAACGGAAGGATGTGAAGGGACTAATATGGAGCGCTTCTTGACGGAGTGGCTGGTGTCCTGGCTCCCCCCTGACACTCTCTCCAGCTGTTTCGTGGTGGAATGGGCGCATAGGGCGCTGGTCCAGAAACCGCCAGTGGGAGCCCGCCCGCGACCGGTGATCGCCAGGGTCCTTAATTACCATGATCGCGATGTCATCCTCAGGCAGGCCAGGGCGAAGGAACCACTCCACTTCAAAAATTCTCGCATTCTTATCTTTCCGGACTATACGCGGTTGGTACAGCAGCAGCGCCAATCCTTTCTGGCGGCTAAGGCTCGGCTGCGGGAACTCCAGCTCTCATACGCCTTGTTGTATTTGTCTCGGCTGCGGGTGGTGTACAACTCCAAGACCTTGTTCTTTGATACGCCTGAGGAGGTGTTTAAATGGACGGATGAAACTGTGCAATTTCGTTGTCACACTCCCCCTGGCGGTGGATCCACCTCCTCGCAGGATGGGACGTCTCGGCCTGGAGGTCGGCAGAGGGGTGGACGTGGCCGGCAGTCCAGGTCGCGCCGCCGCTCCAGATCGGGTGGAGTGCGGCCTGGAGCTGGGGGAGCTGCTGGGCGTCCGCCTTCCACTCCTTGACGGCTGCTGCTGCCTTGGCGGGGGATTTTATCATATTGCGAAGCGTGTCTTACTTGATGCTGTGTGTGGGGGGACAGGGGGGGGTCCTGGGTCGGGGACATTCGTAACGGGCAGGTGCCACAGTAGCGTCTTGCGGGCGGGGTAGTCACCTGCGACTTGTTGGTGGGGTTGAGTTGGGGATCCATTGGTGGGGGGTCGGAGATCCATGGTTGGGGTCTTGCGATGCTATCTACCGCGACAGATACTTCAGTGGTTTTGAGGTATGGGGTGGGGGGTTGGGGGGGGTTGGCACTGTTGGTGTTGGGGTTATGGGGTTTGTTAGACCGCGCACGCCTGTGGAAGCTGCCAGTGGAGGGTGGCATTAAGCTGCTCCTGAAGGGGGCTCAGTGGCCTCCATTGACCGATCATGGCTGATACACATACTAGGGTGGATGGGAGACCGGCGGTACTGCGAGGTCTGAGTTGGAACGTCCGCGGCTTGCTCGATAAGGTTAAACGGGGGGCGGTTCTGCAGTATGCCAAGCGGGCGTCGGCGGATGTCTTGTTTTTGCAAGAAACTCATCTCCTAGGTACTAAGGCTCCCTGCCTTCAAAGATATGGGTACCTGCAGGTCTTTCACTCTGGGTTCACTAGGGGTTCCCGAGGGGTGGCCATTCTCTTTCATAAACGGGTCCGATATTCACACACACGCTTGTGGGCGGATACGCACGGGCGGTATGTTTTTGTGCAAGGCAAGATTGGGGCGGAAGTAGTGATCCTCGGAAGCGTGTATGCCCCACCCCCCTTTTCATGGACCCTAGCCGAACAGATCATGAGTGTGTGGGCAGAGATGCCGTTGGCGGCAGGCATAGTGGGCGGCGATTGGAATGACGTTATGATGGTGTAGCGGGACCGCTGTTCGGGGAGTGGTATGCGAGGCGATGATCGCCCAACCAAGCTACGGGCGCTTGCCGAGGGCCTCAATTGGGTGGATGCATGGCAGCGGCTTAATGGGAATGAGCGGACATATACCTATCTTTCTGCCGTTCATGGCTCGTTCTCTCGGTTGGACTACATTTTCCTCTTGGGTGCCGCGGCGACACGGGGGGGGTGGCGGCGGATATCCTCTCCCGTGGTTTGTCGGATCATTCCCCTGTGTCGCTTCGTCTGCAGCTGGGGGGGGTCAGTGGGCCGTTTCGCTGGCGCCTTTCGGGCTGGCATCTTCGGCAGGACGACTACTGCGCCCGCATGACGGAGGCTCTGGATCTTTACTGGGCCCGAAACGTGGGCTCGGTGTCGGGAGTTGATATCCTATGGGAAGCTTGGAAACCTACGCTGCGGGGAGTTGACATCTCGTATAGTGCGGCGGCCCGCCGAGCGCGTAAAGCGGGATTGGTTCAGGCGGAGCGGGAGATTCGGGAGCTCAAGAGCAGTAGCCAGGGGGAATCCGGTGGGGCCACGCGGTGTCAGTTGCAATATGCCCAGCAAACATATGCCTCGCTCCTGCTGGACGAGGCGAGGCAGGCGTGGTTAGCTACGAGAAGTCGGGTGTGTCAGTGGGGAGACATATCGGGGACCATGCTTTACAGGCTGTGTCAGGGGCAGCATCATGCACAGACCCTCCCGGGGATCACAGCTAGAGAGGGCCGGGTGCTGACTGACCCTGGCGCTTTAGCGGACAGCTTTGCGGCATACTATGCGGAGCTGTATGAACAGCGGGAGACCATAACCGGGGAGCTTGTGGATCGGTTCCTTGATGATCTCCCCCCAGAGCCCTTTCAGATGAGGCGCGCGCAGACTTGGACCGCTCGCTCACGGTGGTTGAGTTTGGGACGGCGCTGGGGAGTTTGTCCGTCGGGAATGGGTTCCCGAGTGAGTTCTTCAGCAAATACTTTCTGCAACTGGGGCTCCATTATCATGCGGTGGTGGAAGATGCTTGTGAGCGGGGGGTTTTGCCGGCCGATTGGCGCCACGCGGAGATTGTCGTATTCCACAAGCCGGGCCGTCCTCCTGAATAACATGCCTCTTATCGGCCGATTTCCCTTCTGAATGTGGAGGCAAAGATTCTGGTCCACCCGGACCAAGCCGGGTTTATGCCCCATAGGGCAACGCGCCATAACATCCGGCCTGCACATGTGGCGATAGCTGCGGTCCAGCGGCGTGAGGCTCGGGCGGCTCTCCTGTTGGCCGACATAGATGGAGCTTTTGACTCTTAGTTGGCGCCATCTCTTTGCCTTGCTGCAACGGCTAAATCTGGGGCCGCGCTTCTTACCCTATTTAACACTTTTGTATACCGATCTTACAGCCTCGGTTCGGGTGGCGGCCTCGGCGCGATTCCCGGTGAACCGGGGGACACGACAGGGTTGCCCCCTGTCGCCATACCTATTTGCCCTGGCCATGGAGCCGCTGGCCGCGTGGGTTCGTATGGATGCGCAATACACGGGGTTTGAGTGGGAACATGGCCTGTCGGATCGCATTGCCCTATATGCCGACGACGCGTTGTTCTTCCTGTCGGATCTCGATAGAACCGGACCGCGGCTGCTTCTCATGATGCAGGTCTTTGGGGAGACGTCCGGGCTATACATGAACGTGAGGAAATCCACCCTGTGGGTGCTGGGCGGTCGTGACGTGCAGGGGGAGTGGACGACGTCTCTGCGGATTGCGGCCGGAGGGCTGCAATATCTGGGGGTCTTTTTGACCGACATGCCGACGATCGCCTGGGAGCTCAATGTGGTGCCGGTGTGGGAGAAAGTATGTTGTGATGTTAAGCTCTGGGCGCGTATGCCTCTCACCATTTGTGGCCGTTCTGCCATCTTTAAGATGGCGGCGCTGCCTCGACTTCTCTACCAGCTCCAAAACCACCCTTATGAGATTCCTATCAGTTGGTTTTGGAGGGTCAATGCGGTGCTCAGTCACTTTCTGTGGGAGGGGGGCTTGGCCAGGGTGTCGCTGAAGATTTGCTTTTTGTCCGTGTACGATGGGGGACTGGCTACCACCGATATCTTATACTATTATTACGCCTCCCATCTATTGGTCCTCAACGAATGGTGGTATGGAGATAGGGGGGACCCGGCATATGCGGTGGAGAGGCGCCTCATGGACCCACATGCAGTGCATACCCTACTCTACGCGACTGCGTTGCGGGCGGCACTGCCACCGGTCACTCAAGTGGTGTTTCGGGTGTGGAGCCGGGCTCTGCGTCATATTGGCTGGTGGGGTAGGCTTACCCGTGAGACCCCGTTGTGGCAGAACGGGCTCCTCCCTCAGTTGGCGACCCTCTGGATTCAGGGACTGGGACAGAATTGGTGTCTCTACGTTGGGATCGGTGGTCCAGGGCTGTGGGATGAAATCCTTTGAGGTCTTACAGCATGAGTGTCAAATGCCACGGACGCAGTTCTTTAAATACCTCCAGCTGCGCCACGCCCTCAGACTGGAGGGTCTCCAGTCCATTCCTGAATACAGTCCCCTTGAGGCCCCGGTGTTTATGGGGGATCTCCAGGAGAAGAAAGTTTCTAAAATATATCAGTCCTTGGTGATTCATGGGGCCCCATCCCTGCAGGGTCTGCGGGAACGGTGGGAGACGGATGTCGGGCCGTTGGACGAGACGGACTGGAGGGAGGCGCTGGCCTCCCCCCGTGAGGCTTGTATAGCGATCCGCCTGCGTCTCGTCCAATTTCGGTATTTGCACAGGACCTATTACACGCGACAGTGGCTGTGGCGGGCGGGTCTTACTGCCTCCCCGGACTGCCTTAGGTGTGGACGGGAGGTGGGGTCTTTGGTGCACACGATCTGGCACTGCCCTGCAGTGTATAGGTTTTGGGGGAGAGTGTTGGGGTGCTTATCTGAAGTGTTGGGCTGGGATCTCCCTGTAGACCCCCGATTGGCGTTGCTCCATGTTATGGCTGATATTGGGGGCAATATCTATAAGCGCCACTTGCTGCTTCTGGGCCTAACGACAGCCAAGCGGGATCTAGCCTGTGCGTGGAAGGCCCTGGTGGCTCCCTCTCTCAATGTTTGGAAACGGGGTCTGGATTTCAATATGGGTCTGGAGCTACCGATCTTTAGGGCGCGTGGGTGCCCTCGGAAACACTGCAAGATTTGGAAGCGGTGGGCTGATTATAGGGGCATTTTCCTTGCACCGGTCCCTGCGGATGGAGATTTGGGGCCTACTTGAATGCCATGCGTGGTACTGCATACTAACTGTGTGGTGATGGTTCTGGTGGTGTCTGGCGGTGGTGCGGTCGGGGGGAGGGGGTTGGGCGTTGGGAAGGGAGGGGGGGGGGGTTCTTGATAGATGCCGTATGAATAGCTCTCCATTGTTCCTCTATACGACAAAATGTCAAGTGTTGTTGCTATTTACTATGTGGCAGTTCACCCTGGTTTGTCAGGGGCCTGCAGCCCTTGCCTACTTAATTAATAAAAAGTGTTGTTAAAAAAAAAAAAAAGATGCCAAGGTATTACACCAGGCTTCCGAGACAGGGGCTACTGCCACCTGAGCACTAGGGGCTAGGAAACTCTGCACTATGGCAAAGATTTCTTTAGAGTTGGTATTAGCGCGTTCAATACGGGCTGCATAATACAGACCCTTGGCCTCCCCTATCTCTCTGTAGTAAAGTTTTTGTTTAGATCTAAGAATCTCTTTATCATGGTGCTGATATCCGCCAGGTCCTCTCCGCAACTTTGCAGACGTGCTTAAGACTCCGCAACGTGGGAGTGAACCATGGCTTAGAAGGGGCATCTCTTCTCAGCCTAGGCTGCCCTACTGCCGACACCGAAGCCACTGAACCAGTAATCCAATCAGCAAAATGAGTGACATTTACCTCCAAGCCTGTGCCGAAAATGGGCCGAGAGGCATCTAGCTGAATAGGATCAACCTTCCTGGAAAGGGGCGGGCGTTTATGGACTGTCTCCATAACTCTTGCAAAGCCCAAGAAAAGAAGATAGGAAAGTGATCAGACCACGCCACTGGACGCGGCTTCATAACTAATGTGGGGAAATCAGTGCAAATTATATCTAGAGTGTAGCCACCCTGATGAGTTGGGAACATGACCCCTTGGGAGAGATTCACGAGATGTAGGGAGTCTAAGAAGGGTACAGAATCAGCCTCCTCGCTACAATCAAGGTGGATGTTAACATCCCCAAGGAGTACAAACTTCGAAAACCTCAGGGCCCGCTCTGCTAATACCTCACCACAAGACGCTAAGAAGTTCGCAGGTGAGCCAGGGGGGCGATAGATCAGAGAGCCACCAAGAGTGAATTGGGCTGAAAGTTGGAGACTGAAATTGAAAGCTTCAGTCGCCCCAAAGAGTAGAAATTTCACTCCGAAAGGTCCAGTTGTCCCTATACCAAATGGCCAGGCCACCACCTCTGCCAGAGCAGCGATCAACCCGGTGAACTTTAAATCCCACGGGAGTAGCCATGGCCACTAAAGGATTAGAGAAGGCATCTAGCCAAGTCTCAGTCACAAACAAGATATCCAGTTTATTATCTGTGACCAAATCGAACAGATCCACACAATGCTTCTTCACAGATCTCGCATTAATGAGGCAGGTGCTGATGGTTACAGAACATAAAGAGACATCAGCTAAACCCATCGGTGTCGGCTCCGGTGAAAAGTGAAACGCAGTCACCACAAGAAAAGTCTTTAGGGGGAACTTTGGGACAAACTTTATAAGTTGGACACGGAGGGGGTTGCAGTGATTTCAGCCGCTCTGCCGAGAAAATAATGGGGGAGAAGGACTCTGAGGCAGGATGGGCAGAATGACGTGCCCTGGGCCCTGACTGCGCGCTGACGGGCGCAGACGGGCTTGCCTTAGGCGCGCCTTTGGCGCGCCCGCTGCGCTAGTCCGCTGCGCTTCCTGTCAGGCCTCCTACTTAAAGGGCGTGGCTGGGTCCGGGGTTCTGCGTGCAACATCTAGAGCGCTGACCGCGAAAAACGCGCGTCGCCTTCAAGATGGCCGCTGTAATACAGAAAGTCCCCCAGAGGAGCAGCCCGTTACACGAGGCTCATGCCAAATTCACACAATTAAAATAAACCCCCCACAATTTCCCTCAATAAAACGAACAGTGAAACATAGGTCTTGATACATCTCACTACACAAAGTTTGGGTGCCTCTGGGAAGGCCGGGTAAGAAATCACCCGCAATTGGCACTTGGTGTGACGAGACACATGAAAGGTGGTGAACGACCTTCCTGAAATATCCAAGGCTCTGACGTCGGACTCGCCTGCATGACACCAAGCACAACAACATGGCCAGTTTGGACGATAGCTGCTTGCGCAACAAATACTTGTTAGGCCATCTGGATAACCGGTTCAAGACCTTGACGTCCCAGAGGACCGAATACCTCTGTTCTGGTGGGAGGGAAAGACGGATGCCCCGCAGCAGTTTCTTCACCAATGGGTGTTAACCCACCGGCTGATTGGCCGCATTAGCATGGCCGGGCGAGATTGCGGACCGGAATATATTGACTGTCCTGTAAGCCAGGCCGTCGGAAGCAGAGTGGGCCAGAAAAGTTTGTATGTGGACAACCTCTGCCCCCACGGGATCCAAACTCCGTTGCAGACACCAACCCCTCCAATGAGACCATGCCGATCGGTACTGTTTGATAGTGCCGTCTGCCCAGGCATTGGAGAGTAGTTTGGCAGAGTTTATTGAAATCCCTGGGACCTTCCATCGTGCCTGGTAATCCTCCATGCCATGAGTGGAAGGGAGTCGCTCCTAATCGGAGGGTGATGATCACCCGCAGGATCACTCAGGAGATGAGGGAGTGGGTGTAGACGGGTTGGAGAAGCCCAAGAAAGTTCTATCAGACCTGGAAACCTTGCTTGGGCTCTCCAAGCTGGGGAGGACCACCACCAATTCTGCTTTCTGCCTGCGGACTGGAGTCTTTAGCCGCATTATCATGGCGAAGGGGGAAAAGGCGTAACCCAGTTCCAGCGCACACTCCTGCAGGAACGCATCCGTCACCCCGGGGTCCGGTCTCCAGCTGAAGTACCAGGAAAGTTGTTGGTCGAGGCGAGACAAAAACAGGCCTATGGAGAATGGTCCCCAAAGGTTCTGAAGGGCCTGGAACATCGGTGGAAAAAGCTTCTATGTGCTCAAGTCCCGCAGGTGGCGCGAATGCCAGTCTGCCACCTGGTGGGACACTCCCGGAAGATGTTCAGCCATCACCGAAATCTGATGTGACAGCCAATATTCCCAAAACTCCTTGGCAAGGTGCGCCAGGGCCTTTGAGGGAGTCTTGCCCAGGTGGTTTATGTAGGACCGGTGCCACATTGTCGATTTTGAGGAGTACGGAGGACTGGGCCCTGTCCCTGGTCCAGCATCAGACCGTAAAGGATCTCGCCAACAGCTCCAGACAGTTGATGTGGAGCGGTCGCTCCTCAGCGGACAACACTCCTTCTGTGGTGTAAACTCCACAACGTGCTTCCCAACCTGAACCGCTGGTGTCTGACTCGAACACCATGTCCGGTAGGGATCTAAAAATGGCGCAACCATTCCATGCCTCCATGTGGGAGAGCCACCAATGAATCTCCTCCTTTGCTCCCTCGGCAAGAGGGACCTGCTGGGTATAAGTTAAACCCCTGCACAGACGAGACGCTTTGAATCTCTGGAGGGCCCGGAAATGAAGGGGCAGATAACAGACAGATTAACTACGCTGGCGATGCTGCGCAGGTAGGTCTGGGGCCTTCTTGAAATCTGTTGTATATCGTGACGAATCTTCACCATTTTCCTGGACGGGAGGCTCCGAGTCACCTCCACAGAGTTGATCACAAAGCTTAGGAAGGTGATTGAGCGGGCAGAAGACAGGACTTCGCCTGGTTGATGACGAATCCCAGCGATTGAAGAAGGGTCATTGCCATCTGTAACTGCTGGGACAATACTTGTGGTCGCTGGTTAATAACCAACCTGTCTAGATATACGATCATTTTGACCCCCTGCAATCTCAATATTTCCACCACAGGGTGCAATATCTTGGTGAAGCACCACGGTGATGACGAAGGGAAGAGAAGTGAATTCGAAAGTTTTGCCCTGCAAGAGGAACTGGAAGAAACGCCGGTGTGGCGAAGAAATAGTAATTGTAAGGTGAGCGTCCTTTAGGTCCAGCCGGACCATCCAATGGTTGGGGCGCAGAAGGTCGCAGAGTACTTGAATCTTCAAGTAGCGGTAGGCCGACCACTCTGAGGTTTATCACCGGTCGTTGACCCCCGTCCTGTTTTTGTAACAGGAACAGATTGCTCAGAAAACCTCTGGGGTGAAGAGAAGAATGTCAGATCGCTCACTTGACCAGGAGTTCCTGCACCTCTTGTTGAATGAGGGCGCATTCCCTGCCAGAAATACTGATTGGAGCCGTTGGGTTGGGTGGGGGGGAGGGAGAGGTTAGAGGGGGACCTGAACGGGGGAGCAGTAAAACTTCATACGAAAGCCCTGCACCATTTGGAGCACCCAGGCATTGGCCGTAAGGCCTGCCTGTTGCCTAGGAACTGTGCAATTCTGTCCCCCAAAGATCGACAAGAGATAAGTAAAGAACTCACCGTGGGAGTGCCGCCACCGCAGACTCCATTGCGTTGACCTCTGCAGCAAGAACGACCTCTGGTGGGGTAGAAGCCTCGAAAGCGCGAGGAATCCTGCCACTGTCCCCTCAGACTGTTGGCCTCTGCTGAAGCCTGACTGTGAAGATTGGCCAGCCGAGCGCCCCTTACCACGGCCAGCCACGCCCAAAACCTGCGCATTGAAGATGCGTTTTACTGTGGACTGGGCCTTGTCCAAGGAATTGAACGTGGAGACAAACTTGCTGAGCTCTTTTACAAATGTGTCACCAAAGACCCCGCCCTGAGCCACCTGGCCTGCTTCTGATGTGGCAAGCTCGCCTATCTTGGGGTCATATGAACACACAAATGATAGTGATGGTTAATCAGGGATGCACATCAATCTTAGAAGAGTAACTACCTTAACCCAGTGTATAGGAAAGATCAAAGGTATCGGTGCCCCTCAAGGTAATCAAACAAAGACACCCCACTATCACTGGTGTCTGACGAGAGATCAAAAGAGCTCCCATTCAAAGCTTAAATACATAATACCCCGGCACTCTTATGTCAAAAACTGTCACATAATTTGAACAAAGTAAAGCATCCAAAATCAATGTATAGACTCCCAGGAAACCAGAATCAAGTAGTCCGTATACTGTGCAATGTTAATTATTGCATAAGATTTTATTTTTCCCCCAAAAAGAAACCCACAGTTTCAATACAATCAACAAATGGGGATATCCAAAATGTAAGTAGTCCTTAAGCTTCCACGGAGGTCAAGATCATGTGGCCTCTTTAGTTGGCAATGATGGAAAAACAGCCGACACGTGTTTCGTTACGGAGTAACTTCTTCAAGGCTTTAGTTATATTAGTTGTATATATAATAGAAACTCCAAGGTCTCCACGCCTATTGTTTCTTATTCCTTTCAAGTGTATAGAAATAATTCTCAATTTAAAAGAACATGTATGCGTAGAGTCCGCATAATACGAGCTTGTATGAAGACACAATTCATTCAGTATTTAAGAATCACCGTATGCGCTAAACATAATGGGACGAATATTTCATTTATATATTCGGTATATTTATCAAAAAGTATGGTCCTCCGGTTAGCTTGTCATCTTCCAGGGAGCAGGCTATGATATTCCTCTTCCGGATCGGCGCGTTCGCCGTATCCTGTGCTCAGGATCGTTGCCAACTAAAGAGGCCACATGATCTTGACCTCCGTGGAAGCTTAAGGACTACTTACATTTTGGATGATATCCCCATTTGTTGATTGCATTGAAACTGTGGGTTTCTTTTTGGGGTAAAAATCTTATGCAATAAATAACATTGCACAGTATACTGACTACTTAATTCTGGTTTCCTGTGAGTCTATACATTGATTTTGGATGCTTTACTTTGTTCAAATTATGTGACAGTTTTTGACATAAGAGTGCCGGGGTATTATGTATTTATCTTGGGGTCATGTTTGAGTAGTGACCTGAAATGAAATGAAAAGGGCATTTATAAAGCGCATGCCTACCCGGAGGCCTCCCAGCGCTAGGGCCAACTAATAGTTGAGTGGACAGAAAGAAAGAAGGGCTAAGGAAATAAAAAAAGTTTTGAGCTGTTTCCTGAATAGGCGATGACTCGGTTCATTCCGGAGAGAGAGTAGCAAAGCGTTCTAGAGTCTGCCAGCATTCAAAGAGAAGAGTCTACCGCCACTTCTGGCTCGTCTAATTCTGGGGATAGTGATGAGACAAAGGTCGTCTGAACGTAGCTCTCTCCTTGCTTTGTAAGGGCGGATCATGGCTGCGATCAGAGGGGGACCTGTCCCTAGGAGGGATTTATGTACAATGCAAAGTGATTTGAAACTGATTCGCTCCTTCACTGGCAGCCAGTGCAGTAGATGGAGGGAGGGTTTTGCGGAGACTGATCTGGGGGTGCCCGTCAATCTAGCTGCATAGTTTTGAATAACCTGAAGTTTATGAATTACTGAGGTGGGGGCTCCCAGATAGAGCGCATTGCCATAGTCCAGTCTCGATAGCAGAATGGCCTGGACCATGGTTTTCTTGGCTTGGGGAGGCAGCAGGGGGAGCACTTTCCTGGCAGTTATGATCAAGCCGAAGCATGATGCAACTGTCTTGCGAGCTTGGACTTGGAACGTTAGGTTGCTATCTAGTCAAATGCCTAGGCTTTTAATTTCGGGTTTTGGAGTTGGAGCTGGCCCCATACAGGAGGGCCAGATGGTACTAAGCGCCGCATATTGAGGTTGCCCAGGATCATGACCTCGGTCTTACCTCCATTTAATTTCAAGTGGGAGGACCCCATCCAGTTTACCACTTCCGTGAGGCAGTCTTTCAGGGTCGTTGAGTAAGGAGTAGATTGGTTTAGAGCTACGACCATTTGGGTGTCGTCGGCGTAGGTGACCATATGGATCCCAAAGGGGGCGACAATTGATGCCAGGGGAACCATGTAAGCGTTAAAAAGCGTCTGACTCAACGACGAACCCTGGGGAACCCCACACCGGAGAGGACGGGGCTTAGAGCTTGTGTCTTCTTCAAACACTTGAAAAGTGCGGCCCTCCAGAAATGAGCGCAGCCATCTCAGGGCTGTTCCACCTATCCCCAGCTTATCAAGACGATGGCTCAGGACCTGGTGATTCTCCGTGTCGAAGGCTGCATTCAGGTCTAGTAGTATTATGGCTGCTGCGCCTCCTGCGTCTAGAAGTTTCCTACTTTGTTCCACAACCACCAATAAAGCAGTCTCTGTGCTCTGCCTGGGCCGGAAGCCGGTTTGAGAGGGGTGGAGCTGGTTGGAGGTTTCCAGGAACTCGGAGAGGGTATGGTTGACCTATTTCTCCGTAATTTTTGAAATTCCAGGTAAAAGGGAGATAGGCCGGTAATTGCCCAGATCTGCGGGATCCAGATGAGGTTTTTTAAGAAGGGTCCTGATCATAGCTTCCTTCCAAAGTGGGGGGACTATTCCCATACAAAGGGAGGCATTGATAATATGGATGATTGTGGGACCAATGATGGGGGCAGCTTTAGCTAGGATATTCATGGGCGCCGGGTCTCTGGGTGAGCCACTTTTCACTGTGGGTAGGAGCGTCAGAAGCGTTTCTATAGAAAGGGGGGGGGGGGAAGCAATCTAGACGATGGGAGGTCGAGGAGGGATCTGTGAGGGGACATGTTGCTGGGTCAATTGCGCCTCTCCATAGAGCTGGCGCAATTGGCGTTACCAAAGAAGATGATGGCTCTTTGAGCCCAACTAGAGAAGACGTCTGGCTGGATCAGGACCCCAGACGCCTCGGCGTCCTCCGCCATATCAAAGATCTTTACCAAGGGCGCTGTAACATCCAAGACCTTGTCCTGGCATACCCGCCAGTACCTGTTGATGCTCTTCTTTGGATCCTTAATATGCGTAGTAGGGAAAGTCGCCATCTTGGCATCGATTCCGGGGGTCACTACCACCTTCCCTTTGAGGGATGGGTAAGGGCATTCCGCTCCTGCTTTAGGGCGGATCTCCTGATCCAGGGGTTTTCGTAACCAGCCCGCCACATCTGGCCACCTTTTCACGGGGGACCCACTCTGAAGACCGGGGGTGGAGGAGCTTCTCCGGGTCCAACAGATCCGGCTGAGCATCTGCTGAGGCCTGGTAAGGGTCATGGGGTAGGGAAGTAGAGGGGCGCCAGGACCGGCCATGGTCCGAATCGCTGTCTGATCTGGCCTGGGATTCATCTTAGGGCTGTGGGGAGGCAGCCGATCCCGGACCACCAGGGGGCGGAAGATCTGGAGGGGCTTTGCCCATTGGCAGAGTAGGGGCTTTGGTGTCCAAGATAGCCGGCTTTAGTCAATCAAACGCATCCAGTCCTCCCTCTCTGGGTGCTTGCGCGGCTTCTCAGAGGGGGGAGCGCCGGCCTGCTCTGGAGGTTAAGGGACCGAAAGGCCCTGGGAGCTCTTCTCTGAGGGAGGGGTTGCAGGCACTTCTTTGCCAGATCCATCAAGCTCTTCTCCAAAGGGGCCACTGACTCTGAGACCGCCCTGACAATGGAGGCATCCACCCCGTCACAAAATTCGTGGGTGATCAGAAAGTAGTGTGAATCCTCCTCCTCGTAGTAGTCAACTCCTCCATACCAGAAAGCTCTGGAAGGAGTTGAGGGCCAGAGGTATGTGTCAGGTAAGTAAATTGAGGACACCCATCAGGTAAGAAGGCCATGTGGGTGGGCTGGGACCCAAAGTTCAAACGCCAGAAGAGGAAGCCTTCAAAGAAAAGGAGGGGGTGGGAGGGTTTATGGCAGAGTAACTGCACACACTTGCCCCTACTAACAATGGCAGGGACACTTCTGCACTTGCCCTTGAGGCTTGGAGAATGGGAAGGCACAATGTTAGCAAAAACAATTAGGCAGGTCCGCGCGACCTAAGCAGACAAACGCCCTTCAGTTACACGGGTGGGAGATCACTGAAAACCTGGCCTGGTCTGCTGAGGCAAATCACACCGGAGAGCCTGTAATCCTACCCCGGAGGGGTGTTAAAGCTCCAGGCGCGCTGGTAAAGGTCACAGATCAGCTAAACACGGACGGATTCGCTCGGCGATGGCCGTAACTGACGCACGCTCCGTCCCGTGTTAGCTGCAAGATGTGCGTCCTTTAGTATGAGGGGAGGCGCCCCCTCTGGTGGCCGTTGGACTGCCGCGTACTCCTGACCGGCACTGGTAAACGATCGCGGCCGCGCAGGTGAAGCAGAAGCTTTGTAACAGCCTAGGTTAACCAAACAAATAATCAGAAAACAATAGGCGACAGTCAGTGAAAAGCATCCATGAAGCGTCAGAAGGAACAGGAAA